>NW_022681454.1:67775143-70352643 GCF_009764315.1 Trachypithecus francoisi
CACTTTATATATACATCTATCATATTAGTTATGTTTCTCTAGAGAACACTAATACAAAGAGTTATTATAAAATGCAGTGAATATGATTGTATGATATTGGCTGAAAAACAGACAAACCAAAGAATCAAGTCAAGCAATAAATCTACATAGATAGATTTTTTTTTATAAATGTGCCACTGCAGTAGCAGTGTACTCAGGAAAGATAGCATTGTCAATAACTGGTTTGTGTTAATTGAATATTCATATGGAAATTATGTATGAATGTGTATCTATGAGGGTATACACACAGACAGATATGTTATATACAGACACAAATATATTTTATATATGCAGGTATTATATATATATTTTATATATGTGTATATGTATACACACACAATGACTTCTCCTTTATAGACATAAATATACACGCATCCCTATTTTTATATGTGTGTATATATACATATATACACATATACACACATGTTGACTTCCACTTCATACTCTACACACACAATCAAGATGAATTATAAATTTAAATATAAAATATACTTCTAAGACATAAGATACTTTTATAAGTAGATTTTTAAACATACCTGAAGAGAAACAGATTTGGGTAGTGATGGAAGCTCATTTCCCTCCTCTTTTGGTAGCAAGCCAGATACCTGCCTCATTAGATCTGAGTTAGCTCAATGTTGGGAGAGTTTGAGACTAATGAATGTTTCAGAATATCTCCTTTCCCACAAAGTCACTTTCTAGCCAAGAAGCTTAAACTCTTGGAAGTCTCATATATTTTTACATAATCTCATATATTTTTACATAGTCTCATATATTGCTGCTGCTTCCCAGTCCCTATAACTAAGTAAGGTATATTTTTAAGGCAATCTTCCTTTCTGCTCACCTGTTGGCCATTATGCATGTAATCCATTAATGCCCAGTGGAAGCTACTTCATATTATAACAAAAGTTTCTGTTCACTCTGCTCCTTTTCTGCTTGTAAGATCTTCCCAATATAATTTTCTATACCAATATTGTTTTGTATCTGCAAATCCTTTTTGAAGACACTTGGACATGAAGAAACATATTCCACTCTACCAGATGCTATGTTTTCAGATGAGAGTTTAACTGTTCCAACAATGGGTGAGTATAATTTCCTCAAAATTTTGGTAACATGTCATCTTTTTTTAGCCTTGTAGTGAGTGAGCTGGCTGTGGAGTCACTAGCCCTCCTTTAAAGATGCACTGAAATAACTATCCTAAGTCTTAAAGGAGTCAGTTTGTCAAGGAAAGTAGCTAGTAGCCAGCTAGTCTCTTAGCTCAATACATAGCCAGGTATCAAATGTATCTGCTTTGTTTCTTGAGGCTCTTGAAGAAACACATTGACAGTAGAAATGCCTGTCAATCACAAAGTCCCCAGAAAGTAGTTTTCATACAGGACATGTAGATTTTTGATATGGATTGGCTATGTCCCCACCCAAATCTCATCTTGAATTCTCACATGTTGTGGGAGAAACCCAGTGGGAGGTAATTAAATTATGGGGGCAGGTCTTTCCCATTCTGTTCTCATGATAGTGAATAAGTCTCACAAGATCTGATGGTAAAAAACGGGAGTCTCACTGCATAAGTTTTCTCTCTTTGCCTGCTGCCATCCATTTAAGATGTGACTTGCTTCTCTTTGCCTTCTACCATGATTATGAGGCATCCGCAGCCATGTGCAACTGTTAAGTCCATTAAACTATTCTTTTGTAAATTGCCTGATCTAGGGTATGTCTTTATCAGCAGCATGAAAACAGACTAATACACTAAATTAGTACCAGTAGAGTGGGGCTTTGCTGAAAATGTATTCAAAAATGTGGTAACAACTTTAGAACTGGTACACAGGCAGAGGTCGGAACAATTTGGAGGACTCAGAAGAAGACAGGAGGAAAATGAGTGAAATTTTGGAACTTCCTAGAAACTTGTTGAATGGCTTTGACCCAAATACTGTTAATTGTACAGACAATGAAATCCAGTCTGAGGTAGTCTCAGATGGAGGAAATTGGTGGAAACTGGAGCAGAGGTGACTGGCAGCATTTTGCCCCTGCTGTAGAGATTTGTGGAACTTTGAACTTGAGAGAGATGATTTAGAGTATCTGTTGAAGGAATGTCTAAGCAGCAAAGCATTCAAGAGGTGACTTGGGTGCTATTAAAGGCATCCAGTTTTAAAAGGGAAACAGAGCATAAAAGTTTGGAAAACTTGCAGCCTAGTAATGAACTAGAAAAAAAAAAATCCAATTTTTCTGAAGAGAAATTCAAGCTGACTTCAGAAATTTGCATAAGTAACCAGGAGCCAAATGTTAATTATCAAGACAATGAGGAAAATATCTCCAGGATATGTTACAGACCCTTGTGGCAGCCCCTCCCATCACAGGCCTGGAGGTTTAGGAGTGAAAAATGGTACCATGATTGGACCCAGGGTCCCATACTGTATGCAGCCTAGGGACTTGGTGTCCTGCATGCCAGCTGCTCTAGCCAGGACTGAAAGGAGCCAACATAGAGCTTGGGCCATGGCTCCAGAGGGTGCAACCCCCAAGCCCTGGTAGCTTTCATGTGGTGTTGAGCCTGTGAGTGTAGAGAAGTCAAGGACTGGATTTTGGGAACCTCCACCTAGATTTCAGAGAATGTATGAAAATGTTTAGATGGTCAGGCAGAAGTTTGCTGCAGGGGCAGGGGCTCTCATGGAGAAACTCTATTACTGCAGTAGGGAAAAGAAATGTGGGTTTGGAGCCCCCACACAGAGTCCCTACTGGGATACCGCCTAGTGGACCTGTGAGAAGAAGGCCACCATCCTCCAGACCCCAGAAAGGCAGATCCACTGACATCTTGCATCATTTGCCTGGAAAAGCTGCAGACAAAGACAGACCATGAAAGGCAGGAGGGAGGCTAAACCCTGCAAAGCCACAGGGGCAGAGATGCCCAAGGCCATGGGAGCTCACTTCTTGCATCAGCAAGACCTGGATGTGAGACATGAAGTCAAAGGAGATTATTTTGGAGCTTTAAGATTAGACTGCCCCTCTGGATTTTGGATTTCATGGGGCCCGTACCTCCATTGTTTTGGTCAATCTCTCTCATTTGAAATGGCTGTATTTATCCAATGCCTGTACCTCCATTGTATTTTGGATGTAAGTAACTTGTTTTTGATTTTATAGGCTCATAGGTGAAGACACTTGCCTTGTCTCAGATGGGACTTTGGACTGTGGACTTTTGAGTTAATGCTGAAATTAGCTAAGATGGAGGACTGTTGAAAAGGCATGATTGTTCTTTTTTTTTTTTTTTTTTTTTTTTTTTTTTTTTGAGACGGACTTGCTCTGCGCCGGGCTGGAGTGCAGTGGATCTCAGCTCACTGCAAGCTCGATCCCGGGTTCGCATTCTCCTGCCTCAGCCTCCCGAAGTGGGACTACAGAGGCCACCTCGCCGGCTTTTGTATTTTTTAGTAGAGACGGGGTTCACAGTGTTAGCCAGGATGGTCTCGATCTCTGACTCGTGATCCGCCCGCCTCGGCCTCCCAAAGTGCTGGGATTACAGGCTTGAACCGCGCCCGGCCATGATTGGTTCTTAAATGTGAGGACATGAGATTTGGGAGGGACCAGGGGCGGAATGTTATGGTTTGGCTGTGTCCCTACTGGAGTGTCATCTTGAATTCCCACATGTTGTGGAAGGAACCCAGTGGGAGGTAATTGAATCATGGGGACAGGTCTTTTGAGTGCTGTTCTTGTGGTAGTGAATACGTCTCACAAGATCTGATGGTTTTAAAATCATTAGTCTCCCTCCACAAGCTCTCTCTTTTTGCCTGCTGCCATCCGTATAAGACATGACTTGCTTCTCCTTGCCTTTCACCATGACTATGAGGATTCCCCAACCACATGGAACTGTAAGTCCATTAAACGTCTTTCTTTTGTTAATTGCCCAGTCTCAAGTATGCCTTTATTAGTGTGAAAACAGACGAATACAATTTTCTATGAAAAAAAAAAAGAAATTCCTGAGGTCTCCATACCTCGTTTGAGCGTTGGGTGCTGGATACCAAGGGCTGGAGCTGATTTGGTTGTGGGGACAAAACTGTCACAGGAAATAAAATGACCAGAGTGTTAAAGAATTTGAACACCATGAATAAGATGGTTAATTCCACAAGAACACTGCCAACATCAGAAAAATCGACCTTTTGGCCCATGCTGATCATGGAAAAGCTATCCTAAATGCCTTTTTTGTATCTAGTAATGAAATCATCTCGAGTTGCCTGGCAAGTAAGAATTTGATGTGCTAATTCTAAAATCTTATAGAAATACAAAGGGGCAATAATAGTCAAGACACATCTGAATGACAGTAAGTTAAGGTACATGGATGTAAGATCCAAGGGATCACTATAAAATATGCTTCTGTTTCACTACATTATGCAGAAAAATCAGGCTGTCCATATTTACAGCAAGCAGAGACCCCTGACTGAGTTGCAGGTAGAAAGACTGGTAGTCTTCACCTGCCCCTCATATATCCTGAGTCACTTGATAAACCCTCAAGAACTTATAGATTTTGTCTTGCATATAAACCGATGTTTGCATTTTTAATAGATGTATCATTGTGGTGGATGTGATGGAAGAAGTCTATTCACAGATACAAGCAGTGCTGTGAGAAGTCTGGGTCAAAAACATCCACCTAGTTTTATTGGTAGTAAGAGAAAGTGATAGTTTCACTTTAATAATGACACTTAAATTTACTCCACAAGATGCCTGTTCTCTCTTCAAGCATATTTTAGAACATATTAAGGTATTCATACAGACTGATTTTACACCTAATTCCTAGAAGAAAGAGCACAGAGAGAGACTAAGTTACAAGTGGATTCTAATTCTAAAGGAGAGCAAGTGTCTGACTGGAGGAATGGCTTTTAGGACACTGATGATTCTTATTTTTACTTCTCTACAGACAGAAAATCTGTTTACCAGTTCAATAGGTGGGTATAGCATTAGAATTGACCACTTTCACAAAATCTATAGTCAAAAAAAAAAAAATCAAAAAGGAAGTTCTTTTGAAAACCTGTGGGGAGACTATACGTAAAGGATCTTCAAAATGTTTATGGAAAAATGGATACCGTAAAAAACTCTGCATGGAATTTAATTTTTTTGCACAAAATAAACTTTAACTCATTATTGAATGTCTGAACAGGATCTAATTTGAGGAACTAAAAAGGTTAAAGTATCAGTATGAAAGAATATCTATCAGAGCCACATGGATTCTGGTAAAATTGAAACAAGGACAAACATTAAGTTTATGGTAAAGCTTCAGTGGAAGAATAGTGAAATAATTCCTGCTTTATGAAAAGTTTATGAGAACAATGCCCCCAAGGAAATCAACAGTTTACAAATATATAACTTCCTTTAGAAAGGGACCAGATAATGTTGAAAATTAAGCCTGCAGAGGCAGACCATCTACATCAATTTGCTAGGAAAAGTTAATCTCATTCATGCTTTAGTTGAAGAGGACCAACAAATAACAGCAGAAACAGTAACCAACACCACAGAAATCTCGATTGGTTGAATGTACACAATTCTGACTGAAAAATTAAACTTGAACAAAATCTCCACCCAATGGGTGCCCAATCTGTTTTATCTATAACATTTGCACACAAGGGCTGAGATTTCAATGAAAATTTGAAAGAAATGGGATAAAGACCCTGAGGCATTTCTTCAAATAATTGTTATAAGAGATGAAATACTGCCTTACCAGTACCATTCTAAAGACAAAGCACAATCAAAGCAGTGGTTACCAAGATGTGGAAGTGGTCCAGTCAAAGCAAAAGCAGACGAGTCAAGAGCAAAGGTCATGGCAAATTTTGGGGGGAATGCTCAAGGTACTTTGCTTGTTGACTTTCTGGATGGCCAAAGGATTATAATATTTTCTTATTATGAGAGTGTTTTGAGAAAGCCAGAGCTGTAGCAGAAAAATTCGCAGGAAATCTTCATCAGAGAGTACTTCTCCACCAGGAAAAAGCTCCTGCACATTCCTATTATCAAACAAGGGCAATTTTATGAGAGTTTTGATGAAAAATCACTAGGCATCCATCTTCCTGTCCTGAATTGACATTCCAACTTACTTTTGTTTCTTAAAAATCTTTAAAAGGTACTCATTTTTTTTTCAGATAATAATGTAAAAAAGACTGCATTTGCATGGTTAATTCACAGAATCCTCAGTTCTTTATGAATAGACCAAATGGTTAGTATCATCACTTACAAAATTCTCTTTATCTTGATGAAGCTTATATCGAGAATTAAAGTTTATATGTTTTTTAATTTATATATTTTAGTTACATTTTTCCATGAACTTTTTGAAGTTCTCTCCTATAAAAGTTAAGAAAATTATGATGCTTTATTAGGCAAAAGGAAAGAAACATATGTTTGTTGAGTTGATTCTGAAAAAAATATATAAAATTTATGTGATGCTATCTTGAAAAAGAACAAAGGATAAAATCGATAAATGAGTTTTTTAGAATTAAAAATAGGAGCTCAGAAGACATGTCATTCAGATTCTAGGTTCAGATGAGTGCAATTTGCAGTGAGTAGTCACCAACATCCCAAGCTTGTCTTGCTATAATGTGTTAGAAACTTCATAACTCCATCAATATTACAGCTGATACAGTAGAAAAGATGGTGTAAATATCGCTACCCTTTGCTCCTCTTTCATTAGAAACCTAGGCACTGAAAGCCACTTTTATAAAATTTAAAAGTGGAGACACTGCTCCAGGTATAATATTCATTTCTAAAATATTTGCTGTGATATTGAGGCAAATATTCTCTTATTCTTATGGTCACAGAATAATACATAATATTTCACTCAAGAACAAATTTCTCAGAAACATGAGGATGTGAGACAAAGGCAAACAGAGAAGCTGGCAGAAGCTCAGAGGTAGATATATTTTGAGCTCCCCTCAAATGGTACTGCCCTTGAAACAAATCCAAAAGGAGACGAATCAAGATATGATTCACACCAGATGAAGACTAAGATCCCTAAACCTGTACCTTAGGCAGAAAATGAGTGTATGCTTATTACATGTGTCTTGAAAAGGAATATATATACACACACACACACACATACACACACACACTTCTATCTATAAAATATACTTCAAGGAATATATATATACATTCCAAGTACATTCCTGCTAATTTGTTTAATACATACCACTACAATTTTATTATAGACATATTATCAGTTGATTTGAAAAACCCAGCACAATATGACCTCTTGATGAAATGTGATAGCCAATTTTAGGTGTCAGTTTGACTGAGTTAATTCTGGAATACTTAGAAAACTAAGCGAATAATTACTTTGTTTTTTTTTTTTTTTTTTTTTTTTTTTCCTTTTTGTGGAGAACGGGGTCTCGCTATATTACCCAGGCAGGTCTCGAACTCCTGGGCTCAAGCTATCCTCCCGCCTCTGCCTCCCTGAGAGCTGGATTACAGGCGTGAGCCACCGCGCCCAGCTGCAAATAATTATTTTGTAGTGCGTCTATGAGGGTATTTCCAGAGGAGATTGGCGTGTGTGTCTGAATGGATCAAGTGGGGAAAATGCATCCTCAATATGGATGAGCCCCATCCAATTAGCTGGGGGTTCTCGGATAGAACAAAAACAGAATAAAAGGCCAATGAGTCTCTCTCTTTCCTGAAATTCTTCTTCTCTTGCCCTTGAATATCAGAACTCCAGGATTTCTGGACTTTTGACTCCTTACTGGAACCAACACTTACTCTAGTTATGGATTTGCCTTCCTTGTATGTGATGCTTTGACAAACCAATGTTGGTGGACTCACGGACTACTTCATTTGCTATCATGGCATTCTCAGACATTTTGTTGCTATTATTTTTGTCCAAGGAACTCACTTTACATCAAAATAATTGCAGCAATGGACTCGTGTTCATTGAATTCACTGATTTTACTGTGTTCTCGTCATCCTTAAGCAGCTAGCTTGATAGAAGATGGAATGGACTTTTTAAGTCTAGAGCAAGTTTCTCTATAAGGCTGTATATACTCTGAATCAGCATCCACTACAAAGTACTGCTTCTCCCATAGCCAGTATTCACAGGACAAGTAATCAAGGAATGGAAATGGAAGTAATACCACTCCCTGTTACTCCTCGTAATTCACCAGCAAAATTTTTGCTTCCTCTTCCCAAGACTTTATGCTCTGCTAACCTAGGGGTCTTATTTGCAGAGGGAGTAATGCTTCCACCAGTAGACACAAAAAAGATTCCATTGAGCTAGAAATTAAGACTAACACCTGACACTTTGGGGTCTTCATGTCTCTGAGTAAACAGGCTAAGAAAAGAGATATAGTGTTAGCTGGGATGATCGATCTCGACTACTGAAGGGATTTTGGACTACCACTCCACAGTGGAGGTAAAGAAGAGTATGTCTGGAATACAAGAGATTTCTTAGATTGTCCCTTAGTATTGTAAGTCATTGTAATTATGGTCAGTGGGGAATTATGACAACTCAATCCAGTTAAGACTAAGAATGGCCCATATACTTCAGAAATGAGGCTTTGGATTACCCTGCTAGGTGAAGAACTATGACCAACTGTTTCTCTGGAGGTAAAGGGAATACTGAATGGGTAGGAGAAGAAGTAGCTAAAAATACCAGATATGACTACATGATCAGTTACAGAAATGAGGGCTGTAATTATCAAGAACATTTCTGTTCTATTTTGTTTTAAAATACGTTTGCATGTATAAATACATATATTAAACAAATGTCTTTGTTCTAATTCCTCTCTCATTTCACTATGCAATATAAGATTTTTTGAATTTCTATTAGTTTTTAATTGTTAATTTTGCATCATCGTATTTAAGTTATGAGATATCAAGAGAAAAGTAAACATTACCCAAGGGCATTATCTCCTCTTCTGGGGAAGGCATTAGTGCATTTTTGGTTGTATGCAAGGCAGCTAGATGTAAACTATTATCACGTTATTGTCTTTGGAGGGTAAACGTGGTTTAAGGAGAGGCATATGGGTGCCAACTTGATAAGGGGTAGACTTATGATGGTTACTTTTAGATGTCAACTTAACTGGAGAAAGGACTACCTAGAGAACAGATAAAGGATTTTTAGGAGTGTGTTTGTAAAGGTGTTTCCAGAGGAGATTGACATGGAAGTCTGAGTGGATTAAGTGGCGAAAATGTGTCCTCAATGTGAGTGATCATCATCCAATCAACTGGGGGGGCTTAAATAAAACAAACACAGAGGAAAAGGCCAGTTCAGCTCACTTTTTCCATCTGGAACTTGGATACCCTCTTTTTATTCTGCCATGGAATACCAAAAATCCAGAACCTCTGGCCTTTGGACTCCAGAACTTACACCAACAGGCCCCATGGCTCTCAGGCTTTTGGACTTGAACTGAGCCACACTACCAGGATTTGGCTAGATATATCCTGGTGTATCTAGTTTGCAGAAGACCTGCCATTAAATTTCTTAGCCTGTTGAATTATGTGAGATAATTCCCCTAATGAATTTATTCTCATATATCTATATAGCCATATGTCAATTAATGATAGGTATATGTTCTAAAAACTATTATTAGGCAATTTTGTCCGTGTGCAAATATCATAGAGTGTACTTATACAAATCTAAGTAGTATAGCCTACTACATCCTAAGTTATATGGTATAGCCTATTGCTCCTAGACTAGAAACTTGTAAAACATGTTACTCTACTGAATGCTGAAGGCAATTGCAACACAATGGTAAGTATTTCTGAATCTAAACATATCTAAACATAGAAAATGTACAATAGAAATATGGCATCAAAGATGAAAAATGATATACTGTTTAGGGCACTTACCATGAATAGAGCTTGCAAGACTGGAAATTGACCTAGGTGAGTGTATGAGTGAGTGGTGAGTGAATGCGAAGACCTATGACATTTCTATACACTACTGTGGACTTTATAAGTAGTGAATGTTTAGGCTACAGTAAATTACTTAAAAGATATTTTCTTTCATAATAAATTAACCTAAGCTTAGTTTAAATTTAAATATTATTAAGATTTTATTTTTAAAAAACACTTTTTATCATTTTGTAATAACACTTAGCTTAAGACACAAATACATTTTACAACTGTATAAAATATATTTTCTTTATATCCTTATTCGATAAACTTCTGTTTTTCGATTTATTTATCTACTTTTTAAATTTTTTGTTAAAAATGAAGACACAAACACACACATTAGCCTGGGCCTACACAGGTTGAGGATCATCAATATCACTGTCTTCCACCTCCACATCTTGTCCCACGGGTAGGTCTTCAGGGGCAATAACATGCATGGAACTGTCAGCACCTATGATAACAATGCTTTCTTCTGGAATATACCTAAGGAACTGCCTGAGGCTTTTTACAGTTAACTTATATTTCATAAGTAGAAAAAGTGCACTGTAAGATAAGGATAAGAAGTATAGTAATTACATAAACCAGTAAATGGTTGTTTATTATCAAGTATGTACTGCAAATAATTATATATGCTTTATTTTTATAAGACTGGTTGTGCAATTGGTTTGTTTACATCAGCATCACCACAAACACATGACTAATACATTGAGCTTTGGGGATACAATGGCTATAATGTCACTAGGCAATAGAAATTTTTCAGCCCCATTAAAATCTTTTGTTTTCTTTTCCTACCAGTGACTTGTTTTTGATTAATACATAATAGATGTATATATTTTCAGGGTATATGTGAAAACTTGACACATTCATATAATATAAAATAAATCAAATCAAGGTAATAAAGATATCTATGATTTCAAATATTTATCTTTTCTTTATGCTAGAAAAATTTGAATTATTCTCTTCCAGATATTTTGAAATTTACAATGTATTAGTGTTAACTACAGTCACTCTACTGATCTATAAAATACTAGATCTTATTTATTCTATCTAACTGTATATTTTTAGCTATTAATTATCCTCTCTTTGATACTCTGTCCCTTCCACCCTTCCAAGACTGTGGCAACCAATAATCTTTCTGTATTCATGAGAGTTCCTAGGAATTCTGTTCTTTAATTTTTTGAAATAGTTTCACTAGAATTGGTATTGGTTCTTTAAATTTTTGATAGAATTCAGCAGTATATTCATCAGTTTCTAGGCTTTTATTTAATTAAGACTATTTATTAAGATGTGAATCTCATTGTTATTGGCTTGTTATGCTTTTCTAGTTCTTTAAGCTTCAATCTTGGTAGGTTTCATGTGTCCAAAAATTTACCCATTTCCTTCAGTTTTTCCAATTTGTTGATGCATAGTTGTTCATAATAGTCTCTAATAATTTTTTGTATCTGATATTTCAGTTGTTATGTGTGTTTTTTTATTTCTAATTTAATTTATTTAGTTCTTTATTTTTTTCTAAGTCTACTCTTTCTTATCTTTCAAGAAACCAACTTTTTGTTTGATTGATCTTTTGTTTCACTCTCAATTTCATTTACTTCTACTCTGATCTTCATTCTTTCTTTCCTCTTACTAATTTGGAATTTGATTTGTCCTTGTTTTTCTAGTTGCTTAGGGTTCATCATTAGGTTGTTTATTAAAACTTTTCTAATTTTTTGATATAGGTGTTTATTGCTATAAACTTCTTAATATGGTTTGGCCCTGTGTCCCCACCCAAATCTCACCATGAATTGTAACAATGCCCACTTGTCAAGCATGGGACCAGATGGAGATAATTGAAGCATGGGGTGTTTTCCCCCATGCTGTTCTCTTGAGAGTGAGTAAGTTCTCATAAGAGCTCATGGTTTTATAATGGACTTCCCCTTCACTCAGCACTCATTCTCTCTCCTGCTGCCCTGTAAAAAGGTGAAAAGGTGTCTTCTACCATGATTGTAAGTTTTCTGAGGTCTCCCCAGCCAGGCAGAATTTTGAGTCAATTAAACTCTTTTCTTTATAAAAGACCCAGTCTCAGGTATTTCTTCATAACATCGTGAAAATAGAATAAGGTAGAAATTGGTACCCGAAGTGGGGTGCTGTTATAAAGACAGCCAAAGATGTGGAAGTGACTTTGGAACTAGGTAACAGGCAGAGGTTGGAACAATTTGGAAGTTGCAAAAGACAGCAAGATGTGGGAATGTTCAGAATTTCCTACAGACTCATTGAATGGCTTTGAGCAAAATGCTGATAGTGATATGCACAATGAAATCCAGGCTGAGGTGGTCTTGGATGAAGATGAGGACTTTTTTGGGAACTGGGGCAATGGCCACTCTTGCTATGCTTTAGCAAAGAGACTGGCAGCATGTTGCCCTACCCTAGAGATCTGAGAAACTTTGAACTTGAAAGATATTCTCTGAAATTGGAATTTATATTTAAGAGGGAGCAGAGCATAAAAGTTTGGGAAATTTGCAGCCTGGTAATGCAGTAGAAAACAAAAACCTATTTTCTGAGGAGAAATTCAAGCTGGCTGCAGAAATTTCCATAAGTAATGAGGAGCCAAATATTAATCATCAAGACAATGGGGAAAATGTCTCCAGGGCATGACAGAGGTCTTCATGGCAACCCCTCCCATCACAGGCCCAGAGGCCCAACAGAAAAAAAAAAAAATAGTTCCATAGGCTGAGCCCAGGGCCTTGTTGCTTTGTGCAGTCTCAGGACATGGTACCCTGCATCCCAGCTGTGGCTAAAATAGTCCAATGTGCAGCTCAGGCCATTGCTTCAGAGGGTGCAAACCCCAAGCCTTAATGACTTATACTTGGTGTTGTTCTTGAAAGTGCACAGAAGTTAAGAATTGATGTTGGGGAACCTTCACCTAGATATCAGAGAATGTATGGTAGTGCCTGGATGTCCAGGCAGAAGATTATTGCAGATGTGGAGCCCTCATGGGGAACCTATGCTAGGGCAGTTCAAAAGGGAAATGTGAAGTTGGAGTCACCATACAGATTTTCCACTGGGGCACTTCCTAATGGAGCTGTGAGAAGAGGGCCATCATCCTTCAGACCCCAGAATGGTAGAGTCATTTACAGCTTGCACCATGTGCCAGGAAAAGCTGCAGGCACCCAGCCCATGAAAGCAGCTGGGAGGAGTCTGTGCCCTGCAAAGCCATAGGGGTAGAACTGCTCAAATCCATGGGTGCCTACTTCTTGCATCAGCAAGAATGGATGTGACATATGGAGACAAAGGAGATCATTTTGAAACTTCAAGATTTAATGGCTGATCTACTAGATTTTTGGACTTTCATGGGTCCTGTAACCCCTTTGCTTTGGCCAATTTCTCCCATTTGGAAAAGGTGTATTTACCTATCACCTCTATACCCCCATTGTACCTAGGATGTAACTAACTTGCTTGTGGTTTTACAGGCTCATAGGCTGAAGGGACTTGCATTGTCTCAGATAAGACTTTGGACTTGGACTTTTGGATTAATGCTGGAATGAGTTAAGACTTTGGTGGCGGGGGGGCTGTTGGAAAGGTATGACTCTGTTTTGAAATGTGAGGACATGGGATTTTGGAGGAGCCAGTGGCAGAATGATATGGTTTGGCTCTGTCACCACCCAAACCTTACCTTGAATTTTAATAATCCTCTTGTGTCAAGGACAGGACCAGGGGGAGATAATTGAATAATGGGAGTAGTTTCTCCTATGTTGTTCTTATGACAGTGAGTGTGTTCTCATGAGAGCTGATGGTTTCATAAGGGACTTCTCCCTTAGCTTGGCACTCATTCTCTCTCCTGCCATGCTGTGAAGAGATGCCTTCTGCCATGATTGTAAGTTTCCTGAGGCCTCCACAGCCATGTGGAATTGTGAATCAATTAAACTTCTTTTCTCTATAAATGACCCAGTCTTGGATATTTCATCATAATAATATGAAAACAAATGAATACACTTCCTTCTTAGTACTGATTTCCCTGTATGTCATAGATTTTGGTATGTTTTACCATCATTTTCATTTGTTTTCAGAAATTTTAAAAATTGTCTTCTAAATTTTTTTATTGAACCATTGTTTGTTCAGGAAAATGTGTCATTTTCATATGTTTCCATAGATTCTGAGGTTCCTCTTGTTGATTTTTATTTTTATCCCATTGTGATAAAAAAAAAAGAGACCTTGGATATTTGTTTTACTTTTTGAAAATTTGTTGAGATTTTTTTGTGGCCTAATCTATGGCTTATTTTAGAAAATGTTCCATGTCCTGATTTTAAAAAATACATATTCTGTGGCAGTTGGGTGAAGTGTTCTGTAAATGTCAATTCGGTTTATTTTGTCTAGTGTGTAGCTTAACTCCAAAGTTTCTTTGTTGATTTTCTGTCTGGATGAATGATCTGGCCATTGCTGAGTGTGGGGTCTTGAGGTCCACAACTATTCTTGTATTGCTCTTGGTTTCCATTTAGATATATTAATGTTTGCTTTATATACTTGGGTCCTCTGATGCTGAATGCATAGATTTTTATAATTGTTATGCCTTCCTGCTAAATTGACCCTTTTATCATTACGTAATGAAATTATTTGTTTCTTTTTACAATTTTAGATTTGTTGTCTATTTTATCTAAGTATAAATACTCCTGTTCCTTTTAGGTTTCCATATGCATGGAGTATCTTTTTTCATCTCTCCACTTGCAGTCTATATACGTCTCTGGAGGTGAAGTGGGTTTCTTGTAGGCAGTGTATTGTTGGGTCTTCTTTATTTACTCAGACATTCTATGAATTTTTAAAGTTTTACATTTTTTTTTTTTCTTTCTCAGACTATTGTTTTTTTTTTTTTTTTGAGACGGAGTCTCGCTCTGTCGCCCGGGCTGGAGTGCAGGGGCCGAATCTCAGCTCTCTGCAAGCTCCGCCTCCCGGGTTTACACCATTCTCCTGCCTCAGCCTCCGGAGTAGCTGGGACTACAGGCGCCCGCCACCTCGTCCGGCTAGTTTTTTTTTTTGTTGTTGTTGTTGTTGTTGTTGTTGTTTTGTATTTTTTAGTAGAGACGGGGTTTCACTGTGTTAGCCAGGATGGTCTCGATCTCCTGACCTCGTCATCCACCCATCTCGGCCTCCCAAAGTGCTGGGATTATAGGCTTGAGCCACCGCGCCCGGCCTCTCAGACTATTTTTTATAAAAACACTCTGTGACTTTTAATACGAGAATTTAGTCCATTTACATTCAACATTGTTATTGATCAGTAAGGACTTTCTACTGCCATTTTGTTGCTTATTTACTGATTATTTCATAACTCTTCCCTTTCTTTTTTTACTGTCTTCCTTTTTTTCTCTAGTAGCATGTATCAATTAGATTATTTTTATTTTTAGCATATCAATTATAGATTTTGAATTGTGATTACAATGTACCTTACAAATACACCTTATAAACATAAGTTATTTTAAAGAGATAACAACTTATCTTAAATATTTTAAAAAAGAAGCACACAAAGAATAAAACAAAAACTAAAAAAATCTATGCTAACCTCCTTCAGTTTGACTTTTTATTCTATCAATTTACATATTTTTATATTGCTGATCTCTCAATTGCTATAGTTATTACTGTTTTTGACAAGTTTGTCTTTTAAGCTTCATATCAGAGTTATGTGAGAACTGCACATCACACTATTGGAACATTGGGGTGCTGTCTTTGTATGTAATTTTACCAGTGGGTTTTATACCTTAAAATGTTTTGAGTTTTCTTTGCATTTCAGTGTGTTTTTGCTTGTTTCTTTCAGGATTAAAATCATTTTAGTATCTCTTTTAATGTGGATCAGATGATAATAAATTATCTCAGATTGCATTCTACTAGAAAAGGTAATATCTCTCCTTCCTAGATGAATGATTACTTTGCTAAATACAATATTCTTGGATGGTAGTTTTTTTTTTTCCTTTCTTTCTACTCCCTCCTGTCTTGTATGGTTTCCTTTGAGAAATCGATTGCCAAACAAATTGAAGTTCTTTTATAGATTATTTTCTTCCTTTTTTCTTGATGCTTTAGGATTCCCTCTTTGCTCTTGAACTTACATCATTTGAGTATTATATGTCTTTGTGTAGTCTTATTGGACTGAACTTGTTTGGTGTTCTCTGACCTTTCTGTACCTAGATATTTAACTCTTTCTCAAGTTGTGGGAAGTTTTCTGTTATAATTTCTTTGAATAAGTAAGCTTTTAACCCCTTGCCTTTACTTAACTTTATCTTGAACACCATACTTTTTTATTTGTTGTTTTGAGGTAATTTTCTATGTCTTATAAGTGATTTTCATTTCTTTCCATTCTTTTTTCCTCTTTTCTCCTCTGTATATTTTCAAATAGCTTGTCTTCAAGGTAACTGGTTCTTTCCTCTACATAATCTATTCAGCTGTTGAGAACCTCTAATGAATTTTTCAGTTCAGCAAATTCAATTTATTCAGATGCTAAACTTAGTACCCATTAGTTTTCTTGATTATTTTTCTCCTCCTGTCCTCCACCCTGAAGTAAGTCCCAGTTTCTGTTGTTCCCCTGTATTTGTTCATGTGTTCTTATCATTTAGCTCCCACTTATAAGTGAGAACATACAGTATTAGGTTTTCTGTTTCTTCATTCGTTTTTTAAGGAAAATGGCCTCCAGCTCCAACCTTGTTCCTATAAAGGACATGATCTCGTTGTTTTCTATGGTTGTATAGTGCTTCATGGTGTATATGTATCACATTTTTTTTAATCCAGTGTGCCATCGTTGAGCATTTAGATTATTATATCTCTTTGAGAAAAGCTAAAATTTACAAAAAAAAAAAAAAAAAAGACTGATCCTACCAAATATTGCACAGGATGTTAAAAGATCACAATTTGGAAATATAGAGAATGGGAGTTAAATGGGTGCAAACTCTAGGAAAACTGACACAATCTACTAAAACTGAATTTATATAAGTCCTGTGTTCTTGCAGTTTTACTGCTATTCTCTTAAAAGAAATGGTACATATATACACCAAAAGACATGTAAAAGAATGTTTATATTCTTAGTAGTCAAATACTAGAACAAACCCTGAAATCCACCAACAGTGTAATTGGTAACCAAATCACGGTATATTTATACAATGAATACTACATGGCAATAAAAAAGTTTGACCACTGCCACATGAAACAATAATAGCTTGATTTTATGACAATGCTGAGTGAAAGAAAATAAACATTGAAAATAAATATTCAGTAAGTCTCTGGAAAGTTCCAAAGCTTCTTACATTTTCCTTTCCTCTTCTGAGACTTGTTTCAACCTCTGCTATTACCCATTTCCAAAGTCACTCGCACATTTTCAGATATCTTTTCAGCAGTGCTGCGCTCTATTGGTGCCAATTAACTGTATTAGTTCATTTTCACACTGCTGATAAAGTCATACCTGAGACTGGGAAGAAAGAGAGATTTAATGGACTTACATTTCCACATGGTTGGGAGGCATTACAATCATGGTGGAAGACAAGGAAGAACATGTTATATCTTACATGGATGGCAGAAGACAAAGAGAGATTCCGCAGGAAACTCCTGTTTTAAAAACCATCAGATCTCTTCACTTTCACATGAACAGCATGGGAAAGACCTGCTCCGATAATTCAGTTAACTTTCACTGGGACCATCCCATAACATGTGGAAATTGTGGGAGCTACAATATGAGATTTTGTTGGGGACACAGAGCCAAACCATATCTGTTAGAAATAAATTATTTAATTCCATAGTTTTTCTTCCAAATTATGCCAAATTACAAGATTTCTTATAATTTATTTCTTTTTCCTGAAAATATTTTTTTCTATTGCCCATAAAAAATACTATGGGTTGAAAATATTTGGAAAAATTACATGGAAAAATATATGATATATTCTCAAGGTTATTGGAAGTTAATGCATTTAAATTTGCTTCCACATATTGAGGGGTCAAAGTAACCCTGATTATTCTTCCAGGGAAAATGAATATAATTTTTTTTTCTCCAAAAGCAAAGCCTTTGAAAGTGCTGTAAGCTTGACAGTTATAATTTGAAACATCCACTTTGTTCTTTGAAGGATGTCTGGATCAAATAACATTTTAAAAACAGATGAAGAAGACATAAAAATATGATTAAGGGTGTTTTTGTTTTAATAAAAAATATCTATAGGGAAGTTGGATGATGTTCAAAGAATGGATGAATTGAATTTTATTTACAGTTCCCCTATGTGTTTGTATTAAATTCAAATATATTTAAGATAATAAAGGAAAATGTCTTGAGTATGGCACTACTCTTTATTTTGGGCTTTGCCCTAATTCAACCTACTTCAACTTCAATGTTAAGGTAGAATGCTTTCGACTGCAAATCTCCAATCAAATATTGAATATTTATTTAGCAATTTTCTATTGGCCTAAACACATTTGTCAGTTTAATTATTCTTTACATTCAGTTTTGAAATGTGAGATTTTCTTTATTAAAGATATTTACATCTGAAACACAATCTACCTGTTATCTGAATAGATGTTATTCCCTACAACCTCCATCATGACTACCAACTTTGAGTATCAGTCTCTGCATGGTACTTCAATTTCCAAAATGTTGAAAAATAATGTAGTTCTTATTACCATTGTTTCGCTCTGAGGGGAAGAGTATATATATTTTGCATAACCCAGAATCTTCTAAAATACTTTAGTCCTATTTCACTCTCCTTAATGCTTCCTAGCCTTGCCACATATTGCACCTTCAATCTCTTCTTTTATTACTGATCTGTGTTTTTGCATACACTGAAACCCTGTATTCTAGTTCAATCCCAATTCCACGCCACTCTCAATCCCCTTGTAATTCTAGCAGAAATATTCTGTAGCAAGTAAATTTTAAAATCTGTAAAAAGATATTAAAATCAGTTTTAATTAATTGGTTATGTTTTGTCACAAAAGGAATTCTAAATAGTCAGGTATAACCCAAATTTTTATTTAAAAAAGTCAAGATAGGTAAAACTTTTGTTTATGTAACTCTATTATTGATGGCTTTTTATATCGAGTACAAACTTCAAACATTCAGCTTTTCACAGCGTGGTACCAGTTTTCCCTTTTATTTGTTTAATATTATCCATTGTTATTTTTTAATATTACCGATTGTAAACCCCTGTCCCTTGTTGGAATTTTATTTTCCTACATTTAACATGATGCTAGCCTTTGTGCTTTGTCACATCTCATGCTCAGATTTAGAGAAACTCCTTTTTTAAATAATACAAATTTACCCATATTGTACGTTCAGTTCAGCTTTTATATTGCCCACAAGTTCAAAATGTATAATTTCAGTTTATATTAATTTTCAAGCATGCTGAGTTAGTAGCTATTGGGACACCACTAACAAAGTCAATTATTGTCTAATATTTTACATCATGAGTTTTATATCTCTAACAAAACATAGAACTTCTAAGTTCTAGAAACATACTTTATGCCCCTCTTTACTTTCTTTTCAATAACTTAGTACTGCAGTAATATATAGTAAAATGGACACAATAATCCTATTGGGTCAGGTTATGTGGTGCATTAGCATAAAATACTAAGCAAAATTTCTGGCACGTAAGTATGTGCTAAATATTAGCTAATGGTAGTTAATCAGTTTGTCTTCTCGGCTTGATATTTTGAAAACTACTCAGACTGTTTTTCAAAATTTGATCATTTTGAAGGTTCAATTTTATATTTATAACTAAGAGGGGATTTTTACAAAAACAAATGTAATATATTTCTGCAATGTAGACAAAGTATTTTGACTGCGTTATTGTTACAGGAGGCAAAATGTGAGAGAAATCTTCAATGAAGTATGTACATTTATTTATATAACAGTGCTTGGATTACTTGATCTTTGAGTGCTTCTAATAATATCATTTGAACTGGAAGTATGTGATATAAATGTAACAACATTTTAAGATGAAACATAGGAAAACATTATAAATCCTAAGCATGACCCTTAAAAATGCTAGCTGAATGATCTCCCTTATGATTACTTGGTTATTCTAACTCTGGAGTCCAACATGACTTAAACTGTAGTGTTGGTGGTGTTAGCAATGTGTGAGTGTATGTGTTTGAGTGGTTGTGATATACACTGAACTTGTCTTTCCTTTCTCACCTGATCTAAGTAGAAACTGATAATCCTATATTCATGGACATTTTCCCACACTGATTTGTTGCCAGTTGATCCTCTACATTATGGGTCACAGAATCTGGCTAAAAAGTTGCAAGCTCATGAATTTTGTTAATAAATTCTATATGTCTTGTGATATCAGAAATATAATAATTCCACATCATCTTATCTTTTCCAAGCAACCGGTATAAATTTGTTGGTTTATAGCAAATTATATTGTCAAGTCTGACAAGATGAAGAGAATCTTGTTACTTCTAGGTGGCCTTGGTCTGTTTCCGTGGTTTGGGTCTGATTTGAATATTTAACTTCCTTTTGGAAAAATCATTATTAAATTACCAGAAGCCTTTTTAATTGTGCTAAGGCTAACAAAATAATGATGTTTATTTAGAGAAAGAACTGGATGAATGAATGAAATATAAATAATCTGGTCAAAATAACATTGTGGGCCTGTACCATGTTGCCTTCTTATAAAGCATCTGGTACTATTTCATGTGTAAGAAACAGTTCACCAGATGAGCTGGGTCTGTTTCATTTATAAGATTGTTATGTTCTCATAGAACCCTTTTTTTATGGAAAATGACATCATTGATTTAATAATAAGGACACTGTTGGAGAAGATGTAACAATATGCTATTTCCCCTCTAAAAAACAACACACAGTATTTTCAAGGCAAATGCTAGAGTTGATGCTTTCCATCTGGTGGGAGGTAAAGGAAAATGACACCAACATAATGTTATCAAATAGCTAAACTTTGTGAGATACATCCAGCTTTAGATGAGAAAGCTTTCTCTAAATGTCTTGCTACAGGGGTTGGCGACAGGCCTAGATTTGAAAATCATTTTAAAGCCTTCTTTATATTTATTCAAGGAAATTCTAAGAAGCAGCATCATCTTTATCACTCTAGACTTTACAGAACCAAATAATTTTTTTTTTCAGTTATACGATGATATACTTTTGGTCCCCATTTTTCTTTGTGGAGATGATCAATAGCATTATGTTTTAAACCTATTGTATCTGTTCTGTCCTTTACATTTGACAAGTGTATTTTTAGTCATTCTATTGAAGTGTTTTAAAAATCTGTTAAACATAAAGATTCCATAACCACTCTGAATGAGGTCAAATCCTGCCAACAAAATATACAACATAAAATATAAAATACATAGAAATTTATTTATCTGAAAGGTGAAATATGTGTACACTGAAAACTATAAGACATTGATGAAAGAAATTAAAGAAGACCCAAATAAATGAAAAGATATATTTATTTTGTGTTCATGGACCAGAAGAATTAATATTTTTTTGTGTCCATACTACCCAACTAATCTACAGATTCAGTACAAATTCTATTAAAATTCTAATTATTTACTTCACATAAATAAAAAAATCCAAAATTTATATGGAACCACAGAAGATCCAAAATATACAAAGCAATCTTAAGAAAGAAAAGCAAAGCTGAAGGTATGACAATATATGGTTTCAAAATATACTGCAAAACTATAGTAATAAAAACAGAATGATGCTGCCATTAAAAAGGCATATAGACTATTGAAACAGAATTGAGAGCCCAATAATAAACTCACACATGTATAGTTCACTAGTATTTGCAAAGGCACCAAGAAGACATAACGAAAAAAAAAAATTAGTCGTTTCAATACATAATGCTAGCGAAAGGAAAAAAAACTGAATCATTAATAGCCCTTGCAAAAGTCAAATCTATGATAATTGATGATTTAAATGTAAAACATAATATCATAAACTTCTAGAAGAAAAGACTGGTCTTGGTAATGACTTTGGATTTTACACCCAAAGCACAAGGAACAGAAGGAAAAATAGACAAGTGGGACTACAGCAAACTAAAAAAAAAAAAAAAACTTTTGCACAGCAAATAAACAAATCAGCAAAATAAGATATTCTAAAAATAGAAAAAGATATTTGTAAACTATATATCTGATAAGGAGTTAATATTGAAAATATGTAAGAACTCATACATCTGAAAAACACGGAAGGCAAAATGTGAAAGACATCTTCATTAAAAGATGTACATTTATTTATATAACTGCTTGGATTACTTGATCTTTGAATGCTTCTATTAATATCATTTTAGCTAGAAGTATGTGATACAAATGTAAAAATGTTTTAAGATGAAGTGCAGAAAAATGTTATAAATCCTAAACAGGTTTCTTAAAAATGCTAACCAAATGATCTCCCTTACGATTACTTGGTTATTGCAACTCTGGAGTCCAACATGACTTTTAAACTGTAGTGTTGGTGGTGTTATAGCGTATGGGTGTATGTGTATGTGTGCTTGTGATATACACTGAATTTGTCATCATGTTTACACTTGAATATATACAATCCTAAAACTAAATATTTTTAAAAGATGCATTCAAAATATTTTTCTAAGATGATGGCTAAAATCTATAATACACAAAAAAATATTTAAAATATAGTTTAATTATAAAAAAAGTTTCCAAAATAATATTTTAACATAATTGCCTTCTTGTAAAACATATTATATATATAGTTTATATATATATAACATATTATATATATTATTTATATATGTTTGTACATAAACATATTGCATATATGTTATATATAGAACACATTTCATAGTGTACTGCATAAAGATAGAGGGTTTTCATTACTTCTATAAGTTGTAATAAAATATTTTCATTGGTTCTAACAGAAGCAAGAAAATATTGTGGTAGGCTCTTTCAAGCAGGCTGCCCCAGCATTTTGATACGTCACAACTTAAAGATAATTTATTGAGTTTTTTGTTTCCAATACCAAAGTTTCTTAAGGATTTTGATTTTAAAGAATAAGTTTCTCAATACAATGTCATTCATACTGATTTAAATCAGAGAGCTAACTTTCTCAAGAATATATTCTTGATGCCCTCGGTATTTACAGTTTTATAGTTTAACAAGTCCTATTGGTTTATTTTAGCTGATTTCCTTTTTTTAATTTTTCATTAGTATAATTTATGATTTTATCATATTACTTTTAATAGTTTCCCATCTCCTTAAGATTGATTTTCTTAGAGTTTATGTCCAATACTATGTTGTCCTAGTGTTAATGAATCTGTTCTGATAGTAATAGCTGGGATATTGCTATCCAGATTCCTGTTAGCCTGATCTAAACTATTTGTTCAATTTTTCCCCAGCCAGTTCCATTTCCAGAGATTTAATCCTTTGGAGGGAACTCTATTTCTTTGACTTTATGTTACTGTTTAGAGGAAATTATTTGAGAACAGCCTCATCTCCTCTCTGCTACTCACTCTTCCTTAAAGATGGAGTGATTATTTGTTAGGTGAATTAGGGACAAGGACTTGAACATACTAGCACAGACTTGTTTGTGCTTCTCTTTTTCTATCTGCCTGCCTGCAGAGAGAGTGTGGTTTAATTTGCTCTTTGCCTTGAGATCATGTTGAAGTGATTGACAGAGACTGTCAGAGTATGGTCTGTGTTGACCCTTCTGTACCAGTGAAAGAAGGGTGAGAGAAGGATGTTGGCAATCGGTAAGCCCTTTGTCCAAAGTTCAAAAGCCATGATCTCCACTCAGCTATTGCAATAGTAAAGCTGAAAGTTTGATCAAAATATTTTTGTGTACAGTTAAGAACTTTAAAGCAATAGACAGGTAAGTATCAGACCCTTGTACAATCCTAAAAACAGTCTATTCTTATTTTCTCTTATGCTCTTTTAGCAAAACAGGATCTTAATCAGATGCTCTAATTAAACCTCCTATTGAACCCCTATTGCGTTTTAGAACTGTATTTGCTATAATCTTTCTGGATTTGAGAAATTATTTGTAGGCAATTTTATTTCTGCATGAAATTTCCTTCTTGTCATTCCAATTTTTAAAATATTTCTACAGGTTTCTCATTTAAAATTGTGGTTTAGCCCATGGTATTATATAGCAAGCTTGCTAGACTTTGAATCTCTCTTCTGTTGCTTACTGGGTATGTGAACATGGGCAGGTTTCATCACCTATAAAACGGAGGCAAAAATAATACCTTACTACTGTTGTTTTGCTGATTAACTAAAATAATATGTAGGAGGTGTCTGACACAATATGCATATGTTGTTACTAAAAATAGTTTTATGCTTTTTATTTTGACTCACTTTCATTCTCAGAAATCCTTAAAACTAGTATCCATGTATTCATGAACCATCGCTTAATATTAATAACTTAAAAGAAACTTGAGGAGGTAGAGAGACATAATTGTATCTTATCTTCAAGTTGCTTATGGATGGATAAGATGGAAATAAAAACATAATACAATGTAAAAAAATGTGTCAGTGGAAGAATATAGCTAAATTACTTTGGTTCTTGAGATAAATGTGAAACTAGCTTTAACTGGAAAGATCAAAGCAGAAGCGGGCATGAAAGTTAATGCAGTTGTTTTAGGTATTGTTGAGTTAATAAGATTTACACACCTGTAAATGAAGTTTGTGTAAGAATTCATCATTGTGGCCTGAATTAGATTTCAAATTTAATGGCATTTTAAAAGTAACTCAGGTTATAATCTAACTAAATATTAGGAAATTTAAGCAAGCTAATTTGAAATTCAGCAATCATTTTTTTCTTAATATGAGTTGTCTTCTTGAAATGTCCAGAGTCATTTTAAATCAAACTACAACCAAAATAAAAATATGATTTTGTAAGAAGAATGGCATAAGAAATCGAAACTATGAAAGTGTTTTGGGGGCATAAAAACTATATTTTATCCCCTTGGTGTTGAAAATAAAACATGTTTTGGCCTTAGGCAACATTTACCTACTTATCAACTGCTGTTATTTTAAATTTTGTATTATTTTAATTATTAATTTATCGATACTGTTTTCTAATTTTTAAAAGTTTGTTGCTATATCTGGGGAAAATTTTGTTGTTGTTGTTGACAAAAATAAGCAATAGTAGTTTGCAAGCGATACTAAAAAAGAAAGATATTTCTGAAGTGCTCAACTTCCAGAAAAGAATTATCTGATATACTGGTATTTTCTTTGCCATGTATTAGCAGTAAAATGGGTTAAGACACAAACTTTGTTAGCTCGTTAGGAAAATTACTTGTTTACAGAGAGCATGTAATTGGATACTAAATGTAACGATGTCTAAAAGTCTTTGAAATCAATTTTCATGATGCAAGAAGATAGTCAAGTGATTTGAAACTCCAATTTCTTTGAGGATTTCAGATGTACCAAATATCATATAAAACCATAGATGTTGTTGAACTATAGCCAATTTTCTGTTAATATCAAATGATATTTTTCTTTTAAGTAGAAATAGTAGGAGAGAGTACCATTTATCCTGAACCAAGACATTGTAAACAAGCACACACTGTCATCTTGCATGCAAAGTCTTCCTGAGATGGGAAACTGAAATGAACACATTATCTGGAATGTATTGAAAAGGAGATCTAAAACATAGTTGTTTATTAAAGTTTCTAATTGTGAGGCTCTTTGAAGTCTTTAGGACAGCAATTTGTTTCTAGTGAGTTTGGGATGAGGAGGGTAGGAAATAGCTCGGTATTTCCTTTCTCTCAGTGGAATCATCATGTAAAAGATTACAAACAGATTTCTCTCCAAGAATCAAAGTCAAAATTGAAGTAAAACAGATGCTTCCTATTGATAAGTTGAAAATCAGAAACATTTAAGAAGAGTGCAATTTGTTTTACAAGTTCAGGATAGAGCAAAATATGTCTATATGCAGGCTTCCATAAAAAGCTGTAATTTTTATTAAAAATTATTTTATAATAATATAAAAGGAAGTTTCTGCTTCTATTCTACCCAACAGCCATTC
The DNA here is from genome assembly GCF_009764315.1 of Trachypithecus francoisi. Classification (NCBI taxonomy): domain Eukaryota; kingdom Metazoa; phylum Chordata; class Mammalia; order Primates; family Cercopithecidae; genus Trachypithecus; species Trachypithecus francoisi. The sequence continues at coordinate 67,800,960 of NW_022681454.1, forward strand.
TCCTTGTCCCATTGATGGAAGCATTCTTTCTAAAATTATAGAACCTGACAATGCCATAGACATTCCCAGATTCCTTTCCTCCTAGTGCTTGCTGTGTAAACCGTCCTGACAAATGGGATCAGAGAACTCTGTTGGGAAGTATTTCTCCTTGTTTAAAGTGAATTAAATACATCATATCTCTTCATTACTTTATGTCTGTACATGAAGTCTGAAACTGATTGAATTGCATTTGTGATCATGACAGGAAAGACAGCATATGTGTTGAGGATGGCATAAGGAACCGATGACAACCACCATCATCATCAGTTACTTCATTAAGATGAAACATCAGTGTTGGAATTTGTCTACCATTATTCTTCTCACCCTATGAGATAATAAACCGTCTTAATTTTTATTTAATTTTATAAAAATATGCTGTTCCCTGTAGCTACACATATCCTAAGGCATAGAGTGATTGTATTTCCACTGTGAGAACAATTCATTTTGGTATTTTTGAAGAGTAGTTTTAATACATATACCCTAGTGGGACCCCTAAGGAATCATGCCCTTGTATTATTCCCTCTCCTTAAGTGTGGGCAAAATGTGTAAACTGCTTCCAGGCAGTAGAATATTAAAAAAAAAGATGGGATAGTCGCTCCCTAGATTAGGTTACTTATGTAAGACCCTCTTTTAGCAGACAAGAATAAGATTCTCCTACTGGCCTTGAGAAAGTAAGCTGCACACTGTGAAAGGGCCACAGTCAAGAAACTAAACGTGGGCCTCAGGAGCTGAGGGCAACTCCTGCCTGACAGTTAGGAAGAAAACGAGGGCCTCACTCCTTCAACCACAAGAAATTGAATTCTACCAACAATCATGTGAGCTTGAACGCTGAGCGCCAGAAAGAATGTAGTCCAGCTGATAGCTTGTTAGCAGACTTTTAAGACCCTGAGTCCACGATCCACCCAAGACTTGCTTAGATTCCTGACCTATGGATGTTGTCAGATAATATATGTTTGTGATTTTAGGGTTTTTGTGATTAGTTATGTGGAAATTAATATCTAATATATCAAGTCACCAATACTTGCCCTGATAGGTAATTTTTATTTCACAATCAGTTCATATTCACCAAATCTATAATTGAGGTTTCTATGTTTTGTGACCCAAAGAACAAACATTACAAGTCACAATTTGCAATGTCTATTATTTCACCATTTACAGCCAGTTATGCCATCTTCAGATAAAATGTATAGCATCGACTAAGCTTTCTAAAGCAATCTTCTATTACGTTTCTTTCCTGAAAGGTGTCATTTTTGTTTTACTCCATAAAATTGACAAAGCTCTTTATAAATATCAAATATTAGCACCTGGCAATGGTGTGGAAAAATAGATGGTCTCATATTATGACAGTGGATATGATAAATTGTAAAAACATTTTAAAGAGTAATTTGACAATACATTTTAAAATATTTTTCTTCATTACCTCAATACATCAAATAATTCAAATCAAGTACTTATTCTTATACCCAGCACACCTCAACAAATTGCACTTGTGCAAAACAAAATACATCTGTTTTCCTCTCAACTCTAACTATCACCCTTTCCCCTTTTTTTTCTTTTTTTTTAAATTATACTTTAAGTTCTAGGGTACGTGTGCATAACATGCAGGTTTGTTACATAAGTATACTTGTGCGATGTTGGTGTGCTGCACCAACTCGTCAGCACCCATCAATTCGTCATTTATATCAGGTATAACTCCCAGTGCAATCCCTCCCCCCTCCCCCCCCATGATAGGCCCCGATGTGTGATGTTCCCCTTCCCGAGTCCAAGTGATCTCATTGTTCAGTTCCCACCTATGAGTGAGAACATGCGGTGATTGGTTTTCTGTTCTTGTGATAGTTTGTTAAGAATGATGGTTTCCAGCTGCATCCATGTCCCTACAAAGGATGCAAACTCATCCTTTTTTATGGCTGCATAGTATTCCATGGTGTATATGTGCCACATTTTCTTAATCCAGTCTGTCACAGATGGACATTTGGGTTGATTCCAAGTCTTTGCTATTGTGAATAGTGCCGCAATAAACATACGTGTGCATGTGTCTTTATAGCAGCATGATTTATAATCCTTTGGGTATATACCCAGTAGTGGGATGGCTGGGTCGTATGGTACATCTAGTTCTAGATCCTTGAGGAATTGCCATACTGTTTTCCATAATGGTTGAACTAGCTTACAATCCCACCAACAGTGTAAAAGTGTTCCTATTTCTCCACATCCTCTCCAACACCTGTTGTTTCCTGACTTCTTAATGATTGCCATTCTAACTGGTGTGAGATGGTATCTCATTGTGGTTTTGATTTGCATTTCTCTGATGGCGAGTGATGATGAGCATTGTTTCATGTGTCTGTAGGCTGTATGAATGTCTTCTTTTGAGAAATGTCTGTTCATATCCTTTGCCCACTTTTTGATGGGGTTGTTTGTTTTTTTCTTGTAAATTTGTTTGAGTTCTTTGTAGATTCTGGATATTAGCCCTTTGTCAGATGAGTAGATTGCAAAAATTTTCTCTCATTCTGTAGGTTGCCTGTTTATTTTAGTGAATGTTACTTCTATGATCCCAGTTGTCCAAGCCAGGGTATTTCCCTCCCCAAACTCTCTTTATCATTAAAAATGAAGAGTTGCCAGTTCTGTATCTGCCATTTCTACTCTCCAATCACACATTATGCTATTAAGAACCCACTATGTTATTACTTAAAAAAAGTCCTTCAATTACTCTCCCTTACGTGAATTACAAGGGCCACCTAACCCAACCCTTGTTTTTTTGATGGCTCCTTCTTTGACAATGTTGAGGAAGAATCTTAGATCTAGAAGGGCCTTAGATAATCAGTTAGCGTAATGCTCATTAAATAGAATGTAAGACAAAGTCCTGACTATTTCAAAATGATGCTCTCTCAAGTTTTGTATAGATTTGGAATGCATGTTTAATATTCTTTGTTCAGACTCAAGGTCATTTTATCTTCTGCTTTAAATAAACTGGTAAATTGAATTTAATGTGTTGTGTAGTTTTAGTTTTATTATAAAACATATCATTTTTAAATAGAACACTTTTGAACCAGTTTTAGGTTCAGATAAAAATTGAGTGGAAGGTACAGAGATTTTTCAAAATACCTCTGAATGTGCACGGGCATAACCTTCGCTATTATTAGCCTCCCCCACCAAACTAGTACATTTGTTAAAATTGATAAACTGGCTCTGACACATTATTATTACCCAAAGCCCATAGTTTACCTTAGAGTTAGATCTTGGTGTTTTGCATTCTATTGGTTTGGACAAATGTATAGTGACATGTATCCACCCTTACGGTATCATGCAGAATCATTTCACTGACCTAAAATTCCTCTATTCTCCACTTATTTATCCCTAACCACTGGCAACCACTGATCTTTTCCAGAGCACTGGCCTTTCACAGAGGTTATTAATTTTAATAAAATTCAGCTCATCAGCTTTTTTCTTTTGTGGGTTGTGCCTTGGTGTTGTATGTAAAAAGTCATTGCCATACTCTAGATCTTCCAGATTTTCTCTTACATCATCTTCTAGGAGTTTTATAGATTTTCATTTTATATTTAAGCATAGAATCTATTTGAGTTAATAATCAAAACAGGTGTAAAATCTAATTTTTGATATTTTTTCATGTGAGTGTCCAGTTGTTCCAGCGTCATTTGTAAAAAAGATTTTTTTTCCTATTGTATTGCCTCACTTTTTTGTCAAAGATCAGTTGACTATATCTATATAGGTCTATTTTGAACTCACCCTTCTATTCCATAAATCTATTTGTCTGTTCTTTTGCCAACATTACACTGTCTTTATTACTGGCTTTATAGTAAGTCACAAAGTGAAATAGTGACAGTTCTCCACCTTTGTTATCTCCTGCAATATTATGTTGACTTTTCAGCAGCTCTTGCCTCTCCATAGCCTCTCCTAACTAATTATGGGGCTATTCGGATTTAATATTTATTATTTAGTCCTGGTATTTTTTTTTCCTAGAAACTTGTCCGTTTCGTCTAGGCTATCCAATTTGTTGGTATACAATTGGTCATAGTACTCTCTTATATTTCTTTTTATTTCTATAAATTAAATAGTGATGTTCTCATTTTCATTTCTGATTTTAGTAATTTAAGTGTTTTTTTTCTTTATTTTATTCAGCTACAGTTAAAAATTTGTCAATTTTTCTTTTTAAGTAACAAACTTTGGGTTTCATTGATTTGCTATATTTTCTTTTCATTCCCTATTTTGTCTATCTTTCCTCTAATCTTTATTATTTTCTTTCTTCTATTAACTTTAGTTTTAGATTTTTATTTTTATTTAGTTCCTTTAGTGGAAAAGTTACGTTGTTGATTTAAGATGCTTCTTGTTTTTTAATGTGTTTATAGCCATAAATTTTCTCTTATCGCTGCTTTTGCTTTGTTCCATAAGTTTTGGTATGTGTGGGTTTTCATTTTTATTCACTTTGAAGTATTTTGTAATTTACTTCTTTTTCTTTGATCCATTGGTTGTTCAAAAGTGTGCTGTTTAATTTTTACAATTTCATAAATTTTTTATTTTTTATTTTGTTATTGATTTTGTTTTGTGATTGATCTACTTTATCCCATTTAGGTAGAACAAGATACATTGTCTTATTTATCATTTTAAATCCATTCAGACAATTTGTAGCCTAACATTGTTTGTTCTGGAAAATGTCTCACTTGCCCTTGTGAAGAATGTACATAGGTGTGGTCATCCCAATTGATGTAGAAAACTCATTTAAAAAAAAAACAATCTTTTATGAAAAAACTCAACAAACTAGGAAGAAAATAAACTGCTGCAACATATTAAAAGCCATATATGAAAAAACCCACAGTAAATATCATATTTATTGGTAAAAAATATTTTTTCTTCTAAGATGAAGACAAAAATGTTTACTCTCACCACTTCTATTTTATGTAATATTAAAAATTCTAGCCAGAGAAACTAGGTAAGAAATGAAGTAGAAAAAGAAACATGTGAGGTACTTAGAGGTACCTCCACTTATGTGAGGTACTTAGAGTATTTATAATCATAGAGACAGAAAGTGGAATGGTGATTGCCAGGTGCTGGAAGGAGGGGAAATGAGAAAGTATTGCTTCCATTTTCTTTTTCTTACATAGTTTCTTACCTAGAGAAATACAAACAAAAGACATCCAAATTAGAAAATAGAATAGAAGAATCTTAATTCACAGAAGAAATATTCTTATTTATAGAAAATCCTGAAGATTCTCCAAAAGACCTGTTAGAACTAACAAATAATTCACCCAAGTTGCAGACAACAGGTAAAATTATTATATTCCTAGACACTAAAAATAAACAATTTGAGTAGAAATTTATAAAAATAATTTAATTTATAATAGCATAAAAATAATAATATATTTGAGAAGTAACTTAATCAAGAAGGTGAAAGACTTGTAGAATGAAAATTATGAAACATTGGTGAAAGAAATAAAGAAGATATAAACAAATAGAAATATACTTCATGTTTATGGATTGGAAAGCTTCATATTTTTAAGAATTTTGGCAGTACTACTCCAAATTATCTACAGATTTAATGCAATTCCTGTCAAAATTTTGATGATGTTTGCTGCAGAAATAGAAAGCTTGTCCTAAAGTTCACGTGGAATTTCGAGGGACCTCAAATAGCTAAAATAAGCGTGATAAAGAAAAACAAAGCTAAAGGACTCACACTTTCTGATGTCAAAACTTACTGCAAGGCTACATTAATCAAAATTGTGTGATAATTGGCATGAATACAAACATATAGACCAATGAAATAGAATAGAGAGCCCAGAAATAAATCCCACACATATCTTCAAATTATTTTGACAAAAGTGCCACAACCATTCAATGAGCACAGGGCAGGCTTTGCAACACATGATGAAGGCAAACCTGAATATCCACATGCACAAGAAAGAGGTAGATACCACATGCAAATAACTTTTGAAAAACTCAAAATGGATCAAAGACATTAATGCAATATCTAAAACTATAAAACTCTTAGAAGCAAACAGGGCATAAACTTCACAACATTTGATTTAGCAGTGACTTCTTCAATATGACACCAAAGGCTTAAGCACGAAAGAAAATATTGACAAACTGGATTTCATAACAATTTAAATATTTAGGGCCTCAAAAGATCCTATAAAGAGTATAAAAAGACATTGAACAAAATGAGAGAAATCATTTGTAAATCTTTCTAACAAAATAGTAATATCCAGAATATAAAAAAAAAAAAAAACACCTAAAGCTCAACAAAAACAAACTCACTAAAAAACAGATGAAAAAAATGGGTAAAGGATTTGAATAGACCTTTAACCTGAGAAGTATACACAAATGGCCAATAAACACATAAAAGAAAATCAACATCACTAATCATCATCAGGGAAATGCAAATAAAAAATACAATGAGATACCACCTTACATCCATTACAGTGGCTTCTCTAAAAAAATAAAATAAAATAAAGTAAAATAAAATAAAATAACAAGTGTTGGCAAGAATGTAGGGAAATTGGAATCCTCGTGCACTGTTAGTACAAATGTAAAGTGGTAGAGCTTCTCTGGGAAAGAGTGTAGTAGTTCCTCAAAATATTAAAAATCAGAGTTCCATATGATCCAACAATTCCACTTCTGAGTATAAACCCAAAAGATCTCAGTAGTATTACTGATACTAGCTAAAATGTAGAAGCAAACTAAGCCTCCACTGACAGATGAATGGAAAAGCAAAATATGGTCTAGACATACAATGGAATATTATTCAGCTTTAAAAAGAAATGAAATTTTGGCATCTGCTATAACAAGAATGAACCTTGAGGACATTATGCTAAGTGAAATAAACCAGTCACAAGAGGGCAAATACTGTAGGATTCCACTGATATAAGGTACTTAGAGTAATTATAATCACAGAGACAGAAAGTAGAATGGTGGTTGTCAGGTACTGGAAGGAGGGAGAAGTGAGAAAGTATTGTCTAATGGGTATAAAGATTTAAAAGAAGAAAATGCATTTCAGGATGAATGGTGGTGATGCTTGCACAACATTAAGAATGTGTTTAATACCACTGAACTGTACACTTAACATGATTAAGATAGTAAACTTTGTTATGTGTATTTTACCAGAATAAAAACATTGAAAAAATAAACAAAGCCCTGATACATATTGCAATATGGATTAATTTTGAAAATACTATACTAAATGAAAGAAGCTAATCATAAAAGGCTATATATGTTATTATTCCATCCATATGAAATGTCCAGAATAGGCAAATGTATAGTGATAGAAAGTAGATTAATGGTTGTGTAGACCACCGGTATTCAAAGTGATTTTTGATATACTTTTATTAATATCTACCATATTTATTACTGTTTTCTATTTCTTGACCATGTTCTTTGCTCCTATTTTTGTTTTGCCCTCTTCATCTGCCTTTTATAAGTGTAATTGAGCTTTTTATATGTAAATATTTTCTTTCCTTTCTTTGTATATGATTTATGTTTCTTTCTTTACATTTTTGCGGTTTCCCAAGAATTTGCAAATACATTCACAACTGCTTCAAGTCTATTGTATTATTTTTAATTTTTACGGATACATAGTAGAAGTATATATTTATGGAGCACATGACATGTTTTGATACAGGAATACAATGCATCATAATCACATCGGAGTACATGGGGTATCTATTAACTCAAGCATTTATCATTTATTTGTGTTATTAACATTCCAATTATATTTTCTTAGTTATTTTTAGATGTACAGTAAATTATTATTTACTTCAATCACCTGTTTGTGCTGTCATATACTGATTTTATTCATATTCTCAAAGTATATTTTTGTTGCCATTGACTATCACCAACTCCCCTGCTCCCTGTTACTTTATTATCCTCTGCCACAAGTGAGTGATGACATTCACAGTTTGTCTTTCTGTGCCTGGTTTATTTCACTTAACATAATATCCTCCAGTTCTATCTGTGTTGTTGCAAATGACAGGATTTCATTTTTGATGGTTGAATAGGACTCCATTTTGTATATTTACCATATTTTTTAATCTATTTTTTTTGTTGATGGGTACGTAGATTGCTTCCCAATCTTGGCTATTGTGAATAGTGCTACAATAAACATGCAAGCACAGATATCACTTTGATATGCTGATTTCCTTTTTTGGGGGGCATATACCTAGCACTGGGATTACTGGATTATATGGTGGTTCTATTTTTATATAGTTTCTTAAGGAAACTCCAAAGTCTCCATAGTGGCTATACTCATTTATATTCCCACCAACAGTGTATGAGGATTTCCTTTCCTCCACTTCCTCACTAGCATTTGTTGCTCTTATGGATGAAAGCCATTTTAATGATGATGAGATGGTACCTCACTGTAGTTTTAATTTGGGTTTCTCTGATGAATTTTTCATATTCCTTATTGCCATTTGTATGTGTTCTTTTGAGAAATATCTTTTCAGATCTTTTGCCCATTTTTAATTGAATTGTTAGATTTTTTTCTAATTGAGCTGTTTGAGCTCCTTACATATTGTGGTTACTAATACCTAGTCGGGCAGATAATTTGCAAATTTTTTTCCATTCTGGTGGCTGTCTCTTCATTGTGTTGATTGTTTTCTTTGTTATGTAGAATATTTTTAACTTGTTGTGATTCCATTTGTCTATTTTTGCTTTGGTTGCCTGTGCTTTAGGGATATTACTCAATAAATTTTTGCCCAGACCAGTGTTCTGAAGGGTTTCTCCAATGTTTTATTTCAGTAGTTTCATAGGTTGAGGTCTTAGTAAGTCTTAAATCCATTTAGATTTGATTTCTGTATATGGTGAGAGGCAGTATCTCATTTCATTCTTCTGCATATAGATATCCAGTTTTCACAGCATCATTTGTTAAAGAGAATGTCTTTAGCCCAATGTGTGATCTTGACATCTTTGTCAAAAATGAGCTTACTGTAGATGTATGGATTTATCTGTGGGTTCTCTGTTCTGTTCCATTCGTCAATGTGTCTGTTTTCATGCCAGTACCATTACATATGCTATGCCATTTAATCCTAGTAATAGCCTTGTGTGACACACATATTTATTTCTATTTTACAAATAGATAAGAAAAGAACTCTTGCAGGTTATTTAATTTGCCCAAGGTCAAATGGCAAGGGCTATTTGGGTTACTACTGCTCTGTAGTATAATTTGAAGTCAGGTAATGGGATTCCTCCAGTTTTGTTCTTTTGGCTCAGGATAACTTGTACTATTCCAGGTCTTTTGTGGTCCTGTATAAAATTTAGGATTTTTTTTTTTCTGTGAAAAATATCATTGATATTTATTATTGTCAAAATGTCATTGAATTTTGTTATGTCTTCTACTGGCTTTTTGGTGAACTTTTCAGGTTTTTCCAAATATAGACTCATATTACCCTGAAAAAAAGGATAATCTGATTTCTTTCTTTCTTATGTGGATGTGCTTTCTTTCTTTATCTTCTCTGATTGCTCTGGCTAGGGTTTCCAGTACCATGTTGAATCACAGTGGTAAAAGTGAACATCCTTGTAGTGTTCCAGTTTTTAGAGGAAAGGCTTTCAGTTTTCCCTTATTCAGTATGATACTAGCTGTGGGTCTGTCATATGTGCCTTTTATTGTTTTGAAGTATGTTCTTTCTATAATCAGTTATTTTGAGAGTTTTTATCATGAAGGGACATTGAATTTTATCAAACGCTTTTTTGGCATCAATTGAAATTATCATATGAATTTTGTTCTTTATCATGTTGATAGAATTATCACATGGATTTGCATGTGATAAACCATCCTTACATCCCTAGGATAAATCCCTTGTGGTCATGATGAATGATCTTTTGAATGTGTTGTTGAATGTTATGTACTAGTATTTTGTTGAAGATTTTTGCATTAATGTTGATCAGGAATACTAGTTTACAGTGTTTTTGTTGTTTGTTTTTGTTTGTTTGTTGTGTGTGTGTGTGTGTGTGTGTGTGTGTGTCTGCTTTTGATGTCAGGGTAATACTGACATTGAAGAGTAAGTTTAGAAGAATTTTCCCTGCTTTTATTATCTAGTTTAGTTTGAGTAGGATTGGTATTAGCCCTTTTCAAATGTTTGATAAAGATCAGTAGAGAAGCCATTGGGTCCCAGGCCCAGGCTGCTTTTCTTTTTTTTATTTTCTTTTTTTTTTTTATGAGACTCTTTATCATTGCTTTGATCTCATTACTTATAACTAGTTTATTTAGTTTTAGGTTTACTAATGATTCAGTAACGGTATGTTGTATGTGTCTAGGAATTTATCTACTTCTTCTAAGATTTCCAATTGTTGGCATATAGTTGCTCATGGTAACTTTTAAACGTCCACTGCATTTGTGTGATATCAGTGGTAATGTCTCCTTTTTAATCTCTGATTTTATTTATTTGGGTCTTTTCTCTCTCTCTCTCTCTCTTTTTTTTTTTTTTTTTTTTTTTTTTTGGTTGGCTAACATTTTGTTGATTTTATTTTTTAAAAAACAATTCTTAATTTCATTGACTTTTTCATTTCAATTTTATATATTTCTCTTCTGATCTTTATTATTTCTTTCTTCTACTAATTTTGGGTCAGTTTGCTATTGCTTTTCTAGTTCTTTAAGATGGATCATTAATTTTTTTATATAAAGTATTCCTACTTTAGTGATGTAGGCACTTATTGCTATAAACTTTCCTCTTACTGCTGCTTTTGTTATATTCCATAGGTTTTGGTACGTTGCATTTCCATTTTAGTTTGGTTCAAAAAATATGTTCATCTTTCTTAATTTCTTCATTGATCCATTGGTCATTCAGAAGCATGCTGTGTCATTCCATGTGTGTGCATAATTTCCAAAGTTCTTGTTATTAATTTCTAGTTTTATTCCATTGTGGTCAGAGAAGATGCTTGACACAATTTTTTAAATTTATTTAAGACTTGTTTTGTGCCTAACATATAGTCTGTCCTTGAGAATGATCTGTGTTCTGAGAAGAATGTGTATTCTGTAGCCACTGAATGAAATGTTCTGTACATATCTATAAGGACTATCTAATCTATAGGACAGATTAAGTCCGATGTTTCTTTGCTGATTTTCTGTCTGGGTTATCTGTCGAATGCTGAAAGTGAGATGTTAATGCCTCCAACTATTATTGTATTGGGGTCTATTTATCTCTTTGGCTCTAATAATATTTGCTTTTTGTATTTGGGTAGTCCAGTGTTGAGTGCATATATATATATTTACAATTATTTTATACTCTTACTGAATTGAATCCTTTGTCATTATATAATGACCCTCTTTGCATCTTTATATAGTTTTTGTCTTGAAATTAATTTTGTCTAAATATACCTACTTTTTCTCTTGTTTTGGTTTTCAGTTGCATAAAATGTTTTTCCATCCCTTTATTTTCAATCTATATATGTCTTTATAGGTTAAGTGTCTTTCTGGTAGACAAGAGATTGTTCTTGTTTTTTAACCCATTCAGTCACTCTATATCCTCTGAGTGGAGGATTTTGTCCGCATACTTTCAATATTACTATTAAGCAAGGACTTACTACTTCCATTTTATTTGTTTTCTGATTTAGTGTTTGTGTGTTCCTTTCCTCCTTTTCTCCATTCTTCCCTTCCTTCTTTCCTTCCTGTCTTCCTTTTCTTGATGATGATTTTCTCTGGTGCTATGTTTTAATTTTTTGCTTTTCAATTTTTGTGTATCTGTTGTAAGTTTTTTTATTTGAGGTTACCATGAGGCTTGAAAATAACATTTTATAATCAATTATTTTAAGCTGATGACAACCTAACAGTGATTGCACAAACCAACACGTGAATGTAAAGCTAATAAAAACTACACTTTTACTTGATCTTCCACTCCCTGCTTTTTAACTTGTGATCCTGTTTATGTTTTATTATACTATGTCTTGAAAAATTGTTGTAGTTGTTACTTTTGATAGGTTATCCTTTTAGTCTTTATACTAAAGATATGAGTAGTTTATATACAACTACAGCGTTACAATATTCTGTGTTTTACTGTGTACCATTTATCTTCACTTAATATTCTACCTTTTCCTGAGTAGTGTGAATACTTCATAATAAAAATTTTCCTAATTCTTTTTTCTTTTCTTCATATTATTGCTGTCATTCATTTTCCTATATATAACCATATATATGTGTATATATATACACACAAACACACACACACGTAATCAAATACACAATTTCTATTATTACTTTGAAAAATCATGTTATGTCAATTAAGAATAAGAAAAGTTAGGCCGGGTGCGGTGGCTCAAGCCTGTAATCCCAGCACTTTGGGAGGCCGAGACGGGCAGATCACGAGGTCAGGAGATCGAGACCATCCTGGCTAACACGGTGAAAACCCATCTATACTAAAAAAAATACAAAAAACTAGCCGGGCGAGGTGGCGGGCGCCTGTAGTCCCAGCTACTCCGGAGGCTGAGGCAGGAGAATGGCGTAAACCCGGGAGGCGGAGCTTGCAGTGAGCTGAGATCCGGCCACTGCACTCCAGCCCGGGCTAGAGCGAGACTCCGTCTCAAAAAAAAAAAAAAAAAAAAAAAAAGAATAAGAAAAGTTAAAGCTTTTATTTTACCCTAACTTATTTCTTCTTCATCATTCTTACTTTATTTTATTAGATCTGAGTTTCTGACCTTTATCATTTTCCTTCTCTCTGAATAATTTATTTTAATATTTCTTGCAAGGTACGCCTAGAGGCAACAGATTCCCTCAATATTTGTCTTTATTTCTCCTTCACATTTGAAGGACAATTTTTCAGTGTATAGACTTCTAGCTTCATGGGTTTTCTTCCCTCAACACTTTAAACAGTTTGCTGCACTCTCCTTTTGCTTATATGCCTTCTGAGGATAAATTTAATGTAATTCTTATCTTTTCTCCTTTGTCAGTAATGTGTTTTCTCCCTCTGTTTTCTTTTGATATTTTGTCTTTGTCTTTAGTTTTCTATAGTTTGAAAGTTCATAACTAGGTACGGGTTTTGAGGAATGTAACTTGCCTGATGCTTTTTTGAGTTTCTTGTGTAGTGGTTTGGTGTCTAATATTAATTGAGGGAGAATTCTGAGTCATTAGCTCACATTTTTCTTTTCTTTTCTATCTTCTTCCTCTGGAATTTTCATTACATATTTGTTATACCTTTTGGAGTTGTTCTCTCATTCCTGAATATTCTGTTATGTCTCTTCAGTCTTTTTTATCTCTGTTTTTTTAGTTTTTGCAGTTTCTACTAAGACATCCTCAAGCTCAGAAATTCTTTCTTCAGCTATGTCCAGTTTACCATGAAGTACATCAAAGGCATTTCTTCATTTCTGTTACAGTATTTTTTTTTTATGTATATCTAGCATTTCTTTTTGGTTCTTTGTTCTAATTTACATCTCTCTCCTTCCATCAGCCATCTGTTTTTACATGTGTTTTACTTTATTCATTAGTTCCTTTAGCATTTTACTCATAGTTCTTTTAAATTCCCATACTGAGGATTTCAACATTCTTGAAATATCTGAGTCTGGTTGATATACTTGCTTGCCCTGTCTCTCCAAACTGTGTTTTTGCTTTGTAGTGTGGCTTGTATTTTTTTCTTCATAGCCAGGCATGACATACTGGGTAAAATTAACTGTTATAAATAATCCTTTACTGATGCAGTGGTAAGATGTGTGGAGGGGGAAAGTGTTACATAGTTATATGAAAAGGTCTTGTTTTATCAACTTATAACTCTAGAGTGTAAACTTCAAATGTACTTCTCAGTTTTCTCCCCTCCTGTTGGACAGAATAGCTAGGGGAAGCTGAAATTGGGTATTTCCCTTCATCCACATGGAAGTCTAGAACCATCTGCAGTTGGATATTTCCCTTTCCCTTGATCAGTTATGGTCTAATTAAATGGTTTCTCCGGAGGACAGGCCTTGTTAAGAACTGAATGCTCTGGCCATTTCTTTTTTTTTTTTTTTTTTTTTTTTAATTATACTTTAAGTTCTAGGGTACATGTGCATAACGTGCAGGTTTGTTACATAAGTATACTTGTGCCATGTTGGTGTGCTGCACCCATCAACTCGTCAGCACCCATCAATTAAATAGTCCTGTTTTCTCTCTTGCTGCCGAAATACAAGGGGATTTTCCTCTAGTACTCACCGTGATAACCTTGTTGAGCTCCTAAAAGTAAAGCTCACAAAAGTGTTGGGACCCCTGTGACTGAGGTACTCTTGAGATTTTATCTCTCAACCTTATCTACAATAAACTTCCAGCAATTTGTCAGTTATACTTCAGGTTTCTCTACTTCAGCACTGTTTTCCATGAAGATTTGTGCTTATTGACTTCCGGAAAGTCACAGTTCTCTACATTTACCTATTGGTCTCTCCAACTCTTAGGGCAGGGGGCTGCACTGTGACCTCCCCTTGTTGATGAATCTAAGAAGAGATGCTGACTTTCAGTTGGTTAAGCTTCTTACTTGTTGTTAGAATAAGGTGGCAACTTCTAGCTTCTTGCTTGGCGAACTGGAAACCAGAAGTCAAGCTAAAGCTTTCGAAGTCAACATATTGTCTTCATGTGTTCAGGCTTCTATAACGAAATGCCATAGGCTAGGTGATTTGTAAGCAACAGAAATGTATTTCTCACAGTTCTGGATGCCGGGAAGTCCAAGATCAAGACAACTGCATATTTGTTTCCTGGTAAGGGCCTGCTTCCTTGTTCATCAACAACCTCAGATGGCAGATGGCATAAGGGGAGCCTCTGGGACCTAATTTATAAGGACGTTAATTCCATTCATGTGACTTGGTTCTCATGGTCTAATTATTTAAAAAAAACTCCACCTCCTAATACTATCACATTGGGATTTAAAATTTTAACATATGAATTTTGAAGGAGATACAAGCATTCTGACATTTGAATCATGTGGACATGAGCATGTCATTATAATGAATGAAAATATCAAGGCATAGCACACTGGAAACTTTCTATATTGTTATCTTCTAGTGAACTAAACCTAGTTCTGTTTATTCAATTCAGATTCAAGTTTGAATTCTGATTGTAATCAGGAGTAGTTTACTACTCCAAACCTTACTTTTCTTATTCACTAAACAAATGTCATAATTATACCTACTTCAAGATTATTGTGACCATTAGTAAAACTTGATTTTTTACAATGCTTTATATAATACTTCACACGAAGTACATGCTCAAAACAAGTTAGCTATCATGTTGTTGCTCTTGCTGTTGTTGTTGTTCATGTAATGGAAAATGGGCCTCTGAGATGTTTTCACTGCGAAGTTAATGTTAAAATTAACGCTACAGCAAAAGTGTATTGTAATTCCATTTAGTAGACTAGTATACATAGTTTTCTATACAAAATACATCCATTTAAAAGTGCAATAAAAAGCAATAGTTGGAAACAATATTCTACAAATGCAGACTAGGAAATTTCACTAGAGTTTATGGAAATAATAGGAAATAATCCAATCTGTCCCTGAGAATAAGTTTTCCTGTAATATCTGGTCTTGCCTTTATAAAAATAGTAGACATAATGAGAAAAATAAACAGATTGAGATAAGATCTTTATTTTATTCAGATTTTTTTTAGACCGGTTAACATTTTTATTATTATACTTTAAGTTCTGGGGAACATGTGCAGAATGTGCAGGTTTGTTACACAGGTATACACGTGCCATGGTGGTTTGCGGCACCCATCAACTCAATATCTATATTAGATATTTCTCCTAATGCTATGCCTCCCCTAGCCCCTGACGCCCCGACAGGCCCTGATGTGTGATGTTCCTTTCCCTGTCTCTATGTGTTCTCATTGTTCAGTTCCCATTTATGACTGAGAACATGTGGTGTTTGGTTTTCTATTCTTGTGTTAGTTTGCTTAGGATGATGGTTTCCAGCTTCATCCATGTCCCTGCAAAGGACATAAACTCATCCTTTTTTATGGCTGCATAATATTCCATGGGGTATATGTACCATATTTTCTTTATCCAGTCTATCATTGATGGGCATTTGTGTTGGTTCCAAGTCTCTGCTATTGTGAATAGTGCCATAATGAACATATGTGTGCATGTGTCTTATAGTAGAATGTTTTATAATCCTTTAGGTATATACTCAGTAATGGGATTGCTGGGTCAAATGATATTTCTAGTTCTAGATCCTTGAGGAATCGCCACGCTGTCCTCTATAGTGGTTGAACTAATTTACACTCCCACCATCAGTGTAAAAGCGTTCCTATTTCTCCACATCCATATCCTCCCCAGTATCGGTTGTTTCTTAACTTTTTTTTTTTTTTTTTGAGACAGTATCTCACTCTGTTGCCCAGGCTGGAATGCAGTGGCACCATCTGGGCTCACTGCAAGCTCTGCCTCGCGGGCTCGTGCCATTCTCCTGAGTAGCTGGGACTACAGGTGCTTGCCACCATGCCAAGCTAATTTTTTGTATCTTTTAGTAGAGACGGGGTTTCATAGTGTTAGCCAGGATGGTCTCAATCTCCTGACCTCGTGATCCACCTGCCTCAGCCTCCCAAAGTGCTAGGAATACAGGCGTGAGCCACTGTGCCTGGCTGTTTCCTGACTTTATGTATGTATGTATGTATGTATGTATGTATGTATTTATTTATTTTATTATACTTTAAGTTTTAGGGTATATATGCACAACGTGCAGGTTTGTTACATGTGTATACTTGCATGTTGGTGCGCTGCACCCATCAACTTGTCATTTACATCAGGTATAACTCCCAGTGCCATCCCTCCCCCCTCCCCCTTCCCCATAATAGGCCCCGGTGTGTGATGTTCCCCTTCCCATGTCCAAGTGATCTCATTGTTCAGTTCCCACCTATGAGTGAGAACACGCAGTGTTTGGTTTTCTGTTCTTGCGATAATTTGCTGAGAATGATGGTTTCCAGTTGCATCCACGTCCCTACAAAGGACACGAACTCATCCTTTTTTATGGCTGCATAGTATTCCATGGTGTATATGAGCCACATTTTCTTAATCCAGTCTGTCATTGATGGACATTTGGGTTGATTCCAAGTCTTTGCTATTGTGAATAGTGCCACAATAAACATACGTGTGCATGTGTCTTTATAGCAGCATGATTTATAATCCTTTGGGTATGTACCCAGTAATGAGATGGCTGGGTCATATGGTGTTTCTAGTTCTAGATCCTTGAAGAATCACCATACTGTTTTCCACAACAGTTGAACCAGTTTACAATCCCACCGAAAATGTAAAAGTGTTCTTATTTCTCCACATCCTCTCCAGCACCTGTTGTTTCTTGACTTTTTAATGATTGCCATCTTAACTGGTGTGAGATAGTATCTCATTGTGGTTTTGAATTGCATTTTTCTGATGACCAGTGATGACGAGCGTTTTTTCAAAGTCTCAGGATACAAAATCAGTGTGCAAATATCACAAGCATTCTTATACACCAGTAACAAGCAAACAGAGAATGAAATCATGAATGAACTTCCATTCACAATTGCTTCAAAGAGAATAAAATACCTAGGAATCCAACTTACAAGGGATGTCAAGGACCTCTTCAAGGAGAACTGCAAATCACTGCTCAGTGAAATAAAAGAGGACACAAACAAATGGAAGAATATACCATGTTCGTGGACAGGAAGAATCAATATCGTGAAAATGGCCATACTGCCCAAAGTAATGTATAGATTCAATGCCATCCCCATTAAGCTACCAATGACTTTCTTCACAGAATTGGAAAAAACTGCTTTAAAGTTCATATGGAACCAAAAAAGACCCCGCATTGCCAAGACAATCCTAAGTCAATAGAACAAAGCTGGAGGCATCACGCTACCTGATTTCAAACTCTACTACAAGGCTACAGTAATCAAAACAGCATGGTACTGGTACCAAAACAGAGATATAGACCAATGGAACAGAACAGAGTCGTGACTTTTTAATAATCGCCATTCTAACTGGCATGAAATGGTATCTCATTGTGGTTTTGATTTGCATTTCTCTAATAACCAGTGATGATGAGCTTTTTTTCATATGTTTGTTGGCTGCATAAATGTCTTCTTTTGAGAAGTGTCTGTTCATATCCTTCACCCACTTTTTGATGGGATTGTTTATTTCTTGTATATTTGTTTAAGTTCCTTTTATATTCTGGATATTAGCCCTTTGCCAGATGGATAGAGTGCAACAGTTTTCTCCCATTCTGTGTTGCTGATTGATTGCCTTAACCACTTAGTTAATATACTACATTTGTTAATATATTAAGATAGCAAGTCAAACCATACCATTAGGATATCTATCAACCTTGGCCATCTACATTTGGTGTCATTCTTTTTCTATTAAAGTTCTTTGCTTCTACTTCTATGAGTAGCATATAGCAACTTATTACACACAATATTTTGTAAGTGTTAAGAATGGTACTTTGACATAGAAACAAATTAGTTAATAAGGAGACTGCAACAACTGCTGTGCCACAGAGAAAATGATCTAAAAATAATTTAATTTTTATTCAATGATCAGTTGCTCTTTTTAAGACTATAAATAGTTGGCAGAACTTTAATTGCAACTATATTATGCTGAATTATATTCATATACTTAATTCTTATTACATATCTGGAATATATGAAGTTCTATCAATATTGAAAACTATAATAATTATAATTTGTTCCTAATTTTTCAAATTTTTCTCTTATAAAAATTTAATCTAGATAATTGTATTGAAATTTGTTTAGTATTTTATAAAGAAATTAATTGATGAAGATAAGCTATTTTTCTGCCTTCTGTTCTAATTTTTTTCCTATATTTGATCAAAATTTATTTATAGTTTGTATTTGTTGAGTTGCAAGAATGTTAAACCTAGATTTTAACTTTTATTTTTACTATTTGTGTTTTTATATGTCTTATATAAATATGCAGTTAATAATTAATAATAGTACCATTTTATAAGTTGATTATAAAAGCTATGCTTAAGGAATATTAATGAGCTGGTAAATGAGAAAACAAAAAGAAGTATATTGCATATAGCTTATCCAGTGTGAACTAAATTACTAGGATAATTATACTACATTGTCCACATTTTCATTACAATTTTTTTTGAGATTAAATAAAAACAAACAAGTACCAAGATAATGTGAGCTTACTATTACTATGTTTAAAAACATTTTATAACATTATCTTTAATTATTACAACTATATATGGTAATAACATTCTCCTTTTGCAGATGAAGAAATTGAAGCTAAGAGTTTTAATTAAATTTGACCGAAGTTACACAACTAATTAGTTCCTGAGATACAATATGTGACCCATATCTGTCTGACTCCAGAGCAGGTGCTATTTTTATGGTAAAATGATTTTTCTTTCAAATACAAGCATTGAATAAGGAGAAGCAAAAGCACTATGGGGCCTGCAAGTTTCCAGGGGCTGAACATTTTCTTCAGGAGGGAGGAATCACATTGATTTTGCCACATTGATTGCAAAAAAGCATCTGAGACAATTTAAGAAAAATAAGTTATAGGATTTTGTTTGCATTTATTTTAAACATAATCAAGTCAAATACACATGCATGTATGTGTATCCATGCTCATACATACACACCTTATTTTCTTTGTTGACAATAACCTTTCATAATTTTTATAGCTTCATATATTTTGCAAAACTCTTCAGAATTATAGGCATGAGGTTTAAAACAGTATGGAGAGCTCTGTTGTATGAATGAAAATAAAATATTTGTATTATTTAGACATTATTTTATATTTTTCTTCTTTATTTAATATTTAATTTTTTATAGCAAAGTAAGACAATAGCATTGCCTAATCTTTTACAAATGAAGATATATTTGTATTAATAATTTTTTAATTTAAAATTGGTGTGTAACAACTCTACATATTTATGGGTTGTAGTATGAAGATTAAATGCATGGATGCATTGTATAATGATCAAATCGGGGTAATTAGCATATGATTCACTTTAAACATTTATGATTTCTTGTAATGACAACATTCAAAATTGTATCTTCTATCTTAAAATATAGACTACATTCTTATTTACTAAAGTCATTCTACTATGTAATAAAATGTCAGAGTTTATTCTTCCTATCTTACTGGAATTTTTGCATGTCGACCAACCACTTCCAGCCTCCTACTCCCTCCTATCCTCTCCATTTTATGTTACCCCCATTCTACTCTTTACTTCCATGAAATCAACTTTTTAATATTCCACATATGGGTGAAATAATGTGTTTGTCTTCCTATGCCTAGCTATTTGACTTAACACAATGCTCTCTAGATTTATCCATGTTGCCACAAAAGACAAATTTCATTCTGCTTTATGGCTGAATGGTGTTCTATTGTGTATATAATCCACACTTTATCCATGCATCCCTTGATGGACTTGTAAGTTGATTCACTATCTTAATTATTGTGAATAATGCTGCAATAATCAAGCAAGAACAGATGTATCTTCGACACACTGATTTTATTTCCTTTGGATATATATTCAGTAATGGGATGTTACTATTTTGAGGAACTTCAATGCTGTTTTTTTATTGGCTATACTAGTTTACAGTCCAACCAATAGAGTATGAATTCCCTTTACTCTGCTTCATTGCCAATATTTCTTAGGTTTTATCTTTTTTGATAATAGCTATTCGGAGTGGGGTGAGGTGATATCCCATTGTGTTTTCCATTTGAATTTCCCTGATGATTAGTGATGCTGAACATTTTTTCAAATATTAAACATATGTCTTCTTTTAGGAAACATCTATTCAAACCTTTTGCCATTTTCAAGTCAGATCATTTGTGTGTTTATTGTGCTGCTCTGGTTACTTTTATATCCTGGATATTTATTCATTGTGAGATGCATAGTTTGCAAATAACTTCTCCCATCCTGCTGGTTGTCTTTTTACTTTATTGATGGTTTCTGTAGCCGTGAAGATGCTTTTTATGTAGTTGTAATTTCATTGGTCTATTTTTGCTTTTGTTGCTTGTGCTTTGAGGTCTTATTCTAAAAATATTTGCCCAGTTAAAATTTATGAGGCAATTAGCCTACATTTTCTCCTAGTAGTTTCAACATTTCATATCTTACATTTAAGTCTTTAAATTATTGAGAGCTTATTATTGTATATTGTAAGAGAAAAGGATCTAGTTTCATGCTTCTGCATGTGGCTAGCCAGGTTTCCCAGAACTATTTGTTGAAGATACAGTTCTTTCCCTAATGTATGTTCTTGGTGTCTTAGTTGAAAACTAGTTGGCTGTAAATGCATGAATTTATATCTGAGTTCAATATTCTGTTCATTATTCTGGTCTTTGTGTTTATATTTATGCCAGTTTCATGCTGTTTTGACTACTATAGATTTGTAGTATATTTTGAAGTCAGGTAGTGTGATGTCTCCAGCTTTGTTATTTTTGTTCAAGATCGTTTTGTCTATCCCAGGGTCTTTGGCATTTCCATGTGAATTTTAGCATTGTTTTACTATTTTTGTGAAGAATGTCATTAGTATTTTAATATAGATTACATTGAGAACACATAGTCAATATAGACATTTGTACGTACTAATTCTTCTAGTCCATGAACAGGGGATGTATTTTCATTTATTTGTGTCCTCTTTAATTTTTTTCATCAATTTATTTTTTGATTTTTATTGTAAAAATTTGTCACATACTTAGTTAAGTTTATTCCTAGATATTTTATCATATTTTAGAGCTATTATAAATGGGATAGCTTTTTTGATTTTTCAGAGAATTCACTATTGTTGAATAGAAACACTACTAGTTTTCATATGTTCATTTTCTATTCTGCAAATTTGCTAAATTTATTTGCTAATTCAAACAGTTTTTTGGTGGAGTCATTAAGATGTTCTCTCTCTATATGATCATTTGTATGCAAACAAGAACAATTTAACTTCCTCCTTCCCAATTTGGATGTCCATTATTTATTTTGCTTGCCCAACTGCTCTGGCTAAAACTTTGAATATTATGTTGAATAAAATTGGGGAAAATGGACATATTATCTTGTTACAGATCTAACAGAAAACACTTTTAACTTTTTCTTGTTCAGTATAATGTTAGCTGTGGGTTTGTCATGTATGTCCTTTACTGTTTTGAGGTATGTTTTTTCTATACCCAGTTTGTTAAGGTCTTTGATTATAGAAATATTTTAAAATGTTATCAAATTTCTTTCAGCATCTATTGAAACAGTTTTATGGGTTTTGTTCTGGATTCTGTTGATGTAAGGTATCAGTTTATTGATTTGTATATGTTGAACCATCCTTACATCTCTTGAATGAATCTGACTTGATTGTGATAAGTGATCTTTTAAATATGCTGTTGAATTATGCTTACTAGTATTTTGTTGAGGATTTTTGAATCTATGTTCGTCAGGCATATTGGCCAGTAGTTGTTGTTGCTGTTGTTGTTGTTGCTGTGTCCTAGTCTAGTTTTTGTATCACAGTAACGCTGGCCTCATGGAATGAGTTTGGAAGTATTCTATCCTCTTCAATTTTTGGAATTGTTTGAGTAGAATTGGTATTAGTTATTTTTTAAATGACCGGTAGAATCCAGCAATGAAGCCATTAGATCCTGGGCTTTGCTTTGATGGGAGATTTTTTATTACTGTTTCAATCTCATTACTCATTTTTGGTCTGTTCCGGTTTTCTATTACTTCATGATCCAATCTTGGTAAGCTGTGTATCCAGGAATTTATTCATTTCTTCTGTTTTCTAATTTGTTGGTATATTGCTATTCATAATACTCGCTTATAATTCTTTATATTTTTCTGTTGTCAGTTTTAATGTCTCCTTTTAATCTCTGATTTTATTTGCCAGCTAAAAACTGTCCTTGGCTCCTTGCGCATGCTGTATTTTTTTTTTTTTTTTTTTTTTTTTTAATGAGTGTGACTCTGTTGCCCAGGCTGAAGTGCAGCAGCGCAATCTCAGCTCACTGCAACCTCTGCCCTCCAGGTTCAAGTAATTCTCCAGCCTCAGCCTCCTGAATAGCTGGAATTACAGGCACCCCCCACCACTCCCAGCTAATTTTTGTATTTTTAGTAGAGATAGGATTTCACCATGTTGGCCAGGCTGGTCTCAAACTCCTAACCTCAGGTGATCCACTGCCTCGGCCTCCCAAAGTGCTAGGATTACAGGTATGAGCCATCGCATTCAGGCAATGTTGTTTTATCTAATGCAGTTTCACCCTCCTCAATCAGGGACGTTCAACTGACAAACTCCTACCACACTTTGCCATGTAGCTGAATAACGTGGAAATAGATTTTTTTGATTGTCTATAGTCACTAATAAATTTTAGACTTCTTAAGAGCAGAAATTTTTATCCCCAGAGCTTAACCTAATCCCTAGTTTAGAGTTGTATGCATATTAGCTGGATAAAAGGCTACTGAATAAATAATATTATATAATTAAGCTTTTGACTAAACTAACATCTATATACTTGCTGCCACTGATTTGTCAAGTAGTCATAAATATATTGGTTGGAGGAAACACCAGGAAAAAGAAGTGAGAAAATTTACAATTTTGTGAGTACCAAAGCAAAAAAAAATCACTGATTCTCAGATAAATAGATTTCCCATCATTATCTCCCCCCACAGAAGTCCAACAAGTCAAGAATGGGCTTGTCATATAATATTGAGAAATGTCTGTGTAGCCTTTGGAACTAATTAAAAAATAAATATAATAAAATCAATAGTTAACATGAAAAATAACCTCTTGAAATTATTCTATTTTTTAAAAGTCAATTTAGTTCACAGTCCAATAACATTCTGCTAGTGTCCAAATATTTTCAGAGATTTTTGGAGCTCATATCTATGAAAGATATGTTATTGTTTTGTTTTGTTTGTTTGAGACAGAGTTTCACTCTGTCACCCAGGCTGGAGTGCAGTGGCGTGATTTCGGCTCACTGCAACCTCTGCACCCTGGATTCAAGCAATTCTCCTGCCTCAGCTTCCCATGTAGCTGGGACTACAGGCACTTGCCACCAGGCCTGGCTAATTTTTGTATTTTAAATAGAGATGGGGTTTCACCATGTTGGCCATGCTGGTCTCAAACTCCTGACCTCAGGTGATTCGCCCACCTTCCAAAGTGCTGGGATTATAGGCGTGAGCCATTGTGACTGGATGAAATATATGTTTTAATTTATATTTTGGTTTAGTATTATATTACTTGTCTCTCCAGCTTCAGTTTCTGAAGAGAATTATTCTTAGCATTTTTATTTATGGTGATCTGACCCATGTTCAACATCTCCAAAACTATAAAAACATAATGACAGAGCTTTATACACACACACACACACACACACACACACATATATATATATATATATATATATTTGTTTATAAAATACTGTCTGATCTCAGATAATCCTTTGGTAATGCTAATTGTGTTAATGATTCGACAGCTTTTTTTACAAAGTAAGCTAAGTTCCTGTTTTCCCCCATTCTCTTTATGCTTTTGTGCTTCTAAGTAAACTACTTATATTGATTTTTTCTTAAAATTTCTAGGCTATTACTCAACTGAGTTTATCATCTTTTATCTAATAATTTGTACTAATGCAACATGAGACTGCCTAAAGTTAAGGATGCAAGGAATAAGACAGTAGATACTGCTATGAAAGAAAGCAAGAGTACAAGTCAGACCCTCATTTCTATGGAAATGAAGTGTTAGAGAAGTTTCCTTCCTGCTGTTTCAGGATGGATGTTGGATCTATGGCAGTAATGCAGCAAAGGACTGTTAAGAGTCTCCGGGATTTTGGTTGGTGCCTTCCTTATGTTTAGTCGCACAGCTGGTGCAGGTGCATTTTGAGCCATAATAACTAATGACATTCCCAATGGAAACATTCAACTGTGGTAAAACAGACAGAAATCTATTATAAATGTGAGTGCAATGTCAATGTTTACAGAAAGAGGTCAAATAACAGAATTCTATTTGGTAAATGTCAGTACTGTATGAGTAGAAAGAAGTCACAATATTTGCATTGTTATTAGAATGATACATGCAAAACCCATAAATATTTCATGGATTTTTTTAAACTTCTATTTTTTTCTCCCTCACCAGAAATTGCTTTTCTTTCCATTTCTCTGACTCTCAAAGTTTAGTCTGTTGCTTACAAGCTTTCCAGCATTTGAGGTTATGTGGTGAATCGCTGGAGTAGTATAATGTTCAGATCAACTTTAACTTACTGTGACACAGTGCACATTTACATTCAGATGTACACCCTAGAACTGAAAGTCCCTTCCTATGTGAATCACTCAAAGGCATAAGCAAATCTTTACTAGGTCGCCTCAAATCAAACATTTATATCTTACATTGATTCATTCATTCTCTGCAGTCTTTAGCATAGTGAAATTTATCAGATCAACCACATGTAATGGCAACTCCTTTTTTTAACACAGGAAAAAATCAACATCATTAGATTTATAGTGAGAAATATATAAAAACTTAGAAATATATATTTAAATATATATGAGTGATACTTGATTTGAGTACCAATGTTAATAATGCATGATTATATGAAATCAGCACCTGAAAGAGAATGTAAAATATTATACTATTTAGCATCTTTGGTAATATATTTTAACATTGCTTTCTGTAAAAACAAGTAAATGTTGTTCTCTTACAGATTATAGAATTTGAGTTAATCTTTCTCTGAAGTCTTCCTCCCATCATTACTCCTTATGTAAGTGTATAACAGTGTTCAGTTAGGGGCAAAGGGAGGAATCAGAGTGTTTATTGTTCCCTAGAGGTTTGTTTATAAAGAAAAAAATAGTAGCATCATTCTGGAAACAAGTTATCTGAAAGATTAGAAAATTAAAACAGATGCTGACAGGCGGAGTGGCCCTTGCCTGTAATCCCAGCACTTTGGAAGGCCAAGGTGGGAGGATCACTTGAGTCCAGGTGTTTGAGACCAGTTTGGACAACATACATAGTGGGACCTCAATTCCACAAAAGAAAAAAAAAAGCCCAAGGGTGGTGACATGGGCCTGTGGTTCACCCTACTTGGGAGGCTGAGGCCAGAGAGTGCTTGAACCCAAGACAGCAAGGCTGTAGTGAGCTGTGATTGTACCACTGCCCTTTAGCGTGGGTGACGGTGTAAAATCCTGTCTCAATTAAAATAAAAAAAAGAAATGGATGCTGATACCAGATATGCTATACTATTCTAATGTGCTTCCATGTGAGAAATGCATTGTGGTTTTCACTAAAGAATGGTCTTATGCAACTATTTTGCAAGCCCAGTTTCCCATTCTGTGTCTTTAAGGAGAATCCATTGGTCCATCAACATGATTTTATGGAGATTATCTTATGAAGCTTATTTAAAATTATTAACTCTATTACCTCTATTTCAAGACATTCCTCTCAGCTACAAAAATGATCTCAGAACAGTGATGTGCTGGCCTGGAGAATTCCAAAGATCCTGATTATGTTTAGTAACTGAAATGCATCAAAAATGACTTAAAAAGTACAGTGAGAAGATAAATGAAGACAGAAGGCTACAGAAAATGTGTGGATGGCAATAGTTTCAAGATATACATTCAAACATAAAAAATAAACAGTGATCCCAGGGCAGCTTGACAGAATTTGAATCAACATAATTAAAATCATCATGATCAATTCCCTGGGCTATACAGAAAGATCAGAAAGCAAAGCCCTACCAAAAATCTCTCTATAGATACATAGAAAGAATGTTAGTCAAATCCTTGATCTGTTTTGAGAATCAGAAAGAGACTCATAAAACCAGATATATTTCTGTTGGTGTGAAGCATAACATAAAATTACACCACTTGATACATACTATATATTTTTTCCTTTACACAGACTTTGGGATTGCTCATAAAGTATAATACTGGTTTAGTTTTTTTCAGAAAAAAAATCAAATTAATAGTATACATTGATTATGACATACTCTGCTCTTAGAAACATTAAAATACATATAAAAATCACAGTTATGAGGAAATGCCATATTTATTAAAGGTTTAAAAGTTAAATTTCAAATGTTTTCAGAAAATCATATATGAGATTAAAACCACTTACAACTAGAGTACATGCTGTGGTGGGACACTGTGATCTTCTCTCCAGGATTAAGACATCCATTACTCTAATCATTAAGAGAATTACCTCTCAGGTTAGTCCCTGATGGTCACCCCAACTTCAGAATCTCTGTGGCATCAGCAGAGACTTTTATTGCCACTGCATACAGTTCAGCTTCTCCTTCTGCCAAATTCTGCTCCATTCACAGGTATTCTTGAGATACTCTCTCAATCTCAGAATGTCAGAATCAGTAGCTCATTGTCAACAACTCATGAAAAAATATAATTAGCAAAAATCTGTATGCTATATAGGTTTAAATATCTCACACTAATGAAAGAGCTTAACACATGAAAAGATGTAAAAAATTTAAAAGCTTCAAGCATGATGGAAACTGACATAGTGACAGGGTCAAATATATGATGCTTATGTTCTTTGAACAAATGACTTTGTTAATCAATGGAAAGATAGGTTCTTAATATTTAAGAACAATTGTTTCTTTAAAGTGAAGAAATCAAAATAGTTTTTTACATATGGCAGTGACCTGATAGGAAGGTAGCCAACATATAGGTCACAATAAGGTATAAAATCATGAGACACTTATAGATGCATGAGTAAACAAAAAATTTATAAATGGTCTTTACTTTTTCATTCTAACTCAGTGATTTTGTCCTTGTGAATAATAAAGTCTTTTAAATTCAGAGCTTTATGTCTTCACTAATGATTAAAATTAACCAAAGACTTTATCAGTTTCTGAGTTGATTGCCTATA
This sequence comes from Trachypithecus francoisi, assembly GCF_009764315.1. Classification (NCBI taxonomy): domain Eukaryota; kingdom Metazoa; phylum Chordata; class Mammalia; order Primates; family Cercopithecidae; genus Trachypithecus; species Trachypithecus francoisi. Next base: position 67,828,732 of record NW_022681454.1, read on the forward strand.
CTAAAATAGGACCTGTAAATATGCTATTTATGGACAAATTATTTCTAGCCAAAATCCTAATTTGACAGCAGGAAAAAATAAATGTAAATCTAGCAACTAAGACATACAAAGGGCAGTGGAAATCATTATGCTCTTTCTTTAAAACAGGAAACTTGCAGAATGTTTGTATTGTTAGGGATTTCTTTCCTTATTTTTCATTGATACAATGCAATTATTGGCAGTGTACACATGTTACTAAAATGTAGAAATAAGATAAAGTGCCTCATACACCCAACTATATTGGCAGTTGATACTATGTGGAAGTATTTTTGTGGGGTTTTAAAAATATGTCTTGGCAAGATGTTTCATTTTAACAATCCCTTTGCTAATGAAATACAAGTAAGTATTAACTAGAAAATGTGTAGCCATTTCTGTGTTGAAATCATTCAAAACTATAAAAACTATGAGGATCTCAGGATTCTATTCAATACAATTCCACTCCTAAAGCTAAGTGAACTTGACAAACCATTTTTACATCCCACTCCTAAGCACTGAATGGTTTATACGCATTTAAATTCTGCTTTCATATATATTGTAGGCATATTAGTTATCAGAGAAGCAGATATATTCTATGTCTCACTTTAAAAATGAAATACAATTTCTTAATGAACAGCACTCAAAAATTAAAATAAGATAAAAATGCAATACACACAAATAGTGATATTTATATTGGAATTGTTTCTTTAGCATAACTTTTTGTGTTACTTAAAAGAATAAAAGTGTAAAAGACATAATACATTTTTTAAAATGTTGCTAAGAATAAAAGAAAATGTAGAATACCTGAATGTAAAATTTTTAAGTTATAGGAAAGCAGGTTTCATATATTTGTAAGGATAATAAAAGTTAATACATAATGGATACGAAAAACCATAACATATCATTCTATCTTGAAACTTATAAAATGTTGGCAACTTCTTTCCATGTATAAAATAAATTAGACTGATTTCCTAATAATTTTCTTCCTCTTCTGGTAGAAAATGTTACAAGATTATTTTATTATATAAACATCCTTGTATACAAATGTTAAACAATCATTGGCAATACGGTTTACAACACATAAAGGGAGTGCATTTTATCTTCTTTAAAACATATAATTAATACCACTCCAACTGCATAAATATGAAATCATGGAATCTTCCAGGCATCTGTTTAGGAGTAAGTATTACTACAAACCTATTAAAATGGCTAATATTAAAACGATTGACTTCATCAAGTATTGATTAGTATTTGGAAAAATTAGGAATCTCGTACACTGCAGATGAAGATGTAAAATGTTACAATCACGTTGGAAAACAGTTTGACATTTTCTTTAAAAGTTAAACATACACTTACTATTTGACCACCCATTCTGCTTTTAGGCATTTGCTCAAAAGAGATGAAAGCATATATCCATAGAAAAAGTTTTACAAAAATATTTATAGCAATTTTATGTGTAGTAGTCAAAACCTGGAAACAATTCAAATGGCCAAGAAGAGGTGAATGAATTAAAAAACTGTGATGTATCAATATAATGAAACACTGCTCAGCAATACAAATGAATAAACTTTTGATATACCCCAAAGCAGAGATAAACTTCAAAATAATCATAATGAGTGAAAAAATTCAGACATAAGTAGTGTATGCCCTACTCTATGGTTTTATTTATATCATGTATTGAGTTTAATTGTTGCAATTCTATCTCAATAAAACTGTTTGTAAAAGCCTTCTTAACAGAGCAACTCTGACAGTTGACTTTATATTAATAGAATGAGCAACTTTCCCAGCACCTCTCAAATTTTGAAATTTGTTCTCTACTAAGTAATACTAAAAAAAGAAACATAATTAGATTAGCTAGGAGTCCAGATCTTACTCTCCTTTCTCCGTAAAAATTTAAAAAACATTCATTTTGTTTGAATTTTAAAATAATTTGCTGTCTCACTCTTAAATACTTAAAATATCTATGTTGAATATCTATTTTATGTATCAATCAATGTTGCTTATATTTTGTTTTATCTCTCTAATATCTTTATAAATAAAAAAAAAAAAAAACAGGAACCATATATTATTTATTTATTTATTTATTATTTATTTATTTATTTTGAGACAGAGTCTTGGTCTGTCACCAGGCTGGAGTGCAGTGGCACAATCTTGACTCACTACTACCTCCACCTCCCAGGTTCAAGCGGTCCTCTTTCTTCAGCCTCCCAAGTAGCTGCAACTACAGGTGTGCACACCATGCCCAGCTAATTTTTGTATTTTTAGTAGAGACAGGGTTTGACCATGTTGGCCAGGATGGTCTCGACTTCTTCCCCTTGTGATTCGCCCACCTCGGCCTCCCAAAGTGCTGGGATTATGGGTGTGAGCAACTGAACCCAACCCCATATATTAAATCTCTTTAAACCTCCTACAAACTGAAAGTGTTTTGGACTAAATGGTTACGACTTTCTGACTGACATGATTTATATATTTTCATATAATTAATGCATATTATATTGTTACACTCAACATATTATGATTAAATGAACATGAATTTTAAAATTGTATATCAGTTCAATTTCTAACAGTGATATTTGTTAGTGACATGAACTTGAGATTTAATTTTGTCTCTGTTATACAAGCATTAAATGTGAAGTAACATATTTAAAATATCTGAAATACTACCCAGCAAATAAACTTCTCACAAAATATTAATTGATTTTCTTTTTCAATCTCCAATGTTATCATGAATATTTTATTAAATAATTTCCTAGTACAAATATTATAGACCATCCATAAATGGCAATTTCTGTTATTTTTATTGTTGTTATTATTATATCAGAAGGTTCTATTTTAGTTGAATGACTTTATACTAAAAAGAATAATCTTAAAAGACTAGCTAACTATGTAATCAGTGGATATTATATTGTTGTTAAATTTGGTCAATTTCAGCCAATTGGCTATACCTTAAAGGGGTCAGCTTACCAAATGATTTTATCTAAACAATCAGTCACAAGTATTTGTTGCTTGTATACTATGTGTGCAGTTCTCGGGACAATAATTTTTTATATCCATATTATTTGTCTTTTGTGAAAGGTTGTGTAATAGAGATTTGTGTTCAATTTCTAAGAATTAAAGAAAGAGGGAAGAAACACAAAAGGTGGCTCACCAGTCAAGACAGGTTTATTTTAGGGAAAACAAACCTGAGAGTGGCTCCTGGCCATGTTAGGTCAGAGGCACACTCTCTTACAGACTAAGAGTTTTTAAGGATTTAGGGTGGGAGAGTTTATTAAAAGTTTGTGGTGCTTCTGTGTCTCTTTGTTATGCTTATCTGGTAGGGAGAGTTGTGTGTCTGTTCCCATACATCTTTCTGCAGCTGCAGGCATAGCCCGCTTGAGTCTGCTTTCAACTTCCCTATCTTAGTGAACCTGAAGGGAAAGAAATGTGCTTATTAAGGCCCACTGTTTTACTGGGACACATTGCATGTGGGTGAACTTTGGCAGTTACCCAAGAGACTTTCCCCCCACCTCCCTCCTTGACCAAGCTGTCTTATCTGTGTTTTACTGCCTGCTTTTGCAGGCTGCTTATAGTTAGAAGAAAAGTGACTCCCTTGAAATGCATGAGGCTAGAAAGGGAGCTGGAACTTAAAGTGATGGTATTTGTCGGAGCTGATGGTGCTCCTGCTCTGTCAGAAGTTAAAAAGTATTAAAAATGATTTTTTAAAAGTCATCTTTGCAATGCTGAAGCACTCTGTGTCCTCGTTTCAAAATCTTTGAAGATAGCCGTAGGATATTCCTGATCAAAACTAAGAGTAAACAGGATAAGAATGAGGTTTTCTAGGTGTCAGATGGTATTAGTTTTCAGCTGTCAAAGTATTTTAAGTAACATTTTTAAAACTTTGCTAGCAAGTTCCAATTTTTATTTTTTACCTGAAAAGCTTCTTCTAAGCCAGTCTCAATAGTTGAATGAGGTTAGAGATCCAGGAATTGCCTGTTGAACTTAAATTTTATTAAAAATTAATATCAGCCACTTTATATTATTTTGCTTTGATAATTCTTGGCCAATATGAATCATGTTCAAAGGATTTTTTAAAAAGAAATCTATGGAAAACATGTATCATTTCTAAGGGAGTTTGTTCATTTTTGTAAACTTGCTTTTTTTAAATTTTGAAATAGCTTGGAATCTAGATAAAAGTGGAAAATGTTAAGGACAGGACAAAGAATTTCAACATTTCCTGTATTTAGATTCCTTAGTTCTTAACATTTTACCTCATTTGCGTGCACTCTCTCTCTCTGTAGTATGTACATTGTTTACTTACATATATGTAAATTCATCTATACCAAAATGTCTGTTTATACTAATATTATATATACATATACATACATTTATGCATAATACGTATACACACATTCACACCTACATGTATATACACATACATATTATATATATATATCTATTTGTATACCTAGTATACATCTGTATGTAGCCCTACTCATTTCTATTTTGTAAATCCTTCTGCAGGGCATGAGAAATCTGCCTCTCATTATCCTCAATATTATTTCTTTCTTTCTTTTTTTTTTTTTTTTTGAGACGGAGTCTTGCTCTGCCACCCAGGCTGGAGTGCAGTGGCCGGATCTCTGCTCACTGCAAGCTCCGCCTCCCGGGTTCACGCCATTCTCCTGCCTCAGCCTCCCGAGTAGCTGGGACTACAGGCGCCGCCACCTCACCCGGCTAGTTTTTTTGTATTTTTTAGTAGAGACGGGGTTTCACTGTGTTAGCCAGGATGGTCTTGATCTCCTGACCTCGTGATCCAGCCGTCTCGGCCTCCCAAAGTGCTGGGATTACAGGCTTGAGCCACCGCGCCCGGCCAATATTATTTCTTTAATTAACTTCTTTGCCTAAATCTCCCAATCATTTTTTTTTTTTTTTTTTTTTTTTTTTTTTTTTTTTTTGAGGCGGAGTCTCGCTCTGTCACACGGACTGGAGTGCAGTGGCCGGATCTCAGCTCACTGCAAGCTCCGCCTCCCGGGTTCACGCCATTCTCCTGCCTCAGCCTCCCGAGTAGCTGGGACTACAGGCGCCGCCACCTCACCCGGCTAGTTTTTTTGTATTTTTAGTAGAGACGGGGTTTCACTGTGTTAGCCAGGATGGTCTTGATCTCCTGACCTCGTGATCCAGCCGTCTCGGCCTCCCAAAGTGCTGGGATTACAGGCTTGAGCCACCGCGCCGGCCAATATTATTTCTTTAATTAACTTCTTTGCCTAAATCTCCCAATCATTCTTTTTTTTTTTTTTTTTTTTTTTTTTTTTTTTTGAGGCGGAGTCTCGCTCTGTCACACGGACTGGAGTGCAGTGGCCGGATCTCAGCTCACTGCAAGCTCCGCCTCCCGGGTTTACGCCATTCTCCTGCCTCAGCCTCCCGAGTATCTGGGACTACAGGCGCCCGCCACCTCGCCCAGCTAGTTTTTTTTTTTTTTGTATTTTTAGTAGAGATGGGGTTTCACCGTGTTAGCCAGGATGGTCTCGATCTCCTGACCTTGTGATCCGCCCGTCTCGGCCTCCCAAAGTGCTGGGATTACAGGCTTGAGCCACCGCACCCGGCCCATTTCCCAATCATTCTTAATTTTTTTTTTTTTTCTTTTTTTGTTTGTTTGAGACAGAGTCTTGCTCTGTTGTTCAGGCTGGAATGCAGTGGAGCGATCTCGGCTCATTTCAAGATCCGCCTCCTGGGTTCACAACATTCTCCTACCTCAGCCACCAGAGTACCTGGGACTACAGGCGCCCGCCACCATGCCCAGCTAATTTTTTTGTATTTTTAGTAGAGATGGGGTTTCACCATGTTAGCCAGAATAGTCTCAATACCCTGACCTTGTGATCCACCTGCCTCAGCCTCCCAAAGTGCTGGGATTACAGGAGTGAGCCACCACACTCAGTCTTCCAACCATTCTCATAACTTCCTCTTCTCATTACTTCTTTACTCCACATCCACTAACTGGCTACCTCCTCTGCCCACTAGTTCTTTGCTCCACCTCCACTAACTGGTTTCCTCCTTCCCAGGAACTGTCATGATATTTCCACGTGTCACCCCTTTCTCCTTGCTGCTCCATTTCCTTGGATTCCAACATTTGCTTGCTAGAAGATAAGGAAAGGAAGCAAGGACAGGAATGGTAGAAACGATAAGAATAGGAAATCTTATGAATGTTTTTGTGCTCCTTACCTACAGATGATTGAAAAACCACACACAGTCAAGTGGTTTATGTTACAGACGTGATTACATAATGGTATCTAAAAATTTGGCTGGAAATACCTATGCTTGTATATATTTAACTAATTAGTTTATTTATTTATTTGCTTGCTTTTGAATGATGTGTATATATTTCACAGCCATTTGCAAAATGTCCCTTCTTTTTAAAAGTAATTCCATAGGTACATGATCTTAGGCAGATTTGGATGGTGTTTTAACATCGCAAATCTTTATTTATTTTGTTGCAAAATACAGTTATTTTCTCTCAAATATATTTCTAACTCAACAAGGTAAATGTGGATTCATTTACCTGAAAATCTATTCAAATTCTAAAAAAAAAGCAATATATTTCAATTATAAAGCACAAATCACTTGCAAATGATTACAAATCAATCAATTTAATTCCATAAATATGTGGTTAATATGCGCTTTAATATGCCACATTTTGACACTAATAGCAAAAGCTTCAGGTTTTGTAATTTAAATGTAAGTATTATAATACCATCACAGAAGAAAATTAAGAAAAATTGAGGAAGTGAGAAATGTGATACATGTTCATCCTCAAAAGCCCAGAATCACATTATACATAAAATAAAAATACCTGTGTTGGAAATTTGGCTCCTTTTACAAGTGAAATGAATGAAATGGTCTCAGGAATTTAAAATCCTGTACAGTTTAAGAATGCATTCATTGACTTTCCTCTTATTACCACTGCTGTGTGTCTTACACTTGATTCAAGCACGCATATAGCATCAGATGCTTCTTCCAGAGTATGAATGACTTAATTAAATAATTTAAATAGCTGTATCAGTTTTATTAGTAACAAAGTTATTACATTTTTAGTATCTTGTATTTCCTTTAAAAATTTGGAATAGGCCGGGCGCGGTGGCTCAAGCCTGTAATCCCAGCACTTTGGGAGGCCGAGGCGGGCGGATCACAAGGTCAGGAGATCGAGACCATCCTAGCTAACACGGTGAAACCCCGTCTCTACTAAAAAATACAAAAAACTAGCCGGGCGAGGTGGCGGGCGCCTGTAGTCCCAGCTACTCGGGAGGCTGAGGCAGGAGAATGGCGTGAACCCGGGAGGCGGAGCTTGCAGTGAGCTGAGATCTGGCCACTGCACTCCAGCTTGGGTGACAGAGCGAGACTCCATCTCAAAAAAAAAAAAAAAAAAAAATTTGGAATAACAATCTTTGGCAAGTCAAATAATTAAAACTGTAAAATGACTTCTTTGAACTGGATTTCCAGTTCCTCCTGCCTTCTCTTTCTCAATTTCTTGTTGAAATATAATGGAAAATGGTTTTATAATAGCTTAACCAAATAATGCTATTTTTATTTTATTTTTCTCACAGGTGCTATGTTGGTATAATACAGTAAGGGCTAATACAGTAAGTCCACATTTGCCAACCAGGGCTTAGTCGTTTTCTATCTTTCAATGAAGCCGTCTTTGAAATATGATGTTTGTTTTCATTATTTTCAACTAGTGGTCGCAAGACGGTTGCTTTACCTTCAGCCAGTGTGCTAGGCTTCCATCAGGAAAAAAAGGTAAGAATGAAACACAAAACACATAAACCACCTAGACTGTATTGTTTTGAAAACTGACTTATTAGTTCCACTTAGTGAATTCTTGTGTCTCTTGCCTGCTGATAATTCTACAAGACACTGGGAAATGTAATAGTTATTTTCTAATAAACATTTGCCATATCTCTTCTATTTGAATAAAATGGGAAAATTCTTCTTCGAAAGAACAGTAGAATAAGCAACTAGGAATTACTGTCATTGCAGGGTTTGATAGTAACTTATAAAATAAGGTTTTATTTTTTTTAACTTTAATCAGGACTTACGTTTTAATATAGCTTTAGGAGTTAGAAAACCAGAAAGCCAATGTACAGGAGACTGAGGCGGGAGAATTGCTCGAACCCAGGAGGCAGAGGTTGCAGTGAGCCTGAGATGGCGCCGTTGCACTACAGTCTGGGAAACAAGAGCGAAACTCCATCCAAAAAAAGAAAGAAAAAAGAAAGCCAAAGAAGAGTATTTTAACAATTGTGAATACATACGTATAAATTCGGCTATGTGAAAAGTTGCATAGGTAATAATGAAAAGGCATATTACTTTTTATGTAAGTACAATGTTGTAGGCACTGTCATAAGTGCTTTTCACACTTTTTATTGAGCTCTCTTTTTTTTTTTTTTTTTTTTTTGAGACAGAGTCTCGTTCTGATGCCCAGGCTGGAATGCAGTGGCCGGATCTCAGCTCACTGCAAGCTCTGCCTCCTGGGTTCATGCCATTCTCCAATTTTTGCAGTTGATACTTATATAAAGAATCATATAAAACCACTAATTTGACATGGGCAAAAGTAATAATAAAGCCAAAGTTTCTGGAATAATTGAACATAAAATAGAGAGCTGAAGGTCCTAAAGTTTGGGTAAGGCAAATAGCATTTGGTCAAGCAATTATTAAAATATACAGAGGAGGGGAAAAGGGTGATATGAAGAGAATGTATTCTTTCAAATTCAAGCTTTCCATTATTTGACACTTTTCAGAATCACTTTAACTGTACCCTGTGGGTTTACCATTTTCTAAATCACCTCGGAGTCTTTAATGTTAAAAGATGGCAGGATAAAAATCACCCACTGTGAACAACTGAAAGCCAAAAAAGAAAAAAGTCAATTAAAAAAGATGAGTAGATAACATAAGGCAATTTTCTTATACTCGATAATAAATCAATAAATGATATAATTTTAGAAATTCTGTCTGTAAAATGTAAATTAGTTTTGGATCCTGCTCTTGAGTACAATATACTGATTCATAGCGATCCCATACACACTACAGCTACTGGAAAAAAGATAAATTACAAAAATTATAAAAATCATATTTTAAAGTCATCAACATTGTCTAGAAGATATATTAGATGAACCAAATTCCAGAAATGAAAAAACCCTATTTTATGCAAACTGATTATATCCATCCAGTAGTTTTCCTGGGCATGTTTGCTGATTTTAGTGCTATGCAGATGGTAGTTAAGTTAGGCTTAAAACTAGAGCTTTATGTTTATTTTTTAAAGCAAATGAAATAACATCTTCCCCAATCTCACTATGGTTACGAAACAAAGAACAGTTATGATAAAGACATGCCTTTAACTCACTGTAGGTCCCAGCCTCCAGATTTTGCCAGGTTTGAAGTTATCTGGGATAGTTGCCTGGGCCCTGAGGCTGAAGAGATGGACTGGAAACTGAACATGAAGATATTATGATCACAGCTGGATATTCCACAGTCTTTAATTTCTGTGAAGACAGAGATCTGACAGGTTTTCAATCAGAAGCCTGGGCTGGCCACACACTAAGAACAGAAGCGCACGTCAAAAAGACTTAGCTTTACTAAAATACAACCCAGTTTCAATCTAGAATAATTTCTAAAAGGATTAAAGTGGTCATTCCCTCAACTAAAATGTGAAAAAGACAAACTTTCTCCAATAGGAAGTTTTATCATCGGAAGTCCCTGCAATTTGTAGGTTTGTTTTCTTTGTTTTGTTTCTTTCTGCATACTGCTAGAATATTAACCCAAATTACAAAATATAAAAATCAAGCAGAAGATTGTGACCTATCATCAATAGAAAAGGTAGAGAGAAGTAGAGCCTCATTTGATCTAGATATTAGACTTAGCGGACAAAGACTTTAAAATAACTATTATCAATATGTTTAAGAAGGCCAGATATGGTGGCGAGCAAGCCTGTAATTCAAGCAAATTTGGAGGCTTACGTGGAAGGGTCACTTGAAGCCAGGAGTTTGAGACCAGCCTGGGAATATAGTGAGATACCATCTCTAGAAACAAAAATTTGTAAGTATTGTTTAAGCTTTTTATATTTTTATTTTTTTAATATAAAAAATGTTGGGAAGCCGAGTCAGGTGTCAAGAGATTGAGACCATCCTGGCCAACGTGGTGAAATCCTGTTTCTACTAAAAATACAAAAATAATTAGCTGGGCATGGTGGCGGGTGCCTGTAGTCCCAGCTACTCAGGAGCCTGAGGCAGGAGAATCACTTGAACCCAGAAGGCGGAGATTGCAGTGAGCCGAGATCGTGCCACTACACTCCAGCCTGGTGACAGAGCAAGACTCCATATATATATATATATATATGCATTTATATAATTATACATTTTATATATAATATATATTGTATATTTATATATTATATACACATAAAAAATTTTTAGAAACCTTTAGAAAAATAGGGAAGAGCAATGTCATTAACCAAAATAATGGATAATCCTTTTTAATAATTGAAATAATAATAATATATAGTAATATAACCAATACTATTATATGAAAAGAAAGCAGGAAAATAAATCCTATTCACACAAAAATAATGATAATATTAGAAGTGCCAAAATCTCAGTAAAAGAAGAAACCAGTGCAATAATTCTGGCACCATGAAAAATTTGAACATTTTGACAGTACCAACAGCACCGAAGGGTGACCCTAGATCGCCATCAATGTTACCTAAGCAAACTGAAAACTCAGAAAAGATGAAATGACTGATAAAGAATTCAAAACATAGATTGCAAGGGAGCTCAATGAGATCCAAGAAAAGTTTGAAAATAAAAACAAGAAAACTTCTAAAGCAATCCAAGAAATGAAGTAAGATATAAATATTTTACAAAGAAATCAATCAGAGCTTCTGGAATTAAAAAACTCACTTAAGAAATTTTAAAATACACTTGAAAACTTTTTCAATAAACTAGATCAAGCAGACAAAATAATTTCAAAGCTCAAATATTAGTCTTTTAGCTAACTCAGTCAGTTAGAAATAAAGAAAAAAATTCCAAAAAACAAAGAAGTATTCAAGAAATATTGAATTATGTAACGTGATCAAGCTTATGAATTATCGACATTCCCAAGACAGAAGGAGAAAATGTAAACAATCTGAAAAACATATTTGATTAAATAGTTAAATAAAATTTCCCTAATCTTGCTAGAGAAGTAGACATTCAGATATAAGAAATCCATATAAGATACTATAAGAACACCTATAAGATACTATGGAAAATGAACATCAACAAAGCATATAGTCACCAGACTATTCAAAGTCAATACTAAAGAAAAACTCTTACAGACAGCTAGAGAGAAATGTCAGATCACACACAAAGGGAAGCCAGTAGGACTAACTGTGGTCTTCTTAGTAAAATTTTAGAAGCCAGACTAGAATAATGGCCAGTTTTCAGCATTCTTATAGAAAAGAAACTCTAACCTAGGATTTGATATCCCATCAAACTAAGCTTCATAAGCAAAGGAGAAATAAAATCTTTTTTAAGAAAAGCAAGCATTAAGGGAAGTTATTACCACCAGAACAGTCTTACAAGAGATACTTAAGGAAGCTCTAAACATGGAAATAAAAGAATGATACCTGCTACCGCAAAACACACTTAAGTGCACAGCCTACAGACCCCATAGAGCAACCACACAATAGAAACTAAAAATCAGCCAGCGAAAAACGTTACAATAGAATCAAAAACCTCACATATCAATATTAACGTTGAATGAAATGGTCTAAACACCCCACTTAAAAGGCACAGAGTAGCAAATTACATATACATCAACAAAGCATATAGTCATCAGACTATTCAAAGTCAATACTAAAGAAAAATATATATATGTGTGTGTGTGTGTGTGTGTGTGTGTGTGAGTGTAATCTGCTGTCTTCAAGAGACACACCGCACATGTAACAACATCTACAGGCTCAAAATAAAAGGATGGGGAAACATCCATAACACAAACAGATAACAAAAAAGAGCAAGGGTTACTATTCTTAAATCAAATAAAACATAATTTAATCCAAACACCACAAAAGATAAGAACAAACTAACCCCAAAGCAAGCAGAAGAAAATAAACAACTAAAATCGTAGCAGAACTGAGTGAAATTGAGATCCAAAAATCCATACAAAGAAACAATAAAACCAAAAATTGGTCTTTGAAATAAACAATAGACCACAAGTTGATTAACAAAGAAAAAAGAAAATCCAAATAAACACAATCAGAAATTACATAGGCAATATTACACCTGATCTCACAGAAATATAAAAGATTCTCAGAGCCAATTATTAAACATTTCCATGCACACAATCTAGAAAATCTAGAGAAAATGGATAAATTCCTGAAACATAACCTCCCAAGACCTCTCCAGACTGAATCAGGAAGAAATTGAAATATTGAACAGAATAATATCAAGTTCTGAAATTGAATCCATAGTAAAAAAACTGCAAACCAAAAATCCCTGAGCCAGATTAATTCACAGACAAGTTATATCAAAAGTACAAAGAAGAGCTGGTATCAAGCATATTGAAACCATTCAAAAAAATCAAAGAGTGCCTCCTCCCTAACTTATTCTATAAAGCCAGCATCACCCTGACATCAAAATCTGGCAAATAAAACCAAAGAACTACAAACCAAGTTCCTCGATTAACATAGATGAAAATATCCTCAACAAAAGACTGGTAAACTGAGTTCAGCAGTACATCAGTGTATATTTACCACGATCAAGAAGGCTTTATTCCCGGCATACCAAGTCAGTTCAACATACACAAATCAACAAATGTGAATCACCATATAAACAGAATTAAAAACAAAACCATAGAATCATCTCAATAAATGGAGAAAAGGCTTTCAATAAAATCCAACATCCTCCAAAAATCCTCAAACAAACCAGGCATTGAAGGAACATACTTCAAAATGGTACAAACCATCTATAACAAACCCACAGCCAGCATCATACTGAATGCACAAATGTTGATATCATGTTGCCGAAGAACTAGAACAAGAAAAGGATGCCCACTCTCACCACTCCTGTTCAACAGAGTACTAGAAATCCTAGCCAGAGCTATCAGGCAAGAGAAAAAATAAAAGGCATCTAAATAAGAAAAGAAGAAGTCAATATATCTCTCTTGCTGATTATATGATTCTATACATAAGAAACCCTAACGACTTCACCAAAAGGCTTGCAGAACTGATTAGTGACTTTACTAAAGTTTCAGGATACAAAATCAATGTAAAAAAATCCATAGCATTATTATACACCAATAGCCTTCAACCTTAAAGCCAAATAAATAATGCAATCTTATTTACAATAGCCACACACATGAAAATAAAATACCTAGGAATACATGTTACCAAGGGGTTGAAAGATCTCCACAAGGAGAACTACAGGACACTGCTGAAAGAAATCATAGGGGACACAGACAAAAGAAAAAAAAAAAAAATTCCATGCTCATGGATTGGAAGAATCAATATCATTATGATGGTAATACTGCCCAAATTAATGTACAGATTCAGTGCTATTTCTATTAAACTACCAAGGTCACTTTTCACAGAATTAAAAAAAAAAAAAAAAAAAAAAAAAAACTATTGTAAAATTCATGCATAACTAACAAAGAGCCAGAATAGCCAGAGCAATTCTAAGAAAAAGAACAAAGCTGGAGGCATCACATTACCTGACTTCAAACTATTTAATAAGGCTACAGTAATGGATATGGTTTTAGCTGTGTTCCCACCCAAATCTCATCTTGAATTCCCACATGTTGTGGAAGGGACACAGTGGGAAGTAACTGAATCATGGGGGCAGGTCTTTCCCATACTGTTCTCATGATATTTCAATAAGCCTCATGAGATCTGATGGTTCTGTAAATGGGAGTTTCCCTGCAAAAGTTATTTCTCTGTTTGCCTGCTGCCATCTGTGTAAGACACGACTTGCTTCTCGTTGCCTTCCACCGTGATTATGAAGGCTCACCAGTCATGTGGAAATGTAATTCCATTAAATATCCTTCTTTTGTAAATTGCCCAGTGTCAGGTATGTCTTTATCAGCAGCATGAAAACAGACTAATACAGTAACCAAAACAGCATGATCCTGGTAGGAAAACAGACATACAGACAAATGGAACAAAATAGAGAACCCAGAAATAACGTCAACTAATCTTCAACACAGTCAACAAAAATAAGCAATGAGGAAAGGCCTCCCTCTCAATAAATAATGCTGGGATAACAGGCTAGCCACATACAGAAGAATGAAACTGTTCTCCCAGCATTTGCCATATACAAATTAAATAAAGATGAAATAAACAATTAAATGTAAGATCTCAAACTAGAAATGTCCTACAAGAAAACCTAAGAAATGCCTCTCTATACATCAGTCTTGGTAAAAAGAAAATGAGTAAGCCCTCAAAAACAATTGCAACAGTAACAAAAATTGACAAGTGGGACCCAATTAAACTAAAAAACTTCTGCACAGCAAAAGGAACAAAGTAAACAGACAATCCACAGAAAGAATATCTTCTCAAACTATGTATCTGACAAGGTCTAATATGCAGAATCTGTAAGAAACTTAAACAATTTAGAGGCAAAAACCAGATAATCTCATTATAAAATGGGCAAAGGACATAAACAGACATTTCTCAAAAGAAGACATATAAGTGGCCAATAAACATGGAAAAAATGCTCCATTTTGCTAATGATCAGAGAAACAAAAATCAAAACCACAATGAGATACCACCACACCAGTCCAAATGGCTATTATCAAAATGTCAAAAATAATGACTCTGACAAAGCTGTGGAAAAACAGGAAGGCTTATACTGTTGGTGGAAATGTGTATTGGTTCAGTCACTATGGAAAGAAGTTTGGAGATTTCTAAAGTTAAATGAAACTACCGTTGAATTCTGCAATCCCATTCTTGGGTGTATATCCAAAGGAAAATAAATTGTTCAACAAAAAGACACATGTAGTCATACATATATCGTAACACTATTCACAAGAGCAAAGATATAGAATCAATCTAGGTACCTATAAATGATGGATTGAATAAAGAAAATATAGCACACTTATACCATGGAATACTATGCAGCCATAAAATAGAACAAAGTCATGTCCTTTGCAGTAATGTAGGTGCCATTGAAGACCATTATTCTAGGTGAATTAATTTAAGAACAGAAAATCAAATACCGCGTGTTCTCACTTATAGGTGGGAGCTAAATATTGGGCACGCATGCACATAAAGATGGGAATAATAGATACTGGGGGCTACTAGTGAGTGGAGAGTGAGAGGGAGGCAAAGGCTGAAAAACTATCCAGTGAGTGCTATACTCCCATCCTGGGTGATGCGGGTCATTCTTACCTCAAATCTGAGTGTCATGCAATATACATCCATGACAAACCTGTACAGATGCCCACTGAATCTAAAATAAATATTACAATCATTTAAAAAAAGATTTAAATCAAGAAAAAGAACACATGGACACATAGGGGAAGTTACACACACTGGGGCCTTTCAGAGGGTGGGAGGAGGGAGATTAGAAAAAACAACTGATGAGCACTCTGCTCAATACCTGGGTGATGAAATAATCTGTACAACAAACCCCATGACAGAAATTTACCTATGTAACAAAACCTGTATTTGTACCTGTGAACTTAAAATAGAAGTTAATAAATACATAGAATGTAAAAAGCGGAAAATTCAAAAAAGAGTAATTGAAATAAAGTAAATGAGACCTAATAGATCTAAAAAACGACAACTGCAATAATAAATGTTTTTTAACAGTAGATTGGAAATAGTACAAGACTCTTGTATTACATATATCCAAATTAAATCATAGAGAGTAAAAAGAAATAGAACAGAATATAAAGGATATTCAATAAAAAGAAAAAAGTAGTCAGACAAAAAGAAATATTACATTTTAAAGAATAATTATGACTGATAGTTGGCTTTGAAAGTAAAGCAATAAAAGCTAGAAGGTTATAGAATAGCATCTTTAAGTTGTTAATGGAAAATAACTTCATTCTAGAATTCTATACAACAACAACAACAACAACAAAGAAAAGAGTCTCAAAAATGGAAAATTTTTAAAGGTAGATAAAGATTGAATTTGTTGATAACCACAGATGAAGTAAAAATAAAATAATTTGGAAATAAACAATAAAATGTAATTCTGGAAGCAAATAATACAACCAAGAAATTTGGAAACACACAAAGAAGTGAAGAAAACCAAAAAGGGTAAATATATGCAGGTAAATACAATTGATTATGGAGTATACAGCACGATATTTGATACACTGTGAAACACAATGCAGTAGACCATAGGAGGCCCCCAAAAGTCATCATTTTCTAGTATTCTCTTGTGTGTAATCCCTTCCCTTTGACTGTGGGTAGAATCTATAACTTGCTTATAAATAATATAGAAAAAGAGATTGGATTCAACCCCATTATTGTGTTACGTTACATAAGACTCCATATTTTTAGTATACTTGCTCCCCAGACTCCCCTCACTAAGCAGCCATGATGGAGGAAGGCATGAGGCCAGGAATAGCAGTAATCTTCTAGGAAGAACAATCAGTTTCTGGGAACTTAAAAGACCCCAGGGAGCTGAAGGGATCTACCAGTCTCCAGTAAGCAAGAAGCCAGGGCTCCCAGTTCGACCAAAAGGAAATGAATACTGCAACAACTTAAGTGCTCTTGAAAGTGAATTCTTTCCCGATTGAGCCTCCAGATAAGAGTACAGCTGTCTGACAAGTTGCTAACATTCTTTTGAGACTCTGAGCAGAGAACTCAGCTAACTCCTGACTCCTGAATCTTTAAGACAATGCTCTTGTACCTGAACTCCTGACTTTCAGAATCTTTAAAATAATAAATGGCTTAAAACTATTAGATGAATGGCATTTTGAAACACAGCATGAAAGTTCAAATTACATGTAAATTTATTATACATAAAAATAGCATTAAATGTGAGAAATGAATTGAGTCTAAAGATATAAAATTTTAGTGGCATTAAGTGCTAAAAGTCATGTATGTTTGATTCTATTAAGACCAGAATGTGTATTGTAATTTCTGTGTAACAACTGAGAAATTTTTAGCTTTGTCTATTAAAGTTTAATGTATTACATACTATAATGAATTTTTTAAACTATATATCTGACAATATGAATACAGATACCAAAAGTCATCTATAAATATGCTATAAAATTATTTATAGCAGCACTATTCTTTATTGCTCCAAACTAGAAAATTCTTAAATATCCATGAATAAACTTTGTCATATATTAACACATGGATAATTTATAAGAAGCAACACATGAATAAATTTCAAAAAAGTTGAGTAAAAGATGTCAGATACAAAAGAGTGAAAACAATATATTTTGCTTTTTGTAAGTTACAGAAATATTGAAACTTATCTGTGCTGTTAAAATCAATGGTAACCCTTGAAGAGATAAATTTATTATTTTAAAAAAGGAACAATGGAGTTGACAATGTTTTCTCTCTCAATTTAGGTTCTGGTTACAAAAATATATTACATTTGTTAAAATCCAGCAGCTGTAAACATAGATAATATGGATGTAAAAAAAATAGAATTTTTTTTTTTTTTGGTTTTTTTTTTTTTTGTTGTTATACTTTAAGTTCTAGGGTACATGTGCATGACGTTTATATCATGTATAACTCCCCAATGCAATCCCTCCCTCCTCCCCCCTCCCCATGATAGGCCCCAGTGTGTGATGTTCCCCTTCCCGAGTCCAAGTGATCTCATTGTTCAGTTCCCACCTATGAGTGAGAACATGCGGTGTTTGGTTTTCTCTTCTTGTGATAGTTTGCTAAGAATGATGGTTTCCAGCTGCATCCATGTCCCTACAAAGGACGCAAACTCATCCTTTTTGATGGCTGCATAGTATTCCATGGTGTATATGTGCCACATTTTCTTAATCCAGTCTGTCACAGATGGACATTTGGGTTGATTCCAAGTCTTTGCTATTGTGAATAGTGCCGCAATAAACATACGTGTGCATGTGTCTTTGTAGTAGAGTAATTTATAATCCTTTGGGTATATACCCAGTAGTGGGATGGCTGGGTCATATGGTATATCCAGTTCTAGATCCTTGAGGAATTGCCACACTGTTTTCCATAATGGTTGAACTAGTTTACAATCCCACCAACAGTGTAAAAGTGTTCCTATTTCTCCACATCCTCTCCAACACCTGTTGTTTCCTGACTTCTTAATGATTGCCATTCTAACTGGTGTGAGATGGTATCTCATTGTGGTTTTGATTTGCATTTCTCTGATGGCGAGTGATGATGAGCATTTTTTCATGTGTCTGTTGGCTGTATGGATGTCTTCTTTTGAGAAATGTCTGTTCATATCCTTTCCCCACTTTTTGATGGGGTTGTTTGTTTTTTTCTTGTATATTTGTTTGAGTTCTTTGTAGATTCTGGATATTAGCCCTTTGTCAGATGAGGAGGTTGCAAAAATTTTTTCCCATTCTGTAGGTTGCCTGTTCACTCTGATGGGAGTTTCTTTAGCTGTGCAAAAGCTCTTTAGTTTAATGAGATCCCATGTGTCAATTTTTCCTTTTGCTGCTGTTGCTTTTGGTGTTTTAGACATGAAGTCCTTGCCCATGGCTATGTCCTGAATGGTACTACCTAGATTTTCTTCTAGGGTTTTTATGGTATTGGGTCTAACATTTAAGTCTCTAATCCATCTTGAATTAATCTTCGTATAAGGGGTAAGGAAAGGATCCAGTTTCAGCTTTCTACTTATGGCTAGCCAATTTTCCCAGCACCATTGGTTAAATAGGGAATCCTTTCCCCATTTCTTGTTTGTGTCAGGTTTGTCAAAGATCAGATGGCTGTAGATGTGTGGCATTATTTCTGAGGACTCTGTTCTGTTCCATTGGTCTATATCTCTGTTGTGGTACCAGTACCATGCTGTTTTGGTTACTGTAGCATTGTAGTATAGTTTGAAGTCAGGTAGCGTGACGCCTCCAGCTTTGTCCTTTTGACTTAGGATTGTCTTGGCAGTGCGGGCTCTTTTTTGGTTCCATATGAACTTTAAAGCCGTTTTTTCCAATTCTGTGAAGAAAGTCATTGGTAGCTTGATGGGGATGGCATTGAATCTATAAATAACCTTGGGCAGTATGGCCATTTTCACGATATTGATTCTTCCTATCCATGAGCATGGTATGTTCTTCCATTTGTTTGTGTCCTCTTTGATTTCACTGAGCAGTGGTTTGTAGTTCTCCTTGAAGAGGTCCTTCACATCCCTTGTAAGCTGGATTCCTAGGTATTTTATTCTCTTTGAAGCAATTGTGAATGGAAGTTGATTCCTGATTTGGCTCTCTGCTTGTCTGTTACTGGTGTATAAGAATGCTTGTGATTTTTGCACATTAATTTTGTATCCTGAGACTTTGCTGAAGTTGCTTATCAGCTTAAGGAGATTTTGGGCTGAGACGATGGGGTTTTCTAAATATACAATCATGTCATCTGCAAACAGGGACAATTTGACTTCTTCTTTTCCTAACTGGATACCCTTGATTTCTTTCTCTTGCCTGATTGCCCTAGCCAGAACTTCCAACACTATGTTGAATAGGAGTGGTGAGAGAGGGCATCCCTGTCTTGTGCCAGTTTTCAAAGGGAATTTTTCCAGTTTTTGTCCATTCAGTATGATATTAGCTATGGGGTTGTCATAAATAGCTCTTATTATTTTGAGGTACGTTCCATCAATACCAAATTTATTGAGCGTTTTTAGCATAAAGGGCTGTTGAATTTTGTCAAAAGCCTTTTCTGCATCTATTGAGTAAATTATGTGGTTCTTGTCTTTGGTTCTGTTTATATGCTGGATTACGTTTATTGATTTGCGAATGTTTAACCAGCCTTGCATCCCAGGGATGAAGCCCACTTGATCATGGTGGATAAGCTTTTTGATGTGCTGCTGAATCCGGTTTGCCAGTATTTTATTGAGGATTTTTGCATCGATGTTCATCAGGGATATTGGTCTAAAATTCTCTTTTTTTCTTGTGTCTCTGCCAGGCTTTGGTATCAGGATGATGTTGGCCTCATAAAAAGAGTTAGGGAGGATTCCCTCTTTTTCTATTGATTGAAATAGTTTCAGAAGGAATGGTACCAGCTCCTCCTTGTACCTCTGGTAGAATTCAGCTGTGAATCCATCTGGTCCTGGACTTTTTTGGTGGGTAGGCTATTAATTGTTGCCTCAATTTCAGAGCCTGCTATTGGTCTATTCAGGGATTCAACTTCTTCCTGGTTTAGTCTTGGGAGAGTGTAAGTGTCCAGGAAATTATCCATTTCTTCTAGATTTTCTAGTTGACTTGCGTAGAGGCATTTATAGTATTCTCTGATGGTTGTTTGTATTTCTGTGGGGTCGGTGGTGATATCCCCTTTATCATTTTTTATTGCATCTATTTGATTCCTCTCTCTTTTCTTCTTTATTAGTCTAGCTAGTGGTCTGTCAATTTTGTTTATCTTTTCAAAAAACCAACTCCTGGATTCATTGATTTTTTGGAGGGTTTTTTGTGTCTCTATCTCCTTCAGTTCTGCTCTGATCTTAGTTATTTCTTGCCTTCTGCTAGCTTTTGAATGTGTTTGCTCTTGCCTCTCTAGTTCTTTTAATTGTGATGTTAGAGTGTCCATTTTAGATCTCTCCTGCTTTCTCTTGTGGGCATTTAGTGCTATAAATTTCCCTCTACACACTGCTTTAAATGTGTCCCAGAGATTCTGGTATGTTGTATCTTTGTTCTCATTGGTTTCAAAGAACATCTTTATTTCTGCTTTCATTTCGTTATGTACCCAGTAGTCATTCAGGAGCAGGTTGTTCAGTTTCCATGTAGTTGAGCGGTTTTGATTGAGTTTCTTAGTCCTGAGTTCTAGTTTGATTGCACTGTGGTCTGAGAGACAGTTTGTTATAATTTCTGTTCTTGTACATTTGCTGAGGAATGCTTTACTTCCAATTATGTGGTCAATTTTGGAATAAGTGCGATGTGGTGCTGAGAAGAATGTATATTCTGTTGATTTGGGGTGGAGAGTTCTATAGATGTCTATCAGGTCCGCTTGGTGCAGAGATGAGTTCAATTCCTGGATATCCTTGTTAACTTTCTGTCTCGTTGATCTGTCTAATGTTGACAGTGGAGTGTTGAAGTCTCCCATTATTATTGTATGGGAGTCTAAGTCTCTTTGTAGGTCTCTAAGGACTTGTTTTATGAATCTGGGTGCTCCTGTATTGGGTGCATATATATTTAGGAGACTTAGCTCTTCCTGTTGAATTGATCCCTTACCATTATGTAATGGCCTTCTTTGTCTCTTTTGATCTTTGATGGTTTAAAGTCTGTTTTATCAGAGACTAGGATTGCAACCCCTGCTTTTTTTTGTACTCCATTTGCTTGGTAGATCTTCCTCCATCCCTTTATTTTGAGCCTATGTATGTCTCTGCATGTGAGATGGGTCTCCTGAATACAGCAGACTGATGGGTCTTGACTCTTTATCCAGTTTGCCAGTCTGTGTCTTTTCATTGGAGCATTTAGTCCATTGACATTTAAGGTTAATATTGTTATGTGTGAACTTGATCCTGTCATTATGATATTAACTGGTTATTTTGCTCGTTAGTTGATGCAGTTTCTTCCTAGCCTCGATGGTCTTTACATTTTGGCATGTTTTTGCAATGGCTGGTACCAGTTGTTCCTTTCCATGTTTACGGCTTCCTTCAGGGTCCCTTGTAAGGCAGGCCTGGTGGTGACAAAATCTCTAAGCATTTGCTTATCTGTAAAGGATTTTATTTCTCCTTCACTGATGAAGCTTAGTTTGGCTGGATATGAAATTCTCGGTTGAAAATTCTTTTCTTTAAGAACGTTGAATATTGGCCCCCACTCTCTTCTGGCTTGTAGAGTTTCTGCCGAGAGGTCTGCTGTTATTCTGATGGGCTTCCCTTTGTGGGTAACCCGACCTTTCTCTCTGGCTGCCCTTAAGATTTTTTCCTTCATTTCAACTTTGGTGAATCTGGCAATTATGTGTCTTGGAGTTGCTCTTCTGGAGGAGTATCTTTGTGGCGTTCTCTCTATTTCCTGAATTTGAATGTTGGCCTGCCCTACTAGGTTGGGGAAGTTCTCCTGGATGATATCCTGAAGAGTGTTTTCCAACTTGGTTCCATTTTCCCCCTCACTTTCAGGCACCCCAATCAGACGTAGATTTGGTCTTTTTACATAATCCCATACTTCTTGCAGGCTTTGTTCATTTCTTTTTCTTCTTTTTTCTTTTGGTTTCTCTTCTCGCTTCATTTCATTCATTTGATCCTCAATCGCTGATACTCTTTTTCCAGTTGATCGAGTCGGTTACGGAAGCTTGTGCATTTGTCACGTATTTCTCGTGTCATGGTTTTCATCTCTGTCATTTCGTTTATGATCTTCTCTGCATTAATTAGTCTAGCTGTCAATTCTTCCACTTTTTTTTCAAGATTTTTAGTTTCTTTGCGCTGGGTACGTAATTCCTCCTTTAGCTCTGAGAGGTTTGATGGACTGAAGCCTTCTTCTCTCATCTCGTCAAAGTCATTCTCTGACCAGCTTTGATCCGTTGCTGGCGATGGGCTGCTCTCCTTTGCAGGGGGAGATGCGCTCTTATTTTTTGAATTTCCAGCTTTTCTGCCCTGCTTCTTCCCATCTTTGTGGTTTTATCTGTCTCTGGACTTTGATGATGGTGACATACTGATGGGGTTTTGGTATAGGTGTCCTTCCTGTATGATAGTTTTCCATCTGACAGTCAGAAGGACTGTCTGTTGGTCTGTTGGAGATTGCTTGAGGTCCACTCCAGACCCTGTTTGCCTGGGTATCAGCAGCAGAGGTTGCCGAAGATAGAATATTGCTGAACAGCGAGTGAACCTGTCTGATTCTTTCTTTGGAAGTTTCCTCTCAGGGGTGATGCCACCCTGTGAGGTGTGGGGTGTCAGACTGCCCCTAGTGGGGGATGTCTCCCAGCTAGGCTACTCAGGGGTCAGGGACCCACCTGAGCAGGCAGTCTGTCCGTTCTCAGATCTCAACCTCCGCGTTGGGATATCCACGGCTCTCCCCAAAGCTGTCAGACAGAGTCGTTCGCGTCTGCACCGGCCCCCGCTCTTTCCCCTAATGGACTGCAGCTGTGCGCTGTCTGCAGAGGTAGAGTCTACAGAGACAGGCAGGCTTCCTTGAGCTGCTGTGAGCTCCACCCAGTTCGATCTTCCCAGCGGCTTTGTTTACCTACTTAAGCCTCAGCAATGGCGGGCGCCCCTCCCCCAGCCTCGCTGCTGCCTTGCGGATAGATTGCCGCAGACGGCTGTGTTAGCAGTGAGGGAGGCTCTGTGGGCGTGGGACCCTCCCGGCCAGGTGTGGGATATATTCTCCTGGTGTGCCTGTTTCCTTAAAGCGCAGTATTGGGGTGGGAGTTACCCGATTTTCCAGGTGTTGTGTTTCTCAGTTCCCCTGGCTAGGAAAAGGGATTTCCTTCCCCCTTGCGCTTCCAGGTGAGGCGATGCCTCGCCCTGCTTCAGCTCACGCTGGTCAGGCTGCAGCAGCTGACCAGCACCGATTGTCCGGCACTCCCTAGAGAGATGACCCCAGTACCTCAGTTGAAAATGCAGAAATCACCGGTCTTCTGTGTCACTCGCGCTGGGAGTTGGAGACTGGAGCTGTTCCTATTCGGCCATCTTGCTCCGCCCCGTCCAGAATTTTTAAAATAATATCCTTTGCTTTCCAAATATTTGCTTGGTGTTCACCTTGTAAGAAGCAGTGGGATAGTTGTTGGGTGCAGGTGATATTAATAAAGGTGTGAGTATTCATTTTCTTAAGAATTTTCAGATCTTGTAGTAGAGATATGAAAGTTATGAGAGCTAAGATAGGTACATGGAAGTATTAACTCTTACTTGAAAAAAAAAAAAAGAACTAAGAAAATAAGGAAGTTGTAACAGAATGTGTACTTGCCATTCCATCTCCACCTACAGATATTGGCAGTGAAGGGAGAAGAGACATATGGTAGAAATGAGAGGGTAAATAGAGGATCAAACACAAGACTGTGTTTTCTTTTTTAATGGGAGAGTATGTTCACACACTTTTAGAAAATAATATGTTTTTAAAACAGATATAGGACTTTAAATGTAAACAATAGTTAAAATTACTGGAGTAAGGTACCAGTGGAAATAAGAAAAAAAAAAGATACAAACACAGGTAGGAGAATTGCTACTGAAAAGAAGAGAAACATTTTCCCCTAATTCTGAAGCATTTTTCTGAAATGTATTGGAAGAACAACACGGGGCTGGGCCAAGGGCACCTATTCATTTGCAGTGTTTGGTCACCTCGTTCCTTCTCAATCTTCACATGTAAGGACTACTCTATGTAGTTGTGTTGAACAAGAAGACTGAGGCACAGAATGCTAGAGCTTCCATAATGTGAATATGCCTCAGAGACTCCCTAATTTAAATTAGGCCTATAGAAATATGTGCCTATGGGATTTGATGATTAACCTAAATCAATTTAACAGATGAGAATAATCAGAGCTCTACTTTATACTATAGAACAAATTAGTTCTATAAAACTTACAGATTAGAAATCCAGAACCAGGAAAAACATTTTTCTCTTCTCATTAGAATATTATCATATTAGGTAGAAATTTGAAATTAAGGTTTACACTCATTTTCAGTAGCTTTAATCTACCCAGATTTTCTGGTAGAATCATTCTTCTTTAATGAATTCCTCCTTTTATTTTACATTGAATGTTTTTAAAGTTGTATTTATTTTGTGTTTAAATATAAGCCATCATACCTTAATTAGCACTTATATACAGTTATATATATTCATCTTCTGAGTAGATACAGCTAAACCAAAATAATTTTTATTTCGTACTTTGAATTTGCTGTATGGTTTATATCCTTGTTACTCCAATTGTGGCCCATGGACCAACAGAATCACCATCTTCTCATGGGAGCCTAATATACCCCTTCAGATCTGCCCAGATGTACCCTTTCAGAATCTTCATTTCATCACCACATGACTTTTAGGTGATTTGCATGCACATTAAAATTTTAAGTATACAATTATAATTTTATTTTCTTCCTCTTTCCTTTCACATTATATTTCTATTGCTACATAACAAAGCACCATAAACTTAGTGGTTTAAAACAACATACATTTATTATTAATATTTCACTGTTTCCATGCTCCAAGAATCTGGAATACTTAACCTGGGTCTTCTGCTTATGGTCACCTAAAACTGCTGCCTAGCTGTCAACCATGTTATGTTTCTTTCTGAACCTCTAGGTTCTTCTAAAGCTTATGTGGTTGTTGCCACAGTGTATTTTCTTGGAGCTGTAGAACTCATGGAAGCTATTTCTTCAAAGTTACCAGGAGAATTTCTCTGATTTTAGGAAAAGAATAACATCATTTTTTAAAGTCTTGCCTGATTAGATCAGGTCTACCCTCAAACTTCCTTTTGATTAACTCAAAGTCAAACTGACTAAAAAACCTTAATCGGATCTGCAAACACATCTCCCATAAAATGTAAGCTGTCAAGGAGACACATGGATCATATCCAAAGGTCTCACCTATATACAAGAAGAGATTATAAAGAGTACTTTGCTCATGGGGTGAAGATCTTGGGGACTATGTTAGTATAGGAGGACTTTTCCTTAGTTCAGCTAAAGTCACGGTTCTTTGTCCCACGGCCACAAAACTTCGGGCTGGCAAACAATTTTAATGAGTAATGCAGAGTTTTATTGGGAGAAAAGGAAGAAAAGGAGGAAACAGGGACTCTCCCAAGGCCAGAGTCCCTGCTACAGCGCTTCCTTCCCTCAGCTGGAATCCCAGGTTCCACACAGGAAGAGGAGGAGCCAGGCTCCATCCTGCTGCAAATGTCATGAACTTCCCCAGGCTCCACCTCAGTGGGCAAGCTGGTCAGAGTTTCTCCGGGGACTCCCTGCCATCTGGCTGTCTCATTTCCTCCCTCCTAAAAAAGTACATATAACTGCCCTTAGGATAAGGACGACCGGGCACGGTGGCTCACGCCTGTAATCCCAGCACTTTGGGAGGCCGAGGTAGGTGGATCACGAGGTAAGGAGACCTAGACCATCCTGGCTAACAGGGTGAAACCCCGTCTCTACTAAAAATGCAAAAAAAAGAAAGAAAGAAAGAAAGAAAGAAAATTAGCCGGACGTGGCATGAACCCAGGAGGCGGAGCTTGTAGTGAGCAGAAATCATGCCACTGCCCTCCAGCCTGGGTGACAGAGCCTGACTCCCTCTCAAAAAAAAAAAAAAAAAAAAAAACAGATAAGGACAAAGACTGATCATAAGGGCTTCCTGCTGATAGGGGGCGCTGTTTGGGGAGCCAGCAATCAGAGCTCCCTCAGAGGCTAATCTAAGGGTTCCCAGCAGGAGGGACCATCTTCAGAGGCTCTGATTGCATGACCATTTAGAATTTGATGTCCTGAAGGCAAGAGCACACAAACCAGGTTGTTAAAAATCATGTATCAAAATAAAACAAGGGGAGGGGTAAAGACAGCTTAATAATCCTGAGGCCTTTTACCAGTTTGAACAGGGAGAGGGAGGCCAAAAGCCTAACTAGCTAAAAAACTTTACCCTTTTGATGGCATGTTGAACTTCTGGGTTCCCGTCCCCTGACCCCAATCCTAAGCCAACCAGTTTAAGGTCTGGAAAATTAATTCTTTCTAGTTAGGAGGATGCATCTGAGGAGAGTGTCCCATAGTATGGAGACACAATTACCTATCAGTGAAGAGAGGACTGAGGAGGAGAAAGGAATAAAATGAAGGGTTTTTTTTCCAAAGGAGTCCCAGAGGTTCAGGATGCATTCTAAAGGGGTACAGACTAACGATTAATGGCTACTCATTTAGAAAGAGGGGAGCAGGCATCCCTGATTCTCTTCTCTTCCTAGCAGATACGCAGGGTATGTGAGGGAGAGAGGGAAGAGTTTCCTCTTTCCTCTTCTGTCCTTACATCCCCCAGTTCCAGTGACCTTGACACGTGGCACCATGAGTGCCGAAGCAGCTTGAACCTATGAATCAGGAAGGGACTAGAGAATAGAAATTATCCACTCTCACCTTTGTCTCTTTCTTACCTACTGTCAGTAGCGTTGGAGTTCCCAGACCTCATTTCTGCCATGGATATTAGTGTGAATATCCTGTATCTATGAAACGGGAAGGTTGGGGTTTGCTTCATCAGCAGGAATCAACCATGCTCACCTGTGCTGTGCCTTTTAACCTCTCTTGATGTCTGCCTCTGGCTCTCTTAGATCCAGTTTTCTTTCTAGGGCTTTGACCGGAAGCTTGGAATTGAGTCTGGGACAAAAATGTGTCTCAGGGGGTTGCACGGACTCCTTAACATAAGCCAGATGCTAAGGCAAAACTGTGGAAATGAGTCCTCCTCCAACAAATAAGAGGAAAGGATATCTTGTGACACACCAGATAACTGATGGCTATAGTCATGCTTGCTAGGATTGGGTGCATGGTGCTTGACTTTAATTATCACTCTTGGTCTTACTTTCCTAAAAGTAATCTCCTATTTATTCCCTATTTATTCCATTACCTGGCAGGATTTGCAGGATAATTGCTCAGAATTAAAATATTGATCCAGATTTCTACATTACCCATCCCTTTTGTTCTTTCTGAGCTGCAGCCAGAGATTGCTAGTAGGTTCACAAGAACAAGCAGGATTATTCTAAAATGTAGGCAAAAACTTAAAAACCACGAATGAGTTTAAAAGTTAATGAGAAATATGTAAGTTTTAACACATTATTTATCTCTCCAGTCCTCATGTTTGTTTAAAAAAAGAAAAAAAGCACATAGGACCGAGTGGTGAGCAAAATAGACTTTAGTCTTATACTTGGTCTGATTGTTTGCACAAAGCACAGCAAGAATAATTACTTATATATAGGCCTTTTGGGTTTGCTTTGATGGAAGTTTGTTCTACAAGGAATCTCAGATAAGACCTTTCAAAGCTGAGCCCAACCATGTGTTTGTATCCTCAAGCACATGTGAGTTGGGTGATCCTCTACTCTTAAGGTCCCAAGATAAACTTGGATCTTTTAGACTTGTTAGAAAGTGACATTCTTTACTGACCATAGGTCAAGAACCCTGTGTAGCAACTGTGTAAATGAGGGTATGAGTCCATTTTCCCCACTGAGCTTTTATTGGTTCTGCAAGTTGAGATTGCCTCCTTAAAAGGAAGCATTCCCTTGCAGTTAAAGCCTTGGTAAAATTACAAATTTTTCCAATTGTGTTTTGTTGCAAAAGAAAAATGGATTCTTATTGCAGTAATGCAAACAATTATATTGCTACAAGGTAAGAATACACACAGAGGTCGGGCGCGGTGGCTCACACCTGTAATCCCAGCACTTTGGGCGGCCTAGCTAGGTGGATCACGAGGACAGGAGATCCAGACTATCCTGGCCAACAGGGTGAAACCCCGTCTCTACTAAAAATACAAAAAAAAAGTAGCCGGACATAGTGGCGGGCACCTGTAGTCCCAGCTACTCCGGAGGCTAAGGCAGGAGAATGGCGTGAACCCGGGAGGCAGAGCTTGCAGTGAGCCGAGATCACGCCACTGCACTCCAGCTTGGGCGACTGAGCGAGACTTTGTCTCAAAAAAAAAAAAAAAAAAAAAAACTCACAGAGAATTTTCAAATTCTAGAGAAACCAGGGAGAGAGAAACAAACATGCTCTAAATTTTGATCACAGTAATGCATACCTTATTAATTACTAAAGGCCATAAATTGTTCAAAATAAGTTGTCTTGACTCTGAGAAACAAGGATCAGCAACATTCCAAGCAAAAGTTAAAATAATTGCTTCAGTTCCCTGAGTTCAATCCATTTAGTAAACTCATTTTGCTTGATATTTGTGAATATTTTAGCTCTTCATGATTCCTGTACATTTTCCTTTATTCCAATGTTATAATCTCTAAAGTTATCAGAAGTCTGTATTTGAGAGTACCTGTCAAAGTTCTATAGCTCATTATAAACTATCTTTGAAAAAGATTAAAACAAGACAACAATTTTCTGTGAATAGCAAAATGTGCAGGGTATTTATAGCTAGAAACATGATTAACAAAGAAGTTTGGTTATCTCCATGGTTTACAATAGCGTAACGTAAAAGACTTTATTATGATTGATAGCAAATACTCAGACATTAGAATCTTTAAAATCTCATACAATTTTGGAGCATATTTTAGCATTATTCGCCAAGATATAATCTAAAAAGATTGATCATCATTTTGCCAATCCCATGTACCTAAACGTGTCAAATAATCCTGTTTACCTCTCTTTTCTGGACGCTTCATGGTCCCGCTGAAAAAAAAATTTCACAAAGATTAAAGTCGTGTGAAGTCAAAGGTATCACAGCTGTTACCTTACAAAAAAAAAAAAAACTTGATTAGGCCAAATTAATTAGAGCTCTTTTTACAGACATAATACACAGTACACACACAAACAGGCAGAAGAAAATCCAGTCACTGGGTGGGGCCTGGCCTACTAAAACATCTTCTAAAAAAACTTTAAAAGTTAACTGCCTATCAGGTGGAGAAGGGGAAAGAAAAAAGAACAGTTTAAAAATGCCTGGGGAAGAACCTCTTATGCTTAGGGAAGTGGCTTCTCCCCCCAGAGAAAAGCTTAATTACTTTCTGATAGAGTTCAACCCCTCAGCCTGGTAGGGGAAGGCTGCAGTGGTGCCTGGCTGGGAACCAACCAGCAGGGTGTGTGGGAATCTTGGGCCATGTGTCCCAGTCACATCAGGGCGGGGAGCGGGGAGCAGCAGAAAGGTGCTGCTCACTGGTGGGTTCCAAAAAAGAAAAGAAAATGCCATGAAAAAGCCTGGGAGCAATGGGAGGTGGGAGCACGGTTTCCCCCACCCTCAGAAGTCCCAGGATGAAAAGGCTTAGAAGCAATGGTGAGAGGTTTTGAGTTCCCATCTCACTCCCTGCTTTTGTAGCCCCCACATTGTGGGCCAAAAATGTTGCACTACTTTTCCTTAGTTCAGCTAAAGACGGCCTTCTTTGTCCCACAGCCACGAAAATTCAGGCTCACAGACAATTTGAATGGTGAGTAAGTCAGAGATTTATTGGATGAAAAGGAAGAAAAGGGGGAAACAGGGACTGTCCCAAGGCCAAAGTCCCTGCTACAGCACTTTCCACCTGGGCTTCAATCCCAAGTTCCACACAGGAAGAGGAGGGACCAGGCTCCTCCCTGCTGCAAAGGTGGTGAACTTCCCAAGCCTCCATCTCAGTGGGAGGGCTGGTTGAAGTTTCTCCAGGGAACACCTCCCACCAGGTTCTCTCACTAGGATTGGTCTACCCATGGATATAGGCATAAAACAATAAGCATACAAACAAAAAAGAAAAGTAGAATGTATTTCCTAAGACATGTGTTTTTGAACTTCTGCATATCCTATGCTACATATTCAGAGAAATACTGCAATTATGAATATATATGTAATTTTATAAATACACTGTACACATATATACTAATTTTCATTCACAATACTACTTGTCAACCAAACCCACATATTCTACATTTCCTATTGTCTATTGTTTTGTTATCAGAATCAAAAATATTTATTTTGCCTTATTTTTAACACTCCATCTGTACAGATATATTGTTCTTTCCTATATAACTGACTATATACAAATTCATAATTCTTTTTTATTTTTAAAACTATGAATCTTTAATTTGAATGTTTTTTTCTATATGTGTGTATGTCTGTTCTGTTACTACACAAAATTAGAAAAAAAACAGGATTAGAATTTTCTAGTTCAGAGAAGGCTGAACCAAGGGTGAAATCTTATGGCTCTCTGACAGAAAAGTAAATATTTCACTTTCAGGATACTCTGATTTTGAATTGTTCCATTTTGAAGTGATAATTAGCAGTTGATGTTACTAAAGGAGAAATATTGGGATTTCTGTTAGGCTTCATATCTTGCCCTGATGTTGAGATATAATCCTTTATTATTATAATCCTCAATTATAATGTTTTATTGAATACATATGACGATATAAACGTAAATTCTGTAAATACACCAAGATTTACGAATCATAGACAACATAATTTATTTTGTACAGTGATTTTCTTTTTATTTTAGATGCATACTCTTAAGTCTCAAAGAAATTTAAAAGACAAAGTTTAGCATATGTTGGGACAGGAATCTTCTTTATGTTGGAAATATTATTTCTTGAAGATGTCTCCCAGGAGTCTTTATATATTAGTGTGCATTCAGAATTTCTTCATTTAACAAATATGTACTGAAAGTCTACCATATTCCCAGCATTATGTGTGTTGGGTAGATTTTTTTAAAACTTGAAGTTCAAGTTCGGATTTGAGGACTAACAAATGACACACTTAAGTTTTAAACTAATTTCAAATGGGATAAACAAAATGGATAGATAGAGAACAAAATGTCAGCTTTTCTAACAATACAGATTTTGGACTTCTTAATATTCGACCAGAGAATCAAACAGATTTTCTCACCCAATTTGGACAGTTTAGCAAAATCTACTTCTTACATTGTTGGGGTATTTAAGTTTAGTATCTGTGGCAGACAGTCTTCGATTATGGCTAAAATTATGGTTGATTCTGCAGCAATTGATAATTGATACAGAGCTTGATACCTAGACTGCTTGAAGTTTTGTGTTGCTATATCAAAATTGAACATGACTTTGAGAATTGCCCAGAGGTGGAAACTGGAAGGGCAGTAAGGAAACTGTTATTGGAGACTAGAAATCATAGTCTGAAGAATAATTAGCAAGTACAGTGCTTGTTGTCTTGAAAAATAGAAAAATTGCCTATTTAAATTGTCTACCTAAGAAGATTTTCAGGCAGAATGTTGATAATGTCAATTGGTTTTATTTATCACCTAGGAAAAAATTAATAAACTCAAGTCAGAAAATATTCAAATTTCACATCTTAGAAAAAATATTTTTAACTCAGAGTTTGCTGGATTACAAAATAAAAGCTGTAAATCAAAAATAAAATTTTAAACCCCCACCAACTGAACGGACTTCTCCTCTTGGCCAAGGGCATTCTAAAATCAACCTGCAACACTAATTCATGTTCTGATGGAAATGGATGGCCAGACATGCCTCATCATACCCTCCTCTTTTTGAAATTCAAGCATAACTGACTAGTATTGACATGGAAACCAAGACTCTCTGTAGCAATAAGACACTAACATGACAGATAGCAAGCCTGAAAGAAACGGAAGCGTTTTGTCCCAAAATGTATTTCTTTTTTATATTTTGAAATGGCCCTGAAAAACTGTCTTTTGTGGGGAGAAATTTACATTCTGTAGAGAATATCTTTCATTCGTAGGTCTTTTTCCTGATCCAGGAGAGAACTAAGAGTTTTGCACCTTTTTAAGTCCCATAAGAAAGATTTTCAGTCTATTCTCTCTGAAGCCTGCTATGTGGAGGCTACATCTGCATAACAAGAAATTTGGTCTCCACAACCCAGTATCTTAGCCCAAACACTCCCTTTTATTGATTCAGATTCTAAATAAACTCTTTCAACTAATTGCTAATCAGAGCATGATTACATTTGCCTATGACCTGAAAGCCCCCTCCTCGAGTTGTCCCACATTTCCCAATCAAATCAATGTACATCTTGTAATAGTTAAAGTGGAAAGAAACACGAAATGCAGCTGGCAATTAAAGACAGGTTTACTTTAGATAAAGCCTGAGAGGTGCTCCTGGCCGATTTTCATCAGGAGCCTTTTCTCTTACAGGCTAAGAGTATATATTGGTTTTCGGGTGAGGGGGCTTATCAGAAGCTTGGAATGTTCCTGTTTGAGGGAGAAGTTATATGACAGGGTTGGAATGACAGAGGAGGGGAGATTATCTTGGGGCAGGCATCTTCCTGGCTGGCTTGAGCGGGGTTATCTCGGGGATAGCATGTCTCTGGTTGGGGAGGAGTTTGGAATGATTTTGGTTGGAGATGTTATCTGTGGTTTGTGGTCATGCTGACTAGCCATTAGGATGATGCCCTTCGGATTTAGGTGTTTTTTTTTTATTAATGTGAACTTTAGAATGAGGGACGTGTCCAAGATGGTGATGCTCCCGCTCTGTCACATCTTCCATGTAATAATTAATGTCCTATGTTTCCTGAAAATGTATAAAACGAAGCTGTAGCTGGACCACCTTGGGCTCATGCTCTCAGGATCTCTTGGAGCTATGTCACCAGCTATGGTCACTTATATTTGGCTCAGCATAAATCTCTTGAAATATTTTAGATACTGATTTTTTTTAATCAACAAAGTTATTTTTCTTTTCAGCCTCTCTGTATGGCAAATTATTCTTAACATAAGAAGTAGCTTTGGGCAATGTTTACATCCAGACTGTTACCAGTAAAAATGCCTTCTCAGGTTAAAGATTATATGAAGGCTGTGCCTGTAAGATACCTAGTTAAGAACTTTGAAAGATTTAAGGCAGGGCCTCTAGACTCTCTTAGACAAACAAAACTAAATGCAAATGCTTGTTAAGAGTCATAGGATGTATTCCAACAACATCTGACTTCCAGACCTAAGTAAAGAAAGGCTTACCTCCAGGAGATCTGTGTGGTGGTTTTATCCTAAAGGAGTGGAACATAATTTGTTATGTGAAAATAAATCAAATAATTTAAAGAACTTGCCAGTTTAAACTAAAGGACCAGAAGAGAACAACGTGAATATAAGCCTCTGGGCCCAAATTTCCACTTGTAAGAATCGAACTGAAAAAGCTCTTCTATAAATGTTACCAGCAGCAAATCTGTATGGGTCTGCAGCAACCTCACTTCTTGCCTTCTCACAAGAAATAATTCAACTGAGAGGCATACGGCAGAGAGACCCAGGCAAGTTTTAGAACAGTAGTGAAAGTTTATTAAAAAGTTTAGAGTAGGAATGAAAGGAAATAAATTATGCTTGGAAGATGGCCACGTGGGGAACTTGAGAGAGTCAAATGTGCAGTTTGACCTTTGATTTGGGGTCTTATACATTTGGCATGCTTCTGGGATTGTGTTACTTCTCCCTTGAGTTTTCCATTGGGATGGGCTATCCACATGTACAGTGGCCTGCCACCACTCGGGAAGGACCACATCCACAGTGTGTTTACTGAAATTGTACACATGCTCAATTGAGGCGTTTTTCCCTTAACAATTGTGTGACCAAGAGGAGAGTCATACACCAGTTAAACTCTGCCATTTTGCCTCTTAGTATGCATGCTTAAGCCCACTTGCCCAGCTCCTGAGATCTTACCAGGAAGCTGTTGATCATATTTCAGGTGTTTCTGTCTATTAAGAAACTCACTCTCCATGGCACCGGCCGCAACTATTTATTATTTTAGAGAGACAGTTAACAACCACTTGATTATCACCTGATGGTCACCTGACTTTCTTTGTTTCAGGGGGTGAGGACTCTCTCCTGCCCTGCTTATGTCTGCCTGACTACATGCTGTAACATAAACATTAGCCATCCCTTTTTTTCCTGCTCTTTGTAAAAAGAAGCATGAATCATTTCTTAATAATAAAGGAGACTGACTCATTTAAAAAAAAAAAAATAGCCAATGGCATGGAGCATGGATCTCAGAGCCTCAGATAAACACTTCCAGGAAGCAGAACTAGGGTTTAATCAAGCGAATCTGTTAACATGTGTTCAGCTATAAACCAGTGCCTCTCATGTCTTCCCTTTTGAATGGGAGTATTCTTTGTATTATTCCCATTCCCTTCTCACCAATGAATGTTGGATGTTTGGAGGCAGATAACAGGTCTGTTCAGTTTAGAAGTCTTCACTTGGAGAAGAGCCACAACTAAGAAAGCTCATTTATGGTCTATTTTTATGCAGATTATGAGATTCTGAACTTTAAATGGTGAGATAATGGAATGAGACATTTGGGGAAGAGATTAATATATTTGCATATGAGATGGGAATGAATTGTGGCCACAGGGAAGACTGTATGGTATGGTTTACAGATTTGGTTGCCAACAATTTCTCTCATTTCTGTATGTGCATTATCACTTCACACATTTAAAGATGGAGTCTATTACTTCTCCCTTGGAATCTGGGATAGCCTATGAATGAATAGTTTTGCCTCTTATAAATCCAAGACAGTGGGGCTAGGTGCAGTGGGGCTTGCCTGTAATCCCAGCTACTAGGTAAGCTAAGGCCAGAGGATTGCTTGAGTGCAGGAGATTGAGATCAGCCTGAGTAACGTAGCAGGGACCCCATCACAAAGAAAAACAAAATAAAAAAAGAAAAATAAATTGTATCCGTGATGTTTTGATACTTAAGAGAACTGGCAGCTTGAGACCACATAGCGGGAAGAGATTGTTAAAGACCTGTGGGCAAGCAACCTACATTCAAAGACTCTCCTCCTTCAGGCTAAAAGTAGTTCAACACATGCAAAAACAACAACAACAACAAAAACAAACAAACAAACAAGAACAATGGGGTTTGGGTTAGCTTTTATAGCATTACATACTTAGATATGCACTAACAACTTAAGTATTAAACCTTGCTAATACTCTATAGCAATTATTGAACTAAGCTCACATTGCAGCTTAAAGTCCTGGCCTGTGGACCTGCCTGAAAAACACACTAGAGTTACAAAATTATTCTGCAGACCAAAGACTACTAAGAGCTGATTTTTATTTTAATTTCCGGAAACACCATGTGCTGCCCCATGCCTCCACATTTCAAGGTCAAGCAGTAGTAACCCACACATGACCAGTCACCTACTAAGGCCAATGAGGCCCAAACTCATTTTTATAAGGTCAGTGCTTGTGACCCTGCCATTTAAAAAGCTCTGCTATATAAAATATCTGTCACCTGTGTGGACAAAGTTGCAATTAGCTTTTTGAAACTGCCAAGGTCAAAAGTCCCTGCTTATTAAAAACCTAAGTCCTAAAGCTATTTTCCCAGGCTTTGTTGTTAAAATCGAACACACCCTTTCTTCCCCACCAAAAAAAAAAAAAAAAAAAAAAATTACGGAGTTAAAATATCCCACTATGAACTGCCAAGAAAATGTGACACGTGGGCCTTATTTGCTAAACCCTGCTGCCTAAACATAAATATCTTGGCTATATTGGCTATATTATTTCTGATTACATTCAATGTGTTTTTGTTTTCAAGCACAATTACAACAGAATTTAAATGGTCTGTTGCTAACATTGCTTTTGTGAATTAAGCAAGCTTGTCAATGGGGCCATAGACAGTACTGAAAACCTTCATTACAATTTAGGATGCTTAAGAATGACAAAATACAAACTGGACCATGTTCTTTATTCATTCAGGCAAGTCTCAAATAAAAATAGTAAGAAGCTGCACAATACCTGCTCAGTTCTACTGTCAAGCTCACCTATTAGTTATTTCCCATTCACCACCAAAGGATAAGAGAGTAAAAGTCAGAAAAGGCTTCAGAATTATTGTAATTTAAGTAGACTGTATCAAACATTAAGTGATAAAAGTCACTCCATTTATCAATTTACTAGAATGCATGTTTTGGAACTATGTGACAAGATGGATGAATATCACTGAGAAAACTATATAGGGATTAGGTAAGGACATATGGCGCCATGTTGGAGAATGGAGTGAGGGTGGGGCTTCTTCAAGTACATTGGCCTGTGATGACCTCTTTGAAAAGGTGACACCTGAGCTGAGTGTTAATGATAATAAAAGGCATCCTTGCACAGACCTGGCGTCACAGGATCCTTAGGGTGTCACTTCACTAGCCGGAAACCTCTGTGGCCAGCAGCACCTTCTGCTTGAGTATTGCTTGTGCCCGCTGGGCTTGTTCTGCCAACTTGACCTGGCAGCAGTGCTCGGCTCATGCCGCCATCCCAGATCCCATACCTGCCAAATGCAAGCGGAGCACAGAGCGGCAAGGAGCGTGTGGGCAAGTGAGCACAGGGTTCAGCCACTGTGCACAGCCAGCTAGTCAAACTGGCTGCTGCGGCATGGCAGGTAGCTCCAGGCACTGGCATAAGTGCTGGCTCCATGCGAGGCTGTGGCTGGACCAGATGTACTGCATGTTGCTTCTGCTGAGGCCACCTGCCTCTGGACGAGAGGATGTAGTGGTACTTGCAAGCTTGGAGATGCCAGGAACTTCAGCACCCCAAAGAGGGTGTCACAGCCCCAGCTTAGGGAAGCCTTAGGTCTGAGCTTCCTAAAGAGCCCCAGCTCTTCTCTCTTTCTCATCTCCTGTTAAAGTGGTAACTGGGAGGACGCATTTCAGTCCTATTTGTGTTACAGGTTTTTTAGTCCTGAAATTCAGTCGGTCATGAGTTCTTTTCCCGCATCCAGGAAGAATGAGGTATGTGGACAATTGGAGGGTGAGGGAAAACTGGAAGGTGAGCAAGCGGAGAGGAGCTTCATTGAGTGGCACAATAGTTCTTAGGAGACCCAAAGTGCATAGCTCCTTTCTGCAGGCAGGTCATCCCAACGAGTGTCCAGCTCTCACCAGAGAGGATCCCCACAATGGATGGATAGCTCCTTTCTGCAGGCAGGTTATCCCAATGTCTGTGCACCTCTCAGCAGAGAGGAGACTCATAGTGGATAGTTTCTGTCCACAGGCAGGTTATACCAACATCTGAGCAGCCGTCAGGGGAGAGGAGACCTGGAGGGAGTAACTCCTTTCCACAGGCAGGTCTTCTGGTTGTCTGCCTGAGTCTGACTGAGTCCAGTGTTTTTTTTTTTTTTTTTTTCTTTGAGCCTCAGAGGGGAGGAATTGTGTGTTGATTGGTCCATACGTGGCCATGAGTGGGCCTGGAAAAAGCATCGTAAGTTCTCACTCCAGTCAGCAGAACTGGCAGCTCAGCCCCCCAGGCTTAAAACCATCGCTGGCTTGAAGATGAGGCTTCACTGGGGACCTGCCCCTTACTATCCAGCAACCTATCTGCCTCCTGCAGCCATCACCCTGCCACCCATGGCTTCCGTGATGCCCAGACTGCTTGCGCTGAGGAGTGCCTGCAGGTCCACACCAAGCAGCCCTTACCCACCCTCAGCCATCCTCCTCCCTTCTCCTGTGCTCGTTGGTGACCGAATTCCAGAGTGGGTTGAGGCGGCAGAGGGCTGGTGTGTCAGTGCTTCTCCAGGCATGCTCACACCTGGCTGGGTTACAGCAGTGCCTAAGGTCAGTCCCAAATTTGCCCCAAAATCGGAGCAGGCGCTGGAGTGCAGAGAGGCCAGGCAGCAGGAGCAGGCACTTCTGAGCCTGCAGTGGGAGGGGACTTCCTGGATCCCTGAGAGCATAGGGATGCCTGGTCTGCAGCTGTGGCTAGGTGGCTGCAGCTGCACCTGAGAGGGCAGGGCTCCTGCCTCTCCAACTTGGAAGAAGGCAGGACTCCCACTGGTTCTTGCCTCCTAGAGCCTCCATGGAGTACACAGTCCCAGTCATGCCACCCCCACTGCAGCTGGCATCATGCCAGCAGCTGCTCCAGACAGGCTGTTGCTGCCATCACTGGCAGGAAAACGAATATTGCAGGTACAGAGTAGAAAAAGTACAAAATATCTAAGAATGGAAAGAACTTGGCAATACAATGAAGTTGGGAGTAAAGATAGATCCACACAGCTGGAACTTTGTGAGACGGGGGAAATGTTGTATAAAATGAGGTTGGATGATGGAAAAGACTGGGTCAGAAAAGATTACCTAATATGTGCTAAGGAGCTTGCTTTTTATGGCAGTGTGAGACAAGAAGGTTTTAGGCTGGGTTTTTATACAACAGGTTTATATTTTTCAAGACTACTCTGGATTCTGTATGCAGAATGGGTTGATGAAGAAAGTAAATAGAAACTATTACGGAAGTCAAAGAAAGAGATGGTTTCCATTGGGATAATAGGGGAGATAAGGTGAATAATTCTTGATTTAAAATATATTCAGTAGTGACAACAAAATTTGATTATGTATTAAATATCAGAGATAAAGAAAATGAAGAAATAAAGATATGCCTAATTTCTGGGCCATAAGCAACAATGAATGATGTCATTTATAAAAGTGGAAATACTGAGGATAAAAAATACATGAGTGAAAACAATTGATGGTAATGTTTACAGTATATTAAGTTTGAGATGCTTAATAAACATGCAAGAATCTATTTTGTTAAATGAGTATGAAAATCAGAGTAGAGGAAGTCATGAACATAAAAATGCTATTTTTTTTTTTTTTTTGAGGCGGAGTCTCGCTCTGTCGCCCAGGCTGGAGTGCAGTGGCCGGATCTCAGCTCACTGCAAGCTCCGCCTCCCGGGTTCATGCCATTCTCCTGCCTCAGCCTCCCGAGTAGCTGGGACTACAGGCGCCCGCCACCTCACCCGGCTAGTTTTTGTATTTTTAGTAGAGACGGGGTTTCACCGTGTTAACCAGGATGGTCTCGATCTCCTGACCTCGTGATCCGCCCGTCTCGGCCTCCCAAAGTGCTGGGATTACAGGCTTGAGCCAAAAAATGCTATTTTTATGTGATAGCTCAGGCAGAGCATGCAGAAAAGAAAGAATGAAAGAAAGAATGTCTGAAAACTGAGCCTTCAAATGTTCTGCCAAATATAAATTAGTAGGAAAGGAGAAGCCAGCAGAGAAATCTAGAAGGATAGGTCCTTTAACAGGAGAATAAAATAGGAAGGGAGGTTAACAAAAACTAGTTGAAGTAATTGTTTCATGGTGGAAAGATGAGCTGTCAGATGTGGAAGACTTCAAGAAGTGAGAAAAGATGACTATATATGAATGACAGTAGCCTTTCTCTTCTCTTCTCCCTCTTCAAATCAGAGTTGCAGAACCAACCCTCAGACATTTTAGTTCAAAATGTCTACAGCAGGGCACCCAAACCATAAATGATTTTTTTTTTTTTTTTTTTTTTTTTTTTTTTTTTTTTTGAGACGGAGTCTTGCTCTGTCACCCAGGCTGGAGTGCAGTGGCCGATCTCAGCTCGCTGCAAGCTCCGCCTCCCGGGTTTACGCCATTCTCCTGCCTCAGCCTCCCGAGTAGCTGGGACTACAGGCGCCCGCCATCTCGCCCGGCTAGTTTTTTGTATTTTTTAGTAGAGACGGGGTTTCACCGTGTTAGCCAGGATGGTCTCGATCTCCTGACCTCGTGACCCGCCCGTCTCAGCCTCCCAAAGTGCTGGGATTACAGGCTTGAGAAATGATTCTTATTCAAGTGATCTGAGCGCCATTTTTAGAAATGCTGTCTCAGAATGATTAGAGAATAAATTGTTCCTTGCAAGGAGCCACAATTTTGTTTTTGTGTATCTGAGTGATTTATTTTTTTATTTTTTTATTTTTTTATTTTTTTATTTATTTTTTTTTTTTTTGAGGCGGAGTTCCGCTCTGTCGCCCAGGCTGGAGTGCAGTGGCCGGATCTCAGCTCACTGCAAGCTCCGCCTCCCGGGTTTACGCCATTCTCCTGCCTCAGCCTCCCGAGTAGCTGGGACTACAGGCGCCCGCCACCTCGCCCGGCTAGTTTTTTTTGTATTTTTAGTAGAGACGGGGTTTCACCATGTTCGCCAGGATGGTCTCGATCTCCTGACCTCGTGATCCGCCCGTCTCGGCCTCCCAAAGTGCTGGGATTACAGGCTTGAGCCACCGCGCCCGGCCGTATCTGAGTGATTTAAAAGCAATTAGTTAAAAAGCATTATTGTATTTTTAAAAATTATTCCTTGTGTGCTTCCTCCTAAGGATAACAGCAGGCAAAGTATTAGAATGTGAAAAGAAAGTAATATAATCAATGAGACTAAAAGGCTGAGTCATAAAAGTAGCCTGATACAGCTCCCACAATAAACTATGGGAAATTTAGAAACAATCATAAAACCAATTAAATCTGGTCAGCTTTTTACTGTCAACAAGTGCTGGCAATTTTGAACTATGTCAGTGATAAATGCTCCTCTAAGCAACTGCTGCAGTTACTGTTAAGGACTAAGTTCATATTTATATTTGCACGATGATATTTATTAGCAATTTTCACCATAATACTTTTTAAAATACTTATTTTTATGAAACCTATTTTATGTAGATATCAAAATGGAGAACTGAAAGTTTTACAGAGAGCCACTTCACCTAAAGTTCCTACTTTTCCAAGAAAGTTTGCATCCAATGAATATTCAGCATGAACATTCAGATCATCATGAGCTCAACAGTTTGCATTTGTTTTGAAACTAAATTCAGTAAGATTTGGGATTATATGAACTCACTGGTAATAAAGCATGTCTCCCACCCTTGTGATGCTACATATTTCAGATATACTGTAAATTCAAAATAAACAATGATAGCACAATTATTGTAAAGGCAAAGGAAAGTAAATACATGAGTTAGTTTTATTCTGTCATTATAGGTGACAACTTGGAGTTTTAATTTGTGAGTTTTTCTTTTTCTATTCTACTCTTTTTATCACTCATATACATGCAGATACACATATTCCTGCAGAGACATTTGAAAGCTACTAAAATTGATCCTGAAAAAGTGAGACTTATAATTCTTATATTTTAGAATTATCATTTCTAAAACACATTGTGAAATGTCAAACTTATGAATTTCTGTCAAACTTATCTTTATGATTAAGGCTTTTCAAACTAGTTACATATGTTTTTTATGTGTGAGAGAAACTTTTTGATATAAAAATTAGTAAAAAGTATTCTTCAATCAAGTATGAGCAAACCTAGATTGACAAATCTGGGTGCACTATCTATTAAACATGATTATGTAACAATCAGTTCTGATTATGTCATTGAAAAAATTCCAGAAGTTACAGTTCAAAAAGCAGAAACTAGTCATTATTCATTTGTATGGCAAACCAATATGTAATTGTAAGTTTATTTTTCTCTATTTTAAAATATGCACTCTTACAAGTGAAAGTAATGCTTTGTAATTTTTCACTTTTGTGAACTATAATACTTATTTTTATTTCAGTTGTTTATTATTTGTACTTTCACTTTAATTATTACATATAAAGTTCAATAACAATGAATTATCCCTGTCAGCATTTCTTTTCTGGCTATTACTATTCATTTCATGTCATAGTTACTCCTGACAATGATTTTGTCATATAGAGAAGTGCACTGTCAAAAAAATCTTCCACTCTAGGTGTCAAATAAGCTAAGTACACCACTGATGGTAATTTCTGTGAGGTCAAAAACAAGATTCAGATTTGTAGTCAAAGACAAAAGTAGTTCATGCACATGAAAGTAAAATCAATGCCTTCATTTTTATTGTTAGGGACTGTGAGATTAAGGATTATTAGAAAAAAATGTTGATTGTATATATGTACTTTTTAGCATCCACTTGGAAAAAGGAAATTAATTATGTCACTAACAGCTGTTTCAAGCTAACTAAAATTAAGTGAAGGTATATACATATATATGTGTGTGTGTGTGTGTGTGTATTTGCGCATATATATATATATATATATATATATTTTTTTTTTTTTTTTTTTTTTTTTTAAGATGGAGTTTTGCTCTTGTTGCCCAGGCTGGAGTGCAATGGTGTAATCTCGGCTCACTGCAACCTCTGCCTCCCAGGTTCAAGCGATTCTCCTGCCTCAGTCTCCCAAGCAGCTGGGATTACAGGCATCCACCACCGTGCCTGGCTAATTTTTTGTATTTTGAGTAGACGGAGTTTCACCATGTTTGTCAGGCTGGTCTTGAACTCCTGACGTCAGGTGATCCACCCACCTTAGCCTCCCAAAATGCTGAGATTACAGGTGTGAAAAACTTCACCCAGACAAAGGTTTACTTTTTACTTGGTTAGACATCTAATATTTTTTAACGGAAACTCAAGAAGAGCAAAGAATATGAACAAATATGTTTTGGAGTAAATATCAACAATATGTCTGTATACAGGTTTTTCAAAATGTCAGTGTGATTTTTAACACACAACTTTAATAATTTCAGAAAAATGATTCAGTCCATGCTCACTGGGTGACATCTAGAACCTGTGTAGAGAACAGATCAGGGTAGATGTTTTAGAGAAAAACCATATTTGGTGGTTGACAGGTGAATAGATTTTTATGAAGTTAAAAAAACTAAAGAAGGTAACTTGATTAAACTCTGATGATTTCAACATCTGATTAATCCCAGTTAAAGGGTAAGTGGTATTGAGAATTTGAACTATAGATTTGCATTGAGATGTGATGTGGAATTCTTCTTTTAGGACTCAGGGACCTATTACTCCAGTTGCTGAGAGGGAAACTGTACACTTAAATATTCTGGAGATCTTTTGACATATGATCTGTGTTGATATTTATACCTCAGGACTCAAAGCATCATACTGGGTCCCCTCTTAAAGTGGAAGTTCATGGGGACCAGATGATAAGTGGATTTCTAATCCCAGGTTTAGTTCACAGTGCTCCTAAGGCCTACTCACTGTTCATTCTTCCGTTCTCCAAATGTAGAACTGGAGCAGATCCCTTTGGGAGTTGGCACAAGTCTTACACTGGTATCTCACCCTTTGAAGGGAATTCAGTTGTGGTAAGGAAGGCCATGTGGAAGCCTCTGAAATAGCCTCCACTCAAATCTAAATAGTAAATCACAATACTGTATCCCAATGGGATAGAAGAATTTAATACCACCCTTGAAAACCTGAAAGACATGGGAACGTTGGTTCCCATCATTTGATTCAGCAGCATAGTGCTTGTTAAAACAAGATCGATTTGGAAAATGACTGGACTGCAGCAAACTCATCTGATTGTATCTGCTGTGACAGATATGGTGCCTTTACCAGAGTAGATTAACTTGGTCTCAGGTATAGAATGAGGGCATTTTTTTTTTTTTTTTTTTTTTTTACTGTGTGCATTTTTGTCTGTTTTTCTTTCAGAAAAAAAAAGATCAGAGACTATTTATACTCACTTGGATGTCTGGGGTTAATCTCTCTCCCACTTCTTGTCATA
The DNA here is from genome assembly GCF_009764315.1 of Trachypithecus francoisi. Taxonomy (NCBI): domain Eukaryota; kingdom Metazoa; phylum Chordata; class Mammalia; order Primates; family Cercopithecidae; genus Trachypithecus; species Trachypithecus francoisi. The sequence goes on from NW_022681454.1 coordinate 67,872,627, forward strand.
ACATAGTCTAAAGAGTTCTAGACAGCCTGGACATCCTGCAAAACATCGCATCGGTCAGCTCCATCAATGACATCATGCTAATTAGACAAGGTGAACAAGAAATGGCTAGTGCATTGGAGGCCTTGGTAAGAAATGGGCACTGGGGCCTATCATGGGGAGGGGGGAGGAGGGAGGGATTGCATTGGGGAGTTATACATGATATAAACGTCATGCACATGTACCCTAGAACTTAAAGTATAATAAAAAAAAAACAAACAAAAAAAAAAAAAAAAAAAAAAAAAGAAATGTGTACTTCTGAAAATGAGTGAAAAATTGTATAAGCACTCATGGGCCTATAGTACCTATAAAATTATTATGAGTCCAGTAGATGATTGCTAGGCTATCCCCACCAAAGTACGCAAAGTACACACAAAAAGAAGGTCACCACCGAGTATGTTTCTTCATCCTTGGAGAATGCCGTATTCCACACCTGGGAATACTGAGCAACCTATAAACTGGGTGACATAAAAGGCTTCCAGCTCTGAGGTGAACAAGAACAGGAAAGTACTTGGCAGCAGAACCGGGCTGTAATGCATACAGTTCTTGCACTGTGGTATTGAAAGCAGCAATGCTTGAAAAAACACCATGTGGAGTTTGAGGCAAGTCCACTAGCGTTCTGGAGGGAGACCATGCCACTTTTAGTGGCGAATTGTATTATTTAAAAAAACAAACAAACAAACAAACAAAAACACTATTGGGTTCTAACAGAGATGGAGATATGGATCATGAGATAACATATGACTCTGAGATTTGGGACTGCAATTGACCATCTAATGCTGGTTTCTATTAGAGTCACCAAGTCATAAATCATGGAGTTCCACAGTCATGTGTGTTAAAATAGAAGTGGTACATGCAGGATTGAGCATGGACAGAGATAGAGGAAACAAACAGGTTGTTTGAGCAGGTAGCCTGGATCATGTTATTTACCACTTTTGCAACAGCACTTTTTTCTCGATTCCCATCTCTGGATGTTTAAGAAATAAAGACAGAACTCAAGTTTCATTCTCATTCTCAAGTGGGTCAGCTCAATATGTGAATGCAAACCACAAGGGAATGCTGGCTGAATTACAGCTTCAGTCAAGTGTGACCCTCAAAAGATAGCAGTAGGACACAAATCTCCTGAAGTGCTGAGTTCCGGGCAGTACATTTGGCCATCTATTTGGTGAGAAAATAAAATTGGATAAAATTAGAACACACATGGACTCACAGGCACTAGAAAAAAAATGGCTTGACTAGATGGTCGTAAAGTCTAGAGGAAAAATTCTGAAAAATCAGCAGTCTGGGCTAGAGGCACATGGCTATACATAGAGAAGTGGGCACATTGTGTGTGAAGTTTTTTTTTTCTATTGCACTACCATCAGACATCATCCATGGAAATGGGACTATAAAACCATGTCATCAAAATTACTGATATTTGACTTTACCCAATTTCTGTCATCAGTAATTCTTACTGTCCCAAATGAGTGGAAACACTAGTTCCGAGAATACAGAAGGAGTAGCAGGAAGGATCCCTGCTAATCTAAGACCTAAAAGAATGACCAATCACAAGTGAACATTAGGCACAGGCCACAAGCATGGATTTCTGTTTACCATGACTAGTACAGCTACTGCTGTTGCCAGATGTCCAACCTGTAAGGAATAGACTACAACTAAGGTTCTGATATCCCTTGAGAACACCAACAGCTATTTGATGACAGATTGACTACGTTGAATCCCTTATTCCCTGGAAACAGTTGCAAAATTTTTGTCAGAAATACACACATACTCTGAGTATGTGTTTGCCTTTTTGGTCACAAAAACACAACCAATGCTGTTCTGCAAGGACTTACATTGTTTTGACCCACTTGCAAAGGATCACACACACCGTCATGTTATGCAGGAACTTACAGCCACAAATGTGTAGGAGTCAGTATAAGATCATGGGATCTACTGGCCAGATTATATACTGTATATACTATAAGATGCAGAAATTGTTGGCCTGATGGAATGATAGAATAGACTATTGAAGACACAGTGCAGCAGCCACTCACAGGCAATATCTTGTGAGGCTGGAGCACTATTCTCCAGAAATCACTATAAACTTTAAGCAGACACTAAATAAATAAATAAATAAATAAATAAGGTTTCCTAAGAGAGAGAATAACTGGGTCTAAGAATCCAGTGTTGAAAGCAGGCGTGAACCCTGGAAATCTATATTATGTGAGGGTAGAGGCCATGGTTTCCAAAAATGGGCATGAAAGCAGTTCTACCAATTATAGACTTTGGGTTTCTCATGCCAAAAAAGCAGCAGACAAGAAAAAAAGCCATCATCTCTTCTGGGATAATTGACCCTATTTATCAGGAGGAGCTGGTACTACCATTACATAATGTGTTCTATTTTAGTTACTCTCTTGACCAGTTTTGATCTTAAATGGAAAAATGTAACAGCAAAAACTTGAAAAGGGCATAATGACCAGAGGCTCAGATATCTCACCAGTGAAAACCCATTTTCTGCCACAAAAGGAACCTTTAAAACCATCAGAATGGCTAACTGAGGGTAAGCGGCATCTAGAATGAAAAGATTAAGTAAACACTGAATATCAGTTGTAGACCCAAGAGGAGTTGCAGCAGCAGGACTCGAGCTCAGTTTCCCTAAGGGAAAAAGGCCCACCACAATCTGCTGGGAGGAGCTGCTCCAAGGACTCACAGAAACACGTGTGTCCAGGCAGTCAAGAGGTGTACTTCAGCGGATGCTGGGATGTTCCTCTCTTATCCTCCTGTTTATGATGAAGTCGTACATTCTCCTGTATTCAGAGTGCTGCCAGTAAATAGCACTCAGTGGTCAAGCTCCCTTGGCATTGCCCCTGTAGGAGACAGTTATAATGCTGAAGTCATTCCCCCTTTTCAGAGCGGTTCACATTTGATGTCTGTTTGACCGAGGATAAAAGATTCCACTCCTTAGCCCAGTTAGAAATAACTCTGACAGCCCTTTGGGAGGTGGAGGCAGGCGGATCACGAGGTCAGGAGATCGAGACCATCCTGACTAACACGGTGAAACCCCGTCTCTACTAAAAATACAAAAAAGAAAAAAAATTAGCCGGACGTGGTGACTGGTCCCTTTAGTCCCAGCTACTCTGGAGACTGAGACAGGACAATGGCGTGAACCCAGGAGGCAGACCTTGAAGTGAGCAGATATCGCGCCACTGCGTTCCAGCCTGGGATATAGAGTGAGACTGTTTCCAAAAATAAAAAATAAAAAAAATAAAAAAGCAACTCTGATGGGCCACCTTAGCTTCATATCCATTGGATTGCCTGAAATCTTCATTGAGATTGCATTGCAGCATGATTTCTTCCTTTACCTTGTCCTAATTCATTTTGCTTCTTGCACAGTAATTGATCCTAAGAGCAATTCCCAATAAAACTTTTGTACATTAGTCTTTGTCTCAGACTGGTTTTTGAAAAAACAAACTATGAAAAGGGGTAAAATGTCCAAATTCATTTCAAAGTCTTTTGTAGTAGATGTGAACTATTTTAGATTTATTGAATGAAGTAAATAGTTTTATTAAATTAGATAAAATTACTTTGAGAAGTTTTATCATCCTTAATCTCCATAATTTTAAAATGCCATTATAAAAGTACTTTTGCTATGTATTATTCTTGTCAGTTCTAGCTCAGATGAGTATTTTAATCCTTGTCATTTTATAATTATCATCATCATTAAGGTTTCAATTATAAGAAGAAGAAGGCATCTGATTTTTTCTCCTTAGTCCAAAGTCTCAACTTTTTGTCTGTTCTATTAATGAATTCTAAGAATTTAAAACAGTGATTCTCTGTAAAAACTGCAGTTAAAGCTCTCATAATCATGCTAAGAGATCAATTGGGAGCATTTTTGAGGTTGGCATTGCAGGTTACTAGATGAAGAAAAAAACATCAATAAACACAAGTCCAGAAAGAGATGGGGTTTTCAATTTTATAAAGATTAAAATGTAGTAAGATTTTGAAGTTTTAATTATTGTCATTATGTTTTTGTTTTTCAACAACAAAAAAAAATTTCTACATTTGAATTCAATATTGTCAACTTGAAAATCAAATATGGGAATAAATTATAAAAAGAGAAAAGCACAAGTAATCATTTGATATTGCCTAATTTAATTTGGATAAACCTTGTACTTGCTTTTGACATGATGTATATTTTGATAATTGTGTTGGAATGCTTGATTGATTATACAATATGCTTTGTTTGATCATACTTTGAATTGTAATTTTATAGCCTGTGGTGTTCATTGTCGAAGAAACTTGGGCTGTTGATTTTACTCTGTGATGTATTAAATTGATTTGATACATTCAGTTGTACCCTGACTATCTTTGATCCCTTGCTGCTACTTCTCATAATAACAACAACAAAAAAAGCTACCCAGAAATCTTCAAATTCTTGTAATTAAAGCTTATCGGTTTTGTCCATAGAATCTGTGACAAAATATAAAAGGCATCACGGAAAATGCAGAAAATGGATCTGATGTTGCCATGATCACAGGAAATGTAGTAATTTGATAAAGAGAAATGTAAAATGGATAATGATGAGGAAAACACAGATTAGTATGGCTCCCTCTATACAAACTTCAGCCTAAATTTTATCTTTGATTAAGACCCAGTATTTATTGCAGTATCATTTTTCACGCTTAACCTTTTCTTGCTTTAGAATCTATTTAATATTTCCTTTGAAAGCTTCCGTCCTCTTAACTCGAATTTTCCAAAATGACTAAATCATCTCACTCCTTCAGAACTCGAAATGTCTTCACCCTAGTCTCACTAACTTTCTCAGGCACTTATGTACCAAATTGACATTGTCTAATAATATTTTCGTTAACTTTTACATGCAAATCAGTATTTTAATATTATATATTTTTCTTTCTATCTTTCACAAAATCATCCTACCTAATAACAACATAGCTATTCATCATCTAACACAAAGATGCTATTTATTTATTTATTTATTTATTTATTTTGTGGGGACTTTCTTTTTTTTTTTATTATTATACTTTAAGTTCTAGGGTACATGTGCATAACGTGCAGGTTTGTTACATATGTATACTTATGCCATGTTGGTGTGCTGCACCCATCAACTCGTCAGCATCCATCAATTCATCATTTATATCATGCATAACTCCCTAGTGCAATCCCTCCCTCCTCCCCCTCCCCATGATAGGCCCCAGTGTGTGATGTTCCCCTTCCCGAGTCCAAGTGATCTCATTGTTCAGTTCCCACCTATGAGTGAGAACATGCGGTTTGGTTTTTTCTTCTTGTGATAGTTTGCTAAGAATGATGGTTTCCAGCTGCATCCATGTCCCTACAAAGGACGCAAACTCATCCTTTTTTATGGCTGCATAGTATTCCATGGTGTATATGTGCCACATTTTCTTAATCCAGTCTGTCACAGATGGACATTTGGGTTGATTCCAAGTCTTTGCTATTGCGAACAGTGCCGCATAAACATACGTGTGCATGTGTCTTTGTAGTAGAATAATTATAATCCTTTCGGTATATACCCAGTAGTGGGATGGCTGGGTCATATGGTATATCCAGTTCTAGATCTTGAGGAATTGCCACACTGTTTTCCATAATGGTTGAACTAGTTTACAATCCCACCAACAGTGTAAAAGTGTTCCTATTTCTCCACATCCTCTCCAACACCTGTTGTTTCCTGACTTCTTAATGATTGCCATTCTAACTGGTGTGAGATGGTATCTCATTGTGGTTTTGATTTGCATTTCTCTGATGGCGAGTGATGATGAGCATTTTTTCATGTGTCTGTTGGCTGTATGAATGTCTTCTTTTGAGAAATGTCTGTTCATATCCTTTCCCCACTTTTTGATGGGGTTGGTTGTTTTTTTCCTGTATATTTGTTTGAGTTCTCTGTAGATTCTGGATATTAGCCCTTTGTCAGATGAGTAGGTTGCAAAAATTTTCTCTCATTCTGTAGGTTGCCTGTTCACTCTGATGGTAGTTTCTTTTGCTGTACAAAAGCTCTTTAGTTTAATTAGATCCCATTTGTCAATTTTGGCTTTTGCTGCCATTGCTTTTGGTGTTTTAGACATGAAGTCCTTGCCCATGCCTATGTCCTGAATGGTACTACCTAGATTTTCTTCTAGGGTTTTTATGGTATTAGGTCTAACATTTAAGTCTCTAATCCATCTTGAATTAATCTTCGTATAAGGGGTAAGGAAAGGATCCAGTTTCAGCTTTCTACTTATGTCTAGCCAATTTTCCCAGCACCATTTATTAAATAGGGAATCCTTTCCCCAATTCTTGTTTCTCTCAGGTTTGTCAAAGATCAGATGGCTGTAGATGTGTGATATTATTTCTGAGGACTCTGTTCTGTTCCATTGGTCTATATCTCTGTTGTGGTACCAGTACCATGCTGTTTTGGTTACTGTAGCCTTGTAGTATAGTTTGAAGTCAGGTAGCGTGATGCCTCCAGCTTTGTCCTTTTGACTTAGGGCAAATGTCCTAATGTCCGTTGACTGGCAATGAGGCTCTTTTTGGTTCCATATGAACTTTAAAGCAGTTTTTTCCAATTCTGTGAAGAAAGTCATTGGTAGCTTGATGGGGATGGCATTGAATCTAAATAACCTTGGGCAGTATGGCCATTTTCATGATATTGATTCTTCCTTTCCATGAGCATGGTATGTTCTTCCATTTGTTTGTGTCCTCTTTGATTTCACTGAGCAGTGGTTGTAGTTCTCCTTGAAGAGGTCCTTCACATCCCTTGTAAGCTGGATTCCTAGGTATTTTATTCTCTTTGAAGCAATTGTGAATGGAAGTTGATTCCTGATTTGGCTCTCTGCTTGTCTGTTACTGGTGTATAAGAATGCTTGTGATTTTTGCACATTAATTTTGTATCCTGAGACTTTGCTGAAGTTGCTTATCAGCTTAAGGAGATTTTGGGCTGAGACGATGGGGTTTTCTAAAATACCATCATGTCATCTGCAAACAGGGACAATTTGACTTCTTCTTTTCCTAACTGAACCCTTGATTTCTTTCTCTTGCCTAATTGCCCTAGCAGAGAATTCCAACACTATGTTGAATAGGAGCGGTGAGAGAGGGCATCCCTGTCTTGTGCCAGTTTTCAAAGGGAATTTTTCCAGTTTTTGCCCATTCAGTATGATATTAGCTGTGGGTTTGTCATAAATAGCTCTTATGATTTTTTGAGGTACGTTCCATCAATACCGAATTTATTGAGCGTTTTTAGCATGAAGGGCTGTTGAATTTTGTCAAAAGCCTTTTCTGCATCTATTGAGATAATCATGTGGTTCTTGTCTTTGGTTCTGTTTATATGCTGGATTACGTTTATTGATTTGTGAATGTTGAACCAGCCTTGCATCCCAGGGATGAAGCCCACTTGATCATGGTGGATAAGCTTTTGATGTGCTGCTGAATCCAGTTTGCCAGTATTTTATTGAGAATTTTTGCATTGATGTTCATCAGGGATATTGGTCTAAAATTCTCTTTTTTTGTTGTGTCTCTGCCAGGCTTTGGTATCAGGATGATGTTGGCCTCATAAAATGAGTTAGGGAGGATTTCATCTTTTTCTATTGATTGGAATAGTTTCAGAAGGAATGGTACCAGCTCCTCCTTGTACCTCTGGTAGAATTCAGCTGTGAATCCATCTGGTCCTGGACTTTTTTTGGTGGGTAGGCTATTAATTGTTGCCTCGATTTCAGAGCCTACTATTGGTCTATTCAGGGATTCAACTTCTTCCTGGTTTAGTCTTGGGAGAGTGTAAGTGTCCAGGAAATATCCATTTCTTCTAGATTTTCTAGTGATTTGCGTAGAGGCATTTATAGTATTCTCTGATGGTTGTTGTATTTCTGTGGGGTCAGTGGTGATATCCCCTTTATCATTTTTTATTGCGTCTATTGATTCCTCTCTCTTTTCTTGTTTAGTAATCTTGCTAGCAGTCTGTCAATTTGTTGATCTTTTCAAAAAACCAACCTGGATTCATTGATTTTTGGAGGGTTTTTTGTGTCTCTATCTCCTTCAGTTCTGCTCTGATCTTAGTTATTTCTTGCCTTCTGCTAGCTTTTGAATGTGTTTGCTCTTGCCTCTCTAGTTCTTTTAATTGTGATGTTAGAGTGTCCATTTTAGATCTTTCCTGCTTTCTCTTGTGGGCATTTAGTGCTATAAATTTCCCTCTACACACTGCTTTAAATGTGTCCCAGAGATTCTGGTATGTTGTATCTTTGTTCTCATTGGTTTCAAAGAACATCTTTATTTCTGCCTTCATTTCATTATGTACCCAGTAGTCATTCAGGAGCAGGTTGTTCAGTTTCCATGTAGTTGAGCGGTTTGGATTGAGTTTCTTAGTCCTGAGTTCTAGTTTGATTGCACTGTGGTCTGAGAGACAGTTTGTTATAATTTCTGTTCTTTGACATTTGCTAGGAGTACTTTACTTCCAATTATGTGGTCAATTTTGGAATAAGTGCGATGTGGTGCTGAGAAGAATGTATATTCTGTTGATTTGGGTGAAGAGTTCTATAGATGTCTATTAGGTCCGCTTGGTGCAGAGATGAGTTCAATTCCTGGATATCCTTGTTAACTTTCTGTCTCGTTGATCTGTCTAATGTTGACAGTGGAGTGTTGAAGTCTCCCATTATTATTGTATGGGAGTCTAAGTCTCTTTGTAGGTCTCTAAGGACTTGCTTTATGAATCTGGGTGCTCCTGTATTGGGTGCATATATATTTAGGAGAGTTAGCTCTTCCTGTTGAATTGATCCCTTTACCATTATGTAATGGCCTTCTTTGTCTCTTTTGATCTTTGATGGTTTAAAGTCTGTTTTATATCAGAGACTAGGATTGCAACCCCTGCTTTTTTTGTTCTCCATTTGCTTGGTAGATCTTCCTCCATCCCTTTATTTTGAGCCTATGTATGTCTCTGCATGTGAGATGGGTCTCCTGCATACAGCAGACTGATGGGTCTTGACTCTTTATCCAGTTTGCCAGTCTGTGTCTTTTAATTGGAGGCTTTAGTCCATTTACATTTAAGGTTAATATTGTTATGTGTGAACTTGATCCTGTCATTATGATATTAACTGGTTATTTTGCTCGTTAGTTGATGCAGTTTCTTCCTAACCTCGATGGTCTTTACATTTTGGCATGTTTTTGCAATGGCTGGTACCGGTTGTTCCTTTCCATGTTTAGGGCTTCCTTCAGGGTCTCTTGTAAGGCAGGCCTGGTGGTGACAAAATCTCTAAGCATTTGCTTATCTGTAAGGATTTTCTTTCTCCTTCACTGATGAAACTTAGTTTGGCTGGATATGAAATTCTGGGTTGAAAATTCTTTTCTTTAAGAACGTTGAATATTGGCCCCCACTCTCTTCTGGCTTGTAGAGTTTCTGCCGAGAGATCTGCTGTTAGTCTGATGGGCTTCCCTTTGTGGGTAACCCGACCTTTCTCTCTGGCTGCCCTTAAGATTTTTTCCTTCATTTCAACTTTGGTGAATCTGGCAATTATGTGTCTTGGAGTTGCTCTTCTTGAGGAGTATCTTTGTGGAGTTTATTGTATTTCCTGAATTTGAATGTTGGCCTGCTCTACTAGGTTGAGGAAGTTCTCCTGGATGATATCCTGAAGAGTGTTTTCCAACTTGGTTCCATTTTCCCCCTCACTTTCAGGCACCCCAATCAGACGTAGATTTCGTCTTTTTACATAATCCCATACTTCTTGCAGGCTTTGTTCATTTCTGTTTCTTCCTTTTTCTTTTGGTTTCTCTTCTCGCTTCATTTCATTCATTTGATCCTCAATCGCTGATACTCTTTCGTCCAGTTGATCGAGTCGGTTACTGAAGCTTGTGCATTTGTCACGTATTTCTCGTGTCATGGTTTTCATCTCTGTCGTTTCATTTATGATCTTCTCTGCATTAATTAGTCTAGCTGTCAATTCTGCCACTCTTTTTTCAAGATTTTTAGTTTCTTTGCGCTGGGTACGTAATTCTTCCTTTAGCTCTGAGAAGTTTGATGGACTGAAGCCTTCTTCTCTCATCTCGTCAAAGTCATTCTCTGACCAGCTTGATCCGTTGCTGGCGATGGGCTGCGCTCCTTTGCAGGGGGAGATGCGCTCTTATTTTTTGAATTTCCAGCTTTTCTGCCCTGCTTCTTCCCCATCTTTGTGGTTTTATCTGTCTCTGGTCTTTGATGATGGTGACATACTGATGGGGTTTTGGTATAGGTGTCCTTCCTGTTTGATAGTTTTCTGTCTGACAGAAGGACTGTCTGTTGGTCTGTTGGAGATTGCTTGAGGTCCACTCCAGACCCTGTTTGCCTGGGTATCAGCAGCAGAGGTTGCCAAAGATAGAATATTGCTGAACAGCGAGTGTACCTGTCTGATTCTTCCTTTGGAAGTTTCCTCTCAGGGGTGACTCCACCCTGTGAGGTGTGGGGTGTCAGACTGCCCCTAGTGGGGGATGTATCCCAGCTAGGCTACTCAGGGGTCAGGGACCCACCTGAGCAGGCAGTCTGTCCATTCTCAGATCTCAACCTCCGCGTTGGGAGATCCACGGCTCTCCCCAAAGCTGTCAGACAGAGTCGTTCTCGTCTGCACCATCCCCCGCTGCTTCCCCTATTGGACTTCAGCTGTGCGCTGTCCTCAGAGGTGGAGTCTACAGAGACAGGCAGGCTTCCTTGAGCTGCTGTGAGCTCCACCCAGTTCGAGCTTCCCAGCGGCTTTGTTTACCTACTTAAGCCTCAGCAATGGCGGGCGCCCCTCCCCCAGCCTCGCTGCTGCCTTGCAGATAGATCGCCGCAGACTGCTGTGTTAGCAGTGAGGGAGGCTCCGTGGGCTTGGGACCCTCCCGGCCAGGTGTGGGATATATTCTCCTGGTGTGCCTGTTTCCTTAAAGCGCAGTATTGGGGTGGGAGTTACCCGATTTTCCAGGTGTTGTGTGTCTCAGTTCCCCTGGCTAGGAAAACGGATTTCCTTCCCCCTTGCGCTTCCAGGTGAGGCGATGCCTTGCCCTGCTTCAGCTCTCGCTGGTCAGGCTGCAGCAGCTGACCAGCACCGATTGTCCGGCACTCCCTAGTGAGATGACCCCAGTACCTCAGTTGAAAATGCAGAAATCACCGGTCTTCTGTGTCGCTCGCGCTGGGAGTTGGAGACTGGAGCTGTTCCTATTCGGCCATCTTGCTCCGCCCTCCTTTTTTATTTATTTTTGAGACAGAGTCTTGCTCTGTCACCCAGGCTGAAGTGCAGTGGCATGATCTCATCTCACTGCAACCTCCACTTCCTGGGTTCAAGTGATTATCGTGCCTCAGACTTCCAAGTGGCTGGGATTACAAGCATGAGCCACCACACCTGGCTAATTTTTGTATTTTTAATACGGACGGGGTTTCAACATGTTGGCCAGGCTGGTCTCAAAATCCTGTCTTCAAGTGATCTGCTTGACTCAAACTCCCAAAGTGCTGACTCCCAAACTGGGATTACAGGCATGAGCCACTGTGTCTGGCCTAACATGACGATTGCTACAATGGCTATTTCATTGCTTTTTATTAATCCAAATATTTTAGCTAATTGATTCTCCTGAATTTTCTGCTAGATTAATTATTCCTAAATAATAACAAAACTACCTTAGCCATACCTCAATGTTTCTAAAAAATATTAACTTTCTAAAATATTCAGTCTTAACTAATTAAATATAGTACAAATCTATCTGATCATTTAATTTCATAACTCTATATAGTTATTTATATGGAAAATTTATTTTGTGCTAACATTAAAATTGTTTTCAGCTTCACAACCCATACTTCCTCTTGCATTGAATTTTATTCATTCTGTGTATGAGATGTATAAATTAGAGATTATCAACCACTTCTGTTAAACCTCATCTGCTGAACTTCTGAGATCAAACCACTTACTTAAATGAATCCAATTTATAGAATAAGGATAAAAACCCAGTTTTCTGACACCATCATTTTTTAAAAAATCATGACTTCTCCACTCCATCTACTTAAATTCTTAATGGACTTCATTATTTTCTACATTCCTACTTTGATTCACACTTTTTCCCTTGCTATAATTTATTTTTAACTAGTATAAATCCTCTATGGTGTAGATCAAATTGAAGGTCTAACATAAAGTTTTTCTGACAATCACAGGAGAAATGATCTTTCCTTCCTTGGATTGCATGCAAGGAAGGAAATAATTGCAATAGGAAGGAAGAAAGTGTTTTTGCATCCAAGAAAGACAGAATTTATAGTTGCAAAATGTATTGCATTGTTTTTTAGTTATTTAATTTGCTTAAAAGGTAAATCGTGTCAGGCATCATGCTAGTGATGCAGGATTTTTCTTGGCCCTTTGTCAGACTTGCAGCATAGGTGCCCCATTTACTTGGCCTACCACACTCAACCTCTTGCTGGAGGGAGCATGTGAGCAGGCAAGTGTGGGATCTGGTCAGCCACTCTGGGTGTCAACACAGGAGCAAGCAGGACCCACAGCAGTGCCCAGATGAGGTTTCCCACCACCCCGAAGCCCCAGAGCGGGTGTTACAGTGTTCTTTTGTTATGCCATCTATGGACGGCTGTGTGTTAGCAGCTCAGTTGGCCTCTTGCCTCGTCATGTGGGTAACTGTCCTCCACTGGTGAGGGCAAAGGGATGGTGTGACAGACTTGCTGGATATCCACACTTAGTGTGCCCCAAGTTCTCGTCTGGTGTCCAAGAAGAATGACGTCATGCAGACAAATTGAAGGATGGTGAAGGTGGAGAATTTTATTGAGCAATTAAAACTGCTCTCAGTGAAGAGAGGATGTGAAAAGGGGACAAGAAAGGCAGGTTGCCTTCCCCGAGGTCGGGTTATCTCTTCCCCAAAGTCAAGCCATCTCTCTGAAGTCAGTCCATCTCTCAAAAAGGCTACATTCAGAAAAAAACAATCGGGAGAAAGTGGACAAACAGGAATAGAAGTTCTCACTTTGGGCTGCAGGTTTCAGGCTTTTCAGCTTGAAGGTGGGGGTTCACCAGGGACCCACCCCTGTGTGCCTAGAATTTCTCTGCCTCCTGCCTCTATCAATAGTATTCAATGAATAAAACATGTTTCTGTGGTAGACATGCATAAAGCTATACTATTTATACTCTGCATTTTTGTTCTTTTACGTGCATATGTTTCTCCTACCCAATTAGATTATAGATTTCTTGAGGTCAGAAACTACTATGTCCTCACATCTGGTACTCAACAAAGCTTTTCACACTCAATGTTACATTTGATAAAAGAACCTAGTTAGTAGGAATAAAATATCTGGGCTTCAAAGTAGTCATTTTTATTATTTATAAGAAAGAATATGCATTTCTATTAAAGTAGAATTGATGAGTGATTTACTAGCAAGGCATATCAACCACTTTGGAAAGTAAGCACAACAGACAGTGCATGAGGCTCACAAAATTTAAGAAATCAGCCTGTGATCACTAAGATATAAAACTACTTAATGTAAGGTACAATACAAATCTAAAACTTGAGTAGGATCCCTCCAAGCAGTCAAAATGGTTGACGATTACAGACCTATACATAATACTCACTTGACTGCCAGACATTACTCTAAGTTATTTACATGTACTAACTCACCAGCTTCAATAACTTTGTGAGGTAGGCATTTTATATTCTTCTATTTTCTGATGAGGAAACTGAGGTAAAGAGGATAAAAGTTGTGAGTCCAAAGTTTCAACAACCGTTAAACAGTAGATCAAGAAGCTAAAAACCCTGAGAGTCTTATCAGCAGCCATGTTCTTTACTATTACACAAGTTCAGCTCTTCCTTCTCCAGCTAAACATGAAAAGTAAAAAATGATAGATGATAAGTAGTACAGCTTGCAAAGCCACTCATTTATAGTGTGTTGGAGAAAACACGCTGTAAAGTTGTAAAATTTAAAAAACTTAAGTAAGTTAGTAAAACCTTAATGCATTTTTTCTTAGATATATGCACTCAAAAAGTACAAACAAGGTAGAAAGAGCCTTGTGGATATTTGCAGAAATCGTTGAGAATTCTAGGTAGAAGAACTAGCAAATGCTGGGGCCCTGCAAAGGGAGGAGCTCAGTAGTTTGAAGGAGCAGAGGGAAGTCAGCACAGCTGAAGCACTGAATGAAGGTGAGAGTGCAGGGTATGAGATAAAATAGCAGGCAAGAACCAGATCCCACGAGGCCTTGTAGATCATTAATAAGATTTTGGCTTTAACACTTTATGTAATAAAAAGCCATTCCATTCTTCAAAAAAAATAAAAAAGGATTCTGAAGAAAGGAATGACAAAAATATGACTTACTTTTTAAGAGGAACATCGGATACTGTATTAAATATAGACTGAAAGGGAAGGGCAGAAGTGATATGACCAGTAAAGAGGATATTCAATAATCCAAACAAGAAAGGATTATAACCTAGATTGGGAGAAGAGCAGTACAGGTGATGAGACATATCCAACAGTATTTAGTAAAGCATTAGATGTGCTGTGAATTCGTTTCAGTCGTTTTGGTAAAAAGGGAAAACATAACAGCAGCTCAACAAAAACTGGAGTATCTGTTAGGTATTCACCAGGCTTCTGAGAGTTTTAGTCTGTAACTACTTATAGTTTCCTGCACAGATTTTATTACTCTTATGACAAAAAAGGTAAGAATAAATATAACATGGATAACTAACCAAACTTGGAAGAGGATGCTATAGGTAAAAAAGACAGGAAGTGTAGAAAAAAAATTGTGTTTTTCTGCTAACAAATTCTCTATCTTCTGCAATAACATTAAATGTGCTATGTAAATAGCTGGTACAAAGAAGTCCTGTTAATATGGAAAGTTGTATTCTGTAGAGAAAACAAACATAATGTACTAGAAATACTTGCCCTTAGAACCCAGGCTTTTTCAGCAGAGATGGCTGATACCTGGTAATAAAAGCAGTCTCATTGGGCTAAGGCAGATAATTAGGGAGAGGTCAGTAACAAAAAGCACACAGAAATTTTAGCAAATATCTGAGGAGAATGCTACCTTGTAGAACAATTGCTTTCCTCATTTGCTTCATCGACGTTTCCTTGTTTTGTCTCTCTCTCTTCTTCCTGAAGGGCAAATCAGTGACTGTGTGTTACTGATGTTGGCATTTTTTAAAATTGTGAGCAAGTTTTAGACAGAGCAAACTCTAAATAAATTATTTTTTGAATTGAATATCATCCTTCCTCACAAATATACATAATGGGTACATCTAATGAACACTGTGTCACTACATCTAGTTTCATAAATCTGTAATTAGATTACTAAACTCAGCATCAAGAATATGAAAACAATCCCAGCACTTTGGGAGGCCAAGACAGGCGAATCACGAAGTCAGGAGATCGAGACCATCCTGGCCAACGTGGTGAAACCCCATCTCTACTAAAAATGCAAAAATAAGTTAGGCATGCTGGCATGCACCTGTAGTCCCAGCTACTCAGGAGGATAGGGCAGGAGAATAGCTTGAACCTGGGAAGTGGAGATGGCAGTGAGCTGAGATTGCGCCACTGCACTCGGTCTGGTGATGGCAGAGTGAGACTCCTCTAAAAAAAAAAAGAAAAGAAAAGCCATATCATAAAAGATCTTGATGAAGTCAGAAACTTTGACTGTTTTTTCCTCTTCATTCTTTTAATATATAGCTAGTTCATTTTATAATAATTAACACCAGTGCCTATGTTTCCTTGATTTGGCACCTGCTTCATTTTATATTCATTGTTAACAGCAGTGCCACACATGCCACCTAAAAACAAGGATTCAGAAGTTTCTCATACACTGAAATGTTCTTTCCCCTAAAGTTATTTCTCAATTCTGAGATTAAAAAATGAAGCTTCAAATATTCTTATAACGTATTTTGAAGGAGTATAAGAGGAACATTTTGGGCCAAAGTTATAGTCTAGTGAAAAAGGGTAAAAAAAAATATATATATATATATGGTAGGCAGGATAATTTTTTTTTCTGGCCCTCACTCACAGTGATTTTTATGTCCCAGTCCTCAGAACCTGTGAATTTATTAGATTACATGGGACAAGGGAAAAAGGTTGCAGATGAAATTAAGGTTGCTAGTCAGCTGATCTTAAAATGGGGACATTATCCTGGATTAACTGAGTGGGCCCAATAAAATTACAACTTTTTTAAATAAAAGAAGGAGGCAGAAGGGGAGGTGAGAGTGATACAGTCTGAGAAAGACTTGACCCGCTATTGTTCACCTTGAAGATCAGGGGAGAGAGCCAGCAGTGAAGGAATTGTGTGGCCTCTAGAATCTGAAAAGGGCAAGGAATAAGTTCTCCCACAGAGCTTCCAGAAAGAAACATGGACCTATTGAAACCTTGATTTTAGTTCAGCAAGTTCCATTTTGGACTTTTGAACTACAAAATTATATAAAAATGAATTATGTCATATTAACTTTACAATAATTTGTTTCAGCATTAATAGTAAACTAATACAGAAGAGAATAAGTAAAAATGAACTGAATAAACACTGTATGTTAAAGTATTGTATAAAAACATTTTTAAGCAGTGAGAGAGCTGCCATGTATGTACTACATGGCATGTTTTGTATATAGCTCATTGTTATCCAAGTTTAAATTGTGTAAGGATTAGAGACAACTTATGTAATGTGTGAAATCCCATGACAAGGGAACATGAAGCAAAAAATAAACTAAGATGACAAAAAAGTTAGAGGAAGAACATTGAAAAATGTCAACCTCTAAGTGTGAGGTGGAAAAAAATGAGCCAGGAGAACAAACTAAGGAAGGTTTGGAAAGGTAAGATAAGAACCAGTTGGTTGAAGTGTTACATAATCTAAGAGGGAACAACTTTTTAAAAGCAAGTGATCAGCTATGTAAAGTGTTTTTTTAATCAGATGAGTACTGGCTCAGGTAGGAAGTCATTGCTGACCTTTAAAAGTGAAGTCTCAGTAAAATAGTGATAAGAGCAGTTATGTCTGACACCGAGGAGGGGTTGGGAAGGGGTTTATATGTAGCAATGATAGAGGGCAAGATAGCAATGAAGTGAAAATATTTATGTAAAGTGTTTTTTTTTTTTTTTTTTTTTTTTCCGAAAAATGCTTCTAAGCAAACTTCACAAAATGGCTTAGAGGCTGGCCTCATTTTCGAGAATTTCTGCCTGAAATTATGTTGACCAATTTGTAAACAGCTGTAAAAACTGAGTGCAATGATATATTGTTTACAACAATTATGTAACAGCAAAGGGAGTATACTTAAATATCACTAAATTGAGTAACCTAGGGAATTTTCAGGATGAATAGATTTATCAAAATATCCCTGCTATAAATCTGCTTCTTAAGCTCTTGTAATGTATCCAATTTATGAGTCATGCATTCAAAGATACAGAGCTTCTTAGAAACACAGGTAAAGAGACTTTTCTTGGAGAGCTGTATCTTGAGTGAATGTTCTGTGGAAGTTGACAGAACAAATCTGCAATCCATCACGCTGATGTGATATAAGAGCCAAGTTTGTCCAGATGTCTAATATGGCACAGACGGGCAGGCAAGGCATTTGGCTGTGGTTTTCTTGTAAACATAAGAGAAAGCAGTACCCAAAGCTAACTTTTGAAGGCAGTAGCATTCCAATTGGGGAAATGTACCAAGCTGGCTGACTGTCACAGCACTAACTGCCATCAGCACCCTGTGGCTCTGCTGCTTGGCATCAAGAGAGAGGTGCAGCCCCTATGCACACAGCAGAGCTGCAGCCAGGAACAGCTGTCAAAACCTGTAGCAGCTCACTGACTAGGTTCCATGACCTAGTTAAGACCTGGACAATATTTTCCTCTTACACTTTGTGAAAGTTGGTATGCTTTTTGCATGGAAGATGTCAGATATGGAAGATTAACTTCCATGGCATAGGGTACCACAGGGGAGGGAGGGGGAGAGAGAGGAAGAGAGAAGCGAGAGAAGTATTTGCATTTAGTGTTATGCAGAATTTCTGTCTCATTCAAATAGGAAGACAGGATAAATAACTGGAAGATACAGAAATGTAAAAATTTCCTAACTGAAGTCACAGTCGGGGATGTGTGTGCGCGAGCGTGGTCACACAAATGATTTTTCTCCTAAAATCTCTTTTGTACAAAGGGAAATGTACACATTTTTAGCATGCTTTAAACACCATTTAGGTTAGGAAAGCAAAACGTATTAAGTGTATAAATGTGTTTTCTCTGGCTATTTGCCAAGATGTGCACCTTAAATAAAAGTAACTTTATTCAGAAAATGGCAACACATTTGTTAATTTCAGTTTTAAATTTTCTGCTTTTTTTTAATGTTTAGCTCTTACAGCACTCTCACTCATAGGTTTTGTTTTGTTTTGTTTTGTTTTTACCATTTTATTAAGAGATCACAGTAACCTTCAGATATGAGGAACATCAACATATCTGTACTAGTAAAACGTAGTTACAATGTTCTCAACTTTTAGTGTCCTTCACAACATCAAGTAGATACTAAAATCACTTATTTTCAGAAAAGTGGCCTGAGGGAAAAGGAAAAGAAAATTTTAATTGAGAACATTCTCTGCTAGATGGAATTTTGTCTAATCAGTCCCCTGCCTCCTTCTTATTCTGTGGTTTGAGAATTAGCAGATTCTGTTTCTGTGAGCCTTGGGTGTTTATCACACTCACTCACTACTGAAAACTAAAGATTGCTACAGATAATGATACACATTTCTTTGCTTTCACATTATATAATTGGAAAAAATAGAAACTAGATAACATTTTGATTTGATGTTTCTAAATGTGTGCCCCTACCACATGCTACAGCGGGTGAGAAATGTGATACAGACAGGAAAAAGCGAAAGATCCAAGCTTCATGTGCAAAGAACATGTCATATTCTTGGCCTATGAAACACAATACTTTGGGATGGAATAAATCTCTGAAGATGTCCTGGGCTATTCAACATCAAAAAGTTTTTCTTCCCATTTAAATATAGGTGTATTTTATTATTATTATTATTATCATCATCATCATCATCATTATTATTTTGTGGTTAGGAGATGCTATTGTTTATCAATAACACCTTTGAATATTTTAAAAATGGGATTTGCATATGTATGAATTTAAGAGCATACAGGAATTATAATTTATACCTTGTGGACAACTTTATTTTAAATTATTCATTTATTTGTTGGAGACAGAGTCTCACTCTGTTACCCAGGCTGGAATGCAGTGGCACCATCTTGGCTCACTGGAACCTCTGTCTCCCGAGTTCAAGCAATTCTCCTGTCTCAGCCTCCCAAGTAACTGGGATTGCAAGCGTGCACCACCACGCCTGGCTAAATTTTGTATTTTTAGTAAAGACAGGGTTTCACCATGTTGTCCAGGCTTGTCACAAACTCCTAACCTCAAGTGATCTGCCCTCCTCGTCCTCCCAAAGTGCTGGAATTACAGGCGTGAGCCACCGTGCCCAGGCTTAAACTATTAATTAATTATTTGGGGGCAGAAAAGCCATGTAACAATTGAGTATTGGCTTGTCTGAGATTATTTTATCAGTGTATTTAATACTGTTATTTACTTCTCTAATTCAAACTCACTGTAGTACAAAATGATTTCAAAGTTGATGATTTCAAAGTTGGTTTGTAATTAGTGCAGGATACCCTCATTCTCTTTCTACATAACCCCCACCCCCCACCACACACACATGCATGTAAGTTGAGCCTTATACACTTAAAACAAACCAGTAATCAAAAAACAAAGGGGAAAAAACAAAAAATCTTAATAGTTTCACATTTTCTCTTTTTCACCACTCTAGGAAGATAGTATATGTCACAGCAGCAGATTTACATAAATTACATAAATTATATTACCTGCTAACTGTTATATTTTGCAAGGTAGTTAGTAACACTTAACCTAGATTTATACCAGTTTTTTTTTTTTTTTTTTTTTTTTTTAAGATACTCAGTGATGACCTAGTTGACTGTGATTAGAAAAATAATTGAGCTGGTGTAAAAAGTATGAGCCAGTATTTCACTTTTTAATTTCATGTGCAAGTTGCAGAGCAAGTAACTATCATGTGTTATTGAAGAATATTAGGTTACATATCTTTTAGCTTGCTTCTAAAAGTACATGATGCATTACAAGAATTCTGAAAGAAATGTATCTAATAATACGATGAAGCAAAAATTATGAAGTCATATATGAATTCCTAATAAAGAATCTAAACTACAAATGGTACCTCAGATTATAATTATATATTTCTCATTTTAAAGTTGCATGTCAATTATTTGCTTTAATTTAGATTGGGTTAGACAGTCATATTTATAATAAATTAGAAAAAATCCCAAAATTCTTGTTAAGAATTTTAGAAAATCTTGTATTTTAAGAAATATGTCCTAAGAACCTCTTAACTTCTTATGATGAAACCCTTTCCAAGGCTTGTAAATATTAATAGTAGTTATAGGTAGATATGGAAAAATGAATGTGTAATTTGTCGAACAGTATTTATTTAAAATATACTTTTCCAGCACTTATATATAAAAGACAAATTCAAATCACAAATGAACGAAGTCTGGCAATAGTGCTTTCAAAGTCAGAAGTAGTAGTAGGACTTTAGCTGGGCCTCAACAATTTGCTTAAAAAATAAACCAAAATACTTACAAAAATAAGACGGAAAGTATTCAATGAAACATCAGCATAGATTTATATAAAGTGAAACAATTAAGGGATAATAAAGAGGGTCCTAAGACACAGGGATACTTGAAGAGAAAGGAAAATTGTAGTCCTTTAATACTTATATGAGAAGTAGTTCTGACCTTTAAGGAAAGTATACTATAGTTTTTTGCTTGGAGAGGTTGGTGTTAGAAACCTCTTATTTATATAAGGTATTCATATATTATTGAGCCAGTGAGTGCACATAAAAAGCTCTGTCTCTCAATTTCTGTTCCCCATAAACAGAACCGATCTTAATTTGAGTACATTTTAAATTGTAGATAAATACCAGATTTTATGTGTGTTATAGTTAGAAAAATTGGTGAACAACAGAAATATAAAACCTTGAGAAATGCAGACATCAAAAGTAAGCTAAAATATACATTGGCCTTTACAATTTGTTACATATAGAAAAAGGATCTTGGTAATATCAACCCTTTTTTCACTTCTAAAAAGCTTATGTTAACCTTTTTTTCCTGTCATTTCTAATAGAATATATACATCTGGGTACAATATTGTATTTGTCAGCAAGTCTGTGAAAATGAAACAACACAGAAAGTGACCTTTAGCTTCCACAAGCTGTGTTACACATGTTATAGTTACAAAAACCAAAAAATCCAAGTAGTCTAGAGTAAGAGGGAATCAGTAATAAATCTGAACTTTACAATGTTTACAAGCATTTTACAAATGCTTTTCGAGTTTGAAGTTTTGATTTACTGCATATCACAGGATATTGTTTGTGCTCACTCCCTCTTGAGAATCATTTTTTAAAGCTCTGTCTTCCTATAATATATTTTGGATTATTGCTTTTAAAAGTAATGTCATGAAGACCAAAACTGGGTCTTTAGTTTGCTTCTCACACAATGGTTTGATTATACTGAATGTGTTTGTTGAGGATTTTCATGGTTGACATTTATGAGAAAACGTATCCTTTGATCTCCAAAGCCACTCAATATAGCTCCTTCTGTAAGAAACAGGATTTTTCTGAGGTATTATGGCTCCTTCATTGCTACCTAGCATTACACAACATTTATTAATTTGGTATTAATAAAGATTACTGAAGTACGACTACATATGTAGCATCTGGACATAAAAAACTCACTGGGAAATGTAAATGTGTGCACATGGATTATGTATATCCATTTAATATAGTGAACAT
Source organism: Trachypithecus francoisi (assembly GCF_009764315.1). Lineage (NCBI taxonomy): Eukaryota > Metazoa > Chordata > Mammalia > Primates > Cercopithecidae > Trachypithecus > Trachypithecus francoisi. The sequence continues at coordinate 67,894,452 of NW_022681454.1, forward strand.
ATTAAAATACATTTCATTGAATGAATTTTTTGTAATAGCACATTAAAGTGTAGGTTTAGTGGTTGTTATTCCTGTATTATTAAAAGATTTCTGTCAGGTGAGGTGGTAAGCATCTATAATGTAGTACTGTCTAGGCAACATAGTGAGACTTCATCTCTTAAAATTAAAAACAAAAGATTTCTGAGTGCCTAACTTAGTGCAAGTTGTACACTAGACATTCCAAAATGCTATATAGAAATATTGGGAAGAGGATAATTATTTCTAGTCCAAAACACCATGCAAAATGATTCATTTAACAAATATTTCACAAGCTCCTTTTATCTTTTCATTTTGAAACACCATGCAAAATGATTCATTTAACAAATATTTCACGAGCTCCTTTTTTCTTTTCATTTTGAAACAATTTTAGACTTACAGAAAAGTTTCAACACGAGTTCAGAGAGCACCAGTATGACCTCAACAGGTTTTACCTGTTTTTATTGTCTTGCATAATCATAGTACAATTATCACAGTTAGCAAATTAACGTTGGTACAATATTATTAACTAAAGATCTTATATCAATTTTATCAGTTTCTCCACTATACACATTTCTCTGTGTTCTAAGATTTAATCCAGGACTGCACACTGTGTACAGTGATGTCTCCTTAGTCTTCTCAAATCTGTGACAATTCCTAAGTCTTTCCTTGTTTTTCATGACCTTAACATTTTGAAGATCAGTTATTTCACAAAATGCCTCTCAATTGGATTTGTGTAATATTTATTCATGATAATATTAGGTAGTGCATTTATTTTTGCCAAGATCATCAAAGAAGTTATATGCCAGTTCAGTGCATCTTATCAGGGAGTGCACAAGATCTGTATACCACAGTACCAGTCATGCTAACCTTTATATTTTGGTTAAGGTGACATCTCAGGTTTCTCCATTGTATGAGGAATTTATTAAAATAGCGCTAGTCCTCCTCAACTCTCTTGTTGTCTGAAAGAAGAAACTATAAATATAATCATGCAGTTGGTAGAAATATGGCTATTGTTGAAGCACTTAGGAAAACCTAGCAAACCTAACAAGACACTAGAATCAGGCAATTATTTTCCTGAAGGAGATGGTGTGTAAGCTAAGATTTGAAGAAAGGATAGGAACTAACCAATTGAAATAGGGCAGCAGAAAAATGGAAACTAAGTGCCACCCATAGCGATCAGGACTTGTAAAGCCACAGAGGTGTGGGAGAACTGTAAGCAGTGAAAGATGCCGAAGATATAAATTACTTACTGGTGAAGCTAGATGATTTGGCTGAATAAGTTGTCAAGAGCCAAATGCTGAGTGCATTATATGCTTTTCTAAGAATATGGACAATATCTTATAGATTTCTTATTTTCAGGAAAACAAAATCTACATTTTTAGATTATGATTGTCTATTCCTTGAACAATGTTATCTCAAGCTTCTTTTCATTCTCATCTTCTGCTAAACCCCTCCGTGCACATTATATTTCAGTTTTGTGGGGGCTGGTGCTTACTGCACTCAAGCCTGCTATATACTTTAAGGCTTCTGTGCTATTCATTTGGACTGTGATATTACTATTTTCTGTGACAAAATTATCCTTATTTAATAAAGTGTAGAACAAATATAAACTTCTTCATGATAAAACTCCTTCTTTGGACTATATTATAGTGTTTCTATCATATTGGTATTAGAACGTTCATCGCAGTACGTTTTTTGAATATATTTATGTCTAACAAACAGAATGTGAGTGATGCGAGTATGGGAATAACCTCCCTATTCTTTCTACTTCCATTTTCTATCTCAATGTTTGGCTTATGGTCAGAGTCCAATAATTAACTGCTGAATGAATGAATGCATTATTTTAAATAAACAAATAGTGTAATCCTACATGGAAAACTACAGTTGAACCAGTTACTTTTCATCATTATTCTGAGTTGGTAAATGAATCCAGTTCAAGAGCATTATTCATGTTATTACTGTAGCAAAAATCAGCATCGATAGAGAAATTAATGTGTCTTCTAATTTCCTGTTATAAATATTCAGTGACACTTCGTGAGATTGCAAATGTTGTTTAGTTGACTTCACAGTTTGTACATTAAAATCAAACTTTAAAATTACAATAAAATAAATATGCAAAGTTATTACTGAGGCTGTTACATAGTTAAAGGCAAAGAAATGCAAAACTATTTTTATAGATGTTCTTATTTTTTTCTGTATTTTAACATAATAATCATCATTAAAATTAAGGATCTAAACTTTTTTCAATTAATGAATGACATAATTTATCTCATATCAAACCTGAGAGAGAACAAGTATTACTTGGAGGATATTTCTATATGTATAAGCAGTAGTTCATTAATGGTAAGGTAATATTGATTTAATTAGATGATTCAGTTAAGTGCTTACTTTGGTCAGTTTCTGAAAATTTCCCTTCAAATCAAATAAACCAATTAGCTCAATTTGTCACTGAGCTCTCTTAATTTTCTTTCTTTCTTTCTTTCTTTCTTTCTTTCTTTCTTTCTTTTTTTTCAGAATCAAATTTGAATTAATGTCAATAAATTTCTCAAATAACCTTATCTCATCCCATGTGGGATACGTGAAATCAGAAAGAAATCGAGTCACTTGTTCAAAGTCACTACAAAGTCAGTGATGCTTCTTTCATAAGATACAGGTACACATGTTTTACACAAAAGTGAGGCGACCTGAGAAATGAACAAGGTATCAAGAAAATTATTAGAACTATAATCTTGCTTTTACTGTATGTATTTTAACAATAAGTTTAAAATTTTTGCTTCCTGTTAGTTATTCTTGCAAGGAAGTTTGGAGTCTTGATAATGATATTGTAATAATCAGGGTCAAGAAGTAAACAGTTGTAGTAGCATCACTGCTTATATTAAAACAACTAGTGAATAAGGCAAGCCAAGCACTGAGGGGTGGGAGGATGGCAAGAGCAAAGAGAAATAGATACAATAAACACAGGAGAATCATTACACAATCAGATAATGATAAGTCATCATTTCAAATGGTACAAACAAAACATTCTTAGATTAGCAGAATCAAAGAGAGAGGTTAATGAAATAAGATAGTTATCACAGAGCAAAGATACTGAAAAGTGAAGGGAAAATAATGTCAAGTAAAACATGAAATCTTACAGAAACTATGTAGAAGACAGCAAAAGTTACTGAGCTATTCATCATCTTGGAACTCTTAAACAGTGGATGAATGTTTGCACTTACCCTCTAGAGTAAGAAAAATTCCATCCTCATGCAGCTGGTGCAATAGCAAAGCCTTGGCAACTATGTTCTAAATAATGGAAAAGAAAGCAAAATAAAAAGATAAGTGATGGTATATCCATTCTTAGGGGAAAAATAAAACCCTGAGCTGAAGACTCAATGCAGAATAAAAAAGAGGCAGACTTGCTAAGGTTATGGCTTCTTCTAGATTGTGTATTGTGATGGACATAAACAAAGTGCTTTATGATAGGTTTGACTGCTTTTTTAGAGACAGTGTTCAAGAAGCAAAACTAAAAAAGAAAGGAAGAAAATAATTCAAGCTTTTGAAAAGAGAATTTAGTTGCAGAGGAAAAAGGTTTTATAGTGCCTTCCCATAGAAAATAAAACTGCATGAGAATTTTCTGAGACATACTTGAATGAGTGGTAAACAGCTAGGAAAGGAACACAGAGCATAATGATGGCGATAGAAGGTATTTGGTATTAAGTTTCGGTATAGAAGAGTGTAAAGTTTCCCCCTATGATAGATTTCTTCTAAAATACCATCATTTCTGCCAAAGGATTTATTTTGGGCTCAGTTTATAAACTGTTTTCTCATGGTATGCACTTTCGATGAGAGACTATTTCTTAAACAGGTAATGCCAAACTGTGTCAAAGGAGCATAGAATATTAAAAAAATATATTTCAAACTATCGTGCTTGAAACTGTATACTAGAATTATCATTGTCTTACAGAAGAAATTACTTAAATATGGTGTACTAAAAATATATCATTTTCATCTATCCAAAGATAAAATAAGAAAAAAATAGTTTTATAATTTAACTTTAATGCTCTAACCTGCAAGGTTTGATATTAGACAAAAGATGCCAAAATATAAGCAGAATATTGTATTTTTTTCTTTTTCAAAATAGTAAAAATAGGACATGTACAGGAGAAGGAAATACATTTGTTAAAATTTTTATATAAACACATATAAATAATGAGGTATTTTAAACTAAAAGTATACCAGTTTGATATCTCAGGTTTCAAAGAACTAGTTTTCTGACATCCTTGACTATTATCATCCTTTGGTGGGAAAGTGTTAACACAGATAATTCCAAATTTGACAAATTTTCAGTACAAGGAAGTGACTACTTTTGCAACCTGCAAATTTTTGTCTGTTGACACATTCTCCTGTTAATTATTTGTTTAGTTGGCTTCTACTCCTTGATTATAGGTCTTTTTCTTTTCTTTCTCTGTACTTAGATTCTGACTATGCAATCAGTTATAGTGTCCTTGTAGCACATCATGAAAATAGAAAATAAATGCAGAATAAGAAGTATTGTTGACAGTGATAGTTAATATTCATAAGATATTTCTTAGGTGCCAAGAGTTTGAAACTCTTTCATCTGTTTCAAACTTTACTATACACTTTTGATTATTTTTCTTCTCATTTTACAGATTAGGAGACTAAGTCTTAGAAAGGTTAAACAACTTTATCAAACAAATTATACTAATAATTAATGAAATCAGAATTTAACCCAGGTTCATATGACTCCAGGGACTGAGCTCTTCACTACAGCAGACCTAAGAGGAAGTAGACCTGGAGAGACGTTGGTCATTTTCAAGGCTTATATTTTGGAATTTGGGACTGGATAAAGACTTTTCCAAATATGCCACATATGTTTGGCCATACACACAAAAGAAAATTCCAATGCAAACTTTATGCATTGCAAAATACTACTTAGGTTGAAGACTATATCTGAAATGTTCTTTAAATGTGCTAATCTAATTGCCTCAAATGTTTCTCAAGATTACACACATTTACATAACCTGCTACAATCTCCAGATAGTCAGTCTGTAGATTGAAGCAGGCTAAATTCTGCCTAATAGTCAGGATAGTTCTACACTTTCAGTGGCCTTTAGAAAGAATGCGTAATTGAATCAATATCCTGTGTCCAATTCCTCAGGAAGTTTTCTAATACCCGTTAGAAGTGCCAAAGAATACTAATGTACATAGAAATAACTGGGTACCTTTAAAGTATGCCAAAACATATATTTTGGCTATTCTTTGGTCAAACTCTTACAGTCAAATCTGCATTCCGGTGTCAGTCTTTGCATCTTGCCATATGGTTAAGTTCAGTGTTGTCACCTCTAGGATTATTTGTATTGAGCCTTATATGTACTTGAGAATAAAATAATTTTGTCTTATGATAAACTGATTTTAGGTATCTATCAACTGTGAGAAGATATATAAGCCAGTCTAGGCAATCAGAATTCTCCAAATTCCCAAGAAGAGAGACAATAGATTAAATATAGTGAGCGGCCGGGCGCGGTGGCTCAAGCCTGTAATCCCAGCACTTTGGGAGGCCGAGATGGGCGGATCACGAGGTCAGGAGATTGAGACCATCCTGGCTAACACGGTGAAACCCCGTCTCTACTAAAAATACGAAAAACTAGCCGGGCGAGGTGGCGGGCGCCTGTGGTCCCAGCTACTCGGGAGGCTGAGGCAGGAGAATGGCGTAAACCCGGGAGGCGGAGCTTGCAGTGAGCTGAGATCCGGCCACTGCACTCCAGAACGGGCGACAGAGCAAGACTCCGTCTCAAAAAAAAATAAATAAATAAATAAATATAGTGAGCATTCTTGCACATGTGTGACTCTTGAGGGGAGATAAGGAAGAGAAATAAATGAGGAAAGAAAGAGAGAGAGCCCACAATATATTACTTCCACTCAATTTTTATTTTAATGGAGGACCTTCCCAGATGTCTGTCTTTATCTGTTTTCTGCAAATTGGATAATTTATAAAGAATATAAGTTTAGTCTTGTGTGTTTAGTGTCTAGTGTGTGGCCTCTTGCATGGAGAAAGGACCACTGCAGAGCTCTCCTGCTCCAGAAAGAAATGTTTTCTCACCCACAGCAACTAAGGATTTGAGGCAATGGCTGTCTTCCTAACAAAGCTGCTTAGTTTGGTTTCATTTTCTCTGAGCATCCAAAGGCTAGAAGAGTAGTTGTCTGGCTGAGCTGTGTGGCCATGGGTGGGATTTCTTTTGGCAGCTGGAATTAAAGGGTCTGAAGACTCAAAGGGTTTCAAGGACTGCCATCAAGGACTGAGAATCCAGCAGAACTGTAGTGAAATCTTCAACTGTGCCCAGGAATGACGGTGAGATCTGAGAGTGTATCTACTTCTCACTGGAGAGTACCTGCAGAACCCAACCTCTTTAAACAAGGCCCACCTTGGTTCAGACCTTCTTTCACAGTCCACTGGAAGTGGGGAAAACTCTTACAGGACCCCAGGCAGAAGCCAAGTGCTCCATCTGTTTGAATTACCTGAGAGATCCCATTACCATTAAGTGTGGGCATAGTTCTGTTGCTCCTGCATCTAAGTCTTGGGAGAATCTACAGGAAAGGCTTCCCTGCCCTGTCTGTCATAACCAATGCCAAGAGGGGCATTTTAGGAGATACACCCAGCTTGGCAAGCTACTCTACATCACCAGGAGCCATATGGTCAGGCTGTGCAAGAAGCACAACAAAGTCCTGACCATCTTCTGTGAAGAGGAGTTAATGGTGTTGTGTCTCCTGTGCAGTCAACTCCTGACCATCAGGATCACCACATGAGGCAGATAGAGAAGGCTGCCTTATCATAGGAAAAGGGTATGCAGTTACATCCATCCCCTGAAAAAGCAATCAGAAGACCTTCAAACATTAATAAGCATTCTAAACAAAAGACACTTAGAACTGAGAGACAGTGAAAAACCTAATGCAAGAATTATCCTCTGAATTTGAGCTCCTGAACCAGTTTTTAGAACGTGAGCAATAAGGAGCTTCCTCCAGGTTAGCTGAAGAAGAAGAGAGTCAACGAAAACTCAGCACAAACACAACAGCATTTTCAATCTACATTTCCACACTCAAAAGTCAAATAACCAAGATAGTAGAGTTCAGTGTGTTGACTGAAGTGGAATTGCTGTCACAAATTAAAATTTTCCACAAGTTTGAAAATGAGAATAGCCCATCAATCTTTGCAATTTATTTAAGGAGAGATGACTGTGATTTCCTTCCAAATATTCTGCTCTGCAGAGAATTATAAAGAAATTTAAGGTAGATATAATTCTACACCCTGAAACAGCATACCCTAATCTGATTGTATTTAAGGATTAAAGAAAAGATGTGACATTTAAAAAGAGAAAACAGAAGATTCCTGGTTTCCAAAAGAGATTTTACAATCAAACCTATTGTCCTGGATCTTCCATATTTTCATTCTGGCAGGCATTTCTGGGATGTAGAAGTGGGATATAAGTCTAAATGGGTTATTGGCATTCACAGGCATTCTTTTCCCACAAAGGTGAGGAGACCGCTATTAGCCCAACAGGAGTGTTGGAGGATTCAGCTGCAGGATGATAGCTATCATGCACCATGAGCTATTCCAAATCCTCTGTTGTTAGAAGTGAAAGCCAGAATCATTGGCTTTTTCCCAGACTATGAACTGGGTGAGATCTCATTCTGTAACATGACTGAGAAATTTCACGACTGTACTTTCACTGTTACTTGTATTGGTCCTCTTCCATCTTGTTTCTATGCAAGACTTGATTCAAAACCTCTCAGAACCTATAGAGGAACAGTCTGTCAATGAAACCTCCTAAAGGACTGAATCATTTACTATTTGGTTTTATTTCTTAAGTGGAAGAAGTGGTGGCTATTGTGTTAATATATTTGTAAATTTAATCCCCCCCTCCATTTTTTTCTTTCACAGTTTCACCATCTCTAAGAAGAAGAAAGTTGTTGTTCCAATAACTATCTACAATACAGTGCTAAGAATGTTTATCTACCAGGGATGTTGTAGGGGTTGCCTAATCAAGTGATGGACCTTGGCACATTGTTGAGTGTGAGGGTGATTGCTTCTTTTTTCTTTTCTTTTTTTCTTTTCTTTTTTTTTTTTTTTAAGACAGAGTTTCGCTCTGTCGCCCAGGCTGGAGTGCAGTGGCCCTATCTCGGCTCACTGCAAGCTCCGCCTCCCGAGTTCAAGCCATTCTCCTGCCTCAGCCTCCGGAATAGCTGGGACTACAGGCGCCCGCCACCTCGCCTGGCTAATTTCTTGTGTTTTTAGTAGAGACGGGGTTTCACCGCATTAGCCAGGATAGTCTCGATCTCCTGACCTCGTGATCCACCCGCCTCGGCCTCCCAAAGTGCTGGGATTACAGACGTGAGCCACTGCGCACGGCAGAGGGCGATTGTTTCTGTATGTCAGAAAGCACAAATGAAGTTTGCATCCTTGTCAAACTTTAACCAAAGCAGAAATGGTCAACTTTTCCTCCTCTATATAAAGGTTGAATTGTGCTATTCCGGACATATACAAAACTGTCTACTAGGCAGGGAACAGCTTGTAACCCTTTGTTAAACTACAGGGCACAATTGAAAGGGGTGGGATGTGCACTACATAGAGAGGGTAAACATTTTTAGCCTTAATACATCAGACATCAGGTTTTGACTTTTTTTTTTGTTTGTTTGTTTGGCTGTTATCTCCAGAAGCCACCTACTGGTGGCACTCACCACATTAGGGGAAAAACCTTCTGCTCCACATACTTTTTATTTCAGCCTATATTCTTTGCTATTGTGCATAGAATTTTATAACACGGTGACTTGTTATGGCATTGAAGAGAACTGGAAAGTCTTGATAATGAGCATTACTGTTAGTTAGTAGGTCAGAAACTAGAAGAGACTAGGTAATAAAAATTATTTGGGCATGATGGTACACTGATTTTTCTTCACAGTTTTCTTACAAACATAGCTAAGATTTATTGAGCCCTAAATATGTCCCAGGAGTTGCAGTATTTTCAAAACGACTATGAGATGTAGGAAATAGGCTGTTAAGAAAATGAGCTTAAAATAGAGAAAACAGTCTTAGGCAAAGTACCTTTGTTGAGATGTCTTAGCCAGTTGTAAGGAGATGTCTAAGGATGCCTTCAATCACTGATAAACCAGGACTCTTAAATGATGTGTCAATGGAATGCTTTATTGATAAAGAAGAAGTAATGAGGTATTATTTTTCCCTTTGATTATATAAAAAAGAGATGTCAACAGGTATGTTTTCAAACTCTTAGGATTAAACACTAACTTAACCAGATGATCTGGATTTGTATCTAGGTTCTGCTAATTTCTGATAGTGGGTTTAAACTCATCTGCAAAATGGAGGTAGTACTTATTTTGCAAGAAAGCTATAAAGATGAAATTGTATGTGTATGTGTGTGTATGTACCAAAGTTAAATACATATCTTTTCTTACTTTATTTTATTTTACTTTTTACATTTTTTTTCAGAGATGGAGGTCTCACTCTATTGCCTTGGCTGAAGTGCAGCAGTACAGTCATAGCTCACTGTGGCCTCCAACTCCTGAGCTCAAGGGATTCTTCCACCTCAACCTTCTCAGTGGTTGGGACTGCAGGCATGCACCACTACAGCCAACTAACCTTTGCTTTTTCTTTATTATTATTTTTAACAGAGACAGGATTTCACCATGTTAGCCAGGATGATCTTGAACTCCTGACCTCATGATCCACCTGCCTCAGCCTCCCAAAGTGCTGGGATTACAGGCGTGAGCCACCATACCTAGGCTGAAAAGACGTTTCTGTCTCAGTAAGAGAAATGTGAGTATGACAGGGTGTTAGGTGATATCAGAGAACTGTTAACCGTTAGATGTGATTGCATTGTGGTTCAGGATATGCCCTTATTCTTAGAGATTCATAGTAAAATATTTAGGAGTGAAATTGTACTTATATATTTTTTTATTAAAGAAAATCAGCCAAAAATGGGGATAAATGAAGCAGATGTGACAAAATACTGATAATTGTTGAATCTAGGTGATGGGGTGTGAACATTCACTTTGTGTACTATTCTTTGTACTTTAACTGAAAAGAACAAGAAAAATAAAAGAATAAAAGAAGTTCATTCTGTTCCTATTTCTGGAGTCTGGGAAGTCCAAGAACCTGGCACAGCATCCTTCAAGGCCCATCCCATGGTAGAAGAGGAAAGGTGGAAGTGAGCATGTGAGACAGAGAGAGGGAGACAAACTCCCAGGACAAGTAACCTACTCCCAAGATAATGACATTAATCCATTCATGAGGGTAGAACCCTAATGATCCAGTCACCTCTTAAAGGTCACACCTCTTAAAATCATTAAAATGACAATTAAATTTCAGCGGAAGTTTTGGCGGGGACATTCAAACCATAGTAAATTCCAAGAAGGCACTAAATCTCTGATTTCTGGGCCTCTAAAATTCCCTCTAAGAAACATTTGGGAGGGTTGATTCAAACTAACCTCATACAGAATAAAACAGGGGTCTCCAAGTCTCAGGCCACAGACTGGTACTGCACAGCAGGAGATGAGCACTGGGTGAGCCAGTAAAGCTTAATCTATATTTACAGCCACCCTCCATTGCTTGCATTATGACCTGAGCTCCGCCTTTTGTCAGATCAATGGTGGCATTAGATTCTCTTAGAATTTCAAACCCTATTGTGAACTGTGCATGCAAGGGATCTAAGTGTGTGATCCTCCTGAGAATTTAATGCCTGATGATTTGTCACTGTCTCTCATCACTCCTGGATGGGATTATCTAGTTGCAGCTCATCTAATTACAAGCTCAAGGCTCCAGCTGATTCCACATTGTGCTGAGTTGCATAATTATTTCATTATATATTATAATGCAATAATAATATAAATAAAATACACAATAAATGTAATGCCCTTGAATCATCCTGAAATCATCTTCCCTCCCATGAAACTGAACCCTGGTGCCAAAAATGTTTGGGGATTGCTGGTATAAAAAAACAACAACAAAAAAAACTGGTGTAGGTAAAAACTTAATTGATGTTTATGAAGACACAATGCTTCAAATAATTTAAGCAACTCTCAATCACATTAACTTATGAAAAAAAGAAAGAAAAACCTACTTTAAAAAATTGTGATAATGTCAATGTTTCCCAGAGTTCCATCTTGAATCATTTTTCTGCGTATTCTCCCTATCAAATAACAGCCACAGGTAACTTTAACAATGACCATTCCCCCAAGGTATCTGTTTCTATGCTTTCAGCTCAAACCAGTATTCTAAAATTCAGACTGTAATATCATCAGACCTACTAAAGGTTTCCAGTTAGATACTCTAATGATAGCTTAATGTCACATATCAAAAATGCCTCTTTTCCCTTAGACCTACTTTTTTCCAAATTTTCACACGATTAATATCAGTCACATTTCAATTCCTGAAAGCCGACCGAGAGATTCTTTATGTGTCTATAAATTATCCTGTGTCTTGCACTATCATGAGGCATCTGTGATCATTCTTTTCGCATGCTATGCCTACTTAGAGAATCACAGTTGTTCCTGACCACCCTGAAATGAGCATCATATTCTTACGATGTTCTCTCTGAATCTACCAAATGTTTTGATCCTCATAACATAAATATTATAAGATACTGTTGAGTTGTGGTGAGAGGGATCTTCCACATTATGCCTCACAGAGCTACCAGCGTCCCTAAAATATCTCTTACTGTGCTGGAGGCCTAGAGGTTCCCTTAGGCTCTTTTTCCATATCCTTTCTCTAAGAGGCTCAAAATGACTTCAAGTGAGAGTGTTCTGAGCAAAAATCATTTTGTCCACCTCTGAATTCTGATTCCTTGTCACTTAGCCTCTTCTTTGATGAAGTACATTCCAATTTTTCCACTCGCTAAATTAATATCTATGTATATAGATGGTAATAAACACCCAGTGAAAGCTGTAGAAGAGGAAAGGAATAAATTAAAGAGCAGTGTTTCTCTTTATGCTTGTCGTATTACTAGTCTTCCTAAATGTCACCACCATCATTTCAGTTACTCAAGGTCGTAGATGGGTAATTGTCATAGTTAATTCTCTTTTCAAAATGCCCTTGTATTAATTATTCATTCAATGTACTCAATCTGTCTACTATATAATTTTTTCAAGTCTATTCCTCCTTTCAATTTATGCCGCTACATTTTTCAGGTTTTAATTATTTACTTAGATTACCCTCATTAACTTTTAATTGATTTCATGTGTTCAGTTCTTTTGTGTCCTCCTGGATTCCATCCTGCCACACTGCACAACCATCTTTATTGACACACAATTTGTCTAAAATTTATTGTTTTATCCTTCACTAGATTTTCTCCAATAGCTCCCGTTTGTCTTCAGGAATATGAAATACTTCTGTTGTAACAAGATACTATTTAACAGGTTTGTAAGTCAGGATCCAGCAAGGTAACAGTGATAAGGTAACATAATTATGAGCTCCTGTGAACATTGAACAGCGTGCCCTAAAGTTTCTAAAAATGAAGGTCTTTAAAAATACAGTGCGGCCAGGCGCGGTGGCTCAAGCCTGTAATCCCAGCACTTTGGGAGGCCGAGGTGGGTGGATCACGAGGTCAGGAGATCGAGATCATCCTGGCTAACACGGTGAAACCTCATCTTTACTAAAAAATACAAAAAAATTAGCCAGGCGTGGTGGTGGGCCCCTGTAGTCCCAGCTACTCGGGAGGCTGAGGCAGGAGAATGGCGTGAACCCCGGAGGCAGAGCCTGCAGTGAGCGGAGATCGTGCCACTGCACTCCACCCTGGGCGACAGAGCGAGACTCCGCCTCAAAAAAAAAAAAAAAAAATATATATATATATATATACACATATATATATATACACACATATATATATATATATACATATATATATATATATACACACATATATATATATATACATATATATATATATACACATATATATATATACATATATATATATATATACACATATATATATATAGAGAGAGAGAGAGAGAGAGTGCATTATGGGACAAGGGCATAAGTTTTCTTTTATTATTATTATTATACTTTAAGTTCTAGGGTACACGTGCACAAAGTGCAGGTTTGTTACATATGTATACATGTGCCATGTTGGTGTGCTGCACCCATTAACTCATCATTTACATCAGGTATATCTCCTAATGCTATCCCTCCCCACACCCCCAATCCCATAACAGGCCCTGGTGTGTCATGTTCCCCACCCTCATGTAGAGAACATATTCCCCTGCCTGTCACTAGAGGTCACTAGACTAATTTCCAGAAGTTTGTAACTTGCATTAATCCTACAGTCCTTTTCATTACTCCAATTTATAAAACATCAACACCCTGTTTACCATTGTGTAAGAACTAATTACTATAGAACTAAGCTACAGACCTTTGCGTCTTTTCTGCAGCATCAGCATTAATCTGAAAGATGTCTCTCGTGAGTGTGGTGCAGGTTTGCTTTATTAGTTACTAAAGTTTTATCTCATTTGACTCTATAATTGGAATGTTTTTGATGTTCACGTGTACACCTTTCATGTAAATTATTTTGTTAGGGTCCTTTGGATATTCGCTTTCTTGGTGAAGCATGCACGCCTCACAGTTTCTTGGGTATTTCTTCTATGGTATGAAATGCACTCATTGTTTATATAATCTCACTATCAGAATCAGTCATATAAATATATATTTATAACAAAATACATATATATATATAACTTCAAAATAGTGATAATATCTCACCATTTTCTAAGAGAGCAATTCAATATTCTAAGTAGACAGAATATTGTAAGTCAGAATTTGTAAGTCAGGATCCAGAATTGACTTAGCAGCAGCACTAGAACATGGCAAGGCAGACATGTTCATGTAATATCATTAGAAATGGGTAAGTATCATAATAGTTTGACTTACATGGCTCTTCAGGACCGGCTAATTGATCAGGGTCTTTGCCACTAAAATAAGTTGTCAGCCTGTGAGATTAAAAATCAGATATATTAGAGAAAGAAAAAACTAGCTCTAATGAAGAGAGTCTTGATGAAAATCTGCATTTGAGATTCACAGCTCCTCTCCAGATTCCAAGATATTAGTTCACAGATCTGAGATCTTGAATGAAGAGTCTGGGTAAGCCATGAGAAAAAACTTTCAATAGTCTCAAAGGCATACATCTTCCTTCTAGCCCTTCCCAATGAGTTCTACAGCCTTTTTAACATTTGCAACAGATGTGCCACTATGGCGGGAGATATTGATAACAGGGGAGGCTGTGCATGTGTGGGGGAAGGGATCAATGAGGTATCTCTGTAACTCTCTCTTAATTTTGCTGTGAGCCTAAAATTGCTCTAAATCTTCTTAAATAACATATGTGCCAATGCCTATTACATGTATACACAAATATAAAGGGTTGAAAAAATTACCACAGTCAAAGAATACATTCATCACTTTGCCTTAGAGCTACAACATTTATCTCTCACTCAGTGTCGTAATTTAGTCTGGAAAAGCTTTGATGATCTCATCATATCAGAAACATTATGGTAGTGCAATGAATAGATGGCATCATAATGTTTGATATTGCAGAGAAGGAAGTGGTGTACTCCATAACTGTTACAAGATAAGGGCTTATAAACCATACACATAAGTTAGAAGTAAGAACAGATATGGAATTGTATTTTGATGATATTTTATCCAAATTCTCCTTTTTTGATTACTTTTACCTCTCTTAGGCATCCTCTCCTTCACCCCAGCCTTCCTATGCTAAATCCTCAGGGAGATATACATGACTCACAGAAGGCCATTAACTCATCACTGAGCTAAAATGTCTGATAAACCCAATTTCAAAACTTAGGTAAAGAATTATGGGAGCATACGGTTTAGGCAAGAGATATAAGAATGTCCTCCTACCTGTCTCGAATTTAAGTATTAAAATTTTTATTATGTTTTGTATGGCTACATGCTTTGAAAAAAGAAAAAAAAAAACACTATCTCAAGAGAATAAAAAGACAAACCATGCTGCTATCCAAAATACACAAAAGACTCAAAACTCAATAATAAGAAAAAAAAAACCCAATTAATAAATGGGTCAAAGACATTAATAGATACCTTACCAAAGAAGATATACAGATAACAAATAAGCATATGAAAATATGTTTCATACCATACGCAATCAGGGAAATGCAAACTAAAACAACAACGAGCTACCACTACACACTTTTTAGAATGATCAAGATTCAGAACACTGGCAACACCAAATGCTGATTAGGATGTGGAATAACAGAAATTCTCATTGATTGCTGGTTGGAATGCAAAATGGCACAGTCACTGTGGAAGATAATTTTGTTGTTTCTTGTAAAACAAAACATACCACACGATCCTTTAATCCTGTTTCTTGGTATTTACCCAAAGGAGTTGAAAATATATGTCCACACAAAAACCTGCACATAGATGTCTGTAGCAGTTTTATTCATAACTGCCGAAACACGGAAGCAACCAAGATATCTTTCAGTAGATAAATGGATAAATAAACTACAGTGTATCCAGACAGTAGAATGTTATTCACCACTAAAAACGAATGAGCTATCAAACCACGCAAAGACATCAGAGAAAGTTAAGTGCATATTGCTATGTGAAAGAAGCCAATTGAAAGGCTATAAACTGTTTGATTTCAAGTATGCGATACTCTGGAACAGGCGAAAGTATGGCAACAGTAAAAAATATCAGTCGTTCCCAGTGGTGGATATAATAGTGCATACAGGGTGGATACATGCCATTATATATTTGACAAAACCCAAGAATATACATCAAGAGTGAACCTTAAGGTAAACTATGATCTTTGGGTGATGATGATGTGTCAATGTGGGTTCATCAATTGCAAAAAATGTACCACCCTGGTGGGAGATATTGATAATAGAGGCTATTAGGTAACTTATCAAGGTATCAGAGCTGTTGTTTGACTTGGAAAAAAAAAAAGAAAAATAAGTGTAATCATCACTCGAATAGTTTGGATATTTGTTCCTTCTAAATCTGATGTTGAAATTTGATACCAGTTCTAGAGGTGGGGCCTAGTGGGTGGTGTCTGGGTCATGGGTGTGGATCCATCATGAATAAATTAATGCCTTTCCTGGTGGTGGGGGCAGGGAGCATGTTACAGGGGTGACTGAGTTCCCACTGAAACTGATTGACAAAAAGGGCCTGGCACCTCTCTCTTCTCTCTCTTTCTCTCTCTCACCATGTGATCTATGCATGCCTGTTCCCGTCTGCTTGCACTAAGAATGGAAACAGCCTAAGTTTCTCACCAGAAGCAGAGGCTGGTACCATGTTTGCTATTCAGCCTGCAGAGCCATGAGTCAAATAAATTTCTTTTCTGTATAATTTGTCCAGCCTCAGGTATTCCTTTAGAGCAATGTAAACAAAGACAATACTTAACATACTGTAGTATTACAATTAGATGGTCAAAATATATATACTCCCAGCAGCTATGTTCTTGGCTGCCTGAGAGATTGGGAGTGTTAGAATGATTTACTAAGTAAGACAGGGACTGTAAATGGATATTGTTATTTGGATGAGAATCCAAGGAGCTACCTAGTATTTTAAGGTTAAATAAATCAGAGCAACATGTAATTTTCTTAATTGATTTATGTGAATTTCTATATGTGGCTTCTCTAATTTATGTGCATTTGTATTTTCTTTATTTATATATACAGCCAGAGCTTTGAAGAGCCAGAAGAAAAATGTCACATTTTCTTTGCTAAAATGTTGGGAAGGATTGATTTAAGACTAGAATTAAATTTGAAGCACTTTGTATTTTCTGATTTAGTGGTGGCTTTGAGGATGATGATGTTTGAACTTTCTGCTTCCACCTCCTACTTAGAAAATCTAGTCTCCAAATGAAACAACAACAAAAAAAGAATTTGGTGGTTTGTTTTGAGAACTGGAGTTGGCAAATGTACCAATGTGTTTATGGTAACAAATGAAACATTCAAAAGGAAAATGGAATCCCCTTTAAATTAACTTAATCAGATCAGGACAAGAAAAAAAGCATGAGGAATTATGTTTGGTTTTCCATTATATATTTGCAAAACACTATAAATAAATATATTTAGATTGCAAAGCCTGTACGTTTTCTCTGGGTGCTTTATTTAGTCATGTTTACTTCGCTGATGAAGCTAGCAAAATTAGAAATGCAATATTTTTGTGATCTCATAAAGAAACTTACCACTTTCATTTCTTCATTTACTACACTGGATAGACTTATGGTAGCTTATCAGCCAAATATATTGTACCTGTAAGTACAGGGCCTCTTTCTTAACAATATATCAAATAATGCCTGTGCCCTTCATGGCCTGGAGTCTGAAAATGTCAGAGGTTTCTATTTATGAGAGATCAGTTGAAGTCTTTTTCAGACTTCTAATTACAAATATGGTGAACTTGTTGCCATAGTTTTTCTTCAGATACATCGCAAGCAGTCGGTGTGCTACTTCTGTATTCTTTGAGGTCATGGATCACTGAGAAATTAACTAAATAGGAAAATTGCCATTTTTTCAACAAACTTACTTAGGTAAAAGTTATTTAAAGTTTCATGGTCTGATGCAACAACTGTTTGCTTAAGACATTGTTTCCTCTTACAATAAGCATGAAAAACTTTTTTTTTTAATGAAATGGGTCAGGCAATGGCCACAGGTTTTTGACAGATCAAAATTTTGCATGATTAATGTTGGAAGTAAAAGCACTATTACACACTCAATATGCAATAATTTGTGTTTTCAAAACACAAAATGTTTAACATTTTTTATATATCCGATAGTTCATTCATGTGAAGCAAAGTAGGATAATACTTAAATATATAGTACTGGTATTTCAGTTATGTTTACATATTGCCCGCTAACCATTTAAAATAGAACAATTTATCAGAGGATATTTGTCAATAATATGAAACCAAGCAATTTAGTATATTGAATTAATTAGCTAATTAATTAACTTTACCATTTTTACTCAAGTTGATTTAATTATGTACTTATAGCCATTAGTCATTTTGAAAACCGGAGATATTTACAAACATTCAGGGTGAGGGGAGAGACAGGATATACAAAAATTAAATGATTTCCCAAAGACATGTTATTTGAGTAAAAAGATATTTCAGAATGGTGGAGTTAGGGATTTAGGGGGCATGGTTGGTGCCCAGCCAAGTTAGTGTGAGCCTTAGATCCTAACAGTTTCCAGCTAGCTCATTTTGAGAGACTGGCTCTTGTCAGCATGTTAAATGGGAGTTAGGTTATCAGACTCAACTTCAGACACAGCCTGAAGTCAATTACTGACTCACAAGGGTTACAGTAGGCCAGACCCTGTTCCAAGTGACCAATTCTGTGCTCCATAGCTCCCTGTGAGATCGGGCCATAGCTATAGACTTCCTGAGACACATCTTTATTTTGTTCCTTTCTTTCCTCTTGATATGGTTTGGATCTTTGCCCCCACCCAAATATCATGTCAAATTGTAATACCCAGTGTTGGAGGTGGGGGCTAATGGAATGTGATTGAATCATAGCGGCAGAGTTCTCATGAATGGTTTAGCACCATCCCCTTGGTGCTGTTCTCGTGATAATGAGTGACTTATTACAAGATCTGGTTGTTTTAAAAGTGTGTGGCACCTCCCCTCTCTATCTCTTCCTTCTGCTCCTGCCACGTAGATGCCTCATTTCTCCTTTGCCTTTCACCATGATTAAAAACTCCCTGAGGCCTCCGCAGAAGCAGAAGCTGGTGTGCTTCCTGTATAGTCCACTGAACTGTGAGCCAATTAAACATCTTTTCTTTGTAAATTACCCAGTCTCAGGTATTTCTTTATAGCAGTGCAAGAAGGGACTAATACAACTCTCTTCTATCTTCACTTCTGTTTTCTTGAGAGTACTCCCTCAATGAACCATGTGTAAGAAATTAATGTTTCAGGCCTTACCCTTAGTGATTCCAATCTGAAACAATGAAATTAGTGACTATTATGAAAATAAAAAATAAAGTTTTTTCACAAATCTAATTCTGAATGCATGTACTATTTTTTTCTTCAGAAGAATTAGTGAATCTTAAAACAGTTAGGTTGGGTCTATATACAAAACAGGCTTGTTTGTTTTCCCTGGATTGATTGTTACTAACCCCCACTGTATTATACACTTACTTTGTGTTTTGACATTGTTTTAATCTTTCCTCAGAACAAAGAATTCTGGAGAAAGTGGGCCTATTTAATGTATGTTTATATTTACATGATTATGAAAGCCAAAAGTCAAAAGGTAAAACACTTTCAGAATCAGTCTGGCACACATTCTTTATTCCCGATTAGTATTGAAATAACAGTCTTTATAAAATTATGATAATGGTATCAAAAATAGATTTTCCTTATGTGAACACTGATCCTTACCTCTTACTAATCATAATGAAAGCGAGAAGTCTGTAAACCGTAATGCAGAGAATCTTCTGAATATAAAATATGTCTACAATATACTTGCAGTTTTTCATACATCTTCCATTTGAAATTTTGACATAAAAAGGATCTCACAACTATTCTATTAAGGGTTTTATGGATAAAAATATAGGTTTAGAATCAGATGGAAAGAGAATCTTGATTCTGTACCTTTTTACACATGAGACCTTGAGACCCGGACTATGTTGATTAAGTGTTTCCTCTTTTTTTTAAATCTTTAGAACGGGGAAAATAATAGTACCAGTGTAAGACTGAAAAAAAAAAAAAAAAAAGGAGTCCCAAGGATATCTAAATTCTAAATCCCAGAAGGTACAGTTGTTCCCTTTTATGACAATAGAGATTTGCAAATGTGATTAAGTTAGTGAGAAGGATAAAATAGGGATAAAATAAGGGTGTTGAGATTATCTTGTATTATCCCTGTGACCTGTAAATATAATCACACGTGTCTTTCTAAGAAAAAAACCAAGGAAGTTTTCACTTTAGAACCTGAGAAGGGAGGTGATCAAAGAAGCAGAGATTGAAGTGATACACTTTAAAGAAGAAGGGACCACAAGCCAAGGAATATGCACAACCACAAGCAGCTGAAAAATAAAAGGAAGTGGATTATCTCCTCAGAGCCTCCACAAGGAAACAGGCCTGCCAACAACTTGACTTTAGCTTAAGTGAAACTGATTTTGGACTTCTGACTCCCAGAAAACTATAACAGAATAAAGTTTTACTGTTTTCAGTCATCAAGTTTGTGGTAATTTCTTATAGTGGCAACAGGAAAATCATATGGTACCCACCTATTTTTAAGTTCAGTTAAAGTAACACAATGTACACACGTCCCAAGAACTCTGCCTTGGATAGTCAGCACCCTTCAAGAATTGGAGTTAAAGTTCACACTTCATGATGCATGACAGAAGTTGGATGTTTGATTTGTTAAGTTTTGCCTCAGTACCTTCTCCCTTAGGACTGGGTACTCTGCTACCACTGATACAAGAGAGCATCCACACAAAAAATAATAACTCAAAGGTAAAATGAAAAGCTGAATTACTAGTACTTACAAAAATCACAGATATTTATTTATTCTTTATATGTATATAAAACCATGCATAATACCATAATTAAGGACAGATAAATATAACGTTAAAACATAGGCAATGGTAACCATTTGCCATAATTTTTTTTTTTTTTTTTTGAGATGGAGTCTCGCTCTGTCGCACGGGCTGGAGTGCAGTGACTGGATCTCAGCTCACTGCAAGCTCCGCCTCCCGGGTTCACGCCATTCTCCTGCCTCAGCCTCCCGAGTAGCTGGGACTACAGGCGCCCGCCACCTCGCCCGGCTAGTTTTTTGTATTTTTTAGTAGAAATGGGTTTTCACCGTGTTAGCCAGGATGGTCTCAATCTCCTGACCTCGTGATCCGCCCGTCTCGGCCTCCCAAAGTGCTGGGATTACAGGCTTGAGCCACCGCACCCGGCTTCATTTGCCATAATTCTGAGCCTCATGTTGAATAAACTCTTTCTGCTAATCAGTCAGGTCGCAGTAAAAGCATGCTGTAACTCTACCACAGCAAAAAAGTGTTGCATTTATCAAAATAATTAAATGCATATGCACAAACAGATATAAATTCTCAAAAGAAGTTGAATGCTATTCATGTTGACTGCCAAATTGAAGAAAAGTCAGTATTTTTGTGTCTTTCTATTGCATCTTCTCCCTTATTTAACAAAATAAAAACTATAACAGAAGACAGTTGTCAAAAGATTGTGGTTTATTTTTATATAGGTAAAATAAGCAAGGTGTCCATATCTACAGCTTTATTTTGTCTAGGATACACTTATGTTGTTTCCCTAAAGAATTAGCCCCCCAGGATGAATCTAATTTTATTGTTCTTCATCTGTTTAGCAATATCACACCTATAGATTCAGTGGCAATTAAGATATGATTATATGAATAAGAATTTAGAATCTTATACTTTTTATTAACCAAATGGTTACTAACCTGCAGCTTGACAATGAAAATTTAAGTTCATATGTTGCAAAATAGTATAGGTGTCCAGAGGGAGGGAATACACGTGAAAAGCAAAGAGAAGAAGCAAAATTCAGCATTTGCTCCTAAAATAAGTCTCATATCTATTCAATGATATCACTAGCATTTAAATCCTTAAAAAAATGAACCAATCACACATTACAACTGGAAAATAGAATTGCTTTCAATTTTAGATACACATGAGCGTATATATCCTCTAGGGAAAGCGAAGTAGGAAATGTCATTGCAAGTAAGCTATATGTGAGCACTCAATTCCTCCTTAAAAAATAGGGGAAAATAATTTGCATTCTCTGTCAATCTAGCTCAGCATGTAGCTGGGCTTGTCTCAGCAGTGGCAGTCATGTGAGGAGAATCATTTAGATGCAACATTTACTTTGGCACAGGTTTGGTTCCACATTCAGGTTTTCCTCCAGATGGACTATCTCCATGTGCACATAGGTCTGCCTCTTAATTCAACTATTGAAATTAGGGACAATATCTGCAAGAGCACTTGGGTAATAAGAGAACCAATAGGAGCAGAAGTGGGTATCCATAAGCCTTTTCTGCTTCTCACTTTCTTCCCAATGCCTGGATACTTTGCAAAGAATCTATCTTACTTTACAACCAAGTCCTGATAACTGCTGCTTTAGAATAAATTGTATCTGCATGTGGCCATTGTATCAGGACGGATCATCTATCATCTGGTTTGTTATGAATTTCTGATGAGCCATCAAAGCATATGCACGAATTGCTAAAAAGTATCAAATAACCAACTGAGTGTCATGAGATACAATACCTCCATTGATTAAAGTTAATGTCTTTATTTTAGATTTCTTGAAAAGTAACTTTTAGAAAGAATGTACAAATATATTTAGATTTGGGATATTTGTATAAACAATAGAAACATTTCTTATTTACAATTAATATCTATATATAAATTTATAAAATAAAAAGTGATTTTATGTTTACCATCTCAGAGTGATATCAATTGTAAATAAGAAATGTTTGTGTTGTTTATATAAATACCAGGAAACCCATAAAAATCACATATTTAATTCTTCATTCTCATCTACATGATCCCTTGTTTTCCAGCACAAAATCTAGAGGACGAAGGTTAAGAAGTAGGCATTTTTAAAAAAACTTCATATACAGTAACAGTTACTATGTGTATATGACATATTGGATTATTGCCACATACACGTATTCATCTGTAATACATATAGAGCTTTTCTAAGACTACTTTGTTTTCTCACATCCTCCAAATGAAGGAAATAAAGTGTCTTTTTAAATGGAGGATCAGGGAAATACGTTAAAATGCACTTAAATTAAAATTTTCATATATGGGGTATGGGTGAGAGCTACAGAATAATATAATATAAATTAGGATTAGATAGAATAAACTAATATCTATCATTGACACTGCATTTATTAGGATATCCTGTAACATAGATATTAAAACTCACATGACTGCATGTTTATATGTATATATATAAGCATATATATTATATATTTATTTTTATACATTTATGTATATTGCTATGATCATCTCTATAGAAGGGTCTGGGTCCAGTTTCATACAGCTATCAAGTACTTGACTAGGATTCAAATATGGATCTCCTATCTCTAAATCTTTTGCTCTTAGACTCTTCTATAATTTCTTCAATGAGATATCAGAAACAATTTACTTCTCAAGATCTAGAAATAAAGACATGAAATAGTTCCCGGGTATAGTGCCTATAGGATAAGGTTTGTGGCTAAGAACCAAGGATAAACAAGTGGTGAAGGGATGGAGAGTTTTAGCTTTGGGACTTTACCTGACCCTTCCTGTTCTTCACTTCCTTTTGCCTCTGGCCATTTGCCACATTAGGTCTCTCAGAACTCTTGTCTGTGTGTGGTACATGTGTGAGTGTGCACAGTTACACGTGTGCACAGCGAGGGCAAGTATTTGAGCTTAAAAAAGTTGTTAATTTACTTGCCAAATACATTGTTTTCATAGTGAAATGTATTACTAAATGCAATACAATAGGTCTATAATTTATTTACATGATAAAATGTTAAAAACATTTCACTCACAATAGGCTACTTTATATCTTCAAACCATCTAGGGATTAAGCTTATTGTTTCTTAGGTAATAGTTCTATTCCCCACTACTTGTGGAAAACTTGCAAATGTATTTATACACTATAATATATTTCTGTGTACTTCATTTTATTTAATACTCATAATTAAATGATCAAATATTTGCAAATAGCTGAGCATGATTGCTACAGAGTGCTGCAAACCAAAAAGTAAAATTCTAAGCCTCCCAAACAACTGAATGAACTCTTCCTCCTGGCCAAGGGCATTCTAAGTCAACCTGAAACACTAGTTGGTCATGATGGGAAGTGGAGGTTAGACATCCCTAATTATACCTTCCTCCCTTTGGAAATCAGACACAACTGACCAATATTAATATTAAAATGGGATCTTATGATTGACAGAATGGACTCTTTATGTCTGATAGGAAATATTTACAATCTATTCTCTCTGAGCTTACTACGTGGAAGCTTCATCTTCATAATAAGAACCTTAGTCTCCAAAGCCCTTTATCTTAACCCAGATACCACTTTCTTCTATTGATTCTACATCTTTAGATAAATTCTTTCTACCAATTGCCAATCAAAAAATCTTCAAATCCACCTATGACCTGGAAGACCCTCCCCCCACTTTGAGTTGTCCTACCTTTCTGGACTGAACTAACGTACATCTTAAAAGTATGGATTGATGTCTTATGTCTCCCTAAAATATAAAACCAAGGTATAGCCCAAACACCTCAGATACATGTTGTCATGACCCCCTAAGGCTGTGTCACAGCCATGTCCTTAACCTTGGCAAAATAAACTTCCAAATTGATTGAGACTTGTCTCAGACGTTTTTTGGTTTATAGTCATCAGAAACTATTATCTATTATGGATACTACCTTTATTAGGATATCTTATGGCATAGTTGTTAATACTCAAATGACTGCATGTTCAAATTGCATGGAAAAGAGATAATACACTTGTCTGTAAGTGGACTGTTTGCAAATAGTTGCCTTACATTCCTTTTATAAAGCAATGGCTGGCCCATTCTAGTTGTTCATTAACAATCTTTTAGATGAATTATTAATTAACAGATGGGCTTCTTATGTCAAGATTTTACATACTATGCATATAATTCAGTAAGTTGGAAGTCATATAATATTTCTAGTTAAAATATCTTGGAGCCTCTCTCTTTAGTGCTTATGACATGGGAGCAGGGCAGGGAAGCACTTGGTAGTAAAGGGAGAGTCCCTGGTAAGGGCTCCACCCGCAGGCCTGTGCCCAGGGATCTAGGTGAGGACAGGCATTATTGTTTTTGTGCCCAAATGTTGCATTTCCCAAGACCACCCTGGCCTGCCACACCCCCATCCTGTGACCCTAGCTGGCAGAGGCACAAGGGGTTGGGCATCACAAGGAACTCATCAGCAGAAGAGCATACTGACAGGCACTGGCAGGCCCCAGCAGTCAAGGAGGTCATCGACCGGCAGAACAATGTGGAGTGTGGCTGGGGCAGCCGCAGGAGATCCTGGCTGCTGAGTGCCCTAACACCAGCGGAAAACCACCTTCCCACTCTATCTCCTTTTTGGCTCCGCGATCTGCTCAGAGCTACTTCCACTCAATAAAACCTTGCACTCATTCTCCAAACCCATGTGTGATAGAATTCGTTTGGTGCAACAAGGCAAGAAACCCCAGGATACAGAAAGCCCTCTGTCCTTGAGTAATTGAGCTTACACAAGCCACCTAGGGACGGCTAAACTGAAAGAGCACACTGTAACACATGCCTACTGGGGGTTTCAGCTATAAACATTCACCCCTAGATGCTGCTGTGGGGTCAGAGCTGCACAGCCTGCCCATCTGCATGCTCCCCTAGAGATTTGAACAGTGGGGCACCAAAGAAGCGAGCCACATCCCCATCGCATGTCCTGCAAGCGTGACAAGGGAAGGTTTCCTGTTTCACTTATAGTAACAGCACTTAGTTTTTCTTTGAAATGTTACATTCACCATAAGGTATTCAAAATAATGTACTCAACCTCAAGTTGTTTTTGCTTTCTTTTCTAACATGAAGTTCATGAATCAGTCACTACAATGTCTCTGTTTAGGCTTAGGAGAACAATTTTTTAATTCTCTAAATCTAATTAAAGTTTTATGTTCATATACATTTATTTTTTGTGATGACTCTCCATACTTGTTATCAGATTGTCAGAGATATTATTGATCAAAAATATAAGTAAGAAGTAGTTTTGACCTTGGTTGAGTTAAAATTATCACATTACAGGGAATTGAGATCTCAGGATATTAGACTTGCAAAGAAAAGAAGGAGGGAAGAAAAGAAATGAGAGAGAGAGAAAGGAAAAGATAGGGGGAAAAAATGAAGAAAAAGGGAAGAAAGGAAAGAGAGACCAAAGGGAAAGATTTAGATTTAACACTGTAAAAGAATGAGGAAAATAATTTTTGGAATAATTTAAAGTACTTCATTATGAAATCTCTTATTGATCCAACATTTTTATAAGCCTTTTTCTATTCCAAATTTCTTCAGTAAAATGTATGCAAAATTATTTCATTCCAGCAATGTTTCTAATATGCTTTAAGCCTGAAAATGTTGCAACTTACAGTTAATCATTTTTTGATTTATGTATTTATTATAGTTTAGCATACAATGTTATGATGAGTTAACCTGACCTAATTGACATGAGATGTATGAGAAAACTTTCTGTTCTGACTCAAGTACCAAAGACTAATTTTATGGGGCAGAAAGCTTAGTAGAGTTTAAATAATCAGGACTTAGAAATGAAGACATAGAAAAAACCACATAATTCATATACAAATAATGTGCACATACACAGAGTTCAAATTACACCCTACTGCAGAGCAGAATCTGAAATAGTTTGCAACACTTGAAAAATAATGGATTTTCATTTACTAGGTTTAGAACCATTATTATTCAAATACAATTGTAAAGGCTCACATGTGATCATAACTTCTCCTTTGATTTGATGAGTCTCCTTTTCCTCCTACGAATTCTTTTTCAAATATTTTACTATTAAAACTGTATTTTGCAAAACTTGGATTTCACATTTCTCACTAGTTGGGGAGTAAAGTAGGCTATAAATCACTGCCATGCAAAACAGTTTTTCTTAATTTAATTTCCTTCTTCTTAGAACCCTTTCAGTAATTACATTAGTGGCCTGATGTGCCCTGGAATAAGTATATGACTATAATGTTTGGCCTAAATTGTTTTGATAACAAAATTGCAGAACTAGGACACAGTTATGTTGTTGTTGTTTTTTTTTTTTTTAGAATACTGGATGCTTGAATCTTGGAATATCAACTACCTCCCAGTCATTTCCTAAGCCATTTGAGCATGATCAAAAGAAATTTATCATCATTTCCTCAAAAAGAGTTGGCTTAAGCGGTGTGGTAGAACTTCTGTGCCTTACTAAATTAGCTCCAGGTGTCTCTGAGATATGGATGCTGTCTTCTGGTTACTCTTAGAAATACCCTTCAGAAACTGCAACACAACATTTAGTAGTCAAAGCCTTCGGACAGCATATAGCCATTGAATTCTATGGCTCTCACTGAAATCACAAAGTTAAAATAAAATTCTATGACTTTTTAAATATATGAACTTGGAAATGGTTATTGAATAGCGTATCTGTTTATGGCTCCATTGGGATTGCCACGAGTTTCATTACATATGGTTTCAACAGATGTGTCTGCATCAAACTATTGAGGTCTCTAATAGTGTTTGAGTTCATATAAAGGAAACTCACATGGATGTGTTTTGAATATATGAATATGTTAATTTTTAACAGAGAAGGGGAGAGTTTGGAAAATTAAATTGTATCAGTTTTTATAGATTCTTCGATAGGGTACATATAATTAACCTTATTAGTACCAACTTCAATATTTTCTAATCTGTGACAATTTAATCATGTATTAGCCTGTAACATAATTTGTTGAGAAAAATATAGTTTAGAGAAAATAAATAATTAACTACATGTATTTTCTTACACAATAATTATTCTATTTAATATACAATATGCCATATCATAGTATTATGTTAGAAAAATAACTTCAGAAATACACATGTGTAATATTGTATACTTATGTGATCACTGTGGTATTTAAGATATTATATAAATTCTCAACTGGAAGTCATCAGGAGAATAGTTCAGGCTAACTATCCTTTGTCTTTTTATTGATGTAGGTAAATTATTACATTAGTAAAACAAAACAAAGCAAACACTTGTATTTGTTTGGCTTTGAACTTTTCCAGAATATACATTGACAAAGTATATGCTATAGAATCGAGAAACATCATTGTCATTCATAATCATTAAAGAGAATATAAAGAATGGGAAACATGATGTTAATGGTTTGCATTGAAAGTAAAAAAAAAAAGCACGCTAATTCAGAATTGAAGTCTTCTGAATAATTATAATTGAAATTCATTATGTAGGATGTATATCAGGCATAAATCAACTAGGTTTTCTGACTTAAGTTTGTTTAATGAAAATATGGAGAATAAATTGGGGGGTAAAGTTCAAGAATTGTTTTTACCTCATTATAAATGTCCGTCAATATGGCTTAAAAATGTTTATCTTTCACACAGGTGGCAAAATTAATCTTTCATAATTTGATGGAATTTTTATCTCATTGCTTTTTCTTAATTGGCAGTAAGCACAGATAATGTAGAACTGAACAATTAATTATAAAACACTGCTTTTTGATGCAAATTTTATCCTTTTTCTCTGACATTATTTTTTCTGAACCAGTTTCTCTTGAAAAATCAATAATCATAGCATATTCATTGATTTTTTCTCATCAATAGTACCAGCTCTCTAATTCAAAATATACAAGTACTCTTTATTGCTCTGCATTATACAAAATGTTCATTTAATTACTTTTGCCATGTTCTTTAATATAGTTTACTTTAAACTAACTTTACATACAATTATCAAAAGTTTAAATGTAAGACATGCCATATAATTACCTCGTTCCACAAAATTATCTAGATCTAAATCTTGTTTCTCTTCTCTTTTTTAATTCACTTGCTCATTTAGGTGGTGACACTTCAAGATAATCCTCAAATGTAATCAGGTAGATGCACTGTAATTCTTAAAAATAAGTTAGAACAAAACAAATAATGCAACAAAATAAAAGCAAAAATGAAGAATGACGAATTAAAATGTACCTTAGCCAAAACAGACATCATCCATAATAAAGTCATAATACCCAGATTTCTTTATTAAACTCCTTTATTTCCATAATTATTTTATTCTGACTGGTTCTCAACTTTGAATTCCTTCCACAGTGCCATTTCTTATGCTCTTCATTGGATTCTTAATGCATCTTGTTCTGACATACAGACATTGACTTCACTATTCTCAACTCCACGAACACAACCTGACATTTCCCTGTTTCTCTAATGATCATTTCCTCCAGGCTTCTGATTTTTATTTTCCAACCCTCACCTTTGAATGTTCTTCCCTTGACTCCTTTTCTGCCTCATTGATGATATTATTATTATTATTATTATTTTGAGATGGAGTCTTACTCTGTTGCCCAGGCTGGAGTGCAGTGGCTCAATCTCAGCTCACTGCAACCTCCTCTTCCTGTGTTCAGACGATTTTCCTGCCTCAGCCTCCCAAACAGTTGGGATTACAGGTGCACGCCTCCATGCCTGGCTAATTTTTGTAGTTTTGGTAGAGACAGGGTTTCACCATGTTGGCCAGGCTGGTCTCGAACACCTGACTTCAAGTGATCCGCCCACCTCGGCCTCCCAAAGTGCTAGGATTACAGGCATGAGCCACCGTGTCTGGTCTAATTTTTTTTTCCAGTGCTTAGCTGTGGTGGTGAGGAATATGAAATTTGAGAGAGGTGGGTGTGTTATTAAAATTTTTATTAAGGAAACAAAACCATTGATTGAATTAAACTTATAGCTCAATTACAGCTCAACATATTTATTTATTTTGTAATAGACTTTTCTTTGAGTTGTAATTCTTCTTCCAAATCTGATGTTTATAAAGGGCTTAAAACATGATTGTCATATATTTTAGAATATGTCCTACTTCTTGTGATTTACTTGCCTATATTTTGCCACATGATCAATAAAATTATTATTATTATTATTATTATTATTATTATTTTGAGAGAGAGTCTGGCTCTGTTGCCCAGGCTGGAGTGCAGTGGCCCTATCTCAGCTCACTGCAAACTCTGCCTCCCAGGTTCCCGCCATTCTCCTGCCTCAGCCTCCTGAGTAGCTGGGACTACAGGAGCCCGCCACCTCGCCTGGCTAGTTTTTTCTATTTTTTAGTAGAGATGGAGTTTCACCAGGTTAGCCAGGATGGTCTCGATCTCCTGACCTCGTGATCCACCCGTCTTGGCCTCCCAAAGTGCTGGGATTACAGGCCTGAGCCACTGCGCCCGGCCAATAAAATTATTTTTAAAAATATAACTTGCAGATCTTGCAAAACTGTTGTCTAGTCAGAATTTTTCTGGTTGCAGATGACAGAAACCCAAATAAACTAACTGAAGCAGATAATGGTGTTTATTGGAAAGATCCTATGACTCACAGAATTAACAGAAGATAAGCAGGTATCATCTACAGGGACTTCAGTGACTGAAACTGCAGATAAAATACCATCAGCATTCTGCCCCCCTCATCAGTTTTTCTCTTTTTTCCTCTACGTGGCTAAATCCTTTCCTACTGCAGTTTTTTCTCTCTCTCTCCAAGTTCTAATAGATGATATACTAAGGAAGGATTATGATTGGCCTGGACTGAATCATAAGTCTACTCTTAATTATTCTGCTTAGAGGTATAGGGAAATATGATTGACTAGGTCTAGGCTACAGGTCCAGCTGCATAAATTATCAAAACATTGTGACTGGAACTCCTTCATAATATGGTTTAAGTGGGGAAGAAAATATGTTTTTTAAAGGATGGAGAAGTATCTGTTACCATAAAAAAGTGAAATAGTGCTGGGAAGATAGAACCCAATAAAGAAGACCCTAGTATTTTGGATTTTATAAAGTGTCTTTTTTCAGTAGACCCTAAGTGTTTACAGTAAAAAATAAGATTTAGAAAAAAAAAAAAGAAAGCAAATAATGAAAATGGGCAATAGAATTGTTCTTATTATCCTATGTATTCATTAGGCTGGAGACTGCTCTCTGAAAATAGGAATAAATAGTTGCTTCTCCATAAACATCTTCTAGCCTACAGCATATATGACTGTAAACACATTCCCACTTCAACTTATCTAAGATGAGAAGGATGACAAAATAAAGCATCATAAATTCATTGCCAAAACCATGACTTTCTGTATTAAAAACTTCAAAGCATGCCTCTTTCTGTATCTCTATTTCTACTTAATGGTGAAACTTTTGAATATCATGAATTCTTCAGCACAAGAATTTGTGAAAACTACTACAGAACACAAAGGAGTTGAGATACACTTTGGGTACTTTCATAGATTTGTAGATTTTGATGAATTTTACTAAAAAGATTACAATTCAAAAAGGAAGTATACATGGGTGATATCAATTTATATACACAATCATACAAGTGATTATTCCTCTTTATAATTAAAAATGTCCATGAAAATATCCAGAATTATAATTTTAAATTCAGAGCACTACCTTCGTTAGACTCAATATAGATTGTGATGAACCTTCCCTTTCAACATAATGTGCTTTTGTAAGACAATAAGAAATGATAATATATACAAGAGGTTTCCTTCCCTTTTCAGTAACGGTATTTCTCTTCAAAATGTTGACAGGATATTCAACAAATCTTGGATAGATTGTATCATTCAGGCACCTAAAACAAGCTCATTTTGTCTTGTTTGTACCATGTATGAAATCTAAAATTTACTCATAATTTGTTTAACCTTAGGATATATCACATGGAAAAAAAGGTAAAATAATTCCCCAAGGTATGTGAAGAAAAAAAATTCTTAAAAAAAAAAAAAAAAGAAGAAAAAAATTGCAGGCGGGGTATTATTTGTAATAATACTACACTGCCACCTTGTGGAGTGACTGACCGAAAACCAGTGAATAAATGTCACTGCCTGGTTTTCACCCCTAGAGGCTCAAACATGTCTCTTGAGGATTCAGGTAGGAGTTGTTATGTAAGTAATTTAAAAATAACCACATAAATGGATACATTATAGTAGCACACTACATTGCTTAGGAATAAACTTGTTATAAGCAAATAGCAAATTATAACTAATTTCTTTATAGATATATTTATTTATTTTTAAATGATTATATGCTATGAAGTATATTTTACTTGGAAAACAGAAAATATTGAATTCAAGTCCTGCCTCTGCCATTGCTAGTTTTTTATATTAAGATTTTATAGCCCCAATTTTTATTTTTTCAGAGAGAGTATGCTTACATTGTGTTTTAAAACATCATTTCTTGTGTGTATAATTCTCCATTTGTCATTCTGTGAGACATCCTTTGAAAAAAAGATTTTCATATGCCAACTATTTTCTAGGCAATATATTTGATGCTTGGAAATTGATGAAGAAATAAAAACAAGCATGATATGGTATTATCTGTTTATGATGCTTAGAGAAAAGTCTTAGTAAAATGTCAGTTAAATTTAATTACAGTAAAATTTTGATATTTAGAAAAGGTTTAATCCCCCAGTTAATAATAAGGATTATATATTTAGTTCAAGGTCTGATTTTATTACTTACAATTGTAAACCAGGAGACAATTATGTAGAGTATCAGCAGATTATTTTAATTTCTTTTTCAAAAGATAATATATTTCGAAAACAATTGAAGTTATATAACCATTGGAAACAAAATGGGCTCTGTAAAATGTAAATTTTATTTTTCTTTGCTTGTTTTGTTTTTTTAAGATGGAGTCTCGCACTGTCACCAGGCTGGAGTGCAGTGGCGCAATCTCGGTTCACTACAACCTCTGCCTCCTGGATTCCAGCTATTCTCCTGCCTCAGTCTCCTGAGTAGCTGGGATTACAGGCACCTGCCACCACGCCTGGCTAATTTTTATATTTTTAGTAGAGACGGGGTTTCACCAAGTTTGCTAGGATGGTCTCAATCTCTTGACCTCGTGATCCACTCGCCTCTGCCTCCCAAAGTACTGGGATTACAGGAGTGAGTCACCGTGCCCGGCTGTAAAACGTAAATTTTAAAAAGCAAAATTTTACTGCAATGTAAATATGCCAGTAGATTTTCCTGGGAATGGAAAATGTTTCACTAAATTTATACTCTTTCTGCATTCTTAACTATTTAAATATAACTAATATTATATTTGTATAGAAATTCATTAGGCTAGTTCTGTTTGTGCCTAGAAGTGAAACATTCTAAAATACATTATGATTACATTTTTAGCCCACTTATATCAGATTTGGAAGAATTACTAAATTTTTTAGATTAAATCTTAATAGAGTTACTACTCTAACACTACAATGTCATAGAGTAATGATCACGTATTGCATGGTCCTTAATGATTTGCAGAAGGACAGGTCTCCAGATGGCCTTTGCTGACCCAGTTCTTCTCCCTGTTGGTGACAATTATCAGACAGAATGTTCCAAGAGGAACATTCTGAGATAAAGAGGAAATATGTGATACAGCTCAGTTTGTATCCTTGTTTCTCCCAGAATAGGATGTTCTACAGTGCTTCAGCGCAGTGACTCAGCTGGGGACTCTGGTATAACACCCAGAACAAAGTG
The DNA here is from genome assembly GCF_009764315.1 of Trachypithecus francoisi. Lineage (NCBI taxonomy): Eukaryota > Metazoa > Chordata > Mammalia > Primates > Cercopithecidae > Trachypithecus > Trachypithecus francoisi. Next base: position 67,927,726 of record NW_022681454.1, read on the forward strand.
CTTTTGGAGTCCCTCAGCAGCAGAGATACATGGAGCACATGGTGATGAGACTCCATCTGCCCTGGGCAGTTGTACTGAGCCTTAGAAGACTAACAGACTGTAGACCAGAGGCTTCTGTGTATCCTTACTGCTTATGTACGAGTAATATGTTTACTTCGCCTGACTTATGAAGAGTGTTCTTTCTCACTAGACCATACCTAAGAACCTTTACAATGTTCCTTTAGTTAATCATGTATTTGCTTCCTGCCTCCTTCACAAAAAAATGTTTCTAGGCATCAGCTACAGGCCACACAGGTTTTAGGTACAAGCTGTTTAATGGTGAGCAACAATAGCCCCTGCTTTTATGGAGATTACAGTCAGTCAAGAAGCAAATAAACTAAAGCGCATATATGCTGTGATGGGATAGATAATACAAGCAAATACAACAGGACATATCCTAACCTAGAAGGTCAAAGAAGGCATCCTGAAAGAAGTAGCCATTAAGTTATGCCAGAAAGATACATGAGAATTATCTAGACTAAAAATAGAAATGGGAAATATTTCAAGAAGAGGTATTAGCATATACAGTCTTGGAGGCCAAGAAGAATTAGTGGGATTCAAGAAATTAAAAGGTGAGTGAGTATTGCTGGAGATTAAAGTGGAGGTGTCAAGTGACAAGAGGTGAATGTGAATGGGCAGGAGATAGTGAAAAGGAGTCCTGAAAATGTAATGAAACGTTTGAACATTATACCAAATACAACTTGAAAGCCCTGACATGATTCACTTTTCATTTTAGAGGAGCCATTCACCATCATTGTTGTAGACTATATCGGATAGTTGAAATCTGGAGGGAGGCAAAACAGGCAGATGATGGGAAAAGGTCTAAGCAAGAAGCTATAGTCACCTAAACTCATATGATGATGGTGGAGACAGAGAAAAGACGGGGGTTCCCTGTGTGGACAGGTCATGGTGCAATTATCAGAGTCAGAGACTGCTGTGAGAGGAGGAAGTTTGTGGAGTTAGAAGGGCCTAGAGAAGAATATGAACTAGTTCAGTTTTGGATGTGTTGAGATTTTGATATGGCCAACCAACAAATGTATCAGGTTGGAAGTTTGAAAAGCAAAATGTATCTGTGCTTTCTCTTTCTCTCTACAGAGAAATCATGGGAAAAACTGCCCATTTCTGTTTTGTCCACTTTGCTTTGTGAAGTGAGAGCTACACTCATTATCATTGTATCCCCTGGCATCCAACTCTGTAACTACTGTGAATTCCACTGGCTCTTAATTCTTGAAACTTTTGGTGAACGACAGATTTTCTGGTCTGTTACCAAGGCTGTATACCAGAGAGGAAAGTCTGAGAAGAGAGAATGTAATAACTGATGAAGAAGTTTTTAGTTAATATACAAAATATACTTTTAATCTTCAGACAAAATTGGCATTTTTAAAATCACCGTAAAGATTTATTGATCCACAGAAGTTTTGCTACCATTAATATTTATAACTCAGAATGACAATGTCAAAGTCAATAGACACAGTCAACTACATCCAGTAGCAATAACATTAGCTTGAAGAAGTTTAATATAAAATCTTAAACAATTTTTAAATTGATTAGTCTGAAAGTAAAAGATTTTATTTTTGAAGAGTGTCATAAATGGAAGTTGTAGTATTTCTGGAAGTTTAAGGCAAATCGTTTTATCAAAGAAAAACTTTTTTTTTTTTTTCCAGAGGCATGTTTGAGTGATAGAAATTGGGAAAATGAACAGTATTAAAGTGTCATAATTTCTTGCTTTTTATTCATGCATTTTAATTAGTGACTATTACAGATACATACTTCCGCGTCTGTTTAATAAGTATATTACTCTAAACAATGGGCGTCATGGAGAAAGTATACCACTTTCTCATTCCACCTATCACCTCAATATTTGCTTAACACTTCACTGTGAAAGTTAGAAATAATGGAATAAAAGAAAAGCAATGTTTATTAAGTTACATCTGAGGCCAACTTTTTGAATTGTATTCTTTTAGATTTTTGCTAGGTTTTATAATAATTTTTTTCTCAATTTTTCTTAAAGAAATAAATCTTTAAGAGATAGCTGGAGGGAGATACCTGGATCTTTCTCAATAATATTTTTACATCATTTTACACCAGGGAAATCATTATCCGAATTTTTTTGTTTCTTAAACATGTTTTTATATTTTCGTTACAAATATATAAATACATAAATTATATTGTTTTCATTTTCATTTTCAAAATTTATAGTTATTTATATTGCATATATCCAGCTTCAAATTTATATCATTGTTTGAGATTATGGATTTTATTTATTTATTTATTTATTCTTTTTTTTTTTTTTCTTTTTTTGATATGGAGTCTGGCTCTGTCGCCCAGGCTGGAGTGCAGTGGTCGGATCTCAGCTCACTGCAAGCTCCGCCTCCCGGGTTTACGCCATTCTCCCACCTCACCGAGTAGCTGGGACTATAGGCGCCCGCCGCCACGCCCGGCTAGTTTTTTTGTATTTTTTTAGTAGAGACGAGGTTTCACAGTGTTAGCCAGGATGGTCTCGATCTCCTGACCTCGTGATCCGCCCGTCTTGGCCTCCCAAAGTGCTGGGATTACAGGCTTGAGCCACCGCGCCCGGCCTATTTATTTATTCTTTTATTTATTTGGAGCTGGAGTTTTGCTCTTGTCCCGGGCTAGAATGCAATGTTGCTATCTCAGCTCACTTAAGCCTCCACCTCCCGGGTTCAAGCAATTCTCCTGCCTCAGCCTGGAGAGTAGCTGGGAATACAAGTGTCTGCCACTACACCTGACTAATTTTTGTATTTTCAGTGGAGATGGGGCTTCACCACGTTAGTCAGTCTGGTCTGGAACTCCTGACCTCAGGTCACCCTCCTGCCTCTGCCTCCCAAAGTGCTCGGATTACAGGTGTGAACCACTGCACCAGGCCGGTTTTATTTAACATTTATTTACATTAACATGTTTAACTCTGGTTCACTTTGAAAGCTTATAAAATTTCACTGTATGATTATACTGCAGGTTAACCACTCTACTTTTGGCTGACATGTGGGAGGTTTTTCTTACATAGCTCTGATAAGAACTGTTGCATTGAAAGGTCATTTACATGCCTCATTTTCACATGTAGGTGAGATTCTTGGAGTTTTATACCTACGCGTGAAATTGCTAACGAGTTAAAATATGCATATTAAACTTTATCGTATATTGACAAGGTTGTGGAAAATGAATGAGTTAATTTATCTAATTGTATTTGGATGCCTCAGAATCTCAGATGTCTTTTCTTCTTTTTAAGTCCATTTCACTAATTCATAATTTTCAGAAAAACGTATTTCACTTCTTTCGAAAACAATTTCATTTGTTTTAATATCTGTCATAAATGTATTATGTCCTGATTCTTATTTGTGTCTTAGTCGGCTTTCTGTTACTAAAACAGTAAACATGGGACTGGATAATTTCAAAAGAATACAAATTTATTTCTCACAGTGCTGGAGGCCAGGAAGTTCCACATCAAGGTGTCAATTTCTGATGAGGGCCTTTTCGCTACTTTCTATAGCAGAAAGTTAATGAAAGAGCTAGAGAATGCTGTCAAGAGCAAGGGGAGAGGGAGCCAACTCATCTTTATTTTATTTTTTTATTTTTGCAATGGAGTTTTGCTTTTATTGCCCAGGCTAGAGCGGAACGGTGCAATCTCGGTTCACTGCAACCTCTGCCTCCCAGGTTCAAGCGATTCTCCGGCCTCAGCCTCCCGAGTAGTTGGGATTACAGGCGCCCGCCACCACAGCCAGCTATTTTATTTTTTTATTTTTTCTTTATTTTTTATTATTTATTTATTTTTTTGTTTTATTTGAGATGAAGTCTCGCTCTTTCGCCCAGGCCGACTGCAGTGGCGCTATCTCGGCTCACTGCAAGCTCCGTCTCCCAGGTTCACGTCTTTCTCCTGCCTCAGCCTCCTGAGTAGCTGGGACCACAGGCGCCCGCCACCACGCCCGGCTAATTTTTATAACTTTAGTAGAGACAGGGTTCCACCATGTTGGCCAGGCTGGTCTCAAACTCCTGACTTCAGGTGATCTGCCTACTTCCACCTCCCAAAGTGCTGGGATTACAGGCATGCGCCACCCCACCAGCCTCACTTTTTTAAACAGGAACTGACTCCCTTGATAACTTACTCACTCTTGCAATATCAGCATTAATCTGAAAGCAGAGCCTTCATGATCTAATTACCTTTCAACAGCCCCATCTCTCAATATAGTTGCATTGGAGATTAAGTTCCAATAAATGAATTTTGGGGGACAATTTCAAACCATAGCAGCATGTTTTTCTATGGCTATTCTTATAGTTTACTTACTATTGCATATTACTAATATAGTTTGTCTTTATTTTAATTGTGTTACATTTCAAACCTAAAGAGAACTACAGAATATTATAAAAGACTACTTAACCTTCATTTAAATTAATATACACCAAAATATAATTAGAAATAAAAAAATAATTATACAAAAAATAAACTATTTTCATATTTTCTTCGTGTCACTTTTATGGAAAGAAAAAGTTATTTATAAAGTTGAAACATTGTTATGTTTTTCTTTAATTCCATTTCACTCTCTTCACTAAGGTAACAATCATTTTTCTGAATTTTGTGCATATCTGTCTTTTTTCACTCGGCATTATACTTGAGATTGATCTGTGTTGATACATTTAAACTCAGTTTATTTATTTTAATTGTCAAATATTATTCCCCTTTCTTAAAATGTTAGCATTTGCTTATCCCTTTCTTTACTTCTGGGCAGTATAAAACCTCTGAGCTTTCTTCTCAGGATGCAAAGCCTTGGCTATGCCCACAGTCAACCCGGAATCACAATGGATTTGGTAGGACTCTCTTTTGTCTCTTTCCCTGGCCACACCAAGCTGTTGAACTCTGCTAATTGCTATTGCTTTCAACAGTGTCCTGGGAAATAAATTGTTTTGTAGACTGATCCAATGAAACTTGAGCTCCTTTGAGAGAATATTTTCCCAGGTCAATATTTGAGATTTGTTCTGGTCCCAAAAAGTGGCCTCCTGACTTTCTTTTTCCCCCGTTCTCCCAGGCAAACTAGTTGACCTGTAGCTTAGGTTATGTCTTCAAGGAACTACCATTCTCCTCCCAAGTGCCTTTCACCGCAAGCTCCAGTGATTTTGAGAATGCCCTTAGTGTTGAACTTCTCCGGATTCAGTTACAAATGATGTTGTTTCCTAAGAAGACAGAAATTTGCAGCTCTCTGTTTTGTGGCCTGTTTTTGTCCAGTGCAAAATCTCTAAGCCATGGCTTTGTGTTGGGGGCAAGGACCATGGTGACCTTCTCTTGAATGACACTCTTCATTTAGGAGCTGAGTACATGGTAGAAGGGAGCCACAGCTCCAAGTCTTCTTTACTTGCCTTTTCTAGTATAAAATCTCCACCCCAAACGCTGGTGCAAAGAGGATTGGGGAACCCAGTATTTTTAACAGCATCACATCCCAAGCAAAGCCTCCATCCTGTGAGTGGAGTCTGCATTGGAAAAGGGAACACCTATCTCTTAATTGGTCTGCTTAGAACGTGGATTAGCAACAGGTAAATGACAGACTTTAACTTTTGCTGATCACTTTTGTTAGATATTTATTGAATATCATTAATTTTATTAATATTTTTTAAATATGTATTCATTTGCTGTGTACATTTAAGACCATTTTCAAAGATTTTAAATGTCGAGGTCTTCGTGTGTGTGTATTTAAAAATAAATATGGTTCACTTTGTGAGGAAGTAGGTTTGCAGAGCTCCACCTGGTATCATGTCAGAATTGGAACTGCTGCCCTAGGTAACTCTTAGGTGGAATCCCGCAAGTTTCATACATAGTGTTTTAATTGTAGCTATGAACTGGATTGTGTCCCTCCAATTTTATTTTGAGGCCTTTAACCTTCAGTGTGACGATCTTTGGAGAGAGGATGTGCAGGGAGTTAATTAAGGTTAAATGAAACCATAAAGAAGGGGCCCAAATCTGAAATGGATGGTGCCTTGGGAGAAAGAGAAAGAGACAACAAAGCTGTCTCTCTCTACTATGTCAGGGCACAATAAGAAGGCAGCCATCTGCAGGCTACAGAGAGAGAGCACGTTTACCAGGAATTTAATCAGCCACCACTTTCGTCTTGGACTTCCCAACCTCCAGGACTGTGAGAAATTAATTTATGTGGTTAAAGCCACTCAGTCTGTGGTATTTTGTTGTGGCAGCCTGAGCAGACAAACAGTTATTATTTAATTACGTAAGTGTATATTTTATAATTGCTGTATTATTTATTTCTTGTTCTATAAATTATGTACATGCCTTTGTTTTATTATATTATTTAATGGGAATTAGATATACAGAGTTGAGTTATTTGCTATCTTCCTTCATAGCACGGTGTCATAATTGGTTTATGCACAACCTCTCACTTATTTTGGGATCATTTATATTATTTTAATTTGTTGTTACATTCCAGAAGCAAATGTATACTTCTTCCTTATCATAAATATCCTGCTTAATAGATTTGATAAATGCATTTGACTATGAACTTATCTTTATAAAATATATCTTGTGGCATTTGAATGCATGACTGGTGTAGGTTTGTTAGTTGTATCATGCTATAAATATCATTTGAGTTCTTGACTTTTTCACTTAAAAGTATATTTTAATATCTACTTATGTAGCTCTGTGTATACTAGTCTTTTTTTTTTTCTAAGTAAGTATGCTGTAGTGGGCATCTACCAAATGTTATTTAGGTATTTTCCAAGTGACTAACTTCTAATTCCTCTCCAACTCCTCTTATTAAAAAACATCATCACAATTCACACTACGCAAGTTTGGACCCTAATCTATGTGTGGCCCATAATTGAGGCTTTGATTTTGTAAAAATCACTTTTCACCGGAAGTCCTAGTCACACCGAAGACTGCCCAACTATTCATGTTAATGGGAAGAAGTGTTCTTTGCATTTGATGCTGAGTTAGGGGAACACTACATTGCTTGCTTGGTTGCTTGGTTATTTATTGTTGGTGGTGGGTCTTTTTTTTTTTTTTTTTTTGTTTGGATGCTTTTCTTTTCTTATTTTTATTTTTCTTATTTTTTTTTTCTTTAACCTTTAAGTTCCTGAGTACACGTGCAGGATGTGCAGATTTGTTACATAGGTAAACGTGTGCCATGGTAGTTTCCTGCGCCAATCAACCCATCACCCAGGTATTAAGCCCAGCATCCATTAGCTCTTCTTCCTAATGCTCTCCCTCCCCACAACCCCCATTTTTAACCAGGCTCCAGTGTGTATTGTTCCTTGCCATGTGTCCATGTGAACCTCGTATGTATTTAATAATAGGTTTCATATCTTACAATGAGTATGAGAAATTATTTACTTGTAAGTTCACTTTCATCTTAAAATCATGGCTTTCTTCGTTCTCTTATTTTGGTACATGAGGCTATCCCTTTCTTTTGAGTTAGACTTTTTATTTAATTGCTCTAATTTATCAAACTTTTTTTGTTTTAATATATAAGAGCACTGCATGCATCACCTTAGTTTGTCATGTTGCTAAAAGTTCTCCAAGCATTGCTTTTCAGAGTCTAATGCATTTACATCGTTGGCAGCTGAGAATTTTGACTAATGAGAACATATGGTGCTGTCAGTACAACAATAGCGTACTGTTTAGAATAAAATCAATTATCTATCAAAATTAATCATCTATCATTTCAAGCAGAATATGCACTACATGGCATACAATACAATGTGAAAAGTGCTTCCTGGAGATGTAGAATATGGCAGTATGGCAGAAAAAAAGAACAACTATTAGTAAAGCAGAATATACTAATAAAATGTAAACACTTTACAAAGTCATTTTTTGTGATCAGGTGGATAATAATAAATCAGAACAAATACTATATTGTAGCTTGGAGGAAAAACAGTGAACTTTGTTTATCATAAATAAATGAATACTTAAATATAATATATCAAATAATTATGTTTTTAACTTTTATTTCCAGTTCAGGGGTACATCTGCAGGTTTGTTGTACAGGTAAACTCATGTCACGGGGGTTTGTGGTGCAGATTATTTCATCACCCAGGTATTAAGCCTAGTAACCATTAGTTATTTCTCCTGATCCTCTCCCTCCTCCCACCTTCAACCTGCTGGTAGGTTCCAGTGTCTGTTCCTCCCCTTCGACGTACAGGTGTTCTTATTATTTAGCTTCCACCTATAAGTGAGAACATATGATATTTGCTTTTCTGTTCCTGCGTTAGTTTGCCAAGAATGATGGCCTCCAGCTTCATCCATGTTCCTGAAAATGACATGATCTCATTATTTTTTATAGCTGCATGGTATTCCATGGTGTATATGTGTACATGTACCACATTTTCTTTATCCAGTCTGTCGCTAATGTGAACTTAGGTTGATTCCATGTCTTTGCTGTTGTGAATAGTGCTGCAATGACAATACGTATGCATTTTATGATAGAATGATTTATATTCCTTTGGATATATACCCAGTAATGGGATTGCTGGGTCAAATGATGCTTCCGTTTTTATATCTTTGAGGAATTTCCATACTGCTTTTCACAATGGTTGAACCAATTTACACTCCCAACAGTGTATATGCATTCATTTTCCTCCGCCACTTTGTCAGGATCTGTTATTTTTGACTTTTCTGATAATAACCATTCTGATTGTTGTGAGATGGTATCTCATTGTGATTTTGATTTGCATTTCTCTAATGATCGGTCACATTAAACTTATTTTCATATGCTTGTTGGCCACGTGTATATTGTGAGATTTTTAAATATTCCATGTTTCTCTTTATGATTTTTGTAATTTTTGAAGCAAAATTAGAAATTCAAACATTAATTCAGAAAGAAAAAGTCTACATTATATGCCACATATCCTAATAGGTTCATTGTTTGTCTTGTGATGTATTTACTAAAGTACAACTGTTGGTAGATCTTTTGGAGAATGACAGAATGAAAGAAGTGGATAAATTTGAAATATTGCTGCATTGTTCTTTAGAGGCTTTTTGAAACTGTTGTGACAGAAGTATCTTCTTAATAGTTTTATTTTTGCCAGTATTGCTACTAGTAAGTGGAGAATTGGGAGGCAGAAATAGAAGAAAACGAAATATAGGAGTGACATTATCTTTTGACTTTCAGAGATGCATCCTGATTTGTTTCACGTGAGGAAAGAAAACTATAGATGATTTTTATGTCTATGAGAGTGTTTGGGTGTTCACACTTGTAATATTTTATTTGACTGGGGAATACAACTTATAAGCACTTGTTTTGTTTTGCAAAATTGTTATGCTAAATTGAGAACATCTAACTTAAATTTCATTAAAAACAATTTGAGACCTCAGATATTCTAGATAAACAAGATGTCACTTGGTATTTAGACATTTAGAATGTCATTCATTTGAAATAAAGTGCTGTTATGCCTAGAAGACATAGTTTCAAAATAGAGGAGTTTAGCATAACAATGCCAATCATACTGAAAAGCAGATATTAGAGAATATCTAATTCTCTTGGTACACCATGCTTTTGAAGAATGAGAATTGTTGAGACCTCATGAGGTTAAATAGAATAATTTTTTTTTGGTGGAGGAATTATGAAAAACTTTAAAAATGACATCAGTTATTTTGTCTCTGTAAAAAACTAGTTCTATGTAAATAAGAATTTATACTACCCATAAATGTTAGAAAGAAAAATATTTAATTCCCAAATTTGATTTCTATAATGGCATTTTATTTTTATCATAAAAACAATATATGTATAATGAATTAATTGGGAAGACAGAAATATTAGGACATGTGTGTATAAAGGCCTAAATAAAACATAGTCCTATGTAGCAGGTTAATATGTATGTGTACACGTAGGTTCACACAGTTTCATGCACAAGTGATTGTGTGTGTTTGTGTGAGACTAAATAAATTGTGAAAACACTGGAGTGATTGGCTATGTGCTATTAATCGAGGGAAGATACAACAATAGAATCAGTGGAAACTTTGGAGAGCTTATGAGCTAATCTGCATCTCTGAAGCTCGTTGGTGACTCAGCTATTGTAAATATATATGAGGCTGCATGTTGCCATCTCAAAGACTTGCAGAGACAACGTCTTATTATCATCAGAATAAAAATAATATTTTATTGTGTTATTTTTATATGTAGCTAAAAACCTCTCTTTTGAGTTATTTTACTTTGGCTTTTGCCTTTGAGGACAGAGAGACCTTTGAGGATACGGAGTGGAACTTGTAAGCATTTACTTTCTCACAAATACATAGACACGCATCAAGGCAATGAGCTTAGTTTTAGCTACATCTTCACTCTTCAGCTACTTCGTTTTTAATGGTATTTACCTTTATTGTCCTTATTTGTGTATTATTTAGTCACTAAAATCAGATTTCTTACCTTTCATGAAAGTCAAGATCTAACTTTATAAAATAATTGAGTTGTCCCTGAAATAAGATTTCCATTTTTTGATGCTGTTGAAGATTTCTTTGACAGTCTTAGAAAAAAGCAGTCTAATGGGAAGAACCAGATAAAGCATTATAATACTAAATTAGATATGATTCTTTAATACTGGATTATAGGAGCTTTATTTTTTCCTGATCCTGCTTACAAAGTTCTTTTTAAATATCTTTCACTGAATTTTGTAGTGGCTTGTTTTTTTTCTTTTAATAATAAATCTTGCCAATTCTTATTGAACTTCCCATTAATTGCACACATCTTTCTCCAGTTTTTCACATTGAGTTATTTTCTCTGCTTATCATTATTATTTTTAACTTTTTATTTTAAGTTCAAGGGTATGAGTGCAGGTTTGTTACATGGGTAAACTTGTGTCATTGGGGATTGTTGTACATATTACTTTGTCATTCAGGTATTAAACCTAGTATCCATTAGTTATTGTTATTTGTTGGTTAGAATATATAGATCACGTGACCTTATCATTGATCTTTCTATCATCAAACACTTTAAAAAAATAAATGTTGCAGGTAAAATGTAATAGATTCCATACAAATTTTTACAGATTAGGAAACACATATTATAGTCATTTTGAGAAAAACATCGGGTTTCATAATGTCAGGGCAAAATATCCCCTGAGGGCTCTTTTCCAAAACTGTATGAACATTTACAGCAAAACATCTTACTTTTACTCTCCCTGTAAGTATGTGTTTTTCTAATTTGTTATTGTGGTTAAAATACTCATAATGTAAAATTTGTCATGCAAACTATTTTTAAGTGTACATTTTGCTGGAATGAAATACATTCACAATGTTGCACTATCATCACCACTATCCAGCCACATCACCCTTCACCAAGTACAATTGAAACTTTATACCACTTAAACAATAATTTCCCATTTCCACCTCCCCCGCCCCAGGAAACCACTATTCTGCTTTCTGTTTTGTGTGTGCTCTAAGGACCTCGTATAAATAGAATTGTACAGTTTTGATCTTCTTGTAACTGACTTGTTTCACCTAGCATAATGTCCTCAAGGTTCATCTATGTTGCAGCATGTCTGACTTTCATTCTTTTGTAGGGTTGAATAATATTCCATTGTATGTATATACAACATTTTGCTGTCTATTCAACAGTTGATGGACACAAGTTTCTTCTATATTTTAGCTATTGTGTAATGCAGTTATAAACATAGGTGTACAAATATCTCTTTGAGCCCTTGCCTTCAAATTTGGAGGGTTATATTCCCAGAAGACTTCAATGGGAAAAGCAAAATCTCTTTAAAAATTGGTGCTGTCATGGACATAAAGATGAAATAACAGACTGAGGACTCCAAAAAAAAGGAAAGAGGGAGACGGTCAAGGGTTGAAAAAGCTACCTATTGGATACTATATTTACTATTTGGTGATGGATTTACCAGAAGCCCGAGCCCCAGTATTAGACAATACAACCATATAACAAACCTGTACACCTACCCCTGGATCTATAATAGAAGGAAAATAATGGTGTTGAGAAAAGTGAATTTCCACATGTAAAAGAACCAAGTTGGAGCCTAATCCAACACCATATATAAAAATTAACTAAAAATGGATTACAAGCCTAAATGGAAGACATAAAACTATACAATTCTTAGAAGAAAACATAAGGCAAATGCTTTAAGACACTGGATGTGGCAATAATGTCTTGGATATGGATAATATAGTTAACAAACTGCAGTAAATTCTTAATAGTTTGTATGGTAATCTTTGAAGGCAATTACAAATGAAATTCTGAGATATGATTATTTGCAATATGACTAGCATAAAGTACATTGTTTGCTTTCCTATGGGAAATGGCAAAAACTCACTTTCTAACTTAAATATTTATAAATATCATGTAATTTAAATGTGTGTTCCTTTGGGAAGATGTTTAGTAGATAGAAGAGCTATATGTATATTCAGGAATTTCTTCATGATACAATTTCATGGAAGAGTGTATTAGTTATAGAAATATTTATTCCTTTTTCCCTTCCTAAAATTAAATTTACAAAGTTAAATCTACACAATTGTCCCTTGTAAACACGACCATAAATCTACCACTAAGAAGATCTAGGCTACATATTTATTTTAGAGAAATTTCATTATTACAATAAAAAAAATCCTAAAGTCAATTCTAGGAAGTAGTAGTATCTCAGAGGGAGGACTGCTATTATTGAGTGCATTACAACTTCTGCAAAAAAAAAAAAAAAAAAAAAAAAAACCCATTTTGTAAATTTTGACTACATTTTCCTTATCAGTCTCTCTCTCTCTCTCCTCTCTCTCTCTCTCTTCTCTCTCTCTCTCTCTCTCTCTCTCTCTCTCTCTCACTCTGTCTGTCTCTCTGTGTTCCAAACTCTCTTCTAACAAGTAGCTACACTGAGTGTGGAAGTGAATGGGTTATTGGTAATCACAGGTAATCAAGGATAAACTGCAATTATGGCCCTTTATTTGGGGAAATAAAAGAAAGAAGCAGAATCATTGTTGATATCATATCATTACATTCTCCAACTTTTGCTTAGGTGTGCTCTTTTTGATGGAATATGGAGCTCTAACACAATCATTTGGATTTTCTACCATGTGAACATTTGTAATATGTGATTTGGTGGTGGAATGATGGGAAAGAAGAATAAAACATTTTGACACGTAAACAAGTTTCACCCATCTGTGAAGAAAACAGAAGATTTATTAGACCTGTCTATCTGTAGATAAAAACAACATACAAATCTTCTGCTGCTTCAGAAGACACAATGATTGGCTACCTCATAGGACTATGAGGACTCATTGAGTTAAGGAAAGTAAATAAATTAGCAAGGTGTCTAGCATATATTAATTATGTAACATGTGTATAGTTAAAATTACAGATGTTTTATCAAGGCATGTTTTTATCTCAATGTTTTCTCATTCGACATTTGCTCTCAGTCTACTACTCCTACTTTTTTATTTATCAACTATAAGATTTTACTGTTGTTATTGTTGTTGTCTTAATACTGCCTGTGCCATCTCTCTATGGTTTGTGGTATAGTTGGCTTATATATGTGGTATTTATTAGCCAACTATACAATATATGCAATGTATAGTTGACTAATAGCAAATATATTGGAAAGAACAAAGACTTTAGAGTCAGATAGACCTGGAGTCTAAACTCACTATTAAAAAGTTGATGTTTTGGGGAAGAATACTTATTTATTTATTTTTTTATTTTGACAAAGGAATGCAAAGATAACTTGGCCTGGCCATCCTTAGCTTAACCTGCAGAACCTAAGAATGTGACTGCATTTGAAAATACCGCCTTTTAAGAGATGATTAAGTTAAGATGAGGCCATTAAGGTGATGTCTTTATAACAAGAGGAAATTTGAACAGAGCAAGAATACACATGCATAGATGAAAGACTATGTGAGGATAGAGAGAGAGAATGCCCATCTGGAAGCCAAGGAGAGAGCCCTCAGAAGAAAGTGAACATATTGGTACCTTGATCTTGGAGGTCTAGCCTCCAGAACTATAAGCAAATAAATCTCTGTTGTTTAAGCCATCCAGTCTGTAGTATTTTGTTATGGCAGCCCTAATAAACTGATACACAAATATTGATATTTGTCATAATTTTTAAAAATTAACTTTTTGAGGTGAAATTGACATAACATAAAATCAACCATTTTAAAGTAAACAATTCAGTGGTATTTAGTTCATTCACAATGTTGTGCAATCACTGCCAATAGTTCCAAAATCAGACCAGGGACAGTTCTAATAAATCTTCTGTTTTCTTCACAGATGGGTGAAACTTGTTTACGTGTCAAAATGTTTTATGCTTCTTTCCCATCATTCCACAACCAAATCACATATTACCAATGTTCACATGGTAGAAAATCCAAATGATTGTGTTATAGTTCCATACTCCATCAAAAAGAGCACACCTAAGCAAAAGTTGGAGAAGAATGTGATGACATGATCCAAAACATTTCCATCATTCCAAAATAAAATCCTTACACATTAAACAGTTTTTTTCCCCGTTTCCTCTGTCCTGTTTCTTATAATGTTGATTATAACATTAATGTAGAACTTCAGTAAGGTAGGTTAGATTGTATAGCTAATTCCTATTTTTTAAAATATTTTTGTTGTTAGGTAGTCATAAGCTAAATAAAATTCTATGAAAAGCTGATTGACAGAAGTTAACCATCATCTAAGAAAAAAAAAAAAAATCTAAAGAACAAGCCAGTAATAATTTTCTCCTTCATTAAATGGAGCTGCTCTAGTCTTCAGGACACAGACGTAATTATACAGCCAAACCACTGGCCACATCCCGTGAATTGGTTTACTATAGAAACTCTGGCTATTTCTCATTTCAAGCAAACGAACATCCAGATGCACTACTCCAAGTTCTGCCCATTGGGAGAATTTCTGTTCACTAGCGTTCTTCAAGGATATCTCAAAACAGGGCTATAATGTTGTATCTATTTACTTCTAGGCCATGCCTACATACTGTACAGAACCCTATGTAAACTAGGCCCTTTTACTGCAGTCAATTGATTGTAGAGAACTCTCTAATGAGGCAGTAGATGTGGACTGGAGAGAGAAGGGAACATGGCAGGAGTAGGAACCATGGGCATTTGAGCTGCTTCCTCACGTTACTTTCTTGTTCTTCAAGACTTCCATCAGTCCAGTCTCACATATATAACTTCCATTTAATGTTGGAGTGCAGCCACGCATACCTAATTTTGTGTCTTGTGGGGTCAAACAATACTCAGTTCACGATGAACACCTCAAGTCACATAGTAACTTGATGCTTGGGGTTAACATTCAGTTGCTTCCAAGTAAATAGGATAACCAATAACTTCCCACAAATTTGCAGTACTCTGGATCAAATTTAAAGTTCTAGTTAAAAAAAAAAATTGTGAAGAATATGTGGTGTGAGGCTGAATTGCATGTGGTTAAACATTGTTTTACTCATGGTGAACCGGGTCTATTAATCAAGTGATGTGACACTGTAAAATATCAGCTTAATTTGGGGTAGAAAACCAAATCAACCTTATTGTTGATGCCTGAGGGATTAATGATTCTACATTTTCATTTAGATTCACTTATTTTGATCTTAAATTGTGAAACTCAATTGCTAGAGATAAATCCCATCTAGTCTCATGGCATAATTAGTTTTTGTAGAGTCCATTATCCTAATAATTATACTCTAATTGGCATAAAAATAAAATATTCTGATAAGTAACATCAGGAAATAATAGCAGTAATTAATAGTAATTAAATTCCATGCAGCCCGTCATAGAGCTCAGAGGTTGAAGGTGATTTTAAAAGTACACGTAGTAGGACTCAAGCAGAAATCATAAATACTTGATATGCATTGTTTTATTTTTAATTGATTATACTAGTTAAAATACACTAAAAGTTCACAATAGAGAATATTTTCTATACTAAAAATAATTCTGAGTGAATTCAGTGAGTACGTTTATGTTGTGTTTAAGCTTTTATTCATTCATTTAATCCAACATGCCTACCCTATGTTAGGCACTGAATTGAATACTGAGGGAGAAACAACTTATATAAGGCATATCCTGAACCTTAAGGATGATAAAACTTCATCATAAATTCAGATTGTAAAATGAGGTCCCCTGACTGGAGATCTGAATTCAGGATAAAATGTAATCTCTGTGGTAACAGTGGGCATGGAAATTGAGAACATCTTTTTCACCTACTCTGTTTTCATGCGGAGAGATTACAATAAAGATGACCCTTTTGTCTCTATTTCCTGAGCTACTCTGTTCCCTGAATCCTCTGGAAAAGAGGAGTGAGTTCTTTGATTAAGTCTGAGAGCTAAAATTGAAGTTGCATGGCCAAGTCCATCTTATTTTTTTCTTTAGAATGTTCCTACCTGCATAGGATGTATTTGCTTTGATCTTCATGCTGTAAAATTTACATGGGGCAAATACAACATCTGTGAGATGGGACTTCCTGTTGCTAGGCATTTTCCAAGAATGTGTATGTAAGACAATCTAATTCTGGGGCATAGTTTTAGGAAACCAATAGGCCGTATACCTTAGCCATATTTTCCAATAACTCTGTCATGTGACCTACATCAATGTTTCAGTTACTTATTGTTAAGCAACAAACCAGTCCAATATGCAGTGGCTGACACAAAACCAATTTACTTTTTCTTATAATTTTGTGGGTTGACTGGGCTCACTTTGGTTGTTCTTATACTACATGTGGTTTAGCTAAGACCACTCACATAAATTGTATTTAAAGCAAGTCCAAAGCAAGTTACTTGACCTATTGTTTATTGGGGACTACAGTGAAACGGTCTACCATAATCTACTTGGCCCCTTTGTTTATCTCTCAATTGATTCTGAAGTTGGATGAGGAATAAGGTTACTATAAATTAGAGTCATGAAATAAAAGCATTCTTTCCAAGTTTCTTTCTTTCAGTGATGCTGTTTTTCTTCTTTTAAATCTTTTATATTTCTTAGCAATATTTGGTGCCAATTTTATAAATTATTTGAACTTTTATTCTCTGCATTTCTTCTATGTCTGCTCCTGATTTCAACACATCTGATTTGCTTCAGCATTTAGTCTCCTTCCCTGTTTTTAGCAAATTATATGCAAATTGTGCATAATTGTTTATTTTTACTTTCATGGTCGTTATCTTTTCCACACTATGCGAAAGTTCCATCTCAATAAGGAAACATTTTTTTTACCCAATATTTATAATTTTTTTATTATTTACATAGTTTTTATGTTTTAAACCCACTAGTGCAATGTGAAAGATTTAACAAAGTTTTTGTAACTTTATCTAGGGGTAATCTATCAGGTTCCACATTAGTGTAATGTCTAACACACTGCTTTCCTCAGAATAACCTATAAGACTATAAGAAACACAATAATGAGTATCTTTTTGTTTTCATTGAGGAGAACAGCTTGAAATACAATGATACAAATAAAACATAAAAACAAAACACATGCAAAAAAGGCAGGGGGGCAGCCTTAATAAACACACATTGTGGCACACTGGGCAACAATATTGAATTCCTCACCAGTTTTTTTCAGATGTCCATTTCTAATATAAACCAAATATGTAGAACCATATGTTTACCACTCCTGACTTATATTGTGGACAGCATATGGTTTGTGTTATTTTTCTAGCCTCAGGGACAATTGTGCATTCGCCTTCCCTTATCCTTTTCCACTTATGATCATAACATGAACATTAATAAGGTGGTCAGTAGGAGATAGGGGTTTTATTTAGAATGATCAAATTGAATAAAGATAACTGATCCATGGAGTTCTGGAAATCACATTAAATAAGTAATATTTGAAGAAGCTATCTTTAGCCTGGGATAGAAATACAAAAAGAAATGATAGCTATTTTCAAATATTTTAGGAATTGCCATGTGAATAATTTAAAAACTCTTTTGTACTATTCTAGAAAAAAGATCATTAAGATAGATAAACAGTGCTTTCATGAGGGCAGACTTAAACTAAATGCAATAAGAAGCTTTCTGGAAATTAGAGTTGTCTAATCAAACTGAATTCTAGATAAGCAGACAGATTTCTTTCGTTAGAATTATGTAAGTAGATGTTGCAGCTCTTTAGCAACTAAAGAAATTTCTGTACTGAATAGTTTTTGAACTATAATATAAGAATAAGATTCTTTCTGGACATCAGATTTTACTAATCATTTCCTAAATGTTATCGTGATAAGCTCTCTAAGAATTTATGGTAATTATCCAAGTTAAATGGCAAGATAAATTAGTGTTTACGTCAACATGGTTTCAGAAAAATGAGTGCCTACAGTGGTCCATGGTGGCTCACGCTTATAATTCCAGCATTTTGGGAGGCTGGGCTGCATGGGTCACTTGAGGCCAGGAGATGGCAAAAACCCGTCTCTACTAAAAATACAGAAATTAGTTGGGTGTGATGGCACACTCTTGTAATCCCATCTTCTTGGGAGGCTGAGGTGGCGGAATTGCTTGAACCTGGAAGGGAGGTGGCCATGAGCCAAGATCTGGCCACTGCATTCTAGCCTGGGTGATGGGCAAGGCCCTGTCTCAAAAAAAAGAAAAGAAAAGAAAAGAAAAAGTAATTAAGATTCTCAAAGGTAGGTTTGGTGCTAATATTAGTTAGTGTTATCTATGGGCATTTCTCTCTGATTGCTCCACAATCTCATTGAAAACCAAATGGCTTGGTTTGAAGATTTCAGGCACTTTAAACCATATCACTGTATGTTAATTTACTTAGCCAATAATTTCATCTGTCTTACAAGCTCCTACTGATTTAATCAAGAACCAAAGCATCACCTGCTGGTAATCAGTCAGACATAGATAGTCACTTCTTCATTTCTGTTCCCTTAGTACTCTAAAAAGTACTATATAAGCTATGCATGCTGAATTGTAATTATTTGATTGCATTAGTGTTTCTCTACTTAGATGATATAAAATACTTATAATAGTTTTAATCCCCAGTAATTTGCCTAATCTCAGAAACACTCAAGTAAGTATTCATGATATGTTTGTTTAGTGAACATTAGCCTTTCACCTTATACGTTTCTTCAAGGGTATATGACAAGGGGAAGAAAAAGAGCCATGTATAATATCAACTGCAATGGTTTTGGCCCTTTTCCGTGTACAGCAAATGTTACAGACCAGAGGTTAAACTGCCAGTATATACTGAATATGGACCACAGACTGGTTTTGGTTTATTTGTTTTATTTTAGGCTTGCAAATATTTTTAAACTGTACCTATTACTAAAAATTAAAAATCATATTGTACATAATAACCTGGATGTTGGATTTCCCTTTAGAAACAATCAAACCATTGTTCTTGTGTTTCATAATGCTTGACCCTTTAGACAAGACATATATTCTCTGATTTGCCACACTTTCCACCATTCCCTAATATTTCCTGGTCACTGAAGCTAAAACATCAGTTGAGATTTATTAGCCTACAATCAGGAACACAATGGCCATTTTATTCTGAGTTCTATTCATCAGTTGGGTTTGGAGTCCCTGTTAGAGGTAGTTTTTCTTAAGATAATATCTGGTTCTCATCTCTGTAATATAATAAGTAGACATATCCCATATGTCTTCTTTATACTCAGGATTTGTGCTCTTTGAAAGAAAAACTCAGGAAGTTTATACTGATGCAGTGAAAGCAGGGTACAGCAGATAATGATTCATTAACAATATCTTGTATTTGTAAAGATGAAGCTCTTCTTTTTTTAACTAGAGTGCTAATAAAACATAAGAAATCATCTATGTCCAATTCCTAACATAAGCACCATTAACTAATTTATAATCCTTGGACTATCAAATGCAAAAATGAATCTATTCAAGGAGTGGAATAATCAATGGAAAGTGCAAACAGAATGACCATTTGTTAAAGAAACATCAAAAAATAGCAACATAATATAGCGGTTGGTGTATAGTCTACAGTGTCAAAATTGTAGCTTTAATATAGCTTGACTGCTCTGAGACAATTCAATCTCTTTATGCTTCAGTTTATTTGTCATTAAAATTGGAAATATAATAATGCTAACTTCTTAGTGTATATCAGGATTAAATAAGATAGGACCTATAAAAAAGTTAGAAAAATGTCAGACGCATCAAATGACTTAATAGACACAGGAATACATCAAAGATATTGTAGGTTCAGTTCCAGACACAATAAAGCAAATTTCAATAAAATCAATTACAATTTTTTTTTGTTTCCCAGTGCACATAAAAGTTTTACTTGCACCATACTGTGGCCTCATAAGTGTGCCATAGCAGTATGTATAAAATAACAATGTACATTCTTGAATTAAAAATATTTTATTGCTGGACAAAGGTTAACCATCATCTGAGACTTCAATGAGTGATAACCTTTTTGCTGGTGGAGAGTGTTACCTTGATCTTGACTGCTGACTGATCAGATTGGTGGTTGCTGAAGGTTGAGGTAGCTGTGGCAGCTTTTCAAAGTAAAACAACAGTGAAGTTTGACACACAAATTAACTCTTCCTTTTATAATAGATTTTTCTGTAGCAGGTGATGCTGTTTGATAGCATTTTACACACTGTAGAATTGGGATCAATCCTCTCTAAATGCTGCTGCTGCTTTATTAACTATGTTTACGACGTATTTTGAATATTTTGTTGTCATTTCAACATTGTTCACAGTATCTTCACCAGGAGTAGTTTCCATCTCAAAAAATGACCTTCTTTGCACATCAATGAGAAAAACTTTCTTTCAAGTTTTATCCTGAGATTGCAGCAAGTTAATCACATCTTTAGGCTCCACTTCTAATTCCATTTTTCTTGCTATTTCTACCATACCTGCAGCTATTTTCTCCATTGAAGTCTTGAAGTCAAAGTCTTCTATGAAAGTGAGAATCAGCTTCTTCCAAACTCCTGTTAATGTTCATATTTTGATTTCATCTCATGCATCATGAATGTTCCGAATGACATCTAGGCTGATAAATTCTTTCCAGGAAGTTTTCAATTTATTTTGCCTAGACCCATAAGAAAAATCACCGTCAATGCCAGCTATAGTCTTATTAAATGTATTTTTTAAATAATAAGATTTGAAAGTCAAAAATACTCATTGATCCATGGGCTGTAGAATAGGTCTGGTGTTAACAGGCATGAAAACATTAATCTCTTTATACATATTCATCAGAGCTCTTGGGTGACCTGGTACATTGGCAATGTTGGTAATATTTTGAAAGGAATATTTTACTCTGAGTAGTAAGCCTCAACAATGGGCTTAAAATATTCAGTAAACCGTGCTGTAAACAAATGTGCTGTCATCCAGGCTTTGTTGCTCTATTTATAGAGCACAGGCAGAATAAATTTAGAATAATTATAAGGGTCCTAGAATTTTTGGAAGGGAAAATAAGCATTGGCTTCACGTTAAAGTCACCAGCTGCATTAGCCCCCAACAAGAGAGTTAGCCTGTCCTTTGAAGCTTTGGAGCCAAGCATTGACTTCTCTTGAGATATGAAAGTCCTAGAGGATACCTTCTTGCAATATAGGGCTGTTTTGTCTACATTGAAAATCTGCTGTGGCTACCTTCATTTACTTAGCTAGATTTTCTGTATAACTTGCTGTAACTTCTACATTAGCATTATTATTTCACGCAGAACTTTTAAGTTGTCAGATGACTTCTTTCCTTAAACCTCATGAACCAACATCTGCTAGCGTCCAACTTTTCCTCTGCAGCCTCCTCACTTCTCTCAGCTTTCACAGAATGGAAAAGAGTTAAAATCTTTCACCAGATTAGGCTTTGGCTTAAGGGACTGTTGTAGCTGGTTTGATATATCCAGACCATTAAAATGTTCTCCGTATCAGCAATACAGTTGCTTCACTTTCTTTTAGTTCCTGTGTCATACTTTCAATTTCCTTCAAGAACTTTCCCTTTGCACTCACAATTTAGCTAACTGTTGACATGAGAGTCCTAGCTTTTGGACTATCTCAGCTTTAGACATACTTTTCTTACCAAGCTTCACCATTTCTGACTTTTGATTTAAAATGAGAGACATACGACTCTTCTATTACTTGACCACTTAGAGGTGAGAGGCCACTGTAGGATTATTAATTGGCCTAATTTCAATATTGTTGTGTCTCAGAAAGTAGAGAGGATTGAATGAGGTGAGTGAGAGAAATGGGGAAATGGCCAGTGAGTGGAGGAATCAGAACGCATGTATTTATTGAGTAGGCTTGCCATCCTAAATGGGTATGGTTCAAGACACCCAAAAACAATTACAATAATAATTGCAAAGACTATTGATCAGATATTACCATAACGTATAATAAGAATAATGAAAGTTTAAAATACTTTGAAAATTACCAAAATGTGATGCAGAGATTCAAAGGGAGCACACACTGTTGGAAAATGGTGTTGATAGACTTTCCCAATGCAGGGTTGCCACAAATCTTCAATTTGTAAAAAAAGTTGTATCTGTGAAGTATCATTAAGCGAAGTGTGATCAAACGAGATATGCCTGTATTAGCTACACAAATAGTCATACATCACTTAATCGTGGCAGTTTGTTCTGAGAAATGTGTCAAGCAATTTCATCATTGTGTGAATATCAGAAAGCATATTCACTCAAAGCTAGATGTTATAGCCTACTATACACCTAGGCAATATGGTATAGAAGAATGCTTTAAGAATATGAACTTAGACAGCATGTTAAAGTACTGGATACCGTAGATAACTGTAACACTGTTACACTGTAAACACTGGTAAGTATTTGTGTGTCAAAACATACCTAAACATAGAAAATGAACAGTGAAAATACTGTATAAAAATTAAAAAATGTTATATCTGTTTAGGGCACTTACCATAAATGGAACTTGCAGGACTAGAAGTTACTCTGGATGAATCAGTGAATGAGTGGTAAGTGAATGTGAAGGCCTTGTGTATTGTTGTATGCTAATGTAGACTTTATAAACAATATTAACTTAGGTTACACTAAATTTATTGAAAATATTTTTTCTTCAATAATAAATTAAGCTTGGCTTACTGTACCTTTTTTACTTTCTATACTTTAAAATTTTTTAAACTTTTTGACTCTTGTAATAATACTTAGCTTAAATCACAAACACACAGCTTGGGCAACACAGCAAGACTTCATCTCTATAAAAAATTAAAAATTAGCTGAATGTGGTAGTGCATACCTGTGGTTCTAGTACTTGGGAGGCTGAGGTAGGAGAATCTCTTGATTCCAGAAGTTCCAGGTACAGTGAACTATGATCACATCACTACAACCCAGCTGCCTGGGTGACAGAGGAATACGCTGTCTCTAAATAAACAAACAAACAAACACTACAAACACATTATACAGCTATACAAAACTATTTTCATTTTGTATATCCTTTTCTGTAGGCTTTTTAATTTTTTTAATGTTTATTTCTTTACTTAGCAAACTTTTTTGTAAAAAACTAGGATATAAACACACCCATTAGCCTAGGCCTAAACAGGGTCAGTATCACCAATATTACTGTCATCCACTTCCATATCTTATACCACTGGAAGGTCTTCAAGGGCAGTAACAGCATAGAGCTGTCATCTTCTATGATAAAAATGCCTCCTTCTGAAATATTCTGTGAATGACCTTCCTAAGGCTGTCCTACATTTAACTTTTTAAAAATTAAATAAGTAGAAGGAGTACACTATAAAATGATGATAAAAGCATAGAATAGTAAGTACATAAACTAGCAAGAGAGTCTTTTTTATCAAGTATTATTAACTCTACATAATTGGATGTGCTGTACTTTTATATGACTCACAGTCACAGTAGGTTTTTTTTACACCAGCATCACCAGAAACAGCTGGGCAACATGTTGGGTTATGTTGTTAGGAGAGCTAAGGCATCATTAGGTGAAAGGAACATTTCAAATTCATCATAATCTTATGTAACCACCGTCATATATTCCATCTGTCATTGAATGAAATGTCACTATGCTGTGCAGGACTGTATACATGTAAGAAAGTTGCTAATGGATAAGTGTTACTCAGCGTTCTGTTTTACTATGAGCCTTGCTTAGCAAAAGTATTAAAACAGAAAAATTTAAAGTAGTACACTTTTCAAATTGGATAAACCAGATAATGGGCATTTCACTGTTATTAAGCCAAAGCATATTGCTACAGAATTGATAGATGAGTAATTTTCAATATTTATGTACAGTTACGTTTAAAATAAGTTTCTTGTGTTATTTAGCAAATATAAATGTATCTCAAATGAAGCTTTTAAATCGCAAACTTTCTTGGCGGAGACTAGATTCTAACTTTAGGGAGGATTATTGCAGTTGCCTCCCAAGCAAAAAATCTGTACAAATGCTTGAGGAGTGACCGTATTTAAATGTTACCAGAAGCTGGAAGTGTAATCTTCAAAATTTCAGCAAATGGTTTCCCTAAACTATCCTCTTAGATTACCACGAGAGAGACTTTATTTCTCCCTGGTTTCAGCTGGAAAAAAAGTAACTAGACTGAATGTTACCTGGAAATTTCTCTCATTACTTGGAATTATTTTTTCTTTGTTTTCTGTTTCCCAGTATTAAATTGTTCTTAGTATTAAAACCTGAGGTGAAATGTAATCTCATTTCAACACTGGCACAAGTTTGAAATTTGCTACCTAATCTAATAGTCTATACACTGCTCCAGATACTATTTGCACAACTGCAGAAGGTGAGAAAGGGAGTTGAGAAAGGGCATGTTGAATGGTTTTGAATGGGATAATGTGAAGAGTTTTCAGACATAGGATAGTACACATTTTTTGTTACTTGTTTTTTGTGAGTTTTTCCAGATATCTTGATCTACTCACAGATCATATTTGTTTAAAAATAATTTCTATTAGTATCTTAGTAGTATAATGTCTTTTTCCAACAATTTAATACAATCCAAAAACTTCACTAATGAAAGGTAGTATTTTCTTTCTAAAAACTCTTAGAGGACTCAGACCACTTACCAATGCTATTTAAAATTTGTTTGTCATATGGTTTGTTATTCAAACTGGGGCACTGTTAAGAATAAAAAGAGGTGCTATTCAT
The DNA here is from genome assembly GCF_009764315.1 of Trachypithecus francoisi. Classification (NCBI taxonomy): domain Eukaryota; kingdom Metazoa; phylum Chordata; class Mammalia; order Primates; family Cercopithecidae; genus Trachypithecus; species Trachypithecus francoisi. The sequence goes on from NW_022681454.1 coordinate 67,952,731, forward strand.
AATTATATTAGGAATTAGGAATAAATCAGACTTACAGGCAAACTAGTGTGCACTGGTGTCACAATTATAACAATATTTACTAGCTATTTTCTTTCTCACGTAACTTGCTGAGGTTAGCAATTAAGAGTTATAAAATAATCCCTAAGAATTGCTTTTATATGAAGCAGTTTATTTAACATGGTATGCTTAGTAGTTTCTTGAGTATAAAATACCAAAGGGTCTTTAGAAATTAGACTTTCGAGGGCGGAGCAAGATGGCTGAATAGGAACAGCTCCAGTCTCCATCTCCCAGCACGAGCGACACAGAAGACCGGTGATTTCTGCATTTTCAACTGAGGTACTGGGGTCATCTCTCTAGGGAGTGCCGGACAATCGGTGCTGGTCAGCTGCTGCAGCCTGACCAGCGTGAGCTGAAGCAGGGCGAGGCATCGCCTCACCTGGAAGCGCAAGGGGGAAGGAAATCCCTTTTCCTAGCCAGGGGAACTGAGACACACAACACCTGGAAAATCGGGTAACTCCCACCCCAATACTGCGCTTTAAGGAAACAGGCACACCAGGAGAATATATCCCACACCTGGCGGGAGGGTCCCACGCCCACGGAGCCTCCCTCACTGCTAACACAGCATCTGTGCGGCGATCTATCCGCAAGGCAGCAGCGAGGCTGGGGGAGGGGCGCCCGCCATTGCTGAGGCTTAAGTAGGTAAACAAAGCCGCTGGAAAGCTCGAACTGGGTGGAGCTCACAGCAGCTCAAGGAAGCCTGCCTGTCTCTGTAGACTCTACCTCTGCGGACAGCGCACAGCTGCAGTCCAATAGGGGAAGCAGCGGGGGCCGGTGCAGATGCGAACGACTCTGTCTGACAGCTTTGGGGAGAGCCGTGGATCTCCTAAGGCGGAGGTTGAGATCTGAGAACGGACAGACTGCCTGCTCAGGTGGGTCCCTGACCCCTGATTAGCCTAGCTGGGAGACATCCCCCACTAGGGGCAGTCTGACACCCCACACCTCACAGGGTGGAGTCACCCCTGAGAGGAAACTTCCAAAGGAAGAATCAGACAGGTACACTCGCTGTTCAGCAATATTCTATCTTCGGCAACCTCTGCTGCTGATACCCAGGCAAACAGGGTCTGGAGTGGACCTCAAGCAATCTCCAACAGACCAACAGACAGTCCTTCTGACTGTCAGATGGAAAACTATCAAACAGGAAGGACACCTATACCAAAACCCCATCAGTACGTCACCATCATCAAAGACCAGAGACAGATAAAACCACAAAGATGGGGAAGAAGCAGGGCAGAAAAGCTGGAAATTCAAAAAATAAGAGCGCATCTCCCCCTGCAAAGGAGCGCAGCCCATCGCCAGCAACGGATCAAAGCTGGTCAGAGAATGACTTTGACGAGATGAGAGAAGAAGGCTTCAGTCCATCAAACCTCTCAGAGCTAAAGGAGGAATTACGTACCCAGCGCAAAGAAACTAAAAATCTTGAAAAAAGAGTGGCAGAATTGACAGCTAGACTAATTAATGCAGAGAAGATCATAAACGAAATGACAGAGATGAAAACCATGACACGAGAAATATGTGACAAATGCACAAGCTTCAGTAACCGACTCGATCAACTGGAAGAAAGAGTATCAGCGATTGAGGATCAAATGAATGAAATGAAGCGAGAAGAGAAACCAAAAGAAAAAAGAAGGAAAAGAAATGGACAAAGCCTGCAAGAAGTATGGAATTATGTAAAAAGACCAAATCTACGTCTGATTGGGCTGCCTGAAAGTGAGGGAGAAAATGGAACCAAGTTGGAAAACACTCTTCAGGATATCATCCAGGAGAACTTCCCCAACCTAGTAGGGCAGGCCAACATTCAAATTCAGGAAATAGAGAGAACGCCACAAAGATACTCCTCCAGAAGAGCAACTCCAAGACACATAATTGCCAGATTCACCAAAGTTGAAATGAAAGAAAAAATCTTAAGGGCAGCCAGAGAGAAAGGTCGGGTACCCACAAAGGGAAGCCCATCAGACTAACAGCAGATCTCTCGGCAGAAACTCTACAAGCCAGAAGAGAGTGGGGGCCAATATTCAACGTTCTTAAAGAAAAGAATTTTCAACCCAGAATTTCATATCCAGCCAAACTAAGTTTCATCAGTGAAGGAGAAATAAAATCCTTTACAGATAAGCAAATGCTTAGAGATTTTGTCACCACCAGGCCTGCCTTACAAGAGACCCTGAAGGAAGCCCTAAACATGGAAAGGAACAACTGGTACCAGCCATTGCAAAAACATGCCAAAATGTAAAGACCATCAAGGATAGGAAGAAACTGCATCAACTAACGAGCAAAATAACCAGTTAATATCATAATGACAGGATCAAGTTCACACATAACAATATTAACCTTAAATGTAAATGGACTAAATGCTCCAATTAAAAGACACAGACTGGCAAACTGGATAAAGAGTCAAGACCCATCAGTCTGCTGTATTCAGGAGACCCATCTCACATGCAGAGACATACATAGGCTCCAAATAAAGGGATGGAGGAAGATCTACCAAGCAAATGGAGAACAAAAAAAAGCAGGGGTTGCAATCCTAGTCTCTGATAAAACAGACTTTAAACCATCAAAGATCAAAAGAGACAAAGAAGGCCATTACATAATGGTAAAGGGATCAATTCAACAAGACGAACTAACTATCCTAAATATATATGCACCCAATACAGGAGCACCCAGATTCATAAAGCAAGTCCTTAGAGACCTACAAAGAGACTTAGACTCCCATACAATAATAATGGGAGACTTCAACACTCCACTGTCAACATTAGACAGATCAACGAGACAGAAAGTTACAAGGATATCCAGGAATTGAAATCATCTCTGCACCAAGCGGACCTAATAGACATCTATAGAACTCTCCACCCCAAATCAACAGAATATACATTCTTCTCAGCACCACATCGCACTTATTCCAAAATTGACCACATAATTGGAAGTAAAGCACTCCTCAGCAAATGTACAAGAACAGAAATTATAACAAACTGTCTCTCAGACCACAGTGCAATCAAACTAGAACTCAGGACTAAGAAACTCAATCAAAACCGCTCAACTACATGGAAACTGAACAACCTGCTCCTGAATGACTACTGGGTACATAACGAAATGAAAGCAGAAATAAAGATGTTCTTTGAAACCAATGAGAACAAAGATACAACATACCAGAATCTCTGGGACACATTTAAAACAGTGTGTAGAGGGAAATTTATAGCACTAAATGCCCACAAGAGAAAGCAGGAAAGATCTAAAATGGACACTCTAACATCACAATTAAAAGAACTAGAGAGGCAAGAGCAAACACATTCAAAAGCTAGCAGAAGGCAAGAAATAACTAAGATCAGAGCAGAACTGAAGGAGATAGAGACACAAAAAACCCTCCAAAAAATCAATGAATCCAGGAGTTGGTTTTTTGAAAAGATCAACAAAATTGACAGACCGCTAGCTAGACTAATAAAGAAGAAAAGAGAGAGGAATCAAATAGATGCAATAAAAAATGATAAAGGGGATATCACCACCGACCCCACAGAAATACAAACAACCATCAGAGAATACTATAAATGTCTCTACGCAAGTCAACTAGAAAATCTAGAAGAAATGGATAATTTCCTGGACACTTACACTCTTCCAAGACTAAACCAGGAAGAAGTTGAATCCCTGAATAGACCAATAGCAGGCTCTGAAATCGAGGCAACAATTAATAGCCTACCCACCAAAAAAAGTCCAGGACCAGATGGATTCACAGCTGAATTCTACCAGAGGTACAAGGAGGAGCTGGTACCATTCCTTCTGAAACTATTCCAATCAATAGAAAACGAGGGAATCCTCCCTAACTCATTTTATGAGGCCAACATCATCCTGATACCAAAGCCTGGCAGAGACACAACAAAAAAAGAGAATTTTAGACCAATATCCCTGATGAACATCGATGCAAAAATTCTCAATAAAATACTGGCAAACCGGATTCAGCAGCACATCAAAAAGCTTATCCACCATGATCAAGTGGGCTTCATCCCTGGGATGCAAGGCTGGTTCAACATTCACAAATCAATAAACGTAATCCAGCATATAAACAGAACCAAGACAAGAACCACATGATTATCTCAATAGATGCAGAAAAGGCTTTTGACAAAATTCAACAGCCCTTATGCTAAAAACGCTCAATAAATTCGGTATTGATGGAACGTACCTCAAAATCATAAGAGCTATTTATGACAAACCACAGCTAATATCATACTGAATGGGCAAAAACTGGAAAAATTCCCTTTGAAAACTGGCACAAGACAGGGATGCCCTCTCTCACCGCTCCTATTCAACATAGTGTTGGAAGTTCTGGCTAGGGCAATCAGGCAAGAGAAAGAAATCAAGGGTATCCAGTTAGGAAAAGAAGAAGTCAAATTGTCCCTGTTTGCAGATGACATGATGGTATATTTAGAAAACCCCATCATCTCAGCCCAAAATCTCCTTAAGCTGATAAGCAACTTCAGCAAAGTCTCAGGATACAAAATTAATGTGCAAAAATCACAAGCATTCTTATACACCAGTAACAGACAAGCAGAGAGCCAATCAGGAATGAACTTCCATTCACAATTGCTTCAAAGAGAATAAAATACCTAGGAATCCAGCTTACAAGGGATGTAAAGGACCTCTTCAAGGAGAACTACAAACCACTGCTCAGTGAAATCAAAGAGGACACAAACAAATGGAAGAACATACCATGCTCATGGATAGGAAGAATCAATATCGTGAAAATGGCCATACTGCCCAAGGTTATTTATAGATTCAATGCCATCCCCATCAAGCTACCAATGACTTTCTTCACAGAATTGGAAAAAACGGCTTCAAAGTTCATATGGAACCAAAAAAGAGCCCGCATTGCCAAGACAATCCTAAGTCAAAAGGACATAGCTGGAGGCGTCACGCTACCTGACTTCAAACTATACTACAAGGCTACAGTAACCAAAACAGCATGGTACTGGTATCAAAACAGAGATACAGACCAATGGAACAGAACAGAGTCCTCAGAAATAATACCACACATCTACAGCCATCTGATCTTTGACAAACCTGAGAGAAACAAGAAATGGGGAAAGGATTCCCTATTTAATCAATGGTGCTGGGAAAATTGGCTAGCCATAAGTAGAAAGCTGAAACTGGATCCTTTCCTTACCCCTTATACGAAAATTATTTCAAGATGGATTAGAGACTTAAATGTTAGACCTAATACCATAAAAACCCTAGAAGAAAATCTAGGTAGTACCATTCAGGACATAGGCATGGGCAAGGACTTCATGTCTAAAACACCAAAAGCAACGGCAGCAAAAGCAAAAATTGACAAATGGGATCTCATTAAACTAAAGAGCTTTTGCACAGCAAAAGAAACTACCATCAGAGTGAACAGGCAACCTACAGAATGAGAGAAAATTTTTGCAACCTACTCATCTGGCAAAGGGCTAATATCCAGAATCTACAGAGAACTCTAACAAATACACAAGAAAAAAACAAACAACCCCATCAAAAAGTGGGCAAAGGATATGAACAGACATTTCTCAAAAGAAGACATCCATACAGCCAACAGACACATGAAAAAATGCTCATCATCACTCGCCATCAGAGAAATGCAAATCAAAACCACAATGAGATACCATCTCACACCAGTTAGAATGGCAATCATTAAGAAGTCAGGAAACAACAGGTGTTGGAGAGGATGTGGAGAAATAGGAACACTTTTACACTGTTGGTGGGATTGTAAACTAGTTCAACCATTATGGAAAACGGTATGGGAATTCCTCAAGGATCTAGAACTAGATGTACCATATGACCCAGCCATCCCACTACTGGGTATATACCCAAAGGATTATAAATTACTCTACTACAAAGACACATGCACACATATGTTTATTGCAGCACCATTCACAATAGCAAAGACTTGGAATCAACCCAAATGGCACATATACACCATGGAATACTATGCAGCCATAAAAAAGGATGAGTTTGCATCCTTTGTAGGGACATGGATGCAGCTGGAAACCATCATTCTTACCAAACTATCACAAGAAGAGAAAACGAAACACCGCATGTTCTCACTCATAGGTGGGAACTGAACAATGAGATCACTTGGACTCGGGAAGGGGAACATCACACACTGGGGCCTATCATGCGGAGGGGAGGAGGGAGGGATTACATTGGGGAGTTATACATGATATAAACGTTATGCACATGTACCCTAGAACTTAAAGTATAATAATAATAAAAAAAAGAAATTAGACTTTCATTTTGACAAGAGCATATTGCCTCAGCAACTACTGTCTTGCTAGTCATCAAAATAAGGAATTTAGTAGCAGTATTTAAATCTATATCTAGTATTCAAAACTCCCTAAGAATTCATCCAGATGATATACAGGAATGACCTCTACTATTCTCAATTGTTTGATAGTTTTAGGCATACATTAAAATAAAATTTGATTTAAATAAGTATTAATTAAGCAACTTGAAAGGCTCAGTTTACATTCTGATATGGGTCACACATCACTTTTCGAAAGGTTTATTTGCAAATTTTATCCACCTGAAAAAATAGTCTTATAAGTTAAGGAGATGAAAATTTTTATTTTTACGTGTTTTTAAGTGAGGACAGGGATGAGGCTGGGTAAGTCTTCCTCCCTCACCAATAACAAAAGCTCTCTTACAGGTGTCAAGCCTGGACCTTAGACTTGATCTTGATCTTGTTTCACATCCAGTAACATCTCATCATAGTGTCTTTCAACAATTGATCTGAAGCTAATATAAGCTCACCTTTTTGTTACCAGCACACTAGTAGAATATTTCATTCTACTAACTTTCAGATTGATATAGAAGTAGATAAATCATGTCTGGCAACGCAGTGAGTATCCATAAGGATTAATGTATCTATCTGCTTGCTCCATACTTTGTGTCTGTTACTCTTTGAAATATTACTTTATGCAGCTTAATGAAATTTGCTGGTAAATGTATTAAATATTGTTACATAATGCTTATTATATCTAAAATATTTACATTTACATATTTTTCTGTGTAGAAAATTCTGCTATGGGTCTATGATTTAAGAATTTTTAATCCTACAGTTTTGTGTAATGATGGTGTAGAGAAAATTCTGTTATGTATCAGTCGATAAAAACTCATTTTTGCCATGCTTTCTCCTCAGCAGAGCGCCTTGTTTCTTTGTGCTTAAAAATCTCCTAATTCTATTTCCAGAAATTATATCTCTGAAGTTATTTGGAGGAATCCAAGGACTTAGATATTTTAACAATGTCTCTGGTGATTTTTATATCGGTGGTCCATGGGTGTTGACCTATCAAACTGCTCTGCAACAGATATTAAGAAATAGTTCAGGTAAGGCTTCCAGTATGACTTCCTGAATGTAATTTGTTAACATTCCAAACAAAGAAGCTTAATAATCTCTTGAGTCCATTCATATACTCAGTAAATGTTTACTAAGAACTCTGCTGGATGACGAAATGAAATGGTACACAAAAGAGACAGGTTTTATTCCTCTAAGTATCTAGTGAGATAGACAGCTCAGGCAAAATGATAAGGACAACAATGAAACATACATAATGGTTAGGAAGCACACAGAAATATTCTTAGCCTGAAAAGAAATTCAGAGAAATTTCCTTAGTCTGTCATCTAAACTAAGAACCAAAGATTCGTATGATTTAATTAAATGAAAGAAAAATAGAGGGGGGAAATGATCAGGCAATATAAGCCAGTTTGGGGAACCGAATGATTAGACTTTCTGGAGCACAATGTATATGGGGCTATTAAAGGGGGGGATGATGGTAAGACAGATGTGACTGGTTTGGGAAGATTTCTTCAGATCTTGAAATAACTTGTGAACAATGTCATAGCGTTCAGATTCAAACTTAATTCTTATCTCTAACAACTTTAATTTAATACAATGTTCTCTTAAATCAAGTTGGTATTAAATATTTCCTTGTGCTTCATGTCTATTTTGTCTCCAAATGATATCTGATGCTTTTCTAATACTTAGAACTACTATGAGAATTACTAAAATATTTAAAATACGATTTTTGTATTTTTGCCATACTGATTTTCTCTCTTTTTTAAATAGCGGTTCTTATAATTCATTTAACAACGTGCCTAAGTTCCAGTAAAATATCCTATGCCTGTTAGTGTCAATAGTTGGTTTTATTGCAAGCATACCGCTTCTAATTGCATAGATTCCTCTTTGCTGTTTTTCTTATTAGGGATAAACTCAACTGATGAGTTCAATACCCCAGCAGCTTTAAAGTCATCATTAATTTGATGTCACTCACTCTTCCTTTATTAATAGACCTAAGTTCTTATCAACCCTGAAATATTTGGAGAAGCTGACCTATGCAATTTGATCCCAGTTGCAAGCATTAATTAATCAAGGTCCCTGATTGCCGTTATGTTTCCCTGACAGCTTTAATGTTGAAACAATCTTTACTGGAAATTTTCATCACCTTAACTATAAGACTATACTTTCAGGTGTATAAAATTTGGAAAGAGACCTTTGGAAAAGTGATGGGCAAGTCATATCAGAGTGAAAACATAGAGCATTTCAAGTTGTTTAATTAATACTTATTTAAATCAAATTTCATTTTAATTTATGGCTAAAGCTATCAAACAATTGGGAATATTAAAGGTCATTTTCCACGTATTGTCTAGGTGAATTCTTAGTAAGTTTTGAATACTAGATATAGATTTAAACACTGCTACTAAATTCCTTATCTTGATGACTAGCAAGACAGTAGGTGCTGAGGCAATACACTCTTGTCAAAACGAAAGTCTAATTTCTGAAAATCCTTTGGTATTTTATACTCAAGAAACTACTAAGCATATCATGTTAAATATTGTTTCACTAACTGAGTTTTTATCCAATTTTACTATCCAGTTTGGCAGAGACATATGTCTATCGCTTTTGATAAATCTCTGCTTTCCTATGAGCTTCTAACCCAGAGCTAGAATGTTAGTGCTGTTCATATTTTTGCATTAGTTTAGCACACCAAATAGATTTGAACCTCACTTGAGGCTGTCAGGAAAACCAAGGACACATTGGAAATCTCCTTTGAGATTCAGCTAGCAGTGTCCTTCTTTCTCTCTTATAAAATATGTAAATAAAACTTTAGAAAAGTGTTTGAGGTGAAGTATTGTCTTCTTAACAACGAAGCAGTCAAAGAGCGTTGATAGTATTGTATTTAAGAGCCTTTGAGACTTTATATAATGACGTTGAGATTTAGGCTTAACATCTACTTAGGAAAATACTATTTAATATATATTACATAGGTTTATTAATACAGAAGGAAGCATCTTTCTTGTCCATGTGAATACAAAGAATTGACTTGAGATAAAAAAAATATTTTAACCACATTTTACACAAATTTTTTAGGGTCATTGTAGAATCTTACCAGTTTCTATAGAAGTTATAAAGTTATAAACAGTAATTTTATACTTTAAATTTTATCTAGAGTAAATTTAAAAGAAGATAAAGACTCTCATTTAATAAATAAAGAAATTCAATCACAGATGCCCTACATGACAAATTTAGAACCAGAATTAGAGAAAAAGTACATAGATAAAAAATATTCTACAATGAAAGTAATCGTATTGATGTGCTTACTGAATTTGAAGATACTCAATAATGATGATTATTATTAATGTTCTTGTTATGGGAATTAAGTAATGGGATTAACAGACTTGACAGGTAAAGATCCTTTTTGTTTTTCCTCATTTCATTTGTTTGGTGCCTAGAAATTTGTTTGAGGTTCTAAATAGAGTAACCAATCTCAACCTAAAAAGCCACTAAATAAGATTTTCCCAAAATATGTTGTGTTTACTAGCGAATGAGAAATGAAAATTATAATCCAAAATGCACAGAACAGCAAGCTACCAGTGCATTTGGTGAGGGAAGGGTAAAGAGAAGCTGTTATTTGTGAAAAGGAAATGGTTCACATAACCTGCTTAGAAACGGAGTTCATTGGTTTAGTTCATTGTTGGAGAGGCCGGTACTTGGCAAGGGTTCTTTCAAGAATATCTTATTAAAATTACTGGATTCTTAAGGAATGTCCAGTGATAAACCTGTCAGAGGTTTATCACACGTTTGCAGGATGTGAAAGGGTTTGTGTGGGGTTTTACATATTTATATATACAATAGTTACATAGTATATATGTAATTATATAAGCAAAAAAACACAGGATCTCTATGTCTTTTGCTATTGAGTTGGATGCATAAGAAACTGATAGAACTGCTGGGCACAAGTCTTCAGGTTTTCTTATTTATATTTTGCTGTTGCTATTGAGTCAAAATCTTTTCCTTTATGTAGTGTTGTTATAAAGACCATGAAATAATTTGTATTTAAGACAGTCTGACATAAACAAATTTTACAAAATATATATATACATGATTTTTTAAAGCATGCAAACTGTAAATGAAGAGTCTGCCTTAATTCACCACATTCTAAGACTTAAACTGTAAGGTTAATTACAATTAGACCTTTATTACCTAAGCATAACTATTCATACTTAAGAAATGGGGAACCAAGACTACTCTCAAAGTATCTAAATCAAAACAGAAGACAAGCCCATGTTAACCTTCCCAGCTGCCACCCATGCCTGACCCCCATGTCTTTGCTCTTATCTACATCCTTTATCATTCTGGTTGTTTGGTGTTGTCTTATGGATTTATTTATTAAGTAATAACATCTTGCTTCTTAGTTTCTTCAGCCTCCTTGGAGCTGTCAGGCAAGATTCACACTTAGAAAAATCATTTCAAGCAGAAATTTATGTAATACACCCGTACATCAAATTCTACAGATCATATTAAGAAATCTGAATTCAAAACAACATTTTTATCCATGTACTTTAATAAATATAACTTGTAGCGACTTTAACAATTTGACATCATTATTTCATGAAGTAATCAGAATGTTTCCAATTATATAAATTTTAAAATTTTGCTCTAGGTGTTAATTGAAAAACTGTCCAATAAAGGGAAAAGTTTTGAATATTTTCAAAACTATGAAGAGCTTTATTATTGCATTAAATGTGTGTAAGTCATTTCTAAAGTCTAAATTTAATTAAAAAATAAATATCCAAATTATTGCTAGAAGTAAAATAGCTAGGGAACAACAAATCCATTAAAAGTAACATGGAACTGTCATATTGAAGAGACTTGCATAGTTTTCATCTCAAATTTTCAACTATTTTCTTGTATTTTTTTATAATGATTCTGAGAGAAAGTAAAATAATCCTGAACACTTGAGAGGTGGCCTATATGAAAACATATAATATCATAACTTGCAATGTAGCTCCATTGACTAATTTTATTGGATATTTAACTACTGAATGTGATATTACAGTTTTTTTTTTTTTTTTTCTGAGCAATTACATGATTGGAGAAGAAAAAATCTGCATGAATCTGCACTCAATTTTTTTTGTTTTCTGTAAAGATCTTCTCAATATAAAGGAGTTGTCACAGTATGGATCACTTGTAATAATATTTGGCAATTTGAGAAAATTGCTGACCATTCAGTAGCTGTTTCAGCATCAGTAGGAATTTTGTAGCCTTTCAGTGGAAAGGAATCATTCTAATAGCTTTCTTTTGATACTTATTCATATATTTCTGATAGAGTTAAAGTGTTTTTAAAATTAATAATAATGTTTTCCTTTTAAATTGCCTAAGTTGTCTATTAAAACAGGTAGTTAACATGCCTATCTGCCAATTGCTTTTAATTTTATATTATTAAACAAGGGCTATAATAAACTTTGAATTCATTTGCGATGAAATTTCAAAAACTTTGGATCAGAATTAGTAAAAATAATAATACAAATATATATGTATTTTCTTACAAACATTAAGGAATCATGGGTTTGAGGAGGGGCTGTCTCATTTATGCACATTAACTTTTTATAATAGTATTTTTTCTATTTACTTAAAAAACATATGTTCTATTGTATAATTTCTTTAGATTATAGACAATTCCAGTCATTGAAGAACACATTTAAGAAAGTGTGCAAATGGCTATTACCTCCATCCAATTACCATGACACCATTAGAGGTACAATGGAAATTTGTATGAAGAAAAAAATAGCTATAGAATTGTTACCGAATTCAAACATTTGGTTTACAGATCCTTAATGTTTGTCTGTCTGCATACATTTTTTGATAGTATTTCTTTTTCTTTTATTTATGTTAAATTATGTTTTATCAAGAACTGAGAGCTGCAAAGTGTTGAGGCAGTCAATTAGGTCCATAAGCCAAACTAAAAATAACAGTTTAAGGCACTATTTACTTATTTATGTCATGTATCCAAGAAGCCAGAAAGAAGGCACCAGCTCCCTTAATGTTCTGTTTTCCCCATGAAATGATACCAGGTAAAGGTTTTACTTCAACACAGACAGTGAAGTTGGAAGAGTCATCTCACCCCAAACAAAAGCCTCCTCATGTTTTCTCTGCCCAAAGGCTAAGAATAAAGTCAGGGGAAAAAGCCAAAAGCAAACAAATACTGAGAAGTGAAAAACTGTATTCATGAATATCAGACAAAGAGTTCTTAGCAGAGGCACCTGAGAAAGGCCTAAACTGTAGGGGCCCCATACAGTAGAACTTGGAATGGAGGTGCCTAGGCCGCATACGCAGGCATGCATGCCTAAGAGAAGAGCTAGCAGGGATGATAGTTCGGGTCTTTGACTGAACCTCTCTTCAGAGACTGCGATGCACTCACTGTGCACCGTATATCTGGTGTGGTGAAGGCAGCTTTCTTCAGTGAGGCCTGCCAGACCAAGTTTTGTAAAGGCCTGTGGTCTGGCCTGTGAGATAGTATGGAGGATCTTGCCTGAAACCTGCCTCTTCTGGTTTTACGTCACAAAAGGGAAATTCAGCAACATTTTCATAAATGAAAAATGGTAAGAATCCATCCTCCATGTAAAATTATCTCTATACCAACTGAAATATGAAACCGTATTTTATGTCTTTTAGAGAATTGATTAGTTTAGATATAATTAAAAATATACATTAAGATGTGATTAAAATAATTAATCTAGTAAATAAATTAATTTCAGTATGTCTAATTTAGTAAATCCCTGGCCAAATTTGTATTCTCCTCCAGAATTGACTACTTTTGTTGATTTTTAAAATCAGCTTTTTTGAGGTATAATTTTAATCCAACAAAACCACTAATTTGACGTCTTATAACAAATATGTGTAGCTGTGTTAACTATCATCAAAATCATGAAATAAAACCTTTCCCTTACCTAACAATGTTCCCACATATACTTTTTAATCGAAGTCCTTTCCAATTCTGTACTCTAGCAACTACATGTTGCTTCTTACCACTATGATTTTTGCATTTCCTAGAATTTTCCATGTGGGCTCAAATAACATAGTCTGTTGTATCTAGTTTCTTTAATTTAGTACAAAATTTTTGAGTTTCACTCATGTTGTTGTGACCATCAGTAATTATGTTTTATTTCTGAGTAATTCTTAATTATATAGATGTGTAGATATATGTAGATATAACACAATACATGTATCCATTCATCAGTTGATACGGATTTGAGCTGTTTTCAGGAGCTATGATGAATAAAGTCACTAAGAACATTCATATTATTTATGTGAATCAATGTTTTCATTTGTCTAAGGTAGCTACCTAATAATGGGGTTGCTATGTGATGAAGTAAGTACATATTTACCTTATCAATAAGGAATATCTAAACTGTTTCAAAGTGGCTGTGCATTTTGCATTCCCACAAATGCAAAACAGCAGTTTGGTTTCCTTAGTATCTTCATTAACATATGTTATTGTCAGTCTGTTTAATTTTAGCCATTACAATGACTATGCAGTGGTACTGCATTATAGTTTTAATTTACGTATCTCTAATGGATAATAAGGTGTAAATTTTCATGAACTTATTGAACATTCTCATATCTTTTTTGGCAACGTGACTGCTTAGTACTTTGGTCCATTTTTGGTTAGTTTGCTTGTTGATATGGTTAGGCTTTGTGTCACCACCAAAATCTCATCTTGAATTGTAATCCCAGGTATTGAGGGAGAGACAGGGTGGGAGGTGATTAGATCATGGGCGTGGTGACCCCCATACTGTTCTCGTGATAGTGCGTGAGTTCTCATGAGATCTGATGGTTTTCTAAGGTGGTTTTACCTCTCTCTCTTGCACTCTTTCTTGCCTGCTGCCATGTAAGATGTGTCTGCTTCCTTCCCAGATGACTGTGAGTTTCCTGAGACCTCCCCAAACAGTGGAATTGTGAGTCAATTAAACCTCTTTTCTATATAAATTAGCCAGTCTCAGGTATTTCTGTATAGTGGTGTGAGAATGAACTAATACAGGAAATTGGTACCAGGAGTGGGATACTACTATAAAGATACACAAAAAATTGGAAGCAATTTTGGAACTGGGCAACAGGCAGATGTTGGAACAGTTTGGAGAGAGCAGAAGAAGATACGATGTGTGGAAGTTTGAAACTTCCTAGAGATGTGTTGAATAGTTTTGAACAAAATATGATATGGATAGTAATATAAACAATGAACTCCAGGCTGAGGTGGTCTCAGATGAAGATGAGGACCTTGTTGAGAATTGGAGCAAAGGTCGCTCTTGCTATGCTTTAGTAAAGAGGCTGGCACCATTTTGCCCCAGCCCTAGAGATCTGTGTAACTATGAACTTTAGAGAGATGATATGAAATTTGAACTTATGTTTAAAAGAGAAGCAAAGCATAAAAGAATGGAAAATTTACCACCTGATGATGTGATGGAAAAGAAAAATCCATTTTCTGGAGAGAAATTCAAGCCAGCTGCAGAAATTTGCATAAGTAATGAGGAGCAAAATGTAAATTGCCAAGACAATGTGAAATATGTCTCCAGGGCATGTCAGAGACCTTTGTGGTAGCCCTTCCCATCACAGACCTACAGGTCTGGGAGGGAATAATGATTTAGTGAGCCCTACTATGTGCAGCCTCAGGACTTGGTACTCTACGTCCCAGCAACTATAGTCATGGCTACAAGAAGCCAAGGTACAGCTCACACCATTGCTTCAGAGGGTGTAAGCCCCCACCCTTGGCAGCCTCCACATGGTGTGGTTCTGTAAATGCATAGAAGACAAGAATTAAGGTTTGGAAACCTCTGTGTAGACTTCAGAGGATATATGGAAACACCTGGATGTCCAGGCAGAGATGTGCAGCAGGGCAGGAGCCCTCATGGAGAACCTCTACCAGGGCTGTGCAAAGGGGAAATATGGGGTTGGAGACACAGCACAGATCCCCCACTGGGACACTGCCTAGTGGAGCTGTGAAAAGAGGGCCACCATCCTCCAGACCCCAGAATTGTAGATCCACTAACAGCTTGAACCATGCACCCGGAAAAGCTGCAGACACTCCACATTAGCCATGAAAGCAGATGGGGGGTTGGGGAACTGTACTCTCTACCCTACAAAGCCACAGGGGCAAAGTTGCCCAAGGCTGTGGAAACCCACCCTTTGCAGAAGCATGTCTTAGATGTGAGACATAAATTCAAGGGATTTTATGCTGGAGCTTAAAGGTTTAATAACGGCCCCACTGGATTTTGGACTTGCATGGGGGCCTATAGTCCCTTTGTTTTGGTCAATTTCTCCCATTTGGAATGTGTGTATTTACCCAATGCCTGTAACCCCATTGTATCTTGGAAGTAACTAACTTGCTTTTGATGTTACAGGCTCCTAGGTAGAAAGAAATTGCCTTATCTCAGATGAGACTTTGGACTTGGACTTTTGGGTTAATGCTGGAATGGGTTAAGCCTTTGGGGGACTGTTGAGAAGGGATGATTAATTTTGAAATGTGAGGGTATGAGCTTTGGGAGGGACCGGGGAAGAATGATTTGTCTCCACCCAAATCTCATCTTGAATTATAATCACTAGGTGTTGAGGGAGAGAACTGGTGGGAGGTGCTTGGATCATGGGGGCAGTTTCTCCCATGCTGTTCTTGTGAGAGTGAGTTAGTTCTCTTAAGATCGGGTGGTTTAAGTCAGTTTTTCCTGCTCTCTCTTGCACTCATGCACTCTCTCTTCCCTGCCGCCCTGTTAAATGTGCCTGCTTCCTTTCTCCATGGTTGTAAGTTTCCTGAGTCCTTCCCAGCCATGTAAAACTGTGAGTCAATTAAACCTCTTTTCTTCATAAATGACCCAGTCTCGGGTATTTCTATATAGCAGTGTGAGAATGAACTAATACACTTGTCATCTTATATAATTATAAGAAATCTTTATTTATTTTTACATACAATGTTTATCACATGCCTATTTGGCAAATATTTTTTCCAGTGTTCGAATTGATTTTCATTTCTTTAACATTGTCTTTTGAAAACCACAAGATTTAAATTTCAAATTACAATTATCTATAATTTTTCTTTTTGGATTAATTTTTTTTGTCTAATATTTTAGAGTCAAAGGGCATAAATCTGTTTGCACTTTTAAAGTATTTTGATATTTATAGAGAAATGCATGCATTATCAATGGAATAATAACATGACACCTGCAAGTAGCACTTTGAAAATCCATTTTACTAATCATGAAGTGTTAATATGCCTGCCTATTATTTTTAATAAAAAGAAGCTTGAAATTACTAGGAGGCAAAGTTTAATAGCTGTCCCATTCCAAAACTTTTAATTTGGAGTGGCCATGGAATCTCATAATTCTAAATTTTATCTTTTGACCATGAATTCTTTTGTAACCAAAGGGGGATTTCTTGAAACATATTATTCATGATGAACTTTTTTGAGGATAAAGAAAGTAAGAATTATGAGAAAGTTAAAAATATTTAGATTTGAAATGCACTCCTTTAAATGAAGAAAATATATAAATATTGTGTTTTCAAAAACAGATGCTTACTTCTTCTTTTGAAAAAGTGTGTGTGTGTGTGTGCGTGTGTGTGTGTGTATGTACATGTGTAATCAAACATGTTTCACTTGGTAAAATAATAATGTTGAATCAATAATACTTGTGTTCTCCTAAAACGGTTAATACTATTCCTGCGTTTATAGTGCCAAGTCACTACACATTAAAAAGTCTTGCATCATGGCACCAACTGAAAAAGAAGAGATTGTCAACTATGTTTATATATTATCATAAAAACATAACCCAGAGTATTGGCAACTGTGTCCCATAGTGGGGACTTTGAGCAGTAAGAGCAGAGGGTGAAAGGCAGCGAATTGATCATTTCTTCTCCCTTCCTCCAGCAATAAATCCTATGGCCTATGGTTTCTCAGAAGACAGAGATGGAACAAACAATCACATTTCACAATAATCTTTGATGAGTTCATTAAAGTACTGTCTTTGATTTTTTCCCCTCATTCTCTGTCTGCATCCTTTTTACCTTCTTTCTGCTTTATTGGCATTGCACTGTAAGGAAGTATCCACATGCAAGCCTTTGAATCAGCCTCTGTTCTCTACGGATCTGTGGCTAACAGAAATGGCAAAGGTTAAAATATATTTAAAATTTCAACTCAAGCTTTTCAATGGATTTTGCTTTCTGGTGTTAGACACTTGAAAAGCACTTTTTTGAATGTTGCTGTAACATAAACCACAACAAGTTCAAACTTGGGTTTTTATTTCTTCAAATATAAGTAAGGTTCACATGGACCTAAAAACAATATTTAAAACTTCTCCTCCTAATACCAAGTAGTAAAAATACTATTACCTAGTATTATATATATAGATATGTGCTATATAATACATATGTGTATATAGTTATATGTATATATGTATATAAAACAAGCAATATGCAGATAAAAGTCTTTAAATTCACTTTCATTGGTTTACCCACAGTTAAGACCAAATGATGGCTTTATAAGCAACATTGTCAGTCTTTTTCCTGAAGGATTTATTAGCCAGATCTAGGATTTAACTTTTTTATTTTTAATGCTTATATTTTCCTCACATATTTTCCACATAACACTTTTATTAGATCTAAAACATAAAACTCTTAAACCATGCATTTTACATAATTTTTTCTTTTTTAGTTATAACAGTTAAATATATATATTTTAGTTATATTATTGTCAAAATGAATATATAGATATAAAATTATTTTATTCCTTCAATATTCTCAGACTGAGCTGGTGCAATTTGTAGTGGAATCTTGCAAAGAAATCAATTTAATAACAATTTATACCATATTACAAATCTGAATTTCTAAATCACTTGGATCTAACTTTAAAAGTTAAATGTAAAAAAAATTAGATATTTACTAGCAATATATCTATGCGTCTCCAAGAAAATGTCACTATTACATAATTCTATAACTTATATTACTGTGTCTATTTTTTATGTTTAAAATAGTTACCTGCATATTTGATATTTTGTATTCTGTGCTTCTGTTTAAAGTACTAAATTATTCAGTAATTTTATAACCATATCTAATAGCCTTTCTAGCATTAGATTATGAGCCAAATAGCATGAAAGTTAAATGAAATACAAAAGTGCTAACCATTAAATAATATCTACAAATTGGACTATGTTAACATTAAGTACTTCTGAGATTATTGAAGTAATTTTTAATTTCCCCAAATTCATCACCTAAAACAATAAAAAAGTATTTCAGTTATTTAATTCTGTGAAATAAACTTCCCAAAAACTTACTGGCTCAAAATAACATGTATATATATATATATATTTGCCATTATGTATGTTATATATAATGCTATAATATGTGTGTATGTATATCTATATTGATATCTATATATATATTTCTCAGTTGTTGCCACGATGCAGGACTTTTGAATCTGTAGTGGCTTGGCACTACAAATGCAGGAACAGTATTAAGTGTTTTAGTAGAACACACTTAATATTGATTCAACATTATTATTTTGCCAAGTGAAATATGTTTGACTACACATGTACATAATACACACATACACTTACACATACAATTTTTAGAAGAAGAAAAAAGCATCTGTTGATGGAAACACCATACTTATCTATAATATATAATCAATATATAGTTATATATAATATGTATTATTGGTTCAATATTATTATTTTACCAAGTGAAACATGTTTGATTGCACACAGGCATATACACACATATACACTCCACCTTTTTTTGGTAAATGACAAGTTTTCTGGGATGGTAGATGTTGTGACTATTTTTGAAAAATAGGATCTGCTGTACATAGCAACCAAAACGGCGGGCAGGGGAGGGGGGGGAGGGAGGAAACAGAGAGTAAGAAGAAAAGAAATGAACCCACAGCAAAATTAAATTTTATGTCTCCATGGATTCCAAATATGAGCTTGTGTGTTTATTAACGTTAAAAAAAAGTTGTATCCTCAACAGTGTGAGAGGAAACAGAGGGTAGACCAGTTACTCTGATGAGACTGAGAACTGGACAATCAGGAAATCAAAGACCTAAAGACATAAATACCATTCAATTCAGCAACCCCATTACTGCATATATACCAAAGGAATATAAATCATTTTTTCATGAAGACACATGCACACATATATTCATTGCAGCACTATTCACAATAGAAAGACGGGGAATCAATCTAAATGCCCATCAATGGTAGACTGGATAAAGAAAATGTGGTACATATACAACATGGAATACTATGCCACCATCAAAAAGAATGAGATTATTTCTGTTGCAGCGACACTGATGTAGCTGGAAGCCATTATCCTTAGCACACTATCATAGAAACAGAAAACCAAATGCCGCATGTTCTCACTTATTGATAGGAGCTAAATGATGAGAACGCATTGACACACAGAGAGAAACAATATAGCTGGGGCCTTTTGGAGGGTAGAGAGTGAGAGAAAAGACATAATCAGGAAAAATAACTAGTGGATACTACACTTCATACCTGGGTGATGAAAGAATCTGTACAGCAAACCCTCATAACACAAATTTAACTGTGTAACAAACTGGCATTTGTATCCATGAAATTAAAATAAAAGTTAAAAATAAAATAATAAATAAAAAGCAAAAAACAAATCAGATTTCCAAAGATACTAACTCATAAAATGAGGAATTTTTCTTTTTTCTTTCTTTTTTTTTTTTTTTGAGACGGAGTCTCGCTCTGCCGCCCAGGCTGGAGTGCAGTGGCCGGGTCTCAGCTCACTGCAAGCTCCGCCTCCTGGGTTTACGCCATTCTCCTGCCTCAGCCTCCCAAGCAGCTGGGACTACAGGCGCCCGCCATGTCGCCCGGCTAGTTTTTTTGTATTTTTTAGTAGAGACGGGGTTTCACCATGTTAGCCAGGATGGTCTCGATCTCCTGACCTCGTGATCCGCCCGTCTCGGCCTCCCAAAGTGCTGGGATTACAGGCTTGAGCCACCGCGCCCGGCCGAAGAATTTTTCAATTGGCAAAAAAGCTTCAGGAAAATTTGAAAATGAGACGCAAATATCCTCAGGCTACAATTGCATGAGTGCAAGAAAACTGCAGTAATGGTGGATGCAGTTTAGGTCCTCTGAACTCTCAACAATTACATAGGCTTTCTTCTGCAACAAGATTCTGCTTTGAGGAGGATCTACAGAATCAATATTTCACTGTGCAGAAACACAAGAGGTAAAAGAAAGACAATCTACAAAAAAAATGAAATAAAATGTGAGAGAGGGGAGTAGAGAAAGAATGTAAAAGGGCATATTTTTGAACACCTTTACTTTACATTAGCAACAGTATAGGGATCCTGAGAGTAAGGAAACAAGAAAAGCTAGCCTAGCTTATTTGCATATCTTAAGAATATATTTTTAATGAAAATCTCAACTAACAAATTTGACTGCAAATTGTGTATTTTAAACATTATAAGAGTGGGCTGGGGTTAAAAACAGTTGAAGTGTTTCAAACATTTTAAAATCACCTATTTACAAAGGCAATTGCAACCCATCAGAACTTTTCCTATCTACTGATTAAAACATTTATTAGATAATAATTAATTAGGTTAGATTACTAATCACTTGAAAAATACAGTTTTGCATTCCTTTGATTAAGACTCATAACTAATTCAAATCACCAATTTTGCCAATTAGATCAAAGTTTTCCGTTTTCTATTCATAGAACCTAATTTTAACATGACTTCTTTTTACATAACTTGTGTATATCAGATATTGCCACTTGAAATTTATCTTCACAAGGTCAATACCTACTGTGGCTATGGTTTTCCTATATTTGAAATACATGTTGGCCGGGGCGGTGACTCACACCTGTAATCCCAGCACTTTGAGAGGCCAAGGCAGGTGGATCACTTGAGGTCAGTAGTTCTAGACCAACCTAATCAACATGGTAAAACACCATTTCTACTAAAAATACAAAAATTAGCTGGATGCGGTGGTGTGTGCCTGTAATCCCAGCAATGGGAGGCTGAGACAGGAGAATAGCTTGAATCTGGGAGGCGGAAGTTGCAGTGAGCTGAGATTGAGTCACTGAGCTCTAGATGGGGCGACAGGGTGAGACTCTGTCTAATATATATATAAATATATATACACACACACATATATAATATATAGTATATAATATATATAAAGAAATAAATGTTACAAAAGGCTTTTCCCATTTCTGATTGTTTTGTTTACATAGTTTTCAAATGCCTGTGTATTAGCTCCACAAAAATGCTATGGCTGTCTCCTTCCCACAGCCCCACCCCCACTTATAAGAGATAGGTATTTATTGAAATGTCATTGTAATTTCCTGAGCAACACTATTGATACTGTTTATATTGTTTATAGTTACTCATCCCCCTGTTTAGGAAAATTAATTTCAACCATTGAGCACCTGTTTTTACGCCTTATTTAAAGGAGTTTGACCTTTCTACTTTCACAGGCAAGTGGAAAGTTTTATTGATTTAGAATAATGCACAGATATGCATGTGTTTACTCTGGAGAAAAAATGAGAAACACAAACATTTGTATATTCTACAAATCAGTAACTTCATTATTGATAAGGTCTTATGGGCAGAGAATCAATTACAAAGAGAACTATATGATGAAGATAGGTTAGCGATGCCAGAAGGCTGTTAGCTGGTGTCTCAGTTGGAGACATTGTTTAGCATTCTGATAATTTAAAGGAGACGGAGAAAATGAGCAATAATCAAATAATGGTTGTGTAGGTAGTGATTTACATTTTATTTACCTTTGGGTTTTCTTGCCATATGTTCATATTCAAATTAAAGAAGCAGTTGCATTTAATACAAATAAAAAAAGATAAATATTAGATTTATATAGAAGGACGCTCTTCTTTGCTATTTTTGTGCCTCATGTTTCCAACCTTATTAAGTAAAAATGAAGCTTTGTGGCCAGGTGGGTTACGGGCACTGCTGAGTTATGAGAAATTGCTCTACTCTTTATGGACATGAATGTTAATAGAGCTGAACATCAATTGATAGCTGTCACTCTTGCTTTAATTATATATAGATGAGCATTTCCCTTATTACCCCTCCATTTTCCTAGTCCTTCTAAGGACAGCATTTGAACCTTTCCATTTTTGGAAGATGAACCCTTCTTTTCATCTTCCAAACAATCATGAGTTAGGTTTCTACATTGTGGCCTTTTGGTATGTTTCTCATCTTTGTTCAGGGAAAGGCTGTGGAAGATGTGCAGTGCTACAAGGTATAAATGAAGGGGCTGAAATTCTTTTACTTTGGAATGTGAGGGTTGTCCCCAAAATGGGTAAAGAATGTGTTTTTACTTACTTTCTCTATAATCAAGAAACTGGGTCATTCTTGGAAGAGGATGCTAGTATTAGTGTCAGGTAAAATGCCTTAGGCTTATTTTTTTCACTTTGGGGAAACTGTTTTTTATACCAGCATAGTATGTTCAAATAATGTGGATCTTCTGTTAATGATTCCATGGAAGATTTGGTTTTCAATATATGTAGCTTATATATTTAAACAGTTTCCTGCTTGATAAAATATAAATATAAGTCCAAATTATTTTTACTTTAAGATAAGGAAAATACATTGCCACTAAAATAATCTAGAATCAAGCAAGTCATAATGTAATGAGCACTTTACATAGTTAATGCTGTGAGGACGTGTTAAAAAAAAGACTGTATTTTTCTCTTCAAGGTGTTATGTAGGTTGTCAGAACAGATCAATACCTAAAACACAACGGTTGTTCCAACAAGAAATATAAATAATTCTATTAAACAGGAGTAAAGAAAGAGACCTCAGAGCACATGAGGCTGTTGAGAAGCTTTCCACTTGCTTCTTGTCCTCCACACTCATACCTTCAACAGCATAATCTTCCCCCAGAGACCTTCAGGGCAAATCCTATCAAACCCTACATTCTTCTTTGCATCACTTCTCACAATGAGACTTGAACCACCCACTCAGTCATCCCTCACTAACTGAGTCCCTGCTTTACCTGACTCTGTTTGGCCCCATCTAAGTCTATTTGTCACCCATAAATAAGTCCATAAAATCTTCTATGATATTTTATAGAACCCATGTTCTGACATAAACAGAACTTCCTGTATCTCCAACTTCTTTTTCAAACATTTCCTTGCACTTCTCCTTCCTGTTCTAACTGAAATTTGCTTCTCTCTTGGAGACATGACTTTCTCTTTGCTCCTGTTAAGTACGGCTATTCTCCCACAGTCCTCATATCACTAGGCTTAGAGATGACATGAAAGCCTCCAATATGCGTCATGCTTGCTTCTCCCTAAAAGGAAGAGTTTTCTGCCTCTCACACACAAAAATTCCATCCTTGAAGCACAGGCCATCGGATATTATCCACTGTTGCTCCTATAGCAACAACTATGGACTCCCAAAGGCACTATCTCTGTCTGGCTATTTCAAAACTCAGTGTACTCTCACTTTCTCTGATACTGTTCTTATCATAATGATTAATCATTTTGATTTACATAGACTATAACCTTGTCATTAGAAATAATTACACTCTTTCTGTCATCTTATTTTCAAGTATTTTGTTTTTAAAATACCTCTGCTACTTTTTTACCTTT
This sequence comes from Trachypithecus francoisi, assembly GCF_009764315.1. Classification (NCBI taxonomy): domain Eukaryota; kingdom Metazoa; phylum Chordata; class Mammalia; order Primates; family Cercopithecidae; genus Trachypithecus; species Trachypithecus francoisi. Next base: position 67,976,714 of record NW_022681454.1, read on the forward strand.
CTTCTTGAACCTCGGCTCCAATTTCCTCTCTCTCTACCGGAACCTTCCCTACTTTAATTCAACAACATTTTAATGTCCCTCATGCCCTCGCCTTGTCACTTTTATTTTTACCTGTCTTAGATTCCATACATAGCCTGTTAATGTAATTGCTTCCTTGCAGATAATTTTATCCATATTTCCTCTTGTCTTATCTTACGAGGCAATTCTCTGACGATGGTCATAACCATCTCTCCACGTGCTTTTCTTCTGAACTTAAAAGGTAAATGTGGCCGGAAGAAAACTCATAATTATGTCAAGCCACCTTAGTTTACTCCTAATCAGTAATCATTAGTGAAATGTTAGTGTTGTTTAACAATGTGACTTCATTTCCCTAGCTGTTTGGTTTTCTTCTCTCCGCATAACTATTTCACAGTTTTCCTCTCATCACACTTCTACCATCACATCCATCAATCTCAGCCAATGATATTGATTCTATTTCTTTCAGAAAATAGAAACTTTCAGAAAAAAGGTATCCAAAAAGGAATACTAAAACTAATATTCTCTGAATCCATAGCTTCACTCTTACTACAATAGATGTGCTATCCTTGTTTTAATCTGAGGTTCATCCTTCCTTTCTGCCCTAGGTTCTGTTTCATTATCCTTTAACAAGGATATTTCACTATCAATTGTCACTGAATATTCCTGAATCATATTTTTAATTTTTTAATTTTTTACTGGATCATTTTCCAAGAGCATACAAATAGTCTCTGATATGTCCTGTTCTAAGAAAGAAAAAAAAAAAAAAACCTTCCTTAACCTCAATTATTGTTCCATGTATTACGCTCACCTTTATGGAAAATTCTTTACATTATTGTCTCTAATCACAATGCCTCACAGGAACTCAACCATTAATTGTATTGACTTCAACATATAAGCTAGTATTTTCTTGATTCAAGCTGTAATGGGATTGCTGCAATATCCTAGTGAAATTGCTGTAACAGCCTAACAGCCTTTCGATTGGTTTCCCAGACTCTAACTCTACTCCTTTTGTTTTTGTTTTTGTTTTTGTTTTTGAGATGGAGTCTCACACTGTCGCCCGGGCTGGAGTGTGATCTCGGCTTACTGCAACCTTTGCCTCCCAGGTTCAAGCAATTCTCCTGCCTCAGCCTCCCAAGGAGCTGGGATTACAGGTGGCTGCCACCATGCCCAACTAATTTTTTTGTATTTTTAGTACAGACGGGGTTTCACTATGTTGTCCAGGCTGTTCTCAAACTCCTGACCTCGTGATCCACCCACCTTGGCTAGCCTTACTCTTTATAGGCAGTTCTACTAGACAACTAAAATGATCCTTCCAAAATGTAAGTCTGTACATATCATCCTTTTGCTAAAGCCTACTCCATTCAAAGCAAAATCCAAATCCTTATATGTCCTACAATATCAACATAATGTGAACACCATCACCTCCCACAACTCTCTTTCCTCATTCCTAACATTTGGCCACCAGTCTTAGGGCCTCTTTTGCCTAAAAGATGCTTCCTCCAAGTTTCCACACTATTTTTCTCATGCTTTTTACAGGTCTCTGATCAAATATTTTCTCTTTATCTTTTCTTCCCTTGATTGTATTGTATAAAATAAAAGTAGCACTTTACCCCTTCCTGGACTTATTTTTTTCTATAGGACTTTTGCCCACTGATGTATGTTATAATCTGTTTATCTGTTTATTGTTGGAAACCATTTTATCAGTCTTTTTAAAACTTTTTTCTTAAAAAAGTAAATTTTTCATAAAACATATGACTCAATATTTTACCCATCTTGTTCATGTATAAATACCTATTAAAGTGCCTAGAATGCAGAATGTATGCATTAAATATCTGTTGAATAAGTAATTTTTAGGACTACCTCATAGGAAAAGTACCATATGGTTAAACGATTTAAATGTTTTTAAGTGCTGAGTGATGGTACACAATGCTGCAAGTTTGTAACTTTCTACTCTAAAGTGAGTTGTATTCAAGCTATACTATTTTAAATAAAGAGAAAATATCATAAAACCTTCACTTGATCATTTAACCATTAATCTGTCCATTTCTACTTTCAAAATTACTTTCCCTTATACAGTTGAGGCTGGCTTGTGTGCTAGGGACTGCACTAAGGACTGAGGAGACAATAGCCAACTGGTCTCTGAGAATAGCCTGTGTTCTTCAAATAGTGAAGCTTGCATCCACTTTCTGGAGGCTAACTCTGTAATATTTTTCACAGTTAATTATTATAGGAACATAATTATCATTGTACATGTTGCTGAATTAACTATACCTTGAAAGTTTATAATGTTTTTTATCAGTTCTAATTCAAATTTATTGTTTTAAAAATCTCTAGGGTGACAGATGCCATAGCTATCTTTAAAAATCTGCCCTTTACAAGGACTCTATGGGCTATGTATTCTTTAACCCCATCTTACAGAGAAGAACAGTGAATCTCCAAGCAACGTGTTAAGAGTAATCAACTAATAAGTGTCTAGAACTTACCTTTGAATGCAGGGATCTCAGATATAGCAACTCATATTAATTCAACAACTTTTTGCTCAACTACACAGTAACAACATTATTTGAGGAAGACTTCACAGTAACAGAGCTCATGGTAGCAGAATGAGTTGTCCTTAAATCTGTAAACATCTGAAGACATTTTTGTCTCCATGATAATATCTCATATCTGTATGATTGCTACTTGTCATACTGGCATTTGTAGATAAATTTTGCAACTTGTATGTTTTCAGGTTTTATCTTTTGACTTGGTTAGCATCAAGCTCTAAGGCACTCACCACACTCCCAGAGTTTCAATTGGTAAGAAAACAATGAGCTCCAATGGATTTAAACAGTTTGTTACTCAATGCAAAGTAGTTAGTGCAAGCTTTATGTCTGCATGTGTTCCATACCTCTCCCAGGCCTCATGGGGCCAATACTGAGGCAATCTTAGTTTTATTTATACACATGAGGATCTGCTTTATAGTTGACAATCTCTGAGGTTAGAAACTCTCCAATTTAATAAGTGGTCTTCTATCAAACATGCTCATCCTCTCCTCCAAAGATACACATTTTTATAACCTGGGAATATAATCAAGGGTGGAAAGGAGGCATTCTCTATATTTAATGATACTGGTTAGGAAATAAACCCACTCTCTGTTCCAGAAAGAGACACTATCTCTAACCTCCCAGGCAATTTTCTGTCAAACATTCTTGAAAAAAAAATCCCAAAGTTTTCACAAGACATGTAGGAATGCCCTGGAGAATTGCCCCCCCATATTTGGGTATTGTACGTATCCTTGTCAGTTTCCCTCATCTTAGGTGTTCACAGCATTTTAGGTCATTTGAGACTTTGCTATACTCTATACTGAGTGCCTGGTCTAGCTGATTTTCCAAGCCTCTGCTGCAGATTTACTTATTCCCTACTGCATGGGTCCCATGGCAAGCTTACAAATTAAACTCAGGTACTCTACAACCCCCAACCTGGGACCTAGGAAAGTGAAATTCCAGCTCTTTCTCTGTCCTATTATGCTGTACTTCTTTGTTGACCTTGACATAGCAACAGCCCAAGATTAAGGTAGTAATAGGCTGTATGGGGTAATTAATTTCCTTCTAAAATCCACATGCAAATATAAGCAAGCACTCTCCTGTTTTCCAGGTTACCTTTAAGCTATCTAACACAACTTTCTCTTGTAAAGTTGATGGTCACAAGATCAGAACCTGCTATTCTTTGGATATTTGTCGCCTCAAATCTTATCTTGAAATTTGATTCTCAGTGTTGGAGGTGAGGCCTAATGGAAGATGTTTGAGTGATGGGAACAGACCCCTCATGAATAGATTAATGCCCTGAGGGGGAGGGAGTTGAGTGATTTCTCACTCTATTAGTTCCTGGGAAAGTTGTTGCTAAAAAGAGCCTGATGCTTCTCCAGTTTCACTCCTTTCTTCTCTCTGGCTGTATGATCTCCATATACACCAGCTGCCCTTTTGTCTTCTACCATGAGTGGAAGCAGCCCAAAGCCCTCACCAAAAGCTGTTGCTGATGCTATGTTTCTTGTACAGCCTGCAGCATGATAAGCCAAATAAGCCTCTTTTCTTTATAAATAACCAAGCCTTGGGTATTCCTTTACTGCAACACTAAATGGACTAGACAGAGCCTAATCAAGTGATCCCCCTCTGCCTCCATCCCTAACTTTTCCTGGCAATGCACTGTAGACAGAAGAGTCAGGCTTTATGTTTCAACTTTTGGTCACCTTCATATGTCAAAAGCATATCATATATTATCTCTCTATCTCCTATCTATCTTTATTATCATAAATGCTATATCTATTTTATTTGACTTTTTCTGTCCTGGCTCTTCTTTAAAGGAACTTAGAAAACCCTTGCTCTCTACTGTTTTTAACATAACTTGTCTTTCAACCATATCACTGTGCAGTAAAATATTGCACAGAATATTAGAACATACCTATTATTAATGTTTTATTTTATACTTTTATAGTTATAATCTAAATCCTCCATAATCCCAATCTCAAACACAAGTTTTGGTTTGACCAGGAAAAATGTCACCTTCAGAAAAATCACAAATAGAAAAGAAAGTCAATGTATCTTTAATGCTACTCCCACTTGCAAATAATTATTTATTACATCTTAGTTTTTCTAGGTTTAAATTCAGAACCACCGTGGCTAATGATCCCACTATATGCTGACTAAATTTCACCATTTTGAGAGTCATAGATTTCTGTCTGTTTCAACTCTTGCATTCCAAAAAATTGTCTTGTTTTTTCTCAGTACTAGGAGGGATACTATATGTGTTGACAACATTGTTTTGCAAAGAAATAGATTCAGTTTTAGAAGGAAAGACTTCAAGGTAGAAGGCTGACAGGAAGATTACCCTATTATGGTTCCCTCATAGGGCATCTTTCTGTTCACATTGTTAGAAGTATGAATGTGAAATACAATAATTAATTCCTATAGCTACATACTACTATCTAACTGCTTGCCCATATTTAATTCTTTTATTATATATAGGTTACATCATACTCTTTAATTATTACTGTCATATTTTTTAGTACACACTATCAAAATGAATCTGTTTGGTCAATGAAGCACTCACTTATTTTCAACTGCCTAACATTCATTGTTATGCTCCCAGATGCTCAATTTTATTTATTTTTATCTCCTGTATTCATTTTCAATATAATGAATACAGGCAATAATAGTTTCAGACAATTAGCATCTCATAGCAGCTTCAAACAAATCACCCTCACTGAAGCTTCCCTCTTACAACTGATTTTTATTTTCCAACATTTAGAAAAGATTCCTGAATATTCATACATCTTTGTTTGAACTGTGGCAAAAAATTAATATTTGGCAAAATATTGACATGAACTTTTGTCTAGAAATTAGGCAGACTGAATTTTCTTCTTAGTCTGACAATAGCTATGAAAACTTGAGAAAAAAAAGAAGATCTGTGAAACTGTTTTCTCATCCCTAAAGTGAAGATGTTGAATTATACAATCACAAAATTATTTTTGGTTCTGCAATTTCAGGATTCTTTGTATTGATTATAATTATTTCTCTATTTAAAACAAAAGTATGATTGTATACAAAAGGATTAAGTAAACATAAGTGTAATTCATTGACCAATTAATTTATTCAGTAAGAATCTATTGAGCACTCAGTATGTTAAAGGCAGATAGTCTCTCCTGAGTAGAGTAAAATGAGTGATAAATAGCTCTTATCATGAGGAAGTTTGTATATATTTATGTAATATATACAACTAAAGAACCCTGGTTTGGTACTAAACCAGAACTAAATTAGTCACCAAATTCATTTAAGTAAGCTAAGAAAACTACATTTTATCATTTTGTCTAAAAAAATTTATTAGCCCTTCATTCAACAATTGTTTGCATACTATGTGACAGACACTGAACTAAATGTTGGTAAGCAAAATATTTTAAAAATATCTTTGCCTGTGCATTTTCTGTTGTCTTTCCCTGGAATGTCTTTCCCAAATCTTTGTGTGACTCACTCCCTCACTTCATTCATCATTGGAAGGTAAACTCCCTTAAGAACAAAATGAAATGAGTGAGGAAAAGAAAAAAGCCAAAGATGACTCCCAGGATTTTTTCCCGAGTAAATTAGTGATGATAGTGCTGATTCTTGAAGTGTAAAGAGAAAGGATGTTCAGAGTTTCAGGCAGGAAAACCAAGATTTCTGTTTCACATCTTGCAGTTTGGAAGCAAGTTATGGATGAGAGTGAATATGTGGAATTAGCGGTTGGATATATGAGTCTGAAGACCTAGAAACCGGCTGGGACTAGAGAAATACATTTGAGATTATTCAGCATATAGATAATATATAAAGTCATGAGACTTTAATAAAATTACCTGGGGAGTTAAAATTGACAGTAAGAAGAATAATTTTTGGTTATTCTTGGAATTGAGATAGCACTGAATGTGTTATAAATTTATAAAGATAATACATTTTAGGAAAAAATTGATTTATTTTTACACTTGAGTCTGAATTGAAAGCTAAGACAATTTTTATTTCATGTTTCTCTTTTATTGCTAAAAGACAATATTCATGGCCCAGCATGGGAGCTATTTCAAAGATCTGAAAGCTAAAATTCGGGAGAAAATAAGAATTAGTGCAGAGTGGGTGGTAAGGGAAGAAAAATGAATTTATGAAACTAGCATTATATTTTATTTTTCTGTTCATTTGCATTTACATGACTACTTTAAATATGTAGTTTCTTTTGTTTCACAGTTTTAAAATTATTTTTCTTTTCCCACTATTTCATGAAATGTTTCTGTGTGAAGATGAATAGTGTTTAGGATGTTCTCTATTTTTGCTGCTGACAGGAGTATAAAAAGTTACTGGGAAATGAATGGTGTTTTATAGTAGAAGTTAGAAATGTCTAACTGTTGGGTTATAAAGAATATATGCTTCTAGACCTGGACTATTGAATTATACAGAAGGAAGAATAATAAAAATTAAGTTGCAGATGGTATGTACACATGTATCCATCTTCTTTGAAATTAGTCATGTTTTCTCACAACTGGGACTTGTGTCTATGGGGTATTGGTGTGAGTAATTCTAGCGACTTTCATGATTGTTTATAAATAATATTCCATTGATATATCTAAAGTACATTAAATGCTTTGTGCTGAATTTCAAATCATTCATTATGTTGAAGAGCTTTCCTTTTCTGGAATGGTTCTATATTTTTGACACATTTATTACATCTTAAACGAAGACAGAAGCACACGTAGATATTCTCAAGATCTTTAGCAACCAGAAGACGTGAATTAAGAGTAAACTTTATATCTATTAGACTGGCAAAACCTGAAAAGTTGGAGATTGCCAGATGCTATCTATAATGTGTTTTGCTGTTGAGAATGCAAAAGGTAGAGTCATATTTGGGAGCAAGTCTTAGCAATTCCTTTCTTAAACATCCCAAATAAATTACTTCAGTCATCCACAAACAGACATATATACATATATTCATTGTAGCTTTATCCAGGCGGTTCATGAGTTGTAGATGACATTGTTGTTCATCACTGAAAGAGAAAATAGGTCATGTGGTGGATGCAAGTGGTAGATAGATACATTGAAGCCATTAGAAGCCACAAGCTAGATGTATTCATAGAAATAAGTATAGGTCTTAAAAGTACTATTTAGCATGGAAAAAAAGAAAATAAGTAAGAAACAATGAGATATGAAATGTATATCACAATAAAATGTAGTTAGAGGTACATGTACTTAAAGCATTTTGTAAAATACACAAATTGCACATTAAATATAATTGAATTACTGCCTATTTTTGGGAATGAGAATGAGGTGAACAAAGAGGAGAATCCTTGAACAGACCAAAGATGATAATCTCCCATGAACTGTGGCATAAAATCCTAAAAAAGAAAAAAAAAATTGCGAACTGCAAGCACATAAATGGTATTTAAAATCATGGATTAATGATGTCCCCTACGGAAAGTGTACAATTACAGAAAAGTGTCATTCAACATAGCTCCGTAACACTATAAAAATTTAAATAGCAAACAGACAAGATGAGGAATGAGTATGGAACTGTCAATAATAGTGTTTACATAGTCCTTACTGTGCTAGTCATTGTTCTAAGTCATTATCATGTTTAACTTATTTAATCAAGCAACAATGTAAGTTAGCTAATATCATCCTCATCATTATCTTCAGTTTACAGATTTGGAAACAGAGAAGGAAAAAAATTTTCTGAAATCACGCAATGAATGGAAAACTTTAGTTTCAAATGCTAGGAGCATTGCTTCAGAGCTTATGGATCAAGCCATTACACTATGCTCTCTCAATACTTGGCAAAACTAAGGGTTTGGAGTCATGGATGCATGAACAATAAAGTTTCCAAATTAAGGCAGTAGTCACATGGGTTAAATGTTGTCTCTAGTAAGGTGAGAAAAGCAAGAGAGATGAGAAGTTGTAAGTGGCAAGGAGTTATAAAATCATGGACTTCGTGATTTTATAGAGCATACGAAACTGAGACTTCACAATCTACTCATCCTTTCTACTTCATTCCTTGCCAAGTTAGAAGTACAAACTCATTTTCTTCCATAAAATTCAAAGTTGGTAATCAAAGGAATAGAAAATCGAGTGAAAAGTAAAACAAGAAAAAATAGAAAGTAGAGGTAATTACAGATTACAACAGTAGAGGTTCTTGATCAACAGACTAAGGTAAGCTGCAATGAGGAGAGACATCAGTGAAGACAAGAGATCTAAATGAATCCAGAAAAGAAGCCTGTGTTACAGAGCCTCAGATGCCCTAAAATTTTGAATGAAATGAAAATCTAAGCCCAGAATCACTTAATATCTTCTAAAGACATTGCAGCATAGCATCAAGGGATAATGCTAGAAATTACTATTGTTGACTCTTAGTTATTCAAAGAAAGATAAAATTATGTTCAATTAACTTTCTAATACATTTTATAGAGTGTTCTATCAAAGGGAAAAAAAGGAGATTGACTCTTCAAATTGACTGGGAATGTCAAAGAACATAATACTCTCCACTGAAATCTTGTGGGTTAATGAAGAGGTCATAATGAGTAATTATAGATCACTATAGAGATATTATATATGCTATAGAAATTATACATATGCTATAGAAAGACTGTTGCTTGCTTCTGTGTGCATGGTATAGATTTCACCAGTGTTTATAACTCATCATTCAAGGTAGTTATAAACTTATAACTTATTTTACTTATAAAGTTTACTTATAAACTTAATTTACAAAGTTACAAGACTTACTCAATATAAAGTAGGACAGAATGCACCCATACATGTATAAAACAGAGTTATCAAGACACAGCAATAAAAGAGACAGTCATATTTTATACTTAAGCCTGAATAAGAATACATGAATAGATTAGTTTTAATTTATTTGTCAAATGGTTTGCTATATCTAATTTAGGTCCCATTGAAAGCAGTGTGACACTTTACAAAGAAAAATTATATGATAAATACAAATTCAGCAGTGTCAAAAAAGAAGATAGATCTGATCAATCATGGGCTCCAGTTTGAGAAAGATACAAGTCAATATATTAATAATTTATTTAACAATCTTCTGATTGAGAAGTAGGGTGACCAATAGAAAATTTGCAGGCACAACTTGATTCCATGGTAATGAGTACTGATTTTGATACTTATTGATAGGAAACACTTCACAGAGAAGAGAAGTAGTTGCTGTCAGGTAGCACATATATAGAATAGGTATTAAGAGATTCATTGATTCCAGAGTCAGACTGCTTGGCTCTGAATCCCAACTCTGCAATTTATTAGAAATGTAACATTGTTGATTTACTTAGCCTTTTATGCCACCCTTTTCTGTAAATTCAGAATATTAGCACTTACCTTGTAGGGTTATTACAAATACTAAAATAACTATTTTGTATGAGGCACATAGAACAGTACCTGGAATGTTACTATTAAAATTAAAGAAAGAGAACAAGTTAAATAATGAACAATTTCTGCTTCTGTCATCATTGAAATGGAAACTTATGCCACTGTACTTATTATTCGGATGTTTTATATTATACATACTTCACACTGGAACACAATTACTTTTTTCTTAATCAGAAGATATTAATATCAGTACTAAAATGAAACCCCCAGCTAAATTTAAAAATCAAGGAATCTTGAAAAATTGGACAAGTTACAAAGGGAAAAAGTATCAAATACTAAAACGGCTAGCTTCAAAACAGACAAGTGAAGTAAAAACCAAATAACCAGTCCTAAGTCACAAAGTTCAAGACAAAGTATAAGCAGGGATATATTATGTTCAAAAAATTTTAAAATCGAGTTCCTGAATGTTGGGTGTTGCTAAATCCCTTCTGCCTGTGATCACTTTGGTCACATAGACCATGACTGGGCTGATCCTATAGGCAGAAGTCAAAGTACTCCAAAGGTGGACAGAGGATGAATGAAGGAAATAACAGCTAGTCTCAGTAAGAATAGTTATGCCATTAATTAATTTATTTTTACGTAGAATGGCAGTATCATCAAATAAGTTATAAATGTCAAACTTGAAAACATTTTTTCTTATGTCAATCTCGATGGCATAGAATTCTCAAAAGACTGCATTGTTGTGAGTGTCTTAAGTAGCTGTATATATACCAATAAAAGAAAATACCTAGAGAATCTCAGGAGATCAGAAAAATACATCTTAATTGTAGTTTTTACTCATCCATGTTTTAATGAAGAATTATGGCCTGCATGATAAAACCTTCAATCACAAGTACAAAAACTGTAACTTTGGTGTTAGAAATTTTGAAAACTTCCTCTATTTAACTGTATGGAAACAGTGAGAAAGTATGTGTTGTAAAGATAGAGCCAACCTTTTTCTTAGGTTGGAAAAAGAAGACCTAAGCTACATTCAGCTCAAGGCTGACATTGAGCAATTAGTTTAAACTCCATCTCAATTTACTTTTCTCTAAAGATGAGTCAAATGTGCTCTCTCTTCTGCAGAGTTGGAAGGTGAAATCAAGGAGTGTGTAGATAAAATGTTTAAACCACTTAAATGTCCTACAGATGCAAATTACTGTTGTTATATAACATAGCTGACATAAATATAATTATGGGATGATATATTGTAATTATCTATGTCTGTATAATAAATGTTTTCTTTTGGCCAACTGACTTTTGCTGCTTTCTTAGAACAGGGTGACTCAAGAAGAATAAAACAATCCAAAAATTAGTATACATACAAACATGTTGTTAAACACAATGGTAAAAGAACTATCACAGTTATTTATATAATTTTATAAACATTGATTGTGTACCTTTTATGTCATGTTGCATACATCAACCTTGAACTTCATCCCAGATGGACTGAAGCATATCACTTTTAGTGGGTGAAATGATATACCGCATAGTTAATCACCCTAAACAGAATAGGTTTGATGGTAAAAAGAAAAAGTAAAAATAACCTTCTATTTAAAATATATATATTATATTATCAGTGATTATTTTATTATTTTGACATACTCATAAAATATTTTATTCAAAAATAATTTTCAAAAAATATTTTTTAAAAAATTATAAATTCACATGAAAGCAAAATTTATAATCTTCATGTTTATGATCATCAAAAAATAAAAGCGCTTTGACTATTCTTAGCATATAGTCATATATTTTAATCATTTTCTTACACTTAATGTCTCTAATACTATATCTTGAGTCTTTTCCTGAAAATAATTTTAAAAAGGTTCTAATTATCATTGTTTTATATATATATATATGTAATTAGTCTATTATATGGTCTCTTTTTGAAAAAATAAAATTGGTGACAATATTATTTAAGCTTTTATTTTAGACTAATTGTCTTTTTGTAGATGATAATCTTTTAATCGATAAATATTCTCTGTATAGACACTGATATGCTTGGTAAGCTCAGAGAAAATGCTACTAAGAGGAGGTTATCTCAAGTCTCAAATTTTTCATGTTATAATATGTAAATATTTCAACTCTTTTTTAAATGAGTACTCTTTGCAAAGATTCTCTTCTTTTGATAAGTATTTTATAGTTGTAATATGCAAATTCCCAGCCCATCTTTTTCTACTCACTCAAATGAGACTCTAGAAAGTTTGTATACAATCAGAAACAATGAATATGAAGGAATGCTTTCCTCATGTGTAAATTTACCTCAAAATGAACTTTGGATAATTTTTGTGTTTTGTCAATCAGATACGTGAAAAAAAAAAACTTATTTTGAAATATTTGTAACTTTTTAATTACTTTGTTGGGAACAAAATATATTGCCTACTTGAATTTTTATGAACTATATAATTATGAGAATTAGTGATGGCATTAATGCTAATAGTGATACGTTAGTAGCAATGATAGACTTTTTGTGAGGACAGTATAAAACAATTCAGGTTAAGCTATTAGCATAGTCTTTGTCCTATAATTAAAGCTCAACACATTTTCCTGCAGCTGTTATTTCTCAAATGAATCTTCTGTTTAGGTTCTTTATCCAATTTATAATTAGTGAATTTATTCTTTTTTATAAGCTTTTGAATTCGGCATTTACACTGAGGTCATTCACCATTGTCAATAAATGTCATTTTTAAAAATTTAGCATTTCCTTTTAACATTATAAATTTTATTTGTTACCAGGCATTGATTTTTAATTTTTAAATAGAATTTATAGATTTATTTTTAAGTTTTAAATTTGTTTGGTGTACATTCACGTTATACAATTTTTTGTTTTCAACTTATATTTTCAAAATGAAGGAATTGTTATTCCTCCTAAATAACAAAATACTTTGCTGATATTTTTATATGTAATAGCTTACTTATCCTTCTTTTCTAAGGTAAGAAGTAGTTTATCCAGAATTTTGGTATAGTGTATGAGGCATGAATTTTACTTTTTTTTTAACAAGTATCCATTAAATGTTTTACCATAGATAAATGTTGACCTTTAGCATACACTTTTAGATATATTATTATGTATTAATTTTATGAACATAAATCTTTATTTTTGTTATATTTATTCTCTTGGTTTGTTAACATATGACTCCTACAGGAGCATATAGTTTTCATGATTTTGCATTCTTAAACTTGATTGTGGTAAGTCTGAAATAATAACAGGAGTTTTAAAAGGATATATATTCAAGCTATTTCCAAAGATGTGATTACGAAATATTTTGAGGTTTCCTTTAGTGATGAGGGTAAACAGATGGCTGATAACATGAGATAAGTTGAGTTCACCAAGGTGATGAGTACTTAGGAGGTGGTAGAACTGAATGCACACTTTATTTAGCTACTAGATAAATGTGCATTTCCACAGTCTTTTTTTTTTTTTTTTTTTTTTTGAGACCGTGTCTCGCTCTGTCACCCAGGCTGGAGTGCAGTGGCCGGATCTCAGCTCACTGCAAGCTCCACCTCCCGGGTTTACGGCATTCTCCTGCCTTAGCCTCCCGAGTAGCTGGGACTACAGGCGCCCGCCACCACACCCGGCTAGTTTTTTGTATTTTTTTAGTAGAGACGGGGTTTCAACGTGTTAGCCAGGATGCTCTCGATCTCCTGACCTCGTGATCCGCCCGTCTCGGCCTCCCAAAGTGCTGGGATTACAGGCTTGAGCCACCGCGCCCGGCCCATTTCCACAGTCTTAATCTTCGATAAATAATGTATACATTAGAGTTAGAAGGTAAGAAAGGGTGAAGTGAATCCAATCATTGCCTGAAAATTTTCATAAACAATTCTATGTGGTAGTTTGACAATGAAGAATCAATCAGACAAGAAAATCTAAAAAAAGAAAGCTCTTTTTCAACTTTAATTAAAATAAGACCTTGAAAGTTAAAAATCCACTGTGCTAAGATTTGGCATAGTTTTGAAAAGAGATCTGCTTCAAGCTCAGGATGACATGCAGAAAAGCAGGATTTTTCACAGAAACTAATCTCATTTTTTTTTATATAAGGGCAAATCCAAAATCAATTCTGCTTTAACAGAATTGATTAGGGATCAGGATTACATATAAATGCTGAATCAACATTCAAGACAACAAATTATACTGGAGACCTTCTTAATGCAGATTGACAGTCACTAGATGAATGTGACATAATTGATCCTTGTTCTTGGTCTAATAATTATTCATTTATGTCCAAACAATTTTCTGAAAAACACTCATTCTCCCCTTCCTTCGATTTTTAAATTATCTCCACTGTCCTAAAGTTCAATTTCCTGAAATTTCCTTTTTTATTATACTAAGTACAATTTCTAGAAACCTAAAAATCTTGAGAAATTTGGCAACTTAATTATCTGGAAAAACTTCTTAGGAAATAAGCAATTAAAAGTGATTAATCGTAGGGAATGCCATTTTGAAGATACTGTCTGAAGAATGTTCTTGGTGGATATGAAAATGTTTTTAAAATTTGAAAGATTAATATGGTTTGTGTTTGGTTTATTTATTTATTTATTTATTTATTTTTTAAACTCTCTTAAAGCTACATTCATGTTTCTGGATTTACTGTTAACATTCTTGTCAATGGCATCCTAACTTCTGACATGTATCATTTTAATCATCTTCCAAGAATGTTCTTGTTTCCATAGTGGTATGAAGCTTTTCTTTCAACAGGAGAATGATTTGTGACCTTGCCACTAAGAGTGAAAAAATGTGTTGAACACCTTTACTGAGATACTAGTCACTATGAGTTTGTAAAGAGAGCAGATTTTCCTCCACTAACATTATTAAAGCTGACTTATTATTTTTTGTATAACTTCTCATCTTATGACTCACACAGACCTTTGACAGTTAGGTTCACTGCCCTTGGCCAGGCTAATCTTGGCTTTATATGATTCTGTCTTCTCTGGTGTAGAGGAAACAACTTTTATTTTTATTTTTATTTTTCTTGTAAAGTTGGTCTCATCTGGCCCAACATTTGTACTGGTAACTTTACACTTCATGATCATTTATATTATCCTACTGTTTTCATAAGATTGGTGGTTCAAATTCTAAATCTTTCTGGGGGTGAGTCAAGAAGCTCAGTTTTTTTTTCTCTCTGTCCCTGGTAATAGGAATAAAAAAAAGGGCAAAAATAATTCTAGGTTGAGTATATCTTCTCTGTAGATGCAAAATCTCTTTTGCTTGGATTTCCTAGGTTCAATCCTTTAATTATTAATGAATATTACAAAAATATTTAACTGTGACCTGTATCTAATCCACAATTTCTAATGTTTTAGTTGGTATTAATAAGAATATTTTGATACCTTTATCTTTTACTCTACAAGTTTAATTATCAATTAATTCTGCTTACAGGTGATATATGAAGTGTGGGAAATAGTTAGTAGTAAACCCTGATAGAAGAATACACCTGTTTCTAAAAAAAATATACGAAAATTAACCAGGCATATTAGCCCAACTACTCAGGAGACTGAGGTGGGAAGATCATTTGAGCCCAGAAGGTTGAGTCCAAGTGAGATGTGATGGTACCACTGTACTTCAGCCTGGGCAACAGAGTGACAACACTGCTGAAAGAGAAAGAGAGAGAGAAAGAGAGAGAGAAAGAGAGAGAGAGAGAGAATTAATAATTCTGCTCATAGCAGATGCTTGTGTTCTTGTTAACCCAAATTTTCAATAAGACCTTATTTCTTCCCTTCTTGTTTTCCTTCACTGTAGAATTAATAATTCAATTACAGCTTTCCTGGAAGCCAGAAGTCAAAATATACTTGGGACTTCTATAACTATTTTTTAAATTATGGTAAGAACAAACAGCATGAGATCTACGTTCTTACCAAAAATTTAAATGTATTATCCAGTATGATAACTATAAATAAGCACAATGTTGTACAGGAGCTATCTAGAAATTATTCAGCTTACATAGCTGAAATTTTATGTCTATTTAATAGCAACATTCAATTTCCCTTCCTCCTTGTCTCCTAACAATCACCACTCTGCTTTCTGTGTCTTTGTGTTTGACCATTCTTGTTACCTCCTATAAGTAGAATAATGCAGTATTTGTCCTTCTGTGACTAGCTCATTTTATTCAGCAAAAATTTTCTCCAGTTTCATCCATGTTGGTGCATATGGGAGGTGTGATGCTTAATATTGTCAACTTGATTGGATTGAAGGATACAAAGTATTGATAATGTGTGTGTCTGTGAGGGGAATGCCAAAGGAGATTAACATTTGAGTCAGTAGGCTGGGAAAGGCAGACCCACCCTTAATCTGGATGGGCACAATCTATTCAGCTGCCAGCACAGCTAGAATATAAGCAGGCAGAAAAATGTGAAAAGAGAGACTGGCCTAGTTTTAGGGCCTACATCTTTCTCCTGTGCTGAATGCTTCCTGCCCTAGGATATCAAACTCCAAGCTCTTCAGATTTGGAACTTGGACTGGCTCTGCTTGCTCCTCAGTCTGCAGATGGCCTATTGTGGGACCTTGTGATTATGTGAGTTAATACTTAATAAATTCCCTTTTATATATATATATATATATATGTGTGTGTGTGTGTGTGTGTGTGTGTGTATAAACTCTCCTATATATATAATAAAATATAAATAGATATATAAAATATAATAAATACATATTATATAAATATTTATATAAATAAAATAAATATATAATAATATATTATATATATAAACTCACATACACACACACACACACACACACACACACCACACACACACACATTCTGTTAGTTCTGCCCCTCTAGAAAACCATGACTAATACAGGACGATTTACTTCTTTTCATAGTTGCATAATATTTCTTTATAAATATGTCACATATTCATTATCCACTCACCTGCCTGTGGACATTTAGATTGTTTCTATGTCTTGGCTATTATAAAAAATGCTACAATGAATATGGGAATGCAGATATCTCTTCAAAATTATAATTTTAAACCTTTTGGAAAATTACAAATAATCGAGATTGATGGATTATAAGTTAAGTCTGATGTTAATTGCTTTGAGAAATCTCTATATTGTTTTTCATAGTGGCTGCACCATTTTACATTCTCACAGACAGGGTACAATGGTTCCAACTTCTTCACATACACATATGGATATTATCATGCTGTCATTTTCTTAAATAATTATCATTGTAACAAACATGAGATAATGTCTTATTATAGTTTTGATTTGCATTTTTCTTTTGATTAGTGACTGGATTATTCCCTTTTACGTTACTGTAAAGGAATACCGGAGACTGGATAATTTATAAAGAAAAAAGGCTTACTTGGTTCACAGTCCTGTAGGCTGTACACAAATTATGGCACCAACATTTGCTCCTGATTAGGACCTCAGGAAGCTTTAACTCATGATGGAAAGAAAAGAGGGCCAATGTATCACATGGCAAGAGAGGAAACCCAGAGATAGAGTAAGGAGGGACGTCCTAAACTCTTGTTAACAATCAGATCTCATGTGAACTACTAGAGTGACAACTATTTACTGCTGAGAGCACACTAAGCCATCTATGAGGGGTATGTCCCCACCTCCCACTAGGCTGCACCTTCAATATTGGAGATCGAATTTCAACAAGGCATTTAGAGGAGGCAAATATCCAAACTATCTCAATGAAGTTGAACATCTTTTTATACAAATGTTGGCCAATCGTATGTCTCCTTTGGATAAATGTCCATTCATGTACTTTGCTCATTATTTGTTTTTTTGCTAAGTTCTGTAAATTATTTTATATATTTTAGATTTAAGCCTTATCAGATATATGGTTTATAAATACTTTCTTCCATTCAGTAGACACTCTTTTGACTCTATTGATTGTTTTCTTTGCAGAGCAGCAGCTTTTTAGTTTGACGTACTCCCACTTGTCTTTCCTCCTCCTCCTCCTCCTCCTCCTCCTTCTTCTTCTTTTTTGTTTGGTTTGTTTTGTTTTGTTTTGTTTGTTTGTTTGTTTACAGGTAGTGAGACGAGCATGAGTGGGGCAGGAGAGGACTGTCCTCCACTCACTAGGAATATCAGATGATGTTTCAGTGATCATCACATTGCCTCTCTGAAAGTGAGCTGGCACCACGGAGCGGTCATTTCCTGATGATCTATGCCTGTTGCCCTAAGATGTTAACTGAATGCAGATTTCAGGCAGAAGCAACTTCCTGGGCATGTACATTAAGAGACAAAAAGGCAGGTATGACCTTCTGGGTACACTCCACCAGAAAAGGGAAGAAAACTTCAGATGGGCACATATACAACTTCCTAAACACACTGCTCATGCTCTCCTTCCAAGGGTAAGGAGGGCACTGCATATGCAGGCAGCCCACCCTAAGGGAAGCATCCCGGGAAAGGGGCCAGTCTATAAAGTTCTGGGATCCAGATTGAGCACCACACTAGACCTTCAAGTTGCCCACTTGGGTCTCTTCTATGTGTATTTTTCTTTCCTTTCTTTTCTATTCTAAAGGCTTTTTAAATAAACTTACACACTCCTGCTATAAAACTTGTCTTGGTCTCTTTTTCTGCCTTATGCCCCTCAGTCAAATTATTTCTTCTGAGGAGGAAAAAATTGAGGTTGCTGCAGACCCATACAGATTCACCACCGGTAATTTAGATACCTTCTACCGGCAACACTTTTGGTGTTATATACAAGAAATAATTGATAAAACCAATGGCTTAAAGTGTTTTTCTTATGTTTTTCTTCTAAG
Source organism: Trachypithecus francoisi (assembly GCF_009764315.1). NCBI lineage: Eukaryota > Metazoa > Chordata > Mammalia > Primates > Cercopithecidae > Trachypithecus > Trachypithecus francoisi. Next base: position 67,995,343 of record NW_022681454.1, read on the forward strand.
AGTTTTACAGTTTCAGGTCTTACGCTTAAGTATTTAATTTTGAGTTGATTTTATGCATGGTATAGGATGTGTGTAACTTTATTTTTGACATGTTAATACTCAGTTTTTCTAACATTATTTGTTGAAGAGACTATTCTTTTTCCACTGTGTATCATTAGAAATGTTGTTGAGGCCAGGCGTGGTGGCTCAAGCCTGTAATCCCAGCACTTTGGGAGGCCGAGACGGGCGGATCACGAGGTCTGGAGATCGAGACCATCCTGGCTAACACAGTGAAACCCCGTCTCTACTAAAAAATCCAAAAAACTAGCCAGACGAGGTGGCGGGCGCCTGTAGTCCCAGCTACTCAGGAGGCTGAGGCAGAAGAATGGCGTGAACCCGGGAGGCGGAGTTTTCAGTGAGCCGAGATCCGGCCACTGCACTCCAGCCTGGGTGGCAGAGCGAGACTCTGCCTCAAAAAAAAAAAAAAAAGAAAGAAAGAAATGTTGAATGTCAGTTTAATATATATACTCTCTCTCTCTCTCTCTATATATATATATATGATTTTTTCAGCTATCTACTCTATTCTATTGGTCTGTAAGTCTGTCTTTTTCTCAGAAACTTGTAATTCTTTTTTTTTTTTTTTTTTTTTTGAGACGAGTCTCATTCTGTCACCCAGACTGGAGTGCAGTGGTGTGATCTTGGCTTATTGCAACCTCTGCCTCCCGCATTCAACCGGTTCTCCTCCCTCAGTCTCCCGAGTAGCTAGTACTATAGGTACGTTCCCCCATACCCAGCTAATTTTTGTATTTTTAGTAGAGGTGGGGTTTCACTATGTTGGCCAGGGTGGTCTGGAACTCCTGACCTTGTGATCCACTCGCCTCAGCCTCCAAAAACGCTGAGATTACAAGCGTGAGCCACTATGCCCAGCTGAAAATCTGTAATTTTAACTAATTCAGCTATGTAATAAATCTTGACATCTGGATGTGTAATGCCTCCAACTTTTTTCTTTGCTACAGACAATGTTTGTTTCTCCTAAAAATTTATATGTTGAAGCCTGGTACCCAATGAAATGGTGGGTAGAGGTGGGTCCTTTGGGAGATTATTAGGTTGTTGATAGAACTATGGACAGTAAAGGCCATTCTAATGAGGTCTTGGATGAATATAAGAAGTATGTTATTGAATGGTAGAGGAAAGGCATCATTATTATAAAGTGGCAAGGAATTTGGCTGAATTTTGTTTGCTAGTTTTTTGTTGAAGGTCCAACTTGTGAACCATAAAACTGGATATTGAGGTAACACTATTTCTAAGCAAAATGTTGAAGGTGCATTTTGGTTTTCTCCTGACTGCTGATAGTAAAACATAAGATTTCGTGATGGCAGCCAAATTCGACTAAGATATTTTTATTTCCCAAGATTGATTTGGCCTTTTGGTGTCTTTGTGGTTCTACATACATCTTATAACTAAAAAAAAAAAAAAAAAAAAAAAAAAATCATTGAAATTTTGATAGGCATTGCATCAAATCTGTAGATTATTTTGGCTAGTATGAACATTTGACAGTATTAATTATTTTAATCCATGAACAGATGTCTCTATTTCTGGCTCTTTATATTTCTGTCATCAGTGTTTTGCACTTTTCAGTGAAAAGTCTTTCATCTCCTTGCTTGAGTTTACTCTGAAGTATTTTATTTTTTTCCAAACTACTGTGAATACAATTGTTTTATTTTTTAATTTCATATTTGGATAATTCATTAGTATATGTGAACATAACTGATATTTTTATTCTGCAGCTTTACAAAATTTATTTATTTGTACTAAAGGTTTTTTGTAGCATATTTAAGGTTTTCTACATATAAGAGTGTGTTTTCTGCAAAGAATACTTATTTTACAGTTGAAATCTCTTTTAGTTCTTTTTTTTGAATAATAGTTCTGGCAATAGCTTCCAGTATTACGTTGAATAGAAGTGACAAGAATGGACATCCTTTTCTTGTTCCTGATCTTAGGGAAAATGCCTTCTGCTTTTCACCTATGAATATTGTGTTAACCTGTGGACCTTTCATATATGGCCTTTACTGTGTTGAGGTAAGTTCCTTCCATATCTAATTTGTTGAGAATTTTTATCATGAAAGAACATTGAATTTTGTCAAATGCTTTTCTGCATTTATAGAGATGATCATGTAATTTTTCTCCATTATTTTTTTAAAGTAGTATATCACATTAACTGATTCTGCATCATAGGGGTGAATCCTGTTGGGTAATGGTGTATGTTTTCTAAAAATTTTCTATTGAATTCTGTTTTTTTGGCATTTTGTTAAGAATTTGTATGTCTACGTTCATTAGGAATATTGACCTGTAGTTTTATTTTCTTGAAGTGTCTTTGTCTTTGATATTAGCATAATATCGGCCTCATTAAAATAAAGTTAGAATCATTCACTTCTCTTCAACTTATTTGGAAGACCTTGAGAAGAACTGGCTTTAATTCTTCATATATTTTATAGAATTCACCAGTGAAACTATATGGTTTGGGGATTTTCTTGTTAGAAAGTTTTTAATTACTGATTAAATAACTTTTCTAGTTATAAGTATGTGCATATGCTGTATTTCTTCATGATTCTGTCTTGGTAAATTGTATGTTTCTAGGAGTTTATCCATTTCTTCCAGCTTATCCAGTTAGTTGCTGTATATTTGATTATAACAGTCTCTTATGATCCTTTTTATTTCTGTGATATCAGCTCTAATGTTTTCTCTTTCATTTCTGATTTTATTTATTTGAATCTTCTCTCTTTTATCTTAGTCTAACTAAACGTTTATATTTTATTAACCTTTTAAAGTCAATATTTTTAAAATGTCCACACTACACAAATCAATCTAAAGATCCAATGCAATCTCAATCAAAATACCAATGGCGTTCTTCACAGAAGTAGAAAAACCACTAAAAATGTATATGGGACCAAAAAAGACCCAGAATACCCAAATCTACTCTGAGCAAAAGAACAGAACTGGAGAAATCACATTACCTGACTTCAAATTATACTACAGAATTGGTATTAAAGGGCCGGGCGCGGTGGCTCAAGCCTGTAATCCCAGCACTTTGGGAGGCCGAGACGGGCGGATCACGAGGTCAGGAGATCGAGACCATCCTGGCTAACACGGTGAAACCCTGTCTCTACTAAAAATACAAAAACTAGCCGGGCGAGGTGGCGGGCGCCTGTAGTCCCAGCTACTTGGGAGGCTGAGGCAGGAGAATGGTGTAAACCCGGGAGGCGGAGCTTGCAGTAAGCTGAGATCCGGCCACTGCACTCCAGCCTGGGCGACAGAGCGAGACTCCGCCTCAAAAAAAAAAAAAAAAAAAAGAATTGGTATTAAAGTATAGTAACCAAAGCAGTCTGGCATAAAAATAGATGCATAGACAAAATAAAACAAAATAGAGATCCAGAAATAAATTTATACATCTATAGTGAACTAATTTTTGACAAAGGTGCCAATAGCATACACTGGGATAAAGATAGTCTCTTCAATAAATATTGCTTGGAAAACCGAACATCTATATGCAGAAGAATGAAATTAGATCCCCATATATTACCATATATCATATGCATTAATCAAATCCAAATGGATTAAAGACTTAAATCTAGGACCCCAAACTATGAAACCACTAAAAAACAAAACAAAAAAAAATTAGAAAAACTCTCCAGGACATTAGTTTTTGCAAAGATTTATTGAGTTAACCACTGTTGTGTTGCTGTGCTATTGAAATATTATAATGAGAGGAATGTCCACTTTTTTCTACCACCTTAATTGCAGCTGGATTCACACTTGACTGAGATGCAAGTGCCTCTGTATTTCTTTCTGGATCTCTCACAAATGGAATTGGTCCATATAGTAACGCTGAAAAAGTTGTATTCATGGGGAAAAAGAAGGATAGATATTCTGCCTTCTTGCTGATGTCACTTCTCTATCAAAGAATTTTTTATCATGCTAATAACTGAGAGAGCTTATACTAAACATTTCTACATTCTTATTGCCTTGAACAAATATGGGGTGTATAAGGCTGTAGCAACTGTACAGTTTTAGGGAAATTGAATTATGATTAGTTTTAGAGAAATTCAGCCATGCCAGCCTTAATCGTATTGAGCTGTTTAATCACTCCAAGCAGCTGCCCTTTTTAGACTTTCCATTATTTATTAAAAAAAGCATAGGCCTTGTAGGTTATAAGCATAATCTCTTAATAACTGACTTCTGTTCTCTATTCTGTTACTAATAGTGTTGAATTCAGAAGTGTTTTCTATCTGAATTGCTAGAAATATTAAGGGCAGAAACATGAAAAGTGTGATTAAGCCAAAAAGCACTATGCTGTCTTCCCATATTGTGCATTCCTTAGCTCTAAAATTAGCGAGAAGCATGACATGCAGGTGCTTGTTCCTTGACATATATCAAGGAAAGACTGCCGTCCAAATTACCTTAGCACAGTGGTTCTTACAAAGGTGGTGAGTTTTACCCAAAGGTACATTTGGTGAATTCTGGAGACATTTTTAATTGTCACAACTGAGAGTAAAGTGGATTATTAGCATGTAGTGTTTGGAGGCCAGATATACTGCTATACATCTTATAATATACAAAAAAAAAAAAACTCCACACAATAACAATTGTCTGATCCAAAATATTAATAGAATTGAAGCTGAGAATTGTGCTGTCAGCCTAATGAATAAAAATCTGTGAGTAAAGTGAGGCAAGTAAGATTTCAAAAGTTCCAATGTGACTTCCACGCATATTTATCATCTACATGTCTGCAGCAAAGCAGTTGGAAAACTTTAATCCCGTTATTGGCTAATTTTGTTACGCTCTATGCTGTGTAACCTTCCAATACTGGTTTCCATTTACATATTTTAGATAAGTAAGCCTTATTTGCTTTACATATATTTTTATCTGTGTCTGGCCATCACATCAATCTGAAACGGGTATTAACATTTTTCAACAAGGTGGAAATACAAATTGATAGCAGTAGTAAGATCTAGACGATACAGCCGAACCCATTATGATCAAATAGATTTGGAAAAGGTTGCAAGGTACTATAGAACAAAAGCCAGAAAAGATATTTTAAAATTCGTATCGTGTGCTAACCATTCATAATCTAACACGTCAAAAGTCTTAGAATATACAATCTTAGCAGGAGACTATAATTCTCAAAGATATTAAAATAGAAGCTGTATTATAGAAACAGAAACACATAAAAATTTGCTATATTCATACTATTGTTATCTTCTCAGTGAAATAACATTGAACCAAGGAAGGACATAGCCAGGTAAAAGTTACAGATTCTGGAGCTTACTGCACAGCATTTCCAAGATAATGTGATAAAGGACCTATAATGAGTAACTTTGTGTGTGTGTTTGTGTGTGTTTAGAATGAAGGGTAGCACATGAGGTTTCAGTGATGATGGGAAGAAGCTGATGGCCAATACTAAATTTCTAACATAAATTCACTTGTGAAGAATGTGATTATTACTCAAATATCTCAATAAATTATGCATATTGTGAGTAAATGGAATACCCTGACATATCTCCCAGAGAGTAGGATTGGGAATGCATATTTTACAGTATTAAGGAGCTCTATATTTTCCAAAGCCAAGAACTGTGGTAGATCTGAATCAGTTCAGACTCTCTAAGCAATAAGCTGACATTGACTTTTTATGTTAATTAAAGTGTTCTTGGTGCCTACTAAATTTTGAATAATGATCTGGATTGACTGATGTGAAGGTGGATATGAGCTTCAGACTTAACACTTTTTCTATTTCTGATGCTGCAGTCTTTGACATGGAAACCAAGGTAAAGTACTTGCAGTGAGCTGAAAGAAAAACCTCTGCAATAATTGACCTTCCTATAACTATCATTGAGGATGGTTATGAGGGAGGAGATAAGGGAGCGAAGCTCTTTTGAATGGAAAGGAACAGGCAGTTTGCCCCTGGCTGAAACTAAAAAAAAAATGTATCTCGTGTCATCATCAGTCCTTGTGATATTATTACTTTTATGGTGTCACATGTGTAAGCTACAGAAACATGTTCTGCCTGGAGTCTCTGGCACCAGTATGAAGGAGAGTCTCAGCAGCAGCTTTGGTCTTTGAAGCCAATTAATATCTGATAAAATTGTTCGTGACTCCACTTTATAATTAGTAGGCTTCTACTTAGCAGAGGTTAAAGATACAATCACTACTAAAGAACATCAAATCCCTTCAGGATCAGGGATTTCAGTAATATCGTGTCTAATGTCAACAAAACATTCAAATAAGGAGCCAAGTAAATACGTTGATTAAATAAAACTGGTCCATACAGAAATACAAAAATCAGCACCATATAAGAAGAATCCATAATATTCCTAAAAATATTACAAATATGTCTTTTTAAAGTACTTTATCCCAACAAAATGATCTATATCTGGTAAAAGATGTTCATTCACCATTGGTCATAATTTGCAATATTTGTCTTATATTTGCAAATCCCCCCTTCATACACACACACACACACACACACACACATACATATATATATATACTATAGTGAATGGCAGCATTATATCACAGTATTGAGAGAGACAGAGAGAGAAATAGAGAGAGAACATAGTACATAGTATATAGTATACAGATACAGGGTATGTACATAGTTTATTGTGTATACTATGCTGTATTTATATATTGGCTAGAAAATTGGATGGCAATAGCATATATCATAAGTCACTCCAAAACACCTATAAATGTGTTTTCAAAGAAAACAAGAAAAATGTGTTTCAAAGAAAAAAATATCTTATTTTAACTTAATCACAAATTACTAAATTCAGAAAATTTTAAACTTATAAAATATTAATGTATGTCAATATTAAAATATCACCAATTGTCTGATAATGTCCTCTTACAATATCAATGCATAGTCAAACATTATAATACACTTTTGAACAAAGAATTTCAAGTGATAGAATAGCTAATTCATTATTATTTTCTAATAAATTTTATACATTTATTTGCAATCATGACTGGTGAGAGAGTACACAAAATAGAAAGCCATAAATATGTGCAAAATCTGACATAATTAAAAGTTAAGGTAGCTTTTTCTGGAATATGTTTTATTATACATTTTTCTAGAAGCCAAATAGTAGTCCTCTTGTGCATTACTGGACAAGCAAACAATAGCTGTGGACCATGTATAAAACAAACAACTTGCAATGAATTCTTGAAGGGAATATATGGTGTGAAGCTACTTTTTACCCAGTTAACATAAAAACATGCCTTGTTTTTCTGAGTAAGTAATCTGTACCCCAAAATGCACCTGTACCCTCGGCTGCCTTCTGGAAAAAAAAAAAAAAAAGTATGATTAATTAACTAGGGTTTGGTTCATAAGGTTTGTGATGTTATCTGCCTAAGGAGTATCGAAGCAATTATTCACTTTTGAAAATGAGGAAAATGGCAAATAAAATGTACTTTGGGGGAATTTGAAATATGTTTCTTTCAAGAATATATCCAAAGGTGGAAGTCAGCATGACATCATGTAAAGACTTTGCAAATGTAGGCAGGTAAAACTCTGAAATTCTTACCCCAATGAGAACACACATAATATTTGAAAAAAGTTTGGGTGTTGATTTACAGATTTCTTATTATTTAACTGATTTTAGGCATATATGCCTGAAGATGATGATATTCAATAATTTTTTTAATGATATGCCGTGAGTCCTTAAGATGTGAGATGCCACTACTATATTATATGTCTTAGCATGCTATTTTCTAAATGCTAATGAGAATGGTTCTAGCAAATAAAATGTTAACACAGTTTCGAATGAAAAGTTAGTGAAGCACAAGCACTCATACTTGACTACAATTCTTGGGTGTTCTTTATTTTTGACCACAAACATAAATGAACAAAGAATTTGCAACATTTGCATGGTATCTATATTGATCTTCCATGCACCACATGGCATTTTCTACTTCAGTATGCATCAATAACCATTATTTTGTAAGTTGGTTCCAGTTTTCAGTACAGATTATAGACTATTGTTATTGCCACAGCAATCATTTCACTACATATGTAATACCAACATTTATTATACTATATGTTACCTTCTTCTAATATGAAGCACCTTTATACCAGACATCTTAGAGATGCTGAATTAATATCAGAATTAACCCAAAATCCTTATTGGACCATTACATTAGATACATATTGAAAACTATGAGTTTAATGTTCATCTGTGTCACCCAATATTTTAAAAACCTCTACTCAATAAAGCAATGATAAAAGTGTCACTAGTATAATAGTTGTTCCCTCTACAACTATGTTGACTATTTCTTATAAATTATCTTTCCATGGGAAATCACTTGTTAATAATCAGTTACTCTAGGGCAAAGGGAAATATGGTGTCAAGTAATGTGGATCCTTACATGACAGTTTTTAACTTCTTATAAACTTTAATTTCAAGGTCACTTCTATAGCATAGTGTTTGTTTCATAGTACTCAATTATAACGATTCAAAAGATGAAATTGTAATTTGACAATACCATGATGAAAACTGTGGTTCTAAGGAGTATAAAGGTTTTAGGACTACAGCTTAAATCACTGTCACTGAGACCAGTGTTTAATTAGTTTTAGATACCTTCTCTGCTTAAAAGTGATATATTAACTTGCTGGAGCTTTGTTTTTCATTACCAAAGTCCCAGACTGATTAACTTGTTCTATGATCTGTGTAATCAATTGTTTATCATGAATTGAACCAACAGCTGCAGAACACAGTTGGAAATAACCCAGGAGCAAAGGAAGACATTATTTCAGGAAGAGAAAACAGAATAGAAGGAATAAAGCCAACTGAAACGTAACTTACACAAAGAAGAGTTTAAAGGTGTCTCTGGTATGCTACTTAACTATTAACAAGAAATTATCCATGAGAGTAAAAGAAAGGTTGAAGATCTTGTTTTACATGAGGTTTAATTATGCTATTTAAAAAATGATGCTCTTCATATATTTATTGTTATAATTGTATATATCTGTTGAACTTACGTGATTAATATCTTCATACATGAAGTAAAACTATTTGTTTCACTTTTGATACATATATTCAGGAAAGTCTATTTGAAATAGATTTATAATTTATTAATACTACATAAATTAAGTGTTGTGTTAATTATAATAAGCACAATTATGTTGATACTTGATGTGAGCAGAATAACAGTACATTATTCAGCAGATTTTTAAAATTTCTTTATTTTTAATTGATTAATGTATGTACCCTTAACACTAACATAAATTAGATTTTCATAAATGTTTTGAAATTTTAAAAATAAATTAAAATTAATTCTTTCATAATACAAATTTGTTTATGTTTTTTTAGTTTTTATTATTTATTTTTCAGTTATTTGCTCTACTTCCTCCCAAAGGATATCAGTCCAATCAAAAATGTTGCACGTCACTCTCCTTAGCATCCATTTTTGGAGAACCTAATTAGTGACAATATCCCATAAGTAAACCAGATAGAATTCATTTTATAGCATTTTCTTCTAAATGGTATTAGTTTTATTAATTGAGCCTATTCCATTTTTCTTCCTTGATAAAATTTTAATGACTTAGGGAAGTATAAAGTTACTTTATAGACAATGATTGAAATGATTGGTCGTATTAGCTTTAGCAGCTTTATTTTAAAAATTAATCATATGTCTTCCTGAACAGTTCATTGACTGTCTCCAATGTAACAATTCATTTTCTCAGTAAAAATGAGAGAATGAGATCAGAATATGGATGCATTGCAAAAGGTAGAGCCCTGGAACAAAAGTAAGAAGTAATATGCTTTCAAGTTTTTTTCAAATTTGCTTTGAAATTTTTTTATATCATCTGCATATCATCTATCTATCTATCTATCTATCTATCTATCATCTATCTATTATCTCTCTGTCCAATCTAGATTTCTGTGTGAAGGAGGAAGGGGAAATACTATATTAGAATCTTCTTTCAAATAAAAATATTGAAGAAATATTTCAACTTTTTTAAAATTTCAAAGTCAGTTTAATCCAGAATTTTGTAATTGCTCAAGTCATTGTTATTTTGAAGAATGTACAAATTCACTAATCTATTTATGAGTGAATATTAATTACGTACATCTAGTGCAGATATAAAGTTTCATAATATGATTCCAATTTTGTTTTGAACAAACTAGTTAGTGCAAAAATAATAAAAAAATTAATGTGTTCATTCATTCACACATCTTTAGTATTCTTTAGAATGATTATAATAAAGAGTATCTGCTTTACATGGAATATACAAGGATAATTGACAAATTCTGTTATTCAAAGGGTTGACATCTACTGAGGGTGATACACATATCAATACGTAACTAGAATTTGTTGTAATCTTTGCTGATAAAGAAATTGTGAAGAAAGTCATGTGTACTCAAATAAATCCACAAAAGTGAACTTTGATATGAGTGGATTAGGGAACACACACAATACACACACACATATATACACACAGACACACCACCCCTCCCAAATTCTAATACCATGATTGTCTATGTCCGCATTTTGATTTAGTCAATATTTTGACCAATGAGGAAATTTTAATAAAATGTATATGTATGTAAATACTAATTTAGACAAGACACAGCTACATAGTATAATATGCTTTCACTTTATTCTTTTGCCACGTTTTGCTGCTCCTGAAATTATGTGATATTTTGCTTTTTGCTTTCTTACTATTTTCACCTGCTAAATTACTATCCTTACTCAATTGCTTTTCTTAAGTTATTTCCTGAGTTGTTCCTCTTCTCCCTTTAAGAGTTTTATCATCTTATTCCAGTCTGCACTGCTATGCTTACTATTAAAAAAAAAAAAAAAAAAAAATTTAACCTTTAAGTTCAGGGACACGTGCAGTTTTGTTACACAGGTAAACTTGTGTCATGTGGGTTTGTGGTACAGATTATTTTATCACCTAGATATTAAACCTAGTATCATTAGTTATTTTTTCTGATCATCTCCCTCCTTGCATCCTCCATCTTCCGATAGGCACTAGTGCATGTTGTTCTCCTCTATGTGTCCCTGTGTTGTCATCATTTTGCTTCTACTTATAAGTGATAGCATGTGGCACTTGGTTTTCTGCTCTCATCTTCGTTTGCTAAGGATAACGGCCTCCAGCTCCATCCAAGCTCCTGAAAAGGCACAGGACATGATCTTGTTCTTATTTTTTGGCTGTATAGTATTCCATGGTGTATGTGTATCACATTTTCCTTATCCAGTCTATTATTGATGGGCATTTATATTAGTTCCATGTCTTTGCTTTTGTGAAGAATGTTGCAATGAACATATGCCTACCTGTGTCTTTATAGCAGAATAATTTATATTCCTTTGGGTATATATTCAGTAATGAGATTGCTGTGTCAAATGGTATTTCTGTCTTTAGGTCTTTGAGGAATTGCCACACTGTCTTCCACAATGGTTGACTTGATTTATACCTTCCATCAACAGGGTATAATTCCTTTTAAACCTTGCCAGCATCTGTTATTTTATGACTTTTGAGCAACAGCCATTCTGCCTGGTGTTAGATGGTATCACATTGTGGTTTTGATTTATATTTCTCAAATGATCAGTGATGTTGAGCTTTTTTTCATATGATTGTTGGCTGAATGTATGTCTTCTTTTGAAAAGTGTCTGTTCATGTCCTTTACCAACCTTTTTATAGGGTTATTTGTCTTTTCTTGTATATTTGTTTATGTTCCTTATAGATGCTGGATATTAGACCTTTGTCAGATGCATAGTTGACAAAAATTTTCTCCCATTCTGCAGGTCATCTGTTCACATGGATGATAATTGCTTTTACTGTGCAGAAGCTCTTTAGTTTAATTTGATCCCACCATTTGCCAATTGTTGCTTTTGTTGTTGCAATTGCTTCTGGCATCTTCATTGTGAAATATTTGCCCATGACTTTGTCCTGAATGGCATTGACTAGATTGTCCTCCAGGGTTCTAATAGTTTTGGGTTTTACATTAAGTCTTAAACCACCTTGAGTTAATTTTTGTGTATGGTGTAAGAAAGGGGTTTAGTTTTCATCTTCTGCATATGGCTAGCCAGTTATCCCAGCACCATTTATTGAATAGGGAGTCCGTTCCCCATTGATTGTTTTTGTCAGGTTTGTCAAAGATCGGATATTTGTAGGTGTGTGGTCTTATTCTGGGTTCTCTATTCTGTTCCATTGGTCTATGTGTCTTTTTGTATGAGTACCATGCTATTTTGGTTACTGCAGCCTTGCAGTATAGTTTGAAGTTGGGTAACGTGACACATCTGGCTTTGTTCTTTTTGCTTAGGATTGTCTTGGCTATTCAGGCTACTTTTGGGTTCCATATGAATTTTTAAATAGTTTTTTCTAGTCTGTGAAGAATGTCAATGGTAGTTTAAGAAGTACAGAATTGAATTTATGAATTACTTTGGGCAGTATGGCTGTTTTAATTATATTGATTAATCCTTTCCATGAGCATAAGATATTTTTTCATTTGTTTGTGTCATCTCTGATTTCTTTGAGCAGTGGTTTGTAGTTCTTGTGTAAATATTTTGCCTTTCTAGTTACCTGTATTCCCAGGTATTTATTCCTTTTGTGGAAATTATGAATGAGAGTTTATTTCTGATTTGGTTCTCAGCTTCACTGTTGTTTGTGTATAGAAACGCTAGTGATTTTTACACATTGATTTTGTATCCTGAGACTTTGCTTAAGCTGTTGATCAGCTTAAGAAGTTTTGGGGCTGAGACTATAGGGTTTTCCATATATAGAATCATGTCATCTGCAAAGGATAGTTTGAATTTCTCTCTTCCTATAAGAATACCCTTTATTTCTTTCTCTTGCTTGATTGCCCTGACCAAAACTTCCAATACTCTCTTGAATAGGAGTATTGAGAGTGAATAGCCTTGTCTTGTGCTGGTTTTCAAAATGAATGTTTTAGCTTTTCCCCATTCAGGATGATGTTGGCTGTGGGTTTGTCACATACAGCTCTTCTTATTTTGAGGTATGTTCCTTCAATACCTTCTTTATTAAGAGTTTTTAACATGAAGTCATGCTTAATTTTATCAAAAGGCTATTCTGCATCTATTGAGATAATTGTGTGGCTTTGTCTTTAGTTTTATTTATGTGATAAACCATATTTGTTGATTTTGTATGTTGAACTAGCCTTGTATCCCAGGGATAAAGCCTAATTGATAATGGTGGATAAGCTTTTAGATGTGCTGATGGATTTGGTTTGTCAGTATTTTGCTGAGTATTTTTGCATCAGTGTTCATCAAGGATAATGGCATGAAGTTTTCTTTTTTGTTGTATCTCTGCCAGGTTTTGGTATCAGGATGATGTTGGCCATAGAATCAGTTAGGGAGGAGTCCTTTCTCCTCAACTTTTTGGAATACTTTCAGTAGGAATAGTATCAGCTCTTCTTTGGTAGAGTTCATCTGTGAATCTGGGTTTTTTTTTTTTTTTTTTTTGGTAAGTAGGCTATTTATTACAGCCTCAATTTCAAAGCTTGTTATTTCTCTGTTCAGGGATTCAATTTCTTCCTAGTTCAGTCTTGGGAGGGTGTACGAGTCTAAGAATTGATACATTCCTTTAGGTTTTATATTTTATGTGCATAGAGGTATTCATAATATCCTCTGATGGATGTTTGTATCTCCACAGGGTCAGTGGTAATATATCCCCTTTGTCACTCCTGACTGTGTTTATTTGAATCTTCTCTCTTCTTTATTAGTCTAGCTGTTGCTCTGTTTTGTTAATTAAAAAACAATCAAACAAACAAAAAACACAGCCTCTGAATTCATTGATTTTTTGAATTTTTTTGTGTGTGTCTATCTCCTTCAGTCTAGTTCCAATTTTGCTTGTTACTTGTCTTCTGCTAATTAACTTTGGGCTTTGTATGCTCTTGGTTCTTTAGTTCTTTTAGTTGTGATCTCATGTTATTAACTTGAGATCTTTCTAACTTTTGATGGGGGCTTTTAGTGCTATAACTTTTCCTCAACACTGCTTTCACTGTGTCCCAGAGTTTCTGGTATGTTGTATTGTTGTTCTCATTAGTTTCAAAATACGTTTTTATTTCTGTCTTAATTTTGTTATTTACTCAAAAGTCATTCAGACCAGTTTATTCAATTTCCATGTAATTATATAATTTTGAGTGAATTTCTTAGTCTTAATTTTGAATTTGATTGTGGTGTAGTCTGAGATACTTTATTATGATTTCAGTTTTTTTTTTTTTTTTTTTTTTTTTGCATTTGGTGAGGAATGTTTACCCTCCAATTATTTGATCAAGTTTTGAGTATGTGCCATGTGGTGATGAGAAAAATATATATTCTCTTGTATTTGGGTGATGAGTTCTGTGGATGAACAACAGGTCCAGTTGATCCAGTGCTGAGTTCAGGTCCTAAATATCTTTGCTATTTTTCTTTCTCAATGATCTGTCTAATATTGTCAGTGGAGTGTTAAAATCTCCCACTATTATTGTGTTGGAGTCTAAGTACCTTTAAAGATCTCTAGGAACTTACTTTATGAATCTGGGTTCTCCTGTGTTGGGTGCATATATATTTAAGTTAGTTAAGTTTTCTTGGTAAATTGAACCCTTTACCACTATGTAAAGGTAAAAAAAAAAAAAACAAAACAAAATGAAACAAAAAAACCCCACCAAATTGAATCTTTCACCATTATATAAATGTATTACCCTTCTTTGTCTTTTTAAAATTTTTATTGGTTTGAGGTCTATTTTGTCAGAAACTAGGATTGCAATCCCTGCTTTTATCTGTTTTTCATTTGTGTTGTAGATTTGTCTCCATTCCTTTATTTTGAACCTATGTGTTTTATTGCCTGTGAGATGGGTCTCTTGAAGACACCATAACAATGGGTCTTGGTTCTCTATCCAGTCTGCCACTCTGTGTCTTTTAATTGTAGCAGGTAGTCTATTTACATTCAGGATTAGTATTGATATGTGTGGATTTTATCCTGTCATCATGTTAGTTGGTTATTTTGCAGACTTGTTTATGTGGTTGCTTTATAGTATATTTCAGTGTGCTTTTGTAGTCACTGGCAATGGTCTTTCATTTCCATAATTAGTCCTTCTTTCAAGAGCTCTTTAAGGCAAGTCTGGTGGAAACAAATTCCGTCAGCATTCGCTTGTTTGAATAGGATCTCATTTCTCCTTTACTTATGAAACTTAGTTTGGCCAGATATAAAATTCTGGGTTAGAATTTCTTTTCTTTAACAGTATTAAATATTGGATCTCAATCTCTTCTGGTTTGTAGGGTTTTAGCTGAGGGGATCATTGTTAGTCTGATGGGCTTCCCTTTGTAGGTGACCTGCCCTTTCTCTCTAGTTATGTTCAACGTTTTTTCTATTATTTTGTCTTTGGAGAATCTGTTGATTATGTGTTTTGGGGATGACTTTCTTGTAGAGTATCTTAGTGGAGTTCTCTGCATTTCCTGAATTTGAATGTTGGTCTCTTTAGCTGACTTGAGAAAATTCTCATGGATGACATTCTGAAATATGTTTCACAAGTTGGTTCCATGCTCCCCATCTCTTTTAGGTACACCCATCAGGCATAGATTTGGTCTCTTTACATCTCACATTTCTTGGAGGTTTCATTTATCCTTTTTCATTCTTTTTTCTCTATTCTCATATGCCTGTCTTATTTTTAAAAGATGGCCTTCAAGCACTTGGTCTGTTCTGTTGTTAATACTTGTGTTTGCATTATGAAATCCTTGTAGTGTTTTTCAGCTCTTTCAGGTTAATTATGTTCTTCTCCATACTAGCTCTTTTGTCTGTCAGCTCTTGCAATGTTTCATCATGACATTTAGCCTCTTGCACTAGGTTACAACATACTACTGTAGCTCAGTGAACTTCTTTTCTACCCATATTGTGAATTCTACTTCTGTTATTTCAGCCGTCTCAGCCTCAGCCCAGTTCTGAATTCTTGCAGGAGAGATGATGTGGTCATTTGGAGAAAAGAAGATACCCTGGCTTTTTGAGTTTACAGCATTCTTGTGCTGATTTTTTTTTTTTTTTTCTCATCTTTGTTGGCTTATCTGCCTTCAATCTTTGCAGTTGCTGACTTTCTAATTTTTTTTCTTTTATTTTTCCTATTTGTTGACTTGGAGGGTTTGATTGTGGTATAAGGTGGGTTCAGCCACCTAGCTTTGAATCTGGAAGATTTTAGAGGACCTGTTTTCAGCTTCCAACTCCTAGACTGTGTGCTCTAACTCTAGGGGACTTGTACTGGGCACCAACTTTGTTCTCTGGCTCCTTGAGATTTAGAGTTAACTGTGCTGGAAGACCAATGGGCAGCAGCTGCAGATAAATGCTAGCAGATGCAGGGGTGCCTGTCTCCATGTGGGCAGTAACCACGGTGGTGGAGGCAAAGCAGTTGTGGAGATTCTGTGTGCTGTTACAGTGGAAGTGGTTTGGGTTTGCAGCAGGGTATTGGCCAGCACAGGACCATGTGCCTTCTCTGTGACCCACAAGCAGCAGTGATTGCTCCAGGTGTTGGAGGATACCCTGCTCCCTGAGCAGCTTTAGCTAAGCAAAGTGATGTGGGGAATTGCAGTGGGCTTGGGGGAAGTTGCAGTTTGGGGAAGAAACATGAAGGCTGGTGTATGCCACAGAGGCCATCTTTCTGGCACTCTTCACCGGTCAGGCATGGTATACCTGCATGGAAACTATGGTGTGAGACTCCAGGGTGCCCAAGACTGCCCTGTAAGCTGGCACGATAGGTTGCTATTTATTTTCGTCTTTACTATTAATTACTTTCCTCATGATCATCCTTGGAATTCCTTTATCACTGCCATGATTAGATACAAAATTTCTGAATACCTGATTTTATATTTTTAAACATTTTCGGTTGATTCCTTCCTTTTTATAGATCACATTCTGTAGTTATGGTGCTTCTTCAGAAAAAATAGTTAATTTTTATTTTAGTATCTGAAAGTACTATTCTATTCAGTTACTTGATTGATATGGAATTGTGTATAGGTTTTTTTATCAGAATTTTAAGTAGTCATTCCACGGTCTTCAACTTGTCATAAAGGTTCTAGTTTCTATCACTGATCCTTTATATTTGTCCTACTGTTATCAAACTCCAAATGTAGGTCTGTGTACCCAATGCACAGTAAACCAATCACTGACACATCAGCACCTAGGAGCAGAGAAAGGTTTATTCAATTTGGCAAAAGTTAGAGAGTGGGAGAGATAGTTACTCAAATTTGACTTCCTTTCAACATAACGGAGGGCTTTTATGAGCAAGATAGAAATATGGGAGGTGGGATGTCCCAATGATCAAAGCTGATTGCATTCTTCAGATTCTAGATCTCATCAGTTAATTTCAGAGTTATAGACATTACCTACGAGGTCTGCATGATGTAAGAAGCATCGTTTTTTGAAAAACAAGTTTATCAATCTTGCAGGGAGTTCTGGAGGTTCGGATATGAATAAAGTTAATCAATTACCAGTGACTACCCTCTGCCAAAATGACTACTTTCAAGCAATCATTCAAGGAAGATGAAAAGGACAACATAAAAGCAAAATAAGTAAAATAACCGTCCTGTGATCTTTATAAGAAAAGTTTGGTCACACTACCATTATCTTCTGGGGAGCTTTTAAGTTCTATTCATTAATTTTAGTATTCTAAAAGTCCATGAAAATATGTCCTGATTAATAAGTAATTTAAAATTAATTTTCTTGGACTTCTTAGTAATCTTATTTTTTGTGTGTATTGGAGGAGGAGGTGAAATTCTTGTGTTATTTATTTTATTACTACCTTCTCTCTTTTTCCTGTGTTCTTAATTTCTGGACACCTTATTGATATTGCATCAGTTTTTATGTAATGTGTTCCAATATTGTTTCCTTTATGTTCAGTCTTTAGAACAATATATTTGATGCAACATGTAAACATAAATAATATTTTAATGTTCCCTCTATGTGGGTGAATCTCACATAGTGGCCTTACCTATTCTGGAATTGGTGTCATAGACCAATTTGACAAGGAATTGGGGTGCTACTTTTGATGTTCCAGGTATATTATTGTCTTATCTGAACTTTTTAATTTCTTATATTATTCAAATATTTGGTAAATATTGATATTAGATAAGGTTTGACAATCTCAGTCTGTCTGTTAGCTTAACTAATTTCCAGCATTCTGAGAGTTAAGCATAGTAAGACGATAGAATTCTTCTTTTTTATTCTGTTGGCTTCTGCTTAATTCAACATTTTCTTTCAATATGACTCATTTTTATTACATATATTGTGCCTGATATACTGTTATTTGAAATCTCTTATGTTTAATTTTTTTCCTCCGGAAAGTAAGCTTCATCTATTTTTCTTAGAAGAGGGTAAGTGCCTGGATACTTGGATGAGTGAGGGAGGGATGGATAATTATCTAACTTAGCTTTCTAAATACTTTTAAGTAATTCCTCTATTTCAGCTTTATCATTTTCTCACACTTAAAAAGTTACTGGGGTCTCCAATGTCTGAAAGTTTTAAGTTACTTTAGTTCATTTTTCTTCTTAACATCTTCAACTCCAGACATCTTTTTCTTAGTTTCTCTCTGACCATCTGCTTCATATTTGGCAAAATTGTATTGTAAACTGTTTTATGTTGCTTCTCTTTTCCCTTTGTGTTTATGCATGTCTGTGCAAGTTAATCAT
Organism: Trachypithecus francoisi; assembly: GCF_009764315.1. Taxonomy (NCBI): domain Eukaryota; kingdom Metazoa; phylum Chordata; class Mammalia; order Primates; family Cercopithecidae; genus Trachypithecus; species Trachypithecus francoisi. The sequence goes on from NW_022681454.1 coordinate 68,013,991, forward strand.
ATACTACGATGTCAGTAGACTTTTGAGTGGAATCGGACATCATATGCATGTAGAAAATCTTTTTCAAAACAAAATTTACTGGAATATATTTCAAATCTCAGTAATACAGATTATGCAATGTCACTCCCCAGACATCTATACAAATTTCTACTGAACAAGTCAGCCGTTGAAGCAGATTATTCGCCATCTGTGATCCTCAATTCCAAAGGAATTTTTGTTTCTGGTAATGGCCAAATAAGCATCTATATGAATATTTTTCTACAGATAAATATAAACTTTGAACAAATGTAAAAAGCAAAAAAAAAAAAAAAAAAAAAAAAAAGAACCTCCAAAGGCACTGGAAATGACCCTAAAAAGCATATTCTGGAGGGTAGTCTACAATAGAAAAGGGAAAATGACACTGACTGAGTCTCTCGTTTACTCTAGCTGTTAGACTAAAGGCAGTTCTAAACTATGCCATGGATAGTGGCCAACACTGCAATAGAAAGGGCATTGTCTTTCTGATTTTAAAGACATACTAGAAGAGAGAGTTTGGGACAACAATAGCTGCTAGTAAGTGAGAATACACACTGCACAGGAAAGAGCCAGAGAAAGAGAAGTTCGCCAACTTGGAATTATAAACTGTGTCCACGTTTCTAGAATAATGACTTTGTGGGTCTGACTCTACTCAAGTCACCTAAGGATAAAATAACTGAACCAAGACTTCAGCTGCCACACAAAGATAGATTTTGCAGAGGTGTGATTTCAACCAAGTAAATTACATTATAGACTAAATAGAAATAAAAGATTCAGAAGAAGATTACAGAACTCATGATCTCCAAAACATAATATTCAGAATTTTCAACATGCATCCTAAATTATTTCAAAACATGAATAAAGAAGAATGTTTTTATTTTCAAGATAAATGAAAATCAACGGAGACTGACAGCAAAATGACTCAGATGTTGGAATTAGCATAACAAGGATTTTAAAGGAATTATGCTGAGTGATGTAAAGGAAAATATGTTTGGAATGAATGAAAAATTAAGAAATCACAGCAGAGAGATAGAAATTACAAAAAATAACGACACAAAGACAGTAACAAGGTGTCATTTCAATTTATATGGAAGTAGAAAGTTCTAGCATATTCAAAGCAATTCTGAAAAAAAAAACATAGTTTAAAGCAATTCTGAAAAAGAACAGCATGGTTTAACTGCTCACTATAAATGTTTTCAAGAATATTATAAAGCTATAGGAATAAAAATAATATGGCAATGGTATAAAGATTAATGAATAATGCCATATAATAGAATTTGAAATCCAGAAATAGATTTACACATGTGAGGGGGCTATTTAATTTTTTATGAATATATTAAAGCAATCTAATGAATGTGCAGGGAAGTAGCATTTCACATGCCTGGGTTGCTCAAACACTATATATTTCCCATAAGCATCTTTCTTCAGGATGGGCTCTTGGCTGGCTCCTCAAAAATGAGCTCTGAGGCTCTGGAATATTCTGCCTGAGAAGAGTTCTTCTGTACGTCTGATGCCTCCATCCATGCAGTAAAAAATTGATCAAACTGTTTACACTAATGATGTGTTTTATTGTGAACAACTGTTTTTGTAAGCCTGAGACTTTATATTGCACAGTACAAGTTTACATGGGTAGTTTTTGTTAACAATGCGATTTATGATAAGTGTCTGAAGAACTAAAATCTCAATAGCTGAGGACACTTATACAGGTGCTGCATGCCTGTGTGACTGACTCCTAATAAAACCTCCGAAGACGAAGGCATGGTTGAGCTTCTTGACTAGAAATACATCACATGTATTGCCACACATCATTGCTGGGAAAATAAAGCACATCCACGGGACTCCACTGTGGGAGGACACCTAGAAGCCTATGCCTCAATGTCTTATAGACTTTGTCCTATGTACCTTTACAGTTTGCTAATTTTAACATGTGTCTTTTTGTTGTTAAAACACACTAAACATGGAGATAGTAGCTCTTTCTGAGTCTAGAGAATCTTCAAGGCTGAAAGTGGTCATGAGGAGTCTCTACCCATAAATAAAACGTATTTTTAATGAATGATACTGAAATAACTATATTTATATGGAAAAAATGAATCTCCATCCATAAATCACAATATAACTAAAAAAAAATTCAAAATGAATTATTGACTGAAACATAAAAGCTTATACAAAAGATTTTCAGAATAAAATACAGAAGAATGTCTATTTGACATAAAGCTAGGCAAAGATTTCTTATAGGTAGATAAGATACAGGACAAATGATGACATATGGAAAAAATGATATATTTGACTTTACCAAGAATAAATCATCAGTGAATCAAAATATTCACAAAATACAACTCCTACAACAAAACATTATAAAGACAAACAACCTTTTAAAATGGGCAAAAATGTTTGAACACACATTTTATACATTAAGATATATAAGTGGACAATAAACACATAAAAACTGTTCAGCATCAATAAGTAAGTAGGGAATGGTATATTAAAGCAACGTTGTGATATCATTACACACCCTCTAGGAATGGCTAAAATTAAAAAGACTGACAACATCGAATTTTGGCAAGCTTAGGGTCAACCAAAATTTTCATACGTTGCTGGTAAAAATGAAAATATCACAACCACTTTGGAAAAAATTGTTAAAATTTTTTACAAAACTTCATATACATCCATTATATGACCCAACCATTCAACTGCTAGACATGCACTCAAAATGAAGAAAGGCATACAAAAAGATTTCTACAAGAATGATTTTAGCAGTTTCACACAAACCAGGTGTTCGTTAATAGGAAGATGAAAAATCAAAACATGGTATAGCTATAAAATACAATAATATTTAAAAAACAAATATATTTAAAAAAATGAATGTTGTAACTAATATCATGGCTGAATCTCAAAAATATTTTGCTGAGTTAAACAAGCTTTGCACAAAGTAGTATATTATGTATGATCCCATGTATAGAAAGATCTAAAATAAGGAAAAACAAATTATGATAGAAAAGATGTTGCTTCTGGTGATTGGAGTGGAGCTCTGATGGACAGGGAAGGAGCATGAGGGAGCTTTGTGGGTTAATGGTAATGTTATGTACCTTGACAGGGGTTTGGTTTACATAGTTGTACTCATTTGTCAAAACTTATATTAAATGATGCAATTGATATTGATGCATTTCATTGTGTGTAAATTTTACCCTAAAATATTTTTAGACAAATTGTAAAACCTAGTTAAAGACATATAGGCTGATATTTTCAGGGTTACCTGTCTTGATGTCTGCAACTTACTTTGAAATGTTTCAAAAGGAAAATAGAATAGTGGATGGAAACAGGGAGACAGAAATGGATAGATGTATAAATCAAACAAGCCTATCTAAATGTTAAGGCTTAATTATAGGTGATGAATGTAGGAGTGTTGAATGTTAAATTCTTTCAACTTTTATGTTGAAAATTATCATAATAAAATATTTGAAAAACTTACACATTGGAATATCACAGCAAGTATACTATTTTTACTGTGATTTTGGAACTGAAGTTACTATTACTGATGATAGTATACTGAAGTATACTATTTTTACTGTGATTTTGAAACTCAAGATAATTTCCTGTAGAAAGTTTTTTGACAATTTTACTTTTGAAAATTCCCATTGATCTGTTAGTCATCTTCAAAATGTCTGGAGAAAAGCCAGGAAACATATATAACAGCAAATGGACAATTTCTACTGTTTTCATTACTTTGGCTTTAGAATTGTCACTGAAAGAGACCAAATGAAATCTACAGGCAGGCAGCCCGGGCGGCGCCTTGAGCCTAGTTAGAAGTTGACCCTACAGGCAGACAGCCCGGGCGGCTCCTTGAGCCTAGTTAAAAGTTGACGTCAGACCTAACCGATAATGTTATCTATAGATTTCAGATGTTGTATAGACAAGCAATGTGAAAGTCCCTGTCTTGTTCTTTTTCTGTTCTAATTACTAGTGCTTGCCATATATCTCTCAACTTCCTGAGCCCAGTATAAACATATCCCACCATATGTCTCCCCTCCATATATCCCTCAACTTCCTGGGCTCATCCCACCATATGTCTCCCTACCATATATCTTTCAATTCAAAGACTACCATATATCTCAACTTTAGAGGGACACCACCTGGAAAATCCCCGATAAGAACACAGCCGTTTGTGAAAGCGCGGGAACTAATAAAAAAACTGCTAAATGTATAAACTTAAAATGTTAACCAATTGTAATGCTGTAACCTAGAGAATTCCCTCGTTCCTCTGCAACTTTACAAGTCCTGTTTACATTAGGCTATAAAAGGCAAGTGCACGCATTGTTCAGGGCCCTCCTGTATGTTGTGGAACGGAGGGACCAAGTTCGAACTTGCATTAAAGATCCTTGCCGCTTGGCTTTGACTCTGGACTCTGGTGGTCTTTTTCGGGGAACAAACGGTCTGGGCATAACATCACTACTGCTTGCTTAATATTTAAAATTTGCTGGTCTTAAAGCAACAGTATATTTTTCAATCTTGGGGAAGATTATGATTGTATAACATACCAGATGTATCCATTACTACTGTTAAAAAAAGGACTAGTTGCCTGTATGATTGCAAGCTTAATAAAGAAAATGAACTAGGAAGAATGAAATAAAACATTATATTAGGTTTATTACAGTCTACAATGTTCTCACTGTCCAGAAATAGTCTACTGGAATTCGGAGATATTTCATGATTATGCCCTCGTATTGTCCCTATTCCTTCTGTTTAAATTTTTATAATAGCTCTTTAAAATGCATTAGTTCTTATCACCTTTTAATCTATCTCTATTTCATGCAAGCAATAAGATAAATGGCTAAATGAGCTCAATTTGACAACATTGTAGGCATATTCTCATACTTTATCTTTTAGATCATCCTAACACACTCATTGCACTTCGCAGAAATACCATGCCTAGTTCTTAATATCATTTCTAAACTTAGTAAGGAACAAGTCAAAACCATAACAGAATAAAACAGTCTTCACTAAATCTTTTCAATGTTTTTCTACCTTTATAGATAACTGTCTAAAGTAAGAAGTTTTATTATTTTTTTCACATAATATTATCGGGAGAACCCGCTCCCAATGTTTAACGTGGGTTCTTTTCTATTTCCTGTGTCTCTCGGCTGGGTTAAGAAATAAACGGAAAGTGCACAAGAGAGAGAAATTTAAAGCTGGGTGTGGGGGGAGACATCACATGTCGGCAAGATCCCTGATGTTCCCGGAGAGGTAAAACCAGCAAGTTTTTATCAGTGATTTTCAAAAGGGTAGGGAGTGCACGAATAGGGTGTGGGTCACAGAGATCACATACTTCATACTTCACAAGGTAATACAATATCACAAAGCAAATTGAGGCAGGTCGAGATCACAGGACCACCGGATAAGGTGAAATTAAAATTGCTAATGAAGTTTAAGGCAGGCATTGTCATTGATAACATCTTATCAGGAAACAGGGTTTGACAGCAGGTAACCTGTCTGACCACAATTTATTAGGTGGGAATTTTTGTCCACCTGATAAGCCTAGGAGCGCTGCAGGCGACGGGCGCTTATTTCATCCCATCGGCTTCAACCATAAAAAACGGAATGCCTTAAAAAGGGGCCTTCTATAGACCTACCTTCAGGGTGCATTCTCTTTCTCAGGGATGTTCCTTGCTGAAAAAAAGAATTCAGCGATGTTTCTCCTATTTGCTTATGAAAGAGGTGGAATATAGCTCTGTTTCCATCTTGCTCACCAGCGGCCAGTTCAAAGTTACCTCTCTTGTTCCCTGAACATCGCTGTTATCCTGTTCTTTTTTTTAAAGATGTCCAGCTTTCATATTCAAACACACATGCTCTACAAACAAGTTGTGGAATTGGTACAATCACAGGGTCCTGAGGCAACATTCGTCCTCCTCAGCTTACAAAGAAGATGACGGGATTAAGATATTAAAGTAAAGACAGGCATAGGAAATCACAAGGATATTCATTGGGGAAGTGATACGTGTCCATGAAATCTTCACAATTTATGTTCAGAGATTACAGTAAAGACAGGTGTAAGAAATTATAAAAGTATTAATTTGGGGAACTAATAAATGTCTATGAAATCTTCACAATTTGTGTTCTTCTGCCGCGGCTTCAGCCAGTCCCTCCATTTGGGGTCCCTGACTTCCCAAAACATCGTGTTATATTTTACAAGACCCTCCAAAATTCCTTCCTACATTCAATTCCTTTCTTCTTTCTCCATTTGATAGAATTCATCCTATAGGTAACATCCTTATTGCCACCTCAACATTTAAAAAATAACCAATGTAAAGTTTTCAAAACAATTATTTGTACTCCTCTATTTTATTCGTTTATACTTAGTTTTCTAATATAATAATAGAGGGATTTTGTGATTGCATGTGGCTGATGTCACTCTAACTTTATGCAATATGTTTCACTAAGGTGTTGGCTGTGAATACCACCATCCTTATCTCCCAGGATGGACCCTAATTTGCATAATTCATTCAGCACCATCTCAATACTCTGGTCACTGTAATTGCTGTGATGGTAACAGCTTACTGCTTGAAGAGACATTTCAGGGACAGTATGAGGCATAGTGATAATCAAGTTAAATTTGGTGTTTTTCTGAATGTAGGGCATGAAGGTGAGGAAGCAAGGAGGCCATATTGTTTATAGTGCACAAGACAGTGTGGAAAAGAACAAGAAAACTGCAGCTCAAAACACTTTCAATTCAAGGGATGAGAGAAAAAAAAATGTTCGAGGGCATCTGAGGTCTCATGTCTATACACCAAACTTTCGACAGCTTGGAGTGTAGATGTGAGACCTCAGATGCCCTAGAAACTTTGCTACCAAAAAGCAAGCTATCTTTAGGATTGAGTGAAGATACAACAGAAGGGAGAAGTACAGAAATCACAAGAAATATAAACAAAAATATGATCAAACCATGCTTTCAAAGTAAACTTTTTCAAGATATGTTTAACGATATAAAGCAATACATTCCAGTATGGTTAAAATTAATTTGAGTTGAGTTTTAAGTCTTTTATAACTAATATTATCTTAACTGAAGCATGTACTTATGACATTGCATGGTTACTTCTTGTATGACTTTCTCTTTATTCAGTCAAGGGCTCCTGAGAGGAAAAGCCATTCCTTCATCCCATATCTATAAAATTTAGCATAGAGTCTGACTCATATAATAAATCAGTAAATATTTACTTAAAAATGAGTGGTAGTCATGGTCATACACATTTTTAAAAAAATAAACATCCATTTATTTTTGGTCAAATCAAGATGCACATGTTTGACTCTCATTATTTGTGGATTCCATGTGTATGAATTCACCTACTCATTGTTATTCTTAACCCCCAAGGTCATGCTCACTGACCTTTTGCAGTCATTCTCTCAGATAATGGAAACATGTGAGTGGCCAGATGTGTTGCTTCCATAAGGGTGGATGCTCTGCCTTCTTGTTTTACCTCTCACTCAGCGATGATAAGAGGATGGTAGGAGGCAGTGCATCCCAATCCAAGCAGCTTCACTCTGGAGTCAGTTGAAAGGCCAGATAGAAATTTATCATCTGGTGGTTGGGTAGTCTCAGTAAGTCACCTAACACTTCTCAATTTACTTTTCTCTTTTGTAAGATAAATAAAATAGAAGCTATTAGGATTATCTATTTTTTTGTGATTTAAGATTATAATCTATGTGACAAACATGTGTACACATACACGTTTCTCCTAGAAGCAGTGTTTCAATGTCTGCTAATTCAGAGTTTGTTGATGACTTTGTAAAACATTAGTGTTATGAAGAATAAAAAATTAACTGTATATGCAAAATCATACTTAAATAAATGCATGAATATATTTGTTTGGGTTAGGCTATAATAGGATATATTAGAATAAGTCATCTAGACAGAGTCTTGCAACTTGTGGCAATGACTGCAATAGCTGAACTTCAAGGTCCCTTTAAGAAGGGAAGAGTAAACAGAGAAGACATACTGGACATTAACCACATTTAAAGTTATGTGATTCACTTTGCTTCAAAATTTATTGATAATACTCATAATGGCCAAACCTAATAGAAGAAGGAACCAGGGAATTTAGGAGAGTACCTTGATATTTGTTAAAGCTACACATTTGCAGCCACAATGTATATACTATTTGATTATATAAATTATATTTTCCAAAATAAACAGGGCAAATTCTTACATAAAAATTCTTGGGAAATGTTCTAAAATTTAAATATGTAGTCAGATAATAATAATAATACAAACTCTTATTGGAGTTTGTAAATAATTAAAAAATAAAATAGAGAATTGGATAGCTCCCATAGTCAATGGCAGTAGTAGAGTCAGTTTTCTATCAATAACTTGAATAGCATTCTTTATAAATATAACTATGAGTTTCAAAATATTTGTTATTGTTGTACACATGGTATCTGAAAAGCAAATAAAATAGGAAAAATTTATTTTGAAACATTATATTATCTCCATTTTATAATAATATCCCTAATTTGCATTTCTTCAATCTCCAGATACATTTTTTTTTTTTTTTTTTTTTTTTTTCTTTTTTTTTTTCTTTTTTTTTTTTTAATTTTTTATTATACTTTAAGTTCTAGGGTACATGTGCATAACGTTTATATCATGATAAAATCACTTCTCAGTGTAAAGCAACAGTTTCAGTTCTTAGTACGCAACACTTTTAGTAAATGTGGAAACTCAGGATATTGTGCACTTACTGTTTTTTTTTTAAGATTAGCAATTTATCATTTTTTTTTTTTTTTTGCAATTTAAAAGTATTGTACCTGAAAAGGTGTCTCGAAGTCAAAGTGAAATGTTTGTAAAAAATGCAGCTTGAAGGGGAATTAGAATAGAGATCAAACAAAAATGATTAAGAATCTGAAATGATGTACCTTTTTTTTTTTTTAAAGAATATTAAAGTTGTTCCTTTCAAAAAAGAAAGTACCAGGCCCAAATGGTTTCACTTGTGAATTCTTCCAGGGATATAATTATGGAATAAATGATGCAAATTCTCCAAAATTTTTTTAAGAAACTAGAAAGAGTAACAGAAAGAAAACTTCCTAACTTATTCTGTGATTCCAGAATTATCCTAATACCAAAACCATATCAATACATCACAAGAAAGAAAAACTGTAGAGAAATATCTTTCATGATCATACAGCTAAAAATCTGCAACAAAATATTAGCAAATTAAATCCAACAATGCATACAAAAAAATTAAACACTGTGACTATGTGGGATTTATTCCAGGAATGAGGGGATGGTTCATTATTTGAAAATCTATCAGGATAATCCACCACATTACAGGCTACAGAAGAAAAATTATGTGAGTGTAACAAGTAATGCAGGAAGAAAAAGCATTAGAAAAATACAACACCATTCATGATAAAAACTCTCAGAAAAGTGGAGATAAGAATCAACATGATAAAGAAAAGCTACAAAACAAATAAATAAACAAAATCAGCTAACATCATTAATATTGTTTGGCTCTGTATCCTCACCCAAATCTCACTTTGAATTGTAATAATCCCCACATGTCCTGGGAGGGATCCAGTGGGAGGTAATTGAATCATGGGGTCAGGATTTTCATGTGCTGTTCTCATGATAGTGAATAAGTCTCACAAGATCTGACGGTTTTAAAAAGGGCTGTTCCTCTGCACATGCCCTCTTGCCTGGTACCATGTAAAACGTGCCTTTGCACCTCCTTCGCCTTCTGCCATTATGGTGAGGCTTCCCCAGCCATTTGAAACTGTGAGTCAATTAAACCTCTTTTCCTTTATAAATTACTCAGTCTTGGGTATGTCTTTATTAGCAGCATGAGAACAGACTAATACAGTCATATTTAATGGCGAGAAACTAGCCTTAATATTAGGAAGAAGGCAAGTACGTTCACTCCCACCATGCATATTTAACATAGTACTGGAAGTACTTACTAGTTGAGTATGACAGGAAAATGTAATAAAAGGTATACAGATTGGGAAGAAAGAAATAAAATTGCCTTTATTCAGCATGATTATCAATATAGAAAGTCCAACAAATCTACAAACACACACATGCACACACACTCACACACACATGCAAATCTTCTGTAACTAAGTAGCAAGTATAGCATTAGGCAATTGGAAGCTAAAAGAACAAGATATCAGTAAACGTGAGTTAGGATGGATAAAAAACTAAAAAAAAACTGTCAATACCAATTGCTGAAAAGAATGCATAGCAACAAGAACTCTCATTCTTTGCAATGAGAATGGCATTATTAATTTGAAAGGTACTTTGCAGTTTTCTTAGTAAATTCCACATAGTATTACCATATAATCTAGCAATTATACATCTAGGTTTTTAGCTGACTAATTTAAAAACTTACATCCACACACATAAAAAAATGTTCACATAAGTATGTATAACAACTTTGTTTATAGTGGCAAAACTGAAAGTAACAAAGATACCCTTCAATATATGAATGAATAAACAAAACATGATATATGCATGAAATTGAATGCTGTTTAGTGATAAGAAATGAGCTATCAAGCCAAGAAATGACATGAATGAATATTAAGTGTGTATTTCTAAGTGGAAGAAGCCAGTCTAAAAAGCTGCGTACCAGCATTATTCCAGTTACATGACATTACTAAAAGGCAAAACTGTAGTGACAGTAAACATGTCAGTGGTTGCTAGGGGTTAAGGAGAAGGAAGGGCTGAATAGCTGAAGTACCAGGTATTTCTTTTTAGGGTAGTGAAATGATTCTGTATGATACCGCTGTGGTAGACACTTAATACTTGACACTGCATTTGTCAAAATCCCTTTAACTTTACATCAGAGAGTGAAACTTGATGTATGCAATTTAAAAAAATTAGTAGGTTAGAATTTCCAGGATGGAATGAAGAATGTTACAAAACAAATCTAACTGTATTACAAATGTATGAAATGACCTAACTGAAGGGAGTGGGGAAAAAGCGTCCACCTACTTAATTTTGGAAATAAACAGAATCTGTTAGACTAAAGAAAAAATAAAAATGAAACAGAAAACAAAAAATGACTTTACAAAAGCCCTGTACTCTAGTTAATAAAGTTGTTGCTCACATTGGTACTAGTTAAAAATATACATACAAGCCGGGCGCGGTGGCTCAAGCCTGTAATCCCAGCACTTTGGGAGGCTGAGACGGGCGGATCACGAGGTCAGGAGATCGAGACCATCCTGGCGAACACGGTGAAACCCCGTCTCTACTAAAAAAAAAATACAAAAACTAGCCGGGCGAGGCGGCGGGCGCCTGTAGTCCCAGCTACTCGGGAGGCTGAGGCAGGAGAATGGCGTCAACCCGGGAGGCGGAGCTTGCAGTGAGCTGAGATCCGGCCACTGCACTCCAGTCCGGGCGACAGAGCGAGACTCCGCCTCAAAAAAAAAAAAAAAAAAAAAAAAAAAAAAAAAAAAAATATATATATATATATATATTATATATATATATATATATACATACCACTATGCATGTATGCTATAGTTGAACAAATAAGTAAATTGATGGTGGGTGGTAGAAGCCAGTTTTCTGACTATTGGAGTCGCAAGTTATAGATACACAAGGTAAGGAGGCTAGAATAAACCATTTAGTAGTGAATTAGTTTTGGAGATGTCAGCAAGAGACCATGTTTATCTTAACATAGTTATGAATTGTTTACATATAAATATTTAGAGATCTGTATATAAACATGGGTTAATATACACCCATCTATTTCCTTCTGTTCTGTCAGCTAAAGAGGCCTACAAGCAATGACACCCAGTAGCAATGAGCACAACTCAACTAACACATAGATCTTGGCTTTTAGGGCCATTATTAAATAAAAGGAAATAGGAGTCCTTGGAGAAATGACTGTTTTTAGGATTGGGGCGCGAAATGTGCTAGATGAGCCTAGGGCATCTTTTAGTGCCAGAAACTAAGGATGAGCTGATAAATACATCGATAAATAACTACACAGCCCACAATGATGCCAGTATATCAAAGAGACAGGGTAACCAATTTAAAGAGCTCCCAATGGCTAAAGCTATAATAATTTGGAAACAAAATTTAGTAGTATTTGATTGAAACCTAAATTATAAAATGAATATCCGTGAATAATACTGATATGAATAATTGAACACTAAATAAATTGGGGAGATGAGACAAATCTCCAGTATATAAAAATTCCGGATAAAGTATGTATACTGCCATCATAAGAGTTCAGGCCTAAAGTGTGGGATGGACATAGTCATTTCCTTTCAAAGAGTACAAGAACACAGTGGAGAAACCTGACAAAGACTACCTGAGCCAGGTGATCAAGGTCAACATCAATAATAAGTCATGTTGACAATGTGTATCCTTGGTATGATGAGATAAAATGGCACTTTACCTTTGTAGATTTTCTTTCAAAAAGCCATAACACAATGAATCATGAGAAAACTATCAGACGAATCCCAACTGAGGGGCATGCTACACAATCCATGAGCAGTACTCTTCAAAACTATCAGGGTCATCAAACACTAGAAAAGTCTGAGGAACTGTCACAGTCAAGAGGAGCCTTGTTTTAGAGAAATAATAACTAACTACAGTATGAAATCCTAAATGGGATCCTTGACAAGAAAAAGGATATTAGGTCAAAATTAAGAAAATGTGAGTAAAGTATAGTTTTTAGCTAATAATAATGTATTAATATTGATTCATAAATTATAATAAATATGCCATAATATGAGATGTTAATAATGGGAGAAACTTGGTTCAAGTTACATGGGAACTCTTTGTGCTAATTTTGGATATTTTCTGTGAATCTAAAACTATTTCAACATAAAAAGCATATTTTAAAAAGACAACAGTGAGAAAATAAGTAGTCAAACTACAGATTGTGATGAATTATAAAATACTGATCTGATAGAATACTTATATTTAGCTTATATAAAAATTACTAGGACTAAACAATAAAAAGACACAAATCTAAAAATAGGTTATTTTTATTAGTTACTTTTAAATGAATTATTCCAATTGATATTTTTTCTGGCTGAATATTTTGGTGGGAATTTCAAAATAGTCACTCTACTCTTTAATTGATACTTTAATATATTGAAAGAAGCTCAACTCTAACCAGAGAGTCTCACAGTGGTTTCATCTTGGAATATACAGTGAATCATTGCTCTGTGAAATGATGTGGCTTTGCTTTATAGATTGTATATTTGTGTGGGTGAAATAGAGGGAGAAAGAGGGTAAAGCCATAACTCATAAGGCTCAGCTAAGAATTTAAATTGCATAGTCTGCCTTCACTGAGAAAGTAAATTGCATAATCTGTAAATACCCAGTATTAAGACATTTGTCAATGTCTTTTATTGATTAAGCTTTTTCTTAAATCAAAGTGTATGTTTCTTAACTACTCAAACTGAGAGACTATATTGTTTAAGTAAATTTATTCTACTGTATTTCTTCTTTACTTTGGGAGAACATTTGTATGTTTCACTAATAAGCATTCCCTTTTTTTAATGTTACTGGTTTGTGTAATAGGTGGAAATAGGTAGTAAGAACTGAATAGAAATTACCCCTAACTGAACATATAAGTACAAAATTAAAAAGTAAGAATTGAGGGTTGTGGACAGAGTGCTTTGTTTCAGATATAAATTATTATATTTTAAGTTCACAGTAGGAGCCTCTTCATTTAAAAGTTAAATGGAATGAAGCAGATACTGTAGTTGTTGCTTACTTCAAAATTAGCCATTCAATTAATGAGCGATGTTGGCATGGGTTAAGGATCAAGGACTCTGCATTATTCATTCATGTATTTATTATGTATTTCATGCCACAGTACATTACCCTGATTCCATATCTTATAAATAAGAATTGGGAACCTTGTAACACACTGAATACCAATGTATCTTAGCTGTGTAGAAATGTATTACAAGCACATGCATTAAAATCATAGCATATTAGACCTAAGACCTTATAGGTCATTTAGTACAATTTTATCATTTTTCAAATGGTATAGGGTAGGCATAAGAGTTGTTTTGCAGAAATGAAAGAAAGAGTAGGTTAAATAGCTTCTCAAAAGTCATATGCATGCTTAGTTTCTGAACTAAAGCTAGAATCCAGGCATCTTTATTTTCAGTGTAACACACTCTTCACTTTATTAGGCTAATAATTTTAAAAATGTGACAACATGATATCAACTTTATGTAAAAATGTGTGAACTCTAGTAAAAAATAGAATATAAATAACCTGTACATGTATTTTAAACAAATTTTTCTGATACTAGAAATTATATTAAATAGAATTTATTATTTTACATTTTACTATAGTTGAAAATAAACTCTATTTTAAAATAACGACAATTAGATACTTAACATTTTGCATTTCAAGACTTTTAAGCTCTTTTCTTTTCCATCATTTTTATATCCCTAGTTTGTATTTATTTTTCTAAAGATAATTAATTTGGATAGATAATATCTGATTTAATTTTCTATATTGGATATGTGTAGTCTTACTCTTCCTAAATGTGGAAAGGTAAGTAATTCAATCCTGGAACTTTTCTATGTAAAATACATTTTACTGAAATCTAAATATGTGGTAAATATTTTTAAAAAACATAGAACATGATCATAATAATATTTTATTTATGGCTGGCTGATATTATCCAAAGTGTTTCTGTTCTTCTTCTTAATCTTCTGTTTCTCTTACTAATAGCTTAAATAATCTACAGTTAGGCTGAGGATTCGAAGCAGCTTGATAGAGCAGAAAGAAAAATGGATGGGAGGTTAGAAAGCATGCATGACATTTAACACCACCATGACCTGTTTTATTGAATAAATGATTTGTCTTCAGTTTCCTCAATCCTGTAAAAGAAAAGGGATAAATAACATCTTTGTAACTATTTTATCCATTCCCTAAATACCATATTTATGATTTTTGACTATGAAAAATAGCAAGTCTTACAGTTTACTTCACTGATTGAACATCATATAAACTGAAATTCAAAAATAATCACAATTTTAGTTAAAATAGAACAGTATCCATTAAAAGTGCTTAAAACGGAGATTGCTGGTATTTAAATAAATATAGACTACAAATCAACTATTTAGGTCACTACAATTTAATTAAAGACTATTGAAAGTACCATTTATGAATTGTTTACCTTTTGAAAAGGTGCACAAATAGCTCAAGAGGTGAACAATTTATAAATGGTACTTTCAAAAGTCTTTAATTAAATTGTAGTAAACTAAATAGTTGATTTGTAGTCTATATTTAATTAAGTACCAGCAAAGTGGGGAAAATTCATACATGGTACTTTTTCATGGTAAATAATACCATTTCCTTGCGTATTTTTAGAATCAGCTTTACAAAACTCTAGCAGAGTTTCTGAAATAAAATTTAGTTTTTGAAAGAAATGTGAAAAACAAGTTGTTTCTTAACCAAATGCTCTTTATTAGGTTAAAATTATGAAAGTTTTAGAAGATTCTGCTTAATTAATAATTATAGATCAGGAAACCAATTGGGTTTGAGAGTTTTTAAAAACTATATACCATGTACTTGTTTTTGTATTCCATTTAACTGTAGAGGATCAACATAAAAGCTTCTATTTCTGGCAGTGCAGCAGATCCTATAACCTGAATCATCTTTGAAATCTGTATTTGAGCTCCCAGGAAAATAAATAAAATTCCTATTAGGCAAAGAAGAAAGAATTGAGAATTAAAACAATAAGAACATAAGCTGACATTATAGTCTTCGTAGGTGATGCTGGTGGCTCCCAGTCTCAGTAACCACAGTCCTTTCATTTTAATGCCCAGTCATAGAAATAAAGGATGAGACTTGGATCCCATGAAGTGAGAGGTTATAACTGTTTCCTCCATAAAATGCCAAGGACTATAATAGGCTATATTGTCAGTGAAAAGGTAGCAGAAAAAAATAAAATAAATCCTAGAGAATAAACTTTATATTTACTTAAAAAAAGCCTTCAAATGCTGTAACTTTAAAATCGTGTTACATTAGTGCCTGTTTCATGAAAAGCACTTTCTGAAAATATATTCATTTATTTGCATATATCTGTCAAAATATACCAGGTTACTCAGTCCCAAATATTATTTGATAAAGGAAAATTGTAAGACTGTACACAAAGCAGAGTTTGTCTGAAAAAGGAAAGGCTAAATATGAGATAGCAAATCTTTTTGTATATTTATGGCATTTTTCATATAATAATTATACATGCAGAGTAGCCATTTAGAAGGTTTTTATAATCAATGGTGGGAGGAATCTCTTTTTACATATGATGAGAATAAGCCATACTTTTGATTGAAAGAATAGCTATTGTACATAATGCATCTGGAGCTTTTCACTTAGAAGTCAGATGTTTCATTCATGAATATCACAGTCAGTGAATGTTAAAAGAAGGCTAAATGATTCTAGATTGGTAAGGCTGTACTAGCGTCCTATTTTGTAGGGCATCTGTAATAGCTCTATAATTACAGGAGAATTACATGTTCCCACAAATTACTTGATAATTATACTTGATATTACCAAGTAATTCAAAGATTAGTTACTACATAACTTGCAATTTTGAGATCTCATTGAAACATATTTCTTGTCTTATATTAAGGGTTTGCTGATACTCTAAATAGTGGACATCCAGAATGCATTTCTATGTATTTTTAGGTCACTTTTCTGCATACATTTTTTTAGAAAAAGCAAATATCACAAAGAGCAAATAAATGAAGGTATATGAGTCATTTATCTTGATATCTAATTTCTGTTCATCATACATTTTATCATGATATTTTCTTTAATCTAGATGGCTCTGTGGAAACAGCCAGAGGATTCTAATAAAAGTGACTTTTAAACCAAAATAATTAACTACGTAAGTTAATATACAGTACATTGATATAATGAAAATATTTATTTTGCACAAGCACTTATAACTATATTGGGATTGATAGCAAACCTTAAAGGTCAAATGGCAAGTCAATTAGGTTACATCAGAGACTCAACAACATTTACATAACATTAATTTGCATACAGAAATTATAAGATTTTTAGAACCAATGAAGCTAATATGAGTGCAACTATAGAACAACTGAAATGTGTTTGAATATTTGCGTGTTTTTACAAAAACTGAGAAAAAATGTGGAATGCTTCTTTGTTATCCTATACCAGTTGATTGTCAATTACTATTTTATGTCGTGTTTATGGGATGCATAGATCTTTGCTAGCAAGGAGACAACTCAATGAGGAAGTAGGAGTTGTGGCTGGTACTATGTCTCCCTTTAAACATGTTACAAAGATCATTTAGTTCAGAGAACAAGAGGAATTCAAGCAGATTGGCGAATTTCTAATGAAAACTAAAGTATTAGGACTCTCAAATGAAAATTTGTACTCTTTAAAAAAATTATTAGGAATTTAAAGACAGTAACAACTGAGCATTAAGTAAAGCATGAGGTCTTTCTGAGCATGGACTCTGCAATTACACAAGTTGCATGCCTATGCAGCTGGCCCTGGGAGCAGGGTGTAATATATTCACTTTTGTGGCCCATGTTGGCCATGGCACAACAAGAGGGAATCCAGAATGGATAATGCTTACAATTCCAAGCTAGCAACTTAAACTTTAGAAATAAAAAATATAAAATTCAAATGGTCAATTATGTAGAAAATAATAAAATTATTTCACTGTAAAATGCTGAAACACTTCTAAATTTTCTCCCCCCAAAAATTTTTACCATATAAACTTTATTATTAAAAATGAAGACTGAAAATAAATGACTGAGATGTTTATCTTAAGAAATCAAAGAATAAACCACATATGAAAATATGAGATTTTACCATCACTTTATCAAAGGACTATTTTAACCAATAAGACAAATTTAACCAATAAGACAAATCATGTGTCTTCACATGGCAAAAGCTATATATACAATAGGTTAGCTATTTTTTCAGTCAAAAGTATGGCTAATTCTCATCATATGTAAAACGAGATTTGTCTCACCACTGAGTGTAAATACATTCTAAATGGCTACTCTACATGTATAATTATTATATGAAAAATGTCATAAATACAAAAAAAGTTTGCAATCTCATATTTAGTCTTGCAATTTTCTAATGCTGCAAGGCATGGGAGTTCCGTGGAGTTTCTTTCATAAGAGTACTAATTCCATTTTATGAGGGCTCCCATCACATGACCTAATCAGCTCCCAAATGTCCCAATGCCAGATAACATCACATTGGTCATTAAGTTTCAACAGATGAATTTTAAGGAAACAGCCATTTGGTCTAAAGCAGCATGTGAATGAAACTCACAGGATGTAGTGGTGTTTTAGTTATCCATTGGTACTGTACAGATAATTTCCACTCTTCTTTATTTTTAATTTTTGTGGGTACATATTAGGTGAACATATTATGGGATAAAGGAAATATTTTATTACAGGCATACAATGTGTAATAGTCACATAAGGGTAAATGGGACATCCATCACCTCAAGCATTTGTTTTTCGTGTTACGAACAATCCAATTAAACTCTTTGCTTATTTAAAAATGTACACTTAAATTATTATTGACTATAGCCACCCTGTTGTGTTGTCATATTGGATCTTATTCATTTTTTCAAAATTTTTTTTGGTTCTCATTAAATCATCCCTACTTTCCTGCGCCCAGGCCTTCACTACCATTCCCAGCCTCTGATAACTATTACTCCACTCTCTATGAGTTCAGTTATTTTAATTTTCAGCTCCCACAAATGAGTGAGAACACATGAAGTTTATCTTTTTCTGCCTAGGATATTCCACTTAACATAATGCCCTCCAGTTCTAACCATGTGTTACAAATGACAGAATCTCATTCTTTTCACCGTTCATTATAAAATTCAGGAGAGAAATGTATCAAAGAAATAATTGTCCAGTTTCATGGGAAATTTAGAGAAACTATTTCTACCCTGGGACTTGCCAGATTGGAAAACAAAATTTTTTCTCCTTTCAAGCTTCTCTAGCCGGCAAAATGTTCCCAAAGTAAGCAATTGCCTCAAGGCAGAGAAGAAATTGAGGATAAAGCTACAAGACTCTGTTAATATAGCAGAAAGATATACTCCAGTGCTTTTTACACCCTGTTTTCTAAACCAAAGAACTTCTGAAAAAAGTCGTACAGATTTTGATGTCCAGCAACTCACCTGAAGTCCAGGAAAGGTAGAGAGCAGCATGACTTGAGGTCTGCTGTGTGTTTGACTTTTGTCTAATTAAGCGAATCTCAGTAAGATGCATGAAAAATTATCTGAGTTTTGAAGAGTTTTGTGGCGTCAAGGGCACCACAAGATTGGAATTAAAAATCAAAGATGTTAAAATGGAAATAATCTTCAGTGTTCCAAAACTTCTAAGAATGCTACTCACCTGCAAACATAGGCCACTTCTTAAGGATAAGAAAACATGATTCAGAGGTGGGGTTCTATCAGAAAATAGAGCAGAGAACCTAAGAATGCCAATCCTTGGAGCAAAACTCATCTGTCTTACATACAATTTATGTTTCTGAATAGATGGAGTTGGTGATATATGCCTGGCAGTCTCTCAGAAATGCTATAGCGCAATGCTTGCTATGTGTTTATCATTTTTCCCTTTTGGAACTACTATGATACTACAGCAGCACAACTGTGACTATTTCTACTACTATATAACAACTATTTACCTTGAAGGTATTTTTTGTCGTTTTTTTTTTTTTTTTTTTTTTTTTTTTTTAAGATTTAGAACCCTAATTCTTTTAAGGTCTATGCAAAAATAAAGCAGTTTATTTCTCAAATATTCTAGACAGCTAGTTATCACAGTTTGGAAAATGTGGCTCATTTGGTAGGTCTTTGTGATCTTGAGATATCATTCAAATATTAATAAAAATAATTAGTGAATCAGTTTTGAAAGAAATCGGGTTACATTGTTTGGGTAAAGTGGAGTTAATGTACGGCCTAAACACAATTGTCAAAATTGCATTTTAGCTGGCCGGCGCGGTGACTCACGCCTGTAATCTCAGCACTTTGGGAGGCTGAGGCGGGCGCATCACGAGGTCAGGAGATAGAGACCATCCTGGCTAACACGATGAAACCCCGTCTCTACTAAAAAAATACAAAAAAAAAAAAAAAAAAAAAAAAAATAGCCGGGCGTGGTTGCGAGCGCCTGTAGTCCCAGCTGCTGGGGAGGCTGAGGCAGGAGAATGGCGTGAACCCGGGAGGCAGAGCTTGCAGTGAGCCTAGATTGCGCCTCCGCACTCCAGCCTGAGAGACAGAGCGAGACTCCGTCTCAAAAAAAAAAAAAAAAAAAAAAAAATTGCATTTTAAGTGGCGATTACCTACTTTTCTATATGCATCCATTCATGACGAAATTAAATTGTCATCCTGAGCACTTCAAAATAACCATAAGATCTCTGATCAAAGTCAAAAGTGTAAAATTACCTTCCCCAGATACTTCTAGATAGTTGAGATTTTTTTTTTTTTTTGCCAGTGGGAGTCAAATGTTAACATTTCTATCTTTATGTATGGAAAAATTCTGATGTAGTTACACAGCTATAAATTAGGTAGACTTTCCACAGTTCAAGGGAAAGAAAGTGAACAAAATAAGGAATCTGAAAAAACATCAGTTGCATTAAAAATTTTCAGTCTTGGGGACTATGTTATTAGAAATATAATTTCTAGAGACAGAGAACAGAGCCTTCAAAAATGGGTAATTTCACTGTAGTAGTATTTTAATTTAAATGATATCTATTGGAAAGATATATTTTAAACTTAATCCTTTCTGCATGTTATCTAATCTACATAAATTATACAAACTCCTACATAGAAATACAGTATGCCAAATGAATCATTGTCAAAATCCAAAAACATTGTTTAAACCTAAACTCACTTTGGCACATTAAAATGTAGTGACCCTTTTAATAAAAAATACATTAAAATTATTACTTTTATGCCCTGAAATGACACAGCTTTATATTATAAGTGCTATTCAATCATTTTCTTCTGTTTCACTTATATTTTTGCAATAGTAATTTCAGAGGAGTTTTAAATATGTGTATGCATTTTTGAAACCAAATTTTCTTACAGCAAATCTTAAGGTAACTTTACAGGGAAAAGAAGGTTGTTAAAATAAATTTTTCTTCATTTTGGAGTAGACCAAATATTCATAATTCAAAAGAGCAAATATAGCTACACATTCTGTAATAGCACCTATGGCAATTTGCATAGATTTCTAACCTTATGTTAAAGGTTTTTGTTGTAAAACTGAGTTTTAAATAGTTTCACCTGTTTCTCCTCTGTGCTCAAGTAGAAACGATTGAAATTCTTTTTAAAGCACTCAAAAAAAATGCCTCACAGACATTCAGCTACTGTCAAGGAGAGGGAATATATATAGCTAGGCACCGTCATCTAACATCCTTCTAAAGACTTGTCAGATCTCTACGTAGCGGAGAGATCATTTCTGCATTATAGGCATGAACATGGTTGTAATTAACTTCTCAAATCCAACAGCATGGTGAGAGAGATAATTATAAAAGAATTCAAACCAATCTCAGTTTAATTATTCTGTACAGAGATGGGGAGGGGGCATTTCCAATAGCCTCCTGTTGTGCTATTGAAACTAAAGCAAGCTTGATTAGGACAGATTATGTCAAGTTTCTCTTCATCCAAATACTTATATTTACTCTCAAAGTAAAATGCAAGTGGCAACCTTTCTCAACTTACAGAACTCTTGCATAGAACTTAGTTTAAAAGTCTTTCAGAGAGAAAAGTGGGTAATGAATTAGGTTGAGGTTATACACCTTGGAGAAGAAAGTTTCTCAGTCAAGGATTCAAATCTGATTTGACAACAATGGCAACAAATTAAAACGTGTCTTTGTTTTTGACAGGTTTAAAGGCTCCTTTTATTTGATTTGTGCCATTATAATCTTCAGTGTGAAGGGAAGGAGAGCACTGCAATTTCTATTAACAGAGGAACTATACTAGTTATATTATTATTGTTATTATTAACCTGAATATCTGCATATTTCTGTTCTTTCGGTTTTTAATTTATATATCTTTGAAAATTAGTAAAAATCTTCTGTCTTCTTCCTTCTTTTAAATAGAAGGAATGTTGAATTATATCACTGTTATTGTGTTAAGGTGTTCAAATGATTACAATAATGAATGAAGGCCACAGAATGAAGTGAGTAGGTATTGAGGAGAAAGCTACTAAAGCCTGATTAATATTATTATATGAGGACTTCTTATGAAATGCCCAGTCCTGATCAACCAAGAGACATTGCTTATGTGCCTTCTGTAAACATCATTTGTTTCTGTATTATGTCATAAAATAAAACATACGCTCAAACACGTTAAAACAAGAATTTAAAAATATGTCATGCAGAAGAGACTGGAGATTAAAATAAGCAACATGATCTTTGTTTGCTAATATATAAGAGACGGCAAGTATTTGCAAAACCTAAAGCTAAGAAGACATTGTTATGTGCATTATTAAGCAATCTGGTCTTATATCAACTTTTGTTTAGAGCATATGGGCATGAACATTAATTATTATTTCATGTAACCATTGTTCCATAAGCAATAAAATATATCTTGGAATCTAATGCTATATAGACCAATACATAATTTTAATATATTTTACTTATTCTTATTCTATGCTTATATTCAGGTTTCAGTTTTAATTTCCAATCCCATTTTTATATTTTTACTTCATTTGCTGTTTATTCCATTAGTACTAATGAAATAAAATGTGCATTAAAAAATAAACTACATAATAGTCTAAAAATATTTTGAAGAAAATGAGAATCAATTATCTTATGATTGTATAGGTACATGAAGTATGTGGAATGTTTTAAATGATAAAGCTTGATTAAGTCAAGTTAAGCCACACTGACTTATTTTTCAAGTCTATCCCTATTAAAGACCAGTTTCTATAACTGCTCAGCACATGTGGCAAACTTCGAAAGATTAGCTCTTTACAAAGTTATTTCAAGTGCTGGTAAGTAAGTGATTATTCTTAGTTGCCTTGTCTTTCATTGAGTAATCTAAATTATTTTACCCTGAAATGGGTTAATAATTGGTTCCAGAAAAATAAGCTATAGAAGCAGAATTTGCAATGTTAGTTCTGAAAATGTTGAGGGCAGCAAGTGATCAAGTGATCACATATTTTTTTTTTTTTCCAAGATAGGGTTTCACTCTTATTGCCCAGGTTGAAGTGCAGTCGCATGATCTTGGCTCGCTGCAACCTCCGACTCCTGAGTTCAACCGATTCTCATGCTTCAGCCTCCTGAGTAGCTCGGATTACAGGTGCCTGTCACCACGCCCAGCTAATTTTTTGTATTTTTAGTAGAGACAGGGTTCCATCGTGTTAACCAGGCTGGTCTCGAACTCCTGACCTCAGGCAATCCACCAGCCTTGGCCTCCCAAAGTGTTGGGATTACAGGCGTGAGCCACCATGCCCGACCATGATGATTTCTTTATAATAAAAATCTCATAGTCGCTTATAAGGACAATGACTAATATTTTGGTCAAAAAATACAGGAACTAAACATTGGGTAGGCTCAGATAAAAGGAAAAAGAAAATTTACTTCAAATAATATTTTATTAGTAAAAAAGAAAAAAAGTCAACATTGTTGTTTTACCCCCAAATTGCTACAAATTATCAAGGGCTGATCATTTATATTACTAAGTTCACATGCTGCCAATCCCATCACAGGCACATCTTTAGAATCTCTAAATAAAATTTCTGTTAACAAAACTGTTACCAATATTATAAATACTTGGACTTAAAAAATCCTAAACTTATAAAACAACTTATAAATATTTTGTCCAAATTATCTACCAATTTAGAGATTCCATTTGCCAACCCTGACAAGTTAAAAGCTTCCAGAAAAAAAATAGTTGTTTTTTTTTAGGAAAAAAGTAAGTTCTGCAATGCAACAAACTCAAGTGATATTTTGCAAATATAATTGTTCTTAAAAGTTTTATAAAGCAGTAGATTGACTTAAGTGATAAGTGGCTGTGTGTGTATGTGTTTGTGTACATGCACGCATTTTTATGTTCATATGTATGTGATCACATATGAATGTTTTTATGTATGTTTTATTAACATTGATGAATTTGATGATAAGGCAGGTTTCAAATTTCTATCTTTTGACGGAACCACCCCCTTTTTTTTTCGCTGTAGTAAGTTTAAGTTTTGCTTTATAATGATAATTCAATCAAATGGTATACATATTTACCTGATTTAGTTTAGAGGGTTGTCTGGACATGGAACGTTTCCCTGCTTTATTTGAGACTGACCTTTGAACATACTGTTTTTCTATCCTACTTGCCAATGAACAAGGCTTCTGCCCTTGAGAGTTACTGGCAAGAGATTGGACAGTGCAGGGTTGAGGGAGAAAGCTGAGCAGTTACGTCTCTTTCTTTCTGTTTAGCGACATCTTGTACAGTGCTTCTGCTTCATATGTAGTCCCTGCTTCCACCAGCAGATTCACTAGGGTTTCTTCTACTGAATGTGTCCAAATCACGGGCTCTGGTCCTCGTGTTTTCTTCCTTTGTCTTTCCATCCCTCAGGATGGTGACTGATTCTTGCTTTTGTTAATCTTGGAATTTCCTTACTACCCACTGTTTGAGCATTCTAGGCACGTTTGTACTTAAATCCTTTTCTTAAATTCTCTTTATTGAATTATGTAACATTCTTTTAGATTCCCGCTGGAACCTGACTTAAAACGCTGCCTTTAGTTGATAATGGACAAGTCAGTGATAATCTGGAGGAAAAAATGCATCACATTAATATTATATATTCCAACAAGTTATGCAAAATTTTTAAAAAGAGATAAACAAGAATAGTCAAAATCTGTCAACAATGCCCCTCGATATTACTTTAGGGTTACTGTTGAGACAGAGATACCTGAACTGATACAGTCACAGTTTTTTTCAATGATAATAGGAAGTTTGAAATAAATTACAATAAAAATTTAGTTTGGGCCAGGTGCAGTGGCTCATGCCTGTATTCGGAGCACTTTGGGAGGCTGATGTGGGCGGATCACTTGAGGTCAGGAGTTTGAGAGCAGCCTGACCGACATGGTGAAATCCCATCTTTACTAAAATTAAAAAAAAAAAAAAAAATTAGTCGAGCATGGTAGCACACACCTGTAGTCCCAGCTACTTGGAGACTGAAGCAGGAGAATTGCTTGAACCTGGGAGGAGTAGGTTGCAGTGAGCCGGGATCACACCACGGCACTTCAGCCTGGGCAACAGAGCAAGACTCTGTCTCAAAAACAAACAAAAACAAAAATTAGTTTGTAACTAGTTTTTTTTTAAGGTAATCATATTCCATATTTTATAAATAAGTAGTAAAATGTAATCTAAAGTACATCTTTAGTTCAGTTAGAATTTGTTAGAATTCCTCAAAAAATGTTCAGTAATACCCATTCATTACTAAACATTCGTAAGCTTACTTAAGTCAAATATGTACTATTATATTGTATAAGGAAATAAATGTAAAATACTTTCAGCTTTTTCTGCCATTGGTATGAATCTCTTGGTCCTTTCTGATATAAATATCTAGAACATTTTTCTTTGTTGTGAAATGCAACTTCCTGCAAATAGCAGATTTTGGCATTTTGATTTCATGGGATGTCTCCATTAAATAGCAATTTGTAAAAAATGAAACAAGTAATACTGCTTTTTAAGGTGTTTTATTTTTGAATCTATTTTATCTCACAATACTTTTATTTTTTTTTACTTTGAGGCAAGAAAACGTAAGATGAAATGTTTTCTTTCCCTGTATTTGTGTTACCTAGAAGTGGTTCATAATTAAAGTTTATTCTTTTCACCTTGGAGAATCTGACAAGGACAAAAGGTTCATATATCAGGAAATACCCTGAACTGGAAGGTAAGGCTCTCACACTTTGTGTACACAGTGTCCTACAGAGGTGACTATAATGACTGTAATACATCATCCGGAAATGGGGCTGCAGAAGCAGGGTGAATCCACGTCCCAGGAACAAAGGTTATTTATTTCTGCTGTTTTGATAGGAGCTGCTAGAAGCATTTTTCTAATGGTCCTAATGAGTCTCTGAAGACCTTGTTTCTTGTCTTGTTTCTTACAGTACCTAAAAATAGAAGTCAGTATTTGGCAGCAATAGAACTAGAAAAATAGAATCAAAAGCATTCAACAAACCACTTTAAAACATTTATTTATTTTTTTTTCCTGGATGGACTGTAGAAGAGTTTACGCTTGTATTCTATAGTTATCTTTAATCTCTTTAGGCAACAATAACAGTTGATATAAAATATATGTAATATATGCTGAAAGACTGGCTCAAATCCTTTGGATCTTTAAGGTATGGCACTTCTTAGTCATGTACAGAATCATTCAAATCTATTTGAATTCTGTTCTCTGATTATATATTTAATACGTTCACTACCATGATCTCCAAATATCAAATATACAAACTACTCTTTGAGAAACAGCTTTGTTCACTACAAGAGTAATGCTTAAAAGTACTCTTGGTAATTTTACAATTTCTGAGTTATACAAAAATACTTTAGCTGCACAGTTATTTTCAAAATGCTGCCAGCTGGACATTGCCCTCTATATATTTTTAAATGTTAGGAATAAGGGGGTCTTGGGATAATGCAGACAGTTACACTGGATTAATCTTGACCTTATCAATATGACAACCTGGTGGCTAACCAGGCATCCCAGAACAGTCATTCATTGTCACAGGCCTGAGACTAGAATAGACCATCCCAAAAGGGATCACACTCAGAAAAATTTGTTCAAATCTGTAAATTTATACAAACGCAATTTTGAACAGAGAAAATGTAAGATTTTTGAGAAAATAAATTACTAAAATAATGTTATATTTGCATTTAACAACTCGTTTACTTTATATAATATAAAAAACTGTATATGAACTTATATGAACTTTAACTTTGGCCCAGTAACTTGGCATTTCATAGGTTCTTTTTCGCTTGCTGAAAAGATAACACTAATCACTCTTCCTCCTTCCTTTGTCATTTGATCCATCCAATTGCTTACTTTTTCCCCTTCTTTCTTTGACTTTCACTGCCAGAAAACTTCTGTTTCACTTTCTATTAAAATGGCAAATTAACATTCCTATTTAAACTTATTAGTAATATTATAAAAACAAATGTGTAAATGTTAACTGAATTCCTTGAGTACATTTAAAAAAAAAAAAGAAACTTAAGACTCTCAGTATAAAATAAAGTGCATACGATGGGGGAGTGCTTTTATTTCCTTTTCTTACTGACAAGAGTAGAAGTCTTTTTTTTTTTTTTTTTTTGCATAAGCTACATAAAACACACTTATGTATTTTAAAAATATACTACAGGTTTTAGTTTATGTTAGTTTAATCTTGACAAAATATTTTAAGTGAGATAAATATAGTTTGTGTTCAAAGTAACAAAAGAAAAATTGAAATTGTGTTGAAACCTATCGTGAAAAACACAGACTTTTTATCCCAAAAATGTAGAACTAAGAGAATATGGTACTTCTTCATTCTGTATGCAGTTGCCTATTTAAAAATGTGTTTTAGCAGTTCAATCTAGATGTTCTATTAATAATTTGACCCCCACCTAAAGTCATTAAAATTTATAAAAATGCATATAAAGTGGAAGACTCCTGAATAAGAAAATGCTATATGGAGAGATATTAAAAAGGAACAAAGATTGTCTTAGCTCTAAATTAATTAAATGACTGGATCTAGTCTTAAAGAGTCAGAATGACATCCCATGGAAATTTTGAAATAAAAAGAGGAAAGTGTTTATCTGCAGAAGATTTAGCAACTTCTATGTTTTAAGTTAATTACTCTTGAATTTGTCCCGTGGGTACATAAATTGAGAATAGGAATTACATACGAGTTTTTTTTTTTTAAATTTACTTAAAATTTATCTGTCAGAAATATATTGAAACTCTCTAAGCTGAATTCCTGTGAGAAGTCTTATTATAATACATCACTTCTATTGCCTCATTTTGGTTAGAAAGATCATTTACTTTACTAAATATGGGTAAGTAGTTTATTCTCATGAATTATATTATCTTAAATAAGTTGATCTTGCAAAAATAACAATGATTATTACTCTTATTGCTTATTGCAATGTACATAATGTGTAACTAGGTCATAACTCTTCCATTTAGAATCAGTTCCCTATAAAATACACATAAGGATAATTTGTTACAAGAATTTTAAAATATGCGTGTTTCCAATCCCCAGGAATCTATCAAGTCTCCTAATAAATTTGTAATAACAGCAGCAACATTTTTCTTTTATTGCATATCATTTATACCAATAATGGTTTCCTTTCATTATCTATCATTTATAGAGACCTAATCTTTTCTCTTCAGTCAAAAATCTAAATGATATCGTACATGATTGACTACTTTATCATTTTATAATACAAAACCGGATGTATGCTCATTTGAATGATACAAGAAATCAATGTACATAGTTATTTAAAGTATTTTAGTATATTTAAAATGAATGAATAAAAATAACAGGTTTACATTTAGAGAACAAGTGAACATTGTGATGAAGGAGAAACATAGAATCCAAAAATAAATTTTAATGATAAAATTTTGGGGAGTGGAAAATCTAATAGAAGTAATATATTTAAAAGTCACAGAAAAAGTTTTAATATACATTTATATCTGATTAATTAAAGGTGCAGATATAATGCAAATGCTACATTCTTGTGTGGGTTTTTATTTATTTTTTAAAGCCTTCCTTTGCCTCCTTTTGGACAAGTGTGATTCATGGAATAATGAATAGCTGTATTTTGCTTCACCACTAAGCAAGACCATAGCCTTTTCCAGAAATGCAAATGAAACCATCCTTGGAGTTCTTTTAGGATGGTAGACAGGAAATTTACTGTATTGAATGGATAAGGGAAATGAATTGTTCAGGGTGATCCAAGGGTATATAACTAGAAGTAATGGCACAAAACGAAGTAAAAAGAAAACCTAGGCTGATCTTCAGATTGATGTCCTGAGTGAAGTTTATTAGGCTACATCATTGTCTCCCAAGGGAAACAGTGAAAGCACCATTATTTTAGTCACTTAAAATTAACCAGGCAGAATATTCCAAGACACAATGTAAAAAATAATCCTGTATTGCCAGAATCAGATGGAAGAGATGATCTAGCAGGTCTTTCCCATCATTAATTTCCAGTCTATGGACTAGATTGTAGCTGCAATTAGCAGTGTCTAAGTGAAAGAGCAATTTTAGTACTACTCCTAGCTTCCCTGGAGCTAAAAAGTCTGGACCTAATTCAAAGTAAAAACAAGAAGAGGAGTGCTGGAGCCAAACCCAACTACAATAAGTATATCTAGAAGTATCAAAAGAAGGGAATTCTAATGTTGTCAGTGCTACTATACACAACTGTTCAGTCTATGTGTTTTTTTTTATTCTAAAATAAACTTTGGTGGCTATCCCAGTATTATTCATTTTCACTCATGCTTTATCTTGATTCACTGATTTATACTCAAGCTCAGGAATAATGAGTGTTTGCAGAATTTAAGGCTTGGATCTCTAGGTAGCCACTTAAAATTTGTTCGTGTTTTCATTCTCCCCATTTGCATGTTATTTTATCAAGCAAATTCTAAAAATTCAAGACGTGCAAATCACTCCCCAGTGATTCTGTAAAATGAGACTGATCAGAGCCATCAATTCCAACACTTAACTCACTCAATACCCTTAGTAGCTCTCCATGTAATATTTTTTTTTTAATTATGTAACGTTTCTTCAGATGTCTATGAATAATTTATTCTCTTTTTTGTCAGGTATAAAAATTAGAGAAATGTAAATAAGCAGCTCTGTGTTTTTGTCTCTGATTTTAAACCATAACATTAAGAATTTGAATGAGAAGACAATTTGACTATCATACTTTTTAGCAGTAAACAGGCAAAAAGGCAAAATGAACATTGAGCTGCAGAAGACTTTTCCCAGTGAAAGGAAAACTATTATTATGTCAGTAATTGTGATCACAGAAGTTTGTCTGACGTTTGTGGGATAAAGAAAGAGTTTAGCTGATTGTACTTATAATAGACTGGTGATATTTTTCCTACTTATTCAAAAGAAATGATTCTTATGCTTTTTAGCTCTACAGTCATTGACGAGGCACAGTCTCTACCTTCAAAAAGCCCACATATTTATTATTCCTGGGTGGTTCAAGGAGAGAAGCACAGTTTGCTAATCCATATGTGTGGGTGTATAGATAGTGAATATATGAAAAGGCATTTCTAGACTTTAGGACAGAATGAAAAATAACACACAAATTTTAAGCATGTAGTCTGAAGAATAACAGTTTTATATGGCCCAAAGAAGAGCATTTAGCAAACAGTGTTAAGAAAATGCTAGGAACAATAGAACAAGGAATACTAGAACAGCCCACGGCAGAGTTGGGGCCTTGCAAATGACCACCGTGAAGATCCCAATACTGGAATTTGGTGTTTGGACTCCTTTTCAGACACAACTCTACCTGCCTGCACGACTGGTCCCATCAGGCTGTGTCCATGGGACCCCTTACTCCCTGGGGAGCTGGATGTCTGGCCTCCTGCTATAGTCCATGCTACAATGCTGGGCAAATACCAGATGCTTACAAATAGCCACCGTTTCTATTATTTTAGGAAGGAAGAGGAAAGTGAGTGGCATTTGGGGGTGCTTTCATGTAAGCCTCACCCTACCACACTGGGGCCTTCCATTCTTCCAAGGACATCCATCCCTGTCGTTGCTGGGTTCTTTCACCTCCCTGCTCAAGGAGGATTGTCCCGTTTTTCAGGTCCTCTTCACCACTGCTCACTAAGGGACAGTTCTGCAGCAGGCATCCCATGTAGGAAGCTCAAGGAGGCCGTGGTCACTGGAGACAGAACCAGAAGAGACCTTAGAAGTCAGCTTACCCAACCCTCCTGCCTCCAGCCCCACCGTACAGATGATGAAACTCAAGCGCAAAAGTGCAGGGTTGCCCCGGGTTCCACTGTGTCGAACAAGGATTCTGAATACAGGTTTGCCTCATTTTATTTATTGTCTTTTTTGTTTGTTTGTTTGTGTGTTTGTTACAAATTTAAGATTTGTGGCAACCTGCATTCAGCAATTCTATTTGCGCCATTTTCCCAACACACTTTATGTGTCCTTGTTGCATTTTGGTAATAATATTCACATTATTTCAAACATTTTTTGTAATTGTTATATCTGTTGTGATGATCTGTCATCAGTAATTTTTGATTTTAAAATTACAATTGTTCTGGAGTACCACAAGCCACACCTGTGTAAAATGGCAAACTTTCGACAAATTCCGTGCGTATTCTGACTGCTCTACTGAGCGGCCACTCCCTCATTGCTCTTTCCTCTTCAGACATCCCTATTCTCTGAAGGAAGTCATTATTCCCACAATGATATTAAAATTAGGCCAAGTAATAACCCTAAAATGACCTGTTAAGTGTTCAAGTGAAAGGAAGAGTCACATGTCTCTCATTTACATCAAAAGCTAGAAATGATCAAGCTTACTGAGGAAGGTATATCTAAAGCTGAGATAGATTGGAAGCTATACCTCTTTTACCAAACAGCTAGCTAAGTTATAAATCCAAAGGAAGCGTTCTTGAAGGAAATTAAAAATGCTCCTCCAGTGAACACATAAATGGAAATAAAGTAGAATGCCCTTATTGTTGATATGAAGAAAGTTTTCATTGTCTGGAAGGAAGATCAAACTAGCCACAACATCCATGTAAGCCAAAGCCTAATTCAGAGCGATGCCCTGACTTTCTTCAATTCTGTGAAGGGTGTGAGAGATGAAGAATCTGCTGAAGAAAATTTTGAAGCTAGCAGAGGTTGGTACATAAGGTTTAAGGAAAAACGGCATATCTATAGCATGAAAGTGCCAGGGCACAGCAGCAAATGCTGATGTAGAATTACAGCAAACTATACAGAAGACCTAGCTAGGATGATTAATGAAGCTGGCTACACTAAAAAATAGACTTTCAGCATGGATGGCACAGCCTTCTATCAGAAGAGAATGCCATCTAACATTTTCATAGCTAGAGAGTAGAAGTCAATGGCTAGCTTCAAAGTATCAAAGCAAAGGCTGACTCTTTTGTTAGGGACTAATGTAGCTAGTGACTTGAAGTTGAAACTTATTCTCATTTACAATTTTCGAAAACCTAGGGCTTTTAAAAATTATGCTAAATCTACTCTGCCTGTGCTCCATAAATAAAACAACAAGGCCTGGATGAAAGTATATCATCATGGTTTACTGAATATTTTAAGTCTACTACTAGGATCTACTGATCAGAAAAAATATATATTTCTTTTAAAATATTGTTGCACATTCAAAATGTACCTGGTTACCCAAAAGCTCTGATGGAGAGGATCAAGGAAATTAATGTTGTTTCCATGCTTGCTAAAACAATATTTATCTTGTAGTACATGGTTTGATAATTTTAAGTTTCAAGTCCAATCATTTAAGAAAGATGTTTCCGACGGCTATGTCTGCCACAGACAGTAATTTCTATGATAGATCTGGGCAAGGTGAATTGAAACTTCCTAGAAAGAATTCACCATTCTAGATGTCATTCAGAACTTTTGTGACTTATAGAAGGAGGTTAAAATATCAACATTAACAGGATTTAGAAAGAAGTTGATTTTAATCTTTATGGATGATTTTGAGGGGTTCAAGACATTAGTAGAGGGGTTAACTCCACATGTGACAGAAATAGCAAGAAAGCTAGAATTGGAAGCGGAGCCTGAAGATGTGACCGAATTGCTGCAACATCATGATAGCACTTGAATGAATGAAAAATTGCTTCTTATGGATGAGCAAAGAAAGTGATTTCTTGAGATGGAATCCGCTCCTGGAGAGTGTGCAGTAAATAATGTTGAAATGACTACAAGGAATTTAGAATATCTCATAAGTTTTATTGGTAAAGCAACAGGGTTTGAAAGATTGACTTCAATTTTAAATGTTCTATTGTAAGTAAAATGCTATCTAACAGCCTTCCATGTTACAGATAGATCTTTTACACAAGGAAGAGTCCATTGAAGTGGCAAACCTCATTGTTTTCTCATTTTAAGAAATTGCCACAATTATCCCAACCTTCACTAACCACCACCCTGAGTAGTCAGAAGCCATCAACATCAACATCAATGCCCACCACCAGCAAAAAGATTGCAACTTGCTGGATGCTCAGATCATTATTAGCAATTTTTAGCAATGCTTTTAAATAAAGTTATATATGTTGTTTTTAGGCATTATGTTAGTGCACGTTTAATTGACTGCAGTATAATGTAAACATAGCTTTTATATGCACTGAGAAATAAAAAAATTTCCATGACTCACTTATTCTGATATTTGCTTTATTGCAGTTGTCTGAACCAAACCTGTGGTATCTTCAAGGTAGGCTTTTATTATGGCCTACATTAACTGGCCATAGAAAACCATTGAAATACTCTTTATTCGTTTGTTTGTTTGTTTAGCTGAGGACTACCCTGATCAAATATGCATACTTCAAAGATTGCTTCAATGGACCAAATGGAAGGAAGAGTTTGCTAAAACCTTGGAAATCAGTTAAAAGGATGATGAAAGAATGCAAACAAAAAGGTCAGCGTTTTTCTTTTCCCAAAAGTTTTTTCAACTGAATTTTTCCTGCTCTACACCTCCTCCCCCATCCCTCCAAAATAAAACAAGATAATGCTGCCAGATCTTGGATTAAGTATTAATTTTTCAGTTGTAATCCAGAGGAGATCAAACACAGTTAAGCTAAAGAGATTTTAAAAAGTTTATCCATCTTATTTATGGCAAGATGAATAGCACAGTAACCTTGGCTGAATCAGTAGGTGGAGAAGCAAGCTAAATTTCTAAAGGATAAAAAATGGAAGCAGAAACCACCCTGTAATCTAAGCTACTAAGTTCAAAATTGGCCCGAGGAATTTCAGCTGCTGTTGTGGACTTATTTAACAGGTAAGATTGGGCGTCAGTGCTGTCTCTCTCCTAATATTAGATGAGAGAGCTAATATAGTAGAGGCAAAGTTCCAAAGACCATAGGAGGGAAGGGGCTTTTAATCTAAACAGCATCACTCATTATCAAAAAGGAGCACCAGAAAAAAAAATTATCCTAAAGGTAGCATATGTATTTGTCTATGGCTACTTTTAGAAATTTTTTTTCTTGGTCATATTTTCTTAGAAACATGGGCATGGCAACATGAACATTCATTTTATAAAGATCATGTCATTCTGCTACCTTTAATGGAATATTATTTTAATCACATTTAAAACAACCTCTATTATTGAGTACTACCTAGGTATAATTTTCTTTAGCAATTGATCTATATATTGTTGATTTATTTTAAACTTTTCAACTCATTTTTACTATAGACACTGGAACTTTCCCAAAGCCTGTTACTACAGAATACACTTTGCTATTGAAGAAGCTTAGACCTTATCACTGGAGATATTTTCACCCATCAGATGTTTCTATAGAAATAGCATTTCTGTTTAACAGGTGAGCTCCAGTATGTTTAACATCATAAGACATTTATGTAGCCTATCTCTGTATATTGAAAGGTGAACACACATTATCTTAAAAGCTTCTCTAGAAATGACTGGCTCCTCATTCACCATAGTGACCTTATATCCCAAGGTCATCGGAGAATAGAGAAAAGATAAAACACCAGAACCTTTACAAATTTCTCAGCACCTACACAGGAACTTCCCTGCCTTACAGTCCTCTCCCTCCTTTTTGTTCACTTGCATTAGAATAGATCACCTAGGTGTATGTGGGAAGTATTAAATATCACAAGGTACACAGTGCTAAAATAGGAAGGATGAAGGGTGCCTCCAAGGATAAATGTGTTCAAATCATGGGGCAAGGTTGGTATACTATTTGTGTCTTACCTAACAATGTTCCTTAACTTTATTTCTTGACATGTGAAACTTTATAGTATGAAAGAAAACTGAATTTGGAACAATATTATCAAACATTATATAATTTTTTTATACAAATATTTTTACATTATACAAATGAAAAATATAAAAAAGGTATTTTCTTAAGGCATTTATGTGCTGATCTAAAATGTGTCCATTTGAAATTGATTTGTCAAAACACGATTCCTTTCTGGTAATCTTGGGCTCTAAGAGGCAAATGAAATCTCCCAAGCGATGCAAATCATCATCTCCTGTATCTTTATTAAGTTACCTTCACATATCTAGTGAGCCTGATTCCTGAAGAACGGTACTGATAGTAGCTTTCCTCTGCAGTATATGAACTGCTTTTCAATCATTTTACAGACAAGAAAAGTGATCATTTGGCATTAATAACCTATCTACAGTTACAATCCTACTTTTCTGAATTCGCAAAAGTTTTTCATAAACATTTTTAAAATCTACTTTTTTTTTCCTGCAAGTATTCGTATGTTTGGTTTTTGCTATGTTGTTTGCAAATATTTTCTCTACTTCTCCTGTAAAAGAGGTATCATTTTCTAATTTTTGCAGATATAAAAACAAAAGTTGAGTCTGGTTCTGGAAGTAAAGGGTGAGTCCAAGAAATCCTTGAATGGATCCACCATCTCTGGCCTAATCAATGTCACCATGAAGAGGACCTGCAGTCATGACAGTGGGTCTTAGTCATCATCTCCATGACCGAGCAGTGAAGAAAGAACCCAGGTGCCACTCATTATTGGATCTCTCTCAATCTCAGAAAACGAGCTTTGCACCCTGGGCAGAGGTGAGGGGCAGATAAAGTGGCAGCTTCTAGTGACCTCAAATCCACAGCATCTTTCAGTTATGTATACTATAAGAAATATTTAATATATAATTAACTGAAACACACTAAGAAAGATAGTAGGTGCATTAGATTGTCATAAAGAAGGTGAAACAGGAAACATATCTGTAGTTTATGAGGTGTAAAGGCTTGAGGTTTGATGATGTTGAAGGGAATTAATACAGAGGCCACAAATGTTACAGGTGGTGTTGAAGTTCAAGGCAGAAAATATGCATCAGATCATAACTCTAACACATATTACCCACAACTGATTACCTCCAAAATGGTGAGAGTCAGGCCACTTCCAAAATAATGAGTCAGGAAAAGATGAAGTTAGAGAACTCTCCTTGAAAGCAACCCAGTAGCTTCTTTCTTATTAAATGAGAAAATATTATTACTCTCTATCACAATATATTAAGCTTCCCTGAGCTGAAAACACTGACAGCCGTGGCTAAGGTACAGAAGGTAGACCAATGAGACAGAACCTGCACTAGGAATGAAGATGAACACTTTGCAGATGACCGTCTTACCAATGACAGCTTAGAGAAAGCATTAGTAAAGAGGATAAGAAAAAAGTCAGACAACAAAACCCAGGAAAAACATCTACCTCAATTTTGGTACTGTTATCCTTTTAATTACCTACCCAGACACAAGAAAATTGATAAAGAGGGGAAATCTAGCATATTACTCTTCTGAAAACAAAATCCCGTATCGCAGAAAATCTTAAACTCTTGCTGCACAAAGTGTGATTCAGGGACAAAGAGCAGCAACATCTCCTAGAACCTTATTAGACATGCAGAAACTGAAGCCCCACCTCAAATCTACTAAGTCAGAATCCTCACTTTTATAGTTTCCAGAGTTGTACACATTAGGGTTAAGTAGCACTCCCTTAAATCACAACAAGTCTGAATATTTGCATTCCTCCAAAATTCATATGTTGAAATATAACTCCTAGTATGATGGTATTAAGAGGTGCAGCCTTTGGAAGCTACTGAGGTCATGAGGCAAAGGCCTCATGAATGGGATTAGTGCCCTTATCCAAGACGTAAGGGTGCCTGTTTTATTCCCTCTCTGCCCTCTGCCATATGAGGATACACTCAGACAATGGACATGTACAACAAGGCAGCTGGGCCCCACCAGACAGCTGCTCTGCTTGCATCTTGATCCTGGACTTCTTAGCTTCCAGCACTATGAGAAATAAATTTCTGTTGTTTATAAGCCACCTAGTCTAGGGTGCTTTGTTGTAGTAGTCTGAACTAATTAAGATAAGGGCAAAAGGACACGAGCAGCAGATCAGCCAGATGGGCTCAATACATCTGCTGTAAAGCTGCGCAAGGGAAAACTGACTTAATGCTGCTTTCGCAACTCTATATTCATCTAGCTTAGTTATTCAACTAGAAGTAATTGACATTAAATTATAGCAATAAGATTTGAACTAAAGAGAGAGAAAGAACTCAGATGGTAGAAAATGTTTAAAATATATGAATGTGTGAAGTGTACTGTCTTAAAATTTTTAGTAGGTTTGAAATATCTTAAATAATTAGTAAAATAATAATCATAAATAAAATATGACAAAAATAAAAAAGAAATTACCTGCCAACAGAATAAAGAAGTCAATGCATATGGGCAATCCTTGTATTATCTTTGTGTCTTAGTCCATTCAGATTGCTCTAAAAAATACCCTAAACTCAGTAATTTATATACAACATACATTTATTGCTCATAGATCTAAAAGCTGGAAAGTTCAAGATTAAGTCACCAGCAGATTCGATATCTGATGAGGCACCCTCTTGCTGTATCTTACATGGTGGAAGGGCAAGTAGAAAGGCAAGCTCCCCTAAATCTCTTTTTTTTAAATAAGTGAACTAATCACATTCATGAGAATATCAGTCTCAACACCTAGTCTCTTTCTAAAGCCCCTGTCACTTAATACCAACATATTGTGGCTTATATTTCCACACATTAATTTTGGGGGGACACAAAATTCAGACTGTAGCATTTGCCCCAGTCACTCAAAATCAGTGTCCTCACAGGCAAAGTACATTAATTTCATTCTAGTATCCCCAATTTATTAACCTTTTCAAGCATAAAGTTTAAAGCCTAAGTCCAGTCTCAACTAAATATCATTAAATCACATAGAGGTGAAACTCAAGGTATGATTCATCCTAAGGCAAATTTCTCTCCAGCTGTGAGCCTGCGAAATCTAGTAAGTTATGTGCTTCCAACATAAAATAGTGAAGCATGCAGAGAATAAACTTTTTCATTCCAAAAAAGGAGAAATCAGAAGAAAGCAAGGAGTAATTGGTCTCAAGTAAGTCTAAAACCCAAGATGAAAAACAACAGTAAACTTTAAGTCTTGAAAATAATTTTATTTGACTCAATATTACAACTTCCAAACACACTGGCTTGTGGAATGAGCCTCCCAGGCTCTGGACAGTCCCTTTCCTATGGTTTAGCTGGGTGTAGCCCAGTTCTAGGGATTGAGAAGTTGGACATGAAGTTTGCAGCTGATTTGGTGTCTGGTAGACCCTCGGCTTCATAAATGGTGCTTTCTTCAGGCATCCTCATATGGCAAGAGGAAAAAGGGGAAAACAAGTTCACTCAGACCCCTTCTTATAAGGGCACTAATCCCATTCTGAAGGGCTCTATTCTCATAATCTCCTTACCTCTCACAGGTCCCCCCCCCTTTTTTTTTTTTTTGGCGGAGTTCTGCTCTTGTTGCCCAGGCTGAAGTGCAATGGCGGATCTCGGCTCATTGCAACCTCCGCCTCCCAGGTTCAAACCTACCGAGTAGATGGGATTATAGGCACGTGCCACCACGCCTGGCTAATTTTGTATTTTTTAGTAGAGAAAGGGTTTATCCACATTGGTCAGGCTGGTCTCGAACTCCTGACCTCAGATGCGCTGCCGCCTACATTTCCCAAAGTGCTAAGATTACAGGAGTGAGCCACCGCTCTCAGCCTGGCCCCACTTCTTAATATCAACATATTGGGGATTAGATTGCAACATACGAATTTTGGAGGCAGGCAAACTTTCAAACTATAGCGCCTTTGTCACTAAGTTTTTCAGGTAGGAGACAGGAGCTATGGATGTAGGATTTAACATATTAGGATTAAAAAAATAAGTTATAAGTTCGAATGAAAGTATTTATTTGAACTAATGATTCATATCTTTAAAATGTACAATTACTTTCATCTTTCCTTTCCTTCATCCTGTTCATCTTCCTCCTCCTCCATCTTACCCCTTCCTCTTTCTAAACTTTTGAAATATAAGGACTATAATTAGATTCAGGTTAGATCTTTTTCTTTCTTTCTTTTTTTTAATGCAAGAATGCCTTTTAGGTGGCTTGTGTTTTTTCATCTAGAGGTACAAATAAGCTTTTTGCCTTTGTTTTTGTCATACGACTATTATTATTGCCTAAATCAAAAATTGTATTAGGAGTTTATAAAACGGAATTTTTATATAATTTCTTCTTTTTCTACTAACCGCAATGCTTATATAGAGAGACACATTTTCTTGACAATTATTTGGTTATCTATGGTAGATTTAGAAATAAAAATCAAGATAAATATCTGATTGTCTTCTTTCATTTGCCATTTTTCAAGCAAGTTATTTCTAGACATTTTCCAAAAGTACTAATGGGAGTTAATCTACAATATTTTAGTGTCTTGATAAACTAATGGAATTTGACATACTATGTTTCAATCCATTGCAGTTATTCCTCTTAATGTATTTCCCACTTTCGATCTATGGAAGCCTCCTCAAGGGATTTTATTTTGCAACTCCAACAGTCTTTGATAGCATTCTTGCTCTCATGATGGCAATGTAATTTGTACCTTTTATGTGTCAGACTTGGAATGAACAATTTAAAGATACCTTTAAAGTTTTTCACATGTTCTCATATACAGTCAATTTGAACAATTTAAATTTTTTAGGGAGCTCATCTTTAATATAACGTTACAAACTTTTCTAGTAGTAACCAACTGTAAACCATTGCTAATGAAGAACTCAAATAACAACAACAGCAACAACAAAACAATGGTGGAAATGTAAGAAGGATAACCTTTGAGAGTATAATCATTGAACTGAATGAGAAATGATGAGCTTGGCCTTCAGAAATAAGATGTTTTATAAAGAAAAGGTGAAGGGATTTTAGAAATATTATCAAAGAAGGTAAGGCTTGAATGCTCAATCCAGAAAAAAGCTAGGCCACTTAAAAACATTTGATTGCAATTTTACATAGAGAAAATTTACAAATGATAATTCTACACTTCTATGAATTCTCACAAACGTGACCAGGACCCAGATAGAGAACAGAAGATAAGCTATACCCCAGAAGCCACCTTCATTGTTCTGATTAAAGGAAGAACCAAGAATGAAAAATAATTATGATGGTGCTATTTTGGTATAGGAGGAAAAGGTAAGCAGAGAAAAAAAAAAAGGAGAAAAAGATGGAAGAAAGAAGGAAGGAAAGGATGAATGGAGGGAGGAGGGAGAAAGACTGAAAAGCTTCCCAAAGGTTTACAATCACTAGAAAGAAGAAAGTTCCTAAGGGAAAAAGAAATCACATTAAGTCACATTAGGAAAAAAACATACCCCAGATTCTGAATCAAAGATAATAAAACACATAATAGGATATCTCTATCTCAGATTCCCCCTAACTCTAACAATTAGCTTCTTCGTCTTAGCTAAGGAATGTCAAACATAGAATAATACATACAGTAGGAGTCTAAATTTTAATAGCATATTGCTTTCCATTCTTAAATAGAATTTTGCCACCGAATGTATCAAAGTGAGAACAACAGGTTTTCTAAGAGGGATGAATCATGATATAATTTACCTTATACTTTTGTTAACTCATCTTCAAGAATGAACTACTAAGTATTCTGAAAAGTCTCTAAACTTTTCAGCATGTCAGACTCAGCACTCAAAACAACTTTGATGTTTCTACAATCTATCATATTTTGCTTAGTGAATGCATCTTTTGCACTCAAGAGTTTAAGTCCAGGTAGCACAATTCTGTTGCTTCCTAATGCTGAGCTATATTTCTAAAATAGCTCTTTTTCTAATACTTCTAAACCTTCACTGATCCAACTATACAAGCACATTCCTCAATAAAGGCAGACATCTTTTAATTCAAGTATACTTCACCAATCTTGAATTGTTATAAGCTCATTTACAGTACAGCAAGGCAACTGTGATTTAATAAAGAACAAATAACACCAACTTATTTTTTTCAAGGAAAGTACATAAAATAGGAGGATGAATACACTGGCAAAATGTTTTTATTTACTTTTAAAATAACCTTGAAGTAAACTAAAAATGTGTACTGACGAAATGATCTAAACTGAGAAAATGTCATTAGATCACTGTGATATTCAATCTCTTACTAATGGCAAGATGTGACAAATACTCTGAGTACCTACACAGCTGCTTAATACAACTAGAAGGAAAACTTAACTATTCTATTTCAAAGCTATTTTTCCAGAAGTCTATATTGGAACAATTTTTATTTCTAAAATACACATAATTTTCAGTAACAAGAAATCAGTCAAAACTCTTATTACAATAGAAAAATTTAACTCCCCAATTTTATGCCACTTTCTATGAGGTTAAATTTAACCTAATGTATCTTTCAACTAATCCTTTTACATCTGAACATTCCTTTCCAACATCTATACAGTGTCTTGTGCATGTACAATACTCCATTTTCCTTTGAAATTACAGGCATTTCTCATTTTATTGTGCTTCATAAATACTTTCTTTAACAAATTAAAATTTTGTGACAACCTTACATCAAGTAGGTTTTTTGACATCATTTTTTCCAATAGCATGGGCTCCTTTCATGCTCTTTGTCACATTTTTGTAATTCTTAAAATATTTCAAACTTTTCATTATTATGTCTGTTATAGTTTAGTTATTACTATGTCTGTAGTGGTTATCTGTAATCAGTGATATTTGATGTTACTATACTAATTGTTTTGGGACACCAAGAACTGAGTCCATATAAGATGACAAACTTAATTGATAAATATTAGGTGTGTTCTGACTGTTCCACTGGCCAGCCATTCCCCACTCTTTCTTCCTCACCTCATTCAGGTCTCAAACAAGCCACAATATTCTCTTTATCCAACGCCCAAACAAGAGCGAGGCCATAACACTTTTCTATTCTATAAAGACTGAGAAAGGTGAACAAGCTGCAGAAGAGAAGTTGGAAGCTGGCAGAGGTTGGTTCATGAAGTTGACTTACAATCTCCATAACACCAAATGTCAAGGTGAAGCAGCAAGTGATGATGTAAGCTACAGTAGGTTATACAGAAAATCTATCTAAGATAATGAATTGATAGAGGTGGCTAGACTAAGCAAATAATTTTCAGTGTAGATAGAACAGCGTTCTATTAGAAAAAGATACCATCTAGGGCTTTAATAGCTAGAAAGGAGGAGAAATCAATGCCCCACTGAAAACTTAAAAGGACAGGCTAACACTCTTGTTAGGGTTAATGCAGATGGTGACTTGAATTTGAAGCCAATGCTCATTTACCATACCAAACATCTCAGAGCACTTAAGGATTATGCTAATTCTACTTTATCTGTATAAAAGAACAATATAGTAATATAGTCGACACTGTAAATTGACAGATGACAGCACATTTGTTTACAGTATGGTTTACTGAATATTTTAAGTCCATTGTTGAGTACTATTGCTAAAAAAAAAAAAAAAAGATTCCTTTCAAAATAT
The DNA here is from genome assembly GCF_009764315.1 of Trachypithecus francoisi. Taxonomy (NCBI): domain Eukaryota; kingdom Metazoa; phylum Chordata; class Mammalia; order Primates; family Cercopithecidae; genus Trachypithecus; species Trachypithecus francoisi. The sequence goes on from NW_022681454.1 coordinate 68,056,502, forward strand.
TACTGCCCATTGACAATGCACTTATCCGCACAAGAGCTCTGATGCAGATGTACAAAAAATGTAATGTTGTTTTCATGCTTGATAAAAACCACATATATTCTGCAGCCCATGGGTCAAGGCATCATTTCACTTTCAAGTCTTAATACTTAAGAAATACATTTCAAAAGGCTTTAGCTACCATAGATAGTGATTCCTCTGATGGATGTAAGCAAAGTAAATCAAAAACATTTTGGAAATTATTCACTATCCTAGTTTTCATTCAGCACATTCATGATTCATGAAAGAATGCCAAAAAACAAACATTGACAAGAGTTTGGAAGAAGTTGATTTCAACCCTGATCAATGACTTTGAGTGGTCAAAACATTAGTGGAGAAAGTAACTGCAGATTTGGTGGAAATAGCAAGAGAAGTAGAATTAGAATTGGAATCTGATGATGTGACTGAATTGCTGCAATCTCATGATGACACTGGAATGGATGAAGTGTTGTTTCTTTTGAATGAGCAAAGAAAGTGGTTTCTTGAGATGGAATCTACTCCTAGTAGAGATTCTATGAACATCATTGAAATGACAACAAAGATTTGAAAATATTTTATAAACTTAGTTGACAAAGCAGTGGCAAGGACCGAGAAGACTGGCTCCAGTTTTGAAAAAAGGTTTACTTGAGTAAAATTCTACCACACAGCACCATCTACTATACAGAAAATTTTTTGTGAAAGTTAATCCATGTGGCAGGCATTATTGTTGTGTTATTTTTAAACATTTCCCCATTCATCCCATTCAGCAACCACAACCTTGATCAGTTAGCAGCCGTCAACATTGACCCAAGACTCTCCACCCACCAAAACACTACAACTTACTAAAGTCTCCAATGCTTGTTAGCACTTTTTAGCAATAAAGTTTTTTTAATTAAGGTATATAAATTGTTTTTAGACAAAATTGTATTGTACATTTAATAGATTCCAGTATAATGTAAACATAACTTATTTTGTATGCACTGAGAAACCAAAAACTTCATGTGACTTGCTTTATTATATTTGCTTTTTGCAGTAGTTTGAAACTAAATCCACAATATCTTTGAAGTATACCTACACATAAAGAAGTTTCTTTAGAATGTATTACTTTGTAATTAACCATAATAGAATGTTGTGAATAAAATAACACTTGTTTTCCTAGTTTAATTTATTTCTGTTAAGAGGTTGATTATCAAATATTTGTTATTAGTTTCATATAAACACATGATTTTTGAGATATCTATCTATCTATCTATCTATCTCTCTATCTATCTATATATATATAGAGAGAGAGAGAGAGAGAGAGAGAGAGAGAGAGAGAATACCACACTTGGGCAATATGTATCTTGATATTTTAAAACCTACCAGCCACAACTTTTACTTCTAGCCATAAGGGCATATTCCACTGTATTTTACAAAGTTATTAGTTCACAACATATTGGTAAAAGAAAACTGATCCTTCATTCCAAATCTTTTGAGAAGCAAATATCCATTCTACTGCAACCTAGATTGGAAGAAAATTCAAAGGAACTCTGCTTTGTTCCTATGTTTCGGAGTTAAACTTTCCCTTTTCATACTGTTATTTAAAAATAAGTCCAAGTTCTTTCAACCTCTTTTCCACAAGCTTTGAAGATGTATTGAATTATTGCCCTAAAAATCTCTAAACACAATGAGGCATTTATCAATCCAAGATGAGCAATCAGTAGGCAGTTGATTGGTTGTGGCCAAAGGATGGCAACAAAATGTGCATATTGGCCCTGAATTAGTTTCCACAGGATTCCTAGTACTTGGACCTAACCGCCTACATTTAGTCTTCTACCTACTTCTCTCACCAAAGATGAATAACTCAGTTTTTCTTCTCCAGTTTTTGAGAACTTGAATTTCCAAGGCCCTGGAAATTCAAGTTCTCCTTCTTTCCTATTACTTCCTTAAATAAATATTAATCTAGTTTCAGCTGCCTGAAGACTCTTTTTAAAAACATGAACATGAATCTTTTTGATCAGTGCAATATTCACAGCCCTTGTGCTTGCCTTGTAAGCTCAAATCCAACTATGAGGAGTAGAAAAAGAGAAGGGTATGCAGTAAAATTTACAGAAAATGGGATGAAGAAAGCACACAAATTAAAACTCTGATATATTATCCCACCAAATTTTCATACATTTTAACTGTATTGCTGCAAAACCTATTCATCCTTATATTATAGATTTTGAACTGAAGTTAAGGATTAACTTGTCAAGGCACAGTTAATGAGTAGTAGACTCAATTGTCAACTCAGTGCTTTCCAGCTCCAAAATGCTTATACTAGACTTCTTGTATTTCAATCGGTTCAGTTTCACTCACAACTTGATAACATACAAATAATTAATACTTTTTATAACTTTCATTTGTTCTCTTTGGCAACCTAACTGAGATGAGTGGAAGTGGTAAATGACATGTTCAGAACAATCCTGCTACATTGAAAATAACATACATTAGTTGTCAAGACTAAGACCAAACCTGAAAAAAACTCTTGCATAAGTAAAACCTAAAAATAAATAAAAATATTGCATGGCCAACTCAAGTGAAAAAATTGTAAAGATTTTAGGTTCAAAAGTAAAATTAGTCTGTAAGTGATATTTGTATAAATGAAGAAGGAATTCAGAACATTTGCAAAACAAGATTTAGGGTTTAGGATGTTTAGGTAATATAAATAGTATTTTTTAGAATTAAAGTGAATATGAAAACGATATGAATCAGAATATTACTTTAAGATGTTCGTTTTTTCCCTATTTTCCACATTTACCCTTTTTTTTTTCCTCTTGCAATGAGAACTGTATTGGATGGAAAGAATAAATTTTCATTCCACTTACGTTACCTTGGCCAAGTGCAAATGACTTAGAATGGTATTTATCTTATTAATCTAAATAGCATTAGGGAGAGGAGCAAAATGAACAGAAATACAATTCTGATTTCTCAGTCTGCAAATGGAAATACTTATCAAAAAATATAGTCAAAAAGTGTGATCCTCTGAATAGGAATAGGGGGACAATGTGCATGATTTGTTAAGTAGGTTTATTCTATGAAGTGTAATAATGTAATTGTCTGCTACATCAAACAAATAGAAGTATGCCAATTCACTCGCTTATTTAGGTACAACTTGTGAAGTGTCCTAATTCTGTTTTATGTTATATATTTTGCTTTATTTTATTTTACCTTGATGACTAGAATATATATTCCAGAGGAAGAAAAGTGAAAAGGGTAGGTAATTTATTTTCTACAAATGCTTTAAAATTTTATTTTGGACCCTTTATTATAAATATTTTGTTTATAATAAAGCCAGTTCCAATGAGTAATTGTTTCTAAGTGTGTGTCTATTCTCAGCCATAGGACAAATAAACACTTTTCAATACAAAATTTTATTTTAGGGCCAGGTAAGTTAAAAGTTAAGCAATATTATTTAACTTGTGTTATGCTTCCAAATTCCCATCTATTTGAGGTGGCATGGTGTAATGAGCCATCTGTAGCTGTGTAGTCAGAAGCAACCCTGTCTGGTTTACCACGTTATCAAGGGAGTCAAGTATCACTACTGCCCAACAAGAGGTGTTCAGCACACAGTTAGTGAATAAATTAATCAGCTCTTTTGTTTGTTTTTGTTTTGAGATGAAGTTTCACTCCTTTTGCCCAGATTGGAGTGCAATGGTGTGATCTTGGCTCACTGCAACCTCCACCTCCTGGGTTCAAGCAATCCTCCTTCCTCAGCCTCACAAGTTGTTTGGATTACAGGCACCCATCACTATGCCCAGTTAAGTTTTTGTATTTTTGGTAGAGATAGGGCTTCACTATGTTTGTCAGGCTGGTCTCAAACTCTTGACCTCAGGTGATCCACCCACCTTGGCCTCCCAAAGTGCTTGGATTACAGGTGTGAGCTACCGCACCTGGCTGAATGAATTAATTAGCGTTTAATACCAGTTTCTTCATGTGTAAAATGAGAAAGCTTGATTGACTAGTTTTAGACATTAATAAGTAGCATATACAAAATATATTTATTTTTCTTTTTGGCCAAATAAATGTGGAGAAAATAATATATTATGTATTTTTTCTGAAAATTCACAATGTTTATTGACGTGTTAATGTCTCATAGAAGTCTTAAATAAACTAGTGAAAGCCCCTGTTAACTTTATTTGAAGCGATAGTTCCAAAATTTAAATTATAAACTTTCCTCCCTCTGGCTGGGCGCGGTGGCTCACGCCTGTAATCCCAGGGCACTTTGGGAGGCCAAGGCGGATGGATCATGTGGTCAGGTGATCGAGACCATCCTGGCTAACAATGTGAAATCCCGTCTCTACTAAAAATACAAAAAATTAGCCGGGTGTGGTGGCAGGCGCCTGTAGTCCCAGCTACTCAGGAGACTGAGGCAAGAGAATGCCGTGAACCCGGGAGGCGGAGCTTACAATGAGTCAAGATCCTGCCACTGAACTCCAGCCTGGGCGAGATGCCCACTAAAAAAAAAAAAAAAAAAAAAAAAAAAAACTCCTCCCTCTCCAACTCCTATAGTTCCAACGAACATTCCTTTTAATTTGCCGGTGGGCATTTCTCACATGAATTCTCTAGGTTTCCAAGATAAATTTAATTTTGTACACACCTTACAAACACTACCTCAGCCAAGTGATCAAGGTCAACATCAACAGTGAGAAGTTATGTCCGGTGTTTTCCAGGACACATCAAGAGACCTGTGCCACTGGAGTACATCGAGGGAGATTAGAGGACTGAGAGATAGAATAGGAGGAAGGCGCATGATAAGGAGAAAAGAGTGAGTTTCAAATTTCAGTTGTGCATGTAGTTATCAATGTATTTTACAAAATTTCCAAACATCCTTACTTATTTTGTATTTCACATAAAAAGCTTACTTCTCATTTGAATAATTTCCAGAATTTCTTTGAATAGAAAGTCAGAAATTCTTTAAAAAGAAAAATATGTGCATTAACATTATAAACTAATATTGCACCCTGATTAAAACTGTGGGCCTTCATCGCAAGCTGATTTATATGCAAACCTGTAGTTTTCACTTTTATATTGAGTGATTTAGGGCAATTAATTAAACCTCTCTAAGCAGCAATTTTATCATCTAAACATTAAAGATAGTAATAACACCTTCCTTGTAATGTAACTGTGTAGAGTGAATGCTCATACATATAAAGAATTACTACTGTGCTAACACATTCTAGTGTTAGGATGAGAAGTTTAAAAGAGCACATCAATGATAGACTGGATAAAGAAAATGTGGCACATATACACCATGGAATACTACGCAGCCATAAAAAAGGATGAATTCATGTCCTTTGCGGGGACACGGATGAAGCTGGAAATCATCATTCTCAGCAAACTAACACAGGAACAGGGAACCAAACACTGCATATTCTCACTCATACGTGGGAGTTGAACGGTGAGAACACATGGACACAGGGAGGGAAACATCACATAGCAGGACCTGACGGGGGGTGTGGGGCTAGGTGATGGACAACATTAGGGGAAATACCTAATGTAAATGATAGGTTGATGGGTTCAGCAAACCACCATGGCACATGTATACCTATGTAACAAACCTGTACATTCTGCACAAGTATCCCAGAACTTAAAGTATAAATAAGAAAAAAAGACACCATTAGTTTGAAAGCTAAAAATATTTTTTGGTTTTCTTTCAAATCTCTACCTAGTACCTTACAGAAATCTGTTAATAATTGAAAGGACAGAGATATCCATCCATGCTGTGCCTAATGGTATATGGTTAAGATTTGAAATAGAGCAGAGAGCCACTTTTATCTACCAGATATTTTTCTAAGTGTTTTACAATACTATGGAAGTACAAGAAGAGCTGGAATAAAATAAAAAAATATTGTGAGTAGTAAAGTGCAGTTTCACACCATGCTGCATGGTAATGAAAACAAATCAAATGTAAGCAAGGTCACATTAATATGTGCCCTTAGGGACTGCTAAGGTTTGACCCAAATCCTGGTCTATAATTTAAGATTTCTTCTATTCAAATATAAAGTTACTAATTGTGTAGAATGAAGTGTTGGAAACTCCATATAAATGTGGCTATGCATTGAACTGTGGATTGTCTTTCTGTCTTATTGTTTTGTCAATTAAGAACCTGAGTCTTTGAAGTAATCCCCTCTGACAACTCGTTTTGACACAGAGCTGCCAGGAATCATCCATTCCAATAAGAACTGACAGTACTAAGATTAAACTATCATTTCTTTATGAACACTGTGAAGGTGCATTTACTTATAATTAGTATGCATGCTTTGACAGACCAGACATTTGCAGCATTCTTTCAAATAAAACGACTAATTAACTATAAATTAATATTTATAAGACAATCTAGTGCCTGAAGTTGACTGTATGTATAGGAAGATGATTTCAAGAAGAAAAATAATAAACTAGCATTACCTGTCTTTCAGGGGTCAGGAAAAAGATACTTTAAAATAGGACATGAGCTGTTATATTTTTTCCTGGTTTGAAGTATTTTATTTTAGGCTTTTAAATCTTTATTTAAGAAATGTTTTTTAGATCAGCAGATTTTTCTCTGTAGTCAAATGGCTACATTGGCTGATCATTCATGTCTCAGTTAAAAAGGATTGTCCACTGTGGAGTGCTGAATGGACTCCATTTATACAGGGAAGTTGTATTTGAAATTTCTGCAGCTTTAACATAGATGGCGGGGTAGATCGATACATATAGAAAGATAGTACAAAACATCATTTAGAAGGCCCCTCCAAGTCTAGGTGAAACCTAAAAAAAAGTATAGTAAAATCTAAGGAATGAACAATGGCTTCATTGATGTTGGAGTAGAGAGTAGCTTTACATGTTGTACTTTTTCTTTGTTTTTTTTTACGTACAAATATGCAGTATTTGAAATTGAAATTACAATCTAATAAAATATCTTTTGAATCTCTACGGATTCAACCATAACCACTGTATAATCACTCCATTTGGTGTGACAAACTCACTTACCTAATATCAGCCCTCCAGAAGTTCCCTACATCATAAATGAATTTTTTCCCAAAGCACTGCTAGAGATATAATATAAAACTTACTATTTTTTTGTTTATTGTTCATTGATTGTCTCCTTCACTAGACTCAAAGCACCTCAAGAAAGATGTTTTTTTTGTAATGATTTTCCTAGCACATGATCAGTGCTAAACAAATATTTCTTAAATAAATTGAGTGAATTTGAATACAGTCTTAAGGTTTGTTTTCTGCTCTTCATTTCTTCTAAAGTGTACAGTTGACAACATTTCTGTAATTTTCTTGGAAAAAAGGCATGATGAAAGAATGTATTTTAAAATCACACATGGTTACAATAATTCTTATTTTCCTCTTGGAAAATCTTTCTAAATGAAAAATTAAATATCAAGTTATAACCTAATTTTAGGAAAGCACTTCAACTCTCTTTCAATTTTAAAAAAGGTACATCTTCTAAATTATATCACTCTTAGTCATTGTCTTGTAGGGGTAGCATATTAGAGAAAGTAGGAAAAAAGAGTTTTCCTAGTATCAGAATATTGTATGATTCAGAATAGAACATCAGAATGAAATAAAGTGCATACAAAACACAACTATGTTTATGGTGGTATTGCCAATGGCCGGATGTGAAGGAGATACAGGGACAATGGGTCATAATAAAGATAATGGATTACATTAAACATGAGTGGTCACAATATGCCACTCACAATATGGAGAAGTTGGAAAAGGTGAATCTGCAATCTCATTTCAGAGATTTTTAAGCCAATTGTTCACTATCTGTTTGGCAGAACCCAGGTAATACTATGAGAAGGCAAATTAGAAGCCCTAATTTGCCTTTCTGAGTAGCTCCAAAGTGTTGGCTTATCATGGCATATCATGTAATGTCATGATAGGCGTTTTGAAAATTCAGCCTCTCTCTCTCTCTCTCTCTCTCTATATATATATATACACACACACACACATATGTATATATGTATTTATAAACATGCAATATATATTTATAGTATTTTAAAATGTAGATATTTTATATACACTTATATCTTATATACATATGTTTAAATATATTATGAACCCACACACATAGACACACACGTATATATGTATAATATAAGCCATACAAGCCAATATAGGTATGCCAGCTTGGACATTTGGACACAGAGTATAACACCACCATAGAAATCTGGATATCCTATGGAATTCTTCCAGATCATGAATTATTTTTACTGTAATATTTTCTCCAACCTTTCCCTCACTCTATGCTCCAATCACTGGCTTCCTCGCTTTGACCTGATCCTCTGGGCTTTATAGTGAAGTATTTGTAAACTACTCTAATAAACTGGTAATTGAATATAACAATAGTAACAGTGCACAGCACTAATGGTTAATAAGATATTTCAAGACTTTCAAATACACTTTTTTTGTGTGTGTGTGAATCCTAATTTCCATCACAACTAAGAAGGAGCTTTCTTTTCAAAGCATTTTGTACCTAATAGTAATGCACACAAGATGATGGTAGAGATAAAATGAGGATGATTTCTTCTAGGCTGCAAAATCTTTAAAGCAGAATAGACACCGACTTTTGCTCAGAATTTTATTTCTTGCATATCACACACTGCCTTCACATGCATTCTGGATGATTTATCTACCTCTCTATACATCAACTAGGTGACTGGTTTAAGTGGTCATCTGGATAGTATCACAAATGTAAAGTTACATAGTGGTCCTTCAGGACCGTTCATGGATACCCCAAATCATACACATCAAATCTGCAAAAGCCATGAACCTACTTCAGTTTATATATGTAATATATTCATATGTGTTGTTACGTACATTTCAGCTTTATCTAGGACATGTACTCGTGCTACAATGGACTGAAATGAGCTCTCAAGAGAAAAGAAAAAAAAAAGAAAGTGCAACAAATGTTCCCAGATTTATATTTTCTTTCCAAACTCAGCTATTGAAAATAGGAATTTAACTTCTCTAAACATGAGCATGAGTTCAATTAACTGCCTTCAGCAGCATATTCAGCCCTTTTACAGGCACACCTTTGGGGGAAACCAACCCATCTTTAATTAATTTCATTAAAAACAATTTTGTCTATTAACCTAATAAAATGAAGCTACCTGTGGGCTGTCTGCTTTTGTGCTCAAGAGCCCTGCTGCCTGGTTCCTGCCTTTTGAAAAGCCAGCTGCTATTATTTGCCACACTTGTAGGCAGTGATTTTGTTAAGGATACTGCATTTATTGACGTTTTAACATGTTTTCAGCTGACTTTCTGCATTCTAGAATTTATGACAAACTACATCTGTTGTATGTTGTAAGCCCTGCATACCTTCAATTACACATGTTCATGTGAAATGTGTAACTTGGTATATTCTGCCTGAAATATTTTCTACAGATAATTAGGAGAACTGATAAATATCAGTCCTACTGTGTCAGAAAGAAAGTATTCCTCTGTTCGTATACACAAGACACGGGCTCACAGCACGCGCTGCAACAGTCATATCATTTGGTATCACTGTGTATAAAAAATGTGGCTATATTTTTCCTTTTCTATTTTATACAGCTGGTAAATTATTTAAAATACAAATATTTAACCATTGACAAAAGCAACAAGACTCAGTTTTTGTACAATTATTTACCTAGCAAGATCAAGAGAAGCAACAGAAAGAGATCAAATCTCTTCAGTAGTAAAGGCACCAATTTAGCCTTTATATTTCTGCCACTGGCAACTACCTGAATATATATTTATTGGCTGGAGGCAAGAGATGGCATGGACCAATAAGAATGACCTAATTGATTAAAAAAAAAATTACAGAAGATTCCAAAGCATTTATCTCTAGAATACACTACGTTTAAGTTAACTTAACTTTATAAACATAAGCTGTATGTGTAGAAAAGCAAAATTTCAATTACATACATTTCTAATAGTCCTAATAGTCCTCAAAGTCCTTGGTACAGAAGGAATATGCATTATATCCACCTCAAAAAATCCCTCATAATATTTTGAATATTATATTACAAGATAGAGAGTTGAGGATCACAAAGAAGTTGGTATTTCAAAATTCCTAGCAACACAGTCAAAACTCCATGACATCTTTCTAAAATCTTGGGTGCCAATAATTGATTAACTTGCCCTTGATTTTATATTTTATTACATATACTTACATATAACTATATTACATATATATACACATACTGGCAATCGAATCCTGATAATTTCTGGAAGAAAAAACACTAGTCTAATTCCAGTAGGAATAGTACATGGGAGTGTTTTTAAAAGGGTCATTTTAGGATACAAGATAAAGATATTGAGGCATGACAAGTGAGAATATGATAGAAATGGAAGGAATACGAAGGAAAAGGAAGGAAGGAAAAAGCAAAAGACAGACTGAGACAGCTGTTATACCAGATGCTTTAGACAAAAGTGATGGAGATTGACAGAATAGGAGAACAGCTTTTCAATGGAATTATGCAAAATGAGTAAATTGAACCAAAAGCTTTTATGTTGACAAAAATAAATTCTTTGACTTTTTTTTAAGTCTAAAAGCCTAATGTGCTCAAGATTCCAAAAGTAGATAACACATGAGCAACTAATAACAAAAAAGAATTTGGAAAACATTGCTAAAAACATGATCACATGAAAAAGAAGCTATGGATTCCTCAATTTTATCAATTATTGTTGCTTCTTAGAAATGATTTATAAACTGATCATTGTATAACAAAATCACAGGGAATCATTTAGGGAAAGAAAAGAAACAATGAAATGATGAAAATTACTGAGCCTAATGTAAAAGAACATTTAAATGCATACTTAAAGCTCTTGCCAACCAATAATGATGGAATCTTGACATCCATATTAAATATGTTTATGTAGAGTACTCTCCATCATAAAATCAAAAAATTCTGTGATTAGAAACAAATAATTGAAAACTTCAATTGTACCACAGTCAAGAAAATTATAAGCACTGAGCTGTTAAAACAATCCCACTAAAGTTAGTGCACTTTTCAAAGACATTTCTGCCTATACTTATTGCAATTGTTTTGCTTGAAATAAGTGTATTTGAGGGAAATAATTGCTTTTGACTAAAAGAGCCCATTAGCTTTACTTCTTAATTTTAATTAACAACTTTCAAGGGTTAGTATTTATATTTTTCTTAGTTGTTTTTTTTAGAACTATATAATAATCATAAAACCCCATGCAAATCTCTTAAATTTCTGTTCTTACAATAGTTCCCCAATCTACAAAGTTTAGAACATGAGTTCTCACCTGTTACAAACTTGGCACTACTAAAAATATAATTTTCTTACCCCACCTATTGATTCAACAAGTCTGGAGGCCCAAGAACGTGAAATATTAAAAATCTTCTAGGATATTATATAAATGTTTTCCACAAACCTAACGCTGTTAAGACTATGATTTAGACTACACAATCCCTGTCTTAGAATCCTGGCCTTTGAGGAAAGCACTTTGAACAAAAGAAAACTCATTTCCTAGTTTCAAATAGAATGAAAGCTTCACTTTATGGGCTTCCCTTGACTTATTCCTTTTATTTGCCTTCCTATTTTTACCATCCTAAAATAAAAATAAAAATAAAAAGCATATATGTGGTCACTTGGAGTCAATACTTTCTTTTTATTTAAGACTGGACTACACTTTGCAGGAGGCTGTAACCAATTACTGGGGGGAAAAATAAGACAAAAGGCCTCCAGGAGACTTGTTGGTCCCATTACCATTTTGAATTTGTTTCACTTTTCACTTTTGTTTTTATGTAAGGCTGACCAAGACAGCCTTAAAGTTGCTTTCAACTTCTCTTAAATTTTAGATAGGATTCTTGCTGACTAGACTCCTGACCTCCCTTGTCTTAGAGCATTTATATTAGAGAACTTGTAATTGTACATTCTTTCTCTGTCCCTCTGAAATGTACGTTTTTTGAAAAGCATCTTGCCAGTTTTACAACCCAAGAATGTTTTTCTCAAGAACCCAGGAGCCATCTCTTTGAAACAGGAACATCGAGGAAGACAATGCCCCTATCTCTGTTTCCATGGGAAGTGAGGAGACTAACTTCCCCTGGAAAAGGTGTAAAACTACCTCCTATCATTAAGATAAGAGAAAGCCTACTTTAACTTTGCGTGAAGCAAATTAGCAAACACAGGTGGCCTATGATCCCCCACTCAGGCTTTTAAAAACTCTTCAGACCTTTTTTTCACTGGAGCTGCGCTCAGGCATAGATCTGACCTATCTCTTCTATTTCATTGGCCTTGAATTACTGTTTTTTGCTTGTTTAAATTTGCTAGATGCAATTTTTACTCTGACACAGACCTGATTCCTTTTTTATACTAGTTCTCCTGACTGCATAATTTTGTACTTACTCCATCTTGAGTAACTCGAGTGTCCCTTAGCAATGTCTTCTCTCTCTCTCCTGGTGCATGTTTTTCATTTTGTAGTGATGTTCTGACTCTCGTGCAGCAGACATATTGATTTACAGCCAGAAAACAAGATACACTGAAATTTCACAAAGGTTAATCCTTGGAAAGGCATAATTATTTTTTATATCTCTTGATGTGATCCCAATGTTTTTCATTAATTAGAGAATAGAGACAAAAAGAAACATCAAAAGAAGACAATTAAAATGAAAGACTGACAATATTAAATGCTGGAAATTAAGTGAAAACTCTCATATGCTGATTAGGGGAGTGTGAAATGACACAATCACTTTAAAAAATGATTTAGAATTTACTTAAAATGTTAAATATACATTTTATGCTATGACTCAGCAATTCCACTCCTTAATACTTTCCTGAGAGAAAAGAAAGCATATGAACAAAGAAAGACTACCTGGTTCAAGAGTGTTCATAGTAGCTCTATTTCTAAAAGCTTTATTTCTAAAATTTCTAAAGTTTTTACTTAAACACACACACACACGTATATATAGAGAGAGAGACACCCATATATACATATATATAATATATATCCAAGTAAAAGCAACAAGTTGCAGATAGAGTACATCAAGAATAGATCTCAAAAACTTTACACTTACTGTATACTTTCACTTATATAAAATCTTCAGATATACAAAATTAACTATGGTTGGTAGAGGTTTGGGGAAAGAGACTAGGAAGACATAGAAAACTCGAAACTCCCTCAGGTGACAGAAATGCTGTTTTTTGATGGTGATATATTTACATGTGTGTATGTAGTTACTTAAGAAATGCAATGCTATATTTATTATTTGAGTTTTTCACTCCTTTAAAAGGGAGTGGGAAACTGAAGTTCTATATGAGACCAACTTAAGATACCTTATCATTTAAAACTTTCCTCTCTCTCTCTCTGTCTTAATTTAGTTTACATAAAATTCCTAAATTGTGTCTCTTAGAACCCTCTGATACTTAATTTAATAAACTATTTTATGTATAGATGCTTAAATATTTGAGGTGATTATCTATAAATACAGCTTTAAGCACAACTAGGAATAAAACATTAGATTCAATAAGATCATTTTTAAAATGGTTATTTTTGTGAAAGATGCAGAGAAGTCCATAAAGCTAACATTCTCTTGAACTGGCTCACATTGTCTAACATTACACATGTAAGGACTTTCTTAATGTTTTCAATTATTATCAACATTTTGCCCTGATTTTTCTAACACAATTATCTTCCACGAAAAAGATAGCATTCCATGCTCAGTTGTTATTAAAATATCTGAAACTATCCTTTAGTTATGCCCTCAGTAAGGTTTTTCAGCAGCGTTTTCTTACAGGGATATTGAGAATCAGAGCTTTGCAACATTATTTAGATTCAAATATAATTGTGAGGTTGTAATTTCTTACACAGTTTTACATGTTGAAAAAGTGTAAAATATAGTAGAAAAGTTTCAAGATAAGAAAATTGAAGGCTTAAAAAATTATATAATGAGTTGGAAGCAATCTTCAGGTTCTTTTTTTGTTGTTTTTTGAAACGGAGTCTTGCTCTGTTGCCCAAGCTGGAGTGCAGTGGCGCAATCTTGGCTCACTGCAAGCTCCGCCTCCCAGGTTCACGCCATTCTCCTGCCTCAGCCTCCCGTGTAGCTGGGACTACAGGCGCCCACCACTGCACCCGGCTAATTTTTTGTAATTTTTAGTAGAGACGGGGTTTCACTGTGTTAGCCAGGACGGTCTCCATCTCCTGACCTTGTGATCCTCCCGTCTCGGCCTCCCAAATTGCTGGGATTACAGGCATGAGCCACCGTGCCCGGCCATCTTCAAGTTCTTGATTAAGCATCTCATTTAATCAATCAGGTATTTAAAACTTAAATACAGTCTTTGGAAGTGAGAAAATTAATATATCAAAATCAGATGTTTAGAATTACTTGTGTTTTGTCTAATTTTTCATGCTATTATTTAAAACTAAAAGTGTATTTTTTTGGTGTCAAATGTAATTCCTACAATATCTTTATTACATTGCCAATGATACATTTCTAAGATTAGAACACTTGGTCAAGTGCCGTGATGCATGATACAGCATTTCGTCTAGATATTGCTTCCAGACTTATAGAGTATTGAATACCTCATGATTTATTTGTTAAAACTAATAGGATCATTAATTTACAAAGTGTTATAATACATGTTTTGCTAACTGTATTATTTTGTTCTCATGCTGCTATGAGGAAATACCTGAGACTGGGCAATTTATAAAGAAAAGAGGTTTAATTGACTCACAGTCCCACATAGCTGGGGAGGCCTCAGGAAACTTACAATCATGGCAGAAGTCATTTCTTCACAGGGCGGCAGAAAAGAGAATGAGTGCAAGCAGGGGAAATGCCAGATGCTTACAAAATCATCAGGTCTCATGAGAACTCACTCACTAGCATAAGATCAGCATGGGGAAAACCACCCCCATGGTTCAATTACCTCCAACCAAGTCCCTTCCATGACATATGAGGATTATGGGGATTACAATTCAAGGTGAAATTTTAGTGAGGACACAGCCAAACTCTATCAATAATTAATTTTTAAATGAAGAAAAATATATATCACACCTGTAATCCCAGCACTTTGGGAGTCCAAGGTGGGCAGATCACAAGGTCACGAGTTCAAGACCAGCCTGACCAACATGGTGAAACCCTGTCTCTACTAAAAATACAAAAATTAACCAGGCATGGTGGCATACACCTGTAGTCCCAGATACTCAGGAGACTGAGGCAGGAGAATGGCGTGAACCCCGGAGGCAGAGGATGAAGTGAGCAGGGATTGTGCCATTGTACTGCAGCCTGGGTGACTGAGCAAGACTCCATCTCAAAAAAGAAAAACAACAAAAAAAGAAAAAGCCATTCATAACCCAAACTCCTACCACCAATTATATTATCTTATGGTAACTACTATATGAATGTAATTGGGACTTTTGTACTAAGAATTTCTTTATCACTTAAAAACATATTTTAGATATGCCTATATCAATATAAATAATTGTACTTTATTGCTACAGATTCACTATTTTAGTCTGCCCTCAATTTATATGTTGAAATCTTAACTCCCAAGATGATCGTATTAGAAGGTGGAGACTGTGGAAGGAGATTAGGTCATTAGGTAGAGTCCTCAAGAGTAGGATTAGTGATCTTATAAAAGAGGCCTGAGAGAGACCCCTTGCCCCTTCTACCATGTTAGACAGGAGCTTGTAAAAAGAAGTGGAGCTTTTCCAGACAATGAATCTGCCAGCAGCTTGATCTTAGATTTCTGGCCTCCGGAACATCGAGAAATAAATGTTGGTTGTTAATAAGCCACCCAGTTTATGATATTTTGTCATAGCAGCCCAAATGGACTAAGACATGTATTCTTTTTAATTCTTCATACCACTCTACTTTATGGATATAACATTAATTATTTCATCTGCCCTTTATTGGAGTAATTTATTTTATCTACTATTACTTTTCTCTCTATAAATACAACATTACAAATAACATTACCTACATATTTTTAAATTCATAATCATATTAATTATATTCTAAAAATTTAAATAGTATCAAATACTTTTTTGCTAAAAATTGCAAATTATTCCATCAAAATAATATCTCATTTTCCTTGTGTGAATTTGTTTTTATATGCTTGTAACCTGATTAAATGGCATCATTTAATCTTTGATTTTTCCAATTTGATAGACAAAAACATGATACCCTTTTTTAAAAAATGTGTATTTTTTCAATTACAAAAAATAATTTTATATCATGAAAATATATTTGTAATTATTTTGTGTTTTAGACATTCATATTCCTTGCCAAAACTCTGAGGTATTCATCTTTTTCTTGTGAATTTTAAATGCTGTTTATATCAGGACATTCGTTTTTAGTATATTTTGTGGAGTAAAACACTATCAGTAAGTTAAAAACAAAGGTTTTGTGAGCCTGAAATCCTTAGATTTTGCCAACATATAGAAAAAAAGGGGCTAAAGTTTGAAAGTGAATTTTATAAAAAGGAATATGAAGACTTAAATGATCATGCCACACATTTACCTTGAACTGACTAAAGTTAAATTTCTGAAAGATGTTGCATTGTATAAGGAAGACTTTTCCCCAATTACTCTTTTCACTAGAGGTGAGAGCAATACTCTCAGTTGTCTTTCAATGACAGATAAGTGAACACACTTAACGTCCACAGGAGCCAAGGATGGTTCTGTGTACCCCTAAATATCCAGCTGGAATTCTGTGAGAAATCTCAGGTTCAGATAGCTCAGACTGTTACCTGGGATGGAAACGATTTCACTTTTCTCTTCTTATTTTTGCTATGATTTAGGGTTTTCATATGTATACTACCATTATTTTCTTATTCTTTACTTCAGTATAACCTTCCTATAAATCATAGCATTATTAGTTGATAACACCATTGCATTTGAAATATATTACTGTACAGCTAATTGGAATTGGTAATAGTAGCAGTAACTCCTACTAGTATGTGTTAGGCGGTATTCTAGGCACTTTATATTTCAATTACTTTCAGCTTCACAGTAAATCCCTTTGGTGGTGCAGCAGCTGGTAATTTATATACCTATGGTGAGGTGGGCTGCTATAACAGAATGTCATGAACAGGGTGGCTTAAACAAGAGAAATCTATTTCTCACAGTTCTGGACCCTGAAAGTAGAGATCAGAGCGTCAGCATAGGCAGGTTCTTGGTAAGGGTCACCTTCCTGGGTATGTCCTCACATGTCCATCCTTGTGCAGAAATAGAGAAATAGACCTCCTCTCTCATCTTGTTTTTGTTTTTCTAATTATACTTCAAGTTCTGGGATACATGTGTAGAACATTCAGGTTTGTTACATAGATATACATGTACCATGGTGGTTTGCTGCACCCATCAACCTGTCATCTACGTTAGGTGTTTCTCCTAATGCTATCCCTCCCCTAGCCCCTTACCCCATGACAGGCCCCGGTGTGTGTTGTTCCCCTCCCTGTGTCCATGTGTTCTCATTGTTCAACTCCTACTTATGAGTAAGAGCATGTGGAGTTTGGTTTTCTGTTCCTGTATTGGTTTGCTGAGAATTACTATTTCCAGCTTTATCTATGTCTCTGCAAAGGACATGTACTCATCCTTTATTATGGCTGCATAATATTCCATGGTGTATATGGCCGCTGTTTCTTTATCTGGTCTGTCATTGATGGACATTTGGGTTGGTTCCAAGTCTTTGCTATTGTGAACAGTGCTGCAATAAACATATGTGTGCATATGTCTTTATAGTAGAATGATTTATAATCCTTTGGGTATATACCCAGTAATGGGATTGCTTATGAGGGCATTAATCCCATGGGGGGATACAACCCTCATGATCTCATATAAACTTAATTACCTCCTAAAGGCCCCACTAACAAATACCATCACATCAGGGATTAAGACTTCAAAATAATAATTTTGTGGAAGATACAAATTTAGTTTATAGTGCTGACCAATTCCTTGGCCAAGAGTGAAGACTTATTCTTAGACTTCAATTAAATACCAACTTTTATTAACTTACCATTAGTGTCCAAATATTAGAAATCTTACTATAAAATCCTCAGTCTGTAGACAGATGACATTAATGAACTCAATGATATGTCTTTAGATAAGAAACACAGTAGTCCATTATAAATTTATTTGTATTGGATGTACATACAAGGACTAACATATATAATAGGGGAAATGTGTTTCACTGTTTTTTCTAGAGATATTCCATCTAGTCAATCTTGGTCAGATGCAGGAGCCTTTGCAAATACTCAAAATCTCTCTAGGTTTATAGATCCTAACCTTTAATTCTCAGATGCTTGCAATTGTCCTGGATTATCTATCCAAACGGTGACACCAAAACAAAAAACAAAAAACAAAAAAAACCAAAAAGCTAATGACCAGGTAACACACTGGCTGCTGTTGATTGTTGGACCTTAATCTACAACAACAATGAGTAATGCCTCTG
Source organism: Trachypithecus francoisi (assembly GCF_009764315.1). Lineage (NCBI taxonomy): Eukaryota > Metazoa > Chordata > Mammalia > Primates > Cercopithecidae > Trachypithecus > Trachypithecus francoisi. The sequence goes on from NW_022681454.1 coordinate 68,074,932, forward strand.
GTTTCAGGGAGTTTTCTGGTGCTGGCAAAAGACTGCATTGATTTTGAGGAGTTTTGTGTTCTCTTGAACCTATTCTGCTCCTGATATGTGGTCCTTCATTTATTACTCTCCTAGAGTAGAGTGGAAAAAGTGTTAATCTATTATGCATACAAATCTTTAAATCCAGTACTTAAGTGCCCATCTTTTAAATTGTTATTGTCAAGAAATTCTTTCCCTTTTCCTATTTCATAATTGTCTTTTCCCCCAAGACAGTAGATAATTTATGTCTTGTTATTTAGGCTAGAAAATGGGGTTGGAGAATCTTTTTGTGCTCAAGTGAAGGCATTTGACGACTATAAAGATGGAAGATAATATCATTTTTAATATTTTGAAATACTTTTTATTTGCTGTTACAAATATAATAAAATTGATAAAATATTTTACTGAAGTTACAGCCAAATGTACACAAAAAAAGATTTTAAAAATGAAGAAAAGTTTCACATATATGGTGTCAATTGAATACAATGAATTCAGGACAAAGATTCTCTTATATGTATTGACAATGGACGTGAAGATTGATACATTTTATAGCCTGAGAGTTGGCAATAACAGAAGTAAAATGTGTTTCTCATTTCAGGGCCATTAATTCTGTAATTAGCTCATATTTTCCCCAGATTTCTTTTTAGTCTTTAGGAGACTGATATTACACTAAATATTTTTTAAATACATTTTTAGTAATGAGTTTATAAATCTTTTAAACCCTGATCAGAGACAAAATACTTGCTCATTTTTGTCTAGTATAGGATATATTTATAATATAGTATGAGAATTTAAAAAGGTCCATTAATTTTAGGATGCAACATTTTATCTTTCAGGTACCTATAAACAAATCTTGGTTTATATACATACAACATAATTCAGTCATATTATTTATACAACCAAACACTCTGTACTTGATACATTTTTGACAACCTTGTCTATGTTAACTTCTGGTGTGCCAAGAGCACAATTTTCTTATATGCTGCATTGATTAATTTGCATATAATGACATGTAATTTTCTATAAAAAGGTTTATGGAAGTCTGTTTTGATTTTTAATATTAATTTTTATGTTACATTGCTTTGTCATATAAACACCTCATTTTTATTTTAAAATTGACTATACCTGAGATTAGTGTTGCCTGCTTTATATTTGCTTCTATTTGCATGATATATTTTTGCTCATCCACTATGCAGAACAGATGTATATGTATGATTATGAGTCACATATTTGTAGGCTTTATTTTTTGTGTTAAATAAAAGTATTTTTATTTAAGAGAAGACCAGCTAATTTATACTTGTCAAATACTTGTGATCTTTAAAAATATTTTTATTTGCTTATTTTTCAAAAAGTACTCAGAGTCTAATATTGTATCAATAGTATTGTTTTCCTGAGGAGGCAAAAAGGAAAATTCTGAAGAGATTCAAGCTATTTTTTCCTTAGGAGGCAGTTGCCTAAGGTAATTTCCTTGTTGTACTCTAACCTAAATGTTGGAGAGTGTCTTCTGTCTGGTTCATAGTGTGTATGTTCTTAGCCTCATACCTATAGGATTCTGTACTCCAAGGTGGAAAATATAAAAATCTCATAAATTTATTTTTAGAAAGACATAGTAGCAGATGCTAAAAGTTCATGTCTTACTCCTTCCTGTTAACTTAAATGTCAATTTAAGAAATGGCTTTTCTCCTACTTAGAATTTATCTCTTAACTAGTAATTCTAATTTTTGCCTCCCTGTGAACATATGTCAATGTCTGGAGACATTTTTGTCATGACAGGTGAGGAGCACTATTGGTATCTAGCAAGTTGGGACCAGGGATCTGGCAAACATTCTACATTGTACAGGAAAGCCCACACAACAGAGAATCATTTGGTGAAAATACCTGCTGCGCTGAGGTTGGAAATCCCTGCCTTAACCTAAAATTGAATCTCTAACATTAAAAAATTCTGATAGTAAAGCTAGATTAAAGAGAGCTTTGTAGCTCAGAAGCTTGGGATACCCATAGCAGTAGCTTGCTATACAATTGTGTTTTCCTGGACCAATTACTAAGTAAAGAATGTAAATTAGGCAAAAAACAAAATGAAAATCCTCCACAGGTTCTTCCCTTTTGTTATGGGTTTAATTGTCTATCCCCAAATTTAATAAGTTAAAGTTCTAGTCCTTAGGACCTCAGAATGTCACTATATTTGGAGAAAGGGCCTTTATAAAAGTGAATAAGGTAAAATTCAGTCATTCATGTGGATTCTAAGCGAAGATAAATTGTGTCCATATAAGAATACAGGCACAAACAAAGCAAATGCAATGCCAAGACACGGGAAGAAAACAGCCATCTACAGGCCAAGGTGAAAGGCTTTCAGAAGAAACCAACCCTGCTTGTAACTGAACTCAAGTCTGGCTGAATATATAAGAGATAAGTTGTGGTGAAGGGAAAGCAGCTTTATTTATCAAATGTTGGTAGTTGAGATGGCTGGGCTAAGGCCTCCAAGAAACCATCTCAAATTTTAGGCTGAGTGAGGGGGTTTAAGAAGGAAAACTTGGTATGGGAAACATGCAGGAGTGGTCAGGACACAGGTCTGCATGTCTTGCTTCCATGACTATCTTGAATTGCAGGCTGGCACTATCTCCACAATGGCCAGGTTGTAGATTAGCCACCTTGAAATTACATCTAGATTGGGGAGAATTCCACATGTGGGTCTTTGTGCCTGATTTATTTCAAGATTAACCCCTGAAATTTCTAAGCAACCGCATAATTAGATGAGCGAGCACAGTGCAAGAGAGTACTTGATGGGAAGGGAGGGAAACTAAGAGTTTCAAATTATGCTTCAAGGCTAAAATAAGAGAAAAGAAAAACAATTTCAAAATGCATTTTGAAACTAAGCTACTAGATACAGTAACATGCTGACACCTTGATTTTGGATTTCTGGAATCCAGAACTGTGAGGAAATACATTTATGCTGTTTAATCCAGGGTTCCCCAACCCCCTGCTGTGCAATGTACGAAGTGGTTTGCACAGCAGGAGGCGAGCAGAGGGCCATCAAACATTACCACCTGAGCTCTACCTCCTGTCAAATCAGCAGCAACATTAGATTGTCATAGGAATATGAACCTTATTGTGAACTGCACATGCAAGGTATCTAGGTTGTGTGCTCCTTGTGAGAATCTAATGCCTGATAATCTGAGCTAGAGTAGTTTCATCCCAAAACCAAAACCATCTGCCCTGCCCCCCCCCCGCCCCCACCATGACACACCACCCCCACCAGTTCATGGAAAAATCATCTTCCATGAAACCAGACCCTGGTGCCAAAAAAGTTGAGGACCGCTGATTTAAGCCATTTAGTCTGTGGTACTTTGTTATAGTGGCCCTAGCAAGCTAATACATGCTTCCTAAACCAGGTCCCCTGGCCATGCAACTTGAAGTGCTTTCCAGTGACTTGTTTGGCTAAAGGTGTATTAGCAAGCATGATACAAACAGAAACTTGAATACAACCTTGTGTATGAGGCTCATCTTTTCTTGATGCCCTTGAAAACCCTGTAATCATCTTCATGTGAACAATCCTTGGGCTAGTTTTCTGGATATTGAGAGATATGCGGCTCAACAATGCTCACTCCAACGCCCCGTTCAGCCTCATTCCCTACACCGACAGTCATCCATCCTTCAGAGACAGAGACACTTTGATGAATAGGATGATTGCTCAGCTGAGTACAGTTGAAATTGCTCACTCAAGGAAACTTGAGTTAAATAAATAGCTATTTTGACAAACTAAAATGATTTGGGCAGTTTGTTATGGCAACAAAAGCTAACTGCCAGGTAATCAACAAAACATTTACAAGTCAATTTCCTTAGAATTTTAGAGTTCCTGAAACTAAAGTTTATATTCATTTTCTAGCATCCTAACTAGAAAAAGTCTACCTGTTGCAACTGTCATCAACTGGGCTGCACACTTTTCTTAGTCCTTTATTATAAAGCAGATACTTTGTTTGAGACCACAGGATTCAGCAAATATAGGCCAACAGTCAAAAGCTATTAGACTGTGGATATTATCAAGGGGAAAACAAAATGCCTCAACTACTTAGATAAGTGCTAAGGTTAAACTTAAAAGACTGACTATAACAAAAGTTTTAGGAGTATATTTTTTGTACCATTTATTATATTGCACTGCTTGACACCATGTAGTATATTGCACCTATAAATCAGTCACAACAAATTATTTAATGATGCATTAACTGTAGAATTTCACATATATTACTGTTCCTTACCCAATGTTGAGTGTTTTTTCAATAGCTTAATCCATCCCTGAAGTACTGGAGCAAACATAGTCATCCATCATTTTAGAACACAGTTTGAACTGCAGTTTTCTTATATATTTTTTTTATCCAAAAATAACCCTACCAATAATAGTTCAAATTCTAAATGAGAACAAAAGTTCACCAAATATACAATTATATGCACAAATATGCATCCTTTGTCCTTCTTTAAACTTGTTTTCTTGTTTGTTAATTGAGTTGTTTTTTATTTCCCTTCTGCTCTATTTTACCTCACTAGTACAAATCAAAATAAAAATAAAACTAAGAGATACGTTTTAAAAGGATGACTTGAAAAATGACTACAAACATTATTATATCTTTAGATATAAATAATTAAAATAACTTGAATGAAATCCAATATCATCTTGTTTCTTGGGAAATTTTGTATCATTAATTTTGTTGTTTAATCTAATCGAATAAACTGAATAAATGCCAGATACACCCCAAGTAGATAGCATGTAGAAAATGAATTAATGAAGCTTTCATTAAACAGAGAAGACTGAACAAGCTTATTTACTTCTACTCCCTTCTGAAATTTCACTGAAATGATGGTAATTAAATGTGAAAGTTACTAATCCACAAGGAACCTTCAAAATTAAGTCTGGGATTAGTTTTAATTTTGAAAGACTCTGCATGGATATTGCATTCCTTCAGATGCTCACTCCCAAAACTTGAATTTATCCTTAGCTACTCTTTTTCTCAATCCCACCTAAAATCCACCAGCAAATCTTACCTCTAGCTTCAAATTATATTTGACTTCTCATCATACCCACCGTGGTCTAAAACTCTATCATCTTTAACCCAGATTATTAAAATAAAACCTTCTTACTTGTTTCCCTTCTCATACCCTTACTCCTTTCCAGAAAGACAAATGTGAATCTAAAACGAAAGTCAGATTATTTCAGTCATGTGCTCAAAAATCTTCAATATGAAGAAATTCCACTGGGCAAAGAAGCACTAGTGTTAAGTGTCCAACAAGTCCTCTTAGAGTCAAATGCACTTCTATCTGAACTTCTCTCCTGACTCTATTCTTCTGGTTTACTTTACTGCAATCCCTAGAACACACCAAGTAAGGTTCTGCCTTAAGATCTTTGAATTTACTCTTCCCTATCTCTGAAACATACCTTTCTCAGTGTGATTCATTATTCTTTCTTTTCAAGTGTTTTCAAATTATCACTATGCTAGCAAGGCCTACTATGTTTACTCAACAAATAATACATTCCACTCTTCTCTGACTCCTTAACTCTTAGTAAAACAGTATTTTTCTCTATATATGTGTCATCATCTGATGTCTATGCTTCATTGTTACTTTTTAATTGTTTATCTTTTTCACATCAGAATTTAACTTCCATGAGTATAGGGACCTTCCTGTTGTGTACACTCCTCTATCCGTATAGAAAAATGCCTAATAAATATGTTTGCTAAGTGATTGAGTGAGTGATACTGGAATTAGACATCTCTGAGAGGTTCTCTATCAAGATTTTGGACTCTGAAAATCCTCACTTTGAGCTATTTCCTATTTCTGCATTTTAAAACTTCTGAATCACTTCCTTCAGTCTTATAACTTATGGCGTCTCTTAAAACTAAACATTTCCAGTCCACCAGTGCATAAATTCGATTATTTTATCGATTTTTTCTCATCACATTAGTAACCATATCAAGAAAAGACCCCGTGGGTAGCCTTCTCAAAGATGTTATAGTCAATAAATAAGTACTATATTTCCATGTTAACTTCTGTCATGCTCCCTTAATGATGGTCAGACTTAAGAAATTCATAGTCTCTGTTTTATCTGCTTCTATTGTCAAGCTTCCAGTTATTGCTACAAAATTTCACAAAACTGTATTATGCACTACTGTTTGGCACAACCAACTCATTGATTCTCTTCTTCTAACTCTTACTTACTTTGGCATATGAAACGACTTTATCGTTGTTATAGAGTCTATCATTGTTGTTATAGAGTCTATCATTGACATGATGGAAAATCCTACTATTACAGTAAAGGAATTAGAGATAGCTCAGACTATGAAAGACTATCAAAAACAAATGAGAATTACTGCTTCTTTTATTCTAATTTGGGATGTCTAGCCCATGAATTCTAGCCCTGTCCTGCTCATTTTTATTACAGTTCTAGAAAATGAACCTGGCGGGGTGCGGTGGCTTACACCTGTAATCCCGGCCCTTTGGAAGGCCGAGGTGGGCGGATCATGAGGTCAGGAGATTGAGACAATCCTGGGCAACATAGTGAAACCCCGTTTCTACTAAAAATACAAAAATTAACTGGGCGTGATGGCACACACCTGTAGTCTCAGCTACTTGAGAGGCCGAGGTAGAAGAATTGTTTGAACCCGGGAAGCAGAGCTTGCAGTGAGCCAAGATCACACCACTGCACTCAAGCCTGGTGACAGAGCAAAACTCCATCTCAGAATAGAATAGAATAGAATAGAACAGAATAGAATAGAATAATAAAATAAAATAAAATAAAATAAAAAAAGAAAAAAAGTGGACCTTGGACCTTTATCATGTTTCCTAATGTTTGAGTGTTTTTGTTCCAGAACTCTGGGAACAAATTTCTCTCTACTTTATTCCAGTGTTCCGTTGAGTAAATAATGTTATGAATTTCAGTTTCATTTATTAGGTCTTTATCACCTCCTGCCAAACCTATTCAGTGCCAAATATAAGCATTCATTATTCTCTGATCAATGCTCAATTAAATATCGTTCTGACTCTCGATTGTGTTCCTGGCTCCTTGGCTATTTGTTGTCTGATTTTTTGTCTGATATTTGTTGTCAGGGCCCTTTTATTTCAGGAAAGACCAGTGGGTACCCAATCCTGTTTAATGTCTTGTTAGCTTCCAATTGTAGTCTTTTATCTAAGTTACATATTTCAACCTCTTTTTAAATTTCCTCTTCTTTTTCTTCAGCAGTGTTTCCCCACCTCTAAAAGATAATCTTCTCACCTAACGTCAAATTTCTATTATTTTTTTCTCCAGCAAATTAATTTCCTCTTTTCTCTCTTCCCTTCTCATCTTATTTCTTTCTTCTCTATGAATAAAACCATACCCACTTCTTGTCTCTAAAAGGTCATTGATAATAATTTCTCTGAATTAATTATCTACTATGAACTACACAATTAATTTTGTGTTTATATAATTGACAAACTCTCTGAAAGGACAGTATATTGTACTTATTTCTACTTCATTCTCAAATATTTACCCATTTAGTCCTTAATACATCACAAAAGGCCACTGTCACCACCCCATTCCATATGCTAAAGTACATCTTTCACTAAGTAGTATCCTCATTATTTCAAGATTATCAATAATTATTTTTAGTTCTTAGATTTTTCTATGCTATTTAAACTGTCTTTTATTTTTGATATTATTTCATTATTTGGCTTTAATAGTCTACATACTTTTAGTTTTCTTATCTTGAATTTACCTTTTTCTTATTTGCCTCTTTGAAATCTCTTCCTCCTTGGTATAGCATACTTTCTCTAATCCAATATGTGTTCTCTGGGCTTTTAAGTCATTATTCTTCTCTTTATACTTTCTGTCAGATATCTCATCAAAATATTTGTGTAAATATAATAGTTAAAGATAGCTAGCAAATGTATATATTTCAATCTGCTTCTCAAGTTCTATGAGGGATTTAATAGACTGCTGAAGAAAATGACCCAAATGTACAATGACATGTCACAGTTATAATCATGTTAATATTCAACATTTTCCCACAAGTGAGATTTTTATCCAGACTTCACAGTTTGAGATACTGTCACCTCTCTTATTACAATCATCCAGAATTAATATTTGGAAATCATATTTTACTTTTTAAAAGTGGTTATCTCATGAATCCTAATAGTTGCCAAAATCTGTAATTACGCTTTATACTATCTTGTCATTACCCTGATACAAATTATTGTTACCTTTTTATGGGGTTGTCTCAGTAGTTTCTTAAATGCTAGTAAGACCTCCAAACTTTTTTTAACACAATGCACAAATAAACACTCCCAAATAATTGCTTAATTATTCCACTGTTTCTAGTTCTAAACTTGATCTTTTTTTTAATCTTTAGGCTCTTAACAATCAAGTATATTAAAAGTCTTTTCAACTAGTACTATGAATATTTTCTCTTATTCACTTATACATCAATTCATCTTACCAGTCCATGGTATCTTTGCACTTTCTTGTGCTTTCTTGTAACATTTATTTATAATGGAATACTTTCCCAATAATTTATATTTAATATCAATCTCTCAAAACCTCTACATTGCTTAAAACCTAGCTCTAATGTTCCTTTATCAAATGATCCCTAATTTGTTTCGATACATTTATTTTTCCCCAAATTCTCATAGCATTATTGCTTTCTTTGGAAGCTTTGTCAAATCGTCTTTTCTTAAAGTTCCTGTATTCTTTGACAAATATTTATTGAGCACATCACTTCCTTCTCAATGTGGCATACCCTACTCACTCATTTAATGTTCAACTGTTTCACAATTTCCATTATGGTCAATTTCCACAGCAATCATCAACTTCTAAAATACTACGCATTTATATGCTTATTAGGTTATTTTATATTATCTTTCTTTGTGAACTACGAAGAAAGCTTTATGACTGCAGGAATTGTTGCCTATTTTGTTTACTGATACATTCCCAGTACCGAAAAGTATGCATGTGTAAAGGTCACATTCAACAAAATTTTTTAATGAATGAATGAGCACTGACTTTTATATATATATACACACACACATATATATATATATATATACACACACACACATATACACACACACTATATATAGGGACAGTGTGGACTGCAGTAAACAAAATAGGCATATATTGTAGTCATATTATTTAGAGGATTCCTGTTTAAGAGTGAAAATAGATGTTAAACCCAAAATTAACCAATAATTATGGAGGCTGAAAAGCAAAAGAATAAGGTAGCCTGTTCAAATGATATTTAAACTATCTTGGAAGATATATAGGTGTTACTCTGTAATGAGCTTTTCAGTTGAAAAAATAGCATATGTGAAAACTCAAAGCTTAGAAAAAGCTTTCAAGAAGCTTAAGTGATGTGAGTAAAAACATGCACCATGAGCAAAGCCCAGGTCATATCATGTAGGATTTTATTCTAAGGGCATTGAGCAGGCATTACAGAATTTTTAAACAAGAACCTGCAGTGATTAGAATCATACTTTTGAAAATATCACTGTTGCTGTTCCAAAAAAAAAAAAAAGAATATGAACTGGATTGATGTAAATAAATAAATTGCTGCCAGGTGCAGTGGCTCACTCCTGTAATCCCAGCACTTTGGGAGGCCGAGGCGGGTGGATCAAGAGGTCAGGGGATCGAAACCATCCTGGTTAACACAGTGAAACCCCGTCTCTACTAAAAATACAAAAAATTAGCTGGACATGGTGGCGGGTGCCTGTAGTCCCAGCTACTCGGGAGGCTGAGGCAGGACAATGGCGTGAATCCGAGAGGCAGAGCTTACAGTGAGCAGAGATCGTATCACTGCACTCCAGCCTGGGCGACAGAGCGAGACTCCATCTCAATAAATAAATAAATAAATAAATAAATAGCTTAGTATCAGATTAGAACAGTTTATATACAGTAAATGTTGGCTTGGCTTAGGATGGTAACATTATAACATAGAGAAAAATGAAACAGTGTTACTTTTTTACACAGATGAGTTTATAAAGCACATTGCAAATGCCTCGAGAGCAAGAAAATACATTTTGACTTTTATTTGGGGTGACTCCTTCATATGGAGGAAACCACATTAGCTTTGGATTCAGATATACAGAAATTGTAGTTCATTTCGACTCTGTTTAAACAATGTGATTTTACTAATTACTAAACTCTGAGCTTCAGTTTTGGCAAATATTAACATATCACTTACGGAGCTATAGTAAAAACTAAATAAAATTGTGCATGCAAATATCCTAACAGACATCTTGATGTGCCTGATAGCAGGTTATCAATAAATATGCTCCCCTAGTAGATAGTCCAGTTCCTATGAAGGCCACTGCACTCCAGCCTTAGCAACAGAGCAAAACTCCATCTTAAAAACAAACAAACCAAAAACATTCATGAATTGTTTGTTGTGTGTTTGTTTGTTTTTGACATGGAGTTTTGCTTCGTTACCAAGGCCCGAGTGTAGTGGCATGACCTCCACTCACTGCAACCTCTGCCTCCTGGGATCAAGCAATCTTTCCACCTCAGCCTCTTGAGCAGTTGGGACTACAGGCACGCACTACAACCGCTGGCTAACTTTTTTTATATTTTTGATAGAGATGGGGTTTCGCCATGCTGTCCAGGATGGTCTGGAACTCCTGAGCTCAAGGGATCCACCCTCCTCGGCTTCCCAAAGTGCTGAGATTACAGGCATGAACCATTGAAACTGGCCACAAATGTTTTTTTTCACCAGTGTTTAATTGAACAATTTTAAGTATCGGCATGAGATAAGTTCTGGGGAACCCTGATTTCTTTCTGAAAACTGTAAGTAAATAAATCTTTAAGTTGTGTTACAAATGACCTTAGACCTTTTTTGAATATTACAGACATTCAAAACCACTGAGTAGAATATTAAGATATCTAAAATAAATGACTTATCCTCTAACATTTAATTTATGTGTACTTTAAATATGATACATTTTAGTTTAAGGATTACCATTCTTTCCACAATTTATTGAGTTTTATCTTCTGATTTTTTGTTTTAATATATCTTCTGGGTCAAAAGCAGAACACATAATCACTTAAAGACATATGTAGGAGGCCGGGTGCCGTGGCTCTCGCCTGTAATCCCAGCACTTTGGAGACAGAGACGGGTCTGAGTTCACCTGAGGTCGGTCCAGTTCAAGACCAGCCTGGTCAACATGGTGAAACCCCCTCTCTACTACAAATACAAAAATTAGTCGGGCATGATGGTGGGTGCCTGTAATCTCAGCTACTCAGGAGGCTGAGGGGAGAGTTGCTTGAATTCGGAGGCGGAGGTTGCAGTGAGCCAAGATCGGGCATCTATTGTCCATCCTGGGCAATAGAGTAAGACTCTGTCTTAAAAAAAAAAAAAAGACATATAGTAAATGTATGAAATTGAGTTAAGAAAATTGACTTACCAGATGTTTACTAGAAAGTTTCAAATTACCATTATTTTTCTACCATTTTTTCATGTATTTTCTAGAAGCATGCTACATCTATCTATATCACATATAGGTATGTGATATATGTGTGATATCTATATCACATATAGATATCTATTCTAGAAGTGTTTCTTATACATGATCATTGAATAATCATTTTTTCATTTTATAAGTGAGAAAATTCAATTCTAGTATAATTAATTGGTATACTCAATATTACATAGTTATTTGATGTCAAACTTTCTTTAGCCTTTTATTTCTAGGTTAGTACGTCTTTTAGTTATACCGACTATTTCTTTTAGTTATACCAACTATTTCTTTTCTTATATATATCTTCTTCTAGTAGCAGAAGGTATCTTCTTCTGATACCTGCTGGGGTCAGGTTATAAAATTATTATAAAAATAATAAAAATTATGTAATTCTTAGTTCTTCTTAATATAACTTTGTAATTATTTGTAGCAAATATAGAATATATTAATCTTCCCAGGTCCCTACTGTCTTGTGCACCCTGTGTCCTATGTTTACACATGTGAAGAAAAATATTAGGAAAGTTTGTTTTATAATTTCTTGTTATCTGGGTTTAAATACACGCATAAAAAAATTTATTTTTATTTTATTTATTTATTTATTTTGAGAAATAATTTTAATGCAAAGGAATGTAAGAGTTCTTACAGTGTTCCTCAGATCATAACTCAAAATATAGAAATGTAAAAAAGCTAGGAATATAGCTTTATACATACTATTATTATTTTTTATCTTTTTTTTTATTTCCATAGTTTTTGGGGGGAACACGTGGTGTTTGGTTAGATGAATAAGTTCATTAGTGGGTATTTCCGATATTTCAAAGCACCCATTACCCAAGCAGTGTGCACTGAACCCTGCTTGTAATTTCTTATCCCTCATCTCCTTCCTACCCTTTCTCCTGAGTCCCCCAAGTCCACTGCATCATTCTTATGCCTTTGCATCCTCATAACTTAGCTCCCATTTATGATTGAGAACATACAATATTTGGTTTTTCATTCCTGAGTTATTTCACTTTGAATAATGGTCTCCAATTCCATCCAGGTCACTGTGAATGCCATTAGTTCATTGCTTTATGGCTAAATTGTATTTCATTGTGTGTGTGTGTGTGTGCATGTATATGTGTGTGTGTGTGTATAGTTTTTATCCGCTGGTTGATTGATGGGCATTTGGGCTAGTTGCATTATTTCATATTTCATATTTCATTGCTTTTTATGGCTAAATTGTATTCCATGGTGTGTGTGTATATATATGACATTTTTTATCCACTGGTTGATTGATGGGCATTTGGGCTGGTTGTATATTTTTGCAATTGCAATTGTGCTGCTCTAAACATGCATGTGCAAGTATCTTTTTCATATAATGACCTCTTTTCCTCTGGATAGATACCTAGTTGTGGGATTGCTGGATCAAATGGTAATTCTACTTTTAGTTCTTTAAGGAATCACCATACTGTTTTTCACAGTGGTCATGCTAGTTTACATTCCCACCAGCAATGTAAAAGTGTTCTCTTTTTACCAAATCCCCACCAACATCTATTATATTTCGATTTTTTTATTATAGCCATTCTTGAAGGAGTAAGGTGGTATTGGATTGTGGTTTTGATTGCAATTCCCTGATGTTAGTGATGTTCAGCATTTTCTTGTATGTTTGTTGGCCATATTTATATATTTATATTTATATTATATCTTCTTTTGAGAATTTTCTATTCATGTTTTTAGCCCACTTTTTGATGGGGTTGTTTGCTTTTTCTTGCTAATTTGTTTGAATTCCTTGTAGATTCTGGATATTAGTCTTCTGTTGTATGTGCAGACTGTGAAGATTTTCTCCTACTCTGTAGGTTGTGTGTTCACTCTGCTGCTGATTGTTTATTTTGCTGTGCAGAAGCTTTTTAGTTTAATTAAATCCCATTTATTTAACTTTGTTTTTGTGGCATTTGCTTTTGGGTTCTTGGTCATAAGTTCACACCTCAAGTAGCTAGAGAAATAAGAACAAACTAAACTCAAACCAAGCAGAAGAAAAGAGATAACCAAGATCAGAGCATAACTAAACAAAATTTTAACAAAAGAGTACAAACAACAAATGAAACAAGAAGCTGGTTCTTCAGAAGATAAATAAACTTCATAGACCATTAGCAAGATTAACCAAGAAAAGAAGGGAGAAGATCCAAATAGCCCACTAAAAATGAAACAGGAAATATTACAACCAATACCACAGAAATACAAAAGATCGTTCAAGGCTATTATGATCACCTTTATGTGCATAAACTAGAAAACCTAGAGAAGACAGATAAATTTCTCAAATATACAACCCTCCTAGATTAAATCAGGAGGAAATGGAAACTCAGAACAGACCAATAACAAGCAGCAAGATTGAAATGGTAATTAAAAAGTTACCAACCAAAAAATGTTCAGGAACAGACAGATTCACAGCTGAATTCTATCAGACTTTCAAAGAAGAATTGGTACCAATCCTATTGACACTATTCCAAAAGATAGAGAAAGAGGGAATTACCTAAATCATTCTATGTAGCCAGTATCACCCTAATAACAAAACCAGGAAAGGACATAACAACAACTAACAACAACAACAACAACAACAACAAAAACTACAGACCAATATCCCTGATGAACATAGATGCAAAAATACTCAACAAAATACCAGCTAACCAAGTTCAACAGCATATCAAAAAGATAACCCACCATGATCAAGTGGGTTTCATACCAAGGATGCAGAGATAGTGTAACATATGCAAGTCAAAAAATATGATACAAAAGATAAACACAATTAAAAACAAAAACCCCATGATCATCTCAATAGATACAGAAAAAGGACTGGACAAAATCCAGCATTCCTTTATGATTAAACCCTCAACAAAATCGGCATGAAAGGGACATATCTTAATGTAATAAGAGCCATCTGTGATAAACCCGCAGTCAACATAATACTGAATGGGAAAGGTTGAAACCGTTCCCCCTGAGAACTGGAACAAGACAAGGATGCTCACTCTTACCTCTTCTATTCAATGTAGTACTGAAAGTCCTAGGTAGATCAGTTAGACAAGAGAAAAGAAAGAAAGAAAGAGAGTAAGAGGAAGGAAGGAAGGAAGGAAGGAAGGAAGGAAGGAAGGAAGGAAGGAAACAGCATGCAAATAGGTAAAGAGGAAGTCAAACTGTCCCTGTTTGCTGATGACATAGTCATATACCTAGAAAATCCCATAGACTCATCTAAAAAGCTCCTAGACCTAGTAAATGAATTCAGTAAAGCTTTATAAATATTATTATTAAATTTTCATGACTCTGTATGTTAGGTACTGTTACTCTGCTCCAAATGAATGCATCTAGTAAGTGACCATTTTAAAATTTCAATTGAAACCAGTGTTTCCCAGTACTGACACAATTTACTGTCACAGTACCTGGCCACTCAGTTTCCAGCTTTTGTATTCAATGCCTGATATATTTAGTGTGTGGAGACCTATATCTATGAGTGGTCTGTATAGCATAGTTGCTGTCACTACATGTCTCACCAAGATTCCTTCCATGACAAGGATGCCTAGGAGAGAAAATATTAAAATGTTCATCAGTGAAAGGACTTGGAAACTATTGAGTAAGCAAGGAACATCTCAGAACTATATAATTAACAATTTCTACAAAATATATCACCTTAGAGAACTCATATTACTGAAATGAGACTTTGTATGTGACACCAGCACTTCAAAATACAGGGGCTAAACCTGGAAAACTTTCTAGAAGCTGCTAATGTCAGAGCCCATTGCTTGAGGGGACCAACTGCCTGCAGATGATATGGAGAAAGAACAACTATTCCACGGCGCTGCTGCCAGTGGAAAGAATATTGTCAACTCACTCTGTTTACAGGGTTCTTGTAACACAAGATATATCCAGAAAAATCTAGACTCTAATCTTTCCTCTGACACCATAAACTCTTAAAAAAAATCAGTTCACTTCCCTGAGATTGAATTTTCTCACTGATTAAATGGAAATTATACTTCTCATTTTGCTAAACATTAGTAAGGATTAGATATTATGATTAAAAGAATTCAAAAACATGTTTCTCTGTGTTATTGTTATTATAGTCATGGTCATTGTTATAGTTTAAATTGTGTCCCCCTAAAAGATATGTTGAAGTTCTAACCCCTGGTACCTCTGAAAGTAACACTACTTGGAAAAAATAGGGTTTTCTTCAGATATAATACAATTAAAGTCATTAAAGTAGACCCTAAATCAATATAACCTGCGTCCATTTAAAAAGAGGAGAAGAAAGAGACACAGGACAGAAAGCCATGTGAAGGTAGAGGCAGAGACTGAAGTTATGTGACTACATTCTACGGAATGTCAAGTTTACTGACAGCTTCCAGGAGCCAGGAAAAGGCAAGAAGTGTTTTTCCCTAGAGTTATTGGAGAGAACCTGGCTCTTCTGACGTTTTGATTTTGAATTTCTGGCCTTAAGAACTGTGAAACAATGCATTTCTGTTTTTAATATACCCAGTTTGTGGCAGTTTGTTACAGCAGCCCTGGAAAACTTATATGGTTATTATCATCATCATGTCCTGAGTGGTTGTGTGGCAGAGTTTGTAAATGGCTATTATTTCAACTGCTTCCAAAGGCTCTTCTAGAGACAAACTCCTATCATGTCAGATTTAAAGAACACCAGTGGTTCCACAATAGTTTGATCTTTTTTTTCACAAGAATGTAAAAGAAGGATAATTTGTTCAGAAACATATATATTTGAAGGCCTCAAAACTCAATATGGAAGTTTAAGTGATCTATGGATCTTTGATGGGTCTTCAGATTTTCAATAAAACCATCTGGTTTTGGAAAAAAGGAAAGAAATTCCTCAACTAATTACCAGGATCAAAAAGTACTGTTTCAGTTATCAAGTAGGCCACAGGAAGAGGAAAAAAAAAAAAAAAAAGCCACAAATTAAAATATTAGACTATTAAGTCATTGGCTATGTTGTTTTTCAATATGGACAGAATCATTATTATTACTATAAGATTTAGAATGAATTATATTGAGCAATCATGGAAACTTCAATCAGCACATGTGCATAAGCAATATAAAACCAAAATACTGAAAAATGTCTTCTTTGGTTATGTACATGGAAACATTCAAGTCTTGATTTAACCTCATTTGATTGTAGTGTGGCCCATAAAAATATGGGGCAAGCTTTTAAATGGCACCATTTAAAGTGACATACCAATGAAACATGGCAAAATGAATCTCAAGGGAAGACAACTTAATAAGACTATGAATTTCTCAATATAAATTTAAATGAAATGCCTTATGAGATTGTGAGGGGTTGCTGGTTAGCCCCTGGCTATCAAGGAAATGGTGGATACCTCCCATGAGAACAAGAGGCTCTGATAAAGAAAGATTTTCTTTAAAAGGGGGATGTTATGTTGGGAAATTAATCTCAGCTGGAAAACCTAAAAGGGTCAAATTTAATGGTTTTTTGATAACCCTTATGTATATATATGGTATTACCTTGATTTGAAGAACATTATCTTTGTGTAATGGGCTTTGATATAATTTACAACCACCACTCAATTTTTGAGTTATAAGGGTTGTATTTTCCTAACCACCCCAGAACAGACATGCTGTATGTCAAATCAGAAAATGTTTCATTTCATATAAAAATAAAATGCTTTCATCAAGAACTGTTTCTTTCCAGAGAAATACTTGGAACACATATTTTTGACATACATTTGGGAGAAGAATTTCATTTTTATTATCACAAAAAGTCACTTCAGGCTGTGCTGAGGTACTGATTAATGCTTGCCTAGGTTACAGTGAAGGTACTCATGTTTCACTGTTCTCTCTAGATAGGCATTAATCGCTTCCAACACGCCATGTTAAGTCATTTCTTCTCCCAAGTTGGAAGCACTTAAAAAATAAAAGCTTCAAACATGGGTTAAAAAAGTAAGAAAAGAAAAATACAAAGACTAGTAGAAGGAGAAAGAATTATTATTCTCATTACTTAACTTCTGTTACCTAATTTATTTAAGTTGTTGATGAATTATGAGACTGTGCCAAGACAACAACAACAACAACAACAAAAACTTTTCAATCTTTCATCTTTAAATCTTATTCACAGAAGTAAAATAAAAATCAAAGTGAAAATAAATGTAAATATGCTAGAGTTGTGAAAAAATAAGGCTTACTGTTACATTTGTCTTTGATTATAATTTATAGGGAAGATTTTATAAACCTTGGATCTCCATTTATCTAATCAGAATCACTTGTTTGATGATGGACTTAGACATTGATTAGGGTATGATAGCCTTTAGATGTGCACTGCTAGTACTGGCTGGAAAAACAGAGGCATTTAAGTAAAATTTTCAGGTGTTTTTCCTTTGTACTCTCTTGAATCAGCTACTAAACTTCCTCCTTATCATCCTGTCAAAATGACTAATAATAATATCAGTAAAAAGTGCATAACTAATGATAATAACTAATAATATTGATAGACCATTTTTATATACATTATAAATGTTTTATGCATATCAATTTATTTAATTCTTAGAATAATCCTAAAGTGTCTTATAATACTGTCTCCATTATGCATTCTTTTACAAATTAAGGTGCACAAAAATTAGATAAGTTTTGCAGAAAAAACAGCTAATAAATGGAAGAATCAGAATTTAAACATAGTTATTTCTGATTATTTCGCTGAAATCTTAGCCAATATTCTGGGATACATTATCAATAGCATTCTGAGTGTTTTAAGTTCTACATAGAAACAATAGAGGTCCAATGATTATGAGCTTTATAAATCTATAAATAACAAATTTAAATATTGGATAAAATATGTTGATATGACAAAGAGAAGCATTTTATATGCATGGTAATTTGGCAATTATTATAACAACTATTATTAAAAGAAAGTAATTCCTAATTTGAACTAAGAGCCTTGTCGTATGAAAAGCAATTTCAACTATAAATATTTCCCTTGGTCAAATCTACACTTGAAATTTCCTCTCTTAAATCTATCACAGTAAGACAGAGTAAAGATAATATGTTGTTGCCAAATAATTAAGTTAAATAAATAAATAAAAATCTGAGAAAAAAGTATAAGAGAATGATCTTTTTAAAAGCAATTATCATTGATCCTCATTGCTTTCACAACAGTTGTTCAAGCTCGGGTTATTTCTAGAGAGCGTTTTTAAACTATAAAGAGGGAGAAAGGGAGAGAGGACAAAGAGCAGTAGAGAGAAAGGATTGCCTTTATCTGAAAGATGAACCAAGTTACTGCAATACAACAATCACTACTTTTATAACTCATCTGACCTTTCTGTATAACTATAATTTTTTAATTTTATGTTTGCAATTTACATTGACTTTGACTCCTAAAGGAAGCTTTAATTTATAGTAATTATACTGCAACAATCAAAGTAAAATGAAAATATATATCATATATGATAATATATTCTCTGTGTGTTAGGGATTCAATTTTATATGTAACTTTTATATATTAAATGAATACATATTGCACAGTATATATTGCACTATTATATGCCTATATATAAGTAGTTTTGAAATTATATATATATAATTTAAATGTTAAATAATCTATAATGAGGCGTAACAAGATGTTACATGCAGTTGAGGGGAGTGAACGTCATCCTTCTTCATGTGAACGAGGAATTCTTCCCTTATTTAGGCAATAACCTTTATTTCATAAAGTTTCTGATATGGATTTCTTAAAAGGTTGAAAGTTGTCTTGATTCACAAGCATGTCTGGAATGCATGCAATTTTTATAAAAATTACCTATAGAGAATTAAATACAATAATAGAAAACAAAGGTTTCTGTTTTTATTAATACCTATGCACTTGTTTGTTCTAAATAATACCAATAAGAAAATATTTATTAATATAGTACTTGTTTCTGTGATGCTCCCTGAGACACTATGATAGCGATTTATGAACACCAAATAAAAGTTAACACTAGTTATATAGGACAATTGTCTAAGCAGACATCACTATGTTAATATATTATTTATTTTATGTTTGTTCTTTCCTGTATTCTCAGTAAATATTTAGCATGTATCTGCTAAATGCAGGCCTCGGAATTTCTTAGATGGCCATGACAATATCCTTCCCAAAGGAGCCCAGGAATACAGAAAATATAAATTTTAATACACAAGTGAAATACTGTACATTCTATATTTTAAACCTCATAACAGAAAAATACATCAAAGTATACACTATACCATGTACTTGTCACATGTATTTTATATTTCAACAAAAATTTATTAAAAAATGAAAAATTTAATTGAACATACAGGTATATCTTGTTTTATTGTGCTTTCTTTTACTTCACAGGTATTGCAATTTTTGCAGATCAAAAGTGTGTGGCAACCCTGCATAGAGCAATCTCTCAGCATCATTTTTTCAACAGCACAAGCTCACTTTGTGTCCCTGTGTCAAATTTATGTAATTCTCAGAATATTTTAACCATTCTCATTATTATTATAGGCATTTTAGTGACCTGACATCGGTGATCTTCAATGTTACTATCATAATTGTTTTGGTTTACCATGAAACGTGCTTATAAAAAATGGTGAACTTCATAAATACGTGTGTTCTGATTTCTTCATTGATTCATCATTTCCCTGTCTCTCTCCCTCATCTCACTCCAGCCCTCTCTATTCCTTGAGACACAACAATATTAAAATTAAGTGAAATAATAACTCTACAATGGCCTCTAAGTGTCCAAGTAAAGGAAGAGTCATGTATCTCTAACTTTAAATCAAAAGCTAGAAATGAATAAGTTTAGTGAGAAAAGCATGTCAAAAACTGAGATAGGTTGAAAGCTAGGTTGTTAACCTATCCAACAGTTAACCAAGTTGTGAATATAAAGGAAAAGATCTTGAAAAAAAATAAAAGTGCTATGTCAGTGGATATGCAAATGATAAGAAAATGAACAGCCATTATTACTAATATGGAGAATGTTTTCGTGGTCTGGAGATAATATCAAACCAGCCACAACATTCTCATAAACTGAAGCTTAATCCAGAGCAAGGCCCTCACTCTCTTAAATTCTGTGAAGACTATGAGAGTGAAGAAACTGCTAAAAAAAAAAAAAAAAAAAAAAAAAAGATTGAAGCTAGCAGAGGTTAGTTTGTGAGGTTTAAAGAAAGAAGCCATATCCCTAACAGAAAAGTGCAAGATGAAGCAGCAAGTGCTGATACAGAAGTTGCCACAAGTTACCCAGAAGATCTAGCTAAGATCATTAATGAAGGTGGCTACACTAAACAACAGATTTTCAGTGTAGATGATACAGCCTTATATTAGGAGGAGATGTCATTTTTAGCACGTTCATAGTCAGCAAACAGAAGCTTCAAAGTTCAGGCTGACTCTCTTGTTAGGGGCTGATGTAGCTGATGAATTGAAGTTGTAAGAGTACTTATTTACAATTCTGAAAATCCTAGGGCCTTCAAGAATTATTCTAAATCTACTCTGCCTTTGCTCTATGAATGGAAAAACAAAACTTAATGAAAGCATAGCTTTTACAGCATGATTTAGTGAATTTTTAAAGCACACTGTTGAATCTCATTGCTCAGAAAAACATATTCCTTTCAGAATAGTACGTTGATTGGCAGTGCACCTGGACATGCAAGCTCTGATGAAGATGTACAAGAAGACTAATATTGTCTCTCTTACTAAAAAATTATTTTTTGAGACAGAGTCTCGCACTGTTGCCCAGGTTGGAGTGCAGAGGTGTGATACTGGCTCACTGCAACCTCCACCTCCCGAGTTCAAGCGATTCTCTTGCCTCAACCTCCCAAGTAGCTGTGACTACAGGTGCGTGCCACCCAACCCATCTAATTTTTTTTTTTATTTTTAGTAAAGACAGGGTTTCACCATGTTAGCCAGGATGCTTTCGATCTCCTGACCTTGTGACTCACCCGCTTCGGCCTCCCAAAGTGCTGGGATTACAGGCGTGAGCCACCGTGCCTGGCCGACTAACACTGTTTTCACACTTGCTAACGAACATCCATTCTGCAGCCCATGGATCAAGGAATAATTTTGACTTCCAAGTGTTATTTCTTAAGAAGTATATTTCGTAAGGTTACAGCTGCCATAGATAGTGAGTCTTGTGATGGATCTAGGCAAATAAATTGAAAGTCTGAAAAATGTCACCATTCTTGATATCATTCAGAATATCCCTGACTTTTGGAAGGAAGTCAAAATGTCAACATTGGAGTTTGGAACAAGCTGATTTTCATCCTCATGGATGACTTTGGGGGGTTCCAGACTTCAGTACAGGAAATAATTGCAGATGTGGTAAAAAAAAAAAAAAGGGCAAGATAATTAATTAGAAGTGGAGACTGATGATATGACTGAATTGCTACAATGCCATGATGAAACTTGAAGGGATGAGGAGTTGCTTTTTATGGGTGAGTAAAGCAAGTGGTTTCTTTAGATGGATTCTACTCATGGTGAATTTGCTGTGCATATCATTGAAACGATGACAAAGGATTAATAATATTTCAGAAACATTGTTTATAAAACAGATGCAGGTTTTGACAGGGTTGACTCCAATTTTGAAAGAAGTTTTACTGTAGATAAAATACCATCAAATAGCATCACATGCTACTGAGAAATATTTCATGAAAGGAAAAGTCCATTGATGTGACAAAAATTCATTGCTATCCTATTTTAAGAAATTGCCACATCCACCCACACCTTCAGCAACCACCTCCCTGATCAGTCAGCAGCTGTCATCATCGAGGCAAGACCCTCCACTAGCAAAACAACAACTTACTGAAGGATTGGAAGAGTGTTAGCGTTTTAAGCAATAACGTATTATTAATTAAAGTATTTACATTTTTTAGACATGTGCTGTTCTACACCTAATAGACTAGAGTATACAGTGTAAACATAACTTTTATATGCACTGGGAAACCAATAACTTCTGTGACTTGCTTTATTGTAATGTGCGCTTTATTGCGGCTTTCTGGAACCAAACCCACCATATCTTCGAGGTATTCCTGTATATAGAAATAATATCATGGTGACTTCGTTAACTAAACTTTTCATATTCATGTTTGCCATTATGTATTTTTAAAAATGTTGGAGGTTAAGTTTATTTTATTTTACCTTTTTAACTTTTATTTTAATTTCAGTGGTACATGTGTTGGTTTGTTATATAGGGAAACTCATGTCATCGCAGTTTGTTGTACAGGTTATTTCATCATCCAGGTATTAAGTTTAGTACCCATTGGTTATTTTTCCTGATTTTCTCCCTCCTCCCACACCCCACCATCTGATAGGCCACAGTATGTGTTGTTCCCCTCCACATGTCCAGGTAGTTTCATCATTTAGCTCCCACTGGTAAGTGAGAATGCAGTATTTGGTTTTCTCTTCCTGAATCAGTTTGCTGAAGATAATGGCCTTCAGTTCCTTCATGTCCCTACGAAGGTCATGATTCACAGAGATTCTGAGAATGCATGTTCATTTTTATATGAAACAAACAATTGCCATTAAATACTTTTTCTTTTTGGCTATTTTCAAAAGAAAAAATATAAAACATAAAAATCTTTTTAAAACATTATGAAAATAAAACTTTTACTTGAAGTGAAATTTGGATACATTTTTAAACATTTGATATAATATGCATTAAGGTCCTCCAGATGACCTCATTCTCTTTTTATGGTCCTTATAAAATTTTCCTAGTCAGAATTGTGCAATTGTACAATTTTATATAACCGTTGTAATATTTCTAGTTAAGAATTGAGAGGGAAACTGCTTTTCAATATCCAGCATTTATGCCAAACTTTGAAGGCAATGTCAGAGTGCTCACTATTTTACTGTGACTCATATATACCTTGATGTCATTTTTTTTCTCATTCTTTAGGTACTAGAAGAAACTAGTCAAACTTAGGAAAATTATACAATGCTTAATGTCTAACATTATGCAACATGACACATATGTAGACATACTAGGAATATTTTGTTCATGCACTGTGCATGATAATTCAGTGAGCTAATTCAGAAAATAACTATTTCTTAAACAAAACTTTATTTAATTACATAGGTAAACTAATGTAAATTAAGAAAAAGGTATTAAATTTGTCAGAATTGTGCAGAAACCAGGAAGATCTATTAAACCCTAATTAACACCTACTAAATTAAAAATATTATATTAGTGGACAGTAAAATTTCATACAACTGATATACTTTGTTCTTTATAAGGGTAATTTTCACTGGAAGAGGCAAGATAAGTCTACGTTAACTAAATATTTTATCAAAATACATTTTACGGCCATTACATTTTATTTTTAAATTAAATCCAAACATTAATTTTTTAGAAAGACTGACTATCCTAAAGCTTCTCAAGGGTTTTAAGCCAAGAATCAAGTAAATGTAATATATTTATTGTATACATCTTATTTAAGGCTTATTTGCATTGAGGAAAGAAAAAAACTAACAGAAACTAAACTGGGAGAATGAATAGAATTAGACAGTGGTTCATGGAGTTTGGTACCACCCATAGAAATTAAAATGCAGCAGGTGTGGGAATAGGCCATACATTTTCCTTTCTAACAGCCTTCTGGGGCTGCCTGCTTTGCTGGTCTAGACAATCTGCCCCAACTTTATATTCAAAGTGTCCTCTGTAGAACAGCAACATCCATATCCCCTGGGAGATTCTTAGAAATGCAGAATCTCAGATCAGCCCAGTCTTCTTAAATTCAATTTAGCAATATTCTCAGGTGAATTGCAAGTATGTTATAGTTTGATAAGCACAGCCCTAGAGCAAAAAATGTTCATTTTTTTCATAAAGGATGCAAATATGAAAAATAATGAAATTACTGATAGAGATCTACCATACCATATCCCTGTATACTGTGATCTTTTGTGTACGTTAACATGAAACAAGAAGGTAAAGCAAGTTGGAATGGTTTACTTTCTATGGTACTTCATAAAATGCAAACATACAAATAAAAAGATTATGGGAATTAGTAAAAATACTGAAGACAGGTAAGATTATTATACAGCTGAATAATATATGATTTCTGGATTAGGTAAACTATGGGGATTATAACTTGACAAATTATAGTCTTAGTTTAAACACTATTAAGATCAATATTAAGTATGCAGGCAATAAATAATAGTGTCTTAGAGAAATAACCCTGTAAGTACCCAATTCTACTAAATATGGGCCCAATATTTGCTAAATCTTTCAGGAATTCAAAATAAATTTTCACTGTTATTTAATGTAAAGTACATAATTTTCTGTTTCTTTTCCCATGATTCTTATTCCTCTAATGGGGTCATTTCTAATTTGTCAATTCAGATGCCTTATGTCTGTTGAACATATTTTCTAATGTGTCACTAAAGTGGTAATTTATCTGTCCTTGTCCCTTATCACCGGGTATGAAATATTTAATAATTGACACTGCACAGTCTGTATTAAATCATTTTGTCAGCAGACGTTCATTTATATGTCTCCACACAATCATAGTTTGTGCTTTCTATGGTTTGAAAAAGAAAGCAAATCTAAATTGCTGTAAGGAATATCACCTTCTTCAATGTTAACAGTGTTGAATAATCATGTTTGTTCTGTAGTGAGTTTCAAATAACTTGAGAAAGGATCAACAGTTTCAAAATATCCTGCATTTTTGGAAATAGCAATAGTTTTTCTATGTTTTACATTTCTGGAAATAGCTATCAATGTGGAAAAGGGAATCACTGTGATTAAAGGAAAAACATTGCTGTTTGCTCATAGTTAGAAGAGCCAAACCATGATTTTATAACTGTGAGTAAGACATTGACTTGGAATCTATTTGTTATCTATAAAATGAACAGAGAATCAGCACTAGCCTCCATTCTAGCTCTAACATTACATGATTTTACAACATTGACTTATACTACTTCTTAGAGAATAAAAAGGTTATAAAATCTTCTTTACAAATTTCATATAGGCATTTGAAATTATATGTGAATACTGACCACTTCTTACTTTTTTACCACTTCTTACATTTTTACTCTGAAGCAATAAGTTTAGTGATGAAATCTGAATCATCGTATGCCCTAAAGACATAAGAATATCTGAGTCAGTGAAATTTTTAACATCTTATTACTAGTACCGCAATGGTAACCACAAAGATGCAGCTTTTGCCATAATTTCTTAATATGCATGGTCATATTAACACAAAAAGTAATTGTCTAGAATCTGAAAACATAACTAATGAATCAGGTGGAGAACAGAGAGACAGGAAGGACACTTCAGGAAACAAAAAAGAAATTGAGCAGAGTTTTATGCCTAGATAATAATTCCTAGGTAGATATCCTGCTTA
The DNA here is from genome assembly GCF_009764315.1 of Trachypithecus francoisi. Classification (NCBI taxonomy): domain Eukaryota; kingdom Metazoa; phylum Chordata; class Mammalia; order Primates; family Cercopithecidae; genus Trachypithecus; species Trachypithecus francoisi. The sequence continues at coordinate 68,100,735 of NW_022681454.1, forward strand.
GATAATAACATTCACATGTTGAAGTAAAAGGGTAAAAAGCATTATTGTAAATACTTTAAAGAATATTCTTGTTAAACAACACATTTCTAAATCAAATATGAGTAAAAGATGAAATATAAAAAGAAATTGTAATTGTTTTTGAACAAAATAAAAACAAAAACAGATTATCAAAATTTGTGGGATGCAGCAAAAGCAGTGCTTAGATGGATATTTATAGCATTTATTGCATATACTAGACAAGAAAAAAGATAAAACCAATTATCTAAGCTTCTTAGATTAAATCTTCTTAGATTAAATCAAAACTAGAAGAAAAGAAATACTAAAACTACAACAGAAAACAATAGACAAAAAGCAATGAAACAAAAAGTTGGTTCTTTGAAAACACATTAATATACTTGATAAGTCTCTAGCCAGGATAACGAAGGAAACAAAATATAGAAGAAATTAATATCAAAATGAAAGAAGGGACATTACCACAGATCGAAAGAATATTAAAATGATAGTCAAAAAATACTGTGAAGAACTCTGTGTCCACAAATTTGATAATATAGATAATATGGACCTATTCCTTGAAAGGTATAATCTGCCAATACTTACACAAAAAGAAATAGACAATGTGAATATGCCTACATCTATTGAAGAAATTAAATCAATAATTAATAAACTTTCAAAATAAGAAGCACCAGGCCCAGATAGATTCACTGGTGAATTGTATTATGCATTTAAATAAAAAGTTATAAGAATTCTCTACAGGCCGGGCGCGGTGCCTCAAGCCTGTAATCCCAGCACTTTGGGAGGCCGAGACAGGCGGATCACGAGGTCAGGAGATCGAGACCATCCTGGCTAACACGGTGAAACCCCGTCTCTACTAAAAAAATACAAAAAAACTAGCCGGGCCATGTGGCAGGCGTCTGTAGTCCCAGTTACTCGGGAGGCTGAGGCAGGAGAATGGCGTAAACCCCGGAGGCGGAGCTTGCAGTGAGCCGAGATCGTGCCCCTGCACTCCAGCCTGGGCAACAGAGCGAGACTCTGTCTCAAAAAAAAAAAAAAAAAAAAAAAAAAAAAAAAAGAATTCTCTACAATATATTTCAAAACGTAGAAACAGTTAGGATACTTTCTAACATACTCTATGAGGCCAATATTACCCTAACATCAAAACAAGATGAAGAAATTCCAAAAAAAAGAAAACTACAGACCAACAGAGCTTATGAATATAGGTGTAAGTATTATTGACAAAATATTTATTAATTAAGTTGAACAATGCATAAAAATAATTATACAACATCTCTAAGTGGAATTTCTACCACACATGCAAGGCTGGTTCAAAATTTGAAAATCAATTAATGTAATTTATCACAATAATAGGCTACTGTGTTCAGTATTGTACTGGAAATCCTATGTAATGTGGTAACACAAGGAAGAAATATATAAAGATTGTGAAGGAAGAAATAAAGTTTCCCTTGATAGCAGATGACATTATCATCTATGTAGGAAATCCCAAAGAATTGACCACAAAAATCTCCTGGAAATAAGCCATTGTAGCAAATTTGAAGGATACAGTTTAATAAACAGAAGTCAATTGTTTTCTATAAACCAGCAAAGAAGAAATAGAATTTGAAATTAAAAACATAACACCATTTACACTAGTAATTGCAAAATGAAATACTTAGATGCAAATTTAACAAAATATATACAAGACCTTTATGAGGAGAAGTACAAAACTGTGTTGAAAGAAATCAAAGTACAACAAAGTTAATAGAGAGTCCATGTTTATAAATAAACAGACTCAGTATTGTTACTAATTTGACAATATTGTCAAGATGTTATAGTCTCCCCAGATTGACCTGTAAATTCAGTGCAATTCCAATCAAAATCCCAGCAAGTCACTTTTGTGGCTATTGATGAATTGATTCTAAAGTTTATATGGAGAGAGAAAAGATTTATAATAGACAACACAATATTGAAGGAGTAAAACAAAGTTGAAGGACTGACAATACCCAACCTTAAAACTTACTGTAAAGCTACAATAATCAACACAGTGTGATATTGTGAGAGAATAGGCAAATAGATTCATAGAACAAAATAGCCCAGAACTAGACATACATAAATATCATCTACTAATATTTGACAAAAGGGTAAAGGCAATACAATAAATAAAAGACATTTCAACAAATGGTGCTGTAACAACTGGACATCCATATGCAAAAATATATAGAAAAAGAATATAGACACAGACCTTACAATCCTCAGAAAAATCAGCTCAAAATGGATCACATATCTACATGTAAAATACAAGTCTATGTAAGTCCTAAAAGGTAACATATAAGAAAATCTAGATGACTCTAGATTTAGCAATGACTTTTCAGAAACAACACTAAATCCTGATCCATGAGAGAAAGAACTGATAAACTTGACTTCATTAAAAACAAAAATGTCTGCTCTGTGAAAGACACTGTCCAGGGAATAAAAATAAGAGCCACATAGTGGAAGAAAATATTTTCAAAAGACATATATGATAAAGGACTGTCATTCAAAATATGCAAAAGAATTTTTTACAACTCAACAATAAGAAAACAACCTAGTTAAAAATGGACCAGGGACCTTGACAGGTCGTTAACATACACAGATTGCAAATAAGTAAGTGAAAAGATGTCTATGTCATATGCCATTAAAGAGATATAAATTAAAAAGGCAATGAGATATCACTACTTATCTGTTAGAATGACCAACAGTGAGAAAACTAACACCACCAAATGGGGATGTGGAACTTTCATTAACTTCTGGTCGGAATGCAAAATGGTATTGGTATTTTGAAAGACAGTGAAACGTATTATTTTCATACAATCCAGTAATTATGCCCCTTTGTATTTACCCAAAGTAGCTGGAAATGTATATACTCACAAAAACCTACACACACATTTTAATAGAAAGTTTATTCATAATCTTCAAAACTTGGAAGTAAACAAGGTGTCCTTCAGCACATGAATTGATAAAACCATGATACATCCAGACAATGGAATATTATTTAGCTTCCAAGTCATATATGTATATTACTAAGTGAAATCCTAACTGTGTAAAATCTTACATGTACAGTACTAAGTGAAAGAATATAATGTGAAGAGATTTCATGCTGTGTGATTAAATTATACAGCATTTTGGGGAAGGTAGTTACCAGTGGTTATGTGGGAGGGAGAGAAGGATAAGAGTGCAGATCACAGAGGATTTTTTAGAGCAGTGTGTTTATTTTTATAGTACTTTATGGTGGGTACATATTATTATAAAATTGTTCAAACAATAGGATGCACAACACGAAATGTAAATACTCATGTAAACTGTGAACTCTGTGTGATAATGATGTGTCAGTGTAGGTTTACCAGTTTTAACAAATGTACCACTCTTGTTGGGAATGTTGATAATGGGGAGAGGTTATGCACGTGAGGATATAGAGGGTATAGGAAATCTTTGTACCTTACACTCAATTTTGCTGTGATTTCAAAATTGGTCTAAAACACTCTATTAAAAAAATTCTTGTCAGTGTTACATTGCACTTTTGTTTATTACACACGTAATTATATTCTGTAGAATATACCATAGATCATAGTCCCTGAAACATATGATTATTAATTAAAACCTGCTATATCCCAGGTGCAGCATAAGACAAATACCATTAAATAATTTACTTAAGTAAAATTAAATATAAAAAATCAGCATTAGTACAAATTTAGCATACTTCTTTCATAACATACCATTGATGAGACATTGCTTATCTTTATATTTGATCCCTGTAACCTGCCTCTTCTTACAAGCAAAGGACAGCTATTTTGGGAGATGTTTAAAAAAAAAAACACTTTGTTTCCTTGTGGTGCATAGTATATTCTGGCACAATTGCTACTGAATCCATCTAGAAACATTATCACACGTGATACTTCCTTAAGATACGAAGATTTATTATTTGATTTTATTCATTCATTCATTCATTTTAGTAATCAAATTAAAATTTACTTTTGTCTTCAAATTAATGTGAAAAATGCCATCTGGAATAGGCCTAAGACATGATTTTTTATTAGCCTAATATAAGTTCACCGGTTTGATACAGTCCTGTCATAGAGCAGAGAAACTGGGGGACTTTATTCAAATAATAGCTTAATAATTGTTATTTACAAAAGGGTTTTATATGATTTTCCTACTGAGAAGTTTTCTGTTTAATTCTACAACTCCCCTATAATAAAATTTGATACACAGTATTGTGTATATTTCCTAAAGTGTTACTTGTGATTACAGTTACCCCCTAGTATCCATGAAAGACTGGTTTCAGGACCCACATGGATATCAAAATCTGAGGATGTTCAAGTTCTTTCTATAAAATGGTGTAGTAATTGCGTATAACATACACACCTCTTCCTGTACAATTTAATTTTCTTTCATTCTTCCAGTGTTTCTTTTTATTCCTAGCATCCAGATTTCATAGACATAATGCATCTCTACATCTCTCATAATTTTTTTAATTATTATTTTTGGCATTTGGGCACAAATTTTCTGTTACATGGTAGAATGGAAAATTCTGAGATTTTACCATACCTGTCACCAGAGTAGTGTACGTGATAACTAATGTGTAGTTTCTCATCTTGGGCCACCCTCTTCTTCCCCTTCTGAGTCTCTGAAGTCTGTTATATTACTCCTTATGCCTTTGTGTACTCATAGCTTAGCTCCCACTTATAAGTAAGAAAATATCTTGTTTTTTTTTGTTTTCCCCACCTGTCTTACTTCACTTAGAATAATAGCCTCCAACTCCATCCAAGTTGCTGCAAAAGGCATTAGTTTATACTAATGAACTAATGATTGAGTAGTATTCCATGGTGCATATATACCATATTTTCTTTATGCACTCATTAGTCAATGGACAGTTAGGTTGGTTCCACATCTTTGAAATTGTGAATTGTGCTGAAATAAATATATGTGTGCAAGTAAATTTTTCATATAATGACTTACTTTCCTTTGGGTAGATACCCAGTAGTGAGATTGCAGGATCAAATGGAAGATCTATTTTTAGTTATTTAAGGAGTTTCCACACTGTTTTCTATTAAGGTTTTACTAATTTACATTCCCAACAGGGATGTATAAGGGTTCCCTTTTGTCCACCGCTACACCAATGTCTTTCTGACTTTCTAATAATGATCATTCTTACAGAAATAAGGTGGTATTGCAGTTTTAATTTTCCTGATGATTAGTGGTATTGCCAATAAATCACATTTCCTTGATAATTAGTGGTGTTGAGCATTTTTTCATGTGTTTATTGGCCATTTGTATATCTTCTTTTGAGAAATTTCTATTCGTGTCCTTTGCTCACTTTTTAATAGGATTATTTATTTATCTATTTATTTATTTTTATCTTGTGGATTTGTTTGAGTTCCTTGTAGATTCTGAATACCAGTCCTTTGTCAGTTGCTTAGTTTGCAAACATTTTCTCCCATTCTATGGGTTGTCTATTTACTCTGCTGATTATTATTATTTTTTCTGTGCTCATGGATTAGAAGAATTAATATTGTGAAAATGACTATAATGCCAGAAGAAATCTACAGACACAATGCAATTTTCATCAAAATATCAACATCATTTTTCACATAATTAGAAAAAAAGAAGACTAAAATTCATATGGAACCAAAAAAGAGCCCAAATAGCAAAAGCAACCATAAGCAAAAAGAACAAATCTGGAGGCATCACGTTACCAGACTCCAAATTATACTAAAGGCTATAGTTATCAAAACAGCATGGCACTAGAATAAAAGTAGGCACATAGACCAATGGAACAGAATAGAGAATCCAGAAAAAATAGCCAAATATACATAGCAAACTGATCTTTGACAAAGCATACGAAAACACAAATCAGAGAATGGAGACTCTAATAAATGATTCAGGGAAAACTGACAAGCCACAGGTAGAAAATGAAACTGGATTATCAGCTCTCATCTTATACAAAAATCAACTCAAGATATATCAAAGACTTAAATATAGGACCTGAAACAAAAAATTCTAGAAGAAAACATTAGAAAAACTCTTCTAAAATTTGTCTAGACAAACAATTTATGACTAAGACCTCACAAGTAAATACAGCAAAAACAAAAATAAATAAGTAGAACATAATTAAACTCTTGCATACTTTAAATTATCTCTAAATTACTCATAATACCTAATGCAGCATAAGTGCATACAACATAAATAATTGTAATACTCTATTTTTTACATTTTTTTGTTTTATTGCTATAAAAATAAAAATTATATTAAATATTTTTAAATTATAAACATTTTTATCTAAGGTTGATTGAACTCACTAAAATAAAAGCCATGGGTACAGAGGACTGACTTTATATAAAATTTGTGATTTATTGGCAAAAAGCAACATAAAATCAAGTATCAGTAGTTTAGTGGGGAGCTTCCCTAGTAGTATACTACAATCTTACGTTCTTCATACTCTGTCTTCTGAAAACAAACCTTAAACATGCCCAAATAATATTACTGTTTTTGTTCTAGTCATATTTAAGGTGTAGATTATACCGTACAATGGGTCAGAGGTCATTTTAAAATTGTCAGCTATCATTTGAGAGACAATTGTACTTGCTAATTTCTAGAACTACAAAAGTCATCTTTGTATTTATTTCCAAATAGGATACACATTTAGTGAAAAGAAAAACTAGGCCTTTTCTCTAAAAATGAAATTAAATTTTCATTTTTTATTAAAATATGATACATATTTCTCACAAAATGTCAAAAAGAAGAAAAACTATGAATAAGAAAATAAAGATTATCTATAATGCTGAAGTCCACCAATATTTCAGATACATCATTGGCAATTGTTTCAGTTTTATGTATTTTTAATCAAACCAGTAATATACCAATAAATAATCCATACAAGAAATCCAAATATTGTTATAGGTGGCATTTAAATTTAACACACAAAAAACACGTACATACTGAAAGTCAGTTTTATCCGTTAAAAATTTGTTATTTATTGATATTTTTCCAAATATTTTGCTGTGCATTGATGAATGTATTATATATATCATAAAAATTATTCATTTGGGTTTTAATCCAATATATCAATTTACCCTTTGGTAATTTTGTTTTTTGTGACTTCTTTAAGAAATAATTTCCTATTCCATTGTCAAAAGTAATTAGCCTACTTTTTCTTTCCCAGTTCATAGATATTCATGGTTAGATCTTTAACATTTCTAGAGTATATTTTAGCATACAGTAAGCTAAAGTTTTAATTTTATTTTTATCTATATACTATTCCAGGTTATACAACACTATTTATTTAAAACTTCACAATCGCCAACTAATTTGATAATGCTCTATGAAATAACAATTGTTGCATACATATAAACCTTTCAACATTGTCTGTTATGTCCCATTGATTTAGTTTAACCAACTTACACCAGTAGCACACCATTTTAATTATCATGAATTTATAACATTTTCTTAATAACTGTATATAAACATTCCTTGAATAGATTAATATGTTTCTATATATTGTCCTAGATATTCGTGATTTTCATTTTTTCTGTATACATTTTAGAATCAGTTTGCACAATTCCAAAAATAAAATCTATGTGAATTGGCCGGGCGCGGTGGCTCAAGCGTGTAATCCTAGCACTTTGGGAGGCCGAGACGGGCGGATCGCGAGGTCAGGAGATTGAGACCATCCTGGCTAACACGGTGAAACCCCGTCTCTACTAAAAACTACAAAAAAACTAGCCAGGCGAGGTGGCGGCGCCTGTAGTCCCAGCTACCTGGGAGGCTGAGGCAGGAGAATGGCGTGAACCCGGGAGGTGGAGCTTACAGTGAGCTGAGATCCGGCCACAGCACTCCAGCCTGGGCGACAGAGAGAGACTCCGTCTCAAAAAATTTAATAAATAAATAAATAAATAAATAAATTTAAAAAATAAATAAATAAATAAAATCTATGTGAATTTTGATTTGAATTGCAGAAGTGGTATAAATTAACTTGAATAAAATTGACATCTATGTAATATGCAGTTATTTCTTTCACAACATAGTATATTTCTATTTATTTGGGACATCTGATATGTATAACACTTTTGAAAGCTACCTGATTAGCTTGAATAGTAGCCCTTAATATGTCCATATTTTGACCCCTGGAACCTGTTAATATTACCTTATATGGATGGATTATCCTGGATTTTTTCCAGTGGGGCTTCCATGTAATGACAAATATCTTCATTAGATGAAAGCAAAGAGATCATTGACATGGAAGAGGAGAAGGCATTGTGACTATAAAGACATAGATTGGCATTATATGACACACATCAGGGAAAGCTAGCAACCACCAGAAGTTAACAGACTCAAGGAACATATTCTCCCCAATCCTGGAGAAGAAGCACAGTCTTGCCGACACCTTGGCATCAGCTCAATCAAACTAATTTTGGACTTCTACTTCCTTAAACGAAAGAGAATAAATACGTGTTCTTTAAAGCCACCAGGTTTGGTAATTTGTTATAGTAAACATGCATATTTTGGTTAGGTTCATGCCTAAGTTTTCTGTCGTTTTTGTTGCAGTTATAGATAATAGAAATTGTGTATTATATTTTAATTGACTACTGTAGCATGAAAAATTATCCTGATTTATATATTTCGATCTAGTAAAATTGTTGATGACTTATGGAACTCTGACTCTTTCTACGTAAATGATCATTTTGTGACGTTGTCTTGTCTCATCCATTTCTTATACAAATTTCCCATGTTTACTTGTTTGTGTTGATCGAGATGTTTATGTTCAATAATAGTAGTGAATATTATCTGCTTTCTTTCTTTTCAATCTTAAAGGAAAGACTTGTACATCTGTTAAATATGCCGTTTGCCATAGAAATATTTTATAACGATTTTTTGAGGTTAAGGAAGCTACTTTCTGTCAGTTTTATTACACTGGAACTATGTTCCTCAGAATTCATTTTGCACCTTGGTCATCTTGATTAGGCTGGAACTATGTTCTCCAGAATGCATTTTTATGCATAGTTTCAAGTTAAAATGGGCTGACAGAAGAACTTGTTGAAAAGTAGTAAGTGATAGAAAGCAGGTTCACTGCTTAGATTCAGAGACAGAGAAACGCTGACGTGCTGGCAGCTTATAGGTTATCCTCACTTCATCGACTTTACATCCAATTTTTCTTCCGATGTCTGAGGCTAAATAATTCATTAAACATTAGTTTTTCTGCAGATTGTATCCTAATTGCAGATATGGAAATCTGTATTAGCTATTGATTGCTGAGTAACAAATTATCTCAAAACCTGGCAGCCTAAAACAAGCACAAACATTTATTATCCTACATTTTGTGTGGGCTATAAATTTGGGGGCAGCATAGTTGGCTTCTTCCGAATTGAGGTCTCTTCTAAAATTGCAGTCAAGATAGCAACTGGAACTGTAGTATTCTAAAGGCTTGACTGGGACTAAATGATCTGCATCCGAGATGGCTGAATCACTTAGCTGTCAAGTGAATGCTAGCTCTGTTAGCACAAAGCCTCGGTTCCTCACCATGTAAGCCTTTATATAGCACTTCTCACATGTCCTTAACACACAGCTCTGACTTCCTTCAGAATGAAAGATCCAAGTGAGAGCAAGTGGTCATCCCCAATATCTTTTACGACTTAACCTCAGAAGTCACACACTATTAATGTAAATTTCCTACAAATTACTAAGATCATCATTGCTCACTTTGGTAGGAAACTATACAAGGGCACCACAACACAGAACACGAGGCTCACTGGGGACTGTATATACTTGAGAGTATTTCTGAATTTTTCGTTCTATTCCATTTGTCCACTTGTACCAAAGAAATACAATTTTAATTAATGTAAATAAAAATATACACTCTTATCTGATAAGGTCAATATTCCCTTTTTTAAAAATTGCATTTATTTTATTCATATGAGTTTTAAAGCCAATAATAATTTTCCTTTAAGAAGTCACATTGAGATTTTGACTAGATATCTTTGAATCAATAGATTAATTTGTGTAAAACAAATATCATTTCAATATTGAAATGATATTTCAATCATGAATATCTAATCATGAAAATATGTTTATTTTATTTCAGTTACTGTAATATCCTTGAGAAAAGTTGATTTTTTTCTTACGAGAATGTCAAATATATCTTGTTATGCTTATATTTGTGTGTTCATTGCAATTGTGAGTAAAACATAATAATTTTTTACTATTATTACAAAGTAAAGTTTCTTTTTACGACATTGTGTCTTATATCTACCCATTTTATGGAACTGTCATTATTTCTAATGATAAATTGATGCAATTTTTATTATTTCTTTTTGATCCATACATCCAAAGAATGCGCTAAGTTTGCTATAGGAAGTGCCGATTAATAAAAGCCTTCTTAAGTTGCACTATGCAGGTGGTCTGGGAAGATAGAACACAAAAGGCCTATGTATATGAACAAGTTGGTCACAAAGTTTTGTCAAATACAAAAGACATAACCAGAGGGATGCGTACCATCAGTTTCCTCATCCTTCTTTTTTTTTCCCCTTTTTAAGATCCTGTTAAATGTGAAAGTAACAAAGTATTTGGTTCAGGAGGGATGTTTTTGATCTTTCATCTTAGGAAATCTTATGTATGAACTGGTAAATCAATATTAAATAATTTGTTATCTAGTATATTTTTGTTATCTAATGTCTTTCTACAGATAAAGAATACATAATTTACAGTGAAAACAATCAAAATAATGTATTACTTTGGTTAAATTTTCAAAGATACAAAGTTCATATGTCTATCCATCTGGAAAAAATGATAATGAATTCTAAAATTATAATTCATAAGCTGAAAATTTTATATTCATAACTCCTAGAGAACTGTGCTTTAACAACTCATATTTGTGTGTTTCCAAACTTTTGGATGTAGGCCACAAAAAATCAATTGAATTATGTCAACATAAGATCATGACAAATTAATTCTCTGATCCAATCAATGTTGGTCCAGCTCTTTGAGTGGCTTTTATCACTTGGACAAGGTAATTTTTACTGGTTAAGAAAATTCATTTGGTTTAGACAGATATTTTTTTTCCCTTCCTTTCTCATGACATACAATTGGCTTATTTCAGATAGACATATGGTGCACAGCTGCACGGTTTCATTTTTGGAAGCTTGCATACCTATTTTATTTTGTTCCTTTGATTCACTTCTAGAACTCTTGATGTGAATGCCCAGTTTCTTTCTTAAAAGTAGTAAAAGATGAAAGGCTGTTTTCTCATATATTATATTTGATGTATAGCTTCAAATATATTTGATTTGATATACATATATACAAAAATGTATACACATGTATACATAAATGAAACTTCATATGTATATACATATACACATACACACACACACGCACACACACACAATTTAATTTCCCCAAAATGAAGTGCTCAGGTCAGAAATATTGAATTTTCTCAATATAATCCAGGTTGAAAAATTGTTTAGACGAATATGAAAAGTAAAGGACCAAGAACTTGTATAGTCAGGGGGTTTTGAAATAAAACAATTGGCATAGTTGAGAGAAGCAGCATATCAACTTGTGGATAAATTAATAACTGGAGAAACTGACACATCTTTCCTCATTCCAATCTGCCCTTTTCCCACAGTGTTGATGTAAGCAAAAGGTTCAACCATTTCTACTCAATGGCATTCTCTAGCAAATTACTAATTATAGCTTGTAAATTCAAACAGGCCATGGATCTAAGACTTAAATTATTCTGGAATATAATAAATTATTTCAGAAAAATTAGTAAGATTTACATTTGTAGACCTTAGAATTAAGCTTATATTTTAGGAGTCCTGGTGCTTAAAGAAGCTTTAAGGCAATTTTCATACCTGTTATAGAAAATAATGATTCATTTCCATTAGAAAAGTCTTGCTGAATAACTTGTGTAGTCAATTTTAGAGACAGTGAGACAAAGGGTTGGGGGAATCCATTCTGTTGGTAAGACAATACTTAGATTAGTATGTATTCGTTTCCTTCTGAAAATGTTAAGAATCATTTTTGTTCATGTTTGTGGTAGACCACAGATCAATCTTTTCCCATCTATTTTGGTATTTTTGATATTATTTTGCTTACTTGGGTAATTAGACATTATGTTTTCATGTTTCAGAGTAGAGATACTTCAGAATAAATGCAGAACTGCATATCAGATATAAACATTGACTTTTACATTTCAAAATCTTAAAATTCTGAGCCAAAAACACACAATAATTTTTTTGAGTATTATTCCCATGTTTGGGGCTTTACTTTTTTTCCCAGAGGATGTAGAGAGTATGCAATTAGTAGCTAAACAGTGCTTCACTCAAAGACTAGCAAAAATTCCCTGGACTGATGGAAGTGAGAAACAGAGGGAAAACAACTATTGCCTTAGCTGAATTTTCTGCAGGTGAATAACAAATAGATCTGAGGATTTGAGAACTGTGAAAGACTTGTTCTTTGCGGCCTGGGGCAAGCCCGATGGACCAGTAGGTTCCTACAATTTCTCTACAAGTAGTATGAAGAGAGACTAGAAGAAATATCTGCCAGAGACATTAAGGGAGGAGTTACATTTACTACTACAACCCATGTGTAGCAAAGCAATGGGAAACAACATTAAACATCTCCACTGAGGCCAACTGGGAGTGTTAAAAGTTTGTTTTTGAACCTAAGTGATGCTTGGCAATAACTTAGATAAAGGCAATACTGGAGAGCACTGGTAAAGAGTAGAAAGAATATGCAGCTGTGATCTCATATATTGATAGCCAAAAACCACATAGCAGAATGCATAGGACCAATAGGACAGCATTCTACTCAGAGGATACCAGCACTAACATATGATCAGAAAGTCTAGAAACACAAGAGCTTTACATACATAAATGGGCATTAACTTGCTTTAGAGAAAAGAAGAAAGGCCAGGCACAGTGGTTCACTCCTGTAATCCCAGCACTTTGGGAGGCAGAAGCAGGTGAATCACCTGAGGTCAGGAGTTTGAGACGAGCCTGGCCAACATGGCAAAATCCTTTTTCTAGTAAAAAAAAAAAAAAATTAGACAGGCACAGTGGCACCTGCCTGTAATTCCAGCTACTTGGGAGGCTGAAGGATGAGAATCGCTTGAACCTGGGAAATAGAAGTTGAAGTGAGCGAAGATAGCACCGCTGCACTCCAGCCTGAGACTCTGTCTCAAAAAAAAAAAAAAAAAAAAAAGAGAGAGAGAGAGAGAGAGGGAGAAAAAGAAAAGAAATAAAAAATCAAATTTTTGGAAATTAAGTTTTTCTCACAGGGAATATTGGGTTTCAAAGTTAAAGTTATGTTCAGCCACAGGAAAATGAAATCAGTCCTCATACAGTTATTTTATTTCATGAAATATATGCCCTTTACAGAACAGTATGAGTGTTTTGATTGAGTGATTTCTCCACCTATGCGTTCATTTATTCTCATACTACCTAAGGCAATATTTGGATCTTTCAGCTAAATTCTGAATAATCATGTTTTTAGAATATTGAATGATATGGTTGTTAAAAGATGGGCAAATGGGTTCTTTGTTTATCTGCACATAGATGACCAAGTCTTTTTCAAATGCCGTGAACTAATATTTTTAAGTTATTTATTTTCTTTTCTTCCGTAAAGATCTAGAAGAGTAAAGGGGTAAGGGAAATTTGTTAGAATTTCAAAGTTTTACAAACAAAATCCTACATATATTTTTATTATAGTTCATTAATTCGCCTAGCAAAGTTTAGATTGCAGTATTTTACAGAATAAAGCAAGAGTAATGGATAAGACAGATCATTGTTCCTGCCATTTCAAATTTTGTAATTTAATAAATAAAACCAGAAAATATATATATATATAAAATTTAATCAACTATAAGCTGTATTTAGTTATATGAAAATGTGAGAAAAACATATGAAATAAATAATTGTTTCTTCCTAGATAGGTAAACATTAAGCTGAAATAAAATGATAAATCTAAATGGAGAAAGTTTGGTGGGTCCAAAGCTTATGCACTTCAGAAACACTTATTTTTTTTAAATATGAAATCATGATAATAATTAGGTTCAGATGGCTAGTTCAATTACAAGCTTTGAAACATGTTTCACTTAATTTAAGCAATATGAAATATAGTTGTGTAAGTAAGCAAGGGTCATATCATGCAGAAGTTTTTAGTTAGGTAAACAAATGGAGATTTCTATCAAAAATTCATTGGGAAACCATCAATGGAATTAATTATTTAGCTTGTTTAAAAAAGTGGGATAAAAGAAGTACAAGAATTCAAGCTGAGTGTGAAGATCATGGCAGTAAAACAAATGAGGGATGATGTTGGCTTAGTCAGCAATAGCAATGAAAAAGAGTAAAAGAGGATGAACCCATGTCATGTGGAGACAGTGGTGACAGATCAAATGCAAGAAACAGAAGCAGGTTAGCAGTCAAGAAAGACTTGTAGGAGTGGTGGCCTTTCCTAAGATGGAAAGACAACAGGAGAAAGAACTGTGAAAGTTTCTTTTGGAATTATTCAACATCCACATTGGCAGCTACATCAAAACACTATAATTTCAAAACATGAAGTCAAGGCTGAAGATTTAAAAGATAGGAACTTGAAGGTAAAGTTAAAAATGATTGTGTAGCCCCTGGCTTACCCACTTCCTATCATTTACACATAGATACAATGTTCATAATGAGGTTTTGTTTTTTAATAAAAACTGAATTTTAACTGGAAAGGAGGGGATTTTTCACCAGCCGAGAACTGTATGGGCTCCCTAACCTTCCTGGCCTCCTCCATGCTTCAAACTACAGGTTTTCTTGTGAGTACTACATAAATATCTGACTGAGGATTATGTTGTGATGTGTGGGAACCAAAAAGTCATTTATCAATGAGAGAACGCTAGTGTTATTCAGACAAGTTTAGCATATTTCCAAAGCTATTCAAAAGGTATATAGGTATTTGAAAAGGGTCAATGTCTACCCAGTGTATTTTAAAGGTAAATCCTTTTGCTGAGATTATAGTAATTGGCTTGTGGACTCTATAACTTTCTTCTCTTTTTATGTGAAACAATCTTCTTCAGAGTCATTAATGAGAGATAATGCCATGTAAGATCAATCGGTAAGATCAACATATGTGATAGTACCTGAATAACATATACTTTATGAGATAACCCCCAGCCAAAAAAGAAAAGGTGTTTCCAGCTAACATATTAGGTGGCTCATTATAAAACCTTAATAATTATTTTATTTTATTTTATTTTATTTGAAATGGAGTTTCACACTTTTGGCCCAGGCTGAAGGGCAATGGTGCAATCTTGGCTCACTGCAATCTCTGCCTCCCAGGTTCAAGTTATTCTCCTATCTCAGCTTTCTGAGTATCTGGGATTACAGGCATCCACCAACATGCCTGGCTACTTTTTGTATTTTCAGTAGAGATGGGGTTTCACCATGTTGGCCAGGTTGGTCTCGAACTCCTGACCTTAGGTGATCTTCCCACCTCAGCCTCCCAAAGTTCTGGGGTTCTTAATAATTATTTCATGTGCTCTTAGAGATCTCAATGTAGCAATAATTTCAGTGAATGTTCCTTCATATATTTTGCTACGGTAGATGCTAGCTTTCAAGTTATTAGACTTAAATAACTGTAAATTAGTGGGGAAAGTTATATAAGCAAATATACAATATATGAAGGAGGTTAGAATACTATTACAAGTAAGGATTTAAGGGGAAGATCCAACCAGAGTGGGAGCCAGGAATTACTTTTTAAAGGAAAAAAAAAGTCTTTATTGAGTCTAGAGAACATGTATTAATTAGGTAGGTGAAAAAAGATTAATCATCACCCTGCTTGACCATTCCCAGTGACAGCACTCACCTACTTAATTTATCTCTGGAAATTTCAAATTGAGGAAAGACACTTAGTATGCCAAGTTTAAAACACACACACGCAAACACACACACACACACGCACACACACAAACACTTCTCCTTACTCTTTATCCGTGGATTGCAGTTTGAAATTTTACTAAGTGTGTCTACTTCCTCTCACATGACAGGACTTCGAGCTTTCTCTTTCCTAGGCTTATTGATCCAGTTTCTTTAGCTATTTTTAAGTGATGTGGTTTAGAATATTTGTCATCCTAATCACTATCAGCAAGATACGCTCATTTTGTGAACTGTTTTTAAAATGTGATGTATAGAATTGAACATCATTTAAGCAATATTTAAAACCCAAGGAGAATTAAGAGAGAACTACTTTGTTTTTAGAGTACTGACAGCTATTCTAGTAGCTTTAAGTGACAGTTTTCACATAACCCATAATTTGTGCAATCAGACACATTTGTGTTTTATCAAGGGTTTCCATAGTTAAGCTGGTTGTGAAACACACGTAGAAGGTGGATTTGTTACTCAACAGATTTTATAGTTCTTTTGCAGTCATTAATCCCTACTGTGTGAATATGTGTTTTGGCAAACTATGATAACAATGAATAGGGCATATATATTATCAAGGTCTTCATGAAACTACTTAAGAAACTAATTATGTGTATATAACAATAGTGGCAGCAACACAACAAAAGATGATCTGGACATATATTAGTCCTTTAAATAAGTTAATAGATCACAGTGTCTTAATTTAAGCTCCAAAACAAATTTTAGATTTGGAACAATGATTCTTAAAAGAGAGTGGAAAAAAGAGCTGTAACAGAATCAACCATTAGCAGAGAGAAGAGGTAAACAGATACATTTGTGAAACTTTTCAACCTCTGCACAGACTTAAATCCTGAGGTTTTGGTCAATGTTGATCTTGAAAAATTTGATGGAGGAATAGCATATGTCATATCTAAAAATACCTTTTCTGTCAAATCACTGATTATAAATTAATGAAGCAGTGAGAAAGAAACAAACTGCAATTAATCCGTTTTGTGCCTCTCTCACCAAATTATTTGGCAGTTTTTATTGTTTTGGTTTGCTGTTATTTACATACGGATTATGTATAGAAGAGGCTGGAGTGACCACGAAATTCAAGAGGAAATAAAGAAGGCTCCTCTGTTGCTTCTCTGCCAAGAATGGCTGTCCAAATATTTTTTGTGTGTACTGGGACTTTCTTGTCTACTTATACTACAGGAGTGTCTTTGGAAAATGCACATTTGAAAGCTGATATGTGGCAATTTACAATGGTTAAAGTAGAACACAGAAAGTAACACCCTAGTAGCGAGTAGGAGGAGGGAAGAATTGAGATAGCCAGACTACCCTAACTCCTACACTAGTCTTATGCTTTTTTGTTTTAAACCAGGACAATGTCTTCAATTTTCAGGGAAAATGTAAGCTGATATGTTGGAATTCCCTAGGCATTTTGTTAGTAAACTTACGAATGCTCATGTACCACCCCCTCCCTAGTTTCCTTTTTACAAAAAACAAAAAAGTTGTTCTCAATTTGTTCTCAATCTAAGCTTATTTTTCTACTTGTTCTGTAAATTCCAACCCTTCTTGCTTTCTTGGAGACTATGCTCTGTTGACTGTCCCAGGTACTATGTCACAAATTATTTAAATGAATAAGTGAATATAACCATGGAGAAGATGCTCTTGTTCAAGTTCATGTGCCTAAACAAGGCCTGCTCTAGTCCCTAGAGTCCTTATCATCACTGTTTATTCAAATTATGCATTTAAATTTTAGAAAGGAACATATATTGACATGTGCTACCTATGCAGATCATTCTTTTATGAAAACAGATTAAAGTACTTCTCAGGAAACAACAGGTGCTGGAGAGGATGTGGAGAAATAGGAACATTTTTACACTGTTGGTGGGATTGTAAACTAGTTCAACCGTTATGGAAAACAGTATGGCGATTCCTCAAGGATCTAGAACTAGATGTACCATATGACCCAGCCATCCCACTACTGGGTATATACCCAAAGGATTATAAATCATGTTGCTATAAAGACACATGCACACGTATGTTCACTGTGGCACTATTCACAATAGCAAAGACTTGGAATCAACCCAAATGTCGATCAGTGACAGACTGGATTAAGAAAATGTGGCACATATACACCATGGAATACTATGCAGTCATAAAAAAGGATGAGTTTGTGTCCTTTGTAGGGACACGGATGCAGCTGGAAACCGTCATTCTCAGCAAACTATAGCAAGAACAGGAAACCAAACACCACATGTTCTCACTCATAGGTGGGAACTGAACAATGAGATCACTTGGACTTGGGAAGGGGAACATCACACACCGGGGCCTATTATGGGGAGGGAGAAGGGAGGAGGGATTGCATTGGGAGTTATACCTGATGTAAATGACGAGTTGATGGGTGCAGCACACCAACATGGCACAAGTATACATATGTAACAAATGTGCACGTTATGCACATGTACCCTAGAACTTAAAGTATAATAATAAAAAAAAATACTTCACAGTCACACTTTCTTGAATTTTCTGAGAGAAAATCCTGTATTTAAAATCTAAAGTCAGACTCTATTGCCTCTTTTGAAAGATTTCTCTAAACCTCTAATTTTCCACGTGGTTCTTTTTTTTTTTTTTTTTTTTTGAGGTGGAGTCTCACTCTGTTGCCCAGGCTCGTGTGCAGTGGCGCGATCTCAGCTCACTGCAAGCTCCGCCTCCCGGGTTCACGCCATTCTCCTGCCTCAGCCTCCCGAATAGCTGGGACTACAGGTGCCCACCAACGCGCACGGCTAATTTTTTGTATTTTTAGTAAAGACGGGGTTTCTCTGTGTTGGCCAGGATGGTCTCGATCTCCTGACCTCGTAATGCGCCTGCCTCAGCCTCCCACAGTGGAGGGATTACAGGCGTGAGCCACCGTGCCTGGCGGTTCTTCTTTTGTGCCAAACTGAAAGTATAATAACTTAAGAGACACTGGCTTAGAGACTTGGACTTCAGGGTTGCTTGAGAAGAATAACAATAGTTATCATGTAATGATTTAGCTGTATTCTTTGAACTGGTGCACAGGAAACAAAACAAAACACGACAACAACAACAAAAATCCATTTATTCTCACCTGATTTTACTTCATTCATTCAAAGAGAACCAGATCAGTTAAAAGGGCTATGTAGGTGACAAAATGCATACCCGTAGTCCTATAGCAAGTTTCTGCCAACGGCACAAACACAAACAGTAACAACAACAACAACAAAATTGAATTATTTTAAAATGTACTAAAAGAGAATTTTTTTTTTGTAATATAAAGAATAAATGCTTGAGGTGATGGATACCCCATTTACTGTGATGTGATTATTAAGAATTACATGGCTGTATCAAAAAATCTCAAGTACCCCATAAATAATACGTCTACTATGTACCCACAAACATTTAAAAAAAAAAAGAAAAGAAAAGAAAAAGCAAAAAGCTTAGGTGTTTCTGCCCCCTAAACAGAAAAAAGCAAACATGAAACAAAAATTGAGAACTAGATTTTTTAATGAAATGAAGTAATGAGTTATCCATTTTGTGATATGTATTTTTACTTCAGTTTTGTTTCTAAAATGAATGGGAGAATGCTATAATTACTTATTTTAGAAGCTGTATTTGGAACCTCATAAAATAAATAAATAATATCAATATAATTTGTTTTTGCAAGTAGATACTTAAAATATTTTTATCTCAAAAAGTTTTACAACACCTACAGGCATATCCTAACTTGATCAATTCTAATTAAGTTTTTTTCTAAAAGTATCTTATTTATCTACTTTTAGCCTCCCTGAAGAGTTTCCTTTCAAGCTAGAAAGACAAAAAGTATGCTTGAGCCATAAAAAAAGACTCTGGATAGACAAATTCTCAAGAAAAGAAATGTATTTATACACTAAAGTTTATTTTTGCAATGCATAGTCCTACCTAAAGTGTTTATTTTTAAAGTGTATCTTTCCTCTTTCTTTTGACTCTTCTTCATAAAATTTTAGGTCGAGAGTCTCTATTAAAATTTGACTGTTAGGAAAAAACAATAAGCAATTTTTGGGCATATTTAGGAAATATGGGAAACTTCAAATTGGCCAAATAGAATTATGGGAGCTGTTTAGAAAACTCTTTTGGGTTATCCAATTCTATAGGAATATGCATCTTTGTTTATCTTCTAGTAGACTATTTTGTAACTGTAATCTCCTGATAGAAATGGAAAAGATTGGTTGGGCACAGTGGCTCATGCCTGTAATCCCAGCACTTTGGGAGTCTGAGGAGGGCAGATCACCTGAGGACAGGAATTTGAGACCAGCCTGGCCAACAAGGCGAAACGCTGTCTCTACCAAAAATACAAAAATTAGGCTTGTGGTGGTGGGTGCCTGTAATCCCAGCTACTTGGGAGACTGAGACACAATAAGCACTTGAATGTAGGAGGAGGAGCTTGCAGTGAGCTAAGATTTCACCACTGAACTCCAGCCTGGGCAACAGAGTAAAACTGTCTCAAGAGGAGAGGAGAAGAGAGGAGAGGGGAGGGGAGGGGAGGGGAGGGGAGGAAGGAAAAGAAAAGAAAAAAGGAAAGAAAAAAGAAAAGAAAAGAAAAGGAAAGAAGGGAAGGGAAGGGGAAAAATGAAAAAAGAAAAGAAAACAGGAAAGAAAAGAAAAAAGAAAACAAAAGACAAGACAAGAAAAGAAAACAGAAAAGAAAATGATTCTTGCCCATAAAAGTATAAATAGGCTTTGTCTGGGAGAGATTCAGTTTATTTTACCTCTGTAAAAAGATTACTCTAAATACTATATTGTTTTGCCTTATAGGATGTGAACCAATTTTTCGTTTATTAGCAATTCATGTGAGAATCACTAATTGCCTTCATACAGATATATGTTCGACAGCTTCTCCTTTGAGCCTGTATTAGCCCCTTATTTCCTTTCTTATTAATTAATAAGCTCAAGAAATTTTCATTGGTAGGAGCATCATAGTTTTACTTAATTTTTTTTGCTTTATTATTATGCAAATAAAAATGTTCAGGAACATAAATTTTTTACTAAATTCTATAAATTTGCATACATCTGTGATAAAATTATTGAGAAGTAATATATGAGTAAACTTCAAGTATCTGGCTATGAAACTAAGGAGCATTTTTTTTATTAGTGTACTTTAAACTCTAGGGTACATGTGCACAATGTGCAGGTTTGTTACATAGGTATACATGTGCCATGTTGGTTTGCTGCACCCATCAACTGGATATCTACATTAGGTATTTCTCCTAATGCTATCCCTCCCCCAGCCCCCAACCCCCTGACAGGCCCCAGTGTGTGATATTCACCACCCTGTGTCCATGTGTTTTCATTGTTCAACCCCCGCTTATAAGTGAGAACATGCAATGTTTGGTTTTCTGTCCTTGTGATAGTTTGATAGTTTGCTGAGAATGATGTTTTCCCACTTCATCTGAGTCCCTGCAAAGGGCATGAACTCATCCTTTTTTATGGCTGCATAGTGTTCCATGGTGTATATGTGCCACATTTTCTTAGTCCAGTCTATCATTGATGGGCATTTGAGTTGGTTCCAATTCTTTGTTATTGTGAACAGTACCACAATAAACATACTTGTGCATGTGTCTTTATAGTAGCATGATTTGTAATCCTTTGGGTATATACCCAGTAATTAGATCCCTGGATCAAATGGTATTTCTAGTTCTAGATCCTTGAGGAATTGCCACATTGTCTTCCACAATGGTTGAACTAATTTACACACCCACCAACAATGTAAAAGTGTTCCTATTTCTCCACATCTTCTCCAGCATCTATTGTTTCCTGACCTCTTAATGATCGCCATTCTAATTGGTGTGAGATGGTATCTCATTGTGGTATTGATTTGCATTTCTCTGATGACCAAAAATGCTCAGTGATGATGAGCATTTTTTCATATGTCTGTTGGCTACATAAATGTCTTCTTTTGAGAAGTGTCTGTTCATGTCCTTTGCCCACTTTTTGATGAGGTTTTTTGTTGTTTCTTGTAAATTTGTTTAAGCTCTTTGTAGATTCTGGATATTAGCACTTTGTCAGATGGATGGATTGCAAAAATTTTCTCTGTAGATTGTTCACATTGATGACAGTTTCTTTTGCTGTTCAGAAGCTCTTTAGTTTAATTAGATACCATTTGTCAATTTTGGTTTTTGTTGCTCTCGCTTTTGGTAGTTTAGTCAGGAAGTCTTTTTCCATGCCTATGCCCTGAATGGTATTGTCTCAGTTTTCTTCTAAGGTTTTTATGGTTTTAGGTCTTACATTTAAGTCTTTAATTCATCTTGAGTTAATTTTTGTATAAGGTGTAAGGAAGCAATCCAATTTCAACTTTCTACATATGGCTAGCCAGTTTTCCCAGAAATACTTATTAAATAGGGAATCCTTTCCCTATCTCTTGTTTTTATCAGGTGTGTCAAAGATCAGATGATTGTAGATGTGTGGAGTTATTTCTGAGGCCTCTGTTCTGTTGCATTTGTCTATACATCTGTTTTGGTACCAGTGCCATGCTGTTTAGGTTACTGTAGCCTTGTATATACTTTGAAGTCAGGTACCGTGAATGCCTCCAGCTTTGTTCTTTTGGCTTAGGATTGTCTTGGCTATGCGTGCTCTTTTTTGGTTCCATATGAACTTTAAAGTAGTTTTTTTTTTTTTCAATTCTTTGAAGAAAGTCATTAGTAGCTTGATGGGGATAGCATTGAATCTATAAATCACCTTGGGCAGTATGACCTTTTTCACAATATTGATTCTTCCTATCCATGAGCATGGAATGTTCTTCCATTTGTTTGTGTCCTCTATTATTTCCTTCAGCAGTGGTTTGTAGTTCTCATTGATGAGGTCTTTCACATCCCTTGTAAGTTGGATTCCTAAGTATTTTATGCTCTTTGTAGTAATTGTGAATGGGAGTTCACTCATGATTTGGCTCTCTGTTTGTCAGTTATTGGTGTATAAGAATGCTTGTGAAGGAGATTTTGTGCTGAAACAATGGGGTATTCTAAATATACAATCATGGCATCTGCAAACAGCGACTATTTGACTTCCTCTTTTCCTAATTGAATACCCTTTATTTCTTTCTCTTACCTGATTTCCCTGGCCAGAGCTTCCAACACTACATTGAGTTGGAGTGGTGAGAGAGGGCATCCCTGTCTTGTGCCAGTTTTCAAAGGGAATGCTTCCAGTTTTTACCCATTAAGTAGAATACTGATTTTTGGTTTGTCATAAATAGCTCTTATTATTTTGAGATATGTTCGATTGATACCTAGTTTATTGAGAGTTTTTAGCATGAAGGTCTGTTGAATTTTGTCAAAGGCCTTTTCTGCATCTATTGAGATAATTATGTGTTTTTGTTGTTGGTTCTGTTTATGTGATGGATTACGTTTATTGATTTGTGTATGTTGAATCAGGCTTGTATCCCAGAAATGAAGCTGACTTGATCGTGGTGGATAAGCTTTTTGATGTGCTGCTGGATTCAGTTTGACAGTATTTTATCGAGGATTTTCACATCAATGTTCTTCAGGGATATTGGCCTTAAATTCTCTTTTTTTGTTATGTCTCTGCCAGGCACCATCCTGGTATCAGGATGATGCTGGCCTGATCAAGTGACTTAGGGAAGAGTCCCTGTTTTCTATAGATTTGAATATTTTCAGAAGGACAGGTACCAGCTCCTCTTTGTACCTCTGTTAGAATTCAGCTGTAAATTTGTCTGGTCCTGTAATTTTTTTGGTTGGTAGGCTATTAATTATTGTCTCAATTTCAGAACCTGTTAGTGGTCTATTCAGAGATTCAATTTCTTCCTGGTTTATTCTTGGGAGGGTGGATGTGTCCAGGAATTTATCCTTTTCTGCTAGATTTTCTAGTTTATTTGCGTAGAGGTGTTTATCGTGTTCTCTGATACTAGTTTGTATTTCTGTGGGATCAGTGGTTATATCCTCTCTATCGTTTTTATTGCAATGATTTGATTCTTCTCTCTTTTCTTCTTTATTAGTCTTGCTAGTGGTCTATCTATTTTGTTGATCTGATCAAAAAACCAGATCCTGGAATCATTGATTCTTCGAAGAATTCTTTTTTTTGTCTCTGTATCCTTCAGTTCTGCTCTGATCTTGGTTATTTCTTGCACTCAGCTAGCTTTTGAATGTGTTTGCTCTTGCTTCTCTACTTCTTTTAATTGTGATGTTAGGGTGTCAATTTTAGATCTGTCCTGCTTTCTCTTGTGGGCAATTAGTGCTATAAATTTCTCTCTACACACTGCTTTACATGTTTCCCAGAGATTCTGGTACATTCTGTGTTTGTTCTCACTGGTTTCAAATACCATTTTTATTTCTGCCTTCATTTCGTTATTTACCCAGTAGTCATTCAGGAGCAGGTTGTTCAGTTTCCATATAGTTGTGCGGTTTTGAGTGAGGTTCTTAATCCTGAGTTTTAATTTGATTGTACCGTAATCTGAGAGACAGTTAGTTGTGATTTCTGGTTTTTTGTTTGTTTGTTTGTTTGTTTGTTTTTTGCATTTGCTGAGAAGTGTTTTACTTGCAATTATGTGGTCAGTTTTAGAATAAGTGTGATGTGGTGCTGAGAAGAATGTATATTCTGTTGATTTGGGGTGGAGAGTTCTGTAGATGTTTATCAGGTCTACTTGGTCCAGAGCTGAGCTCAAGTCCTGGACATCCTTGTTAACCTTCTGTCTCATAGATCTGTCTAATTTTGATAGTAGGGTGTTACGGTCTCCCATTATTTTTGTATTGGAATCTAAGTCTCCTTGTAGGTCTCTAAGGATTTGCTTTATGAATCTAGGTGCTCCTGTACTGGGTGGAGATATATATATATAGGATAGTTACCTCTTCTCATTGAATTGATCCCTTTACCATTGTGTAATGGCCTTCTTTGTCTTTTTTGATCTTTGTTGATTTAGTCTGTTATATCAGAGACTAGGATTGCAACTCCCGAGTTTTTGCTTTCCATTTGCTTTGTAGGTCTTCCCCCAGCCCTTTATTTTGAGCCTATGTGTGTCTTTGCACATGAGATGGGTCTCCTGAATATAGCACATCAATGGGTCTTGACTCTTTATCCAATTTGCCAGTCTGTGTCTTTTCATTGGCGCATTTAGCCCATTCACTTTTAAGATTAACACTGTTATGTATGAATTTGATCCTGTCATTATGATGTTAGCTGTTAATTGATGCAGTTTCTTCCTAGCATTGATGGTCTTTACAATTTGGCATGTTTTTGCAGTGGCTGGTACCGGTTGTTCCTTTCTATGTTCAGTGTTTCCTTCAGGAGCTCTTGTAAGGCAGGCCTGGTAGTGACAAAATCTGTCAGCATTTCCTTGTCTGTAAAGGATTTTATTTCTCCTTCACTTGTGAAGCTTAGTTTGACTGGGTATGAAATTCTGGGTTGAAAATTTTTTTCTTTAAGAATGTTGAATATTGGCCCCCACTCTGGCTTTTAGGGTTTTTGCTGAGAGATCAGCTGTTAGTCTGATGGGTTTCCTTTTGTGGGTAAACCAATCTTTCTCTCTGGCTGCTCTTAACATTTTTTCTTTCATTCTAATCTTGGTGAATCTGACAATTATGTGTCTTGGGGTTGCTATTCTCGAGGAGTATCTTTGTGGTGTTCCCTGTATTTCCTGAATTTGAATGTTGGCCTGCCTTGTTAGGTTGGGGAAGTTCTCCGGGATGATATCCTGAAGAGTGTTTTCTAACTTGGATCCATTCTCCCCGCCACTTTCAAGAACATCTATCAAATGTAGAGTTGGTCTTTTCATGTAGTCCCATATTTCTTTGAGGCACGTTGTCCCATATTTCTTTGAGGCTTGGTTTATTTGTTTTCACTCTTTTTTTCTCTAATTTTGTATACTCATTTCATTAATTTGACCTTCAGTCACTGATATCCTTTCTTCCACTTGATCAAATCAGCTTTTAAAGCTTGCGCATGCATCACAAAGTTCTGGTGCTTTGGTTTTCAGCTTCATCAGTTCAGGTCATTAAGGTGTTCTC
Organism: Trachypithecus francoisi; assembly: GCF_009764315.1. Classification (NCBI taxonomy): domain Eukaryota; kingdom Metazoa; phylum Chordata; class Mammalia; order Primates; family Cercopithecidae; genus Trachypithecus; species Trachypithecus francoisi. The sequence continues at coordinate 68,126,656 of NW_022681454.1, forward strand.
TGCACTGTCTTTTCTAGTTAGCCATTTGTCTAACCTTTTTTTCAAGGATTTTAGCTTCCTTGCAACAGGTTAGAACATGATCCTTTAGCTCAGGGAAGTTTGTTATTACTGACTTTCTGAAGCCTACCTCTGCCAACTCATCAAACTCATTCTCCATCCAGTTTTGTTCCTTTGCTGGCGAGGAGCTGTGATCCTTTGGAGGAGAAGTGGTGCTCTGGTTTTTGGAATTTTCACCTTTTCTGCTCTGGTTTCTCCCCATCTTTGTGTCTTTATCTACCTTTGGTGTTTTATGTTGGTGACCTACAGATGGGGTTTTGATGTGGATGTGCTTTTTGTTGATGTTGATGCTATTCCTTCCTGTTTGTTAGTTTTCCTTCTGACAGTCAGGTCCCTCAGCTGCAGGTCTGTTGGAGTTTGCTGAAGGTCCCCTCCAGACCCTGTTTGCCTGGGTATCACCAGCGGAGGCTGCAGAATGGCAAACACTGCTGCTTTATCTTTCCTCTGGAAGCTTCATCCCAGAGGGGCATCCGCCTGTATGAGGTATCTGTTGTCCCCAGTCAGGCTACATGGGAGTCAGGGACCCACTTGAGGAGGCAGTCTGTCCATTCTCAGAGGTAAAACGTCATGCTGGGAGAACCACTGCTCTCTTCAGAGCTGTCAGACAGGGATGTTTAGGTCTGCGGGAGCTATCTGCTGCCTTTTGTTGTGATATGCCCTGCCCACAGAGGTGGAATCTAGAGAGGCAGTAGGCCTTGCTGAGCTATGGTGGGCTCCGCCCAGTTCAAGCTTCCTGGCCTCTTTAAACTGTAAGCACAAAAACCGCCTACTTAAGCCGGGGCAATGGCAGATACCCCTGCCCCTGCCAAGCTGTAGTGTGGCAGATCAATCTCAGACTGCTGAGCTAGCATGAGCAAGGCTCTGTGTGCGTGTGACCCACTGTGCCAGGCACGGGAAGGAATTTCCTGGTCTGCCGGTTGCGAAGACTGTGGGAAAAGCGGAGTATTTGGGTAGGAGTGCATCATTCCCCCAAGTACAGACTTCACGGCTTCCTTTGGCTAGGAAAGGGAAATTCCCCAACCCCTTGCGCATCCTGGATGAGGCAGACACCCTGCCCTGCTTCAGCTCGCCCTCTGTGGGCTGCACCCACTGTCCAACCAGTCACAATTAGATGAACCAGGTACCTCAGTTGGAAATGCAGAAATCACCTGTCCTCTGTGTGGCTCTCACTGGGAGCTGCAGACCAGAGCTGTTCCCATTCGTCCATCTTGGAAGCCTCTCCCCGCATTTTTTATGCTATGATAAATCCTGTACTCCTCATCCCTATGAATAGTGTAGGAAATATTGGGGTCATTGTAATCAATGTCAGTTATATTTCAGAAATAAACTAATAAAGGCAAGTATATAAACGAAGAATATCTGGGATGATTTGCATTACTGGTGCAATTTAATTCTTTTTACACGTAGGATGAACTATTTACATATGTTAGAATTGTCTTTGACATGAAATTTATGACAAAATATCTGAAAAAAAATCTCAAAAGAAAATGTGAAACAGAACAGAAGTGTCCCAGAGACCTAAAGTGAGTTGCAAATTGAGTAATTTTAAGTTCTTTCTCTTAGTAATGATTCTGTAAACATTATCAACCATTTTTCATACCAATCCCATTTTTCATACGAGTTGGATAGGTACTCAGGGCCAATTCTACATTCTCACCGGTCTAGGAATTTTTTGTTTGTTTGTTTGTTTGCTTGTTTTCAGTCTCACTATATCGCCCAGGCTGGAATGCAGTGGTGTCATCTCGACTCACTGCAAGTTTCGCCTCCCAGGTTCACGCATTCTGCTGCCTCAGCTTCCCGAGTAGCTGGGACTACAGGCACCCACCAACACGCCCGGCTAATTTTTTGTATTTTTTAGTAGAAACAGTGTTTCACTGTGTTAGCCAGGATGGTCTCGATCTCCTGACCTCGTGATCTGCCCACCTCAGCCTCCCAAATTGCTGGGATTAGAGGTGTGAGCCATCGTACCCGGCCTGGTTTAGGTATTCTTAAATTAGCCACACATTTATATCTTACTAATGAGAATAAAATTATACAATGTGTAAGAACAGTATTTTTCAAAATAATGTAGTTTCTTAGGTCAACCTTTTACATCTAGTTTTTCACACCTTAAAACTGAAATGTTTCTCTATCAAAGTTGAATTCCTCCTTTTTGTAGTCCCATATGCCATCTTCTCATAAGCTTTTTCTTGAAGAACCATTCGGAGTTACAGTGGCAGGTCCCCCACTGAAATCCCCTTCCCTTGCCCCATACATCAGGTTTCCACAAGTTATAGGAAAGATGTTTATCTCCCTTGTTACTGTAAAAGCCTAAAAGTTAACTTTTGGAAACTTTCCTATAAAATATAAAATTTCTTCACTGAAGTTTTTCAACATTAAGTAGATAGCAGCTGCTACAGTAAACATTATTAAAAAGAGCAGGTCTGTTTCTTTTGTTTTTGTGACACGTTTTAACCAACAAAATGTCATCGTTGTTACATATTCTGAATATTGAAGAAAAATAACCAAAATGAGATGTTTATTTTTACTCAAAATTTTTCTTAACAAAAATGTAATTCTTGGGAGGCTGAGGCAGGTGGATCACCTGAGACTAGGAGTTCGAGACCAGCCTGACCAACATGGAGAAAGCCTGTCTCTACCAAAAATACAAAAACTTAGCTAGGCACGATGATGCATGCCTGTAATCCCAGCTACTCGGGAGGCTGAGGCAGGAGAATCACTTGAACCCAGGAGGCAGAAGTTGCAGTGAGCCGAGATTGCGCCATTGTACTCCAGCCTGGGCAACAAGAGGAAATCTCTGTCTCAAAAAGATAAATAAAATAAAATGCAATTCACAGTGTGTTTCATAGACCAATATATCAGCATTATATGGGAGCTTGTTAGATATGCAAATTACTTGGCCCCACTATAGATTTATTGAACAGAATGTCTGGAGGTGGCCCTAGGAATCTGGGTTTTATCAGGCTCTAGTTATGTATTATCACATTAAAGTTTGAGAAGCATTACTTTAGAGATCCTGGGAATTGTGTTAAAATGAAATTTCTTTTAATGATAAAGTTTTATTGAGGTAAAATTTACATTACAATAAATTAACACAAATTTTAATTCAGTAAATCCCAGGCTAGACCCAAGATCCTTCTTTTCTAACTAGCTGCTGGGTGATTGGTTAGTGAACCTCACTTTGACTAATAAGATCCTATGCAATTGTAGTAAATATTAGAAATTAATCTCATCTTGGAGATTGCCTTGAATTTCTTTATTTAGATGTTTAGACACCTTCCTGATTGTTTTGGAATGAAGACCCAGAAACCTATAAGAAATCTAGTTGAGAAATTATTGAAAACCTGTAGGTGTAAGAGTTTGCTTAAAGTACAAAAATTAATACATTGAGGAGTAATTTGGTGTATATCTTTATCAATAAGAACACAAAGAGTATTGTTAAATGGATAAGATAGAAATGTGTATTTTACAAAGTATGGTCATTTACAATCCTATTTCAAAATCAAACCCCTCATTTACATGCATGTGCATTGAACTACTGTCACCACCTGCCAAATCAAATTGCCTATGATGATGTTAGCGTGCAATTGTTGATTTACCACCACTGTCAGCAGCACATTATGCTCCATCTCCAATGAAGTAGCACTACCCTAACCTTTGTTGTTGGTTATTTAGGCTTTCTCTTTTCCTTTCTGTTTTGTTAATTCAAACCGTGCATATATGGATTATCATAGCATGCATTTGCCCTCCACTGTCAAGTAATAGTTCTAGCTCATCCAAACAGCTTACATCTCTTTCAGGATTCTCAGCTCCCACTTGCATGATGTACTGGTGACCTTAGCTTCATTGATATTCTGCAAATGTCACAGTTATGCTCGCCTCAGCTGCCTGGGCTCTGGTGAGCAGGTGGAAAAATGACCAGTTGAAAATGAGTTGTTAAGACCACTACAGTGAAAAGATTGATGCAATTAATTTTTCATTATGCACAGTGTCTGCGGATTCTAATCAGTTTGGATTGTTCCTCCTTTGAGGCACAAATAAAATGCAAATAGATTTGGAATGAAAAGGAGCATCCTTTATGGTATAGACTTTCCAAAGCTGTAAAAATGGCTCAGAACTAATCTGTGGTGTTAGAAATATTTTATGAATTAGGCCCTGGCAGGCTAATGTAAGTTCTGTCTCGAAAATCTAAGCTGTAGCAACTGCATGAGGCAGCTTGAGAGGTAGATTTCAAGGGCACAGACAACATCAGGAATGAATCTGGAGGTAAACCTTACAGGACTGAAAAGGGAGTAGGGAGAACAGGGAATTTTTATTTGCTAAACTAATTATGTAAATTAATATGTCATAAAAAATCTAAAATGTAGCATTACGTATACAGATTTATTTTAATAATTTATGCAGTTAACTTGCTAAAACAGGAATATAGATTTAGAATTCCTTTTTAAGTTTCGTGATGAGTTATTTCCCCTGTTACATCATCTAGTAAAATTTACTATCGTATATAAGACAATCATGCATCATGAACTAACATAGTTCAAATTTAAGAATGCAAATATGCTTATAACATCTTATATCCCATTTGTTCTTTAATAAGGTCACTTTAGAAGTGAAACAAATGACTGACAATATTTTATTGTTAGAGTGACTATCCAACCATGTTTTCACTTTTTTCAGTAAATAATAGTGCCTTTAATTTATATATTTATATTGTCTAGATGAGATATTTCCTTTCATTTAAATTGAAATTGGTAAGATAATGTAAAAAGATACTTTATAAATTAATTTTGAAAAATGTTATTACCATGAACAACAAAAAAAATGAGTGAGTGTTCTTTAGTCTTTTGATGCTGTGTGACATGTGTCTAGAATTAAAGCCTTGGTCCTTTCTAAGGATCTTGCTCAATTCATACAACAAAATTGTTCCTTGAAGTTTTTTCCTACATTATATAAGGAGAAAGTAAAATGTGCCTGGAGTAAAGTTATCTTTTGAAACTTGGTCTACATTTGAGATCATATTTTTATATGAGTCCTAAGAGTTTTCTACATTATTTTGTAACATGGCTTAGGAAAAAATTGTTGGAATTGCTACTTTCCAATGTGAAGTTTGTTCTAACATGACAGAGTTAGAAAACCTTATTTACATATATTTTAACAGAAATGGTAATATTTAAATTGCACCTCACAGTGCTTTCATACAAAATTGACTTGCCTTAGACGATAGCAAATGTGCCGATAATTTTTGTTTCAATTTCTGAAGGTATGAATTAAAAAAAAAAATATTACTACATGTGTGCACTTTAAACCTTCCTCAGTCCTCTATTTAATATCAATTAAATTTATAACAAATTTTTTGGGGTGCATTCAAAGTGTGTGAGATACAAAGTCTGGTGAGACACAAACACGTATTTCAGTTTTTCTCAAAATAAATCTATATCAAATTTTAACCCTTAGCAGTTTTTCCTAAACTTTCTTCTAAAATTTAAGAGTAGAGAATGACTTTCTTTTTTTCTGATTCTATTTAATTCTCACCTCATTTTATTTGCTCAAGTGAGCAAAGCAGAATAACATAAAAATCCAATTACAGGAATTAAAAATCAGTTGCAAAGTTATGATTCTTGTTTATTTGTATTAAAAGGACTTGTTAATGCAACTCTGTTTTAGTTTCTAATTTGTGAGCAATATGGACAGGTAGTATTCATGGAGAATGTATTAGTCTGTTATCATGCTGCTAATAAAAACAAACCCAAGACTGGATAATTTATAAAGGAAAGAGGTTTGACTCACAGTTCCACATGACTGGTGAGGCCTCACAATCACGACAAAAGGTGAATGAGAAGCAAAGTCACATCTTTTTTTTTTTTTTTCTCTGATAAGCCAGACCATTTATTTATTTATTTATTTATTTATTTATTTATTTATTTTTATTATTATTATACTTTAAGTTCTAGAGTACATGTGCAAAACGTGCAGGTTTGTTACCTATGTATACTTGTGCCATGTTGGTGTGCTGCACCCATCAACTCGTCAGCACCCATCAACTTGTCCTTTGCATCAGGTATAACTCCCAATGCAATCCGTCCCCTCTCCCCTCTCCCCATGATAGGCCCCGGTGTGTGATATTCCCCTTCCCGAGTCCAAGTGATCTCATTGTTCAGTTCCCACCTATGAGTGAGAACATGCGGGGTTTGGTTTTCTGTTCTTGTGATAGTTTGCTAAGAATCATGGTTTCAGGCTGGGTGCGGTGGCTCAAGCCTGTAATCCCAGCACTTTGGGAGGCCGAGACGGGCGGATCACAAGGTCAGGAGATCGAGACCATCCTGGCTAACACGGTGAAACCCCGTCTCCACTAAAAAAAAAATACAAAAAAAAAAAAAAAAACTAGCCGGGCGAGGTGGCGGCGCCTGTAGTCCCAGCTACTCGGGAGGCTGAGGCAGGAGAATGGCGTGAACCCGGGAGGCGGAGCTTGCAGTGAGCTGAGGTCCGGCCACTGCACTTCAGCCTGGGTGACAGAGCGAGATTCTGTCTCAAAAAAAAAAAAAAAAAAAAAGAATGATGGTTTCCAGCTGCATCCATGTCCCTACAAAGGACGCAAACTCATCTTTTTTATGGCTGCATAGTATTCCATGGTGTATACGTGCCACATTTTCCTAATCCAGTCTGTCACTGGTGGACATTTGGGTTGATTCCAAGTCTTTGCTATTGTGAATAGTGCCGCAATAAACATACGTGTGCATGTGTCTTTATAGTAGCATGATTTATAATCCTTTGGGTATATACCCAGTAATGGGATGGCTGGGTCATATGGTACTTCTAGTTCTAGATCCTTGAGGAATCGCCATACTGTTTTCCATAATGGTTGAACTAGTTTACAATCCCACCAACATTGTAAAAATGTTCCTATTTCTCCACATCCTCTCCAGCACCTGTTGTTTCCTGACTTTTTAATGATTGCCATTCTAACTGGTGTAAGATGATATCTCATTGTGGTTTTGATTTGCATTTCTCTGATGGCCAGTGATGATGAGCATTTTTTCATGTGTCTGTTGGCTGTATGAATGTCTTCTTTTGAGAAATGTCTGTTCATATCCTTTGCCCATTTTTTGATGGGGTTGTTTGTTTTTTTCTTGTAAATTTGTTTCAGTTCTTTGTAGGTTCTGGATATTAGCCCTTTGTCAGATGAGTAGATTGTAAAAATTTTCTCCATTCTGTAGGTTGCCTGTTCACTCTACTGGTAGTTTCTTTTGCTGTGCAGAAGCTCTTTAGTTTAATTAGATCCCATTTATCTATTTTGGCTTTTGCTGCCATTGCTTTTGGTGTTTTAGACATGAAGTCCTTACCCATGCCTATGTCCTGAATGGTACTACCTAGGTTTTCTTCTAGGGTTTTTATGGTGTTAGGTCTAAGATTTAAGTCTCTAATCCATCTTGAATTAATTTTCGTATAAGGAGTAAGGAAAGGATCCAGTTTCAGCTTTCTACTTATGGCTAGCCAATTTTCCCAGCACCATTTATTAAATACGGAATCCTTTCCCCATTTCTTGTTTCTCTCAGGTTTGTCAAAGATCAGATGGCTGTAGATGTGTGGTATTATTTCTGAGGGCTCTGTTCTGTTCCATTGGTCTATATCTCTGCTTTGGTACCAGTACCATGCTGTTTTGGTTACAGTAGCCTTGTAGTATAGTTTGAAGTCAGGTAGCGTGATGCTTCCAGCTTTGTTCTTTTGATTTAGGATTGTCTTGGCAATGTGGTCTTTTTGGTTCCATATGAACTCTAAAGCAGTTTTTTCCAATTCTGTGAAGAAAGTCATTGGTAGCTTGATGGGGATGGCATTAAATCTATAAATAACCTTGGGCAGTATGGCCATTTTCACGATCTTGATTCTTCCTATCCATGAGCATGGTATGTTCTTCCATTAGTTTGTGTCCTCTTTTATTTCACTGAGCAGAGGTTTGTAGTTCTCCTTGAAGAGGTCCTTTACATCCCTTGTAAGTTGGATTCCTAGGTATTTTATTCTCTTTGAGGCAATTGTGAATGGAAGTTCATTCATGATTTGGCTCTCTGTTTGTCTGTTACTGGTGTATAAGAATGCTTGTGATTTTTGCACGTTAATTTTGTATCCTGAGACTTTGCTGAAGTTGCTTATCAGCTTAAGGAGATTTTGGGCTGAGACAATGGAGTTTTCTAAATATACAATCATGTCATCTGCAAACAGGGACAATTTGACTTCTTCTTTTCCTATCTGAATACCCTTTATTTCTTTCTCTTCCCTGATTGCCAGGGCCAAAACTTCCAACACTATGTTGAATAGGAGTGGGAAGAGAGGGCATCCCTGTCTTGTGCCAGTTTTCAAAGGGAATTTTTCCAGTTTTTTCCCATTTAGTATGATGTTGGCTGTGGGTTTGTAATAAATAGCTCTTATTATTTTGAGGTACTTTCCATCAATACTGAATTTATTGAGAGTTTTTAGCATGAAGGGCTGTTGTTGAATTTAGTCAAAGGCCTTTTCTGCAACTATTGAGATAATCATGTGGTTCTTGTCTTTGGTTTTGTTTATATGCTGGATTACGTTTATTGATTTGCGAATGTTGAACCACTCTTGCATCCCAGGGATGAAGCCCACTTGATCATGGTGGATAAGCTTTTTGATGTGCTGCTGAATCCAGTTTGCCAGTATTTTATTGAGGACTTTTGCATCGATGTTCATCAGGGATATTGGTCTAAAATTCTCTTTTTTTGTTGTGCCAGGCTTTGGTATCAGTATGATGTTGGCCTCATAAAATGAGTTAGGGAGGATTTCCTGTTTTTCTATTGATTGGAATAGTTTCAGAAGGAATGGTACCAGCTCCTCCTTGTGCCTCTGGTAGAATTCAGCTGTGAATCCATCTGGTCCTGGACTTTTTTTGGTGGGTAGGCTATTGATTGTTGCCTCAATTTCAGAGCATGCTATTGGTCTATTCAGGGATTCAACTTCTTCCTGGTTTAGTCTTGGGAGAGTGTAAGTGTCCAGGAAATTATCCATTTCTTCTAGATTTTCTATTTGATTTGCGTAGAGGTGTTTTTAGTATGCTCTGATGGTAGTTTGTATTTCTGTGGGGTCGGTGGTGATATCCCCTTTATCATTTTTTATTGCGTCTATTTGATTCCTCTCACTTTTCTTCTTTATTAGTCTTGCTAGCAGTCTGTCAATTTTGTTGATCTTTTCAAAAAACCAACTCCTGGTTTCATTGATTTTTTGGAGGGTTTTTGGTGTCTCTATCTCCTTCAGTTCTGCTCTGATCTTAGTTATTTCTTGCCTTTTGCTAGCTTTTGAATGTGTTTGCTCTTGCTTCTCTAGTTCTTTTAATTGTGATGTTAGAGTGTCAATTTTAGATCTTTCCAGCTTTCTCTTGTGGGCATTTAGTGCTATAAATTTCCCTCTACACACTGCTTTAAATGTGTCCCAGAGATTCTGGTATGTTGTATCTTTGTTCTCATTGGTTTCAAGGAACATCTTGATTTCTGCCTTCATTTCGTTATACTCCCAGTAGTCATTCAGCAGCAGATTGTTCAGTTTCCATGTAGTTGAGCGGTTTTGATTGAGTTTCTTAGTCCTGAGTTCTAGTTTGATTGCACTGTGGTCTGAGAGACAGTTTGTTATAATTTCTGTTCTTTTCCATTTGCTGAGGAGTGCTTTACTTCCAATTATGTGGTCAATTTTGGAATAAGTGTGATGTGGTGCTGAGAAGAATGTATATTCTGTTGATTTGGGGTGGAGAGTTCTATAGATGTCTATTAGGTCTGCTTGGCGCAGAGATGAGTTCAATTCCTGGATATCCTTGTTAACTTTCTGTCTCATTGATCTGTCTAATGTTGACAGTGGGGTGTTGAAGTCTCCCATTATTATTGTATGGGAGTCTAAGTCTCTTTGTAAGTCTCTAAGGACTTGCTTTATGAATCTGGGTGCTCCTGTATTGGGTGCATATATATTTAGGAGAGTTAGCTCTTCCTGTTGAATTGATCCCTTTACCATTATGTAATGGCCTTCTTTGTCTCTTTTGATCTTTGATGGTTTAAAGTCTGTTTTATCAGGGTCTAGGATTGTAACCCCTGCTTTTTTTTTTGTACTCCATTTGCTTGGTAGATCTTTCTCCATCCCTTTATTTTGAGCCTATGTATGTCTCTGCATGTGAGATGGGTCTCCTGAATACAGCAGACTGATGGGTCTTGACTCGTTATCCAGTTTGCCAGTCTATTTCTTTTAATTGGAGCATTTAGTCCATTTACATTTAAGGTTAATATTGTTATATGTGAACTTGATCCTGCCATTATGATATTAACTGGTTATTTTGCTCGTTAGTTGATGCAGTTTCTTCCTAGCCTCAATGGTCTTTACATTTTGGCATGTTTTTGCAATGGCTGGTACCGGTCGTTCCTTTCCATGTTTAGGGCTTCCTTCAGGGTCTCTTGTAAGGCCGGCCTCGTGGTGACAAAATCTCTAAGCATTTGCTTATCTGTAAAGGATTTTATTTCTCCTTCACTGATGAAACTTAGTTTGACTGGATATGAAATTCTGGGTTGAAAATTCTTTTATTTAAGAATGTTGAATATTGGCCCCCACTCTTATCTGGCTTGTAGAGTTTCTGCCGAGAGGTCTGCTGTTAGTCTGATGGGCTTCCCTTTGTAGGTAACCCGACCTTTCTCTCTGGCTGCCCTTAAGATTTTTTCCTTCATTTCAACTTTGGTGGATCTGGCAATTATGTGTCTTGGAGTTGCTCTTCTCGAGGAGTATCTTTGTGGCATTCTCTGTATTTCCTGAATTTGAATGTTGGCCTGCCCTACTAGGTTGGGGAAGTTCTCCTGGATGATATCCTGAAGAGTGTTTTCCAACTTGGTTCCATTTTCCCCCTCATTTTCAGGCACCCCAATCAGACGTAGATTTGGTCCTTTTACATAATCCCATCCTTCTTGCAGGCTTTGTTCATTTCTTTTTCTTCTTTTTTCTTTTGGTTTCTCTTCTTGCTTCATTTCATTCATTTGATCCTCAATCGCTGATACTCTTTCTTCCAGTTGATCGAGTCGGTTACGGAAGCTTGTGCATTTGTCACGTATTTCTCATGTCATGGTTTTCATCTCTGTCATTTCGTTTATGACCTTCTCTGCATTAATTATTCTGGTTATCAATTCTTCCACTCTTTTTTCAAGATTTTTAGTTTCTTTGCACTGCATGCGTAATTCCTCCTTTAGCTCTGAGAAGTTTGATGGACTGAAGCCTTCTTGTCTTATCTCGTCAAAGTCATTCTCCGTCCAGCTTTGATCCGTCGCTGGCGATGAGCTAGGCTCCTTTTCAGGGGGAGATGCGCTTTTATTTTTTGAATTTCCAGCTTTTCTGCCCTGCTTTTTCCCCATCTTTGTGGTTTTGTTTGCCTCTGGTCTTTGCAAAGTCACATCTTACATGGCAGCAGGCAAGGGAGTGTGTACAGGGGAACTGCCTTTTATAAAGCCATCAGATCTCATGAGACTTATTCACTATCATGAGAACAGCACAGAAAACTCCCTCATGATTCAATTACCTTCTACCAGGTCCCTCTCAGGACATGTGGGGATTATGAGAGCTACAATTCAAAATGATACTTGGGTGGGGATACACCCAAACCATATCAGAGAATTTCTGTGTACTTCAAATATTACCTCATTCTTTTTTTTTTTTTTTTTTTTTTTTTTTTTTGAGACGGAGTCTTGCTCTGCCGCCCAGGCTGGAGTGCAGTGGCCGGGTCTCAGCTCACTGCAAGCTCCGCCTCCTGGGTTCACGCCATTCTCCTGCCTCAGCCTCCCAAGCAGCTGGGACTACAGGCGCCCGCCATGTCGCCCGGCTAGTTTTTTGTATTTTTTAGTAGAGACGGGGTTTCACCATGTTAGCCAGGATGGTCTCGATCTCCTGACCTTGTGATCCGCCCGTCTCGGCCTCCCAAAGTGCTGGGATTACAGGCTTGAGCCACCGCGCCCGGCCAATATTACCTCATTCTAACCACTTCTCTATTCCACACACATTAGAAGAACATGGCTTTGTAAATTTTCATCATACTATCAAAATTATATTTATGTATTCTAAAAATGTCAAAATTATTCATGGCATTTAAGTCTGCTATGTTCAAAACACCAATGAAGGATTCTATAAAAAGAAAACATAGTACTCCTGTGAGTGAAATCATATTCCATTTTGAAAGATGCATATTAATAAAAAAGAAATTTAAATATGATGTATGCTATGAAAATCAAAAATTTATAGAAAGTTTTTAGATACATAGAGAAGGGAATTTTATCTACTTGGAGTATATTCTATTTACGTGGAACCTAGGAAATTGAGTACCTTAAGAAGAATAATTTAGATTAAGAGACATATTAGGTAGAGACTGCTGGGTCAACTAGGGCTTATATGGCTTTAAAGTGGCATCATCCAGGAAATAAAGTTCTGTTTCATTGGTTGATTTAGGTGTTGCAGGTAAGCAGTTAGAGGCAATACAATTATAAGGATGATTCGGCCAAATAGTACAGTATTTACATTGTCATGCACACAGTGTCTTCTTTTTTTTTTTTTTTTTTTTTTTTGGTGAAGAGTAAGTGGTAAGTAAAAACCAGAATATCTCCAAATATAGCCAGGTGACCCCAAAGCAGAAAGTAGACTAAGCGGGGACTTTTTCAAACTGCCGAGTACATATCACTACCAACGGGACCTGAAATCACTCCACTTTGGATAATTATTACTGTAAGTTCACAGACCTCCAGTTCTCACAACAGTTGAAACTGGATTTCCATCTCAGGATTAAAATAATATTTCTTGATTTAAATTTTACAATTAGGAATTCTTACAAAAATGTGTCTAACTTATCTGGTTAATAATAACCTATTGAGAAAATAGTATACAGGGAAATAGTATGACTTTACTGGTGCTTTAAGCAAAATGAAGAAATACCATTCTTGGGAGGCTGAGGCGGGTGGATCACCTAAGGCCGGAAGTTCAAGACGAGCCTGACCGACACGGAGAAACCCCTTCTCTACTAAAAATACAAAATTAACCGGGCATGGTCGTGCATGCCTGTAATCCCAGCTGCTTCGGAGACTGAGGCAGGAGAATGGCTTGAACCCAGAAGACGGAGATTGTGATAAACCGACAACTGTGCCATTACACTCCAGCCTGGGCAACAAGAGTGAAACTCCGTCTCAAAAAATAATAATAAATAAATAAGAGACAAAGCCAAGGTTGGACTCAGGAAATCTGGCTTTAGAGCCTTAGCTCTGAAACCCTATATTCTAGTGAATCTTAAGCAATACTTAGTTCAATTCCCAAGGAGTAAACTAGTTCTGTTTTAGTTATGCTAAGTGTGTGGTAACAGTGAATCATCTATGTGAAGATGTTCAGTTAGTGCTTGAAAGAACAGGCCTGGTGGGATGCAGCTAAGAATTTTCAAATCTGGGTGTCAGAAGCATGGAAGTGAATATGCTCAATGAGAGGAAGGAAGAGAGAGAATGAGAGAGACAGGGACAGAAAAAAAGAGTTGCTAAACATACTAGAAAATACCAATCTTCACTGAGTAGACAGGTAGAAAGCAAAGATCCAATGAAAGAGAATTACTGTGGCTAAAATGAATATAAGAATAATCCGAAAAAGCCATTGCATAAATTAAAACAGGAAAAAAAAATCATCAAATCAGGTTTGTTAAGCAATAGTATTTCCAAGAAAGAACATTTTGAATGGAGAAGTAGAAAGGTCTTTGATGACATCAAAGTGATGTCATGAACAAAATAAGTAATATAAAAATAAACAAAATATACAGAGTCAAGTGTGTGAATTCTCATATAAATCATTCAAAAATATTCTAAATTAGTTGTTTTCAGTAGGGTGGTACCCAATCACAGAGTGCATTAGAAAATTGTTTTTCCTGGTTGTCACAGAAAATGGCAAGTTACCCTGCTGACACTCACTGGTTAGAGGCCAAAGATGCTAGATTGTTTATAATAAACCAAAAAGAGTAGTTCTGAACTGAAGATACCTTCAAATGTCCCTCTTATATTCAAGTAAGTAAAGAAATAGGTTATGATTATATAAGTCAAGATCTCAATAGCGTTTTATATTAACTAAAATAACTACTATATAAGCTGAATTTTAACAGTTTAGGATATATTAGTTTTCTTTTTAAGCAATGTAACTCCTAGAAATCTAAACCAAGGTAAAGATTTTACCTTGTTTTATTTGGAAAATTGAAAAATTGTACACATTTCAGAAAATCACATCACTGATAACGAAGTTGCTTTTCCATGCTATTGGATCTGATAATTCAATAGAACTTCATCAGTATGCTTCTAACAGTTCCATTATTGGAGGTGATCTTACATACAGATGCAAAAATCCCTGTGTACTTCATTACACTTTCAAGTATGGACATTCTCAAGAATTTACAATCTGTGTGTGTGTGTGTGTGGTGCATAACTATTTCCATTGAATTCTAAAATTTACTTGCATTAGGACATTTTGTTGATTATGTTAATTATACCTGAGGTTTTACTTTGTTTTTGTTTTGTTTTGTTTTGTTTTTTCAGTTGAGAATAAAAAAGAATATTAGAAGCACTTGTTACAAAATGGTGGTGCTGAATCTGATAGAGTTGAGAATTATTCTTTACATCTATACAATTAGCTTCATGATATAATCTAGCTTGCAAGAATCATTAAATAAATTGATTATATAAGAAAATCGGTTTGCTATGAATATGGAAAAGAACCCACCATTAGATATCTTCTTGGGTGGAGAAGTGCAATAAACTGATCTAATTGTCATTTTAACTCTCTCATTAGATCTTAGATTAAAAGCTGCCTTATTTCTTCTGCACATAGTAGAAAGCAGAGTGTAATAAATGGAATTTTTTATTTCACAACAAACAGGTGTATGATATACATGGATCCAGCAACATTGCATATATATTACATCCACACACACATACACATGCACACACACATTTATACAACTATATATATAAATATCATCTTCTGCCTTGTTATTAATTGTATAGTCTGTGAACCAGTTGCAAATCAGCATCACCTGGGTGCTTGTTAAAATTGCAGAATCTCAGCTCCCATCACAGACCTATGGAATCAAAATCTAAATTTTAACAAGACATGCCAGTAAATTTTATGTACATTAAAATCTGAGAAATGCTGGTCTAATGCATATTTGTTTATTCAAATGGCCATGTGTTTACATACAATTTTTAAGTTATTGAAAATAAATGCTAAACTAATTCTCTTATACTTGGGGATTTTTCTCCCAGTTATGTATATTACATAAGTAAAAGATACACACCTACTAAATAAGGCCGAAGCCAAATGAGTTGTGTCAATATGAAGATTTGAGAGAGAGAGCTGGCTGAGAGTTCAGGGTTTGTTTTTCTTAAGCTTACCACCCAAATAAGCAGTGCAAAAGAAATAAGATAGAAACCTTGAAAATGGATAGAAGAAACTTTCAGGAGGAGATTGGACAAATTTTATCCCAGATCTGAAATTATGATGTGTATTCTTTCCCAGAATTTTTCTGCTTCAGAGTATGCTTGCAATTTTACTTCATACGAGTTTTCCTTCTTTATCTAACTTTTTACAATTCCTTTGAATAAAAAACAAATTAACCATTCCAAATCTTACACATTGGGATATAAAAAGGTCAAGGGCATCAAATAAGGCATAGTATAAAATTTGATATCTGAGAAGGTCCTTTCAGTAAGGATATGTTAAACTAATCATAATATGTTAAAGTTTAATGTCTTACCTATTGTTATATGCATTTCTGTAAAAAGAAAAGTATGGCATTTGAAATTAGATAATTTTGGACGTTAGAATTCAGATGTATTGCTAGCCAGGCGAGGTGGCGGGCGCCTGTAGTCCCAGCTACTCGGGAGGCTGAGGCAGGAGAGTGGCGTAAACCCGGGAGGCGGAGCTTGCAGTGAGCTGAGATCCAGCCACTGCACTCCAGCCTGGGCGACAGAGCGAGACTCCGTCACAAAAAAAAAAAAAAAAAAAAAAAAAAAAAAAAATTTAAGGCCGGGCGCGGTGGCTCAAGCCTGTAATCCCAGCACTTTGGGAGGCCGAGACGGGCGGATCACGAGGTCAGGAGATCGAGACCATCCTGGCTAATACGGTGAAACCCCGTCTCTACTAAAAAATACAAAAAACTAGCCAGGCGACGAGGCGGGCGCCTGTAGTCCCAGCTACTCGGGAGGCTGAGACAGGAGAATGGCGTGAACCCGGGAGGTGGAGCTTGCAGTGAGCTGAGAGCCGGCCACTGCACTCCAGCCTGGGTGGCAGAGCAAGACTCCGTCTCAAAAAAAAAAAATAAATAAATAAATAAATAAATAAATTGAGTGGTATGGGTGACAATGGTTTTTGTTTAATAGCCAAATCTTTTTATTATTTATCTCTGTTATTGTAAAAGAAAGTATAATACAATATTTAAAATATTCTTCTCATTTGCAATTTTGTAAGACTTGTGTTGACACTTTTTAACTACATATAAAGTCGTCTTTAAGTAATTCATATAATTAATAAATAATTATCCATGGAAAGTCTTGAGAAATTTTTTTTTATTTACTTAGCAGTAAGCAGAAACAGAAGTTATAAGACTTGAAAGACTCTTTCAAATTAGGAGACATTTAGTAAAATGAAGAAGACCGTAGCTGAGTTGTAATATATAAAATAATTAGATGATAGATTATTGTGTGATATGCAGCATGTAAGTCAGAAAAAATTTCAACTATTAGCGTTGCTATAACCAAATTCCATTTTTTTTCTTACTTTCGTTAAGAAGACTTCTTGGTACTTATAGCTATAAAAAAGTAGGAAATGATTGGAAACTGAAAAGTGTCTCCTATTCATAATAAATAGTTCTCACTGGTCTTTGAAAAAAAAAACTCTCATTAAATGATGCATTATAAAATATAATATTTTTAAAAATATGTAATATATTTATGTTGTTTTGATGATTTGGGTACAAATAATAATTGTAAGAATTTTTATTCCAGAAAATAAAAAAAAAAATTTAAATATATATTTTTATATACAACATTTTTATTGCTTAGGAGAAGTATTAGAGAGAACAAGAAAAAATCATATCAAACATTAAATATATTTATTTAAGATAATTTTTTGGAGGACAAAGAAAAAACATTACTTCAAGGAGAACAATCAACAACATAAATGTAATTCAGAGCTCTTCATTTGCACAGTAGTTTTTCCAGTGAAGACCTGAGAGAGGTCCTAAAAATGTGTTTATGAGGTCATATGTTCTTTTTATATTTTCAAAAATAAGTTACTTCAACTTCAATTGGTTAAGACCTTTGTCTCATTCCAATTCTACTTAACCTCATTCACAAATCTGTATGTGATTTTAAAGTTTCTTGGGAATTTTGTGATTCAAAGGGGAAACTGAGTTGGTGATACATTTAGTTTGGGGTTAGGGAGATAAATTCATACAATTCAAATCCACTTCCTGAATTTGACTGTTGTTAGTCATCCTAGCATAAAAATCATTTTCATGTATATTCTCATCACTCATAGTGACCACTCGCCCATTATCATTACAAGGCCAGAAGTTGTATTGTGATATGAGTATGTCCAGTGGCATCTAGAACTTGGAGCATCTGGGTACTGTAGAAGAAGTAGAGTTTGAGAGGTGTGGAGCCAGAAGTTGTTCTGGAGAAAATTTTTCCAGTCAATAGATACATATGGTTTTCAGTAGATTCTTATTGATGCCCATTTTAAACAGAAATTTTCTGTTATCAGGAATATACTTGATAATGCAGTTTTGACAATTGGAAGTACAACAAATAACTTAAGGGTTTTTTTTTTTTTTTTCCCATGGGAATTACATAAAATAAAAATTTTAGAATTATTGAGTGTGTAGACAAAACCTATAAAACAATAAAAATTAACAAGTATGTATCTTTGTAAAGTCAAGTACATTATACATTCCAACTAAAAAAAAAGAAAATAAATTTCAACATATTAAAAGAAAGACTAATTTATTTCTTCTCTCTGTAGATAATATTACAAAATCATTGTCACATGAAGTCGAGATCAAAAAGTAAGCTGCCAACAATATTGGTATTTAAGAAAAGTATTACAAATGAGTGTCAGGCAGTAAATTAATAACAATGTGTTGTTTTTCTGGATATTTACTTTACTTGTCAGCTTTTATATTTGCAATTTATTTTCTATTTAAATATTCTCTCATATTTAATTTTTTATTTATAATTGTGCATTATAAATTTTCTTTTTCTAATAGAAAGTTCACAAAATTAATAGACTCTATGTACCACAAAATAGGATCCTTTTCTGTTTTCAATGATTTAAACTTAAATATATATATATATATATGTACACATATGCATATATATATCTAAAATTGCAAGGAGGTATTTGAGAAAATGATTTTTAAAGTTATAGAAGTAATTTTACTTTAAGGCTGTTGGTATCAGACATCAATGTCTATGCAATGGAGTGGTCACTTCCCAATGCTACCCTAGTATCCCTAGCATACATGCCTACTTTTTCATGTCAATATGGCCCAGGTAGACGAAAAATGCACCAGGCTGGAAAGGCCACAGCCTTATGTAACCTGCCGGGCAAGTCATTAGTTTGGGCAGGAGCAGCATCAGCCCACAATGGTCTACATATTACTGTCCCATCTATATGAAAAGTAACTATATCTCAGTTACATAGCTACTCTACTTCATCGACAGCATTGCACACATACCACGGCTGAAGTTCACAACAATATGAAACTGAATATTGGCTACTGAGTATTTTAAACTGATTTTTCATTATTATTACTTTAAAGATAATCGATTAATATCATCCATGTCCCTTTTACTCTGTGACAATCTAATTAAACTTTATAATGTGATAAACTACCAACACAATCATATTTTACTCAGATATTACTTTGAATGAACATTTACACTAATTAAAGTATATCATCAGTTAAGAAAATTCAGATGAATATGGAAATTATGTGGTTTTTAGAAATCAGTAAAATTGCAGTACTTATATTAAGATGAAGCAGATACTTGAAATTAAGATAAAATTATTTCATCTTAAACTGCACTTAAAATATGACATATAGCAGAATGGGTATTTTTAAAAGAAGGAAAGCTGAGAGGTTCAAAAGTGAATCATAGCAGTAGTCAGGAATCATATAATACTTAATGGTGCGAAAATGGGAAAATGAAAGTCACACATCTTGGGGAACATAAAGCCATGCAATGTTAGAATTTCCTGTCTGAACCAATAAATAGCTTCTGTCTAGCATCACTACATGTTCCTCTCATTTGAGGCTAATTCAAAAAATCTTTACTTGAGTGCATTAGTTCTTTGGTCTCCTTTGTAAATCTGTATCCCCCCTTTCTTTTCGTGATCTAGTTTGGCCTTCAGAGACTTATTGTTTTACACACAGAATTTAAATTTTGAATTGCTAATTTTTGTATTTTTTAAATGGATGTATATTGCTCATGTCTTTTTCAAAGCTCTGGTAGAATGAGGCCTGCCGTGTCTGAAATGTCTTTAAAACAAATAACTGAATAAGCAAATAAGAAAACAAACAAACAAAAAAATCAAACAAAGAAGTAATATGTTCTAACAACTCTTACAGTGTTAAAATAGAGGCTTTTTAATCTGACTAATAAATGACTGTGGAACTGCTGATGTCTTTATTAGCAGTCACAACAAAATCATTTCCAAATGATCTCTGACCATGGTAACAATGAAAGTTCTGCTGCAATGAATATTAATAGCATTTACTCTGAGCTCTGAGCATTAATACATCAGAAAAAAATATTCTCCTTATTGACACTTTTGGTATTATTTTTGATAAATAACCAGAAAGAAGATTTCAGTGACAATCTCATCCAGCCCTCAGGAGTTGGCAGGATGACCTAAAAGATGCGATGAAACCTTTATACCTATGATTGATTGATTAATTTTCTTTATGTGAATATTACTATTATTCTATTTTCCCCTTTTGAGAAATAACAGAGTATGTCAGAAGGAAAAACAAGCAATGCAACATCAAACTTACATTTTTTGGTATTTATTATGACTAAAAATCTATAGTGATCTGAGTCCCCCACCAATACTCCAACACTTAAAAAGATCTGATCATAGGATTTCTCATATCAAACAACCTGTATATATGAATGTATAAATTAGATATGGTTCAACTGAATCATTGTAGTGTTCATGTTACCATAGGATTGCCTAAGGTAGTAGCTAATCAGAAAAGAAAAATAGAATCATTACAGAAAATTGTATAGAATTTGGTCAATATCTTGTTATATTTGGATCACCAGAGTTAAAAATAGGCTTTTGAGGCCGGGCGCGGTGGCTCAAGCCTGTAATCCCAGCACTTTGGGAGGCCGAGACGGGCGGATCACGAGGTCAGGAGATCGAGACCATCCTGGCTAACACGGTGAAACCCCATCTCTACTAAAAATACAAAAAAAACTAGCCGGGCGAAGTGGCGGGCGCCTGTAGTCCCAGCTACTCGGGAGGCTGAGGCAGGAGAATGGCGTCAACCCGGGAGGCGGAGCTTGCAGTGAGCTGAGATCTGGCCACTGCACTCCAGCCCGGGCGACAGAGTGAGACTCTGCCTCAAAAAAAAAAAAAAAAAAAAAAAAAAAAAGAAATAAAAAATAGGCTTTTGAGGTTTTAAAAGGGCAGTGTTTGTAAAAAGGTGTTTTTTGACACATAAGCTTTGTACAGTATTTGAGGCTCAGGCTCAAATACATACAGAAGACAGCTTGGCTGGCCATACTAATAGAAATCAGCCGTCATGATACACAAATTTACTCTTTGCCCTGTACACCTGCTATTCTGGCAAGTTCCATCAATAACACCCAACTAGAATTGCTAAGTAAACAATATGTAAATGAGATTACTAGAATAGGTAATTGTGAAGCAGAAAAGGTATCCAAAGATATTTAGTTACCTTGTGCTATATTTTGAATATAAATATTCTATATTTTATGTTAAATTATATATCAAACATTCAGATAATAAAGTTATAGTATAAAATTTATGAATATTATGCCATAACGGGATTTGCCTAAGCATGTTGCCATTAGTATTTTATCCCCAAGTTGACCTACTTATTTACAGAAATACACTGCGTTTCTGCAAGGGAATCTATTTCTAAGCAACTTGAAGTATAAACTTATACCAGCCATTTTAATCCATTGCTACTATATATATTATTTGCATTCTTTAATTATTGATAACAGAATAAACCAAAATTTCCAAAGAATTAATATCATAGTTGTTTTTTCCACTTATAGAATAATATTTTATCTACAACAGTTTTACTATTACTAGAAAATATTTTTTGTAGTAACTCCATAATTCTGGGGCCTTCCACCATCAGTTTCTATGTCTGTTTACCTCCACTTACTTTTATTTTTAATTAAGAGTAACAAATAGGCCAGGCATGGTAGCTCACGCTTGTAATCCCAGCACTTTGGGAGGTCGAGGCGGGTGGATCACGAGGTCAGGAGATTGAGACCATCCAGGTTAACACGGTGAAACTCCGTCTCTACCAAAAATCCAAAAAATTAGCCAGGAGTGGTGACATGTGCCTGTGGTCTCAGATAATTGGGAGGTTGAAGCAAGAGAATCGCTTGAACCCGGGAGGTGGAGGTTGCAGTGAGTCCAGATCGGGCCATTGTACTCCAGTCTAGGCGACAGAGCGAGACACCGTCTCAAACAAACAAACAAAAAGTAACAAATATAACACCAAGTTGCAAAAACAACACAAGAAGTCATTAGGTTTTCTTTAGGAGAAAAATAATCCCTAGTTTATTTAATTTTATATATTCTAATATAATAAACATTTTTTTCTAATATAATAAGATACTACAAAATAAATACTTCATGAGAATTTAAAATATTTTTGTTTGTTAATATTTATTTATACAAATAAGATTAAGCCTAAAATGATTCTGTTTTCTCCATTTACTTCTAGATACTGGGCTATGTTGATTGATAGGTAGTGAAATTATGTATCCTTGTCTTGTTTGTCAATGCAGGATTTGCGATATTTTCTTGATAAAATATATTTTGGGTAATTTTTCTGCATAATTTCAAAGAAAAGGACTGTAAGATAACAACAATAAGACTGTAATTGTGATTTGGAACAAATTTTTTTACTCCTCTTTGTTAACTAAGTGGCATTAAATAGCATATTTAACCATTCATACATTTAGTTTCCTCATTTGTATAATATGAATAAATGTATAATGTGTCAGAATACATAGCATATCGGAGCCAATTATATATATTGTACACAAACATATTAATCTATACATACAGCAAATAAAGCAATTATTTATATATATTAGTAAACTCATACACTGACAGACACATGCACACCCAAACATGCCCACACACACGTGCACACTTATATGACTGACCCATACCACCTACTGCTTAATCGCGTATATGATTCTTTAAAAATTTGTCGATATATTATGTTTAGGGATATTAAAAACAATAGTTCTTGTTTAAAATTCCCAGAAATATACCCATATTTTTCAGAGTGTGATCCGTGGGGATGGTCTACTGAAGATCCTGAGACTATTTTCCAACTGCTTGGGGAGATGCTAAAGGATTGTGTTTTGATCTTAGTGTTTGACCTACATGATTGACTCTTTCACTTCATGAATTTTCCTAAGGCAAAAGTAATAGCCTCAACCACCTGCTGTTTAAATTAGAGTACATTAGAAGGGCACATGTTAAAATTTAAAACATGATCCTCAAGACCCCTTAACATGGGCTGAGGTCCCAGCTGTAGGAGCAGTGGATACCATCAGGGCCTTCCTGAGCAAACTCCTTCCTGCCACTGCTGCACACTCCTATTACCTAATGCATTCATGGGAAGGAAATCAGAAGATCTTGGTCTTCTGGAGGGCTATCTATCCTAATGTCTCTTTCTTTATAACTCTTTTTTGTAATCATTCATTTATGGAAACAAAATATGCTCACTGGAGGCCTGTTGTGTGCTTGACAACATGTGAAGGCATCAGGAATTGAAAAAAAAAAATGTGGTTGCTTTTATGGATTACACTTTATCATAAGAGAGAACATCCAATATGACAGGAAGATGAGTAAAACAATTGGAATTTTTGATAAATTCTATGACAGAATCCAACTGAAGTATGAGACAAAATTATAGGGATTAGAGATACTGGAACAGATGTGGAATGGAGTAAACCAGGTATTTTGGATCCTTTCCTTGTTTCCACAGGAATAAAAGCCTCCAACTCTAAGAGGGTTACTCAGTCATTCATTGGCCAGTCTAAGCATAAGACAGAACAGTTTTGTCGTATAGTATAGGTGGACAATGTGGCATGTCCTCAGCTATTGACTGGACCTTAGGGAAGGTCCAGGACAGTTTTCAGCTGCAGCCTCTGAAATGGATGAGCTCAGGTGCCATAGGAAGCAATAGAGAATTGACTGCCAAAGAACACAAGGGTTAAGTAGTGGTATATGATATGGGTGGCATATTAGAATTACCTGAGGAGAGAGTTTTAAAATCCTAGGACATTGGAAAAAAATGGTTCAAAATTTTCTAATTACTCAGGTACAATGTAGGTTGAATGTCAAGCCTTTATACTATCAAGTGGCAAACCTAAACATACATTTGTGTGTGTTTATGTATATGTGTATGTTTAGTGACAGCATATAATTTACTCAATATG
The DNA here is from genome assembly GCF_009764315.1 of Trachypithecus francoisi. Taxonomy (NCBI): domain Eukaryota; kingdom Metazoa; phylum Chordata; class Mammalia; order Primates; family Cercopithecidae; genus Trachypithecus; species Trachypithecus francoisi. Next base: position 68,150,481 of record NW_022681454.1, read on the forward strand.
TTTTGAACAGTCAGACCAAAGTTCTTTGGAAAACTTATCTGTTTCAAGAGGTAGAAGTAATTGCTGATTGGTGAATATAAAGAAGACTTATTGTTAGCAAACTTTTGGGAAAAAACAATCTTTGAAGAAGCACTGAAGATGCTTTAACTTCTTAATTACTATGTTCAGAATTGAAAACAATATTTTCCAAATCTATTCTATCTATAATACATTTGGTTTTCATTAAAAGTATAAAAATATGTACAAGAGAATATGAACGTATTTATCCCATTTGCCTAAAATGTAAATATCTTTTTTTTTTTTTTTGCAAATGTTCAAGTGAAATGCAAACTGTCATTGAGAGGAGCATCATTCTGAGAGACTAGCTAAAATGAAGAGATCTTAATTTACTGATGTTCATTCTCATTTTCTCTGACACATGTGTATTTTGTTATTACATTAAATCTTATTAATGGCTTTATATTTTTATGATCACTCTCTATTGCTTTGTGAAGAAGATATTATCAAATGGACTTGGAAAATGTCAGACATTTGCTATTATATCCAGAGTGTCCTTTAAAGTTTGTTACTAAAAGATTTTTGATAAAGATATATTGTCTAAGTCAGATAATTTTAATGTGCTAATTTCAAATATGATTTTATGCATCTATGAGAATTGAGCCAAAGGACTATAGGCGTTCTGAATACCAATACAATGTATTGTATATCTTTTGACTTTTTTCACAGTTTCAGTTTATTTTGAGAATGCTGTAAGTCCTTGTTTTCATTCAATATTGCATTATAGGTAACGATAGTAGCTATCAGAGCATCTCTTTCTGAATATTCATGAAGCATTTTTTATTTTCCCTGGCAAGAGAAAAAAGAGAAATATGCTATTGGAAAAGAGGCCTTGTTGAAACAGGTTAGGCGATTTAACAACAGTTTTCACGGACAAAGAATTTGCTATTCTCTTCAGTAACAAGAGAAAAATGTCACCGAAGACTTCTAGACCAAGAAATATGGTATGGAAAAGATAAAAGTACATCGGGGAGGCATTGTTTTTCCTTAATTTCTGAGAAGCAATGTAGAATACTTGAAAAACTATTTTGAATACTTGATCTTTGAATAATATATACTTGGGTTGAAATTCATGCCTTGGCACTAATGAGATATGTAAACTCTGACAAATTATTCAATTTCTCTAAGTCCTTGTTTCCTCATTTGAACAATGGAAATAATGACATCAGCCTTTCAGGCTTGTTTTGAGGCTCTGAGAGAGCATCTGGCATATAGTTAAGATTAAGTAAATATTAGTTCCCTGCCTGCATGCTTTATTTAGTCCTTTGCCTGTTAGTAAGAAAAATAGCTGACAGTGATTGCAATAGTTCCATCACCTAACAATGCTATTGTCAGTGAGGCAGAGCCATCTAAATCCCTGGTCATTAGCATCAATTTCTTGTTCCATGAATCCATAGAGTGTTGTAGAATTGCTTTAGCCACCTGGTTGATATGCTACATCCCTATATTCCTTCTGTTAACTTTATTTTCTCTGCCTCTTTAGCCTTAAGCAATAAGAGGAATGGGGAGAAGCTAAATTTTTGTCTTGTAAAGAATGGTTCATTGTATCCACTTTTATGCTCAGATTCACCACACAGGGAGTGAGGGATTGGAATTCTGTTCAGTTTTGTGTTTGGGAAAATTTAAAGGACAGAAATGATCTAATGAACGAAGCAAAGTCATATACTAAAATGATAGCAAACCAATCTTCTGCATAAGGTAGTTAACATTTTGAAAACAATTTATTTGGCAGCACTATGGCATAGAATCATAAACCAAGTCAAACAAGATGAACATATGCACATTGTTGAGCTGAGTGGCGGAATGGTTCTTCCAGCAGCAGCACACCTGTGTAACAACATAATTGTCAGATAAAGAGCTCTTTTATAGCTAATTAGAATTGAGTTTGAGATACTGTTTTGAAGCTCCAGTCAAGGAGCACAGCGATTTGCACATCCTTGACTGAAGAATCATGTTCCTTAGAGCGGAAAAGGTCATTCTTGAATTGTCTTTTATTGTGATCACACCTGCTGATAAAAAGAACAGTCATGGAAATGGTTGCCTTGACCCTCAGCAAATAAGAATGTTCAATATCACTACCAGATAGCCCCCACGGGCAGTCTCTTACTCAACTTTTCACAAAGAGAAATTCATTATTTAGTGTGCTAACTGTAGACTTTGAACAAGGACTGGTATAATAGATTATAACATAAATTTGCTCACTCTTCTTACTAAATACAATCCATGGGATAGTTTCTGAGCTATGAAGAAAGCAGTTATGAAACACTCATTTTACCTCTGATCTCAAGTCCTGATTCATATGTACTTTCAGTGTTTGAACGAGAAATTTAAGGAGCAGTGAAAAAATAAGATAAGCAGAGGGGCTTTTAAGCACTATTGGTTTGAAATCAGTTGGCATTTAAATCTGCTCCACAAAGAAACAGTATCTTTATCAAAGCAATGCTAGCTCAGAGCTGAATCAGATGCAGCATGAATTAACTCTTGTTCTTTATGGTTTTCTTCATAAAGAGGACATACCAATGTTAGGGGAAAGAATGGGGGGAACGTCAAAGAAACATCTCCAAGTACACCGCCTCAAATTCTTTGTTTTACATTTCAAACAACTGAGAGAGTAACTGAGAATATATTGGTTTCTGTCAATTAAACTGCTTGGTTAATTAGTAACAAATTTGAGATGAGAATTCCTGTCTCCTCTTTTATACAGCAAAAGATCTTTCATACACTGGACTGCTACACTTTTAAAGACAACAAAAGAATAAACATTTTTGGCTGGGCGCGGTGGCTCACGCCTGTAATCCCAGCACTTTGGGAGGCCGAGGAGGGTGGACCACCTGTGGTCAGGAGTTTGAGACCAGCCTGACCAACATGGCAAAACCCTGTCTCTAATAAAAATAAATAAATAAATAAATAAATAAATACAAAAATTAGCCAGGCGTGGTGGCACTCACCTGTAGTCCCAGCTACTGGGGAGGCAGAGGCAGGAGAATCACTTGAACTCAGGAGGCAGAGGTTGCAGTGAGATGAGATTGCGCCACTGCATTCCAGCCTGGGTGACAGGATGACACTCCGTCTCAAAAAAGAAAAACAACAAAACAACAACAATAAAATAGTTTTTCTTAGTACATACCTTGTGAAATATTTTTAGCCAAGCACTTGAACAGAATGAAAGGTAAAAACCTTTCATAGTCCGTACAAAAATAAGAGAAAATTTGGAGGATTATTCTAAAGAGGCTATTCTGTTACCCAAAATTAAAGAATCCACATATGATTCAAGAGTATCCTGTTTTTCTTCACACGTTTCACAAATACACTATTCTTTGAAAACTGGTTACACCTGAAAAATATTACTTATCCAGACAAAATCATAACTACTCAAATAGCATGTTTTGCTTACTAATATATCATGGTTCATCTCCACTTATTTTTTATGTTAGTCCATCATAAAACAGTTTTTAATACTCGTGGCTATAAAAATTGTAGGTCATAAATTCTGCCTTCAATTGACAGCCTCTAAAATTCGAATTTTAATAATATAATGCTGACATAAGGGAAACAAAAACATATTACGACTTTTCTGTGGGAAGACTACCCTCTTGTGGCTGTAATTGGTACTTCCACTGTCTCCTTTTTTCAGGTCTGGATTCCTACAATGAGACTTGGAATAGTCTTGAGAGCTAAAAATGACCTTAACAACAGTCTTAGAAATAACCTACTAATATAGTTTTATTTTTCAGATATTATACTTGATTACTGAGTGTTGAGTAACATTGGCTTACAACTCCATTGAGATTCTGTAGCTTTAAAAAACAGAACACTAATTAATCATTTAATATTTGGAGTTGTATATCATCTTCACTAACCTATTATAGCATTTATTAACGCTTAGATTTTAAAGCCATAAACTTATTGAGCATGTAACTTTACAACGTATGCCCACATTGGCCTCCTTAGAGCTACAAAAATATCAATATTAGCTATTACTTATTTCAGCTGTTATAAACTGCTCAGAAGGTCACGAATTAAATTACAGATTTTATATGAGTTGAAAATATAAAATAAAATTATCTATTTTTCTGTTCAAATCCAATGATACTTTAGAATACTTAGTGAATAATAGTTTCTTATTACTAAATGAAGAAATAATAACTAAGCCAGAATAAGTCAGGGAGTTCCTAAGTATCAATTTAAAGCATGTTGCAAGCTAAAAAATTTGAGGCCTCTATAACACCTAATTGGGACCATTTATTACACTGGTAAAGAAAAATGCTGTTTTCTTGCAGTCTGTTCACTACTGAGAATATGGCTGGTCTATTTGTGCCCAATCTCCTGTGGTGGCTACAGCTTCATGTGGTGGCCCCTGCTTCCCTTGTAGCTACAATCTATGTGCATTTACATTGATGAGAAAAAAAAAAAAATCAGAAGTAGTGAAGGTAGTATAAAAGGTACATATGGACTACCTTTAAGTGCCAAAGGATCTCAAACTTTTATTTTTGTTCTCAGAACTATTCATGCATCCCCATGGGAGGAGTATACTTACTCAGTCCTAGATATTGGGTTTCACAACATGAGTGACTTCAGATAACAGGACGTCTTCAGACACAGCAGTGGTTAAATTTGCAACGTGCTTGTGAATGTCTGTTTACTCGTTTGCTTTTCTGTCATGATCATCATAAAAGCATGCTTAGCTTCCCTCGCTGGTCCCAGGAAGAAGAGGGACAGGTAGAGTAGAGCCTGCCTCTGAACCAAGTCCAGCCTGGGTCCATTGACCCCGAATTCACAGAATGCTGAGCTAAACAAATGCTTAGTATTTTATACTGATGAGATGTGCATGTGTGTGTGTGTATGGGTGTGTGTGTTTTGTTTCTGTTGTTGAACTGTGTAAGTTGGTCATTTTTGAGAGTGACAATTTTCCTTTTCCGCGTGGTAAACATCTGATTCACAGTCATATAGAGGTAGTGTTTACATAGTAGTTCAATCATTTCCCTTCTTCAAAATCCTTATGAGCCTCACTATTTTGCTTTTTGAGATCAAATAAGTGTCACTTTCTCTGAGTGCTCTTTCTGACTACTTGTATAGAATATCTTTCACCAAATAAATATTTATATAATCCATTCATGTATTGCCTTCCCAACGAGTAATATTTTATTGGTCTTATTAATTTATCCATAAGGCCCAATCAAATATAAATTATATGAGGGTAAGAATCCCATCTTTTTGATTCCTGCTACATCTCCAGTCTCCACTTCCTAGAATTCTCTCATTAAATATTTTTGAATGAACAAATGAATGATTCATTCAGTCTATTAATAGATCAATCAGTTCCATCACTTGATTTGGATAACTCCTACTTCAAACATCACCTTTTAAAAAAATAAGTCCTCATTAGTTTTAATTAACACTATAACTGCTCTTTAAATTCACCTGTGTGTCAACTGTCAACGATTCCCTAGTTAACTAGTAACAAATTTTTCTCATTTGACTTGCAGCTCCATACTCTAAATCAGGCAGTTTTATTCATATACTTTATGTGAGTTGAAAATATAACATAAAATTATCTATTTTTCTGATCATACATATATATATATATACACATTCATTTTTTTCAACTATTTCCATCACATTTACATTCCTTCTCCATCTAATTATATTAAATGTACAAGGTAAGAATTCTCATTAACCTTTACATCAAGCTTATATTTTTAAAATCAGAAACCTAAAATTATTTCATCATGATTTTCTGATATTCCTTACATGGGTGATTATGAATCAGTCCTTACAACAAGGCGTGAATGACTTGAAGACAGAAAAAGTTAATTGCCAATATTTTGTATTTATTGACTTAACAGTGAATATTTATTATAGTACTGGATGTAATTATACCTAAAACTCAGATCACATCCTCAAGGCCTTGCAGTCTTGCATAGGAGATAAGTACTGATTATTCTCAAGAAGTAAAAAATTTGGAGGGGAATTAAGGTAGGTCTTTTGAAGAACATTACATAAATGCAGTAATTACAATTCAAACTTCTCTGGAGGTTTATGTGATTCCATTGTTTAAAGGAAACTGTATTGCTGGAAGAGTACATGAGCATTAGTTTTAGTAGTACTCTAGACAACAAATGAACATAATAATAAGCAGAAGGAAACTGTTACACAATCATTGGTTTGTAGACCAGAATTTGAATGAATGTCATTGTACCTGAGGGTGTGATACTATGTCTTGTGGATAAAAAATTGTAATTGAGGGTTTTCTATTGCTATTATTATGACCACCAAAGCAATTGTTTTCAGTAGTATTTCCAGATAAATAAAATAGCTAACCCTTATTTGTAATGATAATAGACAAGAAAAAAAGCATATGCTTTGAAAATATGTGCTATCTACACCCTTTCCTCCATATCTCTCAACATATTACTTGTGAAGAAACAAGAAGAAGGTGATCATCTACAAGCAAGGAGAGAGGCCCTTAGAAAAAGCCAACCTACTAATACCTTGATTTCCGGTTTCTAGCCTCCAGAACTGTGAGGAAATTAATTTGCTATGGTAGCCTTAGCAAAATAACATAATATTTAATAACTATGTTTCCAAAGTCATATTTTTAAACAATGAAGCAAAGTTAAACATTAGAGAATAGCTTTTCAGAACATATAATCCACTAGCATTCATTATGAATCTCTAAAAGATCAAGTACTATCTTTTTAATTTCTAAAATTTATTTAGCCATGCTACATTTATTTATTTATTTATTTATTTTGTAATGAAACACTGATTCACCTCTCACATGACAGAATGAACCACTGAAAGTAATTGGGTAACTGTTCCTTCATAATTTTGTCTTGAATGATGTCATTCCCACAAGTTTCCACATATAATTTATGTGTTATAGACAACCAAATCTACATCTCTATGATCTCTGTCTTGAACTCAAGAATTGGATATATTAATTCTTTAGTATTGCTTTCTATATATTGCTACTTGGATATGCTGAAGAAAAGTGTAATCTAAATTGAACTAATATTTTATTTTTTCCTGACATCTAACTCAAGCTTTCTTAAGTCTACTGAGAGTTAGTCGAACTGTGAAGTTATTGGCACAGTCCTCCAGACGGCCAAGTATGTTCATGACGTCCGACTCTAACTTCAAGAAGTTGAGTTCCAACTATAAAGTCAGAGGGGAGTTCACATAAGATCACTCTATATTATGACACCAACTGTAAGTTCAAGAGTTTCCCTAAATTATTCTCAGGTTCGATAATTTTCATTACAAAGACTGATGAATTCTTCAAAAATTCATTAGTTTGGAAAGACAGGACTCACTAAAACCTATCAGGCTAGTGGCTACACTTATTACAGGAAAAGGATACATTAAAAGTCAGTCAAGAGGCCGGGCGCAGTGGCTTACGCCTATAATCCCAGCACTTTGGGAGGTCGAAGCAGGTGGATCACGGGGTCAGAAGTTCGAGACCAACCTGGCCAACATAGTGAAACCCTGTCTCTACTAAAAATACAAAAAATACCTGGACATGATGGTGTGAGCCTGTAATCCAAGCTACTCAGGAGGCTGAGGCAGGAGAGTCTCTTGAGCCCAGAGACAGAGCAAGACTCCGTCTCAAGGAAAAAAATAATCTCTCTCTCTTGAGGAAAAAAAAAAAATCAGTCAAGGGAAGGAACACAAAGGGTGCAGTCTGGAAGGGTTCCCAAAGCAATGCTTCTATCATTCTGAAGATGTATTATCCTCCAGCCATTGATCTGAAATGACATGCATAAGACATTATGAACCTGTGAAGCTCACTTGAACTTCGGTGTCTCAAGTTTTATTAAGAGTTTATTATCTATCTACGATCAATTGATTTATTGTATATGTACTTGAACTCAATATTCAAAAACTCCTGTGGAGAGATTGGACTGATATGATGTGACTCCAGAAAACCCTCAGTTCATGAGTTCTGAAGTTACCTTCCAGGAGCGTCAATAATGGCATTATAGCTCTTTTGGCAATTACACATTCCTGACTACACAATGCCCCATTTGATGATACAGTGTTCACCTTGGCCCTCTGTTTAACTCATTAACACACAGAAATGCCAAGATTCTTGCTCAGATTGAGATATTTGCAACTGTTTTTATTTCACCTATAAAATCTCAGTATTGCTAGTTAGCATAAGCTTTAATCCTGTCGTGCTTAATGATTTCCCAGATCCCTGACACATTACTTCATCTCCTTTTTTGTTGTTAATACATAACTTTAATCAAATCTTATAACTTCCCTAAGGCTCTTGTTTTCTCACCTGTTAAATAGAGATAATTATCTTTGGCAGGGATAAAGGCTTTATCAAAAGTTTTCAAACTTTGCTCCATTTCCTCTTTTTTAATAGATTCGGTGAAAAAATAACAAAAGAAATGCTGTAAAATTTTGCCAACTTAGCTTTCCTCCTATAAGTTATGGTACCATCTCAAATACCCTGTCTGACCCTTCTGGGAGAGAAGAGAAAAGGGGACTGTGTTTGTCAGCAGCAGATTGAGTGTCTTAAACTACAGAAATTTATTATCTCACAATTGTGGAAGCTGGAAATTCATTATCAGGGTGCTGGTCAATTCATTTCTGGCAAGGGTTATTTTCTTGGCTTGTGGACATACGCCTCCTTGTTATGTTTTTGTATGGAGTTTCCTCAGTGTGTGCACAGGGAGAGAGAAAGGAAGCTCCGTGGTGTCTTTTCTCATAGAGACACTAATTCTATCAGATCAGGGACCCTCCCTTTAGGCCTCATTTAACTCTAATTACTTCTGTAGAGTTCTCAACTCCAAATACAGCTACACTGGGTGCTAGGGCTTCGACATATGAATTTGAGGAGGCACATTTATCCATAACGGAGGTCATGACACAGCAATATGTTCAGTAAAGATTCATCATATTATGGTCTACTGACTGCAGAATTACATAGTCAGTAATCTTCTAGCTGATACCTCATGGGCAGAAGAGAAAAACAGTAAGGTTAAGGAAGAAATGCAACAAAGGGGATCTTCACTGCTTTTGCAAATATCTCGGCCTCCCATGCCCCTCATTTTCCCTTTTACTCAATTGATGAGAGCCAAATACTGTTTATACTGAGGCATCTGCTGATTCACGTTGATCTACAGCAGCTGAACGGTACTGGAGAAAAATTACAGAGCTGTGCTTGCTAATTTCATAGCAATACTGCTTGATCTTCATATCACTCCTTTGGGAAATTCCCTTTCCCATTCTCAAGAATGACTACACATTTTATTGTCTACTAAATCTTCAAAAAATGTCTTGCCCATTTAGTATCAGTGGATGAATTTGTTACATAATTCCTACAAAAGTGCATACAACACTACATAAATTAATTAACTTAATGACAGTTTCGCCTACCTGCTTGTACTTTGTGATAATGAAGTGCTCCTGCTTCTGTATAAGGCCTGGTTCCCATATGCTGTTGTACCCTAAAGGACTTCACTTCTTCAATTACGCCTTTCTCTTCTACATGCTTAATTTAGTCTTTTCTCCCAATCACAGTTAGTAAACATGTCTCGGTATCACTAATTTTAAAGAAATACACTAATGGACTAAATACACTAAATACACTAAATCAGATATTTTGCTTTCTTTTTAATCCTCCACTAATCTCCTGCTTGAATTATCTTCTCTCCTTTATAGGAAACATATCAACAAAATTGTCTACACTCACTCTTTTTACTTCCTCACTTTTCATTAACTTTTCAGCACACTCTTCTAAATTAGTAAACGTCACCAATAACCTACGTCTTGCCCAAATCAATGATCATGTTTACATTTAGTGTTTTGTTTTCTTTTTTTTTTTTGCTTGTTTGTTATTGGTTTTGTTTTTGTTTTTGAGACAGAGTCTCGCTCTGTCACCCAGGCTCAAGTACAATGGTGTGATCTTAGCTCACTGCAAGCTCCGTCTCCCGGGTTCATGCCATTCTCCTGCTTCAGCCTCCGGTGTAGCTGGGACTACGGGCACTACCACCACACCTGGCTAATTTTTTTTTTTTTTTGGTAGAGATGGAGTTTCACCATGTTAGCCAGGATGGTCTGGATCTCCTGACCTCGTGATCCACCCACCTTGGCCTCCCAAAGTGCCTGGATTACAGGTGTGAGCCACCCTGCCCGGCCACATTTAGTGTTCTTAACTCCTCAGCAGTTTAATGTTTGCCACTCTTTACCCCTGAAATACAGAAATCTCTAGACTTTTTGATATTACCTAAAGCTTATTTTATTTCTCCTTCACTTGCTCTTCTTTGTCACTGTCCTTGATTCTTTCTTTCTCCATTGTCTGGCCTCTAAATGTCAGATTACGGCATGGGCTTGGTTCTGAAACTTTTTCTTGTCTAACAAACTTTTTTCTTCGTAAATAATCATGTCAGTTTCCTTATTTTTAAATGCCATTTATTGACCCATAAATCCTAACTAAAAAATTCTAATCTAGTATTCTCCCTTGACTTATAACCTTTTAATAGCCTCTCCAACTAAAAGACATTCAATGATTTAACTGTCCAAAATGTAACTACTAATTTATCTCTCTACATTTGTTCTCCAAGTTTCCTTGCCACAGTAAATGGTATCAACATACATTCTTACCTTAGCAGTCATCAGTGTCATCTTTCCTCTTCACAATTTATAACCAATCTATTCGTAAGTCGTCTAAGTTCCATTGCTGAATTATATCCTGAATCCAACCATTTCTCACCAATTCCAGTCCTTTCAAGTTTTGAATCTCTAACTCCTGGATTACCGAAACAGACCATTAATGGTTTCCCTGGCTCTACCCTCAACTCTCTTTGGCTTTTCCACTCCCAACACTGTAGCCCATTCATTGCTCAGCAGCCATCACGTGATTTTTAGCACATCATGTAATCTTCCTGCTTATGCTTCTTTTGTGGCTCTCCGTGGAAAATAGAATAAAATCCGAGGAGGTCCTATTGAACTGGCTTTTACTACCTTTCCCTGCTTCATTGATCCATTTCATTTAGCAGCACATTTCAGCCACAGCCACAGTGATCACCACACCCCTACCTCCTATTTTTCAAAAGCACTAAACGCCTTTTTTTTTTTTTTTCTCAGTGATGTTACACTAGATTTTATTTGATTGCGACTACCTGCCTCTACACTTCTGGTTCCTATCCACCTGTTATCCTATTTTAGTTTCTTCATATGTATTTAATTTCTGTATTGCTATGGTTTTGTTGTGTCCCTCAAAAAACATGTGTTAAAAACTTAATCCCCGGCCGGGCGCGGTGGCTCAAGCCTGTAATCCCAGCACTTTGGGAGGCCGAGACGGGCGGATCACGAGGTCAGGAGATCCAGACCATCCTGGCTAACATGGTGAAACCCCGTCTCTACTAAAAAATACAAAAAACTAGCCAGGCGAGGTGGCGGGCGCCTGTAGTCCCAGCTACTCGGGAGGCTGAGGCAGGAGAATGGCGTAAACCTGGGAGGCGGAGCTTGCAGTGAGCTGAGATCCGGCCACTGCACTCCAGCCTGGGTGACAGAGTGAGACTCCGCCTCAAAAAAAAAAAAAAAAAAAAAAAAACTTAATCCCCAATGCAACAGTGTTGGGTGGTGGGGCCTAATGGTAAGTGTTTGGGTCACAAGCACTGCACCCTCATAAATGAATTAATGTTGATTATAAAAGGTCTGAGGCTGCACATTCAATCTGTTGCTCTAGCTCCTTTCCTCTCTTGACCTGCCAACTTTCACCATGTGATGATGTGATGCAATGATCTTCACTAGATGTCAGTGCCATTATTTTGCACTTCCTACCCTCCAGAACCAATAGCCAAACAAATTTCTGTTCATTATAAATTACCATGTCTGTGGTATTCTGTTATAGCAGCATAAAACAGACTAAGACACACGTCACCCTCTTTTATTTTGTTTTATTATAATCAGTGACTAGAACCTTGCTGCCCAACACTGTAACCATTACCCACACGTGATCATTGGGCACTTAAAATGTGGTTATTTCCTATTGGTAAATGCTGTTAGTATAAAATTCATGCCAAATTTTGAATACTTGCTATAAAAGAATGTAAAATATGTGAATAATTTTTTCTTAGCTAGATGTTGAAGTGATAATACTGTGGATATATTTGTTTAAATCAAATATAATGTTATGCTTCTTCTTACCTATTTCATTTTACTTTTTATCATAGCTTATAAAAATGTTAAGTTATATGGGTGCCTCTAACTAAGTTTCATAAGTTGACAAAGAAATGGTTATAACAATCTATGCCTATTTGGTGAAGAAAATCAAGAAGAGAATGTGTTTAATCAGACAGAAAGGGAAAAGACAGAATTTTTAAACTTGATAAAAGGATTGAGAAGTTTATATGTGAGAATAACTAATAACACCAGTCTAGGAACATTGAAATAAGAGAAGAAAAGACAACTTATACAGCTCAATATGAAATCAACTTCTAAATTTTCAATAAGCATAATAGCATAGCATGTATTTGGTATAGGAAAAAATATAGGATGAAAACTCTAAATAATGGAAATGTGTCTATGTAAAATTAACGAGGTTATGAGAAAAATGACTCTTTAAATATTGAAGAAAAGTGGTTATTCAGTACGTAAACTTAGAATTGTTGCTTAAAAGGGGAAAAATGCAAAAAAAAAACTGTAGAGATGTGTAACATGTTTTAACAGTGAAAATCTTTAGCTGAGTAGAGAGTTAGTGATTTTAGAAAATCTGCCCTTTCTAGCATTTTCTTACGTTTTCTGCAGAGTACATGCTCTTTTATTGTTAAATATGTATACTTTATTTCATATGTTTATAATATATATGCAGTATATATTTTTAGAAAACAAAATAGCAATTACTAGGTGATATTAGGCACATAAAAACAACAACTAATGAAGAAAAAACAATTTTATGTCTATTAAATTTAGTAAAGGCCAAAAATTTATCACCTTTAGTCTAGTCTCTACATTTTTAATGGGCATTAATAATAATAACTGACATTTACAGATGTGTGTGTGTCCCATTTCTTACAGTGCCAAAAATATCTTTTATCTGACCCATATATATTATGGCTATTAATCCCTTGTCAGATGAATAGTTTATAAATATGTTTTTTTTTTTTTTTTTCCATTCTATGGGATGTCTTTTCACTTTGTTGATTACTTCCTGGGCTGTGCAGAACTCATTCTCTTATTTTACATAACGAGATCCAGAACCAGAAAACAATGACAACTATAATAATAACAATAATACTTGAGCTTGCAATTACCTGGAGCAGCAGCTTTAGTTTCTTTCTTTCTTTCTTTTTAAGTAACTATGTGTATTTTGTTCCCTAAGACATTCTATACTTTGATAGAATTGTTCCTGCTTAAAGAGGCAAAGAATCCTCTTAGCAATAAATTGAATGGTGATCATTAGATAAGGAATATTATGTGGCATAATGGAGAATGCATTTAGCAACTCTTTTGAGGTACGGTGAAGTTTTTCCTTAATAGTTTATTTTTATATTAGACTTTTATCAAAGCTGAGAGTATATCAATCTCGACTTTTGAAAAAGCATTCTTTGTTTCAATTACCTTTCTTGTACATATGTATATGTATTTTATGTAGATATACATGAAAATATATATATGTATATATGAATATGTATTTCATGTAGCTATACAGCTACATATGTATATATCTACATTTATGTAGACATATGTATATATTTGTATATAACCATAGATATATATGTATTGTACAAGAACTTTTCTTGGACAAAACTTTTATATATGGCATTATTTTAGAGTAAATATAATCTTCACAAAAGCATTTTGTTTCTACCTATGTCCTCCCAGTATCAATCACCTCTATATTTTCTTTGCTGAGTAAAAGAATAACCTGCTGCAGCTTGCCATTCATCAGTTTCCTGAAATGAAACTTATTAGAATAAGAACATGATGAATTTTCCCATTTCTGTATGTCCAATCAGTCTGTTCATTGTCTGAGAGTGCACCCGATGACTAAAGATGTCAGTTGTGTCTCTCCAGGTTCTTCCAGTAGCCTATTGCTTTAATCCAGCTGCTGCTTTGCATTTGAAAACTAAATCAGCCTCAACATTTCACGGTCTTTTTGATCTTGGGTTTTATGATAATGAGATTTTGGCTACAGAAATCATCATTCGGAGAATTCAAACAGATTTTAGCACCTGTTAGCAGGTGTTAAAAAATAAGAATCTCGCTTAATTTCTTCCATTCTTTTGATTTAACTCATCTTTAATTAAAAACATTTTGTCATCAAAAGAGCTCTAGAAAATGAAGAAAATACTTATGCACTTTTACTTCTATTTTATTATTATATCTGTCTTGAATTGTCAATTCTCAATTTGTCCTTCTCCAAAATGGGGAAAGAAGATGGAATAATTAGTGTTTTGCTGAGTCACCAGATGGACATTTCTGTAGTAATAAAAATAGCCAGAAATATATTTAACCTAATAGTGTCACTGATGCAGTGAAAATAAGAGAGGTTGTAGTCCATGGAGCAGTGTTCATGCCCAGTTTAAGGGTTCATTACCAGAACTGTTACAGAAAACCGTATCATGTTCTGTTTTTAATCATCTGAAAAAAAGATGTGGTTAGGCTTAACGATTTCCAAGGCTGCTTTTGTAGCTAAGATAATATATATCAATGTTAGAAATTTGTATTTAAAAGCTTTTGAGCTACACAAATACTTGGTGTGCTATGATTATTATTTATGAAAGATCCCGATAAATAAAATTTTGCTGAACTTATTGACTATGGGAAAACCAAGGCTCCTATTTTGTCTGTTTTTTTAAATGTTGAGTGAATAGTTTTTCACCAGAATTGCAATACAAAAGTATATATAATAGGATTTTAAAATTATGAACATTTAAATATATTCAATACATCTTCCATAAATGAAGTAATAAAACACTTTTCTTTTTGATGCTTAATTTAATAGAAACTTGGAAACAAATATCAAATTTACAAGTACATCTAAAGATACATAGCTGTGTTTTGAAAAACGCTCTGACCTAAGAAATCTTCAAATTGGAAGTCTACTGGGGTCTATATGACCACATTTACCTTGGCTATACAAGCCTGTTCAAAGGTTCCCTACGTCTTTGTTTACGCGATATGCTACTACTTCCCCCTGTCCTTCAGAGTTGTCTCTCAGACTTCTTTACCGATTCTTTAGACTTCAGTTTTCAGCTTTCTTTTCTCATTCTTCTTATTCGGTAAAAGATATTGCATTTCATTCATTCAAATAACTTTAATTGTTACTACTTACAAAATAGCCTGAATTTTGCATTCTATTCAAGCTTCTGAAGCCATCCAGAATATACCACTTTGGCATAAGGATTATTTTAAGCCAAAAACACTTGAAAAACAGAAGATTTAAACAGAGCATTCTAATCTACTATTTTTTCTTGCCTACAGGAGATAAAAACTCCCATTTTAAAGTCACCTTCCCTGTGTCAGGAGAAAAGAAACATTCTTCTATGGGGACTCATAGCTGAGAAAATTCTATACAAAAAGACCATGCTAAAAAAATTTTTATCTTCCTTTAGCCTCTCCAAATAATTTAGTTACTTTTCTGTAATTCCCTCTCTTTGATCAATCTAATAGAAAATCATATGGATTTTCCCACT
Organism: Trachypithecus francoisi; assembly: GCF_009764315.1. Classification (NCBI taxonomy): domain Eukaryota; kingdom Metazoa; phylum Chordata; class Mammalia; order Primates; family Cercopithecidae; genus Trachypithecus; species Trachypithecus francoisi. Next base: position 68,166,194 of record NW_022681454.1, read on the forward strand.
TCTTTGGGTCTTCATTTCCTTATGAGGGCTTCTATGTCACATAAAACTTAATATTAAATTGGTATTCTTTTGTCCTTTTAATCTATCTCATGCCAATTTAATTTGGGGGGCAAGTCAGGGACCCTAAGAGGGTAGCAGTAAAGTTTTACCTCTTGTAGTTACTTTATATCTGCCTTAAGTCTTTATGGCTGATTTCAGGGTAAATTTGAGTACAAACTTCAGATTCCTTTGTCACAAAACAGGGAAAAGAACATATTTTCACAGTGCATTTAAGTATTAGGACAAGAATGATACCCCTGACATTTGAGAATGGTTGAGAAATAGTGGATATTATCCTCAAGAGGAAAAGGGTTCTAAAGATGTAACAGCAATATTCAAACATTTAAGTAAATGGTTTCAAGAGGAGGAGAACAAAGCATGTACTCCTCTTAAAAGTGCTTTTAAAACTGGAACGAGAATAAGAACTATATCGAATTTATAATTTTTCATCATACTAACATATTGTGAAATTTAAGGTGCCAATAAAATGACTCAGAAGATTTTTGTTGTATTGATTATTGAAAGTGGGCATAGATTTAAAGAGTTTGAGATACCTGACATATGTTATTGAAAGAAGAATTTAAATTTTCTACACGTGGTGAAAGTTTGTACCTAAAATCTATGTTTGGAAACTACAATGAGTAAAATTTTTATGAGTAAAATTATAAATTCTCTAACAATCTAAATTTTAATGCATTTTATTAGATATATGTGGAGCACCATCTTTTATAAGAATAGTAATCCAAATGCAAGACTATATCACGTTTAGTATTATACAGACTGTTACTACCCGAGAAACTATGAAAAAGCAGAGGTGGTGATTCCCATTACACTATATTCTCATTGAAAATTTCTTTTTTGATATCTGCAAAACACAGATGAGTCTTGGGAGAAGAGAAAAACAATGTATATCATACCAGATGGTATCTTCCATTGCAGCTGCGGTTCCAGATGTGGTCTTTTTATTGGACTAAATAAATATAGTCTCTGGAAATTGTTATTCAGCTATTATGACTACTGTGTAATAGACCATTATTGTAATGGACTCTAATAAATCACCTCTCTCTCTATCTATTCACTAATCTAATCTCTTCATTCATTAACTCTGGGCTTAGCCATGTGACTTACTTCCGGCAATGGGATTGTAGCAAAAGTGACCCAAGAGGCTCAAAGAGTGCTCATACAATAGGGCTGTCCTCTTTTGCTTGTTGCTTTTGGAAATTAGTAACAATGCAAAGAAGCATTGGCTAGTCTGTTGGAGACAGGTGGCCAGACAAAAGCTAGAATCAATTTTCAGACATTTGAGTGATGCCTTCTTTGATCATTTAATCCTGATCAAACTGGCAAATTGCTGGAGCCACATAAAGACTTCAAGTAGGACAGAGAAAAGTACAAAACTGAGCCCAGCTAAAATTACTTGCCCACAGGATTGTGAGCCAAATAAAATGACTGTTGTTTTAACTTTTGGGAAAGAGAATGAAGGCAGCCAAAGAGAATGAAGGAGGCCAAAGAAAAATGCCATGACCAATTGCCAAAAGACACAAGCTGACCTCTATAACAGCTTCTACTTGTAAGTCTGAGTCCAATGCCAAAATAAGATGTTTTAAGAATAATAATTAAAGGTCAAGCGTGGTGGTTCACACCTGTAACCCTACACTTTGGGAAGCTGAGGCATACAAATCACTTGAGGCCAGGAGTTCAAGACCAACTTGGCCAACATAGTGAAATCTTGTCTCTATTAAAAATACAAAAATTAGCCAGGCATGGTGCTGCATGCCTGTAGTCCTAGCTACTTGGGTGGTTGAGGCAGGAGAATCACTTGAACCCGGGAGGCAGAGGTTGCAGTGAGCCAAGATCGTGTCACTGAACTCTAGCCCGGGTGACAGAGCAAGATTCTCTCTCAATAATAATAATACAGAAATAAATAAGATCAGACATCATATCTTTAACAAAATGAGGAATCAGCAAAAAACAATACATAATAAGGGGTAAAGCAAATTTTATTAATTTTCTAGGTCTGCTGTAAAAAAGTACTACCAATTTAGTGAATTAAAGTAATAGAAATGTATTGCCTCTGAGTTCTGGATGTCAGAAATATAAAATCAGGATATTGGTAATGTTCCATGTCACTCTTTCACCTTTTCACGATGATGTGTAATTTTTGGCATTCATTGGCTTGTAGATTCATCACTCCAATCTCTGACTTTAACTTTATATAGTGTCCTCTCTGTGTATTCACATGGCCATTTTCTCTTACAGACAGAATTAATTTTGAACTTGAGGCCCAATCTACTCTAGTATAATCCCATCTTAAATAATTACATTTATTAATACAATAATCATATTACCAAATACGATCACATTAGGAGGTTCTGAAGGTTAGGACAACATACTTTTTTTTTTTTTTTTTTTTTTTTGGCGGGGGAGTGGCACGATTCAATTCATATAACCATTCTATAAACTAACTCAGAAATTGTACAGTTAAAGATTTAGTAGAGTCACACTTTAAACATCAATTATTACTATATCATATATATTTTAAAATGTATGGGAAAGATTAAATATGTTAGTCAAGATAAAGAGGATATGTTTGAAGGATCGCAAGTGAACAATGAGATGTAAAAACTCTAATGTGAGAGAAAAAAATACAGTGAATTCACTTTATGGTAAATTACCTGTTGCAAAAAAAAGAGTGAACTTGATGACCAAAGAAATTATCTAAAATGAAACGTAGAAAGTGTCTAAAATTAAAATAATATATCATCAGTTTGGAAACAACTTCAAGTAGAAAAACACACATGTTTTTGGAGTCACCAATTTATACAGATGAAATGGGCATAATTATGACAATATTCTAGAAAATAGTAGCCAAAAATTTTTAGATGTCAGTGAATCTTTAAAACCACTGTCAGTCATTTTAGGCTGCTCTAGTAAAGCACCATAGGCTGAGTGGCTTATAAATCATAGACATTTATTTCTCACAATTCTGGAGGCTGCAAGTCTGAGATCAGGATACCAACATGGTTGGTTTCTAGTGAGGGCACTCTTCCAGTTGTAGACTGCTGACTTTGCATTGCATCCTCATGTAGTAGAAAGACAGCAGGCTAGCTCTCTAGCTTCTTCTTATGAGATATTCACTCATGTTATTCATGAGGGCTTCACCATCGTGATTTCATTACCTCCCAAAAGTCTCACCTCTAAACACCATCACAATGGGGATTAAATTTCAAAATGTAAATTTTTGTGATATACAAAAATTTAATCTCTAATAATCACTTGCCCAAGAAACTCAATAAACCCAAAAGAAGAACAAAAACATATAGCAATCTACACCAAAGCATAAACAAGTTGCTCCAGCTTAATAAACAGAAAATCTTGAATGCAAGCAAAGAAAAAAATAAAAAGCACCTTATATGCATCGAAACAAGGATTTGTTGTTTAAAATAATACAGGTTGGTGTGGTGCCTCATGGCTGTAATCCCAGCACTTTGGGAGGCTGAGGCGGGTGGATCACCTGAGGTCAGGAGTTTGAGACTAGCCTGGTCAACATGGTAAAATCCTGTTTCTACTAAAATTACAAAAATTAGTCGAGCATGCTGGCATGCACTTGTAATCCTAGTTACTCAGGAGTCTGAGGCAGGAGAATTGCTTGAGCCTGGGAGGCAGAGGTGGAGTGAGCCAAGATCACCCCGCTGAACTCCAGCCTGGGCACAAAGTGAGACTCCATCCCAAGAAGAAAATAATTAAATAAATGAAAATAAAACAATACAAATAAGATTTCATGTAATGCTAACCACAATGATAAATATAAAAGGTCATATTATATTTTGGGTTTGTAATTCCTCCTTTTTTACTATTTCATTAGAAAGATAAAAGTGTTAAACACTAATTATAAGTCAATGCTAATGGACAAACATTGGATAAAATGTAATTTATGACAATAACCACATAAAGGGGCATGGAGCTAGATAGAAACAGAGTGAATGTATTCTGTTTAAGCTAAATTGGTTTCAATTAAAACTAGACTGGTATAAATTTGGTATGACAACTGCAATCTCCATGGTAACCACTAAAATAAAAATTTAAAAAACAGAAAAAATAATAAAAGAGGAGTCAAATGGTACAGTGGAAAAATTCAATCAAATATTTAAAAAAGTGGTATTGGACAGATTCAATGCAATTCCTACCAAAATCCAAATGGCACTTTCAGCAGAAGTAGGAAAAAATATACTAAAATACACATGAAATTTCAAGAGACTCCAAGTAGCCAAAATAATCTTGGAAAAGAAAAACAAAGTTAGTCAATCTATACTTCCCAATTTCAAAACTTACTATAAAGCTAGAGTAACAAAAACACTGTGGTAATGCCATAAGGATAAACATATCAACAAGCAGAACTGGCTTGACAGCCTAGAAATAAACCTAGACAAATTAATTTTTGATAAGAAAACCAAGGCCATTCAGTAGGGAGAGAAATCTTTTCAACAAATGATGTTAAGATACCTGGATAATCACATTTAAAAAAAAAAAAAAATGTGATTGGGGCCAGACGCAGTGGCTCACGCCTGTAATCCCAGCACTTGAGGAGGCCAAGGCAGGAGTATCACAAGGTCAGGAGATCGAGACCATCCTGGCTAACACGGTAAAACTCTGTCTCTACTAAAAAAATGCAAAAGTATTAGCCAGGCGTGGTGGCAGGTGCCTGTAGTCCCAGCTACTCAGGAGGCTAAGGCAGGAGAATGGCCTGAATCCGGGAGGTGCAGCTTGCAGTGAGCCAAGATCATGCCACTGCACTCCAGCCTGGGTGACAGAGTGAGACTCCATTTCAAAAAAAAAAAAAACAAAAAAAAATGTGGTTGGACTACTACTTCACTTGTACACAAAAAATTGACTCAAAATGGATTAATTATCTAATTATATGAGCTAAAACTATAAAACTAATAGAAGAAAACATTAGAATAAATGGTTACCCCTCATATTTGAGAATGACTTGCCAATTCAACAACAAAAGCATAGGTAACAAAACAAAAAATGATAAATTAAGCTTCATCAAATTTTAAAACCACTGTGCATCAAAAGACACAATAAAGAAAGTAAACGTGAGATAAAATATGTGTAATATATATATATTTGATAAGGGTTTAGTATTCAGAATATATGAATAACTCTTACAACTCAGCAACAAAAAGGCAAGTATTTCAAATAAAAATATACAAAGAAATCAAATACACCTCACTCCAAAGGAAATATACAAATAAACAATGAACACATGAAAAGATGTTTATCATCATTGATCATTAAAAGAACACAAATCAAAACCACAGTAAGTTACTACTTTACACCTGTTAGCAAAAAAGTGACTAAGGCAGGAGTATCAATCAATAGATGTTTATTGAACTAAAGTTTCAGGCTGCACCTGGGAAAAACACATGTCACATTTGTTACCTGTGCTTTTCCATATATGGTTTGGCGAACTCAGTATACAAAGGGGAAAGAACGAGCAGTATAGAGAAAAGGGAGAGAGAAGACAGTGAGGCGAATGGTTACTTTGTAGTAAGGATCTAATAAGTGCTCAGTGAATCTACATTTTATATAAGATAAGGGAAAATGAACAGAGAAAGTAGAAGAAAAAGTCAATTGTGCTTCCATCTCGATGTACACAGAAGGATGATTTCTGACTCTGTCCTTGTTCTGTATCTGTGAAGATAAGCTCATAATCAACATATAATCAGTTTGAGATTTAAAAGAACTCTGATTCAGAGCTGGTTTATTGGGGGAATATTTATCCTGGAAGACATAGGGGCTCACAAGGAATTTATTTGTGAATAATGTGTGAGAGAGGCCATCTGGGGGAAGTATATGATTTTCTATCCCTTTGGGTACCTGGCTTAGGCATAAGGCTATGTCACTGTGAAATTACAGCTGTCTGTTTGGAGAAGGCAGTACTGCATGACACAGTTCCCAAGCTTAACTTTTGCTTTGCCAAAGTGAGTTTGCAGTCATAAGGTTTTATTTTCTTTCACACATCCCTATGATGACTATAATAAAAATAAAATCAGAAAAAAAAAATAAAAAAGTGTTGGTGAGGATGTGGAAAAATGGAAACCTTCCTACACTGCTAATGGGAATGTTATGTGATGTAGGCATGGTAGAAAATGTGTGGGCAGTTTTGTAAAAAGTTAAACATTGAATGACCATGGAATTTGGCAATACCACTTCCAGGTATGTGCAAGAAAGATGAAAACATATGTTCACACAGTAACCTGTACACCAATGTTCACAGCAGCACTACTTATAATAGTGAAAAGGTGGAAAATACCCAAATATCCATCAATGGATAAATGGATTAACACATTGTGGTATATACATACAATGAAATATTATTCAGTTACAAAAATGAAAGACATACTAATACATGCTACAACTTGAGTGAACGTTAAAAATACTATACTAAGGGCAAGAAGGCAGATAGAAAATGTCACATTTATGATTCCTTTTATGTGCAATATCTAGAGTAGGCCAATCCAGAGAGATAGAAAGCTAGTGAGTGGTGGCTAGGTGCTAGGGATGTGGTAGTTTGGAGTGATTACTTAATGAATACAAGATTTTTTCTGGAGTGATTTTTTTTTTAAACTAGAGAGAAGATGTTGTTGAATAACATTGAGAATGCATTAAATGCCACTGAATTTAATATTTTAAGATAGTTAACTTTCTGTTATATTAATTTCACATAAACTGAAAAAAATCTTTTAAAAAAGAATGAAAGAATAGATTTTGCCATATGTCATACAGTTATTAAATACATAATAAAGAATAAGGTAAATGATCGTATGGCAATAAAGTATACATCTTTGATAAAATGAATAAAACTGTTGAAAGGCACAAGCTGCCAAATCTTATGTAGAAAAAATTAACATTTTATGTTAAGAAATTTAATTCTTAGTAAAAAGAAATTGCTGTGATGAATACTTCTGGCCCAGATAATTTCACAGGTAAATTCTATCATGTATTTAAGAAAAAAATAGTACCAATTATACATTCTGGAACATAAAATATATATAAAAAAATAACTTCAACTAATTTTTGTAAGAATAGCATTAACATGACATCAAAGTCAAACAAAAGTCTTACAAGTAAATAAAATTAAAGACCAACATTTTTCTCGTGAATGTAGATAGATACCAACATTCTAAATACAATTATTACAAAAAATCCACCTACTTATCAAATGCTGAGGGTATTATAAACAAATTCAAATTAATCACAGCAATTTATGATTGGTTTATATTTTTAAGAAATCAAGGTAAATCAAACGATGGAAAACCATGTTTACATCAAACAAATGCAAGAAAATGCATTTGACTAAAATAAATGCCTATTCAACATACAAACAGTAAAATAACAAGTCAAATTTCTCTATCTAGTAGAGGGTATCCCCCCACACATAACAAAACCTGTAGCTTCTATTCAATTGGGGAACATTCAATAATTTCCCCCTATGATTGGGAATAAGGCAAGTATATCTTTTCTCACCGCTTTTATTGAACGTTGTATTTTAGGTTCTAGTCAGTACAATAACACAGCAAAAATAAAATAAAATGCATTCAAATTGGAAGGTAAGAAGTTAAACTGACTTTATTCTTAGATGACATATTTGTACAAAAAAATCTATGACATTTATGAGAAATACGTTAATTTTGAAAGGTCTCATCTCAAGATTTGCAGTCAATATACAAAAGTCAACCATATTTTTATATAACTTAAAAAATTGAAAACTGAATTAAATTTAAATTAATATTAGTGCCACTCACAATAGCATAAACATGGCATGCTTAGGTCTGATGTTAAATGTTTTCAAGATCTTTACACTGAACACTACAACACATTGTAGAGAACAAATAAAAATGAATTAAATAAATGGAGTAATGTGCCAAATTTATGGATTTGAAGACTCAAAATTGTCCTGAAGTTAATATATATATTTAAGATAAGTTCTTCATCATTTTGCCTCACAAAATCTGACTAATACATGTCATCTTCTACTAGTTTTTGGAATGCACTCTGGGATGATTAAAACTTCCTTCTAGGGTTGAGTGTTCCTATCCACATATAAAATCATTTTGTTGTGTCCTATGATCTGACAGGTCTGCCACAAATGTTTGGTCCCAGAAAATCAATTAGCATCCTAACAGGCTATTTTTGAAGATTTTATTAAGCTAATTATAAAATACATATGGCAATAAAATGCACTGAAGGATAGCTAAGTTGTATTAAATAATAAAATTGAGAACTGATACTACCAGATTGCACGATATACTACAGATCTTCTATAATAAAGCTACTGTGGTCCTGACAAAAACATTGGCTTACAGATCAATGGAACAAAATGAAATATTGAGAAACAGACATATATATTATCAAGTGATTTTCATTAAAATTTTTAAGATAATTTAATGAGGGTGTGATATAAGAAAACTTCTAAAATGGAGCCCAATAAACTATATTTTATATTCCCAACCCTGTGTAATTCACTTATCTTAAACAGGGGAGGAACTGAGTGAGTTGCTTGTAACCAACAGACTATGACAAAGTCAATGGGTGTCATTTCCAAGATTAGATTATGGGTGTTACAGTTCTGTTAGAATTTACCTAGGTTTTCCAGTTTTCACTCAAAACTCTTGCCCTCTCTAGGGCGAGAAAACAAAAAGCTTTCAATTTGTCTTGACTCCTTTACTGGCTTTGATGAGGAAAGCTGCCAGTTTTGGGCTGCCCCGTGGAGACCCCCACATGACAAGTTATTGAGAATGAACTCTAACTTTATTCTTAGCTAAAGTTAGTAACAAACAGAGCCATAGTTACAAGATCTCTAGGGCGTTGATTTTTCTGGCCTGAAACCTCTGTGTCTGCCACACCTTTGCCCAGGTTCTTCTCCAGGTTCTTGTCCTCCATCCAAGAAGAAGGATGTCCTGCATCCAGGAAGAATGAGGTAGCAGACAAGTGAAGAGTGAAGGGTGAAGAAGTTTTATTTACTGTTAGAAAAGCCCAGAGGAGTGGGTAGCTCTCCTGCAGGCAGGTGGTTCCATCTACCTCTCTGCAGTACTCCTCTCTGCAGTTGGTTGCCCCATTGTCTCCAGCTATCAGCAGAGAGGATACTCCTCTCTGCAGCAAGTCATCCTGTCCCATCAGCTCCCTGCTCTCTTCCTCCTCAGGCCATCCTCCATCTTGCTCTGGCTGAGCCCAGGCCCAGAGCTTTGATGTACCCCAAACGGGAGGAAGTGCTTGCCCATTGGTCCATGAGCTGCCATGGGCGGGCTGGAAGAAGCAATGCGTGTTCCCACTCTGGTCTGCCGAACTGGCAGCTTGCCCCAAGTCCTTCAGGTTCTCCCTGGCTCAAAGGTGGGGTCTTACTGGGGACCTGCCTCTCCACTCAGGAATCAGTCTGCCTCCAGCTGCCATTCATGACCCTCAGGCTTGGCGCCATCTCCCATTCAGAGATCGGAGTAGGCACTGGGAATGGAGAGAGGCCAGGCAAACACCCCTGAGCCTGCAGGGATAATCATCTTTCCTGGGGCATCGGATGGTGCAGGCTGCAGAGACACCCAGTTACTGCCGTCATCAACCATCATCATTACAGACAACCTTAAGCCATGGAATTCTGGCAACAGCCACATAAGAGAGCTTAGGAGTGGCTTGAAGTGTACATATGAGATCCACTTTTTTTTTTTTTTTTTTTTTTTTTTTTTGAGACGGAGTCTCGCTCTGTCGCCCGGGCTGGAGTGCAGTGGCCGGATCTCAGCTCACTGCAAGCTCCACCTCCCGGGTTCACGCCATTCTCCTGCCTCAGCCTCCTGAGTAGCTGGGACTACAGGCGCCCGCCACCTCGCCCGGCTAGTTTTTTTTTTTTGTATTTTTAGTAGAGACGGGGTTTCACCGTGTTAGCCAGTATGGTCTCGATCTCCTGACCTCGTGATCCACCCGTCTCGGCCTCCCAAAGTGCTGGGATTACAGGCTTGAGCCACCGCGCCCGGCCTCGAGATCCACTTTTTTTTTTCTTGTTTGAGACAGGATGTCACTATGTTGCCCAAGTTGAAGTGTGGTAACTTGATCATATAGCCCACTGCAACCTCAAACTCCTGGGCTCAAGCAATCATCCTTCCTCAGCCTTCAGATTACCTGGGACTAGGGGTGGAAGACACCACTACTGGCTAATTTTGTTTTTTGGTAGAGACATTCTTGCTATGTTGCTCAGGTAGGTCTGGAACTCCTAGTCTCAAGTCATCCTCCCACCTTCCTAGTTGCTGCGATTGTAGGTGTGAGGCACCTGGTTTGGGCCAACATCTTAACTGACATTTTGTAGAGAGCTTAGAGCAGAGAATCTAGCTAAGTTACGCCCTGATCCCTTATCCACAGAAACTGTTAGATAATCAAAGTGTGTTATTTTAAGCTACTAATTTTGAGGGTAATTTGCTATTAAAACAGTAGATAAACTATAGAAAGTGTTACATACTTCAACAAAACATCCAGAATCACTTGATATCTTTTTATCTACATATTTTTAATGTACCTCAACTCTGACCTCAGGTTTAGATGAGAGACATGAAATATATTGAAGTTAATTCTTAAAACTTGTAGTAGAAAATGTATGAAGAAATCCCTTGGCCTTAGGGTAGAATTTTAGGACACTGAAAACATAAACCATATAATTAAAATAATGATAAATTAGACTTCAATGAAATTAAAATTTAATTGATCTTTGAAATATACTTTAATAAAATTCACAATCTGGAAAAATTTGCACAATAAATGCTTCTGACAAGAAATAGGTATTCTATCCACACACACACACACACACAAACATAAGTTCAACTTAAAACTAAGGCACATAATTTAAAATTGGACAAAAGAGATGAGCAGATATTTACAAAAATTTTTATAAATGGCCAATAAGCACAGAAAAAAAATCAACATTATTAATCATCAAATAAATATAAATAAACATCACTATAAAATTACATGCATAATTCTATGTATAGTTAACATGGCTAAAATTAAAAAAAACTAAAAATATCAAATTTTAGATACATGGGAAACAATGGAAACTTTCATAAGCTACGAATGAGAATATCAAATGAAACAATTATTTTTGTGAAGATTCTGAGTTTCTCATAAATTTAAACATGAACTTGCCATATGGAAAATCAATTATACAACTAGCTTATTCACCAAAAATTATGAAAAGAAATGTCCATGCAAACATTTGTATACAAATCTTTGTGGCAGTTTTATTAAAAATTGTATAAAATTTGGAACAATTTTGATCAATATGTGATTAGATGAACAAATGGTAGTATATCCATACAGTGCATGATATAATGATAATTCCACTCAGAAAAAAAAATTAACAAACTTCAGATATATGCAAAACACTGGTATGTCTCCAAAGTATTTTACTAAATTAAAAACAAACACACACACAAGTAAATCCTACATAATTTTTTTATATAACCATACATTGAAGGAAGATATCACACACCTTTTTAAAGCATTTGAACACTAATGCTCAAGTGATAGCAGTCTTTGGATAATAAAGTATGTGTAGGGCGGCTACCATGTTCTTTACCCACAACTTGAAACAAAGACCATATAAGTAAATGAGATCCAGTCACTGTTTCCAGTGTGTGTTATGTTAACTTCCATCAGTACTAATTGCAAAATTTATCATAGTGGTGGGTGTTTCATGTACCTTCAAAATGGAGGCAGTGTTACATTTGAGTACATCCACAATCAGGAGTCACTTCAATTATCAAGACTTATTTAACTGGTACTGCCATAAAGATATAGTTTATTTGAAGATAAAAATTAAGTGGTGACTCTCCTTAATCTCACAATAACTTACTCACTATCTTTTAAGAGCAGAACCAAGCCATTCATGAGGGAACCATTTCCCTGAACCAAACGTCTCCCATCATGCCCCATGTTCAACATTGGGAATTACATTTCACTAATTAGATTTGGAGAGAACAAACACTCAAAGTATATCAGCTTCCAATAACAAAATTTTTCATCAAGGTTTTTCCTGGAAAACTCCTTGACATAAAACTGGAAATTGTTTATGCTCTTCTGATCATCCTAATTATTTTCTATATTTAACAGTCATAGTCCAAAGATATGAAGAGTAGACAGTTGACATTTCAGAAAAAATATATGATGTCTCTCTTCTTGGAAGTGACTATTTTTCAATATAGGAAATTGCTTCATAAGTATGTCCATAGATATCATTACATTTATTTGCCTGAGCATAAAAGGATGTAGTAAGGACTTAGGAAGCCAGATATAAAGTTGCTTATAAAATAATACCAACATACTACCCTTAGAAGTCCTAAATTTTATTTTATTTAAAACTTTTATTTTAATATTATGATAGATTGACATGCAAATATAAAAGATAATACAGAGAGATCCTGTGTACTCTTCACCCAGTATCCCCTAATGGTAATATATTGCAAAAATTGTAGTGTGCTATTACAACTATGGTACTGACATAGATACAGACAAGATGCAAAGCATTTTTAGTGCTACAAATATTGTTCACGTGAGGAGATATTTGAAAAGTTCATATATGATAAAACTCAACTCTATAAACAACAGTCAGTTAGTAAAAGGTCAAAGGCAGGAGAAAAAAATTTACCAAAGAGAAAAACAAATGATAAATAAGTATATGAAAAAGATGTTCATTATTATTAACCATTAGGAAAATACAACTTAAAGCTACAGTAAGATATCACTACATATCTATCAGCATAGTTGAAATTAGAAAAGAATAGCAATAACATCAAATACTGGTGAGAATTTGGAGAAACAAGATCACTCATACACTGCTGGGGAAAACGTATTGCCACTGTGGAACGTAGTTGGCTAGCTTCTTATAAAACGAAACATGTGCCTAACATATGATCAAACAATTGCACTCTTGGACATTCATCCCATAATACTGAAGACTGACAGTCACACAAAAACCTAAACAGAAATATTTATAGCAATTATAGTTACAACAGGCAAACTTGAAATAATCTAGGTGTTATTAAGTGAATTCTTTTAAAAATTACAAAACGTACCAAGGACTGTTACTAAAATGAATAAACTACTGATACACATAATAATCCAGATAAATCTTATTTTATAAAAATGTTAACCACAAAATGTTATATATTATTTATATATAATTCTTGAGATGTCAAAATTATCAAAATGCTTAACAGATTATTGGATTTCAGGGGTTAAGGAGGACATGGGAACAAGATGGAAGTGACAACGGATTTCTCATTAGAAACCATGGAGGGCAGACGAAAGTGGTACAATACCATTCAAATGGTAAAATACAAGGAATGCTGTCTCTTGGTATAAGTGTATTTAGGTTTATCCTAGTAAAGATTCATTCATGTTCCTGAATCTTACGTCTTCTTGTGAAATATCAGAAATTTTCAGTCATTATTTCTTCCAGTACATTTTCAGTACCATCTTTTCTCTTCTCCTCATTAAATTCCAGTAACACAACATTAGGTCTTTTATTATAGCTTCCCAGGTCCCTGAGCCTTTATCTCTGCTGTTTCCTGTTTGTAAAATTTATTGTAATATGCTCTGGTTTAGTGATTATTTCCTTTGTCCCTAATATACTCTGGTGTAGTGATTATTTCCTTTGTCCCTTTCATTCTGCTGTTGACCCTGTCAAATGAGCTTTTTATTCTAGTTACTGTATTTTTCAGTTCAAAACTTTCCATTTGCTTTTATTTGTATCCTTAATTTACTTGCTAAGTCTTTCTACTTTTTGATTCACTTCAACAGTGTTTTCAATTGCTTGTTGAAGCAATACTACCATGACTGCTTTAAAATATTTGTCTAATAATTCTATCATGTCTATTTTCTTGATATTAGCATTTATTTATGGCTATTTTTCATTCAGTTTGAGATCTTTCTGGTTCTTTTTATAATGAGTAACATTTTATTGAAGACTGGATTTTTGTATTATAATATTGTGGATCTTATTTAAATGTTATATTTTAGCTAGGTTTTTCTGATACCACTTTGGCAACGGAAGGGTAATGCCACCTTATTACTGTTAGATGGAATGAGTTCAAATTTCCCAATCAGCTTCCACTGACTCCTGACACTGTAGGAGTGCTTCTCCTTTCTCCTGGACAAGAAGAGAGTATATACTACCCATGCAGTCTTCACTGACACTGCACAGGTAATAAAGGAAGTCCCACTTCTCTATTAAGCCTCCACTGACATCTGTCCATTGGGAGTTTGGAAGCACTTTGTTATTGCTGAGTGTGGGTGAAATTCTGGGCTTGTTACATATTCTGTACTGACACTGAGTAGAGAGAGTGTCTTATAACTGGCCTATGAGGATGAAAGTCCCAAATCTTTTTACTTTCCCTTTTATGACACCACTGCAAGAGGGGATTCATTACAGTCTCATAAGTCTAGAGTAAATGTGGCTATGGCCACAGTTTTTCTATGATGTTTTCTGAAATTGAGTAATTATACTCTAAAAATTATCTGTGTATGGGCCTATTCTAATTTTTTTTTCAGTAGAGTGTATTGGCTTTTGTTAGGCGTTCATTTTTGCTTGTGCCTGTTTGCATTTCTGAGTAGCCTGCTTCTTCAGCTTCAAATTCAGAACATATGAGGCAAAAAGAAAACCCAAAGATCTCATCTCCATGTTCTTTCTAAGAGCCTAAGGTCATTAACCAGTCTGTCTTCTCTCCTTCTGCTATAATCTTCTTTGGTTTGTTTCATATTTAGTGTCTAGGGTTTTTAGGTGTGCTTATTGTGGAAGCAGAAGAAAAAGTGAATCCATTCTACAGAGTTGGCAAGAAATGAGTGATGGGTTCTGAACAGAAATATAATTATAATTAAGCAATAATCAGGTTGCTCTTTGACCTATTTCTCTGTTGCTAAAAGTCACAGAGCACTAAATACTGACCATTTGCATCCCCATTTTTCCTATAGATAGGATTTCTGGCATTAGGGTGATAAGTCTTTTTAAGAATTTATTTCCATCCCCATTGTCCAAATACACAAGATCTCTGACATTGAAATCATAAGGCTGTTATTTAATAATTGCTTAAAATATATTTCAGATCCCAAATTCCAGCAACCACTTTGAAGACAATTACAGAGGAACGGGATCAGTATCAGAATACAGCTTCTTTATTTCCCTGTCCCATGATTTCCCCATACACTCTTAGACCAACTGAAGATCTCCACACTTTGGCCCACTCTAAAACCCTCAAAAACTCAAGACCCAAATCCTTCAGGGAGATGCATTTGAGTTTTTCTCTAATCTCCTTTTTAGGTGATCCAACAATTAAACCTCTTTGTGTATTACAATCTGGTGTCTCTGAATATTGACTTGCTATGTATATTGACCAATGAGCCTATTATGGTTACAATAGTGCATGTAATCCACCTTCCTAGAAGCAGAAGTATATGTTTTTTTGTGTGATAGATAAAATTATAAGTCCAAATAAACATTTGATCACATTGACTTCTGTCCTCATCAGAGTTTGTTTCTAAATTCATAGTACATTTTAGATAGCTGTTGTATAATATTTAAAACTCATATCTGTTGAATTTAAACTGTAATGTGATTGAACACTACTGGTAAAATAAAAAGCAGATATAGATTTTGGCATTACACCTACTTAATGTATATATTTTTACTAGCTTTAAACTTTCTCTGAAAACTGGAAGTAATTAAAAGAGATTTAGAGATAGTTTTGAATCTGGAAGTGTTACAGAATAAAGGAACAGAATAAGTAAACCTAGTTTGAGTTAAAATACTGCCTTGATTTTTCCTATTCTGTGACCCTGAAAAAATTACTTTACCTATTCTATTTCTTCATCTCCAAAACAATGGTGAGATTTTCCATATAACCTCATTATGTTATTTTATCTATAAATTGTAAACATTATGTAAAACATTATTCATTGACACTAATCATTATAATGTTTCCTTTTAAAATCCTAAATTTCTGAGTCTATATTGGTCTATGTTGACTGACTTAGGTCCCCTGCCCTGCCAGTAGCTCAGATAATTTTTAGAAAGAAGAATATGATGCACATGCAATCTCTCTGGACAATCAAATATAATTTTGTGGACACAAAATATACCTGATGATAATAACATAAATTACAAGATTCAAAAGTTCAAAACATCTCAAGTAGGATAAAAACAAAACCATAGCTAGGCACTAAATAGAGAAATAGCTGCAACATTATTTTTAAAACAAATTAGGAGTTTAGCATCCAACATATACAAGTAAGCTCCTAGCAAACTGACTCTCCTGCAGAAAT
Organism: Trachypithecus francoisi; assembly: GCF_009764315.1. Lineage (NCBI taxonomy): Eukaryota > Metazoa > Chordata > Mammalia > Primates > Cercopithecidae > Trachypithecus > Trachypithecus francoisi. Next base: position 68,182,592 of record NW_022681454.1, read on the forward strand.
GAATTTTAAACCTGTCATATAGCACAAATAAAAACCAAAATCTACCCAAATGCTTTTGTTGGCACTAAGAAAACAATACCCCAAAATATAGTGCTTTGGCAAGTTAAACGCTTTGAACTAAAAGAGAATAGAAGGCCTTGGGAAGGAAACCAATGGCCAATGACTTAATCAATCATGCCATTGTAGTAGAATGTTCATAAAACCCTAAATGAAGAGATTCAAGAGTTTGTGAGTTGATGAAAACAAACATAACTACAAGCCAGGAAGGAGACATACCCTACATCTATGGGGACAGAGTTCATGTGCTTAGGTCCTTCCAGACCTTGTCCTATGTACCTTTGTCTGGTTATCTTCATCTTATTCTTTGATAAACTGAGCTCTCCAGGATTGCTGACTAGATGCAGCCAGGAGGAACATCTACCACCAAGGGACTGGGACATTGGGAAGTTTGCCACACTCCTAGCAGACTTTCAGTGCCAAGGCATTGAGAATACATAGAAGGAAGATACAGAGACTGGGCTGAAGGGGCTGGAGATGGGGAACCCCGAATGGGACTACCACCAACTAGGACTCATTCTGGACCCCCAACCACTCCTGCAGAAGGCTAAGTTAAACAGGCAAGGAGCAATCCTCTCTTGCCACATACCTCTGGAATCCGAGTGTGAGGAGCCCACTTGTCCCTCATGGACACTTGAGTTGCCACAGTGGGCTGCTTAGAGAAGTGGTAGGGGCAAAAACTCCAGCCAATGGGGAACCCAAAGGTTTTGGTGTGGACACGTCTGTAGTGGAACATGGCCAGGGACCTCATCCCCCTAGGCTTACCTTGCTCGCATAGAAGACTTTAGCTCTAGGGTAACTGTCCGACCTAATCTATGCAGGGTAGTCTTGCCCATGAGATGGGGCCTGTTCGATATGAGCACCCCGAGGTCTGCTGGTCTCTCCCAGGGGCCCAACTTGACCATACCTGCTTGCAATAAAACACCCAGGTACCTCCTTGTGGGCCCACATTATAGCTCCTCTGCCGGTGGACTACCATGACTGACCGGCAGAATGCTCCGGCAGAGTAGCCCTGAAAACATGCACCTCACCACACTGCAGCCTCCCCCATCCAATATTGCCTGCATGTACCCGCTCACGGCTACCCACAAAATCGCTTTGCTGGCGCATGTGTGCATGGACGAACCTTCCCTTCCCTTACCCAGTAGCGCACGTGTGCATGTGCACTCTGCAGTGCCACTGCTGCCTGTGTGAGTCATCGTGCACCCCCTCCACACTGCCATTCTCATAGAAATGTTGGTGGGCAGAGAGCCCACCTGCCTCACCCCCCCCCCCCCCCAGCACCCTAACCCTAGGCCAACACTGCCACCAGTGTGAAACTAGGCATGGAAAATAGTGGACATGCCCTTGCCCTGAGTAGCCATCGCCGCCCACGTGAACATGCACAAAGTTCCCGGGCACTCCTGCGCGCAACAGCACACCACTCCTGTGCTAAGGCCACCAGTAGTGCAAACATACATACACAGTCACCGCCGAGGTCCCCTGCTCTGCCAGTCGTGGTGCCACTGCCTCTACTGCAGATGCATGCATAGAGGCCGGCACCTTGGCAACTACTAGCACTCTGACACAACCAATAAGCATGCACCCGGCCACACTGCCACCACCACTGCCATTGGCAAGTGTGAAAGAGGCTAGATCCCGCTGCCACCGCCCTATGAAGTACTTTGGCTGGCACGACCCATCAAATTATTGTGACCAGTGGTCTGGGAGCACCTAAGACCCTCTAGCACAGCAGGTTCTTAACCTCAAGGAGCGGGAGAACAAAGCCAAGTCTGCAGAGTAGTTCCCCAAAGTTAGTGCAGGGGTCCTGAGCTCAGTCTTGGCCCCCTAAATCTTCCAGAAACAAAGCCAATTGACTGAACCCATCTTAAACCACAATAAAACTAACCTAAGGTCATCAAACAGGATAAAAGAACAACAACAACAACAAAATCCACCGAAAGGACAGCAATTTCAAAGACTGAAAGAACTCAGCCCACAAAGTTGAGAAGAAATCAGCGCAAAAACTCTGAGAGCTCAAAAAGCCAGAGTGCCTTTTTTATCTCCAAACATCTTCACTAGTTATCCAGCAAGGGTCCTTAAGCTAGCTGAAATGGCTGAAACGACAGAAATTGAATTCAGAATGTGGATAGGAATGAAGATTATCAAGATTCAGTAGGACGTTGAAACCCAATCTAAGAGAGATAAGAAACACAATAAAATGATACAGGAGAAATTCTAACTTCAGGAAAAAAAACAAACAAACTTTAAGCCAACAAAAATCAAAAAAGACAAGGAGAACATTACATATTGTAGAAGGTTCAGTTCAACAAGAAGGCCTAACTATCCTAAATATATATGCACCCAATAAAGGAGCACCAGATTCATAAAGTGAGTTCTCACAGACTTTCAAAGAGACCTAGACCTCCATGCAATATTAGTGGGAGATGTCAACAACTTACTGACAGTAATAGACAGATCATTGAGGCAGAAAATTAGCAAAGATATTCAGGACCTGAACTCAAGCTTGAACCAAACGGACCTGATAGTCATCTACAGAACTCTCCACCAAAAAAAACCAGAATATACATACTTCTCATTGCCATGTGGCACACACTCTGAAATCAAGCACACAATCAACATAAAATGATCCTAAGCAAATGCAAAAAAAAAAAAAAAGAAAAAAAGAAAAGAAAAAGAAAAAGAAAATCATGCCAACCACCCTCTCAGACCACAGTGCAACAAAAATAGAGCTCAAAATGAAGAAAATTGCTAGAAACCATACAATTTCATAGAAATTAAACAACCAGCTCCTTATTTACTTTTGGGGAAATAATGAAATTAAGGCAGAAATAAATAAGTTATTTGAAGCTAATGAAAACCAAAATACAGCATACCAGAATCTCTGTGAAACAGCTAAGGCAATGTTAAGAAGAAAATGTATGTGCACTAAATGGCCAAATCAAAAAGAGAGATTTCAAATTAATAACCTAACATTACAACTAAAAGATCTAGATAATCAAGTGTAAACCAACCCCAAAGCTACTAGAAGAGAAGAAATAACCAAAATAAGAACAGAATTGAAGGAGACTGAGACATGAAAAGCCATTCAAAAGATCAGGAAATACAGGGATTCTTTTTCTTTTGGGAAAAAAAAAGAAAAAAGCAAGACAGATTAATTGCTAGACTAATGAAGAGGAAAAGAGAAAAGATCCAAAGAAATACAACTAGAAATGACAAAGGGAATATTACCACTGACCACACAAAAACAAAATAAATAACATAACAAAATAAAATAACAGAGACTACTATGGACACTTCTATGATCACAAACTAGAAAATCTAGAAGAAACTGATGAATTGCTGGACACATACACCCTCCCAAGTCTTAACCAGTAAGAAATTGAATTCCTGAAGAGAGCAATAATGATCTTGGAAATTAAAATAGTAATGAATAGCCTACCAACCAAAGAAAAGCACAGATCCAGACAGACTCTCACTTGAATTCTACCAGTTGTACAAAAAAAGAGCTGGTACCATTTCTACTGAAACTGTTTTAAAAATTCCAGAGCAGAGAGTTTTCCCTAACTCATTCTGTGAGTCCAGCATCATCCAGCTACAAAAACTTGACTGATTCACAACCTAAAAAGGAAACTTCAGGCCAATATCCTTGATAAACATTGAAGCAAAAATCCTCAACAAACTATTGGCAAATCAAATCCAATAGTACATCAAAAAGCTAATCCACCATTATCAAGTAGGCATATTCCTGGGATACAAGCCTGGTTCAACATACCAAATCAACAAATATGATTCATCACATAAACAAAACTGAAGACAAAAACCACCTGTTTATCTCAATAGATTCAATAAATTTCAACATCCATTCGTATTAAAAACTCTCAATAAACTAGGTATGGAAGGAACATACCTCAGTATAATAAGAGCCATATATGACAAACCCATAGCCAACATCATACTGAATGTGAGAAAGCTAAAAGCATTCCTCTTGAAAACTGGTGTAACACAAGGAAACCCTCTCTCACCACTCCTGTTCAACACAATATTGGAAACCTTGGCCAGAGCAATCAAGTAAGAGAAAAAAATAAAAGGCATCCAAACAGGAAGATAATAATTCAATCACTCCCTCTTTGCAGATGGCATAATTATATATCTAGAAAACCCCAGAGTCTTGGTCCAAAAGCTCCTTTACCTGATAAACAGCATCAGAAAAGTTTTAGGATATAAAATCAAGGTACAAAAATTATTGGCATTACTTTGCATCAACAAAAATTAGGTCAAGAGCCAAATCAGGAATGCAATCCCATTCACAATTGCCACAAAAATAATAAAGTACCTAGGAATACAGTAACCAGGGAGGTGAAAGAGCTCTACAAAGTGAACTGCAAAATACTGCTGAAAGAAATAAAAAATGATACAAAGAAATAAAAATCATAATAAAAAATAAGAAAAATCATTTCATACTCATGAATAGGAAAAACAAATATCACTAAAATGCCCATATATCTCAAAGCAATTAGAGATTCAATGTTAGTTCCATTAAATTACCAATAGCATTCTTCACAATTTTAAAAACTATTTTAAAATTCATATTGAACCAACAAAAGAGCTGGAATAGTAAGGCAATCCTAAACAACGAAAACAAAACTGGAAGCATTACACTACCCGCCTTCAAACCGTACTAGAGGGCTACCATATCCAAAACAGCATGATGCTGGTTCAAAAACAGACATATAGACAAATAAAATAGAACAGAGAGCCCAGAAATAAGGCCACACACCTACAACCATCTGATCTTTGACAAAGCTGACAAAAAAGCAATGGGAAAATGACTCCCTATTTAATAAATAGTGCTGGGATAACTGGCTAGCCATAAGAAGAACATTAAAACTAGACCCCTTTCTTAAAACATTTACAAAAATTAACTCAAGGTAGATTAAGACTTCATTGTAAAATCCACAACTATAAAATCCCTGGAAGACAAGATAGGCTACACTTCTGGACACAGGAACTTGCAAAGATTTCATTGCAAAAGTAATCACGACAAAAGTAAAAATTGGCAAATGGGATCTAATTAAAGAGCTTCTGCACAGCAAAAGAAACTCTCTACAGATTGAATGGACAACTACAAAATGGAAGAAAATATTTGTCAATTATTGATTTGACAAAGTCTAATATCCAGCAGCTATAAGGAACTTAAATTTACAAGAAAAAAGCAAACAACTCCATTAAAAGTGGGCAAAGGACATGAACATATACTTTTCAAAAGAGTACATACATATGGTCAGCAAGCATATGCAAAAAAGCTCAATATCACTAATCATTACAGAAATGAAAATCAAAACCACAATAAGATACCATCTCACACCAGTTAAAATGACTGCTATTAAAAGGTCAAAAAATAACAGATGCTCTGAGGTTGCAAAGAAAAGGAAACACCTATATAGTGTGAGTGGGAGTGTAAATTAGTTCAGCTACTGTGGAAAGTAGTGTGGTGATTCCTGAAAGAGCTCAAAACAGAACTACCATTTGACCTAGCAATCCCATGAATGAGTACATACTCAAAGGAATATAAATTGTTGTATCATAAAGGAGCCAAATGATAAGACAACATGGACAATGGAGGGGAACCACAGACACCTGAGAGTGAAGAGTGTGAGGAGGAAGAGAAGCAGGACACATAACAATTGGACTTTAGACTTAGTACCTGAGTGATGAAATAATCCATACAACAAACCCTGTGACACGAGTTTACCAGTATAATATACCTGCACATGTCCCTTGTACCTAAAATAAAATATTGTATTTTTTTTTTTTTTAAAGACGTTGGAAGCAGTGTCAGAAGCCAACTTTCTCTCTGTACTTCTGTCTTCCTCTTTCCTTTTCTTGCCCCCCAACAAAGGTAAGCTATAGAAAATAGAATTCTTTTCCCCCTGGGCAGGCCATAGAAACTAGAACATTTCTCCTTCAAAGCTATCCATAAAAACCTAGAAATATTATTCTAACCTTCTCCCATCTTTCTATGTAAGTGCTGACTGTAAATAAATTCTCTAACCTACCTTGTCAAATTGTAGATCATAAAACCCTTATTCTAGAAGGGGTCCCACTCAAGACTTGAGAAGAATTGCCACACAAAACAGCCAAAAAAATCAAAAAAGACATGTCTTGTTGGGTTTCCCTCTTCGTTTATTACTATTAGATCACACCCATTTTGTACAATTACATTTCTACCTTACTGTCTATTCTTTATGTAACATAAAAACAGAAATTAATTTTTTGAGTCTTTAGGTTTTCATTTCTCAAGTCTTCTATGTCATGTGACACTTTTGTAAAATCAGTTTGTCTTACTTTTCTCTCTTTAATTTGTCTTTTGATACAGTAGTGGTGGCCATGACCCCTATGATAGAGAGGAAAGATATCACACCTCTTCTGCTCCTATATTCTGGAGTATAAACCAATGCAGGTATATTTTTGCATGTCAGCTGCCATTTGTAAGAGAAGAGTAACAACGTGAGTGTCTTTTTGTTGCCATGGCTTTTGGCCAGAAGGAAACTCACACCTCACTCTGTGTAGGATATTGGCAAGTTTGAAAGAAAGAGAACTCACAGTTTTTCTGGTGTGACGACGTAGAAAGCAGAGTACAAGGCTGGGCGCGGTGGCTCAAGCCTGTAATCCCAGCACATTGGGAGGCCGAGACGGGTGGATCACAAGGTCAGGAGATCGAGACCATCCTGGCTAACCCGGTGAAACCCCGTCTGTACTAAAAAAAAATACAAAAAACTAGCGAGGCGATGTGACGGGCGCCTGTAGTCCCAGCTACTTGGGAGGCTGAGGCAGGAGAATGGTGTGAACCCGGGAGGCGGAGCTTGCAGTGAGCTGAGATCCGGCCACTGCACTCCAGCCTGGGCGATAGAGCGAGACTCGGTCTCAAAAAAAAAAAAAAAAAGAAAGAAAAAAAAGAAAGCAGAGTACAGTACATTGCAGACAAGGAAAGGTGTGAAGTGAATTTTAGAAGAAAGAAAACAGGAGAGAAAATGCTCATATCCTATATATAAAATATCCAAATATCTGGAGAATACCTGAAACATGCATTAAAATGAGAGCAACCAAACTGTAAATGAAGAGAATGAAACCAGATGTCAGCAGTTTTCCAAAAGACGGAGTTGAAATTTCAAATCTAACCAATTTCCTGTCAAATATTCCAACATCCTTAAAAGAAATATAACAGAATCCTTAGTATCCACACTATTACTACGTTCAAATATAAATCAGAAAACCTCAACATATAAAGAACCAGAGAAAGGAGACTCATTCTCAAAAATAAATGACAATTAACAAAGACTGGTCCAGATTTTGATATCACCAGTGAAAGGTTTTAAAAGACTATAATAATTATGCTCATTAATATGGAAGAAAAATTTTTGTAACAAATCGAGTGATATGTAACATTAAAAGAGATTTTGAAACCTTCAGAAATAAGCTAATGACAATTCCCCAACTCAATAAATACAATTTCAAAAATTAAAAGTCGGCCGGGCGCGGTGGCTCAAGCCTGTAATCCCAGCACTTTGGGAGGCCGAGACGGGCGGATCACAAGGTCAGGAGATCGAGACCATCCTGGCTAACAGGGTGAAACCCCGTCTCTACTAAAAATACAAAAAACTAGCCGGGCGAGGTGGCGGACGCCTGTAGTCCCAGCTACTCAGGAGGCTGAGGCAGGAGAATGGCGTGAACCCGGGAGGCGGAGCTTGCAGTGAGCTGAGATCTGGCCACTGCACTCCAGCCTGGGCGACAGAGCGAGACTCCCTCTCAAAAAAAAAAAAAAAAGTCACTGATTGTTGCGTACAAAAGAATCAACAAAAATGAAATAGATTAATACAACTAATTCAATATAAACAATAGAGAAAAAACACTGAAAAATACTAGCCCAAGATTTGGTACCTTAAATAAAATATTAAAACATCTTAAATATCTGTTATTGTAGTAGCAGAAAAAAAAAAAAAAAGAGTAGGGAAATGGAGTAGGAAAGATAGTTATTTGATGAAATAGATAAAAAAAAATTCCAATTTGGTGAAATATATAAATTTAGTAAGTAAAATACTTAATGGATTCCAAATAAGATAAATGTTTAAACAATTAATAATACTATAGACAAGTTGCTACAAACCAAAAATAACATGAAAAATCCTGAATGAAGCCAAAGTAACATGATAGGAAAATATGTGACTTCTCAAAAAACCCTATGGAAACTGAAAGAGAGTGGAATAATACCTTTAAAACGCTGAGAGAAATAAAAAAATTGTCAATTCAGAAATTGTGTCAATTGTGCAAATATCTTGTAAGTGAACTAAACACATTTTTAGATAAAAGTACTGAGAAATGTATTGCCAGCAGTATATAATATAGAGAATACTACAGCAGAATAAGTATATTAAAAGTGACTTAGACTGAAGGAAAAGGATACCAAGGAATTTTGGAGAAGAAATAAAGAGCACTAAGACTTGGATACATGTAAAACATTGAATTTTCTTATTGTCTCTAAAATATATACCATGTTTTAAAGCAATAATATACAATTGCCTTGTAGGGTTTAAAATATAACGCATATTGTCATTATATCATTGGAACTGAAAAATATGCTCACATGCTGCAATGTTTCTACATTTTACTTACAGTGGTACAATATTAAAACATAAGTAAAACATTACGAGAATAGGTATAAATATTTGCAGTAATAATTGCTATTAGGTTGAATGAGTTAGATTATTTTACATATACATCTTTTGTGTGTATATATACATATACATATATACACACATATATACATACATATATATATACACACACACATAAAATCAAAGAGAATTTGGAACAAATAAGTTAATTGATGAAATATCAAATGCAGGTGGACAAATGGAAAACTGTGTCTAAGATAGATATTCAATAAGAATACTCACAAAGAGAAATCTATTCATGAAGAGAACTGCCAGGATGACAGACCAACTAAATTAGCCAGAAAGTTTGCATAAAACTCCTGGACCTCAGTGTACTAACTATAAAGATATCAGGATACTTCATCAAATTAAAACAAGTTAATTAGAAAACCTTACTTCAAGGATATCAAGAAAAAATGCAGAAGTCTAGTTCATAGGCATTATTGTATTGATACTAAAGATTCATGTAAATGAAATTGCTTGATTTATTTTATGACCTGTCTACTGTCTATAGATTTGACCAGCTAAGAGCATATTAACTTTATAATGAATGAATAAATGCCACAATTAGGTATGAATCTTTGTGAAACATAAACATGTAAAATAAAAACATATAGGAATGTTTCCAATAATCAGAGAACAGATACATATAAGTATATATGGGGAAGTGTGTATATATAGATAGATACCTGTATGTATATGTGTGTATGTCATGTATTTTTCCATATAGTTACATATAAATAGTTACATGTAATAATTATAATATATTACATATAGCTTATATATTACATATATTTGTATACAAATTTTTGTGTAGTATAGTATATATAAGTGAGAAAATAAAACTGGCTCAGATTAGTCTGAACTCTGTGAGGTATGCAGGCCCAGAGAGACATGAGAATGGCACTTCAGTCATTCCTCTCCATACCCATGCCATACACATGCCTGGGGGCAATTATTTAAAATCATTGCTTTGCTGACTAGCTGCTTCACCAATTACCTTCATCTTTCTGGAATTTATGATACAAATAACTATGTATAATCAATCAATCACATATTATTTTACCAAACATTTTTGGTAAACAACTTAGAAACTACCTCTTCTTTCCTCTTAAAAACCTACTTGTACTTGTTAATTGGAGTGTATATTCAGGGCAACTGGAATCTATGCTCTGAAGTTGCATCCCTGAAGCTTGCTTCCAATAAACTCTCTACTTATATTAATTTTGCCTCAGCATCTTTCTTTTAGGTCAACATAAGATATATATGCATATATACACACACACACACACATACACACATACATGCACACACACAATTAACTGTATATATTTGTACTTTTTAGAGTCTGGTGAGAGAAAGAACATTACAAACACATCACATTCACATTTAAATAAGGCCGATGTTGCAGGTGCTAAGGTTAGGAGGGCACACCAATCAACACAGCTGCCATGTTTTACTCTAATTTCCATCCCTGTTGCTCTTTTATAAGGAGTCCACATGCTGTAAGCAAGCAATAGATGATTTCAGATCTACTAATTATTATCATGATGTTATTAATTTAGACCAAGATAATAATAAGATGGTGTCTGTGAAGAAAGACATCATTATAGAATTAATTGCTTTGATTAGGGTCAACACAGGAGAAAAGATTTGCATAACATTTAACAAACAATTACTTTGATGGCTATTCAGGAGCCAAAGACATGCAAATTTAAAAAAATCATTTTACAATTTCCCCTGTTACATTCAGATGCTAAGTTCTCTGATAAACCCTACTTGTTCAACAGAAAATTAAAATTACTGAATTGAAGGTCTAGGTAATGATGTATTATTGATGTATTCTATAAATGTTCAAATTATTCTTGGCTTTAATTTTGAATTTATTTCATAGAAACAAAAAAATGGCATTACAAAGTCAATTTTAATCTCAGTGTTGATGTTGTGGTTGTTTTACCTTAATAGATGTCGTTAGAAGTGGATTATAGTTATCTTTATTAATTCATTGTTATATTTTTTATTCTCATAGTTTTTGATTGGGCAGCACATATGGAGTAAAAATTTTCTCTGTGCTTAACACCTGCTTTTAATTCTTTTACCAAAAATGCAACTTAATTCTTTTGTTTTGCTGTTAGTATTTTTATTGCATTTTTCCCTTTAATGAATATTTAAACTCAATTTGAGAGAAAGCATATCTCAGCCATATCTGTCATATAAGAACACATTCTTCAGGAAGATGGACAAATTGACAATGGATTTTGCATCTGGCATGTATATATAATATAATTTTGCTTTCTTTCTCTTTCTCATTTGTTTTCTTGGTTGGTTTTCATTACAATGTTTCTTTGAAGTGAATGACAGGATCATACTTAGGGTAAACTTTGACAATTACAATTTAGACAAAGTCTTAAGGGTAGGTCAAGATACTTGACTGTGACTGAATATTATATAAAACTAAAAATAGGTTTTCAAGTTTTTTTAAAAAACTTGCTTTATATTGGAAAATGACCATTAACCAAATGACCATTAATGAAATTACCAATTTTTTAATCATACAAGTAAATTTTTTTATTATTTTAATTATTATACTCTCATAACAATAAAACATCTTACTTGGGAACAATGAGAAAGGGTAAAAGATTTGGAAAATAAAAAGAGAAGTCAGGCATTTTAATTAATAACAATGACAAGAAGTAACATCTAGATGACATAGTGTTCCTAATTTTTCTTTCATGTATTTGTTTCATGGTCAAATGAGACTGTAATTACAATGTTCTGGGTAAACTTTCAACAAAGTTTTTCAAATTCAGCATCCACAAAGCCTTGAACAGAAGTGTCCTTAAGCTTAAAGTGCTTCTATAAAGACATATTTTTATTTTTTAAAGATTTATTTTTCAAAAAAGGGAATAGTGAAATAGTAAGCTGAAATTTGAGCTGCTTGCAGAGAAAAAAGCAGAAGTTAAGGTTGTTCTTTTGTCTTACGTCACATGTCAAAACCAGAACTTCTGAATAAGAGCCTTACACCAAGTTATGTACCATGCAGTGTGATTAAATATAAGCTTCCTAGTAAACTAGAAGCTTCAAAATGAGCTACAAACTTAACAAAAGAGGTTACAAAATTCATGGTTAATAGTGTTCAATGACTCTTATCCAAGCAAATCATACCTAGATGTTAATTGTGGAGGGTGTCCAGGTTCTTAATGTCTTGGACAAAGAATTGGACAAATTCACAAAGCAAGGAAGGAATGAAGAGATGTATTAAAAATAATAATACACTCCACAGTGTGGGAGCAGGCCTGAGCATAGGGGCTTAAAGTCCCACTTACAGACTTTTGGGGAGTTTAAATACCCTCTAGAAGATTCCATTCATTACTTGTGTATGCTCTATGTTAATGGAGAGGATGAAGTAAAGCTACAAAGTCATTTATGGTGAACACCCTACAGACAGAACATTTCCTGTTATAGCTGAAGTGTAAATCATTATTATGTTCCCTGCCTCTAGATCTTATTTTTGTGCCTCATCTCTCCCCTGAGAAATGTGATCACCGTAAATCTTCATGGGAGGCAGAGGAACCGACAGTCATTTTTCTGTAACTGCTTCATGTTGGTTTGGGGTGCGGTTCCTACATATTGAGGGTCACAGAACTCACCCTGCTTTATCTAGTAGGGGCAGGGTAGCTTCTTGATGACCAGGGTTGATGTCTTCACCTAGAAGTGACTGGAATCTTTGTTGCATGATCATATGAAACCTGAGGGTCTCTAGCCGAGAGAAAGTGAATTTGGCTAAAAGATTTAATGGGACTTCAGGGGGTGCATACCTATGCTGTCAGAAACGTTTGTTATAGAGATTTGCAAGAGAAAAAACAAAACCTGGTTTGTTCTAAAGTCTATGTGTTTTCTTAAAGTTTTAGCACAAGTGACTCAATTTTGGTTTGGTTTTGTTTGGTTTGGTTTCTGGGGACCTAGTGCATGAGCTTAGTCCAAAACAATGGCCTCCCATAATTTTGTTTGAAAAAATCCCCCTTTTTCGTTAGGCTTTCACTTAGGTGAGAGTGTAACCAAAACGTAGGGCCTCAGTGCCACTCTCAGTGACCATTATTTTAGGATTCCTGTCTCAGTACATCATTTATAGGTTTTGTGTGTCCTCATGGTTGCATATTTATTTCAGCTCCTGTTATTCCAGTTGAAGAAAGACCATATGATATTATAGATATGACTGCATGCAAGCATTTAAAACCTCTGAGACAATACAGCACACCAGGGAGACTATTATTATAATTATTGGGAGGATAATACCAAGAGTTTAGAGTATTTTCCTTGCCCAAGGTCCCAATAAACCAAACTTCCTAAAATCAAATAGATCAAAGAATGAGCTAGAGAGTTTACTCACTTGGCTAAGCAACTTCTTCATCAATCCCCTACCACTGAATTTCTATAATCTTCATTTAATGTATTTCCCCATAGGCCACAAGTGCCAGCAGCCACACAAGTTCTCTGTTCAGCCAATTCTATTATTTAGCATAAGTTTCACAAGAGAATTTAAAGTTTGTTGTGTAACTGTAGCCTCTGCAGTAGAATTTGCTGTAGAGACTACCATGAGGGATACATTTCTAATCATTGTTTCTTTTACTTTAAACCATGGAAAAAGAACCTAACAAATGATGCCCTTTTGGAATAATAAAGGCCTTCTGGCAATGTTCTCTTTAACCTATCATGTGGATTAAGAGGAGTGAACAAATGTTTTGTTTTTTACTAATTATGAGACAACATATGTACCCTTAAAGTTCATTACCTACATTGGGCCTTCATCTTTTATCTATCAAAGTATAAGGTTATCCATGTATAAGGCTCTCTGCAAACTCCTTCACAAATAAAAGTGCACCCCATTAGTGCACACAACAGACCCCCTTTCCACTTTTATTTTTCATAGAGTCCTAAGCAAAAAATATATCTCTGTCTATCTATCTATCTATCTATCTAATCTATCTATATTCATAGATAAGTGTTTCATGACAGTAGAAGTCTTAATCTGTGAACTTAGGAAAAGTTGTTCACTTTTTGAGAGAAATTTTCCTGGTTAGTTTTACCTTAAGCGTTCCAGTAGGTGCACAGCTCCAAGAGCATGGAGGGACCCTTCTCAGTTGTGATATTATGAACCCAGAGTTCCAGTTTTCAAAGTTTTGTTGTAGTGTGGATGGCAAAGACAGTCTTTCTCTGATGTTAATATGCAAACCATAAAAAGCTTTCTTTACCTGGTGAAAATACACTGAGCATAATAATCTACTGTTACAACATCAGCCCTCCTGCAAGGGAAAGCTTTTATACAACAAGAAAGCATGAATTGAAAACAAGAATGGAACGAAATCCCTTTATAAAATGATTAAATGGCTGACCAGGTGACTCAATGTACCTAGAGTCATAATTGTTTTCCCAGGAATATGCATCAAGCATTGGTTATAAACTATTTTAAACAATTTCAGTAAAAGCTGATTTAACATAAAAGTATTTTCTTAGTATTTCATTAATTTTTTGTTTTACTTTGGTTAGTAGTTTTATACATGAAAATTTGGTTATTTCTGTGGTTTACAATAACAACATAGTAACTATAATTGTGATTTGCAGCATATACTTTAGACATTAGAATGTTAGAAATCTCATACAATTTTGGAATATATATTAGTATTATTCACAAAAATATAACCTAAAGAAGATTGAACATCATCTTGGCAATTCAATGTATATAAACATCTCAAAAAATTCTGATTACCTCTTTTCTGGATGTTTTCAGGGGCCCTCTAATCCATCAAGAAAGTTAAACATGGCCGGGCACGGTGGCTCAAGCCTGTAATCACAGCACTTTGGGAGGCCGAGATGGGCGGATCACGAGGTCAGGAGATCAAGACCATCCTGGTTAACACGGTGAAACCCCATCTCTACCAAAAAATACAAAAAATTAGCCGGGTGTGGTGGCAGGCGCCTGTAGTCCCAGCTACTCAGGAGGCTGAGGCAGGAGAATGGTGTGAACCCGGGAGGCAGAGCTTGCAGTGAGCTGAGATCCAGCCACTGCACTCCAGCCTGGGCAACAGAGCAAGACTCCATCTCAAAAAAAAAAAAAAAAAAAAAAAAAAAAGAAGAAAGCTAAACATTAGGAAAGACAATTTTGAAACTGAAGTTTGGTTTTGGAATTCCAGATTACCATAATTATTTATTTGACCAAAATGATGACCCAGAAATTGGAAAGAAGTAAAAACCAGTTATAACATTTTACAGAAAAAAAAAAACAAAAAAACAACAACAAAAAACCCTACTGTTTCTACACATCTTGCATGTAACACTCTTTCGAGTAGTCTTTATTGCAAGTTCCAGTGGTGACTCTTGGCAATTTTAACTTCAGTGTAAATCTTGGTTAAGTTATGTTCTGATAAGGTTGCCAGCATAGCAAGTGCATGACCAACTCCACATGTCCCCAGGCCTTACCTAGCTAGAATGCAGGCAAGTTAAACAGTTTTCAAAAGCCAAAGCAGTTCATGACCTGAAAGCATTTAGCAAACCTAATATTTGAACAAAATTTAGAACACATGTTTACATTTTGAAGACAATTGTATTTTACCAATAATCTTTAAAACGGTCTTTATTTCTCAAAGATTACTAAAGTCACAAGAATTAAAGGCAATACAATTTCTAATTTTCTGACAGAATATTTGATTTAAGCACTTATTATTATTAAAATAATTGACTAAAACTTTACAAAGCAGATAAACACTGACTTTCACTTTATTTTTAACCAGTTTGTACACAGAGAAAGAGACCAGAGACTGACTGGTAAGAAATTCTTACCCTTTTGACAGCATGCCAGGTTTCTGGGTTCTCTCTCCCTGAGCAGCCCTAGCAACCCTGCTTGACTCTATGCAAACAAATACATGGTAATGAATTAAGAATATTCACAAATACTTCAAAAATTTTGGAGAAATTAGGCAGAGAGAGAAATGTGGCTCAAATTATATTAATGAAATTATACTTTACACCCTTAAAATATTAGAAAGCGTAAAATCCAGAAAGTTAGTTTATAAGAATAAAAAGCTGGTGTGCTCCATTGATTCCTGTTGCCTGACAAGGGTAACTTAGGAATTCCAGAGAAATTGAACAAATGATGACTTGCTAGAAATGCATAGGAAGCAAAATAGCCATCCACAAAATCAAACACAAACCTTCCACTAGAAACTAAAAAGCATCATGGTTTTATATAGAGAGACATACAACCAAAACCAGAGGAGAACAAACAGCAAACAAATGAAAACTAGAAGCAAACACAAATAGACAAAAAGCTAACCCTAAATTTTGCTACTCAATTTACCCTGAAGACTGCATTGTTACCTAGTGTTATGCCCAGACCGTTTGTTCCCCGAAGAAGACCACCAGAGTCCAGAGTCAAAGCCAAGCGCCAAGGATCTTTAATGCAAGTTCGAACTTGGTCCCTCCGTTCTATAACATAACAGAGGGCCCCGAATGATGCATGTGCCCGCTTTTTATAGCCTGATGCATACAGGATATGTAAGGTTACAGAGGTACAAAGGAATTCTTTTGGTTGCAGCATCACAACTGGTAATTTGGTTAATACAATTAACAGTTTCTATTTGTTCCCACGCATTTAGTAAAACTACAAACGGTTGTGACCTTATCAGGGGCTCTCTAGGTGGTGTTTCTGAGATGTGTGGGGAGGGGGATGTGTTTGCGTTGGGCTCAGGAAGTTGGGACAAAATAGAGGATTGTGTTTGTACTGGGCCCAGGACTAAGATATGTGGCAGACACTAGTAATTAGAGCAGGACAGAGACTTTCACAACGTTTGTCCTTACAATGTCTGGAGTCTATAGATAATCTAATCGGTTAGGTCCTGGGCCGATCTTTAACTAGGCTCAGGGCGCCGCCCGGGCTGTTTGCCTGTGGACTTCATTTCTGCCTTTTAGTCTCTTCATTTGATCTCTTTCACTAGGGCCCCAGAAAACCCACATAATAAATATTTTATTCATGATACACAATTCAATATCTTTAAATTAACTATTATTATTATTTGTCCTGGGCAATTAAGAAATTCACTTCATGAACATGACCAATAAGTACTCCAGCACTAAACCAAACGATAAACACAGTGTGAAGCAGTCCAAGCATGTATGTGAAATTTGGCCCCGCTCTAAATCTAGCTTCATGCTTAACTATATTAAAAAAAAAGAATTGCCAAACTGCCAGTGCATTTTTACAATACTTCTTAATTTACTCAAGACTAAGAGCTTTAACTATGAAAATGCTAATTAGTCAAATGTCTCCAATTCTTTGTCAGGCTTTAGAGAATTTTTTAATCTAAACTTTTTCCATATCTTTCTGGCCTACTTAATGATTCCTTACTACATTGTTTCATAAATACCATTTTCAAATTTGTTATTTGAACTAACTTTTAGATAACCTCTGAATCAGACAAAATGATTCTATTTCTTTCCACTAATAACATAATTCTTTCTGACAGATTTTGTATACAGAATTATTCGTTAACTAAAATTTTATTCTTAGAAACCTAAAACTTCACTGAAACCCTAAAATACAAGAAATCCTAAGCTATTAGAAATGAGCATTTATAGATGAGAACAATTCCACATTTTTATAAACATATTTCTCCATATTATAACCCTTTCTTAATTGGAAATGACCCAGATATCAAATGAGCTTTAAAAATAACTTTAACATTTTAATTTACACAAAAATTTTACCTAAAACACTCATCCCATTCACTGTACTTCATCTTTTGCTTTTAGCAAGGGAGACATGAGATATCAATCAACATTTGTAAAATAAACATTGGTTTGGCCTAGAAAGGCAGGACAACTTGAGGCAAGGAAGTTTGGGGGTTTTCAGATCACAGGTGGGAAACAAGTGGTTACAGTCTTTTGAGTTTCTGATTAGCCTTTCCAAAGGAAGCAATCAGATATGCATTTATCTCAGTGAGAATTTGAATAGAATGGGAGACAGGCTCGCCTCAGGCAGCTCCCAGCATGAATTAACACTGACAGTTTAAAATATCTAGCAAAGACAAACAAAAAATTCAGACAAAATATATGGTGACAATTACAAAGGCATTTCTATTTTTATTCCTCAAAGAATTTTAAAGCTAGCTTGTTTAGTAATGTTACACTTTAAGTCACATGAACTTGAAAATTGCTTAGATTTAATTAATTTATGAGCACTCTTTTACTTATAAGCCAATTTGGTAGACACAACATTTAGCAGTAAGTGTACATACAAATAAACACATCTAAACATGTGTACACACAAATAAACAAAGATCCAATAGCTTGGAACCTTAGCCATGAGAGCACTGCAAGCTTGCTGGTGTTACTTTGCCCAATAGATAACCCAATAAAAGCTCTGAACCAAAATTTTGGGTAAAGCAGTATCCAAGGAGGTTTGATTTTTAAAAGACAAACCTCCCTAGACTCCAAAAGCACTGGTGCCAAACTACCAAATGAGAGCATCACACATTAACCAGGTCCCCTGCTTACAACCACAGCACAAAAGCCTGTATATATGCAACTTCGTTTTACTTTTCCATTAGACAGTAAACTCCAGATTCCAAATAATGTGGGGGCCAAGAAACATTGCAACTACAAGAGAAAATTCTAAGGAGAACTTAATATTAGACCTCAGAACTCCTGCCAAGAACATTCTCTTTGGAGTGGTTGGGGTTCACAATGTAGCAGGACAAGCTGCAGACAAAACTCCTCAGACACCAAGTTGAAGAAGGAAGGGGTTTATTTGGCTGGGGGCATCAGCAAGACTCCTGTCTCAAGTGTCAAGCGGCCCGAGTGAGCAATTCCTGTCCCTTTTAAGGGCTCACAACTCTAAGGGGGTGAGTGTGAGAGGGTTGTGATCCACTCAGCAAGCAGAGGGTAAGTGACTGGGGGCTGCATGCACCGGTAATTAGATCAGAACGAAACAAGATAGGGATTTTCACAGTGCATTTCTATACAATGTCTGTAATCTATAAATAACATAACGGGTTAGGTCAGGCATCAATCTTTAACTACCAGGACCAGGTTCAGGCACCGGGCTATCTAGCTGTGGATTTCATTTCTGCCTTTTAGTTTCTACTTCTTCTTTCTTTGGAGGCAGAAATTGGGCACAAGATGATATGAGGGGTGGTCTTGTTATGCCCAGACCGTTTGTTCCCCGAAAAAGACCACCAGAGTCCAGAGTCAAGCCAAGCGGCAAGGATCTTTAATGCAAGTTCGAACTTGGTCCCTCCGTTCTACAACATACAAGAGGGCCCCAAACAATGTGTGCGCTTGCTTTTTATAGCTCGAGGTAAACAGGACTTGTCAGGTTACAGAGGAACAGGCATTTCTCTAGGCTACAGCATTACAATTGGTTTACATGTTAATGTGAAGTTATGCTTTTAGCAGCCTTCTTATCAGTTCCTGCGCTTTTACAAACGGTTGTAACCTTATTGGAGCTTCCCCAGGTGTTGTTTTTCTTAATGTGTTTGTGTCGGGCCCAGGAAGTTGGGACAAAATAGAGGATTGTGTTTGTACTGGGCCCAGGACTAAGATATGTGGCAGACACTGGTAATTAGAGCAGGACAGAGACTTTCACAACGTTTGTCCTTACAATGTCTGGAGTCTATAGATAACCTTAATCGGTTAGGTCCGGGGTCGATCTTTAACTAGGCTCAGGGCGCCGCCCGGGCTGTTTGCCTGTGGACTTCATTTCTGCCTCTTAGTCTCTTCATTTGATCTCTTTCAGTCTCTCCCCTTAATAGAATCCACGGAACATCCTCCTGTGGGGTCCAATCTTAGAGTTCCAGATGTCTCTGGACTTAGGGGGTGTCACATGCAGGTTTTCTCCTCCAGAGCATTCTATGAGTTTTATATGAATAGCCATGAATTGTAATGTGAACTGGATGCCAGATGGGCCTTTTTGTTCCCTAGCAAGTTGAGTATCATGAGGGAAGAGTTTAGCACATGAAAAGAAGGTTTAAGTTACTTGAAACATGTGCCAGTTTCCTCTGAGATGCCCCACACATAAGAATCAGGGACCATGCGTGGAAAAGATTTAAAAAAAATAGTACTTTGGGGCAGGGCAATTATTCCCATTTATTCCTAGGCCTAAGCCAATTGCCCTCAATTTCCAAGAAGCTACTAGGAAACAACTGCTGAAACGCTGAAAAAAAAAAAAAAAAAAAAACAAGAAAAAGATCCAGGCTCCTTAAGTGAACTGGGCAGTGGCGTCAGGCTTCTCCACATTGAAACTCCTTAGTTTCATTGGCCATAGTCAGAAACCTGCAGGTGCTTCCATGTTTAGGCACTGCCCACCAACAGTCCTGGACCGAAAAGAGAAAGAGAAAGAGGTTCCCCTCTACGAAGCAGAAAGGAAAAGGGGAAAGGAGAAAAATAAATTCCAAACTTTGGGCTTACTTCTTCCTCCTGGCTGTTTCACCAAAATATGTTAATCGTGGAGGGTGTCCAAGTTCTTGTTCTGAACAAAGAATTTCACAAAACACACAAACAAAACAAGGAAGGGGTGAAGTGATTTATTGACTATGAAATGAAAGTACACTAAACAGTGTGGGTGTGGAACTGAGCATAGGGGCTCAAAGGCCCTATTACAAAATTTTTGGGAGTTTACCCCCTAGAAGATTCCATGGGTTAATTCAGGTACATCCTATGTAAATAAAGAGGATGAAGTCAAGTTACAAAGTCATTTATGTTATATGCCCTGTGGAGAGGATATTTCCTGTTAGAACTGAAGTGTTAATCAGTTTTATGCTCTCTGCCTCCACACTCTATTTTCCTGCCTCATAGAGAAATGGACTCCTTATTCAATACTTAAAGAATCATATTATATTTACTTAGATTAGTTATAAAGCATATGAGCTTAAATATAAAATTTCCAGGTCCACCTGAACAAAAATGTAACTATGAGTACAAATAATTAGAAACAATCAACAGTGAATATTGACTCCTAGAGGCTTTATACTATTATTTATCAGGTTTGTAATATGTTATTATAAAAATTATATACTGAGTAATAAATTACTACAATTATCTATCAGATTTAAAATAATTTTTAGAAATAAAGTTCTAACATTAATTTAGTGACATTGTTAGAATATTATAAATGGTTATTGAAAAAATTCACAAATTAAAATAATCTAAAGACATTATACATCACAAAGATGCATCAAGGATATAGAAAATAAAAAAATAGATGTAACACAATGTTGAGAGATAGGATTAACTGGATTTACTAGACCTGCTAAGAATTCCTAAGCCTAGTTGGGGAAGGTGACCTCACCCACCTTTAAACACGGGGCTTGTAACTCAGCTCACACCCGACCAATCAGCTAGTAAAGAGAGCTCACTGAAATACCAATTAGGCTAAAAGCAGGCAGTAAAGAAATAGTCAATCACCTATCGCCTGAGAGCACAGGGGGAGGAACAACGATCCGGATATATAAACCCAGGCATTGGAGCTGGTGGTGGTGACCCCTTTTGGGTCCCTACCATTGTATGGGGGCCCTGTTTTCACTCTATTAAGTCTTGTAACTGCACACTCTGATGGACCATGATTTTTCTGGCTAGAGCTGAGCTTTCACTCATTGTCCACGACTGCTGATCTCCGCCCTGGCAGACCACCACTGACTTCCACTCCTCCGGATCCGGTAGGGTGTCCACTGCACTTCTGATCCAGCCAGGCACCCATTGCCACCCCTGATCAGTCTAGAGGTTTGTCATTGTTCCTGTGCAGCTAAGTGCCCAGGTTCGTCCTAATCAAGCTGAACACTATTTGCTGGGTTCCAGGGTTCTCTCCCGTGACCCACAGCTTCTAATAGAACTGTAACACTCACCGCATGGCCCAAGGTTCCATTCCTTGGAATCCATGAGGCCAAGAGCCCCATGTCAGCAAACAAAAGGCTTGCCACCATCTTGGGAGCAGCCGGCCACCATCTTGGGAGCTCTAAGAGCAAAGACTTGCTGGTAACAATATGGAAAATAGGATGAAGAAGTACTACATCTATCACATATTTCCAACTAAATACTCTGGACAAGAGAACATAGAGATGAAGGAGCAAGAATATTCAAAGAAATAGTTCTGTAAATTATGCCAGATTCATAAAATATCGTAAATACAGGAAGCACAATAAATGCAAAGAAAAATATATGCTAATAAATCAACAAATAGTCACATGTATTTTATTGCATTTTTTAAAAGAGTATTTAAACTCAGTTTGAGAAAAAGCATACCTTAGCCATATCTGTCATATAAGAATACATTCTTCATGAAAATGGACAAAGTGACAGTGGATTTAGCATTTGGCATGTGTACGTAATATAATATTGTTTTCTTTCTGTTTCTCATTAGTTTTCTTGATTGGTTTTCACTTCAAGTTTCTTTGAAGTGAATGACATGATCATACTCAGGGTCAGCTTTCATTGTTAAAATTTAAACAAAGTCCTGAGGGTAAGTCAAGATGTTTGACTCTGAGTGAATATTATAAAAAAACTAAATATAGGTTTTTACTAAAAAAAAAAAAAAAAAAAAAAAATTGCTTTATATTACAAAATGATCAATTAGCAAAATGATCATTAATCAAATAACCAAATGTTCTCTTTAAAAGCCTACAAGTGAATATTTTACTTTCATTTCTTTGACTTTGGAGTACCAAAGTCAAAGAGATGATCTTAAAAGCATTATGAGACAAAATGCAGATCATTTATGAAAGAACAATTAGTTTAAAATTAGATGGTAATGGAATAATATTCTCAAAACATTGGAAGTAAATGAATGCTAACTTTATATTTTGTAACCAAAAATTATCTTTCAAAAATGAAAACATAAACATTTTCAGATTAAAACAGGGAAACAAACAAAATCTAAAATACCTTTCTAAAAGAGGCACTATTGCAGAATCTTATGAAAATGCACTCCTGCAAGAAGTATTGAGGTGCCAATAAAAATATGAGTAAAGGAATTATTGAGGTGTAAGTCAATCAAAGCATTTATGGGCTACATAAAGTAACAACAAGAATAACAATGACATAATAATAATGCCGAGTTTGGGGGTGAAAATTCAAAATTAAAATAGTGGACCTCTATCTTATGAAGGTTCTTCAGATAAACAAAACAATAGAAAAAAAAATATATATATATATAAAATAAGGTATTGGTTCATATGAATTTGAATGCTGAAAAGTCTTAAGATCTGCTACATTGAGCCAAAGAACCAGGAAAGCTGGTGGTGTGGTTTAAAGCCCAGAGAGCTAGAGAGCCCATGGTGTAGATTCCAGTCTGAGTTTGAGAGTCTGAGAACCAGGAAAAGCAAGGGGAAGAGATCAATGTTCTACCTCTGTCATGCAGAGGAGAGGTGAATCCAACCTTTCTCAGTCTTTTTCTTCTATGCAGGCCCTTAATGGGTTGGACAATACTCATTGGCATAGTGAGGGTGATTTTCTTTACTCCACTTGCTAGTTCAAATGCTAATATTTTCTGGAAACATCTTCACAGACACATCCAGAAACAATATTTAATGAGATATCTGAGTCTCCTGTTGCCCAGTCAAGTTGACATATAAAATTAACCATTACAATCTCAGAAGATAGTAATGTAGAAGAAGGAGAAATGTAGTTAAAGTATTCCTAAGAGTGTTTACAATGAATATGTCATCATAGTTACAAGTAAAATCTTCCCATCTTCCAAAGAATTATACCTCCTTGTATCCACAGTTATGTATGGCTTTCTCTTACGTTGGCCCTGGACGTGAGCATTTTATTTGTTTATTCATTGTTGAAACAGAATTTTTTTTAGTGTTAATTAAGGTGTCCTTCTCTGACTTCTAGGAACTGTTTTTCAATCAAGTAATGGACACTGGACTAGACTATTAAAATAGAAGATGATCTGGAGTAGAAACAAACCCTCTTAGGTGAGGCAACCACTAAACTAGCCCTCAGTTGATTGGCTGGATGACTAAATTTACATGTAATACTCTATAGAGGACAGCTGCTCAAATTGCTGACCTTTATGATAGAGAGAAAATACAATCAGTGTTTTACATCAGGATCAGATTGGGGGGTTAGTTTTATTTGACAAAATTTAAATAAATATAGGTGTTATAAAGTTATATGCATGATCATCTTTAAGAAAAACATAAATAATAGAAAGAGAGCTCATAATTTCTAAAAGAGTGCAATGAAAAAATATTTACAACTTTGCAAAAGGGCAACAAAAATAAAAATTCAGTGAAAACAAAAAATAGTTGAGAGAAAAAGTTTATTATTTTCATACTTATGATAAATATCAAACTTACTTATTATAAGATCAAACTCACCTCTTATAAGACAGATTGTAAGATTTTATTAAAATAGTTAAGAACTAACCTAAATAAAAAAGACTTTCAAAATATGAGAGTAAAAGTTGAGAAAAGAATTAATCAAAGAAATTGGGTGTACTTCAATTCCCCTTCTTTTCTACAATTATTTTTTCTTCTCAATTGCAAAAATTCCAGCTTTGCATAGATACGATGCTATCAAAAGGAATGTAGTGTGATAAATAGTGCTGACATTGTGAGTCACTTTGTGCTAATAATTTGTGGTTTGTTAAGCATATATTGCTTATTTCAAATATTCAAATTTTATTAGTCACTGGTACATATTTAGCATATAATTAATATGTGCTAGTGAATTAGTTCACATCATATGTGGACCTAAGCACACCTTTTATTTTATACTATGAAATAGGAAGCATTTATATTCATACTTTACATCCCATCACTACTAATAATAAACAATTTTTTTAAAGTTTACAAAATTTATAAAGTTTCTTTTTCTATTAACTCCTTCAGAATTACCTGGGGTAATTACTATGCATGTCTTAATAAATTGCTACCAACTTTAATTCACCTGGATTAGAACTGACTGATGTCTGTCCTTGTCTTCATTCTTGATGCTCAACAGTCTGTTCACTACTTGGTGACTAAAATGAGGTTTCAAAATGTTATATTGCATTATCACCTGACTTGTACTGCCCAAATATCTTCCCAGAGATTTAGAGTGAAATCTAAATTCCTCACTGAGATGGTTAAGATATTGCTATTGGCATTATCTATGGATATCAATGGTTACAACTGCTATTTGATACTGCTGTTGATACTCGGCACTGTATACTCTGATATTCTGCTGCCATCACTTAACACTGTAATGTTTTGTGTTCTTCCTTTTGCATCACTTGTTTTACATTAGAAATTCTGAGTGGACATTCTAATCGGCTAAGTCTATATCAGGTAGTTATGTCCTACCTGTCTGGGTGCCCCCTTCAGGTTTACAGTGAGAGAAACTTTGTCTCCAAATGAAATACCATAAAAAGTACAGGCTTCTAATTAAATTGTTTTCTTTCATTGTTAAACATTTTTTATACCCTACTTATTTACTTACACTTAAAAAATAATTTTGACAGAAAATGCAGCTATAATTTTTAAACCAAATGTACACCAAATTCCTCCCCTAAATCATATATATCATCAGCTCCAACTGAACATGCCAGATTTCTGATAACCTCTACAACTTAGGGTTATTTTGTAATTTATTGAGCTAAATTCACAGGTCCTCAATAATATCTATATCTATATATAGTATGTGTGTATGTGTACATACATGAAAAGGGAGCGATCATAAAAATAATTGTTAAAATATGCAAATATATATATTACACACAAAAAAAGTGAAAACATTAGTAGATATTAGCATTCTTATTTTTAGAACTAGCTTGCATCCATGACTAGTACTTATAATTTTTAATTTTTACTATCCATATCTTGTGTCCTAGTTTTAGATTTATTTAAATTAGATTTAATTTCTTTAAGAAATTAAAGTTATTTCTCTTCTAACAGAAAGGAGCTTGAAAAACCAGATAGGCAGTCATTGATATGCAAATGCCAGATTGCTAGAAGCCAGGTCCACCCACTATGACGGTTCCAGCTGTCTTCTCCTTGTCACCACATGTGCCAGGTGTCACGGCAGCCACCAGATAAGGCCACATGTGCAGGGTATCATGGCTACCCTCCTTTGCATAATGAGACCCAGAGATCTCATGATGCTTGGTTGCTACCACTCTGGGATGATATCATATAACGTAATATAGTGTTGTGGTGACAAACACAGATTCTAGATTCAGACAACATATTTTTAATAAAGAAGTTATTAAGAAGTAATTTATATGGGTAGAGTTTGTAGTCAATGTTTCAGCTACTCTGAATTCTGTCTGTAATTCAGTTTTTCCTTCTAAGGAACTTTGAGTTCTTAGTAGGATACTGTACTTCCTATACATGGTTAAAGTAGCAATCTATTAATTGTATTGCCAGATATGGTGGTATTAAAAAACCACACATCATTAGTTGTCCTTGGTTTGATTCATATACTTTCTTGTCCCTATTTTTGTAGAACTAACAATATTTCCCCTAAATATTTAGGATAAATCACCTCACACTATAAAGTCTCCTTTTTCCAGTTTGGCTAATAAAATGCCAGGCCAAAAATTATTAGGTAATAATTTTACACCTTTTTAGATTGGGCTCTTTTCCATTGAATGGAAACTTAGAGGAAACATTGTTTTCTTAGGTCTGAAAATCTCTGAATCAGTCTAGACTTAAAGGAAGTGGAAGAAACAATATGAAGAGTGAATCATTAGGTGGAACTATGAGATAGTCCATGCTAACTTTAATTCCTTAGATCACAATCTGTTTGGTGAAGTGTGGAAAGCTTCATCTTATAGTCTAGTATTATCACAGTATGGTCTTTCTTTTTGATGTCTAAGTGTGGGAGGACTGCAGGTTTTTGTAATATAGACAAACATGTAACTTCTATTTATCATATGTGAACTTGCTTATGTTATACAGTTTATATAAGGCTACTCAAGTGGCTGCCAGTTTTTTCAGTCGTAGGAAAATAATAATCTTAATTCCAGATATCTCATGATGCTTGGTTCCTGCCACTCTGGGGTGGTATTATATAATGTAATATAGTGTAGTAGTGAAAAACACAGATTCTAGTTTCAGATAACACAGAATTAATACAGGAGTTATTAAGAATGTTTTTTTGGCAGCTAGAAAGGGTGAAAGTTCTTGGTGGAATCTTCCATTAATAAAAAGCTACCCCCAACGATTTCTTTCCTAACAGAAAGCAGTTTGAAAAACTAGACCAGCAGACATTGATATGCAAATACTAGAGGCTAGAAGTCAGGTCCACCCAATATAATGGTTCCCACCCTCTTCCTGTCACCACGTGTACCAGGTGTCATGGAGGCCTCCAGATAAGGCCATGTGTGCAGGACATCATGGTGACCCACATTTGCATATTAAAATGCTAGGGTGGGATGACCAGTTTTTTCATGGGCTATGTGAATGAAACATGGTTAAACCAATCCCCTGGGCCTTATGGCAAATCAATTAATGGGCATCTGTCAACCATCTCGATAAGCTTTTCATGGCTGCTGTTCTAAAGACTCAGATGTCATGTTTGCTGGTGAGAACAAGGAAAACACCTCAGTACCCACAGGTCATTGGGAATGTTGGCCATGCTTCAAATAAATTTCTTTTCATGGGGAAACTTAGTCATCATACAAGTCTAGGAAAATTTCTGAAACAACTGAGAATTTCTGGCCAGGACACTCGCTGGTGCTATTCAAAGGCTTCTGGACTGAACTCAGCATCCATTAGCTTGCTCTGGGTATTGGTAAAAGATCCCCAGCTGTCCCATCATAAAACTTTTCTTCTTTTTCTGTCCATGGTTGTTGTGTCTTTTACCCTCTCTGTTTGCTGAATGCTTGGGAATTTTTACAGTCTAGGGTAATAATCCTATTAGGCAAGACCAGAATATACTGTGGTTACCGGGGATATAGCTCAGGAAAATGCCATTGCATTCTTCTAAGAAGAGGTCTCCCTTTCCCCGACAGTGAGGTTACTTGCTAATATTCCCCTTGTGAGCACATGGTATTTCTAAACCAACATTGCTACATAGTGGACATAGAAATCCTCTCCATAAGACATATTGCTGTCATCTGTAGTATATGGCAGCTTCCCAATTTTTTCTTTTTGTGCCTTTCTATTGGAAACCAGGCTTTATGTTTCTTCTGTGAATGAGAAAATTCTGCTTTCAACTATTAGGAGTAAATGTCCTCCACACCCAAATGTTAGTCCCAATACTATCCCATCAGCAGTAAAATCACCATTAGGTTCCTGTGTCCCTTTAAAGAACCTAGTCTGTCTCCTCTTAAGACAGTACTTAATGAGTAAGGGGATTTTAAGTCTGGAAGTTAACCAGAATCATTTTTCTAAAGGTAAATACTGTAACATGGGCCATAATATCAGGCAATCTAGCACATTGCCTCCATTGAAGGAGCCTTGCTTTTTATATAGTCTTCCCCAAGATTCATTTTTTGGGGGAGACACACAGGTCACACAAGTCTAGGAAGTCAAGGGAAATCAAAGGCAGAGGACTAGACCTACTTGGGTGAGCATGGCTTAGTTCCATTGGTGTCATGCTTTGGAGGTTCATGCCTCCAACCAAGGGCAGCAGATTTAACTGAGTGCCAGAACCCAGGAACTAAGGAGGGAAAACAGTTGGAGGTACACTCCCACTATCTTCTTCTCCACCCTAGGTCACACAGAAAGGAAGGAGATGAAAAGGAAACTTTTATTGCCGTGTCTTTTTCTAGATGGGTAACAGATTATCTTCAGCTTGCACGCCTCTGGAGTGCATTCTGAAACACTGGAACTTCTTTAACCTTAGGACTTTGAAAAGAAAACAATTCATTTTATTTTACACAAGAGCATGGCATTTTTACTGAACCTTTGCAAGCATTGTAACACCAACCCAGCTCTTTTTGCAATCATATCGGGAATGTCCAAAGAGAATGATTTCCTAAAATTAGAGAAGCAACTTTCAAGAGAACCATCTAATTATCCCCATTATTTGGGGCCCCTTCAAGCGCTCTTCCCATTATAAGATTTTAGGCAAGTAAAACTGAGACCTAAGTCAATTTTCTGACAACCCTTATAGGTATGTAGAAGCCTTCCAATATTTAACTCAGGTGTTTGACTTCACATGGAGAGATGTTATGTTTCTCCTAAATCAGACCCTCACTGCAGCTGAGAAGCAGGCAGTTTTGCAGGCAGCAGAAAAATATGGAGAAGAGCAACATGTCTCCTATAGCAGATCAAGGAGAAAAGAGGAGATACAAAAGGTGAAGAAGTAGTGGAAACTCCATTACCCCAGGAAGAGAAGCAGTTCCAGTAGACAACTCTGATTAGAACCCCAATAACTTAGGAGATGGATGGAAAAATAAGCACTTCTTAATGTGCCTATTAGAGTGCTTATAAAAAAAAAAAAAAAAAAAAAAAACAGGACTAAACCTCTTAATTACTCTAAACTGTCCATGATAGACCAAATGCCAGATGAGAATCCTATAGTCTTTATGGAAAGGCTAATTGAGGCATTAATAGAGTACACCTCCTTATCCCTTGATTCAGTTGAGGGACAGCTTAGTCTACAGAATAAGTTTATGACACCGGCAGCTCCCTATATTAGAAGGAAACCACAGAAGCAAGCTATAGGACCAGATAGCACCTTAGAGAACCTACTGGAGATAGCCACTTTGGTCTTTTATAACAGGGACCAGGAGGAGGCCCAAAAGAAAGAGCGAAAGCTCAGGAGAAGGAAAGAGGCTCTGGTAGCAGCTTTGCAAGTTTCCAAGATCCAGGATCCCTGAGGTGCCTCTGCTAGTTGTTATTGACGTGGCAAGCCAGGACATTTTAAGAAGGAATGCCCAAATAGCCACCTTGACCCTGTCTAGCCTGTGGTGGAGACCACTGGAGATCAAACTGTCCCCACAAGTGGAAGTCACTGGGTTCAGAATCAGTCTCACAGATGGTCCAGTAACTGATGGGTCTCAAAGCTCAAACCCTGGCTCTAGTGGCTCAAACTGCCATGGCAGCACAGGAGCCCCGAGTGATTCTGGACATTAAAAGAAGGAAAGTAAACCTCCTTCCAAACATTAAAATCAGTCTCTCTCTTTTCTCCTCTCTAATTCAGGCCTCCCCTCTTCCCACAGAAGGACCATAAGGGGCTTCTCAGGAAAAGTTCTAATCCAGTATTTTACCCAACTTCTTAGTTGCAGTCAGGAGGACCTGTTTACATTTGCTTTCAAGCCATTGTCATGATAGCTCTGATAGCCAGAAAGCCTCCATATTAACCCTGAAAAATAATGTAACCATTTTACACCCCACATGATGTGGCAGAATTACTGTCCTCCAGGGGGAACTCTTAGCTAACAAACAGCCAGTAAATCAAGAAATACCTAAGGCAGGGTAAACAGTAATCACTCTAAATAAAGTCTTTCTCTCTCCAAGTATAAGCCCTCAATTAGCTAAGCTAATAGCTCTTACAAGAGCGATTGAATGAAGCGAAGGAAATATAGCTAACATTTACCGTGACTTCAAGTATGCTTTCCTGGTTCTCCATGCTTATGTTGCCATTTGGAAGGAAAGGCATTTTCTTACCACTAATGAATCTCCTATAAAATATCACCAGCAAATTAACAGGTTATTATCCTGTTTTCCTTTCATGAGAAATAGCAGTGATGCATTGTAGGGGACATCAAAAGGGAACAGATGAGGTAGGAAATACATTAGCTGATCAGGCAGCTAAGTCAGTGGCAAGGAAGCCTCAAGAAATTAACACACTTCAAATCCTTATATGGGAAGGTTCCATAAGAGAAATTAAACCTCAGTTCGCCCCTACAGAAATAGAATGGGGTACTTCTCTAGGGTATACTTTTCAGCCCTCAGGATGTCTACAGTCAGACTACAAGCTCCATTTGCAAGCCTCCAGCTAATGGAAAATCTTTAAAATTCTTCAGCAGTCTTTTCATTTGGGAAAGGATATCAGTGTGCCCAGAGATTGTTTTCAGGAAAGAACTTACTAAACACAGTCAAGCAATTTGTTAATGTTTGTGAAATCTGACTTAAAAGTAGTCCCCTGAACAGGCAATTCCTTCCTCCTCAAACCCAAAGAATAGGAAGTTATCCACGGGAAACTGGCAGATAGACTACCCACATGCCGAAGACAAAGGGCATTCAATACCTGCTGGTATGGGTAGATATACTTTCACTAACTGGGTAGAAGCATTTCCATGTCACACAGAAAAAGCCTGTGAGGTAACAAAAATGTTAATTAATGAAATAACTTCCAGGTTTGGTCTACCTAAGTACCTTCAAAGTGACATGGCCCCTTGTTTAAGGCAACTGTCACATAAGGGGTCTTAAAACCACTAGGCATAGAATATCATCTCCACTGTGCTTGTAGACCCTAGTCCCTAGGAAAGGTAGAGAAAACCAATGATATTATCAAGAGGCACCTCAGAAAATTATCCCAAGAAATTCACCTTCCTTGGGTCACTCTTTTTCCCATGGCCTTACTACAGATAAGAAATACCCCTTAAAAATGAGGTCTTAGCCCTTTTGAGATGCTGAATAAATGGCCTTTCCTTTCCAATGATTTTCTATTAGATTGGGAAATCTCTGAGCTGGTGGTTAAACATGTAACCTCTCTGGCTCACTTCCAACGAGAATTGATACAACTAGCAGAAGCCCAACCCCAGGAAACAGGACCACCTTTATTTAACCCAGGAAATTTTGTATTAGTGAAAACCCTCATCTCTTTCTCTTTCCCTAAGCCAAGCTGGGAAGGGCCCTACACTGTTCTCTTTCAACCCCCTTGGCAGCAAAAGTAACAGGCATCAACTTCTGAATACATCACACTGAAGTCAAAGCCTGAAAAGCTGAGGGAGCAACCCCTGACAGCCAGAGAAAGATCATGAATATCAGTGTGAAGAAATAGGAGATCTTAAGTTGAAAATCATAAAAGACAAGTAAATAAGTGAAGGCTACTCATCTTTCTCAGTCTCACTACTACCTTACGAGATACTTTTTATTATTTCTACCTTTCCTCTCAAAATTTGCCACCAAATATTAGAACTTCTTCTTAATGCACACTTGCAGAAAGATTTTAATTATTTATGGAATTGCATTTGTATCTCTGTTAATTCTCAAATGGAAATATTATATCTTGGCAAGTAAAATTTTAAATGGAAATTATTTGCTACACCACTCTTGTGGGAATTTTTGGAGACATGCTACTATTTGCAATAGAATATACACTGTGGCATCCACAACATGGAATTCTGGTTGTAAAATTCTAATTGCTGGGATATTTTGTCTAATTATTATCCTTATAACAAGATTAATAATAACAAAAAATATTTCATCAAGGTTGTTTTGCTTATAGCAGGAGTAATAGGATAAGAAGTGAGCTTGAAAGTTTTACTATCATTAAGTTTGATTGGACTTTTTATTGAAGATTTTAATATGGTGTTCTCTAAGCTACAGAAAGAAGGTTATAAAGGAAGACATTTTATATAAGAAAGGATCTTGTATGGTAAATTATTGTCCTAAAAGGAAGTGACTGGTTGCTTAATGGAAGGATGTTTGGGACAATTCAGAAAGTTTGCGTATGTGGGAAGAGAGTCTGTGAAAGCTATGAAATAATTTGATGATTAATGGAAAGGAATTGTCAAGATTAACACTAAAGTTATTTTAGACACCCAATAATGTATTTCTTTGAATTATATTGCAAGTTATAAAAATGGCCTAAGGCTAAAATTATTCTCTAATGGTAAGTCAAGGGGGAAATGTATGCTTTTCTCAAGGAAAAAAAAGTTACTTAATGTTTCTGGTAATTTACAGTGACATCTAGTGGTCATGACCCAGTATTACAATCCATTAGTGTAACTTACAGGTATGGAACTCTACTGTCATAGTTATGGTCTATAGGACTTCCACTAACAGTGATAATCTTAATGCTCATATTCTAATACTATATTTTAAACCTTCCTGTGAAATGTATCTATTTTCACCTAGAAGCAATCAAACTCCAAATGCTGCTGCAGACAGAGCCACACATGGACATGCCATTCTTCCGAGAAATCTTAGATCAACCTCAGGAGGAGGCCCAACTGCTGTCCCCCAACATGGTGCCCCTTTTCAGTAGGAAGTAGCCAGAAACAATCATCATCCAACACTCCCTAACAGCAGTTAGATTTTTGTTACTTTTTATTTTTATTTAGGTTTTATTTACTTTTTATTACTTCTCCTGAGTGGGGGAAGTAATACAGAAGTCATAAAGAAACAATTTTTAGGCAGCTAAAAAGGATAAAAGTTCTTGGTGGAATTTTCCTTTAACAAAAAATGATCCCAAACCATTTCTTTTCTAACAGAAAACGGCTTGAAAAACCAGACTAGCAGGGCATTGATATGCAAATGCCAGAGGCTAGAAGCCAGGTCCACCCAATATGGCAGTTTTTGCCCTCTTCTTGTCACCTCGTGTGCCATGTATCATGGCAGCCTTCAGATAAGGCCATGTGTGCAGGACACCATGGCCACTCACATTTGCATGTTAAAAGGCTAGAGTGGGAGGGCCAGTGTTTTCAAAGGCAATGTGAATGACACATCTGGTCAAACTTGCCCTGAATGAATATTGCATTCTAGGGGACCATAGGCAATATATACATCTGCTGGTTCTCTATCTAGTGTGCATCACAGTTATGAACGTTAACATCGAGGGATAATAATTATACAATTTCAACTACTTTTTGTCCCAACCAGGTCATATAACTAATTCCAGTTAACTCAAATTTTTTCTGAGGATGTGTTGCCTACATTTCTATCTTTGGAACAAAGCTTTATTAGTCAAGGACACTGGTTGTAATAAACTGAGACCAATTCTGGCTAATGTAATCAGAAAATAGTCATTATAATCAGAATTTATTTGAGTGACTCACAGAAATAAAGGAAAAGGTATTGAAACAAGGCAGAAAAGAACAGTAGTTAAGAGGCCCTAAACTGCCAAATTAAGTCCTTATCAGTTTGAGCAGTAACTATTGTTCACTCCACCATCATTACTTTACTACTATAGGACACAACTGGCCTTGAGTATCATTACAACACTAACAATGGATACCAACACTTTATATTTTTCTACCATGATCATACTGATTCATGCTGTGAATATATTCTAACTCTTTTTTCTTTTTCCACCAGATTCAAAATCTTGGCAACATATCCAAATGACCATGTACAGTTTGCATGTCTAGCTGCCAGTGTGTAGTGGAGAAAATGTTAAACACATTGGGTTTTACAGAGAAAGCAGTGTTTCGTTTCTGAAGAAAGACTCACACAATTTCATTGCCCATTAAAGGAGAAAGGTGGTTGGATGCTGAGCTGATAAAAATGCAAGTGACCACTCAAAAATATGTTCATTAAAAAGCCCTAGTTGTATGTATCCATCAGGTATCCTCAAAAGATAACGTAGTGGAACAGATTTTGTTTATAGAAACTGTTGTGTTAAAGTAGAAACAACATAAGTTCTGGAGTAAGTCCTTAATTTCCAATAAATTTCTTCTGGATCATAGTTTATCTACAATAGAATAACAGAAATAAAATAATAGATGAATACATTTTTAAAGATCAGTTGCCTTATGAATGTAAGTTATTAACTTCTAATTTCTACTAAAGATCATTCTTTAGATATCCCATGCTTGCCTTCATGCGAGCCAAAATAAGCCTCCATCCATACGTTCCTCTCTTCTTGTCAAAACTAACCATTGGCCACAATTTAATGGTAAATAATCTTTCAGGCTCCCAATATCCTGTGAATACTCAAATACACAGATGAAAATGGGCTCTAAAAGCAAAAAATATGCCTGATAGAATGATTGGTTTATTGAAATACTTAACTATTAAGTTGATAGACCTTGGCTAAGAAATAATCAGTATTTTAACTGCAGGTATACTAAAAAAACATAGTAATCCCACTGACTTAAAATAATGTCAGAGAGTGACTCCTTCAATTCTCTCTGTAAAAACTCCTTGCTTAGAAATCCAAATTAATTACAAAATTGTCAACCAATCATCTAGATAATTACCTCATTTTATAATGTTACTTTTTGTGGCAGTAAATAAAAATGCCATCCTTTTCCCATTTATAGCTATAATATTTAAAATATTAGAGTTTAAATGGGAGGTAATTCATGGCCTCTTGAAGAAGATATCCTGGAGATAATCTTGACTCTCAAATTTAATAATCAGGTATAATGCTGAGCATTTATTTAAACCAATCTGTGTACTTACTGCATCTTCAAAA
The DNA here is from genome assembly GCF_009764315.1 of Trachypithecus francoisi. Taxonomy (NCBI): domain Eukaryota; kingdom Metazoa; phylum Chordata; class Mammalia; order Primates; family Cercopithecidae; genus Trachypithecus; species Trachypithecus francoisi. The sequence continues at coordinate 68,217,655 of NW_022681454.1, forward strand.
TGGAGGTAATAATAGTATGTGTGCATTTCTATGTACACATATATCTACATATAAACACATATGGAAGGTTGTGAACATTAATACATAAAAACAATGTTTGAAGAGAATATTTGACATGTAAAAATTATCCACATTTTTATTCACATTTTGTGAAAGTTTTAGCCTCTACAGAAAATTAATGTAATGTAAATGGCTAATTCAAGTTTGTTTGATATTAAAGCATATAATAACATGGAAGGGTTATATGATTATAGAAAAAGAAAGTCAGATGCCAAAATAAAATGTAGGTATATGATGATGAAATTATAATATATAGGCTGTGTTGTCAGTTTTATATTTTGAGGTAAGAGATACATTGTGTAAAAAGTTAACTAAACTATAGTTTTTAAAATGTTGAATGGTACACTGCAGTGCTATTTGGGATAACAAAAATGTATATATATATGTGAGGGTTTGGGCAAAGACACACTGTATTGGGTAAATAATAGCAAGGAAAAGCATAATTATTTGAAGCCAGATAAGTAAAAACAGTGGCTTACAGGTCACAGAGAATGTTCTAGGAATATCTGGCCAGTCTGCCCATGCTAAAATGCCTGGTGATTCAAAGCAACAATGTTACCCAAAATAATGTAAATCTTATGGGCTGGCCACTTTAAGCCAGAAGTATAAAGTCATAAGTGAGCTGGTTACAGAGATCCATATAAATGACATGGTGTTCACTGAAAGAAGAATAGTTTTTTGTTGTTGTTGTTGTTTGTTTTTGTTTTTAATCTTCAGGCTGTCAAAGAAACAGTTCTAGCAGGCTAATTAGAAATGAGAGGCAACCAGGCATGGTGGCTTATGCCTGTAATCCCAGCACTTTGGGAGGCTGAGGCGGGTCGAACTCCTGAGTCAGGAGCTCGAGACCAGCCTGGCCAACATGGTGAAACCCCATCTCTAATAAAAATACAAAAATTAACAGGGTGTGGTGGCTTATGCCTGTAATCCCAGCTATTGGGAGGCTGAGGCTGGAGAATGGCTTGAAGCTGAGAGGCAGAAGTTGCTGTGAGCCAAGATTGTGCCATCGCACTTTAGCCTGGGGAATAAGAGCAAGACTTTGTCACAAAAGAAAAAAAAAAAAAATGAGAGGCTAGGCACAAATACTAGCATTAGAGGATTACACTATTGTTTAACTGTATTTATTGTCTAATTGGCTATGGTTTTATGTTGGATCGTCTAGAGTCCCAAGTATTGTATTTGTTTTGTTTTGTTTTGTTTTGAGATGGAGTCTCACTCTCTTGACCAGGCTGGAGTGCATTGAGGCGACGTCAGCTCACTGCAACCTCTGCCTCCTAAGCTCAAGCAATCCTCTTATCTCAGCCTCTGGAGTATCTGAGACCACAGATGTGAGCCACCATGCTGGTCTTTTCTTTCTTTCTTTCTTTCTTTCTTTTTCTTTCTTTCTTTCTTTTTCTTTCTTTCTTTCTTTCTTTTCCTTCTTTTCTCTCTCTTTCTTTCTTTCTTTTCCTTCTTTTCTCTCTCTCTCTCTTCTCTCTCTCTCTCTCTCTCTCTCTCTCTCTCTCTCTCTCTCTCTCTCTCCCTCCCTCTCTCTCTTCTCTCTTTCTCTCTTTCTTTCTTTCTGTATTTTTGGTAGCTATGGGGTTTCACCCTGTTGCCCAGGCTGGTCTCCAACTCCTGAGCTCAAGCAATCAGCCTGCCTTGGGCCTCCCAAAGTTCTGGGATTATAATCGTAAGCCATGGCACCTGGACTACATTCTCAACTATTGTCTAGAATCCCAAGTCAATCATTGTAAATATCCTAGTAGAATGGACTAAAGAGCAATTATAAATAAGTTAATCCATACAAATGAACATCTAAACTAAAAACATCCACAAAAAGGAATAGAAAGTATTGATTAACTCACAGTAGTGTAGTCATCTTTCCAATCATAGAAATATGAATTAAATAATAATGAGATGCTTGTTTTAACCTATTATAATTCAAGTTCATATTCACTATTTTGGAAGGGTAGGAATGGTGGAAATTTGAAGCTGATTAGCAAGATAACTATTTTGAATTAAATTATATGCAACAAAAAAGGATAACTCATTAAATTAAGTGAAAAAAAATCAACGCTTGGTATCCCCAATAAACCATAAACAAAAACTAAAAAAAGGATAATTTCTTAAAACAACACCACAAACAAATTAAGAACTTACAACAGGGTTTTCAAAGTCCTAGATGGCTCTATGTGATACCCAGTAGAACTTAGATGCTTTTACAAACACCTGACTTTTAACTCAGAATTTAACATAGTATCTAAACATACTAGACACCCAACAAATGTTTATTGAATAAATAAATGAGTACTCTAAGTCAATTGTCTTCCTCTTGATTAGAATTTCAAAAAAGTAAGAAAAAATAGTTTGCTTTAAACTGTGACCTCAGGAAGCTGATGCAAATAATTATTTAAATTTGATATTCACATTTAAAATTTCAATATGTATATATGGAAATAAAAACTAAAAATTAATAATTTATAGACATAACATTTAGTGTTAATATTTAATAATACCACAAATAATATAACATAATATAATTTTAAATGAAACAAAACAAAATAAAAATCTTAAGTTTTATATACACAGATAAAAAGTAGAAATGCAAAGAACAGAATAATACAAACCCCACAGGCAATCTGTGCTGTGACACAAGCTGTGAAATTGTTTCTAACTTGTATTTTTCCAGGATTACAAAATATAACATCCCTATTCATTGAATAAATATTATTGAACATCTACTCTGTGCCACTCTTCTAAGCATTGGGAATATATTACTGAACCAAAGAAGTCTTCTCACTCAGCCAGTGCTTAGGTTTTAATATATGGGAACAGATGATAAAAATATGTATATGTATTTATCTATGCCTGATGATAAATGGTTGTAAGATTAAAAAAAAAAAAAATCCAAACAGGTTAAGGGGCTAAGAGAGTGCTTGTAGATAGGTAAAAATACTTCTCTTGGCCGGGCGTGGTGGCTCAAGCCTGTAATCCCAGCACTTTGGGAGGCCGAGGCGGGCGGATCACGAGGTCAGGAGATCGAGACCATCCTGGCTAACACCGTGAAACCCCGTCTCTACTAAAAAATGCAAAAAACTAGCCGGGCGAGGTGGCGGGCGCCTGTAGTCCCAGCTACTCGGGAGGCTGAGGCAGGAGAATGGCGTGAACCGGGAGGCGGAGCTTGCCGTGAGCTGAGATCCGGCCACTGCACTCCAGCCCGGGCCACAGAGCGAGACTCCGTCTCAAAAAAAAAAAAAAAAAAAAAAAAAAAAAAGAAATACTTCTCTTGCATACATACCTAGGACTCAAATTTTTGTGACTTATGGTTACTCTGTTTGAAGAAGTGTCAAATTATAAAGCAAAGCGGTCATACCATCTTACATTACCAACAGCAGTATATGAGGGTTTCCATTTCTCTGGATCTTCTCCAATACGTATGAGATAATTTTTATACTTGACATTCTAGTTGGGGTGAAGTGGTATTTTATTGGGGTTTTGATTTGCATTTCTCTGGTGACTAATGAGTATATTTTGTGTGCTTAAGGACCACTTATATGTCTTTCTTGGCTGAGGATGTATATTCAGACTGCCTATTTTCAAAAATTGGGTATTTGTCCTTTGATTATTGAGTTGTATCAATTTTTATATATTTTAGATATAACTCCTTTACAAGGCATATGATTTGAAATATTTTCTCCCATTCTGAAGTTGTCTTACACTTTGTTGATGATGTCTTTTGAAGCACAAAAGTTGTTAATTTTCATGAGGTCTAATTTATCTTTTTTTTTTTTTTGATGTTGTTATATGTGTTTTGATGTCATATGTAATAATTATTTGCAAAGTGTGAGCACATGAAGATTTACACCTATGTCTTTTTAAAAAAAATAAATAAATTTGGCCAGGCGTGCTGGCTCACGCCTGTAATCCGAACACTTTGAGGGGCCAAGGCGGGCAGATAATCAGAGGTCAGGAGCTCGAGACTAGCTTGGCCAACGTGGTGAAACCCTGTCTCTACTAAAAATACAAAAAAATCAGCTGGGAGTGGTGGCACATGCCTGTAGTTCCAGCCACTTGGGAGGCTGAGGCAAGAGAATCACTTGAACCCAAGAAGTGAAGTTTGCAGTGAGCCGAGATCGTGCCACTGCTCTCCAGCCTGGGCAACAGAGTGGAGAATCTATCTCAAAAAACAAAACAAACAAAAAAAAATTATAAATTTGTCTTAAGAGAAATGTAGGTCTTTGATTTAGTTTTTGCATATTGTATGAGGTAAGTGTCCAACTTAAATCTTTTGCATGAGGCTATCAAGTTGTCAGATCACCATTTATTAAGAAGACTATTTATTTTTACTATTGAATGGTCTGAACAAGTCAAAAATTGGTTGACCTTAGGTGTGTGGGTTTTCTCCCGGACTGTTAATTCTATTCTATTGATCTGTATATCTATCCTTGTGCCAATATCACATTGTTTTGATTACTGCTGCTTTGTAGTAAGCTTTGAAATTGGGAAATATGTATGTTCTCCTACTGTGCTTTTCTATTTCAGGATTGTTTTGGTTAGTCAGGGTCCCTTGCAATTCTGTATGAATTTTAGAATAAGCTTGTCATTTTTTATTTCTTTTCTAAGGGGTCAGCTAGGATTCTTCTTATTAGTATTACATTGAATCTATAGCTCAGTTTGCGAGATTATTGCATCTAAATGATATTAAATGTTTTCATTAATAAATATGGGATATTTTTCCACTTATTTAGATCATTAATTTCTTTTAACAATATTTTGTTTTTAAAGCATAATTTTGAACTTTTTAATTTAAATTTATTTTTATGTATTTTGCTCTCTGTTACCATTAGGAATGTATTGTTTTAAATTTCATATCTGGGATAATCATTCAAGTATATAAAAATATAACTTATCTTTATGTATTGATCTTATGTCCTATAATCTTGCTAAACTGGTTTATTAGTCATCAGTTTTTAATTGATTCCTTAATATTTTATTTATATAAGATCAAGTCATCTAATATTTGCTAGCTTAACTTTTTTCTTTTCAATAAGGCTGCCTTTAATTTTTTTTCTTGACTAATTGCCCTTGCTAGAACCTCTAGTATAATGTTGAATAGAATTGGTGAGAGTAGAAATATTTGCCTTCCTCCTGATTTTAGGAAAAAATATCCATTCTTTCACCACTCTGCTCTTGCCTCCAACATATATTACACTGTTGAGTTAACTAACAGACACTTCACTGTCTGCAACTTTTATTTTCCTGTTATTTGCAAGCCTTTAGCCACCACACCTCAACATCAATTCATAATATGTTTGAGATGAATTCCCTCTTAATCAATATTTGTCCACAACTGTCTTTCGTTTCAACTTGATAACCCAATCCCATGCTTTTTGCTTTCAGTCCTAAGGTTGTACCATGTATCCCAATAATGTTTTGCTATGAATAATGTCTATGTTTCTAGGTTTTTGGAGAATTTATTTTGAAACAGATTCTTTTTTCTGTTGCCCAGGCTGGAGTGTAGTGACCTGATTGCAGCTCAATGTAGCCTTGACTTCCCAGGATCAAGCTATCCTACCACAAAAGCCATCCGACTAGCTGGGACCATAAGCCCACACCACCATGCCTGACTAATTTTTCTATTTTTTTGTAGACACACAGTCTTGCTGTATTGTCCAAGCTGGTCTTGAATGTGTGGGCTCAAGCAGTTCTTCTGCCTTGGCCTCCCAAAGTGCTGGGGTTACAGGCATGAACCACCATTCCCAGAGGGTTCTAGGCTTTTTTTTTCTTCTTCTTTTCCTGCCCACAATCAAAATAACTACAGATAGTTGTGAAAGTATAAGTGGAGACTAGTTCTCTGTGATAGACTTTTCTGAATTTCATTCTTAACATAGATTATCCAAGAACAAACCTCTTTTCCCTTCTGAAGGCATGGAGTACAGATGAGAGTCATTTTGCATCTTTTAATTTGCTGTTGTTATATTACTTTATAATAAGTGGTTTGGAAATGATCACATTCTGTCTAATTTCTTTTTTTTTTCCAGGTTCATTTTTAATCTTTCAACAATGATTGATGAGTACAACACAACAAAATATTTTACATATATAAAATTGATCTATTTACCAAATATTGATTGTGCTAATGTTTGTTCTTTTTTTTTTTTTTTTATTGTACTTTAAGTTCTAGGGTACATGTGCATAACGTGCAGGTTTGTTACATATGTATACTTGTGCCATGTTGGTGTGCTGCACCCATCAACTCGTCAGCACCCATCAATTCATCATTTATATCAGGTATAACTCCCAATGCAATCCCTCCCCCCTCACCCCTCCCCATGATAGGCCACGGTGTGTGATGTTCCCCTTCCCGAGTCCAAGTGATCTCATTGTTCAGTTCCCACCTATGAGTGAGAACATGCGGTGTTTGGTTTTCTGTTCTTGTGATAGTTTGCTAAGAATGATGGTTTCCAGCTGCATCCATGTCCCTACAAAGGACGCAAACTCATCCTTTTTTATGGCTGCATAGTATTCCATGGTGTATATGTGCCACATTTTCTTAATCCAGTCTGTCACAGATGGACATTTGGGCTGATTCCAAGTCTTTGCTATTGTGAATAGTGCCGCAATAAACATACGTGTGCATGTGTCTTTATAGTAACATGATTTATAATCCTTTGGGTGTATACCCAGTAGTGGGATGGCTGGGTCATATGGTACATCTAGTTCTAGATCCTTGAGGAATTAAGTGGGCAAAGGATATGAACAGACATTTCTCAAAAGAAGACATTCATACAGCCAACAGACACATGAAAAAATGCTCATCATCACTCTCCATCAGAGAAATGCAAATCAAAACCACTATGAGATACCATCTCACACCAGTTAGAATGGCAATCATTAAAAAGTCAGGAAACAACAGGTGCTGGAGAGGATGTAGAGAAATAGGAACACTTTTACACTGTTGATGGGATTGTAAACTAGTCCAACCATTATGGAAAACAAGATTGTAGCTAATTTCTAAAGGTGATCTCTTTCCAAATAATCATATGATCTATCTCTCTATCACACTGCAATAGTTTATTAATTCCTTCTGCCATTATAATATGGTGCTTACAATCTCTCTGTTTCTAGCAAATCTAACAGATTGCATAAAATGTAGCAATAATTACCTGATTTTCCTGTTAAAACTATTCATATGCTCCCCAGTAGCTGTAGGATATTATCTGAACTGCACAGTATATTTGGGCTAATAGAATCAGATTCAGTGCTTCAAAGAAGGGGACAGAAAAAGACTGGATGGCCTATGGAACCAGAATGGTAAGCAAACTTCAGACCTATGGGTTAGTAAACAAAGTAAGAGAGAAGAATTAATTGAAGTTTACTGCAGTCTTATCAACTGTCCCCATTTCTAGTGCTCAAATCCCTGCTAGAAAGATGTATATCAGATCTTCAACGGAACCATTTTCAGATCAATTCTACTGTCCATAATGATTAGAGCAGAGTACCCAGGAGCTTTTAGTATATGTAACAGAGGAGTGAGTAATCAGGGTTGGGTATGGATGGGCTGGTAAGTAAATGGTCAGGAAGAAGAGAAAAGATGAGACTCAACACAGACTTTCTTTCAAAGTGCTTAGCTAATTGAAGAAGGTAGAATGGTGAATCTGTTTTTGAAGGGTCTTTAGTTGAGCTAGCCTGAGGAGGACTGAAATAACAAGATTTTCCCAGATTAAATGGATGGTCCCTAAATGTGATGAACTTTATCTCTTTCAGAAGGAAAGATAGTGTATAGGAGTATCTGCATTTCTTTTTCTTTTTCTTTTTTTTTCTTTTGAGATGGAGTTTCACACTTGTCACTCAGGCTGGAGTGCAATGGCAAGATCTCGGCTCATTGTAACCTCTGCCTCCTGGGTTCAAACCATTCTCCTGTCTCAGCCTCCCAAGTAGCTGGGATTACAGGCATCCACCACCATGCCTAATTTTGTATTTTTAGTGGAGATGGAGTTTCACCATGTTGACCAGGCTTCTCTCAAACTCCTAACCTTAAGTGATCCACCTGCCTCAGCCTCCCAAAGTGCTGGGATTACAGGCATGAGCCACCACACCTGGCCCTCTGAATTTCTTTATATATTAGTAACAAAGTTTCTGAAGATAAAGTTTAGTGTTTACTAAAATTTATATTTTCAGTTAATACACATTATCCTTTTAAGTTCTCTAATGGAAATCAGTTATTTTCTAGGACTTAAGGCTTCATTTTGTTCCACCCATATGAAAGGAAAAATAAATTATTCAATTATTAACATTAATGAAGAAATCACATTCATTTTTATTAGGTTATTCAAGGGATTGTATGTATAACACTATCTTTTACTTAGGATACTATTGAATTTCATAGATCCTAATCAATGTCCCTGATATAAAAAAACTTTGAACTAAACTCCAACTTAGCTATATATTCTCCGTTCTGTCTATTTATTCTTCTTGGAAGAGCTATCTTAAAAGCTGCTAAAACCCCATAGGCCAGTAGCATGCTTACTTGTTTCATGGGGTTCTGGTTGATATAGTTCACTAATTTTCTTTTAAAATGAGAAAGAGAGGTGAACACAGCAAGATAGTTCTCTGCTTGAATGCTACTACACAGATCAGAGGTTTATTTATTTATTTATTTTTTTATCATTCAATTTAGATTTCTCTTCTGTGGCTTGAAGAAGAAAACCCAGCAGCAGTCCCCATAAAAACAACCATTCCAGGTGGTTATCAGGTCCAATTACAGCTTCACAGTTAGGTATGATTCAAGTTGCTAAGGAATTCAAAAATAATGCTAAGAACTTATCAGTGGATATTTAGTTTAGAGAAGAGAATTGCTTAGAATGAGCAATGATTTTTATATAGGAAGATCTTCAATATATAGACATTAGTATTTGAACTTCTTGAAGTTCCACCTAGGACACAACTAAGAAATACAATTTTAAAGCCAATGAGATAAATGTAAAAAGCATATAAGATCAATTCAGATAGTGCTCAATTAAAATAATGTATTAAAAACTAAAAGTTTTATTTTAAATAGTTATTATCATATTCTGATAGCTGGCACATTGGACCTTGAACTAAAGTTTATTTTCAACCAATTCTGGGAGGCAGAGTATTATATTTAAGTGACTTAAGCAATTTCTTTTCTATAGTAAAATAGAATTTGGTAGTGTTATTTATCAAGTAGAGAAAAACAGAGCGACTTTCATAGGGCATTTGCCCTGTTACATAGGCATTTTCTATGTTTGAAATTACTCATCACCACATTCAAGTATGCAAACAGTTAAACTAAACTCATCTTCCACTGTTAAAATTAAGAGAAGATAGAGGAAACATTAAAAAATAGTGAAAAAGAAAGAAAAATTCCTAAGAACTAAAGAAATCTTTAAAAAATATTATATATCATGAATACCTCTCTCTAACTAGGTTCAATGCATTTTTCTTGCATTTTATAGTAATATTAGATAAACTGGTTTTTAAGTCTTTTGTTGTACTAATGTATGAAAATATACTACTTAGTGTTGTACCGTTGTATATACTACAAAATTTTACATGAAGTCATAAACTGGCTTTTTCTGACAACTGCTAACACTATGCCTTGTGGAATTATGCTTTTGAGGAAAAAGATAAGCAGCAGGGAGTCTCCTCAATTCCTGATTGAGTGATTCTCAGTGTTGTTTATGGCTGTAGTTTGAGTTTAAAAAACTTAGAGATGCATGGACATTGTACTTATTATATTGTTTAGATGACTTAATTGACACATAAAGTCTGCGTTGCCATGACAGAGTAAACTCTTGAGAAAATTCTTTTAAGATTATTAAGATGCATAAAGCTGATGGAAATGGTTTTCAAATTGTATTAAATAAACTGATGGCTTCTTGAAGACTGAAGAGATGTGATAGGAACTGGGTTAAATAGACATATTTATCATAGGCAAAATTTATTTCATTACTCTTTTTTATCCATATTAGGGAGCTATGAACAGAGGTATGATCAACAATTCACAGATAGTTAGTGTCACTTTATGTGTTACACTGAAAATGTAGAAAAGAAAAATTTGATGATGGAGAAACTATCAACAATATCTGTAAATTGGCATGATGTAATATTCAGTAGTGATAAAAATCACTTATTTGGTGAATCTTTACCGACATGAGAAAACTGTCCTTATAATTATAGAAAAATGACAAAAAGAAAGATTAAACATGAGCAAACTGTACTATAATTTTATTATAAGTCGTATATGTTTTATATATATATATATACACACACACACACACAAAGAAAAAAATAACTACAACAAAAGAGAGACAAAATAGTAACACTGTTCTCTAAATGAGATTGTTTGCACTTCATTGTACTTACTAAATTTTGACAGTGTGGACATAGTATTTTTTTTTTTTACAATCAGACAAAACACATGATTAAAACTTTTCCAAAAATTCTGATAGAACAATGTGTATGAGTAATAGGTGATTTTGTCAAAATACAATTAGATTGTAAAGTGAAATAAATGTTGATTGTGCTGAATGTATTCTCATTTTTTCTTTGCCATAAAAACACGTTATTTGTGAATACAATGGATTTGAACAGAAATGTATTTATTTCTCACTCAAAGGAAATGCCAAAAGAAAAATTTCTATATACATTTACTAATAAAATTATTTTTTTCTGTAACTACCTAAAATTAATCTTCATATTATATTGTAGTCCCAGTTACCTAAGGCTTTTATGATGGAAAAGGCAAGATGGAATTCAACCATACAGTCTATACATTATTTTATATTACATTTAAAATATGAAAAGATGTAGAAAACAATTGCTTGTTATGGCCCTAAGGCTTATACTAATTTTCTCTTTTCTGAGGATGTACTTATTATACAAAAGTGGGTTGACATAACCATGACTGTGGTTTTTAACCCTGTGCTTCTGGACATATGTGATTTATCCAGAGTTTCGTATATAAACAAAGTTAGACCAAACACTCTCTGAAAAGATGTGCAATAAAACATAGACACTTGGGAGCCTTGGAGTAGAGTTATCCTAATACCAAAGTATGGAAAGTCATGTCTACCTACTTTTGATATCCAAAGAGCTTCCAGGTATTTTCATTCCCCAAGTTTTCTTTTTCTTTTATCTTTGTCGTATATAGAATGCTATCCTCTGTCCATTATTTCTCCTTTTTGGCCAATTTAGCTGTATTTGGTTCCTGTTACTTACATTCCTTAACCGTGCTTTCTTTTCTATTACTTACATTACTTAGAAAATAAATCTTAATCAAGTCATGTAAATTTTCTTCTACATCCCTCTAATTTTTCTCTTCATCAGAGTTGCTGTTTTCTGAACTGACATTGAAATATCTAGAATAAAACAAACAGAAAATACATAATAATTTAGCCTTAAAGAGAACGTTAAAAGCTTAAAAACATGATAATATTTGGTAGATAAGATAGTATATCGTTAATAAAATTTGAGGTAGATTGCATGATATCAGGAAAATTATAGTACATTAACTTCAAACGGAATTACTGTGAAAAAAACTACATTTTCCCTATGCCCTTTGTTATTCAATGAGTTTGACAGTTATTTCTTTGCTGTTAGGTGCAAGAATACTTCTTTTTAAGAAAAACAACCAAACAAAGCAAAAAATGCTTAAACAATAAAATGTCAAGATTCTAAGAAAATTATAGTTAATTGCCTTTTTATTTTCTAATATAAAGTGTTGTCTCCTCAAAACATGTCATAGCATTTAGTTCCAAGTAGAAATTGACTATTTGTTTTCCTAACTACAGCCATAGAGGAGCAAGTGATACAATTGTCAGGAATACATCAAGACAGTATTGACGATTCCTTTTATTTACTCAGGAGGGTTGATTGAGGAGTACAGGCACGGTAGATGATTACATTAGCTTAGATTCTGGAAATAGCAGGATTTTAAGATGTGGTTAACAGAGGGATAGTTCGTTTATTTTTAATAATTGGGAATTTTCTGAATTCCTAAGATCACCTTTTCCTTTTACAATTTAAAAAAAAAATGTGGTTTCTGGGTTAAAGGATAATTTCCCATTATTTTTTCATTTTTGTTTTAGCAGTTCACTTGCTAAGTTCTTAGGACTATTACCCAATTCAGCTACAAATCAGGTTTAAGCCAAAGAGGCAAATGTTATCTTAAATAAAATATCTAGCAAATGCCATGATATTTATGGCAGAATGTGTTTGCTTTTTCTGGCCATCCTAACAGTGTTTCTTGATTAAAAACTACCTACACATACATTCTAGATGTGAAAAGAAACCACTTAGACATACATTTCTAGGAAGAAAAGAAATAATGCTACGGATATTTGACACTAAAATATTTCTCTATAATATTCAATAATAAGATTGGTCAAGGCTAATCAATTCCTTTGATTATAACAAACATCTAAATAGCAGTCCAATTCCTAGGTAATAAAAATCAATAAGCTGATCAATAGGCAAATATTTTGTCAAGATTTTGAAGCACATCTGACAAGCTTTCAGCTATAATTATCTCTTGATGAACTTAACATGTTTAATGACTGTAAAATTGTCTTTCAGTAGAGACAATGCACATCTGGAATAACAGCACGCATTTCAGCTGCCTCCAGAGTACCACACCATTGACTTCAAATACAGTCCTCACAGTGTAAACGAAGCTTATTCTTTGACGTGCTAATGCCTGTCTTGGCTGGGTCTCATTTTAGACCTGCCAGTACAAGAGACAAACTTCAAAGTGTCAGGGGGGTACTTTAAAGTTACTGTAACATTTGCTTATTTTGAGGAATATACAGTCTTACTATTCAATGAACAGTTTGGACCTTCTCTATCTCACTTTCACCTTATCATCTTTAATTACGGCAAAACCCATGAGTACCAGCATGTGAGATCAAATGCCTGTTTGATGATCCAAATGCCTTAAGAGGCAAATGGAGGAGCAGCTGTTTTGTTTAAAATGAAGGAAAACAGAAGGTAGCATGGAAGAAAACTGTGTGAAAACTTAATCATCTCCAAATGCTAAATGGCCTTGTCATACTTATACGATGTGAAGGGTAATAACTGGAAACATTTTCTACTGAGGGTTCCTGCTCCACAAAGACCCCTCCCCTCTTAACTGTGGTGTTGGGGGCTCAGTTCCAGACAAGAAAATTATCCCTTGAGCTAGTATTTGGCACTCTCAGCCTGTGGAATGTTCTTTGAGTTCAGTTTCACAGTTTGAGCTTGAGTTCCCACCCACGGACGACAAACTCTAAAGCTTGAAAGAGTGAACTGTGAGAGTTTGAAAGTTTGAAGTTCTATGCCATTGAAGTGACAGTTGATACTCATAAAATTTGTCATGTTTTATACTCATGCTAATTATATTAAAAAACATAATGGCGTATTCATTAGCCTTTAAAAATGCTGGAAATATGAAATACAAAGTTGGATTGGGGCTGGCTTATGTTTCTAAACATGAGAAAAGAAAATCTTCATATTTATTTTGTTTATTCTTAGGTTATGTACAAGAAGAATTTTTCATAAGGACACAAGAAAATAAAACCTTAATATTTCTTTTGTTTATTCTTAGGATATGTATGAGAAGAATTTTTCTTAAAGAATATTTCACAGATAAATAAGTTTATGTATGCATGTATGTATTTATTTGTTTTTTCCACTGAGTCTTGCTCTGCTGCCCAGGCTGGAGTGCAGTGGCATGATCTCAGTTCACTGCAAACTCCGCCTCCCAGGTTCAAGTGATTCTCTTGCCTCAGCCTCCCGAGTAGCTGGCATTACAGGCATGCGCCACCACGCCCGGCTAATTTTTGTATTTTGGGTAGAGACAAGGTTTCACCATGTTGGCCAGGTTGGTCTCAAACTCCTGACCTCAGGTGATCCGCCGGCCTCGGCCTCCCAGAGTGCTGGGATTACAGGCATGAGCCACTGTGCCCTACCACAATAAGGTTTCTATTTGTATCATAGGCATGTTCTGAAGAAAATTATCAAAGTAAAGTAAAACTAATGGAAATAAGAGACTTAAAGTTGTTCAGTTATTACATGGCTAGAACTCTGGATTTAAGATGTTTATACTACACAGTACTGATCTGCCTAATTATACCTTAATATTTTTTAGTTTATAGTGTTAGATAACATTGTAGTTTATGAGTTCATGCGACTGATATATTAAATCAGTTTAGCAGCTAAAAGAAATTGAACTACAGTTGACAATTTCTCTTTGGACAGAAGCTTTACCTCAAATATACACTTAGATATTGATAAAGATTTCTCCCCTCCTTGGGCCCCAAAGAGTAAGCATTTCTAATATTAATTCATACTGTCTTACAAGCACAATGCCAGGTAATGCACTGTTTCTAAAAAGACGCTATGGATTTTCATGTGCTTAAAGCAAGGTCTATTAGTTTTAGTGCTCTTGAGTAAAGTGATTAAACATAACTATCAGCATGCATCTTGTGAGAAAACACATAAGAAAGCACAGTAATCTTGATAAGGCACCAGTCACATCGGAAGAAATTGATGTTTTCCTCTGAGCTCAATACAAGGGCAATGCAAGAGCATCTACAGAGAATGCAGTCCATTAAACAGCAATAACCTAATTCACATTCAGCTCAGTAATTGGGTCAGGATGCAATAACTTTTTATAAAATTATACAATTTTACCTCAAAAAGAGCTAAAAAAGAAAGTTATTATATGCACACCCCTTCCATTTTATTTTATTGATGCTTAGGATAAAATGAGTTAAAGACAAAAAAGGAAATGTGCATGACGTGGCAATAACAAACCTAAAAAAGAAATTTCATGTATATTCCCAATTGTATAGTTGAGATTAAAACAAAGCTTGAGAAAGAGAAATAAATGATAGGCTTAAAAATCACATTTTAGATATAGTTCCTAGAGAAGGCAAGTCGTTAATGCCCCAGACCCTGGAATTAAATTGTCATAGTTCAACTGGCTTTACCACTAACCGATTCTATTACTTTCAAAAAACTAATTTAGCTTATTTATGCTGTTTTCTCACATGCTAAATGTGAATGATAGTGGAGTATTTCTTGAGATTATCTTGAAGATTAAATGAGCTGATACATGTCAAGTGCCTAACTCAGTGATTAGCACATAGCAAATGCTAAATGTTCTTGTATATGTGTATGCATACACACACACATGCACACAAATAACGATCTATAGATGTGTATCTTTTTTGTGGAGTGAAGCATTGGAAAACATTTTGTAGATTTTGTAGAAAAGTGTGATTTCCTTCCTAAATGCTTCTCTTTTAGCAAACTGTGGTGCCTAGGCTGAATTTGTGTCACCATCTGTTTTCAAAAATATAATTTTATTGAAACAAAGCCATGTACATATATTCCTGTGTGGTTTGTGGCTACTTTTGTGCTACAACAGACATGAGTAGTCACACAAGTGGCACACAAAACTGTAAATATTTATTTTTGGATAATTTACAGAAAAGTTTGAAGACCCTAGAACAAGGTCATTTTCTTATACAACAATGCTAACATCACATACCAAAGGAATTTGACATTGATATACTATTGACTAATACACAATCTATTTTCAAAATACCCCAATTTTCTGCAATATGTTCTTCTGGCCATTTTCCCATGACCTTTCAAATACTTTCCTTTCTATTTATTAGTAGTGGGTGCTCTGATTCAAAAGTTTCACACCTGTTTCCAGTATTTCCTCACTTAGAAAGGTCTTCCATCTGATGTAGATTCATTTTGTCTGTGTTCCATCCCGTTGAATGTCCTGCTAGCTTTTCTTCTTTTTCACACAATCTCCATCTGACACATTCTGCTCTGGAGTGACGGCCAGGACTGCTTTACTTATACATAAATTGAAGTTTGTAGATTGCTGTGATTTGGATGTTCATGTTCCTCCAAAATTCATATTGAAACTTAATCCCCATTGTGATGGTATTAAGAGGTAAGGCCTTTTGGAGAGGGATTAAGTCAAGAGAGCTCTGCCCTTGTGAGTGGGATTAATGCTCTTATGAAAGAAAAAAAAAAAAAAGGCTTCAGAGAACTGTGTCACCTTGTCATCTTTCTTCATGTGAAGACACAGACCTCATCCTTTTCTCTTTTACATCACATGAAGACACCTAGACAACACCATCTATGATGAACACGCCTCACCAGACACTAAATTTCCTGGTGCCTTGATCATGGACTTCCCAGCCTCCAGAACTATAAGAAATACATTTCTATTTTTTTAAAATTACCCATTCTAAGTTATTTTTGTTATGGAAGCCCAGAATAGACCAAGACATAGTTTCTCTCATTTAGGCATGCTGATACGCAATAGTAAATATGGATTTAAATAGCTGGCATTGTCTTATGGAAAATTAAAAGGTTCTCACTTTCCCCCTGCTTCTTTTCCTTTTTCTTCTTCATATCTTTATCGTCATAATCACCACCCTCATCCTTGTCATCTCTAAGCAATGCCTTTTTTATTTTTCAGATGGAGTTTCACTCCTGTTGCCCAGGCTGGAGTGCAATGGTGCAATCTTGGCTCACTGTGATCTCCGCCTCCTGGATTCAAGCTTTTTATGCATTCATCACTTAAGATAACAGCAAAGTAAAAGAAACTGGAATCTATGAGTGATTGTAGATTTTGAAAATAGACTTGTCCAAATAAATTTGCAATAAATTTATTTTGATCTTACCCCTTATTTATTATGTATTTCCTTCATTTTTACTTCCTTTTATTTTATTGTATTATTATTATATATATAGAGAGAGAGATGGAGTCTTGCTCTGTCACCAAAGCTGGAGTGCAATGACACAATCTCTGCTCGCTGCAACTGCCTCTCTCTCTCTCTCGAGTTAAAGCAATTCTTCCCCCTTAGTCTCCCAAGTAGCTGGGATTAGAGGTGCATGCCTCCATGACAGACTAATTTTTGTATTTTTTTAGAGATGGGATTTCACCTTGTTGTCCAGGCTGATCTTGAACTCTTGACCTCAGGAAATCCGACAGCCTCGGGCTCCCAAAGTGCTGCGATTATAGGCATGAGCCAACATGCCTGGCTGCTTCCCTTTATTTTTGTTCCCTCTTATAACTCTGCCTACTGGCTTTTATCCCTTAATTTTTTTTTTTTTTTTTTTACTTATTTTCTACAAAGTCAGCAACTCCCACTTCAGCAATGTCACACATTACTCTTATTTTAAGCCATTAAAAAATCTCTTACTATAAATGAAAGTTTTGTGAGTGTGTGTGCAATTGATCATGTGTGTTATTTGTTTCTCTTAACATGTCCCTTTTTTTTATAGGAAGGATATAAAATGCTCTTACGGAAAAGAAGAGACCTCAGAGAGCTGCCTGGCCTTGTCATCTTCTTTCATGGGAAGACACAGACGTCATCCTTCTATCTTTTCCATCATATGAAGACTACTTTCCAGCTAGAAAGAAACTTAGAGACAATCTAGTATACTGTTCACAAAACTAGATTCAAATATCGTAGTAGTGGGAATAATAGATGGACAGATGACGCCTTTAGTGACGTGTGTTGTAAATCGGTTGAAGTTGGTAGCCACCTGTCCCATCTAAGGATCTCAATTTACAAATTTATTTTAAAACATAAAGATTTAAGTAACATTGTTAGAGTCCTACAAAAATTTATTATTGTGTTTATTTTTTGATGTTAGAATTTACTTTATAGAAGAATTAATAAAAAACACAAAATTACTCTCATTGGAAAGTCTGCACCCTAACAAAGGTAGACACATGTATTTTCCCCCAATTTTGCTAGCTTATTGAAAACACCAATGAAACTAACCCCAAAACTACCTTTGTAGAACTTGCAAGCTCAATCGAATAAAAGAATTGCCTTCTAGACCACATTTGGGACTTACGCTTATGAGTACTGACATAAAATTTAAAAGTGTGAGGATTCAATTAGTGGCTCCTTAAAAGCAAACATGGTTTCAGCTCTAATAATAGTTCAACCCTTTTTAATATAAAATTGAGTAATAAATTCTAATGTTCTCATTCAAGTTCCAGAAAGCCTTGATTAAAGAAAATTACCGGCCGGTTGCGGTGGCTCACGCCTGTAATCCCAGCACTTTGGGAGACCGAGGTGGGTGGATCATGAGGTCAGGAGTTCAAGACCAGCCTGGCCAAGGTGGTGAAACTCCCTCTATACAGAAAACACACAAAAGAAATTAGCCAGGTGTGGTGGTACGTGCCTGTAATCCCAGTTACTCGGGAGGCTGAGGCAGAGAATTGCTTAAACCTGGGAGGCAGAGGTTGCAATGAGCCAAGATCATGCCACTGCACTACAGCTTGGCTGACAGAGTGAAACTCCATCTAAAAAAAAAAAAAAGAAAAAAAAAAGAAAATTACCTATAGAAGAATGGTTCCTTAATGTAGTCTTATCTCAAGTTTCCCCTATGTTACACAAAAAATCTGGGGGTACTAGTATAGCCAGAATATCAAAGCAAAGTATTTCAATGAATCCACAGATGAGAAATTAACTTCTCTATCCATTGCTGATTTATCTGAGCATTCTGAATTCACAAATGAATGTGTCACAATTGGTCTGCAAACATGTCCTCTTTATTGGTGACCACATCAGACCATTTTCCTTATTTTCTTTACAGGTTAATTTGGTGTTTATCTCCTGTTGATTTGCACTTAAAATTTGACTTATATGTTGCTGATGCTAGGCAAATATATTGTTATGTGCTAACTATAAATTTTTGTCTATCAGCACCTTCTAATGTCAACATTCAAATGTCATGTTTGCTTTAAAATAAGGATTATTGTTATTATTATTATTCTCATCAGTTTTCTGATACCAGAACTGTAGTCTTTTCAATAGAAACAGTCATAAAAGATCTCTTACAATTTTGTCTTGCTTTTCTATTACAGCCTCTATGCCTTTGGCCTCAGATACAACTTCATGAATATGATTTTATACTTTAGAAATACAAAAACAAAATAACAAGAAAATGTTCTGCTTCCTCAAAAGTTTTGTTATTAAGAAAGTTAGACATAAAATAAATAATTAAAATAAAAGTAATGAGATTTGTAGTAGAGAGAACACAGAATAATATCATAATATATAGATAGGAAAGCTAAACCCTTTCAGAGGTCATTAATGCCTCCTTGGGAATTGGCATCTAAGAGTTACAGATGTGGAGAATGAATGAAATTTAGGCAAGTTAAAAGAAAAAAGCAAGAAAATGGTGTTTCAGAAAAAGAAAGTTATGTTCAAAAGCTCAGAGAAGAAACTAGAAGATATTCAGGACTACTTAAGGCTCTCCTCTTAGAACATTGTAGAGAAATTCAGAAGTTGTGGTTGGGTCAAATTTTGAAAAAAATCTAATAAACAACATTAAAGAATTAATTTCCCCCCCCAAATAATAAAACTGTCCAATTGTTTTTTGTTTTCTCAATAACCTGATATGATTTATGTCTAAAAATAAATTAAATTTGGCTGTAGGATAAAGAATTAACTGTAGAGGAAAACATGAGGAAGCAGGAACACCAATCACCAATAAGTTATTACTTTATGTGAGAGAAGAGCATGGCCTACCAACAGAAGTATTGGGACAGTCATGGAACTGGACTCGAGAGATATAAAAGAGATTGAATGAGTAAAGTTGGACTTAGGATTAAATATCTGAAAACAAGAAGATACAGGATAATGTATATCATTTTTAGTTTTTGGTTGGAACACTAGGTTAAATTTTGTTTCCATTTGGACATGAGGATCCTGGAAGGAGAAGTCACAGGTTTAGGACTGGGCTGGAGATGGAGCGTAAGTGACACTGATGTCACACAAGTAGGATGTTTAGAATGAGAAACAAAACACCTATGCTAGAAGTATAATATGATTTATGAAAACAAAGAAAAACCCTCAGAAGAGGAGAAAGACCCAGAGGGATGGAAGGAAGATGAAATATTACTTGGTCATGAAAACCATTTTCAGATAATGAGGAAAAAAGGTAGAATGTGATGCTTAACATGGGTGAAATAATTTGAAATGGCAGAGAGGAGAGAACTAAGCAACAAACGTAAAATAATTTCCAAGCAGAGTCGGTACAGTTGAGATAATGAAGATTCTAAATTCAATGCAGACTTGATCTATATGTACTTCTTTAAAAGCATCTGTGTAAATTAGAATGCCTAGTGAACTTATATAAGAAATGCAGTTGAAAAACAGGCATGTAATAAATGAAAAGGCTTAAAGTATGACAGACCTGGGTTCAAATTCAAGAGCTGTTGCTTAGTAGATTGTCTTCTTGGACAAGTTATATAACTTCATGATTATCATGTTACATTAGATCCCCTGAGTATTACATTACATCCTGATTTTAAAGTGACGAACACTCAGTAAATGTTTGCTGTTTTTATATGTTCTGAATATAAGCCTGGGCCACATGTTATTTTAACTGCATATGGTTTTTCATTTCAAGAGCACCATTCAGCAATGAAAATAATGTTTTTGTTTTGTTTTTCTTTCTTTTTTTTTTTTTTTTTTTGAGATGGAGTCTTGATCTGTCACCCAGGCTGGAGGGCAACGTAGCAATCTTGGCTCACTGCAACCTCAGCCTCCTGGGTTCAAGCAATTCTCCTGCCTCAGCCTCCTGAGTAGTTGGGTTTACATGTGAACACCACCATGCCCAGCTAATTTTTGTATTTTGAGTGGAGATGTGGTTTCACCATGTTGGCCAGGCTGATCTCCAACTCCTGACCTCAAGTGATCTGCCTGCCTGGGCCTCTCAAAGTGCTGGGGTTACAAGTGTGAGTCACTGTGCCCCAGGTAAAATAAATTTTAAAATAATTGCAATACTTAGATATGCCTTATAAATTATAATATAACATCTACTACAAACTTTTCAAAGTTTCTTTTTCTTTTTTTTTTGAGATGGAGTCTCACTCTCTCACTCTCGCCCAAGCTGGAGTGCAGCGGCCTGATCTCAGCTCACTGCAACGTCCACCTCCCGTCAAGCGTTTCTCCTGCCTCAGCCTCCCGAGTAGCTGGGACTACAGGCACGCACCACAACAGCTGGCTAATTTATTGTATTTTTAGTAGAGATGGCGTGTCACCATGTTAACCAGATGGTCCCAATCTACTGACCTTGTGATCCGACCCCCTCAACCTCCCAAAGTGCTGGGATTACAGGCTTGAGTTTCCACGCCTGGCCTCAAAGGTATTTTTATATTTCATTTTCTCCTCAATATTCTTTCACCCTCAAACTGCTCTGAACATCTCATACAGTATATTAAACCACCTAAATCTTTTCTGACAGCCCTGATTACCACTGAGGTTTCTGCATGACCTCTATGCATTACTTGCCTCATTTATAAGAATAAGTTTATTTATTTCTCAATCTCTGGTTCTGTACATGTTTGTTTTCATTTTAGGGTTCAAGTTTAGGAACTCAGAATTGTTTCAGTCTGGAACACATTGATCTTTTGGCAAAATTAAAGGTTAAGAGTGCTGGAGTAAACAATTAAGTATGATTAACATCCTCTGTAATGTTTTTATGTGGATATTTTCTGTTCTGTTTAAGAATCAATTGCTATCTTCCAGAAGGAAGAAAACAATCGAAAAAAAAGAAAAAAAGACCAGAGAATTACATTTCTGCTTCTCTATATTTGAAACATCTTAATATTAGTTTGCAGTAAGATTTATGTAATTATATTCAGCCTTCAAACTTCATTATTCCCCAAATAATAATGATATGTTTACAATTTATGAAAAATGTTAATCATTAAAGTAAAATAAATTTATTTTATAAATTAATTTAAACATGTATCTTCTAAGAGTCGTTGAACTTATGAGTCATAAAATCTATTTAAAATTTATTATTTTTTAAATTTATTTTAGATTCGGGGTACATATGTAGGTTTGTTATATAGAGAAACTTTTGTCATGGCAGTTTGCTGTCCAGATTATTTCATGAAATCTTTGTATCATAAATTTGTAACAACAACAGCAGCAGCAGCAAAAAAAAAAAAAAAAAAAAAAAAAGGTAGAAAAAAAGAAATATCTTCCTTTTAAGAGAAAAAATTAAAAGGTGGCATGAATTGAAAGTCAAAATTACAAAAAAAAAAAAAAATTGAATGCCATTGGAGTTATTCTGAATTCTCTCTCTTTTTTTTTTTTTTTTTTTTCACAAAGCTTTGGGGACTCACAAAAGGACCAGGAAAAAACTGACTCAGATTTAAAATAGAGTGAAAGAAAAAAAACATAAAAATCTGTAAATGTTTTATAGTTGTCTATAATGCATGTAGATTTTGCCAAATTGATTTTAGTAAAAAAAATGGAAGGAATGCTGTTTTATATTGCATAACAATAGATGTTAATGTTAATGAAAAAATAAGCACACTCCACATACAAGTTATACTTGCATGGTACATGGAGAATTTTTAAGAGACTTTGTATTTTATGAAATAGTTATATAAATTCATAACTTAGAATTTTACCACAGTAACTGTGTTCCATTATTCCCACATGTATGGGAATATGCAGGTGGGAATACTGGAACATACCTGTATGGGAATATTGAAACACAGTTACTTCAGCAAAATATAAAATCTAGCAATGTGGCAAATCTGAAGGGAAACTTACCTAAGGTAAGAGCTACTTGGCTAAAAGGAATTTTTCCGTTTCCAAGTTCAGCTTTGTTTTGATCATGTATTACAATGCAGTGTATAGTTTATCATACCTGAACACTAAAGATAGATTTTAAAAATCAAAGTTTCCTATCTGTAGAGTTAGTTACCTTTAAAATCTTCAAATACATTTTTCATACATGAAAAATATTTTGACAGGCTTTGTTCTCAATTTCACTGATATTAAAGAGACATTAAAATAATTTTCGAGGTGATGATCTGGATATTGTATCTTATAGAACCCAAGACTGGATGAGAACTGACTTTAAACCATAGATGTTATCTTAAAAAATAAAACATTATTTTCTTGGTACTTTGTGACAAATATTCTATACAAATCCATTTTTTTTTCTTTGTTTTTTATTTCCAGTTATTCAGGCTTCCTTTTCACAACTACACAATGGGAAACTGTCCCATTGATTGGCAAAGAATGCACACTGATGAATAACATGATGCCATACATTATGCAAAAGCCAAGCTGCCTGAAATATCCCTGTAATGTGTTATTGTTCTCTTTGACAAAGAAGTAAAACTAATGGTGAATGCTGCTTGATTTTCACAATATTTAGCAAGGTCATAATTTTTTTTGTTTCTGATTTTAGATTTTATTCATCAATATATGTTGTATTTTTAAATTTTTTCTATTATCTAGAATAACCAAATACATAGTCTTAATTTATATTTGATTGTATTTTCCTACCTCTATATCATATGGTGGTCAATAACATGAAATCTTTTAGACTTTGTAGTCCTCTAAGAACTGTTGTTTTTCTGTCTGTGCTTTATGTGATACAATTCTTTGAAAAACATGTGTATTTAATTATAAATTTCCATGCATGTGCTTGTAATAATTATATAACATTAGAGAATTAATGCTAATGCTGAATAATTTTAATTTTCTCAATTTCTCAAACATCTCATGAAAATAAATTTTATGAAATGACCCCTACCATCTCCCAATAATTTTGGAATAATCTGGTTTAAAATAAAATGTATGTTTTATTTGTTGAAGGACTTTCAAATGTATGGAATATGCATATTTGTTTATATTCTTCACAGAATATTTCTTGGAACCAGTGGGATCATTGTTGTATAAAACACACTCACAGAAGTGTTGCTTTTACTCCTTTTGCCAAATAAAATGCTTGTACTTCTTGATTCATTTTATAAATTAATATTAGTATTGCAATTCAGATTTCAATAGACTTTATTCAGTACCTAGTGATGGTAAATGGAAAGAAATATACTATTAAATGAATACTAGTCTAAATGTATTCCCATTTAATTTTATCTTTAAATAATAATTTGCATATTTCTTAGGTAATTTAATCTACACACTCACCTTATATAATTAAGCCTATTCTATTTTTCTATTTTTTTTCTAGTTGAAATCTTATTTCAGACCTAGGAGTGTAAAAGAAGTTCTCACTATTATTAACAATATTTGAACATTATACTGTTTAAAGAGTGCATTCTTTAGTATTTTAAATGCCAAGATCTAATATAGAATGATATACTTAATAAAATTTAGGGTTTAGGATGAAAGTCACAATCCAAAAAATAAATGGAAGCCAAAGGTCAAAGTTAAGAAAAAAAAATTAATACAACTTTTCACAATCTTAAATCCTTATTTGCTTTGACCTAGAAGGAATGTAAAGATAATTTGATTGAAATACCGTTAACAACAAAAGTGTCAAGGTAAATTTTCTAACTGTTTTTCAAGACTTAAAGAAAATGTTAAACATTTATATTGATTTCATTACATTATATAATATATTATATTCATTATATTTCATTATATTAAAAATAAAAAAAATAGAGCTTATGGGTTATTTTAGAACCAAACTCTTTAGAAATCCAGAGACAAACTGCACTTTTATTTTGGCTCTTCTGGTGGAAGTTTTTTTTCTTTTTTTTTAACATACACAAAATATAGAAATAACTTTTTTATTTGAATAAACTCGAAATAATACAGATAGTTAGAATTAACCTATAGATCTTTCTCATTTTGATACTTTTATGATTGATTAATATGATTACTTTGGAATTTGTGGTATTTTTTTCATTTTGCTACTTTTATGATCGATTAATCTGATTACTTTGAATGGAATTTGAGGTCATTACATTTTTCCCATATGATCATAAACTACTTTAATGCAAAAGTAGCTCTGCCTTTACTTTTGTGGATTTAATATACATAACAAAAATAATTAATTATAATTATATAAAATAGTTGTCAGATTTACTTCCGGTGCATGATGTAAGGAAGAGTTGCTCCCGGTGCAGCAAAAGCTTTCTAGTAGATTTTTTCTAAGCATTTGTTTTCAGTAGAATGTATTATTTCTTGTATTAGATATATAATGTGTTTACATGATAAAGTAGGTTTGTTTCAAATCATTTGGGAACTTGACCAACAGTTTCCTTTTATTTGACGTGAATGACTTACTGAACAAATCTGGCTAAGGTTGAAACTTTGTAGTTTGTCTTGGAAAATTCTGCTAACTCTTACAATAATTCACTTTTTTACCTGTAAAACAGAGATAAATATCTAGTTATTGGTGTAAAAGTCTCAGAACCAAACTAAAACTGATGCACTAAAGAATGGGATTCCCTTTAAGAAGGCCAAAGCGAAGGAGACTGATGTTTCTTGAGCACTGCCAGGACCATATCATATAGCAATGGTGCTAGACACTTTGAATATACAATCACACACTGAATAACGGTGTTTCAATCAGTGATGAACTGTATCTATGACTGTGGTTCTATAAAGATTATAATACAGTATTTTTACTGTGATTTCTCTATAATTAGATATGTTTAGATACAGAAATAATTATCATGTTACAATTGCTTACAATATTCAGGAATGTAACATGCTGTGGGCTTGTAATCTAGGAGTGAAATGCTATACTTAATAGCCTAGATGTGTAGTAGGTTTTACCATCTAGGTGTAGGTAAGTACACTCTACGAGGTGCACTGAATGACGAAATTGCCTAATAATTCATCTCTCATAATGTTAAGCAACACGTGACTGTATATTGTGGCATGGACCAACACATTAGATTCAGTTAGTTTCCAAACCCCACTTTTTGAAGATAAAAAAGCTGAATGTTGGAGAAATCAGATAATTTTTGGAGACTCATCCTAGTTATTAATGATAATAATTGAAGTATAGGACTTCCTGACTCCAATCTTCTGTTCATTCTAACACAACAAATTACTTAGCTTATTTCTCTGTTAGAGATATTCCCTGTTACTAAAGAGGACTTCTGAAGTCCCTAAGGCTTATTCTGGCAGTGCCATCATTTTCAACTGCTTGGCTTGAGTGTATTTAAATCTCAAATTTTTATGAGCTTCATAAGATTTCTGGCTTTTATTTTATACCATATTCTTAGCAGAAAACAGGCCCATCTCTTGCATAATGTAAAATTACAGAAATTATCTGACTTGATAAGCTATACAAGGACAAAAAACAAAATCATGCATGGCAGTATGTTCAGTCAGAGAATCCACTTCATCTGTGTTCAAGTCATTAGTCTGGCTGTTCTTCAGACAACAGTGATGTTTTACATACTCTTAAAAAAATTTGCATGCTAAGCACATCTAGAGAAAATACTGGGTGCATTTCAAGCATCAATTTCAAAACTTGAAATTTAATAGATTTCTCAAAAGGAAAACATCATTTTTCCACAACTTAAAAAAAAAAAAAAGTATATATCTTTAAATAGGCCATGAAGGCTTTGCTAATTGCTTGACAAGTCCTGTAATTACTTGTTCACAAACAAATCAAAATAAAGATTATAAGTGAGTCTCTGACTTAAATACTTTGATTGAAATTTGTTTCTCACAGATCTGTAGGCTAGGAAGTTCCATATCAAGGTGCTGGGATTTGAGGAGAGTTTCATGTCATGTGATGGTGGAAGGAGTATCAGGGGAACCTGCCCCCAATATTTCAACATATGTTCTTTCTATATGCCATTAAGTGTCAGCTGGTTGAGAAATAAAGAGAAAGAGTACAAAGAGAGGAGTTTTACAGCTGGGCCGCCAGGGGTGACATCACATATCGGTAGGATTGTGATGCCCACCTGAGCCTCAAACAAGCAAGTTTTTTATTAAGGGTTTCAAAAGGGGAGGGGGTGTAAGAACAGGGAGTAGATCACATGCTTCAAAGGGCAAAAAGGAGAACTACTGATAAGGGTCCAAAATGATCACAAGGCAAAGGGCAAAAGCAGAACCACTGATAAGGGTCTATGTTCAGCAGTGCATGTATTGTCTTGATAAACATCTTAAACAACAGAAAATAAGGTTTAAGAGCAAAGAACTGGTCTGACCACAAATTTATCAGGGCCGGGTTCTTCCCCACTCTAGTAAGCCTGAGGGTACTGCAGGAGACTAGGGCGTATCTCAGTCCTTATCTCAATCTCAACCACATAGGACAGACATTCCTAGAGCGACCTTTTATAGACCTCCCCCCAGGAATGTATTCCTTCCTTAGGGTATTAATATTAATATTCCTTGCTAGGAGAAGAATTTAGCAATAGCTTCCCTACTTGCACATCCACTTATAAGCTCTCTGCAAGAAGAAAAATATGGCTCTTTAGGCCCAACCCCGCAGGCAGTCAGACCTTATGGTTGTCTTCCCTTGTTCCCTAAAAATTGCTGTTATTCTGTTCTTTTTCAAGGTGCACTGATTTCATATTGTTCAAACACACATTTTTTACAATCAATTTGTACAGTTAACACAATTATCACAGTGGTCCTGAGGTGACATACATCCTCCGCTTACAAAGATAGCAGGATTAAGAGATTAAAGTAAGACAGGCATAAGAAATTATAAAAGTATTATTTGGAAACTGATAAATGTCCATATTAAAATGAAATCTTCAAAGTTTATGTTCCTCTGCCACGGCTCCAGCTGGTACCTCCGTTTGGGGTCCCTGACTTCCCTCAACAAAGGAGAAAGGGAAAGAGCAAGACCTTAAAAAGAGGACCAAATGTGCTTTTATAAAACATCTACTTTCTTGACAACTAACCCAGTTATTCACTAACAATAGTAATACATTTATGAGGTCAGAGCCCTTCTCACCTGATTGCTTCACATTAGGCCTCACCTCCCATTGCTATTACATTGGGGATTAACTTTGTAACACATAGCCTTTGGGACACATTCAAACCATAGTACTTACTAACATTTACAGTTTATACAAATGACTAAATCCCTTTGAGAACAGAATTTATAGAAGTACTACCAACATCTTCATGTGCGTAACACTACTTAACAATTCTTAATGAACCTATCATTACTTTATTATTTGTTTTAAAACTGTTGGTTTATCATAAGCAAATTTCTATGAGATACATAATATATTTACATATTACTTTATAAGGTAAAATTACATGTAAGAATGAATTAAATTACTGAGAATGATAGGATTTTTTTAAGCAAACCATCTTGGTTACGTTAAAAATCCTGAGTACCCTTTATAATTACTAAGAGTTTTTTTTTTTTTTTTTTTTTTTTTTTTGAGACAGAGTCTCGCTTTGTCGCTCAGGCTGGAGTGCAGTGGTGCGATCTCGGCTCACTGCAAGCTCTTTCTCCTGGGTTCATGCCATTCTCCTGCCTCAGCCTCCCAGTAGCTGGGACTACAGGCGTGCACACCCATGCCAGGCTAATTTTTTGTATTTTTAGTAGAGACGGGGTTTCACTGTGTTAGCCAGGAAGGTGTCCATCTCCTGATCTCGTGATCCGCTCGCCTCAGCCTCCCAAAGTGCTGGGATTACAGGCATGAGCCACCACGCCCAGCAGAATTACTAAGAGTTCTTAAAACACCTGATACCTTGGCACAAACCAGGAGTTTTGTTTTCTTGATTTTATGTATATTTCATGGTCCATGTGCATGTCTGTGTGTATCTAATATTATATACATAAATATATATATGCACTTAATTTTAAGATGCCGTAAAAATTCTACTTATATCTGGGATTGAGAATCCCTGACGTATTTGACCTTATTCACTTTAAAGACAAGAGAATTAATGTAATGACAGTACTTTGTTATGGTTCTACAATCCTGTCTCACTTAGAGAGTTAAGACCAGAAACCAGGTTTCCTGTTCTTAATTCAGTGTTCTTTCCACTATTCTACTGGTAGCCCCCGTCTTCATGGCAAATTACATATGTAGTGTTTAATCTCTTCCAGGCAACTTTCCGAGTGTTTTAGATGTATTAATTCATTTAATCTTCACAGTAACCATATAAAGCAAGTATATATGACATTAGTATTTTCCATTTTACAGATGAGAATTATGAGGCCCAGACAGAGTAGCTAAACTTTCCAAAGTTGCGTGCCTAGCTCATAGCAGAGCTATGTAATTTAAATCGGGACCACCTGGCTTCAGAGTATTTTCTCTTAACCTCTGTATACCAGTGTCCCAATAATTTTTTATAGCATTCTCCAATCTGAATTCTATTTTCATTTCGTACAAAATATCACATAGTATGAGGTAGTTTTTGGAGGTGGTATAATTTTTTTAAAAAACATCATTATTTGGTAAATTCCACGTCACACTTTTGACTAAAATTTTTCTTCAGAAGTAGCTTGCTGTTAATTCACTCTCATATAGGCTTTAATACTCAAAAGAATTACTTAAAATATGTTAGTATTCACATTCACTAATTTAAAATGTTAGTATTTATATATTTATAATTAATTTTTTTTTTTTTTTTGAGATGGAGTCTCGCTCTGTCGCCCGAGCTGGAGTGCAGTGGCCGAATCTCAGCTCACTGCATCTCCGCCTCCGGGTTCACGCCATTCTCGTGCCTCAGCCTCCCAAGTAGCTGGGACTACAGGCGCCTGCCACCTCGCCCGGCTAGTTTTTTGTACTTTTTAGTAGAGACGGGGTTTCACTGTGTTAGCCAGGAAGGTGTCCATCTCCTGATCTCGTGATCCGCTCGCCTCAGCCTCCCAAAGTGCTGGGATTACAGGCATGAGCCACCACGCCCAGCAGAATTACTAAGAGTTCTTAAAACACCTGATACCTTGGCACAAACCAGGAGTTTTGTTTTCTTGATTTTATGTATATTTCATGGTCCATGTGCATGTCTGTGTGTATCTAATATTATATACATAAATATATATATGCACTTAATTTTAAGATGCCGTAAAAATTCTACTTATATCTGGGATTGAGAATCCCTGACGTATTTGACCTTATTCACTTTAAAGACAAGAGAATTAATGTAATGACAGTACTTTGTTATGGTTCTACAATCCTGTCTCACTTAGAGAGTTAAGACCAGAAACCAGGTTTCCTGTTCTTAATTCAGTGTTCTTTCCACTATTCTACTGGTAGCCCCCGTCTTCATGGCAAATTACATATGTAGTGTTTAATCTCTTCCAGGCAACTTTCCGAGTGTTTTAGATGTATTAATTCATTTAATCTTCACAGTAACCATATAAAGCAAGTATATATGACATTAGTATTTTCCATTTTACAGATGAGAATTATGAGGCCCAGACAGAGTAGCTAAACTTTCCAAAGTTGCGTGCCTAGCTCATAGCAGAGCTATGTAATTTAAATCGGGACCACCTGGCTTCAGAGTATTTTCTCTTAACCTCTGTATACCAGTGTCCCAATAATTTTTTATAGCATTCTCCAATCTGAATTCTATTTTCATTTCGTACAAAATATCACATAGTATGAGGTAGTTTTTGGAGGTGGTATAATTTTTTTAAAAAACATCATTATTTGGTAAATTCCACGTCACACTTTTGACTAAAATTTTTCTTCAGAAGTAGCTTGCTGTTAATTCACTCTCATATAGGCTTTAATACTCAAAAGAATTACTTAAAATATGTTAGTATTCACATTCACTAATTTAAAATGTTAGTATTTATATATTTATAATTAATTTTTTTTTTTTTTTTTTGAGATGGAGTCTCGCTCTGTCGCCCGAGCTGGAGTGCAGTGGCCGAATCTCAGCTCACTGCATCTCCGCCTCCCGGGTTCACGCCATTCTCGTGCCTCAGCCTCCCAAGTAGCTGGGACTACAGGCGCCTGCCACCTCGCCCGGCTAGTTTTTTGTACTTTTTAGTAGAGACGGGGTTTCACTGTGTTAGCCAGGATGGTCTCGATCTCCTGACCTTGTGATCCGCCCGCCTCGGCCTCCCAAAGTGCTGGGATTACAGGCTTGAGCCACCGCCATTTTAAATTAATTTAATTTTACATTCAGATAGAATATAATTTTTTAATGATTGCATTGTATCTGATGTTGCTCTTCTCAATCTTTATACATTTTCTGGTCATTAAAATTGTGAGCTAAGACAATTGACCAAATTAAAAATTACTCCTAAGATCGAGATTTTGTAATTATATAATAAAAACTATTTCTTATTTTGACTAAATTATCGATAAGATTGCTTCAATCAACAAAACCATCATTTAAACTATAGAGGCATAATTCATTTTCCATAAAATAAATGAAGAAATGTCATATAAAAAGCCCAAAGTCACTCTATAGAAATGATTATATAAAATATACTGCCTAAAGGATTTATGAAGTGTCCATTCTGAATATCTTCAAATCTTAAACACTGCAAATGAGGAAGTGGATATTAAATAGTCTCATTAACTTGATAAGAAATTTTACAGTATATATTTATTTGCCATTATAAAAGGGGCTGAATCAAAATTATCTTTAATAATATATTTTATGTGTGTGTTCTATTCACTTGAAGATATAAAGTTATAGAAAGATCAGTGGTTTGACATGTAAGCAGAAATAGGGAAAACAAATATTTAATAATGAAGAATTTTAAAATATGGTTAAATTTTAGTTTATAAACTGGAGACATAATTAATTACTAGAGATATCTTTTAACTTAAGTAAAGCTATTAAAAAACAGTGACTATTCTTTCATTCTTCCTTGCTTATTATACAAGTATATAAATATGTATATACACTGGAAATATTGTTCTATTTTTGAATAAAATTTATTCAGTACAAAAGAGTAATAGCTATTTCTGAATACGTTTTTATATGTACAGAGATGTTAATAGTATAATTTTAAAATTTCAGTTCTATTTGTTAGTGATGTTAATTGTGAGGTTTTTAAGATATTAATGATTCTCGTTGGTACTTAACCTACTGTCCCCTTTTCCCTGGTCATATTAATTATCCCCTGGGAAAATAAAGTAAAGAAAATGCTGACTAAATGCCAGTTCTAATTGTTGGAGTATACATCTACCATATAATTTTTCTAATTTATCATGAAGATGCAAATTAATTTCATAATTTTATTTTTGATTAAAATCTTTATGCACATTATTATGCAAATTAAGGTCTTTGGGTTAAAGGCAATTTGCCAATATACTATACCGCTGAAACAGGCAAAAGAAGCATACTGAAGCCGTAATACCTCTATGCAGGTATTATGGATATGGTTGTTGGAAATTATCTGGTAGATTTTTCTTATGCATAGAGTCAAGCAAAAATAATGGAAAAGTAGACAGCAAGGTAATTACTCAAGTCATGTTGGTTGAGTAAAAACAATTTTAGTTAAAGAAAACTTCGTTTATCTTTTCTAAATTTGACTTAGTTGGTTGATAATTTGATTTATTAAGGATATTAGATAAATGATTCATCCAGATAAATTTGAATTTATATGTATTTGTATACGAAAAATACATGTCATATATAAAGAATATACATTATAAATATACATCATACGATATATTCATATCTGTATCTTATATTTCTGTAAGATTACGCTGTAATCTTACATGTCACAGCATCAGAAAATACAACAGCTCTGCAGAGGGAGACTTCCGGATGGGGAAGCAGAATACTCGATTAAGTAGCTCCCGGCAGCCTCTGGGCCATTTCTCAGCCGTTTAAAAAATGCACAGCACTTAGGAGATAGCTACTTCATTGCCCAAGGTACTGAATAGGTCTCTGTTAATATTTTGCCATCTTCATGCCCTTCTACTGAGTTGCCTCGTTGATTCAACCTATAAACCCAGTTGTTATTCATAAAATAAAATATTAAGAGAGATTACCTGAGAAATTTGATCACAGAGACACTGGAAATGATTAACTTTATTATACCCTTAAAAATAATTTTAAACATGGGGTAAAATTATTGTAATATTCTTACTTGTAACTCAGATGAAACTCACATTTACTGAATGCCTATGGCAATTTTATTTCATTTTTACTGGAACCCTATGAATCAGTGCTATAACTACCTAGACAGAGAAAGCCAGTTACAGAGAAGTCTGGGAATACATAAAAAGTTATTCAAGTTAGAAAGCTGGATTTTTTTCTCCAGGTCTTTGACCATGAGCCCAAAGCCTCTCCACAATGTCGTGCATTGTGGTACAGAGCAGAGTATACTAACTATGGAGATAGATAGTTCTGGG
Source organism: Trachypithecus francoisi (assembly GCF_009764315.1). Taxonomy (NCBI): domain Eukaryota; kingdom Metazoa; phylum Chordata; class Mammalia; order Primates; family Cercopithecidae; genus Trachypithecus; species Trachypithecus francoisi. The sequence goes on from NW_022681454.1 coordinate 68,250,791, forward strand.
TCACAAGTGGTTTAAAATCCTTTAGCTATGAGACCATGAGTGATCAGCGTAACCTCTCTATGATTCTGTGTCCTCGTTATGAAACATGGAAAATGAAACCTGTCTTGAACAGTTGTTGTAAGGACTATATAATTATTTGACTTAAAAATCAGTTTATTATTTTAATTTTGGCAGTTGTAAACAATTTGAAATTGTTAACAGAAAAGTTTACAACATTTCTCTAAATCTTCTTGTTTAAATTAGATAATTTGGTCAGATAAGAATAAGATTGTGATTAAGGAAAATGGAAACAGAGTTATGCCAATCACCAAAAAGAATTTATATGATCGTGCTTTATAAACTTAGAGCAATAAAACTCTTGGTCTTGACACATAATGACACATCATTTTTCTTTTCAAGCTTCACTAAATTTCATTGCTCTGGTGTGCCAATAAAAAGAAGGAAACTTGGAATTACAAATTATATTTTTTCCAAATTTCTTTCACTATTTGTTAATTTTAGTTGGTGTTCTCTGTCATCTCTTCTGAATTGTTCGAAGATCCTATGTCAAGTCAGTTTTTAAATATTTTTAACACTCATAGGATCATGGGAGTGTTCTAAAATCTACAACAAAATTAATTTGAATTAGCTTACCTTTAATAGTAATTATGCAAGAAATACTTAGTTTCACAAATTTAATTAAATTAGGAAGGTTTTCCAATTTTGAAATATTTGAGACTCAGTGGTCTTTAATTTTATTCTACATTATGGTACTGTTTTAAAAAACATCTTATGTGCATATATAATTCCCCATTTATATTGAACTTAGGCTATGAACAGGCTCTTAAAACTTGTTGTGTTCAAAAAATATGATCAATGCATAACTCAAAATTAAAATCATATTTCTCTTCCTCAACAGTTTGTCTAAACTTCAATTAGCAATCTCAAAACAAATATTTAGCAGAATTCAAAATATGCCATATAAACCCTCAATATATCCTTCTTTGTCTTTACGCTTTTACAAACAGCTTTTACTTCTAACAATGATGCCTAATAAAATTTTATTCAAACTATAAATATGGTTTGAACAAAATTCGATATGAATTACTTTGATTCAATGCAGTGATTTAAAATAAAAGGTTACAATAAAATGAAATACACAAAGCTGTTGTAATTCTACATGTCTCTCAAACTATACTTAAAATATAAACTGAAGAGAAAAAAATCAATAGAAAAAGGATAAAATGTAGTTTTACCATTTACACAATTTTGTCTACAAATTCAGTAGACAAACTCTTACTGTTCTAACTTCACTTTTAAAACCAAGCTCTCACAAACCTGAAAAGAACATAAAGAATGATTTCCTGTCATTCATACATGGTAAGTACAAACTAATCATGTTGAAACCCTATTTATTTTGTTCTTTCTATGAATATTGTGATTTTGTAACATTTTATCAAGTCTAAAAATGTATATTTGGGTTATTTCTACAACCATCAGTGTGCTTATTGTTATTTTGTGGGTTTGATATCTTGGTTGCCCTTAGCATTTATGGTTTCACTAAAATAGTTGTATAGGGTATCAGTCTGTGCTCTGTCAAAGAAAAATCAAATTGAGGAAGTGGAGTCAATATGTAGGGACTACCTTTAATCCTTAGTTTTTCATTTGAGATATTGCTAATTCCCTATGTTCATCATCAAGCTCCTCACCTTTCTCCTACATCACACTTGTTTTGTTTCCCCTGTCATGCATTCATGCAAACTAGAAAACTGAAGTTCATTCTACACTCTACTCCTTGTCTTCTCATATCCAAACAATTAGAAAATTATTTTATTTTGGTCTCTTAAATATATCTTAACTTCAACATCTGTTCTCTATTTCCATTAAAAAGGACTCATTTTCTGAAGTGAGCAATGGATGACACCACTCCAGGGCTTTTTCCTATCTTTACAAATCTCTCCCAACTTCAAGCATTCTATCAACCCCAATGCTAGTGATTCCCTCACTCATTTAATTATCCATCAGTCATATGTGCTAACATCCACATAATGATAAAATAACACAAACATACACACACACATATACACACAGAAGTGCTATGCACATATACTACTCAATTCCTTGAACGCTCCATTTTTCTCTCATACCTCTGTGCACAAATAATCTCTAACTTTTTTGACTAATTCTGGAAGATGTAAAACATTTGTCAAGAATCACCTCATTCCAGAGTAACATCGAGTACTTAACAATTTAATAATCATTGGCCCAGTGTGGTGGCTAATGCCTGTAATTTCAGCATTTTGGGAGGACAAGGTGGGCGAATCACTTAAGGCCACAAGTTTGATACTTACTTGGCTAACATAGTGAAACCCTGTCTCTACTAAAATGCAAAAACTATCTGGGTGTAGTGACGCATGCCCATAATCCCAGCTACTTGGGAGATTCAGTCAGGAGAATCGCTTGAACCAGGAAAGTGGAGTTTGCAGTGAGCCAAGATAATGCCACTGCACTCCAGCCTGGGTGATAGAATGAGACTCTGTCTCAAGAAATAATAATAATAAATAATAATAATAATAATAATAATAATTTGAGAATGATTATAGTAGTATCACAAAAATGAAAGTACAAAGAATCTGGGTAGAGTTAGGTAGGTGGCTAAGCCAAAATATGTACAATGGATTTTAAAAATCCCAAGGTCTGGTCATTTTAAAAGATAAAACAAGCAATTTAATACAAGTCCAGATGAAAAAGTAACTTTTTTTCTGAGCCATTTTCTAACATGTATATCATATATATATATATTTAGTAGCACAATAATTCTGGTTAACATTTTAGGACAAATATAATAGATACATTTCTAAATATACATGTATTTTTCCCAGTATAACCAGCAAAGCACTTAATCAATTTATATTACTCTTCCAAAGTTGAAGAGTTTAAATAATTGAAAGGATTTATTAAAGCTTCATCTGGTACCATAAATACTGCAGCATTCTGAGTTTCTATTAAATAAAATATTTATTTTTAAATACAAAATTCTATGCATTTTTAAAATAGATATTTGATATCTAAATTAGTATTACACTGTGATTCTGAAGTCATGCAGTTAGAATGACACTTCATATATTAAATTAATATTTTATTAAGAGTAATAGATACATTCATGAAAAGGTAAATATAATTATGTAATATGTAGTAGTATAATTAATATAAAATATAATTAATTACTTTTATTAGAATGACTCAACAAATTAGGAACTTGGAAAAATGCCTTCTGCATTTTTAGTTAATGTGATTTAATGGCACTTTCAGGAAAGATTTTAAAATTCTGGATTCAGCCCTACGTGTAGGCAAAAAAAAAAAAGTTTTCTAATAAAATTACATGTGAAATAAAATAATCTTAATTCAATGAATGAATTTATTATGACCTAACTTTTAAAAATTCAAGTTAAGTTAGTAAATAAGTTTTCAAAAATACTTGCAAATTGAAGGCCTGTATTTTCTGCTGGTTGTGTTTTCCCCTTAAAACTAGCATTGCCTTTGGTACTTAACATGAGTTCTGTACCATATCAACAGGGAATATTCAAAACACCAAACATTTATACAAATCATGATGAAACCATTTCAACTTCATCAAAATATCTATGGGTTCACTGATAAAATTATAGTGTCATTATGAAATACATTTATAAAATAAAAATGGATTATTTGTTTTGTAAAAGGGATCCAAGTTTAATACTGTTTGTACGCAAGTTAAATACAATATGTAAAAATAAATTTATAAGATAAAGTTTCTAGATTATTTAAGAAGCCTCAACTTTTCTCTATTAGCAGATTGCTGTTCACATAGCCAAGGAAATAACTGAATATTTACTTTGATTTTTGTTTTCATTTTAGTGCTTTATGTTTTTTAATTTTAATTTACATTGTATATATTGAAGGTATACAAAATGATGTTTTCAAATATAGATAATTTGTATACAATTTTTTGGTATATAATGTGTATATTATTATGTATAATTATAATTATATATTGGTATAATTATTATATAATTACACATATCATTTGGAAGTATATAAAATACATATAAGTATATAAAATACATGTAATCTAAATTAAATATAATACATAAATAAAATATATTTATATAAATATAAATATATAAATACAAATAAAAATATAAATAAATATATATTAATATAGGTAAAACTTCCAGTATAATTATATATATAATTCTTCTACTTAAGCAAATAAGCAAATTGTCACATTCATTATTGTGATGGTTACTCTTCAGTGTCAACTTAATTGGATTGAAGGATCCAAAGTATTGATCCTGGATGTGTTGGTGAGGTTGTTGCCAAAGGAGATTAATATTGGAGTCAGTGGACTAGGAAAGGCACACCAACCCCTAATATGAGTGGACTCTGTCTAATCAGCAGCTAATGCAGCTGGAACATAAAGCAGACAGAAAACCGTGAAAAGACTCAACTGGTCTAGCCTTCTAGCCTACATCTTTCTCCTGTGCTGAATGCATCTTGCCCCTGAACATCAGACTCCAAGTTCTTCAGTTTTGGGACTCGAACTGACTCTCCTTGCTCCTCAGCTTGCAGACAGCCTATTGTGTGACTTTGTAATTGTGTGAGTTAATCCTTAATAAACTCCCATACATATATATGTGTATATATACTATATAATTATATATAAAATATATGCATATATATACATATATAATTATATATATAATATATGTATATATATCTTTTATTAGTCCCTTTCCCCTAGAAAACCCTGACTAATACAGATTTTGGTACCAAGAGTGGTTCTAGAGGAACCACTCTTATCAAGGATGGAGTCCTTTAGTTGGTTTTGAGGTTTCTGGAGTTGGCTGTCTAATCTGATTAGACTCAAAAATGCCAAGGACTCTACTTTTAATAGTATGGAGAAAGTTGACAGTCCTTGGCATGCACCGTTTAGGGAGTTATGCAAAATAAATGCCTTTGACACTCCTAATTCACTGCTTATGGCAAGCAACAGGTTTAGAGACTCTATACATAATAACTTTGACCATATATGGAGAACCAAGGAATGTAATGAAGCTATTTGGTTGCTCCTAAGTTCAGTGGAAAAAGTAATGAAAGAAAATGATGAACTCAGGGATTCTGTCTTCTGGTGTCAGAAGCAGATATTGAGCCTCAAATCTGCTAAGATTGTCCTGAGTAAGAGTTTTATCTCCTGTATAGAAAAAGCTGATATTGGGAAAAAATAGACACAAGCTCTTATTATGTGAGTGGTAGACCTCCAATGAAAGCTGCATGCACAGTATTGCCAGGTGTCTACTGTTAAAATGAAGATGTTGATTGGAAAAGAATGGGACCCTCCAACTTGGAATGGGGACATGTGGGAGGATCTGATGAAGCTGAGTATACTACGTTTGTAAACTCTGATGAGCACTTTTTTTTTTTTTTTTTTTTGCCAGAAGAAACAGTTCCCCATCCCCAGTGGTGACAACATCTCCTCCCCGACCCATGCTACCATCAGCCTTTCTACCTTTGTCTGAGGAGATAAACCCTGTGCTGCTTGAAGCAACAGTGATGGCCTCCCCTGAGGCACTTAGCAGCCAAGATAGTATTGATTCTCCTCAAGAGCTACCCCTAACACCCCTCTTTGCTTCTAGGCCTGTAACTAGACTAAAGTCCCAGCAGGTCCCTAGAGATGAGGTGGAGAGTGTGACCCATGAGTAGGTGTACTACACTTGAAAAGAACAGCTTGAGTTTTCTAATTCATATGAACAGAAATCTAGAGAACAGGCATAGGAATGGATATTAAAGGTGTGGGATAATGGTGGAAGGAACATACAGTTGGATCAGGCTGAGTTTATTGATTTGGGCGCACTAAGTAGGGACCCTATATTTAATGTTGCAACTTGGGGAGGTAAAAAAGTTTATAATATTTTATTTGCTTAGTTAGCTGTACTGTGGATTAAAAGATGATCCACTGCGAATGACCTAGAAATGCTTGATCTCCCTTGGTTTAATGTAGACAAAGAGATCCAAAGACTTAGGGAGATTGGGATAAGGGAGTGGATAAGTCATTTTAGACCTACTCATCTTAGCTGGGAGGGTCCAGAAGATATACCCTCAACCAATGCTTTGTAAAATAGATGTGTTAGAGCAGCACCTGCATTTTTGAAGAACCCTGTAGTTGCTCTTCTCTGTATGTCAGATCTAACAGTGGAAACTGCAGCCACTCAACTACAACATTTAAATACAATGGGAAAAATTGGATCCCGAAGTGGCAAGGGTCAAGTGGCAGCACTCAACCACCAAAAGCAAGGTGGGCGTAGCTATCATAATGGCAGCAGACAGAAGGAAAGCAGCAATCAGAAAAATCCAACTCATGTAGCGCTCTGGAATTGGCTAAATAAATCATGGTGTTCCTAGAAGTGAAATTGATAGGAAGCCTACTGCATTCCTACTTGATTTATATAAAAGCAGATAACTTCTAGGTTGAATGAACAAAAGACTAATTTGAATTATAAAAAGAGAAATTCACGGTCCCTCAATCTATTTCCAGTCTTGAGCCACTTTCTGGATCTAGGCCCCTTGAACAAAGGTCAGGCAGTGTCCACTTGAGGAAGGACCCCATTACATTACCAAAAATGTATGCAGTTAATCTTTCTCCCATCTTTTCCCAAGGAGACCTCCAACCTTTTACCAAGTAACTGTGCATTGAGGAAAGGAAAATGATCGGACATTTTGGGGTTGACTGGACACTGGCTCTGAGCTGACATTAATTCCAGGGGACCCAAAATGTCATTGTGGTCCTCCTGTTAAAGTAGAGACTTATGCAGGTCAGCTAATTAATGCAGTATTAGCTCAGGTCTATCTCTACAGTGGGTCCAGTGTGTTCCTGGACTCATTCTGTGGTCATTTCCTCAGTGCCAGAATGCATAATTTGTATAGACATACTTAGCAGCTGGCAGAAACCCCACATTGGCTCTCTGATTGGTAGTGTGAGGGCTATTATGGTGGGAAAGGTCAAACAGCAGCCATTAGAGCGGCCTCTACCTAGATAAATAGAAAATCACAAACAATATTACATCCCTAGAGGGACTGTGGAGATTAGTACCACCATCAAGGATTTGAAAGATGCAAGAGTGGTGATTCCCACCACATCCCTGTTCAACCCTCCCATTTGGCCTATGCAGAAGACAGATGGATCTTGGAGAATGGCCATGGATTATTTTAAGCTTAACCAAGTGGTTACTACAATTGCAGCTGCTGTACCAGATGTGGTTTCATTGCTTGAGCAAATTAACACATCTCCTGGTACCTGGTATGCAGTCATGGACTTAGAAAATGCCTGTTTCTCAATTCCAGTCCATAACACCCAGCAGAAGCAATTTATGTTCAGCTGCCAGGGCCAGCAATATACCTTTGCTGTCCTACCTCAGGAGTATATCAACTCTCTGGCTTTGTGTCATAATCTTATTCAGAGAGACTTTGAACCATTTTCGCTTGCAGAAGATATCACACTGGTCCATTACATTGATGGCCTTATGCTGATTGGGTCCAGTGAACAAGAAGTAACCAACCCACTAGACTTATTGGTGAGATTTTGCATGCCAGAGGAGGGAAAATACATCTAACTAAAATTCAGGGATCTTCTACCTCAGTAAAATTTTTAGCAGTTCAGTGGTGTGGGGCCTGTCGAGATATTCCTTCTAAGGTAAAAAGGATAAGTTGCTGCATTTGACCCCTCCTATAACCAAGAAAAGGTACAATGTTTAGTGGGCCTATTTGATTTTGTAGACATTACATTCCTTATTTGGTTGTGTGACTCCAGCCCATTTATCGAGTGACACAAAAAGCTGCCAGTTTTGTGTGGGGTTCAGAAAAGGAGAAGGCACTGAAGCAGATCCAGGCTGTTGTGCAAGCTGCTCTACCACTTGGGCCATATGACCCAATAGATCCAAGTGCTTGGATCTATTGACCTCAGGTGCTTGAGGTGTCAGTGGAAGACAGGGATGCTGATTGGAACCTTTGGCAGACCCCCATAGGTGAACCACAAGGGAGGCCTTTAGGATTTTGAAGCAAGGCCCTGACACTTCCTGCAGATAATTACTGTTCTCTTGAGAGACAGCTCTTGGCCTGTTACTGGGCTTTGGTAGAAATTGAATGCTTGACTATGGATCATCAAGTCACCATGTGACCTGAACTTCCTATCATGAACTGGGTGGTTTCTGACCCATCTAATCATAAAATGTGTTGTGCACATCAGCATTCCATCATTATATGGAAGTGGTATATACGTGATCAGGCTTGAGAAGGTCCCAAAGGCACAAGTAAGTTACATGAGGAAGTGGCTCAACTTCCCATGGTCTCTACTCCTGCCATCTTTATTTCTCTCTCCCAGCCTGAACTGATGGCTTCAGGGAATTCCCTATGATCAGCTGACAGAGAAAGAGCAGAGTCGGGCCTGATTCACAGATAGCTCTACATGATATGCAGGCATCGCTCAAAAGTGGTCAGCTGCAGCACTACAGCCCCTTTCTAGGATGTCCCTGAAGGAGAGCAGTGAAGGAAAATCTTCCCAGTGGACGGAACTTTGAGCAGTGCACCTGGTTGTGGATTTTGCTTGGAAGGAGAAATGGCCAGATATGCGATTATATACTGATTCATGGGCAGCAGCCAATGGTTTGGCTGGATGGTCACGGACTTGGAAGAAGCATGATTGGAAAATTGGTGACAAATAAATTTATGGAAGAGGTATGTAGATAGATTTCTTCTAGTGGTCAAAAACTATAAAAGTATTTGTATCCCATGTGAGTACTCACCAACAGGTGACCTCAGCAAAAGAGGATTTTAATAATCAGGTGGATAGGATGACCTGTTCTGTGGACACCTCTCATCCCCTTTCTCCAGCCACCTGTGTCATTGCCCAATGGGCCCATGAACAAAGTGGCCATGGTGGCAGGGATGCAGGTTGCACATGGGCTCAGCAACATAGACTTCCACTCACCAAGGCTGACCTGGCTACAGCCACTGCTGGGTGTCCACAAACACTGAGCTCTGGATATGGTACCATTCCTCAGGGTGATCAGCCAACTACCTGGTGGCAGGTTGATTATATTGGAACTCTTGCAACATGGAAAAGACAGAGTTTTGTCCTCAGTGAAATAGACATTCCAGATATGGGTTTACCTATCCTGCACACAATGCTTCTGCCAAGACTACCATCCATGGACTCACAGAATGTCTTATCCACCATTATGGTATTCCATACAGCATTGCCTCTGACCAAGGAACTCACTTTATGGATAAAGAAGGGTAGCAGTGGGCTCATGCTCATAGAATTCACTCATCTTACCATGTTCTTCATGATTCTGAAGCAGCTGGATTGATAGAATTGTGGAATGCCTTTTGAAGTCACAATTACAAAGCCAACTAGGTGACAGTACTTTGCAGGACTGGGGCAACGTTCTACAGAAGACCGTGTGTGCTCTGAATCAGTGTCCAATATATAATACTGTTTTTCCCATAGCCAGGATTCATTGGTCCAGGAATCAAGGAGTGGAAGTGGAAGTGGCAACACCCACCATCACCCTTAGTGATCCACTAGCACAAGTTTTGCTTCCTGTTCCCATGACATTGTGTTCTGCGGGCCTAGAGGTCTTAGTTCCAGAGGGAGGAACACTGCCACCAGGGGACATGACAATTCCATTAAACTGCAAGTTAAGATTGTCATCTGGACACTTTGGGCTCCTCCTACCTTTAAGTCAACAAGCTAGAAAAAGAATTACAGTGTTGGCTGGGGTGATTGACCCAAACTATCAAGTTGAAGTCAGTCTACTGCTCAGCAAAGGAGGTAAGGAAGAGTGTGTATGCAATACAGGAAATCCATTAAGGGCATCTCTTAGTTTTACCATCCCCTGTGATTAAGGTCAATGAGAAACTACAACAGCCCAATCTAGGCAGGATTACAAATGGCCCAGACCCTACAAGATTGTTTGGGGCACTCCCCAAGTGAAAACAAAAGCAAAAACAAACAAACAAACAAAAAATGGCCTGCTGAAGTGCTTGCTAAAGGCAAAAGGAATACAGAATGGGTAGCAGTGAAAGGTTGTCATCAATACCAGCTACAAGCACATGACCAGCTGCAGAAACATGGACTGTAATTGTCATGAGTATTTCCTCCTTATTTTGTTAAAAACATATTTGTGCATGTAGACACTTGTACTAAGAAAATAACTTCATTTTATTTCCTTTTTCCTTTATCATGTGGCATAAGATTTATTGACTTCATATCAACATGTAAGTATTGTTAACTTTATGTAATAGTATTTGGGTTGGGGATTGATATGTTTCCAGTTGTACAAAGGGTAATTATATTAGGTTAGGTGTAATTATTACCTTATTATTGTCTTTATTTAAATATTATATATGATCTCAGGAGATGTGTACGGGTTCAAGTTAACAAGACATGGACTTGTTATGGTTAATACTGAGTGTCAACTTGATTATATTGAAGGATGCAAATTATTGATCTTAGCTGTGTCTGTGAGGGTGTTGCCAAAGGAGATTAGCATTTGAATCATTGGGCTGGGAAAGTCAGAGCCACCCTTAATCTGGTTGGGCACCATCCAATCAACTGTCAGCACAGCTGGAATATAAAGCAGACAGAAAAACATGAAAAGACTAGACTTGCCTAGCCTCCCAGCTTACATCTTTCTCCCATACTGGATGCTTCCTGTCCTCAAATATCGGACTCCAAGTTCTCCAATTTTGGGACTCTGACTGGTTCTCCTTGCTTCTCAGCTTCCAGATGGCTAGAGAGTATTAGTTACATGCATGTGTAACTATGTAATTTATATATAGTATTAGTATTGTATTAGTTATATACACACACACACACACACACACACACACACACACACATATATACACACATATTAGCTCCTTCCCTCTAGAGAACCCTGACTGATACAATTATGTTCTATTGTTGCTTTCATGTGTGTGTATTTGTGTTAAGAACACCTAAAATCTACTCTCTTAGCAAAGATTCAATATAATACAATGAGATTTACTTTCTCTTCTTGTAATACATTAGATCTCTAGATTTGCTTATCCTATATAACTTCAAGTTTGTACTCTTTGATCTCTTCTTTTTTCCTTCCCATCCTGATTTCTAGCCATTACTGTCCTACTATCTGTTTCAAGATAGTCAATTATTTTTAGGTTCCATATACAAGTTAAACAGATCATACTATATATTTTTTTCTGTATTTGACTTATTTCACTTAGCATAATAATGTTTTTTAGATTCATCTTTTTTGTCACAAATTGCAGTATCTCTTTTTTTGAAGCTGAATAATATTTCATTATACATTTGTGTGTGTTTAAATTTATATGTGTGTATACAAATAAAATTTCTTTATTCTTTCAGTGAATGTTTAGGTTGTTTCCATAATTTCGCCTTTATTAATGGTACTGCAATGATCATGAGGACATAGATACCTCTACAAGGTGCTGATTTTATTTTTTTGAATACATGCTCAGCTATAATTCATATAAAACCATGAAAGCTCATAAATATCCAGAGCAATCTTGAAAAAGATAATCAAAGATGGAGGCATCACACATTCTAATTTAAAATCATATTACAAAGCTATAGTAACCCAAACAGTATGGTACTGGCTTAAATACAGACACATGGAAATAAACAGAAGCATATAGCATCAACTAACTTTCAAGAAGACCACCAAGAAGACAAAACGGGGAAAGGATAAATAGTCTCTTAAATGAAGAGAAAATTGCATACTCATGTACAAAATAATAAAAATGGACCCTTAGAAAGAAATTTATTTAGAAATAAATTTCTAAATTTATTATATGTAACCAGGTGTGGCAGCTCGTGTCTGTAATCCTAACATTTTGAGAGGTTGAAGTGTGCAGATCACTTGCACTTAGGAGCTTGAGACCACCCTAGAAACATGGTGAAACCACATCTCTATCAAAAATACAACATCAAAAAAAAATTAGCTGGGATTCGTGGTGTGTGCCTGTGGTCTCAGCTGTTTGGGAGGCTGAAGCAGGAGGATTACTTGAATCTGGCAGGCAGATATCAGTGAAGAGAGATCATGCCACTACACTCCAGCCGCCTGGGCAACAGAGTGAGACCACATCTCAAAAAATTACTTTTACATTTGCTGAGGAGTGCTTTACTTCCAATTATGTGGTCAATTTTGGAATAAGCATGATGTGGTGCTGAGAAGAATGTATAATTTGTTGATTTGGGGTGGAGAGTTCTATAGATGTCTATTAGGTCCGCTTGGTGCAGAGATGAGTTCAATTCCTGGATATCCTTGTTAACTTTCTGTCTCGTTGATCTGTCTAATGTTGACAGTGGAGTGTTGAAGTCTCCCATTATTATTGTATGGGAGTCTAAGTCTCTTTGTAAGTCTGTAAGGACTTGTTTTATGAATCTGGGTGCTCCTGTATTGGGTGCATATATATTTAGGATAGTTAGTTCATCTTGTTGAATTGATCCCTTTACCATTATGTAATGGCCTTCTTTGTCTCTTTTGATCTTTGATGGTTTAAAGTCTGTTTTATCAGAGACTAGGATTGCAACCCCTGCTTTTTTTTTGTTCTCCATTTGCTTGGTAGATCTTCCTCCATCCCTTTATTTTGAGCCTATGTATGTCTCTGCATGTGAGATGGGTCTCCTGAATATAGCAGACTGATGGGTCTTGACTCGTTATCCAGTTTGCCAGTCTGTGTCTTTTAATTGGAGCATTTAGTCCATTAACATTTAAGGTTAATATTGTTATGTGTGAACTTCATCCTGCCATTATGATATTAACTGATTATTTTCCTCGTTAGTTGATGCAGTTTCCACTCGCCATCAGAGAAATGCAAATCAAAACCACAATGAGATACCATCTCACACCAGTTAGAATGGCAATCATTAAAAAGTCAGGAAACAGCAGGTGCTAGAGAGGATGTGGAGAAATAGGAACACTTTTACACTGTTGGTGGGATTGTAAACTAGTTCAACCATTATGGAAAACAGTATGGGGATTCCTCAAGGATCTAGAACTAGATGTACCATATGACCCAGCCATCCCACTACTGAGTATATACGCAAAGGATTATAAATCATGCTGCTATAAAGACACATGCACACGTATGTTTATTGCGGCACTATTCACAATAGCAAAGACTTGGAATCAACCCAAATGTCCATCTGTGACAGACTGGATTAAGAAAATGTGGCACATATACACCATGGAATACTATGCAGACATAAAAAAGGATGAGTTTGTGTCCTTTGTAGGGACATGGATGCAGCTGGAAACCATCATTCTTAGCAAACTATCACAAGAACAGAAAACCAAACACCGCATGTTCTCACTCATAGGTGGGAACTGAACAATGAGATCACTTGGACTCGGGAAGGGAAACATCACACACCGTGGCCTATCATGGGAAGGGGGGAGGGGGGAGGGATTGCATTGGGAGTTATACCTGATGTAAATGACGAATTGATGGGTGCTGATGAGTTGATGGGTGCAGCACACCAACATGGCACAAGTATACATATGTAACAAACCTGCACGCTATGCACATGTACCCTAGAACTTATGGTATAAAAAAAAGAACCCCCCCAAAAAAATTACTAATAAAAATTTAAAAAATAAATTAATTCATAAATCAATGACAAAATAATGCATGTTAGAAAATATTTGAAATTAAATTATAATAAACAGAATATAAAAATTTGAGTGCAGGATGTAAATAAAAATTTATAGCTTAAAATGCAACTAGTAAAAGTGATGAAAATATACAACATATGCACATATTACAAAAAGATAAAGAGCAAAATATCACAAAAGAAAGCAGACAAAAATTAAATTATAAGAAAAACAGAAGAAAATAAGCAAATAGAAGTAAACATTTTAGAGGATAAATAGAGTTAAAAGTTGTTATTAAAAAAGAGAATTGACCGGGTACAGTGGCTCATGTCTGTAATCCCAACACTTTGGGAGGCCAAGGCAGATGGATCACCTGAGGTCAGGAGTTTGAAGCCAGCCTGACTAACATGGTGAAACCTCATCTCTACTAAAAATACAAAAAGTTAGCTGGGCATGGTGGTGGGCATCTGTAACCCCAGCTACTCAGGAGGCCAGGGCAGGAGAATTGCTTCAACCTGGGAGGCAGAGGTTGCAATGAACCAAGATCACACCATTGCACTCCAGCCTGAGCAACAAGGGCAAGACTCTGTCTCGAAAAAAAAAAAAAAAAAAAAAAAAAAGAATTGATATACTTCTGGAAAGATTGATAAAAACAGAAAAGAAGACTCAAAAAGGTCAAATATCAGAAATGACAATCTGACATGAGTACATTTCATGTAGATATAGACAAAAAAATGTAAACACTACATATCTAAATATTTGTAATTATATTTAAAATTGAATGCTTAGGAGAATACATATTAAAATGATGCAACCGCCCATTCCCTCAGTTAATTGAATAGCTCTAAACCAGCAAGGAGGAATCAAATTTATAGTTAAAATATTTTTGACATAAAAAAATTCTTTCCAGGAATTAATAATAATGTCAAATGTATGCAAAGTCTTCTAGGGACTAGAAAAAAAATCAGTATCTTAAAGTACTTAAGTAACTTATTTTATGATGTTAGCATAAGCTTTATATCAAAACAAACAAGAAAGTTAAGGGAAAATGGAAAAAAGACCACACTTTCATGGACATAAATGCAAAATTTGTTAACAAATGATTAGCAAAATGAATCCCCTAGAGTTGACAGAGGTCATATATCCTGACCAAGTTGTTTTTTTTCAGGAACTGCAGGTGAGTATAGCAGAATTAAGGAGGAACATCAGTCACAACATGGATGAAGAGACATAGTTGCCAATGATATTCAACATCTAGTCACAATTTAAAAAGTGAAAATATTTTCAAATATTTGTGAAAATACAAAGTGAGATTTTTTTTTCTCTCCCAAGTATCAAGAAAAATGGAATAGCAGAATGGAATAGAATTTCACCTAATCAGACCAACATATATGTGAAATAAAATTTATGAAAAAGAACTGTGGAACAGTAAAACATTGTCACTCTTCACAGTAAATAATATTGAGAAAATTGAATATCCATATGGAGAAAATAAAAACAATTTGAACACATTCCTCAGAACATTTTTTGAAATCTAGATGATGGATGGCATAATTAAAATAGGATGTATTATTAAACAAGACAAAAATGCATTAAATATAAAAATAGATTGATAAGTTTTTAATTAAGATAAAACTTCTGTGCATCAAAATATATCATAGCAAAGTTGGAAAAACAAAACACAATCCAAATTGCAAGACAATACATTTGCAAAACATGTAATAGTTAGAGAATCTATGTGCAGAATCAACAAACACCTACAAATCATTATATAAAGACAGTGAACCCAATAGAAAAAAATGCAAAATAATTGAGTAAGAACTTTATAAAAGAGAAAATCAAAATGAGTAACAAACACACTGAGAAATATGAAAAATATGAAAAATGTTCTATATTATTTGTAATGAAGAAAATCTTGAATGAAGACTAAAACCAAAATGATAGACATTGTACTATGATGCACATCTATAACCATGTATTATCAATATATCTATATATCATAGTATATTGAGTAGCTTGGAAAGATAACATATAGAAACATAACAAAAGAAATAAGCTCAATCACATAATTTAATAGGGTTATGATTTCAGCTATATACAGTGTTATAATGCCTATATTATAAAACAAGAAAAGTGAATATATCTTATTAACACTATTTTCCTGCAGACATCTTTTTGAAGAAGAAATATGTAAAATTAACATATGTGCACTCTAAAAGACAAATGATGATGAATTATTAGAAGTGATAAAATATAGTTTTTAATGAAAATAAAAATGTATAGGGCAGTGCTTTTTAATAATCGCCACTCTAACTGGCATGAAATAGTACCTCACTGTGATTTTGATTTGCATTTCTCTATTGATCAGTGACAATGTGGTTTTCTTCATTTTTTTTTTTTTTTTTTTTGAGACAGAGTCTCGCTCTGTCGCCCAGGCTGGAGTGCAGTGGCCAGATCTCAGCTCACTGCAAGCTCCGCCTCCCGGGTTTACGCCATTCTCCTGCCTCAGCCTCCCGAGTAGCTGGGACTACAGGCGCCCGCCACCACGCCAGGCTAGTGTTTTTTTTTTTTTTGTATTTTTTAGTAGAGACGGGGTTTCACTGTGTTAGCCAGGATGGTCTCGCGCGGTGGCTCAAGCCTGTAATCCCAGCACTTTGGGAGGCCGAGACGGGCGGATCACGAGGTCAGGAGATCTTCATATGTTTTTTGGACGCATAAATATCTTTTAAAAATCCAATGTCGAGGAAAAGAAGAGCACACAAAAAATGTACCATATGATTCCACTTTTTAAAGTATCAAATTGGCAAAACCAAACTTACCTTGTATAAAGTTGCATATTTAGGTGGTTAAAGAAAGTGATTACTACAGAGGTATACTATAATTATCCCTGTCAAGTAGATAGTTGACATTTGCCAACTGAGGTTCGTCAGAAAGTTTTTGCAGAATTGGGATTTCTGACAATATTTTGTATCTTCAGACAGAAGGTTTTACTTGGGTATTTGATTTAAGATAATTTGTTCACTTGTGCATTTATGTTTTATACTTTTGTTTAAATGTCTTTTTTCAGGCACAATAAAACTTTCAAAGAACAAAAGAAATAGAATGAAAAATTGGAAGTGTCCAATCCCCCAATAATAAGACACATGTGATAGAATCAAAATGCTTTTCATTGATCATAACCAATGATGGTATTCTGCTGGAGTGTCAACTCTAGATATAAAATTATTAGGTAAAACAATTTTGGGTCTAGTTCTCTTGCAATGTATATGTCTTTGATAAAGAATTTTTGAATGGCAATTAATTTATGGCAGTTACTTTAATTAGAGTCTAGTAATAAAAATACAGCTGGTAATTTAAGAGATATATCACACTACCATTTATTAAGCTTCTTAAAATAGAAATTCAAAATATGAAAATGTAGTGCAAATTATTTTTTTAACTATCTGCTATTCTTTTTGATGAGAAAAAGAAAATGGAAAAGTAAAAAGAAAATAATAAGGGACGACACATTACCAACTGAAAATAATTGTACTGTAAACTATTTATTAACTTTATTTTTCACTTGGCTACAGAATAAGCCACTAAACTTCATTTGACCTAGAAACTAAATATTGTAAGAGTCCCAACAGCCCTAATTAGTTGAAGAAACTGAACTTTTACCACATAACCTTCACATCATCTCTTTGAATTCACTCTTTGCTTCTAAATCTTGCTGTTTTCCCTAGTGTTTCGTGTGTCTCATTTCATATCGTTAATGAAACAAGTCAATCAACAAGGCAGGTTTGTACGTGAGTAGATTTAGGCTGAGGAGAAATTAATAGACAAGCACTGCCTTATATACTTTTATTTTCATTAAAAATACATTTTATCACTTCTAATCATTCATTCATTATATGCCTTTTAGATTGGTCATATATTAATTTTAAATATTTCTTCTCCAAAAAGATGTCTGCAGGAAAACAGTGTTAATAAGATATATTCAGCTATCTTGGTTTATAATATAGGCATTATAAAACTGTATATAGTGGAAGTCATAACCCTTATGACATTATGTAATTGATATTATTTCTTTTATGTTTCTATACATTTTCTTACCAGAGTTACTCAATATAATAGCATATTTTATGTGGGTATATACATATACACACACAAACCAAAGCATGCATATACATATGGTTGAAAGTTTCAGTTGATAAAATGTTAGAGAATATTTATTTATTTATTTATTTATTTTATTTATTTTTTTTTTTGGAGGCGGAGTCTCGCTCTGTCGCCCGGACTGGAGTGCAGTGGCCGGATCTCAGCTCACTGCAAGCTCCGTCTCCCAGGTTTACGCCATTCTCCTGCCTCAGCCTCCTGAGTAGCTGGGACTACAGGCGCCCGCCACCTCGCCCGGCTAGTTTTTGTATTTTTAGTAGAGACGGGGTTTCACCGTGTTAGCCAGGATGGTCTCGATCTCCTGACCTCGTGATCCGCCCGTCTCGGCCTCCCAAAGTGCTGGGATTACAGGCTTGAGCCACCGCGCCCGGCCGAGAATATTTAAATTATTTTAATTTATTTTGTTTTCTGTGATTTGAAAGGAACATATGGGTACTACAAACAAGAACCCAATGGAATCAAAGAATATTGAAGAAACCTTTAATCTTGGTATTCCTTCATCTTCATCTAACTTTTTTAAAAATAAGAAGTAATAAAAGAAAATATCAACCTAATATAGCACAAACCAATAAACTCAATATCTATATTCATTTATTTGTGCATGCTCTCATCATTTCAAGTTTCATATATTCAGTTATTAATTAGTTAGCTTATTCATATATTCATGAATTCATTCTTTCAGCACATATTTGCTTGTCACTATGCACCAGTAACTTATAATAGTCTCTATAGAAATAAAATTTTATCATTGACCCACTGAGTTCACAGTCTTCTGTGGGATACAGATCTAAAAACAAATAATTATAGCAGAAACCATATTTTCAATTGCTAATTTGTATTGTAAAATTGTGTTATAAGAACATAACACAGATAATCAAGGATGACTTCACTACTTGAATTGAGTGTTTAAGGTTAGATAAAAATTGCTCAGATGAAGAAAGAATATAAAGATTCCTTCTCTACAGAAAGAATAAGACACAAAGCATGATGGCATTGTCTAGGGGTACAGTAAATTCAGAAACTACAAGGGAAGAGTGAAGTACTCAGAAAATCTTAAGTAGCTTTTGACATTGGAAAGATAGAGCAATCCTCAATCACATAATTCAAAATAAAATCACACAAAATTGAAATAAAACTATAAGGAATTCAAATATTTCTATTTTTTTTCTGAAATGACCACATGAATATTTCTTGAAGTACCTAGTATGAATTTTTTCTAGTGGAAATTCTGGTTTCCTTGCTTTGATGATCTTTTAGGCATATATTCAATATCTATAATACTGAAATTGTGGTGAATAATAAATAAAGATAAATATTCTACTCAACATGTTGAAATTCTACTTGTAAAAACTTGGTTTGCATTCATTATAACATGAATATCTGCAGTGAAAATATGTAGAAATGAAATATTTCAAGGTTTCAGTTATTTTAACTTTAACTTAAATACCACTAATAAATTTCTTTAACATCTATTTTAAAGAAATAAGCTACTTTCAACTCGTATTTTGTTTCAAAACCACTCTTATTCTATAATATCAGTCAAATAAAAGGTAAAATTTTGATACTTATTCAGATAGTTTTTTAATGTAATTGGGGATATTTTTCTATAAAATTGGTCAAATAATTTTACTTTTATGTTATGAAAGTTTTTTAATTACACTAACTTGTATAAGTCTAAACCAACATGGAGTCACAAGAACTTCTTTAATTAATCAGGTTATACAGCTTTCTCATTCCATTACATGAAACATGGGTCTGTTATTTGTGTATCATGCCCTGTACAGGACTCTCTCTGACTTAATGAAGTTATGCTTAGTCACTTATGAGGAATAAGAATTTGATATTTGTTTCAGTTTATTTTTTTCCTTATTTGAACAGAAAGTAAGTAGATTATTTCATACATATTTTAATCATACAGTATTTGTTTAAAAACTTAGGAGAGACTAGATTTGATAAGAATGTATCTTTTTAAATACATTTCTCAAAATTTTATAATTTTGCCTTACTAAATAGACATAATTTTGAAAAGGTAAAATGATCTCATAGACATCGAGAATATATCAGACAGATAGCTACATGGTAATATATAAGCTGCCCAAACAGAGAAAACAGTATTTTACGTAATTAAGCATCTTAATTTCTTGACTTTTCAATTTCCAAGAAGAACATAAATACATAAAAGATGATTTTAGTATTCCTAATTAAAAGGAATTGGTGCTTATATAAATGACACCTTTAGTTATTAACTCAAAAAAACATTGTGAATGAGAGGTCACTCAGGATTTGGCTCTCTGCTTGTCTATTGTTAGTGTATAGAAATGCTTGTAATTTTTGCACATTGATTTTGTATCCTGAGACTTTGCTGAAGTTATCAGCTTAAGGAGTTTTTGGGCTGAGACGATGGGGTTTTCCAAATATACAATCATGTCATCTGCAAACAGAGACAATTTGACTCCCTCTCTTCTTATTTGAATATGCCGTATTTCTTTCTTTTGCCTGATTGCCCTGGCAGAGCTTCCAATACTATGTTGAATAGGAGTGGTGAGAGAGGGCATCATTGTCTTGTGCTGGTTTCCAAAGGGAATGGTTCCAGGTTTGCCCATTCAATATGATATTGGCTATGGGTTTGTCATAAATAGCTCTTATTATTTTGAGACATATTTCATCAACACATAGTTTATTGAGAGTTTTTAGCATGAAGGAGTGTTGGATTTTATCAAAGGCCTTTTCAGCATCTATTAAGGTGATCACATGACTTTTGTCATTGGTTCTGTTGATGTGATGGATTACATTTATTGATTTGTGTATGTTGACCCAGGCTTGCCTCCCAGGGATGAAGCTGAAGTGATCGTGACAGATAAATTTTTTGATGTACTGTCTATCCGACAAAGGGCTAATATCCAGAATCTATAAGGAACTTAAATAAATTTACAAGAAAAAAAATCAAAAAGTGGGCAAAGGATAAGAACAGACATTTCTCAAAACAAGAAATTTATGTGGCCAACAAACATAAGAAAAAAAGCTCATCATCACTGGTCATCAGAGAAATGCAAGTCAAAATCACAATGAGATACAATCTCACACCATTTAGAATGGCAATCACTAAAAAGTCTGGAAACAACAGATGGGGGTGAGAATGTTGAGAAATAGGAATTCTTTTACACTATTCGTGGGAGTGTAAATTAGTTCAACCACTGTAGAAGACAGTGTGGTGATTCCTCAAGGATCTAGAACCAGAAATACCATTTGACCGAGCAATCCCATTACTGTGTGTATACCCAAAGCATTATAAATCATTCTACTATAAAGACACATGAACACATATGTTTATTGCAGCACTATTTACAATAGCCAAGACTTGGAACACACCCAAATGGCTACCAGTGATAGACTGGATAAAGAAAATGTGGCACATATATACCATGGGATACAATGTAGCCGTTAAAAAAGAATGAGTTCATGTCCTTTGCAGGACATAGGTTAAGCTGGAAACCATCATCCTCAGCAAACTAACCCAGGAACAGAGAACCAAACACCACATGTTCTTGCTCATAAGTAGGAGCTGAAAAATGACAACACATGGACACAGGGAGGGGAATAGCATGCACTGGGGCCTGTCAGTAGGTTGGGGGACAAGGGAGGGAGAGCACTAGGACAAATACTAATGCACTCAGGGCTTAAAACCCAGGTGATTTTTAGGGTTGATAGGTGCAGCAAACCACCATGGCATATATATGCCTATGTAACAAACCTGCACATTCAGCACATGTATCCCAGAAATTAAAGTAAAATAGAAAAAAAAAAAAAATGAGAGTTTCCTGAAAGCTAATAATAACCAGGATAAAGTAATTAGGGTAACATGTAACAACCATATTTTAACACAATCTTTCAGAAGCAGGAAGACAGTGGTTTGTCTTTTGATAAGAGTGGTAGAAAATTTAGCGTCTGTGTCTGCATTTACACACACAGAAAATAAATTTAAAAAACCCTGTTTTCTATAATTGGATTCCTGTCCCTTGAAGTTGAAAAAAATAAAAAGTAGAACTAACCTATCTCCTGTTTTCTATCATTCCCTAGTATTACTACACACAACCCAATTATGACAGTACTGGTTGAGTACCTAGATACTGAAGCTTGAACTTTTGAACCTAAGTGAGTCTTTAAACCTCATAAAGTGGAATGTTTTTGTGTGTGCTTGTAGTGACGCACAGCCACCGAACCCCACCCCCCCACACACAATAAAGAACAGAAGTTAGAATTTCTGAAAGGCAAATATCTAAATATGAATTATTTTAACTAATAAGAGCTAAGTTTTTAGCCCTTTTCAGTCCCAGGTCTTAAAAGAAATATGAAGGTTATCTGTTTTTAGCCTCTTCACTATACTTTGTGAACAATGGTCTCAACTTTCCTTCTAGTATCATAAAATAGACACAGCAAGCTGCCTGTATTAGTCCATTTTCACACTGCTATAAAGACATACTTGAGACTAAGTAATTTATCAAGAAAAGAGGTTTAATAGATTCACAGTCCTGCATGGCTGGGGAGGCCTCAGGAAATTTACAATCATGGCAGAAAGGGCAGAGGCAGGTCTTACATGGTGGCAGGCAAGAAAGAGAAGAGTGAGTAGCAAAGGGGGAAGAACCCCCAGTAAAACCATCAGATCTCATGAGAACTCACTCACTGTCACAAGAAGAACATGGAGGGAACTGCCCTCATGATCCAATCACCTCCCACCAGGTGTCTCCCTAGACATGTGGTTATTATAGGCATTGCCATTTAAAATGAGATTTGGGTGGGGACACAAAGCCTAACCTTATCACTGCCATTAATCTTACAATCACAATCCAGTTCACAAAAACTATCAAAGATAGTGAACTTTGCAGCTTCCTCATCAGGAAGCTTGTGATACAGCTTTCCAGTTAATCAGTAATGATGAGATAATTGGAAATTATTGACAATTATATTTACAAAATTATAAAGGCATCTTCTTTTATTTTCTTTAAATTAAAAAATGTATTTTCCTTAACAGAATTTGTCTCATGTTTCTAAATTTTCTACTTATCACAGAATAATGTTAGACTTATTCTGTTTTTTCTTTCTCATTGTCTTTTCTTGTAATATGTGTTCATCATTGGCTAGAATATAACTGATTTGTAATGTTTCCTTGTCACTACACATATGATTGTGACGTGGATAGAATCTTGTTTTTCTATGCTTACATTTGGTTAGTTCAAAAACATTATTAAACCTGTTTTATATTTCCTTATTATTATGTTGTTGAGCACTGGAAAATAAATATCATAATTAAAAGCCAAGCAGCCTCTTATTTCACAGAAAAAATATTGACATAGAGCAGTGGAAAAAAATGGTATGACCATATCGTTTTTAAGTCACTGGAGTAAAGGTAAGAGGTATCAAAATGAGTTTATTGTGTCTTAAGACCCGTGTGTTTAGAGAACAATCTAAGGTTAAGGCCAATAACTGGATGAATAAATTGAGAAAGCACAAATATTTGTACTAAAAATAGTAGTATGTGAAAAGGAGCAAAATAAAGCTCTCATAATCTCAGAATATCAGCACAAGTATGGGGAAACTAGGAAGAATGTGAACTAAGCAAAGATATAGAATGTGAGTAGAATGTAGGGAGAAACCAATCAAAGCAATGTAGTATTTTATAAAGGAAATTTTTTAGCTTATTAAGAAAATCATTGATTAGGAAGTAAAGAAGGTGTAATGCATGGAATACTATGCAGCCATAAAAAAGAATGAGTTTGTGTCCTTTGTAGGGACATGGATGCAGCTGGAAACCATCATTCTCAGCAAACTATTGCAAGAACAGAACACCAAACACCGCATGTTCTCACTCATGGTGGGAACTGAAAAATGAGATCACTTGGACTCTGGAAAGGGAACATCACACACCGGGGCCTATCATGGGGAGCGGGGAGAGGGAAGGGATTGCATTGGGAGTTATACCTGACGTAAAGGACGAGTTGATGGGTGCTGACGAGTTGATGGGTGCAGCACACCAACATGGCACAAGTATACATATGTAACAAACCTACATGTTATGCACATGTATCCTAGAACTTAAAGTATAATAACAAAAAAAAGAAGAAGGTGTAATGAATTTTATTAAATAAAATACAGAAATTGCTTAGAAAACAATACTACTATTAATTATTATAGGATTTGGATTTGATTGTGAACACAATATTTATAAACCAACAACAACGAAAAGAAAGGAGTGGAGACTTGAAAAGAGGACAGTTTTCAAACAGATAGAAGGACAAAGGATATAGGTCACTCACTTATAGACCAGTCTAAAAGAACCTTAGCTTCCTTCTTAGAAACAGAATAGAGCAATATGTTTGTGTGAATGGTAAGGTTATAAAACTCAATTAGTTGTAACTTTAGGGACATGTTGTAATTGCAAAAATTACCATAAATCATTCCTTTTTATCCAAGCCTTTTGGTTGTTTCCTACACACTGAATCTGTGCAGGTCATGGGACTTTCTTTGGTCAATGGGACATCAGCAAATATAACACAAGCAGAGAGTGACAAGAGTTGTATGCTGGGTCTTGATGCTATTGGAAAGCTAAGAACAAGTATGAGCATAGAATGAGATAGTATGCTGGAGGATGAGAGGTCAACTGGAGCAGATTTGAGTCTGCCAGACTACATTCAGCCCGGCCCTGCCTGTCCTGGCAGTTAACTACAGATGCTTGAATGATCCTCAGTTGTGATCAGCTGAACCTGAACCAGAGCAGAAGGTGTGCCTATGTGAGGCTAGCCCAGATTTCCAGATTGCAAAATTGTGACCTCAAGAAATGGTCATTGCTTTAAATATTTTGCAGCAAAAGCTAACTTATTTAAGCATTAAAATGAATTATTCTGAATGTGGTTAAGTAAATAAATGATCTATAATTCCCAATCTTATCCTCATGTTCTCTAGACATGGTTACAAAATGGGTGAGAACCAAAAATTGATAGGAAGCTCCTGACACTTTGTCTATTGTTAAGGGTGACAAAGGCCTATGAACATTTTAGTGACACAGACTTACTGCTTAAAAGAATGCTCTGGAGCCTGCTGTGCAAGTCAAACATATCATCTGAACATACCTGCTGACTCCTCTCCATCTGGAAGTCATGGAACAAAAAATGTACCTTTGTTCATAGAGCGGGAATCTCTTTCCTATCTCAATTTGAAACAGAAAAAGACAAGTATGTCACAGCACACCTTGATGCTAACCTTTGCCAGCAGCTCCAGGTGGAAAAGTTAGACTCTAATTGTTAAGAATTTTATACTCTTTGAAAGCAGGCTGTTCTTTAATGAGAGTCATGAGTACTGAAAAAGAAACTCACTTTGCATCTTTTTCCTTTTATTGCAATGGGGTTAGGACTATTAATGATATATGCAACAAATAATTCAACTCCTTTAGAATAGTTAAGGCATGGAGGAAATAAATTAAGAACAATTTTATTTTCAAGGATATTTGAGGTACACAAGAGGATATAATCTCTAAAGAAATTTTAGAAATGAAGAAATGAAAATGAAAGGACAAATTATTGAACAACTGAGGCAGCATTTTGGAAATTCGTTTTTCCTTAGGGTTAAATTTTCCTCTTGTGTGAGAAGATAAATTCACCACTGTTCTGATTTGTCAATCACTAGAATCAGAGTAGTATATGAAATACAGCAATGATTTGTAACAGGTCAGAGACTGTAAAACACAGTGACTAAAAGATGATTCATAGAATGAAATTAATATAATGAAATAATATCTGTTCACTGCTAGGTATGTGATTTCTCAGATTTTCTAAATTTATTTGTGCCCCTTTTATTATTTGCAAAATAGCATAAACAGAAACATTTGCTTAGTAAGATTCTGTTACTATTTGTTTATATAAATTTATGAGAGACCAAGGGTAATTTTGTTAATGGGTAAATTTGTTAATAGGTAATGCATAGATTGCGTAGTGGTGAACTCAGAGGTTTTAGGGTATTCATCCTTCAAAAATAACATACATAGTACCCATTAAGTAATTTCTTGTCTTCCATTGCCACTCCCTCCCACCCTTCTGAGTCTCCATTGCATATCATTCTCTATGTCCATGTGTAGATATTATTTAGCTCCCATTTTAAAGTGAGAACATGCAGTATTTGCTTCCTGTGTCTCAGTTGTTTCACTTAATGTGATGGCCTCCATTTCCATCCCTGTTGTAGCAAAGTCATAATTTCATTCTTTCTAAGGCTGAATAATATTCATAATATGTGGTATATATATCACATTTTCTTTATGCCACCACTTGTTGATGGACATGTAAGTTGATTGCATATCTTTGCTATTGTGAATAGTACTTCAATAAACATCCAAGTACAGGTATCTTTTTGATATAATAATTTTGGGAGAGAGGTAAACACCCAGTAGTAGGATTCCTGAATCAAATATCAGTTGGAAGTTGAGATTATGCATGCAAATGTCTTAGCTCAGTTCATGATGCAAGAAAAGCATTTAACTAAAATGTTATCTTTTGGAGAAGTATTGTTGATAGTTATTATATTACCAAATTTAAAAATGTAAGGAGTGATTTAAGATCCGTATACATTATTTCTACAAATATCAATTTACATGTTATATATAAATTCCTTAAATGAGGTATTAAGTGTAACTGTTGACAATGATGTTACCATTTTAAAATCAATTTTGATAAATTTTTCTGCTAATTTTATGTCTTAATCAAATTCTGAAGGCAAAAAGCAGTCGTATATTCTCATCACTGATTTGCTTGTTCTTAAGGTGAAGCAATAAGATGACATAGTTATAATGTACTGATGCATTGAGTATACAAAGGGAACTAGTGTTGCTCTGTCAGATATTTGGGCAGAATTATTAAGTAGGATTAGATTAACTCCTAGCCAAACTTCTACTTGGAATTAGTGTGCCTCTATCTGATATTTGGGCAGAATTAATGGTTAGGATTAGATAAATTTTAACTCCTAGCCAAATTTCTATTTGTCATCTCATTTTCATTGAGGAAGGAAGCCTATTAGAGATTTTACAATGTAGCAACAATTTTAATTCTTAAAATTCAGAAATGTCTGTAAGATAGAAGAACACAATCCATGAAAATTTAGCCGATGACTAAAGTGTGACAGTATTGAAGCTGGCTCACACTGTGTCACAAGGACCGACCGTACTCATCTCTTCCCAAGTCCAGGTTCTATGGCATCATCTTAGTAACTTAACATTAACCAAAATGAGAGTATTTACACCTTGAAAGTTGGCAAATTACAAATATCTGAGGGCACATTTCTAAATGGATCTGAAAGCCAACAAATTGTCTTCACAGAGCCCATGAAAGAAAGTTTATCATATAGGAATACTGACTATACACCTTGAGCCATGGAAGTTGAAGTGGATCAGTGATTTCTTCATACCACAGAGCAGCTGATCTACCAACATGAACCAGAGTGTGCATTCTAGTAAAACCGGGAGCTGTGAGTTTGTGTGGGTGTGCGTGAATGTGTGTGTATACTGAAATAAATATGGAAACAAACTCTTAACATTTCAGTACCAAAGTAGCCTTGCTATTGAAATACATCCTCAACTAGTCTTATAACCACCAATGAACTTGACCCTGAAAAAAAGTTTTCTCATTTTATGAAGCCTGGGAAACCTCAAATATCATGAGTTTTGATAGTGTGATTGGAGTAAATCAGTAGTAATTTGCCCCTCAAAGGAGACATAAATCCTTGCAGGGAAAGATAGACCAGCTGTTGTGTCACTCAACAAAAATCTGTAAAGAGTAGGAGTGCTGTGAGACAGTTCAGTGAACTCGAGTCTCATTCAAAGGTGTATATCCCAGAAATGGCAGAGTTTGAAAGTAAACAATGGCAGCACAGGTGAACTTATGGGTGCAGTTAAGATGCCTTTGGGAACTGTAACAAATACTTTATTTATGGTGTAGGATATCTACATGGATACACACTTTTGGAGAACAATATTTGATCCATCATGAAAGCAAAATTAGAGTAATGATATTAATAATATCTTTTCCCCCCAAGTACTAGTGAGGTCTTTAGTTATCCAGGTTACACTGGGGTGGTTAAAAAAGTAAATCAGAATAGCATAAATCTAATAATGAATTGTTTCTTAAATAACTAATGTTGATACTATTTAGGTTTTGAACTTCAATAATCCTAAAAATCATTTATATATTTTAAATTTCATAGGATAAATAACTGATACGATATTCACACATAGACATACACAAATACACATACATGTAAGACAAAATAGTTCTCTTTAGCTCTGTCTCTGAAGCTGTTAATACATTTTATAGGATTAGTTTCTATCAATGCATGAGTAGATAAAGAAAATGTTGTACATATACATATATCATATAATATAAGCTTATAAATATAAATAATAATCACACAAACTCAAGAGTGTATCTCATTATTGTATGTATGTTATGCCAGCTGATATATATTTTTCATACAAAATAAAATTTTTAATATTTTTATCCTTAAAAGATAATCAAAGAGGAAGTTTGGGTTGTTATTTTTAGGTAATAAGAGCCAGATGGTTGGTATTAAACATTTACTCTTAGGTGTTCAATGTGATATCAAGGAATAAGAAAGCAAAAGGCCATGTCTTTCAAAGAAAAAGCAAGGTTGAGTACATCCATCCAACAGTAGGGTAAGTCTACTTAAGGGATCTCATTTGTGCTGAGTGCTACATTAAAATCTTCAGGGTTAAATTAACCTCCTAGCTGGAAAAAGACACGCAACAAACTTGTTATTTAAACAAGAAATATACAGAAACAGTGTAGTAATAAAGACTGAATTTCTCTCAAAATAATAATTTAGTTTACTTTTTTGAAGAGACAAATAATTTTTTTCTCCACTACATATGAATCTCAAAGTACTCTATTGGAATCTGCTCCAAGTCACCACTAAAGATGCTATTTAGTTCAAGCTGTAATGTTAGTAGACCCTTATGTAGGAATTCACTTCCTAAATATGTGTCTTAATATTTCTGGACCAGTTTTATGTGATATTTTGTGAAAGTCACTTTGTGTCACTTTGTACTTTAATTTAGTGTTTTCATGTAGAAATGCCTAATAAGCATATTGTGTGAACTAGCTTGTTGCTAGGAGTTATTATTTCATTCAATAAATAATTTTTCCTTACTATTTTACTTTCTTTAAAAACTTATTTAGAATTTATCTTCATATTTCTATGACATCAGTGTAAATAGTGGTTAGGTTTCAGGAAAATGATTTTCAGATAAACAGGCTTTTTAAAATTGATTTCACTTTGTCACTTACGTAAGTCATTGACGCCTTCCTTCCTCAGTCCTATGGCTATCCCAGGGACTCTCTTTCAAATACCCAGTTTCCTTTCCTGTAATGAAATGATGATATGGTTTGGCTGTGTTTCCACACAAAACTCATCTTGAATTCCCACATTAGTGGGAGGAACCTTGTGGAAGTTAACTGAATCATGGTAGGGCAGGACTTTCCCATGTCATTTTTGTGATAGTGAGTAAGTCTCATGAGATGCGATGATTTTTAAAAAGGGGAGTTTCCCTGCACAAGCTCTCTCTTTTTGCTTGATGCCATACATGTAAGACATGGCTTGCTCCTCCTTGCCTTCTGCTATGATTGTGAGGCCTCCCCAGACACGTGGAACCACGACTCCATGAAACTTCTTTTTTTGTTTTTTCCAGTCTTGGGTATGTCTTTATTAGCAGTGTGAAAATGGACTAATGCAGATGCATAAGAAGTACAGGTTTAACACTCATTATTTATCTTTCCATTTTTAGTTTAATATTTATATTAAAAATATAACAAATATTCAGTAGAGTTTTCAAACAAATTAAATTTTTGTTTGGGAAGAATTTGTTACATGTAAAAAAGTCAATGTAATTTATTAGTGATAATCTGCCCCACCCACAGATTGTTAGAGGATTTTTATTAAAGTGTTATTATCTTCATAAAGATATTTCCCAACTTGAAAGCAGTGGTGAGACCAGGTATAGTGAAACACAAAGAGAGAAGAAAGATTCCTCATACCACTGTAGAATTGATAGAGGTGTGGATTAGTTCAGGTCCCAAATCTGAAATGAGTGAAGCCTGAATATAGGTGGCAGATTTATGTGAGTAGAGAGGAACCCATACAGTGGATGTGCTACCAAATGAATGCTTTGAAATCTAGGTACAATTTTCTTCAGCTGCCAGTAGTTTTGGCTGCTGAAGAATGAAATTTTCTGGGTTAGTTTCCTTCTGAAAAGAGTTTATAGCTGTCTCATTCATGGCTATGCCCACCTGTGGGATGACTAACTGAGCTGGAACTACAAAAATCTCTTCTCCATTGACTCAATTCATGACAACTCTAAAGGACCATCTACATTCAAGCAAGAATTTGGACTGAGAACTTTTATTGGGATTGAGTTGCAGGTCAATGTCCCTATTTTCCCAGTCTCCCCTCTTTCTCTGAAAGCACTCCCCAGTACACTTTCTGCTTGCTAGTACACATCTCAAAGTCAGTTTCCTAGGTATTCTAACCTAAGTGAGTCCAGGAAGAGGAAACAGAAAAATTCATGCTAGATTGACCAAGAAAGAGGTCAGATTTGAAATGATCTTTCAGTTTTGAGTTTTTACCTAAATCAGTCTGTTGTCAGATACCAGGATTAGAAGTTAGTACATCATTGGGATTAAGCATATCATTAAACAATTCCTTAAATATATTTTACAAAGGTATTTGATACTTCATTTATTAACCTGAGGCAGTGACTATTAGGAAAAATTAAATGAGGAATTATTGGGCCTGTGATAGTTACAGTCTAGGAGATCAGGTTTCTGCACCAATAATAGAAGATATTAAATATAAAAAAAATAGCAATGGGGCCAGAGAAATGAATACTTTTTTACTTTCCACATATTATTAAGAATTATGTGATATTTGTTTCTCTGTATCTAGTTTATCACTTAACATAACGTTCTCCAGTTCCAGCCATGCTGTAGGAAATGACAGGAATTCATTCTTTTACATGACTGAATAATACAGTCCATTGTGTATATGTACAACATTTTCTTTATCTGCTCATGCATTGATAGAAACTTACATTGATTTCACATCTTGACTACCGTGAATAGTACATAGAGACAGAAAAGAGAATGACCAGGTTACCAGAGGCTGAGAAGGGTAGGGAAGGGTGGAGATAAAGGGAAGATGGTTAATGGTTAAAAAAATACGGTTAAATACATATGTAACAAATCTGCACGTTATGCACATGTACCCTAGAACTTAAAGTATAATAATAATAATAATAATAATAATATGGTTAAATAGAAGGAAATTAATATGGTGTTTAGTAGCATAATAGGGCTTTTCTAGTTAACAATAATTTATATTATATTTCAAAACAACTAAAAGAGTTGAATTGGAACTTTCCTTTTTTTTTTTTAAAAAAAATTATACTTTAAGTTCTAGGGTATATGTGCACAACATGCAGGTTTGTTACATATGTATACTTGTGCTGTGTTGGTGTGCTGTACCCATCAACTCGTCAGCACCCATCAACTCCTCATTTACATCAGGTATAACTCCCAATGCCATCGCTTCCCCCTCTCCCTCCCCATAATAGGAACCGGTGTGTGATGTTCCCCTTCCCGTGTCCAAGTGATCTCATTGTTCAATTCTCACCTATGAGTGAGAAAATGCGGTGTTTGGTTTTCTGTTCTTATGATAGTTTGCTGAGAATGATGGTTTCCAGCTGCATCTATGTCCCTACAAAGGACACGAACTCATCCTTTTTTATGGCTGCATAGTATTCCATGGTGTATATGTGCCACATTTTCTTAATCCAGTCTGTCACTGAAGGACATTTGGGTTGATTCCAAGTTTTTACTATTGTGAATAGTGCCACAATAAACATGTGTGTGCATGTGTCTTTATAGCAGCATGATTTATAATCCTTAGGGTACATACCTAGTAATGGGATGGCTGGGTCATATGGTATTTCTAGTTCTAGATCCTTGAGGAATTGTCATACTGTTTTCCACAATGGTTGAACTAGTTTACAATCCCACCAACAGTGTAAAAGTGTTCTTATTTATCCACTTCTTCTCCAGCACCTGTTGTTTGCTGAATTTTTAATGATTGCCATTCTAAGTGGTGTGAGATGGTGTATCATTGTGGTTTTGATTTGCATTTCTCTGATGGTGAGTAATGACGACCATTTTTTCATGTGTCTGTTGGCTGTATGCATGTCTTCTTTTGAGAAATGTCTGTTCATATCCTTTGCCCACTTTTTGATGGGGTTGTTTTCTTCTTGTAAATTTGTTTGAGTTCTTTGTAGATTCTGGATATTAACCCTTTGTCAGATGAGTAGATTGCAAAAATTTTCTCCCATTCTCTAGGTTGCCTGTTCACTCTGATGGTAGTTTCTTTTACTGTGAAGAAGCTCTTTAGTTTAATTAGATCCCATTTGTCAATTTTGGCTTTTGTTGCCATGGCTTTTGGTGTTTTAGACATGAAGTTCTTCCCCATGCCTATGTCCTGAATAGTATTACCTTGGTTTTTTCCTAGGGTTTTTATGCTGTTAGATCTAACATTTAAGTCTTTAATCCATCTTGAATTGATTTTTGTATAAGGAGTAAGGAAAGGATCCAGTTTCAGCTTTCTACTTATGGCTAGCCAATTTTCCCAGCATCATTTATTAAATAAGGAATCCTTTCTCCATTTCCTGTTTTTCTCAGATTTGTCAAAGATCAGATGGCTGTAGATGTGTGGTATTATTTTTGAGGGTTCTTTTCTGTTCCATTGGTCTATATCTCTGTTTTGATATCACTACCATGCTGTTTTGGTTACTGTAGCCTTGTAGTATAGTTTGAAGTCAGGTAGTGTGATGCTTCCAGCTTTGTTCTTTTGGCTTAGGATTGTCTTGGCAATGTGGGGTCTTTTTTGGTTCCATATGAACTTTAAAGCAGTTTTTTTTTCCAATTCTGTGAAGAAAGTCATTGGTAGCTTAATGGGGATAGCATTGAATCTATAAATTACCTTGGGCAGTATGACTATTTTCATGATATTGATTCTTCCTATCCATGAGCATGGTATGTTCTTCCATTTGTTTGTGTCCTCTTTGATTTCACTGAGCAGTGGTTTTTAGTTATCCTTGAAGAGGTCCTTTACATCCCTTGTAAGTTGGATTCCTAGGTATTTTATTCTCTTTCAAGCAATTGTGACTGGAAATTCATTCATGATTTGGCTCTCTGTTTGTCTGTTACTGGTATATAAGAATGCTTGTGATTTTTGCACATTAATTTTGTATCCTGAGACTTTGCTGAAGTTGCTTATCAGCTTAAGGAGATTTTGGGCTGAGATGATGGGGTTTTCAAAATATACAATCATGTCATCTGCAAACAGGGACAATTTGAATTCTTCTTTTCCAAACTGAAAACCTTTTATTTCTTTCTCTTGCCTGATTGCCCTAGCTAGAACTTCCAACACTATGTTGAATAGGAGTGGTGAGAGAGGATATCCCTGTCTTGTGCCACTTTTCAAAGGGAATGCTTCCAGTTTTTACTCATTCAATATAATATTGGCTGTGAGTTTGTCATAAATAGCTCTTATTATTTTGAGATACATTCCATCAATACCGAATTTATTGAGAGTTTTTAGCATGAAGGGCTGTTGAATTTTGTCAAAGGCCCTTTCTGCATCTATTGAGATAATCATGTGGTTTTTGTCTTTGGTTCTGTTTATATGCTAGATTACATTTATTGATTTGCATATGTTGAGCCAGCCTTGCATCCCAGGGATGAAGCCCACTTGATCATGGTGAACAAGCTTTTTGATGTGCTGCTGGATTCGGTTTGTCAGTATTTTATTGAGGATTTTTTCAGCGATGTTCATCAGGAATATTGGTCTAAAATTCTCTTTTTTTGTTGAGCCAGGCTTTAGTATCAGGATGATGTTGGCCTCATAAAATGAGTTAGGGAGGATTCCATCTTTTTCTATTGATTGGAATAGTTTCAGAAGGAATGGTACCAGCTCCTCCTTATACCTCTGGTAGAATTCAGTTGTGAAACCATTTGGTCCTGGACTTTTTTTTGGTTGGTAGGCTATTAATTATTGCCTCAATTTCAGAACTTGCTATTGGTCTATTCAGGGATTCAACTTCTTCCTGGTTTAGTCTTGGGAGGGTGTAAATGTCCAGGAAATTATCCATTTCTTCTAAGTTTTCTAGTTTATTTGCGCAGAGGTGTTTATAGTATTCTCTGATGGTAGTTTGTATTTCTGTGCGGTCGGTGGTGATATCCCCTTTATCATTTTTTATTGTGTCTATTTGATTCTTCTCTCTTTTCTTCTTTATTAGTCTTGCTAGTAGTGTATCAATTTTTTTTGATCTTTTCAAAAAACCAGCTCCTGGATTCATTGATTTTTTGGAGGATTTTTTGTGTCTCTATCTCCTTCAGTTCTGCTCTGATCTTAGTTATTTCCTGCCTTCTACTAGCTTTTGAATGTGTTTGCTCTTGTTTCTCTAGTTCTTTTAATTGTGATACTAGGGTGTCAATTTTAGATCTTTCCAGCTTTCTCTTGTGGGCATTTAGTGCTATAAATTTCCCTCTACACACTGCTTTAAATGTGTCCCAGAGATTCTGGTATGTTGTATCTTTGTTCTCATTGGTTTCAAAGAACATCTTTATTTCTGCCTTCATTTCATCATGTACCCAGTAGTCATTCGGGAGTAGGTTGTTCAGTTTCCATGTAGTTGAGCAGTTTTGATTGAGTTTCTTAGTCCTGAGTTCTAGTTTGATTGCACTGTGGTCTGAGAGACAGTTTGTTATAATTTCTGTCTTTTACATTTGCTGAGGGGTGCTTTACTTCCAACTATGTGATCAATTTTGGAATAAGTGTGATGTGGTGCTGAGAAGAATGTATATTCTGCTGATTTGGGGTGGAGAGTTCTATAGATGTCTATTAGGTCCACTTGTTGCAGAGTTGAGTTCAATTCCTGGATATCCTTGTTAACTTTCTGTCTCATTTCCTAACATAAAGATATGATAAATATTTGAAGTAAGAGGTTTCTTGCCTCGAAGATCAGAGGTTGTCTGCTGTTTCAAGGGCTCTGTGTGAAAGTGATAGTAGATAAGGTTTGAGGGAGAGGAAGATATCTATTTGTCTGAATGCTGGATAAAAAAATCTGTATTAACTTGGAATTGATTGGCTAGAATACGAGATGAGAAGAGATGCTGTGGAAGGAAAATCATTGGTTATTTCATTTGTTGTGGGAGCTGACATCAAAGTTCAGTATTTAACAATATGTTATCTAGAGTTGGGAAAGCTGAGGCTGCACTTCTTACCCTCCTGTTAGGAGACACATAGGACAATTGCCAGAAACTCAAATGAAATACCCCCTATTTCTTAATTTAAAAGTTGTCTTCTCCTTCTTTAAAATATGTTTGTATGTAGGAACAGATAACCAAATACCACATGTTCTCATTTGTATGTGGAAACTAAACATTAAGTACTCATGGACACAAAGAAGAGAGAAATAAATACTAAGGCCTACTTAAGGGTAGAGGGTGAAAGGAGAGTAAGGATAAAAAACTATCAGGTATTGTGCTTATCACTTGGCTGACAAAATAATCTGACACAAAATCTGCACAACATGCAGTTTATCTATATGACAAACTTGCACATGTACTATGAACCTAAAATAAAAATCTAACAAATTGATAAAATATCATAAAATAGTTTACAGAAGACTGTGCCTTGGGTACCAACAAAATAATGCCCAGTCAGCAGTAACAATGGAAACAGTTTCTGGTTTTATTCTCTGCTATGTCTGGGAGCTTTGGAAAAAGAGACAGAGAGACCACCAGTTTGTGGGCAAGACCTGCAAAATTTAGGTACCATTTATTTCTATATTCGTAGCCACTTCTTACTAAATGTCTGGAAAAGTACACTTTTTCTGTCAGCATAGGTTAAGGAGTCTCAAGTGTGGTTATGGAGCTGACTTTTTCTTTTTTATAGTTCATTTTTTCTTCTCTATACCTGACTCCTAGAATACATTGTGTCTGATTTTTACGTAAAAGTGAAATGTCATCATTTACATGATGTGTACCACATTTATGCTTAATTAACATGTAAAAAATATAACCTGTGTCAGGTTACCATTACTATACATTCTGTTTAAATTCTATACTTTAACCTAATTGAGAAACACGTTCATCTCATATATAATTCCTACTGTATTTTTTAGCTCTTTGCCCATACACATATATACCATAAATATGTCTCCCAAATTAAAATAAAACACTGGAACTTAATTTATACTATCTTATTGCAAAAAAAAAAAAAAGTGATAAAGGATAAAACATTTCAAGAACTAATATACACCTACATTGACATGTTAAAGCTATTAGAACTGAATTAAAACATATGGATTCTAAGCTTTTAAATGGCTTCTAAGACACAGACCCAGGGACCCATTTCAAGCAAAATTGAAAGCAACCATTCTGAAGTTAAGAACAGTAGTAGTTTAACAGCTCCCAATAATGTCTCTTTGGAACAAGGCAATTAACTGCTACATCCAACGAAAATTGCCATGGGAATTTAGGTAGGTACAGTGTAATTAACTAAATTAGAAGTAATGGAAATGTTACACTTAAGCAGTAGTAAGAGTGCATAGAGATTTGATACACTGTGATAGTTTGTGGTCCATTTGAACTCCTACATACAATTAAAAGACATTTCTTCTAAAAAGATCAAGGGATTTTTATCAGAGAAAATCACTGCTGCTTGCCAACTCTTTTCCTAATGAGCTTTAAAATGTCTATTTTGTACATGTGCCAATTGGCCCCATTTTGCCTTTAGGCAGGTGGCTGATGCCATGCTCATGTCACTCCTAACAGTGTTGCAGTGGGAAGTGACATTGTCCTTTCAATCTAGTCCCAGATCCAAACTCTTGAAGTTAGTAAGTTAGTAAATTTCCAGTAGGTCCAACGGAAATTACATTCAGGATCTAGTTAGACAGCAAAAGATATTAACATTAAGTTAAATTTAGTTTCAAGTAAAAAAATTTTTTTTTTTTTTTTTTTTGGAGACGGAGTCTTGCTCTGTCATCCAGGCTGGAGTGCAGTGGCGCGATCTAGGCCCATTAAAAGCTCCGCCTCCCTAGTTCACGCCATTCTCCTGCCTCAGCTTCCCGAGTAGGTGGGACTGCAAGCGTCCACCTGTATTGTATTTTTTACTAGAGACAGGGTTTCACCGTGTTAGCCAGGATAGTCTCGATCTGCTGACCTCGTGATCAGCCCGCCGCGGCCTCCCAAAGTGCTGGGATTACAGGCGTGAGCCACAGCGCCCGGCTGTCTAGTGATTCCTAAGACTAAGAACTGCAGAATTATTACCTTTCAATTATGGCCTTTAGATTTATTTTTTAGGGAATCCATAATAAAAAATGTATTTATACAGATGTCATAAAAAAAGGACTAAAAATTTTACTACATTTGTGTTTTTTATGCAGAATAATTTTTCTTAAATATTTATCCATTTGTTAAATTATCAAAAGTGTAGGCCAAAGAAATTGTTATAGTCAGATGAACTTCAGCCATTCATCTCCCTTCCCCCCAAATGTTACTGAAAGCACATAACAAAGACTAAGTTTGAAAGAATTGATTTTGCCTGAGCTTTGAGCTGTTTTCTGAAAGCTCTGCTGCACATTGCAATCATATACACAAATCTAACCACAGTGTATTCCTAAAGGAAATTGTTTGTAAGAAACCGAACAAAAAGTGGTACGTTCATCATAGATGGAATGATTGTCATTCAGCTTTTTTTAACCAAAATAATTAATAGAATTATATTGTTCATAATACATGAAACAGATATGAAAAATAAAATGTAAGAGCAAATCAATATGTTGCTGTTCATCCACAAAAATAATGTGTATTTTTTGCTTTTTTTTTTCATTTTAAAAGAATTTCACTGACTCTCCATTCAGAAAACCACAGTTAAATTTCAGTTGTTCATATAACCTCCAAATATTATCTATGCCTGAATACAGTAAAGCTGCTCACCCTGGAGAATATTCCACCATTCCTAGTCTTTTCAAATTCTAATTAAATTATTTTTGTGTTATCATTGTTGTTAATGTGTTTATTGCCTATCTCCTTTCAGCTGAATATTAAACAATGGGATCCAACATTTTATTTTTTTTGAGAGGGAGTCTCACTCTGTCCCCCAGGTTGGAGTACAGTGGTGCGATCTCAGCTCATTGCAAGCTCTGCCTTCTGGGTTCAATTCAAGCAATTCTCTTGCCTCCGCCTCCTGAACAGCTGGGACTACTGGTGTGCACCAGCTTGCCCGGTTAATTTTTTATTTTTAGTAGAGATGGGGTTTCTCTACTAAAACCCCGTCTGTTTTGGTCAGGCTGGTCTTGAACTCTTGACCTCAGGTGATCTGGCCTGCTCGGCCCCTCAAAGTGCTGGGATTACAGGTATGAGCCATGGTGCCTGGCCCAAACACTTTTCTTTTATGTCC
Organism: Trachypithecus francoisi; assembly: GCF_009764315.1. Classification (NCBI taxonomy): domain Eukaryota; kingdom Metazoa; phylum Chordata; class Mammalia; order Primates; family Cercopithecidae; genus Trachypithecus; species Trachypithecus francoisi. The sequence continues at coordinate 68,289,187 of NW_022681454.1, forward strand.
TGCTGCATTATCCAGTACTTTAACATGCCTAGAATGGAGTACCTGATATTCAGTAAATATTAGTTTATGAAAAAATAATAAAGTGTTCTCATTATCATTTAAAATTATTCTAATTTGTTAAAGGCAAGTAATTAATTTATATTTATTTCCCAATTGCATTTTAGTTTAATTTTTATCATAATTGTATAACATTAATCGAAATATATTAATAAGAGCAATATCATTAGTTAAGTCGTATTTTTATTTGCTACAAAATTACTAACAAAAAGCACATAATATAGTAACCAAATTAAAAAATGTGAAAAAAATCAGATTGAAACATAGCTTTCACAGAATTATGTCAAAGCCCTGTTTCTTAATGGAAAACAATGTTTAAAATTGTACATATGTTAGAGTTCTTCTGAGTTAGACAAAACTTTTAGAGAAAGAGAAGTTGTTTTTACATACAAAAGGTGGAGTAATAGCTGTTAACAGACTTCTTATCTACAGCATTAAAAGGCAGAAAAAAATATATTTAAAGAAGTCAGAGAAAAACAAACTGTGACACCAGAATTTTCTATCTGGCTAAATTTAAGAAAATATCATATTTACAAAATGATAAAGTTTTCAGAAAATGTCACCCATAATGTTTTCTCTTCATGATAAATTCATTTATTGTGAAGTACTGAAATGAAAAAACTGTTTTTAGTTCTAAATAATTTAATTGTTTACCTAAACCTTGTATTCTTAGAACACAAGACACACATCATCAATGTAATACAAAAATGACTGAGAAAATTAAATCAGAATCTTGGACCTATTAAGTGTGAGTAATTCATAAGCAGCAAAAAATGAAAAACTACACATTGACAATTTATTACTTCTATCTAAAAATACTGCTTTGGCACATAAATTCAAACTACTATGCCCTGGTGATACTTACAGTTCTGAAAAACTTCACTGTGTTTTTTGAACCTTGAAACATGCTCCTATAATATTAAAGACAAGGAAAACAATCTTCCAAATTTACTAGGGCTAGAGACAAGGAATATTCTCATTAACTCAAATCGATTTTACACAATCTGCAGTTAAATAGAAAGGTATAATTTTGTCCTGGCCCATTTTACTCTTCAACATTTGATACTCTGTAATTCTAAAGAGATTTATTATATAAAATACTCTGCATGTGATGCAATTTTGTTTATTCACTAATATATCTCTGCCCTGAAATTTTTACCTCCTTTACAATGTACTGAAAAGACAAAGAAATAAAATAAATTTCTGTTAAAATTGTTGATTCAATGGTTGTAACTATATACTACTGATGCTTGTATTTTATTTGGAAGTCTTTTACAGGCCAAACACTACTAGAAACTTTGGAAATTTAATATAATTAAATAGGCAAATGCATTACAACTATCTTTTTTTTTGGTTTCAGATATAATTAAATAAACATCACCTAAATTCTAAAATAGTTACTGAATATTTGTTCTGTTAAAATAGCTAAACAATGTAGGATATAAACTTAAAAAAAATATAATGCTTTCATAAAGTTACAAAACAAAAAGTAGCTAGTTAGAATAAATATTTTGGAAAATATGCATCTTTGTAAAAATCAATAGAAATCATTATTTTCTCAAGTTTATAAAAAATTTAGAAATGAGGAGGTAGGCATAAATGTTTAATTTTAACTAATTTTTAAAATAGATACTGTATTTCTGTACTAGTCCATGATAACACATTGTCAATACTCAATTGATTTCCAGTATATTATCTTGCACATAGTATGAATAGTACATATTTGTTTAAAAGTAATTTAAAAATAAGAAGCAATAAACTTAAATTTTGAAAAATAGGTACGAAATGCTAGGGTTTCCTACACTATTACTTTGTTTTGGTGACACTGAGAAGTTACCATTGTATATTTCTACTCTTACAAGTAAAAGACATTGAAATAAAAACTCATGTTACTCTTCCTTAGATGTATATTTTGAGCACATGTATTTATCACTGAAATCCCCATGGCCTACGAATGCAATATTTAAATTATTTATACCAATACAAATTCAGAACATAGAGCCTTCATGCATCTTTAAGAAAATAAATTCCACTTTTTAAATATTTTTTAACATAAGTACAATATCAAATTATTTTACATGTGTTCTCATTCAGGTTACATCATTAATATAAGTTTTGAAATTGAGTTTTAACTATTATTTTGGTAAAGGCAATGTTGAATCTTTCTTTGAAAAAAATGTTGAGTAGCTCTAAAGATGGTATTGTATGTATTTTCAGTTGCTTATGTTAAAACACGTCATACTGCCCTTCCAAATCTTTCTCTTCACACCACTGACATGATGGAAACTTGGCATCAATATACACAGAAAAAAAGAAATTGTATTAGTAGCTAATAATAGATAATACTTTCTGTTCTTAGTACAGCTTTAAGTTCATAACACATATTAATTTACTTAATTACCACAGACATCTTATTTGGATGGTACTCGTATTATTACATTATCAATCTTACCTAACAGTAGACAAAATAGAAAGAGTCAGAACTAAAGTAGTTTCCTCAAGGTCACACAATTTGAAAAGGACAGAGGCACAACTCAAACCCAGATGGTCTGGCTCCAGATATAGTACTTTTATTCTCTAATTTTCACTAGCTTTCTAAAGTTTTTAACATATATTAATAGAACCACAATGTCCTGTTGCTATATTGCAATTAAAATGATAACATGGAGTGTTTAAATTGGCAGTGATATTGCCTTCACTTTTTATAACATATTGGAGCATTTAACATGTGGCAGCTAAATCTTAATTACTTTTGGATAAGAAGATTTCTGTTGTAGATTTTTACTCTATGCCCACAGTTCCAGAAATAATATTTTCATTAGAAATTGACTTTAATTGATGTACAGTAGTAATACTGGTAAAGAAGAAAATAACTAGCTACTTGAATTATGTTTTTATTGATCCATCTTACTGTACATTATGCCATACCAATTTTTGAAGAATAAGATGCTGTAAAACTAAATACTTTATAATTTTACTAAAAACAAATAGCTATACTTTTGCCTTCAGGTTACAAAGACAACTAGGTAAATAGTAAACCCTGAGCTATTTGATATTAATATTTGTTATTAAAAACATCTATTTTATCTAATTAATTTTTGTTCTTAAAATATTTAAATAGATATATAACTTTATTTGTCCATTTCATTCCAACTTGATACCTGAGCTTAACGTGTCTGTTTTTTATGATATTCCAAATTATCTATTCAGTGCTAAGTCTTACTTTATGATAAATTACAAGACACCTAAAAATATAAAATGTTATTCACAATCATTGCTACATTTTTTCTGAAATCCAATTTGCAGAGGACTGAATCAAATACAACTCAAAGCCAGAGATACTAAGTTGATATTTACTTCTCATCAGATTGGAAAGCAGCACAGTAGTGAAGAAATAGCTCTGAACTCAGAGTACCATGAGAGGTTGATAACAGTCCCAGTTCTGTAAATGACTCTTTGTGTAGATATGAGAAGCATCACTTAAAGTTGTTGACAATCTATCTTCCTGTTCAATAAAAGACCCCAACTAAATATTCTCTATACCCATTCAAAAATCTAAGCCATTATAATTTGAGTTTCTATATTTTTACATGGTTTTTAGTCTTACAGCTGGTTTTTAGAACTAAAAAGTATATTTTCATATTCCCTGTACTAAAATAGCAAGAGCAGCCACGTTCTCTTTATGTACATGTGAGATATTTAAGTGAAAAGTAAATATTCACTTAATATCTAAAACAAAACCAACATCTTCCCATTTAACTGTAACTCCACTATCAATGTCCCTGTCTTTGTAATTTGCTTCTCCATTATCATAGTCTCCTCAATATAAAACCTGACAAGTCATCTCAAATTTACTTTTGAATGACCAAGTCCTGTAAATTTTTCATTTGAAATATGTTTCTTAGGGATCTCTTGGTCTGCTTGTGATGTTATTAACATAATACCTTGCTTGGGTAATTTACAGCAAACAGAAATTTATTCCCCAAAGGAATTGGTAGCTTCTGTACCTGGTAAGAGACCTTCCATAATGACATCCCTCCTTTCGAAACGGCACTTTGTTGTTGCTTCTCCCAGAGGGAAATAACACTGTATCTTTATATATTAGAAAGGCAAGAGAGTACTTACTTTAACCTTGAACTCTTTTATAAGCCTGCCAATCCCATTCGTGAGGACAGAGGCCTTATGATACAATTGTCTACTAATGACCACACCTCTCAACTCTGTTGCCTTAAGGATTAATTTTTCACAAGAATTTTTCAGGAAACAGCATTATTCAAGCCATAGCAGTATTCTTCCATTGCCAGTTCTTTCTACCAACTCCCACTTCAATATACACACTTATTCATAATACAGCTTCAAATACTGTATTATGTTGCAATACTCCTGACTCCATTCATTTTCCAAACAACCCTGTAAAAGCTGCCAACTCAATACTACCTTTGTAATCTTAATTCTTTTCATAAAACCCATAACATAACATTTTCATTGCCCCTTCCTTAATTTTTCTTTAAATATCTTAAAATCTTGGGTAAATTAAGCTAAATGTAAATTAAGCTAAATGTAATTAAATTAAATGTATGCTAAAGGAATATAGGTATGTAGAATATGTGCAGCAGTAAAATAGTAAACACTCAAATCTATAACATTTACATTAGTTTATAATGCACATTGTATCCAATATTTATCAAGATGCCATGCTCAGAAATTGTTTCAACCCCGTTGGATTTAAATTTAAAATAATTTCTTCATAGTCACTTTCAGAGTGATAAATTCAGTAGGTTTTTAATAACCTACATACTTTATAAAATTCACTTTCTATAGAAAGTCTATTGCTTTTAGAATAAAAGAAGTAATAGAAACGATTATTTTATTCCAAGAACACTAGAGTTTTTCTCTTAATTTTTAAGTGTGTATTAATAATATATCCTGAATGGGAATTATTTCTTTCAGCAAATCTAAAATAATTTAATCTTAACATTACGTTCAAAAATATTTAAAAAGAGGCAATTTATTTTAATAATGCTTCATTAGGGCTCCATGTTCTGAGACTTTATAGATATAGATAATTTAAATGTTGCATTTGTGAGTGGTGGGAATTTTAGAGATATATATGCTCAAATTATGCATGTTATAAAGAGTTACAGGTTTTTATGTTAATACATTTTACTTATAAGAACAGATGACAGTAACTTCTCAATGTCACCCAAATAAAGTAATAGTATAGAAAATCCTATGGTCGCTTCCAAGATGGCCAAATAGGATCAGCTCTGGTCTACACTTCCCAGGGAGATCCGCACAGAAGATGGGGAATTTCTGCATTTCCAACTGAGATACCTGGTTCATCTCATTGGGATTGGTTGGACAGTGGGTGCAGCATGCAGAGGGCAAGCTGAAGCAGGGTGGGGCATCGCCTCACCCTGGAAGTGCAAAGGGTTGGGGAATGTCCCTTTCCTAGCCAAGGGAAGCTGTAAATGACCATACCTGGAGAAGCAGTAAACTCTTGCACAAATATTGTGCTTTTCTGATGGTCTTCGCAATGGGCAGATCAGGAGATTGCCTCCTGTGCCTGGCTCAGGGAGTGCCACACCCAGGGAGCCTTGCTCACCACTAGAACAGCAGCCTGAGATCAACTTGGGATGCTGGAGCCTGGCAGGGGGAGGGGCATCTGCCATTGTTGAGGCTTGAGGAGGTGGTTCTATGCTCACAGTGTAAACAAAGCAGCAGGGAAGCTCCAACTGGGTGGAGCCTACCATAGTTCAGCAAGGCCTACTGCCTCTCTAGATTAGACCTCTGGGGGCAGGGCATATCTGAACAAAGGACATCAGATAGCTTCTCCAGATTTAAACGTCCCTCCTTGACAATTCTGAAGAGAGTGGTGGTTCTCCCAGCATGGCATTTGAGCTCTGATAACAGACAGACTGCCTCCTCAAGTGAGTCCCTGACCCCCATGTAGCCTGACTGGGAAACACCTCCAGTAGGGGCAACAGACATCTCATATAGGCAGGTGTCCCTCTGGGAAGAAGCTTCCAGAGGAATGATCAGGCAGCAATATTTGCTGTTCTGCAGCCTCCGCTGGTGATACCCAGGCCAACAAGTTCTGGAGTGGACTTCCAGCAAACTCCAACAGACTTACAGCTGAGGGAACTGTCTGTTACAAGGAAAACCAACAAACAGAAGATTCAATCAAGCGGGAGAAAGGATATTAGTGGTTGAAGACCAAATTAATTAAATAAAGTGAGAAAACAAGATTAGAGAAAAAAAGAATGAAAAGAAATGAATAAAGCCTCCAAGAAATAGAGTACTGTTGGGGTCCGCGTGTTTCCTAAACAAAGGAATGAACACACAAGACAACATAAGACAAGACAAACATAGCGGCCACCCTGAATGGCGTGCTCTGCTTTATTTTATACAGTCATTTGTGGAATGTTGCCAAGTCACAAGACACATTGTTGTTTTTCTGACCTTTCCCTGACTTTCTGGATTTTCAAGATGTTTACACATAAACAAGCCCCCAGGGTCTGCCATTTGCAGCTGGCTCCTTTGTCTTCCCTGAAAACAGGGAAGGAACACCCTGCTTCGTTTACAAGAGCAGGACTTATCAGGAATACCCTGCTTCGTTTGCAAGAGCAGGACTTATCGGGAATGTCTCTTTTGGGAGCACGTAGTCCTCTACATTTCCCCTTTCTTTATTTACAAGTTTGAATTTCTTTCAGAACCATCATTACATGTTGGGCTTGCTGGGATTCAGTGTTTGCCCTTTGGCACCGTCTCCAGCAGACTGTGAAAATGACAAAAACAAGAACAACAATCAATACATTGCTAGAAACAGAGGTCAGCAAAGTTTTTACAGGGCTCATAGGGTTCAAAGACCTCAAACTTTGTGCGATATCAGTCATCAAATCTGCACCAGTCAGCAATGGTAACTGTGAAATGTTTCAGAAATGCTCTGTGTTAGTTCTTGTATTTCTAGGGAAAGATTATTATGACCAGTTAAAAGTCTCTTTATTTCAGTCCAATTATGTACAGTGCTGTTAAAAGGAACAGGAGTAATACAAAATTGGGTAGTGTTCCAATCACATTTTAACAAAGCTCGGGTATTTAACACTGTTAGCTGATCTTCCAACCAAGAAACCACTTGCTCCAGATTATCCACTCATTCAGTGAAATGAGCATCTATGTCTCGTTGCTGCTGCCACAGCAAATGTGATTGTTTACGCCATTGTTGCACAAATTCTGCATTTTGTATACTCTGGGGTAGAGCTAGTCCAGCAACAGCGGTGGTGAAAGCAATTGCTACAAGTCCTATCACCACGGTCACGACGATTCCAACCATCCTCCGACTGCGATGGACAAGATCTTACATAACCTTGTAAATTTGAGTAACCCCAGCAGATTCACTCCAAGTACGTGTTAAGTTTACAGGTAACCAGATTTCTTTTCTGGCTCTTAGTATATATAAATTGGAATGAGACTCATTCCAATTATTATTCCACCAAGTAGTATTTATACAACTTAAGAATGTACAATTGTCCGTACAGTTAACTACCCCTGTATAATTATCCCATTTAAAAATTCCTGTTAACAACAAATAAAGTTTTCTTACACATGCAATAACATATCTAGAACTATTTTGATGCAAAGATATATGGAAAGGGTTAGCAATATTAGTAGTAAGATTTAAGGACATGTTTCCCGTGAAAGTGAACATTGGTTTATCAGCAGCTAGCAACTTCCAAATATAACTTTGTATTTGTAAGGTATTAGCCAAATGCGGCATAGGGGGTGATAGACCACCATCATGCCAAATAATAGTTTCATTGCCATCAGCAGAAATGCTGTGATTACTCCTATGACAGAGCAGGTTGACATGACTAAATTTAGTTTGATAATCTCCATGTACACTCCAATCAGTAACAAGGTATTTACGACCTTTCCCTTTTACTTCTAACAACAATCATGGCCCACTACCTCTACATCTAGTCCACTCTAGTTGGGAAACACCTCCGGACACATCGGGGATGGAGCATAAAGATATGTACTTGGCAGAGTTTCATTAAGTACTGCAGTATGATTATAGAAAGATGCAGACAATGTGGACTACTCCCAAGACATATAGGTAACCCTTCATCCCCAAATTGATATGAACTATTTACTGTGCCAATGTCTAATTCAGGATCCTGGTTTAAAAAAGGCGATGGCATCCAAGCAGTATCATTAGTAAATACTGAGACTTCTCTGTCTCCCCAGGCCACACCTTGATATAAGGGTGGAAAAGGAATATAAGCCCAGTATGTAAATTCTCCAGCCATTACCTGACAATTTACTATGGCCAGGATAGCCAGGAATAAAGTCAGTGCGGTTTTGGGCTGCCCAGCTTGTTGAACAACCCCTTCAGCTTTCTGGGTAAGCTTTATCAGTTGACCCCATGTCGGGGGCTCCACACGTCCAGTTCCAAAGGTGAATGTTCTCTGAGCGTTCAGATCCAGCCCCTGAAATTTCTTGAGGAACTCTTCGGATCGATTCCTCTTTGCCATGGCACTGTTTCAACCGTCGAGATGGAAATCACTCATCTCCGGCACCTGTAAGGACAAGAGCATAGCCTCGGCCCCATTGTAAAACTTTTCCTTTTAAATATTTCCCTTGTAATGAAGGATAGTACACCCACAGATTACTGTTTTGCAGCTTTTCTAAAGGCTGTTGAAAATATTTCACCACTGCAGACTGCTGTAATTGGCGCCAATGGTTGAGAAAATTTAAAGTAAAAAGGGCTTTCAGAATTTGATGTTTTGGGGAATCTCGCCCATCTCCCCCTTTTTGTTTTAAAAGTTGTAATTTTAGGGTAGCATTGGCTCTTTTAATAATTGCTTGACCTTGACTGTTAAATGGAATACCAGTGGAATGATGAATATGGTATAAAGAGAGGAAGGCAGCCAATTTGTGAGAGCAATAAGTAGGGGCATTATCAGTTTTTAATTTAGCAGGGACTCCCATAACTGCAAAGCAAGTAAGTAAATGAGTAATAACAGAGTTAGCCTTTTCAGAGGGTAACGGCGTAGCCCACTGGAAATGTGACCACGTATCAATAGTATGATGAACATATTTTAAACGACCAAAGGAAGGAACATAAGTTACATCCATTTGCCAAATGTGATTTTGTTGAATGCCTCGAGGATTAATACCTGGACTTAAAAAAGGTGCAATAATAGGAGCACAAGATGGGCAGGCTCCGACAATAGCTCGGGCTTGACGGCGTGTTATAGAAAATCGCTGTTGTAATCCTAAACTATTAGTATGACGTAGTTGGTGCTCATTCTGAGCCCATTGGAAGTAAGAGTTACAAATAGTACAAGGGGTTTGAGGCCAGTCTTGTAGCAAAAAGTTCCACAATAATCATAGTAAAGGCAGAGATATGACTATGGTTATAGCGAACAGCCCAAGCCTCATGACTAGGATAATGCTGAGAAAAAGAACCAGTATACTCAGTGCAACCCACTTGCCAACCCTCATGAGTTTCCAACAGAGATTCAATGTATTGATTAGATAATCGGGTAATAATTTTTATAGGGTCAGCACCAAGCAACTGATGAGCTCGATGTCGTCCTTTAATAATTAATTCAGCTAATTTATAAATATATGGGTGAATTTTCTTAATGGCTTTATTAGACAAAAACAGCCACTCTAGAATACTATTATCTTGGTGTAAAACAGCTGTTGGTGAATGGGGAGTATGGAAAAGACACAACGAAAGTGGAAGATTGGGTGCAATATAATCAAGGTGAGTTTCATTAATTCTGTTTTCTACAAATGACAATTCTTCTTCTGCTACAGGGGATAATTTACGAGAACTATTTAAACCTGAATCTCCTTCCAAGGTAGCAAATAGACATCACAATTTGTAAGTAGGTATGCCTAAGGTGGGGCAAAGCCAATTTATGTCTCCTAGCAATTTTTGAAAATCATTAAGAGTCAAAAGTTGATGTCTTCAAATTTGAACTTTTTGTGGCCAAATCTGCTTTTCTGCTAAAAGGTATCCCAAATATGGAATAGGAAATTGAGTCTGTATTTTCTCAGAAGAAATATGTAAATTATATTGAGTTAATTGTTGTTGTAAGACCTGAAAAACTTGACCTTGTAGGACTTCGTCAGGAGTTGCTAATAGAATATCATCCAGCTAATGGTATATTAACACAGTAGAGAATTGACATCTAACAGGATTTAAGGCTCTATGAACAAACTTTTGACATAAGGTAGGACTATTAAGCATACACAATCTTGGGGTTGTAATGGGATAGTAAAAAAACAATCTTTAAGATCTATAACCATTAATTTCCAATTTTGTGGGATAAGAGTTGGATTAGGAAGCCCAGGTTGTAAAGTCCTCATAGGTTGAATACCAGCATTTACAGCTCTAAGATCAGTTAATAAGTGCCATTTTCCTTTTTTTTTTTTTTTTTTTTTTTTTACGAGACAAACACAGGGGAATTCCATGCAGAAGGACTTGGTTTAATATGCCCCTCAGCCAATTGTTCCTCAACTAAATTCTTTAAAGCCTTAAGTTTTTCTTTAGATAATGGCCACTGTTCCACCCAAACAGGAGTTGTAGTTTTGCACTTCAATTGTAAAGTTTGAGGCTTGTGGACAGTGGCTAAGAGTTTAAAGGATTGTAGCCCATTTTGAACATCATATTTTTGGCAGGTGAAGAAATATGAGGAATGCTTAAAAAGGCACCAAATTGTTGTAAAAGATCATGGGACCAAAAGTTAATATTAATAAGAACGATATAAAAGCACACTTTTCCTTGTTGTCCTTCAGGTCCTACACAGCTCAGGGGCTCAACACTTTGGTAGACTATAGAAGCAGTACCTAGGCCAGATAGAGTAACCGATACTAGTTTCTTTTTCCAATGATCAGGCCATTGAGCCAAGCATATAATAGATACATCCGTTCCTGTGTCGACTAATCCCTCAAAAAAGTATCCCATTAATTTGCTATGAACATAAAGGTTTTTGATCAGAAACTAAAGTTTCCCAGAAAACAGGTTTCCCAGTACTACCAAAACCTCCTTGACGAGACACATCTCTTGATAAGAAAGGAAAAAAAAGGCAATAAAAGCAATTGTGCAATACTTTCCCCTGCTTCTAGGTGCATAAATTGTGAGACTTGTACCATAATAAGGATTTCATCAGTAGAATCAGGATCAATAATTCCTGGGACCACCATTAACCCCTGCATAGTGCTGCTGCTTTGACCTAACAAAAGTCTTACATGTCCCTTTGGCAAAGGACCACACACTCCAGTAGCCAACTTATATATTCCTCCATTAGGAGATAAAGTATAAGGCTGGACAATAGGTAGGTCAGCAGCGGCACTCTGCTTAGTGGCAGCATAAAACTGAGCAACTGGGGTAGGGTAAGATGTCTTTAAGGAAGACTCGAGGTCATTCCTTGATGTTGTAACCCACTGCTCACTGGGTACTGGGGTAGGCCTGCATTGTAGTTGTTGGGGCCCCAAGCCTGCGGGCCACGGCTCCCATTTCCCGAGAGGGGTGACAATACATTCCCACTTTTATCAATTTTTGAACGGCACTCATTGGTCCAATGTCAACCCTTGCCACACTGTTTACAAATATCAGATGGTAACCTTTTTTCTTTTAGAGCAGAAGAGCCTATTTTTTTCAGGCATTCCTTTTTAAAATGACCGGGTTTCCCACATTGATAGCCTATACCTTGTTTAGAATTGCCTTTTAAAGCCTTAGAAAGTGCCCCAGCAAACAATTGAGCATTGTAAATAGCTTCTCCAACACCTGCAGAAGCCTGAATGTATTCATCTAAATCAGCTCCACTAGGTTTTAGAGGACACAGCAATTTTTTGCACTCGGGATTAGCACTCTCAAAAGCCAGAGTATCCAAAAGAATTTTAGCAGCAGGGCCTGAACCTACAGTCTTTAATACAGCATCTTGAAGACAGGCTACAAAATCTGGATACGGCTCAGTGGCTCCTTGTAGAATCTTTACAAAAGATAAACAAGTTTTACCCACTATTTCAACCTTAGTCCACGCTTTTATAAACAAGGCTTTAATCTGAGTGAGAGCAATATCATCTAGGCCTGCCTGAGCATTAAGAGTGGCATATTGTCGTGAACCCATAAGCTGCTCTTCAGTAGGTCCTGGGGGATTTTGAGTAGCATTTTTTCTAGCTTGTATTCTTGCTTCCTCCCACCACCAACTTTTTAATTGAAGCCATTGCGAACGATCAAGGACAGCCTGTCCCAATGTTTCCCAGTCAATGGGAATCACCATATGTTCTAAAGAGAAGGAATTGAGAAGGCCAAGAACAAACGGTGACTGAGGTCCATAATTAGAAATTGCAGCTTTCATTTCTTTCAAATATTTAAATTGTAGGGCTGTAAAAGTCACATTCTGGCCACCGTTTGGGAACTGAGCATTGGGGCCGAAAGCAGCCCATGTTATTGGGAATAAATTTAATTCCTCGAAATCATCCTTTTCCTTTGATTCCTTCTTTTCTCCTACAGGAGGAAAAGGCACAGAGAAAACCTGACCTGACATAGGCAAAGAGGTTGGAGGTGGAGGCAAAGGGAAATCTTTTAACAGGGAAGGCTCGTGGCGGAGAGATAGGAGAAGCAGGAGCAGTGGCACCTAGCAATTTTAACAACTGTTGTAACATCTCTAAAATACGCTGCAAATCAGAATTTCCTTCAGATGAAGGAGGCATTAGCTCTTCTTCCAATTCCTTGTCCTCAGCAACCAGGGTGTAAATATGTTTCTCTCTAGGATCATTCCTCTCTAAAGCTTCAGATGCCTCACCTCCTGTGGTAGTATCGCCACACTCTGAATCAGTTTCAAGTAACTCTAATGCCTGAGTAATGGAACTACACAAAGTTCACAAAGTCAGAGGCATCGTTTGCCCTTGCTGATGAGCTCAACGCAGAACTTTAACAACTTGTAACCATTCCTTTCAATTTAATTGCACTTTGGTTTGATATTGAAACCAATAACAATGTTGCTCAACATGGGCAAACAATCGATTCAAAGTCTTATGTTCCTTAACTAACTTCTACTCCTATAGATATCAACAGTCCCTGGAGTAACCGCAAATATTCAGAGGCCAGAGAAGTGGAATTCCCCATAATTTTCCCATGGGTCCCCCTTCTTATTTATGCGCCTGCCTGCGGTCTCCCCGTACCTGCCCGGGGTGTTCCCACTCCGGTTCCTTGCTCTTGTGGAGCCACGGACCCTGCTCGCTGTGCCAGATGTTGGGGTCCGCGTGTTTCCTAAACAAAGGAATGAACACACAAGACAACACAAGACAAGACAAACATGGCGGCTGCCACGAATGGTGTGCTCTGCTTTATTCTATACAGTCGTTTGTGAAATGTTGCCAAGTCACAAGACACATTGTTGTTTTTCTGACCTTTCCTTGACTTTCTGGATTTTCAAGATGTTTACACATAAACAAGCCCCCAGGGTCTGCCATTTGCAGCTTGCTCCTTTGTCCTCCCTGCAAACAGGGAAGGAACACCCTGCTTCGTTTACAAGAGCAGGACTTATTGGGAACATCTCGTTTGTGAGCACATAGTCCTCTACAGAGTACTATGGGAAAAGACCAAATCTACGTCTGATTGGTGTATCTGAAAATGATGGGGAGAATGGAACCAAGTTAGAAAACACTCTTCAGGACATTATTCAGGAGAACTTACCCAACCTAACAAGGCAGGCCAACATTCAAATTCAAGAAATACAGAGGGCACCATGAAGACACTCCTCAAGAAATACAATTTCAAGATGCACAGTCAACCAAGGTTGAAATGAAGGAAAAAATGTTAAGGGCAGCCAGAGAGAAAGGTCGGGTTACCCACAAAGGGAAGCCCATCAGACTGACAGTAGATGTCTCTGCAGAAACCCTACAATCCAGAAGAGAGTGGGGGCCAATATTCAACATTCTTAAAGAAAAGAATTTTCAACCCAGAATTTCATATCCAACCAAAATAAGCTTCATAAATGAAGGAGAAATAAAATCCTTTACAGATAAGCAAATTCTGAGAGTTCGTCACCACCAGGCATGCCTTATAAGAGTTCCTGAAGGAAGCACTACACATGGAAAGGAGCAACCGGTACCAGCAACTGCAAAAACATGCCAAATTATAAAGACCATCGATGTTATGAAGAAACTGCATCAATTAATGGGCAAAATAACCAAGCCTCATAATGACAGAATCACATTCACACATAACAATATTAACCTTAAATGTAAATCAGTTAAATGCACCAATTAAAAGACACAGACTGGCAAATTGGGTAAAGAGTCAACACCCATCAGTGAGCTGTATTCAGGAGACCCATCTCACATGCAAAGGCACACATAGACTCAAAATAAAGGCACAGAGGAAGATCTAACAAGCAAATGGAAAGCCATAAAAAGCAGGGGTGGCAATCCTAGTCTCTAATAAAACACTTTAAACCAACAAAGATCAAAAAAGACAAAGGAGGCCATTACACAATGTAAAGGGATCAATTCAACAAGAAGAGCTAACTCTCCTAAATATATATGTAACCAATACAGGAGCACCCGGATTCATAAAGTTTTTAGAGACCTACAAAGAGACTTAGACTCCTAAACAATAATAATGGGAGACTTTAAAGCCCCACTGTCAATATTAGACAGATCAACAAGACAGAAAATGAACAAGGATTACCAGGTCTTGAACTCAGCTCTGGACCAAATGAACGTAATAGACATCACAGGACTCTCCACCTGAAATCAACAGAATATACATTCTTTTCAACACCACATCACACTTATTCTAAAATTGAACACATAATTGGAAGTAAAAAAACTCCTCAGCAAAGGGAAAAGAACAGAAACCACAACAAACTATCTGTCAGGCCACAATGAAATCAAATTAGAGCTCAGAATTAAGAAACTCACTCAAAACTGCACAACTACATGGAAACTGAACAACCTGCTCCTGAATGACTACTGGGTAAATAACAAAATGAAAGCAGAAATAAAGGTGTTCTTTGAAAGCAATGAGAACAAAGACACAACATACCAGAATCTCTGAGACACATTTAAAGCAGTGTGTAGAGGGAAATTTATAGCACTAAATGCCCACAAGAGAAAGCAGGAGAAATCTAAAATCAACATCCTAATATCACAATTAAAAGAACTAGAGAAGAGAGAGCAAACAAATTCAAAAGCTAGCAGAAGACAGGAAATAGCTAAGATCAGAGCAGAACTGAAGGTGATAGAGACACAAAAACCCCTTCAAGAGATCAGTTAATCCAGGATCTTGTTTTTTGAAAGGATCAACAAAACTGATAGACCTCTAGCAAGACTAATACATAAGAAAAGAGAGAAGAATCAAATAGATGCATTAAAAAAAAAGACAAAGAGGATACCACAGAAATACAAACTACCAACAGAGAATAATATAAACACTTCTACACAAATAAACTAGAAAATCTAACAGAAATGGATATATTCCTGGACACGTACACCCTCCCAAGACTAAACCAGGAAGAAATTAAATCTCTGAATAGACCAATAGCAGGTTCTGAAACTGAGGCAATAATTAATAGTCTACCAACCAAAAAAAGTCCAGGATGGGAAGAATTAACAGCCGAATTCTATTCTAAAGAGGAACTGGTGCCATTTCTTCTGAAACTATTCTGATCAAAAGAAAAAGAGGGAATCCTCCCTAACTCATTTTAAGAGGCCAGCATCATCCTGATACCAAAGCCTGGCAGAGACACAACAACAACAAAAAGAGAATTTTAGGCCAATATCTCTGATGAAAATCGATGTGTAAATCATTAATAAAATACTGGCAAACTGAATCCAGCAGCATGTAAAAAACTTTATGCATCACCATCAAGTCAACTTCATCCTTGGGATGCAAGGCTGGTTCAACATAGGTAAATCAATAAATGTAATCCATCACATAAACAGATCCAATGACAAAAAGCACATGATTATCTCAATAGATGCAGAAAAGGCCTTCAACAAAAGTTGACAGTCTTTCATGCTAAAAACACTCAATAAACTACGCATTGATGGAACATTTATTTAAATAATAAGAGGTATTTATGAAAAACCCACAGCCAATATAATACGGAATGGGCAAAAACTGAAAACATTCCCTTTAAAAACAATCACAAGCCAAGGATGCCCTCTCTCACCACTCCTATTCAACATAGTATTAGAAGTTCTGGCCAGGGCAATCAGGCAAGAGAAAGCAATAAAGAGTATTCAAATAGAAAGAGAGGAAGTCAAAATGTCTCTGTTTGCAGATAACATGAGTGTATATTCAGAAAACTCCATCATCTCAGCCGAAAATCTCCTTAAGCTAATAAGCAACTTCAGCAAAATCTCAGGATACAAAATCAATGTGCAAAAATCACAGGCATTCCTATACGCCAATAACAGACAGAAAGCTGAATCATGAGTGAACTCCCATTCACAATTGCTACAAAGATAATAACATACCTAGAAATACAACTTACAAGGGATGTGAAGGACCTCCTCAAGGAGAACTACAAGCCACTGCCCAAGAAAATGAGAGGACACAAACAAATGGAAAAACATTCCATGCTCATTGATAGGAAGAATCAATACCATGAAAATGACCTTACTACCCAAAGTAATTTATAGACTCAATGCTATTCCCATCAAGCTACCACTGACTTTCTTCACAGAATTGGGGGGAAAAAAAATTCTTTAAATTTCATATGGAACCAAAAAACAGCCCACATAGCCAAGAGAATCCTGGGCAAGAAGAACAAAGTTGGAGTCATCACGTTACCTTACTTCAAACTATACTACAAGGCTACAGTAACCAAAACAGCATGGTATGGGTACCAAAACAGATATATAGACAAATGGAGCAGAATGGAGTCCTCAGAAATAACACCACACATCTATCACCATCTGATCTTTAACAAACCTGACACACATAAGCAATGGAGGAAATATTTCCTATTTAATAAATGGTGTTGAGAAAACTGGCTAGCCATATGCAGAAAAATAAAACTGGACCCCTTCCTTACACCTTATAGAAAAATCAACTCAAGATGGATCAAAGAGACTTCAACGTAAGACCTAGGACCACAAAAATCCTAGAAGAAAACCTGGACAATACCATTCAGGACATAGACATGGGCAAAGATTTCAAATCTAAAACAGCAAAAGCAATGGCAACAAAAGCCAAAATAGACAAATGGGGTCTAATTAAACTAAAGAGCTTCTGCATAGCAAAATAAACTAGCATCAGAGTGAACAGGTACCCTACAGATTGGGAGAGAATTTTTTCAATCTATCCATCTGACAAAGGACTAATACCCAGAATCTACAAAAAACTTAAACAAATTTACAAGAAAAAAGCAAATAATTCCATCATAAAATGGGCAAAGGATATGAACAGGCAGTTCTCAAAAGAAGACATTTATGCAGTCAACAGACATATGAAAACATGTCCATCATCACTGGTCATCAGAGAAATGCAAATCAAAACCACAATGAGATACCATCTCACGCCAGTTAGAATGGCTACCATTAAAAAGTCAAACAGGTGGTGGAGAGATATGGAAAAATAGGAATGATTTTACACTGTTGGTGGGAGTGTAAATTAGTTCAACCACTATGGAAGACAGTGTGGCAATTCCTCAAGGATTTTAAACTAGAAATACCATTTGACCCAGCCATCCCATTATTGGACATATACTCAAAGATTATAAATCATTCTAGGATAAAGACACATGCACAAGCATGTTTATTGTGGCACTATTCACAATAGCAAAGACTTGGAGCCAACCCAAATGTCCATCAATGACAGACTGGATTAAGAAAATGTGGCACATACACACTATGGAATACTATACAGCCATAAAAAGGATGAGTTCACATCCATTGCAGGGACATAGATGAAGCTGGAAACCATCATTCTCAGTAAACTATGACAAGATCAGAAAACCAAACACTGTATGTTCTCACTCATAAGCAGGAGTTGAACAATGAGAAAACATGGACACAGGTAGGGGAATATCACACACTGAGGCCCGGGGGGTATGGGGCGCTAGGGGAGGGATATCATTAGGAGAAATACCTAATGTAAGTTTTGGGTTGATGGGTGCAGCAAACCACCATGGCACATGTACACCTATGTAAAAAAACTGCACACTCTGCTCATGTAACCCAGAACTTAAAAATACACACACACACATACACACACACACACACATATACACACATATATACATATATATGTATACCCTAGCATTCTTTTATCTCTTTGCAAATTTTCAATGTATAGCTTCATGTTTTTAAGTTATATACGAGCAAATAGTACATATATTTTAAACCTATTGATATAGTACTTCAGGTCCCTGACTATCTGCATTTTGTTTTCAAATATTTTTCTCTCTGTGCTTCAGATTGGATAATAGATCAGGTTTACCCATCCTTTTTTTTTCCAGTAATCTCCACTCTGCTGTTAACCCCATCAAATTAATTTTTGAATGTTTAGATATTGAATTTTTTAGTTTTAAAGTTTTCATTTGGTTATTGTATATAGTTTTCATATATCAACTTAGGATTCCTATCTGTTCTTTGATGATATTCACTAAACAAGTTGAATTATTTACTTATAATAGCTGCTTCAAATCATATTTAAATAGGCCTCCATCTCCAAACAAGAAAGAGTAATAGTGACTGGATATATGCTGCATACTGAAATAAATTTTAAATAACTGAAATAAAATATGTACGTTTTACAAACACTGAACAAGAGAGAATAAAAAAATAGCTAAAGTTCCCTTTACAAAAACAAAACAACAACAACAACAAACACCTGATTACTGACTCAGACTAAATTCAGGTATAAGAAAGAGGGAAAAACCCTCTGTACTCTGATAAAGGTCTCCAGACAAAGACTCTCCCAGTCAGGTGAACAGCTAAATCCCTACTGCATCTGGCCCTTGCCACCCACGTGCTCCTGCTAGCCATCTTGTAAAAGTGCTGCCATAATAAACTGCTTTGTCATTAGATGTTGCCTAAAACTCCTAGGACACATCTTTGACATTAATCAGACAAAAGTGGAGAAGTCATCTCTGGGAAGATTGATTAACCACCACACAAAACCCCTGAGCACTGCAGTTATCAGCAATCTCATCTCATTTAATGTAGGTAATATAAACACAATTAAGAAGTAGAGATTTTCAAATTAAATTATAAAAAAGCAAGATCCAACTATTTGATGCCTATACAAACCGAACTTACATAATAAAACTACACACATTTAATGGTGAAGAGATGCAAAAAGGCATACCACAATTACATCAAACTGAAGGACGCTAGAAATATTAACACCAGACGAGACAGATTTTAGCAAAGAACACTACTGTGGATAAAAAGCTCGGTTTATAATGATAAATCAGGCAATTTATACAGAGGAATTAATTATCCTAAAGGACTGTGTACCTATAACAGAAATTTGAAATATGTGAGGCATGAAGTGATGTAGGAAGGAAGAAACAGAAAAATCCACAATAATTGTTGCAGATTTCAACATTTCTGTCTCAAAAATTGAGAGACCAAGTAGACAGAGATTTGGCAAATTGATTGCCTGGCCAGGGCAATCAGGCAAGAGAAAGCAATAAAGAATATTCAAATAGGAAGAGAGGAAGTCAAAACGTCTCTGTTTGCAGATGGCATGATTGTGTATTTCGAAAACCACAATGACTCAACCCAAAATCTCCTTAAGCTAATAAACAACTTCAGCAAAGTCTCAGAATACAAAATCAATGTGCAAAAATCACAGGCATTCCTCTACACCAATAACAGACAAACGGAGAGCTGAGTCATGGACAATACCTACAATCGACTTGACTTAATTGAAATTTTTGCTTTTACTCCACATAAAAAGCATAAAAATGTATTTTATCCTAGTCCACACTGGATGACTTCTAAGAGAGCCCATGTGGTGGGGAATAAGAGTCTGTCAATCAAGTTAAAGCACTATGTTTTCTAACCATGGTAGAATTAAGAAATCACTAACAGAAAGATATATACAACATTTTCAAATATTTTAGAACTGGATAACACATATAAGTTACCTACATATCTTATTTTGCTGGGACTGCCATACAAAACATGACACAAAGGTTATCTTAAACAAAAGGAATTAATTTTTTCATGGTTCTGGAGGCTAGAAGTCTAAGATCAACGTCTTTGCAGTAGGTTTCTTCTGAGATCTACTTCTTTGACTTGCAGATGGCCACCTTCTTGCTGTGTCCTCACAAGGTCTTTTCTCTGTGCAAATGCATCCCTGGTGTTTATACATCACAATTTCCTTTTCTTGTAAGGACACCAGTCAGATTGGAATAGAGCCATATGACCTCATTAACCTTAATTATGACTATAAAGGCTCTATTTCCAAATATAGTCACTTTTTGAGACACTAGGGATTAATAGTTCATCATGAGAATTTCAGAAGAAGACAATTCATTCTATACTACTATGTATCTAAGAAGTCTAGAATAAAATTAAAAAGTACTTTGAACTGAGAAATACATAAGAGGGAATGTATCTCACTGAACTCTTATATCTAAAAAGAAAGGTCTACTATCTCAACTTCCACTTTAAGAAAACAGAGAGAGAATAGACGAAGCCCAAAGTAATAAAAAAAAAAATATTAAAAAGCATGTGGCCATCAATTAGATTGAAAACATAAATAATGAAGAAAATCAGTTTAGAAATTAAGGTCTGTTATTTAGGAAGATTAATAAATGTTATAAACCTCCCACCCAACTAAGTTTAAAAAAATGGAAATCACATAATTTACCAGTATCAGAAATGAGGAGATGCCATTATTGTAGACTCTACATATATTAAAAGGATAAGAAGAAAATAGTATGAACAAATTTAAGTCAATAAATTCAATAACTGATATAAAATGGCCATATTAATGAAACCTATGAACTAAAAAATCTCACTCAAGAAGCAATAAACAGTTTGAATAAGGCTTTAAATTATTAAAGAAAATAAATTTACAGTTAAAAACCCTTCCACAAATAAAGAAACAAAACTCCCTCAAGACTCAGCTGGTTGATATTGAAAACAACATTTAACAAATAACTAAGAGTGAAATCATTCTAATTACACACATTTCTTGAAAAGATTGAGGGGGAGAGCAGACTTCTTTATTTTATGTCTGCATTACTCTGTTACCTAATAAAGACATCAAGAAGATAAATAAAAAGTAATCACATTCCAATATGTTTCATCACCACAGATGCAATTATTCTTTTCAATATAGCTAACAAACCCCACCGATATACAGAAGTATATACAGTTGGTCCTCATTATTCATGGATTTTATATTTACTAGTTTGCTTACCGGCTAAAATTTATTATCAACCTCATACTTAATACTTTGCTATTACAGTCATTTATAGACATGCACAAAGTGACCAAAAATATGAGTTATCTGACATTCATATTCTCACTTAAGATAAAATAAAGTGATGCTCTGCCTTCTTGTTTCTGCTCTCTTAGTGTACATAAATGTCCTATTACCTTTCTACTTAGTAGTGCATAATGTTTGCTTTTGTTAGCCAGTTTTTGTTCATGGTGTTGGTAACTCTTGTTTAAAATGGTCCTGAGTGAGGTGGTGAAGTACTGTCTTGTTTCCTTGTGTTTTTAAAATTTTTAAAAAACTTTTCAAAAACGTTCAACTTCTATTATCATCTCATCACACAGGTAGTGAGCATAGTACCCAACAGTTTATTTTTCAACCCTTGTACCTTTGCCCACCTCCCCCCAAATGCTGCCCAGTGACTACTATTGACATCTTTATGTCCCTGAGTAAATTCCAACTTATAAGTGAGAACATGCAGTATTTGGTTTTTCGTTTCTGCATTAATTTGCTTAGGGTAATGGCCTCCAGCTACATTCATATTGCTGCAAAGGACATGATTTTGTTAATCGTTATGCCTGTGCAGGGTTCCATGGTGTACATGCTTCATGTTTTCTTTGTCCAATCCAACATTGATGGGCACCTAGGCTGATTCCACATCTATATTACTGTGAATAGCACTGCAATGAACATATGAGTTAATGTGCCTTTTTGGTAAAATGATTTGTTTTACTTTGGAGATATAGCTTGTAATGAGATTGCTGGGTCAAACGGTAGTTCTAAGTTCTTTAAGAAATCTCCAAACTACTTTCCACAGTGGCTGAACTAATCTAAATTCCCACCAACAGTTCATAAGCATTCCCTTTTCTCTGTCTATAACTTTCCTAGCAAATGTTTTGTTCGTCTGTTGTTTCTGATTTTTTAATAACTACCATTCTGATTGGTGTAAGATCATTTCTCATTGTGGTTTTAATTTGCATTTCACTGATGATTAATGATATTGAGAACCTCTTCATATATTTCTTGGCCACTTGCAGGTCTTCTTTTGGGAAGCGTCTATTCATGTCTTTTGCCCAGTTTTTAATGGAGTTATTTGGCTTTGTTTGTTGAATTGTTTAAGCTCTTTATGGATTGTGGATATTAGTCCTTTGTTGGATGCATAGTTTATGAGTATTTCCTTCATTCTGTAGGTTGTCTGTTTATATTGTTGATAATTTATTTTGCTCTGTAGAAACTCATTTGCTTTTAAATACTTAGTCATAAACTCTTCCTCAAGTCCAATGTCCAGAATGGTGTTTCCTAGGTTATCTCTTAAAAGATACAGAGTTGAAAGTTGAATAAGAAAACAAGACCCCTCCATCCTCTGTCTTGAAAAGACCCATCTCACATGTAATGACACTTATGCCTTAAAGTAAAGGAGTAGAGAAATATCTGTCACACAAATGGAAAACAAATTTATGTGGTGTTCTTATATCAGATAAAAAAAAGACTTTAAACCAACAACAGCAAAAAAGCACAATTAAGGTCATTACGTAATGATAAAGGGTTCAATTCAACAAGAAGACTTAGCTGTCCTAATTATATATGCACCCAATATTGGAGCACCTAGGTCTATGAAACAAGTACTTCTAGACCTACAAAAAGACTTAGCCACACAATAGTAGTGGAGAACTTCAACACCCCACTGTCTTATTTCTTAATTGCAAAAAGGCTAATGAAAAAAAAAAATATATATATGTGTGTGTGTGTGTGTGTGTGTGTGTGTGTGTTAGATAAGCTTCATTAAAGTTATCATGTTGATGGTCATAATTTTAATTTTAATTTTAATGCATCCACAATATAGATTAAGTGGCCTTAAAGAGAAACACATGAAAAACAAGGTTATGTACTGAATGGTCAATAAAAATGTTGCTCCCAGTGGCACACAAGAAACTAAATCTGTATTTCCTTTAAAACCAATGAGTCAATCTGTGATAACTCAATATTCACACTGACTTTATAGCACATAACCACCAAAATAAACTCTATATTTTTACCAACTGGGTATTAGCTCATGAGTGCTGTAGGAGATCTATCAGAGTGGTGGGAGAAGCTACAGGGAAAGGAGCAGGCCTTCTGAAAGGTTGGAAGGCTCTGCATAGCTTTGGGGGAGAATAAACTGAAGGCAGCTGTTCTCTTACCCTGAGGCAGAGAGTGAGGAATAGGTACCAGGAAGTGTAGGGGAATTTTTATAAACAGACTTGTATACTTATATTGTCTGAATCATCCACGTGCAAGACTGCTCCTCAAATGGAGGAACAATAACAACCCACAGATTGTGTTGGCTCTAGGCTTTTGGCATTATGTCTGTACTTAATAAAAGTAAGCAACGTCAGCTGTTCGAGACTGCTCACTATTTGGCCATTAACTCCAGGCAGTCCCCTAGCTGTTCTTACACTACATACCTGTGTCTTAGTGCTCCTTTCATCTATCTCTCAGCTGGGGTCTGCAGGACGGACCCAGCAGATGGTGCCCCGTGTGAGGAACACTGCAACAGATTGCAACTAGACCCTCACAAATGAAGGTGAAGCGACTGCATCATCAGTAAGTAATTGGTGCCTGCTCGGGATTTTCAAGTTCAAGGGAATATTCAAGATAGGGTTTCATCATGGGACAAGAGTTATCAGCTCAACAGCAATATAAAAGTATTGAAAACAGCTGCTTAAAGCTAGTGAAGCCTTGATTTCACAGGTTCAACTAAGGGACCTAATGCAAACTGGTGTTTTTCATAACTCATAGTTCCCAGAAGAAGGCATGCTAGACCTAGAGCTTTAGGCGTAAGTGGGGATAAATCTTAAACAACATCATGCACAAGGGCAATGGGTCCCAGCAACATCTTTAATGTTGTGGTCCTTAGTCAGGGCTGCTTTGGCCCCAGTCTACACAGAAGAGCCTAAAACGGAAGGGAGGAGGAAGCATCACCTAACTTACTGCCTCCTCCTCTCTCAGCCCTGCTGTTACCAGGTAAAGATACAAAAGAGGAAATAGAGGTTTTACTAGAGCCTCCTCCTCCAATAAAGTGGAAAAAACACAAGGGATACACTGCAGTCATGGGACCCTGTCTTAGGCAAGCGGCATTACAAGGGGAGCTCTTGGCCTGCCCAGTGATGCAAGATCAACAAAACAGTCTACTATATGAACCCATTACTTTCAACACTTATAAAGAAATAAGAAAAAGCATTAGAGAAAATGGAGCCACTATCCCATTTACAAAAGCATTAATTGAGGCCATAGGGGAAAGCTTCCATATGACTCCTTTCTATTGCTGGACACAATTCTTCCCCTACCCCTAACATGGCACTTTCAAAATCCTATTTGGGTAGAACAGTGGCCTTTAAAGGGAGACAAATTACAGTGAGCTCATAAATTACAGAGGAGCAATTAAAAGCCAGCCATATAGAACCATCAAACAGCCCTTGGAATTCACCCATTTTCACCATTCCCAAAAAGCTTGCTCCTTTCCCTGTGGCTTCTCCCACCACTCTGATAGATCTCCTACAGCACTCATGAGCTAATATCCAGTTGGTAAAAATACAGAGTTTATTTGGGTGGTTATGTGCTATAAAGTCAGTGTGAATATTGAGTTATCAAAGATTGACTCAGGCTTTTGCATGACTTACTTGCAACCTATGGGGCCCCTTCAACAGGCGCTCCCTTCCCTCACAGTGATTCCTCGAGACTGGCCTATAGTCATTATTGGCTTAAAAGACTACCTTTATACTATTCCTCTCGCAAAACAAGACAGAGAAAAATTTGTGTTTACAATATCAGCTATCAATAATGAAAGGCCAGTTTTGCCAATTTCATTGGAAAGTACTTCCTCAAGGAATGCCAGAGAGTCCTACCATGTGTCAGTATCCTGTAAATCAGGCTTTGCTCCCCAGTAGAAAAGAATTTCCTAATTGCAAGATCATCCATTATCTGGATGACATCTTACTGGCAACTCCAACAGAGCAAATACTTTTGAGTATTTGGGAGGGGTTGACATACCCCTAATGGGTTCCTTAGTAACAGCACACATTGGACTGAGGTGCCAAGTAACACTACATACCACTCTGTGATTGGAAAACAATATTACTGATTATGCTAATGTTTGTCTTATGTTATTTACTAATTCTAGGATGCAAAGCTGGAACATGAGCTTTAACTGCTAAGTCTGTCAAACATGTTGCTGCACACATCTGTACTCTTGAATCAACAAAACCTGATGCAAAAAACAGAAAAGGGGGAAACGTAGGATATCTGTCAGAGTGGTGAGAGAAACTATAGAGAAAGGAGCAGGACTTTTGAAAGGTTTGAAGGCTCTGCATAACTTAGTGGAGAATAAGCTGAAGGCAGCTGTTCTCTTACCCTGAGACAGAGGGCGAGGGATAGGTACAAGGAAGTGTTGGGGAATTTATCGTAGTAAACAGTCTTGTTTACTTAAGTTGTCTGGAAACCAACCTTTGATCATCCATGCATGAGACTGCTCCCTGAATGAGGGAACAGTAATGTTAATTACCCACAGATTGTATTGGCTCCAGGCTTTCAGCATTATGTCTGTACTGAATAAAAGCAAGCAATTTCAACTGTCCAAGACTGCTCATTCTTCAGACATTAGTGTCTGAAGTCCCCTAGCTGCTCTTTCACTGCATACCTGTCTGAGTACTCCTTTTATCCATTGCTCAACCAGGGTCTGTGGGACGGACACAGCAGAATGCAAGGTTGGCTTACCATTTAATAATAACCCTCTGCAATATACCACATTGCCAGACTGGGAAAAAAAAAAAAAAAAATGTGTGATCATCTTTGCAATGCAGTTGATCTAATATCCATTTCTGATTTTTTTTTAAAAAACAGAGCACAAACAAAAAAAAAAACACAAAAGTTTTCAGCAGACTTAAGTAGAATTTTTTCAAGCTATAAAAAAACAATTAACAACATACTTGATAAAAGTTAAATACTTTTCAACTAACAGATATGAAACATGAAAATTTACTGTAAATATTTTTATATTGTATTAGAGATTCTAGCCATTGCAATAAACCAAAGAAAAAATGTAAAATCTACAGATTTAGAGAGAAAGAAGTAAAACTATATTTACAGATTGCAAAATCACCTATATAAAAAAATCCACTGGAATTGGCCAAAAATATTTAATGAATTTAGAAATGTTGTAAGCTATAACATCAATAAATGGAAATATATTGCTTATATACTAGCAATGAACAGTTGTAGGCTGAAATTTGAAGACAGCAATTACAATAGCTTTACAAATATCTAATATTTAGGGATAGATTCAAAAAAGTGTACAATATCTGTGTAGTGAAATCTACATGATAGTCATAAGGAAAATTAAAGAGGACCTATTTAATAAAAAGGTGCATCATACCATATTAATAGATCAGAAAGCTGCATATTACTCATATGTAAATTCTCCAAAATTTGTTGTATAAATTTAGTGCAATCCCAATTAAAGTTTAAACTGTTTTTTTACTAGAAACTGATAAACTAATTTTAAAATTTACATAAATATTCAAAACTTTAGAACAATCAACATAGTTTTTAAAAGGAGAAATAAATGCTGATGATTTGTACTACTTGACTTTATATTTATTACTACATATAGCTACACTAATAAAGGTATTGGTATTGGCATCAACATGAACATATAAATCAAGGGTACACAATAGACAATCCAATAATACACTTAATGGTCAATTGAGTTTTGACAAAAGTTTAATGACAATTTAGTCCTTTAGAAAAGAATGTCTTTTGACAAATAGTGCTGAAACAATTGGATATTTATATGCAAAAATAAAATTCAATCCACATCTCACAGTGTGTACAAAACTTAGTGCAAAATCGATCTGTAATTCTTACTCTTAACACCTAAAACCATAAAATTTATACAAAATCAGAGCAAAACTGTGGGCAAAAGTCCATTTACAGACTAAGATCAAATATTTACAACTCTCACATGTGATAACAAATTTGTATACAGAATATAGAAGGACAATTTCAAAACTTTGCAAAAAAAAAAAAAAAGTCTTAGCTTAGTGATAGAAAACCAAACAAAAGGTACAAGAAATGGGCAAACGATTTAAGCAGGCACGTCTTAAAAGAAGACATACAGATGGCAGAAAAGCACATAGAATCATGCTTGACACTGTAGTCATTAAGAAAATGAAATAAGACCACAGGCTGGGCATAGTGGCTCATGTCTGTAATCCCAGCACTTTGGGAGGACGAGGTGAGGCAGCTGGATCACCTCAGGTCAAGAGTTCGAGACGAGCCTGGCCAACATGGTGAAACCCCATCTCTACAAAAATACAAAAATTAGCTGGACATGATGGCAGGTGCCTGCAATCCTAGCTACTTGGGAGGCTGAGACGGCAGAATGGCGTAAACCCAGGAGGTGGAGTTAGCAGTGAGTGGAAATCGTGCCATTGCGCTCCAGCCTAGGCAACAGAGAGAAACTCTTCAAAAAAAAAAAAAAAAAAAAAGAAGAAATTAATTATTGCTATGCATATAATGGAATGACTAAAATTAGAGGGTGAGTACATCAAATGTTGGTAAGTTGTGCAACAATTGAAATCTCATACAATGCTGGTTAGAATTAAAATGCTACAATTTATTTGGAAAACAGCTTGGCAGGTTCTCTTTCAAACCTACATCTACCATATGACTCCAAAATTCCACACATAAATATTTATCCAAGAAACATAAAAGTATATTTTTATATAGTAAGGTGTATGCAAACGTCTCCAGTAGCTTTATTCGTAATAGACAACAGATGGAAACAACATAGATGTCCATCAATGTGTGAAAAAATATACATATTGTAGTGTGTATAATATGTATAGGTGTGTACGTTGGAATATGTATTATTTACATATTTATTTATAATTAATCAAATTGGCACAGATAGTAACATGAATGAATCTCAAAATAATTAAGATGAGCAAAAACAAAAAAATAGTTCATGCTGTTAACAACCCTTACAATTCCAGACTTTGTAAACATAGGGTAATAAAAAGCAGATTGGTGGTTCTCTGAAAATAGGAATTTTGGAGAAACAAAAAGGAGGGATTGCAAGAGGGTACCAAGATATGTCACAACTTAGCAAGTTGTGTAACTTATATGTGCAATTTTTAATGTCAATTATACCTGAGTAAAGCTGTTACAGATTATTTGATGAGGAAAAGAAGGCTTAATATTAAGTATGATTCTATTTACCTGAAATTCAAAAGCAGGCAAAACAACAGTTGTCTCTCCCAGGAAGGTGAAAGGCCAAGAATTAATGCGAAGGGGTATGAGAAAAATTTCTAGAGTGTTTGTGTTATTCTATACCTTTACAGGTTTTTCACTTACACAGTTCCTACACTGGTTGAAATTCATGGATTGATAAACTTAAGAATTTTGGATTTTATTTATACTTTTCTATCAAAAACAACATAAGCAGCAAACTCTAGTTAGTCACAGGCATGTCAAAGTGTTTAGAAGTTGTTGTTATGTTGATACCTGTAACTTACTTTGAATTGCATGAAAAATGTACCATGGGACAACGGATAGCCACAGAGAACGATTGGTGAATAGATGTTTTAAAGCAAATATTATTTAAGCCAAAGATTAACTGTCCAATTTATGTAGTGACTATGTGGAAGTTAACTATATATTACTTTCCAGTTTTTTGAATGTTTATATGTTTTATAATAAAAATAAACTTTATACTGAAATGAAACTACACACTCACAAGAATATATAAAATTAAAACAACCCGTGAGGCAATCTGAAGTCTTATGAACTGCTTATTGAGAAGCTGATATTATGATATTGGAAGATTCTTTCATTTTTAACAAAATTGAACACATGCAGTATGTTATGATATAGCAGTTTCATCCTTAGGTATATACACCAGAAAAGTTCACAAAAGTAATTGTAAAGCATTTTATAGCAGCATTATTCATAATAGTAACAAACTTGACACAACCTGGATGAAGTGATTAGATAAAGCATAAAGCATGCTTCTGAGATGCTTTTTTTCTTGACATTGCTGGTGGTTATACAGATATGTTTATTTTATGGTAATTCTTTGAGCTGAATTATTTTTATATATGACTTTTTTGTATATAGGCTGTACTTTAGTAATCAATATTACACAATTGACTTTTTTTCCAACAGCTAGATGGAAAAGAGTACCTCCAAGCACAGCAATACATGATACCTTAGATATTTTATGTTTATGTCTAATAAAAATTCAAGTACACAAAATTCTTAATATTTGTCATCAGTCTGCACATAAATGTGAATTTGGATAAATTGGTCAAAAAACAGATGACAAAATTGAGGCTTATTTTTTTTCTCAGAAACTGTTTTTGAAATTGACTGAAGATGAAGGAAAAAGAGTAAGGAAGTCCCCAGTGATTCTCAGAGTAACAAATTGTCAACAGGAATGACACGAATAAGTCCAAATATGTATCATGGAAGAATTGACTAAAAACTCATCTGAGAGATACTTTTGTGATAATAGCACAGGTATTGGAACAAATATTGACTGAGTAACTCAGATGGGCTATAGAAAGGAATTGGCGAAGTGGTGTTAAACACAAAAGTAGTGCAGTTGTCCCAGAACAATGCAGTAAATTTTGCCACAAAAGCATTTAAGAATACATTTTTTTTTTTTTTTTTTGCTGGAAAGATCTCACACTGATAGAAAATGCATCAATCTGAGTATATGCTGTAAACATGCATCAAACATTAATAGCAATGGCAATAATAATAGTTTCCCAAGGTTGTTTTGAAAAGTAGATTCTATTACCTCCGCATTTTAGATATGAAAACGAAGACTTAGAGAATTTAAGTAACACCTAAAGTGAAGACGCCACAATTTTTATATGGGTCTTTCTGATTTTAGTGACCTTGGTGAGTAATTTTACTCATGTCCAACTTCTATTAACATTTGAAAACAAAGCGTAACTATTTTTGTTTGTGTTTCATATAGAATTTATTCTACTGTTGGAATTATGAAAATAAATTTGTGAAAATGCATTCAGGATTTTACTTTCTTTTAACATGCTTGCATTAGACTATAAAGGATCCAAAGTACTCTTTTGCATTACCCTCCCATGAAAAGAAAAACAGTAGAAAAGAAATTGACACACAAAAAAATGATTGCACTTAAGCTGCCTCCCATAGGCATAATGTATTAAATTTATATCAAATTCATCTACTTTTACGATTATTTTCTATAGACTTAGGTCTCATGTTCAGTATTTGAAGATATTTTCAAGATTTTAGCTGAAGATATTTGTTTTGTTTTTTGAAAGACAGGCATTATTAACATTAGTGTTACACTACTGCCATCTTGTGAGTGTTCGGGACTCTTTTTCTGAAAGGATCTTTGCCAAATTGCATAAACTGGTATACTGTAGGGAGTAGTAAATTACCCCTGATGACATAATACAGAGTGTAATATTCAATAGTGCTTTGCAATAAAAAGTCATGCTTAGTGATAAAGGGCTTTAAATAATTTCAATATGACTTTCACATGGAATGACTCAACTATTTATCATAGCAACATAATTTTACTTATTTGTATATGTATATATTAAAATATAAATTAGCCTAAATTAATACACATTACATAGGACTTTTATATGTATAGTCAAAAATTTGAAGAGTAGGCCTTACAAAAAGGAGTTAAATAATAACTGTCTAATTTTTTTCTAGTGGCCTTACAAATAGCTAAACGCCTACAAGGAAGAAATTTGAATCAATGATGATATGAAATTATTTATTCTTGAATATTGTAGCTCAGGTAATCTAAACAATGTGGTTCTTTGCAAGCCAGGTATATGTATTCTTTATGAGGTTAGAGGTAAGTATAAAAATATTTTCAAGTTATGACTGTTAAGAAACAATAATACCCTTCCCTTTCTCATAGCTATTTAGTATCTTAAAATATTTGAACTCCATTTAACTAGTAATAATTATTCTTTCAGGTCTCAGAATTATTTAATAGCACTTATTTATTATATTCCCACTTTAAATAGACCTATATTCTAAACTTTGATGTTTCACAAGGAAACAGTTTTTGTTGTTGTTGCTGTTGTTGTTGTTTTAAAGTGTTCATATAGAATAATCTTTTCTTGGTAGAGATAATAATTAATCAAAGGTATAAAAATTATTTTATGTATTTGCATTATTTGATAAGGCAATGTAACACAGAGATCTGTATTTTAACTTTTTCAATATTGGATTAAAAGTTCAAAATGATTGGTTAGATTTAGCCAATTGAATGCAAGACAGTGACTTTTTTGGATGACAGAAATGTGTTATCTCTTAATTTTAGTAATGGTTACTTGGGTTTAGAATTTGTCCAATTGATTAAATTGTATTCATTAAAAGGATGAATTTATTGTATACAAGTTATAGTTTGATTTTTTAAAGTACATTTCATGAAGGAATTTCATAAAAAAATGATTGGTTAGAATCATTGGATACTTGTTTAACACTAAGATCATGATAGCAACTTACACTAACAAATCACTAGTTTTCAAATAACATTACAATTATTTTTTATGTAGTGAAAAGCAATGATACTCTTGCACATCAATTTTTACTGATTTGCTATCTTAAAATTTACATATAAATTTTATGTGTCTCAACTACCACAAGTCTCTGTTTAAAAGGTGATTTTGACCCATAAAAAGAAAATTAAGGTCTTTCGGATATAAATTGAACTGAGTTTTGTGATTAAATTAAAATGTGCTTGGCCAGGCGCGGTGGCTCATGCCTTTAATCTTATCACTTTGGGAAGGGGAGGTGAGCAGATCACCTGAGCTCAGGAGTTCCAGAGCCCTCTGGTCAACATGGTGAAATCCTATCTCTACTAAAACACAAAAATTAGCCAGGCATGGTGACACGCGTCTGTTATTCCAACTACTTGGGAGGCTGAGGCAGGAGAACTACTTGAACCTCACAGGCAGAGGTTGCAATGAGCCAAGATTGTGCCACTACACTCCAGCCTGGGTGACAGAGCGAGACTCCATCTAAAACAAAAACAAAAACAAAAACAAAAACAAAACAAAACAAAAAAAGTTGTTCTTTAGAACAAATAAATTACTCAATAATCAAGTACATCTATTTATTCAACTTAAAAAAGAAGTGCCAAAGAAATGAGGAAGGAGGCAAGAATGGAGAAAGAAAGAAAGGAAAACACAGAAAATATAAGAAACCTTTAAAAATTTTAAGAGAACCTCATTTGCTTTTTGCCACTTGGAGTTAGCTTGTATTTGCATGTAATAGTCTCATTCATTTTCAAATTTATTATGAAATAAACAGTACATCTAAAACACATTTTTGTTTCATAAAACCAATGTTTTTTGTTGCTGTTTGTTTGCTTTTATTTTCAGAACAACAGCTAGAAGACTAGAATCAAAGTGAAAATGCCTTTCTGGGGACGATTACTGAAAATCAGCGTTGAGCCAAAGGACTTTAGAGAGAAAAGCAAAGCCAAGTCAATGGCCAACTGTTTCAAATACGTTATTTAGAACAAGAGTGAACATAAGATTTAAACTGTTACTACTCTTGGAAAAATTGAGACAACTAAATGCTACACAATTTCCTCTATAAGAGAATCCAACAAAATTGATTATCAGTGATAAACGTAAGATTATCGAAATTCGTATTTCTTTTGTCTATGTAGGTTTCTTCTTGTTCTGCTCAATTATTTCAATTTTTTTTTTTTTTTTTTGAGACGGAGTCTCACTCTGTCGCCCAGGTTTGAGTGCAGTGGCGCGATCTGGGCTGACTGCAAGCTCCGCCTCCCAGGTTCACACCATTCTCCTGCCTCAGCCTCCCTAGTAGCTGGGACTACAGGCGCCCGCCACCATATCCAGCTAATTTTTTTGTATTTTTAGTAGAGACGGGGTTTCACCGTGTTAGCCAGGATGGTTTTGATCTCCTGAGCTGGTGATCTGCCCACCTGGGCGTTCCAAAGTGCTAGGATTACAGGCTTGAGCCACCGTGCCTGGCCTTATTTCAATTTTCTTCATCATTAGGCTATGGAAAATTATAAGGGTAGACTTTTGGCTCTCTTACTGAACTGTCTTATAGTGCAGGGCTCCTGTAAAGAGGTTAATATAGTTTTGAAGGCAGTTACAAATCAATCTTTTCTTTCTCTTTCTTTCTTTCTTTCTTTTTCTTTCTTTTTCTTTCTTTCTTTCTTTCTTTCTTTCTTTTTCTCTTTCTTTCTTTTTCTTTCTTTCCTTCCTTCCTTCCTTCTTTCCTTCCTTCCTTCCTTCCTTCCTTCCTTCCTTCCTTCCTTCTTTCTTTCTTTCTTTCTTTCTTCTTTCTTTCTTTCTTTCTTTCTTTCTTTCTTTCTTTCTTTCTTTCTTTCGACATTCATACTGAAAGTGCAAAATTGGTTAACTTATAACTGGTAATGTCATAACATTAAAAACTGGGATTTCACCTTAAATCACCAACGAAACAAACAACATTTGAAGCATCACCACCTTTAACTACTGTTAAATGCATTTTATTTGTTAATCAAGGAAAAGACCTGACTTTTTAAGCTTGTTTTCATTTATACTTGACAATTAAATGGATAATTTTGATTCTGTATGTCATATCAAATATTTCCCGTTATACTTCAAATAAATTCCCTTTCAGCTCAGATCTACTGAAATAGTGTTGTCATTTTCAGCTGAAGCAACTGAAGGATTTCTGACTATGACATACTTTTAGATATCAAATAAATATTCTTGAGTTTTATTTAGTTTTATTGTAGCACTATAATTAAGAGAGTATATGCAAATAAGTCATTTAAACAAGTACCTGTTTCCATAGATTCAGGGTAATCTAATCACTGTTCTCCAATTTTCTACTGTTTTGTTTCCACTGATGTAAACATTTTTCAATGTATCCCATTTACCTATGGAAATAACTTTATGTAAATAGCCACTTTCTCCAGCTATTGAATGTATTTCTCACAATATGAAAACCCCAACTTGGTAATTTGACCTCTAAAATTACAGTGAGAGACTAGGAAAATATGTGGATGGGATAATTTATACAAGATGGAGTTTTACCTTTATTGGAGCCTTTGAAACTATCAAAAAATATCTGAATTAAGCAAAGATCCTTCTTAGAGTAAATTATAGAACCTATTACCGTGTCTATGATTGAACAGGCCGATGAGTTTTAACTATGCTCTACTGCCTGATAACTTACTTGAAGGAAATTTTATCTTATTTTTGCAAAGGGTTTAAAATTACTTCCGGCAATATGTGAGGCTCATCAGTTTCTATTTATACTTCTTTAATGCTTAAGCCTGTGATGAGCATCAGTGCACGGCGCATTCTGCGGAGACTCACAATCTCATTTACATATTGACTCAACCTGAACTGGCATTTATGATAATGATTCAAAGACCTTTATACCTTTACAAAATTCCCTAATAAAACACTGGCATTTGTTTATTTGGAAGGCAGCACTTTATGGTATTGTAATTATTGCTGTATCTTATTGCCTTTTTTAATTACTTGAGGGCATATATGTTGGACATGCTCTTTATAAAAAAACTAAAAGAAAAACACTGAATAGCTATTATCATAGCTACTCAAACATTGTAGGCATGGATCCGTAATATAATTTACTACCTCCATTACCGTAAAACTTCTTTATAATCTTATATAGCCACTGGAACTACTTCAATCATTTTTAATCATTTCATTTAAAATGCTTGTCCTTAAACAGATAATAAATTCTGTGTGATTTTTATACCTGGTATACTATGAGGAAATATCATAGTGATCACAAAGCTAATTGCCTAAAATGGCAATAAGTAAAAATAGTTGTTAATGCATGATGCACTCTGACTTTTAAAAGATTTTCTGTAATGTGATTTTAGCACTAATTACATAGATCAATACTGTCGTTAGGCTTGCATTTTTTGGACACAATTAGGGCTTCAGTGATAAAAGCTGGGAGAAAAGCAAAATTATGTTTCCAATATAGGCAAATTAAGTGATTAAAAATAAGCCTTAATTGGAGCATCAATACAGCATTGCTTTTCACGTCTCACCAGAGGAATAGAAAACAAAGAAGGAATTGTTGAACCACTTGAAAATATTAGTAACTTTTTTTTTTTACCATACATCATTTAAATGTATATATTGTAGAATAAGTAAGATCCTCACCAAAAAATAGATTAAGCATCTAGCAGCAAGAATACTGTAAAGCATTATATGCAACATTGACATACTCTATGTTCAACCAAGTTATAATTTACTGTAAACAATCCTGCATCAAATGTTACCAGAACCCTTGCCACTCAGCCCTAGAAAGTCAAAATGGATTTTAATACTAGCTGTCACAAGTATGGCAAGCCATATACTTCTGGATTCACATTGGTGTTTATAATCCAGCAGAGAATAAAAAATAATATTACAACCAGGATAGGTGTTACCAGAAGCTTCAAATTCTATTTCTGTTTAGGTATTGAACATTGCTACCTCACGCTGCACTCCTTGAATGTACCATTTCCTTGTAAATTGGAGCTGTTATTACGAGCCTACATACTATGGTTTTAATGAATTATTTGCTAAATTGAAGCATCTACCATCATCATATGCTCTTTTTTACTCTCAACAGAGGAAAGGAAACTCCAGTGTTCAAAGAGGAATTTGGAAAACTTTTTCTAGACTTATTCTTTGTCTTGATGTCTCTTTTTGTTTAATGTTAAAACAGCCACACAGCATTTCTCATGATTAATCTTTGCCTTATCCAAATTTTCATTATTTTCTTTTAGCCTAACTGTATCATTTTTTTAATTCTATTTTTGTTTTAGATTCAGGGGGGTATGTGAGCGTTTGTTAAAGGGTGTATCGTGTAATGCTGAGATTTGGATTTTTATTCATTTCATAATGCAGGCAGTGAACATATATCCAAAAGGAAGGTTTCCAGCCTCTTCTTTCTTCCCTTCCAATTTTCAGGTACACAGTGTCTACTGTTCCCATCTTCATATTCTTTTGTACCCAAGATTTAGCTCCACTTATAAGTGAGAACATGTGGTATTTGATTTTTGTTCCCTTGTTAATTCTCTTAGGATAATGGCTTCCTACTGCACCTATTCTGCTGCAAAGGACATTCATTCTGTTTATGGCTGTGTGGTATTCCATGGTGTATATGTACTCCATTTTCTTTATTTAGTCCACCTCTGATGGACACATAGGTTGACTTTATGTCTTCATTATTGTTAATAGTGCTGTGATGAACATGCGACTTCTTGTGTCTTTTTGGTAGAACGATTTATTTTCCTTGAGGTATATATTCAGTAATAAGATTACTGGGTAAAATGGTCATTCCATTTTTAGTTTTCTGAGAAATCTCCAAACTGCTTTCCATACTGGCTAAACTAATTTACATTCTCACGAATGGTGTGTAAATGTTCCCTTTCTCCATAGCCTCACAAACAGGATTATTTTTGTCTTATTAATGAAAGCCATTCTGACTTTCTTGGGTAGCGCCCGAGAT
The DNA here is from genome assembly GCF_009764315.1 of Trachypithecus francoisi. Lineage (NCBI taxonomy): Eukaryota > Metazoa > Chordata > Mammalia > Primates > Cercopithecidae > Trachypithecus > Trachypithecus francoisi. Next base: position 68,326,235 of record NW_022681454.1, read on the forward strand.
GGCCGAATAGGAACAGCTCCAGCCTCCAACTCCCAGCGTGAATGACACAGAAGATGGGTGATTTCTGCTTTTTTTTTTTTTTTTTTTTGAGGTGGAGTCTCTCTCTGTCGCCCAGGCTGGAGCGCAGTGGTGGGATCTCAGCTCACTGCAAGCTCCGCTTCCCGGGTTTACGCCATTCTCCTGCCTCAGCCTCCTGATTTCTGTATTTTCAACTGAGGTACCGTTTCATCTCACTGGGGTATGTTGGACAGTTGATGCTGGTCCGCGGGTGCAGCCCGACCAGCGAGAGCTGAAGCAGGGTGAGGCATCGCTTCACCTGGAAAGCACAAGGGGGAAGGGAACTCCTTTTCCTAGCCAAGGGAAATTGAGACTCACACCACCTGGAACATTGGGTAACTCTCACCCTAACACTGCACTTTACCAAGGGTCTAAGCAAATGGCACATCAGGGGATTATATCCCACACCTGGCCTGGAGGGTCCCACTCCCACGGAGCCTCCCTCATTGCTAGCACAGCAGTCAGAGATCTAACTGTAAGGCAGCAGCGAGGCTGGGGGAAGGGCGCCTGCCATTGCTGATGCTTAAGTAGGTAAGCAAAGCTGCCAGGAAGCTCCAATTGGGTGGAGCCCCCGGCCGCTCAAGGAGGCCTGCCTGCCTCTGTAGACTCCACCTCTGGGGACAGGGCATAGCTAAACAAAAAGCAGCAGAAACCTCTGCAGATATAAATGTCCCTGTCTGACAGCTTTGAAGAGAGCAGTGGTTCTCTCAGCATGGAGGTTGAGATCTGAGAATGGACAGACTGCCTGCTCAAGTGGATCCCTGACCCCTGAGTAGCCTAACTGGGAGACATCCCCCAGTAGGTGCAGACTGACACATCACACCTCACACAGCTGGGTACACACTGAGACAAAGCTTCCAGAGCAAGAATCAGACAGCAACACTCACTGTTCAGCAATATTCTATTTTCTGCAGCCTCCGCTGCTGATACCCAGGCAAACAGGGTCTGGAGTGGACCTCAAGCAATCTCCAGCAGACCTGCAGCTGAGGGTCCTGACTGTTAGAAGGAAAACTAACAAACAGAAAGGACACCCACACCAAAACCCCATCAGAACATCACCATCATCAAAGACCAAAGGCAGATAAAACCACAAAGATGGGGAAAAAGCAGTACAGAAAAGCTGGAAATTCAAAAAATCAGAGTGTATCTCCCCCTCCAAAGGAACACAGCTCATTGTCAGCAATGGAAAAAAGCTGAAGACAGAATGACTTTGATGAGTTGAGAGAAGAAGACTTCAGTCAATTAAACTTCTCAGAGCTAAAGGAGGAACTACGTAACCAACACAAAGAAAATAAAAACTTTGAAAAAAGAATGGATGAACAGATAACTAGAATAATCAATGCCAAAAAGACCTTAAAAGAACTGATAGAGATGAAAACCATGACATGACAACTACGTGACAAATGCACAAGCTTCAGTAACCGACTCAATCAACTGGAAGAAGATCATCAGTGATTGAAGATCAAATGAATGAAATGAAGTGAGAAGAGAAATGTAGAGAAAAAAGAGTAAAAATAAATGAACAAAGCCTCCAAGAAATGTGGGATGACTTGAGAAGACCAAACCTACATCTGATTAGTGTGCCTGAAAGTGACGGGGAAAATGGAACCAAGTTGGAAAACACTCTGCAGGATATCATCCAGGAGAACTTCCCCAACCTAGTAAGGCAGGCCAACATTCAAATTCAGGAAATACAGGGAACGTCACAAAGATACTCCTTGAGAAGAGCAACTCCAAGACACATAATTGTCAGATTCACCAAAGTTGAAATGAAGGAAAAAATGTTAAGGGCAGCCAGAGAGAAAGGTCGGGTTACCCACAAAAGGAAGTCCATCAGACTAACAGCAGATCTCTTGGCAGAAACTCTACAAGCCAGAAGAGAATGGGGGCCAATATTCAATATTCTTAAAGAAAAAAATCTTCAACCCAGAATTTCATATCCAGCCAAGCTAAGTTTCATAAGTGAAGGAGAAATACAATCCTTTACAGATAAGCAAATGCTTAGAGATTTTGTCACCACCAGGCCTGCCCTACAAGAGATCCTGAAGGAAGCCCTAAACATGGAAAGGAACAACCGGTACCAGCCATTGCAAAAACATGCCAAAATGTAAAGTCCATCGATGCTAGGAAGAAACTGCATCAACTAATGAGCAAAATAACCAGCTAATATAATGACAGGATCAAGTTCACACATAACAATATTAACCTTAAATGTAAATGGACTAAAAGGTCCAATTAAAAGGCACAGTTTGCTGTATTCAGGAGACACATCTCACATGCAGAGTCACACATAGGCTCAAAATAAAAGGATGCAGGAAGTTCTACCAAGCAAATGGAAAACAAAACAAAACAAAACAAAAAGCAGGGGTTGCAATCCTAGTCTCTGATAAAACAGACTTTAAATCATCAAAGATCAAAAGAGACAAAGAAGGCCATTACATAATGGTAAAGGGATTATTTCATCAGGAAGAGCTAACTATCCTAAATATATATGCACCCAATACAGGAGCACCCAGATTCATAAAGCAAGTCCTTAGAGACTTACAAAGAGACTTAGACTCCCATACAATAATAACGGGAGACTTTAACACCCCACTGTAAACATTAGACAGATCAACGAGACAGAAAGTTAACAAAGATATCCAGGAATTGAACTCAACTCTGCACCAAGTGCACCTCATAGACATCTACAGAACTCTCCATCCCAAATCAACAGAATATACATTCTTGTCAGCACCACATCACACTTATTCCAAAATTTACTGCATAATTGGAAGTAAAGCACCCCTCAGCAAATGTAAAAGAACAGAAATTATAACAAACTGTCTCTCAGACCACAGTGCAATCAAACAAGAACTCAGGACTAAGAAACTCAAAACCGCTCAACTACATGGAAACTGAACAACCTGCTCCTGAATGACTACTGGGTACATGATGAAATGAAGGCAGAAATAAAGATGTTCTTTGAAACCAATGAGAACAAAGATACAACATACCAGAATCTCTGGGACACATTTAAAGCAGTGTGTAGAGGGAAATTTATAGCACTAAATGCCCACAAAAGAAAGCAGGAAAGATCTAAAATTGACACCCTAACATCACAATTTAAAGACTTAGAGAAGCAAGAGCAAACACATTCAAAAGCTAGCAGAAGGCAAAAAATAACTAAGATCAGAGCAGAACTGAAGGAGATAGAGACACAAAAAACCCTCCAAAAAATCCATGAATTCAGGAGCTGGTTGTTTGTAAAGATCAACAAAATTGATAGACTGCTAGCAAGCCTAATAAAGAAGAAAAGAGAGAAGAATCAAATTGATGCAATAAAAAATGATAAAGGAGATATCACCACCGATCCCACAGGAAAGCAAAGTACCATCACAGAATGCTATAAACACCTCTACACAAATAAACTAGAAAACCTAGAAGAAATGGATAATTTCCTGAACACTTACACCCTCCCAAGACTAAACCAGGAAGAAGTTGAATCCCTGAATAGACCAATAGCAGGCTCTGAAATTGAGGCAATCATTAATAGTCTACCAATCAAAAAAAGTTCAGTACCAGATGGATTCACAGCGAAATTCTACCAGATGTACAAGGAGGAGCTGGTACCATTCCTTCTGAAACTATTCCAATCAATAGAAAAAGAGGGAATCCTCCCTAACTCATTTTATGAGGCCAACATCATCTTGATACCAAAGCCTGGCACAACAAAAAAAGAGAATTTTAGACCAATATCCCTGATGAATATTGATGCAAAAATCCTCAATAAAATACTGGCAAACCGAATCCAGCAGCACATCAAAAAGCTTGTCCACCATGATCAAGTGCGCTTCATCCCTGGGATGCAAGGATGGTTCAACATACACAAATCAATAAACATAATCCAGCATATAAACAGAACCAAAGACAAAACCCACATGATTATCTCAATATATGGAGAAAAGGCCTTTGACAAAATTCAACAGCCCTTCATGCTAAAAATTCTCAATAAATTCGATATTGATGGAACATTTCTCAAAACAATAAGAGCTATTTATGACAAATCCACAGCCAGTATCATACTGAATGGGTAAAACCTGGAAGCATTCCTTTTGAAAACTGGCACAAGACAGGGATGTCCTCTCTCGCCACTCCTATTCAACATAGTATTGGAAGTTCTGGCTAGGGCAATCAGGCAAGAGAAAGAAATAAGGGATATTCAATTAGGAAAAGAAGAAGTCGAATTGTCCCTATTTGCAGATGACATGATAGTATATTTAGAAAACCCCATTGTCTCAGCCCCAAATCTCCTTAAGCTGATAAGCAACTTCAGCGAAGTCTCAGGATACAAAATCAATGTGCAAAAATCACAAGCATTCTTAAACACAAGTAACAGACAAACAGAGAGCCAAATTATGAATGAGCTTCCATTCACAGTTGCTTGAAAGAGAATAAAATACCTAGGAATCCAACTTACAAGGGATATAAAGAACCTCTTCAAGGAGAACTACAAACCACTGCTCAGTGAAATCAAAGAGGACACAAACAAATGGAAGAACATACCATGCTCATGGATAGGAAGAATCAATATCGTGAAAATGGCCATACTGCCCAAGGTAATTTACAGATTCAATGCCATCACCATTATGCTACCAATGATTTTCTTCACAGAATTGGAAAAAACTGCTTTAAAGTTCATATGGAGCCAAAAAAGACCCCATATTGCCAAGACAATCCTAAGCCAAAAGAACAAAGCTGGAGGCTACAGGCTACCTGACTTCAAACTATACTACAAGGCTACAGTAACCAAAACAGCATGGTAGTGGTACCAAAACAGAGATATAGACTAATGGAACAGAACAGAACCTTCAGAAATAATACCACACATCTACAGCCATCTGACCTTTGACAAACCTGACAAAAACAAGCAATGGGGAAGGATTCCCTATTTAATAAATGGTGCTGGGAAAATTGGCTAGCCATAAGTAGAAAGCTGAAACTGGATCCTTTCCTTACTCCTTACCCGAAAATTAATTCAATATGGATTAGAGACTTAAATGTTAGACCTAAAACCATAAAAACACTAGAAGAAAACCTAAGTAATACCATTCAGGACATAGGCATGGGCAAGGACTTCATATCTAAAACACCAAAAACCACGGCAACAAAAGCCAAAATTGACAAATGGGATCTAATTAAACTAAAGAGCTTCTGCACAGCAAAAGAAACTACCATCAGAGTGAACAGGCAACCTACAGAGTGGAAGAAAACTTTTGCAATCTACTCATCTGACAAAGGGCTAATATCCAGAACTTACAAAGAACTCAAACAAATTTACAAGAAAAAAACAAACAGCCCCATCAAAAAGTGGGCAAAGGATATGAACAGACATTTCTCAAAAGAAGACATTCATACAGCCAGCAGACACATGAAAAAATGCTCATCATCACTCACCATCAGAGAAATGCAAATCAAATCCACAATGAGATACCATGTCATACCAGTTAGAATGGCAATCATTAAAAAATCAGGAAACGACAGGTGCTGGAGAAGATGTGGAGAAATAGGAACACTTTCACACTGTTGGTGGGACTGTAAACTAGTTCAACCATTGTGGAAAACAGTGTAGCGATTCCTCAAGGATCTAAAACTAGAAATATCATTTGATCCAGCCATCCCATTTCTGGGGATATACCCAAAGGATTATAAATCATGTTGCTATAAAGACATATGCACATGCATGTTTATTGCAGCACTATTCACAATAGCAAAGACTTGGAATCAACCCAAATGTCCATCTGTGACAGACTGGATTAAGAAAATGTGGCACATATACACCATGGAATACTATGCAGCCATAAAAAAGGATGAGTTTGTGTGCTTTGTAGGGACATAGATGCAGCTGGAAACCATCATTCTCAGCAAATTATCACAAGAACAGAAACCAAACACCGCATGTTCTCACTCATAGGTGAGAATTGAACAGTGAGATCACTTGGACACAGGAAGGGGAACATCACACACCAGGGCCTATTGTGGGGAGGGGATGGGGGGAGGGATAGCATTAGGAGATACACCTAATGTAAATGATGAGTTAATGGGTACAGCACACATGTATACATATGTAACTAACCTGCACGTTGTGCACATGTACCCTGGAACTTAGTATAGTAATAAAAAAATTAAAAAAATAAAAATAAAAAATAAAAGCCATTCTGACTAGTGTGATATGTTATCATTGTGCTTTTTATTTTCATTTATCTGATAGTCAGTAATGATGGCATTTTTTTCCATGTGTTTCTTGGCCACTTGTTTGTCGTCCTTTGAGAAGTGTCTGTTCGTGTCTTTTGTTCACTTTATTTTCATTTATTCTATTTTATTTTACTTCAAAATTTCTGTGGTGCAGGTTGCTTTTGGTTACATGGATAAGTTCTTTAACAGTGATTTATGATATTTTGGTGCGCCTGTCATCCAAGCAGTGTACTCTCTGCCCAATATGTGGTTGTTTATCCCTTATACTCCTCCCAGCATTTCCCTTGAGTCCCCAAAATCTACTACATTCTTATGCCTTTGCATCCTCCTAGCTTAGCTCCCACTTATAAGTGAAAACATAGGATATTTGCTTTTCCATTCCTGAATTTCTTCACTTAGAATAATGGCCTCCAGCTCCATCCAAGCTGCTGCAAAGGCCATTGTTTTCTTCTATTTTATGGCTGAGTAGTGTTTCACGGTATATATACATATACCATATTTTCTTTATCCAGGTGCTGGTTGATGAGCATTTAGTTTCATATTTTTATATTTACAAATTGTGCTGCTATAATATAAACATAAACTTGTATGCATGTGTCTCTTTCATATAATGAATTATTTTCCTTTGGGTAGACACTTTATCTGTTTTTTTCTTGCTGAATTAAATTCCTTATGTATTCCACTTACTCTGTTAATTTTTTCTTTCTTCTGGCTGTGCAGAAGCTCTTCAGTATAATTAGGTCCCACTTGTCAGTTTTTGTTTTTGTTGAAATTATTTTTGTGGACTCAGTCATACATTATTCCCAAGACTGATGTCCAGAAAAGTATTTTCTAAGTTTTCTCCTAGAGTTTGTATAGTTTGAGGTCTTATATTTAAGTCTTTGATCCATCTTGAGTTAATTTTTGTAGATGGTGAGAGGTAGGGGAATCCAGCTTTATTTTTCTGCATATGCTTAACCAGTTTTCTTAGCACTATTTATCCAATAAGATTTATGTTCCTCATTGTTTATTTTTGTCAACTTTGTCAAAGTTAACTTGGTTTTAGATATACTACTTTATTTTGGAGTTCTGTAGTCTATTGAATGGATCTATGTGTCTATATTTGTACCAATACTATGCTGTTCTAGTTATTATAGCCTTATAGTACATTTTGAAGTCGAATCATGTGATGACTCTGGCTTTTCTCTTTTTGTTTAGGATTGTTTTAGTTATTTGGGATCTTTTTTATTCCACAGAAATTTTAGAATTTTTTTCTAATTTGAAATATGATGTTGGCAATTTGATAGGAAAAGCACCAAATATGTTGTTTGCTTTGGGTAGTATGGACATTTTACTGATATTTATAAGATGACCATCCCAAGGCACATTGTTGTCACATTTTCCAAGGTCAATGTGAAAGAAAAAAAAGAAAAAAAAATCTTAAAAGAAGCTAGAGGAAAGGTTCATGTCACCTATAAAGGGAGCCCCATCAGGCTAAGAATGGGCTTCTCAGGAAAAACCTTACAAGCCAGAAGAGATTGGCTACTTATTTTCAGCATTCTTAAAGAAATAAAATTCCAACCAAGAATATCATATTCCGCTAAACTAATCTCTGTAGGAAAAATTAAGAAGTGAAGGCTATATCAAACCTTTCCCAAGCAAGCAATTACTAAGGGAATTTGTTACCACTACACTGGCCTTACAAGAGGTGCTTAAGGAAGTTCTAAACATGTAAACAAAGGAAAAATATCTGTTACCCCATAAATATAGAGCTCACAGACCCTATAAAGCAACTACACAATCAAGATTACAAAGAAACCAGCTAACAACACCACCACAACAATAACAAAACCTCTCATATCGATATTAATCTTAAATGTAAATGGTTAAATGCCCCATTTAAAAGGCATAGAGTGCCAAGCTGGATTAAAAAAAATAAGAAAAAAACAAAAAACTATGACCCATTATTTTCCTGTCTTCATGAGATCTATCTCATAGGTAATGACACCCATAGGCTCAAAGTAAAGGGATGGAAAAAGAGCAACACTCATGAAAATGGAAAACAAACAAAAAAAGAATAGATTGCTATTCTTCTATCAAATAAAACCAACTTTAAACCCCCAACAGTAAAAAAGGACAAAGAAAGGCATTACATAATAATAAAGAGTTCAGTTCAACAAGAAGACTATCCTAAATATATACGCATCCAACACTGGAGCACCAGATTTGTAAAACAAGTACTTCTAGATCTACAAAAAGAGTTAGCCACACAATAATAGTGTGGGACTTCAACACCCCACTGACAGTGTTGAACTTAAATTGCATCAAGGCCGAAAACTGCATCAAGGCAGAAAACCAACAAAGAAATTATGAACTTAAATTCAACACTTGACAAATTGAACCTGACAGACATCTGTAGAATACTCCAACCAACAACCACAGCATATACATTCTTCTCATCATCTGCACATGGTATATGCTCTAAGATCCACTACATGCTTGGCCATAAAGCAACAGTCAATAAATTTAAAAAAAACAGAAATTTTGCCAAGGTTGTTTTTGGAGCACAGTAGCCTAGAAATACAAATCAATACCAAGAGGAACTCTCAAAACCATACAACTCTATAGAAACTAAGCTACTTGTTTTTGAATAACATTTGTGAAAACAATAAAATTAAGGCAGAAATCAAACTTATTTGTATATTTAGATTGGAATTGGATCCTTAATATGACTCAGGACACCAAACTATCAGAAAAGATGTTGGTGTTAGCCCAGGAGCAGGGTTTTACTTGTTGAAACAACACCTATGCAAAATTAGAAAGATGAAAAAAATGTGAAACTTAGATTTGGGGAATTTTCTACTGCTACTCTGTCAGGGAGAAGAGGCCAGAATATTCCTCTTCCTGAAAATGACTTGAGGTTTTAGCATTTCAATGTGGAATTCTGTATGTCCCTTATCATAGAAATAACATCAGATTAATAAACTGCTTTTTTCTTCAGAATTAAACTAACAGTCCATCCTTGCATGAATAATATTAAACAATATCTGATTTTAATTGAAGTGTTTTTTCTGTTTGAATTTGTTATAGTATTTTCTGTGATTATATTTAAGTCTGTCATTTTGCTGTATGTTCTATTTGTCCCACTTTTTTTTTGTCTTTACTTTCTTTCTACTTTTTTTGAATCAATCAGGTATCATCTTTCATTTTTTTCTTATTTAAATTATAAGTATTTGTTAAGGTTTTAGTTTTATATACATGTTTATATTTTTAAAAATTAATCTGTCTAGTGCTCACATCATTGATTAGAATACGTCATCTTAATTTGTCTACCTTGACTTAATATTAATTACTTCATCTATATTAATTTTAAATAATAATCTTTCATTTATGCTGCTCTTATTCTTTCTTCCTTATTGTCATTCACTTTATCTGCTTTATTTTTATAATCAGACAATGCAGTGTCATTTTTATACCAGTTATGTCTTTTAAAGGCATTTTAAAAATAAAAGGAAACTTTCCATATTTACTTACAAATTTCATCCACAGTGTTGGGAAATGTTAGGTAAGAAAGCAAAAAGAAGCATAGTCAATTATTTTCAGAAACTTGTCAGAGTAGATAGAGAATTATCATGTACTACTGAAGGAAGGACTCACCTCAAAACAACTAATGTTGTAAATGTAGCACAGACTGACATAGAAAGGGCAAAACAAAAAATGCAATTAATGAAATGAAGTTTCAATGAGAAAATAAGCATGTTATCAAAACATGGTATCAGAAAATAAAGCTGATCAGAAAGAAAATGACGGAGAACCTGAAGGAAAACTCAAATACCTCAGGTTCTTAATTCCACACTCTGTAAACCTTTCACTCATTGTTCAGGCCTTTCTTTTTGTCCCCATCTAAAAGACTCAGTTTTCTTGATTTAGCGTGATTCCTCAATCCTATTCCTTGAAACATTCCATAGTCTAGAAAGCTAACAGTGACTTGCACCTGGGAATTGCTGTTTGTACAATGAGAGATCCAAAAAGAAAAAAGAGATCTGAGAAGAAAAAATTCCTTTTACCTCTTTAATATAAGAACATGAACCTTTCACATCTCAACGTGGGATTCCATATGTACATCACTATGGAAATAAACTGTTTTTTTTTTTTTTTTCTGTAGGAAAAATATCAATACACAATTAAAATATGTAAATAAAATCAACACATTATAGAGTAGAACCTATGATTCAAACACACATACATGGTATAACATAATCTTACTATAGCAGTATGTTATGTTTTAGAGACATTGATATATGTATGAATAGTAATATATATGTATATATCTGTATATACAGACACAGAAACACATCCTGCTTATCAGAGTCTGTGTTACTTTCCTATTTTATTAAAACAAATTACCACAAACTTAGTACCCTAAACAACACGAATTTTTTTATCTTATAGGAGGTCAGTTCTCTAAATGAGACAGTAGGGCTGCTTTCTTTCTAGAGCCTCTAGAGTTAAATCTGTTTCCTGGCTCTTCCTGTCTTTTAGAGGTTGCCTTCATTCCTTATCTTGTGACTCCATATCACTCCAATCTCTACTTTCCTTGTCATATGTTTTCTAATCATCTTGCTTTGTTTTTATAAGGATCGTTGTGAATACATTAGAGCCATCCAGACAACTGAGAATAAATGTCCCAATCTCAAGATCCTTAATTTAATCACATTTTCTAATTTCCTTTTGTAACATACAGTAGCCTCAGGATTCAGGAATTAAGATATACTTTGTTTTTGTTGAAAGGCCGGTATTTTTCTGTTTATCCCAGATTCAAAAAGATAGAAAGATGCTATAAAATGTATTATTAGAGATTTGTTTAAAATGCTTTATTGTTGTTTCTTCTCCCCAATCAATTTGATTTATTAGTCATTAAGCCAGACACTTACATAGATAAGTTTTTTAAGAATTTCGATTAAAAACATCTTAAAATACATACATTACTCAGTTAATAAAATCTATTAACTTCTTCTAGATATGTTAATAACTGAAATTTTGTTTTTAAAATCCATTGTATTAATATTGATAAGACCCATGAAATGTACAATTTCATTCTCCTGAAATGACTCATTTTCTTCTAGGTGGTTTGTGAAGCCTCATTGCACAGTAATAGGAATTTAATGGCAGAATGCCTCAATTAAACTATCATTATCCCAGGGATGTTCTTACCTTACCTTTCAATTGTTATTATCTGCAGATGTGCTTTTGGGCTCAAGATTATTTTAAAGGTGAAAAGATCTTCATTATAAAACCACAGGTTAAGAGAATAGCCATCAACCAGCTACTAAAATAATTTAGAGTAAGTAATTTTGCAACCATGTGTATTACCTTTAATGATGCCATACACAAAAGTAGTTTAGTCTTCAGGCCTTTATTAGAATCTTACTTTATTTCTGAAAATTAGTGTTACACCATTTACAATTTTGCTCTGTATATTTTGCAGATGGTAAACCACTCTTTGGATCATTAATTATATTTTTTATATTTAACCAGATAATACTTTTGTCCCTGTATTTGGGAAGTCTCAGAAATGAATATAATGTTTCAGTCAGCTAGAGGTCAAATTTGGGGCAACTCAGTTAACCATTTCAAGCCTGGAAATGTTAATCAAGGGGAAAAAAAAAGAAAGAAAAAACACACTGAAAGATAAGAATTGAGCATCTTTTATACGATGAGAAATTAAATAGAGAAAATACAAACTTTCATCAGAAAGAACATTTAGTGTGTCAAAATTCTGATTGCAATGTTTCTTTTTTTCTTTTACCAGAAGTGTACAAGCATAGATTTCATGTTCATTTATTATATATGTGGTTGGAATAAAGATATAATTCTACGATTTTTATAGACCTGCCTCATTATAATTCACAAGAAAAGCATATAGAAAGTATGACTTTTGTTAATAATAATGTATTACATCATTCATAATTGCTAAGAGAGTGAACCTCAAATCTTCTCACCAACAAAAAATGATATGTGAGGTGATAGATTTGTTCATTAGCTTGATTTACTCACTCCACATTGTATACATATATCATAACATCACATTGTACCTCATAGAATAAACAATTAAAATTTGTCAATAAAAATAAATAACTTCACAATTTTTTTTAAAGTGCCCAAATCGTATGCTATCAAAATTCAGAATAATTTAGTGTGACTTACCAGCCTCTATTATTCTACACCACACTCGCCATGTAAACGGCATTGAATAGTCCTTCTACTTAACTGTGAATTCATTTGACGGCATGAAGAATTACTTTAATTTTTGTATCTACAGTATAAAACAGAGTACCTAATATACTTTTGCCAATTTAAAATATTAAATGAATAACTAAAGGTTACACATATTAATAACTAATAAATAGATGCCTATAGTACATTTAGAAATATAATAGTAACAGAAATTTATATCTTCTACTTCTTATGCTTAAAGTAACTCTGTCTTCTAAAAATATATTTATTTTTATTTCTAGGCACAATAATTAAGGGCCTTTTTTTCTCATTTTCAGTATAAACACTTCTGGAGAATATAGGTCTCTAAACCTGGATTTGCACCAAATTCTGCTCTGGCAGGGATTCAAATTCAACATGTCTGTGACTGACCATAAGCATATCAATTACATTAACATTTCACAGTCGAATCTGGTAATTACCTTAAGACAGCTGTTCTAGACTTATAGCAGTTACTCAAAACCCTAACCTATAAACTGAAAAAGCAATAATTTTTATTGGACCAACCTATTTGTAAAGGGTTTTATATGCTAGATTAGGAAGCCACATTCATTTGTGAGTAGTCCCTTTATCATAGTCTCTTTAAAGGAATCATTTGGGGTAAATTTCCTTTCTTGCTGACATTATTCCTTATAAAAACGTCTTTAAAATTTAGATTATTTAAAAATCTGCTATTGTTTATTAAAATTGATAGTCACAGAAAATTCTGTTGGTGAAAATAATGCACGTAGTCTGTCACAATCTGTAATTTCTCATCTCTTACACTGTGTTAATAACCCTTTTACATCGCATCAGTGAGAATTAAATTAGAATCAAAAATCAAAACAGAGATATTGACAATATTTCTAATGTTTCAACAGTAATATTTTCAAACATTTTAAAGTTGAATTTTAATTAGAACCACGTGTTACATTTCTCCATAGCCACATACCAAAGAAAGAGAAATGATTCACACTGTTAAAATAAAAACTCAAACAATAAATTATGAATTAGGCAGCACTTTAGAACTAGAAGCAGCTCAGAGAGCTCTGGCAATACTGTAAGTAGTCAGCGTTTATAAGCCAAATGAGAAAAGAAAGTAGAGACATCACCTGATTGGCTACAGCTAGGCTTCTGCCACTTTTGGGCATGGTATGATAAGTTGGCTGCTTGTCATTGGCTGAAGCTCCACTGTTTATGATGGTATTTCTGAAATCCAGGTATTTCTTACACAACAAATATACTCCTGAGTTAGGATTCAGCTTGCTTCAATGCTAATCTAGATTGTGATTTGTTACATAGGAACTGAAAGTACAGAATAGCTTCAGGCTAATGGCTTCCTGCTCATTTAACAATACACAGAATTTTATAAACTAATTTTGTAGTGACAACTAGATTTCTTTATTTTTTATCCTCCTAGACTGTAGTAAATGTTAGTCAATTACTATAAAATAGAAAAGTGGATAGATTTGTGACAAAGCTGACAGCCACAGGAAGGTCCTATGCCTGTGCAAGAGATTAAGGGAAACAAGGAGTGATCCGTGTTGAACACAGCATAAATAGTCTTTAAACTCTTAATTTATTGGAAATAAATGATAATAGTAACTGGCCTGATATTATATTTTGCTTCAAAAGTATATGCTTTTTAGTTTTAAACATTACTTCAGATACATTTGGAAGAAAAACATGAGATTTTTATATAAATTTCAATATCAAAAATGAAGGCTCTTAATTTATTTTATTCATGCTTAGAATCACATTGTGTGATCCTTCTAAATATTCCTCTATATATTCTAACCACTGGTTAACAAAATGAAGATTTTTTTTTTACAAACAGAAAGATTGCCTAATAGTTTTTTTAAGCTGAGAATATATATCTTCTTAAATCAAAATGTATTTTATTTCAGTCCAAACTTAAAAGAATACTATTATAAGTTGCTCTAAACTATTTATTTATTTAAAAAAAAAACAAATAGAGGATTTATTATTTCATCAGCAGGAAAAAAACAACATATCATATACTCTATTTGACACATTATGCCTCATTTGAAGAAACCATAGCTGAGTTCTTTAGTTAAAAGTTGAGTAGTACTCAAGTCTGATTTATTGTAACAATTGCTTTTAGTGTGATCCTCTTACCTATCAGAACATATTTTATAAATAAAATATAAATAAAATATCACTGGGGCATACTGGTGTTTCAAGACTGACAAATTCCACATAATGGCTTATTATAATATTATAAAATAGAATATAAAGCATAAACTACTGTGATAAATAAAAACTAGCAGTAACCATTTCCTATCAGTACCTTTATATAAACTATAAAATACAAATATCTAACATTTATATAAAGTCCCTCAATGTACCTATAAATTGTAAAACTACAATTTTGACTTGTCAATTACTTATTTTTCTACTAACTCAGTAGCATAGGTTACCTATGTATTAAAATAGATGAGTATTTTATGAAGTCTCTCACTTGACATCTGCTCTTTAATGGTTTTAGTCAACCACATTTCAATCTAGAATAACCTGACATATTTATGTCTTAACAGCTTTTTATTTTACTAGCAATTTTTTTTTCCTAAAAGTAATTATTTCTGGGATATTTATGTACTTCATATATATATATATTTGAGATGGAGTCTCACTCTGTCACCCAGCCTGGAGTACAGTGGTGCAATCCTGGCTCACTACAACCTCCACCTCCTGGGTTCAAGCTATTCTCTTGCCTCAACCTCTTTAGTAGTTGGGACTACAGGTTTCTGCAACCACACTCGGCTTTTTTTTTTTTTTTTTTTTTTTTTGTATTTTAGTAGAGACAGGGCTTCACCATATTGGCCAGGCTAGTCTCCAACACCTGACCTTAGGTGTTTCACCCACCTTGGCCTCCCAAAGTGCTGGGATTACAGGTGCGAGCCACTGTGCCTGGCCATATTTTATATTTCCTATAACATTATTAATTTAAATAAAAACTAAAAAAGACATTTTAAAAATTCACGTTTCCTAAAGTTAAAATGAGAACTTAAAACTATTATGGGAAGCACTTAACTAAAATCTACATTACTGCTGGTTTGGTTGAGACTGATATCCATCAAGTGTTGACACACCATTGAACTAGATAGTAAGTGACATTACCCCCACAAGTGACATAGAACTTTCCTAAGTATTTGAACAACTTTGATTGATCTTTTGATATAAATATCATCAAGCCTGATAATTATCTCTGGATATTGCACAAAAGGCTTTTGTTAAATTATTTGACATGTTTTCCAGAAGATATGATCACTGTAATTATGTCTTACATTTATTAGCTGTCATTTGGTAAATAATTGCACCTAAATAGAACTTTTTTACATATGGGAAAGATCATGAATCTGTGCAATTTACCCAACATAAAAAGTTATTTGGATATTCATTAACCAATTAAATTCATTATCTAGGCACATTCTGAAACGTCTTTTTAAAAATAAAAAGTGCTATTTTATAGCTACTTTTCATTTATCTGCTGTTCTTTGTTCTATTGCTGAATGATTTTTCCTCTTCAATGTGTCTAGGAACAATTTTCCCAAAATTTGCTTTTCAGTGTTTGTGTGTTTGTCTTCTGCAGTTATATTCAGCTTGGGCCTTGGATGATGGCTACCTTATAATGAATTGTTTCTTCTGATACTTATCATAAAATGACCTTAATATTGCAATAACATAAAATTTACATTAATGCTTCCTATAGTTTTCTGTAGCAGCAGCTTCAATGATCTCAACCTATAAGGAGATATCTCTTGTTCCTGAATTACACAACTAATAGTTAAATAAGTTAGTTAGCTGCCAATTGATATATTCAATGCAATGCCAACAAATATACCAGGAAATAATCTTGTGTTGTTCTTTTATTAGATTTTAGTAAGTTCCTTTATTTGAAGTATTTGACCATATCACCAACAAGCCATGCAGAATATCTTTTTTATAATTTAGATGCCTGTAAACACCTTTGCCCTTTTTCATTCTTGATACTCTCTTATCTCTCTGTCTCTTTCTTTTTCTCCCTATCCTATCCTTCTTTGTCATGCCACCTATTTATCTATTGTATCCAACTTTTCAAGGGATCACCTTTGGCTTTGTCGTTTTCTCTACTGCATATTTAGTTTCTCTTTCTGTGATTTCTTCTCATTCCATTAACTTTCTTTTCCTTCTCATGTTGCCTTGCTGTTTTTTCTTCGTTTTTTTTTTTTTTAACTATTGACATTAAATCTTTTTAGTATCATCTTTCTAAGAAATGCATTCAATGCCCTAATGTTTTTTATAGTCTGCTTAATCGTTATTTTCAACATTTTACTTTAGCATATGTTTATCTTTCACTTAAAATATTTTTAAATTTTAAATTTTGTTTTATTTCTGACCTATAAGTTGTTTAGAAGTACATTACTATTAGCAGATATTTGGAATGGTCTGGTCGTGAATTAAAACTTACTCTGTATATTTCTAGCTTAATTCTAATCAGCTGAGCATACTCTAAAATATTTTAATCTTTTAAAATGTGTTCAGGGATTTTATTAACCTAACATAGTATGCTTTGGTGAATGTTTTACATCGTTCTTGAAACTTTGTCATTCTTTTTTTTTGAGACGGAGTCTCGCTCTGTCACCCAGGCTGGAGTGCTGTGGCCAGATCTCAGCTCACTGCAAGCTCCGCCTCCCGGGTTCACGCCATTCTCCTGCCTCAGCCTCCGGAGTAGCTGGGACTACAGGCGCCGTCACCTCGCCCGGCTAGTTTTTTGTAGTTTTTAGTAGAGACGGGATTTCACTGTGTTAGCCAGGATGGTCTCGATCTCCTGACCTCGTGATCACCGGTCTCGGCCTCCCAAAGTGCTGGGATTACAGGCTTGAGCCACCGCGCCCGGCCTGAAACTTTGTCATTCTTAAGTGTCATATTATATATATCAATTAAGCCAAAATTTAATTGTATTAGATGTATTTTATTAGTAATACTGTCTGCTTATTTAATCAACTGTTGAGAAAATATTGCAGTTTCTCATTCTAATTATAAATTTTATATTTATCTATTTTATGTTACTTTTAATAGTTTCTTTTCATTACGTGTTAAACTAAGTAACCAATTCCATCATAAGACCTGTAAACCTGCTCTCAAAATGAATTTCTGGTGTGTACATGATGCTATGCATTTTCAAAACCTGTAGAACTTCACACAACATTAAGAATGAGCCTTAACACATGTACATCTGAAAAAAAAAAAAAAAAAAAAACGGAATGACAGGAGGTCTCAGGATGGAATGCTGACTCTGAAAAACAGAATTTAACTGTATTAAAATATATGACATTGCCTCACCTAAGGGGGTGAAGAAGAAGGTGCTGACCTAAGCAACTATGTAAAACTGTGTTTGGACTAGAAACTGTAAGTCAAAAAAAAAAAAAAAAAAAACAGAAGGAACTGTACATAAACACTGTAGTTAGTAAAGGTCTGTTTCAGAAGAATAAGAGTTGAATTCTGAAACTGCTGTATAAATTCTGGAATCAACTAATGATTAACTGAATGGCAAATATTGGGAGCCAGGTTTCTCATTCTTAGACAGAGGTTGCAGATAATCAAGGGAGGGATGCAAAGTGAGCCATATGGTGTTTGATTAGAATTGGAGACATCAATATGAGTTCATGTATAGCTTAATACAGATATATAGATATGGATGAATACACACACTGATAATTCTAGATATATGTGTACATATATGTGTGTATGTATATGTGTGTGTTTCAGTGTACTCTGTCTGCTAAGAAGGTCTAGATGTAATAACATGCTAGTCATAGAAAGCATACTCAGGTCTTCATTCTAATACCATTCCCCCAGAAAGGAACAAGAGCTCTTTAGAGAAATAGCTGACTCTAGAGCTGGGGCAGAGATCATACAAGATAAACTCTTGTGTGCCATAAAATTAAAAAGGGTTCAAAAATGATAGTAACATGTCATAGGACGGTAGGAGCCAAACTGATAATAAACGGAAAATGTTCTTATAGGCCAAAGCTGGGGCAATTTGAGAAATGAGTACTGTAACATTGGATTACAACTGAAAGTATAAAATAACATTTTTGAATTCATACTAATATAAATAAATAATTTCATAAATTAAAACTTAGAGGAGAAGTGACACATCTCTTGCCCAGAAGGATTCCAAAGGATTTGTATAAATACCCTCTTCTCAAGGTGGTAGATTTTAATTCTTCACTAAGCGTGGGCCTTATACAGTGACTTGTTTCCAAAGGGTAATCTGTGAGGCTTATGATGCCTTAGCAATCCACGTGGCATCCAACTGGGGTGAAGGTGTAAGGGAGATTTTCTGCCTTACTTAGTTCTTGTCCACTTATCCCCTAGTGGGTGAGGACTGTCTTGGCTCTGGCAAAGCTGGCTGTGGAGCATTGCTTTTCACCTGTGCATAGTGCTCCTCTCTTCGCCCTAACCCATAAGTCTCTTCGTTTCACAAATACTTAGAGACTTCACTCCCACTTCCTCTTCTCTATAAATTTCAACTCTGTTCTCAATTGCTCCTTTCCTCTTCTGCTTCTACCCAATGGATGCTGTGGCAAACTACCCTGATTTTATTCAGAGTAGAAGCTCTCACTTTCCAAGTTTTCAACTGCCCCAAAAAGTTGGCAACTACGACTCAGAGACAAGTCCTTCTTGGAGAACTGTATTAGAAAAATAGACTGCGAAGTACAGGCATACAAGTTAACACTGCTGAGACAACTGTAAGGTTTGACCAGTGGATTGAGCCAAGATTTCAGCACACTCTTTGTCTAGAAGAACATCTTTTTCATGAAAAACGATTTCTGGATCCTTTGCTAGAATCGCATTTTCCATTGGCAAATTTCTCAGCACGGAATTAAACCTAAGAACATCTCCTGACCGTCCTCTGATCTCTCTGACAACTTTTTTGTTTCCTTAGCCAGAATATACCAAATGTCTTATTGGTGGAATCTTTCAGAAATGAATCATAGCACCTTTTTCTCTTCTCCCTTTCCTGATTTTAAATATTTCTGTTTGAATTTAAATTTACACTTGACACAGTACCCACTTTTACTTCTGTTTTTCTTTCTGCTTTATTTAAACCCACCCCCAAAAACTTATTCTATTTAGGCTATTGAACTCAATAAATATGTTCCCATTTTATGATATGTTGGAAGTTACTTGGTGTCTTTGTGCCTTCATGGTCTCACTTATAATATATCCAATATTGTGTTGAAAGAACTGAAAGAAATAGTATATGCAAAACACTCAGCATGTTGCCTAGTAAACAGAATGCACTTTATAAGTGCTGGAGTTACTACTACTATTGCTACTTTTACTACTATTATTACTAATTGCTATAAAACTAAATTCTAAAAAAGCCATTTCAAGGATAGGAATTGTCATAATGCTATTGAAGTTTGATCAGAGATCTAGTGTGTTGAGGACAGAACATTGTAAATCTGAACTAACCGCCAAAGACATGAGCCAATCTATTGGTTTGATGAAGTTTAGTACTAGAATGGTGTAGATTAAGGCACATAGGCTACATGCGCATAAATTTCAGAAAGAACATAGAGTGTGAGTATGTTTGTCTCACATTCAAAATACTCAATTTTGAATATTCACAAAAAGGCATTTTCTGCAATAAAGACTATCAATATATAGATTCACAAAATGACATAAATTTATCTCTATCAAGATTAAACTGGTACCAATATACCTCAGTGTCACATCTACCTACAGCAGATACTAATAGTGAGCCTCTGATATGTCACCATTCATCATTCACCTAGAATCAAGCTGGCCATCTGGTGGCAAGTTGATTATATTGAGACTAGTCCATAAAGGAATTGTCGAAGAATTGTTCTCACTGTAACAGATCTGTAACTACATATATTTATCTTCCCTGCCCATGATGCCTCTGCTAAGCCACACCATTCTTGAACATATCAAATACTTTACTGTGTTAGTCTATTCTTGTACTGTTACAAAGAAATACCTAAGACAAGATAATTTATAAAGAAAATAGGTTTAATTGGCTCACAGTTCCTCTGGCTGTACAGGAAACATGATGGCATCTGCTTCTGAGGAGGCCTCAAGGAGCTTTTACTCATGGTGGAAGGTAAGGCAGGAGCAGGAATCTTATGTGGAGAGAGCAAGACCGAGTGCGAGGAGACCAAGTCTCCAGGAAGTTTCAAACTTTCCCTTACCTTCATGTTTTCTTCTGAGTTCTCTGAACCGTTCCAACCCCTGCCCATTACCCAATTCCAAAACCAGATCTTGTGAGAACTTTGTCATAAGAACAGCACCAAAGGGATGGTGCTAAATCATCCCTGAAGCTTCCACCCTCTGTTGATCCAATCACTTCCCACCAGACCCCACCTCCAAAGCTGCAAACTAAAATTCCACATGAGATTTGGGTAGGGGCGAAAATCCAAACCATATCATTTCACTCCAGCCTCTCCCAATCATCTCTTCTCAACAGTCTCCCAAATTCTTAACTAATTTCAACATTAACTTTGATTGTCTCAGATGAGAAGAAAACTCCAAAGTCTCATCTTAGATAAGGCAAGATTCTTCTGCCTATGAGCCTGGAAAATAAAAAAAACAAGTTAATTATTCCAAGATACAATGGGGATACAAGCACTGGATCAATATTCCAAATAAAAAAAAAAAATGAAATCAGCCCAAACAAAGGGGATATAGGCCTCCTGTAAGTCCAAACTCAGCATGGCAGTCATTAAATCTTTAAGCCCCAAAAATAATCTCCTTTGACTCCATCTCACAATCAGGGCACACTGGTGTGAGAAGCAGGCTCACAAGGCCTTGAGCATCTCCACTCCTTTGGGTTTACAGAATTCAGCCCTTGCAGCTGCTCTCATAGACTGCCATTGATTGCCTGTGGCTTTTCCAGGTTCAGGATGCAAGCTTCCAGTGGATCTACCATCCTAGGGGATGGGGGTAGTGACCTTTTTCTCACGACTCCACTAGGCAGTGTTCCAGTGCAGACTCTGTGTGGGGGCTTCTTACATTTCTCCTCTGAATTGCCCTAGTAGAAGTTCTTCATGAGGGCTCTGCACCTGCAGCAGGCTCCTGCCTGGACATACAGGCTTCTCCATATATCCTCTGAAATCTAGACAGACTCCCAAGCCTCAACTCTTGCCTTCTGTGAACCCACAGGCTTAAAACATGTGGAATCCACTAATACTTACAGTTTGCACCCTCTGAAGCAGTGACTCAAGGTGCACCTGTGCCCCTTTGAGCCATGGCTGGAGCTTGAGAAACTGGGATGTGGGGAACAGTGTCCCAAAGCTACACGGGAGCTTTACTTTTCTACCACATGGTCGGGCTGCAAATTTTTTTTTTTTTTTTTTTTAGATGGAGTCTTACTCCATTTTCCAGGCTGGAGTGCAATGGTGCAATTTCAGCTCACTGCAACCTCTGCCTCCTGAGTTCAAGTGATTCTCCCACCTCAACCTCCCCAGTAGCTGGGATTACAGTCATCCACCATCGTGTCCGGCTAATTTTTGTATTTTTGTAGAGATGGGGTTTTACCATGTTAGCCAAACTGGTCTCGAACTCCCAAGCTCAGCTGATCCACCCACCTCGGCGTCCCAAAGTGCTGAGATTACAGGTGTGAGCTACCGTGCCCAGCCGGGCTGCAACATTTTTAGCGTTTTATGCTCTGCTTCCCTTTTAAATATAAATTCCAGTTTCATGTCATTTCCTTGCTCTTACATAATAGTTATGTTGTTAGAAGCTGCCAGGCTATATCTTGAATGCATTGCTGCTTAGAAATGTCTTTCTCCAGATGACCTAAATCATCATTCTCACGCTCAGAGTTCTACAGGTCCCTAGTGTAGTGGCACAACGCTTCCAAATTCTGTGCTAAAGCATAAAAAATTGACCTTTGCTCCAGTTTCCAATAAGTTCACGATCTTCATCTGATACCTTCTCAGCCTGGACTTCACTGTCCATATCACTATCAGTATTCTGGTAACAACCATTCAACAAGTGTCCAGGAAGTTTCAAACTTTCCCTCACCTTCATGTTTTCTTCTGAGTCCTCTGAATTGTTCCAACCCCTGCCCATTACCCAATTGCAAAGCTGCCTCCACATTTCCAGATATCTTTATGGGAATATCTACTCTCTATGTTCTATATTGTCCATTCTTGTATTGCTATAAAGAAATATCAAAGACTGGGTTTTATAAAGACAGAAAGTTTAATTGTCTCACGGTTCTGCAGGCTGTACAGGAAGAATGATGGCATCTGCTTGTGAGAAGGGCGCCAGGAGATTTTACTCTTAGTAGAAGGCAAACCAAGTGCAGGAGTCTTACCTAGCAGTAACAGGACCAAGAGAGTCAGGGCAAAGGTGTCACATACTTTCAAACAACCAGATCTTGTGAGAACTCTATCATGAGAACAGCATCAAAGGAATGATACCAAACCATGCATGAAGGATCCAACCAGCCATGACCCAGTCACCTCCAACCAGACCCCACCTGTAACACTGGGAATTAGAATTCAACATGAGATTTGGGCGGGGACACAGATCCAAACCACGTCACTGACCTACATCATAGTCTCCTTCAGAACATTTCTTTTGATCAAGAAACTCATTTCATAATGTATGTACCCTCATAATTGTGGCACAAATTTTTAGTTATTCCTCCAATAAATAGGTATCCTAATAGAATGGCGGACAACTTCAGTTAAATCACCACATGAGAGGCAATCCTATGAAAGCATACAGTTTTATCATGAAAGATGAATAGATACTTCTAATCAGCCACCAGTATATGGTAATAGCTATCCATAGCCAGACTACATGAATGTGAGATTTCATTCACATCTAAAAGGATAGATTCTCTTATCATTACAACTAATAACCCACCCAAAGAATTTTTGCTTTCTGCTCTCACAACTTTGCTTTCTTCTCATTGGGAGGTCATGGTTTCCATGGGAGGAATACCTCTATCAGAGACGACAAATATAATTCAATTGTATCAGAAGTTGAAACTGCCACTTTGCCATTTTATGTTCTTTGTTAAAATGAATCAGAAAGTAAAGAATGAGGTGACTATATGTTTTGAAATGCTTAATTATTATTAGCAAGAAGAAATCTGGCTGCTATTACACAATAGGATCAATAAGGATCATTTCTGAATTTCTTATTGTATAATTTCAACTCTTATTTTAGATTCAGAAAGAACCCAAGCAGGCTATGTTACATGGGTATATTGTATGATCCTGAAATTAGGGGTATGAAAGATTCTGTCACCCAGGTAGTGAGCATAGTACTGAATAGGTAGTTTTTCAGCCTTTTCCTCTTCCCCTGTTCCCTTCTAGTCTTCAATGTCTATTTTCCTCACCTTTATGTCCATGTATACCCCATGTTTAGCTCTCACTTATAAGTGAGAGCACGTGGTATTTATTTTTACATTCCTGCATTAATTTGTTTAAGATAATGGCCTCCAGATGCATCCATGTTGCTGCACAGGATGTCATTTTGTTCTTTCTATGGCAGCATAGCGTTCCATGATGTATATGTACCATATTTTCTTTATGCAGTCCACCATTAATGGGCATCTAGATTGATTCCATGTCTTTGCAATTGTAAAGAGTGCTGAGATGAGCATACCAGTGGCTGTGTCTTTTTGGTAGAATGATTTATTTTCTTTTGGGAAAATAAATGTCAAAGAAAGATAGGACCCAAATTGAAAATAAACTGAAAATGTTCTTTTAAGTCAAAGCTGTAGGAAAAGCATATCCCAGTAAATGGCTTGCTAGAATGAATGATAGTTCTGTTCTGAATTCTTCAAGTAATCATCAAACTGCTTTCCACAGTGGCTGCACTAATTTATATCACCACCCACAGTGTATAAGCATTCCCTTCTCTCTGCAGCCTCTTACTTTTTGACTTTATGAAAGAAGCCATCAGACTGGAGTAAGATGGCAGCTCATTGTGATTTTGATTTACCTTTTCTGATGATTAGTGGTGTTGAACATTTTTTCATGTTTGATGATATGAAATAAATGTTGGACACTTGCAGGTCTTATTTTGAGAAGTGTCTACTTCTGTATTTCAATGAATTTTCTAAGCCCCCATTCATTAATTTAATTTCCAATATCACAAGTTAAGGGAAAATCATGGTAACCAAAAATAAACATGACCATGAATGAGATACATCTATAGTAAAATTTGAGGTCTCGCTGGCAAGGAGGGAAAACAGTAATAGTTGATTGCTGCCTGTGAGGTAAGGAAATAGAATCAATTGTGAAAGAAGGGAATTCTAAATGACAACTACAGCCTCATTAGCTTACAACAATAAATTCTATAGCAGTGATCTATATTTTCTTTCATGCTTTTTGTAGTATAGTAGACTGTCATGTCAGCGGCTTCCAATGTTCCAGACCTCCCTGTATTCATACCTTGAGTAGTGCCTTTTGTATTAACACTGGTTTACTTTTGTAACTACCTTTGTTCAAATGCGGCATTATCCAGAGGGATGCAAGCAAAGCCTTGGTAAGTGATTTTAACAGTGGCTCCTCCTTTTGGAAAGCTTTCTTCTTTCCTCGACTGCTACTCACTGAGAATACACTAATTCCTTGTTTTCATTTATATATATATACAGAGTAAGCCCAAATTAGTTTTTCTAACCGGGTTATCTTTCTTGAGTGCTAGATATATAATTTCAACTCTCTGTTGTAAACTGTTTGACATGACAAAACTAAACTCTTTTGCTTCCTCAAAAATTTTCTTTTTCTGTATTTCTATTTTTAAATATTCAGTTGCTCAAGACAGAAATTTCATATTTCCTTTCTTACTTTTACCATTTGTCTTAATCAACTGCTTTCAAATATCTTCATTTCCTTTCTTCCTGTGAAAACAATGATCACAGGATTATGCTAACAGTCTCATAGCGGGTCTTTTCATCTGGTTTTCAGTGTTGGCCTCCATGCATTATACCGTCTACTATAGACAAAAACAAACATTCTATTGTGTAAACCTCCTAATGTGTAATTCTGTTAGCAGAAAACAGGAAGCAAACAGCATTGCCAGAATTTTCAATAAACGTGTGACCAAGAAAACAAGTGAGCAAAGAAACAACCTGGGAAATACCAGTTGAAATTTCTAATTACACTGAGCATGATGGAACCTGAGGAATTACATATATATATATATATATATATATATATGTGTGTATATGTGTATATATATCTGTATATGTATATATACAGATATATGTATATGTATAGGTATATGTATATATGTATATGTGTGTATATATATGTATATGTGTGTGTATATATATTTTGTTTGTTTTGTTTTGCATATAGCTTGCTCATTAAATTACAATATTAGTTTCTCATATGAGAATGAGATTTAAAATCTCACATGAGATTTTAAATAATTGTTACATTCTACATTTTAGATCATATTTTTTAAAATT
This sequence comes from Trachypithecus francoisi, assembly GCF_009764315.1. Classification (NCBI taxonomy): domain Eukaryota; kingdom Metazoa; phylum Chordata; class Mammalia; order Primates; family Cercopithecidae; genus Trachypithecus; species Trachypithecus francoisi. The sequence goes on from NW_022681454.1 coordinate 68,352,234, forward strand.
ATTTATATTAAAATGCATTTTAAATATTTAGTAACAGTTACCATGAGATTTAATACGTTAATACCTCCTATGGGTTGTCTTTAAAATAATTTTTTCATACAAATTCCACTGTATCTGTATAGCACACATATAAAATTCTTTCTCTTAAACATATTTTTGTCGCAGTGGCTCACGCCTGTAATCCCAGCACTTTGGGAGGCCAAGGCGGGTGGATCACAAGGTCAGGAGGTCGAGACCACGGTGAAACCCCGTCTCTACTAAAAATACAAAAAATTAGCCGGGCGCCGTGGCGGGAGCGTATAGTCCCAGCTACTCAGGAGGCTGAGGCAGGAGAATGGCGTGAACCCGGGAGGCGGAGCTTGCAGTGAGCCGAGATCTCGCCACTGCACTCCAGCCTGGGCTGGGCGGCAGAGCGAGGCTCCGTCTCAAAAAAAAAAAAAAAAAAAACCAAAAACAAACAAACAAAAAACACCATATTTTTGAGTGTGATATTTATACTATTTGAATGATGTACATATACATTATTTCATGTATTAAACTAAATTTTTCAATCTCTTAAAAGTAGTTAGTTTTGATTTGAAAGATTTTGAAGCATATATATTAGTTATATTTTACCAGCCAAAAGTGTAGTTGCAAAACTATTTAATGAGCTTTCTTTTTTGCTCATTACAGAGTCTATGAAACTAAATATCAGTGAAGATTAGACTGTCAGTAAGAAAACATTTTATTCCAATAGCAATGTGGTTATATGTTGATAATATTAATAGATGAAATCAAAATAGTATCAAAATTACCATAATATTTAAACCAGGTATCGACATTTACATTTTTATCAGTATAAATATTATGAGAACGTTGTATAAATAAACCTGTTAGTGAAATGTATCTAATCACAAACCAGAAAGAAAAATGTTTCACTCAAATATGTTTTATGCTTTTTAAGTTTGTTTTTTAGTCTCTTTGGAAATATTAACAAAGTGGAATATTTTCATTATTTAAATAAATTTTCTGTGCTTTTGAATCATACATTTGTGGATTGTGTGGAATATTTGTTGTTGTTATTATTGTTGCTGTTATCATTTGTTTGCCTAACTTAATGTCTCTAATGAAAAGTGTCTCTATTGTTAAAATACCTCATGTTTTTATTTTTATTTGCAGAGCAATATCAGTTTTTGCAAAGAGAATAAATTATATCAGGCACTGAAATATGTGACCTATATGTATTATGCCATCCAATCCTTATAATTATTCTGTAAGATTAATATTGTCAATGTTATCATAAATGACAAAACAAGTTCAGTGGTAATTTGCTCAAGATTCTTCCACTAGAAAGTAGCAAGACATATTTTTACTGCTCTTTCTCTATTTCTGTGTGTCCTGTACATCATCTTTAAATGACATTCTACCTCACACAGATGCATTTAATTTCTGTATTTAAGTCATATTACATTCTATTTAAATTGTCAAACTCTGAGGATTATTATTATTATTTTTTTTCCCACACACTAAGGCCTAACTGTTAGAATGGAAATGGGCTTCTTGTGAAGCAGCACACATATGTTAAATAATGTTTGAATTCTTATCCTCTTATCAATTAGTAAAGTTCTGAAAATATGAGACATAGGCGAAGCAGTGTTGATTCATGAAGAGAATTACTTTAAATTGTCTACTGGTAATAATATTCTCAAAAGATCATACAGAAGTAATTTGCATCATGAAGTTTTTTGGCAATTGGAATGACACATATGTAGACTAACGATAAGCCTGAAGGAGAACGTACAACAGAAAAGTGAAGAGTTAAATTAAAATTCTCAGGTAATCCTTTCTTACATTTTATAGAAATTTATTCAGTGCGGCAAATGTGTATGTGAATATATATATATATATATATATATATATATATATATACACACACACACACATACATACACACACTATTTAATACACAAAATTAATTATAAATAATAAGTGTTTTATATTTGATATAATTCAAACCTATTCAACAGGAAAAAAAAAAAAACTTAAATTTTTAACCAGAAATTACTTTTTCAACAAGGTTGTTGAGAAAAAGAAAATTAGAAAATTCTACTTATGTCCACGAGAGGGCAGTATTGAAACACCATAACATCTCAGATGGGCCTAGCATCAGAAAGAGAAAAAACAAAGTACTTAACAGAGAAAAATGGATGCATGAAATAATTTCACTTTTCTTCCTGAAGATTAAAGAATAAAATAATCTTAATTTAATATGATTGATATATTTTCTGTTGTACTTCATAATTGTTGTAAAGGCCCCCTCATGTTGTTATTGATTAAATTTATCAAAATGTAAAGTCAGTAAACAAGTACAGGTCTATGCACGAAAAAGTTTTACTATATTATAAGAACTTTGTCTAGTTATTCTAAATGAACGTATCAGAAAAAACAATTTAAATACTACATACAATAGAAAAATTTTAGATACAATGGAGAGCTGATATTATAGGAAGGATTTTACTATAGCCAAAAATTAAAAGGAAGAATTTAACAGGTAAGTACAAACAAAGAATTTTTCACTCTGAAGATTCCTTACAAGCTCTGAAAGTCCTAAACTTTCACATTCTTGTTTTTTGGCGCCAGATGACAAGAGACTGCCTATGGTTCCCCAAAGATAAGAACAATGAAATACCTCTTTCTTCCGATGATAGGAAGCTAGAGGACTTACTATTATGTAAATTTGGGCAAAAAATTAATCTTCTCTGTATGAGGGTGAACAATAATACATAATTATTTCAATTTTTTTAGAAAGACAGAGGACCAAACCTCCTAAGTTGCTGTAAGACGACTTGGATTCACGAGGAGTTGGCAGTCACGCAGACCCCTTCTAGGCTGACCAGCAGGAAGTCAGATCCCACAACAGCTGATAACAAAGCTTTGTCTGGCAGGCCTCATGTGGCAAGCTGCCCTCCCCACACTAGATTTGTATTTCTTCAACTTATGAACGTGCCTGACTTTGAGGGTCCTTAGTCCTTGACTGCAGCTTCCTCTGAAAGATAAGAACACCCTTGCCATGCACCCAGCATGGTGTGGAAAGGGCGGCTTCCCCCATAGCAACTGCCAGGCAAAATCTTGTAATTGTCAATGACTGGGTCTGAAGGTTCAAGCATACAATTTTGGCCTGGAGCCAGAATCCTCAGTTTCCAATTTTCAAACCTGGAACAATTTGAGCAGCAAAATAAAGAATGCAGTATTGGATTATAAACCACATTTAAAATAAATATCCAGGAGAATATACTAGCATAAATAAAAGATAGAATAAATAAATAAAAGAGGGGAGAAATTCTCTTTATAGAAAATGTCCTAATAATATACACAGATACTCCCCTCCAGCAGTGAAAATAACTTATCTCCACTCCCCTCTCCTATCAGTTGAAGTTAGTGATTTCTTTCCAGAGAATAAAGAATAGAAAGGAAAAATTAGTAACTTTATAGCAGAGAAACATACCAGACTCTACATTAACCAAGAAAACAAGGTTAACATAATTGATCATAAGGCATGTTGATATCATTTACCCCCTTGTTTTGTAAGATTAACAAATTCTTCTGATGGTGGGACACAATCTCATGACAAGCAGGTAAGGAAAATAGCATAAATTTTTGTTCCCTGTGGCTGTAAATGAGAAAAGGCTGCCACACAGGGTAACAGAGTGTTACACCCGAGTACAGCTAACGGCAGACTAAAGCTGTAGGGGCAGCTTATACGTGGCAAGAAGGATGGGGCTAGCCAAATCGTGACTATTTCATGAGGACTGGTGAATTTAATTGATGGGTGCTGACGAGTTGATGGGTGCAGCACACCAACATGGCATAAGTATACATATGTAACAAACCTGCACGTTATGCACATGTACCCTAGAACTTAAAGTATAATAAAAAAATAAAAAATAAAAATAAAAAATAAAAAAATAAAAAAATAAATTAAAAAAAAAAGAATATCTCAGGCTCTGGGGTAGAGGAACTGTCTGTAGTTGTCAGAGAACTGGCCCTGGGGTTATGAGGGTAGGTGCACAGTATCCTGGTGTGAGAGCTCGATGACGGAAGTGGTTTGGGGGTGTACTTATTCAGCTGCTCAAGTAGGAGAAGTGTTGGGCTTCTAGTCAGGGCCTCAAAATTAGGCCAAGAAAGCATATATACATATATGATATGTACATGTTATATTAAATATATATACATATTATATGCATATCATACATATATATTATATACATACAATATATGCATATAATACGTATATATGCATATAATATGTATGATATGCGCAAAATACGTATATATTTAATATATGTGTATATATGCATATCATGCATAAATATGTATGATATGCATATAATATGTATATATATATTTAATATAATATATGTGTATGTGTGTGTGTGCGCCCGTAATATGATATGATAATAAAGGTAGTTTGCCTTAGTGATATTCTTCCCCAAACTCATAACCGCAACCTTATCTTCAGGAAGCATATCAGAAAATCCCACATTGAGGGATGTTCTACAAAATATCTGGCTAGTAATCTTTCAAAATTGCCAGTGTCATTGGAAAACAAGAACAGACAGAAACTGTCACAATTCAGAAGTGACGAAGGTGTCATGAAGACTAAATGCAAAAATGTGGACTGGATATTGAAACAGAAAAATAATACTAATGGAAAAACTGAGCAGAGCTGTATAAAGTCTGTAGTTTAGTTCTTAGTTATATGCCAACTTTTTTTTTTTTAGTTTTGTAAAATATGTCACAATATGTGCTATAATCTGAATGTCTATCTCCCTCCAAAATTCCTATGTTAAAATCCCCACCCCAAAGCAGGTGGAGCCTCTGAGAGGTGATTAGTTCATGAGGCAGAGTCCCCGTGGAAGGAATTAGGGCCCTTATACTAAAGGCCTAAAAGCTACCCCATCCCTCTTACTCCTTCTTAACAGCCACCCCTTCCCCAATGTGAGAAAACAGTAAGAAGGCAACAGTTCGGAACCAGAACACAAGCCATCACTAGATACCAAGTCTGCTGGCACCTTTATCCTAGATTCCCCAGACTTATTATTTTCTGTGAGAATTAAATTTCTCTTTTCCATAAGTTTTGCTACAGCAGCCAGAACCAACTAAGGTATTTTGTAAGATGATAACACTAGATGAAAATCAGTGAAGGCAATACAAGAATTCTCTGCACTATGAAAATTAAAAATATTTATCAGAAAAATTCTTCAACAAAAAAAATTAAATGAATGCTTCAGAAACAATAAGATATGAGCAAAAATGTGGAAATATATGTGTAAAACTAAGGAAACATTGATTATATAAAAGAATACTAATATTGTGGTTTTTTAGATTTAAATTGTATTGAAAGTAAAATACCGAAGTCAACTTTACACTATTCAAGAGTGGGTGACAAGAAAAATGGTTCTTAAAGGAGGGTGATAAAAATAATGTTTAATCATACATTACCTACACATGAATATAGCTGTGTTAAAGACTTAAGGAAAAAAAATGAATGTACTACTTCTATATTGGTAAAAGGAAGGAAAGAAAAATTTCAATTCTTTCAACACGTCATATTGTGTACCTAATGTAAGCCCAACATTCTTTAGAATTGAGATACAGCATGAAAAAAAAAAAAAAGACAAAAGTATGTGTCTTTGTGGAAATTTGAATCTACTTGTGAAGCATGCAACACATAAAATTAATATGTATATAATATGGTATATTAGAACATAAAACTTTCTATAAAGGAAAATAAAACAAAAGAAGATGTAAGGAAAAAATAGGAGTGAGTATTAATTCAAGCAACATGGTCAGGGGAGACTTTGAGATGAAAACATTTGAGAAAAGGAAAGAAAGAGCTACAAGAATGACTCATGTGGATGTGAGGGCTGAGGGAGACAAACCATTCCAGGCAGAGGGAAAAGCAATGCAAAGACCCTAAAGCATGTATCAGGCATGTCCCTGGCATGTAAGGAATCCCAAATTGCTGAGTCAGCCTGGAATAGAGAGAGTATTAATAAAATTGTGAGAAATAAGGTCAATGACATAAGGGGACAGTTCAGAAAGGTCCCCGTAAATAATTGTAAGGACTTCAGATTTATTCTGAAAAATATGGGATTGCGTTGAAAAGATCAGAACAAGGTACATATTCAAAGCTGCATTTAAAAGAAACATTCTAGGCCGGGCATGGTGGCTCACGTCTGTAACCCAGCACTTTGGGAGGCTGAGGCAGGCAGATCACCTGAGGTCAGGAGTTTGAGACCAGCCTAGCCAACATGGTGAAGCCCCGTGTCTATTAAAAATATAAAAATTAGCCAGGTGTGGTGGCACGTGCCTGTAATCACAGCTACTCGAGAGGCTGAAGCAGGAGAATCTCTTGAACCTAGCAGGCAGAGGTTGCAGTGAGCCAAGATTGTGCCACTGCACTCCAGCCTAGGCAACAGAGCAAGATATTGTCTCAAATAAAAAAATTTTGAAAATAAACATTCTGTTTATCATGCTGAGGCAAATCTAGTAGCAACAATGAGAAAAGTCTGTGGCTTGTTTTTTGTTTTCTTAATGATGTCTACTAAAGCACAAAAGGTTTTAATTTTCATAAAATGCAATAATCAATTTTTATCTTATTATTCATGCATTTATGCTGAATCTAAGAAATGTTTGTCTACCTCAAGATCAGAAATATTCTATGCATAGATTCTTCTAGTTTTATAGTTTTAGTTGTTCTATGTAGGAGTATGATGCATTCTTGATTTTTAATTTTTTCATCTAATTTATTATTTGTATTTGACAAATAAAAATTATATATATTTATTGTGTACAATATGATGATTTAAAGTGTGTATACATTGTGGAATGGCTAAATCAAGCTAGTTAACATAGGCATTACCTCACATAAATTGTCTTTTTTTACTGTGTTATACAACAGATTTTTTTTTTTTTTGAGATGGAAGTTAACTCTGTTGCCCATGCTGGAGTGCTGTGGTACGATCTTGGCTCACCACAGCCTCTGCCTCCCGGGTTCCAGCGATTCTTGTGCCTCAGCCACCCGAGTAGTTGGGACTACGGTCGCTCGCCACGATGCCCAGCTAATTTTTTTTCTTGTTTTTTTTTTTTTTTTCGTATTTTTAGTGGAGACAGAGTTTCACCATGTTGGTCAGGCTGGTCTTAAACTCCTGATCTCAGGTGAGCCACCTGCCTCAGCTTCCCAAAGTGCTGGTGATCCACTGCCCCGACCTACAATAGATCTCTTGAATTTATTCCTTGTAACTGAAATTTAGTAACCTTTGACCTAATAACTCCCTTTCCTCCACCCAGCCGTTTCTGTAAATTGTTTTAGGGTTGTTTGTAGATTCTTTTTTTCTTTCTTCATTTCTTGCTATCTTACTTTGTGATTAGGTGATTTTTCTGTAGTGGTATGCTTTGATTTCTTATGTTTAATCTTTGTGTAATAATTATGAATTTTTGTTTCATGGTTTCATGAAGCCCAGGACTGTGGAGGCCAGAGCAGTGCCCAGGTTGGTCCAGACCCTGGGATCACTGGAGTCAGACTAGTATTTTGTATCCTTGACAACGGATTTCACTGTGGTGGGCCTAGTTTTGGGGTCTGAGACAATATCCTGTGTTCAATTTCCTTTACTTTCCCTGAGCACTGATGTGTGGGATTAGGGAAGGGGTGACATAGGTAATGTAAAACTATTCTTCTCATCCTCTTCAATGTGCCTTTTCTTATTTCTATACTACGTCCAGGTACACAAATACTTGCCTATACTTTAGGCAATTGTATCATAATGATAAGTATTTGTGTATCTAAACATACTAAAAGTAGAAAATGTGAAGTAAAAATATAGTATAAATGATAAAAAATTGTACACCTGTATGGAGCATTTACCATGACGAAGCTTGAGGGGCTAAGTTGCTCAGGGTGAGTCTGTGAGCGAGTGGTGAGTCAATGTGAAGACCTATGACATTACTGTAGGCTTTATAAACTCTGTACACTTATGCTACACTAATGATATATTTGTGTTATGACATTATAACATCAGTAGGTTATAGAAAGTTTTCATTTCCGTTATAATCATGCAGAACCATTGTGGTTATGCAGTTTACGCTTCACCTAAACATCTTCATGCACTGCGTGAGAGTAGTTGGCTCTTATTTATTTATAGAATCTGACAATTGCTGCCTCTTGATTAAACTTTTTAGTTCACTTACATCTAATGATATTATTTATATGTTTAGATTAATGGTGGTCATTTTGCTTTTTTTTCCTAAATGCCTCATTTTTTTACTCCTGTTTCTTATGTAACACCTTTTTTAGTAAATAAATGTTTCTAACAAAAACATTTAATTCCCCATTGATATTTTTCATTTTTTAAAGTTATTTGCCTGTTGATTGGTGTAGGGATTACAGTAAGAATCTTAATTTATCAAAATATTTTTATAATTGACACTAGCTTAGTATTATTAAAATATGTACACATTGCTCCTATATACTATAATTTTCATCTTTTATTTTTGCTATTACCATCATATATAATATGTATTATAAACTCAAAAACTGTTACATTATTATTTTATGCATTATTACTTCTTTTAAAGAAGTTACAAAAGAAAGGTGAGAACATATTTGTATATATTTTTAAATTATTCATGTTTGCATAAAGCTTGGAATTTTAGATAACACACTGTTGCAACTCTAAAACTTTCCTCTCCTTTTGTCTGTGTTTTTGTTGTTGTTGTTGCTGTGTTTGGTTTTGTTTTTTGGTTTGTTAAGTGATTTGCTTAGTGGTTGTCTTAGAAGAATTCTGTGACTTGTTCTTCTCCTGCAGTTTGAGGTTAAAGAGTTCTCTGCTCATTTTTCTTTCTCTTTTAATTTTTTTTTTTTAGGTTGGCTTCATGGGGGTCACTACCATGTTAGCACAACTTAGTTATCAGCTAATGATTAGTCAGAGATTGTGCTTAAAAACATGAGAGGTAGGATTTTGTCTCTTTGCCTGTGAATCTATGTATGTGGCTTGGCAAATGAATCCAACTTCAGGAAGTTTATTAATGTGTTCTAGCTTTTATTTGTTGCATTTACAAGGTCATTATTCACATTCGGATAGAGATATGTCTAGGTTGAGCCCTGTCTGACCTGTCCTGTGCACCCTGTGAATTCATAGTCATGCAAAATAAATATGATCTTATCAATGTCCATTTTATGTCAAAAACTATGATACAACTGATATTTTATCCTAATTACTAGCTCACAAGTTAGCTTGCCATAGTACTCTAGACACATATCATAGTAATGCAAGACTACTTGGTCAGTGACAAAAAATTATAATAAACATCATGGCATTATAGATATCACACGGTTTATATTTGCATCAGATCCCATTGTCCCCTAAGACTTATGGAACCAAGGTAGAACCAGGTTCAGATGGGATAACATGCATTCAGCAGGCAGGGGTCACAGCTAATGTACCCCATGCTTAGGAACTCCCCACTCTGGTAAGAGGTTGATATCAAACCTTCTCAATCTCTTCTCAGAAGGAGATGAAGTCTTTCTTTTCCTGAACTGCAAAACCTGCCCTCTGCACCAGAGACTAAGACTTTATTCTTAAGGTAGTTTGACACACAAATATTCTTGGATGGGACAAAAGTTTACACGATATATGCAGAAAATTCCCAACCCATTGTCTGCACTTTGGTTGTCTCAGTCTTTACATCTTCTCATTAAATTTCTAGTTAATGTAGTGTACAGTTTGTCCCAATCAATATTAAGATGTCCAAGACTAGCAGTGATATTGGCCTTCTCTAGTTATTTCTCACTGAAATTGCTATTGTTTTTGACAACACCTCTGCCCATAGTACTTTTGGCATTATGTTCCAAATTAAGATGGCCTCCTTTTGTCAAGTTTAAACTTGAGTGCTTATACCATTTACCTTTAATTATACTATTTATATGTTTAGTGTGGTAGGCAGAATTCTAAGACAAGCCTCAAGATTCCAACATCTATTTAATGTCTCATATAGTGTCTTTTTGAGTGTGACAGTACTTGTTAATATGATGATTATGCTACATTTTATCACACAGTTTACTTTAAAAAGAGAAGATTTTCCTGGATAATCCTGATCTAATAATTTCTTCCCTTAAAATGAACTGGGGTATTCTGAAGAAAAATCTTGAACATGAAGGATATTCTTCTCTACTGACGGCTTTGAAGAGGGAGGGAGTGACATGACAAAGATCTCTAGGAATTGAAAATGATGATGCATCCTGCTAACAAACGTGAAGTTTACAATGCAAACCGAGTCTCTAGATTAGAACGCAGTTTTTAGACAATAGCACAATTTCAGTACTGTGAAACCCTGAACAGATTACCCCCCAGCAGTCTGCCTGAAATTCCAACCTAAAGAAGTTGAGAGATAAGAAATCACAGTTGGCTTAAGCCACTATATTTATGGTAATATATTATACAGTAATGGAAAACGTACACATTTAGCTTAAACATGTTATTTTGTTTTTTATTTTTATGTTTTCAACATATATTCTTTATTTTTTCTGTTTTTTCCAGCCTTCTTTTGAATTAATTGAGTAATTGTGTGATTTCATTTTATCTATCTTTTTGGCTTTTTCCTGTAACTATTTATTTAGTTATTCCATTATTTGTTTTAGGGAATATAGCATGTATCTATAACTTATGTTCTGCCTTCCTTTTATATCACTTTATTATATAACACCATTGTAATATTTTTGCATTTTTACTTCTCTGCTTTTGATCTATTTTGTTATACATGTTATTTTTTCAGCCTTAGTTTAGGATCCCGTCATTTCTCGGAGAGACTATCATTAGAGTACTTTACCATTTCTTCTAACTTTTGGCCTCAAAACATTCGTGTTTATTATCTACAAAGTCAACATAGCCTTCTAAGACCTTTTATGCTTGCTTACATCTCAGATCATATAGAAATGTGTATGGAGAATAGCATGTAAGTGAATTTACATGTTAGACAAAAGTCTTTATGGTACAGACAACATCTCTTCTCCAGTGTTGTCACTACCAAGGTTTATTTTGTACCTAGTTTATTTTTTCATGCTATTCTCTCCTTCTAGACTACTCTCTCCCATTTGCATGTCCTCCTGAACTCCAGTTCTTTAAACTTTGATTTTTATTGACAGGGAGCAAACAATACATTTTTTTACATCAAAGGGGGAAACACGTAATCATACATAGGCTTAGAAACACCTTCTTCCCTTAAACTTCGTCTTTCAACACATTATCTACAGCTTTAATATAATCTACTACAGCTAGACATTCCGTCACATTTACAAGAAGAAAATCAAATCAAATTGCAAAATACAAGTCACATGTAAAAGCCAACTCTCAAGACCTATAATCTATTGTACCTGAAAAAAAAAAAAAATTCTGCAAGTCAGGAGAATTCAAGTGGGAATAAAAATGGATGAGGATAGAAAAGAATGTGAAATAGATGTGAAATGTATTATAAGAAATACTTGAAAAGAATTAAAGCAGAGTAAAATAGTGTTGCTGGAAGTCAATATTTATATAAAATTATTACATTATTCATTGTTTTAAAAGAAAATAAAATATTTCTAAAATCATAGTTGCTAATTTATGTTTTTCTAAACCTTTTCAGTACATCTTAGTTTTAATAATCAGGCTCTTTTTTTTTACATAAAACTGATATTTACAAAATTCTAGAAGTTAAAATGACTAAATTTTAATCATATAGAAATATTGTTATGTTTGTTTCTCTATATTTAAGATCTATGTTTTGAGAGAAGAGTAACAAATGAAGGAAGTTCTTTACCTTCAGTGAGTTTATAATCTGCCCTAGATCAATGATTATACTTTAACTGAAGGACTGTTAAATGTATGTAAGACTAAAGACTATACTCCACATATGCCATGTGGGATCTTTCCAAACACAATCTGTTTTTGTCTCCCGCTTTCTCTTAAATATTTATTGAAGGATTTTTTGCACATGTCACTGTCATTGTAGCATATACCTAAGTAATGGTTCTAACTTCACTTAAATTACAAACAGAGTATCAGCTGTTTACAGTACCCAGTTCAATGTAACAATACTCTAAACATTATTTGGAATAAAATTTTCTTTTCCTAGATTAAGGCTGGCTGTTTTGAGGTTGTCAGGCATTTGGCTCATCTTCCTCCATTTTGCAGTTAATAACTTCCCAAGCTTGGATCAAAAAAAAAAAGATAAACAAAATGTGGAGACAGAAATTTCTTATTTGGTATGTCCTAAGCATATCATTTACACATTAACCCACATCATGTTTGTTATGTGCTAAGGGAGGTTTGAATTATCTCTAGGCTTGCCAGTTGTCTTACAAAAAAAAAAAAAAAAAAAAAAAAAAAAAAAAAAAAAAAAAAAAGCTATCACATTCTCTTGTTGTTTAGTGCGTTCTTCTTTGTTGGGTCCACCTAATTAGTCTTTTGGTTTTCCAGGGATTGATCCTGTGAGCTCTCTGTAAAGCAGTCTCCATCCCCTCTAGCAAGAGACTTCCTGAGTGGAACTTTCAAGATAAATTCAGGCTGACTTTTCCAACACAGGCTCTACTTCTGACCTTGGGATTTGCGCTATTTGATCTGTTGCCTTGTGTCAACTCAGCCTCTCATCTTCTATTGCCCGGACATGCATTCATCCATTAGCACAGTAAAAACATGTGAAAGTTTTCGGAGAGATGCACAATAAGATTTCTTCATAAAATCTTCATAAATCTGTTAAATGGCTCTTCAATACTTTTTTAACACTCAAAGTGAGTATCATTTATTGACTCAGAATTTTATGTTTTTCTCTAATAATATTATAACATAAATATGCTATGATCATAATAGAAGATATAAGTTAGATGAGCTATGTCCAAAACTGGCATCATTGTTATTTCTAAATTTGTGATTGTTTATCTTGTGAATGATGTATCTTTGAATTCCCAATAGTGCTTAGTAATGTAATTTTCATGTTTCCAACATTCAAGAAAATTATTGAAGAATAATAAAATGTCAATGACATTTTAAATATTTTTGATACAATAATATTCATACAGTCACTTAATTTGTACAGCATCATAAAGACACTATTCTATTTACACTCTATTTAAAATGTTGGTCTATTAACTTATGGAGAATTTAAAAATGACAAAGTGATTTTAAGGCTGTCAAATATCCTCAATATCCAAGGGTTAAAAATAACAGGTTTGTGCCAAATATTTCTAAATATTAGTATAAGTGCAACGATTTATTCAGTTTTGACTTGTCAAGTTGTTTAAGTTTCAAACATTTATTTCTTTATTTATAAAATTTAGGTAATATTAATTCCTCTATCATTATATTTTTGCTATAATTAAATAAGTGAAAGATACACTAAAATAATCATGATAGTATCTATTGCATTGCAAGCTCTCTCAATATTAGCTAATACTGTTATTATAATTAATTGCTTGGTGAATAATGGGTGAAATATATGTCCAAATAAATTTGAACAGAAACACTACGAATGCATTCTGAGTTTCTCATCATCTAAATTATATGCGCTAAGTAGTCAATATTTCAAACTGGTGAGTATGACTTATGTGTAAAATGAAGAAATGAAGTTATTATAGTACTAACCTTTATTTTGATTATTCTAAAAACAATAAATCAAATTATACTTAAGTCTGAGTTAAAGCTTATTATCCTGTGCTTATTTTTATCTTATTTTCTATATTTTAAATTGAAACATAAAAAATAGATGCTATAATTTTGCAATCTATTGAGATTCAGTCAGAATAAAAACATTGGCTTGAAAGAAAAACTTTAATGGAAGCAAGTAGTCACACATAATATTATTGAGAAAAATACTCCAAATTTTAGTTTGAATAAATACTTCTTGATACTACGGGCTTAATGGGAAAAAATTGTTTCTAAACTTTTTATCCTGTTTCATTCATATGGTCACCAAAAGAACCCCGCATTACTTGATTACTATAACTTTACATTACAATTTGAAATAAGATATTATATATCTCCATATTCTTTTTTCAGTATTACTTTGAATATTTTCCTTTGCATTTTCTTGTGTCTTAAAATCATTTATTCCATTAAAATAAGCCCTAGTGAAAATTTGATAGAAATTTTTCTAAATCTGCAATTAATTTGTAGAGAATTAGTATTTAACAATATTAAGTTTTCCAATCCTTAAATATGTACATCTCTTTATTAACTTAGATTTTCTTTCATCAAAGCTCTGTAGTCTTGCATGTCCTTTAAAAAACTTTTGTTAGCATTTTAGGCTTTTTAAATTGATATAAAGAAATTATGCTTTACATCCCTTGTAAGTTGGATTCCTAGTTATTTTATTCTCTTTGAAGCAATTGTGAATGGAAGTTCATTCATGATTTGGCTCTCTGTTTGTCTGTTACTGGTGTATAAGAATGCTTGTGATTTTTGCACATTAATTTTGTATGCTGAGACTTTGCTGAAGTTGCTTATCAGTTTAAGGAGATTTTGGGCTGAGACAATGGGGTTTTCTAAATATACAATCATGTCATCTGCAAACAGGGACAATTTGACTTCTTCTTTTCATAACTGAATACCCTTGATTTCTTTCTCTTGCCTGATTGCCCTAGCCAGAACTTCCAACACTATGTTGAATAGGAGCGGTGAGAGAGGGCATCCCTGTCTTGTGCCAGTTTTCAAAGGGAATTTTTCCAGTTTTTGCCCATTCAGTATGATATTGGCTGTGGGTTTGTCATAAATAGCTCTTATGATTTTGAGGTACGTTCCATCAATACCGAATTTATTGAGCGTTTTTAGCATGAAGGGCTGTTGAATTTTGTCAAAAGCCTTTTCTGCATCTATTGAGATAATCATGTGGTTCTTATCTTTGGTTCTGTTTATATGCTGGATTACGTTTATTGATTTGCGAATGTTGAACCAGCCTTGCATCCCAGGGATGAAGCCCACTTGATCATGGTGGATAAGCTTTTTGATGTACCTCTTCAAGGAGAACTACAAACCACTGCTCAGTGAAATAAAAGAAGACACAAACAAATGGAAGAACATACCATGCTCTTGGATAGGAAGAATCAATATCGTGAAAATGGCCATACTGCCCAAGGTTATTTATGGATTCAATGCCATCCCCATCAAGCTACCAATGACTTTCTTCACAGAATTGGAAAAAACTGCTTTAAAGTTCATATGGAACCAAAAAAGAGCCCGCATTGCCAAGACAATCCTAAGTCAAAAGAACAAAGCTGGAGGCATCATGCTACCTGACTTCAAACTATACTACAAGGCTACAGTAACCAAAACAGCATGGTACTGGTACCACAACAGAGATATAGACCAATGGAACAGAACAGAGTCCTCAGAAATAATACCACACATCTACAGCCATCTGATCTTTGACAAACCTGAGAGAAACAAGAAATGGGGAAAGGATTCCCTATTTAATAAATGGTGCTGGGAAAATTGGCTAGCCATAAGTAGAAAGCTGAAACTGGATCCTTTCCTCACACCTTATACGAAAATTAATTCAAGATGGGATTGTAAACTAGTTCAACCATTATGGAAAACAGTATGGCAATTCCTCAAGGATCTAGAACTAGATGTACCATATGACCCAGCCATCCCACTACTGGGTATATACCCAAAGGATTATAAATTATTCTACTACAAAGACACATGCACACGTATGTTTATTGTGGCACTATTCACAATAGCAAAGACTTGGAATCAACCCAAATGTCCATCTGTGACAGACTGGATTAAGAAAATATGGCACATATACACCATGGAATACTATGCAGCCATACAAAAGGATGAGTTTGCGTCCTTTGTAGGGACATGGATGCAGCTGGAAACCATCATTCTTAGCAAACTATCACAAGAAGAGAAAACCAAACACCGCATGTTCTCACTCATAGGTGGCAACTGAACAATGAGATAACATGGACTCAGGAAGGGGAACATCACACACTGGGGCCTATCATGGGGAGGGGGGAGGGGGGAGGGATTGCATTGGGGAGTTATACATGTTATAAATGATGAATTGATGGGTGCTGACGAGTTGATGGGTGCAGCACACCAACATGGCACAAGTATACATATGTAACAAACCTACACGTTATGCACATGTACCCTAGAACTTAAAGTATAATAAAAAAAAAAGAAAGATGGATTAGAGACTTAAATGTTAGATCTAATGCTATAAAAACCCTAGAAGAAAACCTAGGTAGTACCATTCAGGACATAGGCATGGGCAAGGACTTCATGTCTAAAACACCAAAAGCAAAGGCAACAAAAGCCAAAATTGACAAATGGGATCTCATCAAACTAAAGAGCTTCTGCACAGCAAAAGAAACTACCATCAGAGTGACCAGGCAACCTACAGAATGGGAGAACATTTTTGCAATCTACTTATCTGACAAAGGGCTGATATCCAGAACCTACAAAGAACTCAAACATATTTACAAGAAAAAAACAAACAACCCCATCAAAAAGTGGGCAAAGGATATGAACAGACATTTCTCAAAAGAGGACATTCATACAGCCAACAGACACATGAAAAAATGCTCATCATCACTGGCCATCAGAAAAATGCAAATCAAAACCACAATGAGATACCATCTCACACCAGTTAGAATGGCAATCATTAAAAAGTCAGGAAACAACAGGTGCTGGAGAGGAAGTGGATAAATAGGAACACTATTACACTGTTGGTGGGACTGTAAACTAGTTCAACCATTATGGAAAAGAGTATGGCAATTCCTCAAGGATCTAGAACTAGATGTACCATATGACCCAGCCATCCCACTACTGGGTATATACCCAAAGGATTATAAATTACTCTACTACAAAGACACATGCACACGTACGTTTATTGCAGCACTATTCACAATAGCAAAGACTTGGAATCAACCCAAATGTCCATCTGTGACAGACTGGATTAAGAAAATGTGGCACATATACACCATGGAATACTATGCAGCCATCAAAAAGGATGAGTTTGCGTCCTTTGTAGGGACATGGATGCAGCTGGAAACCATCATTCTTAGCAAACTATCACAAGAAGAGAAAACCAAACACCGCATGTTCTCACTCATAGGTGGGAACTGAACAATGAGATCACCTGGACTCGGGAAGGGGAACATCACACACTGGGGCCTATCATGGGGAGGGGGAAGGGGGGAGGGATTGCATTGGGAATTATTCCTGATATAAATGACGAATTGATGGGTGCTGATGAGTTGATGGGTGCAGCACACCAACATGGCACAAGTATACATATGTAACAAACCTGCACGTTATGCACATGTACCCTAGAACTTAAAGTATAGTAATAAAAATAAAAAGAAAAAAGAAAAAAAGAAAAAAAATGAAATTATGCTTTATTTTATAACTTGTTCCCTTCTAGTATAGACATTTATTAGAGACTTTGAGCGTAAGCACAACAGTTGGTTGAAAATAAATGAGCAAAAGTCCTTAAAATTACATATTAAAATATAAGAATGTCATTCAGTGCAAGAAGAATTGCTCAAGGTCTCTAGTAATGAAGAAATTGTGAAAACAAATTCACAATGATGAGTTACAAAAAATCCATAAGACTGACAACATTAAATGCTTCCGGGAATGTTTAGCAATTAAAATGTCCTACATTACTGATGGGAGAATAAGTTTATTCAATCACTTTTGAAATTTATTTACTAGCTTCTCATAAAGATAACTATACCTACCCTACTATTCGTTCTTTTGTATCTACCCAAGATTAATAAAATAATATATTAAAAAGGTGGCAGGGAGAAAGGTCAAAAAGAACACAGAAATGTTCATTGCAGTCCAAAACTGGAGAAAAATGCCATGTCCAATAAATGAATATTTTTAAATGTTATACATCCACAAAAAGTGAAAAGTATTCAACAATAGTACTCAGTAGTGAAAAAATGAAAGGACTGCTGACACTCCTAACAATAATACCAAAAACGTAAGGTAACAGGAGCCAGATAGGAAAGAATACATACTGTTTTATTCAATTTCTATAAAATATTAATAAAAGGATTTGATTTATGGTAGAAAAATCAAAAGTGGTCAAGTTTGTAGAGACAGAAAATCTTTCAGTGATAAGTGAAATTTCCACAGGTTGATGAGGACATGGGTTGTACAAATGTATACAATTGCCAAATTCTATCATACTGTGCACTTGATTTTCATGGTATATAAATTACACTTCAATGAAACATATGAAAACACACAAGCTCAGAGATTCTATAAAATACTCATCACGAAAATTGTACTGCAATAAGATTTGTAGAAAAGATGAAGATAACAATTTAAATTTCCAAAGCTGAAAGTTTTCACAGCTGAAAAAGATACGTCTTGAGATTAAAATGTTCCACTGATACTGACCAGAATTAGTGAAAACAAACCCACATGTACATATACCATGGCAAAATAAAAAAATCCCTTAGATAAAGAGACAGATTTTTAAATTGTCTCAAACCTGAGACCTCAAAACCAATGCCTTATCCACTGTTACAGTACTTAGGATGCAGCCTCTCTAAACTACTCTGGCTGGGAAGAAGCTTGCTGTTCTTAACAAAATTTCTTTAATTCAAAGCTCTCTTCTCTGGAATAGTCCATGGAACCCAGAAGAAATCTATTATGTTTGTCTTTCTCTGGCCAGCTGGGCAAAATCTCCTCAAACTTCCTCTCAGTCTTTCCCAGATCTATACTATACTGCCATTCATGAAGGGTACAGGTTTCCCAACTACTGATCTACTACTACACCTAATGACTCTAAACTTCTCTAATTGAACGCAAAACATTAATACCTATGTCACTTTTAACATGGAAGATATCCTTTGTGTTCATTCACTGCCAGAAATTTGTTTGGAGTTTACTAATGTTCTACAACTCAGTTATTGTGCATTACTAAAATGCAATACTTTCTGCTTCTTTATTTTCTATTATTTGATTCTTTATTTTCAGTTGTGCTTGCTCAGCAAAGATATGGTTCCAAAGAATATCTGGTAGCTGGCTCCAAATTTGATCTTGGAAACCAACATTTTGATCTAGAATTTGTATTAGACAATTCTTGCAATGTTATAAGGAAATACTTGAGAAGAGGTAATTCATAAGAGAAAAAATTGAATTATCTCATGATTCTTCAGACTGTACAGGAAGTATAGCAGCGTCTGCTTTTGGGGAGGCCTCAGGAAGCTTACAATCATGGCAGAAGGTGGAGGGGGAGCAGGCACATCACATGGCAAAAGCAGGAGCAAGAGAGAGGAAGTTGGGGTAAGGAGTGCCACAAACTTTTAAACAACCAGATCTTATGTGAACTCAGAGTGAGAGTTCACTTATCACCAAAGGGGAAATCCCAAGGCATTCATAAGGGATCCATTTCCATGATCCAAACAGCTCCCATCAGGACTCGTCTCCAACATTAAGCATTACCTTTCAACATGAGACTTGGACAGGGACAAATATCCAAACTATATCAGAATTAGAGTGTTATTTTCAGAAGACTTTCTTTCTAGTCTCACTTTTATCATTTACCTACTTATTCTATCTTCCTGTGGCACTCATGAACATGCATTACTCAGATCCCCTATTGTGGAGCATAATAAACCAGCAGCTCCAGATACTGCACAAATCCTCCATATCCACAACTGCTTTCATTACAAAACTGTGTATTTCCTGAGCTATTTTCAGCGAATAGCTGAAGAAACAGCAGCAGTAGTGTGGACTCATTCTAATGGGGCAGGAAACTCCTATAATTTGTAACTTTGGCTCTGGGTCTCTGCATTCACCTGTCTGAAATTTTTAGAATTGTGTCTGAGACTCTTTCCACCCATTCTCATTCTTTCATCTTCTTCTGTTATAGATGTCAAATCTGCATTAAAGTGTAGAGACTATCCTTACCTTATCTACTCCTCTTCACCATTTATTGCTCATAGGCCTTTACTCCAATAAATCGCTTGCATATCAAATCACCCAGTCAGATCTTTGCATCTGTTTTTTTGAGTACACAAACAGAAGTTCCTCGTTTGAAAAAAATGTCTGTGTGCTGCATGTTTGTGTGTGTGTGTGTGTGTGCGTGCGTGTGCGTGTGTATGTGTTACTATAGAGGAAGTAGTGCTGTTAAAATTCATAACACATTTAAAAAAAAAACTCTTCTTTGACATATCTGTCATATAAAATGGCTGCCAAATAAAAATAAAGTTTAAGCTGATATTTCAATCATTTCTGATACTTCAAATTTTTTGAAACGAAAAATAAAGAGACAGAGAAGGTAATAGGGGAGATAAAAATAAGTTCCATAGCAAAATGAATGCAAAACACTTAGTTAACACTTTATTTTTCTCCAAGCATTTTACCATGTCCTAAGTAACCAAAGAAAATGTCTTAAAATTACCATTAATTGATTGACTTCTAATACTGTTATTTGTATGCTTTCCAAAACTAGCTTACATAAAGATGCTTAACAATAACATCAAAATATCTCTCATACATATTAGTTATCTGGGAAATGTGTGCAGCTGCAAATAATATAGTGTATTCTGGAGACATGTGTTCTTCCTATGTGCATTTAAGAAAGTCATATCACTTCTGTTTCCTTTCTAAGTCCAATCACAGTCTTAAAACTTTAAAATATTCCACTTCATTAACCCTATTGTGTTTCATTCTATCATACATCCTTGCTGACATCAGATTACTCTATAGTAAATACTTTTCTTTTATTTTTTCCAATTTTACCTTTGAGATTTTAATCAATATGACATTTTCTCCTTATTGCCAAATAAAATAGATTTTATTAAATATGCATTTGCTGCTAAAAGGGATAAGGTTATCACAAAACAGAGATTTAATTTATGATGTCTTTCCATTTTCCTTTATGTGATTTTATCAAGAATGAATGAAAACAGTGATATTTTTTGGAGGTATTTGTTGATAAATCCAGTTTCTTACAAATATCTTTATTCTATGCCTTTGTCTGTGATGATCTATTCACTTGAAATTTCTTACTTATTCTTTATCCGAAGAAAACAAGAACAGAAACCAGCTAATTTGTGTCAGACTGTATTTTCTAGGATTGACATAGACCAACATTCTTATTTTACATGTTATTTTAAAATGAGATGTTATAGTCCTCTTTTAGGGCTTATATACCTTCCAGTTGCATCTATGCAACTCTTTGAGTACATCTAAAGTACTATCATGTA
The DNA here is from genome assembly GCF_009764315.1 of Trachypithecus francoisi. Classification (NCBI taxonomy): domain Eukaryota; kingdom Metazoa; phylum Chordata; class Mammalia; order Primates; family Cercopithecidae; genus Trachypithecus; species Trachypithecus francoisi. Next base: position 68,373,487 of record NW_022681454.1, read on the forward strand.
ATTTCTATCGTCAGTTCATACGACGCCATCTCCCAGCTGTCTTTAGATATTCACTCTTAAAACCCAGCCACCACGTTGTCAGGGACCCATTAAAATATAGAAAAGTGCACCTGGAGAGGTGATCATGAGATACCCAGAGTCTTGATTGTACTTCACAGTTGTGCATCTATCCAACAGCAGGCACGAGCTTTCAAGCCATGTGAGTGAGCCGTTTTCAGGATAATTCTTTCAGTACTTAGTCAAGCTGCCCCAACTAATGTCACATGCAGCTGAAATGAAACTTTCTTGCTGAGTACTGCCAAAATTGCAGATTTAAGATATGAATACTTGTTGATTGTTGTTTGTTGTTGACAATTCTCCATTGTTTTGAAGCACTAAGTTTTGAGGTAGATTTTTATGCAGCAATGTTATGTGAAATATCACCATTTAATACCCAACTCAAATTGTTTTTCTTCTGTGAATATTTCTCTTACATCCTCTAGACACCTGTGTAAGTCATTGCTTTATTGTGTAATAAACCAGTATCTTCATAACTATATAATAATCCTGACATGTACAGGTCTTCTTCTCTTACTATACTATGATATCTTCCAAAGCATGTATGATGACTCATAAACAGTTTTGCTATTCTGGTGCATATCTCAGTGCATAGCACACGGTGATTTGTAAGAATGCCTATTAAATTAATGAAACTATAAATACATTAATGAAAGTATATATGATTGGAAGTGAATAGTCAAATGATCATCTGATTTTGAATATTTTAAGATATCTAAATGTGAAAACATAAAAACTTTTTTCTTTTGTTCCATTAATTTTGTTTTCATATTTTTTTATTTCGCTCTTCTTTACTGTGTGGTCTTGGCCAGTTTGTCTTTATTTCCTAACTTTACATTAGTGACTTAGAATTTATAAATAATCCTAAGTGGCAGAATATACAAAGACCAACATAGATTAAAAGCACAATCATCTTTAAAATCACAGAGCCTCCAAGTGTTTTTATCGATTTTGATGAGTTAATGGTTACTAATCCATCTGCAGCTGCTTCAAGCACTCCAGTTCCTGGCATTAAGGTCAGGTGTATCTGGGGTACCTTAAATATTTGTTCTTTTATTATTGATTTTGTGATATGCAAAGACAAGTTTGTCGAGTGTCCTTCTAGATGCTTTTTTTATTCTTTCCCAAATTTTAATCTAATTAAGAGACATAATAATTTCCACCAATTCTAAGTTTGGCTCCCAGAACAAGCCATATCATTTGAGGTTGAGGTGCCACTATAGAACCATTTTTCCAGATAATAGGAACTCTTGCTGTACTTCTTACTGTTTTTACCATCTGACCATTTTGTTCAGACCAGCTGAACATAGTGTAGCCATGGCATGCAGATTGAGAGGTACAATTCAAGCTAAACGTCCCCTTAGGGGACCAATCAATAAGGATTCCATAGGAATCATTGTGCAACACTTCTGCCTGTTCTTCAATGCAACCTTCCCAAATAAGTACGTTAATTTTTTCTGGCCAGGTCCAATTCTGCTTGCAAATAGGTTTTTGAGGGTAGTATACCTCAATTATAGGAGCAGATTTATTATGGTAAATGCTGTGACCAAAAGCATGTGTAACTGTGTAATAGAATGATTACATCCAGGCATTATTGCCAGTTAAGATTAATAGTGAAGAGGTAGGCAACTAGTGGCCTTTCCCAAACAGATAGGCAGATGTTCAAATCCTAAAGAAATATTCATAACAATTCCTCCCTCATGTGGGTGAGATGGGCCTCTATCATCTGTAGGACTGAGCATCCAAGAGTTATCATTAGCATATACCTCCATTGGAGGGGTACAGCCAAGTTACAGGCTGTAGAAGTTGTGGAAAAGGTAAATATGTCCAAAAAGTGTAATTATTCTGTGTCAGCCCTTGCTAAAGGAATACTCATGGCAATGATGATCACCACTATCATAGCTATCATTAAATTACTCATTGTGACTGGTTGTCCCGCTTTCCTCAGGTTTTCTTCCACCATCTGTGACAGTTTCTTGATCTGTCCCCAGGTAGGTGGTTGTGTTTGATGGGTGTTGCTCATGACAGTTGGGGTTCTCCTCAGCATCAGTCTTGACATGGCTGCAACTGGGGGTTCTCGGGTTCCTCCCAGAATCTCTTCTTCAGCATCTGGCTCATGATAAGGTTTCAGGTGTCTTGATGGCACTCAAACTGGCTGTTGATTCAGTCCTGGATAAACACAAGCATAACCTCTAACCCAAATTGTTATTTTACCTATTTCCCAATATTTTGTTATCAAATCTTTCCACCAAACCAGTTGTTCTGCTTATGTCTTTGCAGCTGGTTTCTGTAGATGCTGTTCAGCTGCTGATAGCATCTGGCCTTTACACAGGTTCAAAAAACTTAAAATCAATAATGCTAGATTCAGTTGCATATATGGAGTCCCATAATTGCTGTTTCCCCCATTTTGCTTTTGCAACTGCTGTTTCAGGGAGAGATTCATTCTTTTCACTATGGCCTGTCCTTGAGAATTATATGGGATACCAGCAATGTGTTTAATATTCCATATAGAGAAAAATGCAGCTAGAGCTTGGCTGGTATAGCCTGGGGCATTGTCTGTTTTAATAGAAGCTGGAATGCCCATCACCACAAAACACTGCAAAAGGTGATGTTTAACACGGGCAGAAGACTGTCCTGATTGACATGTAGCCCAGACAAAGTGAGAAAAGGTACCCACACATGCATGTACAGAAGCTAGTCTCCCAAACAAGGAAATATGTGTGACATCCATTCGCCAAAGAGAATTAGGTTCCAATCCTCCAGGATTAACTCCTCCTGTAAAAGATGAGGGATGCACCATTTGGCAAGTTGGGCAGTGGTGGATAATAGCTTTAGCTTTTTTTTTTTTTCAGGTAATGCTTTACCTGTGTTTAAGACCAGAGGCATTAACATGGGTTAAATTGTGAAAATGTCTAGCATTAAATATTCCAGCAGCAACAAGGTGATCAGTCATTGAGTCCCTGCAGTCAAAGGTCCTGGAAGATGTGTATGAGCGCTAATATGAGTGATGAAAAAAGGGTGCATTCTACTCCTAACTGCTGTTTACAATTGGGTAAATGAAGTAATCAATTGCTTATCTGTGTGGAATCGTAACTGAGCATTTTCAATTAATTGTGTGGAATGAACCACATGTGAAGAATCAGAAATCAGATTAATAGGCACATCAAAAGCAGTCAATACATCAATTACAGCTACAAGCTCCACTTTTTGAGTTGAAGCATAGGGTGTCCGGAAAATCTTACCTTTCGAGAAAGAACAAGAAGCTTTACCATTACTAGACCCATCTGCGAAGACATTTTCAGCACCTTCAATTGGTTTAAATTTAGTTATTTTAGGGAGAATCTAATTAGTTAGTTTTAAAAATTGGAAGAGTTTCATTTTTGGAAAATGGTTATAGAGAATATCCACAAAGTCAGCTAAATGGATTTCCCAAGTAAGATTACTTATAAAAGCCTGTTGTATTTGTGCTTTTTTAAAAGGGATAATAATTTTTCCAGGATCATATCCATGTAATTTAACAATCCGAGTTCTCCCATTTCCTGTCACAGCAGCAATTTGATCCAAATAATGAGTCAAAGTCTGTGAATTAGTACGTGGAAGAAAAAGCTACTCTACAGGATCTTGCTCTTGAACAATAACAACAGTAGGTGAATGGTAAGTTGAAAAAAAAAAAGGCAAATCTAGAGTCTTCTCTGGGTTTGTTTTATTTATTTGAGTCTTATGCACTGTTTCTCAGTTAGCTGTAACTCTGCCTCAGCCTCGTTTGTTAATTGCCAAGGGCTAGTGAGATTAGGATCTCCTCTAAGGATAGAAAATAGATTACTCATGGCATAGGTAGGAATGCCTAGAGCAGGTCATATCCAATTAATGTCCCCTAGTATTTTGAAAGTCACTTAATATTTTCAATTGATCTTTAGGTATGGTTAGTTTCTGTGGCACTATTGTAGTTTCATTTACTAGGGTCCCTAAGTAGGAGTAAGGAGTAGTAGTTTGAATTTTGTCAGGAGCTATAATTAAACCAGGATGAGAAATAAAATTTTGCAAGTGATTATAACATTGAAGTAATATTTCTCGAGTGGGGGCAGCATGAACTATATCATCCATATAATGAATAATGTAACACTGTGAAAATTTTTTACAGATAGGTTCAATTGCTTGCCCTACATAAGTCTGGCAAATTGTTGGACTGTTTAACATGCCTTGTGGCAACACTTTCCAGTGAAAATGCTTAGCAGGCTGCAGGTTGTTTACCGCAGGAATTGTAAATGCAAACCATTCACAGTCTTGCTCAGATAAGGGGATAGTAAAGAAACAGTCTTTTTTTTTTTTTTGAGATGGAGTCTCCCTCTGTCGCCCAGGCTGGAGTGCAGTGGCCAGATCTCAGCTCACTGCAAGCTCCGCCTCCCGGGTTTATGCCATTCTCCTGCCTCAGCCTCCCAAGTAGCTGGGACTACAGGCGCCCGCCAACTCGCCCGGCTAGTTTTTTGTATTTTTTAGTAGAGACGGGGTTTCGCTGTGTTAGCTAGGTTGGTCTCGATTCCTAACCTCGCGATCCACCCGTCTCGGCCTCCCAAAGTGCTGGGATTACAGGCTTGAGCCACCGCGCCTGGCAAAGAAACAGCCTTTTAAATCTATGACTATTAAAGGCAAATTTTTCAGAATCATAGCAGGAGAAGGCAATCTTGGCTGTAACGCCGCTATAGGTTGTATAACTGAATTAATGGCCCTTAAGTAAGTTAACATTCTCCATTTACCTGATTTTTTTTTAATTATGAAAACTGGAAAATTCCAAGGGGAAAATGTTGGAGTTATGTGTCCTTTTTCTAATTGTTCAGCAACTGAATCCTCTAAAGCCTCCAGTTTCTCTTTACTTAGTGGCCATTGTTCTATCCAAATCTGTTAACCATTATAAACATATAGGTTCTGAAGGCTTAACAATGGCCACCATCAAAAACGATATCCTAAACCTTGGCAGGACTTTGTCTTTCCACTTGAAGTGGTTCCTTCCAACCTTGCAATGTTTTTCCTATTCCCATACCAGGGACATACCCCATTTCATGCATCATCTGTTGACTTTGAGGGCTATATAATTGTTCTGGAATTATAACTTGTACTCCCCATTGTTGTAAGAAATCTCTTCCCCATAAATTTATAAGTACAGAAGTTATAATTAGTTGAATAGTACCAGGTTGTCCATCGGGCCCTTCACAATGCAAAATGTAAAGTAACTACTGTGATATACTTCAGGGACTTTACCAACTCCAACTATGTTAAATTGAGTGGGTTGAATTGGTCATGCGGACGGCCAGTGCTGTAGAGAAATGATTGAAATGTCCGCTCCTGTATCTACCAAATCTTTAAATTTATTTCCCTGAGTAGTTATTTCACAGGTAGGGCATTTATCAGTAATTTGATTCACCCAATAAGCTGCTTTGCCATGTTTATTTGTGCTTCCAAATCCTCCTATTCATTTAGTTTCACTTTTCCCCATTTCTACATACAGCACCATCAGGAGCTGTGCTATACTCTTTTCTGGCTCTGCTTTCCAGGGAATAGAAGTAGATATAACAATTTGAATTCCCCCATTGTAATTTGAATCAATGACTCCTGTACGTACTTGCACTCCTTTTAAATTTAAACTAGATCTATCTAGAAGTAATCCTACCATCCCTGCTGGCAAGGGTGCACAGACTTCTGTTGTTACTTTTTGCAGGGGTTCCCCAGGCAAAAGGCTCACAGCTTTTGTGCAGCATGAATCTACTGCAGCACTACCGCCTATGGCAGGGGACAGGCATTGTACAGGAGTGAGGAAATGGCCTGAGCCAGAAATGCCCCAGTTTAGAATGGGGTCCGGGACAGGACCCTCATGGCATTTCCTGAAATCGGGTTCCCATCTTTAGCAAACTTTAGAGTGACACTGATTAACCCAATGTTTTCCTTTTTTGAATTTTGGACATATTCCAGCCTCAGCAGTTTCCTTTCTTCCCTCAACTGGTGGCCTGACTCGTTGTTTTTTTTCTACATTCTTTTTTAGTAGGGCCATGCTTTACGCAGTTAAAACAAGCTCCAGGAAACTGAGTATTTCTTTTATCCACTCTCAGTCCTGCCATTGCCTGTGCTAGCAGAGTAGCCTTATGCAGATTATCTCTGATACCATCACAGGCCTTAATATAATCAACTAAATGTGCTTTCCCTCTAATAGGATGTGGAGCAGCCTGGCACTCGGGATTAGCACTGTCAAAAGCTAATAACTGCAACACTATATCCTGAGCAGCTGAATCTGCAACCACTTTTTTTTTTTTTTTTTTTTTGAGACGGAGTCTCGCTGTGTCGCCCAGGTTGGAGTGCAGTGGCGCGATCTCGGCTCACTGCAAGCTCCGCCTCCCGGGTTCACGCCATTCTCCAGGCTCAGCCTCTGAGTAGCTAGGACTACAGGCGCCCGCCACCTTGCCCGGCTAGTTTTTTGTATTTTTAGTAGAGATGGGGTTTCACCATGTTAGCCAGGATGGTCTTGATCTCCTGACCTCGTGATCCACCCGCCTCGGCCTCCCAAAGTGCTGGGATTACAGGCTTGAGCCACCGCGCCCGGCCTGCAACCACTTTTTTAAGAGATTCCTGTAACTGAGCTATAAAATCGGCATATGGTTCTTTTGGTCCCTCTTTTACAGCACTAAAGGAAGGGTATTGTTCTCCTCCTGAAGTGGTTTTTTCCCAAGCTCCAATGCACACGCCTCTAAGCTGCTCTATGGCATCATCCTGCATGACCACTTGTGTATCTAAACCAGCCCAGCCGCCAACCCCCAAATGTTGGTCTACAATTATGTTAATTTGAGATTGGGCCTGGGCATCGTGAGCAGCCTGAATGGAAGCTTCATCTGCCCACCAAGTTTTAAATTGTAAGAACTGAGCAGGAGTCAGGCAAGCTCGACTAAGAGCATCCCAGTCATTAGGAATCATCCGGCTGGAAACAGCAATGTTCTTTAACAGTCCCATGACAAAAAGAGAACCTGGTCCATACTGATTAATAGCTTGTTTAAATTCTTTGAGCAATTTAAAAAGGAAAAGGCTCAAATATTTCCCTGTTGATTTGGGAGTATATCCTAACAGGGAACTGCCAAGCCTCTATATCACCATCTTGTATAGCTAGCTGAATTCCTGCCTGAATAGAGCTGAGAGTGGTTGCTTGAGGTGCTGCTCAAACAGTCACTGGGGCAACTATTTCTTGCTCAGTGTCCCCCAGAAAAGAAAGATCCGGAGGGTCAGGCCACTCTTTTTCTTCAAAATAATGAGGGGGTGCAAAAGGGTAGGGACAAACCTCTCCCTCCTTTGCCACTTTAGCTTCAGTTGGCAAGCAAACCTGCTCTGTCACCTCTTCTGTTACTTTGTTATACTCTCCTTCCTCCTCTTCATTAGTATGAAAAGGTTCCATGGTGGAATGAACCAGAACCTACACTTGTCTCACTGTTACCCTGATGTTTCTTAGCTCCCCTTCTTACTCACCATGGGGATTGCTTAAGAGTACTTGGGTGTCCTCCCGTGTAGTTCCATGTTCTCCAACCGTTGCTCTGGTGACCCTTCAACCTAGGTTCAAGCCCCATGCATGGGCACTGCTTGCTGAGACCAGCTTGGTCATGGAGACCGTAACCCAGCAATGCTACAAGAAGTAAAGATATACACACAGAAATATAGAGTGTGGAGTGGGAAATTAGGGGGCTGACAGCCTTCAAAGCTGAAAGCCACAAACTCAGTTTTACCTATATATTTATTGACAGCAAGCCAGTGATAAGCTTTGTTTCTATAGATCATAGATTAACTAAAACAGTAAACAAAAGGATGGGCTCTGGCTAGTTATCTGCAGCAGGAACATGTTCTTAAGGCACAGATCGCTCATGCTATTATTTGTGGTTCAAGAATGCCTTAAGCAGTTTTCCACGCTGGGTGGGCCAGGTGTTCCTTGCCCTCATTCTGGTAAACCCACAACCTTCAGCGTGGGCGTCATAGCCATCACGAGCATGTCACAGTGCTACAGAGATTTTGTTTATGTCTAGTTTTGGGGCCTGTTTATGGCCAGATTTGGAGGTCTGTTCCCAACAACTTAGCTAACAATATTTAATTAATTTCATATATCTATAATTCCCCCCTAAACATTTTTGATAACATAACTTTGTAACATATAATTTTAGCTCTCAAATTTTGTTGAGGAGGATGCCATAACCCAGAGAAAAGTTTCAAACCAAGATCACAAAAGTGGTGGCATAGCTAATTACTGTTAAAGATAAGACTCTGGTCTCTAAATTACAAACCAAAATATTTTATATTACAATGCATTGTATCTGACTGCAGCTAATAACTAGTTTAAAAACCCAAAACAAGAAAGTTCAACAAAACTTGCTCATTCAATGTAACTATGAATCGCACTTATTTAGGAAATTTTAGTGCTGTTCTATTCCATCACCTTTTATTTCACTGACCATTGAAACACTAGCAAATCATATAATTTTTGAGAATAGGGTGCTTCTTTGAGTTATAAAAGACTAAATATGTACATTGTCCTCAGAGCATATGTAAAATAACAGGCCATAAGTTTGTTCCCTGAGTTTAATTTAACCTTTTACTGACATCATTTCATAAAGACTCATTTTATCACTCCATAGTATAAATGTTTTATCCAGTATTAAATAACAGGGCTTGCTGGTATTAATACTGTGTTTTAAATATATTTGGTTGTTTACTTAGGTAAGAATATTTGATACATTTCATGTATCTATAATTCATCACTAAATATTTTTGATAAACTTACCTGTGCTCCCATAAATGTTATGTTCTGATCCATTATTTCCCTACTGTATAGTTCTCTTCATTGTTAAGCTTATTATATAAGGAGGAAAACTTGCAATTTTCACTATTCCATTTGGATGTTCCATCACAAATTACTTTTCATGACATATAAAATGTCTGGTAACCTTCAGAAGTTTTGCTTTTGTTGAAAATTTATCATTATTTTCCCAAAATTTATTTTGCTCACCTTATCAGATCATTTTAACTGTTCCTCAGTCCACCATCTATCCTATTGAGTATAAGTCATACCTTTTCAACATAGCAATGTTGAAATATGTTTTAAGCCTGTAGAGAATAAACCATGTTTTGCCTATCATTTTCATCTTAGGAGAATTCTAAAAGTTTGAGAATCTGCTTTTATGTAAAGCAGATTATGTAAAATATTTACACAAGCAATATTATAGCAATATAAAATGTTAAAAAAAATCTAGCTCTATTCTCATCATTCTGACAAGAAAATTTTAATTTTATAATTGTTTTTTCCTAAAAGAGTATGATTTACACACTGGTAATTTGTGAAGAAGGCAGGCCTGACTCTTTCCTAGATTTTATTCTTCAGGGAAATGAAATATTGAAGGAAACAGGAGAATCAGTCTTTTCTGTTTTCCCTTAATACCGCCTTTCTTTTGGATTATACAAATCTCTTTTTCACTGTTTAATCCTAATCATGGTGACTAGTTAGCATGTCAGTTATTGCTTTCTGAATATTGTCTTATTTTGGCTTATCTGTAAAAGCAATATTCTACAAGGTACTAAGGATTGGTGAGTTTTCTAACCATTATTTCACCAGGTTTTTTTAAAATGAAAAACATTCTAATATTTATATGCAAATTCAAAAAATCTAGAATAGATAAATGATTTTGAAGAAGAAAAATGTTGAAAAACTTAAACTCCTTGCTTTCAAATTACTGCCTAGTATTGGTGCAAGTATGAAAATATAGATTAATGGGACAGAAGAGAGTCCAGTAATAGATCAATATATATTCATAGATACATATATACACACACAAATACATGCACACAATTGGAACTATTTGAAAAAGGTGCCAAGTTTGAATAACGTAGAAAGAATAGCCTTTCTAATAAGTGGTACAGAAAAAAATAGATATGTATATACAAAAATAAAAATTATAGACCATTGTTTCTCAAACTTTCTGTATGTCACCTTTCGCATAAGTAATTTTTAGCCTTTTTTTTTCTTTTTTACTTAATCATTCCCTAAATTGTGAGAAATGAAGTATTATACTGACCTTGCCACTAGGGAAGCTCAGAGCCTGGTAAGATTATACAGGATTTAATGAATTCTATTCCTTTTTAGAATACTATTCGGCCATATTCAAAAGTCCTCAGAAAAAAAAATTTGATTTAAATACAGTCCAGTACAGACACCATTACAGATTTTCAGAAGTCTATGGCTTAGGCTGAGTCACTCAGCCTTACAATCTATTTGCACAAATGATTTCAAAAGTGTTTCAATCTGGAACACAAGCCTTAGATCTAAGGAAATCAAATAATGGTGTTCAGCGGAGATTGCTGGAGTCTTAGATCTAAAGCTGCCCAATGGGGCTGGTTGTTATATACTTAGTGAAAGTAAATTGCTCAAATATTACTTAGAGTAGGAGGAGAAAAGACTGCTTTCTCCAAGGAAGAGCATCAGATAATGCTGGGTAATATAAAAAACAGTAAATAAATAACTGAGTTGTGACAAACTAGCTCAGAAGAGTTTATTGATAAATTGGAAATGGCATACTCAAGAGTATTTAACACAGGAAATTTCTGGAGCAATTGATTATCCAGGTACCTCACTGTCTTGTAGTCAATGATAGAGCCTTAGGATGGTCAGCCTGCTGCTTTCGCTGTGTAGTCTGAATTCATCCCAGCCAAACCAAAACATGCTACTTTGTTAAGCGATGGGTGTTCCTGAATTCAAAGTCATGTACGGTGACAAACTTGCAGCTGATGAAATTCTAGTGGAAGAAATGAAGATACATCTACAAAATGGACAGAGATAAAGGTCTTAAATGTGCTTAGCAATTAGGCTACTGCATAAGAAACATATTTGGATATTGACCAATTAAGCAGAAGTCAATGACATTGTGACGTGTTTAGGCAAATTAGTTTTAAAATTAAAAAAAACAGCAACACTCATTCTCTTGTAGAAGACTCATTTAAGAAAGTTCCTATGGAAATCAAGTTGTGTCAAAGATATGCACCCCATAAAGATCCAGTTGTTAGCTCAGATGAGAATTGGAATCCTGATGAAAGTACTTGATTCAGATCAGCACAATTAATTAACTTGCTTGATGAAATGACAAACATTGGTTTGCTCTATCCATGCAGAGAGAGAGTGAATGACAACACATTCTTTTGCACTTGAAACCGCTAATGTAGTGAAGACTGTACTTAATATTTGCAGGGAGGGAAGAAGGATACTGCTAAAATTTGGTAAAGATAGCTTTAGCAGAATTCCTTTAGATTATGGTTAACAAGAAGATGCCCTAGGAAGTTCTTATCTAAAAGTGTTTCAATCAAATCTATTTAGAGTGTACTCTTTAAATGGCTTAAGGTAAATTAACTTTATGAAATGCAACCTGCTGGAGAATGGCGTCGTTCACCTAGACTCTCTACTTCCAAATGAAATCACTTCCTCTGAGATAATATGTGATCTACACATAGTGCTCTTCCCTTACTCTGAAAACAAAACATGTTTATAATATCTACAATTGTTACAGGCCTTTGTGCTAATTAAGAATAGATAGCAGGCCGGGCGCGGTGGCTCAAGCCTGTAATCCCAGCACTTTGGGAGGCCGAGACGGGCGGATCACGAGGTCAGGAGATCAAGACCATCCTGCCTAACACGGTGAAACCCCGTCTCTACTAAAAATACAAAAAAACTAGCCGGGCGAGGTGGCGGGCGCCTGTAGTCCCAGCTACTCGGGAGGCTGAGGCAGGAGAATGGCGTGAACCCGGGAGGCGGAGCTTGCAGTGAGCTGAGATCCGGCCACTGCACTCCAGCCCGGGCGACAGAGCGAGACTCCGCCTCAAAAAAAAAAAAAAAAGAATAGATAGCAAATATTTTGGTATCTCTTTTATCCTGTTTATTTATTAATTTTCTTTCTTTCTTTTTTTTTTTTTTGAAACAGTATATCCAGTATATGTCACCTAGGCTTAAGTGCAGTGGTATGATCACAGCTCACTGCATCCTTGATCTCCTGGGCTCAAGCAATTCTCCCACTTCAGCCTCCAACTTCAGCCTCCCACCTCAGTCTCTCAAGTAGCTTGGACTACAAGCCTGCACCACCCCACCAGCCTAATTTTTTTTTTTTTTTTTTTTTTTTTTTTGGTATAGTCAGAATCTCACTGTGTTGCCTAGAGTGGTCTTGAACTCCTGGGCTCAAGTGATCCTCCTACTTCAGCTTCCCGAAGTGCTGGGATTTCAGATGTGAGCCACTACATCCAGCCATCTTTATTTTTAAACCTACTTATTTGAAAACTATTTGAGTTGGATGTTATTAGTATACCAGTATACATAATTAATATCAAATAACAATATAGTGTAGTATATTAATACTATTTATTATCATCTTCAAAATTCCCCATCATGAATCTATATGCATATAATAGCTAAGTTTACAAGTACAAGAATGAATGAACTAGACAAAATCTCTGTTTTCATGGAGCATTAAATCTAGGGGAATAGGCACAAATAGATGATAGATATTGGTAGATAGATAACTAGATACACAGAGTAAGATAGTGATTGATCTATGAAGAAAGATAAAGCAGGATAAGGGATTGGAAAGTGATTTTGTGTTTATTTAGATGGAGTTATCAAGGAAGACTTTTCCTAGGTGCTTCAGACATATTGAACTAACAGCTATAAAGCCACAAAAATCTCTGAGGAAGAGAATCCAAATAGAAAGACCAAAAAGTATAGAGATCTGACATGGAAGGAAGGGCATTCATGTGGTTAGAAACTTGTGAATGAGACAGAAAGTGGTAAACAAAACCATGTAATCTCATTTTTTATCTTCTACTCACACTTCTTCAAAGTTCCAATGTAATTCTTCTTTAACATTATAGCTACAAAATCCCTAGAAATGTTCCCAGAGACTTTTATTTATTCAAGTGGGAATTTTTTCAATGTGTTTTCACATCTGAGATGAGAGTTATTAACCAGAGCAACTGAGAATGTTGACTTCATGGTTTAGAATTAGCCAGGCTCTGCTATTTATCAAATGCCAGATATATTCTTGTTTAATTTCATTTACTTTGGATGCAAGAATGTGAATATTCCATAGTTTCTGCCTCATTATTGTTTTTTTTTCTCCTAATATCTTGCTAACCTTGTTCACGTTCTCTGATTATATTGACTTAGTATAATTTATTGCTAATAACTGAAGAGTATTTCCAAGTATACATAGCCACATATTTATACCTTTAAAATTCATTTCAATTTCTAAACCAATGATATACTAGGTATTGATGTAGGCCTGTCTTGTTAAATTCTTGATTTGGTTTCTCCCTTTTCACATCAAAGACCTAAAATGATTGTTTCTGAAATAATATTAATCCAAATTATTTGTTATAAAAATAAAATATCTTTCTATATTTCAAACTGCTTTGAAAAATTATACACTCACTTGAATGCTCATACTAATGTGATTTTGTAATTGCCACATAAAATTAGTATGATATAATTTTGTAGTTTGATTCAATTACCTAGTGAGATAATATCAATTGACTCACTGTTTTTATTTCAGTTCTGTTTTGAAACTTGACTTACTTATTAATATAATGTAGGACAACTGCATTCTCTTCATTGCTGATAAGAATAACTGTGGGTGATGACATGTACAATGTATATCCATTACAACTAGAAACTGATAAAAAACAATATAGTGAGAGATAAAACAAAATTTCCATGATCTGTTTTTGCTAGCGAGTGTTAAAGCTGGACACGGTGGCTCACGCCTGTAATCCCAGCACTTTGGGAAGCCAAGTCAGGCAGATCACCTGAGGTTGGGAGTTCGAGACCATCCTGATGAATATGGAGAAACCTCGTCTCTACTAAAAACATAAAATTAGCCGGGCGCGGTGGCACAAGCCTGTAATCCCAGCTACTCGGGAGACTGAGGCAGGAGAATCACTTAAACCTGGGAGGCAGAGGTTGTGGTGAGCCAAGATTGTGCCATTGCACTCCAACCTGGGCAACAAGAGCGAAACTTTGTCTCAAAAGTAGAATACATGTTTTGCCACAAGGTGAGGATGGACAATTTAGATGCTGCCACAGAGCATTAGTAATAACTTTGGCTGATATTGGGCCACAGGTGTATGCATTTTTTTCTCTGTCCACTTCACTCTTACTGCTTTCTTTTTTGTTCTTCTTTTTATTCCAGTGTTGACTTAGTCTTGTATGTGATGCCAATATATGTTGGTACTTAGAATTTAGAAACTTTCGAGATTATGTAATCAATTAATAATGTTGGGGAACTGACTAATTAGTTACTTCCAGCACTCAACACTTTAACTAAGACTGGAAATTATAAGGATATTATGTTTCTTTCCAGGAGTAAGTTTACTGTTTATAAATTATGTTGTTATTTTAAGTCTGAATTTACTTTTAGTTCTTAAATTAGTAAATGTATCTCTTCTGCCTTCCTTTAAAATGTCAATTACAAACGATGTATATTAGTCCTTTATACTACCTATACCTATTATGAAAAATATCTTCCAAAATAAAGAGAATTTATTTCACATACAAGAGCTTTCTAACATGCTCTCTCTGCAAGGCTAATTCATACCTTTTCTCTATTTTTCTTCGGATATTGTTAACCACACTTTCATTCTTAGGACAACTTTCAGTGGATTATATAATTTGAATAGTACACTAATTCTAAGCTTTACTCTTTCTGGAGTCTTCTTTTTTCTGCCATATTTCTGTAGGAAATGATGAGTATTACGGACCTCCTTTTATATTTTAACTTCAGTTCCAGGCCAACTGCCTTCACAATGATTATGTTTGGTTACCAAAGCATCATTAAAAACTCAACATAATTAAAAATCACCAATTTTATTTTTCAGTTCCCCAAATCTTCCTAATCTGAACTTCAGAATTATCATGAATATGATGAACATTCTCCCTTATTACTGTCATTGCCGCCACACTAGCTCTGACTTCCATCATTCAATGTGCAGTATCACAGCAATTGCACTCTTGAAGGCCGATATGACCCCTGGTTATTTGTTTTGCCTCAAACTTCCTACCTTATATTTTACTCTACTTTCCATTGCATTGCTTTCTATGTACAAATCTCATTTATTCATCCACCTTTAATCTGTAGTTTTTATTTTGGGGAATAAGAAGACAATGCCTAGTGTCAATAATGCCAATGATGAGCCAGGTTAAATGGAAAATGTGTACCTATGATTTTCATTTATATATTCCCAGAGTAAAAGAACAAAATAGAAAGAAACCTGATATTTGTTTGGTACATAGTATGTGTTAAGCAATGTGCCAAAATTTTTGTTGACAATATTCTTCTTTTAAATTTAAAGTGACCAGTGAAAATACTTGCTTGTGTTGGTAACTTATTGTATGGTACCTCCAAAGGACAAAGTAAAATCTAGGGTTCACCTGGAGATAAGCTTATTGTACATGATTTTATATTGTCCATTTGTATTTATGCCACATTGTTTTAGTACATGTTCCTAGTATAATTTGTAGTGAATCTCTATGGAAGAAATGAATGGTGTCTCCTTGTTTTCATATATCTAAATTATAAAGGTGTATAATGTGTATAATGTATATAATGTATAATGATGTTCATATACTAGAATAAACTAGAAACCCTACCACAGGAATAATAATAGCAAAAGCTCATATAGTTTTTATTGTGCAATATACACTATTCTAAGTTGTAGTTCATGCATTAACTAATTTTACAACAATTCTTTGTGATAAGCAATGTTATCATCCACATTTTTGAGATAAGAAAACTGAGTCACAGAAAGGTTGACTTTTCGGGCGGGCGCGGTGGCTCAAGCCTGTAATCCCAGCACTTTGGGAGGCCGAGACGGGCGGATCACGAGGTCAGAAGA
Source organism: Trachypithecus francoisi (assembly GCF_009764315.1). Taxonomy (NCBI): domain Eukaryota; kingdom Metazoa; phylum Chordata; class Mammalia; order Primates; family Cercopithecidae; genus Trachypithecus; species Trachypithecus francoisi. The sequence goes on from NW_022681454.1 coordinate 68,389,483, forward strand.
TCGAGACCATCCTGGCTAACACGGTGAAACCCCGTCTCTACTAAAAAATACAAAAAAAAAAACTAGCCGGGCGAGGTGGTGGGCGCCTGTAGTCCCAGCTACTCAGGAGGCTGAGGCAGGAGAATGGCCTAGACCCGGGAGGCGGAGCTTGCAGTGAGCTGAGATCCGGCCACTGCACTCCAGCCTGGGTGACAGAGCGAGACTCCGTCTCAAAAAAAAAAGAAAGGTTGACTTTCTATAACTTGTCCAAGGTCATATAGCAAACAGCTGGTTGAACTATTATTCAAACACAAGCAGTGTGACAGCAAACCTTGCATTCTTAATTTATGGTTTACAAGCACGGAGAGGATCACGGGGATAAAAAGGATAGATGCTTACCGTGCCTTTCACCTGGAATAATTCAGGATTATGATACTTTATACCCAAGGTGTGCTTTATGGGACAATCAGGCAATTGTCTGAGGACATCCTTCTATGGGATTAGAGATTAACCACAAGGTAAATAATCATTATTTAGTTTTTCAAATTAAAACAAAGAAAATTTATACGATTGAGCCAAGTATTTCCCAAAGCTAAATGGACCAATAGAAGGAATGCTCAAGTTAGGAAGAAAACATAGGAAAGGAACAAAAGTCCACTGTCAAATTTTAAGTATTATTTGCTGTACATCATGTGGTGTCCTTGAGATTTGCCAGTGTAATCTGGAAGCAAAAATGGAGTAATTGCCTGGCCTTGTAGTAGGCATATAAATGACATAAGGAATTTACCTATATTGGTTGAAATACAATCACTCTTGAAAAATAATTATTTATTCCACCTCTCTATTTAATACCTTGATGAAATCATAAAAATAAATATAATTCATGGCCGGTCGTGGTGACTCATGCGTGTAATCCCAGCACTTTGGGAGGCCGAAGCAGGTGGATCACAAGTTCAGAAGATTTAGACCATACTGGCCAAAATGGTGAAACTCTGTCTTTACCAAAAATACAAAAATTAGCTGGACGTGGTGGCACGCACCTGTAGTTTAAGCTGCTTGGGAGACTGAGGCAGGAGAATCACTTGAACCTGGGAGGGGGAGGTTGCAGTGAGCCAAGATCATGCTACTGCACTCCAGCCTAGGGTCAGAGCGAAATTCCTTCTCAGAAAAAAAAAAAAAAAAATATATATATATATATATATATATATACACACACACACACACACACACGTACACACATACACTATGTATAATTACATAAATTTTTATATTTATATAAATTAAATTTTATATAAATTAAGTTTATATTTATAGAAATTATATAAATTTTCATACATAATTATAATATATATTATGTATGTGTAATTCAATTGCCACAGGGATAATTTTAATGCAGACTGATAAGTAATACCTAGGATACTAAAATATATTTTTTGGGTAGCATATAGGGTGAAGATAGCAAATACAAATAGTGAGCCTTGATTATTTTCTATGTTGTTTTTCGTTCATTTATTCAAACATTTTATTCATTTTATAAACAAAAGTTCATTGAATATTTTTAAGCACATTTTGTGAGATATTGTTACTAAATGGTTACATCCCTTATCACTGTGGAAGTTGTAATTATTAGTTATTAGTTTTCATATTTGAAGATGCAGTTTAATGACACTTTAAAATGGTGTCAAATTCATGTGAATTCTTCTAAAAAAAGAGAAAGACCTTAATTTATTTTTGAAATCACATCTATTTTAAGGTAATTTTTCCAGAAGAATATTGCTTAAAAGTTTACCATTATTGTCTCTCTTCCTAGACCAATTAACTATGATGGAGAAAACAGCCGTGCTGTAGAAATGGGCTAGCTAAACTACTTTTGGAATAAACATTACATCTACCTTCTCTGACTTGCTTGTTTAAAACAAAGATTTCTTTGCTACCTAATTTAAAATGATAATTTCTTAGATGCTTGGAAAACCAATAATTAAAGTTGTATTTCAGCAGAAGGTTCATTAACTTAGACAAAAAGAGATAAAAGTAAATGTGCTTACTACAGTTGGTTCAATTTTATCACTAAAATAGTTCAATCTACTGAATTTTTGAAGCTAATGTTTAAGGCAGTATCTTATTTTGGGTAAATATTTATTGGTTTTATGATGAAATCAGTGCAATTATACAGATTTAGGCTGAGTATTTGCAAAGACCAGATAAAGAGAATGGCTAATTAAGAAAAAGACACACAGAGAAAGAAACAATTGGAAAAGGACAAAACAAATTTAAAGCATGGTGGAAAATTACAAAATGAGAACAAATAAATAAATGTAAGTGTAAACACATACGAAAGGAGAAATCAAATAGGCACAAAGACAGAAGATCCAAAGAAATTACCTTGTGGAATTACTTTTGTGCTCTCAACTCTCAAGATTCAGGTTTCTGAGGAGCAAGTTTGAATTATCTGTCTTTGATAATCTCAATGCCTTCACTCTTCATTTTATTTAGGATTAAAATCATCCACCCACACAAAAGAGCAGAGTGCTATATAGTTTAGCTTTTTGTTATGATTGCCTTTTCTTGGTATTGGGAAAACACTCAAGATACATGATCTAAGAAGTTATTCTGATTTTTACACAAAATGGTGAAGGAGAAATCAGGTTATTTTTATTTTGATCTTGGATCTTCCATTGATATAACATGTATATATCAGATGAAGACTTTAAATTCCTTCTCTTACACTCAATTTTAACTAACTACACAATATTTTCTTAAGTATGGAACAACTTTTTGGAAATCGATGGTATTTATTTACTATTTATATAATTCTTTAAATATACGCATTTTCTATATTTAAACCAATAATTTCTTTTACTGTTAGAAATCAGAGAAGAGTGTTATACACAAATGAACCCTAAAACCAGCAAAATACGGTTATTAGTTAACATAAATACGCATTCATTTTTTAAAAGCAGCATATCTGACATCATCAATAGTAGTAGACAGAACAATACCCACACCTCAACAGAAAAGAATAGTTACTTTTGCCTTCAGCCAGAGTGAAAATCTTCATAATTTTTGGGACACTGGGTAGAGATCTAAGAAGTATTTTGAAATACTCCGTATTGATGAAAATTTGCACTAGAGTAAAAACTCTGTACCCTAACAACAGATTTTAAAGAAAAGACTCAAAAGGGTGTGAACTAGGTCAGAGAATTAAGCTCAATAATATTCTGGAGGATACAGAATTATCTAGTGCCAACCAAGCTATAATTCAAAATATCTAGCATCACATTAAACATTAGCAGGCATACAAAAATTCAAGTCCATAATTATGAGAAAAAATAACCAAATGAAATCAACCCAGAAATAACAGGGATTACAGAAGTAGTAGACAAAAACCTTGAAACAACTATTACGTATGATAAATTCATTAAGCAGAAGGCCATTAGCCAGAGGCTATAACTTTAGTTTGGGTTTCTACATAACAATCTGCAATCAAATTTAGTACTTAAATAAACCAAAAACTAATTTAGGAGTATAACAAACAGCTGAGTTCCAGCCAATCAGAAGTGGTCAGGTTTCAGCAAATGTCAGACAGCCAACTCATCACACTATGCCCAAATAAGACAGATGACTAGGTTTGGCCAATTTGATGACTTTTCTACTTTGCTTCTGTTTCTGACCTTTGAAAAGTTCTTTGTTCACACTGCAGGGCAGCTCTCTCTCGACAGTTTCTAATTCTGAGTGTTGCCCAATCATGAATTGTTTTTTGTTCAAATAAACTCTGCTAAATTTAATTTGTGTAAAGTATTTTCTTTTACTCTAACTTCATGCCATATATTTAAAAAGCTAGATACTTGTTAAACACTTAAAAATCCAAATAGAACAATTACCAAAAAAGCTACAATGTCTGAAAATACACTGAGTAGGATTAACAGCAAAATAGATATTGCTAAAGAATATTGAGAAGATTTGTGCATTAATACATTTGAAAATATATATAGCAAGGGAAACTGCAAAAACAGAAAAAAAAAAACAGAAGAGAAAAAATATTGAAATAAAATGAGGAGAATATTAGTGAGCTCTGGGAAAGTTTCAAGTGGCTCATATATTTGTGACTGAAGAATTCAAATGAGAAAAGGAAAAAAAGGAAAATAGGAAGAATTTGATATTTTCTAAATTTAAATTAACTATAAAGCAGAAAATCAAAGGAGGAAAATGTATGTGGCTGACATACATTTTCCTCTGTCAGAAGCGGAAAGTAAAAGTATGTTATTTTAAGATTCTTATACTATAGCGCTATAACGTAACTTGAAAATGGATTATGATACATGAAAGATATAAATGATAAATTATAAATCAACTGCTAATATTAGCAAAATAATTTTAACTAAATATCCAACAAAGTAGATAAAAAAGAGTTATAAAATACTCAAGCCAAAGGAGGAAGAAAGAGAAAGATAAACAGAGAAAGGTGAAGACAAGTACAAATTATGTAACTGTATGGTATATTTACATCCAAACATCAATAGTAAGACTGAAAGTAAATAATCTAAACACCCCGATTGAAAGGAGAGATTATACAATAGATACAAATTTCAAGAGTCAATTATATGTTGCCTATGAGAAACCAATTTTAAATATAAAATATAAACAGATGAAAGATAAAAATATAAAAAAGATATCTTATGATTATACTAATTAAAAGGAAGCTGTGCTGGCTAAATGAATATTGAATTTTTTTTCAGAGAAAAGTGGTTTTCAGAGAAAAGTATTTTATGGGGGATATATTTTATGGGATCATTTTATTATGATAAAAGAGTCAATTTATCAAGAAGGTATATCAGTCCTAAATACTAGGCACCAAATAACAAAGTTTCAAAATTTATAAAGCAAAAAATTATAGAAATACAAGAAGAATTTTTTTTAATTAAAAAATATTTAGAATATTAAATATCCATCTCTAAATGATTCTTAAAATAAGTAGACAGAAAATCAGTATGGCTATAAAAGACTTGAGCAACTACATCAATCCACTTGACCTAATTAACTTTTATAGAACATTCTACTCAATAACTGAAAAATAACATGATGTTTAATAACTCATGAAAGATTTACCAAGGTAGAATACTTCATAGTCTACAAAGCAAATTTCAAGTAAATATAAAAATTAGCAAATCATACAGATTCTGCCCTCAGACATACTAGTTGAATTAGAATTTAATAGTAGAATGATATTTTGAAAATCTAAAAATATTAGTATTCAGAAACTTGATAACACAATACTAAATATTCCATGAGTTAAATATATAATTTAGAAAGAAATTTGAATTTTTTTGGACTGAATGAAAATAAAAACATGACATATCAATATTAGTGAAATATAAGTTAACAATAATTAGAGGTATAATTATATCACTAAATACCCATGTCAGAAAAAGAGAAAAGCTTCAAATCAACAACCTCAATTTCTATCTAATAAACTAGGAAAAAAGAGCAGATGAAACCAAAATAAACAGGAGAAAGGAAATAAAAAAATTGAAATATAAAACAGAAAAACAATAGAAAATACAATTATCCAAAGTTAACTTTTTTGAGAAGCTTAAAAATGACAACAAATCACTAGTCAGAGTTATCAGACAAAAATAGAGAAAAAACAAATTACAATATCAAAAATGAGACAGGTGTCATCACAACAGATTTACAAGTGTCATACAGAATTTTCATAAACAAATTTATTCTAATAAATTCAGCAAGTTACATTAAATAGACCAATTTCAAGAAAAACACATACCACTAAAATCCATTCCAGAAAATGGATAATATATATATCTTTATTTGCATTTATACTAAAACCAGTTTGTAGTTAAAATATGTTCACAAAGAAAACCTCAGAATCAGGTGACTTTATTGGAAAACTTTACCAAATATTTCAGAAAAAAAATAAGAGCAATTAACTTGACAAAGATAACAAAAGCCAAAACTTGCAAAAAATAAAAAGCACTGGCTCATGAAAACAGATGCAAGAATTCTTTAAAAAGAAAAATATAAATCCATTAATTTATAAAAAAGATAATACACCTTTACCAGGTGGGATGTATCCGAGAAATACTTAATCAGTTTAACATTTGTAAATTAGTGTCACTTACTCTATTGATAGAACAAAACAAAACAAACAAAAAAAATACAATCATTTCAATACATGCAGATAGAGCATATTTATCATTAGGTAAACTGATAGAAGCTGTGTTATTTCCCACAATGAAATATTACTAAGCAATAAAGTAGAAAATTATTTATATATACAATAACACAAGCAAATATCAAAAAGAAGAAAAAATATATATAAGCTATGATTCCATTGACATGATAGTCTAGCAAGTGTAAATAAATCTATAGTGAAGCGAGCAGATCAGGTGCTTCTCAGGCTTGTGTATACGTGTGGAAGGGAGGTGTGGATCAGGAAAAGAGGAAAGAGAAAGTAGCTATTATTAAGGGGTGAGAGAAAAATCTTTGTTGTGATGATATTTTCATCATCTTGATTGGGGCCATGATCCACACCTCCCTTTCACACGTATACACAAGCATGGGAAGCACCTGATCTGCTTGCTTCACTGTAGATTCATATGCTAAAACTTAGCAGATTCACACGTTTTACTTATTTGATAAAATTTAGCAAATAACAATTTCACATGAGTATATTCACATGCTAAAACTTAGCCAATTTTACACATTAAACATTTTCAATATATATATATTTATATATATGTTGACTATACATTAATAGCACCTTTTAGGAAATAACATGTTATTTTGTGACCAGTAGTCATTAAAAAAAAAAAAAAAACTGATAGAACTGAGATGAAATAGCAATTAATTTAGGTGTGTGATACTTGAAAGAGTAAGAGTTTCTTAGATCACTTAAAGTAATTAGTTGTTGTGTTTTTTTTTTTTTTAGCTAATGGTAAGAATTCTAAGTCCCAGTATTGAAAGCTTTATAAAAATGCAAACAGATTAATCATGCAAGCTGCTTTCATTCTTTCATATATTCAGACCGTCAGTTATTACTATGCACCAAGTATACATTTCTTACTGATGTAATATAACTGTAAAGAATAGTAATGTGTCCCAGTTCAATAAACATTACCTATTAGTAAATGGCAGAAAACAAAAAGAAAATAGATGGAGAGACAGATCAGAAAAAGGCTCCCTGAGAATGTGAATTATTGAAAAGTCACAGAGCAATTCACTTGGAAATTCCTTTTTCTTGTCCACAATGTCTTTACCATGGCAAGGACTTTTACCTGAAATTCTGAGAATGAATGTATTCTTCAGTCAGATTTTTCTTTTAAATGACATATTCATTAGTGTTAGAAGCAGTACTCTTCACAAATATAAACAGTTATGCAGTAAAACAAAATAAACAATTCATGCTAAGTGAAATAAGTAAAATGTCTAGATAGCTTTACGTCAGTTCAGGTCAGATTTTAGTGCCCCTGAGTTCAGGTAAGACCATTTTTTTACCAAAAAAGTCATGGAAAAACTATCTGTACTATTTTATTGAAGCCATCTTGGAAATGACTAGTTGTTGACGAGAGTATAATACAGGCTAACCATATTGAGACTAGGAAGAAAAAGATGAGTTTAAGGGATAGAGTAAAATAAAATACACAGATAATTAGTTCTACCTAGGCTATAAAAATACGTCTTAGAGGTAAGAGTAAGGCTCTGGAGCAAAATCAAACACACGTGAATAAAACAATCTGTTTCAAAACCTGTCTTCAGCATTAACAAAGCATGAAACTTGAGCAATTGACAAAAACCATCTAAAACTTAAATTAACTACCTGAAAGACGAATATAATAATATTGTTAAAGGAGACTAAATGTATTCAGAAATAAGGCTAAAATACGAGTGGTTATGCAGGAGCGCCAGCACATCCGTGAACTACTTAATTATTTAGGATATGTACTCTGTTCATTTCTTGCTTACTATTTATTAACGTCCTAGAATTAGTAAAGTTTCATGTTAATTTAGAAACTTTTGTTTGGTAGAAATGCAAATCATTTTGCTACAATAGGAAAGGTACTCAAAATTTACAGTTTATTAGCTTCTAGGATATTAACCACATTAACCAGTTTCATACCTAGCCTACCAATCTCACTCTAAGATTATTTTATTAAAATACTTATAACCATTCAAACCCTCAGATGTATTTTCAACCAACCTTACCATATGATTGATTCTGGTATGAATGAGTTGAGCAGAATATTTATACATACTAACTTTATATTTGTATGAGGTTCCGATTTTCAATATTTTGAAAATTACAGTTTTACAATACTAACATTGTAGGACTGGTTTGAGAATTAAATGAGATAAACTAGGAGAGGGGTAAATACTCAGTTACTTGGTATATATTTGTTTTATCATTATTATTATTTTCTTCTTTTTAGAAATTGACATAGAAAGTGCGTAAGGATACAATTGATGCACAAATGCACTTGTGAAATATGATATTAAAATAAGATTAAACTATGCTTAAACCTTCTTAGATATAAGAAGAAGTTCTGTAAGTTCTATACAGACTTTGGAAGAAAAAAACGGTGTTTTTTGAGGTGTGTGTGTGTGTGTGGTGTGTGTGTGTGTGTGATGGAGTTTCACTCTTGTCGTTCAGGCTGGAGTGCAGTGGCACAATTTTGTCTCAGTGCAACCTCCACCTCTTGAGTCCAAGAGATTCCCCTGCCTCAGCCTCCGGAGTAGCTGGAAATACAGGGGCCTACCACCACACCCGACTAATGTTGTTGTTGTATTTTTAGTACAGAGGGAGTTTCACCATTTTGGCCAGGCTGGTCTCGAACTCCTGACTTCCAGGTGATCTGCCTGCCTCGGCCTCCCAAAGCGCTGAGATTACAGGCAGGAGCCAACCCGGCCCATTGTAGTATTTCTTTCAGAAAACAACTCAGGACTGGGCGCCGTGACTAGTCCCTGTAATCCCAGCACTTTGGAAGGCCAAGGCGGATGCATCACCTGAGGTCGAGAGCCAGAGACTAGCCTGACCAACATGAAGAAACCCCGTCTCTACCAAAAATAGAAAATTAGCCAGTTGTGGTGGTGGGCGCCTGTAATCCCCTCTACACAGGAGGTTGAGACAGGAGAATCGCTTGAACTCAGGAGGCGGAGGTTACAGTGAGCTGAGACTGCGCCACAGCACTACAGCCTGGGGGACACAACGGGACACCTCAAAAAAGGAAACTCAGGAACTATATATAATTATGTCCATTTATAAATTGTATATAACTTCTACCATGAAGAATAGCTGTTAAGGTTCACCAGTCTCTAGAAAGCATTTTGCAATGTTTTTTATACCCAGACACAATTCTGAGGAAAGAAGGCAGAAAAAAATACTGATTTTTTTTTTTTTTTTTTACTTTGTAGGTCTTTGTGTATTAATGTAACTTTGTGTAAAAGGTCTTTGTGTAACTTTTGTTTCTATTTAATCTATATAACAATCTTATACAGAAGCTAATATAGTTTCCATTATATGGATGAACACACTGAGCCTCAGTAAGTTTTAACTATTTTTGTTTAATTCTAAAAAGCACTTGTTACAGATTCTGTGTTTGAGTCATTTTTCATTCGGTAAAAATTTTATCCCTTCGTCAACATTACACAACCTTTTAGAATGCACAAAATTATCCGAGAGTTTGCTTTATTTCTTTGGTCTCAATTTCACTGCTTGAAAATTAAGAATCATGCCTTATTTGAAGTAGTGTAGTGATTCTCTTACATCAAGATGGGAGTCTTTATCTCCTTTCACATGAGTATCTTTTCATCAGATCAGCATCTCACACTTCAGGCAGACATGCTAATTACAACATGTATGATCTATTTTATCTACATATGGAATGCATTGTTTACTTTTCTCTTTATTAATTTTGACTGAATTTAATTTAAAATTCAAAATCAGCATTGCAGAATATAAACATAGAGCCATGATTTCCTAGTTATGCTACTAAGTATTAGGTATCCAGATAATAACAAATGTTTAAAAATTTATTTCTAAATAACTTGTATGTCAGTCCCCCCCCCCACAAGGGAAGTGTTCATAATAGGAAACTACATAAAGAAAGTTTTCTTTTTTTATTCTTATTGTTACATGCATATGTACATATATATTCTCATAATATATATATATATATACATCCCTATAAAATATATCAATATGTGAATATATTCCCATGAAAACTTACATTTGTTCCCATTTTGTTACCCTGGGAATTCTGATTCTGTTTTGTACTTCGAGTTTAGAATATTCTGAATGACTAGATAAAACACAATAAACAATCAGGAATGCAAAATAAACAACAAACGAATAAAAAAATTAATCTTTTACTGAACTTGTATTCAAGGAAAATTTTAGGCAACAGTACCATTTACCCTGTTTTCACTTCTGCTTTTACTTTATTTGCTTTTGGTCATCTTTTGGATGTCTTTGCTGGGGAATTTTAGATCTACTTTTGAGTTGAAAAATGCATGGCCATGATACCAGTTTGGATCTTACATGTATTATATGCCATATGTCTATCCTTATATTTGCATTTATTCATTTAAAAAAATTATTGCTCCATAAGTCAGAATTTCTTTTCTACAAAAGAGGGATAATAATAATCTAGTGGGTAGTTGCGAGCATTAAGTAAAAGTTCTTAGATAGAGAGCTCTTAAAATTCTCGAGATGTAAAATTAAATTAATTTGATTAATAGCTGTATTTTTATATGCATTTAGCAACCGTCTGCCTTTTTTGTGCTTTCTGTTAGTCCCCCTAGATAATAAGAGTTGGAGCTGCTGACTATTAGATAAATCATATTCATTTCTGTCAGATATGTATTGAGAGAATACTTTTTTGAATTGCGTAATTCAAATTCCAAATGGTAACTCTTTTGATTTAAAGAATGGCCTCAGTTCATAAAACAGCATTTCCATTTTTTTTTAAGTTTTTAGACAACAGCACATGCATACTACCTGCAAAGTATTCACTATATTCTTTGATTTCTAATTCAATGTGTGACTGAAGGCATAAGTTACTAGTTTTGTTATCTTGAGATAACCCTCTACTTGCACTTGAATTGCTGTACACTAGTTAGTAATTGCCACTGTGCAAATGCAGATAATATTTAACTACTTTTAAGTATAGATTTCTATGTAAGTATATACCACAGTTCTGTAAATTGGCAATTCTCAAATGGGGCCATAATCATAAACTCATAGTTTGCACATGCAATGCAAGAGAGCATTTTTAGAACATTATCACTGCTTTGTTTCAGTTGTAGACTGACAGTGATTCAATGTTCTGATTTTAATCCCTTTATTTAATTTTTAATTTCAAATAAGGCCAACTGGGAAATAAAGTTTCCATGGATTTATAATAAGCAGTATACCATAATACTGAAAAGTGGAGTTCTATCATTTGACTATGTGACTCAAATCTTCTATTTTCTTCATAATGACTCGATGACCAAGGGTAATTTCCCTCAATTTCTAAAGAGTCTCATCCCTTAAAATGGAGAGAATACAAATATTTAATTTGTTAAGTTACATTTTGTGATAATAAATAAGTTAATATATTGAAATTATGTAAGCAGGAATTAGATAAATAAATGTTCAATTTTATTTTAAATAGAAAAATACATATGTAGTATTAAAACCAAATAACTTGAGTTACTAGACAACAGAAAAAATTGGTTCTATTCTTTACCTGTAATTTTGTATAACCGAATGCAGCTTTTTAACCTTTTCTCCCTTTTATTTTAAAAGCATATTAATAAGTGCTCTGCTTATCTCATGAGTTGGTTACTAAGGTAGAGTAATATAATATGCTTCTGTTGATAAAGTTGGTTAGTAGTTTCTAAAAAGTGCTATTATTACTAATGTTAAGTGAAATAGTGGATATAATCATCAAAATTTTTAAAGCATATTTTAACATGTTTTTCAATATAAAAATTCAATAAGCTTAGACTTAGGGATATTTAAAAAATAACACTGTCAAAACATTCATTACTATAGTAAATAATAGTAGTACAGTATATTATAGTCAATTATACCACACGCTACACTTCAGACTTTGTACTATACACAATCCACATAGTTGTTGCTCATTTAATTCTAACAATAAGGTCAAAATATACAGTGTATTAGTATTTACATTTTATCAATGAGGAAAGTGAGGCTTGCAGAAGTTAAGTAATTTGACTTATTCAGAAAGCTAGTAATTTGCAAATCTGGAGTTTAAATTCTGTTTTTATGCCACAACTCAAGCTTAAACCACACTAACGTGCTGTTTCTCCAGTTTAGTTTACCTGCCTTGGTAGGGTTCTTCATTAAGCTAGATAATTACTAATAAAAACAAAATGTTTGTTTATTTCATGCCAGTCTCTGGAATGGCAAGCCCTGTTGCACAGAGTACTTGACTCTGTATCAGAATAAAGATCTTTAGCCTGAAAAGGAAACAAACACACTAAAAGTACACTGGAACAAGGACAAATATTCTGTTAGATATATTATCTGGGGTTATTAATGGTGTGAAAGGAAGTTCCATGAAAAAGAGTTTGGAGGGAAGAGTTTATTCCTGTGGACAGTTTGCTAACCAGGAAGAAAAGCTTTGGTGTAAAAGGAAGTTTCATTCCAGAGAAAAAATCAGGGATTAATTTTTACCGAAAAAGTTCCAGCCCAGGTTCCCAATCAGGTTCAGTTATCCAAACGTGGAAAGTCATGATTGGCGGAAGAAGATGCACTCTGATTAGTTGGTCATGATTGGAGGAAGAAGATGCATTCTGATTAGCTGGTCATGTGAGTTCTGAAAGTCCCAAAGTTAAACAGACGTGCTGGGTGTTTTGGGAATTCAGAGTATGTGTGTAACCTCTAGTCAGCAAAGAGCCATTTGGTTGTATTTGAATTTAGTCTTAGCCACTTGGGATTCATTCTGAAGGATTGGCTTTCCCAGATTCATTTATTCACAATGGAGAGGCAGAAATTAGATGTGAATATCTGATTTAAAATTATGGAAACATAAGAGATTGGTAGAAGATTTGGGAAGTGAAAAGTGCCTGACTTAATATGAGAACTATGTGAAAATAACTGAACAGATTGTGAGAAGATTGTTCCGTAGGGTATTTGTTACTGCACATTAAAAAGTGGAAGCTCTGTAGAGCAGGGATCTATCTGGTATATCGAGATGATTTCAAAGTTCCTGCAGGCTAATTTTGCAATTTACCTCATTTAAGCTTTAAGAGAGACAAAGTAAAGTTTTCAATCCTTTTTGTGATGGTAATCCACTATTAACATGTACTTACAGAATTACAATTCGTTTTGTTAAAAGTACAATTTATTACCAATTTTAATGCTCGAAAATATGTTTCTAGGTGCTTCTTATACCTAGAGAAGAAACACCATGCCCATTATGAAGCAGTGGAGGGGAGGGTGGTTCATCTTTGTAAGCACCGAATATGTGCTAACCAGTAGGAATTTGGTAGCGAATTAAACTCTCAAGGCTCTTCCTCCTAAGAATTTTATATTTTTAAAAGAAGACATATACAAATATTTAAGTAAATAATAAAAGTATCTCAAAAGATTTGTGGTCCATTTTGCTAAAACGCTTCACCGGTTCAGAGAGGGTTTTACAGAGAAAGTTACTTGGAAAACAAATTTTGGCAAGAGACCAAAGTACGTAGTAGTTAATGAGCACTTATTTTCTGCCAAGCCCTTTACACAAGCATACTGTTGCTGAGTCAACAATCAAAACCTTGAGGAAATTGAAATGCAATGATGATACATTACTTATAAAAGGCCATGTAACTCTAAGGAATCGGGGCTAGAATCTGCTTTCTTTTTCATTTGACAATAGCATCCCTTGCTTTTTTTCTTCACTAAGCTTGAGTTTTGCCCAATAAAGGAAGCAGCACTCTCAGGCCATGAGGAAGCAACAGGACAAAATACAGTAGGAGATGTTGCGCAATTTGACTGGAAAACAGAGCTCTCTGCGAGCTGACTTGTGTTGTGTGTAGGTTTGGGGAATGTTGGAGTTTAAGATACCAAAGCAGGTAGGAGCCAAGTGATGAAAGCCCTTAAATGGTTTGTCAAGAATTTTGGCAGTGATCATACAAAGTAGAAGTCTCTAAAATGAGAGATGGCATTCTCTAGCTGGAGATTTTACAAAAGATTGAATGTGGTGGTAGCATAGAGATGTAGCAGCCTGCTATTTTTCCCATTCTTTAAAATTATCATTTAATTAAAATAACGATATATTATAATACAAAGAAGGATTAGAAGAGTCAATATTCACAAATAATTATAAATAACAGATAACCTTAGACATTCCTAAGCAGCGGACCCCCCAAATATCTTAAAACGTGATTTATTTCAGTTTTTAGGTATAATTTTTACAAAACAAATGAAATTCCAAAGATCATTGTAAGATTTACTATACATTACAATCATTGTGATCTTTCATCATTATGCCATCATTATAACATATTATAATTATGTAATGCTTATAAAATTGTACAGTTAAAATATCCAGAAATATAATGTTTTTAAAGGGTTGAAATATACCGTCTTTTATCTACCCTCTCTATATGTATCACACTGATATAGCTAACTTAATATAATTCCTGTATACTTAAAATGTATAGCTACTGTGATATTTTACAATGCACATATGTTACAAAGCTTCTTAGAGAAAATATTTCAAATCATGTATACGTAAATATGTGTACCAATAATTTGCTGAAACATCTTTTAATTTCCAAGCTCTACATATACTGGGAATATGGATGAATAAACCATTTCTTATACTCCAGGAACTGGCATCACACTTCAGTACTTATTTTGAGACTCTGAAAGAAACACCTTTATTTTTTAACAAAATTGCCTTTGGGAGGTAGATGAGGAAATGTAATGATTTAGATGGGAAGGTAGAGGTTCTTCAATGTTTTTCTGTTTTGGACTTAACTATATATAAGGGTCTTAAAACAATGTTGCTCCTTGACAAAAATAGGAAAACACCAAGAGGAAAAATAAAGATATTATTTCTTATTTGTTTGTTCGTTAAAAAATTACTCTTTACTTGAAAAGTTTAATCCTCATGATCTTGAATAATCATTATCTTCACATTCCTGCCTGTTTTGCTTACAAACACACACATATACCTCAAAGAAAACAAATTCCCTAATATTTCAGGGTAAATAAGTAATACTACTTTTTAATTATTATTTCATTTTTCATAAATTATAGCACTTGAGGATATGTGAAACAGGGGTATAGCTATTGTCATTAACCCGCTGATCTTTTATTTCGCCAGTGTTGCTGTTATTCCACTAGGTGGCAGCCTTACCCTAGCACTTTGGGATAGTTACAGAAAAGCAAGCTGCTATCCACATCTGTTCTAGTTAATGTTTTCCAATTGAAATTTAGGTGGTTAGTTGGTAATAATAATTATAATAAAAAGGTGTAGTTTTCTAATGACATCAGGAAAGCCATTAACTGGAGTGAGAAGAGTATTCAAACTAAAAACTTGGCAAATTGATTTACAAATGCAGTGACTACAAACAAAATTCTAATAATCAGTCCTTTCTCTTTTATTATGGCTAAAGTATTGTGGAAAATTTCACATATTTTCTGCATCTGATGACCCGGGTGTGCAAAATATCATCACTTTAATAACAAACAATGAAACTCTATCTTTTCAGAAGGAACTAAGAACACGTTTATTTGTCCTTCATTTTCAGGGTCTCCAAAATAGTAAGAAAAGCCAAACAATACAATCCAAGGTATCATTTCTTTGCAGCCCTGCCCATTATTGATTTGGAATTATTCTGAAGCTTCTTTCAAACAAAAGTCATTGGAAGCTGTGGAGACGGATCCATAACGGCTTAGAAGCTTTAAGGGTTTATTTACCATTTGCCTTTAATTACTTTTCTGGCTTTGTGAAAGGACTGGAATGTCTGAAGTGACATTTCAATAACTGCAATTTTTTTTCTGCCCAGTTGGAGAAGAGAACGATGAATAGCCAAAAGAAGTTTGAAATATTCCAGGAAATGCTGCAAGATCTTTGTTTTGCAATTGAAAAAGAAATACTATTCAAAAATGTAAAAGGAAGAGCAGGGCTGGGCGCGGTGGCTCGCGCCAGTAATCCCAGCACTTTGGGAGGCCGAGGCAGGCAGATCACGAGGTCAGGAGATCGAGACCATCCTGGCCAACATGATGAAACCCCGTCACTACTAAAATACAAAAAAAAAAAAAAAAAAAAAAAAAAATAGCCGAAAGTGGTGGCGGGCGCCTGTAGTCTCAGTTACTCAGGAGGCTGAGGCAGGGGAATCGCTTAAACCCGGGAGGCGGGGGTTGCAGTGAGCCTAGATCCCACCACTGTACCCTAGCCTGACCACAGAGCAAGACTTCGTCTCAAAAAAAAAAAAAAAAAAAAAAAGAAAGAAGAGAAGTAGGAGCATATGCCAGGGCAGTAACACAAGAATTGGGGCTTTATACCAATATTGGCTTAAAGAATCATTTTCCACTTAGGTTTACCATTATTTTAAAGTAGTTTGATGTATGTGGCATAAGTGTGAAGAAACCTGTGTAGCTGGAGGGTCAAATACATTCTTCAGCGAAGAGCATTTCTTTAAAATTCTAAAAGTGCTTTGATAGTCATCTTTAATATATTACCTCTTTTAGATGCCTTCATTTCTAACTTGATTAATTTTACTTTCACTAACTTCTTTATATTTTATTTAATTTCAAAAATATTTTATTTATTTCAAAAATAAATATGAAAGACAGGAAGTTAGGGAAAGTAAAATTACTTTCTTCTCTAGTCTTTCTTTTTTATTTTTAAAAGTTCTGGTTTCTCTACACATTAGTTATTTTCCTCAAATTTATTTAGATATATGTATTTACTGTTTGTGTTGGCAAAGTTTTTGTTTTAGAATAGAAAACCATTAGAGGTAGAAATGACATACATAAGGTAGATTAGAGGTAGAAAGAATATATAGGTATACTCTTTCAAAAAACATATATATATATATATATATTCTATCAAAACTTGAGCGTTTTTTGAACTCATTATTTACTATATGTGAATAAATTACTTCCTGAAAGAAAGCCAGGCACTTTGGAAAGCTAGTGTAGTTGTCAGCGTATTCAGGAAAACTTAGTTTTGTAAATAGTGAATTTAGTTCAAAATGCACAGATAATTGATACAGATAAAACTTAAATGTTAGCTTCAAATACAATCCATTAAAGTGTTATTACACTTACCAAATAAATAATTCTGGTCCAGAACACCTAAATTCCCATTCTGATGTCATTCTTTTTATTATGTGCTGCTTGATCAGCATCTGACAGCAGAGATGTTTGCATAAGAATGCAACATCTGAATCTATGCCTCACAATACAGATTAGAATGTCACAAAGCCCAGGGCATATAGACAAATGTGTCATAGATCCTTTACTGAGATGATGATGATGATAACGACGATAATGATGTACCCGACTATGGACACCATATTCTACAGCAAGTAAGTTCTATACAGTTTTCCCACCAAGTATCCATTATTTTTTGATCCATCAGTTTCATACCAATTCACTGTACTTCTTATTGGATGGTTAAATGACCATTTAATTTCCCTAGAATTTAGAATTTTAGAAGTGTTCAAGTGGCTACAAGATTCAGACATGCTACAGATGTCATATTTAGATTTTTAAGGCAGCTTAAATAATGCCTGTTATGAAGCATTCTTAGCTAGAAAGAATGACAAAGAATAGGACTTTGGCTTATCAATTCACTTTAAACTCGGATATATTGCTTTCTCTCCCAAGGCATATATGCACAAGGAAAAAACTAACAACTAATTATTGTTGCATATCTGAGAGTGCTAAAAGGAAGGCATGGGATAGTCACTTATAAAGACAATAGGAAAACAACGTAAACTTCAGCAAGAAGGAACATTTTATCTTAGAGTTAAGAAAAAAAAAAAAAGCAAACAAACTGGTCATGGTGGCTTATGCCTGTAACCCCAGCACTGTGGAGGCTGAAAGGGGGCAGGGAGTTGCTTGATTCCAGAGTTCGAGACTAGCCTGGACAACACATTGAGATCCTCATATCTAGAAAAAAAAAAAAAAAAAAAAACAGAAAAGCACAAGAACTTTTAGTAGTCAGAATATAAGTAGTATATCATTTTGAGAAAAAAAAATTTGCAGAGAAAATCCAAGAGAAAACTTAGTAACAAAATTAGACTGAATAATATCAAGTATAATCATGGAAACAAAGATAATATTAGTAACAGCCTGATGTGAAAAAGCTAATGGCCCCGATTCTGTGAGATTCCACTTAATTATTTGCACACATTGCAGATCATCAGTCATGCCATCTAAGAATGAGCGGGTTTAGATCCCTGGAAGGAAGTGCTGTCTACATGTTTATAGGTGCACAGTAGGCAACCAAACTCATGAACTCACAAACTCACAAGGAAACTTCCACTCACAATCTTACAAGGAAACTTGCACTCACAAACTCACAAGGAAGTTGAATTCACAAACTCAAAGAAAGCTTTTAAAGAAAGCCAGCTCTTATACAACAGTTCTTCCATTTAAACAGACATAACAGCAGATATTGAGTGTAACTTCTCTATTTTTCTTATGGACTCTTCTACAAAACAAATTTTGCATCTTAACTAGGAAGTGAATGATAATTTTACCTATAGCTGATGCTGTATTCACAAATATCAAATATGAGTAATTTCATTCATTCATTCAATAGATATCTATTAAGAACACTAACTGAAGGAGAGTTCCAGGCACTGGGGATACAGTCAGAAACAGAGACATCTTGTTTCAGTTCTTTGTATTATAGTTGGGAGGAGGCAGACAAAACATAAATTAATAAATTAGTAATAAATTAGCAAACATGGCATACATCAAACTGCAGTAAGAGCAAAACAGAGAAGAAAGAAACTAGTAAATATTTCTTTAGGGGCCATATCATGATTATACTATAGACTTCACATAAGTAGAAACTTTGCCCTACTCATCCCCAGAGTATTAGCTAAGAGGATTTGGGGATGTGTGTGGGAAGGGAGGTGAATATATAGAAAGCAAAATTATTTTTTATACCATTGAACAGTATATGCAAAAAGTTGTGCGTATTAGTGATTGTATAAACATAAATATTGGATAGAGGTTTTTCATATTTCTACATACATTTTCAAAACACATCAAAAGTCATACTTTGTCAGCTGAAAAGACCCAGTATGGCATCTTACAGAGGAAATCGGAAATAAATAAACAGACAAAAGTATTTTTATTTCCTCTGTCTGTTTAATGACACTCTCTTTCCCTACCTTTTACTAAACAAGACTATGCAGTCTTTTAGTCTCATAGCTTAATTACCTTAGGAACATCTTCCCTAACCACTTGGTGAGAGTTACATTTCTAAAATAGGTAAATACCTATTTCTGCATAGTGTTCTGATCATTACACTTTAAAATGTTTACTTCTCTTGTTCCCCAACCATTTACAATCTCTGCAAGAACAGAGACGTTATCATCTTGTTTATAACAGTATTTCTAGTATTTAAAATTACCAGCATAGATAGGTGTTTAATGAATATTTATTATATGAATAACTGAATGATGATTAAAAATAGACAACTTTGGTTAAGGTCAACTCTTCAACTACTCTACATTGACTTCTGAGCAGCTTAACTTAGCTAAAGAAAAACAAAGAAAAAAGACCTGCAGATTTTTCCCAATATAAATTCATTAATACTGACATACTATATTTAGTTCTTCCATTTTACTACTGTCCTTAAATAATATTTTTAAATTTTATTCTGTTTTCAAATCTCTAACACCTTCTTTCTAGTCTTCACTCTGCACTCTTCCCTACTCATGTTGTTTTCTATTTCACTGAGACAATTGACTAAATCAGGAGAGAAATTCTACAAGCTACCACGAGCCTGCATCTTTGCCCAATACTTCTGCCATTTTTTCCTACTACTGCCCATGCACCTGCTGAGGCTGACTCCTCCACTTGAATGCCTAATATACTCATGAATATGTTCTAATAGTTCCCACCTCTGGCTCACAAATTATTCGTTTTTGTTCCAAATTTGATATTTCTCTAAATTTGTTATTTTCCATCCAAGCTGCTAATGTCCTCTTCCAGAAAAAAAAAAAAAAAAAAAAAGAAAGAAAGAAAGAAAAGAAAAGAAACAAAAAGAAACAGAACAAAAACCTTGCTCTGGTTTCATCCTCCAGCTGTCACTCAATTTCCCTGAATATAGAGTTCATACAAGAGAACCATAGATGAATTTTAGAGTTTCATATACATGAATAAAGAAATAAAGAAAAAAAACTTGATCTTTTTTTTCACTAACTGAAAATTCACATTTATTTCAATTATGCATTTCCATAATCTATCACAAACAGTATTAGGTCTAATCCTGATTTGACCCCCAAATATTTTATGATGTTACACAACTGTAATATAGCAAAATATCTTTTATAATCATTATTACTTTGAAATTAGAATAAGAACAAAACTTTCCTATAAAATTACTATTTAAAGTTAAGAACTTCATGCTTTAGAGTAAAGCTCATGAAAACATTGTTGATGTTCATTTTTTCAAATTGCTTTCCTCCTATTCCTTGGAATCTTTTTGAGTCAGGCTTTTGTACCCTGCAAAACAACTTTGTCATCATCACTGATGACCCACATTTGGTAAACTCAGTAATCAAATCTGAGTCTTCTAACTGGTGAAAGCATCTGTCACATTTCACTATTGTATCTTTAAAACGCTGTCTTCACTTCCAAGGTCACACTCTACTGCTTTTGTCCTACCTCACTGGTCACTTATTTTTAAATTTTCCTTGCAGGCTTATTTTCATAAACAGAACTACTTCATGTTAAAATATTCAAATTCTTAGCCCTTTACCCTCTTATTAAAAAAAAAAAAAAAACATAAATCTTCCCTTGTGTGATCTCAGCTAGTTCCATACCTTCTAAGTGTCTACCTCTTTAGGACCTTTCTCCTGAACAGCAGATTGCTATTATTGCTATTTCAAACTGCCTCCTCGATAGTGCAAAGCTGTCCAAAACTGAATCTGAATCTCTCTTCCCACCCCTTTTCCCATTACAACCTCCTCCCATGGTCATATTCATGCTAGTCATGGTAACTCTGTTTTTTTAACTGCTTGACCAAAAAATCTCAGAGTCATTCTTGTCTCTCATTTCACATTATTATTAAATTCTGAGAAGTCTACATTGAAAATATATTCTGTATCTGAATATGCTTTTGTTTACATTTATTAGTTGAAGGAACATGTAAACCAAAAATAAAATCCAGGCCTGGCGCGGTGGCTCAAGCCTGTAATCCCAGCACTTTGGGAGGCCGAGACGGGTGGATCACGAGGTCAGGAGATCGAGACCATCCTGGCTAACACGGTGAAACCCCGTCTCTACTAAAAATACAAAAAAACTAGCAGGGCGAGGTGGCGGGCGCCTGTAGTCCCAGCTACTCGGGAGGCTGAGGCAGGAGAATGGTGTGAACCCGGGAGGCGGAGCTTGCAGTGAGCTGAGATCCGGCCATTGCACTCCAGTCCGGGCGACAGAGCGAGACTCCGCCTCAAAAAAAAAAATAAATAAAATCCTAAGCACCCCAACCAACTGAATAGACCCCCTCTCCGCCATGGGGAGCCCCAGAAAACCTGAAAAAGTAGTTCAGGCTTTTTCCTTTTCAGAGGAATTGGGATGGGGGGGTCAGATGTGCCTCATTATACTCTCCTTCCTTTGGAGTTTAGACACAATTCATCAGAATTAACATTAAAACAAATCTTGACTGATAATGCAGACTCTGCGGGAATAAGGTACTAAATTCCAACCCAACTCTGCCAGATATCACATGACGGAGAGTAGGCCCTGAAGGACATCAAAATATTTTACCTTAAACTATATTTCTTTGACATATTTTGAAATGGCCCTGCAAATCTGTCTTTGTGATAAAAATGTACATTCGTTAGTGAATCTCCTTACATTAGTAAGTACTTTTCAGAGAGTCTGGCATCTCGAAGGTCTTATAAGAGACCTTCTTTTTTATCCTCTCTGATGCCTGCTCCCTGGAAGCTTCATCTACATAACAAGAATCTTGACTTCCACAATCCCCCCTTACCTGAACACAAGCTGATTTCAACTCATTGGGTAGAGCAAAACTCATCCAATTGCCATTCAGGAAATCTTAGAATCCACCTAGGAAGCCCCCAACCCCCACTTCAAGATGTACTACTGCCTTTCTGGACCAAACCAATGTATACCTTCCATATATTGACTTATGTCTTGACCTGTAATGTCTTTCTCCCTAAAATGTATCAAATCATTGTCTAAATGTATAATCCTTTGTACAATGTATGCAACATACATAAAACCACCTTGGGCACATGTTGTTCAGGACGTGCTGAGGCTGTGTCATGGGCAAAATAAACTTCTAAACTGATTGAGACCTGTCTCAGATACATTTTTGTTTTACAAATAACATAAAATATTTATATCTCAATTTTTATTTTATTAAAGATAGGCATAATATTTAATCCTATTTGACTACATTTATTACAGTTTATAAAAACACTAATTTTAAACAAAGATAGTTGTATAATCAACTAGAATTTTTTTTTTAAAGCACATGGTAAGGATTCAATCAGTCTGGGCAAGATTATATTCAATTGATCAAGAAATATGACATTTATAAATAAGTAACTTTGTTAAAACTGCCATTTACCTAATATAATTTCACTTCAGATGATCTTAAACTATTCTGAGGCACTAAACAAATATTTTTCTTTGTCCTTTATTGAGTAGTTGTTTTTAGTTCTAAATAAACTTTTTTGAAAACAAGTAATGTTTACTGTATCTTATTACTACACAGATGAAAAGAACATATTAACCACAGACTGATTTCGACCATTCATATCATTTTATAGCATAATTTTTTAGGAAAACATTAAATGACATCTAGCAAATTGCCCTATCTGTTTAATTGGACAGAGTGAAAATGTCATCACTTGTTTCCAGCATTCAGCATAAAATGACAATAATTCTATTTGTTGTTTCTATTTGGTAATGAAAGATTACCACATTTGAGCAGTGTTAGATATCTTAATTTATATTACACAAGGACATAGTTTCAAAATATTAAAATATTTTTTATAAATTTTTTAAATACTTTTGAAATAAAATGTTATTTTTGTAAGTGTTTATTATATAACATTACACTAATTGTACTTTTTTGGAACCATCTCAAGGATGTTATTCATATAAAGACCCAAAACACCTTCACACATCCACAAAGTACATCTACCAGGAAAATTTCAAAAGTAACATAAAACCTAAATTTAATTTTTTAATTCAATTTAATCAGATCTTTATAGTCTGATAATTTTTGTTCTTCTAACACTAAGCTTTCTTTTAAATACAAATGCCCCCTGAAAGGATATTATATTTTGTCAGACATTTTATTGTCAATCATTTGTTATTGATTTCCTCCATATCAACAGAGAAAGTGAAGAAATGCATTAATGATGCTATTGTAAGGGGAAGATGTAAAAGAAGGTGATAAGAGGATATAAAAGGCAGGCACTGGCCTGCAGGCTGTTATTCAAATTTTTGCTTCTATCTAGTAAAAGCTAAAAATTAAGCTTAATTTCTATATATTAGTGGCAACCTAAGGAAAAGTACCTTAGAAGCTTGCTGATGGTAAAAGTTCTTACCACCAATTTTGGAAGCATTTGCACATGTTTCACACTGTAAATCGTATATAAATCCTGAGGTCACTTTAGATTAATAATGAAAATGTTCCATTTATTATAGGTTTTGACTTCTACCTTTAGAGCAGTTTTAAAATAATAAATTTCTTATTAAAAGAAATAAATCTTCACATGGAGTATACATAAATATGAGTATAAATTTATCTTAGTCACTTTCTCACAAGAAATCAACTTTTTCTTATCTCTTAAATTTTTACTGTAAAATCAATGTCAAGGTCATTCTTTCCACAATTGTAGTAATTAAAGTTGCTGCTAATCATCTGGCAGAATATTGAATTTCTATATTTTGTCTTCTTACACAAACAATGGTCAGAGTCATTTTTCTTCAAACAAACCTCTGGGTGAGCTATTATGATTGTGGTGGAAACCCGCATTGTCTTGCTAATGTAACCATTCTGCATCTAGCTATATTTTTAATTATATGAGCTTAACGATAGTTAAAAATTCATGTCTCTGGACTCTAAGCTTTACAATTTCTTTTGGGAGAAGTTACCTGCATAATGATTAGTCAACAAAAAGCTAATTAATTGATAAAGTTTGCTTTTGAGGATTCATTGATAAAGGAAGGTGGAAAAACATGACAAAAGTAAAGAATATGTAATAAGATCAAAAGCAGTTAAAAATCAAGTAAAATTCTTAAGGATGACATGTTCTCAGTAGATTTTGTTAACCAGATAGAATGTGAAGCTGACTTTGAATATACACTATGGAGTTAGAAGTAGCAACAGATGGGTTGTAGTTATCAGGTGGGGAGATGATCAAAAGTTCTGTCTAATTGTCATAAAAAGTGTTATATAGAAGAGTATGTCAGAGGAGTTTAAACCACAGTGACTCCACCTTGAATTGGGGAGGGGTAAAATAAGGCTGAGACCTACTAGGCTACATTCCCAGGAGAATGAAGGATGAGATAGGAGGTAGGTAAGTCACAGGAGGAGATAGGAGGTAGGCACAAGATACAGGTCATAAAGACCTTGTTGATAAAACAGCTTGCAGTAAAAAAGCCAGCCAAAACCCACCCAAACCAAGATGGTGATGAAAGTGACCTCTGTTTGTCCTCACTGCTCATTATATGCTAATTATAATGCATTAGCATGCTAAAATACATTCCCAATCAATATCATGAGTTTACAAATTCCATGGAAATATCAAGAAATTACCATATATGATCTAAAATGGGGAGTAACCCTCAGTTCCAGTAATTGCCCTCCCATTTCCCAGAAAACTCATGAATAATCCACCACTTATTTAGCATGTAATTAAGAAGTAACAATAACTATAAGCAGCTGAACAGCCCATGCTACTTCTCTGCCTATGCAGTAGTCATTCTTTATTCCTTTACTTTCTTAAGAAACTTGCTGTCACTGTACTCTATGGACTAGTCCCAAATTCTTTCTTGTATGAGATACAGGAACCCTTTTTTGGAATCTGGATAAGGACCCCTTTTTGGTAACAAGTAGACGCAGAGAAAGAAAATAGATAAATTTCATGTCACCAAGTTGTGGTGCGCAGATTGCTTCTTCATACAGGAAGTGAACATAGTATCTGATAGGTTGTTTTTTGATATCCCCCTCTTCTCCTACCCTCCAGCCTCAAGTAGGCCTTGGTGTCTACTATTACCTTCTTTGTGTCCATGTGTACCCATTGTTTACTTCACACTTGTAAGTGAGAACATGCAGTATTTGTTTTTCTGTTTATGCATGAATTCACTTAAGATAATGGTCTCCAGTTTCATCCATGTTGCAAAATATATGATTTTATTCTTCTCTATGGCTATGTAATATTCCATGGTGTATATGTACTACATTTTCTTTATCCAGTCCACTGTTGATAGGCATCTAGGTTGATTCCATGTCTTTGCTATTGTGGAGTGTTGCAGCAAAAATATGCATGCATGTGTCTTTTTAGTAAAAAGACTTACATTCCTTTGGGAATACTAGTGATGGGATTATTGGGTTAAATGGTAATTCTGTTTTAAGTTTTTTGAGAAATTTCCAATCTGCTTTCCATAGTGGCTGAACTAATTTGCATTTCTTCTAGTAGTACATAAGTGCTCCCTTTTCTCCACAACCTTGCCAGCCTCTGTTATTTTTAGGCATTTTAGTAATAGCCATTCTGACTGATGTGAGATGATAGCTCATTTTGTTTCTGATATGCATTTCTCTAATAATTAATGATTTTGATCATTTTTCATATGCTTGTTGGTCACATGTACGTCTTCTTTTGAAAAGTGTTTGTGTCTTTTGCACAATTTTTAATTGGATTGTTCTTTTCTTAGCTTGTTAATTTGTTTATGTTCCTTACAGTTTCTGAATTTCAGACCTTTGCCAAATGTATAGTTTGCAAATATTTTCTTCCATTCAGTAGGTTGTCTGTTTATTCTGTTGATGGTTTCTTTTGCTGTGCAGATTCTCTTTAGTTTAATTAGGTCTCACTTGTCTATTTCTTTTTTTGTTGTAATTACTGTCAGAGTATTTTTCATACAAGCTTTACTAAAACTAAGCCCAGAATGTTATTTCCAGACTTTCTTTTAGGGTTTTTATATTCCTTCATATTCCTTTCCCTAGTGCTTGTTTTTGTTGACTTTCCCAACATTAGATAGCTGTAGGATGTGGCTTTATTTCTCTCTTCTCCAACCTGTTCCATGGGTCTGTGTGTCTTGTATGTGTGACTGTACCATGTTGCTTTGGTTTCTGTGGACGTGTGATATAGTTTGAAGTCAGGTGATGCCTCCAGCTTTTTTTTTTTTTTTTTTTTTTTTTTTTTTTTTTTTTTGCTTATTATTATTTTGGCAATTTGGGCTTTATTTTGGTTCCATATGAATTTAATAATTTTTTTTCTAATTCTGTGATGTTGGTAGTTTGATAGTAATAGCATTGAATCTGGTAGTTGTTTTGGGCAGTGTGACCATTTTAACAATGTTGATTCTTCCTATACATGTACATGGATGGTTTTTCATTTATTTTTGTCACCTCTGATTTATTTCAGCAGTGTTTTGTAATTCTCGTTGTAGAGATCTTTCACCTACCTAGTTAGCCTTATCTCTAGATGTTATATTCTTTCTGTGGCTATCGTAAATAGGGTTCTGTTCTTGATTTGGCTCTCAGTTTGGATATTATTGGTTTATATAAATATTCCTGGTAGTTGCACATTGATTTTGTATCTTAAAACTTTGTTGAGGCTATCAGATTAAGAGGCGTTTTCTAGGTATAGAATCGTATTGTATGCAAAGAGAGAAGTTTGACTTCCTCTCATTCTATTTGAATGCCTTTTCTTTCTTTCTTTTTCTTGCCTAATTTTTTTCTGGCTAGGACTTCCGATAGCGTGTTGAATAGGAATGGTGAGAATAGACATCATTGTCTTGTTCAAGTTCTCAAGGGGAATGCTTCCAGCCTGAAGCTGGCTGTTTGAAGCTGATTTGTAATAAATAACTCTTATTATTTTGATGTATGTTTCTTTGATGTCTGTGAGATATTTTCTTTACCTAAGCTATTATGTAAAGGTAATGATGTTCTAGAGATATTATTTGGACTATATTTTTTCCATAGTAATGACTAAAGTTTATTGAAATTTATTGTGGGCTAGATATATTAGTCTCATTCATTTGTTATCTCAATTCATTTTTAAATTTTGTGATAAACATATGAGCTAAGTATGGTTAATACTAACATTTCTCTGGAAAAGAAAAATCTGAACATCAGGAAGTTTAAGTATTTTTAAAACCACATAGCTGGTAGAAAACCAGGCTGAAAACTAAACCAAGACATTTTGTCTCCAGAATCTGTGTTGTCTCCTACATTATAATGTAGGAGAATCTTGAACCCCAAGATTCACTGATTAAGTTGTATGCATTCAGAAAAATAACAACTAATATAATCTAACTGAATTCCAAAAAGTCACTAGTATTATTACTCCATTTTGAAAACACATCTAAACTTTTTTTGGAACGTTACATGCCCACTGACTCAAATGGTAATCTCCTTTGGCAACTCCCTCACAGATCCACCCAGGATAAATACTTTGCATCCTTCTATCCAATCAAGTTGACACTCAATATTAACCATCACAACTGGAGACTTAGAGTTAGACATCTTTAAAAGTCTGAACAGAAACGTTTATTATCTATTCTCTCTCAGAGAGGGTTCATCTATATAACAATACAATCTTTGCTAGCCAAGCTTCTCTCTCTCTCTTAAACTGTCTTGCCACTCAACCTGATTTACCTGTTTCTGGTCATGCTCCGAGTTTGCATTCCTCACTTTGGCCTCAGGATAGTAGATGCGTTTTTGTAACCCGTTGGTAACTTAGGTCTTCGTTCTGAAAACTGCTGTGTGTACATGTTAAACACCCTTGTATGCCTTTTCCCATATTAATCAATCCACCACATGTCAGTGATTTTTAGTGAATCTTTAGTGGACTAAGAATCCTATAGCTCCCCCACATTATCTTCACTAGAGCTAAGAAAACCTGAACACAGGAGCAAGGTGTGAAATTTCTTTGGTTCACAAGATCAGCAAAAATGCAGGTGAGTTGTAAGGAGGTTGATTCTCTGTGACTGTCACACATTTCTCACAAAGATATTTTGATGTCACACGTTAAAAGTCCTCTGGATTCCCAATTTCTATACTGAAAAAATGTGAGCTGGAGGACCGACATTGGCTTCCTCGCGATCCTGGATCTCTCTGTGAAAGACTAACTCCTGGTTGGGCCCTCAGGGAACACTACAAATACTGGCAGTGCTGGACCACCTGAGACCAGCTAGGAATAAAGAGGATGGTAGGATTAGTGGTATTCAGCCCAAAGAAGTTGGCAGTAGATCTCCATTTCTGCCAGAGGTGTCCCACCAAAGAGTCTGTATAGGGGCACCATGTCACAAGATGCGTGGTTCATAGTTCTCAATGACTTGAGTGCACAGTTGGCTCTCCCACAACTGGAGACAGCCAGTCTCAATGGTTCATAGTTCTCAATGACTTGAGTTTGCTCTCCAAGGAGGCTCTCTGTGGATCAGCCGCAGAATCATAACAACTCATGTCTCACCTGGGCTAAGGTCACCCTCAAGTGCTAAAAAGGCATGCAACTAACTGTTAGTCCCCTCAGAATTTCTAAAAAAGCCCACCAAAACAGAATGGTAACTGAAAGTCCCAGACCACAGAGACTGGAATAAATAACTCATTCATCAATCAAGAGACATAAAGTGGTTAAACAGATAAAAAACCAGATTCAGCTATATGCTACCTAAAAAGACTCACCTCACCGCTAAGGGCATATATAAACCAAAAGTAATTAATGAAATAAGATATTCCATGTGATAGAAATCAAAAGATAGCAGTAGTAGTTATATTTTTATCAGATAAATTTAGTTAAGTTGAAACTTAGAAAAAAAGACAAACAAGGCCAGTATATAACAAAAAGATACTCAATACAACAAGAATAAAACAATCATAAATATATATATACATCCAACATCAGAACACCTAAATATATAAAGCAAACACTAGTATATCAAAGGGAGAGATAGACAACAATAATAATAGGGTACTTAAACCCCCAACTTTCAGCAATAAACAGATTATCCTGACAGAAAATTAACAGAAAACTTTGAATTTAAAAGGCACTCTAGACTGAATGGACTTAGCAGATATTTGCAGAACATTCCATTCAATAGCTTCAGAATTTACGTTTTTCTAGAATACACTTGGATGACTATACAGAACTTATTATATATTAGGCCACAATAAGTCTTGGAAAATTTTAAAAAATCAAAATAATATCAATTATCTTTTCTAACCATAATGAAATAAAACTAGAAATTAACAGCAGGAAAAATTTTAGAAACTGTACAAATACATGTAAAATAAACAACTGGTTTCTAAACATCCACTGAGACAATGGAGAAATTGGAAGATAAATTAAAATTTTCTTGAGATAAATAAAAACATAAACACAACAACCCCAAAATTATGACATAAAATAAAATAAGTCTGTAGAGGGAAGTTTATAGCAACAAATGACTACATCAAAAACAAGAAATATTACAAATGAACAATCTAATGTTATACTTCAAGGAACTGGAAAAAAAGCAAGAAAAAACTAAATACAAAATTAATAGAAGGAAATAAATAACAAAGATTAGAGCACAAATAAACTACAGACCAAACAAATATAAAAGATTAAAAAATGACTTTTTTAAAATAAAAACAAAATTGGTAAAACTTTAGCTAAATTAACTAAGAAAAAAGAAAGAAGACTCAAATAAATGAAATAAAAAATCAAAAGGGAGACATTACACCTGATGCTACAAAAATACAAAGATTCATAAGAAACTACTGTGAACAATTATACACCAACAAGCTGTATTTCTTAGAAAAAAATGAATAAATTTCTACACATATGTAACCTACTGAGACTAACTCAATAAGAAATAGAAAATCTGTGGGATCCAGCAATGAGTACTGAGATTGAGGCAGTAATTAAAATTTTCTCATCAAGCCAAGTCCAGGACCTGATGGCTTCACTGCTGAAGTCTGAAAAACTTTTAAAGAACTATTAGTAATACTTTGTAAGCTATTCCAAAAACTAAAAAGGAGGAGTCTTCCACATTTATTCTGTAATGCCAACATTACCTAGATACCAAAACCAGACAAAGACACAACAAAAAGAACAACAACAAAGAATAGTGCATACACATCAATTTCCATAACAAATACAGATGCAAAATCCTCAACAAAATGCTAGCAATTCAAGTTAAACATCATGTTAAAAAGATCTTTCACTGTGATTAAGTGGGATTTTTCCTAGAGATGCAAGGAAGGTTTAACATACACATATCAGTAAATGTGATATACTACAAATGAAGGACAACTATTATATGATCATTTTAATGGACACAGAAAAAGCATAGACAAAATTTAACACATTTTAATGATTAAAACTTGTAACACATTTGGTATAATAAGAAATGTCCTCAACATAATAAAGAACGTATATGATAAGCCCAGAGCCTACATCATACTGAAGGGGGAAAGCTTTTTCCTGTAAGACCTGGAACAAAATTCAGGATCCCACTTCTACCATTGCTGGAAGTCCTAGTCAGAGCAATTAGGCAAGAAAAAGAAGTGACACCCAAATTGAAAATAAAAAAAGTAATAAAATTCCTGTTTGCAGATGACATAATCTTATATATAAAAAACCCTAAAGACTCCATAAAAAACTATTAAACTAATAAACAAATACAATAAAGATGACACAAAATCAACATGCAAAAATCAGTAGCATTTTATACACCAATAACAATCTGAAAAGAAATAAGGAAACTGATTTTATTTGTAATAGCTACAAAAGTAATAAAATACATGAAATAAATTTAACCAAGGAAAGGAAGCTATCAAGGAATAAATTTAACAAAGAAAAAACTATAAAACATTGTTGAAAGAAATAGAAAAGGACACAAATGAATGGAAATATATCTCATGTTCATGGATTGAAAAAGTTAATACTGTTAAAATATGCACACTACCTAAAGTGATCTGCAGATTCAATGCAATTCTTATCAGAATGGTAATATTATGTAAATAGAAAAAAGCTACATTATTTTAATTTAATATTAAGTTATGTAATTTTAATATTGCAAAAATCGAAAAAGTGTAAATTTTTTTTTTATTTTACATTAAAGTTTATCAAGCGTAGAAATTCAAAAATCTGTTTTACTATGAATGTTCACATGAAAGTACAAACATTCACCTAAATTTTCCTGAAATTATTTAAAAATTAATTTGTCATTTTTTTTTTTTTATTATACTTTAAGTTCTAGGGTACATGTGCATAACGTTTATATCATGTATAACTCCCCAATGCAATCCCTCCCTCCCCCCTCCCCATGATAGGCCCCAGTGTGTGATGTTCCCCTTCCCGAGTCCAAGTGATCTCATTGTTCAGTTCCCACCTATGAGTGAGAACATGCGGTGTTTGGTTTTCTGTTCTTGTGATAGTTTGCTAAGAATGATGGTTTCCAGCTGCATATGTGTCCCTACAAAGGACGCAAACTCATCCTTTTTGATGGCTGCATAGTATTCCATGGTGTATATGTGCCACATTTTCTTAATCCAGTCTGTCACAGATGGAAACCACAATAGAACTCAAATAGCCAAAGCAATCTTAAGCAGAAAGAACAAAGATAAAGTCATTATATTACCTGATTTCAAAATATACTAGAAAGCTATAGTAGCCCAAACAGCATGGTACTGGCATAAAAACAGACACATAGAACAACAGAATGAAATCCCAGAAATAAATCCACATATTCACAGTCACCTTATTTTTGCCAGAGGTGAGAAGAACACACATAGGAAAAGTACCGTTTCTTCAATATATGACACTGGAAAGACTGCATATATACATGCAAAAGAGTAAAATTAAACCAATATATCTCATCATATATAAAAATAAACTCAAAATGAATTAAAAAATTAAATGTATAACCAAAAATAATGAAACTACTAGAAAAACATGTAAGACAAATGCTATAGGTCTAGGCAATTGCTAGGCAAAAATATTTTAGATAAGACCTCAAAAGCATGAATAACAAAAGCAAAAATAAGCAAAATTACACTAAAGACTTTCACACAGAAAAAAAAAAGAAGTCAACAGAGTGAAGAAAGGACTTAGAGAACAGGAAAACATATATTTGCCAATTATTAATCTGACAAAGGTTAGTATGTATAATTGTTTT
The DNA here is from genome assembly GCF_009764315.1 of Trachypithecus francoisi. Lineage (NCBI taxonomy): Eukaryota > Metazoa > Chordata > Mammalia > Primates > Cercopithecidae > Trachypithecus > Trachypithecus francoisi. The sequence continues at coordinate 68,422,040 of NW_022681454.1, forward strand.
TTTCTTTTTATTTTATTTTATTTTATTTTATTTTATTTTATTTTAATTTATTTTGAGATGGAGTCTCTCTCTGTCACCAGGCTGGAGTGCAGTGTTGTGATCTCAGCTCACTGCAACCTCTGGCCTCCTGGGTTCGAGCAATTCTCCTGCCTCAGCATCCCAAGTAGCTGGAACTACAGGTGCATGCCACCACACCCAGCTAATTTTTGTATTTTTAGTAGAAATGGGGTTTCACCATGTTGGCCAGGATGGTCTCAATCTCTTGACCTCGTGAACTACCCTCCTCAGCCTCCCAAAGTGCTGGGATTACAGACGTGAGCCTCCATGCCTGGCCAACATGTATAACTTATAAGGAACTCAAGAAACTCCATAGCAAAAGAAAATAATGTAACCTGATTTAAAAAATGGCAAAAGACCTAAAAAATGACATTTCTTCAAAGAAGGCATACTAATTGCTAACAAGGATATACAAAAATTCTCAATATTACTAACCATAAGGAAAATGAAAATCAAAACCAAAATGAGATATCACATCACCCCAGTTCAAATGGCTACTGTGGAAAATACAAACAAAACAAAACAGAAAACCAAAAAATACTGGTGAGGTTGTGAGAAAGGAGAACTTGTATACACTGTGGAATGTGCAGCCATTACAAATAACAGTACAGTAGTTCCTCATACATTTTAAAATTGATATATAATATGACTCAGCAAACCCACTTCTGGATATATATTCAAAGAAAATGCAATCAGTATGTCAAAGAGACTCTCTGCACTTCCATGTTTATTACAGCATTTTTTACAACAATCAAGATATGAATTCAACCCAAGTGTCCGATAGTGAACGAATGGATACAGAAAATGTGGAATGTGTACACAATATAATACCATTCAGCCCCAAAATTATGAAATCCTGTTATTCATGACATTGTGGATGAGCCTAGAAAAATATGTTAAGTGCAATAAGCCAGGCACAGAAAGACGCCTACCATATGTTCTCAATCATATGTGGAATCTGGAGAAAATGATCTTATAAAAGTTGAAAGAATATTGGTTACCAGACACTGGGGAGAACAGAAGATGAAGGGAAAATAGGAAGAGGTTGATCAAAAAGTACAGTTTTATAATTAGGAGAAATAAGTTCTGACACTCCATTGTACAATAAAATGACTGTAGTTAATATTTACGCATTGTATAATATATTCCCCTATTTTCTCAAACTTTATTCATTGGTGATCTATATTTCAAATACCCAGTAGAGAGAATTTTGAATACTCTCACAACAAATAAGTGAAATATGTATAAAGTGATGTATATGCTAATTACCATGAGATAATGACTACAAAATTGTAAACATGTTTTGGAATATCACTTTCTACCCCATAAATATATACAATTATTGTGAGTCAAAAATGGAACAAAACGTTATGTTAGGAGTCACAAATGTCCGCTATACATGATGATTTATAGAAGGTATTTACATATATTTTCATAATCAGTTTTCATAATACCATATCTTTTTATCATTTTACATATGAGAAACCTGACTCGGAGAGGTTCATCAACTTCCCCAATGTAACACAGCTTGCAAATGGCAGATCCTAGTGTTGAACATAGGTGTTCCTTTTTCTTAATTTCAAAATTAATAATCAACTTAATGACATAAAATGATGCTTATTTTAAATTAACATCAAATTATGTTTTAACTCTTTATACTTTCAGATATAATTGCTACCATTGTATATATGATTGATGCCATTAATATGTAAAAACATTTAGCTTTTTAATCACCACATCTTGATGGACATTTTTATAAACACACTGATTATTGAGAATATCTTAGATTAAAATGAACAAAAATATTTTTTATAATCAGAAAATAAGCAATTATAGTGGAGCCTGTGTTGAATGTCTTTCCTCTCTTTTTAAATTAGTGGGTTTGGAGTTAAGAATCAATTCTGAATCAAAGATGAAAATCATATCTATATTGTTAATACTGCTGTCTTTCATTGTTACCTCTAGAGTTCCTAGTTCATTGGTCTGCCATTCTACTATATCCTAGTTTCATGGTAGGTCTGTAAAGTGTCTTAACATTACAATATTGGCACATACAATTGTTGCACCTGTTTAATGATAGTCTAATTTAAAAGTCTGCTCTTGCAGTTTTATAAGGGGTTCGTTTGAAGTTTACTTTTGAATAAGGACATTTAATGTTCTTTTTAATGTGTTTAACATATTTTTTCTTTTAAGAAGAATTTGCTTAGATATTTTACTTTGTTGGTGAAATCAATTTCAAGACATTCAGACATGTTCCAAGTACAAATTCCTTTACATTTATTACCTGAGCTTTATTTCTCTTAATGACATAGATTTATCCCAAATACAAAACAGGTTATTATACATGATTCAGATTGTTGTAAAATCTTTCAAATATGACCTTTTAAAAATAAATTCAAAAGGCAATGGTCTCAGAGTCCAATCCGATTCCAGGTAATTAAATGGCAGGAAATAGAGGGCATGGATCACTACCTCTTCTACTTAACGAGTGGCAGTTAAGCTGATAGTTGAAAAAACAGGCAGTGGACATGCTTACAGTAAACACTTGCTTCTACACATGAATGACTATATGGTTTTTTCACAAAGACACTTAAGCTCTCTACCTCTGGGTCATCCATCTGTAAGAGAGAAATACAGTTATCTTTTACCTTCCAAAAGTGCTGTGGAGAGTCTAGGTAATCAGTATTTTTAGACAGACTTAGAAACTTCAAATTAAATCTAGGTATGAAAATTATTTTGATGTCCGCGTCAGAAACAGTACCTAAGAAGTATCTCACACAACAGAAGCAAAATATTTGGCTAAGCAAATAATATCCCTTTATATTTTAAGAATTATATGAAATGTTAAAAATATTTTCTACCTACTAATATAAATGACTAATACTTGTGAGGAAGAGATCTAGTTTAGGCCCTTTTTATCTCTTCATTTATTTACTTACTTTTTTTTTTTTTCTTTCTTGGTTTGCATCAAGTGCTCTGAAGTGATCACCTTCTGTGAGATTGTCAATATTTTTTCTTTATTAGTGACAGCCAACCGTTTGTGTGGACATTTATTATTGTTATTGCCCAACAATCTGTGCTCTAGTAACAGGGCAATGGTTTCAGTGACAACCACCAGTTCTCCAGAAACTTCAGATTCTCTTCTTTAGAGAAACTGACTTTCCTCATTCTTTTACTACATTTGTCAAATAGGAGCTGATATCTTCTTAACGTGATTGCATTTGTTCTTCATCTTATGGTTGGGTATAAGTTGACAGCACATCATCTAAGTTAAGCCAGTGTTGATATTTCATTCTTTTTGACACAGGTTTTGTTCAGGACTGCAAAGACACTGAGTGAATTAAAGTCCTATTCTAGGATTATTTTTAAATGGAGCTTGGAGAAATAACTATTTCAGTTTTAATAATTAAATAGCATGCTTATAATAGTTAAGTTTCACTGGCTGTATATTCCCTCTGACAACAACCACGTGTTCACTGCGCAGTTGCGTATCAATATAGATAAAAGCTACAATAGAAGATAATGCAGCCAACAGATAGAAACAAACAATCAAGTGATAGAGTCATGGTGGCTTTCAAGTCTCTGAACTTGGGAACCATTTCCTTTTTTCCAATTTAGTTATATAAGTCAATAAATCCCAACCACACAAATCAGTATGTGCGTATGTATATAGCTTGAACTAGTGTTGAATTTCTGTTGCTTATGATAAAGGTGTGTTCTAGCAAATAGGCTCTGCTTCTGAGATACAAATCAGTAAAAATGACTGACCAAAAAAATTTATGAATGAAAAGAAAACTCTCCTTTATAGTTTGCCAGCTGTTTTCCTTTTTTGTATCTTTTTTAAAAAACATTGAATAATATATCTGATCATCTTGCCCAATATTTATTCAGTTTAATTTAAGTCAAATTAGATAGGACCTGGAATATTTGTGGTGTTCGTAATAGAAGGCAATATCTGAGGAAGAAGAAATAACTATCACAGATACATCAAGTAAATTGTAAAATAGTGATGTAGGTAAATCCAATTATCTAATCAATCCACACAGTAGGGTTGGATAAGAATACTGTGGCAAAATACTTCCAACTCGGCTTAATAAATGTTTTTCCCCATTTATTCTGAATATTCTATAATTGATTTATGGCACAGATATTACAGAATTAAGTCTAAACCTTATATCCGATCAATAACCTCTCTTACAGACAATTTGGGTCTTTCATAGGTTTGATAGAAAATAAAATAATCTTGAGGAAACAAATTTTTAATACGAGATTTGTTACAACAAGCATATTTTCCCCAAAGCAGCACATTTAGGTTTCAGTTTATGGTTGCTTTAGCATACTCTCAGTACAAATTTTGCACAATTCTCTTCTTATTAAGTGGCATTTTAAGCATTTGTTATCAGAAATGTAACCAGGATAGAGCTCAGTGGATGGTGTGATGATGGAAACTAGGGCTCTAGAGCTCTTGTTCCAGTGACTACAACAATCATTGGTTATTTTTGATACTTTGACATTGATAAAATTGTTTGTCTAGTCCCTAGCAAGTAAGGAGAAGGATACAAATAAAGTAAATTTAGCTACTCCTAACGTCAGATACTCCCTGACATCTGGGAAAATCTGATTATGGTTCAGATATTTGAAGATAATATGATATTTTAATTCATATTATATTTTAATATAATGTGATATTTGTCATATCAGCTGGTATCATAGGTGGTATTAAAGCCAAGAGTTTAGGATGATTAAAGAAAACAAAGGTTTGAGGAATTCCATGTTCCCGCCCTCAATCATTTACTATGTTATTTTTCCAGGGACACTTTGGGCAGAAAACTGGTCCACAATACTTAAACATTTAGGAATTACAGAAGTAGAGCTTGAACATCAATCTGGCCACTGCCTGCCTCATTTAAGTAGTATTTATGCTAACAATTTAAATAGACCATACTGAATATTACATGCACTGATGTAGAATTGTCTTTAGTTTCTTGGATGAGTTATGGTTAACTGAAGGCATACAAAAAAATAAACTCCAAATTTGTGGAAGAAGATGTTAGTCTAGAATATTTCTGTCTAGGTAATATATAAGTGGTCTTCCAATTTGTATTTCTATCAGGCTTTTGATTGAAAGATGGTTTTGTGGAAGAAAATCACCTTCCTTACTAAGTCAACATTAAGTATCTTCCTTCCCCTGATTAAGTAAAAAGCACCACTAATAATTCACTCTGATACAATATAAAATATATTTGTTACGCAGAGCTTAGTGGCTCATGCCTGTAATACCAGCACTTTGGGAGGCCAAGGTGGGTGGATCACTTGAGGCCAGGAGTTCGAGACTAACCTGGGCAACATGGTAAATTCCGTCACTACTAAAAACACAAAATTAGCAAGTCACGGTGGTCGACGCCTATAATCCCAGCTACTCTGGTGACTGAGGCACAAGAATTGCTTGAACCCAGGAGGAGGAGGTTGCAATGAAAATAGATGTGGCCGGGCACGGTGGCTCACGCCTGTAATCTCAGCACTTTGGGAGGCCGAGGTGGGTGGATCACCTGAGGTTGGGAGTTTAAGACCAGCCTGACCAACATGGAGAAACCACATCTCTACTAAAAATACAAAAAAAATTAGCCAGGCATGGTGGTGCATGCCTGTAATCCCAGCTACTAGGGAGGCTGAGGCAAGAGAATCATTTGAACCCCGGAGGCAGAGGTTGCAGTGAGCCAAGATCGCACCACTGTACTCCAACCTGGGCAACAAGAGAGAGACTCCGTCTCAAAAAAATAATAATAATAATAATAATAATATGTATATATATATGTGTGTATGTGTATATATATATATGTAAAAGATATAAGCAACATTAAGCCGATTCATCTAGAATACTTTCATTTCATTCACCATTCACACCATCCTCTAATCAGTCAGTCCATGAGCTCTACCTCCAAAATAGCTTGCAAATCTGTCCCCGAGGTTATGCTGTTATCATCACCACCAGAGTCTTGGGCAACATCTTCTTCTTTGGCTATTATATAACTTCCTTCATCACCTCTATGCGTCTACTTCTTTCTTCCCTTAACCATTTGCCAAATTATAGAAAAGGTGATCTTTTCACAAGGAAATTTTATTCTCTTGTTTAAAATGTCTTAACAGTTTCTCACACAATTTAATAGATGAAAATCTGAATTCCTAAGCATAGCACACAAGGCATTATGTGATCTTAGGTTGAATATTTTATTTTCTCTATTCCCCGCTAAATCTAAATTACAAACATACCAGCCCTCTTAGTTTTCTTCCTTAACCCTATCAATCATTTTGTTGCCTTAGTACCTTTTGTTGCTTTTGCTAATGCCCAAAATGGTCTACACTGCCTCTTTAAAAGGTTGTTATTTTAAAATCTCAGATCAATGTCATCGCAAAAGAGAGGTTTTATCTACCTAATTGGATATTCTCTCTCATGACAACGTTTTTTGTTGTTGTTGCTGTTGTTTATTACTAGGTGATTATTAGCAACAGAATAGATACTTTTAATTCATATCCTTATATGTCAACAATGGAAGCCCTAAAAGGCATATCACCACTGTAAGCTCAAGGTTAACATGAATGTTTCGGAAATAGAAGGTACTCTGTAACTACTTATTGAGTAAATTAATTAATGCCCACATGTATTTACCTGCATATGTATATAATAGTTATTTTGCTTTATTCTTATATTTGATCTCTTAATTTATTGTTATTACCAAACTTTCCCCTGCCATCACCAATTAAAATTGTGATTTTAAAAAATACTACAACTCAACAATTAAAAGGTAGATAACCCAACTTAAAAATTACCAAAGTTTTTACATATATATTTTCTTCTAAGAAGTTATGCAAATGATTAATTAGCACAGAAAAATATGCTTAACATCATTATTCTTTAGTGGAATGCAAATAAAAATTACGATTAGATACTATTTCACACACTAAAATGACAATAATAAAAATGATAGAGGGTAGCAAATGTTGGTAAGAATATTGAGAAAATCAAACTTTCATAAATTGCTGTTGAGGAAAAGAAATGAGAAATGGTATAGCCATTATGAAAAATAATTTTTCAGTTTTTCCCAATGTTAACTGTAGAGTTATCATATGACTCAGCAATTTAACTCTTAGGTACATAACAACAAGAAGTAAAACTTATGTCCACACAAAAAGAAGTACATTCACATTCACAGCAGCATTATTCACAGCAGTCAGAAAGTAGAAAGAAAACAAATAGCCGTGGCATGATGAATAGGTGATCAAAAAGTATTTCATCTATTCAACATAATATTGTTCAGCAATAAAAAGGATTGAGGTACTGATGCATTCTACCATTTAGATGAACCTTAAAACAGTTACAGTAAGTGAAAGAAGTGAGTTACAAAAGATCACATATTGTACAATTTCATTTTTTGAAATGTCTAGAATAAGCACGTCCATAAAGACAGAAAGTAGATTAGTGGTTTCCGGAGACCAGGGGAAGGGGAAAATGAGGATTGACTGCTAGTAGATATAAAGTTTTTTCTGTGATTACCAAAATCTTCTAAAATTATATTTTAGTAATGTTCATACAACTTTGAATATACTAAAAATCACTTAGTTTTATTTTAAAATGGTGAATTCAATGCTATGTATATTATATATTAATAATTCTGTTAAAAACAAAAGTTTTAAATACTTTAAATTTTTAAAAATAAATAATAATAAGCACATTTTGTTGTTTCTTTTTGGCGTAGCTGACATAATCTGATAATCTATACAAAATTAGAAATTAAAACAACAGGCAAAATAAACCAAGAGTCTTACTAAAGCATATAATGAGCAAAAGGTTCAAAGAAGAAAAATATGAACATCTTAAAAATATTCTATTTAGAAAGTAAAGTGTTCAGTACTATTTTATTAACACCTAACTAGAACCCAAGATTTTGATGCCATTATCTTTATTATCTGTGAATTAACTCCAGAAGCATGCTACAACTTCATTTGAGTTCCTTGTTTCATTGAAAATGAGAACTTTTTCTCATTCCACAGAAACACATTTTCTTGACACACTGGCTCTTGTAGGCCAACCAAAAACAAAACAAATAAGATATTAAAAACTAGGTCTAATTCTTTCAAGGATCTTCCTACAAATTGTTCTTTCTTATCTAAGAGAATAAGAGTTTTTGTAAGTCATTTCTGACATAGTATACTCTTGGAATTAAAAGTAGGTCAGCATGAAGTAAGGGACATGGAGTGGTTCACGTTTAAAGACAAGGATAAAAGTGGTTCCCCATGTATAATCCCATGTATAACTACTATATATTATGTTTATGATAAATGTAAAACCTGAGGAAATATGTGCAATTGGGAAAAGTGGATTATTGTGACTGACTGGATATATTTTGCAGTTTTGTTGATTGAAGGACACTAAATTTTACAATTATTTGGATTATATTTGTTTGTTAAAGTTATTATTGTCTTATGGACTTTGATAACTGTAGCTCCTCCATTTCGATAGCTTTCACTTTCAATATATAATATGTGGTAAAGAAGAGAAGTCTCTTTTGGCCTCTGTGGATAAATGGATCTTCCACTGGGAGTGGGGACTCATGCCTGTAATCCCAGCACTTTAAGAGGCCAAGGCAAGTGGATCACCTGAGGGCAGGAGTTTGAGACCAGCCTGACCAACATGGTGAAACTCCATTTTTTTACTAAAACTACAAAAAATACCCAGGCGTGGTGATGTGCACCTATAATCCCAGCTACTCGGGAGGCTGAGGCAGGAGAATTGATTCAACCCTGGAGGCGGAGGTTGCAGTGAGCCACGATCACGCCATTACACTCCAGCCTGGGCAACAAGAGCAAAACTCCATCTCAAAAAAAAAAAAAAAAAAAGAAAAAAAAAAAAAAAGAAAAGAAAAGAAAAATGAGTCTTTCCATTAAAAATGTTAAAATATTTAAATTTTATATATAAGGTAAGCAGTTTATAAAATTACATATAGACAGAATACAATAGTTCTTGTAGAGATCATGACATTAACCGTTAGTTTATTTTTGGAAGGCATCAATGCATGGGATTGAGAATGTATGTAAAGTAGCCTATAGATCATATTCCAGAACTGAGAAGAATTTAGAAATTATAGTGTCAATATACTCTGTTAAGCCAAAGCAAAAATTGATTTCTACTAAATTACTTTTGAGTGTTTTACAAGTGATATCAAACAAATTAAATCATATAAAATATGTGGTTCCTCTTTTATAGCAGGTAAAGAACTAAACATTATCATAAAATTTAAATGGTCCAAAATTTACTGCTATAGTAGGATAGATTTTCTAGGAAGTTGGAAACATGTATAGATTTATCTATGCACATGCCGAATAGCAAAAAAAGCTAGTATTTCTTAAATACTTTATATTTCTAGAACAGTTTTAGATTCACAATAAAATTGAAAGGAAGGTACAGAGATAACCCATATATTCACACAGGCATAACCTCCCGCATTATTAACAACCTCCACAGGAATGGTATATTTGCTACAATTGTTGAGCTTACATTGAAACATCCTAATCACCCAAAGTCCATAGTTTACATTAGGTTTCACTATTGGTGTTGTGCATGCCATGAATTTGAGCAAATATGTAATGATATATATCCATGACTATAGGGTCATACAGAGCATCTTTACTGCATAAAATATCTTCAATGCTCTACCTATTCATTCCCACCCCTAGTGCCCTGGTAACCACTGATCTTTTTACTGTATTCATAGTTTTTCCTTTTCTAAAATATCGTATGTTTGGAATCATACAGTATGTAGCCATTTATTCACATAGTAATATATGTAATTATGTTTCTACTATTCCATTACCTGGATGTATCACAGTTTATTTATCCATTTACTTATTGAAGGATACTTTGGTTATTTCCATGTTTTGGCAATTATAAAGAAAGCTACTAGATATATTGGTTGCAAGTTTTTTTGAGACATGTTTTGAACTTCTTTCATTTAATACCAAAAAGCTAGATTATACAGTCTTATGATAAAAATATGATTCGTTTTAGATTTTCTCCAATGTCATATACTCTACAAGTTTCACAGCATCATATTGTACATTTAACTTTATAATTTATTGTAAGTAAATTTTTGTGAAGGGTGTGAGGTCTGTGTCTACATTTATTCCTTTTGTATGTAGATATTTAGTCATTCCAGCACCGTTCGTTGAAAATGAGACCTCTGATACTGTTTTGCCTTTGGTCTTTTGTCAAAGCTGATATGACAAATATGACTGTGTTTATATGGGCCTATTTCTGGGCTCTATATTATGTACCACTGATCTGTTTGTCTATTATTTCACCAGTACCACACTGACTTAATTAGCATAGCTTTATATTAAGCCTTGAAATCAGGTAGTGTCCGTTCTACATCTTTTTTTTTTTTTTTTTGTACTTCAATATTGTTTTGGACATCCTGAATCTTTTTGTCTTCCTTTATAAACTTTAGAATCACTTTGTCCATATTCAGTAAGTGACTTTCTGAGATTTTGACTGGAGTTCAAGAACATAAACTATATCCCCATTTATTATTTTTTCTTTGATTTTCTCATCACAGTTCTTTCATTTTCCTCATATGGTTCTTGTACCTATCTTGTCAGACTTATACCTTATATCGTATTTTTTTGGTTGCTAATGTGAATGGTATTGTGTGTTTTTAATCTCACATTCCACTTGTTCCTTATTGGCATATAGGAAAGCAATTGTTGGCATATAGCAAAGAATTGACATTTGTATATTAACCTTGTATCTTGCAACATTGCTAAAATTGCTTCTTAGTTCTGATAGTTTCTTTTTTGTCAATTCTTTCAGATTTTGTACATATGCAATCATGTCTTCTGTGAACAAATATAATTTTATTAATTTATTCCAAATATTTATATCGTTTCTTGTGTAATTGTATTAGTTACCATTTCCAATATCATGTTGAAAAGGAGCAGTGAGAGGATACATTGTTGCCTTACTTCTGATCTCAGTGAGAAAGCCTTCAGGTTTTCATCATTAAGTATGATGTTAGCTGTATGTTTTTGCAGATATTCTCTTATCAAATTGAGGAAGTTCTCCACTCTTTGTAATTATCTGAGAGTTGTTAGTCATGAGTGGGTATTAAATTTTGCTAATCTTTTTCTTTATCTCTTCTTATTATCATGTAAATTTTATGTTTTAGAGAGTTAGTATGATGGGTTCCATTAGGTGATACTCAAAGACTGAACCAGCCTTGGATACCTGAGATAAATCTTACTGGGGATTCTTGGAGACAGAGTAAAATGGCAGAATAGAAGTCTCCACCAATCATGCCCCTGAAAGAATACCAATTTAACAATTGTTTACATAATAAAACCACCTTTTTAAAAATCAAAAATAGGCCGGGCGCGGTGGCTCAAGCTTGTGATCCCAGCACTTTGGGAGGCCGAGACGGGCGGATCACGAGATCAGGAGATAGAGACCATCCTGGCTAACATGGTGAAACCCTGTCTCTACTAAAAAATACAAAAAAAAAAAATTAGCCGGGCGTGGTGGCGGGCGCCTGTAGTCCCAGCTACTCGGGAGCCTGAGGCAGGAGAACGGCGTGAACCCGGGAGGCGGAGCTTGCAGTGAACCGAGATCTGGCCACTGCACTCCAGCCTGGGCGACAGAGCGAGACTCCGTCTCAAAAAAAGAAAATAAATAAATAAAATTCAAAAATAGGTGAGCACTCACCGTACCCGATTTTAACTTCATATCACTAAAAGAGGCATTGAAGAGGTAGATAAAAAACATTCTTGAATTTCCAATGCCATCCCAACCCCATCCTCTGGCAGTAGGAGCATGGTGCAGAGAGAGATTCTGAGTGCTTGGAAAAGGAGAGTGAGGCAATTGTGAGACATTGCATGGAATTCAATATTGCCCCGTCATAGCTGAAAGCAATCTAGAATAAACTCAGGTGACACTGGCCAATGGAAAGATAATTTAAAATGGTTAAAAGTACAGAAAATAAATAGAAAGATATTCCATGTTCATGGATTTAAAGAATCAATATTGTTAAAATGTTCCTACTACCCAAAGCAATCTACGAATTTAATGCAATCCTTTTCAAAAGACCAATGACATTCTTCACAGAAATAGAAACAATCCTAAAATTTATATGGATCCACAAAAGTCCCAGAATAGCCAAAGCTATCTTGAGCAAAACTGGAGGTAAAACAATACCTCACTTTAAATTATACTCCAGAGTTATAGTAACCAAAATGACATGGTATGGGCATAAAAACAGACACACAGACCAGTAGAACAGAATAAACGACCCAGAAATAAATCCATACATCTACAATGATCTCATTTTTGACAAAGGTTCCAAGAACATACACTGGAGAAAGAATAGTCTCTCCGATAAATGGTGATGGGAAAACTGTATATCTATATGCATAAGAATAAAACTAGACCTCTATCTTTTGCCATATGCTAAAATCAAATCCAAGTGGATTAAACACTTAAATATAAGACCTCAAACTATGAACCTAGTAAGGAAAACGCTGGAAAAACTCTCCAGTACATTGGAGTCGGCAAAGACTTCTTGAGCAGTACCTTACAGGCACAGGCAACCAAATCAAAGTAAGACATTAAGAAGCTTTTTTTGGGGGGGGGCGGGGGGGGGACAGAGTCTGGCTTTGTTTCCCAGGGTGGAATGCAGTGGCATGACTTCAGCTCACTGCAACCTGCACCTCCCCAGTTCAAGCAATTTTCATGCCTGAGCCTCCTAAGTAGCTGGGATTACAGGTGTGTACCCCCATGCCCAGGTAATTTTCTTGTATTTTTAGTAGCAACCGGTTTCACCATGTTGGCCAGGCTGGTCTTGAAATCAAGTGATCCACCTGCCTCAGCCTCTCAAATTGCTGAAATTCCAGGCATGACCCACTTTGCCTGGCCTCAATAAGCTTCTGAACAGCAAAGGAACCAATCAGCAATATGAAGAGGCAACCTACAGAATGGAAGAAAATATTTGCTTACTACCCATCTGACAAGGAATTAATAACCAGAATATGTAAGAAACTCAAACAAAAATAGAGGAAAAACAATCTAATAATGTGTTTTAAAATGGCAAGAGAATCTGAATACATGTCTCAAAACAAGATATACAAATGGCAATGGGAATATGATAAGGTGCTCAACATCTTTGATCATCAGACAAATGCAAGTCAAAACTACAAGATACCATCTCATCACAGTTTATGTGTCTTTTCTCCAAAAGACAGGCAATAACTAACGCTGGCAAAAATGTGGAGAAAAGAGAACACTTGTTTGCTGTTGGTGGGAATGCGAGTTAGTATAATCCCTATGAAGCACAGTTTGGAGATTCGTTACAAACTAAAAATAGAGATACCGTATGATCCAGCAACCCCACTTATAGGTATATAAAACAAGAAAGTATAACGAGGGGATATCAGCATGGTCATGTTTACTGCAGCACTATTCACAAGCCAAGATTTAGAAGCAGCCTACCTGACCATCAACAGATAAATGGATAGAGAAAATGTGCCACATATACACAATGGAGTACTGTTTGGCCATAAAAATGAATGAGATCATGTCATTTTCAGCAATGTGGATGGAACTGCAGGTCTCTATGTTAGGTAAAGTAAGCCAGGCACAGAAAGACAAACATCACATTTTCTCACTGTTCTCTGGTTGCTAAACATAAAAACAATTAAACTCATGGAAGTAGAGAGTAGAAGGTTGGTTACCAGAGACTGGTAAGTGTAGCCAGAGAGAGTGGAATGTAAGGGGAAATGGTTAAAATAACTAAGACCTAGTATTTGTTGGCAAAAACAAAACAAAACAAAACAAAACAAAAACAAGCAAACAAACAAACAAACAGTGGCTATAGTAAAACATGATTTAACTGGACTTTTTAAAATAATTTGAAAAGTGTGATTGAATCATTTATAACACAAAGGATAAATGCTTGATGTGATGGATGTTCTATTCAACCTCATGTGATTGCTGTGCATTGCATGTGTGTATCCAAATATCTCATGCAACCTGTAAATATACAAGCTACTATGTAGTCACAAATATTTAAAATAATATATAAAAATCCTGCTTGGTTGGGGGTGCATAATTTTTTAGATGTTGTTGGATTTAATATGCTAATATTTTGTTTAGAATTTCTATATCTATGTTTTTGAGAGATATTGGTCTGTAGTTTCTTTACTTGAAATTGTTTAGTCTGGCTTTGGTATTAGGGTGATGCTGGCCTCTGGAATGAGTTAGAAAATATTCATTCTGTTTCTATTCTCTAAAAGAGATTGTAGAGAATATGAATAATTTCTTCCTTAAATGTTTGTTAAAGAATTCACCAGTTGTCCTGTCTGGTCTTTGTGCTTTGTGCTTTTTGGAAGGTTATCAATTATTTATTCAATTTATTTAATACAGACTTGCTCAGATCATCTATTTCTTCTTGTGTGAATTCTGGTACATTGTGTCTTTCAAATAATTGATTTATTTTATCTGTTATCAGATTTGTGGATATAGAATGACTCATAGAATGCTATTTTATTATCCTTTTATTGTTCATACAATCTGTTATAATGTCTCATCTTTCATATCCAATATTAGTAATTCATATTTTTTTGGAGTTAACCTAGTTTGATGTTAATCAATTTTATAAATCCTTTCTGAGTACCAGCTTGTGATTTCATAGATTTTCTCTATTGGTTTCTCATTTTAAATTTCAGTTTCAGTTTCTGCTCTAATTCTTGTTGTTTATTTATTTTCTACGTATTTTGGATCGAATTTGCTTTCTTTTTCTTTTTTTTTTTAAGTTGGAAGTTTAGACAATTGATTTTAAATCTTTCATATTTTTTAATATATGTATCCAATGCTATAAATGTTCTACTCAGTATGGTTTCACTGCATCCCAGAAAATTTACAATTTGTGCTTTTATTTTTATTTAAAAAATTTTAAATATTATCTTGAGAATTTTTTCTTTAATGCTTTATTTAGAAGTGTCCTGTTTAATCTCAATGTATTCTGGCATTTTCCAATTATCTTTTCATAATGAATTTCTAGTTTTATTTAGTTGTGAGGGCAGATATTGTATGATTTATTGTTTTTAATGTTTAATGTCTGTCTGTTTTATGGCCCAAAATGTGGTTTATCTTGTTGAAGAGCCAATGAGACCTTGAGAAGAGTGTATATTCTTCTGTTGTTGGATAAAGTAGTCTAACATATTTATTGAAATAATCAGTATGGATATCAGCAGATTGATGGTGTTGTCGAGTTAACATATGTCCCTACTGATTTTTCGCCTGCTTGATACATCCACTTCTAAAAGAAGGTTGACGAGATGTCCGAATATGTTACTGCATTCATCCATTTGTCCTTGCATTTTTATTAGTTTTTGAATCACAGAGTTTGAAGCTCTATTGTTATTCACATGTATGTGAGGGATTGTCATATCTTCTTTAGAAATTGACCCCTTTATTATTATATAATGCCTTTCTTTATCTCTGACAACTTTTCTTTCTTGAAGTCTGCTCTGCTTGAAATTAATGCAGCCACTCTTACTTTCTTGCAATTGTTAGCATTATATATTTTCTCCAAATGTGCACTATTAATCCGTATGTGTCTATATATTTAAAATTGGCTTATTTTAAACAACATATAGCTGAGTATTATTTTTGATCCACTCTGACAATCTCTATCTAATAGTTGGGGTACTTAGATCATTGATGTTCAACATGATTAGTAATATAATTGGATTAATATTTGCTTTCTTTTACTGTTTTCCATTTGTAGTCTTCGTTCTTTGTTCTTTTCTTTGACTTCCACTCTTCTCTGATGTTTGTGGTTTTAACTGAGCATTGTATATGATTCAATTTTCTCTCCTTTTTTAAGATATTAGCTATATTGTTTTGTGTGTTTTTAAAAATATTTTTAGTGTTTGCTTTTAGAGTTTGCAACATACATTTGCAATTAATATACGTCCACTTTCAAATAGCATCATACCATGTCAACATTGTGGAGGTATCATACAATGAGAAAACAACTTTAATTTCTTACTCCTGTATCTTGCATCTTTGCTGACATTCATTCTATTTATACATAGGCACATATATTTATACATTAGCATACATAATCAAATACATTGTTGCTATTATTATTTTGAACAAATGACTATCTGATAAAGAATAATTGATTCTAAACTTTACTTATTCCTTCTTCAATGCTCTTCATTTCCTTATGTAAATTAGAATTTATAACCTATATATTTTTTTCTCTCTACAGAAATTATTTTAACATTTCTTTCAAGGTGGATCTATTGGCAACAAATTGCCTCAATTTTTGATTATCTAAAATGTCTTATTTTTTAGATTCACTTGTGAAGAGTAATTTTACTCAACACGGAATTCTACACTGGTGGCGTTTCTTTTTCACTCAACATTTTAAATATTTTATTATATTTTCCTCTAACTCACATAATTTCTGAGGGTAAGTCCTATCTTTGTTCCCCTATAGGTAAGGTGTGTGTTCTGTCCTGCCCCTGGAGTTCTTTCAAGAGTATTTTTTTGTTTTTATTTTCTGTAATTTGAAAATAATATACCTAGGTGTATTTTTTTTTGCATTTATCCTTCTTGGTTTTTCTTATAGCTTTCTGGATCTGTGGTTTGGTGTCTGACATTAATTTGGAAAAATTCTCAGTAAGTATTGTTTCAAATATTTCTTCTGTATTTTAGTCTCTTTCTTCTCTTTCTTGTATTTTCAATGTTTCTGTTACACCTATAGTAGTTCTGACAGTCTTTGGATATTCTGTTAGTTATTTTTTTCTAGTTTTCTTTTTTTTTTTTTTTTGGTCTTTTCTTTGCAGTTTCTGAAATTTCTGTTGATATATCCTCAAGCTCAAAGATACTTTCTTCAGTTGTGTCCAGTCTACTAAGAATTTTATCAAAGGAATTCTTCATTTTCATTTCGATGTTTTTGATCTCCCTCATTTCATTTTGTTTTTTCTTAGGATTTCCATCTCTCTGTTTACCTTGCCTGGCTTCTGTTTATATCTTTCTGTTTATATTGCCCAGTGTTCTTTCATGCTGCCTACTTTACTCATTAGAGTCTTTAAAACATTAGTTTCAATTGTCGTAAATTTTGGAGCTGATAGTTTCAACCTCCCTGACGTGTCTACTTTGATGCTTGCTCTATTTCTTCAAGTTGTAGGGGCTTTTGTTTTTATTTTTATTTCACCTTTTGGTATGTGTTATATTCTTTCTTGATAGCTGGATGTAATGCATGTGGTAAAAATAACTGTTGTAAGGAGGCTTTCATTGATATAGTGGTAAGGTTAGAGGAAGGAAAAGCTTTCTATAGTTCTATTATTAGATTTCACTCTTTTAGTAAGCCTCTGTCTCTGGACTGTGTACTTCACAAGTGTTTCTTAATAAGACATCCTTACAGACATTTGTGAAAGATAGTGATACAATTTAGGATGATTTAAGATATAATCAGAATTATAAGGAAAAATTTGTGTGACATAATTTAAGGCATTTAATAGAACTCTATTTGATGACATAAGTGTTTGAATAGTAAATTTTGTTTCTTCATTGAGAAATACATACCATAGATTAATCTAGATAAATAAATCGCCGCATTTCACTTTCTTGTTATCTTGACTCTCATTGAATGTACTTAATTCTTTTTAAGCATTGAATTGCCTTGCAATAACACAGAAAAAATATTCGTTATGAAATACTCATGCATTTATATAAAACAGCGTTCTCTTTTACAGAGTTTCCTGTATGTTGCTCTTTTACTAACACTTTGTGACAGGTTTCTATCTGCTAAGTCAACTCCCAGATGGGCAGAGAAAACATAAGGAATTTGTTGAGAGACACCTCATCTCAATGTCAGTGTAACACACACATCATTAATTAGATAGGGAAGGTGTCTTGCCCTTTTCTATTCTGATAAGTTTCAGAGTGTCAGTGACATAATTCATACTTTTCTACTGGAGAGGCCAAAAGAGTGAAAGGCTACAGATTAGAAATGCAAATTTTATAACATTGATTGTCAAATGTGCTTGAATATTTTCATAAAGGCATAAATTGTTTGTCTTACCTTTAATCCTTGAAAATATTAAATATTTCATTAATAAAATCAATGGCCAGAGAATTAAATTTAGAAAAATAGAAATTTTACTTAAATAGGCTCATAGATTACTCAATTAATATATTTTTTTCACCAAATGTCTTAGGTTTGAATTCCTTCCGAATAAGTACTGAACAACTCTCCAACAAGAAGGTCTACTATAAATTATTTAATTTTGGAAAAACTGAAGTAAAATTAACAAAGAGATCTATAAACTTAATTGTGTAACCAGAGATATTAGCAGTGGGATCAACAATCATAACAATAAGAATTTAGAACTACCTTTATATAATTAAACACTTCACAATGACTGTTCACAAATAAATTATTTTTTTCATTTATTTTGAGACAGGGTCTTGCTGTGTCACCCAGACCAGAGTGCAGTGGTGCAATCACAGACCATAGCAACTTTTATCTCCTGGATTCAAGCCTGTGGACACCACACCTGATATTTATTTATTTATTTATTTATTTATTTTTAGTAGAGACCAGTTCTCACTGTGTTGCCCAGTTCTCACTATAACTCAAACCTCTGGCTTTAAGTGATCCTCCTACTTCATACTCCCAAAGTGCTGGGATTACAGGCATGATGCCTGTTATAGCTTTTATTAAGAGAATTAGATGCTTCGAGAGTTCATTGTAATAAAAAATAATTGCATACACATTTAATTTATTTATATCCTCCTCTAGCTACTGACTTATTTTACCTACTTTTGAATTATTTTAATTATCAGCAAACTAGGTAATCTACAAGTACTGCAACTCTTTATCATTTTCAGTTTAATCATCAACATCCTATTATTAGGCTAAATTGCACTACAGTGAAGTTCTTTCGAAAACTGATTAATAACAATCTAAGGTTGATCACTTCTGCAGATTCCACCCCTTTATCTCTTTTGCCTTATCTAAATCCTGGAATTTCCTAGGGTCCTTACTGCAGGTTTCTTAATGTCTTATTTCATGACTCATATTTAATAAATCTCTTTACTCTTAATCCCTATTCCATAAAAAAGGAAATTAAGAAAAGCAATAACAAAAAAAGCAACTCCCAAAGTATTCAACAAACAAGCAAATAACTCAGTGATAACTTTATTATATGGCTTTATTTTGTTGCAAATTTTACAATTGTTAATTTAAAATACACATTAAACAAAGTAAAACCAATGTAGAATGAGCCCCAATGTTAATATTTATCTGGTGTATAATCTACCTATGTAAATGCAATAATAATGGTTTTCTATTTAGTATGTATTAGACTGTATTTTTATTTTTACATTATTTTAATTTTAGCTGTAGAGATGATATCCTCTATGTTGGGGGTCCCTTTACTTTATTTGAATCTCTGATATCTATTACCATACCTGGAATACAGTGCTATGTCCATATTTGAAGAAAAAAAATATATATATATATAAAGTGTATTTTGCCCATTTATAATGCTATAGCTAATATTTATATGTATGTAAATGATTTTAGCTTCTTTTGTGGCCATGATTTCAAAATTATATTCGCACTGCCAGTTTGTTATGAAGAGAGTTTATAGGCAGTTCAAATTCAACAGGTGAAATCTAAAGTTTATCCATTTAAAGACAGGATATATCTTATATATTGTCCAGGAAAGCTATTTACCTTGTCTTCCAAGTGAGAAAATTGAAAATAGATCTGTGATTCCTTTATTTAAATTTTAATTCAGTCTTCTAATGCAATAATTATTCTTTGATGACATAACTTCTATGTGAAATTTACCCTCCATTATTTCCATTCTTCATTAGTTTCAATCGTGTTTCACTTTTGTCTAGATACATATAATGACACAAATTTCCTCATTGTTCTTCTATCTTAAGTGCCTCCTCTATAAGCACCAATTACTGCTTTTATACCATATGTAGTTAAATAATGTTTTTCCTTATCTCAAGTTTCAGAGAAGGGATCCCAGGTCACCAAATAGTTTTTCATTTTCTCTTAAGAATAACAGGACACTTTTTCTCCTATTTGCAGTATAAATATTTTTGTGAGTATTGCTGCTCCATGGTATGTGAAAAGAAATGATGTATACCAATCCTTGAGCTAGATTCTTTTTTTTTTTTTTTTTTTTTTTTGAGACGGAGTCTTGCTCTGTCGCCGGGGCTGGAGTGCAGTGGCCGGATCTCATTGAGCTAGATTCTAAAACGTCTTATGTGATCTTCCACCACTTGTTTCTTTGTCCTATCTGCAATACTTAAAGGGAAGAAACGTTACATCTTAGAGAGAAAATATTGAGGTATCCAGATCCCTGTGAAACATATGTGAAACTATTTGAAACATAGTTTAGACTATCTTGACTGGTGAAGAAACTGATATAAAATAAGGTACTATTTTGACCAAAAACTAAAATATTTAACAATGGCTTAGCATTTAGACAACATGTACCTAGGAAAGTAATATCACAGGCTAGAAACTTTGAGATCCATGCTACACAGTGATATAATATTCGTTAAATCTATCATCTGCAATAATTCTGGAGGTGGAAAAATGTTTTTGCTTGCCTGATAGCTCTAAGAGAATAGTTAGAAAATATAGCATTCGGTAGTGTGTCCTGGCTATTAATGACTATTTTGGCAAGGTGTTGTAAAAGATGAATAGGTTCACGAATATACTGACTGGTTAAAACTATTTTACAGGACTAAAAGAGTTTCCAATTCTTAGGCCGGGCGCGGTGGCTCAAGCCTGTAATCCCAGCATTTTGGGAGGCCGAGACGGGCTGATCACGAGGTCAGGAGATCGAGACCATCCTGGCTAACCTGGTGAAACACCGTCTCTACTAAAAAATACAAAAAAACTAGCCGGGTGAGGTGACGGGCGCCTGTAGTCCCAGCTACTCAGGAGGCTGAGGCAGGAGAATGGCGTAAACCCGGGAGGCGGACCTTGCAGTGAGCTGAGATCCGGCCACTGCACTCCAGCCCGGGAGACAGAGTGAGACTCCGTCTCAAAAAAAAAAAAAAGTTTCCAATTCTTACAATGGGAAATACAATTAATGAAAGTTTTTAGATTCAAAGACCCAGTAAAAGTTATCAGCTGAGTAAATGACAGGGTAAAATTCAAGTCAATCCAGCTTTCCAGTGTATCCTAGCACCCAAAACTACAACACACAGATACGTTTTGTCTATGTGTCCCCACCCAAATCTTATCGTGAATTATAATCTGCAAGTATCGAGGAAGAAACCTGGTGGGAGGAGATTGCATCATGGAGACAGTTTCTCCTATGCTGTTCTTGTGATAGTGAGTTTTTGTGAGATCTGATGGCTTCACCAGTGTTTGGTAGTTCCTTCTCATTCTTGTCTCTTTTCGTGCTGCCTTGTGAAGATGCCTGCTTCCCGTGCCACCATGAATGTAAGTTTCCTGAAGCCTCCCCAACCATGTGGAACTGGGAGTCAATAAAACTTCCTTTACAAATTAAATTTATCTGAATTAATTAATTAATCTAATTAATTAATTCAAATTAAATGTATCTGAATTATTCAATTGATTGTCAGTATTAGTCAAAGTACTGGTTCTGGCACTATAACACAAAATATCCCATAGGATATGTGGACTTATTCAATTTTGCTTGATGAAAACACCCTATTCTATTTTCTGATATGATGTTAGATACAGACCATGATCAGCATGTGCTTGAACATTGCAAAGTCGAGCTCACAATATTTTTTGGCATATGAGTGATGGGTAATGCCTAACACCAGCTGTCTTTTCAGCTGTGACCTGCCATCTAGCTTGTCAAATGGCTCAATCAAAAGATCAGTATGATGTGCTTTTCCTCTCACAGAGAAGAGAGAAACACCTCAAGTCACAGAATTTTGTAATCCCCTCTGGTAATTCACATAAAATCTGTTTCATACTATGTTTTCTTCTCATAGTCATCTAAGACAATGGTAGATTTAGATGAGGCTCATTTTTGATTGGCATAAAATTGTTTCACATTTTTTTACTTATTGTCATAACTATTATATTGTCTTACAAATTTTGTTAAATTTGGACCCTATATATTTTTGAGCCTAATTGTCGGGTAAGTCTATTTAGTTTTAATATTCAGGTTTAAGAAATTATATATATATATATATATATATATATGCGCACACATACATATATGTGTTTGTGATTGTACATGTGTGTGTGTATATAGTTTCTTGTTAATTTTAGCTCCTGAGACAACCCTGTAAACATAAATGTAAAAGTCTACAAACGTAGGGAAAGAGATTTTCAACTGGCTGTGGCAGTTGAGATGACTATTTCATCAAATACTGCAGTGTGCAAAAATAGCTTACTTTTTCAGAAACGTCACAAACAGGAATGTATTTCCCCTGGCATTTACTTTTTTACTTCATCTTTTCAGACAGTCAATAAGCAGAATGGAATATTAATAAGTGTAATGCTTTGTTGATGTTATATGATAAATATTTTGAATTAGGAAAAGGGTATGTATTAATTTTGGTTACATTCATAGAACTTTAAAAGTTAGGAGAGTATTATATTTATGTAACAAACTGAATCAGAACCAAATATTTTCAATTACATTACTAAATTAAACGAGTAAAGGAATTAAATACAATAGTTCAAATCAAAACCTCTCTAACATTTAGAGAAGTTAAATCAGAGTAATGGTTATAAATTTTGTCATACTTATTGAACTTGTTAAAAGTATTTAAAATGGTTTTTTTGGTCCCATTACTCAGAGATTTGAATTCCGTCGTTTTGTTATTTTCTTTTATTCCAAGTGCCTGTGTAAGTATACTCTTCTAGCACCTTTAAGTTATGTGAGGCCATGGGACAGGTTCTAACCAACCAGATGTGAAAAACTATGATACTCTGGGATGCAACATTGATATGATATGGCTGTGTCCCTACCCAAATCTCATCTTGAATTGTAGCTCCCATAACTCCCACTTTTTATAGGAAGGATCTGGTGGGAGATAATTGAATCATGTAGGGGTTTCCCCCATACTGCTCTCGTGATAGTGAATAAGTCTCATGAGATTTGATGGTTTTATGAGAAACCCCTTTCACGTCATTCTCATTCTCTCTCATCTGCCACAATGAAAGATGTGACGCCTTCCGCATGAGTGTGAGGCCTCCTCAGCCACGTGGAACTGTGAGTCCATTAAACCTCTTTTTCTTTATAAATTACCCAGTCTCTGATATGTTTTTATTAGCAGCATGAAAACGTACTAATACAAGCATTTCCTTAGAGTGCTCTGTTCTTCCCACACATGGTGTTGAAACATTATGACCATGTTAAACCATATGATGAGTAAAAATCATTTTTCTTTTGTTCAAGCAACTCTGATATGGACATTGTGTGCCCAATCTGTCAAAAATCTTTGTCTGTCCTGATAGCATGCCAGCTGTGGGGTTGGACTAACTTCACCGTTTTTAAAAGTCTCCACAGTTGTACATTATAGAGGTGGCCAGTGAACAACATTTTATGAAACAACATTGGTTTAGATTACTCTTTAGTAACTTTAAAATTTTTCTACTATGACACATAATCATAGGGGGAAATTGATAGCATGGAATTTTAAAATCACTTCACTTTTGATTTGTCGATAGGTGCAGCAAACCACCATGGCACACATTTACCTATGTAACAAACGTCCACATTATGCACATGTACCCTGGAACTTAAAAATAAAAAAGCAATACAATAATTTTAAAAAGATTTGAAAAATGTAACTTTAAATATCATTTAAATTTTTGTATTAATTTAATTCAAGAAAAGTAACTCAAGATGTTTAGTCCTGTTTTAGTTTGTCACAAGAACATAATGGTCTCCCTACTTTTTAATGTTCTTATTAATAAGTATAACAGAAGTTAAAATATGCTTTTTTCCCAGTGAGCACACTAATTCATGTATTAACTTACTCAATCAACACTTCAACATGTTTTTAAATCACCAAGTGTGAAACAATCTCTGTGTGAAACAAACTCTGATAAAATCTATGCAGAAACAATGAAGAACAGAGACATTCACATCAAAAGGTTGATTTCAGGTTCAGATGTGGATTCAATCCCTTTTACATATTTGTTCTAAAACACTGTACTCTTTAAGAAATAATGGTCTAGAACAACTAGATGCTTTTTCACTTTATTTAATAAATGAAACCTAAGATTTAGTGGCATGGCCTGGAACAAAGTGTCTTCTCTCTTTTTAGTGGTTCTCATTTCCATTGTTATTGAATGAATGTTACAGACCTGAAAGAGAATATTGAATTCCCTCAGTGTCTTCTGTATTTCTAGGAAAAGTTTATGCCTCTACAGTTAGAAAAATATTAAGACTAGATTTGTTCTTAGTTTCTTTAAAAAATGCTTTTTGAGAGAGAGAGATTTGAAAAGTAGGAAATGTAGCCAGGTAGTAAATATTTGGCTTTGTTTATCCATGAAGTTTTTAAAACAGTTTGGAATGTGTCAGATATGATTCCTTATTAAATATAGGAAACTTGATATTCTCCAGCATTTTAAGCTTCTAATTATTTGCTCTGTAGCTCCTTATGAAAGCTCATCAGTGAGGCAGAATACCTTTGATAAACTGTTGATCTACCTAGGGCCTCTGGTTCCCTTACTGCCTATCTTTCAGGCACGTTGAATCACCATAAACCCATGCACCAGAACCATATGATATAGTTTCCAATGTAGAGAATTTAACAAAATTCCTTTATAGTATATAGCCATCATTTTACTAAATAAAAAGTACCTGAAATTTCTCACTTTCTTTTCTCTGTACCTGACTCGCACAGTAATATAATTCTGTGAGATGCTTTCCTGCTGTCTCAGAGTACCTGACTCATTCAATTATTACCATGGAGGCATCTGTTACCTGTAACCCCACGTTATCTTAGAGCTCTACTAAGTGTTTCATTTTATCCCCTAAAGGATGTCCAATTTCATAAGCCACAAAGGAAAGTTTATTTTATCCTAACAATTTTTGTAGGGATGAACCGAGATACATTTAATCATTCAGTATATATTTATTGAACTTTCCTTAATGACCATAGTAAAGTGACAATAGCTGTGGAAAAAAATAAAAGCAAGGTTAAACAGATCACAGTGGGTGGTGAAATTTGATACAGGGTTGTCAGAGAAGTTCCCCTTGATATTTCAGCAGAGAGCTGAAGGAAATAACAAGCAAGCTATGTGGATATTTGGAATGTAAGGTACAGCTTTTGCAACAGGCTTGAGTTTAGAGTATACCTGGAATATTCACAGAATTGTGATGATTCTGGTGTGGCTAGAGCAGAATGAGCCATTCTGAAGAATGATAGGAAATAAGATCAGAAAAGTAGTCAGGTGTGAAATCATTCAAGCCCTTTAGAACATATTAAGCTTCTTCAACTTTAAGGAAAGAAGGAAAGCC
This sequence comes from Trachypithecus francoisi, assembly GCF_009764315.1. Classification (NCBI taxonomy): domain Eukaryota; kingdom Metazoa; phylum Chordata; class Mammalia; order Primates; family Cercopithecidae; genus Trachypithecus; species Trachypithecus francoisi. Next base: position 68,447,651 of record NW_022681454.1, read on the forward strand.
ATTTGATATTTTAGTTTGAGGAGGAAAGTGAGGATACAAAATACAGTTAAAAAATTCCCTCTGATAGCCCTGATCTTTGTATGAGACTTTGTATTCGTTTTTGTATTTATTTTTCATTTTTAAATGTGCTCCATTTCTTCTCCAGATCTTATCCCACAGAGACTCTACAAATTCTTTTACTGTCCCGAGAATTTCCATGTTGTTTTAGCCTCCTGTCAACACAATAAAAGCCTAGAACAGTGACCATGCAATTATTTTGTTTTTAAAGATTAACTTTTAATTGTTTCACTGAACCTCCTCTCTCCTTCCAAGCATTTCTATCACATTACTTACTTTATTTATTTATTTGTTTATTTATTTATTTATTTATTTGAGACAGAGTCTTGTTCTGTCGCCAGGCTGAAGTGCAGTGGCGCGATCTGGGCTCACTGCAACCTCCGCCTCCCGGGTTCAAGAGATTCCCCTGCCTCAGCTTCCCGAGTAGCGGGGACTACAGGCATGTGCCACCACGCCTGGCTAATTTTTTGTATTTTAGTGGAGATGGAGTTTCACCATGTTGGCCAGGATGGTCTCGATCTCCTGATCTCGTGATCCTCTCACTTCGGTCTCCCAAAGTGCTGTGATTACAAGCCTGAGCCACCACCCCAGACCACATTATTTACTTTATAAAACAAAGCAAAGCAAGACAAACTATTTGAAATTAGTGTCTTTTTGAGGTGGAGGGGAGTATTTTGTGATTCAGAGAATAATATTCTTTCTATATTTTCATGCTTTTCCCTGCCCCATTTTCTAAAGAAACTTTTCTTAACTTTCTTGTAGCTTAATGGTTCTATAGGGCTTCTAACATCTTTTTTTTTTTTTCTTAGTCATTTTATAACTTCCTGAAAGTAAATGAAATGATAATTGAACTGCTAGCAGTATTTAGTCAATACTTAAGTTTTGGGACTGCCAAAAATATTAATGATCAAAATTTAATTAAGTTTTATTGATTTGATTGATCTTAATCTATATCAGACAGAAAGGATTGACCCCTGAATATGTTCTACCACTTCTATGCCTTATTTTTTAGGTCTAAATTGCACAGTGGAAGTGATTGGATGTATATTTCTGTTTATCTTCCAAAATACCATCATCTGTCAGAATATTTGCTCTATAATAAAGCGCTATAATAACATTCCCTGAAATTTTGAGAGACAGAGTTTCATGAATAAATAGCAGCTAGTGTATTTACCTTGTCTGCAAGAGAAGTAACAGAAGCACTTTGTGTCAATCAATATGAAAATGTAATTTAATCCAATGAGACAAAAATCAATTTTCCTTTTTTGAAGTCTCAAAGTAGTTAAATATCACCTGTTCTGCTTAATTAGTTTTTGATATTTGTACAAACTCACCTTTAAACTTCATAACAATACAGCCTTTTGTTTGAGCTTCAGATTTCCATTCTCTGTCCTAATTACATTCTGTTTTAGCTGGCTACAGAGAGAAAAGTGAAAGCTTTTTCCAAAGAGAGAAACCATGTTGTTTTAACAACGGTGCATGGGATTTTCAGGGTCCAATGATCATAACAGCCTTCTGCTTCATTTTCAACTGCTGTAGCCAGTAAGTGAAGTTTTGTCTGAAATATCACAAATTTACCACAAACCCACCATGCATTTTGAAGAATGTTAAGAGTACATTTGAAAGCTTTTTTTTTCCTTTGATTTTGGTGTTTATAAAAGCAGAAAGAAAAGAGGAGTTTTGTAGTTGGCAACTATATTTGAGTAAGAATTCAAAAACTGATTTGAAATTGCCTGAAAGAATGACATATGTATAATAAATTAGGTAAAGTTTAGAAAGGTGACAGGTTAAGTGGACATAAATAATGTGCAGACATATATGATCTGGTACTTCTAGAAAAACAAATCTACTCAAGTTCAGAAAGAATGAAAAACGAGGCTCATAATTACTGCCAAAGTTAGTTTGTATATCTCAGGGAAAATGCATCTGTGATTAATGTGAAGAGGGACAATGGAGAGGCTCCTTCAAAGAAGAATATATTGTCCTAAATCACAGAATGCTGTCTGATGAGAGCCTTCAGACAACAACATTTTCAGATGGCCTCTGTTGCGGAAAGAGATCTTGCTCAAAGCCATTCCCTTGTTAGGATGGCAAATAACTCATGATTAATTGAAGTTGGAGGAAGGGGAAAAGATAGAAAAATGGATAAAAGAGGCATTTATAAGGGCTACTCATTCCTGCTCAGCACAGGACAGGTTAGATGAGCCATTTCTACTCTAGAGCTTCTGAGGAGTGTTGATTGAGGCAGTCATGCCTGCCCTGTCTAGTTTTCGTTCCCTATTTCCCACAGGTGTTGATAGTAGGGTCTTCAACATCCTGACGCTAAACTATGACTCAGATTTGGCTTCCCTCATAATATAGCCTAGTCAGCACCCAAGCATAGCACCATTGTCCAGGTGACAGAAAATCATTGGTTCTTGAAACCATATGTCCCTCTATTATAGAGCTTTCTTTTTGTATTGTAAATCAAATGTTTTATAGGCTACAGGTTATAGTAAAAAGAACTGATTATCTTAGTTAGAATCCATGAAGTTCTATTTAATAGCACACACCGTCGTCTATGAGACTGTATGTGTTTTTACTTTCAATTTAATAAAAACTATGTTAGAGAGCAGTAGTTAGGATTACAAAATTAATTAAAACTAGCTGGAGCCTCGTTAGGTAAACGGATACTTTAAGAGAGGAAACAAAGCATTATTGTTACAAAAATGAGCTTTGTGTAAATCTGATGTTGTTCAGGAAACAGCTTTGTCTCTTGATGGTAATGGGCTCTTGCCCAAATTTGTTAACCTCCCCCAATGTATTTCCTGATTAGCTGGTTTCCTGGAAGTTCAGGCAGTGGGAAGCACCCACAGATGATGGGATGCACAAAGACAGAGGTGTTTTAAATTTGTTTAATTGTTCTTTTTCTTAATTTTTTAAAAAAACATTTTTGCTCCTCTCAGCACTGTTAGCCTGTTGTGTTAAATGATTGTTTTGCATAGCATCTCTAGCACTGGCTGTGTCTTTCCTAGACTGCAGCCCCTACTCCACAGTCCTGGTTCTCAGTGAGCTTCAGTATTCCTTCCTTTCCTTTGTCCATTCAGCCCTCGGATAGTTTTGGCTTTCTGCTATTGCTAATTATTGATTACCTCATAATCCCTTGCTTGTTTCCTTAAGCCTGACTATCTCTGTGAAAGGGATCTCTTTGATGGAATACTTTCATTTGAATTCTCTGGGGTGAATCCAGTTTCTCTGGGGACCCTTGTTTATATATATGAATATTTGCTTGTTGACTTTTTAGGGTTATAGTATATGAACTTTCAGTAGAGTGATTAAATTAATATTGTTTTTTTCTTCCATTATTTGAACCTAAAATTATGCGTATACATACTTGTCAATAAACAATTATGTATTAACAAATGTACTTGCTCTCATTACATTTTATTACAATGTATTTTTTCGTTAGAATAATATAAGAGATAGAGGAAACATGTCATGGATATTCTAGCTCTCCACAACATATTTATGGCACTTGGTTCTCTCAAACTAATGCTTTTCTCTAAGAAAACTGACATTGAGATACTCTGGGCAGCCATTAATGTATAAAACTGGAAGTAGAAACAACAGCAGACTATTTCTGACTGAAGGCTCCGTTAATAAACATATTCCAGCTTACTTATATACCATTGTACCCTGTTGTTTCACGTTTTAATTTGATGTTTCCTAAACTATATTTTGAGCCCCTTCAGTAATATTTTACACACATACACACATATACACACACATATATAAAGAATATATACATATATGCATATACACATATACAAATACACTCATTTTCTATATCCTCTATAGGTCTTTATTCCTAATTGTTGAAATGTATTTGTGACAAAAATATAACTATTATCAAAAAGTAGCTGTCCTAAAGAGATAAATTGACTTTTTTTTAACAATCTGATCCATTTTCAATTAATCATATAATTTTATAGATGATATTATATTCGACTTCCTATGTCACAGAAGGAAAAAACAATCTCAGATTTCCTCTTGTATAGAACAACTACTGAGGCTGGAAAATTTACTCATATTATCCTTTTGCATAGAAGCTGAGTTCCAGGGGACCCTAAATTTGGTCATAACACTCATGACTGAGAAACAATGAAGTATGGGTATAGCAGGAGTGGTTTGGAGACACATGAATGTTCTTCCCACTCTGTCCTGTTTTTTTTTTTTTTTTAAAGTGTGGAAATAAGACAAGAATAGGATATTGGCTGATTCTTGAAGAGATAAAAACATAAATTAAAATGAGAAAACAGACACATTAGACACAGAAAAAATACTATCTGTATTATTTCATACGCTATTGTCATAGTGCATTTCTCTAATATTTAGCAACAAGCCAGTATATCCCCTACTTTCAACAAATGAAGTTTCATCTTACTGCTTCCAGGAGTGATAAATGACAGATATTTGTGCCATAATTTTTCACTACTTGAATAGAACCTGTGAATAAAATGAAGAAACACATTCAGCAAAATACTTTAAACAAAATTTCTGTGCATGCTTTTCAGATGCCTTTACAGTAGTGTTGCAAGTTTATTTTCTTTTCTTAAAATCCACTATTTTCTATTATTTATTACACACAATAATAATGATAACAAAAAAGTTTATTATCCAATTGATTAGTAATTCAAACACATAATCTCTAATCTGTCTTTTTAATGCATCCTATGAAGGTTCAATAAATATTGATTGAAAGCGAGCAGTTATTATGATCTTTTTCATGCAGAAAATATGCAATTACTTTTAAAATTATAAGTATTAAATGCTACTTCTACATAACAGAAATTTACAAATCAGCATGCCATTATCAGAAATAGAATGGATCAGAAAATGGCACTCAATAATTTTAATCAGATCCTGTTTCCTTTTCTGTTACATTATTCCATAAACACCTACCTGCATAGAATCTTCTGAAGTCTCCATACAAAACCAAGTATGAACTAGATAAAACTATGAAGATAAGTAAGAATTTTACTGACACATAAAATTTTTTTTATGTGAAAACATGTTGAGGTTTTTGTTTTGCAGAACCTCAAGCTGTACTATATTTCTATGTGTAAATATAGGCTATACATCTGTTCAGATAGAAGCTTGTAGCAAAGGCATAGAAAACACACATGTCTATATATAATGTGTGTGTGCCATATGTATATATTACAATGCCTAATTAATAAAAATAGTTGAATTTAACGTTAATTATTATTATATTATTTACTTTAAAATTACTTGTGAAGGATGTGATTGTTGATTTTGTGTGTCAACTTGCTAGGCCACAATTCTCAGATATTTGGTCAAACATTATTCTGGATGCTAGATGGGTCTATAAAAAATATGTTTTTGCACTTAAATTAGTAGTCTTTGAGTAAAGCAGAATGCCCTGCATAATGTTGGTGCACTTGATCTAATCAGTTGAGGTCTTCATCGAATAAAGACTGAACCCACCCAAGGAAGAGGAAATAATGTCAGTAGTGTGCCTTCAGACTTGAACTACAGCATCGATTATTCTCAGGGTCCCCAGGCTGCCAGCCTACCCTGAAGAATCTGGACTTCTTCACAATAATTGAGACAACCTTTCATAATAAATCTCTTCGTATCTCTATGTATTCTGTTGTTTCTGTTTTTCTGGAGAAGCCTGACTAATGCATAAGGTTTACTTTATGTCAGGTTATGGATATTACAATTTACCTGTTATCAGCTTGACACCTCTTATATCCTCTTTCACCTTCTCCTCTATTTCATAGCAGTGATGTCTGGAATTATTTCTCAGAATGTCTTTTAACATAGATCTTTGTTATCAGTTTTCTATGGGGGAAACTAGCACAAGATCTGCAAGACAGAACTGAAAAAACATTATTCTCTGGAGATCATTGGGAGCAGATCCTTGAAGTCTGTAAGCAAGACTCACATGGCTACTCTTAGGGAATGTTCTTGGGAACCACCCACTTTTGACTTGCCAGTTGTGCACAGTAATGGAGGCACACTAACCTCTAAGAGATTCTCCAATTTCTGGGGTAGAACCTGTGAACAACATGCTTCTAACAATGGCTTTTGGAACCTTTTCTCCGTCAACTTTCCAAAAGATGTGTGTGTCTCTACTCCCTGTATTCAAACTCCCTGAGAACAGAATGGTTTAGTTTTCCTGACACCACTCTAAAGTGATGCACTAGGCACTGAAGACACAAAGACTAATTAAAAAATGACTCTTGCCTGGCAATGTTAACATCTTCCTATACTTCATGTTAAGATACATAATTTAAAATAACTTAAGTATCATTTAACTTGTTTTAATATATTTATTAAACAATGGGGTACAGTAGTTAAATTCACACAGTACCTAAAGTTAGATTACAGTTCCACTTCACAGCTTGGTGACTTTGGGAAAATTACTTTACCTCTCTGGGCCTCAGCGTTGTTTTTTAGTTTTTTTTTTTTTTTTTTTCTTAAATGGCAATACTCAGCTAATATATGTGAGCTATTTAGAATAGTTCCCAGCACACTGAATTTACCATATAAATATTTTTACATTATTACTTTTCTTATCATCATTGCAGCTTACTATTGTTCAGCTCAACTAGTGTCTCTTCCATTCAGCTTTATGAGTGGGGGATGGTTTCTGTTTTAAAGAACACATATTTTAATAACAAAATAGTATATCACAAATTCATAGTATTGAATATAAAAATGACATAGTAAATAATATCATAAACAGTAAATAATTTTGTAAAGAGTAATAATTTTTTAAATAATCAGCATCCATATAGGTAGTCAATTAATTTTAATTGAGTCTAAAAGATAAATACATATTCAATTAAAATGTATAACTCATTAAGTAAGCTTCAGTGAAATATAAACATAACTTTTTAAAAATAAAAATGAGAAATTTGCATTTCAAATGTGATTAATACAGAATTTCAAATTACACATTGTATTAACTTCTGCTGAGTGAAATATTAACTCTAATATCACTGGTGCTTTATCAACTGTTTCTTGTCAAATTAAATATATATACACACTTTTTAAATTTTGTGTTATGTCACAGACATTTGCTGTGTAATTTCATTTGTCACTTCATGAATTCTATGAAAAAGCTCATGGGAATCTCTGCAACTGGTTAAAAGTCTTTACAGGAGATTTCCTGGCTTTTTGGCCCCATAAAAATTGGAGGCAACAGCCTGAGGGTGTCTCTTATTGATTTCAGCAGAGAACAGCTTTACCTTGATGGACTCACCTCAGAGGAGTGCATTGAGGGTGGGTGTTGACAGGAAATCTCAGGACAGCAGTGGACAGAGAAGAGATGAAGTACTAAAAATAAAAGCAATTGAAGTTAGCAATTACCCAGCCAGAAACCAACTTGCCCTCTGAGTTTATGTTAGACTCACTCTGGGAATTCCTAGTTATGCATTGAGGATTATCAGTGGGAATCAATATTGGAGCTCTCAACTGGCATATTCAGACATTGATGTGATTTGATCTTAGTTCTTTCTAAGCATTGGAAAGAACTTTGAACATTTTCAATATTGATATGTTTAATTAGGTATTATTCTGATCTGCTTGCAGAAAATATTGGAATTACAAAATAAATTTTGGTATCTTCTTGGTAAACCCCCCAATTTTTCCAAGTATAGAGAATTTATTAATATAATAAAATATTTGTAATGGTATAGGGACACAAAACAAAATGGGGCACTCATTTTGTACTCAAACACAAGTTTTTATTTTACCAGTAACTTTCTAAGATGCCTATCAAACACTGTACATATAGTGAGTACTAGTTAATAATAGATATTCCCTTCATGACACCCTTTTAGGCCAAGAAACCTAAGATATTCATTTAGCTATCTGAATATAAAAATACAGTAAATGTTATGTTCTAGTTTTGAAAAAAAAGATAAGTGATTAACTGTGACATGTATGAATTATAGAGTATTATGAATTTATGAAGTACCACAATTTTGGAATTTATTCTACAGATCATTTAAGATATGTGCAATAAAGTTTCTGCTACATTACGCTTAGCTTCTCAGATTCTCTTTTACTTAAATTTATTATTTGTGGTAGAAGGGAAGCATTTTTACCCCTTCCTTCAATCAATTAAAACCATGATTATCTTTATTTTCATGCTTATCTAAACCTTGTATATTCATTTTTACCTACTAAGTAGTGGAGTTGTATTTACTAATTTCTTGTGTGAGATCTGGTGGTCCGAAATGAAGCAAGAACTATTTTTTTGTGGTTCACACATGTTGTTACTCATCTACTGGCTGACCTCTTTGGTGTGAGACAGGAGCCAGGCCTGTAACTGCTCCACCATCCCTAGATCCTCCTTCATTTTCTCCAACTTCTGGGACAGGTATTTAGCATCATAGGGAGGAAGTCCAGCTTCTCCTGCAGGACATCCATACATCATCGAGAGGTAGCAAAAACAGATGTGGGTTTCAGTCTGTTCTTATGATTTCCTGCTTGTCTTTTTTCTTTTCCAACTTTACATATATCCATCTCTTCCTCACTATCTGCCACAGACTTCAGGGTTTAGAATCAGTCATGGACACAGCAGTCTTACAATGAATGCCTGACTAGCTCCAACAGTTGTAAAAGGTCAAATCCTTGGACGGGTCCCACATTTTATCTGTATATGCATTCCATTGGTTTTGCTCCTCTGACTGAACCCTGAAACAGTAGATCTTAATATAAATTCTCAAAATATTGCATAATTTAAAGATTGAGATACAACATTTATCTGTCAACAATTCCAAATTAAATTATTTGAATTAATTCAATTATAATTGAATATCTTTGAATATATTTACTTGACAATCTGTTAGAATTTATAGATAAATGAATGATAAAGACTATTATGGAGTTGGATGTCCCATGTAAAACTGAAGGGAAAGAGGTTTTCTTTAATTTATCTTGTTTTGTGGCCTATTCACAATATGTTTATCTAAGATCTCAAATTTAACATTAAATGTGTAATTTACCTTTGAGTTATGTAGAGACATATAAAATGTCTGTAAATTTCTTTCTGTTACACGTGCATTTTTTTCATTGAGTGCTTTGAAAACATAATTACAGGACTGAACCAAAGCATAGAAGTGACATGGTAAGTTTGTTTTTAAGAAAGATATATCAGCTAAATTATGCCAAAAGGTGCAATCATGAAGATATCCAGTAAATTTTATTTTAATTTCCTCAAAAAATATTAAACTTACAACAAATTTTAAGATGTTGTTGAAAATGTATGTGAGAAACCTAAAGAAAATTAGGTACCACTTGTTCAGCCACTTTAGAAAATGTAACTGATTTATAATCAGTAATGGGGGCTACATCTGAGGATTTGAAAAATCCATCAACCTAGTAGAGAAATTTTAGAGAACAAAATAGCTGTAGAAACAAGTTTCCTGAAGTAAAACTAATCATTTATCTTTTTATTCTAGATAAAAAGGTGAAAGCTTCAGTCTTCAAATGACAATTAGAAAACATGGCAGGAAAATGTTCTTGCTAGGTTGTGATAGTGGTAATTTTTGAGGGAAGGAAATAATTTTGCGTGTATTCAGAATTTTCATTAGAATCATGAAGTAACAAGGTAATTACACTATAAAATCAGAAGAAGAATTGGGACTAAGTTTGTTACCAGTGGAAGGTATCCAACTTACCAGCAGCAAATCCATATAGATCTGCAGCAACCTCAATTCTTGCCTCCTCAGAAGAAAGAATATGACTGGAGCATGAGACAGAAAAAGAGACAGAGACAAGTTTCAGAGCAGGAGTGGAAGTTTATTTTAAAAGGGTTTATAACAGGAAAGAAAGGAAAGCACACTTGGAAGCGACTCAAGCAGGCCACTTGAAGGATAAGTGAGGCGTTTAACCATGAGTCCAGTACTTTACAGGCTGGCCTTCTTCTGACATGTTGTACCACTTTCCCATGATTCTTCCCTCTGGATGGACTGCCCGCATGCGCAGTGCCCTCCTTACCCTTGGGAACTGAGTACAGCAGTGTGTTTAGGAAGTTGTACGCATACCCGCCTGAGGCTTTCTTACGTTTTCCAATGATGTGCCCTGAAAGGTCAGACTCTGCCTTTTTGTCTCTTAATATGTATGCCCAGGAAATTGGTTCTCCCTGGCATTTGCATTCAATTACTACTTCAGTGCTACAGGTGTGGACCATCAGGAAATGGCTTTTCCCTAGTGCAGGCTCTCAATTTATCACTTTTAGAGGGGCAATGTGATCATTGTCAAACCAACACCTGACATTCATAGTGGGTGGGGGAGAGCCCTCTCCTGTCCCGCTCATGCCTGTCTAACTACCTGTAATGAGTGTAGTAATATCAATATAAATACCACTTCAGAGGAGGAGCAATATGGTGGAAAAGAAGGCTCCAGTGATCATCCCCTTCCCCGCTCACCGCCCTCCCCACAGAAGAGCACCAATTTAACAACTGTCTACAGAGAAGAACACACACACACACCACACCTTTATAAGAACCAAAAATCAGTTAAGTACTCATCGTACCTGATTTTATCTTCATATCAGTATATTGATGAAAGAGTAACTGAAGAGGTAAATAAAACAATCCAGAATTGCCCATACCATGCCTTCCTCACTCTTGGCAGCCACAGGATGATGCAGAGAGTGTCACTGGGTGCTGGGGGAGAGAGAACACAGCAATTGTGAGGCATTAAGCTTATTGCCATACTGTTACAGCAGAAAGAAAAACTGGTCCAAACTCAGCTGACATCTGCCTATGGAGGGAGCCCTTAAATCAGCGATAGCCAGAACTAGCCCATCCCAGTGGTCAGAACTTAAGTTCCTGCAAACTTCGTTACCAGAGCTAAAGCGCTGTGTCTCTAAATGAACTTGAAAAGAATTTGAAAGAACTCTGTGTCTCTAAATGAACTTGAAAAGCAGTATAGGCCATGAGGACAGCAACACTTAGGCCAGTCCTAGTGCTGAACTAGGCCCAGAGACAGTGGACTGAGGAGACACGTAACATACTGAGACATAATTAGGTGCAGCCCTGGGAATGCTGGCCTCGTTCCTCCCTTAACCCCAGGCTGCACAGCTCCTGGCTTCAAAAGAGACACCTTCCTTCTGCTTGAGGAGAGAGTAGGGAAAATAGGGATGACTTTGACTTGCATCTTGAATACCAGCTAAGCCATAGCAGTATAGGGCACCAGTCAGAGTCTTGAGGCCCTGGTTCCAGGCCCTAGCTTCCAGGTGACATTTCTAGATACATCCTTGGGCCAGATGGGAACCCGCTGCCTTGAAGGAAAGAACCTAGTCCTGACAGCACTAATCACCTGCTAACTGAAGAGCCCTTGGGCCCTAAATAATCAGCAGTGACACCTAGTTACTAGATCTAGGACCTTGGGTTAGCCTCTGAGACATGCTGGCTTCAGGTTAGACTAAGCACGTTTTCTAGCTGTGTTAGGTGTAGGGCAGAACTCCTTCTGCTTGAGAAAAGAAGAGGAAAATATAAAATATAAAGGGGACTTTGTCTTGCAACTTGGGTACCAGCATGGCCACATGGTGATAGAGCACCAAGTGGGCTCTTGCTTCCAGGACTTGAGCCTTGAATGGCATTTTTGGACTTTCCCTGAAACAGGAGGAAGCCACTGAAGGTTGAGTCCCAGGGCAAGCAGCATTCACCACAAGACAATTTAAGAGTCCTTGGGCCTTAAAGGAACATCGGAGATAGTCTGGCAGTAGTCGTAGTGGCCTGGGTGGTGGTAGCTGCAGGGTGATCCTCCTCTGCCTTTGAAAGGGCAGGGGAGAGTGGGAAGGACTGCATCTTGTGGTTTGAGTGCCAGTTCAGTAACAGTAGAATAGAACACTAGGTAGATTTCTAAGGTTTTTAATTCAAGTCTCAGACTTCCTGAGGGCACCTCTGGATCCACTCAGGGCCTGGGGGCATTATCGCCCTGAAGGGAAGGACACAGGCCTGACTGGCTTTGCCATTTACTGGATTGTAGAGCTCCAGGGCCTTGAGTGAACATAGGCAGTAGCCAGGGAGTTGATATAACAGGCCTTGAGCAAGCCCCAGTGCTGTGCTCACTTCAGGTCTGACTCAGTGCAGCGGCGTGGTGGTGGCCACAGGGAGGAGTTCTTTGTAATGCCACCCCCAGCTTTAAGTGATTCAGAACAGAGAGAGACTTTGTGTGTTTGGGAAAAAGTAAGGGAAGATGACAAGAGTCTCTGCCTGGTAATCCAGAGAATTATCATAGATCTTGTCCAAGACCATCAAGATGGTACATCTACGAATCCGCAAGGGCCACAATGTTACTGGATTTGTGGAGCTCCCAGCTTAGATCAACACCTAAGTTCTGTCAAATGTCTGGAAAGCCTTTCTGTGAAGGACAGACACCTACAAGCCCAGACAGTGAAGACTACAATAAATACCTAACTCTTCAATGACCAGACACTGAAGAACATCTACTAGGATCAACACTATCCAGGAAAACATAACCTTACCAAGTGAACAAAATAAGGCACCAGGAACCAATTCTGGAGAAACAGAGATATGCGACCTTTCAGATAGAGAATTCAAACTAGCTGTGTTAAGAAAACTCAGAAAAATTCGAGATAATACAGAGAAGGAATTCAAAGTTCTATCAAATAAATTTAACAGAGAGATTTAAATAATTCAAAAGAATCAAGCGGAAATTCTGGAGCTGAAAAATGCAATTGGCATATTGATGAATGCGTTAGAGTCCATTAATAGCAGAATTGATCAAGCAGAAGAAAGAAGTTGTGACACTGGACAGGTTATTTGAAAATACACAGAGGAAACAAAAGGAAAAATAAAAAACAATGAAACACTCCTGTAGGATATACTAAATTGCCTCAAAATGACAAATTAAGAGTTATTAATCTTAGAGAGGAGGTAAAGAAAGAGTTAGGGGTAGAAAGTTTATTCAAAGAGATAATAACAGAGAACTTCTCAAACCTGGAAAAATATATCAATATAAATGCAACTTCTGGTTCCTAAATGGGTCTCTTTAGTTCATCTAGAAAATATTAGCTTCAATTTTCCTTCAATGCCATTCACTTTCAATTCTATTTATTTACCTTTGCCATCAGACATCATTTCATATCTTTTATTCTCTATGAAAAAATATAAAGAATATTCCATTAGTCATTTTCATTGGTTATTTCAACTCTCTTCTTTCAATATTAGGACTGAGAACAAGAAAAGGTAAGGTTCCCATGATTAAAAAAACAATATGATAATTCTCAAAAGAGACACATTGATTACCGTGTTTTTGGTAATATATTCTTACCCTTAGATAATTTTGAGTAAAAGCCATTGTATCTTGTCAAAGGATTTTCAAACACTGAAGATACCCTGCTAGGAGGCTTTGAATTCCTAAATAGAGGAACTCTAACTAAAAAGCCAACATCATGTACTGGAGTTGGATGGAAATAATGTACATATGAATAAAAGTATTTAAGTAATCAATAAAGAGAAAAATGTGATTATTGCAAGGATAATATCTTGACACAAAATATACACTTAAACTTTTTAAGTGTAATATAGTAGTCAAACTGAGGAGCCTACTAAATATTTCGGTATCCTACAGAAACAATCTCTTTCAAGTAACTGTTCATCTTTAGTCTTGGCAATTTTCACTGGCTCAAAAGGATAAGAAGTTCTAACACTGCCAACACCTACACTAGTATCAAATTGTTCCCTTTTAAATTATTTTTATCACTAGATGACAACTTTGTCACAGTAGGGTGACTCAAAAAATTCTCACTTGAACTCCAGCCTGGGTGACAGGACCAGACCCTGCTTTTTTGTTGTTGTTGTTGTTGTTGTTGTTGTTGTTGTTTTTAATTCTCACTTGCCACTTAAAGCATAGTATTAGTGCTTAACCATTTCTCTTGTACTCTTGACTTTATTGTGCTCTAGACTATATTTTTATTCCACACTATGTCCAATAAGTTACAAGCTTGCTCAAATGTGTAATTAAAGTTTTAGTACATTTTTTAAAAACATTACTGAATAAAAGAGTAAATATTAGTGTTTAAAGTGAGTGAAGAATTTCAAAAGATTTGTTTCAGTACAGATACATAATTAGTGAGACATGTTTCTGTATGAATGTAGATAGAGTTGCTTCAGTGAATCATGACAATCACTCTTTTGATCTCTGCATGTTGCTTTACATTAATTATAATAAATACTCACTACAAATATAAAAATATCTGTGACTACATCTGAAACTAAGTCTGAATTTTTCAGTTTTCCAGTTTTTATATATGCCATTAATAAAGCATATTATTATATGCTGTTTTTCAGTTTTTATATATGCTGTTATGCATATATGCTGCTTTTCAGTGTTTATATATGCTGTTAATACAGTCGTTTGAGAAAACAGATTTGCACCTCCAAGTGATCTTCTTCTCTGTCTTAATAGACAGTATAGAATTGTCTTTCACTTTCCCTTCTACTACCTCTTATTTTAACCTTTAATCCTTCATCCATTAAAGTAATTGCTTGAAGATTGTATCCTTTGTTGGAAAGTTATAGATATGCTAAGTGGAGTGTAACAGATGAGTTTTATAATTTGAAAACCTACTAGCTATCAGGTAATAAGCAATGACTCTTGCTAGTTTTATTGACTAGCAAGATAAAGGCACATTTTATAACCCATGTTTCTGCATATACTTTGTTTTCAAGTTAAAGCTTAAGGTGCTAAATTACATATCATATCTCTTCAGATCATTATTATAAAGCCATGTGTTACATAGAATGGTAAAATAAAATATTCTTACGACTCCCATCCTCTGTCCCACACTCTCACTCTTAGTTTTCTGATGAATTTTTCTTTAAAGAAGTTCCCATATTGCAATACAATTTGTTACATAGGGTCATATGCAGTCTATTCACACATCTTAATAATTTTAATAATTTGAGAGAACATGGCATATTATACAAAGGTCTTAGCATTGAGAATTTTGCAAACTTTGTTATTTACTAATTTTGTGTCTATAATCTGTCAAAGTCTGATTTCTCACAGGTAAATAGAGTGCTGTAGTGAAGACTGGGGTAGAGAAAATATAACATATATTTGGAACGGTGACTGGCACATAACAGGTACTTAATAATCATAAATTATACTCTACACATACTTTTATGTTCACGTCCTCAATGTGGTATCCAAACTTCACTATTTCAAAGAAAGAAGTATCTATTTTTAGTACAAATGTTTCCCTCATAAAAATCATTCCAAAAGATGTGTATTTTTAAAAATATGTGTATAAACTGCCTGATTCAAATGCAATAAACTATAAAAATATTTTTTATATCATCACTAAATGTTTGATTCTTTTATATATGGTGATAGTAGTATTCATGTGGAATTTAATTAAATGCCTCCTTCCTCAAAATTGCAAAGACAAACTATCTGGTTCTTTCTTTTCAATTAAAGACTGAAATTTATTTTCAAGCAATTATTCTTTTATTGCAATTAAGACATATTGCAGCTCTAATTACATATTCTTTTTGAGGCTTAAAACATGAATATCTTAAAAATTATATTTGTAATTTCTGGTGAATGTTATAGTTACTACAATAATGTTGAGTAGATTCATCTCCTTATATTTAAAATGAAAATATACCAGCAGCATCAATGCACCTTTATTTTATAAATTCTTTTCATAATGATTAATCAGTACAACAGTCATTTCCATTAGAGTCTGTTACCAGTTGGGATTTTCTAAAAGGGATTATATAAAATTTTGCAGTCATTAAATGGAACTTTCTCTAAAGTCTATGACATTCCTATGAGGAAAATTAGTATACAGTGTAGTACTGGTAAAGATGGTATATAGTCACAAGACTACGGAAGTGAAAGAGGGAGTGTAAGTGTAACATAAAATTGGAAAGATTACTGTTTGTTTATTATTATACTTTAAGTTCTAGGGTACATGTGCACAACGTGCAGGTTTGTTACATATGTATAAATGTGCCATTTTGGTGTGCTCCACCTGTTAACTCATCATTTACATTAGGTATATCTCCTAATGCTATCCCTCCCCCCTCCCCCCACCCTATGACAGGCCCTCGTGTGTGATATTCCCCACCCTGTGTCCAAGTGTTCTCATTGTTCAATTCCCACCTATGAGTGAGAACATGCGGTGTTTGGTTTTCTGTCCTTGCAATAGTTTTCTGAGAATGATAATTTCTAGCTTCATCCATGTCCCTACAAAGGACATGAACTCATCCTTTTTTATGGCTGCATAGTATTTCATGGTGTATATGTGCCACATTTTCTTAGTCCAGTCTATCATTCATGGTCATTTGGGTTGGTTCTAAGTCTATGCTATTGTGAATAGCACCACAATAAACATACATGTGCATGTGTCTTTATAGCAGCATGATTTATAATCCTTTGGGTATATGCCCAGTAATGGGATGGCTGGGTCAAATGGTATTTCTAGTTCTAGATCCTTGAGGAATCACCACACTGTCTTCCACAATGGTTGAACTAGTTTACAGTCCCACCAACAGTGTAAAAGCGTTCCTATTTCTCCACATCCTCTCCAGCACCTGTTGTTTCCTCACTTTTTAATGATCACCAATCTAACTGGTGTGAGACAGTATCCCATGTGGTTTTGATCTGCATTTCTCTGATGGCCAGTGATGATGATGAACAGTCATGCGTCTGTTGACTACAAAAATGTCTTCTTTTGAGAAGTATCTGTTCATATCCTTTGCCCTATTATTATCAATACTACTACTATTGTTGACAAAGGAATTAATAATACAACTAAAAATATTTCAAAGAGCCAAGCAGGATTACATTTCTTAAAAAAAAATCTAACTTTCATCTATGTCCATTTTTTTAAATCAGTGATATTGAATTTCAAATATTATCAGTTTATTAGTAATCTAAGGGGAAATGCTAATTTCGAAGTTTCAGAAAAGATTACAAAATGTCAAAGTTTTTATACATATTTTTGTCTTTCTACTTCATAGCATATATATCATTTCAAATATTATATATTAATACATTTATTTTTCTGTTATAAAATGTCAAAGATTTACATATATTTTTGTCTTTCTACTTCATAACATATATATCATCTAATTTTGTCCTAAATAAGCAAATGCACATTGAAACTGTATGCCTTTTAGAAGGATAAAATAATTTTTGGTAAATTATTTGGTATGCAAATGAATCTATTTATAGATTTCAAAATGACTATTTAATATAGTGATGTGAATGTTTAACAATTAGGTGTTGTCTTATTTTTATTTTTAACCAAACTTAATTTAATATATATTATTTTATCACGTTTTTTATATATAAGTAATGTTAGTAAACATACTAGTAATATTAGTAAACATAAGGAATAAAGTAATATATAAATATTTACTGTTCCATTCAAAAAATATTTACTACAGTCTCTCAAATATTAAATTAAGTTTGGTTAAAAATAAAAATAAGACAACATCTAATTGTTTAACATTCACATCACTATATTAGTCATTTTGAAATCTATAAGGAGATCCATTTT
This sequence comes from Trachypithecus francoisi, assembly GCF_009764315.1. Taxonomy (NCBI): domain Eukaryota; kingdom Metazoa; phylum Chordata; class Mammalia; order Primates; family Cercopithecidae; genus Trachypithecus; species Trachypithecus francoisi. The sequence continues at coordinate 68,465,274 of NW_022681454.1, forward strand.
GACTTACCCACAGGCATATATTTAAAATACCAAATAATTTACCAAAAGTTATTTTATCCTTCTAAAAGGCATATACTTCCAATATGCATTTGCTTATTTAGGAAGAAAAATAGAAAAAGCTCATGATTCTTTATTAATTAAAATTTATATAATTACTTTCATGTTATTTAAACAGTATCTGGAAGTTCAGCTGAATTCCAAAGACAGTTTTGCCTTGTAGGCCTGAAACTAATTCTTTTAAATTAGTTGGAGTAAAATTATGCAAAATAAGAATTTTTAAGAGAATCTTCTTATAAAATATAAGATGGAACAAAATACTCCTTAGGCACTCAGGTAATTCCAATCCTTGACTTAGAAATTATCTTTAGATTCAAGTAATAACACTTTTGAAACACTACCAAATTTCTAACAACTTTATATGTAACAAGTGGCATATAAACCCAAGTTACTCTCTGGAAATGTGATAACAGTTAATAACTCTAAGAAAAATATTCCATGATATTGATAATTTGTGAAGCATTGCACACAGATATAATCTAGAATGGCATATGTTTCCAATATGATTTTTGGAAGGATAAGTAACCACGTATTTATCATTACCCCATATTATTTCCATGTTTTTGGGACAGATGACTTAAGTCTTTTCTTCTGTTAAATAATTCGCTACAGTAAGTTGAAACGCTGAGATTAAAATAAAAGTAACTGAGTTTAAACTGTAACCAACATTGAGAATTGGCTGCAAAGGAGCATTTCTATCTTTCATTTTTAAAGGGACATTTACAAAATGTGGGATTTTATTTCTTGTCTCCTCTCCATATTTTAGTTTTTTTCTATACTCATATTAAAATTTTTCTAAGCAACATTTTTCTTATTTTCTGATTTGTTTAAATTATATTATTATTACTAGAGACTATCGTTTATAATTATATTTATATTTATAATATGCTATTGATAATAGTGAGATGAACCGTTTGCATTTTTTGAGCAAATACTATGGGCTAGGCATCAGGCTCAAAAGTTTACCTAAATTTGTGCTTTAATCTGCAGTCTTTATTTAGCAGATCCTCTTATTATCCCTGATTTACAAATTAAGAAAGTGAGATTCGAAGAAGTTAAGTAACTTGTCCAGCACAGATAATTACTACTGCTGAACATTTAACTCCAAGTTCTTAAAGTCTTTACTTGGTATACTTTATAAAATAATTTTGTTTATTCTCTTTCAGTCAGTAAGATTGTATGACTTTTATTTTAAAATTTAATAAGCGACTTTAGGCATAAAAGAGTAATACAGAATACATTATCTCTATATATTATGTATTTGTATGTCAAATTAAATAGTGAACACTCATATACATATTAGTATACAAAAAGAATACATCCTTGTAGTAAAAATAAAACCCTTATGTATACTGTTCATAATTTTTCTCCTTTCCTCTTGATGTCGCCTAAGAAGTAGCAACTTATATTCGTTGGTATTTCTTTAAGTTTTACTGCATGTGTGTACCTCTAAATAATATACACAGTTTTGCTTTGGATGTTTAAAAAAACTCATAAGAATGATAATTATACTATGTGTTTTAATTTTTCTTTTGCTATGTGATTTGCTGCTGCTACTGTTTTTGTTTGGCTTGATATATTTGTGACAATAATCTTTGTTATTTGTTTTGTTCCAGTTCATTTAGTTTCATGGTTTAATAATATTCTATTATATAAACAAACCATAATTCATTTGTCCTTACTCTTATTGAGAAACATTTTTGACCACAACACATAATGAGGTTCTGAATATTTGTGTCCAGCTCTTCTCATGTAAATATGTGAATATTTCTCTAGGGCCAAGAATAACTGAGAGTGGAGCTGGGTCTTAATTTTTGCACATCTTCTACCCTATTTAATGATGTCAATTAGTTATCAATTTAATTGTGAAAATTTACATGCTTAGAAAAGTATTAATATATTCTATTTCCTATTTCTCATCATTACTACCGCCATTTGAGATTGCAAATATTAATTTTTGGCAGTCTTCTGAGCCTTAAATGGTTTATAATTGTGCCTATAATTCAATTTTTATATCCTTGACTGTTAGTGATATTGAACATTTTTTAATGTATGTGTGGATAATACATATCTCTACCTCTTTGAATTTCCCTTTTGTGTGAATATTCTTTCTTCTTTTTTGACTTGATATGTAATTCTTTATATACATATATGTGTATGTATGTATATATATAGGTGTATATATGTGGCAAATATTTTGCTGTTATATTTTTGTTTCACATTTTATGATGTATCTTTATCAAGTTTTAAGGATTTATGTAATATATCCATCTTATATTTATTTTGCAATTATTTTGTCCTATAAAATAATCTTTTTTTGCTATTCAAAATAATAAAAATCGCTTATTATATATGCTATAAGCTTAAGAAAGATGTTTTCACATTTAGGTATTTAATCAATATAAAATAATTTTTGTGTATGTAGTTCAATGGCTATCGTTTTTCATAGATATCATCTTTTAGCATCACATTATATAGTTATGGGTTTGCTTCTCACTGTTATGTGCCCTTTTATTAATAGTTATAGCTATGAGTCTGCTTATTCACTCTATGTGTCCTTTTATTAATTTGCCATATACTTTGGTGCTTATGGCATAGAGTTTTAATCGCTACTACCATAGCATATTCTCATATATGGTAGGATAATTTCCCATATTTTTTTCCATCTTCTCTATATTAAGACCTTTAATCTCTATGTAAATTAGAAAATCAACTCTCAGTTTTCATTTAAAATTTGGGTTGATATTATGTATTGAAGTTACATGGTTTTCATAGACAAATTTTGAGCACTTCTACACATTTATTCTATCGTCTTCCTATTCATTAATATAATTAAGCTGTTCATTTGTGGTTTTGTTTCATGTTGGTCAATTTTTTTTTTTTTTTTTTTTTACGAAGTCTCACTCTGTTGCCCAGGCTGGAGTGCAGTGGCGTGATCTCGGCTCACCGCAGCCTCCGCCTCCCAGGTTCACACAATTCTCCTGCCTCAGCCTCCCGAGCAGCTGGGACTACAGGCATGAGACACCATGTCTGGCCAGTATTTTAAAAATAATGTTCTCCGTGAAAGTGAAATATATTTCAAACAGCAAACCTTTGGCCATTGATCTCATTACTGCTTATATTGTGGTCAGAAATCATGGAATGCTACATATTCTTTGAAAATTACAAAGATTTTATTTATAGCCTAGAGTTTAGTTTTTTAAATAAATAAATAATATTCACAAATGTTCCATCTATGCTTCAAATGTATACATACTCTCAAATTGTTTTTATGTAAAACTTTCTATGCATATATGTACATACATTTGTATGTATGTATTGGATCCTACTATGTCACTCAAACTTTCTCTAACCTTGTTAATACTTGGACTGATTAACTTGTTGAATAACAAGAGAGATGTATTTAAAATCCTCAACTGTGACAGGGAATTTGTCAACCGGTATGCGTAATTACCTTAAAACTGTGTTATCTTGATGGTATATTATTAGGTGCATGTATACTTTGAAACATTATTACTGTTGAATTAAGCATTATAAAGTATTAGGTACCTATTTGTTTAATAATGTTGTTTCAATGAATTCCATATTTTTAGTATTAACATGACCTCACATATTTTCTTAGTTTTTAGTTTTCCCGTGCACATTATCTTACAACCTTTAACTTTCAAGCTATCCATATCCTTATTTTTAGATACCTTTTAAGTAAATAGTACATACTAAGATTTTTACCCAATTTTGTAATCTACATTGACATTTCTTGTAATCATTACTGACTTAAACATATATTTTAACTTACAATTTTCTTGTTGAATGCATCTGCTCTGTTCTTTTAGACATTCTTTTGAATAATTATAAATGAATGAATAAGTATAAAATATGTAAATATAGTGTAGAAAAATCTTTATTCTTTTCAAAGTAATTTGTTAATTTTTAAGGTCTCGATCATTGCTCACATTTTTACAATGATATTTCATCTAGTATTACATTTATCTCTGTTCAACTTGTTTTATATATTCTATATGTAATTGAATATCCAAGTCTCTGTCATGTATTTCTACCCCTTGTTACTTCTGCCGACTCATGATACTTGCTAGTCTGTACATTTTCCTTTTTCTTTCAAAACATTTAGAACTTACATCACTTTGCTGTTAATCTGTAGAAATCAAAATAGCCTAATATATATATTTACATTTTTTCGGAAATTATGTGTTTTTGTTCTATTACTTGTCCCGGAATGTGACAGGTTGTGTTACCTTAACCAATAAAGACACTGCATTTATATATTTTACTTTTTATTACTTTATCTTTCTAAATATTCAATAAAATTAAAGTAGTCGTATAATTTACTAATCTAGGGAGTAAATTAGGGGCAACTGGATAAGGTATGGACTGTACTATATAGACTATTATGTATGTGACATTAACTATTTCAAGAATAATGTGTATTATATATGTTTTAGGCTAATAATTATTTTAGAAAAAATGATTCATTGGCATTATGTAAAGGCAACTTGTTTTTAGTAAGTTTGGAAATTACACTTTTCTCATTTATAATTGGTAGACATTTTTCCATTTTCTTTGATAAAAATAATTTTAGAAAAGACAGACGAGCCTGAACCTGGCTTAACTGTTTCTGAATTGATGGTTTCCCTTTACAATAATCATCATTTATTCATATTTTTGGTTAATACAGAAAATTATAAACATTCAATAAATATCAATATTTATACTTTTATTCTCCTATTGCCAAATATTTAAAATAATCTATTCATAAAAAAATTTATTAATCACACATAGTTGAAATTGAAGTAAAACATTTTAATATCATGAAAATAGTGAAAGATTATTGATCAACTATTATGTTAATGCTGAGATATAAAATATATTATAAATTATAAATTAATATCATATGGTCAAAAAATATGAGATAAATTATGAGCAAACTTAGTCTTTGTTAAGTTTTATGTGATCCCAGATTAGATGGCATAAACTGATAGTTGAAATAAATATAAGTGAGAACTACTGGGCCTGCTTTTGTGGAACTTATTTTCCACTTCTTTAGACATTTTTATATCTATTCCCTAAATATTTTCTGAATTCTCCATTCAAAATAATCTAACTGATTCATGGATATCACATTGATTATTTTAAATAACAAATAGACTACTCTAACACCCATTTCTTTTGCCTCATCTATTCATGTCTTTTAAAAGAGATTTTTTGGTATTTTTAATTCTTTTCAAATTCTTGCCAGTCCGATGTTTGTTTTTTGAAAAGCACTTACTTTCACTAGCAGTAATTTGACTTTTGTGTCTATTTCTTAGTAATCCTCATGATATTCACACACTTCTATCCTTAGAAATATTTTTTCCTTTGTAATAACAAATAATAATGGCTTCCGATTATTAAATGAACACAGTTTGAACTGATTATTCTTCTTATTTCAAAATCAAATTCAGAAAGTTTTTCATACTTAACGCTGATCTTCTGAGTATGGACATCTCACTCTTGGAAATAAATCCATATGGAGAATTTTTCATTTATCTTACAATATTTTACTAAAGCTCTAATCTCATTCATGAGTGGCACGTGAGTAGAGCCAGGTGTCAGTCACCCAGTGAGATGGATTAACTTGCTTATCATCGCAGCAGAAGGAATGTGCATTCAGGTTTGTGTGCATGCATGTGTGTATGTGGTTGTGTAATAATCATAGTTTAGTGCTAATTTATTTATCATATTCTGAAAAAACATGTCCTGTAATGGCAACTCAGTTGAATGAAGGTTTGAATTCTGGTAGACTCCTCCTTATTTTATTTTTATTTCTTTCTATAATTGTGATAGAAATATGAAAAAAATAGATATAACTTAGAGATTATAGACTACAATTTTAAAACATAAATTAGAGTCTGCATTTGTTCCTACACATCTACTCAATATATTTCTTTATCTCTTAGATTTTGTATGATGAATAAATGCTTTGTTAGTAGTTGATATTATTAAGCAGTTCTCACTAATTTAAATTGGTCCAAAATAATAAAAGTAAACTTATCTGAGATAAAGTTGATCTTTGGAGGGTATTAAAATTATTCACATTTAAAGACCTCATATATGATTACTGGTTTATTTTGTATTATTTTAGAAGATATATAACAAATATGCTATATTTTAAATATTTATTTTTGAATTGTCTGATGCAGTACAAATTATCTATAAAGCCTATGCTATTTAAGTTGGTTATTTAATATTCATAATTAGTTTAATTGCCTACTTTTTGGAGTAAGATGATCTTATAAACATTGCGCAAGGTTCCAAATCTCCTATATTTAAGACTTACAGCATCTGAACTTTTACGCTTTGAATCTCTTTCTAGGTTTGGTTATATGAAAGGGAATTTCCATACACATATTGTAACATGTCAGTAATGAAACGAATTTTGTTTCAATGCATTGAACTTTTTTGCTATATTTGAAATCATTTTAGAATGTATTTACATGCATTTTCAAGCGATTTTTCCCATTAAAGAATAGCATGTTCATTTGAGTTTTTGGTAATTTTAAGAATTTGTGAGTTATCTATCCTGCATATTAACATCAGACTATTTTATAGTGCCCCTACTTTATAATAAAGGATTAAATAGTGTTTGTTACTGTAGCTAATTTTGAAAAATAAAGTGGGATGGAATATTCAGAAAAGTCTATTTGCCTCTGACATATTGCCACTGGCCATGATAGCTCTAAAATTTTGGGTGAAGCCCCCTTTGGCATATTTTGGAGTGATTTCTGTACTCCTCACTGAAAGCTGGTAAATTGCTTGTGTATTCATTTTTTATACTCACTATTTTTATTTCATGACCATTGATTTTACTCTATTTTACTATTCATTGGATACTATCATTCCAATAATCCCCTCCTATAATTGTTCTTGTATATATTTTAATATCTACTAGATTAAACCTGCTTTGTTATTCTATATAAACTGAATAGAAACTCATTTTATTTTATTTCATAATTTATTCTTTCAAAAGAATGTTTCTAATATCGATACATCTGGAGTTTTAATTGAAGTCATATGCCAACAAATACATATGTGTTTGTATTATATATAATATGTCTACTATTAGACATGACTTTAAAGTAGTTGATCTAATTATAAGAATATCACTCCATCCTGGAAAAACTGGCATATTGACATAATTACTGTATTACACTGATTCTAAGATACTTTTGCAAATAACATTTTGATACAAGATATATTTATAATTGATGATATAATAGCATCTTTAAGTCTGGGGCTCTATAGTTTTAGTGTTATGTAGAATATTGGTGTCTTTCAAAAAGAAGAAAACATTACATTACATGAAATGAGTTAACTTTTTTCTTAACTTTTACAATGTTTTGTAATTTTATATTCCTACCATTTACATATTTTGTTTACATTTTTCCTATGTGATGATAATACTATTGTTACTTTGGGATCTGAATCTGTGTATGTCTATATGCATATGCTTGCACACAGCTTCTTTTTGCTTATATGTGCCTTGAATTTTCTGAAATTAGTCATTTAAAAACATTTTACTTTTATTATTTTTATTTCAAATGGTCAGTCATCTCAATTCAATATATGCTTTTGAACCATGGTCTTTAAAAAATCCATTGATTTTTTTCTGCCACTCAAACACAAAGATTGGTCTTTACTCAGAGTTGGTTTACAGTCAGGTGGATATTGGCATGATGTTGGCTGATATTTTGTTAATTTCTGCTCAAAATTTTATGCCAATATTGAGGTGGTGCCCTGAATATGTATTCTTATAAATGTATAATGTTAGTTAGGAGACTAAATAGTATAAGTTGAATCAGAAGTTTGTGTCATTGTAAGTAGTTAGTGTACAGTTTTATTGTTCTGCTACTTCTCTGAATTTGGTATGATTTTCACAGTAAGAAAAAAACCTGTAACCTCTGGCTTTTGCCAGAAGAGGCTGGGCACAATAAAATGTTAAGACAATCTTCTCATCAATGCTAGTAGAAGCCAGTTACCACCTGTTCATAGAGTTGGAGAAGGACTCATGTAGTGTGCACCTGATTATCCTATGAACGATTGAATTAGAGTGGATGCTTCTCATATTTATTCCTTGTTCATCGCTCTATTTTACACAGACCTCTTTTAGTTTGGTCCCATCTGTGGGCTCTCTAAAAAAAACAGTCATCAAGGATTTTGAAAAGACTATGATTCTAACCCTTAGTTTCTAGTTGTGATGAAGATTCTTTACTTGATTTTGTTTAGTTTCTTATTTGTATTTGTTTATTTTGAGGATCTCTTCTGTATAAATTTCAAAGAAATAAGGAGACATGCATGTGGTCAAATTATCATCTTGATCAGAGTTATCAAGACAAAGAAAATAAGCTGCTCCTTCTTTTTTTTTTTTTTTTCCAGCTTACAGTTAAGGACTGCTGTTGTCATTCTGCAATTGAATGAAATTGATTGAACAATTAATTGGAAGGTCTCATATTTAAAATCTCAGGACAGGGATAGGTACTGATTGACATGCTGCTCTTCAAGCATGGCGAGTGTCTAGTCCTCCCTTTCGAGAGAGTCTGCTTACCTGTTTGTCTTGGCAACTGTTAGTTACTGCTTTGGTCTCCCAGGAACAGTTTTCTCTTGGTGCTAGCACATAGAGATTAATGTAAGAATGTAATAGATCTTTCCCAGCAGGTCAATAGGTAAAGAAAAGAAAAAAGTTGCAAAACTCCCATAAAGACAGGTTTGCATTTTCTTGGGAAGTAAGTTGTATATCAATAGAGTCTTTGAGGCCGGGCGCGGTGGCTCAAGCCTGTAATTCCAGCACTTTGGGAGGCCGAGACGGGCGGATCACGAGGTCAGGAGATCAAGACCATCCTGGCTAACACGGTGAAACCCCGTCTCTACTAAAAATACAAAAAAAAAAAAAAAAAAAAAAAAAAACTAGCCGGGCGAGGTGGCGGGCGCCTGTAGTCCCAGCTACTCAGGAGGCTGAGGCAGGAGAATGGCGTGAACCCGGAGGCGGAGCTTTCAGTGAGCTGAGATCCGGCCACTGCACTTCAGCCTGGGCGACAGAGCAAGACTCCATCTCAAAAAAAAAAAAAAAAAAAAAAAATAGAGTCTTTGAAATATTTTCTTTTGTTTTCATAAATGTGAAAGCCAATGTGATAAAATAAAACACAAGTACAGTGTAATTATGTGACAATTAAGAGAAACCTTAATATATATTTCTTTTTTAGATAAAAAGTTACTCATTTAGAATGGTGTATTGGTGCTGCTATTGATGATATTATTGATTATACAAGTACTATTGGTCAATCATTTATAAATCATTTATTTGAAAAGTTATACCAAAAATTATTTCAATTTATTTTTTAAAGACTGAAGAAAAAACAAATTAACTAAACTCAAAATCATAACAGATCACACCTGGAGACTGGTGAGGAACTCCGAATGCTGATTTAATCCAAACCAACTGACTATTTTGTAAGTTATTTGTTCGATTTAAGGAAAACAGGAAAAGTTTAACTTGGTTCAAACATTCCAAGTCCCTTAAACAACTTTGATCAGGCAAGGAGTATGTTAGGAACTCAGTTCTGGTTTTGTGATTTTGGTTATAAACCGTCTATAGACGGCTTTAGCCTGTCTGTAGCAGACCGGGTATTGAATGTCTTAGCGATGACCCAGGGAAGTCAGGGGCCTGCCATTTAGTTCTGATACATGCACTGAGGCTTGTCTCATTTTTCTGGTTTACATTTCAGTTTTTCTTTAAATTATAGCCTTGTTCAGAACTCTGACCTTCGTATGGTTCTGGCAGTCTTTTTGACTCTTGCTATCTTTTCCCTATAAATTACTTTAACTTTAGGCTGAAGCCTTATCTCACAGTTTTTGTTTTTGTTTTGGTTTGGTTTTGATCACCACGATTAATTCTACTGCCATCTATCTTCTAGCATTTCCTGACAGCCATAATGTCTGTTATTCTTTACCATAATAAACCTGCTGAATATAAATCAATCATGGAAATCAATCAAAAGTGTCAATAATAAGCAAGCAAAATAAAATTAAGATTTTTTTACAGTTTAAAGACAATCCCAAAAGTTAGTTCAGCTCCTAAAATTTATTTTTATTTCTGAATTTTTATTCTCGTTTGCTTGTCTAAATGGGAAATTAAATATGTTTCTTCATCAAGTAATGGTTAATCCTTTTTTGTTTATTAATAATTTGAGAATATTAATCCAAGAGTGCCTACCCACAGTCTTAATATTTCCTCCAGAGACTATTCAATATGTGGCACCATTTTTTTTCATTATCTACTTTTATGTTTTTGCATTAGTATACCAGGAATAGATGACGACTTTTATGGTACATTGGCTCTACATTTAAACTTCAGTGTATTAATGAGAGATAGGTTTTGTTTTTGCTTTTGTTCTTAACAAATAATACAAATTATTTGTAAATATACTTGTATTTCCAACAATTACAGATGTATTCAATATATATTCCATTTTATCTACAATTAAAAAATGAAAATAAGTATGAGATACAATGATTTCAGTATTGTATTTCACATAATTGTATGAGGAAATAAATCTTCAAGCTTTCATTCAATCACTTCTGCATGCCTTTGAAATGCATTTATATAAGACCTATTATTTGGTAATGTGGATCGGAAGTGAAATAAATCTGGGGGCCCAATACCCCAATTATTAATCTAGAGCTCTGATCATAGAACATCTACTACTGTATTTATTGCCATAATCACTTCTGATCCTTTATCAGAAGATTCTGTTGTAATTCGTTCTAGTGCAAATAAATGTTCATTCTTTGACACCTTCATCTTTTTAAATATGGCCCAAAGGTGTATTATAATTTCTGCACATATCACTGCATGAATCTCATGTAATCTGGAGAATTTTAAATATAGAAAACTTATGTTTCATTCTTTTTTTTTTTTTTTTTTTTTTTTTAGTGACAGAGTCTTGCTCTGCCACCCAGGCTGGAGTGCAGTGGTGCAATCTCAGCTCACTGCAACTTCTGCCTTCCAGGTTCTAGCAATTCTCTTGCCTCCTCAGCCTCCCGAGTAACTGCAACCACAGGTACATGTTGCCATGCCTGGCCAATTTTTTGTGTTTGAGTAGAGACAGGGTTTCACCATGTTGCCCAGGCTGCTCTCAAACTCCCTATCTTAGGCAATCCACCTGTCTCAGCCTCCCAAAGTGCTAGGACTCCAGGCCTGAGCCTGTACATGGCGCCCGGTCATTTGGTTCATTAAGAATGTCCTATCAATTTTTTAGTTTTAACTGTTGAAATATTAATTCTAACTGTTGCAATTAATTACAAGAAATATTTATTATAAATATGTTTTAATGTCACTAATTCAAAAATAGAAAGAAAACTAATGTTTCCATGTAAATACTCATCTCTAGCCCTGTGGTATAGTTTGCGGTTGGGTGGAGTGATGTCTCTAAGTTTGTTATTTTTGCTTAGGATCGCCTTGTCTATTCAAGCTAATTTTTAGTTCTACATGAATTTTAAAATAGTATTTTTAATTCTATAACAGTATCAGTGGTGGTTTAATGGAAATAACATGGAATTTATAAATTGCTTTTGGCAGTACGGCCATTTTCACGATATTGATTCTTCCTATCCACAAGTATAAAATGTTTTTCCATTTGTTTATGTCTTCTCTGAATTATTTGAGCAGTGGCTCGTGTTTATCCTAAAGAGGTCTTTCACTTGGCTCGTTAGCTGTACTCTGAAGTATTTTATGCTTTTTGTAACAATTGTGATGGAAATTCATTTGTGACTTGGCTCTTGGCTTGCATGTTGTGGGTGTATAGGAATGCTAGCAATTTTTGCACATTGATTTTGTATTCTGAGACTTAATTGAAGTTGCTTATCAGCTTAAGAAGCTTTTGTACGATTGGGTTTCTAGATAGAGGATCATGTTGTCTACAAACAAAAATATTTTGACTTCCTCTCTTCCTATTTCAATATCCTTTCTTTCTTTCTCTTGCCTGATTACCCCAGCCAGAACTCCTACTACCATGTTGAATAGGAGTGGTGAGAAAAGGCATCATGTCTGGTGCTGGTTTTTCAGGGGGAATGATCCCAGCTATTGCTCATTCAGTACAATATTGGTGTATTTTTGTCAGATATGGCTCTTATTATTTCGAGTTATGTTCCTTCAGTACCTAGTTTATTGAGTTTTTAACATGAAGGGCTGTTGAATTCTATCAAAGGCCTTTTATGCATCTATTGACATAATCACATGATTTTTGTCTTTAGTTCTGTTTATGTGATGAATCACATTTACAGTATGGCACTGGTGCAAAAACAGACACATAGACCAATGGAAAAGTATAGAGAGCCAATAAATAAGACTGCACATCTACAACCATCTGGTGTCTGACAAACCTGACACAAACAAGCAATGGGGAAAGGATTCCCTATTCAATAAATATTGTGGGGAGAAGTGGCTAGCCATATGCAGAATATTGAAACTGGGCCTCTTACTTATACGATATGCAAAAATCAACTCAAGATGGATTAATGACTTAAATGTAAAACCCAAAACTATAAAACCCTAGAAGAAAACCTAGGCAATACCATTCATTACATAGGCCAGGACAAAGATTTCATGACAAGGATCTCCAAAGCAATTGCAACAAAAGCAAAAATTGACAAATTAGGTCTAATTAAATTAGATTGTCTAACTTAATTTCTGTAGTTTCTTCTGCACAGCAAAATAAACTATCAACAGAGTAAATAGATAACCTACAGAATAGGGAACAATTTTTGAAATCTATGCATCTGACAAAGGTCTAAAATCAGCATCTATAAGAAACTTAAACACATATACAAGAATGAAACAACCTCATTAAAAAGTGTGCAAGAGTATGAACAGGAAATTCTCAATAGAAAATATATGTGTGTCCAACAAACACATGAAGAAAAGTTCAATGTCACTGATCATTAGAAAAATGTAAATAAAAACCACAATGAGATACTGTCTTATACCAGTCAGAATAGCCATTATTAAGAAGCCAAAAAATAACTTATGCTGGCGATGTTGTGGAGAAAAAGGAATGCCTTTATACTGTTAGTGAGAGTGTAAATTCATTCAACCATTGTGCAAGACAGTGTGGTGATTCCTCAAAGACTTAGAGACAGAAATACCATTCGATCCAGCAATTTCATCACTGGGTATATACCCAAAGGAACATAAATCATTCTATTATAAAGTCATATTAACATGTATGTTCATTTTAGCACTATTCACAGTGCAAAGACGTGGAATCAACCTAAATGCCCATCAATGATAGACGATATAAAGAAAATATAGTACATATATACCATGTAATACTATGCAGTCATAAAAAGGTGAAATCATGTCTTTTGTAGGGACATGAATGGAGTTGGAAGCCATTATCCTCAGCAAACTAACACAAGAACAGGAAACAAAACATTATGTATTCTCACTTGTAAATGTGAGTTGAATAATGAGAACACATGGCCACATGATGGGGAACAACACACACTGGGGCCTGTAGGAGGGGAGAGGTGGGGATAGGAAGATCATCAGCAAGAATAGCTAATGGTCACTGGGCTTAATATCTAGATGATGACATGATCTGTTCAGTAAGCCACTGTGAAACACATTTAACTGTATAACAAACCTGCACATCTTGCACATGTAACCCTGAACTTAAAATAAAAGTTGGAAATTAAAATAAATAAATAAATAAATGCTCACCTGGATTTTAACAGTTGGTTTTCAACGTTTCTAGCTAAGTAACCAAAAAAAACTAAAAATTACAATATAGAATAAATTATTTTATATATGTATAAGAAACTAAAAGGCATTTGCAGTAAAACAAACACATACACATGCTCAAAATAGGTTTTAATGGAAATGTATTAGCTACTGGAAATGACTAGGGAATAAGTAATTTTCTATAGAGCGTCATCAGTAATTTTAGACAATGTGTTTTTTAAAATTAACTCAATTTTGTTTTGTATATTCTAAAAGAACATCAATATATTTTAGGAAAATATTTTAAACAAAAATACTGTATATTGGTTTGCTTAGTAAAAGACAACAGACAATTTCTCTATTATAACACTTGTAAATAAATCTAATATAAACCAATTTTATTTAAACTGCTAGTGGGTCTTTGTACTAAACAAGGAAATGCATAATATTACCTTTATTTTCTCTAAGCTGTAAAAATTAATTGTTTCTCATGCACACCAGAAACTTGCTAAAAATCTCTCTCTTTTGTTACAAAATCTGTTTTGTAATACTAGGGAAGCTACTTTCATTTGCATGTTAATTGAGATAAAAATAGTGGAAAAATGATAAAAGAAGCCTATTTATCCCACCTAAATGTAGGTGTCATTTGTTCATTTTGGTTAGGGAAACAACAAGACTATCCAATTAATTACTCACATAGATTGCAATTTTGCAGCAATCCCCTAGCAAAAATGAGAAATCTATTAATCAATAAAAATAAAATGAATCAAAAGCCCTTCTGCCCTCTGCACACAATTTTAATTTTTGTCTGATATGAGTTGGGATTTTTGTATAGATCTGAAAATGAGAAGCTCGTTTATTTAGTCAGATAACATTAATTGATTTTTTCCATCTATCTCTGCTGTTATGAAATCAAACAGTTCTGGACAAAATTTTGTTCAGTTCAAGGTGACAGGGTTATTATCACTAAAGAATGGTTATTGTGTTGAAAACCACTATATAGTATGATTATTACACCTTTGTTGTTAGTACAATTTTGAAAATACTGTTTCTAAAATGGGTGGAGTAGTATTATCTCATATATTTAGCAATGTTGAAAAAATATTTGATGAAAATTATAGTACTGTTTACTTGTCCAAAAAACTTTTCTGTGTATGTGGGTAAACTAGTCTATCTAACTCTTTTGCCAGATAAAACTACCTAGTAATTTCCTTTGGGTAGAAAAATATTTGTAAGGACACACTCATTTCTGGCTATTTATCTTCTGAACTCCTGCATACTCTTTAAAAAAGAATATATTTGAGATAATCTAATAAAATATCCCCTATTCAAATCTGTAGAGGATTCTGTAACTAATTTCTAAACATAATTTCTCTTAAATATATCTCAAAATAATTGATTCACTTATGAATATGACTCATTTTAAATCCATTACAGAAATCATTGTGATTCAGAAAGGAGACAAATGGAAAAAAGCCAAATATTTCCACGGTATTAAAAGTAATGTTATTAACTTAAACAAACTGTCAGAAGAGAGGTTTAAATATAAGAGAAAAAATATTTGTTGCCATGTGATCAGTTTAAATAGTAGTGTCATGGGATCCTTGGGGTGTCACTTTGCCAGCTGAAAACCTCTGTGGCCAGTGACACCTTCTGCCTAAGTATCCCTTGCTCCTGCTGGGCTCATTCAACCCATTTGGCCTGACAGGCTGCACTTGGCTTACAGTACCGGCTCAGATCCCACACTTGCCAAGGGCAAGCTAGGTGTGGGGCAGCAAGGAGAGTATGAGCAAGTAAGCACAGGGATTGGCTACTACACATAGCATGCTGGCTGTTTGGCAGAGCAGGCAGCTCAGGGTGCCAGCACAGATGCTGGCTCCATGCAAGGTTCCGGCTGAACCTGATATACTGCACATGGCTTCTGCTGCAGGCACCCAGCTCTGGATGAGGGGAACATGATTGTATTCAGAATTTTGGAGATACCAGGGACCACAGAGCCCCAAAGAGGGTGTCACAGCCCTGACTCAGGGAGTCCCTAGGTCTGGGCTCCCAAAAGGGGTGCATCTCTTCTCTCCTCATCACCCACAACATGGCAGGCAGGGGAACATATTTCAGCCCTATTTGTGTTACAACTCTTTTAGTCCCACTAGTCAGCAGGTCCGGAGTTCATGTCCCATATCCAGGAAGAATGAGGTACATGAACAACTGGAGAGTGAGCAAAGTGGAGAGGAGCTTCATTGAATGACAGAACAGCTCTCAAGAGACCCATAGTGGGTGGCTCCTTCCTGCAGGCAGGTCATCCCAACGAGTGATCAGACGAGTGTCTGGAGAGGAGAATTGCAGTGGGTAGCTCCTTTCCACAGGCAGATTGTCCATATGTCCCACTCTAAGCCTAGAGGAGACCTGCAGTGGATAGCTCCTTTATGTAGCTGGTAGTCCTTATATCTGTTTGAGGTTGGCTGAGTCTGGGGTATCTATGGGCTCACAAGAGAGAAACTACATGCTGATTGGTCCATTGGTGGCAATAGGTGGACAGAGAAGAAGCTATGTAAGTTCTCACTCCAGGTCAGACTTCATCTGGAAATGACAACCTTGATCCCAGGCTTTAGGCCATCCCTGACTTGAAAATGCGGCTTCACAAGGGACCTGACTTTTTCTGCCTAGGATCCAGTTTTTCTCCTGCGGCCATCAATAAGTCATCCACAACATCCAGGCTATTCATGTCGAGGGATCTCTGCAAGCCCATGCCAAGACACTCTCAACTCCTCTTCAGTCTGCCTCCTATGCTTGTTGGCACCTGAAGTCCAGAGGGGGCCAAGGCAGCAGGGGCTGGTGCATCAGCACCACTCCAAATATGTGCACACCTGGCTGGGTCTCAACAGTGTCTGGACTTGGCCACAACTTTGCTCTGAAATCACTGGGAGTAAGGAGAAGCAGAAGCAAGCATTTCCAAGCTCACAGTGGCAGGGAGCTTTCCTAAGACCCTGAGAGCACAAGGATGACTGTGTTTGGAGCAGTGGCTGGTCAGCTGCAACTGCACACAGGAATGTGGGATCCCCACATCACCAACTCAGTAGGGGCCAAGGCTCCCACCTGTTCCCGGCTCCTGCAGGCCCAAGGAGCACACAACCCTGGCCACATCTCCCCTACTGTAGCCAGTGTCTTCACAGTGGCCGTTCCATATGGCCATTTGTATTACATTTTTAATCTTGTAGTTTCATAAAATCAATTAGAATTGGGGGTTTATATCAAGCTAATTAAAATTATTCTCATTAGCTAGGCCTCTCATCAATTTTGCAATTTGACAGGAAGAGATTAAAAATGAAAAGACTGTTGCCAGTCATTTTGTCTCATATCCTGGAAAATATGTTTTTATTGTGTCAGAACTTGAAGGAAAAGTGTCTCAGCTGTATTTATTACTATCAACTCCTGATGTGATTCTCTGAGAAATTCATTACCTCCTTTTCCTCACTCTCTCTTTCATAATTAATTCATGTAATTTTCAATGGAATTTCCCTTATAACCACTCCTCCTCCTAATGGACCTCAGGTCCATCAGCTCTCTTTGCTATTTCTATGCTACTTTTATGCTTAAAATAATTTTCCTCCTGCTTCATCACTTGTTATCCTGTTAAGTTAATATCTACCTTCATAAATGCAAACCAATTTATTTCTGGAATCTTGCCTTATTTTTGGAACTTTATCTAGGAATTGGCATAATATCTTATATTTCAAATCCCCCAAGTATTTCTGAAAGTTTTACTTCCTCCTTGGTGTTTTATCTGTGGAGCAGGTTAAAGGGTTTCTATCTCTGATAGCGCAATATACCATTCACCTATTTCTTCATCTATCCCTTTGCCCATCCAATCATCCATCATTTTAACAATATTTCTTGAACATCTGTTGTGTGTTAGTTGATATTTCTAGTGCAAGAATATATCAATATTAAGAACAAACAAAGTTATTGCCATCCTGGGCCTCACATTCAGCTGGGGCTGAAGGAGACCAAATGAAATCTATAGGCAGGCAGCCCGGGCGGCGCCTTGAGCCTAGTTAGAAGTTGACCCTACAGGCAGACAGCCCGGGCGGCGCCTTGAGCCTAGTTAAAAGTTGATGCCGGACCTAACCGATAATGTTATCTATAGATTTCAGATGTTGTATAGACAAGCAGTGTGAAAGTCCCTGTCTTGTTCTTTTTCTGTTCTAATTACTAGTGCTTGCCATATATCTCTCAACTTCCTGAGCCCAGTATAAACATATCCCACCATATGTCTCCCCTCCATATATCCCTCAACTTCCTGGGCTCATCCCACCATATGTCTCCCTACCATATATCTTTCTTTTTTTTTTTTTTTTATTTTTTTTATTTTTTTTATTTATTTATTTTTTTATTTTTTTATTTATCTTTCATTCAAAGACTACCATATATCTCAACTTTAGAAGGACACCACCTGGAAAATCCCCAATAAGAAAACAGCCGTTTGTGAGAGCACGGGAACCAATAAAAAACTGCTAAATGTATAAACTTAAAATGTTAACCAATTGTAATGCTGTAACCTAGAGAATTCCCTCGTTCCTCTGCAACTTTACAGTCCTGTTTACATTAGGCTATAAAAGGCAAGCGCACGCATTGTTCTGGGCCCTCCTGTATGTTGTGGAACGGAGGGACCAAGTTCGAACTTGCATTAAAGATCCTTGCCGCTTGGCTTTGACTCTGGACTCTGGTGGTCTTTTTCGGGGAACAAAGGGTCTGGGCATAACAGGGCAAAAAGTAAAACAATATAGCTTATATGCTTTGTAGTTATGTGATGTCTGGTATGAGAACTAAATCATTTTAGGTGCAATGGATTATTTTATTGAGGATGATCAAGCTAAGCCTCTATGACAAAGTCATATTAGAGCAAAAAACAGAAAGAAGTGTGAGAGCAAGCATTTGTAGAGGTGTAAGGAGGGGTTTATATAGAGAAAATAGTATGGTCAATACCAATTTTTACTGGAAGAGAATAAGCAATAGGAATAAAGGTTGAAATGAAGGCAGAGGATCATACAGTGGTGTAGAGAAGATCACATCAAGTTTTGTAGACCACTATAAAGATTTTTAAATATGCTTTGAATAAGATAAGAGGCCATCACAGTGCTTTGTGAGGACTGTTGATATAATTTGACTTTGTTTTTGAAAAATATGACTTCTATGTGGAGACTGATCTTTTAGTCTCCACATGGCAGTGGAGGAGTGATGGAATTATGTTTTTGTGTATATGTGTGCATACCACATGAACTAGTTAATGCAGTTTGTATCAATCATAGTGCCAGACTGCATGAGTAGAGTTTACAGAGAGCATAACATCTGCTTTGGATTTATTAAGTCTGAAATAGCTTCTAAATGGAAATGTCATGTGTGCAGTTTGACACATAAGCCTGAGTTTCAAGCAAGAGTACAGTTTGAAGGTAAAAAGGTTGAAATCCTCAGGATGTTAATAATATTTATATCCATGGGACTCCAAAAATTCACACAATATTGAGTGTAAAATAAAGTAAGAAAAGATCTCTTCTCAAGCTCTAGCCATTTCTAATATTTAGGTCTAAATCATGAAAATTTAGAAAAGGACCTACAGAAGAAGCTGGGTGGAAGTGATCCATGAAATAGGAAAAAAAACAAAGTAGAATGATATTTCAGAAATCATGTAAAGAGAGTTTATGCAGAAGAATGAAGTGATGCTCCTGATAATTTCAGTAAGCATCAAACATTTCAGTGCTAAAAGTTTTGTATTGGATTTAGCAATATAGAATGTGCTTGCAATCTTGACAAGAAGTTTTAAGTTTGAAGTGGTATCCATGAAAGTCTAATTAGAGTAGATATAAGAAATAATTGGGCCGGGCGCGGTGGCTCAAGCCTGTAATCCCAGCACTTTGGGAGGCCGAGACGGGCGGATCACGAGGTCAGGAGATCGAGACCATCCTGGCTAACACGGTGAAACCCCGTCTCTACTAAAAAATATAAAAAATTAGCCGGGCGAGGTGGTGGGCGCCTGTAGTCCCAGCTACTCGGGAGGCTGAGGCAGGAGAATGGCGGGAACCCGGGAGGCGGAGCTTGCAGTGAGCTGAGATCCGGCCACAGCACTCTAGCCTGGGCGACAGAGCGAGACTCCGTCTCAAAAAAAAAAAAAAAAAAAAAGAAATAATTGGTGGTGAAGAAATGAGGAAAGTGTGTGACAATATTTTTAGAAATTTGGTTTCAAGGGGTAAAAAAAAATTAGATAGTAGGTAAAAAATAGTGAGTTTTGTAAATCATTCTAAAAAATAGAAAATGTTATAGCATCTTTTGCTATTATATCTATATTATTTGTTAGATCAGTCAAAGTGACATAGTAGAAAAACAATGTAATAGTGATATGGTTTAGCTGTTTCCCCACCCAAATATCTACTTGAATTGTAGTTCCCATGATCCCCATGTGTCATGGGGGAATGTAGTGGGAGGTAATTGAATCATAGGGCCATTACCCTCAGGCTGTTCTGGTGATACTAAGTTCTCATGAAATCTGACAGTTTTACATGGGGCTTTTCCCATTTGCTTGGCACTTCTCCTTCCTGCTGCCATGTGAAGAAGGATGTGTCAGTTTTGACCTTCGGCCATAATTGTGAGTTTCTGGAGGCCTCCCCAGCCCTGCAGGACTGTAAATTAATTCAACCTCCTTTCTTTATAAACTACTCCTGTCTCGAGTAGTTCTTTATAGTAGTGTGAGATTGGACTAAAAGAGTAAATTGGTGCTGCAAAGAGTGAGGTGCTGCTATAAAGATGTGGAAGTGACTATGGAACTGTGTAACAGGCAGAGCTTGGAACCAGTTTAGAGGGTTCAGAAGAAGATAAGAAAATGTGGCAAAGTTTATAACTTCTTAGAAACTTGTTGAATGGCTTTGACCAAAATGCTAATAATGATGTGGACAATGAATTACAGGCACAGGTGGTCTTAGATGGAGATGAGAAACTTGTTGGGAAGTATTGCAAAGGTGACACTTGCTATGTTTTAGTAAAGAGACTGGTGACATTTTGTCCCTGCCCCTCTGCCCTAGAGATCTGTGGAACTTTGAACTTGAGAGAGATGATTTAGTATATCTGGCAGAAGAAATTTCTAAGCAGCAAAGCATTCAAGAGGAAGAAGAGAATAAAAGTTTGGAGAACTTGTAGTCTGACAATGCATTAGAAAAGAGAAATCAATTATCTGAAGAGAAGTTTAAACCTGCAGTAGAAATTTGCGTAAGTAAAAAGTAGTCAAATAAGACAATGGAAAAAATGTCACCAGGGCATATCAGAGACTTTCATGGAAGCCCCTCCCATCATAGTCCTGAAGTCCTGGGATGAAAAATAATGATCTTGGGCCAGGCCCAAAGCTCCCTTGCTGTGTGCAGCCTGGGTGGAAGTGATCCATGAAATAGGAAAAAAAACAATGGAAATGATTTAAGGATGTAAAAGATACTTGATTAAATAGATTTTTAGATATAACACTACGGAATCACTACAGTTTTGTTGTAAAATCACATATATTTACAAACATATTAGTCAATATATAGCCTAAAATATATTTTTATATATATAGCCTAAAATATTTTTGTATTAAATTGCCATAGATAAAATAGACAATTGTGTATACTGAAATGTTAGCAGTAATCGATTTTTGGAATTGTGGTTAAAAGTGATAGTTGAGGCCAGGCATGGTGGCTCATGCTTGTAATCCCAGTACTCTGAGAGGCCGAGGTGGGCAGATCACCTGAGATCAGGAGTTTGAGACCAGTCTGGCTAACATGGTGAAACCCCATTTCTATTATAAAGTACAAATAATTAGCTGGGCATGGTGGCGTGCACGTGTAATCCCAGCTACTTGGGAAGCTGAGGCAGGAGAATTGCTTGAACCCAAGAGATGGAGGTTGCTGTGAGCCGAAACCGCGCCATTGCACTCCAGCTTGAGCAACAACAGTGAAGCTCCGTCTCAAAAAAAAAAAAAAAAAGTGATGGTTGAAATTCTTACATTCTACAATTTGCTCAAATGAATCTAAACTATAATTGTATATTAAAAATGGTCATTATATCCAAAGAACTTTAACCTGTAAAGATGAATATTTGAAGGAGAAAATGGTTGTCTTACACATGATTGAATGAAATCAATTCTTACATTCTATTAACTCAGTGAATCCCAAGAATGATACGATGAAATTTGCAGCCAGATATATTTAGAGTAACTTCAAAAACTAAAGGTAAAGAGGATATCTTTAAAGCATCCTGAAAGGAAAAAAAGGAGAAAGAGGAGAAAGAACAGACAAAAATTGGGGCTGGGCACACTGACTCATGCCTATAATCCCAGCACTTTCAGAGGCTGGGGTCGGTGGATCATTTGAGGTCAGGAGTTCAAGACCAGCCTGTTCAATATGGTGAAACCCCATCTGTATAAAAATACAAAAGTTAGTCAGGTGGTAGTGGTGCACGCTTATAATCCCAGCCACTCAGAAGGCTGAGAGGCAGGAGAATTGCTTAAGCCTGGGAGGCAGAGGTTGTGGTAAGCCGAGATCGTGCTACTGCAATCCAGTCAGGGTGACAGAGTGTGACCCTGTCTCAAAAAAATTTTAAAAAAAAATTAAAAAGGCAAAAATTACTTTGAGAAAAATGTAAATAGATGATCAATTTATAGCTTAATAGAAATAATGGAAGCAGGAACAGCAAAGTAGTATCTTCATAGAACTTATTTATTTATTTATTTATTTAATTTATTTTTTGAGACAGAGTCTTGCTCTGTCGCCCAGGCTGGAGTGCAGTGGCGTGATCTCAGCTCACTGTAAATTCTGTCTCCCAGGTTCAAGCGACTCTCCTGCCTCAGCCTCCCGAGTATCTGGGACTACAGGCTCCCACCACAATGCCTGGATAGTTTTTGTATTTTTAGTAGAGACAGGGTTTCACATATTGGTCAGGATGGTGTTGAACTCCTGACCTTGTGATTGCTCCGCCTCGGCCTTCCAAAGTGCAGGGATTACAGGTGTCCGCCACTGTGTCCAGCCTAAATAACTTAATTTTAATTGCAACCACAACATAATTCGTTTAAGAAGAATAAGGTAAAATGTTTCTAATATAAACAATATATCCCATATATAACCTAAAGTGTTACTTCAAGCAGAGTACCCCTGCAGAAAACTAAAGTATTTATTCAAGAAATGAGAAAAAATAATCTAATAAATCTGAGAAAAAATGATCCATGGAAACAGTAAATGTTTGAATATTTAGATAATTTCTGCAGGTCTATTATATTGTTTTAGAACTGAAGAAAAATATACTGGATAATGGCCACTTCGTATTGAATACAAGTGCTAAAAGTTTAGAATTAACTACTAAAAAATAGAAAAACACATCCATATATGATGTAATGTGGACTAAGGAAAAATAATTTTTTTTCTTTTTTTTTTTTTTTTTTTTTGGAGACGGAGTCTCGCTCCATCTCCCAGGCTGGAATGCAGTGGCATCATCTCAGCTCACTGCAAGCTCCGCCTCTCGGGTTCATGCCATTCTCCTGCCTCTCGAATAGCTGAGTCTACAGTTCCCCGCCAACACGTCCGGCTAATTTTTTTGCATTTTTTTTTAGTAGAGACGAGGTTTCACCATGTTAGCCAGGATGATCTCGATCTCCTGACCTCGTCATCCACCTGCCTCGGCCTCCCAGTGCTGGGATTACAGGCGCAAGCCACCGCAGCCGACCAAATAAAATATTTTTTTAAATATCCAAAGAATGGGGTACAAATATATCAAGAAAGTTGTTAATAATAGAATGGGTCAACAAAATATAACTTAGTGATATCAATCCATATATATGATGTTGATATATGAGAAATGTCATGAATGTAAATGGAATCAATCAGTCAAAATTATTTAGCTTATTTATTTATTTGATAAGCTAAATAAGTCTCTAATATTTATTTGTCTGTTTGTAAAATTAATACGTGAGGAGTATTGGATTTGGTAAGAACATTTTGAACCCTAGCTGTCATGAGCCACCTGCAGGATCTAGACCAGTGACTTCTCAGAACTGCCATTTCCTCATCTGGTAGGCAGGCTGGTGAGCCCTGTCTTGCTCACTCCACATATGGCAGTGCAAGATGAAATGAGATCACAGAGGGGAACCACTTGGCAAACTAGAAAGTGTTGACAAATGGAAGGGGTTAGTGTCACCACCCTCAGCTAAGGTAGTACCAAGGTCCAAGCTCCTGCTCCTCCCCCTCCCCTAGCCCCTAAATATACCAGCGAATGGAGAGTCACCTGAAGCCTTGGTTTGATGGAGTTGGGGGAGAGACCATACATCTTCCTCAAGCATGGCCAGATGGGGCCTCAATGGGGCCCTTCTAGAATTGGACATCCGTTGTGGCCAGCTGTGTGAGGACCTCCTCCAACTCGGGTCCATCCTCTGGAAAACGCTCGGAGAAGGTTAGGATGTGGCCAGTAGCTGAGGCCTGGTATTCCAGAAGCTGCACGTCAGGCAAGTGTCGGGCTGAACGATGAGTTTCTTTCTTTCTTCTTTCTTTCTTTCTTTCTTTCTTTCTTTCTTTCTTTCTTTCTTTCTTTCTTTCTTTTTTTTTATTATACTTTAAGTTCTAGGGTACATGTGCACAACGTACAGGTTTGTTACATATGCATACTTGTGCCATGTTGGTGTGCTGTACCCATTAACTCATTTATATTAGATATATCTCCTAATGCTATCCCTCCCCTTCACTCCCCACAATAGGACCCACTGTGTGATGATCCCCTTCCTGTATCCAAGTGATCTCATTGTTCAATTCCCACCTATGAGTGAGAACATGCGGTATTTGGCTTTCTGTTCTTGCAATAGTTTGCTGAGAATGATGGTTTCCAGCTGCATCCATGTCCCTACAAAGCACACAAACTCATCTTTTTTATGCCTGCATAGTATTCCATGGTGTATATGTGCCACATTTCTTAATCCAGTCTGTCACTGATGGACATTTGGGTTGATTCCAAGTCTTTGCTATTGTGAATAGTGCAACAATAAACATACGTGTGCATATGTCTTTATAGTAGCAGCATGATTTATAATCCTTTGGGTATATACCCAGTAATGGAATGGCTGGGTCAAATGCTATTTCTAGTTCTAGATCCTTAAGGAGTCGCCACACTGTTTTCCACAATGGTTGAAGTAGTTTACAGTCCCACCAACAGTGTAAAAGTGTTCCTATTTCTCCACATCCTGTCCAGCACCTGTTGTTTCCTGATTTTTTAATGATTGCCATTCTAATTGGTGTGAGATGGTATCTCATTGTGGTTTTAATTTGCATTTCTCTGATAGTGAGTGATGATGAGCATTTTTTCATCTGTCTGTTGGCTGTATGAATGTCTTCTTTTCAGAAGTGTCTGTTCATATCCTTTGCCCACTTTTTGATGGGGTTGTTTGTTTTTTCTTGTAAATTTGATTGAGTTCTTTGTAGGTGCTGGATATGAACGATGAGTTCTGAGATTCCTTAGGCAGCAGTACCCTGTGCCTGAGGGTGAGGAATCACTCAGGGGTCAGCATTACCCTCGTGCAGAGCCCACCCTCCGGCCACGTAACCCTGTGGGCTTGAGCACCTGAAGTCTGCAGGAAGCGCTCTTAGGCAGGCTTGCCCACAGACCGGATCTTGCTGCAGTGGAGGTGGACCTTGGCATCCAGGTGCCCCTCAGAGCCTGTGATAGGAGTGATGGTAACGAGTATCTCGCTAGCTTCCAGCAAGACTCTCAGGATCACAAACCAGGCCTGCATATGGGCCTGTCGCCAGTTGGAGGCCTTAGAACCCCAGAGGGAGCAGCCCACCCCGAACGAACCATGTGGAGCCAGTTCACGTAGATCACGTCCTCCGCATCAGCCCCCTCAAAGCCAAAGATCTCCAGCACTTGCAGGTGGAGACAGAGGAATAGACCCACGCTCTCAGCTCAGCACTCTTTGTAGCTGGAGGCGATGGTGCTGAACTTGCTGTCCCAAGTCTCCCTGCTCAGATACCAGCTCTGAATCTGCTCACCAGTCTCTGGGTTGATCAATGTCTCCTGGTCAAAGTTGAATGCTCCTTTTTTATCCTGCACGAAGAGCTTGCCACTGTCATGGCCCAGCAACTCGTGCAGGCCCACCTGCACATAAAAGGAGGGTCCCTTCCAGAGGATGTACAGGTCCTTGTCATTCTCTTCCAGGAAGGTGAGCTTAGACTGCTGTGTGGTGTAGGCCATAGCCAGGACGTTCACAAGTGATATGTTCTTAAAACCTTCCATCTTCCTCAGGTCATGGTAGTTGGGGATGTTAATGCCGGCAGGGATGCCAGAGCCAGCAAAGGTGAGAACATCCAGGGAGGTGAAATCGGGGCGAGGAACTTGTCCTTCTCAAAGACTTGAGGTCAGGAAAGCTCCTTCAGTAGCTGCTCTGTGCTTGCCACCAGCCACTCAAACTTGGCATTCATGGCCTTGTTTACCAGGGCTACGAAGTATTCAAATTCTCCTCGGGAACCAAAGGAGTCACGGTAGCTCTCGATGAACTCGGTAGCTCTAGATGAACTCGATGTAACTCTCCACGATGGGGATTTTGTGCTGGTTTCAGAAGCAGGACCCCCTCTTGTTGGCCGTGATGGAGCCCTGGGTGAAGTGCTGTTTATACTGGGCCAGCATCTGCCTCTGGTGGCTGTTGATTGCGTATGCCTTGGCTTTCTCCAGCTGCTCCACCACATTCTGAGGGATGAGCACATAGTCTCCCTGGGTCACCTGGAAAGGTCTACCCCAGAATTTGTAGCTCTTGAGCCTGAAAGTCGCCTCGGAGTGCAGGGAAGGCTCTGTGCTGAGAAGCCAGACACACCTCGTAGTGGGGCTTCCCTTCTCCGTCCACCTCTTTGAAGAGCCAGGTGTTGTAGAATCTGAGGTTCTGTGAGTCTAGAAAGTCTCAGGTCAGTTTTGCATCTTCCATGGTACAATTCCCAAAGAAATAGGTGGTGATTCTCTCCTTCTCCAGCCCGAGGTGTCGAAGCCTTGACTCCAAAGAAAACGTAAGTTCCCTGCAGGTCTTCCAGAAGCCCCTGAGCAGTCTCATGCCCTAGGATCACCTATTCCAGCTTCTCCTGATACTCCTCTTTGGTAAGGCCCTTGGCCAGGGCATGTTGGCATAGCTGGTTGGGGTACTGGGAGCAGAAGAGGTGACTGAGCAGAGGATAGGTGTAGGGGGCCTTGGGGAAGGTCTACAGCAGCACATCCAGGCCTCTGTACCAGTCAGCATGGTAAGGTGGTGAGAATAGAGGAGGTGCTCTGTGGGTGACAGGAGGCAGAAGGCCTCGAGGCATTCCATGCTAGACATGCTGATTTCATTGGGCAGGATGTACTGTGTGTCCTCCATGGGCCCTGCTGCAGCAGCTGCTCTGTTTGCAAAGTCTATTTAGTTTATTTTTTAAAAATCATATTTGAGATTTCTTCTTTGGGGTAGTATAGTGTATTTGTGTCAGACTAACTCTTACACTTAGAATAATCAGAAAAGTAATTTACAATATATGTCTTTTTCTTTGTCTTCAAAGACATCAGACTTTTATAGAAGAAATGAGAAGAAATCAAATGAATACATTTGCAAAGAGAGGAGAAACTCTCAAATTTGAAGTAATTACTTTTATTTTCTTTGTCTTGGATGTTTTTCTGGTTCTTAGTTTGGCTAAGAATGTGAATACTTCAGCTTTTTCCAGGCAGAAGGCCAGTTTTGGTTGGAAGGGAATCTAGCAGAATTCTACATGGAACCATGAGCTACGGGGGCAACTTCGAACATGAGGGTATGCAGAGTCCAAATTTTGAAGCTGAAAATGGTACAAAACTATCACAATAAAGGTTTATTTTGTAGAGAAAAATAATACTATATAAAATATGAAGAGACTTATGTGTTGAAATAGTCCATTCTCACATTAGTATAAATAATTATCTGAGACCAGTTAATTTACAGAGAAAAGAGGTTTAATTTACTCAAAGTTTCACAGTCTGTACAGAAAGCATGGCTGGAGAAGCCTTCGAAAACTTACAATTATGACAGAATGGGAAGCAGGCACATCTTACATGACTGGAGAAGTAGGAATAGGGTGAGGGAAAAGGTGCCACACTCTTGTAAACAACCAGATCTCATGAGAACTCACTCACTATCACAAGAACCGTAACGGGAACTCTTTGCTGTTCTTGGTGATTGCCATGATCCAATCACCTTGCACCTAGCTTTACCTCAAACATTGGAGATTAAAATTCAATATGAGATTGGTTGAGGACACATTGTCAAACCATACTATTCCATCCCTGGACCCTCCCAAATCCTATGTCCTTCTCACATTTCACAATAGCAATCATCCCTTCTCAACAGTCTGGAAAAGTCTTAATTCATTTCAATATTAACTCAAAAGACCCAAATACAAGTCTCATTTCAGACAAGGCTGGTCCTTTCCACCCATGAGACTGTATCATCAAAGACAAGTTGGTTACTTCTGACATACAGTGAGAGTACAGGCATTGAATACATACTCTCTTTCTAAAAGGGAGGAATCAGCCCAAACAAAGGAGTTGAAAGCCCCACACAAGTCTGAAACACAACAAGGCTGTCATTAAATCTTAAAGCTCCAAAATAATACTCTTTGATTCTATGTCTCATATCTAGGCAACACTGATGCAAAGGGTCGGCTACCAAGGCCTTGGGTAGCCCTGCCTCTGTGGCTCTACAGGATATAGTCACCATGACTACTTTCACAGGCTGATGTTTAGTGACTATGACTTTTCTAGGCTCATGGTGCAAATTGTTGGTGGATCTATTATTCTGGGGTCCAGAGGACAGTAGCTTTCCTCTCAGAACTCTACCAGGCAGTGTCTAAGTGGGGACTCTGTGTGAGGGCTCCAACCCCACATTTCCCCTCTGCATTGCCTTAGTAGAGTTTCTCCATAGGGGCTCTATCCCTGCAGTAGACTTCTAACAGGACATTCAGTTGTTTCCATATATCCTCTGGAATCTAGGCAGAGGCTCTGAAGTCTCAACTGTTGTCCTCTGCACACCCACATGTTAACACAATGTGGAAGCTGCTAAGGCTTATGGGGTCTTGCACCCTCTGGGGCAACAGCCTGAGATGTGCCTGGGGCCCCTGTAGCTATAGCTGGAGCTGGAGAAGTTGGGATGCAGAGAAGTGTCCCAAGGTTGCACACAGGAGAGAGGCCTTGGCCCCCCTGCCTATGAAACCATTCTTCTTTCCTAGGCCTGTGATCAGAGGGTCTACCAAAAAGGTTTCTGAAATAACTTCAATGTGTTTTCCCCATTGACTTGGCTATTGACGTTTGGCTTGTCCTGTGCAAATTTCTGTAGCTGGCTTGAATTCTTTCTCTGGAAATGTGTTTTTCTTTTCTACCACATAGCCAGACTCCAAAATTTCCAAACTTTTGGAAAATTTTGCTCCTTTTCACTTTTAAATATAGCTTCCAGTTTCAAATAATCTCTTTGCTCATGCATATGAGCAAATGCTTTTAGAAGCGGCCAGGTAACATCTTGAATGCTTTGTTGCTTAGAAATTTCTTCCACCAGATACCATAAATCATCTCTCTCAAGTTCAAAGTTCCACAGACTTCTAGGCATCCAACCTCTTTGCTAATGAGTAACAAAAGTGACCTTTGCTTCTGTTCCCAGTAAGTTCCTCTCCATCTGAAACCACCTCAGACTGGACCTCATTGTCTTTATTACTATCAGCATTTTCGTCAAAGCAATTCAACAGGTCTCTAGGAAGTTCCAAACTTTCTTTCATCTTCCTGTCCTCTTCTGAGTCATCCACAATTTCCCAACCTCTGCCTGTCGACCAGTTAAAAAGTTACTTCCACATTTTCAGGTATCTTCATAGCAATGCCCCACTCCTGGTACCAATTTTTCCTATTAGTTCATTCTCACATTGCTATAAAGGACTACCTGAGACTGGGTAATTTGTAAAGAAAAGAGGTTTAATTGACTCACAGTTCTGCAGGCTGTACAGGAAGCATGGCCTCAGGAGGCCTCAGGAAGCTTACAACCATGACAGAAGATGAAGGGGAAGAAGGCATGTCTTACATGGCCAAAGAAGGAGGAAGAGGATGATTAGGAGATGCCATAAACTTTTAAACAACAAGATATTGTGAGAACTTACTCACTATTATGAGAAGAGCCAGGGGGAAATCTGCACCCATGATCCAATCACCTCCCATTTGACTCTACCTCTAACATTGGGGGTTACAATTCAACATGAGATTTGGATTGGGAAACAGAGCCAAATCATACCATGTTTCATCTAAATATTGAAATTAGTAGAAATCCAAATACTGTAGAGTATATCCAAATATTTAAGTCTTTTTGAAATAAATGATTTGTTTAGTAAAATAAATTCTTTACGAAAAGGATAAAATAATTTGCATGACAAACATTTTATGAGTTTACAACTGTAACAATCAGTGAAATATTCTGGACTAAAACATAGTGCATCTAAAAAATAATAACTCAATAGATGTGTTTGACAGTCGCTTCAACCAAATTGAAATCAACATTGTTCAACTGAAAGAATTGTCAATTGAAAATATCCAAACTGAATCCTCACCAACAATTACCTTTAATACTTTTTATAATTATATATATACACATAATTATTATTTGTCAATTAAAAATTGACACATTTTTAATTACATGCATGCATAGTGGCTCATGCATGTAATCTCAGAATATTGGGAGGTTTTAAGTGGGTGGATCACTTGAGCTCAGGAGTTTGAGTCCAATCTGGGAAACATGACGAAACCTCACCTTCACAAAGTACAAAAATTAGCCAGATGTGGTGGTGGTGAGTGCCTACAGTCCTAGTTACTTGGGAGGCCGAGGTGGGAGGATCACCTAATCGAGGGAGGTCAAAACTACAGTGAGCCAAAATCATTCCACTGCACTCCAGCCTGAATGACAAAGTGAGACTTTGTCTCAAAAATAAATATGAATAATTTCTATAAAATTTAGAAAAACCCTTGTGAAATAAAAATAAAATAGTATTTAGAAAAATATCATTAATATCGATTCAGAAAGAACGAAGTTACAATGTTTTGTATCACCATTTCTTTTTAAAATTAAGATATAATTTCTAACAAGCAAAATATAAAAGAAAAGCAATATGGGCTCTAACAATTTGAAGATAATTCAGAGAAAAATAAGAATCACAAAAATTATTAAATTTAATTAAAATGTTTTCTTCAATTTATAAGGATAATCAATTTTCTATACTTTTCACAGGAAACTTGAGAGTGTAATTTCTAATATTAGTAAAAAAGAGTAAGGAGTCAAACATATAAAGGCTAAACCTACAGAACAATGAAGAAGGGTTTATTTCTCCTTCTTAAAGTCATAGCTCTTTATAAAGCTGTAGCAGTAAAATTCCATTAGTAATGGTACTGGAATGGGTAATTCATTAATTGTAATATATAAAAAACAACAATCAAATCACCATTTATATGGAAACCTTGTATATACAAAGCTGACATTGCATATTAGCAGGAAATGATTGAGTATTAAGTAAATGGTGCTGGATCCATTTGTCATCCAAGTAGAAAAAAATACATAAAACCTGGATTATAACATTAAGAAACAAGTTACTATGAATTTTGAGGTTACATTTGGAAGACAAAATTTGAAAACCTTTAAAATATTGAAGAAAAGCTTTACTAGTTCTGCAAATACAATTTTTTTTTTAAGATTAAAAAGTAGGCACAGAAGAAAGTTTGAAAATTTAGACTCCATTAAAATTAAGATATTTTTTATTAAGTACATCATAAAAAAGGATAAATAACAAGTCAAAAGTTTGGCGAATGTATTAATATATTATCAGTAAAGATTTAAATACAGAACTAGTAAAGAGGCTATACAAATTATTTGAAGGAGCAAACCATCTAATAGAAAATTACAAACAAAAATCTTGAACTCCTTTAACTAAATGGAAATAAATATACCATGGAATTTATGTAAAAGTGAAAAACTTCAATAATATTTGGAAAATGAAAATTGAAATCAGAGTTGGAAAACATTTACCCACATCGTGTTAGAAAAAAATGAAAAAGTGCTTAACAGTATCAAGTGCTGAAAAGTTTCTGGGGCAATGAAAATTGTAGACATTCCTCCTGAAATTTTAAGTTTATGGAATAACTTTGAGAAAATATTTTAATTGTCCAGTACAACTGAGCACACCTGCACTTGTGACAGTAATTGTATTTCTAGGAGTTTAATGTAATGGAATACTTCATGTGGATACCAAGGGTAATGCATATAATTTTTACTGCAGAATTGTTGGTGAAAGCAACAGACAAAACCCAGAAATTAAAAAAAAAAAAAAAAAAAACCTGACAGACATACAACAAAAAATTAAATGTCTAACCACAATTATATAAATTTTAAATTAAATTATATGGTCTGGCATGTTAGGTCTGATAATTGGTGAATATTTTCTTCTATTGTAATCACTCCTGATAACATGCATGAATACATCTGAATCTCAAAAATAGAACATTTGGAGAATAGACAAATCAAAGAAGTAAAAGCACTAAGAAAAATTATTAACCGAAGGAGCAAAAAATATGCTTTTATATATGGACTTTTAATGTTATCTTTTAATACTCTGTCATGATACTTGTTTTATTTTATTAACATTCTTCAAACTTTAAAGCTATATTACATACAATATTTTATTTTCATAATATATTTCAGAAATAAAATTGATGAAATTGGCATACATAATCAAGTCTAAATATATACATTTTCACATATATACATAGGCATGCATATCTATACAAATATTATATCCACTAGAACTATAATAACTGTGCACATGCACAAAGATTGGTGCCTGATAGGGTTAAATATTAACATACATCTTTCACCATATAGGGAAGCCTTCATTTTGCCTTTAAAAAGTGTATTTTCACTTCTCTTCCTACTTCTACTATTTAACAAAGTTATTGGGTTGAAATAGTTTTTATCAGGTAGTCATTGCACTGTCCTCAGAAGACCAAGGGTCAAGCCCGGTGTGCTTAATCACACTGTTTTCCAGTATCCAGTTCTAATTAGCAAAGCTGAAAACCAATTACACATGACTGTTTTGAAGAGAAAGTAAGATTATCAGGGGTATATAAAATGGCACTACAAAAAATATGCCAATTTTATTTGTTTTTTGGTATACCTCAGTGACATGTGTACAAATCTATAAGCTTTCTAAAATATATTTTGAAATTGTGTTAGCATAATTAGAAACAAGAGCACAACTATTCTTTTTCTATATTAAACAAGCATTATCTCATAGCACATGACAGGCATTTTGTAAAATGATGACACAATAAAAACAAAAGCTCCATTCCTCCAATGGAGCCTTCAAAAATGCAACGTGACCTGACAAATAGTTCAAGATTATGACTAACGAGAGCAACAAAGAACTAATTAAAGAGTCAACTTATTTGTTTCAATTTGAAATTGAGTCTCCAAGGTGTATGTAATTATAAAGTAGAAAAGCAGAAAAAAAAATTTATTTCAATTTTTCAAAATATAGTCATTGAAATAGAGTGTGAAACCAAGTTTAATGATTAAGCAAAATTTTGAAAGAGAAATTTTGTTTTTTTCTTAATGAAATTTGAACCAGAAGAGCAAGATCCTATGACTTTAAAGTATCTTTTCCTGGATTCTCTTCAGACACATAATTGATACATTTTTGAAAAGTAATATAAATGACCATTAAATACTTTAGTTATCTAAAAATTCATCTTAAAAATTAGATAAATTTTATAAAGTTGAACTGAAAAGTAGTGTAACACCAATATGTGATTTTGAGCAGCATGCATGTGTGATGAATATGTTATTTTACTGATGTAAAACCACTTTATGTAACATAATATCAGTATACATCATAAAACCAGTATAAGCTGAGTACCTAACGGAAAGCAATATTAAAGTGAAAACTCCCCATCTCAGTCTTCTGAACCAGCCATTATTATCAGTTTCTAACTCTAAACATATAATATTGACATCTACAAAATATAAGAAATTATTTTTTAGTGTTAGGGAAAGAGCTTCATATCATGTGTAAATTATTACATCTAATAGTATATTTACTTTCCTTTTTATATGAATTCTGTGTATTTATGTCAATGTTCCCTTCAGTATTATTCTTTATCAGAGTAACTGGATGAGTAGATTATTTAGATTTGCCAATCCAATACACATTAATATCATTAATATGGAAAATATGAAATACTTAAGAGTAATGAAAGTTGATTTTAATTAGAGAGAAAGATAAATATTTAGAAATTTGATGAAAGTACTGCTATATAATTATGATGTGGGTTAATGAAAAATGAGGGAGACTGCAAGAGATAATGCATTGTATTATATATGCATAATGTGACTGAAGAAACTATTTTATTATTATTATAAACCATTTTTAGAATTGTGAAAGATAAGCTTTAAAACATGTCAACAGTTGCTAAATGCACTAGCTAGTTGCTGTTTGTCTCTGTTCTGAAAACCATCATCTTCTATTTTCATGCTCTTTCTCACTCATTTTATTAATAATTCAAGATATCTGTTCAGATTGACAGCCAAAAATATTAGTACTTCTGTGTTATTTTCTAAATCTTGAATGATATAGTCTGTCTGAAGGATCAACAACGAAAAATCTTAGGAAACTTTTGAGAACATGATCAGAGGTATGACAGGAATAGCTTCTGGTCTAGAGAGTTTTTCTTGATATAAAGAATAGATATGCAACTGTGTCTTTTTGTCCTTTTTGATTCTGATATTTTCAACAACTAAATCTTAGACTATTTTCAGCTACAATGAACTGCAGCACATGTAAACTCTCTGCTTTGCTTCATACTTAATTCATTCAAAAACATTCAATAAATATTTCTCACATACCTATCACATGCCAGACAGTTATTTTTGGTGTTGAAGATACAACGGCAAAATAGACTAATCCCTACTCTGTAAAGCTCATCTTCCACTGGGAGTGGGGATAACAAAACAAACAAACAAACAAACAAACAAACAAACAAAGATATATTTGACATGTCAAATGGTGGCATGTGCTAAAAATAAGTAAAAAAAGGAATAAAAACAGAATTGTGGGGATATGCTGAGAGAGACTGATTAGTCCCCTATGTGTCTTCTTTTACCTATGGAAGGAGAGATGACACACAATTGTTCCTTTGACCTTGACCCTTCTTCATGGGTGGGAACTGGACTGACTCATTTCACTCCGGCCACTGCTGGCCGCTCCTCACAAAAGTATTATTTCTATATGTTATATTTAACAGAGACCTGAAAAAAAAGTGTAACCTTTCAAAAATCGGTGTAACTGCCCTCTAAGAAGGGTGAAAATAAAGTGCAAACCTGAGAGGAGAAGCTTGGTGTATTCTAGAAACAGCTAGGCCAGAGTGATGGAGTAGAATGATTGAGAACAGTGGGAGGAGACATGAGAGGATTGGAGCTCTAGTAAGAAAAGATTCTGTAGTGTATAATATAATCTTGGTGCTTACTTCTCAAGGTGATAAGAGCAATTTGGTTTCTGTAAAAATTGGCTTTCAGAGAGTAAGATTAGAGCAGGGATGGCAGTTTGAACATTATTGCCATATTCAAATGAGAGACAGTGGTGTCTTGGGTCAGAGTGGGTTCTGTGGAGGTTATAAAATGCTCAGACTACAGATATTTTAAATGTAAAGCCAATAGCATTTACATATGTAAGTGTAAAAGCCGATAGCATTTACATAGCTTGGTTATGGAGTGGGTGAAAAAGGGAATAGGTAAGATTGACTACAGGAATTTCATACAGAAAAAACTACAATAATAGTCATTTATTAGAACATTTTACATTTAAGAATTAAGATATAAATGGCTGTTGGGAAGAATATTGTTGGAAGAAAATGAAGTGTTTTTTTATTTTTTTATTCTTAGACCTGTTTTGCTTGAGATGCTTCTTAAATTAGTTATCCACATGAGGTGTAAGTAGATAGCTGGACATAGGCCTGCAGTTTACAGGCCAAAGCTGGACCAATAAAATTGGAATTTGTTTCCCCATACAGAAGCCATATTTAAAGTCATGCTACTTCCTAAGAATCCATTGTTCCCTACTCCGTTTCTTTACTCAAATATTATCTGCCCCTCAAGGTCTTCCATGTCAACTCTATTTCAAATCACAATGAATTGATTTTTCTCTTTAGTAATCATCACCTTCTAATACACAATACAGTTTTCTACCTATTGTATATCTCTGCGTTTAATAGAATGTACACTGCAGAGGGCAGGATGTTTATTCATTTTGTTAATTGATCTATCTCTTCCACTCATCATACTGCTGGTCACATAATAGGTGCTACATAAGTATTTGTTGAATAAAGGAAAAGCTATAAAACAGGAAAATATTATTTAGACAGTGTTTGTGGATAGAGAAAACAAGATTTTTTTGGACTACTCAAAGGGAAAAGCAGCAGCATTTAAGGGTTCAGGAAGAATTCTAGAAAACCTTTCTGATGAGAATAGGCAAGTAATAAAAGAGAGAACCAGGGGAGACAATCCCAGAGGCCAACTGATGAAAATGTTTAGGGCAGTGTAACTGACTGGGTTAAATGCTACAGTCTAGTTCAAAAATTGAGAATTTAGAATATAGAATTTTATTTTCAAGAATGATTATTAATGATTTTTTGTTTGTTTGTTTTTGAGACAGAGTTTCACTCTTGTCACCCAGGCTGGAGTGTAGTGGCTTCATCTTGGCTCACTGCAACCTCTGCCTCCCAGGTTCAGGGGATTCTCCTGCCTCAGCCTCCCAAGTAGCTGGAATTGCAGGCATGTGCCACCATGCCCAGCTAATTTTTGTACTTTTGGTAGAGACGGGGTTTCACCATATTGGCCAGGCTGGTCTCGAACTCCTGACCTCAGGTGAGTCACCCACCTCGGCCTCCCAAAGTGCTGGGATTACAGGCATGAGCGACCACACCCATCCTAATTATTAATGATTTTAAAGAAATAATAATTGGACATAAAAAAGAAATGTAAAAATGAGGCCAAAAGGAAATAATTGTAGAGGAAATTGAACAAGAATTCTTGATAAAATTTGCAGTGAGTTATTTATAAACAGAAAAAATAAAATTGACTACCTAGGTGGAAGAAAATATGGAATAAAGAGAAGTTTCATTAATAAGTTGATATTAATACTACAGTAAAAATTTAAAAAGTAACAGAGAAAAGAGGGCAGTAATTGCTGGAGCAATGTTCCCAGACACAAGGAAAATGGATTTAGTTTATAATTGGAAACTCTGACTTTAGGTGGGAAAATAGTCCATCTCTGCAGTATAAGTACATACAAGGACTATATGAACACAGCTTCAGGTTTATTGATATATGAAACTTCTCTTATGATTGCCTATATTTTCTTATTGAAATATAAAAAAAATTCAACAGTTCAGATAAAGGAGTGGGGGTAAATGTGTTGAAAGTAGAATGTAGAAGAGAAATCCTCCGACACTCAGATATGTTCAGCTAAATACAGATGTACAGGACCACATACTCCAATGTAAGAGTTAGCTCTTTCCAAACAAAGTATGGTCCTATACATATTGAACAAAAGACAAATTACTTTATAGTAGATAATTTTCTGTTAACTTTTATTACTAAGAAATAATTTTTCATCTATAGTTGATATAGTTGAATATTTTAATATACGTATGTATACATGCTTTCTTCATCAGTATTTAACCATTTCTTTTTCATCAGTATTTAACCTTTAATAGTTTTGATTTAATTTTCAGTGTTTTTGTTTTCAGCTTGGAGACTTTAAGGTTAACAAGCATAATGATAATATTTATCCACACAATAGTTCATAGAAATAACACTTGTTTGTCATATCAACTTGAATAAAGTTAAAACAATACTAATGAAAAAATATATATGTGTAGATATATTACATTGTAGTATATCAATTAGAGTTATATAATAAACACACTGACATTTATCACTGACACTTAGCAAATGACCTATATGATATTTGTAATTCAGTTTTAGGGTGTTTGTGTTAATATAATTATCCTACAGATTTACTAATATTTACAAAAAAAAGAAAAGTCATGAGAAATTACTCTAAAAGTGGGAGAAAAATAGTGATGATTTTTATGGCGTTTTCTCATAGTTTCTGGTGTTAAATAGTTATTGCAATATGTACTTTACAATAATTTTATGGTGATTATTCCTTTTCAGACTTGATTGAGTGCCCTTTCTGTGTAGACTACACAGATGACAGTATGTCATTTAATGTCATTACAGTGAAACTCCTTGTTCTGAAGGTTAGCCATGAGGTGTCATGATTTAGAAAGTAAAATTCTAGATTCCTAAATTTTTTTGTGTCTGATCTCATTGCAAATGAGAAAAACGTGGAAAACTACGGGCTTCTTTACTTACATATTTACTTTTCATCCCTTTTGAATGTTGTATATGGGGTTCTCTTCATTTGTAAACATAAATGTCTCTTATTTTGAAATAGTTACAAGCTGAAAAAGGAGTTAGCATGAAAGCAAAGTGAATATCTTTAACTCGGGTTAATATCCTTAACCCTAACACATTTTTGACATTTATGAATATATTATTTATTCCCAAACTATTTGAGATTTAGTTCTGGACATCAGGGCCATATCTCCCTAAGTGACTCAGCATAACTATAATAACATTAATATTTATACACTGACATTATTTAATATATAGTTAATTCTTACTTCAGTGACCTCAAATTCATTCTGTATAGCATTACAGAAATTTCTGCTTGACCCTGGATCTAATTATAAATATTATTATTAATATTTATTTAGTTTCTCTTAGTATAAAATAATTATTTACTTGTCTTATCCATTGCAATTTTTGGAGAATTTAGTCCAGTTGCTTGTCTACTATCTGACATTTCCTTATATTTAGAGTAAACTTTATTTTTCACAAGAATGACACGGAGTTCATATTATATCCTTTTTAGTGAATTATATCAAGGAATACAAGATACCAGTTTATCCTATGCTTATTAATATTAACATAAATCACATGGTCATTGTTGTGGCCCCCAGGTTTCAATGATATTCCCATTTTTTCCTCAGTAAATACTAATTATACTACATGAAGGTATTTTGGAAATATGTAAATATCTTGTTTTGTCATCCATTGAATAATCTTGCATGAAAAAATTGTTCTACAGTGGTAGCAAAATGCTGTCTTTGAGATGCCATTGTTTTTTATTAATTGATATTCTATAACAAATATTTTGCCTTTGTTCACCATTTCTGAGCTTATAATCAGATGGACATACAAAACATACCGTAGACTTTTATCTTCTGTATATATGATTCTTTTTTATTTATTTATTGTTTGTCCATTCTGCCAGGAGACAAACACAGCCAAATCGAGGTAGGAATATTCTTGACTGGATCTTCATTTTCTTATGATATCATAGGAATATTCTGGTCCTACATAGACTCTAATTCAATTCTGATAGCTACTGTAGTTATTAACATAAAACTACACTTCATTCATATATTTTTACTACATTGTCTTAAGCATAATTTTTATGTTGGCATTTATACATTTATTCACTAAACTTTATTGAAAGTTGGCCATACTATGCATAAGGTAATGTGCTGTGCTGTTTAAAAGTAAGATGAAGTAAGGCAAATCCTAAGATTTTAAAAAATACAATCTCATTTATAAAAAGGCATAATATGTCAAATACCAAAAAACAAAATACATTGTTACAGTAAATTGCTGTTCAATACAGTGTGGTTTAATTTCCTTATGTAGTAAACATAATGAACCTGTGTGAGTGCTCATCAATCTTTAAGAAAACTGTCTAACTCTGGGTTTAACTGTTAACCAAAGCCCTGTAAATCCCAGAATGGTTGAGATGTAGGAATTGCAGAAAAAGTGACCGATGATATTGATTTAGTTATTGAAGGCTAGAGAAACATGAGCCTGTGTACCCATCAAGAAGCACCATGTTTTTCTATTTCATTAAGAGTAAACTTGCCAAAAGCATCACTAATGTTTATAAGTTCCTAAGTAATCACACACACGAGCGCGCGCGCACACACACACACACACACACAAAGAT
Organism: Trachypithecus francoisi; assembly: GCF_009764315.1. Lineage (NCBI taxonomy): Eukaryota > Metazoa > Chordata > Mammalia > Primates > Cercopithecidae > Trachypithecus > Trachypithecus francoisi. Next base: position 68,505,276 of record NW_022681454.1, read on the forward strand.
ACACATGGAAGACATTGTGTGTGAAGGATCCCTGGGTTTTAAAAGTTGCCACTGAAAAATGTGTGCATCTATTTTCTATTTTGCAGTCCCAATTATATCTTTTTTTTTTTTTTTTTTTTTTTTTAGACGGAGTCTGGCTCTGTCGCTAGGCTGGAGTACAGTGACGCGCGATCTCGGCTCACTGCAATCTCCGCCTCCCAGGTTCAAGCGATTCTCCTGCCTCAGCCTCCTGAGTAGCTAGGACTACAGGCACGCACCACCATATCCAGCTAATTATTGTATTTTTAGTAGAGACGGGGTTTCAGCATGTTGGTCAGGATAGTCTCCATCCCTTGACCTCCTGATGTCCCCGCATTAGTCTACCAAAGTGCTGGGATTACAGGCGTGAGCCACTGCGCCTGACCCCCAATTATATCTTGATAGTGTATGCATATTTCTGTATAGAATAACTTTAACTGTAATGATAAATAATGGAGGCCCACATATGTATTTAGCTGTGTATATTTGTGTGGTCATGAGAGGTGATGCTGTGAAGTGATTAACAGCTTAGACTTCTTCATGACTAGTTGTGCCACTTTTTAAATGTTATCACTTTTTTGGTTAAGTTATTCAAACTCTCTAACATTTAGCTTCTGCATCTGTAATAATAGCTACCTTATAGAGTTGTAAGGTGGTTAAGTACTGCATAGATTGCCTCCGCCATAATAAGCCTCACATGAGCCTTAGCTATTGTTACGTGAATGATAAGTACTTCAATGCAGACATAACTTTTTAAAATGTAAATTGATCTATGCAAATCTTGTGACATAAAGTATATCTAAAAATAAACTATTCTCAGAATCATAAGGCAAGATGACAGTCAATATAATGATAGTGAAGCTCTCTGCTTCTAGGAAAAATATACATCAAATATCCAAGATCATATTACTAAAATTATTTGATATGTGCATATAGACATGAATAAAAATAATATTATTGATTTTTTAAATTATAGAGAAGAAATGTCAGTTCCCTCACTCTGTACTGTTTCATTCTTATCTGCCCAGTATATTTTAAGTTTTCATGAATATCTATGAAACAAAGAAATGTACTGTCCTTGAGCCCCTCACTGCCATAAAAAAAAAAGCTACATATAATAAAAAAATAAATAAACTAAATTATTGATTCTCAAATTGAATCTTAACTTTTTGGGGTTATAATTCTCCCACAACTTGCCAAATTATTTAGAAGTCAAGGTACATAAGAAATGTATAGTATGGTTTCTATGTGTGTGGATCTCGAGCAAGGGGATTTTTTTTTTTTTTTTTGTAAGTTCTTTCAATGTTGGTAAAGGAGTTCTTTGTGACAAGAAATCCCTGAAAGGCAAAGAAGAGATAAGCATGCCCTCAGCTCCCAAAATAAAGGGCAGCATGTGCCAACACAAAGAGGGGAACAACTGCAATAGCAAGGCTCAGATTCGGGAAGGGCAGAGTGGAATGATCTGGAAACTCTCCAGGAATGATTCGGAGAACACAGAAGGCAGAGCCAACTGCCCTAATAAAGAATAGCATTCAGTTAAAGAGAATGTAGCAGGCAGGGCTGAGTTAATGATAGACTGAATGGTTTGTACGGAGTTTGTATAAACTGTTCAAAGAAAACATTTTTATAAATATTCATATAAATTTTCAAAAGACAATCAAGTTAGATGACTTGGTTCAAACTGACTATGGAGAAAGTTCTGTTCCCTCTTTTTTTCCCCTTTTCCATACATATGTTAATTTTACAAGTAACTTGAATCTTGTACACACAAGATGAGACCATTTTTCCCAACTTTCTTAAAGAAAGATTAAACCTCAGTCCAATTTACTTTCTCTACAGGAAACCAGTTAATTTTACCATAGTCTTAAGTAAAGAGCCTTCCACCTCTATCTGGTGTATTAATAATTAATAAGGCTGTAGAATATCATAGTATATTTTTACAGATATTACTTTGTACAATAATCTTCTGAAGGAAGAACTCTGTGCAGATTTTATCTATTGTGTAGTTTTAACTTGTTTTGCTAACACTGATTTTAAATGGAAGATAAATGTTCAAATATTGATTAGAAATCATAGAAGAGTCATTAGAAATCATGATGAGGATGAATTCATTTTATGACTTAGATAATTTGTGTTCAATCTGGTTACCAGGTTTATTCAATATCGTACATCACACATTGGCAAAGTTTGAAAAACAATTGGCACATCTGACTTTTAACTGCGGAGCGCTTTCCTCTACATTGCAGCTACACTGTGGTTTTTAGAAGAGCAATATCATTTATGTATAATAACATTAACTGATGTATTAATTATTGTTTCTTATTGATAATCATTTTAGGTCAGCAAATTCTGCTTTGTTGTTCAAAACTTTGAAACTGATATTTTGTCACTGTAGCAACACTTATTTTTACCTTTTCTCCTTTTTCTGCTTTTACCAGGGATATACTTCAAGTAACCGAATTAATGTTGTAATTATTATGTATTAGTTTAAATGTTAATACTGGTGCTTGCAATGTTACTGCTCAAATAGTTTTTTGTTTTTTTTTTTGTTTTTTTTTAGATATTTCAGAAGCTTGAGATTCAGAAAATCGTTTATTTCTGTGTCATTAAGATCTCTTGGGCCGGGCGCGGTGGCTCACATCTGTAATCCCAGCACTTTGGGGGACCAAGGCGGGTGGATCACGAGGTCAGGAGTTCAAGACCAGCCTGACTAACATGGTGAAACCCGTCCTCCACTAAAATTACAAAAATTAGCTGAGCGTGGTGATGTGCACCTGTAATCCCAGCTACTCAGGAGGTTAAGGCAGGAGAATCACTTGCACCCGGGAGGCAGAGGTTGCAGTGAGCTGAGATCATGGCACTGCGCTCCAGCCTGGGGGACAGAGTGAGACTCCATCTCTCTCTAAAAAAAAAAAAAAAAAAGTAATGGAAAAGAAATGATACTATAAATTTATGGGTGAAGAGGATAATGTACTTGAAGATATTTCTGTGAGTCAATTGACCTGGGTTAGAACCCAGTGCCGATGATAAACCTAAAGGATACAATCCTAAACACCATAATCCTGAAATCACAAAAGATTTTAAAAAGTCCCTATAGATAAAAATTCATAAAGTCTAAAATTCCTAGTGTCTTAAATCTCAAAAGATTAAAATCCCAAATGTTGAAACCCTGAATGCTAAATCCTAGGTAAGAGATTAGTGTGTTTTCAGTTGTATGCAGGATAGTTGCATCATGTTAGTGGCATCACGTTAGATTAAACTACTACCTTGTTACTGTCTTTATTTGGAAATTGTGTGATTTATGGAGATGAGTATGGTGGCAAGGTTGACAAAGGTTCAACTTGTGGACTTAGTTTTGTCAACTGGGTTAAGGGCATCTAGAAACCTAGTAAAATATGATTTTGTGTGTGACTCTGTGGTGTTTCCATAGCAGATTAGTGTGTAAATCTGGCTGGATCAGGTGGAATAGATCTCCCCTCATTGTTGGCATGAACTATAAAATCAATTGTGCTCCCAGAGAGAACGAATACATAAGGATACTTGATGTTTCTCTGAGAGCTGAGACAGACTTTTCTTTTGCTGCCTTAGATGTCAGATCTTCAGGCTCTCCATCTTTTGGAGAGAGCCCTGTTACTGACATCCCAGGGTCTCCAGCTCACAGATGGCCTGTTGTGGGACTTCAAAACCACAATAATAGTATAAGTAAACTTCCTTATCAAGTCCTCTTTTATTTATCTCTATACATATCCTATTGATTCTCTCTCTCTGGAGAGCAATAATATAGATTTGGTATTGGGGAAGCCAAATATTATTCCTTCTTACTGTATTTCTTACAACACAATAGAAGAGACTTGTAAAGTTGTTCTCTCACAAGAGTGCTATTAAAATTAAGTTTACTAGATTACTTAATGGTGAAATATGGAGTCTTAAAGGTCATTATTATCAGTGTTTCTAAGGCAGATAATTTTTTAATTGCAGTGGCTGTGCAATAACCAGATATTCAAATGTGCAGCATATACTTATGGATTTAGTAGATCACAACCTCTCTCCAAATATAAGTATAGTGGGTGTTTCAAAGAAGGCAGAAGTAAAAATTCAGGCAAAAAATATGAGAAATCTTATCTGCCAAATTATTTAATCTCGTATAACCTTTTCCTCTTCAAATACAGCACCGATTTGCTATGCTATGTATTTCATCTTTGCCTAATTCTCAATACTGGGGGGATATATATTGTGTAAAGATATATAGATAATTCTAATTTGTTTTATGCATTTTTTGCAAATGTGATTTCATGAAAGTGTATTATCACAACATTGACTTTGTGTGCTAGTGTTGTGCAAGTACAGAAAGTCCTTGAAATTTCCTCAGTAAATTCAGAGGTGTCACTTTTGTATATCTGCATTTGCACACAGTGAAATTTCTCAAGATCTTAGCTCCTTAAGCGACTGCACCTGTCACAGTTTTTGGTCAATCTTATTAGAACATTTAGGTTGTCCTTTTATGGTACTTTAAATTACTGCAGTTAAAAGGTAAAAAATCTGGGTGCACAAAATTGCCAACTGTAGTGTTTTGTGGTTATACATTTTACTTTTTGACCTATTTCTGTGTGAATATGGTTCATTTGCTCATACTTTATACTGATGTGACAGTTCTTAGTATACCAGTGCCTATACTCACAAAAATATGTATGCCATTATTTCTTAATTTATTATATAAAGTAACCCATTAAGTATTCTTTCATATTTTTAATGTTTCTGAAGTAAACCTATTAATAAACATATTTTATAGACTTTTTAAATACTTTTTTCAGAATTATATTTTTGGGATTTTGATCATCCAGGACTTTAATTTCCAGGCATTTAAACTGTAGGAATTTTTATCTTTTGGGATTTCAGCATCCAGGGTCATGGCATTCAAGATTGTGTCTTTGGGGATCAAGGCCCAAACCCATTAAAACCGTTTGCCTATTAGTATACATATTTTAAGTAAATTGCATGTAAACATGTATTATAACCATTTAAATTTAGAAGGAGAGAGAACAGGAATAATTTTAATGTTTGAGCAGGGTGATGGGGTGAAGAAAAACACATAAACCTGATTTGAAAAACATGGATCTGTTTATGGATATACACACACACACTTATATATAAACACACATATATTTTTATATATACATATATATCTCTACATATGTATATATAAATATATATGTGTTTATATATATAAGTTTATATATATAAAGTCTTCTGTTTTAAAAAAATCTGTTTACTTTATATGAATTTCCTTGTTAGGTTTCATAAAAGTCCTATAAGGTTCATGTTATAAATATTCATAAGATTATGAACCTATAAGGTTCATAACGTTATAAAAAGTGACAGATAATAGAAACCTTGAGATCATACAACACTTTAGAAAAAAGGACTTCTTGAATCCAAACAATTTCCAGTAAACAATGCCATTTTCTATATGTATCTTTCTTACCTATGTGTTTGCCTATGTCTAAGAATAATGTAGCTTGATGTATACAGTATTTTGAAAATCTCATTACTAACTTCCTGAATTCCAATTATTTTTATCTAATATGTAACATTTTTTTGCATGAACACTGACACAAAATAATAAAGGACAAGTGGTTTGCCTTGACAGTACTATTTTGTTTTCTCTTTCAGCCACCCATCCCCAGGTGCAGTGTATTCCAACATATATTTGGGTAGCATTTAGCGTAGATTAAAAGCACAATTTTTATTGTGAGGTCCTCAAAGACAAACCACAGACTGGAAGTTTATATTTGTAACACATATATCTGATGAAGGAGTTATATCTATAATATAGTAAGAACTCTTGAAACTCAAAAATAACAAAACAACTTAATTACAAAATGGACAAAAGATGTGAACAAACACCTCACCAAAGAAGTTGTACAGATATCAAATATGCATATTAAAATATATTCAATATCACATGTCATTAAGAAATAAGACAAAGAGATGCCACAAAACATCAATGAGAGTGACTGAAATCCAAAACACTGACAATACCAAATGCTGGAGAGGATGTGGAGTGACAGTAACTCTCATTCATTGCTGTGGGGGATGCAAAATGATACAACCACTTTCAAAGACATGCTGGCAGTTTCTTACAAAGCTAGCCATAAGCCTACCATTCATTTCCACAATTATGTTCATAGCTGTTTACCAAATAAATTTAAAATTATATTCATATAAAAACCCTCACACAAATACTTATAGCAACAACCAAGGTTTCCTTCAATAGGAAGGACAAACAAAATATGGTATATCCATGCAACTAGGTATTTTTCAGCAATTACAAAAATTAATGAGCTGTTAAGCTGTGAAAGAACATGGAGGAAGTTTAAATGCAAATTGCTAAGTGAGAGAAGCCAGTCTGAAAACATTATACACTATATAATTCCAACTAATGATATTATGGGAAAAGCAAAACTATGAAGATGATAAAATCATCAGTGATCTCCAGGGCTTGGAGGGGCAAAGGAGGGATGAAGGGTTGGTACACAGAATATTTTAGGTCACCAAAACTATTCTGTATAGTATTGTCATGGTGGATACATTATGCAATTGTCATAACTCATAGAACAGTAAAACACAAACTGTGAAACCTAAAATGACCTAGTGAAATTAGTTAATAATAATATATTAATATTGGTTCTTCAACTATAAAAATTGTATTACACTATGAAAGATGTTAAATAATAATAAAAGAAACTGGTGTTGGGGATGCGCAAGGGATTATTAAGGAAAATCTGTACCTAATGTTTAATTTTTCCGTAAATTAAAACCGCTCTAAGCATGTTATTAATGCTAAAAATGAACTGAAAAGAAGTAACACCTCAAATGGAGACTAAACTGAATTGGAATGCTTTTTGTCAAAAAATATAAAAAACATGAAGGTGATATAATATAATTTTTTCTGTTCAGTATTTTTAATAACTAAATGCAACTGGAATAAATATTCTATCATATATCTGTGTATTTTTATTAACATGTGTGTTTTTTAATTTTAAATATATTTTAAATTGCAATATAGTTTACCAAATGATATCCATTATCTAGTATAATAAAAGTATTAATTTAGTGTTATTTTCATTGTGATATGTTTCGCAAAAAACATATAAAACATCTTAGCAAATAACAAATATTTTATTTTTAAAACTGCTTCATGTACAGATAATAAAATTATAAGTAGCATAAAAACTGAAATTTGTACTCCTTTCAAAATTTTTAACCTAAGCGAATAGATGTAATTTTCCTATTTTCAGTGATACTCGCCCCCCAACCTTTTTGTCTCTTTCTACATTCCTTGTTTTTGTTATGATTTTGGTGGGTGGGGGCTTATTTTACACCTTTTATTTTGGAAAGATTTTATCAGACGTTTAAAAAAGTAAAAAGTTTGGTATATTCATCACTCAATTTACTTTAATTTTACATATTGCATAACCATAGCAGATTTACCATACTCAGAATTAACATTGATACAATACTGTTCATTAAACCACAGATGTTATATTTATTTCAACAGATTTTCCCACTAACATTCTTTTTTGGTTCCAGAAAACAATCCTGGATAGCACATAGAATGTTCCAGTAGTGTCCCCGTGTAGGCTTTTCTGATCTGTCACAGTCTCAATTTTTCTCGATTTTTTATCTTGTTGCGACTTTTGAATAGTATTGGTCTCGTATTGTGTAGAATGTCCCTCAATTTGTCCTCGATGTGTTTTTATAGTTGAAGTGAGATAATGAGGTTTGGAGGAATATTACAGGAGTGAAGCATTCTTCTCGTTTCATGACATAATGGGTACATGAATGGCAACATGACTTTTCATGGTGATAATAGACTTGGTCAAGCAGTTAAGATGCTATCTGCTTTCTGGATTTCTCCTCTATAAAGTGTCTATTTTTCCCTTTTCCTTCATTATTTTTTGCAAATGTGTCACTAATTGAAACCCACATTCAGGAGATAGTATATCTATAAATTACTTGGAAGTCTTGTGTAAGGAAGACTTGTTCCTGATTCTTTTTTGTTTATTAATTTATTTATTATGTATTCAATCATTTAATTATAATGATATGAACTCCTAGATATATTGTTTTTTGAATTTGAACCCATTATTATTAGTACTTGTTTTGTTGCTTGAATTATTCAAAATCTGGCTATGAGAGCTCTTTCAGATTGGCTTCTGAATTCCTTTGGCCATTTCTTTTTCTTTTTCTTTGTTTTCTTTTTTTTTTTTCTTTCTTTCTTTTTTTTTTTTTTTTTGAGACAGAGTTTTGCTGTGTCATCCAGGCTGGAGTGTAGTGGCGCGATCTCAGCTCTTAGCAACCTCCACCTCCTGAGCTCAAGTGATTCTTCTGCCTCAGCCTCTCAAGTAGCTGGGACTACAGGCACTTGCCACCATATCCAGCTAATTTTTGTAGTTTTAGTAGAGACGGGGTTTCACTATGTTGACCAGGTTGGTCTTGAACTCCTGACCTTATGATGTGCCCATCTCAGCCGCCCAAAGTGCTGGGATTACAGGCATGACCCACCACACCTGGCCAACTATTTCTTTTTTTAAATAAAAAAAATATATGGAGAAACATTATGTAAATAGTGTTTGGATCATTTCAATATAATGCAATAACTTAGCACTACATCATTCTGCCTACACATTCAAATTACACATTTTGGTCATTAATTTATTTAATACAAGTTATGGATCATCTACTCTATGTTAGATACTGTTCTAAATGCTGTACCTAGGTTAGTGGATATGGCCAGAGATGTCATAGGGAGCTGGGTGATGCAGAACATTGCAAATCTTTGCAAAAATCTTTGGCTTTTTTTTTTTTCTTTTTAACATAAAATAGAAAGCCTCTGCAATGTGTTGAGCAGATTAAGTTACCCACTTAATATAGAGCCAGGTCACTCCAGCTACTGTGTTAAAAATAGACTATTGATTGATTAGTGTTGTGGTAGGAAGAGCAGTTTGGATATGCAATACAGGTGAGATTCATGCTTGGACTGTAACTGTGAACAGACAGTGTAGTGGATCTCTGATGGATTAGATGTGAGGTGTGGTAGAAATGGAAAATTTAAAGATGATTCCAGGTTTGAAGTGCTGAACAACTAGATGATAAAGTTGCACAATGTGTGCCCGCAAAGTATGTAAAAACATGCACATATCCCTATTGTTTATATTTTTGAAAATATAAAATATTGAGTGTAATGTAATATAAAATATTAAGTCTGAACATAATAACTGAAGAGTGTAAAGTGAATCTCTAGGGCATAATGTATAATAAAATTATACATGAATACATTATTTTAGTTGTTTTTAAAAGTAAAGATTAGCCTCAGGTAGATAACAGGTTTCCTCTTCTATATATTTTGTGTCATTTTATTTTTATGTTTTCATTGAAAATTACATTTCAGAATATTTTCCTTTAAAATCATTTTGAATCAGTGATATTATATTTTGGATTTTTTTTCGGTTGTTTCTTCATCAGATTTACATATCTCAGAGGACTAGGAGGTTTTCTGAAAGCTCTTTTGCCAGGATGTTTTTCAGATTTCATTTTTCATTCTGAGGCTATCTGTATTTTCCATAACATAGGGTTGTGGAAAATGCAGTACTTACTATAGATTTTGTATATCAATTCAATAGATTTTCAAAGATATACAATGTTAAAATAATGCTTACTTCTTTTTCCCCAGGTTACAAAAAGTTTCTCTACAAATTCTAATCTCATAGTTTGCTATCTTTTCAATCTTTATATGAAGTGAAGAATTCATCATTTTATATTGTGTAAGTTATTTTAAGTTAGTTGGGATTATAATTAGTACTGATAAAAAATTTTTTTCAGTTTAGAACGCTTTAAATGCACATGCATATATACCATATTTATATATAAAACATATGTAAACATATATATGCCACTTCTCTTGTCCTTAGATAGCATTTTTTTAAATGTTATGTAGTAATGTACTAGGACTTTTAAAAATTTAACTTTAAGAGAGCACTTTGCTAATGTTAAATACATCTCAATGCAAATGTGTATGTGTGTGTTTGAAGATTAGCGCATCCAGAACTCAGAGATAATGAAAATGCTCTGTCTATTCTTGCTTTGGAATTTCAGATAAGAGTAGTCATATTACAAAGCAGAGATAAAAGAAGAAAGCAAGAAATAATTCAATTGCTGGTAAAGTAATACTCTACACAGCAAATCACAATAGCGTGTTATATATAGAAATAAGATCAGTCATTGTTTTCAAGCCTGCTAAATAAAACTGAACTCTTGGAATGGCATACCATTTGACCTTTCGAAGGTTCTCCAGCAGTATTTAACTGGTGCAAAAGGAGCATACTCGCAATTGTCTACTTTTGACATGACAGACCCTCCTGTTAGTTCACACAATGTTCAAAAGGCAGAAGTCCCTCGCTTCAGAACGCAAGAGAGGATTATTATCCCAAAGAGCTACACGGTTCATACTGAAGGATGATATGAGAAATTTTCACTTTTTGTCAAAACTTGTACTCTCAGCGGGCCCTCTAAAACCAACGCCAGCAGTCAAACATTCAAAAACAACTCACTTTGAGATTGAAATACTTGATGCTCAAACAAGGAAACAGATATGTATTCTGGATAAGGTGAGTTTATCTTTTTATTTATTTGTTTATTTAAGTGTTTCTTCTCTGCCTCAAATATTATTGATTGCTTGATTAAATTCTAACATGACTGTTCTAAAATACATTTCTGACTTTTACCTTAATTTTGTGGTGAAGAGCATGCATACTTTATGCATTGTTTTAATAGAACATGTTCAATGCATCTCTCATACTCAATTTAAATTAACTAAATGGTAGAAAATAATGAGGTTCTGTCATTGGTCTGTGAATTTTATGCTGTCATTGACCATTGTCCACAGGTAAAATTACAAATGCTCAACCTATTTTCTTACATGGAAAATGTCTCCAGGTTTTTGTCTTCATGTACTTCATTGTATATACAAATTATCATAGAGTTTAATTCGTGTCTATAGAAAATAGTACGCAAAAGCCACAGTAGTTGTTAGAAATAACATGTAATATGCCTGAAAAATTTCATCATTTAAGCATTAATTTGAATTGATTTTATTATTTTTCTTAAAAAGTGACTACCTAACTTTTTGTGAAAGTTTACTTGCTTCAAAAACAATATTTAAGTTCATGAAAATAATGTTTTGAAATGTTACTCATCCAAATCCACATTCACAGATTTTGCACTAAGGAAGGAGAAAATATACTCTTCTTAGGTTAGAAAACTAAATTATAAATATATGTTTATATTTTAGATAAACATATGCATAAATAGTATTCCAAGCATTTTCAGTTTTTAATAAATTTGAAAATAACTATTAATTTAACTTAATATGAGAAAGACGTATTTGTACAGGTAATAAAATAGAGCTTGATCTTGTTTTAAAAAAATGTTGAATACGTTTTTGTTGCTGTGTTCTAAAAATAAAATGCAATCACGCATTCCATTTTTCCATGTTTATCTAGGTCTTTAGAAGAAATGAAAAAAGAAACTGTTTAGTCCTTTCCTTAATAATTGCCAAATACATGATATAAAATTTCTTATTCAGTAATTATAACACTATGAGCAGTTTATAAATTGAGTTATATTAACTCTAATTCATAGATGAAAAGGAAAGATTAAGACCTTTTATAAGTGCATACAGGTCGTTAATGGAACTTAAAAGATTTTAAACCATTTCTATACAGTTCTAAATCATATGCTTTTTCTATAGTTCTACTGAGGCCACATATAAGCAATGAATATATATCACATAAAAGAGAATTTTGATATATTAGTTTCAAGACTTGTATAATTTACTTTTATTTTTGTATCAAAGTGAAGTTTTGGGATTTTTAAATATCATACAAAATATTTAATATTTAAATATCATATTAAGCATTTAATATTTAAATATCATAAGAAAAATAAAAAATAAAATTACCCTTCAGAATTTGCTAATGTTTACAATATTCCATTATGAAAAACACAAATCTTACAAGAAAAACACAGTTAAATCCAAGGACACAGTGCAACAAATGGAATGAATATCAAATAAGTCAAGGATTTCCAAAGACTACGATTCTAAAATGACACTAGTTATTGTGTCCTTTCTGACATGTATATAGATCCTGACAGGCAATCCACCTTAAAGTAATGAAAAACTAATAATGTTTAAATGTTCTTTTACTTAATTCACACACACACACACAAACACACACACATGCCAATGAGTTCCTAATTATTTGCCTCATACATTTAAATTTTTTCTTATTGATATTTTATTTGAAGGTAAGACAAGGATTTTTACATTTTTAAGTGTTAATTAAATTGTGAAAAAATTAAACATTTAGAAGAAATGAAATTTAAATATTCATTATTTAGAGATAAGAATTTTGCAATTTTGCATGGGAATCTAATGTTCGAACTATGATGGTCCTGACATTTGCATTTCAAGTGGCATATCTTTGTAAAAACTTAGCAGGCTAACTAGAGGATTAACACTGGATTGTTCATAATCCTTTATTGCACAATCAGCCCTATATAATGTGCAATTAGTTGCATTCAAATCTTTGACGTCTGAGTAGAACTGGATCTTGTTGTGTATTGTTTTAGTTTGTAAATTGATAAACTGTTTCATAATAGTGGTGAGACACTTGAGAGAAAAAAGTTTTCTAGGTTAATTTTTTGTTTTTGCTTAGTGATTTCTAACATTTTGAATTTGTAAACATAAAAAAGACTGATTTATTTTTACATTTTTATTATTATTCCTGATGTTATTTTTCTTAGACAAATTGACAACTTTATAGTAAGATCATATTAAGTACGCTTCATTGTACCTGGCTCTACCCAGTGTACAAAAGACATGTTGCTTATAACTTAGTGCCTGTCTTTCAATACTTACTATGCAGTAAAGTGGTACAAATCACATATCATGTACTTTGCAATTAAGCATATCTGGACTCAATCCCTGTTACATCATTTGTATCTATCAAGGATTAAGAAAGTCACTGAATTGCTGATGCCAAAGACCCTTATTTAGAATATGGGTTAGTAAAATCATATCAATAAAGTTAATAAATTTCACTTTGGAAACTTAGAGTAAGGAAAACACATGCAACATGCATAGAATAGTGCCTTGACCATAATACGGACAAAATTATTATCATCTTATTTTTAATAATCATTTGAAGAAAGTAATATACATAAAATATAAAAATAATAAATTCTGAGCCGTTTGATAACTGTCTCAGAATTTAAATTTGACTTCTTAATAATTATTTATTCTTTGACATGATTTGTTATACTGCTTAGGATAGATATAATATTTTTCAAATATCTTAAATGAGACATATTATCTTAGTAATATATATTCTAACAGAAACTTTGTTTTAGGTCTATTACTCAAACTTTAAAATAGACAAAGTATAAACTCACAATATGCATGAGATAAAAATTTTCAGAAAAGTTCTGGGATGAAAGAAAATATATTTATCATGTTCTTTTACTTAATTACACACACACACACACACACACACACACACACGCCAAACAAACAAAAAAACTTTATCTTGCCTCTGTTGTTTTCTCTAGTTTTGCCTATTTCTCTCATTACTTTCCTCAGGTATTCATATTGTCAGCTTTCATTTGCCTCTTCTCACTGTATCATAGTCCCAATTCATTTGGGCACTCGTTTCCATCAGTTCCCAGAATCTGAACTTACTGAGGTCACCAGTGAAGCATGGCAAATACTTTACTAAATGTGGAGGTCTATTTTCACGTGTTATCTTACTGGGTATATCAACAACATTTTCCACTGTTAATCACCTCCTCCTTAACTAGCATTTGTTATTTGAGTTCCAGGAGAATATACATGCTTTTTAACCAACTTCATTGACTTTTTCCTTTCCTTATTGTTGATTCTTCATCTGACTTATTAGGAATGGATTTTCAAGAACTGAGTCATCACAACTTCTCCTCTACAATAATTTATTGAGTTTCATAATTAAAAAAAAATCTTCCTAGTGGTCTTATAAATATATATTATAACCTACTATTTTGCTTCAACTGTAAATCTACATATCTATGTATCGACTGAATCTATTGAGCTATCTGGATGTTTACCAGGCATATCAAACTTAATATCTCTAAAACTGACCATTTGGTCTTCTCCCAAACATCTTCCACAGAGCTATTTAAGCCAATAAGTGACGACTACATCCTTCAAATAGCTCAGGCCAAACACTTGGAGAAACCATGACTTGTCTTTTAATCTCATACCCCACATACAATCCAGCTTCTTGTCAATAGCTTCAAAATATATCACCCCTTCTACTTCTAGCACTTCTGAATCTTCTCCCTACTTGTTTCTTTATCACTTTCAATATATCCCCTACATAATAACAAGAACTAGCCTGTTAAATCCTGGCAGATAATATCATTCGTTCCTCAAAACTAGTCAATGCTTTTCTTTAGGTCTTAACTGTTAACATTTCCTGGAGGCTTTTCCTGACTACTAAGAGAGCAAAGCTAGCCAACATTTTTTTATTATGCTTCCTTGTTTTATTTCTTAACTAGACTTATTGCCAACTAAACTACTATTTATTTTTCTTTCTTCATTTAGTTCATTATTTGACCTACCCTTAGTATATAAGCACAAAAATTCAGATCGTTTGTTTTACACACTTGTATCTTCAGTGTTAACAGCAATGTTTAACAAAAAGAAAGTGTTTAACCAGTATGTGTTGAATAAATGCACTCCTGTTCAAGAAGTATGTGAATTTCACATGGCATTCATGTTCAGTAGTGATAGTTTTGAGGTGGAGGAGTATAATATTTGAAAATAAATTTTATTATTTTCTACATCAAATCAAATTATTATTCGAATATTTGTTCATACATTCACAGAAAAAGACATTCTCTCAAACCATTTTACTAAATGCTCAAATTCTCCCCAGCTTATCCTGAAAACAAATACATGTAATTTAACTTTGTGTCAGTGCATAATTCTGTAATAGACAGTCATGTTCTGATAACAATTTTAATGTGATTTTCATAAAGCAGATGGGAATATTTATTTAGCTCATTTAGTTAGTTCCCACGAATGACTAAAATAATTAATCATGGATAACAAAATGGAGAGCAGATTTAAAATAATTGTTAAATACCATTTTTCAAGTATTTGTTGGAACATTAAAAATATGAGATTGTAGGAAAAATAAATTTTAAAAATATAACAATGAATCATTTCCAGTTGCTGCCTGCTGTTGTCTTGTTTCTTTCTTGTAAAATGTCACAAGCTTATCTACTGATAAGTCAATGACTGATTCGAGAGCATGCAAGAACTCTAAGAGCCTGAGATGAGAAATGGTAAATGTTTCCAATATCATCTCATTCAAATTTCTTCAATCTTTTCTCCAAGTAACCTGACCTCAAGAGCTCTCTTTCTCCTATTGTTTGTTTGTTTGTTTGCTAGTTTGTTTTGGTCAAAACTATCAAAAGCTTTTTAAATCTTTCTTATGAAGAAAATAAAGCATTCAGTAACTCCCTGATGCTTCTAATAGTAAAAATAACAATTATCCTCAGAAAAGAGTAGAAATAATTATAGGGTAGTAAGAGGGCATACCAATTGTACCTTTGTAACCTTAGAAATTTTGACAATTCTTAATTTTTGACATTTCCATTTTAATACTTTACCTTGTACATGATAGTTAGCATATTTATGCCTTAGTTTGTTCATCTGTAAAATGGGAATAGTATCTGCCTTAGAATGGCCACATGGCAGTTTTCAGAATTTCATGTACATGCAAATGACAGTGTCTTCTCTTTTTTTTTTTTTTGTCTTTCTCTTGATGTTTCCTTCTCTTTTCCTCCATCTACTCTTCTGCCTCTTCCTCACATTCCTGCCCCTCTTTTCCTCCTCTGCATGCCCCTTCAGTCTTCTTTTTCCTATTTCTTATGATGTTTCACGATATAAGAATTAATCAAAAGCATATGGGAGTTGAATTCAGAAAGACTAGTATATTAATATAAATCTGAGAGTGAGATTTCTTTTTCCTTAGGCATAGTGTGGTATCTCTGACTCTTATTCATTTTTTATGGAACAGGAAGGCTTTCCTGGAGAAGTTATATTTATGTGTGTCCTAGATAGTTTATAAGAAGAATATAACTGGGAGATACGCCTGAGGCTAAAATAATTTACTAAAAGGAAACCTATTTCCTATTATATCAAGATTGAATAAATAAAGTTAATACTGGAAACACTTGTTTAAAAACATACATAAAGCTTAAATAACATTTCTGTCTATGGAAACTAGCAATGAAGTGGTGACTATATCAAGAGAGACATGCACATTTGAGAGAGCTATGCCTCCTTTGTTATGCAAATAGTTTAGATTACATGAAGCTTATAATGAAATGTATTTGCTAACCTTAAAATGCTTGAACTTAATGGGAAAGATAGATAATACATTTAAAACAAACTGCAATATAATAAATAGCATACACAAGTTTAACACAAATTATACTGAGAAGTCTGGGGAAATAATTATTTTATGTAGAAGAAATTTAGGTATGAGTATGAGAGTCAAAGAATTGTTTAACTGAAGATGGCACTTGAAAGTATCTTAAAAAATATGTTGTATAGAACATTAGCCTGGTTGAGGTCAAAAGAGCAACCCAGGAAGAAAATTTAAGATATCCAAGAAAAAAGAGGCAGGAAAGTAGTAAGCCAAGCCTCTTGGGCTGGTGTAATTAAGTACATGGTTTGATACTTCAAAATGGAGCAAACTGAGAATAAAATGGTATAGCTGGGACTGATGAGAGAGGGTCTGATTGCCTTGCTAGGGCGTTTAAACTATTTTTCTTTGAACAGGGTAATCAATATTTTTAGATCTGCCTTTCGGAAATTAAATCTGTCAGCTATGTAGAAGATAAAATGAGCAGCAGAAACCCTGAAGACAGTTCTGTAAAAGGAAGAAGAAATCTTGTGTGAGCTTGTTCAAGACTGCCACATTTGGGAGGCAAGATGGTGTTGGGATCTGCTTAGGCTTTAAGACACTCAGCCACCTCACACACTTATCCAGGTTGTGACATTGAGCAAACTTATGTTTTCCCCTTATATTTATTGCATTAGGCCATGCTCACATTGCTATAAAGAAATATCTGAGACTGGGTAATTTATAAAGAAAAGATGTTTAATTGGCTCACAGTTCTGCAGGCTGTACAGGAAGCCTAGTGGCAGCTGCTTTGGGGGAGGCCTCAGGAAGCTTCCAGTTGTTGCAGGATGCTAATGGGGAACAGGCACTTCACATGATCAAAACAGTAGAAAAGAGGAAGAAAGAGGAGATGGCACACACTTTTAAACAATAGGATCCTGCAAGAACTCACTCACTATGAAGACAACAGTACCAAGAGAATGGCACTAAACCATTCATGAGAAATCTTCCCCCATGATCCAATCACCTCCTGACCAAGCCCCACCTACAACACTGGGAATTCCATTTCAACATGAAATTTGAGCAGGAACAAATTCCCAAACTATATTTTTCTGCCCTCGGTCTCCCCAAAATCTGATGCCTTTCTCACACTTCAAAATACCGTCATGCCTTCCCAATAATCCCCTAAATTTTTAATTCATTTTAGTGTTACTTCAAAAGTCCAAAGTCTGTAGTTTCTCTGAGACACAGCAAGTCTTCTCCACCTATGATCCTGTAAAATCAAAAACAAGTTAGTTACATCCAAGATACAATGGAGGTACAAGCATTGAGTAAACATTCCCATTCCCAAAAGGAGAAACCCACTAAAAGAAAGTGGCTACAGAGTCCAGGCAAGTCCAAAACCTAGTAGAACAATCATTAAATCTTAAAGCTCCAGAATAATCTCCTTTGATGCCATGTCTCACATCCAAGACACACCGGTTTGATAAAGTGAGCTCCCAAAGCCTTGGATAGCTCCACCCCTGTGGCTTTGCAGGGTTCAATCCCTATGGCTGTTCTAACAGGCTGGTGGCTTGGCATTGAGTGCCAGCAACTTTTCCAGGCCAAAAGTGCAAGCTGGTGGATATATCTTTCTTGGGATCTGGAGGACAGTAGCCCTCTTCTCACTATGTCATGAGGCAGTACCCCAGTGAGCACTCTGCGTGGAAACTCCAACTTCACACTCTGCACTGCCCTAGTAGAGGTTCTCCATGATGGTTCCACCCCTGCATCAGGCTCTTGCTTGGACACCCAGGATTTTTCATATATCTACTGAAATCTAGGCCATGGTTCCCAAGCCTCAACTTTGGCACTTTGTGTACCTGCAGGCTTAAAACCACATGGAAGCTGCCAATGCTTATGGCTTACACCCCCTGAAGCAGCATCCCAAGCTGTACCTAGGTCCCTTTGAGCCAGGGTTGAAGCTCCAGCAGCCAGGAGGCAAAAGCAGTGTCCTGAGTCTAGGCAAGGCAGCAGGGCTCAAAACCTGGCCCAGGAAACCATTCTGTTCTCCTAGGCCTTAGGGTTTATGGTGGGAGGGGCTGCCTCTTAGATCTTTAAGATGGCTTCCAGGACTTTTTCTCCTTGTCTTGGCGATCAGCACTTGCCTTCTTTTTAGTTACACAAATTTCTCTAGCAAGTGGTTGCTCAGTAGCCTGCTTGAATTCCTTCTCAAAAAACTCTTTCTTTCTGTGCCACATGGCCAAGCTACTTTTTTTGCAAACATTTTGGCTCTGCTTCGCTTTTAAATATAAGTTCCAATTTCAAGTTATTCCTTTGCTACTGAATCTGAAATTAGGCTATGAGAAGTAGCCAGTGTACATCTTGAACACTTTACTGCTTAAAAATTTCTTCCACAACCAGAGGTGTCCAAGGGAGAGAATACAGTCGTGGGTTCTGAGCTTCTGTTTCTAGTGACAACTTTCTTTCCTCATAAAATTAGCATTTAATATATGAGCAGTTATTTATGGCAATGTTAAGTAACTTTTATAACTTAGGTTAATGGTCCATGTATGTGATCGATTAAGTATTCAAATATATTTGGCTAGAATACTTAATTTACAGGGCTTAAAAATATCATGTTTGGCTGGGAGCAGTGGCTTACTCCCGCAGTCCCAGCATTTTGGGAGGCCAAGGTGGTGGGATCACCTGAGGCCAGGAGTTCGAGACCAGCCTGGCCAACATGGACCAGCCTGGCCAACCTGTTTCTACAAAAAATAAAAATTAGCCAGGTGTGGAGGAGGGTGACTGTAATACCAGCTACTCCGGAGGTTGAGGCAGGAGAACTGCTTGAACCCAGGAGACGGAGATTGCAGTGAGCTGTAATTGTGCCACTGCACACCAGTCTGGGTGACAGAGTAAGATTCTGTCTCAACAAAAAAAAAAAAAAAAAAAAAAAAAAAAAAAAAAAATTATCGTGTTTGTTAATTTGTTGACTTGTAAGATTAGGAAAATATTTACATTTCATAATCTCAATTTTTTTTAATCTTTTAAAGAACTCAATGTTGCCTACTTCACAAAGTTATTTATGATGATAAAATGTTTTTCTGTATATATACAAAGTAATACCTGCTGCACAGTAAATGCCCAATAAATTTTCTCCTCTTATTTCCATTTTACTCTCTTCCACCACGTAGTGTAGTATAGTGGTTAAGGACAAGTATGGAAACATTCTGTGTTCAAATCTTCTCTTTAGCTTGTTAACTGTATGACCTTGTTAAATAACCTTGTTAATTATTAACCCTGTTAATATCCAACTTGGCTCACAGTATTTTCATTTGTAAAATGTAAGTAAAATATATATCTTAAGCCACGGGAATGGTATGTGAACTGGATTTTTAAGTAAAGATAAAATTCTTGGACTAGTACCTATGACTGCCTTTTCTACATTAAAGTCTGTGGAATGAATACATTCTGAAAGCGTATGTCCACTACAACTATCGAAGATTAAGCTTTCTACTATCGCAACACTCTAATAAAATTAATTTTTAAAAAAAATCTAGCTGCACAACAATGAGGAAAATGGTGCTATCATCATGTCTGATAGTTGCCTCTTCTATACCATAAGGAGCAGAGGCTAAGTTACCTGCCATACTGCAGTGGAGAGGAAATTTTTATTACTATCTACAATGATGATTTTATAGTCACTGTACATAGCAGATCATGTTGGTAATGAAAGTGACATTATAATTCACATAACAAAATAGTTGATAGTATATTTTTAACATTAGATGAGCTGACCATTTTTATTTATCTTATTTTGCCCAAGAAATGAATGTCTTGGTTAAGGATGGAGAGAACATATTTTGTTTGAAGAAGGAACAATTAAATTACATTTCTTATCATATTTTCCTACTCCAAAAAAGTCTGAATTTTCCAACAGCATTATATATATGTATATTTAGATATATACATAATGCTTAAAATATATATGTAATATTATATTTTTATCTAGCTAGCTCTTCAAGAAAGAAAAATAATATGCATGATGGATTCTTATATAAGACTCAGAAAAAATATTGTAATCATAACTGGGACTCTGATCTTCTTGAACACTCCAAATAATAATTTTTTTTTTGAATTTTAACAATTCTTCCTTGAGTCCATAATTTCTAAACACAATCATATATGATGCATTAACAATAAATATATTAGATTTGTTATATTAATATTTATTTTCTGTAAGATAGTATCCCTACTCAGTACAGAAGCAGAAATGGGAAAGCTATGAACTCTAAGTCTGATAAAATACATTTTAAGAAACTAAAATATCCTCATACTGTTTTCAATTTTAATGTCCTTAGGAGGGCAATATAATCAAAGCAACTTAATTCCTCTTAAAAGTAGGAATTTGTAAAATTATTATATTTTGAAAGTAACTTTTCCATTTTAACATCTCTTTGATTGCAAGGTTGTGATGGATAAGGCATTATTTTTCTTTCCACACAAATGCAAGGTATTCATGTTCCACCTTTTGCAGTCAAAATCACATTTGGATTTGGAATCACCTCTATCCCTTTGGAGTTAGGTATGATCACATGATGTGCTTTTACAAATAAGAAAATGTAAAACTAAGTGATCCATGTCCTTTTTTTGCCAAAGATTTCAGTCAGGGAAAATTTGGGATATTTTCCCCCTCTAATTTAAATGCCAAAACTCTTCTAGGTAATAGGTTTACTATCAATTTTATCACAGATTTTGGTAACCGAAAAAGACTGAACTATTGGTAGAAATGTAGCGTCATCAACCAATCACTATTGTTTCCAGACTCTGGGATTCCGGGTTTGTTAGTCAAGCACAAACGACACTATAGCACCACCTCATTCCTAGCACCAAGTTATGTACTAAGCAGGATAGCAGAGTGACTAGTATATAACTTGGTGCTAGGAATGAAGTGGTGCTGTAGGACATATTTAAATGATGTACAGATGGCTTACTGGTTCATTGTTGAGTAGTGAGAAAAACATCAGAAGCTGGAAAGATGAAAATCCAGGTCATGCTGTGGTATTTTGTAAAGTGTTGTGTACAGTAACTTATAAAGGACAGCACAGACCTGATGAAATTGCTGATCTAGAAAAAAAATTGTTAATACCACCTGTGGTATCCAATATAAATTGGATGCTTATGGCAATGCATTTCAGGAGAGAAGAGTTTATTTATATAAAAGCTTGTGAATGTGACAGACAATAAATATAAAAGCAGAGTTTAAGTCTTAAAGTCAAAATATCTATCAGCCTCGACTAAAAAAAAAAATACTTTATAAGCTTTAAAATCATTGCTTTCTTCCCAAATGCTTGGGGGTAGGAAATGGGCTCTAGGAAAGCTGATAATGTCTTTTAGTTCATAGGTTGCTACGTTAAATAGGCATATCTTATATCATTCAGAGAGTCCAGTGTTTGAGCTCAATGTCATGATTAGAAAGAGTTTGGCATTTCTTGAGGATATGGTGTGTGTATTTTGAAAATGTAAAGGAGATTGGACTAAATAGTTGATGATCAGAAGTGTAGACTCAAATATTACTATTTTTATTATGGTTTTTAACTGGTTCTCACACAGGAACATGGTAGAATTTAATTCACCGACCTCCTGAAGTAACATTTTTTTTTTTTTTTTGAAACGGAGTCTCGCTCTGTCGCCTGGGCTGGAGTGCAGTGGCCGGATCTCGGCTCACTGCAAGCTCCACCTCCCGGGTTCACGCCATTCTCCTGCCTCAGCCTCCCGAGTAGCTGGGACTATAGGCGACCGCCACCTCGCCCCGCTAGTTTTTTGTATTTTTTTTGGTAGAGACAGGGTTTCACCGGGTTAGCCAGGATGGTCTCGATTTCCTGACCTCGTGATCTGCCCGTCTCGGCCTCCCAAAGTGCTGGGATGAAGTAACATGTTTTGTGCTGATGAAATACGGGTGAAAGGCTTACATTTATTACCAGACCAAAGCTGGAAGAACCTAACCTAATTTAATTACCCTTTCTTTTAGCCTTTGCCTTAGAAGCAGTCAATGTTGCAGATGACTTCTGCTTTGTCAGTATAGATTCTAAAGTGAGGAGAATGCAGGTTAGATACACTAGTCAATCCGTGATGTATAAGTAGTATGTGTAGAAAATAAGCATGGGCTATTTTAAGCCACTGAGTTTTGCAACACAAGCTAGACTATTCTAGCAGGTGTATTCAATTAAATTTGAATTAAAGACAGCTTTTGTAATTTTGTCAGTTTATTATTAAAAATCCTTCAATCATTAGAAGAACCTAAAACAAAGAGAAAGACTGTGAGAGCAGTTTTCTTTATCATTGTAACATATTTCTTCTTAAATTATTGCTTGTATATCAATGTCACATCTTTCATTTAAAAATAGGAGGCATGTTTATAAAGTGTTTTATTGTTCACATAAGACCATCCAATAAATTGGTTATATTAATTAATCTATCCAGTCTATTTTAATGTCTTCAATGAATGTACCTACTATATAGTAGAATCTCTAATCAATAATATTGAGAATAAAGACAGCAGAAATGAGCTTATCTTAAATATATAAAGTTGTATCTAAAGAATGATGAGGTTTCTTAGATAATTAAGTTGAATTATCACAGTTGATGTAAAGATTCTGGCCTAAAAACTGTTTGAGTGTTGATATTATTAATGGGGTAGACACAGTTTTTTGCCTAATACATATAACACTCAGTTCTGGCCATTTAACTTTGAAATTACTCTGAGACAGTCATGCAGACTTGTTAAACATCCAGTTGTATGTATTAGTTTTCAGTTGTGAAAACAAGTTGGTGCTGGTAATATACATTTGAGAATATGAAAATATAGGCATTCATAGTAATGGGAATGAGTGAGATCAACTTCCTTGATAAAACGTAAGCTATTTTTACATAGGATCACCAAAGCAATTCAATTATGTTTTGAACCTTCATGGTTCATTTAATCAACAAACTTTTTTTAGAATTTCAGACATATGAAATGATAAATTTTTCATTGTTCTCTATAATGTCAGATACTCTGAATTTGTTTATATGTTGAGGATAAATTCTTCCAAGAGCATGCAATCCACATAGTTAAATTTAAAAAGTAATGCAATCATTTTTAGTGGCTGGCAATATGTAGTAGCATTTATGAGGACAGTGAGCCAATGATGCAGAAATAATTGTAGCCTCTATCTCTGTGGTTTGATGTCAAACAATTCATTAGTGATATGAACTTTCTAAAATTGATTTTCCTCCCTAATTATTTTTGCTTGAAACTCATTTCATATTTGCCACATTTTAAAATTTCTAACATAAATCTTTAAGTAGGAAAAAGAAATATATGACCATCACTTCAAAATTTGAAGTGCTCTAAAATTTTGAAATCAATTTTAAATCTGTTATCTCTCAGGGATACAGGATATGCTGTTCCTTTAAGTCAATAGATTTAATCTAGTTATCTTTAAAAAAAAAAAAACAAAAACACCACTTTGACTATCTAAACAATATACAATTAATAAGAGGACTGCTCAGTTTAAAATAAGCAATGATTCCAAATAATCGATAATGTGCAATAACAAAAGTCTAATCCTCTCTCATATGACATGTCCAAAGTGGACGAACTGTAGCTTTCCTCAAAGACCTATTTATTATGGAACAGATTAAATTAAACAGCTTTTGTCTTTATTATTGTCAGTTTCCAAGTAGAAGGAACAGAAATGCGGTGAACTCATAATGGCTCTTTTTTTTTTTTTTTTTGAGACGGAGTCTCGCTCTGTCGCCCAGGCTGGAGTGGTGCAGTGGCCAGATCTCAGCTCACTGCAAGCTCCGCCTCCCGGGTTCACGCCATAGCTAAAACAACATTGACGAAAAAGAACCAGGTTGAAGAATTGACGTTACATTACTTCAAGGATTCCTCTATAGCTACAGTAAGCAAGACAATGTGATATTAGTGAAAGAAAAAACAAATATATCAACGATACAGAATAGAAAGCCCACAAATAAACCTATCTAAATACAGTCAACTGATCTTTGACAAAGGAACAAAGGCAACATAATGTAGAAAACACAGTCTTTCCATCAAATAGTGCTGGAACAATTAGACATCCACATGAAAAAAAAAAAGTATTCAGACACATCTTACACATTTCTCATAAATTAACTCAAAATGAATATCAGACCTAAATGTAAAACACAAAGTTATAAAACTGTTATGGTATAATAACAAAATCTTCATGAACTTGGCGTTGGCAAAGACCTTTTAGAGATGATGCCAAAGGTATCATCCATGAAAAAAAGTTAAGATGGAATTCATTAAGATAAGATTAAAATTTCTACTCTGTGAAAATCAGTACCAAATCAGTGCCAAGAAAATAAAAAGACTAGAAACAAACTGGAAAAAATATTTGCAAATGTCATATATATAATAAAAGACATATATATAATATAGAAAGAACTCTTAAAATTTATCTTACTTGTGCAAGACTAGTCCAGCATTTAAAAAGCAACTAATGTGGCTCATCACATCACCAAGCTAGCTAAAGTAAAAAAAAAAAAAAAAAAAAAAAAACCATAGTTTTATCACTAGATACAGAAAAATTAAAAGCCAAATAACCCATTTACAAAATGGACCAAAGAACTTAACAGACACTTCACTAGAAAAGATACACACATGGTAAATAAATATACAAAAGGATACTCTACATTATATGTCATCAGGAAAATGATAATGTGATATTACTGTGAACCTTCTAGAATGGCCAAAATCCAGAACACTGACATCATATGCTGGGAAGATGTGGAACAACAGGAACTCTCATTAATTGCTTTTAGGAATGCAAAATGGTAAAATCATTTGGAAGGCAATTTGATGGTTTCTCATGAAACGAAATATATTCTTACCATACAGTACAACAGTCATCCTACTTGATGAGCTGAAAACTTATGTCCACACATAAATCTGCATAAAGGTGTTTATGGCAGCTGCATCCACAGTTGCCAATACTTGCAAACAACCAAGATGTCTTTCAGTAGGTGAACGGATAAACTGTTACTCAGAGACAGTGGAAAGTTATTCAGCATTAAAGAGAAATAAGCTATTAATCCATGAAAAGGCATTGAAGGAATTTAAATGTGCATTACTAAGTGAAAAAAACACAATCGGAAAAGGCTGCATACTATGATTTCAACCATATGACTCTATGGAAAGGCAAAACAATGATGACAGCTAAAAGGTTAGTGGTTGCCAGTGGGGATGGGGTGTGAAGCACAGAGGATCTTTAGTGCAGTAAAAACACTGTGAATAATACTATAATGGTAGATATATGTCATTGTAAATTTGTCCAAACTTACAGAATGTACAACACCATGAGTGAACCCCGTTGTAAACTGTGGACTTTGGGGATTTTGATGTGTCATTGTAGGTTTATCAGTTGTAACAAATGTACCATACTGGTGACAGATGTTGATAATAGGGGATGCTATGCATGTATGAAGGTAAAGAGTACCTTAAAATCTCTGTTCCTTCTCTTCAACATTGCTGTGAACCTAAAACTGCTCTAAAATAAAGCCCATTATAAAATAATGCAAAACAAAACAAATTGATTTTAATAATTTGTGTCTGAGTAACAGGCTTACATTTTGGCTTGAAATAGTAATTCTTAATTAAATATAAACTTTGTAAAACAGCATAAGTATTACTATCTATCATAAATATAGAGCTTAAAAGACAATGAAGGATAAATCCTCTAATAATCAAAAGAAAAATTACACAGGAAAAACTACATATCCAAAAATCACTTCGCATACTTTGTCCTCTATGCTTACACATATATATGCATACAGTTGACTTACGAACACCATCGGTTTGAAATGCATGGGTCTACTTATAAATGGATTGTTTTCCACCTCTATCACCCCTGAGACAACAATCAAACCCTTGTCTTCCTCCTCCTTCTCAGCCTACTTGCTATGAAGACGATGAGGATAAAGACCTTCATGAATTTCCATTTCTACTTAATGAACAGTAAATATGTTTTCTCTTCCTTATAATTTTCTTAATAATATTGTCTTTTCTCTAGCTTACTTTATTTTGAGAATACCATATATAATACATATTATATGCATTGTAACAGTTAATAATGCTATAATTATATAGATGTAATATGTGCTAATTGATTCTACATTATTGATAAGGCTCCCAGTCAACAGTAAGCAATTAGTAATCAAGTTTTTGGGGAATCAAAAGTTATATGTGGGCTTCAGGATGGCTGACTAGAGGCTCCTGACATTTGCCTTCTACACAAGGAAGGATTGAATCACAAAGCAGATAGGTGATCACAGGTTGAATAGGGCATCTAGGAGAGAACATTGAAATTGAGCAGGAAAGTGGCATGAAAGCTCTGAATCATGAAAGGTGAAGGAAGTAAAGCAAGAAGCCCAGCCAACTGTGGGGAAAAGGTAAGCAAGAGATTCCCAATGGTCCACCTTTTCACCATGGGCCCCTTTAATCTTAGCCCTGGGATAGCCCCTCAGCCCTCACGGGCCCCAAGAGTAGTATAAGGAGCTGCCTGGAGTCAACACGATGACATTATTCCAGAAAGGGAGTTCATACTGGATTCCACACATCTCTTAAGACTCAAATTAACTGCTGCACAGTTCCATTTTGAGAGCTCAGTTCCCAATAAATTGTATCCTGCCTTGGGGCCCAACAACCCCTGCATCTCCACATTCCTAGAGCCCCACTGACATCCCCTCACATCCACCTAGAAAGCTATGGCAACATGACACCAGATGGACACAGCAGCACGGATGTTCTTTAGCACACAGCCTATGCAGTGTCCTGTATCCCAGGAAACAGGAGGGTGGTGTAGTGCATGAAGGAGACTGCTGTCAGGACAAAGAGAGTGAAAGTACACACTCCCACAAGCCTGAGAGCTGCCTGTTTGCAGCCACTGCAACACTGTAACATTCACCTCCCTAGCAACAGGCTGCTGCTAACCTGCATGCTTCAGGGTATCTGGGGACTGGCAAAATTGGACACTACCCTGGGGCTTGAAGACAGGCCTGCCTCACACACTAACACTACTCCACAGCTGGCCAAACATGCTGTTCAGGAGCTTAGGGATCAATCCACCTGGCCTGCCACAGCTAGTAAGCATATGTACCATCAGGGGTCTGAGGACAGGCCCACCTGGTCACCAGAGACACCAGCCTCTATGAGGATTGTGCAGGAACTGGAGGATTGACCCACCCATCTGTCTGTCCTTGGAACCCACATATAGCATCCAGGAAAACCTGACAGCAGATCCACGCCCCCCACAGCCATTTACTGTGTGCATCATCCATGGGCCTAGGAACTGGTCTGCACTGTCCACCACTACCACTGCTGGATGTGAGCATACCATTTGGAGACCTGTTCCACCCACCATAGCCTATGACTGCAGATAACACTGGGGAGAACTGAGGATAGGCCCACCCAACCTGGAACCACCTTTTCCAGTGTCTGTGCACATTATCCAGGGGCCTGAAGCCACAAGCACTCATGCATAACTTCCAGGAGCCTGGGGACTGGCCCATTCATGCTGTCAGGGTCCCATACAATGTCCAGGGGTATGGAGATAAACCAGCCACAACCTGTACCCATGCACACTATCAGAGGGCCTGAGAACAGGTCCATACAAACTGTTACTGCCCCTACCAATGCTTGCATGCATCATTTAAGGGTGTAAGGATTGACTCCTCCACCCACTACCACCAGTACTTATAAATGCATTCTAGGATGCCTGAAAATGAGCCCTTAGCCTACTGATGACTGCACATATTGTCTAGGGCTCTGAGGATTCACCTGTTCCATCTGTCTCCATCAGTGCCTGCATATGCCTCTTGAAAGCCTGAGGATGGCCCCTCCCAGCCTGCCACCACCACAGTTAACAGCACTCATTTGCATATGCCAGTTTGAGGCCTCAGGACTGGCCCATTCATCCAGTTGCCACCACTGCTGACACCTGTGCATGCTACCAGAGGTCTTAAGGGTTGGCCCACAGACAGGGCTGGCATGAACACCACAAAGCAAGAGGCCTGAGTACCCACCTGCCTATCCAGCTAAATATTGTCATTGTAAGCACATGAGAAGTCACCAAGTGGCCCAAGAATCATCCCACCTGGAACACTAGTGCCTGCGTACACTGCCTGGGCACCCAATGACTGGCACACATGGCCTGCTGCTGACACCACTGGTGTATAAGGATGACCCACCTAATGTTCTAATTTCCAGTAAAATCTTACCACAGCCTTCACCTACAAGTACAGCCTAAGCCTCTGAGTACTACACAGACAATACTGCTGATGATTACAAAGTAAATCATACAGAGACTACAATACTGCACACACAAGAATCAAAGACTAAGTGCCCTGCCCAACCAACACTATAGGGACATCTACAGGATAATTTTTTTCCCTTGGAAGCCAATCCATAAAATTAGAAGAAGCAACTGTTACATCAGATCTGCACATATCAGCATATTGAGGCAAGAAACAAGATAAAATGAGAAATCATGATAAGAAATGTAATAATTCTCTGGCAACAGATCTCAATGAAAAGAAATATATGAAATCCCTAAAAATAAATTTAAAATAATATTAAAGAAGCTTAGTGAGATATAAAAGAGCACAAACAATACAAATAAATTAGAAAATCATTTGTAATCTAATGAGAAACTTAACAAAAAAGATAGATATAATAAAAAAAGGTTTAAACTGTACTTCAGAAACTGAAGAACTCAATTAATTAAAGAAAAACACAAAGGAAAGCTTCCCCAATAGACTAGATCAAGCAAAAAAAAAGAATTTCTAAACTTGAAGACATGTCTTTTGAAATAGCCCAGAGAGACCTAAAGAAAAGAATAAAAAAGAATGAAGACAGCCTGCCTGACATATGGGGCATCATAAAGCAACCAAATATTTAAAGTTTGAGTGTTCCAGAAGAGAGACAAACAAAAGCATAGAAACTCCACCTAAGGAAATAATAGCTGAAAATATCCCATCTTGCAAGATGTAGCCATCCAGAAACAGGAGCTTAAAGATGCCCAAATATATCCAACCAAAAAGATATTATGTAAGACCTGTTGTAATCACACTGTCAAAAATTAAAGATAAAGACAGAACACACACACACACACACACACACACACACACAGAAGAGAAAAGCATCAAGTCACATATAAAGGAATCTTCATCAAACAAACAGCTAAGTTCTCAGCAGAAACTGTTAAGGACAGGAGAGAATAGGATAACATATTAAAAGTACTGACAATCAAGAATACCATATGTAGCAAAGTCATCCTCCAAAAATCAAGGACAAATAAGGTATTTCCTAGATAAGCAAAACCTGAAAGAAATCATTACCACTAGACTGATCCTACAAGAGATGCTTAAGACACTCCTACATCTGAAAGCAAAAGGATAGCATCTACCATCATGAAAATACAAAAAAAGTATAAAACTCATGGGTGGAGCAGACACAACAAGAAAGGGAAGGGCTCAAATGTTACCACTACAGAAAACAACCAAACTGCAATGACAATAAGAAAAAAAGAAAGGATCAAAGTGTTTACAGAATTGGTTCCTTCTGGTGGGTTCTTGATCTCACTGACTTCAAGAATGAAGCTGCAGACCCTTGTGGTGAGTGTTACCATTCTTAAAGATGGTGTGTCCATAGTTTGTTCCTTCAGATGTTCAGATGTGTCCGGAGTTTATTCCTTCTGGTGGGTTCGTGGTCTCGCTGATTTCAAGAGTGAAGTTGCAGACCTTCGCAGTGACTGTTACAGCTCTTAAAGTTAGTGCAGACCCAGAGGGAGCTGCAGCAAGATTTATTATGAAGAGTGAAAGAACAAAGCTTCCACAACATGGAAGGGGACCCCAGCAGGTTGCTGCTGCTGGCTTGGGTGGCAAATCTTACAACACATCAAAAATATAATACACTATGATTAAGTAGGATTTATTCCAGTAATAAATGTATACTTCAACATATGCAAATCAATAAATATGATATATCATATCAACAGAATGAAGGATAAAACTCATATGATTATTGTAATGGATACAGATAAAGCATCTAATACAAGGCACAATCCATTTATGATAAAAAAGAAAGAAACTTCTCTACAAATTAGGCATGGAATGAACATACCTCAACATAAAAGGCATATAAGACAAACCTTCAGCTGACATCATTCTGAATGGCAAAAAAAACAGAGTCTTTTATCTAAGAACTGGAACAAGACAAGGATACCCACTCTTATTCAACATAGTACAGGAAATCCTACTCAGAGCAATCAGGAAAGAAAAAGGAAAAAGAAAAACGGCATCCAAATTGGAAAAGTGGAAGTTAAGTTGTCCTTTGTAGATGACATAATCTTATATGTGTAATGACATAAAACCACCACCAAAAATATTTTAGAACTGACAAATAAATTCAGTAAATTTTCAGAATACAAAATCAACATACAAAAATCAGTAGCATTTTTATACACCAATGAGAAACTAGCTGAAAACTAAATCAAGAATTTTATGTTATTTACAATAGGTACCAAAAATAAATAAATAAATAAATAAAAAGAAAGGGGGGGGGGGGGCTTTGAATAAATTTAACCAGGAAGGGGAAAGAACTCTGCAAGGAAAACTCCAAAACTCTGATAAAAGAAATTGAAGAGGGCATAAACAAATGGAAACACATCTGATGCTAATGGATTAGAAGAATTAATATTGTTAAAATATCCACACCACACCACCCAAAGCAATCTACAAATTCAATACATTTCCTATCAAAATACCAATGACATTCTTTACAAAATAGAAAAACAATCTTAAAGTTTATATGGAACCACAAAATACCCTATATAGACAAAGTAACACTGAGCAAAAAGGACAAAGCTGGAAACATCACACTTCCTGACTTAAAATATACTGCAAAGCAATAGTAACCAAAACAGCATTGCATTGGTATAAGAATAGACATAGACCTATGTAACAGAGAACTCAGATATAAATCCTTGCATTTATAGTCAACTGATTGTCTTCAAAAGTGCCAACAATATACATTGAAGAAAAGACAGCTTCTTTAATAAATGATGCTAACAATACTGGATATCCACATGCAAAAGAATGTAATTAGACACCTATGTTTTATCAAACACTAAAACACAACTGAAAATGGATTAGAAACTTAAATACTAAGACCTCAAACCATAAACTACTAAAAGAAAACATAGGAGAAATACTTCAGGACATTAGGCAAAAAAAAAAAAAAAAAATAAATAAATAATGACTAAGACCTCAAAAGAATAGGTACCAAAAACGAAATACACAAATGAGAACATATTAAAATAATAAACTTCTGCATAACAAAGGAAACAACAGTGAAAAGAGGCAAAAGAGTAGGAGAAAATATTTGCACACTATTCATCTGATGAGGGACTATTATTCAGAACTAAATAAGGAACTAAAATACCTCAGTTCCCAGAAGCATAAAAACAAGCAAACAAATTATTCCACGGAAAGTTGGGCAAATAATCTGAATAGATATTTCTCTAAAAAAGACATACAAATAGCCAACAGATATATAACAAAGTGGTCAACATCGCTAACATCAGGGAAATCCAAATCAAAGCTACAATGAGATATTATCTTACCCAACAACAAGATATTATCTTATCCAAGTATGAATGGTTACTATGGAAAAACAAAAACAAAACCAATGCTGGTGAAGATGCAGATCAAAGGAAATTATTATACACTATCAGTGGAAATGAAATTAGTACAGACATTATGGAAAAGAGTAGAGAGTGTCTCAGAAAACAAAAATAGAACTTTTATAAATTCCAGACTTCCACCCTGGGTATTCATTCCAATGGAAAGCAAATCAATATTATCAAAGGGATACCTGCATCCTCATGATTATTGAAACACTATTCACAATAACCAAGCTATAGAATCAATTATTATTTGCAACAACATAGATGTAACTAGAGGTGATTATATTAAGTGAAAAAAGCCAGGC
Organism: Trachypithecus francoisi; assembly: GCF_009764315.1. Taxonomy (NCBI): domain Eukaryota; kingdom Metazoa; phylum Chordata; class Mammalia; order Primates; family Cercopithecidae; genus Trachypithecus; species Trachypithecus francoisi. The sequence continues at coordinate 68,537,865 of NW_022681454.1, forward strand.
ATTTAAAGACAAATATTGCATGTTCTCATTCATGTGTGGTGGTTTAAAAAGAAGTTTAACACTTTAAAAAGTTTATCTCATGAAGGTACAGTATATATTTACCAGAGACTGGGAACGACAGTGAAGGAATGAAGAGAGGTTAGTTAATGGGTAGAAACATACAGTTAGATAATAGAAGTAGCTTCTACTGTTTGATAACATAGTAGGGTAACTATAATTAACAATTAACATATATTGTATATTTAAAAATAGCTAGAAGAGAGGATTTGAAATGCTTCCAACACAAATAACTGATAAGTGTTTAAGGTGATGAATATTCTAAATACTGTTTTGATCATTTCACAATTTATGTACATATTAAAATAGCACATGAACCCCATAAATATGTATAATTATTAGATATCTATAAAAATTGTTTTAAAATATGCTTACATGGACGGTTGGCACCTCTGCATTGTTCAAGGGTCAAGTGTATGTGCATGTGTGTATGTGCACACACACAAATAAAAGACCAGTAATGTTTTAGGCTGTACTTCTAAGTAAAATTTACACATAATTTCCTAGAAATAAAATTTTCCATATAAGAGAGCATTATTCAGATAAAATTTATTTGGTAAATACTTTGAGAAAATCAATTTATATGTTAAATTTTACATTATTTTTCAATAGAAATGGCATAATTGATATTAACCAAATTGTTATTGCAATATAAAAAGAAACATTTTGTATGATACAAAAACAGGATATGTGTGTATGAATATATATATCTATATATATATACACACACACACACATATCGTTTTACTTAACAAGGAACTAATTTTAAATAATTTAGTTTATAAATAAATAAAATTGATACAATATAAAACATTTCAATTTCTTACATAAATAAAATTCAGTTAAATTTTTTTTTTTTTTTTTTTTTTTTTTTTTTGAGGCGGAGTCTTGCTCTGTCGCCCAGGCTGGAGTTCAGTGGCCAGATCTCAGCTCACTGCAAGCTCCGCCTCCCAGGTTTACGCCATTCTCCTGCCTCAGCCTCCCGAGTAGCTGGGACTACAGGCGCCCGCCACGTCGCCCGGCTAGTTTTTGTATTTTTAGTAGAGACGGGGTTTCACCGTGTTAGCCAGGATGGTCTCGATCTCCTGACCTCGTGATCCGCCCGTCTCGGCCTCCCAAAGTGCTGGGATTACAGGCTTGAGCCACCGCGCCCGGCCAAATTCAGTTAAATTTAAGAAATGAAAGAGTTATACGATCTGAAGAGAATCCATAGTATAACTCAGTTAAATTTAAACATTTAAACCTTGTTAAAACACATATTTTTTCAGATTCACTGTGTACTGTCAATTTTATTCGTAGTGAAAATTCTTGCTATTCTACAAAATACTGAACACATTTTGAAGGTATAAAAATTATCTTCCATATATTGCTTACTTATCTGAGCAATCCTAAGGTTATTTATTAGTAAAATAACATTTGCTTACTGAGAAAATCCTTGTCCATTCTGAATAAAATATGCAAATATACATTCTATTTGCTAATCTACTACCTTCTTTATCTTTGTTTGTTTGTTTGTTTGTTTGAGACAGGGTCTCGCTCTGTCACCCTGGCTCCAGCATAGCTGGGACTACATACACATCCCCTATGCCCTGCTAATTTTTTTTTTTTTTGAGATATGGGATTTCTGCCATGTTGCCCAGGCTCTTCTTGAAGCCCTGGACTCAAGTGATCCTTCTGCCTTAGTTTTCCAAAGAGTTTATTCTACAAGCCTGAGCCACCAAGTCTGGCCTAAAATCTTCTAATGGAAATTCTCAAAACTATTTTTTTCCGTTTTTCTGAATTAATCAAGCTTAACATGTGATATTTTTTGGCAATTTTCTTCCTTGTGTCTTGAAAAACAGCTCTGTTTAAGTAGGAAACCTGCACTGACATTTTGTATTTCTCTGTGTATCTGTGTCTGCATTTTCACACCACTATATCTAATTATTTATATCAGTTCATCTTTTACTTTGGTTTTATTTCTATATATTTACTTTTAGACAAGTTCTTTGTTTTAATAAAGTTTACTGACAAATTTAGGTTTTTATACTACAATAACCCCATCAAATGAATGTCAAGTGGTTGCTGTTTTTTATTATAATTTAATTTTTATTGCTCTAATCAGGATGAGCAATATTTTGGAGACATCTGTGCATCTTAAGAATTTACTGTTGGCCAGGGGCGGTGGCTCAAGCCTGTAATCCCAGCACTTTGGGAGGCCGAGACGGGCGGATCACGAGGTCAGGAGATCGAGACCATCCTGGCTAACACGGTGAAACCTCGTCTCTACTAAAAAATACAAAAAACTAGCCGGGCGAGGTGGTGGGAGCCTGTAGTCCCAACTATTCGGGAGGCTGAGGCAGGAGAATGGCGTGAACCCGGGAGGCAGAGCTTGCAATGAGCTGAGATCCGGCCACTGCACTCCAGCCTGGGCGACAGAGCGAGACTCTGTCTCAAAAAATAAAATAAAATAAAATAAAATAAAAATAAAAAATTACTGTGAAAGTGGCTAAAATATGGTTTTAAAAAGAAGCAATATTATAAAAAGGGATTTCTGTGAAAAACTGTAGTAAATGCATATTGGGCAAATTCAAACAAATTCTAGATTAAATGCTTGAATGAAAAAGCTTTTTTGTTTTCATCAACTTAATGTAGAGAAAGTAATAATAACTCAAATTTTAACTATAATCAGTTAAAATTTAGAAGTAAATTTTTGGTTTAACTACCATCATTTGACTTGCCTACTCAGTATTTTAAGACTCATTTTCTTTTAAGAGAAAGAAACATTAATGAAGGGAATATTAAGGTTTCAAATGTAGAGTTTCACATACTCCCATCTGTATAATTATGGAAATGAATAAATTATCACGATGATAGTTTATCCTTTTTAGGATGTTGTAAAACTGACTAAGAAGTGGAGGTTATGATAACTAAACTCCCTGATGAAGCCACTTAGACATCAATTTAGTCATCAGAAGCTCTTATATGCTCAGTTAATTATCATATTTTCCTCTCTTTGTGCTTTCAGTACAACTAAAGGACTGAAAAGAGCAGAAAAGCACAATCCTATGCCTAATTGAATACATGTCTGAATCATTTAGTAGTTAATTTTTCTGATTTAATTTGTCCAAAATTACTGCAGAAAGGGCAGTTCTCAAGGATTTATTCAAAATCAGCACTTTTTTAACACGTGAAAGTCAAATGAATTTTTTCTAAAATGTTAAGAGCTTATAATACATTACTATTACACATGAAGGTTTCTTTCGGGAAAATGATGTTAGTCTTGAAAATAAGAAAATTCAGGCAGGGCGCGGTGGCTCAAGCCTGTAATCCCAGCACTTTGGGAGGCCGAGACGGGCGGATCACGAGGTCAGGAGATCGAGACCATCCTGGCTAACACTGTGAAACCCCGTCTCTACTAAAAAATACAAAAAACTAGCCGGGCGAGGTGGCGGGCGCCTGTAGTCCCAGCTACTCGGGAGGCTGAGGCAGGAGAATGGCAGGAACCTGGGAGGCGGAGCTTGCAGTGAGCTGAGATCCGGCCACTGCACTCCAGCCCCGGCGACAGAGTGAGACTCCGTCTCAAAAAAAAAAAAAAAAAAAAAAAAAAAAAGAGAAAATAAGAAAATTCAAAGTAAAATGCATGTACCAAATTAGAAGGCTGTCAATTGCATTATTCTGGTGTGGAGAATGGCATACAGCTTTTGCATATCAGATTAAGAAACTTTGATCTTACTCTGTTTTTACATGTTTGCACTCACAGCTTTATTTCTGACTTCTATAAAGTTAATTAAAACTTATTGTCTGCTCTGTGGTGTACTACATGACAAAACAAAACAACAGTAATACTAGGTAATTATCCTCAGCTCCGTATAGATTGAGCAACCAATGCATAATACAAAATAATGACCCTCATAAAGTGCTAGATGAACACATATCAAACCCAAATTGAGGGATTGTTGATTATGAAAATTATTTTTTATTTAAAATTAATTGGTCCTTGATATGACTAATGAACAAATATTTGTTACTCTAGGGAATATCATGCGGTCTTTACTCCACTGTCAGAGAAAGCAACATATAAAGGTGCTGAATGAGTAAGAAATTGAGATGAAACAATGGACACTGTTAAAACAATATTTTAAAATTAAATTTAAATATTAAAGGTTAATAACCAAAATTAAAATATATGCAAAAGTATATACATCTATATTACTCTCCCTATAAACTGTTTTAAATTTTTTTCTAACATCTTTCAGAGAAGAGCAATGCCATGAAATATTTATAATTATATATACACAGAATGTTTTAGGATCATTTTGCTATTAACAGCATAACACAAATTGGAATTCCTATTACTTTTTAGGGTTTAAATCTTATAATTCTCTTATTTAGTAAATCATATACACACAGGAAATCATAAAAAAATTCTGAACAGTATACTGAATGCTTAGTCACAATCCTGTTAAGTAGAGGGTGAAATATGTAAAAATAAATGTATTTGTTGTTATACTTTCAGTGTATAATAAAACATCAAACGTAATGTAACAATATTAAGAACTACATGGTTCTTATGGACTATTATGCACCAACATTTTATGTATTTTTCATTTAACCCTTTCAAAACAGCTATAAGGGGATTTTAGTGTAGCATAAATAAATCATGTAAACATATGATTATAATACATTTCACTAGTATCATATGCTTATTCAGGGAAAAGAAATATTTTTTTTGAATTATCATGAAAATGTCTTTTGAGACAAATTCAGAAAATCAAAAAAGTATTGGATGACTTGAAGTGTCGGTATGGAACTTTAGTCCTCAATAATTTTCAAATTTAGAAGAATAAAAATATTTTATTCATTTTTTAATTTATAGAGTTCGTTTTAGTAATTTAGAACCAAATATTTTGACAAATTACTATGTACTTAAGGAATCCAACAACAAAAAAAAAACTCACATGCATTTTTTTTTTTTTTTTTTTGAGACGGAGTCTCGCTCTGTCGCCCAGGCTGGAGTGCAGTGGCCAGATCTCAGCTCACTGCAAGCTCCGCCTCCCGGGTTTACGCCATTCTCTCGCCTCAGCCTCCCGAGTAGCTGGGACTACAGGCGCCCGCCATCTCGCCCGGCTAATTTTTTGTATTTTTTTAGTAGAGACGGGGTTTCACCGTGTTAGCCAGGATGGTCTCGATCTCCTAACCTCGTGATCCGCCCGTCTCGGCCTCCCAAAGTGCTGGGATTACAGGCTTGAGCCACCGCGCCCGGCCCTCACATGCATTTTAATGGATATTTAGTACTTTTATTTGGAGATTTAAATAATGTCAGTAGGGGGCTTAAGGTAACTTTTGTCTCATGATATTCAGAGGTAAACATTTTTCTCATTTGTCCATATAAATTAACTTCACATCCTCAGGTACTATTGCTATACATTATTTTAGTTTCCTGTGCATTAAGACATATTTTTAATTGATAGTTTTACGAGATGTGGAAAAATACATCGAATATTTTGGACAAAGAAAATTCAAAAATATATCTTGGGGATAAAATTTGGATTGAATTAATGTGTTAAAACTATTACTGTTGTATACAAACAATTTTTTAAATTATATTTTTACTGATTGCAACACTTCAAGTTTGTCAAAATAGTAATCACTAAAAAGATAAACCAAGCAAAAATTCTTATTGTGTAAGAATTTTAGGATATATTTAAAATGTATTTTCCTTAAATGGATAGAAAACAAATTAACAGTTTTTAAAAATAACTCTATTTTCTTTTCCTTTTCAGGTGACACAGTCATCTACTATTCATGATGTTAAGCAAAAGTTTCACAAAGCATGTAAGTTTTATATATTATTTAGAATTTATATTACAGTTCTTTATTTTCAAATAGGTTTTAATTTTTCTATAAGAGCAATATATGATAAAGTGTATGGAAACTATAGTTTTACAAGGAGCTCAGAAAGGATAGTTTGCTTAATATTTCTTTGGCATAAATATTCTAGCATTTAACTCTAATTGACCCTTTAATCTCCAGAATTTCCAATTTTTCTTCACAAAGTTGTTTTTAATTTATATTTAAACTTCATTGTATTATAAAGAGAAACTTTGTATATACCAAAGACATTAATTGATATAAGTATTTATTTCTATTTAAGGAAAATACTAGGCACATTTTTACTTCCTGTATTTATACTGGTCAAGTATCATTCACACAGAAATCCTTCACACTATTCATCTAAATTATAGGGTTTAATTTTATTAATAAATTTACATCATGAATTAGTCTCTTATTTACTTAAAAATATTTATATTTGATGTATTTCAGTTATATTTTTATTTTTATACTTTCTCAATAAAGTTTACTCCAAATGTTAAATATAAAAATGTCTATAATTATTGGCAAATATTGTTTTTACAAACTTTATTTTTGGAGCAGTTTTTGTTTCATAGAAAAAAATTAAGTAGAAAGTGCAGAGATTTCCCATATAACCATGTCCCCACACATGCCTGGCCTCCCGTATTATAAATATCCCTCACAGAATGGCACATTTGTTGAAATTAATGAATATACTGACAGATCATGATAACCAAAATTCTATTGTTTAAAGTTCTGAAATTGATCCAATAGTCCAATAGACAGTTATTTTTGTATAAACAATGAAATTGACCCTTCTGTTCTTAAAGCTTGATACTATTATTTTATCTGAGTTCTTTCCTCAGCAAAGGGTCCCTTAGCCCGCTCAAAAAGTTTCAAAGAACTAAAACTCACCAGGTCATCACATCGAGACAATAAGATGCTAGGCCCCTCATTCATCATAACTGTGTCCTTTCCCCTCCATAGTTCCTGTTTTCTTACACAGTTACATTTCCTCCCTGTTACATAAACCCCTGATTTTAGTTAGTCAGGGAGACAGATTTGAGACAGCTCCTATCTCTTTGGCTGCAGCACCCAATTAAAGCCTTCTTCTTTTCTCAGTCACTGGCTTTGTGTGCTATGAGCACCCAGACCAAGACTGAACCCCTGGAATTTTGCTAACGGTTCACATTTGGTGTTGTATATTCTATGAGTTTTGCTAGGGAACATTTTTAATATTTTAGATTATTTAAACAAGGTGTATTTTGTGAAAATAATCATGAAACTCACAATTTAATGCATTAAATTAATTACCCTTCACAGTAAATAAGTAGAGCTCTCATATTACTTTATTTTAGGACAAACAAAATAATTACTGAGTACTTTTCTACATATGGAACTAGGCCAAACATAAAGACTAATTCAGTAAAGGTAGAAAACATGCCATAAATTGTCAAAAATAGTTTTATGTGGAAGACAATATATTCATCTAAAGAATGTAGAAATAAATTGCAAATAGTCAATGTACCTAAAATTTATAAACATTTGAGTACAATCTATTTAAAATTTGTAATTAAACAGAAAACCTATACAGGAAGGAATAGAATTGTTTGAAATATGCTTACTCAGTTTAAAATTCTTGAAGAAGTTGACATTTTTTATTTTGCCATGAAGTCATATAGGAATTGGTTATGCTGAAAAGAGCCAGAAAAGCATTATAGTAAGGGACAAAGAACAAAGCCAAAAAGATCTCTCTCTCTCTCTCTCTCTCTCTCTCTCTCTCTATATATATATATATATATATAAAATATATAAAATTAGGAAACTGAAGTTAAGCAGCTTACAAAAAAATCCTAGAAATGTCCTGTTGCAAAAGTGGATAGCTGCCAATACAATAGTATAGTTAGTTTCAATAGCTGTGTCAGGACAATAATTATTGATAGCTATTATTTTATTTCACTTTGTAAGTACTAATCTTTAACAGCTTTACTTAGATTGTGACTTTTTTTCACTTTTTAAAAAGTATCTTTATTTTGAGATTTCAATCATTTAAATATAAAAATAATATTTCAGCATTTTCCTATATATCGTAGTGTATTTCAAAATTTTGCTGATCTTTAGGTTTTACAGATTGAAGACACACAAACACTTTTTGTTGCATTACATTATATAAAGTATTTAAAATAATGTATTTGCCAGTTTTTGAAAGACATTGAAAAATATTGCTAATCCTGAAAAATCTGTGAACATATGGACATCAGTAAAATGAATTTCTCTCACAATGTCCTTAGGATCTTATCTTTTCAGCATATTTTAAAATTAGACAATATTAGGTACTTATTAAAGCACATAAATGTGCACCAAAGAGAGTAATCATATACGTACAAAGCCACATTTGTCAGATTTTTAAAAACTTTACTTTTTGACACCAAATTAATTTTTATGACATTTCTGACATTGTTTGTTTTCAGGCCCTGGAGTGGGAATTTAATCTTGGGAAGAAAAAAAAAAAAAAAATCTCTCAGAAGACATTATTTCCTGAAGGCAGAATTCTTGTTATATGTCTTTTATCTCTATCTTTTTTTGTCTTAGGTGTTTTGATTAATCCTGATATTTTGTCTTCTTACGATTTCTCAGACATTTCAGCTTTACATTTTTCTTTGTTTTATTTTAGAACTTTGTTTACTGTAATATGTCTTTTCTCTACAATCACAATCTTAACGTTCTTCCAAGGTTTATAATTTTTATGTTCTGTTTTGTTATAAGAATAATCTCTTAGGTTACCCTAGTAATGCCACAGCAATGAGACTGGTGAAGAAATAGAAAGAGAGAAAACCATATTCATGAGTTAGCTGCTAAGGCAAGGAGAGAGGAATTTTTTCATGAAAAATAGAAGCATGTAAAACTATAAATTAGATCTATGCATGCACGTACAAACAAGTAATTTCACCCATTTCTTATGCTTTTCTCATTTAATGCAGCAAAAATGCAATACATGAAATGTCCCCAGCTGCAAATCCTCAAGTGGTCTTTATCTTGATCTATTTATTACTTAACACTTGTAATTATTGTTCTTGTTTGCATCTTCAAGTCTCTTCTAGAGAGCTTAAGAAATTTTCACGCTACTCTCTCTTTTATCATGCTCTATTCAGGTTCATTTGCTCATAAGTATTCCATAGAGGAATTGTTCGTTATTTTAAAAACCTAGCTGAAAAATAAAGAACTATTAGTCCCAGTGACACTCTGACTAATACTGTGTAGATATTTTAAAACATTTTTAAGAGATTTAAAAAACTTCTGTGTGTCTTTATTATTTATTCTAGCAGAGTACTACCACCCTATTTCTATTGTTACCCAATTCAACAAATAACCTACCTTTCTCTTGGGATAGAATATGACTTTATGACAGCATATTTAAAAACAAAATCATAACAATTTACATTTAAAGAAATAATTGGTAGTTATTAGCCACTCATAAATGGGGCAGTATCTTGTCTAGATATGATGTAACTAGAGAACAGCTTCAATAAGCATGACAGAACAGTTGATTTTTATAAAGTGGCTAGCTGGGGCAAGAATGAGAAAAATGTTTCTTCCTGCAAAGAAAAGTGAAAAATTCCTATAGTCTAGGTTTCCACAGAAAAGCAGATGAATGTGATATTTTGCATTAATAGAATAAAATATATATTTATGTAAATACTTTGAAAAATTGATAAAGCGAAGGTCTACTTAAAATTTTCTATAGGAACTGGGCACGAATGATTGTAAGCCAGGAAATCTCTAACAGAGATTCAGAAATACCACTGTACAAACATGCATAAAGGTAGAATTTTGTATAAAAAGAGTTTGTAAAATTATTTCTAATTATTTATTATTTGATTGTTTATTATTATAATTATTTGGTTTTGATTAAATGTATTTTAATTATAACTGTTATTGTTTTACAATTTAGTTATAATATAATTTAATTAATTATAATGACAAATTAATTGTATTTTATTGTTGAATTGTGTTTATAATTTACAATCTAAATTACAATGTCATTAATGTAAAAGTAATTATGTCTTTTTATTACTGGGTTTGTAGTTAAAAGTGGTTTGTTTTCACAAGATAAGATGCCCTAAATGGCACTCCAAATAGCATATATAGTTTCTACAGAGAAACTAGTCATCCATCAGTTATAATGGATGACCACTTCTGTGATTATTCAATGTGGGTAAACACCATAATTACAATTAAAATCACAGGTTTGAAGTTGGGTGAAAAAATAGTTTGGGAACATATTGAATGAGATTCAATCTTCATGCAGTAGCAAATCATGCCCTGTATTAAATATTTTCAAAATTATATCAAAATCTATTTTCAAAGCTTATGTCAAAGCTCATACAAAATGTACAGTATGAACTATGTGATATTTTAGTTTAGCTTAGCATATTACTAAGCACATGATTAATAGTTTTCTTTCTGGATAATTCATCATTAACATTGTGGATTCTTACTTGAGATAATAGTTTTATTACACGTTTTGGTAATTTTTAAGTAGTAAGTACTTTTTAGGGTTTCTAGATCACATTTCTTTCTATATAATCAAAATTGTTTAGGATGGTTAAAGATTAAATAGAGGGAACCGTCAGAAATAACGCACATGGAATTTTTCTACTCTCTGATTTTGTGTGGACTAGTAACATATTAGTCAAATTGATAAAAATTACTTGCATTTAAGATAACTAGAGATAATAATGAAAAGGTAAAGATATGAAAAAAACTTACTTCTTGTGAAATTTATGTTGTTATTGCTCTTCTTTGTTTTCTCAAATCTAAATGTCTCTGAGAAATTATTAGCCTCCTGTGCTTTTCAAACATTATCCCTCAGAAACATAACTATTTTAGCTTTCACTGGCATTCTTCACCTGGTGAAATCTATTTTTTATTGGAGATTCCATTTCTTTTTTTTTTTTTTTTTTTTTTTTTTTTAGACGGAGTCTTGCTCTGTCGACCAGGTTGGAGTGCAGTGGCACGATCTTGGCTCACTGCAAGCTCCGCCTCCCGGGTTCACGCCATTCTCCTGCCTCAGCCTCCTGAGTAGGTGAGACTACAGGCTCCCGCCACGCCACGCTAGTTTTTTGTATTTTTTTTTGGCAGAAACGGGGTTTCACCGTGTTATCCAGGATGGTCTCGATCTGCTGACCTCGTGATCCACCCGCCTTCGCTTCCCAAAGTGCTGGGATTACAGGCATGAGCCACCGCTCCCGGCATGGAGAATCTATTTCTAAAACCTATAAAGTTTATATCCAAAAAGTTGTCTCCTAGTACTTATCATCCATATTTCTTCTTCAAATTAATTTGTCTTTGTTAAATTTCTTATTTTCTACCAGTGTTATAGCATCATTATTTCTTGGTTTCTTGACCATTTGAACTACCTTTAAAACATTTTTCTTTAAATTGTCTCTTATGCAAAGTATTCCTATACCTTTCTCCGTGTTTGTTGACATCTTTTTTATAGCAGTAAGAATCATCTTTCTCTGTTTAAAAACCTTCACTTAATTATCAAGATACATATGCCTTCGTGCTCTTTAAGAGAATTTTCCTCACTCCTTCAATCTGTACTCTCATTTTTCTTTTTCTTTTTTTATTATAATCTTTTTTTTTATTTTTTATTTTTTATTATACTTTAAGTTCTAGGGTACATGCGCATAACGTGCAGGTTTGTTACATATGTATACTTATGCCATGTTGGTGTGCTGCACCCATCAACTCGTCAGCACCCATCATTTCATCATTTATATCATGTATAACTCCCCAATGCAATCCCTACCTCCTCCCCACTCCCCATGATAGGCCCCAGTGTGTGATGTTCCCCTTCCCGAGTCCAAGTGATCTCATTGTTCAGTTCCCACCTAAGAGTGAGAACATGCAGTGTTTGGTTTTCTGTTCTTGTGATAGTTTGCTAAGAATGATGGTTTCCAGCTGCATCCATGTTCCTACAAAGGACGCAAACTCATCCTTTTTTTATGGCTGCATAGTATTCCATGGTGTATATGTGCCACATTTTCTTAATCCAGTCTGTCACAGATGGACATTTGGGTTGATTCCAAGTCTTTGCTATTGTGAATAGTACATTACATCCTTTACGGACATGGCACATTATTACTAAGCCCTTTCTAACAATCCTCTACAACACAGATGCCCCCAGTCAGTTAGGTGTCCCTTGTTCACCATCCTCCGTGAAATCAATATCCCGCACAAGTACTAGCTGCAATAAATATACGTGTGCATGTGTCTTTGTAGTAGAATAATTTATAATCCTTTGGATATATACCCAGTAGTGGGATGGCTGGGTCATATGGTACATTTAGTTCTAGATCCTTGAGGAATTGCCATACTGTTTTCATAATGGTTGAACTAGTTTACAATCCCACCAAGAGTATAAAAGTGTTTCTTTTTCTCCACATCCTCTCCAACACCTGTTGTTTCCTGACTTCTTAATGATTGCCATTCTAACTGGTGTGAGATGGTATCTCATTGTGGTTTTGATTTGCATTTCTCTGATGGCGAGTGATGATGAGCACTTTTTCATGTGTCTGTTGGCTGTATGAATGTCTTCTTTTAAGAAATGTCTGTTCATATCCTTTCCCCACTTTTTGATGGGGTTGTTTGTTTTTTTCTTGTATATTTGTTTGAGTTCTTTGTAGATTCTGGATATTAGCCCTTTGTCAGATGAGTAGGTTGCAAAAATTTTCTCCCATTCTGTAGGTTGCCTGTACACTCTGATGGTAGTTTCTTTTCCTGTACAGAAGCTCTTTAGTTTAATTAGATCCCATTTGTCAATTTTGGCTTTTGCTGCCGTTGCTTTTGGTGTTTTAGACATGAAGTCCTTGCCCATGCCTATGTCCTGAATGGTACTACCTAGATTTTCTTCTAGGGTTTTTATGGTGTTAGGTCTAACATTTAAGTCTCTAATCCATCTTGAATTAATCTTCGTATAAGGGGTAAGGAAAGGATCCAGTTTCAGCTTTCTACTTATGGCTAGCCAATTTTCCCAGCACCATTTATTAAATAGGGAATCCTTTCCCCATTTCTTTTTTCTCTCAGGTTTGTCAAAGATCAGATGGCTGTAGATGTGTGGTATTATTTCTGAGGACTCTGTTCTGTTCCATTGGTCTATATCTCTGTTGTGGTACCAGTACCATGCTGTTTTGGTTACTGTAGACTTGTAGTATAGTTTGAAGTCAGGTAGCGTGACGCCTCCAGCTTTGTCCTTTTGACTTAGGATTGTCTTGGCAATGCGGGCTCTTTTTTGGTTCCATATGAACTTGAAAGCCGTTTTTTCCAATTCTGTGAAGAAAGTCATTGGTAGCTTGATGGGGATGGCACTGAATCTATAAATCACCTTGGGCAGTATGGCCATTTTCACGATATTGATTCTTCCTATCCATGAGCATGGTATGTTCTTCCATTTGTTTGTGTCCTCTTTTATTTCACTGAGCAGTGGTTTGTAGTTCTCCTTGAAGAGGTACTTTACATCCCTTGTAAGCTGGATTCCTAGGTATTTTATTCTCTTTGAAGCAATTGTGAATGGAAGTTCATTCCTGATTTGGCTCTCTGCTTGTCTGTTACTGGTGTATAAGAATGCTTGTGATTTTTGCACATTAATTTGTATCCTGAGATTTGCTGAAGTTGCTTATCAGCTTAAGGAGATTTTGGGCTGAGACAATGGGGTTTTCTAAATATACAATCATGTCATCTGCAAACAGGGACAATTTGACTTCTTCTTTTCCTAACTGGATACCCTTGATTTCTTTCTCTTGCCTGATTGCCCTAGCCAGAACTTCCAACACTATGTTGAATAGGAGTGGTGAGAGAGGGCATCCCTGTCTTGTGCCAGTTTTCAAAGGGAATTTTTCCAGTTTTTGCCCATTCAGTATGATATTAGCTGTGGGTTTGTCATAAATAGCTCTTATTATTTTGAGATACATTCCATCAATACTGAATTTATTGAGCGTTTTTAGCATGAAGGGCTGTTGAATGTTGTCAAAAGCCTTTTCTGCATCTATTGAGATAATCATGTGGTTCTTGTCTTTGGTTCTGTTTATATGCTGGATTACGTTTATTGATTTGCGAATGTTGAACCAGGCTTGCATCCCAGGGATGAAGCCCACTTGATCATGGTGGATAAGCTTTTTGATGTGCTGCTGAATCCGGTTTGCCAGTATTTTATTAAGAATTTTTGCATCGATGTTCATCAGGGATATTGGTCTAAAATTCTTTTTTTGTTGTGTCTCTGCCAGGCTTTGGTATCAGGATGATGTTGGCCTCATAAAATGAGTTAGGGAGGATTCTCTCTTTTTCTATTGATTGGAATAGTTTCAGAAGGAATGGTACCAGCTCCTCCTTGTACCTCTGGTAGAATTCAGCTGTGAATCCATCTGGTCCTGGACTTTTTTTGGTGGGTAGGCTATTAATTGTTGCCTCAATTTCAGAGCCTGCTATTGGTCTATTCAGGGATTCAACTTCTTCCTGGTTTAGTCTTGGGAGAGTGTAAGTGTCCAGGAAATTATCCATTTCTTCTAGATTTTCTAGTTGATTTGCGTAGAGGCGTTTATAGTATTCTCTGATGGTTGTTTGTATTTCTGTGGGGTCAGTGGTGATATCCCCTTTATCATTTTTTATTGCATCTATTTGATTCCTCTCTCTTTTCTTCTTTATTAGTCTTGCTAGCGGTCTGTCAATTTTGTTGATCTTTTCAAAAACCAACTCCTGGATTCATTGATTTTTTAGAGGGTTTTTTGTGTCTCTATCTCCTTCAGTTCTGCTCTGATCTTAGTTATTTCTTGCCTTCTGCTAGCTTTTGAATGTGTTTGCTCTTGCCTCTCTAGTTCTTTTAATTGTGATGTTAGAGTGTCCATTTTAGATCTTTCCTGCTTTCTCTTGTGGGCATTTAGTGCTATAAATTTCCCTCTACACACTGCTTTAAATGTGTCCCAGAGACTCTGGCATGTTGTATCTTTGTTCTCATTGGTTTCAAAGAACATCTTTATTTCTGCTTTCATTTTGTTATGTACCCAGTAGTCACTCAGGAGCAGGTTGTTCAGTTTCCATGTAGTTGAGCGGTTTTGATTGAGTTTCTTAGTCCTGAGTTCTAGTTTGATTGCACTGTGGTCTGAGAGACAGTTTGTTATAATTTCTGTTCTTTTACATATGCTGAGGAGTGCTTTACTTCCAATTATGTGGTCAATTTTGGAATAAGTGCGATGTGGTGCTGAGAAGAATGTATATTCTGTTGATTTGGGGTGGAGAGTTCTACAGATGTCTATTAGGTCCTCTTGGTGCAGAGAAGAGCTCAATTCCTGGATATCCTTGTTAACTTTCTGTCTCGTTGATCTGTCTAATGTTGACAGTGGAGTGTTGAAGTCTCCCATTATTATTGTATGGGAGTCTAAGTCTCTTTGTAAGTCTCTAAGGACTTGCTTTTTGAATCTGGGTGCTCCTGTATTGGGTGCATATATATTTAGGAGAGTTAGCTCTTCCTGTTGAATTGATCCCTTTACCATTATGTAATGGCCTTCTTTGTCTCTTTTGATCTTTGATGGCTTAAAGTCTGTTTTATCAGAGACTAGGATTGCAACCCCTGCTTTTTTTTGTTCTCCATTTGCTTGGTAGATCTTCCTCCATCCCTTTATTTTGAGCCTATGTATGTCTCTGCATGTGAGATGGGTCTCCTGAAGACAGCAGACTGATGGGTCTTGAATCTTTATCCAGTTTGCCAGTCTGTGTCTTTTAATTGGACCACTTAGTCCATTTACATTTAAGATTAATATTGTTATGTGTGAACTTGATTCTGTCATTATGACATTAACTGGTTATTTTGCTCGTTAGTTGATGCAGTTTCTTCCTAGCCTTGATGGTCTTTACATTTTGGCATGTTTTTGCAATGGCTGGTACTGGTTGTTCCTTTCCATGTTTAGGGCTTCCTTCAGGGTCTCTTGTAAGGCAGGCCTGGTGGTGACAAAATCGCTAAGCATTTGCTTATCTGTAAAGGATTTTATTTCTCCTTCACTTATGAAACTGAGATTGGCTGGATATGAAATTCTGGGTTGAAAATTCTTTTCTTGGCCGGGCGCGGTGGCTCAAGCCTGTAATCCCAGCACTTTGGGAGGCCGAGACGGGCGGATCACGAGGTCAGGAGATCGAGACCATCCTGGCTAACACGGTGAAACCCCGTCTCTACTAAAAATACAAAAACTAGCCGTGCGATGTGGCGTGCGCCTGTAGTCCCAGCTACTCGGGAGGCTGAGGCAGGAGAATGGCGTAAACCCGGGAGGCGGAGCTTGCAGTGAGCTGAGATCCAGCCACTGCACTCCAGTCCGGGCGACAGAGAGAGACTCCGCCTCAAAAAAAAAAAAAAAAAAAGAAAATTCTTTTCTTTAAGAATGTTGAATATAGGCCCCCACTCTCTTCTGGCTTGTAGAGTTTCTGCTGAGAGATCTGCTGTTAGTCTGATGGGCTTCCCTTTGTGGGTAATCCGACCTTTCTCTCTGGCTGCCCTTAAGATTTTTTCCTTCATTTCAACTTTGGTGAATCTGGCAATTATGTGTCTTGGAGTTGCTCTTCTGGAGGAGTATCTTTGTGGCGTTCTCTGTATTTCCTGAATTTGAATGTTGGCCTGCCCTACTAGGTTGGGGAAGTTCTCCTGGATGATATCCTGAAGAGTGTTTTCCAACTTGGTTCCATTTTCCCCCTCACTTTCAGGCACCCCAATCAGACGTAGATTTGGTCTTTTTACATAATCCCATACTTCTTGCAGGCTTTGTTCATTTCTTTTTCTTCTTTTTTCTTTTGGTTTCTCTTCTCGCTTCATTTCATTCATTTGATCCTCAGTCGCTGATACTCTTTCTTCCAGTTGATCAAGTCGGTTACTGAAGCTTGTGCATTTGTCACGTATTTCTCGTGTCATGGTTTTCATCTCTGTCATTTCATTTATGACCTTCTCTGCAATAATTAGTCTAGCTGTCAATTCTTCCACTCTTTTTTCAAGATTTTTAGTTTCTTTGCGCTGGGTATGTAATTCCTCCTTTAGCTCTGAGAAGTTTGATGGACTGAAGCCTTCTTCTCTCATCTCGTCAAAGTCATTCTCTGACCAGCTTTGATCCGTTGCTGGCGATGGGCTGCGCTCCTTTGCAAGGGGAGATGCGCTCTTATTTTTTGAATTTCCAGCTTTTCTGTCCTGCTTTTTCCCCATCTTTGTGATTTTATCTGTCTCTGGTCTTTGATGATGGTGACGTGCTGATGGGGTTTTGGTATAGGTGTCCTTCCTGTTTGATAGTTTTCCTTCTGACAGTCAGGACCCTCAGCTATAGGTCTGTTGGAGATTGCTTGAGGTCCACTCCAGACCCTGTTTGCCTGGGTACCAGCAGCAGAGGTTGCAGAAGATAGAATATTGCTGAACAGCGAGTGTACCTGTCTGAGTCTTCCTTTGGAAGCTTCCTCTCAGGGGTGTACTCCACCCTGTGAGGTGTGGGGTGTCAGACTGCCCCTAGTGGGGGATATCTCCCAGTTAGGCTACTCAGTGGTCAGGGACTCACTTGAGCAGGAAGTCTGTCTGTTCTCAGATCTCAACCTCTGTGTTGGGAGATCCACTGCTCTCTTCAAAGCTGTCAGACAGAGTTGTTTGCGTCTGCAGAGGTTTCTGCTGCTTTGTTGTTGTTGTTGTTGTTGTTGTTTAGCTGTGCCCTGTCCACAGAAGTGGAGTCTACAGAGACAGGCAGGGCTCCTTGAGCTGCTGTGAGCTCCACCCAGTTCCAGCTTCCCAGGGGCTTTGTTTACCTACTTAAGCCTCAGCAATGGCAGGCGCCCCTCCCCAGCCTCGCTGCTGCCTTGCAGTTAGATCGCAGACTGCTGTGCTAGCAAAGAGGGAGGCTCGGTGGGTGGGGGTGGGGGTGGGACCCTCCCGGCCAGGTGTGAGATATAATCTCCTGGTGTGCCTGTTTGCTAAGACCCTTGGTAAAGCACAGTATTGGGATGGGAGTTACCCGATTTTCCAGGTGTTGTGTGTCTGAGTTCCCCTGGCTAGGAAAACGGATTTCCTTCCCCCTTGCGCTTCCAGGTGAGGCGATGCCTCACCCTGCTTCAGCTCTTGCTGGTCAGGCTGCAGCAGCTGACCAGCAGCGATTGTCCGGCACTCCCTAGTGAGATGATCCCAGTACCTCAGTTGAAAATGCAGAAATCACCGGTCTTCTGTGTCGCTCGCGCTGGGAGTTGAAGACTGGAGCTGTTCCTATTCGCTCATTTTTCTATATAATTGAAAAATTATAGTTAATAACAAAGTGCAGCACTTGTCAAATACAATGTCTTATAATATCACTACATGTCCTACTCTGTTTTGCATTAGCATATATAATAATAACAATTAACTTTTTTCAGAATTTATTATGTGCCAAGGATCTAAAATATTTCTATCGTAGCATAGTTTGAAAATAACTGTGACAATACTATGATCATTTAGGTACAATTATAATTTTTATGTTTCAGATAAAAATCTTTAAAGAAATATCATATAACTTGTCCCAGGTCACACAGCTAATAAGTGACAAAGATGGAATTTAAACTCAGGCAGCATGACTCTGTACCCTGTGCTATAACCACTAGCCTCCATTCCCTCTCTTTTCCTGAAAAATTCTCATTAATTTCTTCAGGCAGAAGTCCCAGTAGTATCCAGTTATTTTACTTGAGAAAGGTTACTTACAAATCCTCATTCTCAAATAGAAAACTGCAAAGTTTGTTTTAGAAATTATGTAGTGAATAATATCACAGCAAATGTGAACATAGCTCACAATTGGTTACAATAACTGAAATCCCTGTCTAAGGTCATATGGTAGTGTAAAAAAAAAAAAAAAAAAACTACTAAACTATTAATACAAACAACAGCTAATATGAATTTAGAAGAAGAGTGCAAATATGGCTTAAAATTGCTAATAAATTATTCTCCTTTGAGATTGATCTAAAAAATAGTAATATATAAATTGAAAGAGTCGATGAATGATTAACAGCTGAAGTATAATTTGTTCACTGACTCTGTGTCATAAAAGTTTCTGAACGACAAAAACAAAATCATTTTGCCCATGACTTTCATGTTATCTATTAGTTGAAAACACCATACAAAGTTTTCGTGATGTTTATTATCTATCACAATACTTGTCTAAGCAGTTCCCAGAAAGAACCGTGGTGAACGAAGCAAAGTAAGAAGCAATGAAATTAACAGGACAAGAAAAGGTATATAATTTATTGTGACGGTTGGAATGCATATAAATCTTTGCCAAAATGCTGGGAGACGTAAACAGTGCTAAACTTTGAAAGGTTCAAGGATAGTAACTCAGGACAAAGACAGCGGAGCAGGAGGATTTATCACATATAGTAGAAGATAATGAGTGTTCTCTGAGCAATTTGGAAGTAGCCCCCTGGACAAGGCTGTGGAATTCCCTGAACTCTTAACAAAAAAAGCCAGAAAAATGATAAATGCAACCAAAAAAAAAAAAAAGTGGCAGAATGCTTTAAAAAAATAAAATCTCCTCTACTGCTAACTCAAAAAGTATCTAAGATTCTCCCTCTAGTCTGTTGGGTTAAAAAACAATTATGAGGGCCGGTACAGTGACTCACGCCTGTAATCCCAGCATTTCTGGAGACCGAAGCGGACGGATCATGAGGTCAGGAGTTCGAGACCAGCCTGGTCAACATGGCGAAACCCCATCTCTACCTAAAATATAAAAATGAACTGGGTGTGGTGGCGTGCGCGTGTAATACCAGCTACTCAGGTGACTGAGGCAGGAGAATCGCTTGAATCTGGGAGGCACAGGTTGCAGTAAACCAAGTTTGTGCCATTGCACTCCAGCCTGGGTGACAAGAGCAAGGCTTTATCTCAAAAAAACAAACAAAAATAAAAGAAAAACAAACAAACAAACAATTATGAGCCTTGTCAACATTTTAGATGGAGAAATGGGGTAATTTGCCAAATTATTCATATTCATTTTTTGGTAACAGACATGGTTAGATTTTATGAATGCTATATAAACAAATGTTCATTCTAAGAACCTTCTAGGAACTTTAGTCAGGAAGGTCCAATAAGCACTTTTATTATTGGGCAGCAATATCACCAGCTTTTTCATAGTATATGTGTTTTTCAAGATTGAGATGTGTTAACAAAACCTGTTAGTGTTGATGCCCTGGTTATGGAGGAAATCCTAACAAACATGCCCACTGGAGACAAAGAAACTGAATTATTAACTCCCTTCCCACAGTTGAGCACAACAAAAGAGATACATCAGCATCTTCCATGGACATGAAATAAATATCTTAGCAAGAGGGAAAGCATTTTTATGAATCATATTTCACCAATTTACAACTGAAAAAAATTTAAAAATTTCTACTTTTTATTTGGCATACTACATACATTCTTTGACAATTTTATACCATATATTGTTATTATCCTTCAATTTTAGATAAAAGATCATTAAAGTTTTGAAGATCATTATTATTTGGTAACAAAAAGTTTCTTATTTGACATAAAAAATTGACTACTCAGTGTGAATACAATAAAATGCTGGTCAAATTTATTTTGCTGCATACTTAATGTCATTAGATATTCATATAAGTGATGAGAATTCTATGTGATATATGACACTTTTTGTATTTGTATTTTGTATTGATTTTTTGCCTACATACATGCACAAATTGAAAGACATACTGGAATGTATTAACGATTGCATTAGTTTTAAAATTATGAGAATTTTATTTTATTATTGTATTCAACTTTTAGGTTCAGGGGTTGCATGTGCAGGTTTGTTATATGAGTAAATTGCCTGTTGCTGGGATTGATGTACAAATGATTTTATTACCCATGTTGTGAACATAGTAATGAATAGGTAGTTTTTTGACCCTCACCCTCCTCCAACCCTCCACCCTCAAGCAGGCTCCAGTGTCTATCATTCCTCTCTTAATATTCATATGTACTCAGTGCTTTGCTCCCACTTATAAGTGAGAACATGCAGTGTTTGCTTTACCATTCCTATGTTAATTTATATATAATAATGGCCCCCAGCTCCATCCATGTTGATGCAAAGGACATAATTTTATTATTTTTACGGCTTCATAGTACTCCATGGCATTATATGTACCGTATTTTCTTTAACCAGTCCACTGTTGATGAGCCACTAGGTTGATTTCATGACTTTGCTATTGTGAATAGTGCTGCAGTGAACATATGAGTACATGTGTCTCTTCGGTAGAATGATTTGTATTCCTTTGGGTGTATACACAGTAAGGGGATTGCTGGGTCAAACGATAGTTCTGTTTTAAATTCATTGAGAAATCTCCAACTGTGACTGAACTAATTTACATCACCTCGAAGAGTGTATATGTGTCCCCTTTTCTCTACAACCTTGCCAACATCTGTTATATTTTTAACAATGGTCATTTTGATTGGTGTGAGATCGTAATTCATTGTGGTTTTGATTTGCATTTCTCTAATGATTAGTGACACAGAGCTTTTTTTTCATATGCATGTATATCATCTTTTACATGTCTATTCATGTTATTTTCCCATTTTTAATGGAGTTATTTGTTATATGCTTACTCAATTGTTTAAGTTCCTGCTAGGAGCTGGATACTAGACCTTTGTCAGATGCATAGTTTGCAAATATTTTCTCCCATTCTGTAGGCTGTTTGTTGATTTCATTGATAGTTTCTTTTGCTGTGCAGAAGCTCTTTAGTTTAATTAGATTACATTTGTTAATCATTGCTTTTGTTGCAATTGCTTTTGGCATCTTTGTCATGAAATCTTTCCCACTTCCTGTGTCTGGAATGATATTACCCTATCTTGTCTTCCAGGGTTTTTACAGTTTGGGCTTTACATTTCAGTCTTTAATCTATCTTTACATTTAAGTATTCAATTCACCAAATCAAGTTGAATTTTGTATACTGTGGAAGAAGGGTGTCCTGTTTCAATCTCCTGTATATGGCTAGCCAGTTATCCAAGTACCATTGATTGAATGGGGAGTCCTTTTCTCCATTCCTTGTTATTGACAATTTTGTCAAAGATCAGATTATTGTATTTGTGTTGCTTTTCTTCTGGTCTCTCTATTCTGTTTCATTGATCTATGTGTTTGTTTTTGTACCAGTACCATACTATTTTGATTACTATGGCCTTGTAATATAGTTTAAAGTCAGGTAACGTGATGCTTCCAGCTTTATTAGTTTGCTTAGGATTCCTTTGGCTGTTTGGGATCTTTATTGGTTCTACATCAATTTTAGAATAGTTTTATTATTCTAATTCTGTGAAAAAATGTCTTTGGTAGTTTGAAATGAATAACATTGAGTCTGTACATTGCTTTGGTCAGTATGGCCATTTTAACAATATTGATTCTTTCTGTACATGAGTATGTAATTTTTTTTTGTTTCTTTGTGTCATCTCTGATTTCTTTCAGCAGTGTTTTGTAATTCTTATTGTAGACATCATCCACTTCTCTGATTAACTGTATTCCCAGGTATTTATATTTTTGTTGCTATTGTGAATGAGATTGTATTTTTGATTTGGCTTCCAGCTTTAACACTATTGGTGTGTAGAAATGTTACTGAATTTTGTACAGTAAAATTTGCTGATGTGGTTTATTAATTCTAGGAGCCTTTGAGCCCAGACTATGGAGTTATCTAGATACAGAATCATATCCTCTATGAAAATAGATAGTTTGACTTCCTCTCTTCCTATTTGAATGTCTTTTAAAAATTTATTTTGCCTAATTGCTTTGGGTAGAACTTCCAGTACTGTGTTGAATAGGAATGGTAAGAGTAGAATTCCTTGTCTTGTTTTCGGTATTAAGTGGAATGCTTCCAGGTTTTGTCTGTTTAGTACGATATTGGCAAAGATGGCTTTTATTATTTTGAGGTATGTTCCTTTTATGTGTATGTGTATATATACATATATAATATTTAACATGAAGCAGTACTGAATTTAATGAAAAGCCTTTTCGCATCTGCTGAGATGATCATGTGAGTTTTGATTTTAGTTCTGTTTATATGATAAATTACGTTTATTGTTTTGTGTACCTTGAACTACCTATTGTCCTCTGAAGCCTATTTTATTATGGCCAATTTTTATGTGCTGCTGAATTCAGTTTGCTACTGTTTTGTCTACAATTTTGAATATATCTTCATCGGGGTTTTTGTCCTAAGATTTTCTTTTTTTGTATTGTGTCTGCCAGATTTTTGGTATCAGAATAATGCTGGCCTCATAGACTGAGTTAGGGAGGTGCCCTTCTTCCTCAATTAAAAAAAAAAAAAAAAAAACAATTTTAGTAGCATTGGTACCAGTTCGTTTTGAAAGTCTGGTAAAGTTTGGCTGCAATTCTGTCTGGCTAGGACTTTTTCTGGTTGGTAGGTTTTTTATTCCTTATTCAATTTTGGAATTTATTATTGGTCTGTTCAGGATTTCAATTTCTTTTTTTCAATTTCAATCTTGGGAGGCTGTATGTTTCCAGGAATTTATTGATTTCTTCTAGGTGTTCTAGTTTCTGTGCATACATGTGTTTGTAATATTCTCAGAGTT
Organism: Trachypithecus francoisi; assembly: GCF_009764315.1. NCBI lineage: Eukaryota > Metazoa > Chordata > Mammalia > Primates > Cercopithecidae > Trachypithecus > Trachypithecus francoisi. Next base: position 68,561,350 of record NW_022681454.1, read on the forward strand.
TCTTTTTGTGTTTATTTAGGGTAATGTTATCTATATCATTTCTGCTTGTGTTTGTTTGGAACTTCTCTCTTTTGTTCTTCGTTAGTCTAGCTAGCCATCTATCCATCTTATTTATTATTTCAAAAAATAAACTTTTGGTTTCATAGATCTTTTATGTGGTTTTTAACATATCAATTTCATTCAGTTCAGCTGTGATTTTGTATATTTCTTTCCTTCTACTAGCTTTGGATGATTTGCTACTGCTTTTCTAGTTTCTCTAGATGTGAGGTTGTTAATGTGAGAGCTTAGTAACTTCTTGATGTAGATGTTTCACTATAAACTTTCCTCTTAACACTGCTTTAGTTGTGTCCTGGAGATTCTGGTACGTTGTATCTTTGTTTTCGTTAGTTTCAAAGATATTTTTAAATTTCTGCCCTAATTTTATTTTTTACCCAAAAGCTATTCAGGAGCAGATTGCTTAATTTCTATGTGGGTATATGGCTCCAAGAGATCTGCTTATTGTTGATTTGTATTTTTATTGTGCTGTGCTCTGAGTGTAGCTGGAATAATTTCAGTTTTTCATAATTTGTTGAGAATTACTTCATGGCCAAGTATATGGTTGATCTTAGATTATGTGTGGTGTGCAAATAAGAATGTGTATTTTTTGGGGTGCAATATTATGTAGATATCTGTTAGGTTCATTTTGTAAAAACTAAAGTAGAGTTTCCTCTTCAAAGACTTTCTTTCCCGTCTAATTAGGAATAAATAGTAACTTCTCTTAGAAACAAAATTTATTCAAAGACTTGTGCTAACATTCTTAAATATCTGCTAGTCATAATAAAGAAATAAATGTACTTTATGTTCTTAGTTCCCACAATTTAGCCTAAACATTTGTGCTGGCATGCTTGTATTGTCCAAGCAAGCATTAGGTCATAGACTGTTCCTCTTCCTTACTTAAAAATGTTTTTACCTTTCTCAGCATTCCACAAGTTACTTCCTCCTTCCTTTGTTCTCCTCTACCTTTGTCTCTTTTAAGAAGTTCTAAGTTGCTAGCCAATTGGGACAAATACAGAATGTGAGTCCTGTTCCAGCCAATGGAAACCAGACATAACAGTAGGGTGAACACGTCAGGTTATAAATGACCCTGTCTCTTTTGTTCGGTGCACTCTCATGGAAAAACTGCTGGCGAGTGTACCCTTTCTGCAGGAAGTAAAAATGGTTTTGCTGAATAAATTAAATTTATGTTCAAGTGCCATTTCTTTACGGCACCAGGGAACAAGCATTTCAAACAATTTGGTAAAGTGTCGAGTTTAGGTCATGAATATCTTTGTTAGTTTTCTCCCTTGACGATTTGCCTAACTGTCATTTGCGTGTTGAAGTTTCCCACTATTATTTTGTGGTTATCTAAGTCTCTTCATAAAAATCGAAGAATTTGTTTTATTAATCTGGTGTTTACAGTGTTGGGTGATTATATATTTAGGATAGTTAAGTCTTTCTGAATGGAATCCTTTACCATTATGTAATATCCTCCTTTGTCCTTTTTGATAGTTGTTGTTTTAAAGTTTGTTTTGCCTAACATTAGAACAGCAACTTCTTCTTTTTTTCTTTTTTCATTTTTCCATTTGCCTGATATATCTGTCCCCATTCATTTATTTTAATCCTACGGATGTCTTTTTACATAAGATAGGTCTCTTGAACATAGCCTAAAGTTTAGTCTTGCTTCCTTATCCAGCTTGCCACTGTGATTTTTAATGGTGTATTTAGAGCATTTACATTGAGGTTAATATATATATATTTAAGGATATAAGCCTGTCTTCATATTGTTAACTGGTTGTTATGTATACTTGATTGTACAGTTGCTTTTAGAGTCAATGTACTATGTACTCAAGTGTATTTTTGTGGTGGCAGGTAATGATCTCTCATTTCCATGTTTAGCACTCCCTTAAAAACATTTTGTAAGGCAGTCTGATGGTAAGAAATTCTCATAGCATTTACTTCTTTGAAAAAAAAAATATTGTTTGTTTGCTTATGAAGCTCAATTGGCTGGATATTAAATTCTTGGTTGGAATTCATTTTTGTAAGGGTGTTGAATATGGGCTCCAATCCCTTCTGGCTTGTATAATCTGTCCTGAAAGGTCTGGTTTTAGCCTGATGGGGTTACCTTTCAATGCGACCTGCCTCTTTTCTGTAGCTGCCTTTAATTTTTTCTTTTTTTCTTTTGCTTGACTTTGAAGAATCTGATGACTATATGTCTTGGGGATGGTTGTTTTTAATAGCATCCCTTGGTGGTTCTCTGAATTTCCTGAATTTGCATGTCAACCTTTCCAGAAAGGTTGGGGAAAATTTTGTGGACAGATTCTCAAATATGCTTTTCAAGTTACTCCATCACACCATCTCTTTCAGGGATTCCAGTAAGTTGTAGGTTTGGTCTCTACATAATCTCACATTTCTGAGGTTTTGCTCATATTTAAACATTATTTTTTCTTTATTTTTGTCTGCCTATGTTGATTTAAAGGTGTGGTCTTCAAGCTCTGAGATTCTTTTCTCAGCTTGGTCAATTATATTATAAATGTTTTCTATTGTATTTTGAAATTTCTGTAGTGAAATTTTTTATTTCCAGAAGCTCAGTTTGTTATTTTCTTGAACGGCTATGTCATCTTTTAACACATGCACCATTTTAGTTTTTCTTGGATTGGATTTTAACCTTCTGCTGTATCTTGATGAGCCTCCTTTCTATCCAGATTCTGAATTCTATGTCTGTGATTTCAGCCATTTAAGCCTGGTTAAGAACCATTGCTGGGGAGTTAGTGCAGGTTTTTGGAGGTATGAAGTTACTCTGGCTTTTGAAGTTGACAGAGTTCTTGTGCTGGTTCTTTCTCATCTGTGTGGGCTGATGTTTCCTTAAACTTTGAAGTTGTCTCTCAGATAGGGAATTTTGCTTTTGTGTTCTTTGGTGACCTTGAAGGTTTGGCTATGGAATAAGTTGGGTTTAGTCTACTGATTTTCTTTCTGGTTGCTTTCAGGCAATGTAGGTTCAGCTCAGCACTCCTGGGGTGCATGCTCTAACGCTGGGAGGCTGGGCCCAGGCCTGCAGCTTTGTTCTTTGACCTCTCAAGATTAAGTGTGTGCCGTGGTGGAGGGGTCAAGATATTCCCAGTCTTCTGGCAACAACACTCCAATGGGGGTGCATGAAAAATTTTTCAGTAGGGTAGAAGTGGGCCCTTGCACATTTGGATGCATGACAGCAGAAGGTCCATGCATATGGACACACCTGTGGATATATGCACATCTGTACATTGGTGGCATGATGATGGGTTCATCAGGTGGGTGTTCTGTGGGTCCGTGTATGCATATAAGTCAGTAAAGTGGCAGGTGGAAGGCTGCAGGCGAGTATGCACTGGTGGAGCAATATGTGGGTGGGTGCATGCTGGCAGAGGTCTGTCTGCAAAAGCACTCTGATGGATAGTCAGGGTTGGCTGGTGAAAGTTATGGCAGTGACCGGTGACAAGCTGAGGCTGTGCTGCAAGTGTGTGCAGTCATGCTGAGACCCTGGGAGAGGTTGACAGACAAAGGGGTGCTTAGATCAGACTGGCCCTGTCACGTGGGCAAGGCCACCCCACTCTGTCCAGTCCAGCAGCTAACAAAGGCTAAAACCACTGAGTAGAGTATGTTGAGCCTTGTGGGATGGGTGTCCATGGCTGTGCTCCACTGTGTCTGCTCCTGCACCAAACCTTCTGTGCCTTATGCAGGTTGGAGTTCTGTCTTTGCCAATTCTCCAGGCAGTTTTACCTGCCAGCTCAGATGTCCATGGAGATTATACAGTCTTTCACCGCTGGGATTCCAGAAGTCCATGGCGAGAGTGGGCCATTCCACACCTATTGCACTCACCCCAGGGGTGAGTCCCAATGCTTGGCAATCCCATGAAGGGTTCCGAGTTCCTTCCCATTTTAACCCAGGATCTGTATCCTCCCTCTGTCCACACTCAATGCCTTCCTTCTTTCTGAAGATCTGTTTATAGTGTGCTAATCTACTTGATGGTTTGGTGTCTCTTGGTGAAAGAAGTTCTTCCTGCCTCCGTCTAGTCAGCCATCTTGGCTGTTCCCCACCATTTTATTTTAAATTAATGTTAGCATGTTACTCTTTATGCTCATAGATGGTCTCTTGGTTTTAAAGTTTGTCGGTATATTTTCATTTTACTTTTGCTGAAGCATACTTCAAAATAGTTCAACAACTTAAATATATTAATGAAAAGAATTGTCAAATCTTAAAAAAAGTAATTCTGAAGAAATTATTACTCAACTTTAAAATTGTAGATACATTAATATTTGTTTGCCTAAAGTGACTAGCTGAGATTTAAAAAAATTAAAATTAAGTGTGTATCTCTCATTATCCCATAATGTTATCAAGAGCTGCAACCATACTGAGATAATACTATTTTGGGAGAAATCTACATTTCAAATATTTCTGATGTAAGACACATTATCAATCAAAAAGTGTACGAATAAATCATACTTTGAACATACGGTTTCTTATGATTTCTCGTTTTCTGTTTTGAAGTTCAGCTAATGATATACAGAAGAATACAATTTTCTTGTCTCTATGATTCTTGACAGTTTCACTAAAAGGCCTTTTAAGTATATCACTTAAATTTCTTACTGAAGCCTGTATTTTCTTTGTTCTTCAATAAAAATAACACATATACTATTCAGGCTATATTTGGCATTGTAAATGAACCTATTTTCACTGTTACTACTTTAAAATATAGTCAAATGTATATTGCTATATACTAATGTAATCGGATACTCTCATAAATGGTGAGAACTGTATTTACCTATGTGATATATGGTTATACAATTGTAGGAGATCAAACTCTTATTAAGGGATAGCTATTTTGCCAGTTAAGGTTCATGTAATAAAACTGTCATAACTAATCATTCTTGAAGTGCCTGAAATGTGATTCTGGCTATGAATGGTTTTGTTTCTCATTATGGCACAGCATTAAAACTATGTACTGCTGTGCAATGTCAATGTTATTTTGATTAATCTTTCATCACATGGTGATGTTTTCCAAGCCTGATATGATGGACTTTTTTTTTTTTTAATAATCATCAAGCATCTAGATGGTTGGCTTAGCAGTATCTGAGTGTGAGCAACACATTACAAATGCAATAACTATTTGAAAATATAGTCTATTTATAGCAGAATCATGTGTTCTATTTGAATATGCCACAGTGTAATGCCATTTACAATTTAATGGGAGATAGATATCTGGATGATGAGAAAAAGTAGTCATCACATTCTAAAGAATGCTCTCAATAATAAGAATTTTAAAAAATATGTCCACAAACACACAGAGACAATAAAAATATTGTTACTATAATCAAAGAAAGACTCTCAAACTTTAATAAGCATGCATATCTTTTCTTTCAACAGCTGGTATTTCTGATTTAATTGCATGCATTAGCAGGATTAGTGTATGACGAGTAATGTAAAAATGCTAGAGAATCTTTTTTTCTCTTTAAAAATATTTTCAGAAAACCATAAAATACATCACAATGGAATTCCATGTAAACAATCTAAAAATAAATACATGAGCTTTTAAAATGCTTTATCAATAATACTTCATTATTGCAAGAAAATATCATAAATTATTGGTTCCTATGGATATTCTCATCAATATAGTTCATTTAAAATATTTATTTTTCATGTTTCCTAAAACAGGACATATTCAAAGTTATTTAGATTCTGCCTGTAATAAATCTTTTGAAAATACACAGAATCTTATTGCTAATTTCAGACATGCTATATTGTATCTCAATATTTTCTGTTATTCCAAAAATAATATTGTGTCAATGCCTCATTTATAAAAACCATTTTTAAAATTCAATTTGTACATATTATGTTGGGAAGGCATCAGATTCAACACAATGAGTTTATTTTTGCAAGATAATAATAGCTTCAGTTTTCACTATAATAAGGTATCTATACCAAATACATTTCCTGAAATATAAAAAATTGTAAAGAATAAAGTATTATACACTTACTGCTAGCATTTTCATTAATAAGATGACTTCTCTGTTCTGATAGACACAAATTTTACCTATTGTTCTCCAATACCTTTTCCTATCAAAATATTTCTAGATGTATTTCCACATCAATATTTATCCAAATAATCAATATTACTGGAAATATACTTTTGCTTGATGTGCAATATACATCCTGTAGATATAAATTCTGTCTCCATAATGAAGCAATATAATGATTGTTTATTTATTTAACAATATTTGTTGGACATTGAAAAATATTTCCTAAACATTTATAATATATCATACATTTAAATATTCTCTAGGCTCATTTATCCTTGCTAAATTCTTCAGTTGTTTTGTAAGAATGATGCAAAATAAGTGCTGTCATAAATAAGCTCATTGTAATGTTTGGCATACATTGTTGAATTTTATCTACCAATTTACAGTCCTAAAATGATCATTCAGAAGGTTTTCTTTTTTTCATTTTTTCAATAATACTGGATATTCACAGGCCTAGTAATTTTTAATAATTGATGAGCAGAAAAGAGACTTCATTTAATATTAGATTCTATTTTGGATTACTAGTGAATACTTTTTTTTCACACTCTTAGTATTTTCATTTAGATTTTGTAGAAATCACATGTTCATGATCTTTACCCATATTCTTCTTCATTTGGATGCTTTCATTTTACTTCCTAATATATAATGTCTTTATGAATTAATATACATGTCACAGATACTTTTCTCCTCTATTTCTTCTGAAAAAAATGAATTTTAAACATCCAAATCTATCTATCACATATTTTATATTTTGGATTTTGTATGGCTTATTTAGAAATAATAATTTTTCATCATCTAATTTTTAAAATAGAATTTGTGCTTGTAATTTGTAGTTTTGTTTTCTACATAGAATTTCTTAATATCTATAATTTATTTTGGCATAAGGAATGAATAAAATTAATCTCAATTTTTATTATAATTTTTCTTTTTATAGTTTTAAATCTTATTATAATTGTTACTAATGAATTTGCATGACAGCTTTTTTCAGACAAATTTATATTAATTTCTTTGTTTTCAAAATAATATCTGAATATCAGAGAATTAATTCTACTTTAAAAATTGTTTCCACATTTATTTTGTAATGTGATTTCTCCAGTTTTTACCTGATAATTAAATTGTGATCAGATAACTTCTTGACATCTATTTATTTTTCAGGGTAAACTTGAATACCAAACATTCTCAGGAATATACTATTTTGTCAGTATTATAATCCAAATATTTATATAATACAGTTATATTTCTTTTTTTTTGTATTTTTTTTTTTTTTTTTATTATACTTTAAGGTCTAGGGTACATGCGCATAACGTGCAGGTTTGTTACATATGTATACTTATGCCATGTTGGTGTGCTGCACCCATCAACTCGTCAGCACCCATCAATTCATCATTTATATCATGTATAACTCCCCAATGCAATCCCTCCCTCCTCCACCCTCCCCATGATAGGCCCCAGTGTGTGATGTTCCCCTTCCCGAGTCCAAGTGATCTCATTGTTCAGTTCCCACCTATGAGTGAGAACATGCGGTGTTTGGTTTTCTGTTCTTGTGATAGTTTGCTAAGAATGATGGTTTCCAGCTGCATCCATGTCCCTACAAAGGACACAAACTCATCCTTTTTTATGGCTGCATAGTATTCCATGGTATATATGTGCCACATTTTCTTAATCCAGTCTGTCACAGATGGACATTTGGGTTGATTCCAAGTCTTTGCTATTGTGAATAGTGCCGCAATAAACATACGTGTGCATGTGTCTTTATAGTAACAGCATGATTTATAATCCTTTGGGTATATACCCAGTAATGGAATGGCTGGATCAATGCTATTTCTAGTTCTAGATCCTTAAGGAGTCGCCACACTGTTTTCCACAATGGCTGAAGTAGTTTACAGTCCCATCAACAGTGTAAAAGTATTTCTATTTCTCCACTTCCTCTCCAGCACCTGTTGTTTCCTGACTTTTTAAAGATTCCCATTCTAACTGGTGTGAGATGGTATCTCATTGTGGTTTTGATTTGCATTTCTCTGATGGCCAGTGATGATGAACATTTTTTCATGTGTCTGTTGGCTGTATGAATGTCTTCTTTTGAGAAGTGTCTGTTCATATCCTTTGCTCACTTTTTGATGGAGTTGCTTGTTTTTTTCTTGTAAATTTGATTGAGTTCTTTGTAGATTCTGGATATTAGCCCTTTGTCAGATGAGTAGGTTGAAAAAATTTTCTCCCATTCTGTAGGTTGCCTGTTCACTCTGATGGTAGTTTCTTTAGCTGTGCAGAAGCTCTTTAGTTTAATTAGATCCCATTTGTCAATTTTGGCTTTTGCTGCAGTTGCTTTTGGTGTTTTAGACATGAAGTCCTTGCCCATGGCTATGTCCTGAATGGTACTACCTAGATTTTCTTCTAGGGTTTTTATGGTATTAGGTCTAACATTTAAGTCTCTAATCCATCTTGAATTAATCTTCATATAAGGGGTAAGGAAAGGATCCAGTTTCAGCTTTCTACTTATGGCTAGCCAATTTTCCCAGCACCATTTATTGAATAGGGAATCCTTTCCCCATTTCTTGTTTCTCTCAGATTTGTCAAAGATCAGATGGCTGTAGATGTGTGGTATTATTTCTGAGGACTCTGTTCTGTTCCAATGGTCTATATCTCTGTTGTGGTACCAGTACCATGCTGTTTTGATTACTGTAGCCTTGTAGTATAGTTTGAAGTCAAGTAGCGTGACGCCTCCAGCTTTGTCCTTTTGACTTAGGATTGTCTTGGCAATGAGGGCTCTTTTTTGGTTCCATATGAACTTTAAAGCCGTTTTTCCAATTCTGTGAAGAAACTCATTGGTAGCTTGATGGGGATGCATTGTTTTTAAAGCAACTTCAATTTTACTGTAGAGAAAGGATACAATAGTTAAAAAATAAAGACATAAGTTATCCAGAATTCACATACAAATTAACATCTACATAAGATATTGGTGACACGCCGGGCGCGGTGGCTCAAGCCTGTAATCCCAGCACTTTGGGAGGCCGAGACGGGCGGATCACGAAGTCAGGAGATCGAGACCATCCTGGCTAACACGGTGAAACCCCGTCTCTACTAAAAAATACAAAAAACTAGCCGGGCGTGTTGGTGGGCGCCTGTAGTCCCAGCTGCTCGGGAGGCTGAGGCAGGAGAATGGCGTGAACCTGGGAGGCGGAGCTTGCAGTGAGCTGAGGTCCGGCCACTGCACTCCAGCCTGGGCGACAGAGCGAGACTCCGTCTCAAAAAAAAAAAAAAAAAAAAAAGATATTGGTGACACATGTAACCATACAATTTTCTGCCCTTTATTGTTCTTACTTGATGAAAAAGTAATTGAAATTATCTGAGCTCAGCATCTTCATTGGAGAAAAGAAATATTATTATGAATCATGCAGGGTTCCTATAAAATTTATATTCTAGCTATGTATCTGTCTTATCTATCTATCCACTTATCTATCTATCTATTCCTCTCTCAGGACAGATTTGGAATACAATAATTGTTTTTTAATGATGACTCAAGACTCTGTTCAATATTAATTTCTTACCCTAGCTACTCCAAGAGAAATTGTTGATCTACCTTGGTGCTTGTACAGCCTATTCATCAATGCACTAATATGTAATTTGAGTTGTTTGTGTGTCTGTTGTTGGTAGACTCAGGTATTTGAAGTAATAAACTGTGTATTTCACTTTATTATTCTTGACATCAGAAAACCACTAGCTTATAATACCATTCATCAATATTTCTTTAAATATTTGTCTTAGAATTTGAACAAAAATAGTTTTAACTTAAGAATTGGAAAATGATAAGGCAATCAATATTAGTTCAATTTTTCTTTTCGGGACTAGTTAGACCTTGATCCAAATGCTTAACACAAATACTTCTTTTTCAATAAGGGTCTGATGTCAGTGCTTTGAGCAGATTAATTAGTAAGATTTAAGGCATTCAATGGATTGGTATTAGGTATGTTTTACTCTCTACTGCATTAGACTAATTTATAAAGTGCAGTTCACAAATGCCCTCCATAAATAACATATACCATTTATTATGCAATTAGACTGCTACTCTTTTTATTAAAAATGTCATATACAATATTTTTAAATTTTGTAATCAATTCATAATAACTTACATATCCATGGGGCACATGTGGCATTTTGTTACATGCATAGAATTTGTAATGATCAAGTCAGGGTATTTAGGGTATACATCATGTTATTCATCATTTCTATTAATATGTATTGGGAACATTTAAGGTTGTCCCTTTGGCTGGGCACAGTGACTCACTCCTGTAATCCCAGAACTTTGGAAGGATGAGGTGGGAGGATCACTTAAGCCTAGGAGTTGAGACCAGCCTTGGCAATATAGTGAGACCTCATCCTTCTAAAAATTTAAAAATCAGCTAGATGTGGTAGTATGTGTCTCTTTCCCAGCTACTCCAGAGGCTGAAACAGGAGGATTGCTTGAGCTCGAGGCTGAAGTGAGCCATCCTCATGCCACTGTACACCAGACACAGTGACAAAGTGAGACTCTGTAAAAAAAAATAGTTCCCTTTTCTAGCACTTTGAAATATACAATACACTGTTATTAACTACAATCACTCTATTCTGCAATCAAACATTAGAACTTATACCTGATGTCTAACTGTATATTTGTATCCATTAGCCAGTCTCTCTTCATGCCCCTTTCCCATCCAATCACCCTTCTCAACTTCTGGTATATTTCTACTCTCTACTTGCATGAGATCAACTTTTTTAGTTTCTACATATGAGTGAGAACTGTGAAAGTTGTCCTTCTCTGTCTGGTTTTTCACTGTTATAACGATCTCCAGTTCCCACTTTGATGTAATCTACCATAACCCATATTTTACTTGGTGGTACTTACATAAATTATCAGCTTAAAATGTTAACTATTGAATCTGATTATTACAATCACTGATTTCTATAAAACTTTTCACACAACCTGACTATATTACTATATTTATTAAATTGGTTGGAGTTTCTAGAGAAGCAGAACCAAAAGAATGTGGAGAGTGGCTCTTGTGATTGTGGAGGCTTGGCAAGTCCAAACTGATGGGATAGGTGGGCAGACTGGAGACTCAGGGAAAAACTGGTGTTTGAGTCAAAAGGCAGTCTGCTGGCAAATTTTCTTCTTCTTCAAAGGAGATCAGTCTTTATCAAGTGAGGCCTTCAATTATTTGGATATGGCTCCACCACATTCCAAATGGCAATTTGCTTTATTCAAAGTCCACCTACTTAAATGTTAATCTCTTAATTTATATAATCTTAATATTAGTCAATAAAAACTTGCCAAGAATAAGATATAATAAAATGTTAATCTCCTTCAAAAACACCTTCACAGAAACATCCAGAATCATGTTTGGCCAAGTATTTGGGAATTGTTACCCAGGCAATTCATCAGATAAAATTAACCTTCACACGTAGTTATGTAATTTGAACTTTTATTAAGGGAAATAGGTTGCATTATTCTATCTACTTCATTCACAGATGAGATCCACAGGCCATTTTTCTGAAAGCATTACAATGACAACATTGTAAGCTAAATAAAACATGAAAATACTACTATTCTGGCAATATTTTTCGTGTTGAGAAAATAAATCCATGACAATATTTTTACGGAATGAATTGAAACTAAAAGGGTGTGTTCTGATTCAATTTACCTATACATTAAGGTACAGTTTTGTGGGACATTGATAATTTTTTTTAAGCAAATGCCCAACATTGCTTCTGTCAATAGACAGATGTTGATTCTTTCCTTATATTAAAATGCAGAAGGGGGGCGGAGCAAGATGGCCGAATAGGAACAGCTCCAGTCTCCAACTCCCAGCCCGAGCGACACAGAAGACCGGTGATTTCTGCATTTTCAACTGAGGTACTGGGGTCATCTCTCTAGGGAGTGCCGGACAATCAGTGCTGGTCAGCTGCTGCAGCCTGACCAGCGAGAGCTGAAGCAGGGCGAGGCATCGCCTCACCTGGAAGCGCAAGGGGGAAGGAAATCCGTTTTCCTAGCCAGGGGAACTGAGACACACAACACCTGGAAAATCGGGTAACACCCACCCCAATACTGCGCTTTAAGGAAACAGGCACACCAGGAGAATATATCCCACACCTGGCCGGGAGGGTCCCACGCCCACGGAGCCTCCCTCACTGCTAACACAGCAGTCTGCGGCGATCGATCCACAAGGCAGCAGCGAGGCTGGGGGAGGGGCGCCCGCCATTGCTGAGGCTTAAGTAGGTAAACAAAGCGGCTGGGAGGCTCGAACTGGGTGGAGCTCACAGCAGCTCAAGGAAGCCTGCCTGTCTCTGTAGACTCTACCTCTGCGGACAGCGCACAGCTGCAGTCCAATAGGGGAAAGAGCGGGGGCCGGTGCAGACGCGAATGACTCTGTCTGACAGCTTTGGGGAGAGCCGTGGATCTCCTAACGCGGAGGTTGAGATCTGAGAACGGACAGACTGCCTGCTCAGGTGGGTCCCTGACCCCTGAGTAGCCTAGCTGGGAGACATCCCCCACTAGGGGCAGTCTGACACCCCACACCTCACAGAGTGGAGTCACCCCTGAGAGGAAACTTCCAAAGAAAGAATCAGACAGGTACACTCGCTGTTCAGCAATATTCTATCTTCGGCAACCTCTGCTGCTGATACCCAGGCAAACAGGGTATGGAGTGGACCTCAAGCAATCTCCAACAGACCAACAGACAGTCCTTCTGACTGTCAGACGGAAAACTATCAAACAGGAAGGACACCTACACCAAAACCCCATCAGTACGTCACAATCATCAAAGACCAGAGACAGATAAAACCACAAAGATGGGGAAGAAGCAGGGCAGAAAAGCTGGAAATTCAAAAAATAAGAGCGCATCTCCCCCTGCAAAGGAGCGCAGCCCATTGCCAGCAACAGATCAAAGCTGGTCAGAGAATGACTTTGACGAGATGAGAGAAGAAGGCTTCAGTCCATCAAACCTCTCAGAGCTAAAGGAGGAATTACGTACCCAGCGCAAAGAAACTAAAAATCTTGAAAAAAAAGTGGAAGAATTGACAGCTAGACTAATTAATGCAGAGAAGATCATAAACGAAATGACAGAGATGAAAACCATGACACGAGAAATACGTGACAAATGCACAAGCTTCAGTAACCGACTCGATCAACTGGAAGAAAGAGTATCAGCGATTGAGGATCAAATGAATGAAATGAAGTGAGAAGAGAAACCAAAAGAAAAAGAAGAAAAGAAATGAACAAAGCCTGCAAGAAGTATGGGATTATGTAAAAAGACCAAATCTACGTCTGATTGGGGTGCCTGAAAGTGAGGGGGAAAATGGAACCAAGTTGGAAAACACTCTTCAGGATATCATCCAGGAGAACTTCCCCAACCTAGTAGGGCAGGCCAACATTCAAATTCAGGAAATACAGAGAACGCCACAAAGATACTCCTCCAGAAGAGCAACTCCAAGACACATAATTGCCAGATTCACCAAAGTTGAAATGAAGGAAAAATCTTAAGGGCAGCCAGAGAGAAAGGTCGGGTTACCCACAAAGGGAAGCCCATCAGACTAACAGCAGACCTCTTGGCAGAAACTCTACAAGCCAGAAGAGAGTGGGGGCCAATATTCAACGTTCTTAAAGAAAGGAATTTTCAACCCAGAATTTCATATCCAGCCAAACTAAGCTTCATCAGTGAAGGAGAAATAAAATCCTTTACAGATAAGCAAATGCTTAGAGATTTTGTCACCACCAGGCCTGCCTTACAAGAGACCCTGAAGGAAGCCCTAAACATGGAAAGCAACAACCGTACCAGCCATTGCAAAAACATGCCAAAATGTAAAGACCATCGAGGCTAGGAAGAAACTGCATCAACTAACGGCAAAATAACCAGTTAATATCATAATGACAGGATCAAGTTCACACATAACAATATTAACCTTAAATGTAAATGGACTAAATGCTCCAATTAAAAGGCACAGACTGTCAAACTGGATAAAGAGTCAAGACCCATCAGTCTGCTGTATTCAGGAGACCCATCTCACATGCAGAGACATACATAGGCTCAAAATAAAGGGATGAAGGAAGATCTACCAAGCAAATGGAGAACAAAAAAAAGCAGGGGTTGCAATCCTAGTCTCTGATAACACAGACTTTATTTATTTATTTATTTTTTTGAGACGGAGTCTTGCTCTGTCGCCCAGGCTGGAGTGCAGTGGCCGGCTCTCAGCTCACTGCAAGCTCCGCCTCCCGGTTTACGCCATTCTCCTGCCTCAGCCTCCGGAGTAGCTGGGACTACAGGCGCCCGCCACCTCGCCCGGCTAGTTTTTTTTTTTTGTATTTTTAGTAGAGATGGGGTTTCACCGTGTTAGCCAGGATGGTCTCGATCTCCCGACCTCGTGATCCGCCTGTCTCGGCCTCCCAAAGTGCTGGGATTATAGGCTTGAGCCACCGCGCCCGGCCTAAAACAGACTTTAAACCATCAAAGTTCAAAAGAGACAAAGAAGGCCATTACATAATGCTAAAGGGATGAATTCAACAAGAAGAGCTAACTCTCCTAAATATGTATGCACCCAATACAGGAGCACCCGGATTCATAAAGCAAGTCCTTAGAGACCTACAAAGAGACTTAGACTCCCATACAATAATAATGGGAGACTTCAACACTCCACTGTCAACATTAGACAGATCAACGAGACAGAAAGTTCACAAGGATATCCAGGAATTGAACTCATCTCTGCACCAAGCGGACCTAATAGACATCTATAGAACTCTCCACCCCAAATCAACAGAATATACATTCTTCTCAGCACCACATCGCACTTATTCCAAAATTGACCACATACTTGGAAGTAAAGCACTCCTCAGCAAATGTACAAGAACAGAAATTATAACAAACTGTCTCTCAGACCACAGTGCAATCAAACGAGAACTCAGGACTAAGAAACTCAATCAAAACCACTCAACTACATGGAAACTAAACAACCTGCTCCTGAATGACTACTGGGTACATAACGAAATGAAAGCAGAAATAAAGATGTTCTTTGAAACCAATGAGAACAAAGATACAACATACCAGAATCTCTGGGACACATTTAAAGCAGTGTGTAGAGGGAAATGTATAGCACTAAATGCCCACAAGAGAAAGCTGGAAAGATCTAAAATTGACACCCTAACATCACAATTAAAAGAACTAGAGAGGCAAGAGCAAACACATTCCAAAGCTAGCAGAAGGCAAGAAATGACTAAGATCAGAGCAGAACTGAAGGAGATAGAGACACAAAAAACCCTCCAAAAATCAATGAATCCAGGAGTTGGTTTTTTGAAAAGATCAACAAAATTGACAGACCGCTAGCAAGACTAAAAGAAGAAAAGAGAGAGGAATCAAATAGACGCAATAAAAAATGATAAAGGGGATATCACCACTGACCCCACAGAAATACAAACAACCATCAGAGAATACTATAAATGCCTCTAAGCAAATCAACGAGATAATCTAGAAGAAATGGATAATTTCCTGGACACTTACACTCTCCCAAGACTAAACCAGGAAGAAGTTGAATCCCTGAATAGACCAATAGCAGGCTCTGAAATTGAGGCAACAATTAATAGCCTACCCACCAAAAAAATCCAGGACCAGATGGATTCACAGCTGAATTCTACCAGAGGTACAAGGAGGAGCTGGTACCATTCCTTCTGAAACTATTCCAATCGATAGAAAAAGAGGGAATCCTCCCTAACTCATTTTATGAAGCCAACATCATCCTGATACCAAAGCCTGGCAGAGACACAACAAAAAAAGAGAATTTTAGACCACTATCCCTGATGACATCGATGCAAAAATCCTCAATAAAATACTGGCAAACCGGATTCAGCAGCACATCAAAAAGCTTATCCACCATGATCAAGTGGGCTTCATCCCTGGGATGCAAGGCTGGTTCAACATTCGCAAATCTATAAATGTAATCCAGCATATAAACAGAACCAAAGACAAGAACCACATGATTATCTCAATAGATGCAGAAAAGGCTTTTGACAAAATTCAACAGCCCTTTATGCTAAAAACGCTCAATAAATTCGGTATTGATGGAACGTATCTCAAAATAATAAGAGCTATTTATGACAAACCCACAGCTAATATCATACTGAATGGGCAAAAACTGGAAAAATTCCCTTTGAAAACTGGCACAAGACAGGGATGCCCTCTCTCACCACTCCTATTCAACATAGTGTTGGAAGTTCTGGCTAGGGCAATCAGGCAAGAGAAAGAAATCAAGGGTATCCAGTTAGGAAAGAAGAAGTCAAATTGTCCCTGTTTGCAGATGACATGATTGTATATTTAGAAAACCCCATCGTCTCAGCCCAAAATCTCCTTAAGCTGATAAGCAACTTCAGCAAAGTCTCAGGATACAAAATTAATGTGCAAAAATCACAGGCATTCTTATACGCCAGTAACAGACAAGCAGAGAGCCAAATCAGGAATGAACTTCCATTCACAATGGCTTCAAAGAGAATAAAATACCTAGGAATCCAGCTTACAAGGGATGTAAAGGACCTCTTCAAGGAGAACTACAAACCACTGCTCAGTGAAATCAAAGAGGACACAAACAAATGGAAGAACATACCATGCTCATGGATAGGAAGAATCAATATCGTGAAAATGGCCATACTGCCCAAGGTGATTTATAGATTCAATGCCATCCCCATCAAGCTACCAATGAGTTTCTTCACAGAATTGGAAAAAACGGCTTTCAAGTTCATATGGAACCAAAAAGAGCCCGCATTGCCAAGACAATCCTAAGTCAAAAGGACAAAGCTGGAGGCGTCACGCTACCTGACTTCAAACTATACTACAAGTCTACAGTAACCAAAACAGCATGGTACTGGTACCACAACAGAGATATAGACCAATGGAACATAACAGAGTCCTCAGAAATAATACCACACATCTACAGCCATCTGATCTTTGACAAACCTGAGAGAAAAAAGAAATGGGGAAAGGATTCCCTATTTAATAAATGGTGCTGGGAAAATTGGCTAGCCATAAGTAGAAAGCTGAAACTGGATCCTTTCCTTACCCCTTATACGAAAATTAATTCAAGATGGATTAGAGACTTAAATGTTAGACCTAATACCATAAAAACCCTAGAAGAAAATCTAGGTAGTACCATTCAGGACATAGCCATGGGCAAGGACTTCATGTCTAAAACACCAAAAGCAACGGCAGCAAAAGCAAAAATTGACACATGGGATCTAATTAAACTAAAGAGCTTCTGCACAGCTAAAGAAACTACCATCAGAGTGAACAGGCAACCTACAGAATGGGAGAAAATTTTTGCAACCTACTCATCTGACAAAGGGCTAATATCCAGAATCTACAAAGAACTCAAACAAATATACAAGAAAAAAACAAACAACCCCATCAAAAAGTGGGGAAAGGATATGAACAGACATTTCTCAAAAGAAGACATCCATACCGCCAACAGACACATGAAAAAATGCTCATCATCACTCGCCATCAGAGAAATGCAAATCAAAACCACAATGAGATACCATCTCACACCAGTTAGAATGGCAATCATTAAGAAGTCAGGAAACAACAGGTGTTAGAGAGGATGTGGAGAAATAGGAACACTTTTACACTGTTGGTGGGATTGTAAACTAGTTCAACCATTATGGAAAACAGTATGGCGATTCCTCAAGGATCTAGAACTAGATGTACCATATGACCCAGCCATCCCACTACTGGGTATATACCCAAAGGATTATAAATTACTCTACTACAAAGACACATGCACACGTATGTTTATTGCGGCACTATTCACAATAGCAAAGACTTGGAATCAACCCAAATGTCCATCTGTGACAGACTGGATTAAGAAAATGTGGCACATATATACCATGGAATACTATGCAGCCATAAAAAAGGACGAGTTTGTGTCCTTTGTAGAGACATGGATGCAGCTGGAAACCATCATTCTTAGCAAACTATCACAAGAAGAGAAACCAAACACCGCATGTTGTCACTCATAGGTGGGAACTGAACAATGAGATCACTTGGACTCGGGAAGGGGAACATCACACACTGGGGCCTATCATGGGGAGGGGGGGGGAGGGAGGGATTGCTTTGGGGAGTTATACATGATATAAACGTCATGCACATGTACCCTAGAACTTAAAGTATAATAAAAAAAAAAAAAAGAAAGTTACAATGAAAAAAAAAAAAAAGAAAATAGCCCTCATTTTACATGAAGCCTTTCAAAATTATCCTCAAGACTTGTTTTTATAGTATTTACTCAATAAGTAGAATCAAGTCATTTATTGACAGTAAATTCCAGGTACTTCGTGAAAAAAAATAAAATAAAATAAAATAAAATAAAATGCAGAAAAGCACACTCTATATTCATTAAACATGAATCATGAAATAATGTTAAATATTTTATAATTTCTCATAAGCAGTGCATTTATTATCTGAGAAATCAACTCTGACAAAAATTTCATTGAGAATTGAATTAGCATCTGGTTAAGTTGGTAAATAGTCTTTTTGTTTTCAACCACACTATTATTCTTCACGTGTAAATTTCATTATTATTTTTTGTGTATATTCAACAAAGCTGTTTATTTCTATAATGAAATTGCCCTTCTGGAAATGTTGGAATTCAATTCATGGGTCAAACTCTTGTATTATCTCTTCAAGTCCTGGCTGTGCACCACAACATAATATGATATTTTCTTTAGACTTACTCTATAGTTCTCGATTAAATTAATTATATTCAATAACTATATGCTAAGTTATATGAATATTTAAAACTATGCCTTGAGTTATATTTTCTTTATCTCACACAGTATTTGCAATTGTGTTAAAGCTTAGAATCTAGATTCATCTTCAGGAATAATGTCTTCAAGGATTTTGGATTTTTCACTCAGGGTAATTGAACTCTGTCATATTTCAAAGCAAGATCAAAGCAATGTGATCCTGCTATGCTTATTCTTTAAAGGTTTTTATAGGCCAGGGGAGGTGTCTCACACCTGCAATCCTAGCACTTTGGGAGGTCGCGGCAGGTGGATCACGAAGTCAGGAGTTTGAGACCAGCCTGGCCAACATGGAGAAACCCCGTCTCTACTAAAAATACAAAAATTAGCTGGGTGTGGCAGTGCATGCTTGTAGTCCCAGCTACACGAGAAGTTGAGGCAGGAGAATTGCTTGAACCTAGGAGGCAGAGGTTGCGGTGAGTTGAGATCATTCCATTGCACTCCAGCCTGGGCCACAAGAGCGAAATTCCATCTGACAAAAAAAAAAAAAAAAAAGTTTTTATAAATTATTTTCACATTTTATTTTAAAAATTACGAGAATTTTAGGTTTTTTTGTTTGTTTGTTTTTGTTTGTTTTTTTTGTAATTTCCAAAAAACCTCTAGTAAAGGAATTGCATTTGAACACAAGATGGAGTTTTGCAATTTTGTTTTCTCTTCAATCTGTACTCCTGATTGGAGGCACCAGACATTGTATCCTGAAGAATCCAAGATGTTCTCAGGACTGAGGTAACTGGAACAAAGAGGAGGGATCTCTTCCATGCCATTACCTGCGCAGTGGACACTGGATATTTTCCCTGGCAATAGCATCACTTTCCCAGGATGTAGAGTGGTCAATGTCACTGGAAACCATGTGAAATTGTATACAGGAAGAGACATGTTCTGAGCTACAATTTTTAAAAAAAACCCCAAAGATTGCTCAGACAAAGAACAGACCAGAATTGGGGAAGATAGTGGAAACAGGAACACGGAAAGAAATATGTTAGAATAGACTCTAGGAGACTGAAGTGGGGTATAGACCACTGTGATGTCAGTAGATGAGACAGAAGTGATCAGATTCTGGGTAGATCAAAATGACACTGCTGGAAAAAAGAATCCCTGCTGCATTCGATGTGGCACGGAGGTAGGATCAAAACTAAAGAGTGAAATAACTTTCCACATTTACCTACCAGAATATCTGGAAGAATGGCAATGGTGAAGTTACATGGTTTGGCTGTGGGTACCCACGCAAATCTTGCCTTGAACTGTAGTCCCCACATGTTGAGGGTGGGAGGTGATAGGACCTTGGGGATGCTTTCTCGAAACCGTGCTGTTCTCCTGATAGTGAATGAATTCTCACAAGATGGTTTCATCTTATTCTGCCATTATAATGGTTTCCTAAATGGCAGTTTCCTCTGTGCTTTCTTTTTCTCTCTCTTCTGCCACCTTATGAAGAAGATCCTTGCTTCACCTTTGCCTTCTGCCATGATTGTATCTTTCCTGAGACCTCCCCAGCCATATACAACTGTGACTCAATTAAAGCTACTTTGTTCATAAATTACCTCGTCTTGGGTACTGTTTTATAGCAGTCTGCAAACAGACTACTACGGTAAATTGGTACCCGGAGTGGGGCACTGCTATAAACATAACATGAAAACATGGAAGCAACTTTGGAACTGGATAATGAGTAGAACTTCACACAGTCTAGAGGGCTCAGAAGAAGACAGGAAGATGTGAGAAGGTTTGAAACTTCCTAGAGACTTGCTGAATGGCTGTCGCCAAAATGCCAGAGGACTCTTGGGAAGGCATGATTTGTTTTGAAATGTGAAAAGACATGAGATTTGGGAGGGGCCATGGGGTAAATGACATGGTTTGACTCTGTGTCCCGACCCAAACCTCATCTCAATTGTAATCCCTGCATGTCAAGGGAGGGACCTGTAATCCCCACATATAGAGAGAGTGAGGTTAGTGGATCATGGGGGCTATTTCCTCCTCACTGTTCTTATGACAGTGAATGAGTTATGATGAGACGTGATGACTTTATAAATGGCAGTTTCCTGTGTGCTTTCTTTTTCTCTCTCCTGCAACCTTGTAAAGAAGGTGCCTGCTGCTCCTTTGTCTTCTGCCACGACTGTAAGTTTCCTGAGGCCTCCCCAGCCATGCAGAACTGTGAGTCAATGAAACCTCTTTCCTTTATAAATTACCCTGTCTTGGGTAGTATCTTCACAGTTATGTGAAAATGAGCTAATATAGGAAGTTATAAAGGAGTCGACTTTAAGGACATTGGGCATTAAATTTATGAACACATTTATTTTGAGATGTCCCAGAATAAAGTTGCCACATGGGCAGCTGTACACATTCCCATGCCATAGAAATACCTATGAACTCTAGGAAGGGCTGTGTGGTATTTGAGGATATGTTCATCCACTTTTTTCCAGATAAGTCAGTGTTCTTTTATGTGACTCAAAGATTCCTGTATCATGTTGGAATGCTGGATTATTTTGCACTGTGGCCTCACTGCATTGATGGCATGGAGTGGAAGATGAGGAGGCAAATTTTTGAACAGACTATTTATATAAGAATGTCACAATTCAGGATTGCAAAGGCAGATCTGTGCATTCATATGGCCCATTCTTGTGAGATACTTGTCCTTGACTTAAAGGATATTTTTCACCTGACTGAATGTCCAATAACCCAATTCTGGGTAGAAACTGTACAGACGTAGGCACACATAGAACAAACTTCAAGTACAGCAAAATTGTCACCAGAGCAAGAAGCAAAACAGTAGCGATACATTTTTCAGAAGTAAGGACAGGGCTTAGTTTGTAAAGCACATAAAAGCAAACATATGAAAAAGTCCTTCATATCCAGTAGACTGGGAGAAACTTACAGTCCAGTGCTGCAGTACCAGGCAACTCATGTTCAGGGAAAGCCACACTTAATCATCAAGACAATGGGTAAAATTCTCCAGAGCATCTCAGAGACATTCACAGCAGCTGCTTGCGTCACAGGTCTGGAAACCTAGGAGAAAAAAATGGTTCTGTGGGCCTGGCCCAGGGCCCTCCACCGATCTCTGCAGTCTCAGGACTTGCTGCCTTATGTCTTAGCTACTCCAGCTCCAGACATCACCCAAAGGGGCCAGTGTACAGCTTAGGATTCAGAGTATGGAAGCCCCTAGGCTTGGCAGCTTGCACGTGGTGTTGAGCCTACAGGTACACAGAAATCAAGAACTGAGGTTTGGGAACCTCCACCTAGATTTCAGAGGATATATGGAAACTCCTGGATGTCCAGACAGAAGTCTGCTATAGGAGCAGAGCTCTCATGAAATACCTCTTCTAAAATAGTGCAGAGGGGAAATGTGGGGTCAGAGCCACCACACAAAGTATTCACTGGGGTACTGCCTAGTGGAGTTGTGAGAAACGGCCACCATCCTCCAGACCCCAGAAGGGTAGATCCACTGACAGCTTGCAACATACACCTGAAAAAGCCACAGATGCTTTTTTCATGAGTTGAAAGATGACTGTTGAATATTTTGTAGCAAGAAAGTATTTTTCCTATAACAACATCTAATGAGATGAATAAAATTATATTTATTAGAATTCATTTTTGTTAAAGAGTAAATTTGTCTGGAAAGAATGTTTTAAGTAAGCCTGTGTGTATTTGTGTGTGTTGTGTTTATATTCTTGTGTGTGTGCTTCTGTGTGCATGTTTAAAATAAAAATCCGCTGAATACTTTGAGGGATATGATAATTTTTGTTGTTGTTGTTGTTGCTTTTGAGGCACCCAGTATGGGGAGTCTTATTACAGTGGAAGAAGATGATACAATGTGTAGTCGAAGTGGAAAAGATTACCTGAAACCATACAGTTCTTCTATATCAGTTGATCTACACAGGAGAAAGGCATTAGGTTCAACAGGACCTTAACTATGGTCTGCTTTTGACTTAGAAAACCTTTAACTTCTTTATGGACAATGTTAATTTCATTTGACTTGTGATGGATTCATTTAACCTCTGTGTCACTCAGTCAAGAGCTACCTGTCTCACATTGGCCTGGTCTGTGAAAGAATAAATGTATTATTATTTAAGACAACAAAAACAGGCAAACAAGAAACAAGATGGAGAATAAAAATCTTTCTGAAACATTTTCAGATTGCCATTTTGTTTTTCTGTTTTCTCTTACCAGTTCTTCTTTGCTGAGAGCTATGGTTGGTAGCGTGCATTTACTGTGTAGTTTCATTCAAAGCCTTAAAGCCATTACATTTCACGTAGGAGCTTTGTTTTAAATTACACCTTAATTTTAAATTAAACTTTGTTTTAAATTTAAATTAAATGGCAGATGCCGTTTTCAACACTCACCATTAATGTTTGTGCATTTGAATAGTAAGCAAGTGTGAAGTCTCTCACCTCAGCCTGTTTTCCAATCTGAATGCAGATAACTCCAGATGCTGCCTTTTCCATAATTTATATAAAATGTCATAAATTGTGTCTTTTTCACAAGGACAGAGCTTCTCAAAATGTACTAGGAACTTCAGACTCCTATATCAAAACTAAACAAATATAATATCAAATATCATGTCTTTATATCTATCTATTGATCTAACATATATCCATACAATTTGATAGATGTATAGATATAGAATCTTATAGATAGATACAGACATAGGTTACATAGAGATATAAATATAGATTATATTTGTATCATCTTATATGTATAAATGTTACATATGGAGCTATATATACATAATACATATGTATATATGTGTGTATATATGAGTTTTTTCCTATGATTTTGTCCTATTACTCCCTACTCTAAATGCTGACAATTAAAAAAAAAAAAAAAATCAGTGCAAATGGTAACCTACCTCATTTGCATTGGGTTCACTTATTTCACATTTCACAGATATTTATACACAGATTACTGTGGGGGAGGGCAGGGATAGACCCCTTCCTCTCATCTGTTAGTATTTATTTCTTACATATTTTACGTTTTCAGGCATTTTTTTAAAAAGCTTTCTATAGATTACAAATGAAAGCAGGATAAAATGTTCTCCACAAGCCATGACATTTTGTTCATACTTTATTTTTTCTCTCTGTAGATCTAAAGTGTGTAATTGAGGTTAATCTTTTGGCAAACTGAAGTATCAACAATCAACCAGAAAGATTTTGAAAGAAAAGCATTTTTTGATGAGTTGAAACCTAACTGTTGAATAATTTGTAGCAAGAAAATATTTTCCCAATAACAAGGTTGAATGAGATGAATAAAATTCTATTTACCAGAATTTATTTTTGTTAAAGCATTAAATTTGCATGGAAAGAATGATTTAAGTAAGTGTGTGTGTGTGTGTGTGTGTGTGCGCGCACCTGTGTGTGTGAGCATGTTTCTCTTAGTGAGAGTAAATAAATATCCATTTAATACTTTGAAGGATATCATTATAAATGTTTCTTTGATTTCTTTCCTGTTGAGCAACAACTACATTTTACTATAAGAATATGTTTACTTGGTTTTATAGTTTGCTTTATTTGTCTCTATAACTTTAATTAACTCATGCAAAATTGGTAAATAGGGTAATGATATCAGTATGATGTGGAATTTACAATTGTTTATATACCTTTCTTTGAGCATAGTATCACTTTGCACCACCAAGTAACAGTAGCTGAGCACAAACTATACAACATAAACATGGAAAGATATAAGCTATTAATATACACTGTATCACAATATCTATTTCTTACCAAACTCCTTTGACCAGGTGCTCTTAGTAATGTATTTTGTCTAATTTCCCTTTTTTTTTGTTAATTTGATCACTGGAAAATCATTCTTACACATAGTTTCATCACCCTTTATTCCCCCTTTTTAAAATAAGGCAAACTATATTTTCTGTTGAATTTTTTATTAGAAACATAATTTTAACTGTACTATTGTTTTTATTATGACTATTGCTGGTTTTGTTAGTGATCACAACACAGAGTTGTAAAGAATTTAATTAATCTTTCCCTAACTTTATGTTTTTATAACCCTGTATTTTCATAGTATTTTTTCAGAAAATATGTCTCAGGAATACATATACCATGTTTTAGCAGAAATGCTTCCATCTGTACAAATGACCAAAAGTTTTTAATGTTGCTTTAAAACTACAATTTAATAGTATATTTAATGAGTTCTTAATAAATTTTTTTGTAATTTGACATAATATTACATTTATTCCTCACAATGTCCTGAATAGATAGATATTTTGTGGCCTCCATTTAGTTTTGTTTTTATTGTTCGTTTCACAGATGAAAACACTAAGATTCATGGAAGTAATTTACCTGAGAATAATAAAACAACAATAGAGCATAATTTCAGATTTTAAGTACATTGAATGTGGACAGACTTTGGCGGTTAAGCAGCAATCACCTTCTCTTCAGAGAGGGAAAGGATTATAAGTAACAGACTCATATTTAACTAAAATCATAGTATATATAAATATAAATAAACACACACAGACACACACACATACACACATATATAAAACTACTACCAAGTCTTCTTCTAAGAAAGGCTATATATTTACTTAAATGTTACAAAATCACATCACACATTCTTTAGTGTCATGCAATCCTCTAATCACTGCATATACTAGTGGTGATCAAAATGATCCAGAATACTTGTTCTCATGGAAATTTCACAACAGTAATGAGAAATGTACACTAAAAATCGTAATAGACATAAGTAGCTCCAGATATAAAGACCAAAAACAGGGAAGTGGGGAAACAATAACAGGGAGAAAATACTAGGTTCTACTCCATCTGGTAGTATTTTTATGAGATTTTTAGGGTGTTGCTTTTCCGGCCGGAAACCTGTGGCTAGTGATGCCTTTGCCTAAGTTTTCCTTGGGCCTACTGGGCTCATTCTGCCCACTCAGCTTGGCAGGCCACACTCAGCTCATGCTACTGGCCTGCATCCCACACCTCCAAGGGAAACTGAAGTCAGGTGTGGAGTGACAAGGGGTGTGTGAGTGGGTGTTGAATCAGGCCACTGCACAGTCAGAATGCTGGCTCCTGCCACAGGGTGGGCACCTCCAGGTGCCAGCATGGGTGTTAGCTCTCTGTGAGGCTGCAGTTGGACCAGGCGCACCACAAGTTGCTTCCCCAGCTGTCACCGGGGAATGTGGTGGCACCCAGAAGCTTAGAAATGCCAGGAACCACAGGGGCCCAAAAAGGGAGTCACAGACCTGGCTCCAGAAGCTCCCAGGTCTGAGTTCCCTAAAGGGCTGCAGCTTTTCTTTCCTTCTCTTCACCTGCAACATGGCAAGCAAGGGGCATGTTTCAAGTCCCTTTTTTTTTTTTTTTTTTTTAGATGGAGTTTTACTCTTGTCACCCAGGCTGGAGTGCAACAGTGTGATCTCAGCTCACTGAAACCTCACCTCTGCCTCCCAGGTTCAAGTGATTCTCCTGCCTCAGCCTCCCAAGTAGGATTACAGGCCTGTGTTGCCACTCCCAGCTAATTTTTTTTTTTTATTTTTAGTAGAGATGGGTTTTTGTTTAGGCTGGTCTCAAATCCTGACCTCAGGTGATCCACACGTCTCAACTTCCCAAAGTGCTGAGATTACAGGTGTTAGCTACCTCACCTTCAGCCTTAGTAATATTTGGTGGGTCTTGAGTTCTTGTCTGGCAAACAGCAAGAATGCAGTATGAAGACAAGTGGAGGGTGGGCAAGATGAAGAGGAGCTTTATTGAGCAGTAAAACAGCTCAGAGAAAGCCCATAGGAAGAAGCTCATTTCTGCTGTCAGGGTGTCCCAACAAGTAAGTGTTCAGCTCTTAGCAGAGCGGAGACCCTGGAGTGGGAAGCTCCTCTCCGTGGGCAGGTTGTCCCATCATCTCTGCAGCTCTCAGCAGAGAGGAGGTCCTGGAATGGGTTGTTCCTCTCTGCAGGCAGGTCATCCCGTTGTCTTCCAAGCTCTCAGCAGAGAGGAGGTCCTGGAATGAGTTGTTCCTCTCTGCAGGCAGGTCATCCCGTTGTCTTCCAAGCTCTCAGCAGAGAGGAGGCCCTGGAATGGGTTGTTCCTCTCTGCAACTGGTAGTTCCTGCCTCTGCTCAGCAATGCCTGAGCCTGGGGCTTTTATGGGCCTCAGAGGGAAGGAAGTATATGGACAGCCAAGGGAAGGCCCAGAAAAGTCACCACAAGTTCACACTCCAGTTTGTGAGAGTGGCAGCCGGGTCCCCATCCTTCAAGCACTTCCTGGCCTGAAGATGGGGCCTTACGAGGAACTGGCCACTTCTGCCCAGGAGCCTGTCTACTTCTTACTGCTGTTTATGGTGCTCAGGCTGTTCATACAAAGGGGCATCTACACGCCACTGCCAAGCTGCCCTCAGGACCCCTTTGGCTTCCCTCCCTTGCTTGTCAGTGCCCAAAGTCCAGAGGGGGCTGAAGCAGCAGGCAGGAGGGGTCTAGTGTGTCAGCACTGCTCCAAGTGTGCACAAACCCAGACTGGCTGTCATAGTGCCCAGGCTCGGTCCCAACTTTGCTCTGAAATTGGAGTGGGCATTGACAGCAGAGAGAAGCCAGACAGCTGGAGCAGACACTTCCAAGACTGTGAAGGCAGTGGGACCTCCCCAGACCTCTGAGAGTGCAGGGATTCCTGGGCCTGCAGCCATGATTTGGGTGGCTACAGCTGTGTCCGGCGGGCTGATTGTCCTGCCTGCTCCATGGAGTGAGAGGCTGGGGCCACAGTTTGGATGGCTGCAGCAGAACCCAGGGAACTCCTGCCTCTACTCATAAGGGGTGAGGCTCCCGCTTGTGCGTGGCTTCTGCCAGCTCGATGGAGCATGCAGTCCTGGCTTCACCTCCCTACTGCAGCTGGAGTGATGGCAACTACAGATGACCTGCTGCTGCCATCAGTATCAGGAAAATTCTCTCTATGTAGAGTCATTCAGTAACTCAGAAAGTCAAATAGTTGAGTAAAATGAAGTTTACAGTTGCCAATAGTGAGACCAAGAGAGAACAGGGCAAAGTAGGTCTGTTCCTCAGGTTGTGATTTGTTATGGATCCTAGAATTGAGTCCAGAATAGCATGGAATTTAGGAGAAATGAGGAATTTATGATAATGAATATAGTAGAATAATTCTTGGAAAATCAAATAATATTTTAGAGAGAATTATTAGTGTAAATAAGCAGAAAGGAGAGATGGTGATTATGAGAAGATATTTGAAATCTCTATTTTGGGCGTAGTGCATTTCTTTGAGTAAAACTCGGAAAGAGTTGCAGAGCAGTGAATCTTCAGATTTGAGTACATCAAGGACCTAAAGGGCAGAAAATTAAAGTGATATTAAAATCACCAACATTGATAAGTAAGTAGTGGAGGAGAGGATGTTCTGTGCTAAAAATATCAGTGATTTATGTGGAAAGAACATTACAGATAGCAATTAGAATAAATAATATTAGATAGTAAAGTCTAGTGATATGCATTCCACAAGGAAAATGGAAAACAAATGTTTTTAAAGCAGCATTTAATAAGAAAAAGGACTCCTAATACTCTTTCTGACAATCATGTGAGTTTATTATGAAGTATAAATACCAGTTGAAGAAGAGGAAGAGAAGTTTTATATTACAGCAGAACAATGAAGGAATCTCTGGAGTAGAATTTGATGATTTAGAAGACAGGCCATGAGTACCCTAAAGCAGCAATCCCCAGCCTTTCTGGCACCAGGGACCAGTTTCATGGAAGGCAATTTCTCCACACACTGGAGGTGGTAGGGAGTGGTTTCAGGGTGATTCAAGCACATTACATTTATTTTGCACTTTATTTCTATCATCATGATGTTTTAATATATAATGAAATAGTTATGCAACTCACCAAAATGTAGAATCAGTGGCAGCCCCGAGCTTGTTTTCCTAAAACTAAACGGTCTCCTCTTGGGGTGATGGGAGATAGTGACCACCACGCATTAGATTCTCATAAGGAGCATGCAACCTAGATTCTTCTCATGCGCAGTTCACAATACGGTAGGTGCTGCTATGAGAATCTAATGCTGCCACTGATCTGACAGGAGCCGGAGCTCAGATGGTAATATGAGCAATGAGGAATGGCTGTTAACACTGATGAGACTTCGCTCACATGCCCATCACTTACCACCTGCTGTCCAGCCAGGTTCCTAACAGGCCATGGACCAGGACCAGTCTGTGGCCCAGGGGTTGGAGACCCCTGCCTTAAAGTATATTGGAAAATCTCAGAAGGTATGAAGAGGTGGACAATCAAGTCTGATTAGTGTTTCTGCAAAGTAAAATTGGGAGGAGTGTCACTGAGGTAAAGAATCCTCTGGGAGACTTGCACAGCAGATATTATCTAATGTAAATGGGGGCATAGATATGATGACCAATCTTGCTTCTTCCTTAGATGATGGTGGGTAATTCAGTGATCAAACTGGTTCCAAATTTTAACCAGTGAGCGTAAAGAAATAGTTTGGTTGCAATCTGTATGCCCCTCTTCCTGCCCCACATAATTCTTGCTTTGTGCTTTGTATCACAAAGAACCAGCTTGTTGCTTTATGCATCCTTCCTTCATCCTATATTTTATTGTATAATTCAGAGTTTTGTACAACTTTACAATTTTCCATTTCTAGAAGCCTGTCTTTGTTTTCCTATAGAAACTTTCTTCTGCAATTGCTGATTATATTGTGTTAGAGCACTCTATCTTTCTTATTTGAGTACTTGGTAATAGTAAACTCTTTAGCAGTTACATTGTTTTTCAAGGTCAGCAAAATTATACACATTTTGGTGCTGGTTTGAGTGTTAAACATCCTTAGTTGTTGAGGATGAGAGCAGAAACAGTTTTCTCATTTTTCAGATAGATAAACACTATCATACATCTCATACTAAACCATTAAATGTCTCACTGGCATCCTTGGTTTCATTCTGGCTTGATCACTTAATTATGTAGGTAGCATTTACAAGACTGAAAAGAAATGGTTTACAGAGAATAAAATGGTCCATTTAATTCCAGTGAAGTACTGTACTAAATGAATCATTTTTAACAAAATAAATCCAGCTAATTTAACTATTAAATCAGTAGCCAGTAACTTTAGCACATCAAGGAAGAGTTTTGGCTAGTATTTGATGTTTATTTCTTAAGAAGAAATACAAGAATTCATGTACCTGCCCCTTTTCTTAGATATGTAGGCTTCCACTGTTTAGGAGAATAACAATTCTAATAAAATAAGATATTCAAAGTGATAATGCAATTTACACAGGACATTCACTCATGCCATGACACTTCATATTTAGCATTTCGTTCCCCAATTAACACTTCTTATTCCTTAATTTTGTTTTGCACATTCTTCCTAAATTTTCAGGATGGTTTAAGGTCAAAGAATACTTCTCATTTTGTATATTATGGTTGTATATATTTTTTGTATAAGCACATACATTATTAGTAGCACTATAATCATATTGTATAGAATCAAATTATAAGATATTCTGCTTTTTTATATAGAATTATCCATATGTATGGCAGAATTTGACTCAATATTGTGTTATTTATCTCATCCCTTTCTCTTGAAATCAATTTCTTTTTCTCAAATTGGTCCTTTAGATGTTAATCTAATGATAGAAAAAAAGTGTTCTATTGACAGTAAGACTTGTTAGTTTAATTAAACTTGTCCTTATTTTACATTTTATTTCAATAGTGTTTTATTTAAAAGCTATTTGGCCAATATCTTATATTGCTCTTTAGAACTCTTCTATTAGTTTAATTGCCATTTATTTGTTGGTAATATTTATGATTTTTTTGTTATTTTTTAATCTGTCTTTTAAAAATATTTTCTATTATTGTTTCAAACGTTTTAATAATTATATACTTACATCTGGTTTTCATTAAATATATATTCAGTATATATGTCTTGTCATCATACATGTCTTTAATTATATATATATCAATATATGCATATGTATACATTTTATTTTATATATGTATATATTACAGTAATTCTTTAATATTTATCTTGATATATTTTGCCAATGTTGGAAAACTCTCAGCCACCATATCATTCAATATATAGATTTTTTACTTTTCTTTAACTTTTTTATTCTCACATGTCATTTTCACATATATTAGAATGATGTACTTTTTCATTGTTCATCATGTATATATCATACACCTTTCCCGTTTCACATATTTATCTCTCTTTGCTTTAGTTGGGATATTTTCTTCCAACTTCCAGTTCACTATTTTTCTCTCTACTTTGAGATGATATCTTATAAACCCATTTACTATACTTTACAGTTCCAAAATGTCTGTGTTTCTTTCTATAGTTTCTAGATTTCCAGACAAATAATTCTGTCTTGTATTTTATGTTTATATCAGTCATAGTTATTCTTAATTGTGTATGAAAACTTTATCTGAATTGTTGGTGAAAGTCTATAATACCTTTTAATTTCCCCCTGGTTTTTCATCATGTCTTGTCTTCTAGCATTCTTCGTTATATTTTATTGAGGCCTGGTATTATATATGAAAAAAATTAGAGGTAATTATAGGATCTGAATAAAGAAGCGATCTCATTCCAGAGAAGATTTACATTTGCCTCTGCCAGCAGTAAGGCTGGACTTTGGAGGTTACAGATCACTTTAATTCAAACAGGGATGGAGATGACTTAAAATTGGGCTTAATTTCCTTTAAGAATTGATTGATTTCTGATTCATCCTTCCTTAAGGGTAATGACTGAAATTGTGAACTTTTACCAGAGTTTTCCTTTGTGCATACAGTTTGATTTTTGTCCCATTAGGCTCATAGGTGTGTGAAAATCCCTGCTCAGCTTCCTCGCTTCTTAGCTCCTTCTTCTAATATAAACAGATACCCTTAGTGGAATGGAGCTGTAGTTGCTGGACTCGGCTTTCTGAGCGTCCTCTGTCTCCCAGATCTTGGTTCTCTAATTATTTTTATTTTTCTTAACAACTCTGTGGAGATTTTGATAAAATATTTTCTCATACTTTTTCAGTTGTTCGCAGCAGGAGGGATGGATGAGATGGAATATGTGGTTTGTCATTGCAATTAATGGACTTTTTTGCTTATTGTTGTATATGCCTGTGAACATACATCATTTAATTTTGGTCCCTATTTCTTTTAATCTATCTTTCATATTTTTTTAATCCCTTTGTCTTTCTGCTTTCTGAGTAGTTTCTTCAGGCTTATCCTTTCATTGACTAATTCTTCTGCTTGTTCTGCATGACTACACCATCATTCCACTACATTTGAATCATAAGGTACAAAAGGTTTTATTTCAATAAATTTTATTTGATCTTTTCTCAAAAAAGCCTGTAGGTTTTTGCAGTTCTAATATTTTTGATTCTTTTTTTTTCTAAATCTTCCAATCATCTTTAAGTGATTTAGGTGACTTTCTATGAGATTCCATATTTCTGATGTTCTCTGGAGTGAATCTTATTATTTGTCATGTCCCTGCACACTTTTTAAAGGTGGATTAGTTTTTATATGATTCTTAAAACTTAAATTGCAATTTTATCTACTTGAGGGTTTTAGGCTGTGTTACCTAAACTGAATGAATGGTCCTGCAGTAGGTTATCTTTTCTAGGACCAAGTGTCCCAGAAGTATTACAGCTTCAGACCACCATTAGTGGAACACTACTAAAGTTTCAATGAGATTATTCCAAAAACCTAACAATAATATTATAATATATACTTGAGCATCAAAACTTAATATGGCACCAGTGGCTGTTTACAAATTCTCAAGGGATACATGTTTTCTATCTTTGAACAGGCAGAGATTGACATATTTTACCTGTATTGAAGGTGAATTTCTTTCTAATTATCTCTTTCAATTAAAGATGTTTATTTGTGCATAGGAATCACAAATACTGGCCTAGGACTTTATGTAGATTCCCAATGTGCAAGAAAACCAAAGAAATTGTGTGAACCCCAAAACTTACTGAATTATTTCTCAGGTTCTTGATTATTTCCTATCATTGGATTTTCCTTTTTTTGTCTTGGGATCTCTATGCATAAAAGTTATATTTTATCTAGGAATACTAGTTATATGCAGTATCTATATTGCCAGAAACAAAATATGTGCATTCTTCAGGATGTGGTATTTTTTTAGAATAGAATTGTCATTCTTATTGTATTGACTGCATGCTTCAGATTTAGTTAATAACAAATATAATTCTGTTTTTCTTGACAACTCAAATGTTTTCTCCCATTAATCACTTTATTTGGGGTGAGGATCAACTGTGGTCTAATACGAATTCAGTGGTATTCACCTTTATTATTTCTTTCTATGGGATAAAGTTTTGTGATTAATTAAACTTTTATTTGGGGTAGAGACAGCGTCTCATTATATTGCCCAGGCTGGTCTTGAACTCCAAGGGTCAAATATTCTTTCAGTCTTGGCCTCCCAAAATGTTGGAATTACAGGTGTGAACCATCACGTTCAGCTGATTAATTAAAATTTATCATTAATGAACATCTTTTTAACTTGAGATATATTTTACTCCTATTATAATTTTAACACCACCCTACAGGTTATCAACATTTGAACTTTTGATCAATATTGAATTAAATTTCCACCTGAGCAATGGCCATATATATTCTGTCAATCATTAAGTATCCTTAAGAGGTCGTTAATGTTCAGTTCCAAACAAGAGCTTTGTACGGTCTTAAAATTACAAGAGACAACATTTAATTCATTTTAGTGCTCATATTTCAGAAAATAAACTGACAGGTTTTATTTCTGTAAATCTGTTAAGACTTCCAGACACTTCATAGTTGTTCGAACATTGTTGCATTCAATGCATAATCAGGTGTTGCTAAGCAGCACGCTGTAACTTTATTATTTTAGGTAGCATATAAACATATTTTGGTTACTTTAACCCATGATGGGTGTTTCTCTGATTTTTCCCTCATTTTTAGTTTCTCCTTTTTCTCTTTCCTCAACAGTATAGTAAAATAGTAAAGTAGAACCCTCAATTTTCCCTTATAAAATAGAATAATAATTTTATGTATCCTTCTGTGGGCTTTAAACATTTATTGTACTATATTCAATCTTTCAAATATTTGTTCTTTAAAAAGTACTAATAATTGAGTATATTAATTTGACTTCATATCATGGCTATATTTGGGGTATTTATTATTATTGTAAATGCATTGAGAAGTTGTAATCAAAGCAATATAATTTTTAACCAAATAAAATTATTTGGCTAAGGAAAGTCATGGAGTTTTATGTTTTGATTTATTAGTTTTAGGAAAATAACATATTTTCTAGATAGTTAAATTTATTTCAGTGTATGCATTTACAATACCCACACATAATAGACTTTAGAAGGTAAAAGATACAATATATTCTTAAAATTACCCACATTTATCTTTCATCTGACCTTCCTCTTTTCTTTCACCTAATAATATATTACCTACTAATAGAGGCTCTGTCCATGGTTTCTCATTTCCATGAAGTACACTTATGCCTTTCTAGTCCTGAGTCATCTCTGCTTTCTCCCATGAATGTATTGGAAAAAAAAAAGATAATAGTGGAAAATTCCTTTAAAAATACTCTTTTTAAAAATTTATTATATATGTGGTAAATTTGTTTAAAGTTTAATCTCAAAGAAGTAAACTTTTAATGGAGACTTTAAAATGATGGTATATAATTTATTTTAAGATAAAGTTATATTCTGATAATTGTGAATCAACTCTTCATTATGGCAGTGTATAATAAAGATGATTTGATTTTTCTATAGAGATATAATTATTTAGTGTTCTCTTTATTCCTAATGGTAGTCTAAAGAGAAAATTTCAAGTGATGTTTCTGCTATGACCAATAAACTCATAATATTAAAAGTTAATGATACATGTAATGCTGATAGACATCTTAGTATTTACTCTTGATAGAGAAAATAACCCAATTTCAGGTGCAAATATTAGACAAATTTTAAATGAGATTAAAGTCCCCAATTTTAAATGAAATATGTTCAAGCTTTTTATTGATGAAAAACTTACATAGATTGAAGTGCACAATTCATAGGTTGTACTACTTGATGTATGTCCAAAACCTGAACACATCTATGTAACAAGTCCCAAGATCAAAAAGCAAAAATTTATCACTGTTAAAGCTTTCTTCGTGCTTTCTCTCAGTCACTATCCATCATTGTTGGTCAGCACCCCATAAAAGATAACCACTATTTCTATTTCTGACACTAGATAACTTTATTTTGTTTACTTCCTAGATCTAAATTGTCTTCCCATGGAAACAGTTAGTTTTATAAGCGATAGTTACACTTTTTCTGACAATTAAATGTTATTTCTCATTGAATAGGTCCAAAATGGTACCCTTCTCGAGTTGGTCTGCAGCTAGAATGTGGTAAGCAGCATTTTTCACTGATGTGTTTATTTAATTTAGAATCCTTTTTCTATTTTCAAAAGCTGACATTCACTTATCACTTAGTAAATATATAAATATTAGTATTATTTAATTGATTCTCCCAACAAACTAGAGCTCCACTTTTATAAATGAATAATTTAGTCTCAAAGAAGTACTTTTTTACATATTCACTGTCCATGAGTTTTAGAAGCAGATTCTGAAACTAAAATATTTTTGTCTGTGAAGCTTTAACTGGTCACCTTCTCATTCTACTGCCCCACAACATATTTTTAAGGTTAATGCTTACTTTTTTTTCATTTTTTTTCTTTTTCTTTTTGCTGTTATAAAGCAGAATAAGTGATATAAGGAACAAAACTAATGAATTTGGAGAAGAAACGTTATACTCACTGTTAAACCTCAAGTTTCTCAGATTTTTAAACCCTATGATCTCAAGAAATTTATCAACAAATGCACTTAAAAATGGCTCCTACCAATAATTACTGCTACTGACACTACATTGATTTTATTTTAAAATTGGAATTTTACATTTTCATGAAAGCTGTGGGTAGCATGTACTTTTTTCAGGATAGAGTGCTGACTTAGTAAAAGCCTTTAATAGTAAATCTGTAGGAGATACCTCTTAAGGAATTTCAATCTCTCAATTTTTCATAAATGATGAGTTGATTTTTATTTTCTATTGCTTTTCCTAATATTTAGATTGTCCTTTCTCAGGTATTACATGCACTTAAAGACAAATGATTATTTTGTTGAGTCTCTCAAAACTGTTATGAGTGTTTTCATTGCTGTCTTAAACATGTAATCTTTCTCTGAGACCTGTGTGTTCAAAACAAACAACTATGCAAGATTTCTAGAGGCCACACTTTTTTGATTCTCTCAAATTTATTTTTGCTCCAATGTTCAAGACAAATTCCCAACTACCTAGAGTTTAAGAAAAAAACATTATTGCCTCATTCTTTTTTTTTTTTTTCTTTTTGCCTTCATAGGGCCTAGCACATTTCAGCATATAAATGCCTTTCAATACATGGATGTTGACATATACAAAATGAAATTGACTCTTACCCAAAGAAGCCTCAAAGAATGTCACACACAACATTGTCAAATGTAACTTCCATTTAAAGGACACTAAAAAAGACTGATACATTTCTGTTAGTTCAGTGTTCTGGTGAATATGACATATTCCTTTTCTCCCAAATTTATTTACCTGGTTGAGTGTACCAGGGTGGGACATGAGATGAGTAAAATGTAGTTGTCTACGTGTCCTTAAAAAGGAATGCAATAATGTATTTGAAAAAAAGAGTCAATTGATTTAGTGAAATATGGTGCAAAGAAATCAAAATCCAAAGCTCACTTGGATTGATTCAGATTTTTACATTTGATTGATTCTCTCATAGTTACTTGCCTACAGAGTCTTCTTTTATGTTGCAGAACTAAAAAAACACTTAAATCATTTTTAAAGTGTTAGAGTTCATATGTTTATAATGCATATGATGATTGGCACAGGCTAGTTGCTCCATCAATCTTAGTCATAACTATTAATATTAAGAAGAAAAAAAGACAATACAAAAAAAACAAGGTCTTAATATTTATACATGTTTGCTCACAAAATATGCTTACTAGAATCATGGATCTTCTATGAATATTAGAGACTTCTATAGTTTCCTCACACAAAAGAAATCTTTAAAACAGGAATAAAATAGCAAGCATTGTTTTTCATGGGTAAAATTTTAACCAGTTCTTCAGCTCTGTATCTCTGCTGAACTGTGCTATATTTAGCTGAACTTGGCGAGGTTCATGCATGCAGCTGCAGTGAGCTCCTGGGCTGTTAGGGAATGATTGGTCTACAATAACCACAACTTTCGTGAAATTCCCTTTGTTCTATGTGGTCTCTCACCTCTCAGCAAAATAGTTTGGACTTACTCACAAGCTGGGAGTAGAGGTATAAAAATGAGCAGAGATACTAAAGAATTGTTGAAGCCCAGGTTTGGAACTAGTAAATGATCATTTATCCCACAAGTCACTAGTTAGCCCATATTCGAGGAGTGGGAATATAAGGACAGCTCTCACTGAGAAGAACTATAAGGTCATACTGTATATGGTGTAGATATGGTGAAGAATTTCAGCTATTTTTACAATAAATCTGTCATATAATCTGGTAAGTAAAATGTTTTGTATCTTCCTATCTTTATTCATATGCTTTATAATGTCCTGGAAGGACTGGGTAAAATTTTTAATGTTTAAAATCATTGGATTTCTACATAGAAAATATAGAATTTTTTTCCATCACTGTTTCCAAGCAATACATCAAGCTCCATCCATATCCTTTATACAATAGTCTTGAGAAACCACTAGGTTTGTGGTTGGTTGTGTACCCCAGTTCCAGGCCCATACTTGGGAGGGACTATCGAAAGACTGGGTTGTGCTTGTGTTAATTTGGTCAGGAAATTCAGGGCCCTTAAGTGACTGAAGTATGATCTAGAAAAATACGTCATGGGATCTAGTTAGGCATGTCCTGTCCTCTTGGACCCACACATTCCTCTCCCTTTGATAAAGAACGTAATCATGGAAAGCCAAGTACAATGGTCCCTTTTTCTTGAGTCTGAGTGCTATGATTAATGATACATCTAGATTCTGTCAAGTCGTTTTTTCAAAATCTCATATTGATGGGACCACATTTTAAAAATAGAATGCTAATCTCTGTTCTTTGAAGTTGGCAAGGATGATAGAAGGGTAGAAACTAACCCCTTTTCTAAGTGTGCTAATAGATGTAATTGGAAATATATTTTCAGCACACTTTCAAGTGATACAAAGCCAGTTGAATTTTTTGTCCATATTAACATTTTCTTGTTCTTATACATAATTGTCATAATAGTACAGACAATTTTGATATCAAAGTCTTCACCTTGATCCATATTGCAAAAATTTTCTATCGCTATGTAACAAATTTGCACAGATTTAGCAATCTAAAAAACCTATCATGTATTAGATTGAAGCCATATTATGGCTTGATTCTCTGATTAGGATATTATAAGACTGGAATCAGAGTGTTGACTGTACTCAATTCTCATGTGAAGACTCTTGACAAAAAGCCACTTCCATCTTCTTTTGTGTTATTGGAAGAGTTTGTGTTGGAAATGCTTGTTCCCCGGTGCCACAAAGAAATAGCACTCGAACATAAATTTAATTCTTTCAGCAAGGCAATTTTTACTTTCTGCAGAAAGGGTGCTCATCGCAGGTGGAATAATGGCAAGAGCACCTTTTCGTATTTTATGTTTGTTTGTTTGTTTGGTCTTTGCAGTTGCATGAGAGAAGTTCCTGTGTTCTTGCTGGCTGTCACTTCCTAGAGACTACTGTCTTTTCTCAAAGGCCACCTGTATCCTTGACATTGACCTTCTCCATCTTCAAACCAGCAATAGCATAGTGAATCTTCCCAAATCACAGAATCTCTGAATTCCTCTCTCTCTGATTTCTTTTTTTTTTTTTTTTTTTTTTTTTTTTTTTTTTTTTTTTTTTGAGACGGAGTCTCGCTCTGTCGCCCAGGCTGGAGCGCAGTGGCCGGATCTCAGCTCACTGCAAGCTCCGCCTCCCGGGTTTACGCCATTCTCCCGCCTCAGCCTCCCGAGTAGCTGGGACTACAGGCGCCGCCACCTCGCCCGGCTAGTTTTTTGTAATTTTTAGTAGAGACGGGGTTTCACCGTGTTAGCCAGGATGGTCTCGATCTCCTGACCTCGTGATCCGCCCGTCTCGGCCTCCCAAAGTGCTGGGATTACAGGCTTGAGCCACCGCGCCCGGCCCTCTCTCTCTGATTTCTGCACACAGATTGTAAAAATGCATGCAATAAATCAGGACTACCTAGATAATCTCATTTTTAAAAGCCATGCAATATAATTTAATCAACAGAGTAACAGCCTATCATATGCAGAATTTCAGGGATTATACAGGGACCAGAAATCCTGAGAATTATCTAAGAAATTTGCCTACCACACATGTGTTCTTAGGCAAACACAGGACTACGTTCACATTCTCAAAGCAATACAAAATTATCTTTATATGTAATTACATATATATATATGTATTTTACAAATAGTAATCAATTTACATGAAATTTCTAAAATATAACTATGAAATGGTTTTCAATAAAGCACCCAAAGAACCATATACATTAATATGACCACCTAAATTATCTGGCTGTTAAAAGTGGATTTATCAAATTTCTGCCTTCAAATGTAACATACAATAATTGTATATTTTCCTTTCCTTTTAAAGGTCCTTTAATTATAAATATAAGTAAATATCTTGGATTCTGAAAGATCATCTAATGGTAGATGCAAATTAGCATTTTCTTATTTATTTCAAAAATAGAGACTGAAATGATGCCTTTTAATGATGTAGATAATATAAATCACAAATAACATATGTTAAGTGTAACAATAATAATAATAACAATAATAGGATTATATTTGAGAGATTAATCCATTTTGGTATATGAGCTCTAGTCTACTCACTTTTCTTCCTGCTTAGTATACATTCTTTAAATAAAACAAAATATATTTATCTCTTATCTTATTAAATAATACATAAGTTTTTTTTCAAATATTTTCTTATAAATAGTGCTTAAAAAGATATTTTTGTACTATCTTTCCAAATACACATTCCAGACTTGTCTGGTGGTTATTTTTAAGAATGCAATCAATTATGTTTATTTTACATCTATCTTACGAGTAGCTCCTTTCAGTAATCTTTGCTATATCTTTGTCTTACTATGTCTAAAGCCTGTAATACCAGAAACCTTAGTGTGTTTTCGTTCCTTTCTTTCCAGCTTCATCCATGTCCCTACAAAGGACATGAACTCATTCCTTTCTTTCCATGCTGAATATACAAACAATTTCATCAAGCCCCATGGTTTTAAATGTTAATGACTTTCAAATTCACACTTCTACCCTGCTGTCTATTTGCTGATTCTTTCTTGAATGTCTAAAAGATACCACACACTTAAAATACCTTAAGGACTCTTAATTTTTACTCTCATATCTTGCTTTTGCTGTAGTCTTCTTCATGTCAGTTAATGACCATTACAATGCACTTAAGTACTCGGGCCAAAAATCTACCTGTCTTTACCTCACTGAATCCTCTCCTCTCAATCAGTTTATTAAGAAGTTGAATCCAGACTATGTTCAAAATATATTTACAATTGATACATTTTAACATTTTCACCAATACCACCTTAATCTCAACAAAAGATCAGCTCCAACTGGATTAATGTAAATGTCTCCTAAATAATCACCTCGCTTCCCTTCTGTCTACTTTTCACATAGCATCCAGAATATATTTTAAAAAGATAAATTATGCCATTCTCCTGGTGCTTTGAAGGGACCATTCATCTATCCACCACTAATTTATACTATTATAAAATCATTTAGAAATTAGTTTAGATGTCGTTGTACTAACACTCAAAATTATGCTTTTTGTTGTTTTGTTTTGTTTTCATTTTGAGGCAGGGTCTCACTTTGTCACCCAGACCCGAGTACAGTGAAGCTACCACAGTTCACTGCAGTCTTGACCTCCTTGGCTCAAGCAATCCTCCCACCTCAGTCGCCTGAATTGCTGGGTCTACAGGCACACAGCACCAAGGCTGGCTAATTGTTTTCTTTTTTTTTTTGTAGAGACAGGATTTCGCCATGTCACCAAGATGGCTGGAACTCCTGAGCTCAAGCGATCTGCTCACCTCAGCTCGACAAAATGTTGAGATTACAGATGGGAGCCTTCACACCCATCCTAAAATTATACTTTAAAAAAAATATCCTGCATGTTATTTGTTTAGGTCCTAATATGACGTGTTCTCAGAAATAATAAGATAGTAACTAATGGTAGTCTAAATTTTGGTTAGATGATATTGGGAAACCACTGTGCATTTGATAAGTTGCTAGATATATGTTATAAAATGGTATTGTTCACATTTTGTTTTACTTTGAAGATTTCTTTTACATTGTAATTTCCCTATTAAATTAATTGCTAATGTTTACTGATTTTACATTAAGAAATTATTTATCATTATGCTAAGAAATTGTATTAAAATAACATTTTCTTGTTGTTTTTATTTTAGGCGGGCCTTTTTTGAAGGACTACATTACCATTCAAAGTATTGCATCTTCCTCCATTGTCACGCTGTATGCTACAGATCTAGGTCAACAAGTCAGTTGGACCACAGTAAGTGTCAATGTGAAATGTAATATGCATGCCTCACATTTTGATCTAAATAATTCATTGACAGACTATTTCTATCAAATAAATTCATAGCAAAACAAAATGTACTGAATGGTATTTTTAATTTTCTATTCTTACTATGACCAGTGGCTAAAGGTCTACTCAAGTATTGGAGCAATAGTAAACCACAGTTTTGAAAAACAAAGATGAATTCTGTTTTGTTGTTGTTGTTGTTGTTGTTTTTAAGTGTCAATCTACTCTATGACTGGGAGCTTCAACTTTGTTACCAAAATACCAGGGGTTCGGTCTAGGTCCTGCTGCTAACTGCACAGAAAGCCAATGACAGTGATGACAAGTATTGCCAAGGAAGAAGGCTTAATTTGGATGCTGCAACAGAGGAGATAGGAGCTGTCTCAAATCCATCTGCCTGACTAAAACTAGGGATTTATATAGCAGGGAATAAATGTAACAATGTGTAAGAAAACAGGTACTAGGGAGGGACAAGGAGGCATCTGGTGGGGTGATGTGATGAGCTTCAGTTCTTTGATACTCTTTTGAGAGGGCTGAAGGTTCTTTCCTGAGGAATGAACTTAGGTAGAACAGATACAGGTTTCAAACTTTAACAGTAATAAGGGTCAATTTCTACATTTATCCAAAAATAACTGTCTATGGGACTATTGGGCTGGTTTCATCTGCTCTGCCTATGCTTTGTTATTTACGTGGTATCTCTTTACCTTTTTCTTCTAGTAGTCTAGGGACATCACAGACTCTTTTGACACTGGAGAGAAGAGTATAGAATATACAGTTTAAAAGGAGGTTCTCAGGCAGAGAAACAAACTTTTGGCAACTGACCGTGAAAAAGTAAACTTCTTTCAGCCTGTGAAAATGTTCTTTTGGCTGTTTTTGGAGGAAAATAGCAGGTGTTAAAATTGTGGTATTTGAAAATGGTATTAGAAGAATGAGGACTACATTGAAAAGACATGAAGGGTTAAGAGGCAGTGAAAATACTTGGTACTAGTGCACAGTATTGAAACACTCATGGGTAATAGAATAAATCAATGGAATAGCTTCAACAGCAAAAGGAAACGTTAATATGATATTTAGTAAC
Source organism: Trachypithecus francoisi (assembly GCF_009764315.1). Taxonomy (NCBI): domain Eukaryota; kingdom Metazoa; phylum Chordata; class Mammalia; order Primates; family Cercopithecidae; genus Trachypithecus; species Trachypithecus francoisi. The sequence goes on from NW_022681454.1 coordinate 68,603,866, forward strand.
AGAGGCAGTGAGAGAATAATAAATAGTTTTGATATACAAAGAATAATGAGCTCCTTTTCTTTCAATTACATTAAACTTCTGTTATTTGTATTATTTAAACTATGAAAGGTTTTCTTTGCGGTTACATTCCACTCCACATTTGTGATTACCTTTAATATTTTTCTATTCAAAATGGCTTTTATTTTTGTCACAATTAACAATTGACATTACCATTCATAGTGATTTGAGCTGTTTCTTTACAATTAAACAACCAATTTTTGTAAGTATTACGAAGGTATGACAATTTTATTTTATTTTATTTTATTTTATTTTATTTTATTTTATTTTTTTTTTTTTTTGAGACGGAGTCTCGCTCTGTCACCCAAGCTGGAGTGCAGTGGCCGGATCTCAGCTCACTGCAAGCTCTGCCTCCCGGGTTCACACCATTCTCCTGCCTCAGCCTCCCGAGTAGCTGGGACTACAGGCGCCCGCCACCTTGGCCAGCTAGTTTTTTGTATTTTTTTTTTTTAGTAGAGATGGGGTTTCACAGTGTTAGCCAGGATGGTCTCGATCTCCTGACCTCGTGATCCGCCCGTCTCGGCCTCCTAAAGTGCTGGGGCTACAGGCTTGAGTCACCGCGCCCGGCCAGTACGACAATTTATGCATTAATATTTAATTGTTAATTTTAATCTAGCACAAATTTAATTTTAAATTTATTAATTAAAATATTGCTACATCTGTTAATATTTTCTAACAATCTTTCCTTTTAAGATATATTTTCTGTGTAATTCATTAGTTCTATTTTATGTTTTCACTAAATAGTTGATTTATTTTCCAAAGTATATTGAACTTTTGAGTACTAATTTGTACCACTAAAGATTGAGTTTAGAATCTTATGAATTCTTGTGAAGCATATTTTAATGTTTAGAAAACAACCTATAGAAGATGCATGAATTTGCAAATAAAGTTTTAATACTGTACTTAAATGTGATGTCTACAGACTTTTGCTTAAAGAGATTTTAGAAAAGAGTGTTTGGTCTTCAAAGGTTAAAATATTCACAGGGTCTTTGTCCACATTTATGATGAAAAGGGAGCTCTGTTTACAGAAATTGTGTCAGGGTGAGCAGCATTAAACCATTAAATCATTAGAAATTTCAGCTCCATCACTTGCATAAGCACTGAGAAGAAAACACACTAAAGGGGAATTATTTGGCAATTGTACTAGAAAATTATAGTTTATTTGAGAGGAAAATCATCTATGTGACAAAGAGAACTCTGCAAATAAGCTAGATATTTTTAAATCAACCCCTTGGATCACACATTCTTTCGCTCCAAATAAGTCAGTTCTATTAAATGCTAAAAATATACACATTACATTGCAATTACACCCATTTTGTATCCAGTAAACTATACAACAAAAGTAATGTTTTACCACATATGACTTTCTTGTACATTGAAAAATAGGAAAATCTGTTCCTATAATAAGACATTTCATAGATTTTTGGGGAAATAATCTATTTAATTTAACAAGGTTAAAATTAAGATGTTAATATTTTTCTCCAACTAACAGTGTGTTACAAAATATTGAGAAAAATCCTGCCTCATTTAACTTACTAAAAACCTTCGGATAAAGGATTAATATGAAAATATAACAATTCTAATTATATGAATAGTGTTGATTAATTAAAGTTATGCAGTTTTCATCATTTTTGTATTAATTCATGTGTGTATGTGTTAACGTGTAATTCTATGCAATTTATCCCTTAAATTCATGTATCTAACACCAATGTCAAGATAGAGAATTGCTTCATCCTTAAGAAGGAACGTCTTCCTGTTATCTTTGCATACTTACATATACTTTTTCCTATCCTGGAGTAACCACTGACATGTTCTTCATCTCCCTATTTTTGTCATGTGGAGAATGCTCTATGAAATGATTTAAACACTATTTTGAGATTGATGTTTAGTTTTCTGTAAGCATAATGTCTTTGAAATCCATCCTGATTTTTGTTTATATCAAAAATTGGTTCCTTTACATTGGTGAGTAGTATTCAGTTATATGGATGGAATGGACTTTGTTTAACCATTTACTCTTTGAATTACATTTGGGTGTTTTTTAGTATTTTGCTATTACAAATAAACCTACAATGAATATTAGAGGTATTTGTATGAACTTTTTAAAAAATTTATCTGGGACACAGTGTTGAGTTTTGAGAATTCTTCATATAATTTAGAAACGAGTCCTTGTATATGTGGTTTGGAAATATTTTCTCTCATTCTTTAACTTGTCTTTTCATCATCTTAACAGAACTTTTCACTGAAAGAATTGTTTTCAATTTTAATGGAGTCTAATTTATCAAGGTTTTCTTTTAAAGATTATGCTTTTGCTTTCATACATACGAATCCTTCAACTTAATTCCATGTCCTGGAGTATCTCTCCTGTGTTTTCTTTTTTTTTTTTTTTTTTTTTGATGCGGAGTCTCGCTCTGTCGCCCGGACTGGAGTGCAGTGGCCGGATCTCAGCTCACTGCAAGCTCCGCCTCCCGGGTTTCCGCCATTCTCCTGCCTCAGCCTCCCGAGTAGCTGGGACTACAGGCGCCCGCCACCTCGCCCGGCTAGTTTTTGTATTTTTAGTAGAGACGGGGTTTCACCGTATTAGCCAGGATGGTCTCGATCTCCTGACCTCGTGATCCGCCCGTCTCGGCCTCCCAAAGTGCTGGGATTACAGGCTTGAGCCACCGCACCCGGCCTCTCCTGTGTTTTCTTATGAGTTTACTAGTTTTATGTTTTACACTTTAATGATAGTCTATTTGTATTGTATATTCCACATTTTTAATCTCTAAATCTAATTTTCTTCAATTTGTCTTATGTGTTCTATAACCCTTTTTTCTCTTTTTTTCTCACCTTATTTTGAATTAATTGTCATGCTCTCTTTTCTATTATCTTTGTGTTATTTTGGTATTTATATCTTCTATTTTCCTAATTCTAGGGGTTACCAAAGATATTACAGAGTGTACCCTTGAGATATTAAATGCTAATATACGTTTTTACATTTGATTTTACTAATGTAAAAATGCTTCATAAATATTGACTATAAAGTTGAATGACTTTATATTTGAGCTCCTCCTGACTCATTTTTCATGCTTTTGTTATAATATAATTTTCTATATATGTTAAATGCAAACACATTACTAACATTTTATCTAACAAATACCTTATCCTTTAGACTTATCCTTTTTGCTGAAATTTAGTTATTTCTTCTAATGCTGAGCCTACATCTGGTATCCTTCTCCCTGAAGAACATCTTTAGTGTTTTATTGTAGTTCTGTCATTGATGAATTATCTCCATTTTTGTTTGTCTTAATATGTCCTTATTAACTTTCATCGTTAAAGAACATTTTTACATAAAAATAAGTTTACTTTGGCAGTTCTCTTTTCTTAACTTGGCAATATTTTATTGTTTTAATTTCTGAATTCCATTGTTTCTGTTGAAAAGTCAACTTTATTCCTTTGAAAGTAATGTGTCTTTTCTAAACAATTCTTGTTTAGTTTTATTATCAGCAATTTGACTATGATATACACAATTAAAATTATATTTTTATTTATCTTGCAATAATTTTATCTAAGTTGGTGGTTTAGTGTATTCATGCGCACAAACATACATGCATATAATTTGAAAAATTAGCTACTGTTTTCTATGCAAGTATTGCTTGTCCATTATTCTATTTAAATTCTTTTTTAAATTTTATATTACATTTCAATATTTTTCTTTTCAAAGATTTTACATACGTGAAAATCTCAACCTTATCTTTCATTTATTTTAACACATAAAAGATAGTTTTTGTTAAAGTTTGTGTCTGATATTCCTGTTGTGTGTATCTTCAATTTGTTTTTTTTTTTTTTTTTTTTTTGCTATTTCTCTTGGTTTTGCACACAGTCTGTTTAGTCTTTGTATACCTGCATATTTCTAAATGCAGAAAATGTATGTGAAAAAATTTAATTATAACTGACATCTAGGATGACTTTTATCTTCTTTCAAAGATAAGTTACCATCTTCCAAATGAATGAATTGCATTATTGGATCCAAGTCATCTTGATCCAATCAATAATTGAAATGATTTTAGGATGAGTTTTAGAATCTGTGGAGACAGTTTTACGAGGCCACCTTCATCCTTTGGAGATGATGAACAACTGTTTTTGTTTTTTCATTCTCAGACCCCATCAAAAATCTGTTCTTTTTATTAGGCTTATATGAGGCTTCATATGCAAGATTCAATCTCCTCTCTGGATCCCCCATTTCAAAATACTTGACCTTCTAATTCCTCAGTGATATTAAATCTCTGAAGACTGAAAAAAAATTTTTAAAAGATTTTGATCAGTTTTTCTCACTACACTCATTAGTATTTTGTGTTTGAATTATCTAGAATAGAAATCTACAATATATGTTATTTATTTGACAAACCACAAAAAAACATGATCTTTATCTGGCATGATACTAATTTCAACAGTATTCATTAAGTACAAAGTGTTATTGTTGTATTACAACTCATAAATGCTTCCAAAACTTTATGTAACATCCTTATCTTCAGGAGATTAAGGTTAAAACTACTTTATTTTGTTTTCAACAATTCTGAAATATACATTTTTTAACTGCCTATAGCAATTTTAGAAAAGGTGATAGTAAATCCAAAAATGCCCTAATAATGATAGCACTATTTTTTTTCCAAGATAAAATGAAATGCATTAAGCATAGTTTAAGCACATCTAACCAATTCACAATTGCAGCCTCGTTTTTTTAAAGCAGAATATTACCTTTTTCAATTTACACATATATCACATTGAAGATTCCACTGAGGTTTCAAAGACTCCCAGTTTCCTTGCTTGCATAGTACAAATAATGAATTTTGTATTCAAAACAAAAGATTAGTTTAACACAGTTAACTTTTTGAAAGAGAAAATATAAACAGGATTTGATAACGGAAATAAATTGAAATTTCAATGTAGTGTTTATCTTCAAAATAAGAAAAAGGTATATCTGCCTCTTAAGAATATAGAATCTTCAGTAGAATTTTGTATTATCGGGGAGTTTCTAGTCTTTGTAAGTTCTTGTGATGTACATGGTCTGTTTATGCCTGCTTATCTGTTTATTTGATTGTATTTGGTTTTGATTTTGTTTTACTTCCCCTTATTTAGTAGAAAAGACCAGTTCCATTTTCAGAAGACCATATTAATATTTGTCTGTCTAGCCCTCGTTTTCCTCATCTTGAACTATTTTCTGATTACTTTCTAAGATTAATAAATCATCTTTTCTCCTTTCTTCTATTTGCACTGAAATTTTTTTTTTAAATGCATTGTCCAAAATTTACGTATCATTCTCTAGTGCTTTCAGGACATATTATTCATAACCCTCCATATTGTAGCAGAAAAATATTCTTTATAAAATATTAAGTCTTCTAAAACACATTTTATATACTAGTTGGCTCTCCTGAATTATTTTTGAGGGATGATTGAGATAAGATTATGGTTTAATTTCCTCTCATCCAAAGAAACTTCAGATCTGTGTTAGCACTTTTATTAAGTTAATAAAGAGTGATACTTGGTCCATGTTAACTATCGTTCACAACATTTTATATTCCTGATATATTCTTAGAGAATTTGCTCAAATTTGACTTCACTAGATCAATTGCTGTTGAAATAATTATTTTTAAATTTTTATTGTACTAAAACAATTACTCTCTTCATTATTCCAGAATTTTGGCATTCTATCATTACACATTCACAAGTGGCAAACATTTTCTTTATATCTGAATAATGAGGCATTTTGTAAGCCATAAATTACTACAGTCTCTCCTATCAGATTGCTTTTTATAATGAATTGATCAGAAGTTGCATTATTTTTACTTCTCTCACACAAATCTTTCTTGGCACATGAGAAAATATATATATTTCTAAAAGGCAGAATTGTGACTGAAGAAACCTCCACATGTAAATTATTATTCATGTATTTGTGTGTAATTACATATATATATATAACCTTTAAATAATTACACACATATATGTATGTGAATATATATGAAACCATGGATATATATTATTCATTCCAACAATCTTCTCAACAGAGATGTGAACATGATTTCTAACCAATGTGCACAGCTAACTGCATTTTTGAGTAAAAGTGCAGATTTAAATTTTTTCTTAAAAAAGTGGTAGCAGATGAAGACAAAATAGTTAATGGCAGTCAAATTTATTATTGTTAAGTTGTATTTTTTTTTCTCTTTGAACACTCCAAAGTAAATTACTTTGCCTACTCTGTCTAAATACTTCAGAGGAAATTTAACATGATTTTAGCACTAAAAAATCAAACATTTACCAAATTTAGACCAGTTAGCCGATTAATATTTTGTAATCATTTGGTCTTGTTTTCAATTACCTTTCCCAATATTGTTAGTGTCTCTCTATAGTACAAATAAAGTTACCCCCACTCAGCTCAAGCACTCAAAGGTTAATTCTTTTAACCACACAACTAGACTAATTAGAATTAAAGTATAAAATTTCTAATAGAGAAGACTGAATTGTTTCCATTCGAAGTAGAGTCAAATCAATGGATTCAAGCTGACAGGCCCATGGAGGGTAAGATAGGGAAGAAAAGAAAGAGAAAAAGAAAAAGAAAAAAGATACTCTAGCTCGTTCAATTTATTGACAGGGACAGTTTATACAGAAGATTAAGTGTGTATTGGACTGGGAAATACACAGAAAAATACATTAATAATGGTTTGCTTATTAAAATAAAATCTCCTTTTTACTATATCTGAAGAAATAAACCAGTTTATTAGGTTCAATATTTATCTTTATACTTAATTAACTATGCATATATTAGGCTTTCTCCCCCTGGTTCTTCCAAGGAAGTCGTTATTTGCAATATCACTAATCAGGTTAAAAAATAACTCACCTATTTCACTAATTAAATGAACCTTAAAAACATCTATTTTTTATTGTTTAATCTAAATCATGTTTTATTTTCAGGTATTTTTGGCTGAATACACAGGACCTCTGCTAATATACCTCCTCTTTTATTTGAGGATCCCATGTATATATGATGGAAAAGAGAGTGCTAGAAGATTACGCCACCCAGTGGTACAGTAAGTGATACACGCACCCATATAACATACACGTTAAGGAGGCGATGAACTAGTAAGCAGGTAAAATATTACTAAAGATTGTTAGTAAATGCGATTAAAGTGGATACAATTTTATGGAAATATATTTTACATAACCACAAATAGTGTATGTACAGCAGATTCCAAATTTGTAAACTAGAAACTATTAGATATACCTTAAAATAGAGGTACTTTGTGTTAATAATGATCACAGCTGTCAAGAGAAATTGGGAAATTCAGAAATATAATTAAAAGAAGTTTACAGTTATAAAATCGAGACACCATGCATAGGATATAAAATATAAATGCTTCCCTAAAAATACATTTATTTATTTGGCAATGTTGCATAGGAAAGAAATAATGACCTAACTAATGGACAGGAAGAAAAAAGTTTACAAGTTACTTTTTATTTATTTTATTTTATTTTATTATTAATATTATTTTTTGAGATGGAGTTTCGCTCTGTCACCCAGGCTGGAGTGCAGTGGCGTGATCTCGGCTTACTGCAAGCTCCGCATCCCGGGTTCACGCCATTCTCCTGCCTCAACCTCCAGAGTAGCTGGGACTAGAGGCGCCCACCACTACGCCCGGCTATTTTTTTTTTTTTTTCTTTCTTTCTTTTTTTTTTTTTTTTTTTTTTTGTATTTTCAGTAGAGACGGGGTTTCACCGTGTTAGCCAGACGTGTATGGATCCCCTGATCTCGTGATCCGTCCGCCTCCGCCTCCCAAAGTGCTGGGATTACAGGCATGAGCCACCACTCCCGGCCACAAGTTACTTTTTATAAGTCAAAATCCAAAATTAAATATCATTTTGAAGTATGACCAAAAAAGAGTAAGGCAATAAACAAAATATTCTATATAATTGTGGTGTTTAGCATATTGTGAAAATAATCTCTCACTCTGTAAGAAATACATGCCAAATTAAACCGAAAGAGAATATTTATTCAAGATGCCATAGTAGGATGTGGGAAGGGAAATTTGTTGGGGAAAAAAATAAATAAATAAAGACCTGAACAAATTTTATGCATTAAATAAACTCCAAGTGAATTAAGAAGCAAATTGTAAGTATTTAGATCATATGGATGCTAAAAGATAGTGAACTAATTTCATCCTAACTTTCTTACTTCAAATCAAGTTTTGCCTACCTTTAATTACAGTACTTCAGCCACACTGACCTCCTTTCTTGTGCTGATTGGCTACTGTGTTAGTTCGTTCTCATGTTGCTATGAAGAAATACCCAAGATTGAGTAATGTATAAAGAAAAAAAAAAAAAAAGATTTAATTGACTCACAGTTCTGCAAGGCTGGGGAGGCCTCAAGAAACTTACAATTATAGCGGAAGGTACCTCTTCACATTTTAAGTGAGAGGAATGAACAATTATTTATAAAAGAGACCATGTATAAGATGGTCTCTTAGTATCATTCTCAAAGGAATTGACTCATATTTGCCATTTATTATTATTATTTTTTTGAGACAGGGTCTTGCTCTGTAGCCCAGGCTAGAGTGTAGTGGCTCAATTATGGCTCACTGCAGCCTCACTCTTCAGGGTTCAAGCCATCTTCCCACCTCAGCCCCCTAAGTAACTGAGACTATAAGTGTACACCGTCACAACCAGCTAATGTTTAAAAAAAAAAAAGTTTTAGAGATGAAGTCTCATTATGTTGCCCAGGCTGTTCTTGAACTCCTGGGCTCAAGAGATCCTCCAGACTCAGTCTCCCAAAGTGCTGGGATTATAGGCATGCACCACTGCACCAGCCGTACTATTCTTAAACACAAATACAGCATACTTGGTAGTATCTCAGTGATGAGTGTATTTGTGCCACATTGTTCCCAAATAACAAATATGCAAAGTTTATATAAAGTAATTCCACAGCAGATACACAAACTGCTTTTGAAATTTACATATCTAGCAGGGATTTAGAAAATAACCACAGGGCTTCTGTCACCTAATTTTCGGGATGATGATGTTTTAAGATGAATTCTTAAATGCCACGTCCAGTTGAAACACATTAAAATGTTGTCTCCAAAATTGCTTTGAATCATATTATAATGTCAAAAGAATTTTCTGCTAAGTTCATATAGAAGACAGATTTCTATATGTGACCCAACCACCACAAAGTTCTTCAGATCTCTTAGAAACCTCCACACACTGGAACTAAAGGCATATCTCCTGTAGGAACTGTGTCCGCATGAAGTATCTTATGAACCTGTTACCTGAACATTTCTTTGTCTTCTTCAACAGAAACAGAAACCTGGTGTAGTGCTATGCCTCCCTTGCTGTTTGTAAAGTTGAAGCTGTGCTTTTCTGTGTTGTGCCCTCACATCCTGAACCTTACTTGATTTAAAATAAATAAGATATTATCAATATTTTGGTTTGGAAAAAGAATTGGATTCACACCTATTTATGGTTTCACAGTTAATTTAGCAATCAGCAGAAAATAATCAGTGTTTGGAAGTTAAACATAATTAAATAGAGTAATAATATTTTGAAAGAAAATCAAACTTAGTGCATCACCATGCAGTGATGTGCATGGTGGCATATATATAAACTAAGTTTCTAGCTGTACATTCTATGGTGTTTCTATGCTCTCATGGTATAGTGTAATATAAGTGAATGTACTAACTTAGACAGATCATAGCTTGAACCAAAATTTCTCACTGAGGGCTCTGCTACATTGCTGCTTTTTTATAAAACAAAACAAAACAAAATTATTCAAGGGTTTTTCTAACTACTTCTACAAAAGAACAATAAAATGAGGAGAGAGAATAATTTCCTTACCTACTCTGTGTACTCATACTCACAAGGCAGCTTCTTGTATCTGGACTTTTGCTTTTGTTTGTCTGACTTCCTAGAAAACTCTTTCCCCAGATATTCACATTCCTTGCTCTGTCACCTTTTTCAGAATTTGTCTACCATTATACTTATAGGTATCACCACCACATAAAACATTTATGTTACGTAATAGGTGCAAACTTTTGTTTTTATTAATTTACGAATAACGAGAAATTTGCTACTGACTTAGCCAGGTTAGTGTTTATTATTTGTTTTTCCTAGATACACCCTACTCATACCAGAAATCGTTTCCACTAAAATCAACTCCCAATTTATAAATAAATTCAATGTCTGATTTTATTATTATATAGAGTAAATGATATGCTGATTTTTATGCTCAATCTTTACTGGTTAAAGTATGTCATCAGTTGGGTGTGGTGTCTCATGCCTGTAATCCCAGCCCGTTGGGAGCCCCAGGCATGTTGATTACTTGAGCCCAGGAGTTTGAGACTAGCCTGGGCAATAAGGTTTAACCCGTTCCTACAAAAAAATACAAAAAAATTAGCCAAGCATGGTGGCATGGGCCTATAGTCTAGTTACTTAGGAAGCTGAGGTGGGAGGATTGCTGGAGCCTGAGAGTTTAAGCCATGATCATGCCACTGCACTACAGCCTGGACAACAGAGCAAGATCCTGTTTCTAAAAACAAAAACAAACAACACACAAAAAGTATGTCATCTTTCATCCGTATTGATTTCTTTAACAGCAACCAAAGTTTTGAGATTTCACATTTTTATGTATAACAAAATAGGTGCAAATCTTAATGAAAAATACATTCTTTATAGTACATTCAGAAAAATACACCACTGTAAATCAGTCACATTTTACATTTACTTTTAAGATAATAATTATATAAAAATGATAAGAAGAAGTGGTAACTTAGAGTACAACACAAACAAACACACAAAGAGACAAAATATTACAATATTAGGTAGGAAAAAAATACAAAAAGAAAGCACAAAGCTGCATTATTACTGCACAGAAAATGCAATTTAAACTTTCTCAATCTTAGTACTTGCTAAAGGACAACCAAACAATTAAAAAGTTATTCTGAATATTATAAAATGTCAAATGCATTCCAAGTAGGCTTTGGATATTTTTAAAACTTGTAAATTGTCTGTGTCAGTTGCGGCAGTTTGATATGAACATATTTGCAATTATTATATTTATACCTACTCCTGGGACAGGTGTGAACATTACAGTTTATGACTGGTATAAAATATTTCTAGTGTCATCAGAAGTGAATTTATGGAGACTCTTGTAACAGCTATTTTTATTACTAAATTTAGAACATTTTGGAAATCAAATATTAAAGCAAGCATTTGTGGTTTAGCTACCAGAAACAATGTTTTCTAATAGCTAGAATATTAAATGAAAAAAAAATAAAATGTATCATGCATGAGACAAGCCAGAATTTCAAAAGGAATTTCATGTTTATGTTTTATTTTTTTTCCAGCTTGGCTTGCTTCTGTCATTGTATACACTACATCCGATACCTTTTGGAAACCTTATTTGTTCACAAAGTTTCTGCAGGACACACACCTTTGAAAAATTTGATAACGGTAAGGATGCTTTATATTTTTAATAATGATTGAGACATTTTATATGTTGGATCCTTTGCAAAATATTTAATTATTGTTTCCCTCCAAAACTTAGATTTTCATGTTTAATTGTATAAGCATGTCTTAAACATTCTTTTCCTAAAATGCCATTTTTTATGATATATTTAATTCTAACTAAACACTATAGAAAGATTTGTCATTACCTCATATTACAAGATAAAATAGATACTCCTAGGAATCTTTTAATTTTGATAATGCTAAACATTGAATTCAGATTCTTTGAGTGCCACTTGAAGTGAAGAATATCATATATGAATGTTCCTACAAATATACATCTGTGTGGGATTAAAATGATGATACTATATTCCATTATTGTGACAGTTGTCAATATGATGCTAGTGTCTTTACTCTTCTAGAAATTGTGAATGCAACTGTTATCAACTATCAAATAACTACCAAAACATGAGAAAAAATGTAAAATATTGACATGGAAAAGTACATTAGACAACATGTTGAAACTCAATTTTCAATTTAAGTTAAATTTTGTTTCTTAATTTAAAATCTATTTTCCAAAAAAGGTTTGTCTGTACAGAAAAACTTCATAGTTTTTGTCAAATATCTGCTTTGTAATATTGCAATAGAAGAGCCATTCTATTATTATCGTTGCAATAAAGCAGTAAACTCTGAAATTCTGAGACCTCAGAAGTCATTTAGACCTGCTTTTTTTTTTATAGAAAATAGTACAATTAATCACATCAGTTCAAGATCACCATTATAGACTACAACTCCTAAATCTGAGTCATTTCCATTCCAGTCAATCAACATGTGTTACTACCAATTATCAAATAATTTATTTTTTAAATGGACTAATTGTTGGAAAAATTTTAGTGTATCTTATGCAATAGATAATTTGTTTTATTTTTAGTAATTCATTTATATTTACTACTTGCTAGACAAAATAATTCTCATCAAATTTTTCTAAAATATTCTGTTAACTTGACATATATCACAAATATCCATTAATATTAGTACAAGTGGAGCAAAGAGATGCATTTTCTTAGTGATATCAAAATAGTATTTGTAAAATGCTACTATTACTATCTCCTTATGCCTTAGTTTAGTGAGGTCCAAGTTCTTGTCTCACAACCAAGGAGAATAAGACACATGGTCACCAGACAGTGGGTAGGGCAGAGTAGGATTTATTAAACAACAGAAAAGCTCTCAGCAGCTAGAGGGTACCTGAAGAGGGTTGCCAGAAATGGGCTGAATTCTGGGTCTTTTATGTGGCAAAGACAAGGAAGTCTTCTGTGGCTAACACCCTAAGAGGAGGGTTAAATTTCCCCCTGGGGTTGTTGCATCGGCATGTGCCTGGGGTTGGCCATAGATACTCCATCTTGGCTATTACCCATGAGTGCCATTGAAAACCTGCAGGGGGGGAAGGTTAAGCCACAATGCTAATGGCACTATGAGTTCAGGATCAAGATCAATTTAGTATGCATCTTGGTTCTTGTCTGCACCTGCACGGGTGCACCTGCACGGGTGCACCTGCGCTGGAGAGTTTATTCTGAGTAAGCATCTTGGTATAAGGGGAAGTTCTTAACCACATTTCCTCCTGCCAGCTACATAACATGGGTGGTACAGGTGTGTTCTTGTAGGCATTGTCCCTCTTGCAAGACCCTCCATCTCTATCTGCCAAATCAGCCTCCTCTCTCATTCCCCACTCTGGAGTGTTAACCCTAACTACCATTAGGAGGAACAGGGAGATAATTGTTCTGGCTGTTTCAGGTTGTGAGAGGGTGTTGTTCAAGAAAGGCAGAGGGATTCTCATAAGGTCCTAATTCTAGTCTTTGGTAAGCCCTCCAGTATGCACATTTGAAAGTGCTTATTCTTCCATTCTCTCATATTATCATTAGGATCCTATTTAGGGTCCTTCAATGGTATTGCTGTCTTTCCAACTGGTTAAGACCTTCCCCTGTCTCTGGTATTATATGAGTACAAAGCTCATATACAAATTTCTTTACTGCTTGTGAGGCTTCCTTTTTCTCAGCAGTCATCAGAGTTTGATTTAAGAGTAACATATCATCGCTTAAGAACAGTTTAAATACCTGAGTTAAATTTTGGAAGGCCTCTATAAATGAGTGATGTTGGGACTTGCCCAGAGTGAGCATTAGGGTCTGAGGGTAAAAGGAGTCCCAGTGATCCAGGTTGCTATTAAGGGGAGTGCAGGTTGAAGATGGATTGTTACACTTATGGAAAGAGAGGGGAGAAAAGGCATCCCTTAGTCTGTCTTCCACTTTTAGGGTGAACTTGGAGGGGGAGAGAGAGAGAAAAGGCATCTCCTTTCTCCTCTCCTCCTCCTTGTATCCTCTGGGTTCCAGCAACCTATATAGGTGTCGCCTGTGGATGCAAGTGTGACCTCCAACAACAGACCATGGGGGTTGGAAGTTAGGAATAGTCACACTTACCTATGCTGCACTCTAGCTCACCAGTGTTGACTACCTTTGTGGTCCCTCAGATCTATTTCTTCTTTCGGGCTTCAGACCCAAAGCTTCCCACTTGAAACTTGGAAAATACATTGAAGTAATTGAATTGGGGCAAAAAACATTACTGGAGGGGAGTGTCCTTAAATCTTTAAGGAGCATCCCTTGACTCATAGGTGATGGACAGAGCCAGATCATAGCATTCAAGGAAATGAAAGTGACCGACCTCCAAAACTAGTCCCTTCTTCCTGCCCAGGAGTTGTTATACTTGGAGTAAGAATAGGTGTCTTTGAAAATGTAGGGGTTGACTTGGCTAATTCTGTGTGCTAGTAGCCAGGGAATTAGGGCTCCCCTGGATCCACAGAAACAAATCCTTGCCTTATCAGGCACCTTGACAAAGTTTGGAATGTTAGCCTGTAACTTTGTGTCCAAATCCTTTTCAGACAGAAGTTTGAAAGAGAGGAGTTTGGGGCTTGGTGTGCATCCCTCAAAATAAGCCTCCTAGAATAAGAAAATTGATTTCTTGCATAGTGCACACTTCTATGCTTACTGAGCATTGCTGACATCTCTCATGACAAAAAGAAACAGCCTAAATGGAGAGGAAAATAGTCACCAAGGGAGAAATAGCCTCCTGTACAGTGCCAGTCAGTCTCCTTGACAGGAGAAAGGAAACTCTAAATCTTCATATATCCCTTGTTCTAAGAACAGGTAAAAACGATGTTGTTCTGGGTTACACTTCTGATGAGTAAGCAAGCTACTCAATTTTCCCAATAATATTATCTCTCCTGGTTGCAAAAAACATACATAACATTGAATATAAAGAAGGGAGAGCAACCATGATAGTCTCAAAAGAAAGAAAATGTGATAGAAAAATACTGGAAATCTTTATCCAACACCATAATGGGCTATCAGGGACTGGAACCAGTCCAAGGGCCTTTGCGTAACAACAAAATGTAGCCTCAGTCAGACACTTTCAGTTGCCCCAGGACATCCTTCTAAGTCCCACACAACAGCTAGAGCTTCATGAAGGGAAACTGGATTGGAACAGAATGAACATTCCCAACACCCACGGATGAAGAGGTTTTGACAAAGTCCTCATCAGTAAGCTTGTCCTCTGAGTCTTGTAGGAGCAACAGCCATGCTGTTCACTCTTAACTGGCTGACAGAGGCCCAGTACTTTGTTTGGTTTCATATAATAAAGAGAACCAAGAGCTCTTGGAAATGAAAATAAAGAAGTCTGCTCTTATTCACCCTTCCCATGATCCCGAGCAATCCCGCAAAATCTTGCAGTCTCCTTATTCCTTAGTTTAGTGAGGTCTGAGTTCTTGTCCCACGACTAGGAAGAATAAGGAACATGGACACTGGAGAGTGCATAAGGCAGAGTAGCATTTATTAAGCAATAGAAATGCTCTCAGCAGCAACAGGGGGCTAGAATAGGGTTGTAAGAAATGGGGCTGAGTCCTTAGTCTTTTATGTGGAAAAGACAAGGAAGTGTTTTGTGGGTTCCACCCTAAGGGGAGGGGTAAAATTCCCCCCAGGAGTGTTGCATCTGTGCATGCCTGCATGCCTAAGGTTGGCTATAGCTACTCCATCTTGGTTATTACTCATGAGTGCCTAAGAGAAACCCATGGAGCGGGGAGGGTTAAAGCACAATGCTAATAGTATTATAATGTGGTCAGGATCATTTTAGGACACCCTCGGTCCTTGTCTGTGCCTCTGTGGGTGGATGGAAAGTCCCTTCTGAGCAAACATCTTGGTATAACAGAAACTTCTTAACCATATTTTCTCCTGCTAACTGCATAATAGGGGCAGTGCAGGCACACAGTCCACAGGTGTTGGCCCTCTTCTGAGACCCTCCCTCTCTGCCTGCCTAACCAGCCCCTACCTGGCTTCTCTCTCACTATTATATTGGGCAAAGAAATATTCCATTTATTTAGCTTAGACAATTTGTAGCATTTTACATATAAATGCTGCAGTGTCTAATATAAATGTATGGGGTGGTTTCAAATTGTGACATGCATATAATATAAATGTTTATGTCACAATTGAAATACATATTTTTCCTAACTTTTATTTTGTTTTGTTTTGTTTGCAGAGTTGTGCCTTTTACTGGGGATTTACTTCTTGGATTGCCTACTACATTAATCATCCACTGTATACACCACCATGTATGTAGGATTTCTTCTTAACTAACCCTGTACTAAAGGACCAACCTAAAAACTCTATTCTAAATGACATACAGAATATGAACAGCAGAGCATAAAGGAATAAGGAGAAAATGAAACAATTTGTTTTTTAAATTACTTTCATATTTCTTTAAATGTTTATGTAGGCCTAAAAGACCAATTTGACTCATATATTTTTATTTATTTTGTTTCTACATGAACCACCAAAAATATCAGTAGGTTGTAAAGCTCTAAAAAAACAGCTAATAAAATACAAAAGCAACAATTAAAGAGAAAATTATTATATAATTATACAATCATATACTAATCAGCTATCAGGTATTATACAAGTAAATGATAAACATTTAATTATTCTTTTAAATATAATTCAACCAAAAATAGGGGACGATTTTTCTGTTGCATAGTAGTTTCTATTTATGATTTAATTTACTAAAGTATCTTGGCTCTTGACTCAGATGAACAATTTGGTTGAATGTACACTGGATGAAACCTAATTCTTTGGTTCTTAATCTTCCCGAAAAAAGGTTGCCCTCCTCAAGGAATTTCATTTCTTCCTTCAATGTGAACTTTTCTCTCTTCAGCTTTTATTGTAGCACATAAGGCACAAAATGTAAAGCTCAATAATTAAATGTTTTCTCATTTATTTGACAATTATTTTTGCAGGCTATTTCTGGTGTTTACAATGCTTAAAATAAATGGAAATAAATGGTATCATCAAATTTTATTTTTAATTGTAGAAAATCACTTAAACTTCTTTAAATTATTGGCTGAAGTTGTAATATAGAGTTACAATATTCAGGGTCTTTGCTAAAATCAACAAATCTAGTTCAGTCTGGAAAGTGAAGTCACTGATTCAGACTATGTTAATAAGATATGCCTCTGAAAAAGGCAGACTATTGCTCCAGACTATGTTAATAAGATATGCCTCTGAAAAATTCTTCATTTCCATATTGGGTACAAAATAATAATAGTAGTTAATTTTGTTAATATATGTAAAACATTTATTGAAAACTGAATGTTTGTTAATAACTGTAAATATGCTATATATTTTTAATTTAAAACATTATTTTGTGGCTTTAATATTCCCCATTGAAGGCTAGAAAAATGATGCCATGAAAAGATAATTTCACTATGCTCAAGATCTTTAAATGCATAAGATATAAGTAGGACTCAAATTCTGTGAAAATATATTATAGCATTTTAATACTGATGACAAGTGGAAAATGAATATCTTGCCTAGGAAGTCCACACTTAACATGGTTGTAATATACATGAGCTATAGCCATTATGCTTTAGTTAAATCGTGTTAAATAATAATATGACTTCTAAAACAGTATATGATAGAATAAGTTGCTTTTTCCTTTAACAGAGAAACTATAAATTAACTTTTGTTAAGGCTTCTTATTAGGTACAATGCTAAGCAGTTGGCACATTTTGTCTCATTGAATCCACATGAAAATGATACTGTTTGTATCCCAACTTTACAGATGAATAGCTAAACTTCAGAAAATATAGGCAGATTTTCCAAATGTACTCAGCAAATAACTGGAAAAGAATCTATAGTGTAGCTACAGATAGCAGTAAACTGTGCAAGAGGTTAGCCAATCCACAGTCAGACACATAAATTCTGTATAGACATTATCATGGAGACCCCTAAGAATATCACCTTTATCTTGAGTTTTGACCCAGATAGTAGAGCCTCCTATTTCTTAAAGTGTTAGTTACATGGGCTTAGGATACCTAACACAAATTGTTGACAAATACCAGGACCCAGAGACTCCCTCTAATTTGTTCCATGCTTATGCCATTTATTGTTTTATTTTTTCTGTAAAATTTCACCCTTTTCTATATTTACGGTGCAAAAGACTTTCCCTTTCATTTCTTATTACTTTCTAAGACTTTGATAGAATATTTTCCCTTTTCAACACTTTGATTATAATTAATAGATTTATTTTAATTTTAAAAATTGATTATATATTACATCATAAAAATTCAATTCTGTACTCACAAAGTAGAAATAGCACAAACTACATTATCTTTAGGTGAGATAAAATAAACCTTACAAATACAATATAAGAACAAAAAATTTTTAAACCAAAATGAGGTGATATTTAAAAGCACTTCCTAAATTATTTTAACAGTAAAAGATATAATAGTAATTACAGAGCAAGTATGACAAGGTAACAAAAAAGAAAATAGTACATATTAAACCTGTTTTCAGCAAAGTAGTTATAATCTTAATAAATAATCATATTTAAGGAAGATGGAATGAAACAATTCTCATAAATCAGTAATTCCTTTAATTTTTGTTTTAATATATCTTACTTTGCTGCATTAAATCTATCTTCTTGAGGTTGCAAAACAGACAATTGATCCAATTTTTATGTTGTTCCTCTTGAAAATTTTCATTAAATTATGCATGCTTACAACATAGTTTCCCTCATTTTACCCTCAAAATTAGAAAAAGAAAAGTTATTGGACTTTTGGATTTTACCTGTTTAATCTTTAATCACATGTTCTGTATTTTCACTTTATATAAAATATGTCCCTTCAGCATACATAATGAAGTCTTTAATTCAGGATATTGTTTCTTACATTACAGCCATGATTTTTTTTTTTTTCTCTGATTTTCTGTTGTTTTTGTTTTCATAGTTGACACTGCTGTTCTTTGTGTTCTATGCCAACCGGTCTTTTTCCCATTTCTTTCTGAATTCTCCTGGGTAACAGTGTTTGACTTTTATCACAATTATCACCACAGTCTATTCTCATCAAATTTGGCTGCATAAAGTTAATAGCATCTGTATATTAATACATAAAAGCTAACTTAATTGAAAAACATGTTGTATGCATATTTCCAACACATATTCTACTAGAGAATTTATTTTCCAACTTCTTGAATAATATTTAAATACAAATAAATGAAATACATTATCAAAATTGTAAAACTGCCCAATGGCAGGAATATTTTAAAATCCCCAAATCAGAATGTGTAGGTTCAAAAATCTTAATATATAAATGTCTACTATCAACATAATCAAAGAATAATGGCCTATTAGGTTATTTTTACCTATCTGAATGTGAAACATTATACAAATTATAAAATATTATTAAATAATAAGTGTTATAATGCCTATTGTAAAGAGAATGTTTATTTTTATACTACCTATAACTTTGTTTTTTTGGAAATAAATATGAAAAATATTAGACTCTTCACTTGATACTTTTTACTATCACATCATTATTCATTTTCATTTAAAAATAAGAATAAGGCATATGTTTACTGTCCTCTGCCTAATGTGCTCTGAATTCTCTCTTCTTTATACTAATGCCTATTCATTTTTATAAATCAAAGCTTAATTATGTACTCAGAAGAATCCTCCGTGGTCTCCCAGATTACAAAATATCCTTTTCAGTTATTTTATTAAATACTACATAGATCTGTATAGTAGCACTTATCGATCTTGCAAACTTCCATTTGTTATCATGTGATTAGTACTTTTCCAGGTCAGAATGTAAGTTCAATTAAGATTGACTTCATCTTTGTCTGTAGTTTATCACAAGCACACAGTTCAGTGCCTGTCGTGTGAATTCTTGATAACTATAGTTGAATGAGTAAACTTACATTGACTAGTAGGTACAAATAAAATAATTATGGCTGATACAGATGCATATCAACCAATCGTGATTTGTCAAGAGCAGAATGTTTAATTATATGGCAAAATTGGTGTAACATTATGTTAAGAGAAAAGTTATAAAATTGTTATGTCAAATATTATAAACATATACAACATATATGAGTATGTCCAAGGGGAAAATTGTAATATTCACTGGTTTTCTATGGTTGGTGAGATTTTTGTCCATTTTATTTGCCCTTACCACTTTTCTCTATTTCTCAAATATTCTCTGTTAATATGTTTTATTTTACTATTAGATATATAAACTTCATAAAAACAAAACTTCCAATTCATGTACGTGTGGTTTGTATATATATTCTATGAATATTTATCTATGAAAAATACTTATATAACCTTTAACTAAAATATACTTTTAAATTTCTATCCCCAAAAAACAGAATTTAATAAAAGATTTATACATAAAGATGTTCAAAGCAGTACTGTTTATCACACATAAAATTAAAGTGAACTTTGCAGTCATTCTATAATTAATGTTTTAAGAGCTAGCCGTGTCATGCATTATTATGAAGATTCAATTACAGTTATGGCAATGAGTGTTTAGTAATATTGAAAAATCTTTAAACATACTGTTAGGTGAAAAATGCACTTTTTAAAATGAGGGATAATATTTTTATGTGTAGATGTAAATGTGTTTACATAAATACAATTTACATGCTCACATACATAAAACAAGAAGATAGGAATGAAACTGTTAATAGACATGATGGTAAGTTTATCAAATATTCTATTTTTATTATTATTGAATATTCCAACGTTTCCACTATGAGCAACCCTGCCTTTAGAACATTGCTTTGAATGGAGCTTTCTACATTACTCTTTATCTGCCCTTTGGAACTTAACCTATATTTTTCTTTAAGGTAAGGCAAGTAATACATCATGTATTTTGTATAATAAAAATTTATATACTATATATATATACATATAATTCTACCTGTTAAAAAACAACAATATATAAAACAAATTAGTATAATCAGCATTTTTCTTTTTATTGTTAAACATTAAAAATGAGAGTTATTTTGTGCGCCATTATATGCTTAGCCATACTTAAGTGTGCTTTTTAAATGGGACAAATACTAAATCTGCCTTCAAGGTGTTTAATAATAGAAATTAGTAATATATTCCATTTGTAATTTAAATATCATTATGATACTAAAAAAAGTACATTTGGAAAAAAAAGTCAACGCTTTAGATTGCAAAAGTATCATCCCAAAAGATGAATTACATACTAGACAGTTCTACTGATTATAGATTTATTATACTGAATAAATACTGCCTGAATTATGTCTGTATATTTGACAATCC
This sequence comes from Trachypithecus francoisi, assembly GCF_009764315.1. Lineage (NCBI taxonomy): Eukaryota > Metazoa > Chordata > Mammalia > Primates > Cercopithecidae > Trachypithecus > Trachypithecus francoisi. The sequence goes on from NW_022681454.1 coordinate 68,625,058, forward strand.
AAACTATGAGTATCTGCATGACATACTCTTTTTCTACTCTCCAGCATTTGGAAACAGGCAAATCACAGTTTCTGCTATCAATTTTCTGGTATGTATCATATATATTTTGCTATTCATGCTCTAATTTTGTTATTATTAAGAAGAAAAACAGACTGTATCTGAAGATTTGCCATGTAGAAAATACGATATATATTTATATAATACACATAATGATATAAAATGAAGTAAATAAAATAACTTTCTATAATCAAGTCTTGAGCTCTCTAAATTTTATAATCAAAATGTTGTAGTCATCTGTAACGTTTGATTAGTATTATTTGAAATACAATAAATATTTGAAAAATGTATACTCAGTGATCCTACTGTATGCACATTTACAACCTATAAAGAGCAAAAATTTTTGCAAATCTTGTAGATAAACACCCCAAAAACACTTTGGCATAATTGTTAATTTAACTAATTCAAGATGAACACAGAGTTTGCCTTTTTAATAAAACCTGGCCCTTTCTAAACTGTTCTCATTCAATTTCTTTAGATTGTTCTATGTAAATAAACACGTATATAGATAAAATTGTGTGAAAATCAATCTGGGTACCCAAGACTCTTGATTATTTCTAAAATGCATTAATTATTTCATCTGACACTTTTTTTAGTGCTTATACGTTCTATAACTCCTTGCTTTCATTCTGTGTTCATGTTCTCCTTTCATCCCTGTCACTGATAAATTAGTGAACTCCTATGATTCATCTCCAAATTCATATTTCTTGCAAAGTTTGTGTTCAACAACTTATTTCTAATCATTTTATACAGATCATAAATCACCCACCACACTTTGTAAGGAGCTCTCACATGACCCTCTCTTGCTTTCTCTCTCTCTACATATCTTTGGTTAATAGTTTAAGCAAGTATATACTCCAGTGCGTTGGCTTTGAAAAGGACAGATCTTGTTTTTATCTTTTCAGCATATAGTTTGGCATAGCAGGAACTCATTATTTGTTTGAAAAAATGGCACAGAGTATTTATGTATTTGGAATTTCTTCAACAATATATTGAAAATATATCACAGCCTTGTAATTTTCTGATAGTCCATACTGTTCAAGGAGAGGAATTCTGTGGTTCGTGTGTTGTAACAGCGTTATGCAATGTTGTGTACAGTGCACTACAACCCCTCTTGTATTAAGATTAATGTTCTGATATTAATTACTCAGTAAATCTGACGGAAGAGAAGAATGAATTAATGGATAAACAAAATAATAACTGCCTATTTGTTGGTAATTTCAGTATGTTTTAGATTAATATCTGATTATTCCTCTGCTTTTTATCCTTATGATGTTGTCCACTTTTTCAAAAAAATTGTGGATTATAATTTTTTTGCGTAATTAAGACAACTCCCTTTTCATATAATATTATTGATTTCTTCTCTTTTCTCCAATATAATATGGCTATGTATGTATTTATTCCCTCTTCTCAAATGTGAATGACAATACTATAAAATAAAACTTTTAATGAAAGTCATATTTTTTATTAAAAAGTTATGTTATAAATGTTATATTTTTCTTAAAATATTGAGACATAATTAGACATAAGCAAAATTCTAATAGCTTGCAATTATACTTTTTTTCCCCAGAGACTTAAAATTTCTGCCTTCTTATTAAGCTACTGCTTTTTCCTCTTCACATAGCACTTTATTAATCAAATATATTTCATACAGCCTCAGGCAAAAATTAATAAAGCCCAAGATGCTAAATTAAACAAATACTGATAGATGGTGTAATAGACTATGTCCAATAGGGATGGAGTAGGTAAATGTGATAACTTTAATTCCACATTTAAGCACATAACAAGCATTGTCTATTTCAATAACAGATTTAACAAGTTGATAAACTTTAAATTTCTATAATCTTTAGATTGAAATTTTTTTTTAAATGGAAAGTAATATAATTAAAACCTATGCTTTAATTATAGATAGTATAATATTAAGTATAGGTGAAAACCTTACTTGAAAATGAAAATATTGAATGTAGTTATATTCCATAGAAAAGCAAAATTTAGAGATAAGATAGAATGGCCACTGTGACTTTTTACACACATGAATTGTCATGAGAAATCAAGAAGACCTGTTAGTCCTGAAATTTCTTAGTAGTGTTTACTGTTAAGACATATTTCACTTTCACAAGTAATATATGATATTAAGATGTTAGTGTTAGGTAATTGAATCTAATATAAGACATATTAGATTCATATTAAGCAAAATATGTTATAAGGAAAACAAAATAATTTACAATGTGTAAGTAATATGTTGTAAAATCAGGCTCCTATTTTGTGGAAAATTCTTCGATTTTGGTGAGGTTTTTTTCTATCTCTATTATATTCAAAGAAATAGTCTGTCACTTCTCCCTTGGTTTAAATTCTTTCTAATTTTCAACACAAGTTTGATTCCTCAGATACGTCCAGGTATGACAAATCTACAGGAAAAAATAAGGAGAATCAAATACAGGGAAATGTATGAAGACATCAGAATAACTTTTCACACAAATTTTAGATGCAATCTTGTCTGATGTAAATATTGTGAATACATTTTATAATTTGATCTCTTTATATTGCCATGACACTGCCTCATCCTCTGAACTCAATTACACCCAAAAGCCAACAAATAAAAATACCAAAATCACAATTGCAGAACAAAATGTACTTTATATAAAGAACCTGCCTATTTTCTTTATCTTCTTGTCCCCTTAACTTTGTTTACTCTCCAGAAGCCATTAAAGTTTGCCAATTCTTTGCAGAATGAGGATTTTACCAAAAAGGAACTCCTTTTCTTGCCTTTCTTAATGTCTTCAAAATGAAGGAAGTGGGAGGAATTGATAATAAAATAGAAGACATGGCTTACAAAGTAATTAAAATAACTCTTTTCCCTGGTTTTGCCTCTGTGTTTTCAGTGTTCTCATTAGTTATTCAGTCACTTACGTGTTTTAAAATTATTCCTAAAATGCAAATAATCTTGGAGAAGAAAAAATATGCTTTTATCAAGTAGGTACACCTCTTTTTGTAATATTTAGCTGAAAAGAACCTCGGATACAGAACTGGTCATTGATTAGTGGAGAGGATGCTGGGAACAACGTATCATAGCTTTTAAAACAGGAGAGCAAGCCTTTACTATATAAAGCACACAAAGGCCAAGAAACTGCTTATGAAATTTGGCATTTATGGATAAGATGCATGAAAAAAAAGGGTGCCAAAGTTCAGTGCTTTCATTCTCAGCAGTCTACTGAGATTTGGTTGTGACAAATTTTCTGATCACTTACCTACCATTGATAGGTAGCAATAAAAGGATTTATACTTACTGACTGAAAAAAAGTCTAGTACTCTGTGTGTTTTCATCGTTTGCCATTTTGCTCTCATCTCAAATTTCCTAAAGCATCTGATATAAAGAATAGCATGCATAGGAACCAACTTTTATACTTAAATTTTTAGGGATCATTACTTATTAAAGATTTATTTTGCAAACTAGTTGACTGAAGATATGAAATTAATGGCAATATTGTGCTTCACTCATTTCATTATAACTTATAATAATTGTCCATTTTGAACTACAACTAACTTACTCCAAACTGTAGAAATATAAGAGCAATGATTTAAATAAAAATCAGCAGTGATTATAAAACTATAAAGATTTCATTTGTTAGAATATGTGATATTGAATCTAATGTAAAAAGAACTGTGAAAAAATCATGTATGTTTTTAATCATCATTTACTGCAGAGTTAGTATATGTAAACTAACTTTCTTTCTGAAGAGATTTACTTTATGGTGCTATTTTTATGCTATTTTTTCATATTTTTGTGTTATACAGTATTGCATGAGAGTTCTATAAATTAAAAAATAATTCTGATGCTCCCAAGGTTGTGATAATGAAATGGAGCATCATAGTAGAGATGAAATAATTTTAAGCCTTAAGTAAATTCCAAAATCAAATGATTTGAATTAGTTTTATTGATTGATAATAGCATCTCCTATAGCAAAGTTTATGCATAAAATAATTGTTTCATGCAACAAATAAATTCATAAAATATATTAAAATATTTAGATATATAATTTCACATTATGCAAGAATATAAATGAAATATCTGAATTTGTATTTAGAGTCTTACCATTGTTTACTTTGAAAAGTGAAAATATATTTGTTAGTATATATATTTTCAGTTAAACCCAAAATTAACACTAAATGTATTTCTTTTAAAGCACAATACATGTTATCATTATGTCTGTATAAAACATAGAAATGTGTATGAATGAGCTTCATAATAGAGGTGCAGAAAGTGCAAATTGAAAAAAGGTCTGTAAATTTATGAACTTAGTAATACAAATTATCATAAGATATAATATTTATGAATGCTGAAGCATTGTGATACTGGCTCATATTGTCAAAAGCACTTAAGTCTATGTGGATATGCATGATCTATTAAAGTAGAAATTAAATTGTCCAAGATCAAAATAGTTAATAAATTTCCTAAGGGAATCTTTGTAATAATATATTTAGCTACAATTGTCCTTATTTTTGAAATATTTATTCAGGTAAAACAAATAAAACATAAGATATAGTTATTATTATTATTACTATTATTGTTGCTATAGATAAAGTAATAATAGCTGAAACTCTAAACAAACTGAGCATATGTTATTATCACATTTCTTTCTACTTTGGTTCATACTACACAAATTTACAGTTCCAGTTTTAGAAGACATGTAAGCGTGCTTTCTTGAAGATTCATCAGAAGCTTTTTTTCTTGTCCATGAAAGCAAGTGTTTATTAGAGAAACACCTTTGTAAGCAAACCATGAGTATATCATCACAACATATTTCTTCATTGGTATCTATTAGGACACATTTGCATGTCTAGCTATAACAGGCAAATGTAAGTATGCTTTGCTAAAGATGCATCATAAGCTATTTTCTTTCAGTGAATAAATGTTTGGCAAAGGAAAAAGATGAAAAGTTTTAGTGTTAGGAACATTTTAGCAATGTCTACATTTCAATTAAATTAATACAATGACTATTTATTACTTATTGCTCCAATGATAAAAATGTAAGATATTGCACCTGCCGGCCGGGCACCTACAGGCTCACGCCTGCAATCCCAGCTCTTTGGGAGGCTGAGGCGGGTGGATCAATTGAGATCAAGAGTTTGAGACCAGTCTGTCCAAAATGGTGAAACCACGTCTCTGCTAAAAATACAAAAATTAGCTGAGCGTGGTGGCATGCACTTGTAATCCCAGTTACTTGAGAGGCTGAGGCAGGAAAATTGCTTGAGTCCGGGAAGCAGAGGTTGTAGTGAGCCAAGATCATGCCACTGCACTCTAGCCTGAGTATCCCCATCGCAAGATTCCATCTCAAAATAAATAAATAAATAAATAAATAAATAGCACCTGCCAAAAATTAATAATGAGACAATATCAATACATATAAAAGTGAGAACAATTACATTAAAAGATAAAACGGCTCATGTTCATTCCTATGAAAATATTATGAGATTGCAGTATAAGGATTATTTATTTTCATTGTGGAAACCAAAAGGATTTTACTAACACAAAATGACAGAGCCTGACTAATTGATAGCTACCAATTCTACATTAGGACATGTGGGTTTTGTTCTATTGATATATCATTTCTATTTATTTAAGGAAGAGAATGATCAACTTGATGAGGTCTGTACAAAATTAACAATATTTAAATATTGTAAAAGTGGATCATTGCAAGTTGTCCTCCCTCGACCCCTTGCTTTAGTCATTGGTAATTGGTATCATTCCGCAATGACAGCGGGTTACTGACCAAGACACAATGCCTAACAGTAAAAGATGAACAACTTTATTGCTGAAATCCCACATATTATAATTCAATTTTGTCTTTCAACCTGAGAGAGTGAGATTTAACAAGGTGTATTTTTAGAAAAAAAAAAAAATCGTAGGCACAGTATGCTACGTAATACATCACTTCTAGTAATATACATTAACAAAAATCCTTTGTAGATTATTAATTTGATACTGGCCTACACTGAACATTGTTAAATATTTAGAAATGCTAATTAAAAATAAAATGAAAAAGTCAGAAGAATGAGAGTATAGAGGGTCCTGAAAAAGTAAGCTTTTTTATTTACTTTCTTGATCAAGGTAGTTATTTAAGCAAAAGATTATTTTTGTATGTAGACACTGATTCTTCAATATTATATTAGTTGACAATTTTATGTTTTATATTTATCCTTATAATGGTAACTCTAGAAAATAGAATGGATTATTCATTCTTTGACATTCTGCTATTATTCAAATGAATGCTAGTTTGAAGCAACAAGTATTCAAATTACTCAATAAAGATTATGTAAGTACTAATAAATATTTTTAAATTTGCTTTAATATACACCTGTGCACAAAAATGTAAAGTTAATTTACATTTTTATTATTTATCATCCTAAAGTTCATTATTACTTAAAACACTAGCACCTGGTGGATTTTTTATTAATTATAGGGAAAAAGCACATTACATAATATTTAGCACCTTAACCATTTTAGTGTACACCTTGTTAGTGTTAAATATACTCACATTGTAGAGCAACAAGCACCTAGTTACTTTTTATTAAATAAATCTAGGCTATCTTGTTCGTGACAACAGAAGCAGTTGTGGCAATGTCCCTTGGTTGCTTATAATTATGTGAGTGTGTTTAGGAAATGTAAACTTTTTTATTTGATAGGTTAAACTTTTTGACTAATAGTACAATTATTGAAAATTTTTAATTGTAAATGATTAAGCCATTTAATATTCTTAATTTGTTACACTATTATAATGTAGGAAAATGACGCTGCTTCTTACATGTAGTACTCAAGTGCTATTTCTTTCTAAATGTATCTGGGCAATGTTTTCTTAGTATTTTTATTGTGTTACTATGTGTTTATTGCCTAGAATATCTTGATCATCTGTGTCACTTAAGGGCCACACATAGGTAATATGTAGCATCTCATGTTTTATTATGTAAGATAATTTTAACTTTAATAATGTAAAATCAGACTTCTTCATAGCATCTGCCCCAAACTTTGTTTATTAAATTTATTTTTAAACTTATTGTCTGCCAAATGAAGATAGATTTAGATAAACATCAATCCGGGAGAAATATATGCCATGCTGAGAAATATTCCAGTGTTTCACATTTAATTGGTGTGCAATTATAATCGGTAATAGAACAATATATTGAGTTTTACAGCACTGACTGAACTTCTTGATCTTACTCAGCCCTTACCTAAAAGGAAATTATATCACCAGTTTTATCTAATTCAGTTAGCATCGCAAGCTGTATTGGATTCACCCAACGGTATAAAAACTAGTACTTAAAATGGAAATTACTAGTTATTGTTGCTCTTTAAAATCCTTAACAAGTTGCTAAATTGATATTTAAGAATCTCTAAGCATAGAGATAAAGTTGTTTTTTCTCTCCACTCTTACCGTGTAAGCATTTCATCAGTAGATAGCAAGATGAAAAAACTGGCTTCTTTACCACTTTTTTTTTCTACTTTCTATCTCGTATTTTTTATTTTAGTATGTAATTATATTTTCTTCTAGGGGCAAATTCATCTAATGAAAAATTTGGTGTTACTAAATTTTTATCCAGTCTCTAACTAAAACCTACATGCTATTTTTTCATGGCTCATTATTTGGTTAAACAATTGATGCTTTGATATTTAGCTTTGTTGTGATAAATAAGCAGGAAGAAGAAAATATTTTGATGTTTGAATGAGTATAAAAATAATAATCTCAAAACAAATATGTTTCATCAGAAGAATTATAATTTCGAAAACATATTTTTTCACAAATTTTGGTAACTTAACTTGCTTTTTAATAAATATCATATAATAGTTTCTATTTTTGTATTTGGCACTGTGAGTGATGGAAAATAAATATGACAAGCTGTCTAAGTTGAAAGATGTACAAAAGATACAAAGATTAAACAGAAATGTAACAAACCATTAGTTTAGTAATTATGGATTTTGTAGTGCTAACAATTTGTGAGAATGAAGTCTAGAGAAGTGAGATTAATATAGGATAATCTGCAGAAGTTTTTATTGATTAAATTGGTAAGTAAAATTGTCATAATAATTTTATTGAGCAAATATGTGCAGGGTACTTGACTTCATTCAATCATCATAAATTCTCTGGAGACAGAAATCAACATTTGCATTTGAGTGAAGAAATGAAATTCCAAATGTGAAATTTACTTAATCTTTCATACATAACAAATGAAGCATGTGGCATGTGAATGCAGGTTCGTGCCACAAAAGCCCACACACATATCCACATTGACATGTAAAAATTTCAACTAAAAACGTATTACCTGAAAATTTGAAATTCCACTTTGTCTTTCTAATGATAACTTAAGAAGCCAAAAGCCTTTTCTATAATTATTTTGTATAGTTATGTTGCTACAAAATTTGTATTTGCATTGTTTTCTGGATCTTTAAATAAGGATTTAATATATTTGGTGTATTTGTTTACATTAGATCCTGCGTGAATTAATTTATTGAAACTGGTTATTTTAAGTAGCATTTTTACATAACAGTTCTAGATGATGAAAATTGATTTAAATTTTCTCTTTCAATCTATTTTTTTCCTAAAATTTAGAAAGTATTGAAATGTATACCAGTTGTTTATTGTGAGAAACATCCAGAAATTAAAGTCCATAGAACTGTTATTATATATGAAAAATACATACAGAAATGGTTGAAAAGAACAAAATCAGATATATTTTATGATATTAATAACATTAAAGACACTGAGTTTAATGGGTGCTCAACTTTTGGGATATATTACAAGTTGAATGACTTCAAACAATAAAGATTTAGAATAATACATTCTGTTATTAGTAACATAGTATTTATATGTCAAATACATACCTTGTGTTAAATCAGATAAGTATATATGGCAGACAAAGGAAGGGTCTTACCCTTACAGGAAACGTGTTGCAAACTGGGAACATTATTAGTCTCAGGGGATGGTGGTAAGCCTTTGATCTTGGAGGAACATAGTGGCCTATTAATGGGGACAACTTCGTTGACAGATAAGCAGCAGGTTTCTTTGGGTGGCAGCACTGATCACGGTAGGTTTTCTAAACTGAGCTGAAACTAGCTGGAAATCAAACAATCACCATTTCACTAGAAAGAGTTTTACTGTTAATGAACTGAGATTAACATAAACCTATGCCATATTTGGCTTCAGCAAAAGTTGTCTCTGTATGATCTGAAAGTCTCCCCATAGTAACAAGTACACAGCTGATTAACAAGACAGTTTAAACCTGATTATCAGTGCGAAAAATATCTTCAGAATTTCCAACTTGTTGTGACTAATTATTTTTATTCAATATATACCAGCAATAGCTTCTTTCACTGTTGTAATTTAAAAAGTACTTCTCCTTATTATTAGAATAAAATATATATCTTTTGAATCTTTGGGACTAATGTATTACACATATTTTATATGTCACTTGAATACATTTTTTTTTAAATAGGCAGAGGTATATCACACTGAAAATGTTTAAAATGTTTTGCAGATTTGTGAAGCTGGGAATCATTTCATTAATGTAATGTTGTCTCATCCCAATCACACAGGTTAGTTCTTTTTTCTTTTTCTTTTCTTTAGAGGGAATTGTGTTAATAATTATTTTTATAATCTTACTTCAAAAAATATTTAAAAATCAAAATATCAGTAGTTGGAAATATGTATGCCACATTTTTCCCTTTTATGTCTAATTTTTCCAAATATTTGAACAAAATCATATTCTCTAATAATTATTTTTCTAAAATGAAGTGTGCATGCACACCATCACCCTCCTCACAGACCCTAAACAACATCACTTAAATATGTAAATAAATGAACTAATGAATAAGAACAAAAGCAGTATAAAATCACTTGATGAATATCCAAATTACCAAACTCTCAATATTCCTTTCATTTGTACAATATTTGAGGCAGTCCCACTATTTCAAATGACTTCTAATTTTTTTTTTTTTTGTAATAATGATAATCTTTCATTGAAAAACACAATGGCACTGGAATATCAATGCCTGGGAGAACATTTCAAAGTTAGTAGTATATTTAGTTTTGTGCATAAGTAACTGTGGTTTTGGACCATGAATTTTAAATCATTGTAACTAGTCTCATACACATCTTTATTAATCAAAATAGGAACCATTATAATCAACACATTTTTGCCAATGAGAAATAGTTTATTCCTGTAGCATGAAAATCCATGCTTCAGGATTCAATGAACGCTTGAAAAGCATTTTCTGCCCCCTGCTGATCGTGGAAGCATTTTCCCTACAAAACATTGTCCAGATGCTTGAAGAAGTGGTAGTCAGTTAGTGAGAGGTCAGGCGAATATGGTGGATGAGGCAAAACTTTGTAACCCAATTCATTCAACTCTTGAAGTATTAATTGTGCGATGCACAGTCAGACACTGTCATGGAGAATTGGGTCCTTTCTGTTGACCAGTGTTGGCTGCAGACATTGAAGTTTTCAATGCATCTCATTGATTTACTGAACATATTTCTCAATCATACTGGTTTTGCTAGGATTCAGAAAGCTGTGGTGGATCAGACTGGCAGCAGAACACCAAACAGTGACCATGGCCTTTTTTTGAGGGGGCAAATTTGGCTTTGGGAAGTGCTTTGGAGTTTCTTCTCAGTCCAAGTACTGAGCTGGTCATCACCAGTTGTATAAAATCCACGTTTTGTTGCACGTCAAATTCCAATCAAGAAATGGTTCATTGTTCTTACATAGAATAAGGAAAGACAACACTTCCGAATGATTTTTTTTTAATATTTTTGATCCACTTATGAGGAACTGACATATCAAGCTTTCTCACATTTCCAATTTGCTTCAAATGCCAAAGGACTGTAGAATGGTCAATACTGAGTTCTTTGGCAACTTCTCCTGTAGTTGTAAGAGGATCAGCTTTGGTGATTCATCTCAATTGGCCATCAACTTCTGATGACCAGTCATTATGTTCCCCATCTTCAAGGCTCTCACCAAACTTCTTGAAACACTACTGCATTGTGTGTTCATTGGCAGTTCCTGGGAGAAATGTCTTGTTGATGTTGTGAGTTGTCTCCACTGCTTCATGACCCATTTTGTATTTTTTTTTTTTTTTTTTGAAAGGAATCTCTCTCTTATAGCCCAGGCTGGAGTGCAATGGCATGATCTTGTCTCACTGCAAGTTCTGCCTTCCCGGGTTCAAGCGATTTTCCTGCCTCAGTCACCTGAGCAGCTGGGATTACAGGCGCATACCATCATGCCTAGCTAATTTTGTATTTTTAGTAGAGACAGAGTTTCACCATGTTGGCCAGGCTGGTCTCAAACTCCTGACCTCAGGTGATCTGCCTGCCTTGGCCTCCCAAAGTGCTGAGATTACAGACGTGAACCACTGTGCCTGGCCCATGGCCCTTTTGAACTCTTAAAGAAAATTGCTCGAATTTGCTTTTTGTCTAACATCATTTCCGTAGACTAAAATAAACAAAAAATACCAGCAAGTGATAACTCATTAGCAAAAAAAAAAAAAAATAAAGTGAGAAATGCCAATTAAAATGTTGTATAGCATAATCACATTTATTTAATAATGTATTCCAATATAAAACAGCAAATTCCAACAATGCAAAAACTCAATTGCTTTTATATTCACCTATATATTTGAAAAAGTTTACAGTGTCTCTATTACTTAAAGATATTTTTGGTAAATCAGTCATCTCATTTAGGCTCAATTATATGTAGGGATCCCCAACTGCTTACCCTATATAATATAATTGTAAATTCAAATAAAAATGAGAAACATTTGTTTATCATTTGGACTAATTGTTATTAATAATTCAACTGAAAACATAAAGGCATATTTGACTCTTCAATTATGTTTCAACATCAACCTGAATTTCTTAACATTTTCTTGCCTTCCACACTTCTGGCAGGCTAGTGAAACATATAAAACATTTTCCAGAATAATTGTTACATAAAATAAAATACATATAATTACAAAGGAAATTTATTATATTAAAACAATTGTGAATATATGAAAAAACTAGAATATAAGCATATGTTTGTTATTACATTATACAACATTGTGATGAGTACTCAACTTTTTGAGTATTGATTATAAATTACGTATATGCAGATTTAAAAAGAAGTGTACTGTGACTTAAAAATATCTGTGCTTCATCTTGGTGGAAAAAATTACACGTAAGGCCAATGCTCTTGTAGTTTGTGGTCCTCATTGCAATGGCGTGAAGCCTATATTTCATTAAGAGGTTGAATGCCATTTTTATCTGATCCAAATTCATAGATACATTGAATTTTCTTTGGATGCACATGAACCACAAGTGAAAAATATCTGAGAGTCTAATTTTTTTTAGTAGAGAAGCAAAACACAATATAATCTAATAAAATGCTAGCATTGCCAATGTTTAAATATTACAGATTTTAGTCTTAGCTAGGTGACTAGCAATGTAATCGACTCAAGCTTCTTCATTTATCTAGAATATGGTCTCACCATTTGAAAATAAAAATTTTAAGTCATCCAGGAATTTTGAAATTGTTCATGTAAGAAGGCCACCCTCTTTTAATGTTCACTCTTTATCTTGCTTTGTATATTGCTCTTGCGGAATCAGATGCCAATCTAATTCTCTCTCTTTTGTTAAATGATGTTTTTATTTGCTTCAAGACACGGGTGACTTTTTTTTATTATAAAAATCTATGAATTCTGAGGGAGTGTCTAAGGGTTGATAATTCGCAACCAATTTCTCCAGGATCACTGGGTACTCTTCTAGTAGGTTAATCCATGTTTTTTTGTTTGTTTGTTTGTTTTTTGTTTTGTTTTGTTTTGTTTTTTAAGTTCTAAAGTATTTCCTCAAATTACAATTTTAAAATTAGTTTTATTACATTGTGGAGTGTGAGGGGAGTTACACTGTACCTATGTTCCTTCTTCTGTCTCTAGCTTCTCCATCACTTTCTCTTTAACTATCTTTGTCCCTTTTTTTTTGGCTATTCGTTTCATCTGCTTAATATCCTCTGTTCTATTGAATGTTACATCCTTAAGCAAATGAAAATGTATTTCATATTACTGGGAAAGTTTCTTCTTTGTCCACAATTTCTTGAGTACAGTCAACTCTTATTTTGTATTATATTTTCTTGGTTTTTTTTTTCCATATCAATTTTCAATTTTGGGATTTCTTAATGGTTACATTCTTTGGTAATTCTGTGTGTGTGTTCTCTACATTTTGTTTTGTTTTCTTTGTGGTGGGTTAGTTTTTGTCTGCAAACAAAAACACTTTCTAGTTTATTCACACAGAAGTATCATGTAAATGCTGATTGATTTACATTAATTATTAAATGTGTGAATTGACCTTGAAGAAAAATAACATAGTTTTTTACAGATGAGGTTACTGAAATCTCTTTAAAAAAAAAAAAGTGTGTTCTGGAAACAGGTGGTTTTTCATTGTGTCTTCTCATCCTCTAACATCCTTGTTTTCTAAATTCCTTGAATGCCAGAACATGTTTCCTTCCTTCCCTTCCCTTCTAAGCTTCCACATGATGCCTTCCCTCTCTGAGCAAACTTCTCTGGGCATCATTTTCTTTCTGAAAAACAATGTCTTTTGCTGCCGTTGCTTTTGGTGTTTTAGACATGAAGTCCTTGCCCATGCCTATGTCCTGAATGGTACTACCTAGGTTTTCTTCTAGGGTTTTTATGGTATTAGGTCTGACATTTAAGTCTCTAATCCATCTTGAATTAATTTTCGTATAAGGAGTAAGGAAAGGATCCAGTTTCAGCTTTCAACTTATGGCTAGCCAATTTTCCCAGCACCATTCATTAAATAGGGAATTCTTTCCCCATTTCTTGTTTCTCTCAGGTTTGTCAAAGATAAGATGGCTGTAGACGTGTGGTATTATTTCTGAGGACTCTGTTCTGTTCCATTGTTCTATATCTCTGTTTTGGTAGCAGTACCATGCTGTTTTGGTTACTGTAGCCTTGTAGTATAGTTTGAAGTCAGGTAGCGTGATGCCTCCAGCTTTGTTCTTTTGACTTAGGAGTGTCTTGGCAATGCGGGCTCTTTTTTGGTTCCATATGAACTTTAAAGCAGTTTTTTCCAATTCTGTGAAGAAACTCATTGGTAGCTTGATGGGGATAGCATTGAATCTATAAATAACCTTGGGCAGTATGGCCATTTTCACGATATTGATTCTTCCTATCCATGAGCATGGTATGTTCTTCCATTTGTTTGTGTCCTCTTTGATTTCACTGAAAATTGACAAATGGGATCTAATTAAACTAAAGAGCTTCTGCACAGCAAAAGAAACTACCATCAGAGTGAACAGGCAACCTACAGAATGGGAGAACATTTTTGCAATCTACTCATATGACAAAGGGCTGATATCCAGAACCTACAAAGAACTCAAACAAATTTACAAGAAAAAAACAAACAACCTCATCAAAAAGTGGGCAAACGGTATGAACAGACATTTCTCAAAAGAAGACATTTATACAGCCAACAGACACATGAAAAAATGCTCATCATCACTCGCCATCAGAGAAATGCAAATCAAAACCACAATGAGATACCATCTCACACCAGTTAGAATGGCAATCATTAAAAAGTCAGGAAACAACAAGTGCTGGAGAGGATGTGGAGAAATAGGAACACTTTTACACTGTTGGTGGGATTGTAAACTAGTTCAACCATTATGGAAAACAGTATGGCAATTCCTCAAGGATCTGGAACTAGATGTACCATATGACCCAGCCATCCCACTACTGGGTATATACCCAAAGGATTACAAATCATGCTGCTATAAAGACACATACACACGTATGTTTATTGCGGCACTATTCACAATAGCAAAGACTTGGAATCAACCCAAATGTCCATCTGTGACAGACTGGATTAAGAAAATGTGGCACATATACACCATGGAATACTATGCAGCCATAAAAAAGGATGAGTTTGCATCCTTTGTAGGGACATGGATGCAGCTGGAAACCATCATTCTTAGCAAACTATCACAAGAACAGAAAACCAAACACCGCATGTTTTCACTCACAGGTGAGAACTGAACAATGAGATCACTTGGACTCAGGAAGGGGCCTATCATGGGGAGGGGGGAGGGGGGAGGGATTGCATTGGGAGTTATACCTGATATAAATGACGAATTGATGGGTGCTGACGAGTTGATGGGTGTAGCACACCAACATGACACAAGTATACATATGTAGCAAACCTGCACATTATGCACATGTACCCTAGAACTTAAAGTATAAAAAAAAAAAAAATGTCCTCCAAGATGACAACCTCTGGCCTCAACTATTTTCGGATAATTGTATTCAATTTCTCCCTATCCAGGGTTCTGATCTATCAGATCCCAAATCTTTTCTCAAATTGAACTCTCATCTTCTGATTATGAATTATTAATAACTGCATACTCAATGCATTATTTTTCCTTACATAAAATATCAGTTCCTGTGTCAGCTCTAAATTGGCGTCTCCTACTCTTGAATTTTTATTCCCTCACTTACATATTACTTGAAGTTTGTTGTAATATCTACTGGATGTGCTTTAGGCATGGTTTATGTCTAGAAGGGAACCATTTAATATTGATTGTACAAAGTGCCATGAGTCATATTCTCAGGTGGCAGAAACTGGTATAAAAGAAGGCTATTAGGAATTATGGAAAAGAGGCAAGGAATGAGAACTATGCCAAAGGGGAAATTGAGCTGTGGTGTAGTCACAAGAATGGTCTTAGTCAACTCTATTGGGAATCTGAAGCTAGAATAACCCTGTAGAGGTGTCAAGAGTTGGAATGGCTGGAGACAGATAAGTTGGATGTGTGCCTACCTGGGGAAGAAAAAGACCGTGTAAGGCAGTTCCCTTTAGTCAAAGACATTTTCTTGGAGGATATGACAGTTCAAAGAAAGCTTCAGCAAATGTAGATATTGTGCAAACTACAAGTATATATATTCCAATTATTATTTATTTATGATCTGGATAAATTACCACCTTTGTGAACCCACTTTGTCTAACTGTACTTAAAATGTGAAAATGACACTTTTTTCTGGTATATGGTTCCCTGAATCAATAAAGTCCTTTTAGGAAAGATCACTGAAATCATTATGATGTGCATTTGTTTTGGTGTTACAATACCTTTTCTCCCAGGCTATTCTTCCATCAGTGAGTTTGGAGTCTTAGAGCTGATTCACATTCCAATACTGGGAAAGGAATAGTAGATCTGACATTGCACCAGCTGTATCAAATCTCTTAACTATTCATCTATAATTTATTGCATTTGTCTAAATTTAGCAATAGCATTGTTGGATATCCAGCTGTCTAGCTTCTAGGGACATTGTGTTCTATTAGTCAAACATAACTTTCTGCAGGTCAAGCCTCCTATGAACAGGTCACTCATTTTGGCTCAGGAAAAATTAAGTGCTGTAATTGGAACTGCCTTGATTTTCTAGGGAGTGGTGTGAGGAAGTGTCCTTTAATCCCATCCACTACTAGTCATCTCAGTTCTAAGATGACTTCACTTACAGTCAGCCTGATACAGCAAAAAGTCAACACGAATCTTAGTAATGATGGTATTCCTTTTACTACCATATTCCTCGTATTTTTGAAAAGTGATATATCATATTGGCTCTCCCATGGAACATTAAAAAAGATCCTGAGACTATGAAACGGGGAAAAATTCCTTGTATAGAAAGAAGTCCTCTCTTTTCAGCCTTGCATAGACTATCTGCTCTAGGGTTTCTATTTCTCTAAGGCACTTAGCACCTTCTTTCCCAGCCTGCCGTGGAAATTCTAACATTTCTTCATGCTTATTGTGGGCCATTGCTTTGTTCATACTTCCAGGTACATACTAGTAGTGTGTTTGTACAATCTTAGCAGGATATTTACTCCTATATTGCAGGACAGTGCTCTAAAAACATAAACAAACCTTTATTCAAGTTTATACTTTACCCTTCAAACATCCTCAGATTCCAATCCCATGTGTATTCTCCTATATTTTGTTGGTTCATGCTGGCTAGGTTCTGCAGCTCCTTTGGGACATTATCTTTTTTTTTTTCTCTATCATCCCCAGAACAACCTCAGGTAGTTTATATTGTGATATAACCCTAGTTGTAGTGGCTAGAAGAAAAGAGAGGCGAGATTTTCAAGGGGATTTTCTTGCAGTGTAGTGCCTTCTGTATTACTTTTAAGGAAGGTTGTGCTCAACTTTCATAGGGAAGAGTGGGCCACCTCTGCAGGATCAAGGAGTTTATGAAAACCTAGTCATTCCAAGATTGTGTGGTAAACAAACTTGACTTAACAGATCTGCATTGGATTGGAGTTGGATATTCTTTGGAGTTTGACTACCTGGACTTATTCCTCAGCTTTTTTGCCTTCTTCAGGCCTCTTTGTACACTATCTAGGTGGACCTCTAACTTTCACAACTGCCTTTTAATTGCCAAGTATCAGTTTGTTTTAGATGTCTTTGTCGAGCCATTCAATCACACTTGTAATAGTAGACCAGATAGAATATTGTTTTCAACCACTATAACATAACAATATCCAAGTAGTAAAAGGTTTTTACGCTTGGATTGCTACCCTGTACCTGTAGCTATCTGTCTGCATCTACCATCAGCTATGGAGTACGCATTGCAGGCCTTTTGGTAAGTCATTCAACTCTAAAATGCCACTCCCACATCTACTTTTTGGGCCATTCCTGGTGCCAACTATCTAAGCTGGGTTTTCTGCAATGCAAATGCCATGATGGAGATTAATAAC
Organism: Trachypithecus francoisi; assembly: GCF_009764315.1. NCBI lineage: Eukaryota > Metazoa > Chordata > Mammalia > Primates > Cercopithecidae > Trachypithecus > Trachypithecus francoisi. The sequence continues at coordinate 68,642,891 of NW_022681454.1, forward strand.
ACAAGAAGATTGTTAAGGAGTGGTTTTTATGGATAGAAGAAATAAATCATATTTAGTTAGGAAATTGAGAGCAATATAGTCTCAACAAGTCTCCAGTGATTGCATGGGACATTCTAAAACTGGAATGAAAAATCCATGTTCTCCTGAATTGAGTTAATCAATTTTCAATATTGATCAAATACCATATTAAGGTTAAATCAGTCAGTGTGACCTTGGGTGAGATTGCTTCCTACTATAGGGAGTACAAAAGTTAAAGGTTCTCTCCCAGTAGCACTCCCTGAAGCAATGGAATAAACCTTATATGCCTAAAGAAGAACCTGGTGGCATAGCATTTTAATACAAAAACCTCCTAACTTTAATTTGATAGAAGCTCTACTATAATAACTATAGGTTGAGAGAACATTTATGTAGAATGTAAGTATTAAATTAGTAACTCCTAAACTTATTTAATATTACAGTTAATAGCATCTGTGTATACTTGAAACTGTATTATCTATATACATATATTTTTCTGTGTCATAAGGCATATCCACTATTTAATCTACAAACTAGATCTGGAAAAAATGTAGATTTGCAGACCCTTGATCATTCCACACCTCTAGGGGCTGAACACTCATAAACCACAGGCTCTAAAGCAGACTATTCCCTGAACCTCCTGCCTCTGAAATTCAGTGACTATAACCTGGGTAGATTCCTCAATTATCTTTATTTTATTAATATATGGACATTACACAAAGGTGTCTACATAAATATTGTAAAAAAACAGTAATGTCAAAAGACCTAGATATTTATTTGTATGAACAGTTGTAAAATCTGAACAATACTTAGCATAATTTTTAACTTTGATATTTCAGCAATTGCTACAATTTTGAAAACAACACACTGACATTTTATTATGACTTTAGAGTTATAAGTAAAAGAGTTTAGCTGATTTGCTATCTGACTAAATCTTGGTATGGAGAATAAAACAGTAATTTTATAATTCATATTGAATTTTACAAATGTCACAGCTCCAAGTTCAACTTGAAATCATTAAAAATTTGTTATCTAAAATGTTTCTTAAAAACAATTGAAAGGGGAAAAATAATTAACAAAAATAAAGTGACAATATGTGAAGGATAATGAGAGATGTAAATATCAATCCTGATTGCTGAACAGAAATGTGGTATCTCAGAATATTAACTATACTGATATTAAATGTAATCATTTTATGAGAGGTTTGCATACTTTTCTGGTATAAATGACATCTTTATAATATTTCTTATGATTATCACCAATTTAATACAAGGAATCTTGAGGTATTTAATAATCTCAAACAAATATATCTTCTTTGATAGCAAAGGGGAATGTGAAGAGGTGGGCAAATGTTAAAACACGCTTTATAATTTCAGTATGTAGTACTATTTCAACTATTATAATGTAAAAATAATTGATATATATTTAAGATCTTAAAGAATTAATTATCCTTATGTTCTCTGCAATGTTACAGCAACATAACTGTAGACATGGTATGAAAATGACAGCTATTTTATTTGAGTCAAAATGTTATAACATTTAAAGCTGGGTCTCTTCTGAGTAATTTGTGAAATAGGTTGCTATAAATATATGATGACATTTCGTGTAGTACACAGTTATTTTGGGGACTTCGTATTATATAATAAGCATATGATCAGATTTGCAAGATGTAGCATCATTGACATTTTACTTTCCTTTGCAAAAGGAAACAATGCCTGTTTCCCAAGTCCAAATTATAACCCCTTCACATGGATGTTTTTCCTGGTTTCATGTCCTAACTACACCTATGAGGTATGTTATTTATGTATGTAAATACTTGAATCCTATTCATGATATACTAAATGAATGTGCTTATGTATTTACATGTATTATAAATTAATATATACAAGAAAAAGGAGAAATCTTATCTATAGATCATGGTATAAAAAATAGAACATTTCAATCACAATTTTTTCAAATATTAAACAGTCTTTCATTTTCTTATAAATATGATCCCATTTTATGAGATTGCTTATGACTTTATATGAAAATATTAAATTATTATTTTTTGAAAATGTATTCCTATCTATAAGTTTTCTAATATTTTAAGTCTTAAAATTACCTATTCAAAGCCACAAGTGAAGAAATTACTAGATTACATTTATGTATGTGCTAATTTAAGTTTTAATATAACAGATTGGATCATGGATTAGTTTCACAGTCATGACACAAACACTGCCAGGTAAGACCTAGATTTAATGACAATTAATCAAATAAATGCATCTTTAGAAGAAACGGTTTCTGAGAAAAAGTTATTATAGTATTAAAGTATAGCATGTTTGCAAAAAGATTTTATAATTTCATATTGAGTTTGATTTTTAGCAGTATTAAAATATATTGAAGTACTTTTGCTCTTTATCTCTGTACAATTGTTGCTTAATCCAAGCCAAGAATTGTAATCCAAATGTATTTATTAAGCAATGAAGTTTTATTTAGAAGTTTTGATAACAATGCATTTCACTTGAAACTTCTTCTTGTGCATATGCACAGGCATGTGTATGTGTTTTGTCTTCAAAGGAAGAGTTGGGGTGTATGAGAGTTCATCTTGAATATTGAGCATTTTAACACACACTAAGAAGCTGAATTGCATGATTTCCATTTAGTAGAAGGACATATGTAATACCCATTTTATCCATTTTCTTATATTGTACAAAAGTTTTGAATCACAATTAATTTAGTTTATTATATGCATGTAGAGGAATATTACATGCATATAGGCAACTATTATTGAAAATTTTTAAATACAAAAATAAATCCTTATTTGGGTGTATTTTGTGGTTGTGGTATGTAAAATATGTAGATTCATTTTTAATTTTGTAATGTATTTTCTGTGTTTACTTATTCATGCAATATTGATCGGCTGTTGCTAGGGAATGGTTATGAATAATGAAAATTGATAAGAAATTATGCAACATTTGGGAAACATCTTAAAAGCTAAACATGCTAGTGATCTTTTTCCTAATATAACTTATTTGATAGAAATAAGAAATAAATAATAATTATTTCTTTTTTCTTCTAGTTGGAATTTTTACACTTCTGATGAGTATCCAGATGTCTTTGTGGGCACAAAAGAAACATAAGATTTATCTGAGAAAATTCAGTTCATATATTCATAGAAAATCAGCAATGATTCCATTCATATTGTAAAAAAAAAAAAAAAAAATCTCCTATAGAAAATGGCAACATATAAATTCAATAAATAAGACTTAATTAAGGATAGTTAATTACTATGCTCCAACAATTCATGAGCAACAGTATATACACTGAGTAAAAATATAGTAAAATTTCACTAAATTTAGAGTAATGCACATGGTGATAAAAAGTATAAATTATAAATGCAATTAACTAAAAACAGCTCTGAATGTATTTGCATGGAATTGGTCCTTGAATAAAATTGTCTTACTTCATTAATATTTCACAATACTATTTGCATAAGGCAAAATATCACAACAAAGAAACAACCTGATTAAAAAATGAAAAAGTGAACTGAACAGACATTTCCCAGAAGAAGACATATACATGGCGAATAAGTATATCTTTAAAACACTCAGCATTAACCATTCATAACGGAGATGTAAATCAAAACTACAATGAGATATCATCTCATCCTAATTAGGGTGACTGTTATCAAAAAGACAAAAAATATGACAGTCATTGTGGCTCATGTCTGTAATCCTAACACTTTGACAGGCCAAGGCAGGAGAATTGCTTGAGTCCAGAAGTTTGAGATCTGGGTAATATATCGAGACTCTGTCTCTAAAAAGGATATCAAGATTCTGTCTCTAAAAAAACACTTTTATGAAGTAAAAATTAGCTGGGTGTGGTGGCACATGCCAGTAGGTAGTCCCAGTTACTCAAGATTGCTCCAGCTTAGGAGTTCAAGGCTACAGACAGCCATGATTAAATCAAGACACTCCAGCCTGGGTGACAGAGTAAGACTGTCTCAAAATAAAATAAATAAATAAATAAAATAAAATAAAATAAATTGGTGAAGATGCAGAAAAAAAAAAAATTAACTCTTAGACACTGCTGGTGGGAATGTAAACTAGAGCAGCCACTGTGGAGAACAATATGGAGTTTCTTCAAAAATTACAAATAGAACTATCATATGATCCAGCAATACCATTACTGGAAAAAGAAAATCTGTATATTAAAGAGACATTTGCACCCTATGTTTACTGCAGCACTATTCACAATAGCCAGGATATAGAAGAAACTTAGGTGTCCAACAACAGTTGAATGGATAAAGAAAATGTGGTATATATACACAATAGAATACTATGCAGCCATAAAAACTGAATACCTGTCATTCGGGACAACATGGATGGAATTGGAGGGCATATGTTAAATGAAACAAGCCAGGAACAGAAAGTTAATCATTGCATGTTATTACTTATATGTGGAAGCTAAAAAAATTGATATCATAGAAGTAAAAAATAAAACAGAATATTACAGGCTGGGAAAGCTGCAGCAAAGGGAGACTAGAGAGAGATTTGTTAAAGGATACAAAGTTGCAGCTTAGTAGGAGGAATAATTTCTGGTGTTCTATATCACTGTAGAATGACTATAGTTAAGAACATTATATTCTATTTAGTTTCAAATAGCTAAAAGGAGATTTTGTACCCAACACAAAGAAATGATAAATGTTTGAAACCATGGATACTCTAATTTATCTGATCTGATCACTATAAATTATATGTATTGAAACATTACTATGTATCTCCCAAATATGTTCAATTCTTATGTGGCTTAAAAAATAAAATTTAATTTAAAAAGCATCTGATTTTTAAAGTAAATATTTTTCAAAGTTTTGACATTTAAATTACTTGAGCCCCACATTATTTTGACAATAATTTAATTCTTTTGTTGTTCAATTTTAGTGAGATGTGTCATAGGTATTATGTCATTAGTTCAAATTCTTGTGGAAATTACACCTGTATTATAAGCATAATTTTTTTTTTAGTTGTGTACCTTATTTATTAATAATACAGATATTGTATGCTATCATACTGGAATTTACAATTAAAATATTTTCTGTACATTATTTGATAATCATTCTGAATATATATATTCAAAATATATTCAAAATATATTTTGAAATACATACTGTTCATATTCATATGTAAATTATATTTATACATCTTCTGAAATATATTTCAAAATATTTGTTGTACGTGTGTATATGTGTATATTACATATATACATATGTATTACATATATACACATATATACACACACACAAAAAAATATATATATATTTCAAATGGATTGTATGCACTTGCAAAGCGAAAATACATTGGTAATTTGGGGACATTAAGAGTGGAAAATTTTGTTTTATTTTTAAATCTTTAAATACCTATCTTCTCTGAAAGCCTATGTGCACGTGAGTTTGTATGTGAGCATGCATATATACTTGACAAAGAGATGACCTGTATAAATCAAAGTATATATTATTTAAAATATTTAAAAGAGGCCGGGTGCAGTGGCCTGTAATCCCAGCACTTTGGGACGCCGAGATGGGCGGATCACAAGGTCAGGAGATCGAGACCATCCTGGCTAACACGGTGAAACCCCGTCTCTACTAAAAAACACAAAAAATTAGCCAGGCGAGGGGTCGGGCACCTGTAGTCCCAACTACTCGGGAGGCTGAGGCAGGAGAATGGCGTAAACCCGGGAGGCGGAGCTTGCAGTGAGCTGAGATCTGGCCACTGAGATCCGGCCACTGCACTCCAGCCTGGGCGACAGAGCGAGACTCTGTCTCAAAATAAATAAATAAATAAATATTTAAAAGAAATGTTCAATTTCTTCTTATTTTTTAATTATGATTCTTTAGATTTGTTAGTCTATGGAGCATTTTCAATTCTCAGATTATACATATGTAATAAAATATGTTCATTAAAGCTCTTAGATTATATGCATATATGACAATATATAAATATATACATATGTGACTATATATATATATAAAACAGTATATTGTAAAGTAGGTCTATATGCACTGGGCAGGGACTGTTTATTACTAACATATGTGGTCACTAAAGAAATAACAAAAAGCCCTTTTAAAAGCCTTATAATTCCCAAAGCATACTATTAAAATTTCTAAGGAGGAAACAATAACAACAATAAAATTCTCACTCCCTAATATCTATTCAACTAAATTGTATGATATCATTTAATTATCTTAAAAAGAAATGTCAATGCATTAAATCATATATACCCAATGCAGCTATATGATCAACTACTTGTAATAAATGTCCCTTTTCAGAAAGACTAAGAATAGTTTCTGTTTTTGCAACTGGATCCTGACAAATAGTAACCTAGGAAATTTGCACATTCTTGTAGGACTAGAAGAAAGTCTTTAAGTATGGGGTATCTATATGACAGACATTTTTCTTCCCATTGTGCTACATTCCCTTATGCCAGTTGTTCCATCATATTTTTTTTCATATCAGTTATTCCCTTACTGTTGGCAGATATACCTTAGTTAAAGGGTATCTTCATTATGAAATGTGCTTTTTTAAATGTATTTCTCATTTTTATTTCCAGGTGGTCTCACTGCCTAAGATATCAAAAGAAAAAGCCTGACAAACTTACACCATCTTGTTATCAATATTAATGCTACAGGTATAATCCTGCAGCAACCATGTACATGTTTTTAGCCTTTAAAACCTAAGCTTCATATATAGATTTTAGGAGTTACTATACATAAGATGTACACATATGCATATATATATGGGTGTGTGTGTAAATGTGCACTCTTACAAACTTTAATGATACTCTCTAAATTAATATATAAGGTTTATATAAATAATAAGTTTGCATTGCTGGCTAAGAAATTGTGCATTTCTTTTAATATAAAACAAATCTCTATAATCTCACATATTCATGGTTTTTTTTGCCACATATCTAAGTAACTTAATCTTAGCTTATGGAGTATTTTGCAGGAACAGCATTCAACACTGCAGAGATTAGTTGTAGGTGTCTTTATTACATTTATATATCAGTGTGTTTGGTGGGGAAAGAAGATAAAAAATAAAACATTTAAATATAAAATTAAAATAAAAAATAAAATATAACATTTACTTATAATAGATGTCATAATTTGATCATATTCATAGGAAAAACAATAATGAAAACTTTAAATGCAGAAAAATATATACATACACTACATAAATTAACAATAAAATTAGTACCATGGTTACTTGTTTGAGTAATATGCTGTCCTAAATACGTTTCGTTATACCATGTTCTCTCAGAGTTAACACTCTCATCCAACAAATAAAAGATATATTCTCAAATTCTACAATTCTTGTGTGTGTATTTTCAACCGTTGTGATTTTTATGTCAAGATAAATTATGATAATATTAGCAACTTTTAAATTCTATGCTTTGCGACATATAGGCCTCATTTCTAATTTAATAAGGTATATATGTATTTGATATTTTCATAAAAGTAATACAGGGTTCGGCCAAGAAGTTTTGCCATCTGTGAAAGGCACGCATTTGATACTACTATAAGCCATATTAACTGGAGAACATTTCTAAAATACTTATATTTCACATGCAAACTTTATATTCTATATATTGATGGATTTGTTTCTTAGATTGAGATTCAGATGTGGCAATCAGTGAGAGAGGAAAAAGGTACAAGCCTGTCTCTACTTTTTAGATAGTTTGCTTAAGAGACAAAAGAAGTTCAACTTTAATTGAAATATTGCATATTTACTTGCTTAATTATTCTGTTATCCCTTAAATTAAATATTCTTTATAGGAAGCATGTCTTTGAACATGAAATAAGATTAACAGCTCCGAGTGTGAAACTTTTCCTATGATGAGAGACATTTTAGTCAGCCTTATCACAAGAAGACTTTTGCTTTTCTCAAACCATCCCATATTTCTTTTTGACACTTGGAAGTGTGCCTCTGCTTCTTTTATTTCTTTTAAACATTCTTTTTTTTTTTTTTTTTTTTTTTTTTTTTTTTTTTTTTTGAGACGGAGTCTCGCTCTGTCACCCAGGCTGGAATGCAGTGGCCGGATCTCATCTCAGCTCACTTCAAGCTCCGCCTCCCGGGTTCACGCCATTCTCCTGCCTCAGCCTCCCGAGTAGCTGGGACTACAGGCGTCCGCCACCTCGCCCGGCTAGTTTTTTGTATTTTTTTAGTAGAGACGGGGTTTCACCGTGTTAGCCAGGATGGTCTCGATCTCCTGACCTCATGATCCGCCCGTCTCGGCCTCCCAAAGTGCTGGGATTACAGGCTTGAGCCACCGCGCCCGGCCCGCTTTTAAACATTCTTGAGTTTTTGTTGTTTTGTTGTAACTGTTGCCAAATTAATAATTGTTAGATGACAAACGTCCTCAAAAAGTGTTTTTCAGTAATTGTGCCTAAAGAAATACAGTTATATTTGTCATCAAACTAATTTCGTATGCATGTTTTTCCCTCAAAAACCATAAATTGTCCTCTTCCTTCAGGACACTGTGAACCTTGAATTAGAATCAAATCAACAATTTGCATTCTTGTAATGTGTAAATCAGTTCATTTTTTAAATACAGGAATCAAAGACTGGCTGGCTTACATATCCTAAACAGTTTTAATATGAAAAAAGATATATGAATGTTTAGAAAAAAATAGTAGAATTAATTAAAATCAATTAGAATATATGTATTAAAAGCAATATTAAGTTATATCCATATTTTGTTCTTTTATTCTTTGGGTTACATTGGATATAAATGGATTGACATAACCTCAACCTATGAATGCTTCTTTAAAAATCATGGAATTGTGGGCCGGGCGCGGTGGCTCAAGCCTGTAATCCCAGCACTTTGGGAGGCCGAGACGGGCGGATCACGAGGTCAGGAGATCGAGACCATCCTGGCTAACATGGTGAAACCCCGTCTCTACTAAAAATACAAAAAACTAGCCGGGCGAGGTGGCGGGCGCCTGTAGTCCCAGCTACTTGGGAGGCTGAGGCAGGAGAATGGCGTGAACCCGGGAGGCGGAGCTTGCAGTGAGCCGAGATTGCGCCACTGCACTCCAGCCTGGGCGACAGAGCGAGACTCCACCTCAAAAAAAAAAAAAAAATCATGGAATTGTGAATCTGATTCCCATTTTCAGTCTTCCCTAAGGCCCTTTCTCTATTATAATTTCTTGGAATGTATTTGTTCTTCTTTTCTATGACTTTTGCCGCATATGTCATTTATTAAAACAAAACAAATGAAACAAAAACTCTAAAAACTAAAAATACACCATTACTAGTTATAAGTCTTTCTTCAGATAAATGCATAGTTCTGTAAATTCATGCCCATGATATCTTCACAGATTATCCATTGGTTTTCTTGGTGTTTAATAATTATTGTACATATCCAAAGATAGGTCAGTTCAGAGGGTCTTAAGGAAGATGAAACTGCTGAAATAAAGATTGGACCAGGTTGGGAAATGAATCTCACTTAAAACAAAGATTGATAATAATCTCAAGCAAAAGTGGAAAAATATCATAACAGGAGGTCTCTTGCCAGACTATAGCTTTGCACATGCCATTTGGAGTTTAAGACTAGTACCCAGTAATTTAAATATTTAAATTTATGAGCATAATAAGAAGTATGAGATTTAATAACCTCAGAGTTTTCTAATACTAAATTTTAATATCATAATATTTAAAAAATCAAGAGTCCCTTTAATTTAATTATCATTCTAGTAGTTACTTTTGGAAAAATTGTTTGATTTAATTCTCTATCCCAAAACAATTTGCCAAAAAAACCCAGTGTTTTTAAAATGCCACATCTTTGTCTTTTCCAGTATTTTCATTAAAAAATGGCTGGAGAGAGAAAAACAAAACAAAACAAAACAAAGAGATGCATCAGCTGCAGCTACACATCCATTACCACATAACTGCTTCGAGTGCCCAACCTTTCTACCTCTGGTTTCTACTTTTTCTACCTCTAGTTGTTACTTTTAAAATGCATTCGGGACTGGGCACGGTGGCTCACGCCTGTAATCCCAGCACTTTGGGAGGCCAAGGTAAGTGGATCACCTGAGGTCAGGAGTTCGAGATCAGCCTGACAGGTATGGAGAAACCCCGTCTACACTAAAAATACAAAATTAGCCGGGCATGGTGGTGCATGCCTGTAATCCCAGCTACTCAAGAGACCGAGGCAGGAGTATCGCTTCTATCCGGGAGGCAGAAGTTGCAGTTAGCTGAGATTGTGCCACTGTACTACAGCCTGGGCAACAAGAGCGAAACTCTGTCTCAAAAAAAAAAAAAAAAAAGGAATTCTGTTTGTACATGTATATTTTTAGTTTTTGGCTGTGACTCAAAACAGACTGCAGTGCATTTTGTTTTTTAGTAACACTTGTGGGAAAAAATGTTACTCTCTAACTCATACACAGACACACACACACATCGATTTTAAGAAACATTACTCCTTAAATGAAGCATACAAAATGAAAATAGTCTCATTTTTAAAATGCGCATGTTAAATTTTATTTCTCTCTAAAAGTACTATTTCCGAAGCTAACGCTAAGAAAATAGTAAAATTCATAATGATATTTAAATATTTTATTTATGACTTTCCAGTAATTAAACACATTTCCAAGATATTTAAGGTCAGTTTTAAGGAACTAGCATTCAGTACATGTTAAATTTTAGCAGTTGACATATGTCAGTGATAACATTGGTGCTCATAAAAAAAGTTCATGAATCAGTAATGAGGGTTTCTATTTCCTGAGGTTGCTCCTGAATGTTAGAGGTGATTATAACAATTTTGCTTTGTAAATACAGTTACAGGTATTTTTGCAGTTTTTGTATAATGATAATTTAAAAACGTATTTTAAAGGCTGCTTAAAAGTTAATTTTCACCAGGTGCATAATGAAGCCTGTAATTAGGCCTCCTTCAGAGGAGGTTTGATTGTGAAAATACACAGCAGCATTTCCTGAGATAAAAGTTCCTGCTAAAATGGGATTTGGGTTTTTAACTTTAGTTTGCTAATGGTTCTTGAAATGCGAGAAAAAAATCATTCAGAAATATTTACAAAACACATGCATAATTATTTATTTTATTGAGCATATAGAAGACATTTTCATACCATGTTTGGGAAATGAAATCCCGTAGTCTGTTGTCAGAAATAAAACTGTTAAAAATATAAGAAGTTTTCTCAATAATCCCAGTACATAAATTCTGGTTTCTCCCATTGTTCTGTCAGCTTGTAAATGAGAGTTGTTTCTGTCACAGAATGCTTTGGGTTCACTTCTCGGCAGCCAGAAACCTCTGTGGCTGGTGGTGCCTCTGCTTGAGTTCTGCTCTCACCTGCAGAGCTTGTTCCCCCAACTCAGACCAGCAGGTTGCACTTGGCTCCCAATAACAGCCCATAACCCATGCCTGCTGAGGGTGAGCCAAGTTCAGGACTACCAGGGGTGTTAAGCAAGCAAGGGTGGGGTCCTGCCACTCCGCACAACAAGGCACTCTGGCTGCTGTGGTGCAGCAGGGAGCTCCAGGTGCCTACACATGTGCCAGTGTTGTATAAGGCTGCGGCTGGACCAGGCTTACAGCAAGCAGTTTCCGCTGCAGGCACTTGGGTCTGGATGAGGGGAATGTGGGGAACGTGGTGGCACACAAAAAAGTTGGAGACGCCAGCAACTGCAGAACCCCAAGGGGTGCGGGGTGCCACAGCTCTCTCATTCCCACCTCCAGCATCTCAGGAATTTATCATTTTTAATTTACATTTATTTATTTATTTGGTTAATTATTATGTTAATCTTTTCTCGTGTTTTTAAAATGTCAACTCATTGAAACCGTATTCTTGTTCATTCTTTTAATTCATATCTCCCAGGGACATAGATCAAGGCTGAGGATATAAAAGGTGCCAGTAAATTTTTCTTAAATGGCTAAGATTATAACAGCTTTTTCAGTCCTGTCACCTTGCTCTCACCTAGAACTCCCTGGTTTTCTCAGCCCTGCCATCACTTCCCATCACATGGGGTGGCCACCGAGGGCTATAGTGTTATAACTCTGGCTTGGGGAATCCTGAGGTCTGGGCCCCCAGAAGTGTTCACTTTCACTTTCACGGACCTGTGATCGGGATGGTGTCACCACCCACAGCTTGGCAAGCTGGCCAGGAATGTGTTACAGCTCTTTTCAGGCCTGCCCACAGCTCAGCAAGAAGGCCAGGAAAGCATTACAGCCTTTTCAGCCTCCGCCATTTGGTGGGGCCCAAGTTCTTGTCCATATCCAGAAAGAATGGGGTTACACCAATAACTGGAGGGTGAGCATGGCAGAAGACTTTTACCCAGTGACAGAATAGCTCTTAGCAGAGAAGAGACCCAAAGTGGGTAGCTCCTACCCTCTGAGGGGTACTCCCCATGTCTATCTGTGTCTGGGGGTTTTTATGGGCTCAGAATGAAGTACATGCTCATTGGTCTATGGGCAGGAGGAAGGGAGTGCTGAGTGGTCCATTGGTGGGACTGGAAAAACCATCATTTAACTGGCTAACAGACATCAAGGACGCTTTCACTCTGGGTGTGGATTCTACGCGGAACGGGCAGGCTGGGGTTCAGATTTCAGGCTGTCTCGAGCCAGAAGGTGCGGTTTCACGGAAAACCTGCCCCTATTTGCCTAGGAATTTGCCACCTGCCGATTTCATTTCTTTGATAAACTAATACTCACAATTCCTTCTTCCTCCATCGGCGACCTACTTACTACCAATTCTTCACGTGGTTCATTTTTCAAAAATTCTCCCAAACTTCCTCACAGAGTCTCCAAGTGGAAGAAATTGTTATGCTTTATCTAATCAACTATATTGACTCATACAACAGAGTACAGTTGGATATATAATTTGAATAAGATTTTTTTTTTAATATAAGTATTTTACTTTAAGAAGAAGATAAAGTTCTCAAAACACAAGTTATTTAAGCAATATCCTATTTAGGAAATAGGATAAGCTAATGTATAATTTAGTTTATCCTAAACTATCTGACACTGGATAAGTATGTTTACCTGTTTAGACATGAGTCATCTTATCTGTAAAGCAAGATGTTTAGATAACTTATATTTTTTTCTCTATTTTTATAAAAATAATTGTAGATTTAAATAGTTGTCAATTTTCATTACTTCTAAAATTATATATTATAAAACCAATGCTTAAGTTCTATGAAAAATATTTATTTTATTTAAAATCTCTTGAGGTGTTCTGTCCTCACCTGTTGAGTGCTTCTAGGAGAAAATTGTATACCAGTTGAACGCTCCTATTTTTTCTGTTAGTAAGCATGCTCGAGTGCACTTGCCCAGCTCCTGAGGCCTTGTCAGGAAGCTGCTGATCACCAGTTTCAGATGTTGCTACCTATTGGGCTACTGCCTTTCCTTAGCACTGGCTGCAACTAACTATTATTTTAGACAGACAGTTTTAACAACTGCCTGACCATCACCTGATGGTTGCCTGATGCTCCTGGGGGGATTTGGCTCTCCTGCACTGTTCATGTCTGCCTGACTACCTAACACAATAAGGGAGGAGACCACCTCTCATATTGTCTTATGCCCAATTTCTGCCTCCAAAGAAAGAAAAAGTAAAAACTGAAAGGCAAAAATGAAATCCGCAAGCAGACAGCCTGGCGCCACACCCTGGGCCTGGTAGTTAAAGATTGACCCCAGACCTAATCGGTTACCTTATCTATAGATTACAGACATTGTATAGAAAAGCACTGTGAAAATCCCTATCCTATTTTGTTCCGATCTAATTACTGGTGCATGCAGCCCCCAGTCACATACCCACTGCCTGCTCAATCGATCATGACCCTCTCACATGCACCCCCTTAGAACTGTGAGCCCTTAAAAGGGACAGGAATTGCTCACTCTGGGAGCTTGACTCTTGAGACAGGAGTCTTGCCAATACCTCCAGCCGAATAAACATCTTCCTTCTTTAACTCTGTGTCTGTGGAGTTTGGTTTGTGGCTGGTCCTGCTACAATACTACTACTACTACAAAAAAAAAAAAAAAAAAAAAAGCATGGTTATTTATATTAATTTTATAATGTAAAAAAGAGAATAACACAAAAGACATAACCAAAAATATACAATTGTTTGAGGCTGGGAGTATTACAAATATATTTATTTTCTTTCTCCTGTTCTATGTTTTCTTGAATTTCCATGTAAAAGTATAATCTATTCCACTATAAGGTTTGAAAAAAAAATTATTAAACACACCAGACTCTATGAACTGTCTCCTTTATTTTTTCCCTGGTATTATCTTCAAACATATTTTCTCATACTTCCTATATTCAAGAAATACAGATCAACATAATATGTATTGGACTCTTCACGTGATTTTATACAACTAAACTTCTACATATGTTTTTCACTCTACAATTTAAGCATTCTTTAAGAGTTTTAAAAACTGTATTAAAATTCGGGCCAGGCATGGTGGCTCATACTTGTAATCCCAGCACTTTGGAAGGCCGAGGAGGGTGGATCACCTTAGGTTGGGAGTTCCAGATCATTCTGACCAATAGGGAGAACCTCCATCTCTACTAAAAATACAAAATTAGCAAAGCATGGTGTCACATGCCTGTAATCCCTGCTACTCAGGAGGCTGAGGCAGGAGAATCGCTTGCACTCAGGAGACGGAGGTGGCAGTGAGCCAAGATCACGCCATTGCATTCCAACCTGGACAACAAGAGCGAAACTCCGTCTCAAAAATAAAATAAAATAAAATTCACCTTCATGGCCAGGAACAGTGGCTCATACCTGTAATCCCAGCACTTTGGGAAGCCAAGGCAGGTGGATCACGAGGTCAAGAAATAGAGACCATCCTGACCAACATGGTGAAACCCCGTCTCTACTAAAAATAAAAATCAACTGTTCATGGTGGAGCACCTGCAGACCCAGCTATTCCGGAGGCTGAGGCAGGAAAATCACTTGAATTCGGGAAGCAGAGGTTGCAGTGAGCCGAGATCGCGCCACTGCACTCCATCCTGGTGACAGAGTGAGAACCTGTCTCAAAAAAAAAAAAAAAAAGAATTCAGCTTCATATATAAAATACATATCAAATATTACATATTTTTATAAATATTGTACACCAGAAATTCAATTCTCAACATCCTTAACTGACTGAATAGGTCCTCTCCTGGCCTCAAGGACCTCAGAGAGACTTGAAAAACTGAATTCCTGGCCTGAAGGTAAAAGGGTTCCCGGACATGCCTAGTTATACTCCCTCCCTTTTGGAGTTTACATCAACGTAGAAACAATAAGATGGACAAAACAGACTATTTATAGAAATAAGGTACCCATTTATAAACAAATCCCCATGGCAAGAGTTAAGTCATACCCTAAAAAACGTACGATTTCATTAAAAATGTTTTTTTGATTATTCTGGTGTAATGTGGCTTTCTCTCTAACCTGACTCTGGTATAGCATCACATGACAGCAGACCTTGAAGGAAATAAAAATATTTTACCCCAATGTGTATCTTTTTGTCATATTTTGAAAAGGTCCTACAAGGTCCTCTTTTGTGGGAGAAAATTGCATTAGTAGAGAATCTCCATTATTGCAGCCAGGTATTCCCTTTCTATGTTTTTCCTGATCTAGGAGAGATTAACAGAGAGCTTGATGGCTTTATGGCACTTCATCTGCATAACAAGGGCTTTGACCTCCACACTCCCTTTATCTTAACTCAGACATTTCTTTCTACAGACTTCAAGTCTTTAGATAAAGCTTATTTCTGTAACCAATTACCAATCAGAATCTTTGAATCAATCTATGACCTGTAAGCCCCCTGCTTGAACATATTCCCCTTCTTTAGGCTGAACCAATGTACACCTTCCATGTATTGATTTATTATTTTACCTACAATTTCTGTTTTTCTAAAATTTATAAAACCAAATTGTAACCAGAGTGTCTCACACACACTTTCTCAGAACCTCTTAGGACTGTTCCCTGAAAATGGTCACTCACATTGGCTCAGAAAAAACTTCTTAGAAATATTTTACACTTTGTTTTTCTATTAACATTATAAAATATAATTTTATGATCTAAGCCTATCCCTATCCAGATTATTTCAGAAAAAAAAAAAAATTCCAACATCCTAACGAGTCCCCTGCCTCATGCTACCTTGCAGTCATTAAAATCCTTCAAAAATGAATGTGATTTCTAATAGTATAGCACAGATTAATTTTGAAATTTTTGTGCTGCAAAAAATAAAGCATTTGCTCCTGTATTTATTTTTTCCTTTTTTCTTTCAAAGCATGTGAGATTAATATTGTTCATATAGCTATGCATAGATATTTAATTTTTCTACTCTATCACGTTATCTCTACAATTTCACGATGTCCTTTCTTTCCCTTTGTTTTCTTTAGGGTTTATTTGCTATTTTTTGTTTGTTTGTTTCTTTTTCTTCCTAATTTTCTTGGTATGAAGCACAAATAATCATTAATTTTTAACATTTATAATTTTTTTATATTATAATAAATATTCTACTAAACACACCTTTTGTTTTATCCCATAAGTTTTGATATATCATGCATTTGTTAGAGGCGTTTAAACCAGAGAAACCCCATATTGAATAAAGGCTGTGTAAAATAAGGCTAAGACATACTGGGCTGCATTCTCACACAGTTAGGCATTCTAAGTTACAGGATGAGATAGGAATTCAGCACAAAATACGGGCCATAAAGACCTCGCTGATAAAACCAGTTGCAGTAAAGAAGCTATCCAAAACCCACCAAAACCAAGATGGCAATGAGAGTGATCTCTGGTCACCCTCACTGCTACACTCCCACCAGTGCCATGACAATTTATAAATGCCATGATGACATCAGAAATTTGCCCTATATCCTCTAAAAATGCAAAGCATGAACATTCCACTGCTTGTTTACCATATAATGAAGAAATAACCAAGAAATAACCATAAACATGGGCAACCAGCAGTTCTTGGGGCTCCTCTGCCTATGGAGCAGCCGTTATTTTATTTCTTTACTTTTTAATAAACTTGCTTTAACTTTACTCCACAAGTTAAAGCGTGAATTAAACTTTAATTCACTTTAAATGAACGAAACTCACCCTGAATTATCTCTTGGGTGAAATCCAAGAACCCTTTTTTGAGGATTGGACCAGGACACCTTTCCAGTAACATCTTTCTGGCAAACCCGCCCCCCAAAAAAATAAAATTAAAGAAATCCTGGCCGGGCGCGGTGGCTCAAGCCTGTAATCCCAGCACTTTGGGAGGCCGAGACGGGCGGATCACGAGGTCAGGAGATCGAGACCATCCTGGCTAATACGCTGAAACCCCGTCTCTACTAAAAATACAAAAACTAGCCGGGCGAGGTGGCTGGCGCCTGTAGTCCCAGCTACTCGGGAGGCTGAGGCAGGAGAATGGCATAAACCCAGGAGGCAGAGCTTGCAGTGAGCTGAGATCTGGCCACTGCACTCCAGTCCGGGCGACAGAGCAAGACTCCGTCTCAAAAAAAAAAAAAAAAAAAAAAAAAAGAAATCCTGATATAGTTTGGATGTGTCCCCACCCAAATCTCATCTTGAATTGTAGCTCTCACAATTCCCTTGTGTTGTGGGAGTGACCTAGTGGGAGATAAGTGAATCATAGGGGTGGTTTCCCCCATAACGTTCTTATGGTAGTGAAAAAGTCTCATGAGATCTGACAGTTTTATAACCTCTTTCACTTGACTCTCATTTTTCTTTTGCCTGTACCCCTATTGTATCTCAGAAGTAACTAACTTGCTTTTGATTTCACAAGCTCATAGGCAGAAGGGACTTGCCTTGTCTTGGATGAGACTTTGGACTGTGGACTTTGAGTTAATGCTGAGATGAGTTAAGGCTTTGGAAGACTGTTGGGAAGGCTTGATTGATTTTGAAATGTGAGGACATGAGATTTGGGAGGGGCCGGGGCAGAATAATATGGTTTGACTCCGTGTTTCCATCCAAATCTCATCTTGGATTGTAACTTCCATAATTCTCTCAAGTTGTGGGAGTAACCCTGTGGGAGATAATTGAATCATGAGAGTGGTTTCCCCATACTGTTCTCATGAGAGTAAATACGTCTCATGAAATCTGTTGGTTTTAAAAGGGGAAACCCCTTTCATTGATTCTCATTCTTCTCTTGTCTGCCACTATGTGAGGCGTCGCTTTCACCTTCCACCATAATTGTGCGCCTCCCAGCCATATGAAACTGTGAGTTCATTAAATTTCTTCTTTTGTAAATTGCTCAGTCTCGGTTATGTCTTTATCAGCAGTGTGAAAACAAAGTAATACAGTCCCCAAAGACAAAGGGGAATCATTTATGCATACCAATTGGCCAACTTTGTGTGAGTGGGGTGCTTTTACCCAGACAAAGAATGCGATTAGGTTAGAGGCCCAACTTAGGGGAGTTAGAGTCTCCCCTAAAACAGAGAGGGTTAAATGCTCCTCTCAGTAAACGGCAAGAACTCTTGACCAAACCTGGGTTCAAGGCCCAACTTGGGAAGTTTAGTGTTCTTCCTATGATTTAGGGGGTTAGAGGCCTCCCTCTCAGTAAAATCATTCTCTGCTAATAACTGATCTGGTGCTATGGGATGTTAACTGGTATTGTCTTTGAATTAATCTGCCTTGCACTCTTTGCTGTTGGCTATGGGTGACAGAATTATGCATAAATAGGGTTATGAAACATAGGAGCTTTTTCTCCCTAAAAGGGGAAAACCTGAGAGCTGATGAGTCTGCTGGACAAGATCCCTTGGCGACCAAGAAGCAGCTGCCTGAACTTTTAATTCAACATCATTGTTAATGGTGTATCTTTCTCTGGCCTGCCTGAGCATTTCACCTTTTTCACCCCACCACAGGCAATGGTTTTCTCCCTTCTCTTTCCTTCTTGCTCTATGCATACTGGTTAAATGAATGGTAAGAATCACTGTTTATATCCTCTTTAAAGTTTTGATTTATTGGGAAAAAAAAAATGCGAGGCTGGTCTTAAGTTGTAGTGAATCTGTTGTACTCTGTACTACGAATTTGTCTTTCCATATCTTTCTATCAGAAAGAGAGGTACTTTAGGTTAGAATGTGGGCCCATGACACTATAAGCCTGCTGTTCAAGACAGCCCAGCAAACCGGTCAGTTATGTCCTTGGGAGCTCGACCTTGTCACCACTTGGTGGTACTTTTTCTTGGTCTTTGTTGTCCAGGGAACAGGAAGTTTGGGATTTGTGTCATATTTAGCTCTAAAAAGTATCTTGATCAGTTAAAAGCCTTTGCATGCTCAAAGCTGGCTGCTTTAGACTCCTTCTAGGAAGAGCAATGGAAACTACCAATGCTGTAGCTTGGCAGCTAAGGCTTTGTCATTTTGTAACGATGGCCTGGGTTCAATTCCTAACTTAGGGAATGAGTCCCTTTTGGGTTTTTGGGTTTATATCTGTGTGAAATTTATCATTTGTTGATTCTCTTCCCCTCTATGAAACATCTTGAATTTTCTTTTCTCTGAGCACCTGGGAGGTTACATTTGGTGAAATTCAAAAGCCAGAAATATTGACCTTTTTTTAGAATGTTATGGTTAACAGTCAGCTTAATTAAAAGCAAATATTCAAGTTCTGACAGCTTGGGACTCCTTGAGAAAAACAGAGGAGGAGCCATAGACCCTGTTTTGGCTGGGGGGAACTCTGTTTTCTTTATAAATCCCCAGTAATTAAAAGTGAATAGATCCCTCTCAAAATCTAAGGCTCTGCTCTGTTTTGCATTGCATTATCCGAATTTTTTAACTTTGAGAAGTATCAAAAGTTACTTCACATTATAAATGAACTTTGATGTGTAATAACTAGGTAGGGAATATGATTTTGGGAACAACTAATGACAGTTCCAAGGAAATACTCAACTCTTCATGTTTGGATCAGAAAAGCATGCTCTTGGTCACCTAGGCAGTATGGAGATGTTCCCACCACGCACTGAGAGACAAAACTTCCATGGGATGAGCTGGTTCCTTGTTTTTGGGATCTAAGATCTGGTATAAAAACAATACCCTTAATTTTGGGGGTCTTTTTTGCTTTCCAGCTGTGCCTGCTTATTTGGCCATAAAAACTGCATGCTTTAAAAAGAAACTTAAAAACCGGCCAATGAAAAATCTTAAAACTACAGGATTTTCTGTTTCTTTGTATTACAGGTGTTCTGTGTGTAATTTTTAACATAAAAGAGTTTTAATTGGTTTAAAAATAGTAGGTGTTTAAGTAAAGTATTGCCAGAAAAGTAAAAAGTATAATGCCTTTTAGTTCATGTGACTTCAGTAAACTTTGGAAACAAAAAAAATAAAAACAGTTCTTCTGTATGAAAGGCATGCAATTAAAATAGAGTATGCTTTTGGTAAAAGATTATAAAAAGGCATAGGAATCATGGGAATATGATTTTTTTGGCTTAAAGGGTTAAAGGATTGTTTTAAGTTAAATAAGATAAAGCTGAAGGTTTGAGCAAGTTGTGGGACGATGTGTAAAAGATTAACCTTGCAAAATAAATTTTGTGTGTGAATATAGTGGCTAAAGGGTAGTATTCAGTTTTTCTATAAATTTAACAGTTTTTTCTTGCAACACTGATCTGCTTTTTGACAAACATTTGTAAAGGGTTATACAACGTTAATGAAAAATACTACCTTATAGTCCCAGACGTTAAAATAGGATAGATTTGTCTCTAAGTTTTTATTAATAATTGGGTTTAACATTAATACTACACTAATGCAAAGGTAAAATTTGGCTTATTTGGTATAAAAATCATAAAGGAAGTATTGTCAAATATAAAATGTTATTTGGCTTTCTTTGGTCTGTACTTGTATAAATATGTTTTTGTAATGTGTTCAAAATTATGGAAATCCCCTAAAATTCTAATATAATTTATATATGTTATTAATAGCTATAATTGTCATGTGAAATCATTGTATGCCACAGAGGTAGCCAAAGTTCTCTGTCAATTGTGTTTTTCACTATAGTTGTCCTAAAACATGTTCTCATTCACAGACAATTGTTGTCTTGTTTTAATCCTCTTCAAAAGGTGGTTTATAATCAGCTATAGAATTTTACCAGGTACTCTTAAATGCAGGTTTCTTATAATTTTGGAAATTGTGAAAACAAAATAGAGAAAAACAATTTCAGGACTCATGAAAAGCTAAAATGTTCATGACTATCAAGCAAAACAGGAGTTCACTGCATGAACCAAACCAATGGAAGACTAAAGTAATCTTTGCGACTTTGCTTAATACATTGCTGATCTTTGCTTTGTTTTTCAAAGTCAAGAAAACCTTTACTTTGAGCTATTTACAGTTTATAGCAATTGAGTAAAGTATATTTCTGTAAATGAAATTTGGAAGATATTTGCTTTTCTCTACCTGATTTCTCCACAATTTGGAACTAGTTGTGCATATTTTTAACTTATGTCATTATAGTTATTTGCATAAGTGCAGGAATCTGTTTTCTTTTGCAATATGGCACAAATGGAGAAACTGATTATTTTACCGAGGCTTTGACTGGAATGGTGTGCTGTCTTTAAGAAATCAAACTTAATCTATGGACAAGTTGGTCTAATAAGGGGAAGCATGAATAACCCACCCACACTTTGTTTAGCATATCATCAAGAAGTAACCATAAAAATTGGCAACCAGTGACTCTTGAGACTGCTCTGCCTATGGAATAGCCATTCTTTAATTCCTTTAATTTTTAATAAACTTATTTTCACTTTACGGACTCACCATAAATTATTTCTTGCATGAGATCCAAGAATCCTCTTTTCATATTTATGATTGACAGTTCCATACTTAAGAAGAAGTCTTTGTATTTTCACCATAAAAAACTGAATTTTTATTTTATTTCTGTAGTCTCTGGATAGAAGTTACAATTAACTTTTTAATACTTTGAATTAACATCTTTGAAAAATATTTGTAAAACATATATAATACTTAGATTGCATAGCAATTATATATATATAAAGCAATATTCTGTAAATTGTATAAATAAAAGTCTTCCCATGCTATAGGTAAAACCTTTATAAAACTGAGCAAATGTAAAATATCAAGTATATATGAAATATATATATGTGAAATTTTCAAAGCCCAACTTTGACCGTCTTCTAAATTTAACAAAGGCTCATACATTTAAATTGGACTGAAATTTTACCGTAGGGACTTTTTGCAGTCATAAAACATATAGTTACACCCTCCAATAATGAATGAAAATAGACCTAACAGGAATTTCTTTGTGTTTATCTCCATGCAGGGTGTATTGTATTGAATTGGCTGCTGTGTAGCTGAGATCCAAAAAGACAATGTAGAATCAATTATATGAAAAGCAATATTACAGCTCTTCCTCTGTTCCTGGCATCCTTTGCCTGCTCCAACAGCCAATCTCTTATTAACTGATTACCTATTCAATTATGATTATATTAAGAACCTCACATTTACTTCTTATTTGAATTTATCTAATTGCTATCCCTTTATTTAATAGCATTATCCACAGACTTCCAATTTAACAATAAATACTATTTCATATTAGGGCTTTGCTTTATCCATTATCTTAAAACACATAGTTGTATCTATTCATTTGAGTTAACCATGTCTTCTTCTTTTTCCATTTTCCAGAAAAATCTAACAGAATCACAATTCTATTGATACAGTTTTTTAACTGGTAGATAAAAACATATGCCAATAATAGATAATAAAGTAATCCTTTGTGAAATATGTATCTTAATAACTTAGATATATATGTTTACAAAGGAAACAAACCATATCTATATATCAATATACATTGTAAAAATAAAAATAACATGGGCTGGGTGCAGTGGCTCATGCCTGTAATCCCAACACTTTGGGAGGCCGACATGGGCGGATCATGAGTTCAGGAGCTGGAGACCAGCCTGACTGACATGGTGAAACCCTGCCTCTACTACAAATACAAAAACTATCCGGGTGTGATGACGCGTGCCTGTAATCACAACTACTCATGAGCCTGAGGCAGGAGAATTGCTTGAACCCGGAAGGCAGAGGTTGCAGTGAATCGAGATCATGTCACTGCACCCCAGACTGGGCAACAGAGTGAGACACTGTCTCAAAACAAACAAACAAACAAATAAAAAATAAAAATAAAAATAAATGAATAAAACAAAAATAACATGAATAGCTAACATTTATTGACAATCAGGAACAATGTGTTTTCATTTTATATTACCAACCACCTGTTCTGTTTAAGATCCTTATATTATTGTTGAAGATATTGAGGTTCAGAGAGGGTATACAACAGCAGTTTTGCAACAGGAGTGATTTAATCACATAAAAGATATGAACAGTGTCAATATCGAGAATCCCTGATATGTATGATAGTTACCTTTGTCCAAAATCACATTGTCAATAATTAGTAGTAGTAGTAGACTGGAATAAGCTTTATTCATAAAAATATATCTAAAAACTTATTTTTAAAGGTTTGTTATAAATTGCTCTACTTTTTCTATTACCTTTAGTTTAATAACTTTCACATTTTGTGGCATTATTACAACAACTCATGGTTTATATAGGCATTCTTGCAGCAAGATAGATAAAGAGATACATCAAATCTGGACGTATGCTTCCCATATTTAAAGTCATTAAGTGGTTCTCCATCCATATTATAACTACTAACCTGTTTACTTTGGTATGTAGCACTTTGTAAATTACAAAGCAGTAAACTGGTTCCAACTATGCTCAAATTATTTACAATGTACATAAGAAAACAAACAAAACAAAATCAATTATTTAGGTTTTAAAATATTTTATCTATATTTAATAGTTATCCAAAACCATACCAATATTGTGTTTAAAATTCATGGGGGAAATATGTTAGTATCCATGAATTTTTCATTTAGAAAAATTCCCCAAACTATGTATTTCACAAATACCATCAATGGGCATATCATGAGTGTTCAGTGAAAATGACATTCTATGTTGGTACCACTGTGCAGTTATATCTTGTCTTTTGACGCCACAATGAAAAAGTTATTTAGGCCGGGCGCGGTGGCTCAAGCCTGTAATCCCAGCACTTTGGGAGGCCGAGACGGGCGGATCACGAGGTCAGGAGATCGAGACCATCCTGGCTAACACTGTGAAATCCCGTCTCTACTAAAAAATACAAAAAGCTAGCCGGGCGACGTGGCTGGCGCCTGTAGTCCCAGCTACTCGGGAGGCTGAGGCAGGAGAATGGCGGGAACCCGGGAGGCGGAGCTTGCAGTGAGCTGAGATCTGGCCACTGCACTCCAGCCCGGGCGACAGAGCGAGACTCTGTCTCAAAAAAAAAAAAAAAAAAGTTATTTATATACCTATAACCCATGCCATTATCAGGCCACTTTCAATATTGTTATGGATTATCCTGCCAAACTGAGTTTTAACTCTGGGTTGGAAATTGAGAACTTGTTGTTAGGGTATAAATTTGCTCCATGACATCAGCAGCTCTGAATTAGAGCTGAATTTCTCATTTCTTCATACTCTAGACCGTAGCATCTATTGAAACATTTCCAAATTTCTTCCCTGTTTATCCTCTACTTGTCCAGAGAATATTCTATTTACTGATTTTGGTGCACTTTCAGCATTTGAATATATATAATTTCTATTCATGTAACGGCATCATTATCCAAAAAAGTTTTACGAAAAGCAACAACAGAACAAAAATGAATGAAAACAAATTTTTCTTTTAGCTATTTTACAATTTTACATATTTTGTTTTAAATAACAGTTTTCTCCTGTCAGTTGGTAACCAACTCCTCTGATTTCAATAAATGTGTCCTGTTACAGTTGAATCAGTACATGTGCACTTTTAAATGTTATGACTCTGATTATAATTACTTGTCACTATTTACTAAGAATGCCCAACTCAATTAACATGGATTTAAGATAAATTCAAGTGAAAGTGAAAAAGATTATCTGCCTTATACCAATCTCTAAGCCAAATGATTAGCAATATATGAGGCCAACTTTAATATTCAAAAAGTTCACCGAAGACATTTGTCTAATCTGATTTTCATCAGCCATCATAGCAAATAAATGTGTGTGTGTGAGTGTGTGTGTGTGTGTGTGTGTGATAAATACAATAGTAATAATATTTGGGGATAAAGACAATAGTATTTATCCCCAAAGCGGCAAAACCATAAGGCTACAAAATCATCTTTAAAGATGAGCTAATTGTCAAGTTTTCTGTAAAACTTTCCCTACCGTGACTCTTTATATACCTCATCTTTTCTGGCAAGTGATGGTTGTTGTGTTTTCTGTGCTCTCAAATATACTCACTTTATTATATTCAAATATACTTTTATAGCAGTTCATACACCATATATAATGTTATATGTACTTCTTATCTGTCTGCCTTAGTAGATAGAGTATACTATGCATTTGTTGAAGGCGTGAATTAAGTCTTAATGATCTTTGTGTCTGCAGTAATGAGCAAATATTCCAGAACACTACAAGGGTTTAACCTATAGATGACATAACTATAAGAGTTTAGTTTCAGGGCTCTTTCCTTCTTCTCTTCTTATCTTTAACTTGGAATGTTGAAATAAAATTTACTAAGGCAAAATCAGTTTCTATTCTACAATAGTATAATTAAGATATATATTTTTTTTCCTGGCAAGCGTTACATGAGGAAAAGTTCAGTTTTAAACAACTGACAACTGAACTGTCATTCAGTAGGTGTTTAGAAAAGTGATCATTTTCATTTACTTGAACTCAATCCATTTAAGGCCACTAAATCTGGACAAGTACAATAGGCTACTCGAGAATGCTGATCAAAGCAAGCAGTTTTATGTCCTGTGGACTATAAAAATATATCATGTGAGAAAATACCTTAAATTTTTACTTGTTAGAGTGAATGTAATGGATGATCACACTGCTTCTGCACTATCTTTTGTGAATAATGCATTATAAAACATGATGACACGAAGTTTACCCCTGAGAAGCACTGAGAACATCATTTTTCAGAAATACTTTGCAAATGGAAATACAATTCTATTTCTTAGAGCACTCAAATATATCATTGATATATACAATCTGGAGACTACTTATAACACAGAAACAATTACAGAATCAGAAAGAAAAGTTGACGAAAGAGAATAGTCATATGTGGTGTTATTTGATTAATTAAATAAATTAGTGAGTTGGTAATATACTAGGTAGTTTGCTGAAAGGGGCCAGAACACTGATACATGTATGTGATATTGAACTAAAAGTGTTAGGCCATATTGAATCAAAATTACACACCAATATATTTGCTAAATCAGCATTTACATTCAAAGGACAGTAATGTAGTAATCTAAATGGAAATATATTTATATATATTTCTAGTCTATCAGTGATTACAGTAAGATTTCATTTCAGAAAGTTTATCTGCATTGTGTACTTTTTAAGTCATTTGATTGTTGTATTTCAGAGAATTATAACTTGATGTTTCCCCCCAAAATGGTGCTGAAAATGTAAAGGTAAAATTTATATTTTTTTTTTTATGGACAATTTATGTGTGCATTAAAAACTCTAAGTTCCTGGATTGATAAGTTCTCCCTTTAATCCATGGAATCAGAAGGTTTCTCAAGTAGACATTTAAAATTTAAAATAATATTGATAAGAAACAAATGTAAACATATTTAATTTTATAAATTTTCAAAGAAATATAATTTAAAATCCAGTAGCATTTAACATTAGTTTATTACAAAAATATAATAAAAGACAAGAATGTAAACATTCAAAAAGCTCAATGAATTCCAAATAGGATGAATTCCAAAAGACCCCATAGTAAGGCACATTATATTCAAATTTTGAAGGCCAAAGCCGAAGAAAGAACGTTTTAAAAAAGCAAGGGAGGGCCAGGTGCAGTGGCTCACACTTGTAATCCCAGCACTTTGGGAGGCCAAGGCAGGCAGATCATGAGGTCAGGAGATTGAGACCATCCTGGCTAACATGGTGAAATCCTGTCTCTACTATAAATACAAAACAAATTAGCTGGATGTGGTGGTGGGCACTTGTAGTCCCAGCTACCTGGGAGGCTGAGGTAGGAGATAGGCATGCACCTGGGAGGGGGAGCTTACAGTGAGCGGAGATCACGCCACTGCACTCCTGCCTGGGCAACAGAGCAAGACTCTGTCTCAAAAAAAAAAAAAAAAAATGCAAAGGAGATGGGACTCATCATATACAAGGGATCCTCAATAAAATTGTTGCTGAATTTCTCATTAGAAACTTTGAAAAACTAAAGGCGTTTGGATGATATATTCAAAGTGTTAACAGGGGGAAAAGCCCTACCAATCAAAAATGTTACGTTTAGCAAAAGTGTTCTTCAAAAGTGAGAGAAAAATTAAGACATTATCAGCTATACAAAATCAGAGAGAGTTTGTTGTTGAAAGATCTGTCCTGCAGGAGATTCTAGAACCCTGACAGTTGGAATGAAAGGATATTAGACAGCAACTCACAGACAAATATAGAAATAAAAATCTCAATAAATGTAAATAAATTGATAATTATAAAGAGTACCATTATTGTAGCAATGCTTTGTAACTACATTTTTTGTATTTACATAATTTAAGAGATAAATTCATTATTAAAATTATTAGATCATTAATCTAAAAGCCAATATTATTGTAACTTTGATTTGTAACTGTATGTTTTGTTTTCTACATAAGTAAGACACTGACACATTAAAAATTTTTAGTTTATAATTTGAGACACCAATGTACAAAGATGCAATTTATGACATCAATGAATACAAAGGATGAAATGAGAAGATTTCATGTGTTATTGAACTTAAACTGGTATAATATCAATTTAGAGCATTATAATTTTAGAATTTAAAAGCAATCTCCATGTTATCCACGAATAATAGAATATATACAAAAAGACATGAGGATATACACAACACAGAATACACAAAAGGAAATTAGTTGTACTTCAATATCAGCCAAATACAAAAGAGATAGTAATGCCAAATACTAGGGCCAAAAATGTTATAAGTTAATATAGAAAACAAATAGAAAAATGACTGAGGTCCCCTCTCATCATTACTTATTTTAAATATAATGGGTTAACCTCTTCAATCAAAATAAAGAGATTGGTAGAATACATTTTAAAAGGTAATCTTGGAGTATGCTATCTACAAGAGAATCACTTTAAATCCAAAGATACAAATAGATTCAAAGTGAAAGAATAAAAAAAATGTAAATCATGATCAAAAGGAAATTGATCCCTGAGTGAGAGTTTAAGTACTCTGATTTTAATCAGCTCATATAATCTTTAAGTCAGAATTTCAAATGCTTGATTTATAAAAATGAGAATTGACAAATCAAATTTATGATAATATTATTAGATTAAATAAAATCAGATTTATATGCCTAAGCACATGCCATATAATAGGTACTTAATAATACTAATTATTTTTTAATTATTCTCACTTAAGCTTGCCAATTGATAAATTTTTAAGACTTTAGCCCAATTGGCTTCAGTCTTTCCTCTTGAGCCCCAGTTTTTTTCTAAATCATGTAATCAACATAACCTTTATTTATTCTTCATTTTCATTTTTTTTGGTTTTGAAGTTTTGCCTGAATGTGTAGCCCCAGTGTGTTAAAAAAAGCATTTATTGGACCCATAGTGCTAGAAAGTTGTAATTTGCTTGTTGAAACATTGAATGTTGGATTAACCAAATAGAATATCTGGAATCTACACCATAATGCACCACATAATAAAAGTCACTACACCCCCCAAACTTCAACTTCTATATTCTGCTTTTCTGCCAATAGAATCTGGTAAGTCATGCATATAATCCCACCTGTTTAATTAAATAATTTCTTCTCCATATAAGAAAACAATGAAGACATATTTTATATCAAATATATTTGTATTTCAAGCGAATTTTGTCTCATGTGAAAATAACCAAGGTAATTTAAACAAAATTTACAGGGCATTGTACTTTACATTATAACACTTCCAGCTTCCTAAGGGTTAAATTCGTAATTACATGTAACATGGAAATTAGGGAAAAACACTGAACTCAAAGGAAGAATTTTCATTTTAGTTAAATAACTTTTTTCTACAGCAACACTATTACTGAACCTCTGTTTTCTCATATAAAGTGATGCTTTTGAACTAATTAGTTTTAAAAGAGGAAGTCCATTTTTTTTTCCAACAAAATCTCAGGCAACTCTTAGTAATCTGAATTAAAATACACAATTATATGGGCAATTTTTCTCAGTTTTCTTTACTGAAAATCTCAAAACAGACACCTAAAAAGATATTATAAAAATAATTAAAATATTTTCAGTTTCCTTAAAAAGTCATAGAATCTAGAAATGCATGCTAGAGTGAAAAGCAAAAGCACTGATATATCCCTTTCATTCATTTATCTTTTCAAAGGCCTATTTATAATTATAGTTTCTCTATTAAAAATGTTACTATAATTTATGCTTTTATATTCTGGATGTGTTATTAAAAGATGAAGAGATATAAGATTTTAAAACATTAATCAGTGTACATGTTCAGTTTATGTGGTCATTTATAAGTTCAATGCTCATATCTTCTTCCTCACAAAGTTAAAATATAATGTTCAAAGGTCTTAAAGAATAATATTAAGACAAACATATTCTAAAGCTATTTTGGCAAATGAGATCTAAAAGCACATTCTAATTAACCATAAATAATGACAAAGATGGGATGTCATTATTTCTATCTCATTTTTTTTTTCTGGATGTTTTATATGCTTGTATTTCTTAATTCTAATTGCTCATTTAATTTCAGATTATTTTGGTAGAGGGAATATCTTATCATCATCCTTAAACCTGCTTTTAATGTGTTAATAACTGTAAGCTGTATATTATGGTTCTAAATGTGAATTAATTGTGCCATTTCACTGAAGACGGAGGGGATCAATTCTTCTGGTATGAAGCATATAAACAAAAGGGAAATTAACTTTCATATGTAAAACAACCTTCACATTTCAATATTGAAATTGTGTGAAAGTGTTTCACTATAGTTCTTTTTCAAAACACTGCCTTGTTATGGAAGTACTCACATATTTATTTCATTTGAGAAGATTCCTTGCTCTAATGTATCTCTACTGAACTTTATTTTTGTCCTGCCCTGTGGCAGTAAAGAGTGGATCATACACCCAATTATAATATTTAACAAGTATTATTGTCAGGTCAATTCAATAAGCCTAGAGGAAAAGACTGGCTGTCTGCCTCATTAGCATGAGATACTGTACCTAAGCGTATTCGTTGTACAACATTATTGATTCAAGTACACAGGTCCAGGTTCTGCTGAAAGAAATCTACCTGGTGACAGGAGTGAAAATATCTATGAGTAGCTAATGGCTGAAATTGACCTTAGGTTTTTAATAGCTTGGTTTCTCTGCAAGAGTATAAAAATATCACTAATGCTCATTACATCCTATTCAATCCATTATCCTTATCAAAGCAGTATTGCTTTTATGGTTCATTTGCTAGACTTTCCTTGAAGCTGAAATCATAAAATTTTCAAGCTACAAGAGATTTTACGAATATTAAAACCAAAGATACAGAAAGGTTAAATGTCTTTTCTTTTATTCACTCTTCTGAAACTGCATTCTATTTTAACATGAACGTTATGTAAAGATAATTAGAAATATGCCCTATTAGTTTTCTGCTAGTCTAGCCCAGACCTATTTGCTAGTTGAACATACTCCAAAGGCTTGGATTTGTGCTTTAATAGTAATTTAAGGGAAAAATCATATAAACAACAAAATTAAGCAACCAGCAAAATTTTAATTGGGGCTTTCACAAATGGCATAAAGACAGTTGCTATTTGGCACATGCTTTTGGAAAATTTGATGACATCACAACACTGTAAAAAAATTTTTGCAGCTGTCTTGGACCATACGATCACAGGTCATTATTAGAAACATAATACAAAATTCTGGTTTGCATTACTTTTATTCATCACAAAATATAATTTATTAATTAATGTCAAAACATGATTCTGCTGTTATTTCTCATAAATTCATTTCAATGTCTTTCTTCATGTGACATGAACATTGTTTGTCTAACATTTAAAGACTTACAATTCAAAAACAATTTTTAAAGTTCAAGTTACCAAAATAAAACTCTTCATGTTTTTGTTTCCTTGTTACGGTTATATGAAGTAAAAAGAAAAAGAAAATGATATTTTTCATACTAATATCATAGCAATTATTCTTCCATCAGTATTTATTTTGACTCATCCTTCTATTTTCTAATATATGGATATTCATATACCTTTTTACTACCAGAAAAACAGTTACACGCCCAATTATGCATGTAATTTTAAGGCACTTGAGGATGATAAAATACGTCCATGTATCTCACTGAAACTTAAATTCAAAATAACTCTGAATAAATTTTTAAGTGGAAAATATTATTATTTACTTAGGAATGAGGCTGACATTCACTTTCAATGCCTAAAATTTATTCTCAATGTACTTAGACAACCAGCCTCTGTAGCCGATTGTGCTTTAAAATTTTTAATAATTACATGTCATAAGAAGAAACAAATTCCTCTAATCAGTCACTGTTCAAAGTCAAATCATAGTGATATAAATATTTAATAATATTTTAACTCTTGTATAAAAAAGAATGTAACTGCAAGTCATTCACCCTTGAGAGAAATATAATTCATTATTTAAAACTCACATTAGTAATATTTGCTGATAAAGATTTTTATGTTTTGAGTGGCATACATAATGTGTGTAGATTTAAGCCAACAAATGATCCACTTTAAGCAGTTTGGACATGGTATAAGAAAGGAACAAATGGCTGTCACTAGTGTTTACTCTGACTTTAACAGGCAACAACAGCTACAGAATGCAAAGCTTTATGAAAAGAAGGCTTTAAATCTGTCTGTAGATACAATTACAAATGTTTCAGGAATGTCACAGTAATTTATTTTCTTTTAAGAGCCACCAAATAAATCTAAGATTCCATCTCCTGAAAGAGGTGAAGCCCAAAAAATATGAATTTTAATAAATTCTTCAGGCTCTTTGAAAACTAGTTTCACGTATTCTTTTTGTTTTTCAGCCCTTAAGTATTATATTACTAGCAGAAGCAAAGGGAATAAATCCTTAAATTTGTTTGGCAAACTAAATTTCAGTACTATGGGACTCCATCAATTTGCATTTCATTTGCCACTGTTTCCCTTCTCACTTTACCACAAAGAGATCCCACGAATTTACCAGATTCCCATCATGCACACAAGAGGATATATAATATGATTAGCCGATGGACGAGAATGTGAGAGCATAAGTCAACATAATTTGGCAGTAAATATGTGGAATTAAATATTAATTTAAAATAGGTCGAGTATGTGAAAAGCTGAAGCATAGTATCTAAGTTACTTAATGACCAAAGGAAAATATATGTTAGAAATTAAGAAGTAATGAATAATTAAGGTAGAAAAGTATAATAAAATATGTATTTTACACATAGAAATTTTATATGTTGAAATAGAGTAGGGCCTAACATGGAATAGACTATAAGTCTATAGCCAATGAGTTAGCAAAATATAGTTTATAGATCATTCTAGTCTACAAACTGTTCTTTATAAATAAAGTTTTATTGGAACACAGCCAAAGTCATTTATTCATGTATTATCCATGACTAATTTCACACTGCATCAGCAGAGTTGAGTAGTTGTAAGAGAGACATATGGTCCTTTTTTAAATATTATAAAATATTTACTATTTTCCTCATAAAAATTGCTGATCCCTAATCTACAGGTGTGAAAATAACTGAAGATTAAATATGTCTTGTTTGCTTTTTGGATTTATTATGTTCAAGCTTTCTTACCCAATTATGTAACTTCTAATAGTAGCTAGAGAGTTAAAAGCAGGTTTATATTTGCTATAGATATTTTAGATAGATATTTGCTATAGATATTTTATATAGTAAGTGATACATTTGTACTTGTATTATCCAATATTTAATTAGAATAGTAGAACTATTGAAAACATTATATGACCAAATGTGTAAAGAATTGACTAAGTAAAATCTGAAAGATAAGAATTGGAAGACAAAGTCAACAACCTCATTTATTTATTGGAAGAAAAAGGTAAACAAAAGCCTGAGTCACTACAGTATTTGGACAGATTTGAGTTTTAAGGAAAATTTTGGAACCTGTGTGTTTGGAGGAACGGAGGCAAGATGGCGCAGTTCCGGGTTCTTCA
This sequence comes from Trachypithecus francoisi, assembly GCF_009764315.1. Classification (NCBI taxonomy): domain Eukaryota; kingdom Metazoa; phylum Chordata; class Mammalia; order Primates; family Cercopithecidae; genus Trachypithecus; species Trachypithecus francoisi. The sequence goes on from NW_022681454.1 coordinate 68,676,094, forward strand.
CCGTCAACTTTCCGGCGCCCGGGAAAGACAGGGGTCGACTGCACAGGCGCAACCCGACCTCCGACGGAGAGAAACCGGAACCCGCCTAGCCACGCCTATCAACCCGCCCCTGACCCGCCTATGTCCCGCCCACTGCCCGCCCACTTCTGGGCCCAGGACATAAAAGCCGCTCCCGGCGGGCGCGCGGAGCTAACATCCTCGGCCCCTCCTCTTGCACGGGACCCAGGAACCTCATCCGAGAACGCCGGAGCGAAGTTCCTCAGCCCCTCCTCGTTTGCGGGACCCAGGAACCTTCCCCGAGAACGCCGGAGCGAACTTCCTTGGCCCCTCCTCCTACACGGGACCCGGGAACCTCGCCCGAGAACGCTGGAGCGAACTTCCTTGGCCCCTGCTCCTGTGCGGACCTAGGAACCTCGCCTGAGAACGCCAGAGAGACTTCGTCGGCCTCCACCGCCGGAGGCCGGTGAACCTCGCCGCTCCCTCACATTGGCTTGTAAATAAAGTTTTTTTTTGCCTTGCCTACTTGCCTTTTCTCTGGCATTTGCTCTGGGGGTCGCATTAAAGCAAATCACTGTGTATGCCTGTCTCTCAGGATAAAACAATGAAATGAAAACTGCTGGACAGATCTATGTAAGTTGCTATCTTTGAGGCAACTTGAGTGAAGAGCTTGGCTCTTGGATTGGGTTCACTGCTGGCTGCCAGGATCAGTAGTTTGATAGATCATCTGGATTTTTGACCACACTGAAACCTCTATGTCTTTCTCTCAATCTGTTTAGTTTCTGAGATTTTTGATAATAACGACCTCTTCTTTATTTCTGACTTTCAGCTCTTATTTACTTTTTTATTTTGTTGAAGACATGACAGAGGAATTCAGAAAAAGATAATTTCCAGTGTGGGCCAACTTGGCAACTGTTTATCATGCTCAGAGATTCTGTAAGACATTCTTTAGGACAGGGAACAGCAGGGAAGATTTTTCTCTGCTCCACTTGGCATAATATGTTTTGGCTGGATAGCCAGATGAAACCACCTCAACAAATATTCATTTACAAGTTTGGTGCTTAGTGCTGGGAAAAGTCAGAGAGTTAAGAACTGGGACAGCTAAAGCGCTGGAACATCTCTTGTTTATATAGTCTCTACATGTGTTTTGTCTAGCATGGAGTTTTTATGGTATTTGGATATCTTACATTAAGCTGAGGGCTTACGTAGCACCTTACCTAAGAGGATGAGAAGTCACATGGAAGTGCTATCCTTTTTATGAGCAACTTTCAGAAGTGACTCGGCTTCATTCTGTAATCCTTTATTAAAATGAATCTGTTGCTAAAAGACCAGGGCTTTAGTCTAGGTCGTACTTCTGTCCACACAGAAACCCAACCACTGAGACCATGAGTATTGGCAGAAACAAAGGCTTTAACTCAGGTGCTGCAGCTGAGAGGATGGCAGATCTGTCTCAAATCCATTTCTCTGACCAACTAAAATTAAAGGTTTATATAGCAAGGAATGAATGTAGCTACATGCAGAAAAACAGGAATTAGAGAGAGGTAAAAAAGAGAAATTGGTAAGCAGGAAGCAGGTGGTCAGGTAGGAAAACAGAAATTAGAGAGAGGTAGTGAAGCAATTATGACAAATGAGGGGTCTTGCATCTCATCGTCTGGATGCAGTTTTAGTTCACTGATATTATCTGAGAGGCAGGAGGATGGATTTCCTGAGAAAGGAACTCAGATAAGACAAACATAACTTTCTCAAGTTACATTTAAGACTGGAAGGGTCAATCTCTGTGTTTTTTCAAAGGAAATCATAAACATCAGTTCTATGGGACAATTGGGCCAGTTTCAAATAGTCACACACTTCTTCCCAGATTCAAGAGGAACAAAGAAAGACTACACCTTCTTTTGAGAAGAAAGTCAGTTACCTTGTTGAAATAATGTATGTTATTAGTTCAACAACCTTTGGTAAATGAAATTTGCCACTTTTTATAATTCTTAACATTCTTTTTTTAACTTCCTAATAAGGAAATATAGTTGTTTTATTTTTAGTCTTTCTAGTTTTTTTCATATAATCACTCAAGGCTGTACATTTTCTGCATAGAACATCTCAAATTATTTTAAAATTTGATTTGTAACTATTGCTTCTTCTTTGGATCATGCGATATTTTAGAATGTGAATATTCAGAACTGTAAAGTTATTTCAAATAGCTTATGTTTTATTACAATTTGATTGTTACGCTTTATTTGATTTATGTAGTGTTTACAATTATGTTTACAAACTTCCAAATTTACAATTATGTTTCAATTGATTATTGTTCATTAACATATATCAAAATCTGTTAATATCAATTATTTAAATTTATGAAATTTAATGATCCAGCTTGCTTTTACTTTATATATCTTTAGTATGCTTGAAAAGAATTTCTAGTTTTTAGTTGTTAATTATATTTTAAAAAATAATTACAGTAGATCAATTGTGTTAATTATTCAGTATAATCTTAGTCACTTAAGAAATATGTATTGGCACCTTTTATATCCTGAGCCTTGGTCTATGTGCCTGGGGAATATGAATGAAAAGAATGAACAAGAATTTTGGTCTCAATGAGTTGGCATTTTAAAAACACGAGAAATGAGCAGCATAATAATTAACTAAATAAAAAATAAATAAATGTAAATTAGAATGATAAATTACATGGGGGAAAATGGGGTAATGGGTATGATTAACATTTTCTGGCATGGCAGAATTGATAGATTTCAACTGCAAAGCTATATACATGATTAGGTTTGGCCTCATTGAAAGGCAACTTTTGTGCACAGATGGCATAGACGAGAGGTACCGAGCCAGATGGATATTATTTTCAGTCAGAGTGAAGAGCAAATACAAATTTCCCTTTTTGGGAGCACTCCTGGCCCTTTTGAGATTGACATGGCTAAAGTGAAGTATAATCACACCTGAGTAAGAGTAGTGGCTAATAAAACCAAAGAACAAACATGGAACTAGACTGTGTTGTAAGATTTTGGAATTTACTTGAGTAAAATAATGAGCCATAACATAATCTGTCTGTTATTTTAACAGACACACTCTCCTGGCTCTGTTGAGAAGAGAATTGGAGGAAGGAATAAATCATGAGACAAGCAGAGGAATCCAGGCAGAAAAGATGGTGACTAAAACTAAGGTGCTGGAAATGAAGACAGTGAAGAGTGGTCAGGTTTTGAATATATTTTGAAGACAGAGTTAATAGAATGTCCTGGTGTAGGTACTGGATATGAGAAAAAAAAGAGCGATTTAGCAAAACTTTAATTTTTTTGGCTTGAGAAACTAGATGGGTGATATTATAATATAACTAAATTACCTGTGAGCCCACTAGTTTTATTGTGCTCCCTTCAGCCACGTACTCTTTTTTTCCAGGAATTAAATTCTTCCTTTAAAACCTCCAAATTAATTAAACTTATTATTATCTTTTTATACAGCATCTCATTTAAATATGTGTGAATAGACACATTATTTACTTATTAAACTTCTTTCTTGCCTCTTAACCTTCAGCTATTATCTTTCTTCACTCTAAAGTGTATCTTTATGTCCCTTAAAATAAATGGCAAAAAAAAAATTTTTAAATGATACATCTTTAGGATGTGCTCTAGGAAATCTCTATGTGCTGTATGTTCTCAGTCAGCATTAATTGTGCTTTATAATTTTTTCAGCCTAATAAGTGACATTGTATTCTTACATTTCTCTGATTACCCATTAGTTTGAGCAGTGTTTTATATTATTTTTAGTTGGCCGTTTTTCTTTTGTTGTAAAGGTTTCAAATGCTCTATTTGGTTGCACTCTGTTGCCTTTACATCACTTGACTCTTTTCAGACATTTTAGGCAGTGTGCCTTTGTCATTTTCACACCTTGCAATTATTTTCTCTGTGAGGCATATCTTCATTAGCTCTATTTACTGCATCCTTAAATAAATAGAAATCACAAAATTTGCTAAATTATATTATTTATTAAATAAATCTACTATATTAAAAGCCTTATTTGTGCCATGGCAAATACAGTATCATTACAAAGAAATTTTGTGCATCTATGTTGCAAAAATAATTTCCAAGATTTCACTGTATTTATTTTTACATTTAGACTACTGTCTTATTTCACATGCATTTCACATATATACATGTATTGTCTGTAAGGACTTAATGTTTTTATTGTTTTGATTTTGTGCTTATTTTTTGGCATTTTCCCCAATATCATATACTAATCCTTTATTTTTTCTCCCATTATTTAGCAGTATAAATTTTATGTAAATTGATTGCCCATGTTTATTTTCTTATTAGGTCATGCCAATAAGGCATGATTACTCTTATAGATTAGAATAGACATATCTTCCTTCTATCATAATAAAAGCCATATATGGACACACTCACAGCAAGTATCACACTGAATAGGGGTAAAGAGAAAGCTTTCCCAGTGAGATCTAAAACAATAAAAGGATGCCCACTGTAACCACTTTTATTCAACATAGTACTGGAAGTGATAGTTAGAGCAATGAGACAAGAGAAAGATACAAAGTGCATCCAAATGGGAAAGAAAAAACTAAAACACCTGTTAGCAGATGATATGATCTTACATTTTGAAAAACCTAAAGACTCCAAAGGAAAACTATTAGAATGGATAAACAAATTCTGTAAAGTTTCAGTATACAAAATCAACATATAAAAATCAGTAGCATTTCTGCAAGTGAACAGTGTAAAAAAAAAAGTAATCCTATTTACAATATCCACACATAAAATTAAGTACATATGAACTAACCAAAGAAGTGAAGAATCTTTATAATGAAAATTGTAAGACATTGAAGAAAGAAATTGAAAAGGACATCAAAAAAAAAAGGGAAAATATTATATATCCAGGAATTAGCATAATCAATATTGGTTAATTGGGGATATTGTGGCCGGTGTTTGATCTCCTATCCAGACCACTACAAATTTATGTTAGCAATAATGCTGTTTTGTTAATTTATCGCTCATATGTTTGCTGGAATAGCACTTATAATTATTTTGGGAAAGCATTAGCTGCAACCATAGAAGATGGAAAACTTAATCAATGAATGTTGTGTTTGTTCTAATTTTTTAACTGACCATCAGTTTCTCTATCTACACTTGGGCTTCCCTATTACCTAAGAGACAACAGTATTTAAATTAGGCAAATCAATAACTCTACAATGGCCTTTAAGTATTCAAGTGAAACCAAGAATTTCATGTCTCTCATCTTAAATAAAAATTCAGAAATTATTAAGCTTAGTAAGGAAGGCATCTTAAAAGCTGAGACAGGTCAAATCTATGTCTCCTGTGTCAAACAGCCAAGTCATGGATGCGAAAGAAAAGGTATTGAAGAAAATTGTTTAAATGTAATTACAATAATTACAATAGCAACATTAAAGCTCGCTGATCACAGATCACCATAACAGATATCAATAATGAAAAAGTTAAAAATACAGTGATAATTATCCAAATGTGACACAGAGACAAATGCTGTTGCACAAATGCAGTCGATGGACTTGCTCAACACAGGGTTGCCATAAAACACAATTGGTAAAACATGCAATATCTATAAAAGGCAATCAAATGAAGCCCAATGAAATGAAGTATGCCTATACTGACTCAGTTTTATCATCTCATGCATTAATTTTTAAGAAAACCATTAAAGCTTAATTAGATCATAAGTGTACTTTTGATGATGTTTTACACAGTGAAAATATTCTCACAACCATTCCATGGATTATGATATAAACTATTATTACTTGCATCTCAGAAGCCTGTATCATTCTCTCCATTCTCGCCACTCAAATTGCTCTTCAAAGTTCTTTCACCATTTATTAGGTTTGCCTGCTTTTAAACTTTTTATAAAGGATGGATCATATTGAATATAATTGTGCATCTGATTTCATTTGCTCAGACATTTTTCTGAGGGATGTAAGCATACTGTTTACTGTTGCAGAGTTTGGTCGTTTTTATTGCTTTATGATATTCTACTAAAAAAATTTACATCTTGTGTGAAATTTCTTTGAAAACATTCTGTTCATGGTGCACTGTGGGTGTTAAGTAATAATTCCATTTAACTTGGGAGAGTTAATTTTTTTTTCCCCTGACCTGTTTACTTAAGATTTCAATCAGAATAGAGGCCTCTCCTATTGCAAGTGAGTGGTTATTTTGAGATTTTTGAGATTCATGTTTTAGGATTCTCTCTGCTACTACCGCACAATTGCTAATCCCTTGATGGTATATTAGGAGTCATGCTTTAGGTTGGAGGTTTGCGCCCAACAAGATATATTTGGAGGTTATAGGGATACTTTGTTAGATAGTTTCCGGAAGGTGTCTGTGTGTGTATCTGCACACGTTGCTTTGCCATCCTAGTTGATCTATTGTTGTGTATGAGTATATTTCTAGAGATTCAAAAAATATGCCTCATTATCTTCCTTCTCAGAAATCCCTCTAACTATATTTTCAATGAGCAAGGAAATATGCATAATTATACGGTTATCAAGATTAGTTGGTCAGAACATGTCAGGGAAGAGATATGGTGAAAAAACCAAAATGAAACAAAATACCTCTGCTTCAAAGTAAATATATGGAAATGTAATGTATGTAAATCTAAATAAATATCTCTAACAGTAATTGCAAATATGTAAACATAACCAAATATAGTGATATGTATAGAGAAGAAAATATAAAATTGTCCCTAATATTTTTATGCCAAATGAGTAACAATATGATATAAACTTCCAAGGAAACTTTAGATTACAGAACATTGAGATTGCTTATGGTTTAGTTTTTTGAAAAGTAAGCAAAATATAGCTTGTATTGTAAGGCTTATAATTGAAAAACTATTTGACTTGGCATCCACCACTATGTTTAATTTCATGTATTCTTTACTCCAGCCAGGCATATATTTTGTAAGCCAAGATTCAAAATAATTATGGCAGAATCGTTTTTTGTAATACTCTGTCTATTAAGTTTCTATATTCCCCCATTCTTTAAAAAAATATTTTATGTAAAGCCATGTTTCAGTGGTTTCTAAACAAGATTGTAAAAACGGGATGTTTAATTGAATGAAGAAAACAATTCATTTACAGTTTTTAAGGACATAGCAACATGCATGATATTTGAGCATTTTTTTCTTTTTTCAGAGCATCGTTTTTCAGTTTTGCATGAAATTCTGAAATGTTATTGAAAAACATATTTATCAATTGTTTTACTTTTAATACAGAGGAAAACATTAGGCATAAAAAAATGAGGATTGTGGGTACATAACTACTGAATAAACCATTTATTTGAGAGAAATAAGGGATTTTAAAACTTCAAAATGATTTATTATAGTTTTCTTGAGTTGTTTCATCTAAATTTCAATTTTGATTCTATTTATTTTATGTTTTTATGTAGGAAATAGTGAGAAGCCTAGATTTCAAAAGAAAGTCACATGGTGTAATTTAAAATAAAGGTATGATTCTATGAATGAAATTCAAAGAAATAAGAATCAGCTTGAGGGATTCATATAGCCTGAAAATCGTATTTGAGTTCTGGCAAGTATTTGCAGGAAAATTTTATTTATAGGCAAATAAATCATTTTAGCTATCATCCTCCCAAAATATTAAATTAAATTAAATTAAAATTTAAAAGGATGGGAGTCTGTGGAAATTTATAGAAGCTATACCCTAAATGTCAGGACTTCAACTTGTTTCTTGAATGACTGAATGACAAATTAAACTTATTATCTCCCCTTGTTCAAATAGTGACTCATACCTGCTATTTTTTGCTTACATTATGTATTAATTTTTTAGTCTTGTGGTCTTTGACTGAATTTACAAATGGACTAAATGCAAATCTTATAGTTTTTATTTATAGTACAGAATGGAGAATTATAAATCAGAATGTACTGGATTGATTATAAAATATTTTTTACTCATTTGCATCATGGGTTTATTTGCTGTGTGACCAGCCATAGAAAAATGGAAAAAATAATATGACCCACTGCCTTGTCTGTAGGAACAATAAGAAAATATTATTTGTGAAAAGAGTATACCTCATTTTTCTGAAATAGAAGAATGGGAACAGGGTAGCAAAATTTAACATGCCAGTAATGTTTGACATATTTAACACATGAAGAAAAAAATATTGCTAATATGGTAAAGCAAGGAGTGAGAAAATAGATTTGTATCATATACCCAGGTTGATGCATTCTTTTACTAAATAGACAAACATACAGTTTAAGCATAAAATAAAATATATTGAGCATATTAATGCTTAAATAGATTAAGCATATTATTAAGAAATAATGAAGACATATGAGTATATGGAGAATTGAAGCAAAACAATACCAATAAAAATTATATACCTAATTAAAGGAAATACACTAATAATGTGATTGAAAAGTTGATTCTTTTTTTCTCCTTTTAGAATTTTAACGAAACCTGAAAACATACGTACAATACAAAACAAAGGGCAACTAATTTTACTTTATGTGAGGTGAAAATAAAAATATATATATAATTAGGTTTTTAGCATGTTAGGAATCTATAATGGGTTGTTAGACAAAGACAGAATTAAATTTTAATAAGATGTATTTAAATATATGGATTACATAGTAATATAATTATCTGATCATCAAAGAAAATGTAGCATGTTACATTGTTATACTAGAAAATCTATAAGCCATAACACAGTGTCCAAGGCATCTGTGATTGAAAGAGTCAAGGCCATTTATGTAATATGTGTTTTATTTCATTGAAGAATTTTCATGATAAAGCTGGGACACCATGAGATTTGTTTCCTTTTTTGTATTAAAATCTGTAGTTTTGAATTCTTCTGATTGGCGCCATCTGTAAGACCTTGAATAGGTGAAATACTTAAGTATTATTTATCATCATCTGTATATAGGTTCTCAAAATAACATATACATATTATGTAATGATATTCACAGCATTTTAAAACCTTCCAAAACTGAATATTGTATCTTAAAAGAAGCACCACTATAAAATCATTTAGTTGGCTCCAGCTGACAGTTTAAAAAACTAAGTCAAATCTAAGGAAAACATTCTATTTATGACTTTATTTTCACTTGCAACATAATTTTAGAATTTTTAAAAATTTAAATGCTGATATGTGAAAATATTATGTAATCACAGACTTGAATAAATCAAGTTATTATTACATTGTACACAAATATTTGCAATATATTTCCACTGCTTTAAAGCCATTTTCCTCCTGGATTTTTGCCCCTGGGGTATACAATATAATGTTTATTCAAAATTAAATGCGTAGCTCTTTTTATGCCCTTCCTTGTCAATATAAAGGGAGGTTATGAAATGGGTAAATGAATTTAAGTAAGTTATACAATTTTTTTGGAAGTTCACATAAAATACCTAATTCCACAGCTAAAATTTCTACCATGGTAGCCATAAACATAAGACTAATATGCAGTAGAAAAAAATAGTTCAGAAAATTCCATTTTGAGGTGAAAATACAACATGAAATGAAATGATCTCAAAAAAAAAATCAGCTAAATCAAAGTCTAATATAGCTATATTACCACCAATAATTAAATATTAAGGAAAAGATAATATTTTCTTCCACAGGACAGTGATGGACAGCTACTCCCATGAATAACAAAAAAGAAAATATTTTACATAGCATATTATGTATAATAAGTATATAAAATCCATTTAAATTACATTTGATAGCAAGCAATAAACTATCTGAAACTACATGTAACTTTGTCCTTATGACCAATATAACAATATGAAGTCAGACTCTTATTTCTCCGCATTTGTGAGGTTTACACAGTTCCATTAATTAAAATTAATACAAACTTACTAGGGTTTCCTAACAGCCCCAATGTTCTGATTGTGTATTATGTAATCTTAGACAAATAAAATTTCTGTACCTTAGCCCATACTTTCTGCTTCCATTTTCATCGCCTTCCCTTTCTATCAAATTAACAAAGACTAGGCCGGGTGTAGTGGTTCACGCTTGTAATCCCAGCACTTTGGGAGGCAGAGACGGGTGGATCACCTGAGGTCAGGAGTTCCAGACCAGCCTGACCAACATGGTGAAACATCGTCTCTACCAAAAAGAGTACAAAAATTAGCTGGTCGTGGTGGCAGGCACCTGTGGTTCCAGCTACTGAAGAGGCTGAGACAGGAGAATTGGCTTGAACCCAGGAGTCAGAGATTGCAGTGAGCTGAGATCACGCCACTGCACTCCAGCATGTGAGACGGAGTAAGACTCCATCTCAACAACAACAGCAAAAATGTTTTAATAAATTCAAAATGATTTAAGTAATTCAAAGTTCATTCAGTGACCACAATAGATTTAATAAGAAATTAGAAAGATATAAGCGATCTTATGTTCAGAAATAAAATAACACACTTTTAAATAGTACATAGATCAAAATAAATCAAAAGTAAAAATAGAAAGTGAATTAAAATACAAAGGAAATATATCAGTTTTGTGGGTTGCCACTAAAGCAGTAGTTAGAATGAAATTCATAGTCTTAAACACATATGAGAAAAGAAGACTTCAACTTTCACTATTAGAAACTAGGAAAAGGCAAGACAAAAATCCCCAAAGTTAGCCTAAGAAAGGCTATAATAAAAATCAGAGTAGAAATCAATAATACATGAAAGCAATAAAGAAAAACTATTGAAACCAAATATCTGCTTCATTGAAAATATGTATTTTTTTTAAATCTCTTAGGAAAAATAAGCACACACAAATTACAAATATTAGGAATTAAAAAGAGATTTTTTTTTGCTAAAAGTTTTATTGAAAATTTATAAGAGTTTTTATGGAACATTTCTTTTCTTTTCTCTCCTGTGCTCTGGAAAAGTTCATAGAAGATTGGCAGTACTTATTGCTTGAGAGTTTAATAGAATCCACCTGTAAACCCATTTGATATTTGAATTTTTCTTTGTAAAAAATGTTTTCATCATGAAATCAATAACTTCAATAGTTAAGAGAATTTTAATTATTTTTTCTTAAATTAGGAATTTTTATTTTATCAGGATTCAGTTTGTCCATCCATCTAAACTTCTAAATATATAGGAAAAGTCAGTCATAATAGCGTCTTAAGTAATTAAGTTTGGAAAAATTGCAGAGAATTGTTAGATGCAAAAGCACTGTAAAAGTAAGTGATTTTTTATATAACTGTAACAATCATAAAATGCAATTTAAAAATGTATTATTAAAATATCTTCAAAATTATCAAATATGAACAGATATTCAAAGATGCACAATGCATTTATCAATGAAAAAGACTACTTAAAGAAATGAGTATTAATGTCTTCAAGTTATATAGGAAAATCACTTTGTTCATTTTTAACTTGGGATTTCCATTGACACTGTTTACTCTTGATTACTTTTCCCAAAGGTTCATACATTTTAATAGCATGTAACAGCACAATGTTTGGCTTTGTTGATTTTTCTCTAGTGAATAATTTTTTTGTTTTATTATTTTCTATTCTTATTATTTTCTTTAGTTTATTTGTGTTTAATTGAATGCTCTTCAACTTATTCAGATGAATTCATAGATCTTTCTTAAAAATTTTTTTCTATTATAAGAATTCAGTGCTAAAATTGTTCATCTAAAGATTACTTTAGTTCTATTCCACAAATTTCTCTGCAAAATATTCTTATTATCATTAAGTTCAAAGGATTTTCTATTTGTTATTTTAATGGCTTTTGTGCACCATGGCTTTTTGGCATGTATTTCCTGATTCACTGGTATGTAATGAGTTCCTAACTATTTTCTATAGATTTCCACCTAAATTTCTAAAGACAATGTACTCAGGATAATTTTAATATTTTAACATTTTATACTTCATGGCCAATAGTTTGACAAATTTTTGTAAATGGTTTCTGAGTGTGAATACAATGTGAATTCATTAGTTCTTGAGTACAGTCTTCTACAAATATCCATTAGATAAGTATTATATATTGTGCTGTTCAAATTTATTTTTTACTTTTTTTAACTGCTTGTCTTCTAACTTGTTTAACTTGAAAACTTAACTCTTGAAGTTCTCCACTGAAATTACATATTTATGTATTATACCTCTATGTATCTCAACTTCATATAAGTTGCAACTTTGTTATTTTTGTCTATACAATTTAGAACGTATAAAATTTCCTAGAGAACTAAACTATTTATGTCTTTTATTTGTCTTCAATAATGTTTGTTTAGTTTAAAATCTACTGTTTTCTGTTAATACAGAAACATTTCCTTTCTTTTGGTTAGTGTTTTCAGACTAAATATATTTTTTTCTTTTACTGCCCAGCTTTCTGTATGCTAAACTTTTAGAAGTCTCTTATAAACATCATGAAAGACAGGTTTTGGATTTTTTCCAGTCTGTTACTCTCCTTCTTTTAACTTGAAAATTTAGTCTGGGTCTTAGTCTATTTTCTTTTTTCAAATATTCTTTATTTTTATTATTTATTTATTTATTTTTGAGACAGTGTCTTATTCTCTATCAGATTGGAGTGCTAGGGTCAGATTCTAGCTCACTGCAGCCTTGAACTCCTGAGCTCATGCAATCCTAATTGCCTTAGCTATCTGAGTAGTTGGGACAACAGATACATGACACCATGCACAGCTGACTTTTTATTTTTAATTTTTTTGTACAGATGCTGTCTTGCAATATTAATCAGGCTGGTCTCGAACTCCTGTCCTCAAGTGATCTTCCCATCTTGGACTCATAAAGTGCTGGGATTCACAGGCAGGTCTTGCCTGGGTTTCCTACAAATATACCAGTATCTTCTCATAGTCCCTTCCCTTCAGAATATACTTGACAGAAATAAATAATAGGTCTTACAGCGTTGGGTGTAATAACAGCAGTTACATCCACAGGCAGCTAGGTGAGATAAATAGTTTACAATGCATATGCAATCCAAAAGGCATCAAGTTTAATTGAACAAAATGCTGAAGATCCTAGTCAAGGTCTTAAGGCCCTCGAACGTCATTAGACTCACTTGTTAACCAGGTAATGGATAATAGAATAGCCCTTGGTTTTTCCTCAGCAGGAAAAGGAGGGGTATGTGCTGTAGCAAATACTTCCTGTTGCTTTTATGTTAATCCCTCAGGAGAGGTTAAGTTTAGAGCCAACCTGCTACTTCATAGAGCTAAATGACTCAGAGACACTAAGATCCATTTAGCTGGAAATAGATGGAATACCATTAAAGGATATCTCCCTTCAATGGCATGATTTCTCCCCTTAATAGGACCCCTGTAATGATTATGTCAGCTCTACTTTTTGGAACCTGCATATTAAACCTTCTTGTAAAATTTGTTTCTTCTCACCTAGTCACCATTAAACTTCAGATGGATGATGTAAGTGGAACCATGCATGAAGAAATCCTTTTTCTGAGGCCTTCTGGATTTCCCTCTGGAGGATCCCTGATTGTCACACAAACAACACTCTCTCAGAGCTTCAATAAGCTAGAGTGGTCATCTCCCCTTATCCCCTAATGGCAGTTAGGGTCACCACTCCAGAGCAGAGAAGGAAAAAGGAGGCAGGTAGGGGCTGATTAAGCAGACAGAGATGGAGGGTCTAGGGAGAAGGACAGAGAAAGGCAATGTTCACGCAAACAAACATGTGATAGCATTTACACCACCTGTTTAACTGATAGGAAGAAATATGGTTAAGAACTTCCCCTTGTGACAAGATGTTGCTCAAAAGGGACAGTCACAATTTAGGTACAGGTACAATAAATCAACCTAAATGTCATTAACTTGATCCAGCTCATTATAATGCAATTAGCATGATATTAGCATTGTGGTTTTAGCACCCTCATGTGTTTAACTTAGGTACTCATGGGTAATAACCAAGATGAGGTCATTCTGGTCAACCCCAGGCATGCACAGGTGTAATACCTCTAGGAGGAAATTTTACCTATCCCATTTGAGCAGAACCCACAGAAGAGTTCCTTGTCTTTGGAACTCTTAAAAGACCCAGAACTCAGCTCCATTTCTGGTAAACTGCTTTTATATCCCCTCTCTTTGTTAAGAGCTTTCCTTTTGCTTAATAAATTCAATTATTCTCACTCTCGGGTGTCCACTTGCCTCTTTCTTCTTGGTCATGGGACAAGAACATAGATCTAGTTGAAGTAGGGACTAAGCAGACTATAACAATTATCGTATTTTTTTATGTGTGTAAAAACAATGGTTGCACTTTTATTATGTAAATATGATTTTCAATGTTACTTTTTATACTCCTGATAGTTAATTTCAAATGATGCGAATAGAAAATTAAAACACATGATATTTAGTATATTGATTTCACATTTTTTTACAAATATAGCTCAAAACTTGTTTGTTGTTCATAGATTTAATTGTGTAAATATAGTTGAATTACACAAATAATAGACATAGATCCAGTTTGTATACACAAAAATTTAATAAAAATAAAGTACATTTCTGATCAAATTGTTATTCAAACCCAGTCTTACCTAATTGGATAGTAATTTTTATAAGAATCCATAGCTTTTTTTTTTTTTTAAGTGCACATTTTGAAAGCAAAATGTGAGTGGGAATGTTAGTGGTTATTATCTTACTTTTGAATTGTAAGCCAGAAACACAAAAAAATTTTTTTTGGAGTTTGGAACATTCTTATTACTTTAAATCTGTTTGTGAAAGGAGAGGGATATAGTAAGAGGAGAAAAAGAAAGTCAGGGTAAACAGCAATGAGACTGTCATTGCAACATTGTATCAATGGAGAAAATGCCATGGGACATTATTCAACTAACCAGGGATAACAGGAATGTCCTCATTCTGTCAGAAAATATGAACAAAAATGACCTCTCCTTTTACCATGAACAGTTTGATACAATAGCTTGAGCATTCTGTATAGATAAGAAATTTTATTTTTTATTTCCTTATTTATCAGGGATTCATCCTAAAATATTTTTTCTTATCATACAGTATTCTTCGTATCTGAACATTTAGAATAAAATATGAAAATTATAAAAACCATCTATTTTATTATAAAAACATCTATTTTATTGTATAGTATTTTTTCACTAATAAGTTTTAATACTAGATTTTAAGACAATTGAAACATTACTCTTCTTATGAGTTTTAAAAGCAAAAATAAATGTACATAATCACAATACTTTAATAGTAAAACTATCCCAAATTATCATTGATTTAAAACTATGTCCTTGAATAATATGTGAATAATAGTAACCAGCTTATAGCAAAATCATAATTGCTTTACATAGTTGATGAATAATCTTAATAAAATTATCTTTATTTACATAAAATTATGTAAAATATCAAATTATGAAATATAGTAGCCTCCCTTTTTTACAAGGAATATATCCTAAGTCTCTCTGTGGATGCCTGAAACCATGTATAGTACTTAAGCCTATATGTAATGTTTTTTCCTATACATACATAGTTATATTAAACTTTATTTTATAAATTAGCTACAGTAAAAGATTAACGACTAATGATAAAACAGAACAATTATAACAATCTAGTGCAATAAATCTTATGTGAATATGGTCTTTCTCTCTCTCAAAATACCTTATTTTACTGTATTCACCCTTTGTCCTGTGATGATCTGAGATAACAAAATGCTGAGATGGTTTGGTTCTGTGTACTCACTCAAATCTCATCTCAAATTGTATCCCACACATCGAGGAAGGAACCTGATGGGAGATGATTGGATTATGGGAATGGTTCCCCCAATGCTGTTCTCCTGACGGTGACTGAGTTCTCATGATGTCTAATGACTTAAAAGTGTGGCACTTTTTCTTCTCTAGCTCTCTGTCTTTCATGCTGTCTTGTAAAGACATGCCTCACTTCCCTTTCACCTTATGCTATGATTGTAAGTTTCCTGAGGTTTCACCAGCCATGTGGAACTGTGAGCCAATTAAACCTCTTTTGTTTATAAATTACCCCGTCTCAGGTATTTCTTTATAACAATGTGAAAGCTTACTAATACAGATGCCTATGGTCAGATGAAGTAAGGTGACGGTGTTAGACTACTATACACCTTGTGACAATACGTCAAAAGGCAGATTATCTGCTTTGAGTGACCAGGATTATCAGGTCATGACAATGTCAATGGTTGAATAACAGGAGCAGAGGATACTGATGACTAAAGTGGTGGGTAGTATATACAGTGTGGATATGCAGCATATATATGGGCAAGGTGAAGATGTGTGTCCCAGGCAGGACAGAATGACATGGCATAGGATAGTGTGAGATTTCGTCATGGTGCTCCCAATGGTGCAAAATTTAAAATGTATGAATTCTTTATTCCTGAAATTGTTTACTTAATATTTTTAGACCACAGTTCATTGTAGTTAACTGAAACCTGGAGAGTAAAACTACAAATAAGCAGGGGCTATTCTACCCTTTTTCTACAAAGTAGAATTAAAACTTTTTATCCTAATGTTAAATAAAATTTTTAAAACTTAAAAACAAGGCCGGGCATGGTGTCTCACGCCTGTAATCCCAGCACATTGGGAGGCTGAAAAGGGCAGATCACCTGAGGTCGGGAGTTCGAAACCAACCTGACCAGCATGGTGAAACCCATTTTTACTAAAAATACAAAACTAGTCAAGCTAGGTGGCCCATGGCTGTAATCCCAGCTACGCGGGAGGCTGAGGCAGGAGAATCGCTTGAAACTGGGAAGTGGAGGTTGCGGTAAGATGAGATCTCACCATTGCACTCCAGCCTGGGCAACAAGAGCAAAATTCTGTCTTAAACAAACAAACAAAAAATTCCTGTGCAATTAAAAAAATTAAGATCTTTTATTAAACTATTTTTAATAATTTCATAATACTACCCTGATGCCTTAAACATAGTATTAAGAACATGAGTTAATCTTACTGATAAAGACATCTACTCTGATGCCTTAAACATAGTATTTAGAACATGAGTTAATCTTATTCATAAAGACATCTACTCTGATGCCTTAAACATAGTATTTAGAACATGAGTTAATCTTATTCATAAAGACATCTACTCTGATGCCTTAAACATACTATTTAGAACACGAGTTAATCTTATGGATAAAGACATCTCATTATTATAAGCATGAACTATTGTAAGGCAAATGGCACAGGAATTGAAAATCCAACTAAAGGAGATAGAAAATAATGAAAATTAAGAGGTAAAAGTGAACATCAAAATACATAGTAGAGTGAGAAGAAAGAGACTATAGGCTAGTGGATATTAATTTCCAAATGAAATGCATACTACAGCTTTAGTTCCTTAACAGCAGACACCCTGTTGTGTTCTACTTTGTATTAATAATTCGTGTCTGAACCCCAAATCTGGATTATGGGGAAGCCAAAGGTTTATAAAATTTAAGGGAGCACCAAAATATTCAAAAGTCAAGATCAAGAATATGTAGATACAATATTTTTAAAATAAAACTGAATGCAAAAAAATAAATAAATAAAAGCAAAGTAACCAGTTTCACAGAAATTTCTCAAAATATTGTCTGTTGCTCTTTAAACTTGGGAAAAAAGGAAAATGTAAAGGAATTGTCATATGTATATGACAATGTCCTTAATATATATTGCTATATTTTTTCCTTTGCATAAATGACATATGTTGCAGTAAAAATGCTTGCTGAGAAAATGTTGACTTGTCATCAGGATCTGGTAAAAAAAATTATTTATTATTATTATTATTATACTTTAAGTTCTAGGGTACGTGTGCACAATGTGCAGGTTTGTTACATAACTATATATGTGCCATGTTGGTCTGCTGCACCCTTTAACTCATAATTTACGTTAGGTATATCTCCTAATGGTATCCCTCTCCCACTCCCCCTCCCTACAACAGGCCCCAGAGTGTGATGTTCCCTTTCCTGTGTCCAAGTGATCTCATTGTTCAATTCCCACCTATGAGTGAGAACATGTGGTGTTTGGTTTTCTGTTCTTGTGATAATTTGCTGAGAATGATGGTTTCCAGCTGCATCCATGTCCCTACAAAGGAAACAAATTCATTCTTTTTATGGCTGCATAGTATTCCACAGTGTATATGTGCCACATTTTCTTAATCCAGTCTGTCGCTGATGGACATTTGGGTTGATTCCAAGTCTTTGCTATTGTGAATAGTGCTGCAATAAACATATGTGTGCGTGTGTCTTTAGAGTAGCATTACTTACAATCCTTTGGGTATAAACCCAGTAATGAGATGGCTGGGTCAAATGGAATTTCCAGTTTTAGATCCTTGAGGAATTGCCACGCTGTTTTCCACAATGGTTGAACTAATTTACAGTTCCACCAACAGTGTAAAAGTGTTCCTATTTCTCCACATCCTCTCCAGCACCTTTTGTTTCCTGATTTTTTAATGATTGCCATTCTAACAGGTGTGAGATGATATCAAAACGAGATGGTTTTGATTTGCATTTCTCTGATGGTGAGTGATGATGAGCATTTTTTCATGTGTCTGTAGGCTGTATGAATGTCTTCTTTTGAGAAATGTCTGTTCATATCCTTTGCCCACTTTTTAATGGGGTTGTTTTTTTCTTGTAAATTTGTTTGAGTTCTTTGTAGCTTCTGGACATTAGCCCTTTGTCAGATGAGTAGATTGCAAACATTTTTTCCCATTCTGTAGGTTGCCTGTTCACTTGATGGTAGTTTCTTTTGCTGTGCAGAAGCTCTTTAGTTTAATTAGATCCCATTTGTCAATTTTGGCTTTTGGTGCCGTTGCTTTTGGTGTTTTAGATATGAAGTCCTTGCCCTTGCCTATGTCCTGAATGGTATTACCTAGGTTTCCTTCTAGGGTTTTTATGGCATTAGGTCTAACATTTAAGTCTCTAATCCATCTTGAATTAATTTTCATATAAGGAGTAAGGAAAGGATCCAGTTTCAGCTTTCTACTTATGGCTAGCCAGTTTTCCCAGCACCATTTATTAAACAGGCAATTCTTTCCCCATTTCTTGTTTCTCTCAGGTTTGTCAAAGATCACATGGCTGTAGATGTGTGGTATTATTTCTGAGGGCTCTGTTCTTTTCCACTGGTCTATATCTCTGTTTTGGTACCAGTATCATGCTGTTTTGGTTACTGTAGCCTTGTAGTATAGTTTGAAGTCAGGTAGCGTGATGCCTCCAGCTTTGTTCTTTTGGCTTAGGATTGTCTTGGCAAGGCAGGGTCATTTTTGGTTCCAAATGAACTTTAAAACTTTTTTTTTTTTTTTTCCAATTCTGTAAAGAAAGTCATTGGTAGCTTGATGGGGATGGCATTGAATCTATAAATTACCTTGGGCAGTATGGCCATTTTCACAATATTGATTCTTCCTATCCATGAACGTGGTATGTTCTTCCATTTGTTTGTGTTCTCTTTTATTTCACTGAGCAGTGGTTTGTAGTTCTCCTTGAGGAGGTCCTTTACATCCCTTGTAAGTTGGATTCCTAGATATTTTATTCTCTTTGAAGCTATTGTGATTGGGAGTTCATTCATGATTTGGCTCTCTCTTAGTCTGTTACTGGTGTATAAGAATGCCTTTGATTTTTGCACATTGATTTTGTATCCTGAGACTTTGCTGAAGTTGCTTATCAGCTTAAGGAGATTTGGGCTGAGAAAATGGGGTTTTCTAAATATACCGTCATGTCCTCTGCAAACAGGGAGAATTTGACTTCTTCTTTTCCTAACTGAATACCCTTTATTTCTTTCTCTTGCCTGATTGCCTTAGTGAGAACTTCCAACACTATGTTGAATAGGAGTGGTGAGAGAGGACATCCCTGTCTTGTGCCAGTTTTCAAAGGGAATTCTTTCCAGTTTTTGCCCATTCAGTATGATATTGGCTGTAGGTTTGTCATAAATACCTCTTATTATTTTGAGATACGTTCCACCAATACCTAATTTATTGAGAGTTTTTAGCATGAAGGGCTGTTGAATTTTGTCAAAGGCCTTTTCTGTATCTATTGAGATAATCATGTGGTTTTTGTCTTTGGTTCTGTTTTTATGCTGGATTACTTTTATTGATTTGCATATGTTGAACCAGCCTTGAATTCCAGTGATGAAACCCACTTGATCATGGTGGATAAGCTTTTTGATGTGCTGCTGGATTTGGTTTGCCAGTATTTTACTGAGGATTTTTGCATCAATGTTCATTCAAGATATTTGTCTAAAATTCTCTTTTTTTTGTTGTGCCACTCTCAGCGTTTCCTAACAGGATGATGTTGGCCTCATAAAATGAGTTAGGGAGGAGTCCCTCTTTTTCTATTGATTGGAATAGTTTGAGAAGGAACGGTACCAACTCCTCCTTGTACCTCTGATAGAATTTGGCTGTGAATCCGTGTGGTCCTGGAGTCTTTTTGGTTGGTAGGCTATTAATTATTGACTTAATTTCAGAGCCTGCTATTGGTCTATTCAGGGATTCAACTTCTTCCTGGTTTAGTCTTGGGAGAGTGTAAGTGTCCAGGAAATTATCCATTTCTTCTAGGTCTTCTAGTTTATTTGCATAGAGGTGTTTATAGTATTCTCTGATGGTAGTTTATATTTCTGTGGGGTCAGTGGTGATATCCCCTTTATCATTTTTTGTTGTGAATATTTGATTCTTCTCTCTTTTCTTATTAGTCTTGCTAGCAGTCTATCAATTTTGTTGATCTTTTCAAAAAACCAACTCCTGGATTCATTGATTTTTTGGAGGGTTTTTTGCATCTCTATCTCCTTCAGTTCTGTTCTTATCTTAGTTATTTTTTGCCTTCTGCTGGCTTTTGAATGTGTTTGCTCTTGCTTCTCTAGTTCTTTTAATTGTGATGTTAGGTTGTCAGTTTTAGATCTTTCCTGCTTTCTCTTCTGGGCATTTAGTGTTATAGGTTTCCCTCTACACACTGCTTTAAATGTGTCCCAGAGATTCTGGTATGTTGTATCTTTGTTCTCATTGGTTTCAAAGAACATCTTTATTTCTGCATTCATTTCTTTATGTACCCAGGAGTCATTCAGGAGCAGATTGTTCAGTTTCCATGTAGTTGAGCGGTTTTGATTGAGTTTCTTAGTCCTGAGTTCTAGTTTGATTGCACTGTGGTCTAAGAGACAGTTTGTTATAATTTCTGTTCTTTTACATTTGCTGAGGAGTGCTTTACTTTCAACTATGTGGTCAATTTTGGAATAAGTGCAATGTGGTGCTGAGAAGAATGTATATTCTGTTGATTTGGGGTGGAGAGTTCTATAGATATCTATTAAGTCTGCTTGGTGCAGAGTTGAGTTCAATTCCTGGATATCCTTGTTAACTTTCTGTCTCGTTGATCTGTCTAATGTTGACAATGGGTTGTTAAGTCTCCCATCATTATTGTGCGGGAGTCTAAGTGTCTTTGTAAGTCTGTAAGAACTTGCTTTATGAATCTGGGTGCTTCTGTATTGGGTGCATATATATTTAGGATAGTTAGCTCTTCCTGATGAATTGATCACTTTATCATTATGTAATGGCTTTCTTTGTCTCTTTTGACCTTTGATGATTTAAAGTCTGTTTCATCAGGGACTAGGATTGCAACCCCTGCTTTTTTTTCTTTCCATTTGCTTGGTAGATCTTCCTCCCTCCCTTTATTTTGAGCCTATGTGTGTCTCTGCATGTGAGATGGGTCTCCTGAATACAGCAAATTGATGGGCCTTGACTCTTTATGCAATTTGCCAGTCTGTGTCTTTTAATTGGACCATTTAGTCCATTTACATTTAAGGTTAATATTGTTATGTGTGAACTTGATCCTGTCCTGTCATTATGATATTAGCTGGTTATTTTGCTCCTTAGTTGATGCAGTTTCTTCCTAGCATCGATGGTCTTTACATTTTGGCATGTTTTTGCAATGGCTGGTACTGGTTGTTCCTTTCCATGTTTAGTGCTTCCTTCAGGATCTCTTGCACGGCAGGCCTGGTGGTGACAACATCTCTAAGTATTTGCTTGTCTATAAAGGATTTTATTTATCCTTCACTTATGAAACTTAGTTTGGCTGGATATGAAATTCTGGGTTGAAAATTCTTTTCTTTAAGAATGTTGAATATTGGCCCCCAGTCTCTTCTGGCTTGAAGATTTTCTGCCAAGAGATCTGCTGTTAGACTGATGGGCTTCCCTTTGTGAATAACCCGACCTTTCTCTCTGGCTGCCCTTAACATTTTTTCCTTCATTTCAACTTTGGTGAATCTGACAGTTATGTGTCTTGGAGTTGCTCTTCTCGAGGAGTATCTTTGTGGCGTTCCCTGTATTTCTTGAATTTGAATGTTGGCCTGCCTTACTAGGTTGGGGAAGTTCTCCTGGATGATATCTTGCAGAGTGTTTTCCAACTTAGTTCCATTTTATCTGTCACTTTCAGGCACACCAATCAGACATAGATTTGGTGTTTTCCCATAATCCCATATTTCTTGGAGGTTTGTTCATTTCTTTTTACTTTTTTTTCTCTACACTTCTCTTCTCACTTCATTTCATTCATTTGATCTTCAATCACTGATACTCTTTCTTCCAGTTGATCGTGTTGATTACTGAAGCTTGTGCATTTGTCATGTAGTTCTCGTGTCATGGTTTTCATCTCTATCAGTTCTTTTGTGGCCTTCTCTGCATTGATTATTCTAGTTATCCATTCATCCATTCTTTTTTCAGAGTTTTTAGTTTCTTTGCACTGGTTACATACTTCCTCCTTTAGCTCTGAGAAGTTTTATCGACTGAAGTGTTCTTCTCTCAACTCGTCAAAGTCATTCTCTGTCCAGCTTTGTTCTGTTGCTGGTGATGAGCTGCATTCCTTTGGAGGGAGAGATGTGCTCTGACTTTTTAAATTTCCAGCTCTTCTGCTCTGCTTTTTCACCATCTTTGTGGTTTTATCTCCCTTCGGTCTTTGATGATGGTGATGTACTGATGGGGTGTTGGTGTGGGTATCCTTTCTGTTTGTTAGTTTTCCTTCTAACGGTCAGAACCCTCAGCTGCAGGTCTGTTGGAGTTTGTTTGAGGTCCACTCCAGACCCTGTTTGCCTGGGTATCAGCAGCAGAGGCTGCAGAAGATAGAATATTGCTGAACAGTGAGTGTTTCTGTCTGATTCTTGCTCTGGAAGCTTCGTCTCAGAGGTGTACCCAGGTGTGTGAGGTGTGAGGTGTCAGTCTTCACCTAGTGGGGGATGTCTCCCACTTAGGCTACTCCGGGGTCAGGGACCCACTTGAGCAGGCAGTCTGCCCATTATCAGATCTCAATCTCCGTGCTGTGAGAACCACTGCTCTCTTCAAAGCTGTCAGACAGGAACTTTTACATCTACAGAGGTTTCTGCTGCTTTTTTTTTTAGCTATGCCCTGTCCTCAGAGGTGGAGTCCACAGAGGCAGGCAGGCCTCCTTAAGCTGTGGTGGGCTCCACCCAATTCTTGCTTCCTGGAGGCTTTGTTTATCTACTTAAGCCTCAGCAATGGCGGGCGCCCCTCCCCTAGCCTCACTGCCGCTTTGCAGTTAGATCTCAGACTGTTGTGCTAGCACTGAGGGAGGCTCTGTGGGCCAGGTGTGGGATATAATCTCCTGGTGTGCTCTTTGCTAAGACCCTTGGTAAAGCACAGTATTAGGGTGGGAGTTTCCCACTATTCCAGATGTTGTGTGTCTCAGTTTCCTTTGGCGAAGAAAAGGAATTCCCTTCCCCCTTGCGCTTCCCAGGTGAGGTGATGCCTCGCCCTGCTTCAGCTCTTGCTGGTCGGGCTGCACCTGCTGACCAGCACCGACAGTCCGACATGCCCAGTGGGATGAACCCGGTACCTCAGTTGAAAATGCAGAAATCACCTGTCTTCTGTGTCGCTCACCCTGAGAGCTGGAGGCTGGAGCTGTTCTTATTTAGCCATCTTGGGTGCCCCTCTCAGTATTTTATCTTTTTAAAATTTGTACCAAATTTTCTTTCAAGTAAGAATAAATACTTTCCTACTTTTCCCCTCAGGCTTAGGAAGGAAATAAGTCCATAAGAGAGAAATTATTTTTTCAATTGTAGCAGCCTTCACCCAAGACCCCTGAAGAAAATTGATATTCAAGAGTAGCATTTCTTCTGGAAGAACAGAAAAAGCAAAATGTCAGTCAAGGCTGGGGCTCCTTTGTTAAAAACTCTGTGTGTTTAGATTATATTTGTGATTAAATTTTACAGCACCATGTAACAAAAGAAGTATTCAAAAGATGGAGATCTAGCACAGCTAAGGATGCTTTTTAAGGGAAGCCATTAGTTATCCACTATATTTATCTTTTTGCATAATCTTCTTGAAAATGATTACAAAGATTATTGCAGAGTCTATCTTAATACTATGATAGCATAAAGGCAGTGGAGAGTGACGCCATTGTCCTTTCACTCCTCTTTTCTTCTCATTTAACCTTCAGTTACCTGCATCTTATTGCCTCTTATTAAAGTGGGATAGAGGAAAGAGAAGTTGCCTAAGCTTAGCACACATGCAATATTACAGACGAAGTTACTGATCTTTCTCAGTTCAGGAGGTTATTGCATGAGTATATATGGGATTGTTTTTTCAGTTATTTCCAATTTATGATCACAAGTTATTAATAGACAATAAAAACAGAGTAAAATGGGGGGAACATGTTTCATATTTAGATTTTAAATAAAGTATAAGGATGATATTTTTTGTGTGTAATATAAATGTGTTGGAGTAGTAATCATAGTATTACATTAAAGGAGCCAAATGAGCAGGAATCTCTTTTCCATTTTGTTATCTATGGTATCCCTAGTATCTATATCTAGAACAGTGTCTACAAAAATAATCTCAATGAATATGTGTTCATTGAAATTTTTGCTAAATAAAATAATTCTCATGTGCCATTCAAGGATCAGTTCTTAATTTTTCCAACTTTTTAATTATTTTAGCGTTATTCTTAGTGTTATTATTAAAGTTGATATATTGTCCATATTATGAGTTGTTTAATCACTTTAAATATTCACTTTAAAAATTTTAATTAAATTTTTAAGATATGAAATCATAGCTTGTGTACAGTATTGAACACAATTTTTTGAATTTTTTATTTGTATTTCTTAAATAATATTATTTGACTTGAGGTAAAGCCCTATCATTTTATTTTTCTTAATTTTTACTGTCATTAAAGCAAAAACAAAACTGCTTGATAGACTCTTTAACAATCAATTTACTTTCTATTCAAATATAGGATTACATTTTGTTTTATTTACATATTTGCAATTATAAACCCAGTCTTGTCAGAAGCATGCATGCAAGTTAGAAATAATCTAAATTAAAATGGAAAGCCACAATTAGAAAAAAATGTTATTTCCTTGATAGTAGTTATGTAATATAAGCATATCAAATTCATATAAAAAGTATAACTTATTGGAATTTAGTAAGAAAGAAGTCAATACCTACTTTTGCTATAATTTCCACAATTTAATTCATTATATATGTGTCAATAGTTAGCATCACTTGAAAACTTGTTAACATGATATTTGTAATTCCAGAATATTGCTATCTTACAATTTTTATTGAATAATTTTTTAACTAACTTTCTGACTGTATAAAACAATGCTGCTTGTAAATAGAATCTCTGTTTGGCATCTGTTTACAATATTGGTGCTAAAGCACAATTTTAAATATTGAATATTGTTGATCTCAGAAATTTACTCACTTTTAAGGCTTTAACCAACAGCTCACTGAAAATAACTCAGGTTGCCACATAACTTCTTAAATATTATTATTTCTTGATAAGCATTTTCCAAACCTCCAGTTCATCTTTCAAACTATTCAACACATAACCAACACTAAAAGGTAAGTTCTTTTTTTTTTTCTAAACCATATTATGTGTTTAGGAACTCCTGATTTGGAAGAGGCAGGCCAGAATTGAAGCCCTTTCTTCTCGAATTTTGACTCTGGATCAATTATACAAACTCTCTGTGCCTCATATTTCTCATCTGCAACAAGAAGTAATTACACCTACTTTGTGAGATATTATTGAATTAAAATTAGATGATGTATATAAAATACTTAATACAATGGCTGATATATATTATAATTTAGTAGTAGCTATTATTGTTAAAATTTTTCTTCAGGATTGTAGTTTTTTTGACTCTCAAGTATTAAACTAAGATCAAATGTTAAGGAATTTCATTTATTTAACAAAATATTTAACAAATAGCAATAATCATAATTTTGTTCAAGCACCTATACTCAGGCATGTTAAACCATGTGTAATTTTTAGAGTAGGTCTCAATCACTGGTGCTTTAGTGCCAATGATTGATATCTAATAATGTCCAATATTATTGAATTCTTATCTTGAGATTATTTATTTATTTTTTATTATGCTTTAAGTTCTAGGGTACATGTCACAGTGTGCAGATTTATTACATATGTATACATGTGACATGTTGTGCTGCACCCATTAACTTGTCATTTACATTGGGTATATCTCTTAATGGTATCCCTCCCCACTTCCCTCACCCCATGACAGGTCCCGGTGTGTGATGTTCCCCACCCTGTGTCCAAAGAAAATTTAAAATGAAAAATTTTGCATTAAACTTTAACTTCTATGACAAAAGCATTAAATCAATTATTTATCTGTTCCACAGCATCTTGTTATATACCTCATATTTATTTAAAAGTTCTATAAGTATCATGCCACTGGTCAGAAAAACATTTTTTCATATGTGTATTTATATTATTGAATAATGTTTTCTGGTTCAGGAGAGATATTTAAGGAACAATAAGGAGCCATGCAGTGTTAAACTACTCAGCTCAATTAAATCAATTACTCAATGGAGGAGCATATGTCTAAATCAATCACATTCATAGTCAAACAATTTTATATATTTGTTATCTACTATTTTAAGTAGTATTTGAAGTATCACTACTCAGATACATCTTGTGTCTTTTATAATTATGAGCTGCTTAAGAACAGGAACGCATACTTATTTATTTTGCACATTTTATATTGCCTCTCAGACTGCTTGGTGTCTTTAAAAAATAGGTTGCCATTAAAAAGTTAATAATAACAATAAAATAAAAATGGTTTAAATTCAAAACACAATAAGAGAAAAGTCCTACCTGACATAATAATAAAAATGATAAGTTATCTAAACAGTATATATAAAAAAAAGATTTTTTTTTTTTTTTTTTTTGCAACATCAACGAGAAAAGCTTCCCAAGATACACAAAGTAGACTTGAACAAATTGAAAATAAATGCTATGTCCTTGGATAGGAAGACTCTGTTGTCAGGAAAAAAAAAAAAAATAACGTCACTCTTCTACAAGCCAATTGATAAATTTATAATTTATTGACTCTTCTTCCTGGAAAAGAATTAATACATCCCAACCATTGCCGCAGGGCTTGCAGTGCTTCACTGAGAGAGGATACTTCTACACCTACTGAGTTGGACGTGGCCATCTTTGGTCACGAGCTTTGGCCAAAAAAAGTAAGAAAAATTGAGTTGTGCCACTTCACAGAGAAACTTGAAGAGCTTCCTTGTGGTTTTGCCATGCTCTTTTCCAAACTCTGCTTCAAAACTGGGATGGAAACTTTATCCCTCAATGTGGTTTCAGAATGAACGTCAAAACTAATATAGACATTAGGATCATTTGTTACCACAGCAGAAAGCACGAACAGTTGGGGAATTGTTGCATGGGGGTTTGTTGTAATCTCTACTTCAAATATACATTTGGAAATTTTTTTAAAAAACATGTTTGCAAAATATTAAAAATGAACCAGGATGGCATGCTGTCATTAGAAAAATATCATCAATGATTTAATCTAAAATGATATTCTAGCCCAAAAAAGTGCTTCATTTAAATTGAGAAAAATGTTTTATTATCAAATCAAACTTCAACCTATTTTTGTAGAATGTGTATGTCTTTACATGAAAATTAATAATTTAAGGGAAAGTATTACACATGCACATTTTAAACACTAAATATAGTCCAGACTGCACAAACAGGATGTCTCATTTAATCTTTAAAATTCTGTCAGTTATATACACTTTTTTCTCTATTTTCTAGGAACTCAGATTCCTGTATAGAGTAGGACTGGATTTACAAACAGTTATGCTCATCAATTTTTATTTGGCTAGAAATGCTTACTATATTTAGGAACAATCCATAATTTTAAGTTGGGTTATTGGATTTTTTTTTCACTTTTTTCCCCTCTACTTTTAATGTGGTACATAATCCTGTCAATTATGTTCAGATTATCAGCTCCTTACTTTGTTTTTAAAATGTTTTTCAAAATAAAAATTAAAAATAACAACCGTAAAGTTTCTTTTTAATATACAAACTTCACGAAACATTGTGTTTTTTGATAAGTGTTATATCAGCAACATATTTGCTTGAGAATGAAGCAAAGGTTAACAAAACAGGAATATTTGTGTCAAAACTTTCCATAATTAGTTGTTATGTATTATATTTCATACAAATGCATGTAACTGGATTAGTTGTGCAATAGATTGAATTTACTTACTCACAAATTAGAACTTAAACAAAAGCAGGTGCTGCTTCTGCTTTCTAGTGGAACACTATGAGACTACTCCCATAATGAGTTTTACAGACACGTGAATCTTCAATTCACATTCTGCATTTTATAAAACTTCCTGCTACTATAAAGCCTTCAAGAGAACTACAAATTTTAAACTGGTTCTTAATTTGAGGGCCTTTGAATATTTAGACATAAAAAGATAGTTTTAAACTCCATAGCATTTCTGTTGAAGCATTCATGTTATTTAAGCATTTTTATTACTTATGAGATGTCACTATATTACAAAATGGTTAATTTCGACAAGAAATCTTAAAAACATTGAGGAATACTAGTAGAGTTCATTGGAATTTTTCAATAGGATAATTTGTTCACAAGCACAGACATTGCAGGGAATTTTTGTAAAGCAGATTAAAGCTGTGATTATCTGTTTTTGTGTTTAAGATTTCTTGCAAAGGGCAAAATAGCATTTGATAATATTTGAATCATTCCATTATTACTTTTATATATTATGAACAGAGTTATAATCATTACTTTCTATATTATTCTAAATATGAATAATATTTATAAAGTTTATTATGTTTTTAAATATGAATCACTTAACTGTTACCTATCTTAGCTCCTATCTTTTCACCTCTGAAATGTTTTGAAAGTAGCAATGAAGAGTAAAGAGGACCATACTTAACCTCCAGGAAATATGATAGGTAGAGATTCAGGAACAGCTAACATTTGGTAGTGCCCTAGGGGCAGGTGTGTTCCTATAGGAGAGACAGAATGCAAAGAGGGTAGGTCTCAGAACTGCATTGCCCTCTCTTAAATCCTGGGGAAAATTGTCCAATATATAAAATTTCTTGTTTATATTTTTAATAGGTCTGCTTAACAAGAGAGTGTTTACAGCATATCCAGTTCTTGTCTTACTTGTGTATCATTACTCCGTGGCTTTTAGTTTCTGGCTTTGGCAGAGTTAATTACAGAAAACTACTCTTCTGTATTTTAGCATTATGTTACACAAAGGGTTGATTAAAAGACATATCAGGTACAACAGTGCATGGTATATCACATACATTTACAGCAGGTGTTGTAACCCATTCTGGCTGACGGGTGAGTGAGGGATGTTGATCAAATTTTTCTTTGTTGGTGAACTCTACAATATAAAATAGGACAGAAATTTACAAAAGAGTAAGCATAACTGTTATAAGATATGCAGGCATGAAAAGAGAAGGAAGTGAGCTCTGTGTGTGTGTGCGTGTGTGTGTGTGTGTGTGTTTGTGTGTAGCAAACAGTTAAAATGAGAATGAGAGGATTGCAGAGCACTAAGAATTGTTACAGGGAAGAAGTACAGAAAACCAGGCCCTAAATATGTATAGGAATATTTTACAATTCAAATGTATAATATTTTGGAAAAAATTCAATGTTTAACATTTTAAAATATATCTAGAAGTATCTGTTCTGTATTAAATCTATACATATTCTTTTTAGAACCATTTATTTGTGAAACAGATGTGACAGCAGATGGTAGTAAACAATGCATTTTTTGATACCTGATTAACAATTTTTGCCAAATGCCAGTAGTAAATAATGACAGCTACTTTAACTTGAACTACAAAAAATTAAATATTCAGTGATAATAAGCAACAGTATCAGGTTTACCTGAATATCACTTGTCTTTTGAGTGGTGTTAAATGGTAGCAACTTGGTCTAATCTTAGCTCTGCTTTTACATTGCCATGTTTCAGCTAAGTAAGGCAGCTATTCTATTTCATGAAGGCAAGATAAATCTTTAATCAATTTTGTCATGTCTTGATTATTTGCAAAACAGGATGACAGATAGACAGAAAAGAAGTAAAATCTGTCCAGCATAAGGTGAAATTTATTGCTGTAATTTTACAGAAGAGTCCCTTTGATGTCATAAACTACAAGAACAAAGCATGAACAGTTTATTAAAAAACATAAGAATAGTGAGATGAGATTGCAGCCGTTATAGTGCCCCACACTTTATATTGGATAATTCATTTTTTCTCCATTGTGGAAAATAGTAAATTGATTTTGATTTCATATGTAGCTGTCCCATTAATTTTCAAAGCATAACCTTATGAAGATCAAAGTTGTAGAGTTTGCTGACATCAGCTTCACAGCAGAACTTATTACTCCCTAAAGAAAAAAAAAAAATGTGTTATCAAGAAACACATCTGCAGGTCCATTGTCTAAGACTTATGACATAGAAATTATTGATGTTGCACAGTTGATGTTGCACATTTCACTAAAACTGTAAAACAAAATAGTTTAAACCTTAGGGCATGAGAGCCATGCCTTTAATGGTATTATCTGCTTTAGGTTTTATTTTTTCCTCTAATCATAACACTTTTTATATATTCACTAATTCTGTGCAAGAGATGTCTAATGACAAAAGCTAATCTAGCATGAGTTGAGATCCAAATGATTAATTCAATAGTCATTTAATTTACAATAAAATCATTTTATGTTTGGTTGTGATCGTTTTGTTTGGGTCAGAAAAATGTACCTTATGTCTGTGACTTCTAATAATATTCTCAAGATGTTTTCTTCCTAAAATAGATTTTATATTGCATTTTAGTATAGCTGGATTTTTAAGCCTGTGCATGTGTGTGTGTTTGGCAATTTTAAAAAATGAATTGAAATATTAGCTATTTTGCTGTTTATAACAAGGCTTTATAAGACATAAATATTTAAAAGGTGATGGATATGTCAATTACCCTAACTTGATTACATTATATGAATATATCAAATGATCACATACACACCCAAAATATGTATATATATTATGTACCAATAAATAAGGTTCTAAAAAATAAGTTAAATTTTTTGTAGCAAGGCGTGTGCATTCTTATATTACTGGAGGTAGGTATTTGTTTTATTTCCAGTTCAGGATTTATCCACCTTAAACTAAAGGGAAGACGGAAGACAATTTTCACTTTAATCATTTATTATTTTGGTCTCATATAAAGCCCAGAATAAACATCAAAAATGTCTCAGAGACTCAATGTAAAAAATTATATCCCATTTGCATTATTTTTATTTTATTTTCTGAAAGTTTCAAAAATTGAAACCATGTATGTACGTTTAAATGGGAAGACAATTGATGCCAGGCATCTCAACAGAGAAAAGCAGTTTTGAAAAATTATTTATCGTTTGAGTCTGTGTTCATGACAGAGGTAAATCTAGTGTAAACACATTACAAATCCAAAGACCTTGGCCAAGTACACTAATTTGTTTTTCAGCTAGAAAACAAATTTTATATGTATATATAAATCTGTACATGAAAACTAGGAAACTGTCTAAAACTTAACTCATTACATGTTCCTCTCCCAGTAATTCTCTCCCTTTTTCATATATCCAATGATGTTATCACTATTTACTGTCACCAAAACTTATATAATCCTTGCCTCCTTGACATTGTGCTATTATACCCAGGCCAATAATTAGTCATTTTTACTTTAGTTCCTAAATATTTTTGAAAAATGTTTAACAGCCCTTCATCCTTATTGACATTTTTCTGGAAAAGGTCATATCATCTGGCACATGAATTATTGCAACAGCATCCTAATTCCTGTCTCCACCCTATACAGGCTGTAATTCATTCTCCATATTACAATCAAAAGAAACTTTTTAAAAATTTATTTAAAGTTTATTTCCAGAACATTTTTATATTTACAGAAAAAGTTTTATGGTAGTACACAAGGATTTCATATACCCAACACCCAGTTTCTCCAAGCATTAATATCTTACATTTTTATGGTACAATAGTGCATTCTTTTGTTTTTCTTCTTTTAGACAAGAACTCAGTCTGTCACATGGCCTGGAGTGCAGTGGTACAATATCGGTTCACTGCAGCTCCTACTTCTCAGGCTCAAATGACTCTCTAAACTCAGCATTCCAAGTAGCTTGGACCACATGCGTGTGCTACCATGTCCAGCTAATTTTTGTATTTTTGTAGACATGGGGTTTCACCATGTTGCCCAGGCTGGTCTCACACTCCTAGGCTCAAGAAATCTGTCCGACTTGGCCTCGAAAAGTGTCGTGACCACAGGTTTGAGCCACCATGCCTGGCAATTAATGAAATCTTATTCATAAATTATTATCAAGTAAAGTGTATAATTTATTCAGATTTCCTTATTTGATGCCTTTTTCTGTTCCAAGATCTCATCCGAGATACCACATTGTATTTACTCATCATATCACCTTAGGCTTTTGTTGGTTGTGACATCTTTTCGGACTTTTCCTTTTTATTCTTTAAAGAACTTCATAGTTTTGAGGGGTACTGGTTAGGTATTTTGTAGAAAGTTCTTCAGTCAGGACTTGTCTGAAGTGTATCTCATGATTAGAATGAAGGGATGTATTTTTGGTGGAAGACCACAGAGGTAAAGTATTATTATTATTATTATTTTTTTTTTTGAGACGGAGTCTCGCTCTGCCGCCCAGGCTGCTGGAGTGCAGTGGCCGGGTCTCAGCTCACTGCAAGCTCCGCCTCCTGGGTTCACGCCATTCTCCTGCCTCAGCCTCCCAAGCAGCTGGGACTACAGGCGCCCGCCATGTCGCCCGGCTAGTTTTTTGTATTTTTTAGTAGAGACGGGGTTTCACCATGTTAGCCAGGATGGTCTCGATCTCCTGACCTCGTGATCCGCCCGTCTCGGCCTCCCAAAGTGCTGGGATTACAGGCTTGAGCCACCGCGCCCGGCCAAAGTATTATTTTTTTTAACCAAGCAGTTTAGCTTCAAACCACATTTTAAATAGTGTTTTTTCCTTTCCTACTTTCTCTCCAGTTTTCAGATGTAGCTATGAGATAAACTACAAAGTGTTTTACAGCCTAAAAAATTTTTCTTCCCCTCTCCCCAGTTTCAAGATGTAGCTTTGAGACTAACTACAGATGTGTTTTCTTTTGTCTTGAAATGTAATCTGAGTGTGTGCTTCACTCCCTTGCCTTTCCCACTTTATACTCACATGCCTTATGCACATTTATTTACTTTAATGCTTGTTAAGGACACATCACGCTCACTTATCTGGTCATATATTTCCTTAGAAGCTTCAGGGGCAGAATCGTGATACTGACCATACACCTCTGGAATTCCTTTCCAGTAAAAGATTGCTCCAAGGTCAGGACTCACTCCCTGCTAGAGACTGACTGTAAAATTGACTGCTATTGATTTGTAACCTGGTTGAAGCCATGATGGCACCAGCTGCTTCACCAGATAGAACAATAATTCACGACAAACGTTCAAAGCAGTTCATACCACCTGATGCTGTGTTCACACATTTTAGCCCTGCTGTCTTTCCTGCATTACTAACCCTTCTCCTTAAAAATGCATGCATTCTCCTTAAAAATTCATATATTCCTATATATGTGTGTGTGTGTGTGTGTGTGTGTGTGTGTGTGTGTATAATGGGGTCTTATGAATCTTCCACATGATTTAAGAAGTAAGTGCATTGGAAAGTGATAATTTTTGGAAAGAATTCCACCCATTCTCCAATCTTGCTAGCATTTAACAAAGTTTGCTCTCTTTTTATCACACCTCACTTTCGTTATTTTGACTTTATTCTACAAGTTCAAGCAGCTGAACCCTCTTTGCTGATTACATTGCATCACATTTTCCTTATTCTTCTGTTTCATTTTTATTGCCTTTCTGTGAGCTACCTGGACATTTTTAAGAATTTATCTTTATTAATGAATTTTTTAGGATATAAAAGTTATATAGCTTTATTAGTGATTCTCTGGATATTAAAATATGTGTCTTATCACTATCCACTGGACACAGAGAAAACAAACAAAACCCAAACAAAATGCCAGACTTGAGCTCTAACTTACCAATAATTATCTAAAATGTGGAAATATAAATATTATAATATACCAATAACAAATACTTGCAGAAAGTTTTTTTTCCTAAATGACTCAGCAACAAAACTATTTCCCAGAAAACTTACTTCGAATTCAATGACATAGGTAACTTGAAAGTAAAAGAATGGGACCAGGCACAGTGGCTCACACCTGTAATCCCAGCACTTTGGGCGGCCATGGCTGGTGGACCACTTGAGGTCAGGAGTTTGAGACCAGCCTGGCCAACATGGAGAAACCCCGTCTCTACCAAAAACATAAAAATTAGCTGGGCATGGTGGTGTGCACCTGTAATCCTAGCTAGTTGGGAGGCTAAGGAATGAGAATTGCTTGAACTCGGGAGGTGGAGGTTGCAGTGAGCCAAGATCATGCCATGAAGCTCCAGTCTAGGAGAGTAAGATTTTGTCTCAAAATAATAATAATAATGATAGCAATAATAATAAAGAAAGTAAAATAATGGAAAAATACTGACCATGCAAACATTAATTTACATATGGAGGGATGTGTATAATAATGCAAGATAAAGTAGACTAAGAGCAAATAAAATCACTGGATGCAAAGATGGACATTACATTGTGATAAAAGGGTGAATTCACCAAAAAACAGTAATTCTAAATAGATATGCTCCAAATAGCAGAGTCTCAAAATATATGAAGCTGAAAGGAGCATAGACTTTTCCACAGTTATTATTGGGCGCATAATTGTCCTTCTCTCAGCAACTGATAGACATGATAGAGAGAAAATCAACAACATTATCTGAATCCAATCAACCAATGGGTTCTAAATCATAGCCTGTAAAATAAACATAAACATACTTAAAATAATGGAGTACACATAGAGTATGTTCTATGACCATAACAAAATCAAATAGATGTGATCAATTATAGAAAGATAAAAGAATGTCTCAAATTACTTGGAAATTACATAAAACATTTATTAATAAAAAGAGACAAAAGGAATATTTTAAGTAAATAAAAGTACATAGAACTGAATGAAAGTTAAATAAAATATGTAGCATATGTGCAATGCATCTGAATTATGCCGAGAAGGTAATATATAACACAAAACACTTAATTAGGAATAGAAATGTCTAACCTAAATAATCAAAATCCCTAGGTCAAGAAATGAGGAAAGCAAAGTACTCTTAAAGCAAGCAGAAAAAGCAAATAAAAAAGACAAGAACTGAAATCAATGAATTTGGAAACAGTTAAACAACAGAGAAAAGCAGTGAAATAAGTTTGTTTCCTCAAAAAAATCAATAAAATTGATAAATGTTCAGCAAAAGAATAATAAATAAAAAGGATAAAGAAACAAATCACCAATATCAGAATTGAAAGTGGATAATGTATATCATAGAGATACTGCAGCCGTTAAAGGGTGATATTACAATACTAGAAAAAAACCTTGCACTTATAAATTCAACAGCTTAGAATGTATAGATCCATTCCTCAATAGTCACAGTCAACGTGACATGAAGATAAAATGCATAATCTGAAGTCTTATTAACATTAAAGAATTTGAATTTATAGCTTAAAATCTCCAATCACACAATAATCTAATAGATTTCTTAAAATGAATTAACACCAATTTTACACTATATCTTTCAGAAAAATATAAAAGAAGGGAATATTTTTAAACTCTACATAAGATCAGAATTACCCTGATACTGAAACTAGAAAATATAGTTTTAAAAACACTAATAATTAATATTGTCTATGAATTTAAACTCAAAATTCTTCAACAAGTTAACAACAGCACATTAAACCCAGCAATCTATTTAATGAATTGTATACCATCATCAAGTGGAATTTATTGCAGATATTCAAAGATGTTTTAATATTTGGAAATCTATGTAACCTACAGTATCAACAGGCTTAAGAAGAAAAAACAAATGATCATATCAATTGATACAGAAAACATAGCAAAATCTGACACACATTTATGATAAAAATGCTCAGAAAAGTAGAGAGAGTGGTGTACATCCTTAACTTGTTAAGAATCTTCTCAAAAACCCTACATCTAATATCATAATAACAAAAAACTGAATACTATCTGCCTAAGATAAAAACATGGCTGGGAACGTGGTTCACACCTGTAATTCTAGCAATTTGGGAGGCCAAGGTGGGCGAATCATTTGAGGCCAGGAATTCGAGACTAGCCTGGCCAACAGGGTGAAATCCCATCTCTCCAAAAACAAACAAACTAAAAAAATAGCTGGGTGTGGTGGTGCTCACCTGTAATCCCAACTAGTGGGAGAATGAAGCATGAGAATTGTTTGAACCTGGGTGGCAGAGGTTGCAGTGAGCTGAGATCATACCACTGTACTCCAGCCTGGGTGACAGAGTGAGACTCTGTCTCAAAAATAAAAATAAAACAATAAATAAAAGATAATAAACATGAGAAAGATCTCTGCTCCCAAGAGTCATTCTTATTCACTACTGGGTTCCTTCATGGTAATAACAAGTTACCAGAAAGTGGGTAATTTACAAATAATAGAAATTTATTTCTGCAGTTCTGGAGGCTGGGAAGTCCAAGATCAAGGCATAGGCACATTAAACGTTTAATGAGGGCTCACTCTATGCTTCAAAGATGGTACCTGTTTGCTGTGTGCTCACATGGTGGAAGGTAGAAGGGCAAAGGGTTCTTGTTTGTTCCCTCCAGTCCCTTTATAAAAACATTAATCCCATT
The DNA here is from genome assembly GCF_009764315.1 of Trachypithecus francoisi. NCBI lineage: Eukaryota > Metazoa > Chordata > Mammalia > Primates > Cercopithecidae > Trachypithecus > Trachypithecus francoisi. The sequence continues at coordinate 68,713,047 of NW_022681454.1, forward strand.
TATGACCCAATTACCACCCAAAGGTCCCAACTAATACCATCACTTTGTGGTTTATGTTCCAACATAGAAATTTTGGAGGAACACATATGTTGTTCCCTGGCCCATAAAATCTGTGACTGTTTCACATACAGCATACATTCATTCTATTCCAATATCCCCAAATTTATTTACTCATTCCAGCATCAACTTTAAAGACTAATTATGAAGTTTGATCTTAATATCATCTAAATCAGATATGGGTGAGACTCAAGGTATGATTCATCCTGAGGCAATTCTCCTTTCCATTTATGAGTCTAGGAAATCAAAAAAGTTATATGCTTCCAAAATATGATGGGGGGGGGACAGGAATAGAATAGACATCCCTATTCCAAAATGGAGAAACAGGAAAGAATAATGGGGTAATAGATCCCCAGTAACTCCAAAATCTAACAAAGCAACTAACATTAAATCTTCAGGTGGAAGAAAAATCTTCTTTGACTCCTTGTCTCACCCTCCAGACACATTGGGACAGAGTTTGGGCACCTGAGATCCTAGGTGATCCTGCCTCCATGGCTTCACTGGATGTAACCCGAACAGTAGCTTTCAGAGGTTGAAGTGCTTGTGACTCTCCCAGGCTGGTTTTGAACACTGGTGGCTCTACTCTTTTGGTGTCTCAGAGGCAACTCTGTCTCTAGGACTTCATTAAGCATGCTCTAGTGAAACAGGTCAGGGTCAATATCCACAATGGCTAAAGTGTTATCCAAGATTTGTTGTCTCACATCCAAGAAAATTAAGGATTGTGGATGCAAAGGATGAGGTTGGAGCAAAAGTTTAATAAGCTAAAGATAAAAGCTCTCCTCAGAAGAGAGGGGAGCCTGAGTTGGTTGCCATTTTTCCAGTCAAATTGAAAAGCTTTTATAGGAAACTCCTTTCATCTCTGTAGCTGTTTGGATAACTTCTCTTATCTGTAAAGTTGTCTGTGTAACTCTCCTTACTTATGTAGTTGTGGGCAGACAAAGCAGTTTTTGTTTGTATAAGTATGAGTTTGTTTTAGGGAAGTCCCCATCTCCTCCCTGTGCAAGTTCCCACAGAGCCCATGCTGTACATGCTTGAAAAGAGGAGAAAATTTTTTTCTGGGAGACTTCTACTCACACAAAGAACAAAAGACCTCTATGCTGGACCTTGCATCCTTATCTCACAGATGCAGTCTGGCTTTTCCCCAGGCTGTTCTATAGTTGCCTGTAGCTGTGATTTTTTGGGCGGACTGCCTCTCTGAAGACTAGCCTTAGCTGTCTACCTAACTAATTTTTCCTTTTCTTCTCCTTCACTAGTAGGGGTTGTCTGGGGTGGCCCTAAACCCATGGCTCTACTGGTCATTGTGCTAGTGGGCACTCTCTTTGGTGGGCCAAACTGTATGCCTCCACTGGACATTTCCCTAGTGTGAATAGAGTCTTTGCAGTGACTGTGTCTCTGTGTCAGTTCTCTGCCTGGGTCCTGAGGCTCTCCAAGGCTTCCTTTGAAATCTAGATTAAGGTATTCATGCCTCCACAGCTCTTACACTCTGTGCACCTGCCGAATTAGCACTATGCAGATGCTACCAAAGTTACCATTTGTGACTTCTGGATGGACAATGGCCCAAGTTGAGGCTGGAACCATTTGAGCCACAACTGGGGTGGCCAAGTAGTGATGCATGGGAATTAAGGGAGCAGAAGATTGAGGTGGTATGGGGCAGCGAGCCCCAAGTTTCCATGAACACCCTGAGGCCCTCCTTTGAATAGATTCTGCCCGCAAATTACTGGCACTCTGGGTCTGTGATGGAATTGCCATCTGAAAATTATTTTTCTATTGTCTTGATGAATAGCATCTGGCTTCCTGATAGCCATACTAATCTCACCAAATATTTGATTGGCCACACCTTTGGTATTTGCGCCTGAACACAGGTTTTTATCCTTTATCATCTGACCAGGCTGGAAATTTTCCAGATCTTTACTATTTCCCCCTTGATTACAAATACCACCATAGTTTGTTTCTGCCTTATTTGTTTTACTACCAAAAAAAAAAAAAAAAAAAAGAAAGAAAAAAAAAAAAAATCAAGCAAGGCTATGAAGCTCCCTGAACACTGCTTAGAGATTTCTTCTGCCAAATATCCTAGTTCATCAATTTTTACTTCTACTTTCCACAAAGCTCTAGGTCAAGAATAAAATTCAGCCACTCTATAACCACAATGACTTTTCTCTCAGTTTTCAGTAATGTAGTTCCCATTTCTATCTAAAATCTCATCAAAATGGCCTTTACTGTCCATATTTCCACTAACACTCTGTTCAAGACTCCTTACACTATTTTTAAGAAGACTAAAGTTCTCTCTACAGCTCTCCTCTTCTTCCGAGCTCACACCAGAATAGTGCTTTATGTTCCACCTTCTAATAGTTGAGTTACCCAGACCCCAGGCCACCTTCACATATTTCAGTATTTGTTATAGCAACACCCCACTTCTCAGTAGCAATTTCTGTTTTAGTCTATTTGTGTTGCTATCCAAAATACCACACACTGGGTAATTTATAAATAATAGAAGTTTATTTCTGACTCTCTGGAAGCTGGGACATCAAATAGCAAGGCATCAATAGATTCAGGGTCTGGTGAGGATTCACTCTCTCCTTCCAAGATGACACATCATGGCTGCATCTTCACATGATGGAAATAGGAAAGGCAAAAGGGCTTAGTTAGTTCCTTCCATTTTTTTTTTGAATGGTATTAATTCCATGAAAAATGAAGTAATTAGGCCCTCATGACCAAATAATTAGGCCCTTATGCCCTAATTACCACCCAAAATCCCCACGTTTTGATACCATCACCATGGAGTTTAAGTTCTAACATATGAATTTTGGAAAGACGCATACATTCAGATAGAACAGGCTCTCTTCCTGGCTTGCAGATGGTTGCCCTCTCACTGTGTAATCATACGGCAGAGAAAGAAAGAGCTGTGATTTATTTTCTTATTCTTATGAGGAGACTACCTCATCTTGGAGCTCCTCTCTCATGACCTAATCTAAACTTCAAAATTTCTTAAAACTTCCACCTTCAAATACCACCATATTTGAAATTAGGGCTTCAATACCTGAATTTTGAGAAAACAGAAACATTCTGTAACATGATAGAAGTATAAAAGCATCACAATAGCTACAATTTTGGAAAAGGAGACTAGAAGCTGGAAGAATCACTACTCATCAGTATTACTATACTTATTTAGCTATATTAATTAAGACTGTGTGGTGTTAACAGGGGGAAAGATACAATATATCAATAAAAGAGAATGGAAATCTCCCAAAATAGACTCATACAAACATGCCTAACTGATTTTTGACACTGTGTAACATAATTAGTGGTTGAAGAGTAGCCTTTCAACTAAAAATTCTATAGCATTATGTATCTATAGGCCAGAAAATAAACATTGGCAAAAACTTTACACCTTGCACAAAAAAATTAATTTAATATGGTTCACAGACTTAAATGTAAGATACGAAACTATAAAAAGGAAATAATAGGTAATCTTTGAGTCAAAGTTAGGAAAGAAGTTGTTAAACTTGATATGAAACATATAATTCATAAAATAAAAAAATTGATGAGCTGAGCCTCATCAAAACTTTCAACTTTTGCTCTGCAAAAGATCCTCTAAGTAAGATGAAAAGACAAGGTGAAAATTGAGAGAAAATATGTACCAAATCTGACAAGAACTAATATATACAATATATAAAGAACTTCAAAACTCAATAGTGGAAAACAATCATTACAGTTAAAAATGGAAAAAAGATATAAACATATATTACACTGAGAATACACAATTGGCAAATAAACACATGAAAATATGTATAACATCCTTCACCATTAAAGGAATGCGAATTAAAATCAAACTGAAATACTGGTACAGAGAGAAGTCAGAGAGATACTAGGTAGAAGAGGGCGGTTCCCTGGCAAAGGTCCCATTCCCAAGTCTGGAAACCCAGGGCGCTAAATGGGAACAGGCATTCCTGTTTTGGTGCCAAATGTTGCCTATTGGCCTGTCAAGCCCTTCTATCCTATACCCATATAATCCCCAAACCCCAGGATCCATGGGCAGATAATCAGGAGCAGAGGAACAGAAGGGTGGCAGAGCAGCACGGCAGAGAAGGAGCTTCTGAATATCAAGAGGAGTTCAGCTGGGGATGGTCAGAGGGAACAATGGCTGTGGGATGACGGAACTCCAGGGGAAGATCATCTTAGTCCATCCCCTTTTCAGCTCCCCATTCATCCCAATGAGAGCCACATCTATCTGGCAGTAAAATTCCCCGTGTTTACCATCCTTCAATTTGTCTGTGTGATCTGATTTTTCCTGGACGCCAGACAAGATCCCAGGTCCCAAGAGGGCACTGAAATGATTAACGCTTAAGCCATCTGTGGGTGGCAGAGTTAAAAGAGCACTGTAGCATGCCCACTGGGGCTCTGGGAACCTCAGACTGCCCCGCTAGATGCTACCATTGTGCCCGAGCCCAAAAGCACTTGCCGTGTCTCCTGCACCTGTCCATCTGCATGCTCTTTCTCCCATAAAGTGTTGGAGCCCACAGTGGCCAAACGGATGAGCCACACCCCTATTGCACATCTTGCGAGGGTCAGGGGATGCTCCCATTTCAATACCATTTCTTAATAAAAGATCAATGAAATCAGTGGAAGCAAAAAAAGAACTTTATTTTCCAAAGCAAACTTCAGATTGCAGACTGAGGACAAGAAGCCTTCAGTGTAAAACTGAAAGGGTACTCTGAGGAGGAGCAGGTTGAAGAGTTAGAGATCATAAAGAAGAGGGGGAGAGTTAGGGGAGTGATAGAGGCTTGATTAGAAGACCTTTAAACGCCAAATCACCAGTCTCTCTTAATTGGCTGTTTGCAGGTAGTCTGTTGGTGGTTAGTTGGGAAATTACCAGCTGTAATTGTTTTTGATATTGTTTTCTGGAACTGTTTCTGACTTGGTTGGAGAAAAATACATTTTGCAACATTTGCCAAGGACACACAGAGTGTGGCTACTCCCTCACCTTGCCACAGCCCCTTGGTATTGCTTTCAACATTTGAACCACAGGAAGTTCATTACATCTGTCAACTGAGGCGTAATTTGACACACTACACAACTGTCAGAATGGCTTAAAAAAAAAAAGAATAGTGAAACCATTAAATCTTAGAGAGGATGGGAAGAGAATAGGTCATTCAAGCATTGCCAGTGGGAATATTAAACGGTACTGCACTCTGCAAAACAGTTTGACTCTTTTGAAAAACCTCAACATGAAACTACCATAAGGTCTACAAATTTAACTTTTGATATTATCACAGAAAAAGGGAGAGACATGTTCACATAAAAACCTGTATATGAATGTTTATAACTCAAAACTGGAACCAACACAGATGTCCTTCAATGAGTTAATGACTAAAGAAATGCACTACACTGATACCAGACGATATTACTCAGGAATTAAACAAATCATTGATGTAAAATAAAACTTGGATGAATCTCTAAGATTTAAACCAAGTAAAAAAGGCAATTCTAAATGGTTTCATATGTTAACATAAAATATCTGAGACAGATCTCAGTCAATTTAGAAAGTTTATTTTGCCAAGGTTAAGAATGTGCCTGTGACACAGCCTCAGGAGGTCCTAATGGCATGTGCCCAGGATGGTCAGTGGTACAGTTTGCTATTATACATTTTAGGGAGACATGATACTTCAATCAATATGTGTAACATGTACATTGTTTCGGTCTAGAAAGGCGGGGACAACTCAAAGTTGGAGTTTCCAGGTCAGAAGTAGATAAGAAAGTAAAGGTGGCATTCTTTTGAGTCATTCATCAGTCTTCCACTGAATACACAATTTAGTCTGGCTCCGTGAATCTGCATTTTTACATAAACAATAGGCAGAGGAAGTAATCATATATGCATTTGTCTCAGGTGAGCCTCAGAGGGATGATTCTGAGTTCTGTCTGTCCTTTGTCCACAAGGAATTTCCTGTGGGCAAATTGTGAGCAAGGTATACAGCTTACCTTCGTAGCAATCTTGTTTAGGAATAAAATGGGAAGCAGATTTGCCTTTCATAGTTGTCAGTTTGACTTTTCTCACGGCTTAGTGATTTTAGGTTCCCAAGATTTATTTTCTTATACACATATGATATGATTTATATAATATTTTCAAAAAGGCTAAATTTTTAAGACGAGACTATATTAGAGTGTTCAGCATTAGGGAAGGAGGAGGGAAGGGAGGAGTATGTATCTCTGATAGACCAACAGGAGGGATCCTTGTTTTAATGAAGCTTTATTCTAACTTGACTGTAGTGCTGGATACATTAACCTGCCCTCCTAATACAATTTTATAAAACACAGACACATACATATACACACTCACTAATGAGTAAAATAAAACTTGGAAAGTGGCCATGATGTTTCTTAAGAACATACATTTTATAAAAACTCTGGCTTCACTCTTCTCAGATGCTTCTATGCTTCTTAAATGTAAGTAATCTTAGGAATCTTCTTTCATGAGTAAGAATGAACATAAGAGAAGTTTGTAACTTTTAATTTCCATTGTATTTAACTTGTGCTATAGAAGTTGGCATTATCCATTGTGCCTGTTTTAACTATAGTGTATAAAAATACATCCATTACTGAATAAATAATGAATGGATTCTTGGTGAGCTAAATTATACCATATAAACAAAAAACTCTAATGTGTACATTTTAAGTTTCCTCCATTGATTATCCTGATTAGAAAATTTGGTATTACAAATGTTTGCATCTTTAAGATTTTTTTACTTTCTGTTTTTGCATATTATCCATATTAGTTCTGAAATGTATTGCCACTGTCAAATAATATTTTAGCCAGATTTCTTATATTTTAAAAGAAATCAAATTATTATATTATTAACATCTTAACACAATAGGAATCATTCCTTTATATTTTCATGAACAAAGATTGAATGTAACAAATAATGAACTCATTGTGTGAAAATAACAAATACATTAGTCACATGTATTCTACAAAATTCAAATATTTATTTTCATAAATATTAAATAAATATTTCATAAATAATGTATCCGGCCAAAACAGAAGAGATGAATATATTATAATGATCAAAGCAGTTTGTTATGCTGTAATGATATCTATTATTGGAATAAAGGAAAACAGGAAAATTTATTTAACATATTTGAAATTACTTATTCATATCTTTTTTAAAAAGGGGGTCTACCTTAATAGGTTGCTTGATAAAACTAAGCAGGAACTAACAATAATATATAAATTAAAGGATGCTAAGTGTTAATTAATAGGTATTCAAACGCCTGTGTACTTCTGTAAAGAGTTACTCAGCCGGGCGCGGTGACTCATGCTTGTAATCCCAGCACTTTGGGAGGCTGACACGGGTAGATCATGAGCTCAAGAGATGGAGACCAGCCTGGCCAACATGGTGAAACCCCATCTCTACTAAAAATACAAAAATTAGCTGAGCGTGATGGCACGTGCCTGTAGTCCCAGCTACTTGGGAGGCTGAGGCGAGAGAATCGCTTGAACCTGGCAGGCAGAGGTTGCAGTGAGCCGAGATAGTGCCACTGAACTCCAGCCTGGCGACAGAGAAAGATTCCGTCTCAAAAAAAAAAAAAAAAAAAAGTTACTCGATCAAGAATTGGCAATAATTCAAACTGCATTTCTTGCAGTTAGGTGTAACTTTATTTACTTATTTAGAAATCCCTAAGAAAAATTCAATCAAATGTGAAAAGAATCCATTTGCTACTGCATTGAATTATTAACTTCACACCTGAAAAAGATTGTGTATTATACTCATTTAAATTCCTCTTAAAGAAATGTTAGAGAATTAAAAACAAATCAGTGTGATAATGCATGTCTACACCTAATTGTGGTAGCAGTAAAGTCTCTACTGGTATCTCTTTGTCTTTATTGTTATAATATATTTATGGGTGATTCTAATCTTGCTAATACATGGCATTACCACTCTTGGAGGAAAGCAATTATCCCATTCTCCTCCATTCAATTTGATAAAAACCCAGGAAACAAGTGCTAATTAATATGCAGCAGATGTAAAAGTAGAGAGCAACACCAGGAGACAGTAACCACAAGTAACAGTGATGACTATTCAATCACTCTCAAGTCCCTTAAATTTCTATTATTATTATTATCATCTAAAAAGTAACTATTTGGAAACTTTTTAAAAATTTATTTAAGTTAGAAAAAGATTGCAAATGTTACAGTAAAATTTTTCTGTGGAAAAAATTGAAATGATACCTACTAAATTTTATAGCAACTTTTTTTGTCTTACTCAACTCTTTCTTGACAAAATGCAGTACTAAACAAGGAATTTAGCCTAGTATTAGTGCCAAGAAGGAGTTCATACTGACAAATTGTGACTAAATATGCAGTTATGTAAATCATAAGCTGAAAGTGATAAAAGGTCAACTAACTAACAGATTTGTAATATGTCATTAGGGAAAAATAATGTGTAAAAATATAGCCATGGAAGTATACACAACAACATTCAATGTACTTAAAGCAAACACTCCATGTAAATATCTTTCTATGTATTAATATAAAATTGCTGTGGGACTTACTATTTTGCAGCTATTTTATAAATAAATGATTATAAAGTCAATTTGTAATATAGAATTAATTAGACATAGAAGACACATAATTAAATTGTTAACATACGAAAGGAACAAAGACCTACAGTTATAAACATAAAGTGCACATTTGGAATTTTCTTTCCACAAATGCTATTTTGTGAAACTTCAAAAATATGTTAAGGTATTAAAATAAGTTAGATAAAATTGGTGTTGTTACATAATTTGGTCATTATTCATATTCCGTAGTTCGGATGCTATGGATTAAGTAATTCTAAAATACTTTTGTCTCTTTAAATATTACTACTAAATTAAATATTATAAAAATAATGACTAACAAATTTGGAGATACATATGTATGTATATATCTATATACACATATATACACACATATAAAGTGTCTAATTATGAATTTGGATATCTTGCCCTATTGTTTTTAAATTGAAAAGAGGAATTATTTACAAATGAAACCATAAAATCATAGTATGCAATATTTATCTGAAAATGCAAAGTATCAGATTCAAATAGGATAAATAAAAAATAAGATCTTGAGGTTTAAAATAGCCTCCAAATGAAAGCAAGTCACGCATAAATGCTTGACCTTATGCATTGGGTAGTTTGTAAAGTTAATGTTAAGCTTTCATTATTACTTTTGTTATGATTTGTAAACTTAGTAAGTAAACAAGATTACTCCATCCTTATCTTTTTTCTTGACAGTACAGTCATGAACACTTAAGATATAAAATATGTAACTTTTAAGTTAATGAGTCCACATTATAAAATAAACTAGAAAATACTTTTTTGTCATTTGAACACCTAGTTTTTTTAATGTCCACTTAAAATTTCGTATATGTCTTATCTATTTTTAAGTTCTTGACTTTGCAAAAATATATTAAAGAAGATAAATCAAATAATTATAATTATTTTAAATATTACATTTAAATACTAAATATTAATATATACACATTTTTATTTACTTTAAAAAGTGAATACTGTATAAGTAAATCTGTAATCTGTGTAATTAATTGGGCAGTAAAACTTTTAACAGAAAGGGGTCTCAAACCAGACCCCAAGAGAGGGTTTTTGGATCTCAAGCAAGAAAAAATTCGGGACAAATCCACAGAGTAAAGTGAAAGCAAGTTTATTCAGAAAGTAACAGAATAAAAGAATGGCTACTCCAAAGGCAGAGCAGCTACCAGAGCTGCTGGTTGCCCATTTCTATAATGATTTCCTTATTATATGCTAAACAAAAGTTGGATGATACATTTTCTTTTCTTTTCCTTTTGTGTGTGTGTGTGTGTGTGTGTGTGTGTTTGTGTGTGTGTGTGACAGAGTCTTGCTCTGTCACCCAGGCTGGAGCGCAGTGGTGTGATCTCAGCTCACCACAACCTCTGCCTCCCTGGTTCAAGCGATTCTCCTACCTCAGCCTCCGGAGTATCTGGGATTACAGGCATGTGCTACCATGCCCAGCTAATTTTCGTGCTTTTAGTAGAGACAGGGTTTCACCATGTTGGCTAGGCTGGTCTCCAACTCCTAACCTCAGGTGATGCACCCTCTTCGGCCTCCCAGAGTGCTGGGATTGTAGGCATGAGCCACCGCACCCAGCCTATTCATGAATCTTCCAGGAAAAGGGTAGGCAGTTATTAGAACTGTGGGTTCCTTCCCTTTTTAGATAATATAGCTTAACTTTCTGACCTTGCCACGGCATATATAAACTGTTATTGTGTTGGTGGGAGTGTCTCTTAGCATGAATTGATGGGTTTTGTCCAGTTTCTTTACTGCAGCCTGTTTCATCAGCAAGATCTTTATGACCTGTATCTTGTGCAGACCTCCTATTAATCCTGTGAATTAGAATGCAACCCAGTAGGTCTCAGCCTCATTTTACCCAGATCTTATTCAAGATGGAGTTGCTCTAGTTCAAATGACTGTGACAAAACACCATTCAATGTGGTTAGCTCATACCATATTCATATTATGAAATTACCCTTTTAACTTCTCAGCCTCCATAATTGTGTTAAGTTCATGCCTCATAAAAAAAACTCTTTCAATACATCTATACCTTTTTTGTTCTGTTTTTCTATAGTGCTGTAATACAAAAAGTGAGGAGAAAACATATAGAATTTTGTATAACATCAAATATGTTCTTGTAATTCTAGAAAGTAAGAGACAATGGAGAAATGCTGCAAAGTGATATCATTTTTTGCACATTATTGATTGAGAGTTAAAAGAGAGTAAAGATCTTCTTAATTATAAAAAATAATGAAAAGTTTCTAAAATCTTTTAACCCCCACACAATCTCTTTCTCGGGAATTTACCAAAGTATATATTTTTACGTAACTAAGAAACACATCAAAGAAGAGGCATTACAGGGAGTGTGAAACTAACCCTGAAATGAAGAAAAGACAATTCCTGATATAATGATGAAAGAAAGTGACAGTATGAGAGAACTGCAAAAATCCTTGAGAGCAGCAGTGGATTTGTACAGGAAGACATATAAAAGAAGGGAAAGAAAGCAAGGAAGGAAGGAAGGAAGAAAGGAAGGGTAGAGAAAGATAAATGTCTGTCTAACATATTTAACGTATTCAGAGGGGATTTGCACTGCTAAAAAAGAAGTTTGGGTGAATTAATGATAGATACATTATAAACAAAACATCTAGAAATGATGAATCATCCATTTTAGATAAAAAATAAAAATATTAATCACCCAATTATCCTCATATGAGTTATATAATGATATAAAAAATAACAATTTAAATAAAATTTAAGGTACTATCGATTCTCCTGCCTCAGCCTCCCAAGTAGCTACAGGCGTGCACCACCACCCCTAGTTAATTTTTTGTATTTTTAGTAGAAACGGGATTTCATCATGTTGGCCAGGCTGGTGTAGAACTATTGACCTCATGATCTGCCCTCCTCAGCCTCCCAAAGTGCTGGGATTACATGCATGAGCCACCGCACCGGGCCAATTTAAGATACTTTTGTAGAGAAATAGCCAGGGGATTGGGGAGAGATGCACACAACTTTTTTACAAATCAAACAAACTGTGTTGTGCAGTTGTTTTTTTTTTTTTTCTTTTGTTTTACAGATTCCACTATTTTCAAAGTTACTGAGGTCAGCACATTTTCCCACCCCTTTTCAGCAAGACTATTTTGTAGACTTATAATTTTGTTTTGTCACAGTCTCTTGGGGTGCATCAATTTTCTACTAAAAAGAATATATATATGTATGTATACATATTTATGTATGTATATATATATGTGTGTATATATTTATATATAGATATGTGTATATATATACACAAGAAAACTTTAAAAATATTTACTTTTAAGTTTATATATGTGTATATATGTGATTATATTAAGGTTTAATATTTGTGCCATGAAGTTTTATGCTTTTGACAAATGCATAATAATATATATCCACCAGCATAATATTGAATATTTCACACCTAAAAGATGCCCTATCTTTCATGTATGCATGTTCCCCCCACCTGCACCAAACCCTAACAAGCACTGATCTGTTCATCTTATGTGTAATATTACCTTTTCCGGAAAGTCAAAGAGTAGTCATACAGTCTGAATTTTTGTCTTGAATGGGCGTGAAATTTTGCTAAATGCTTTTATAAATCAATTTGCAAGATCATATGACGTTTGATCTTTAGTCTATTGATACGGTAGGTTACATTGATTTGTTTCAAATGCTGAAATTATTAAGTTTTACATGAGTGGACTATCATTTAGTCATGGAATGTAAACTTTTTAATATTTATTTTAAATATTTTTATGTCTATGTTAATCAAATGTATTGGTCTGTCATTTTCTCTTCTCGTTATACCTATTTTTTTGTTTGCTTGTTTGTTTGTTTTGTTTTTTGTATTAGGGTCATTCTGGCTCCCTAGAATAAGCTAGAAAGCCTTGCCTGCCCCTCTGCTATTATCTAGAAAAGATTGCTGAGTAGCGATTGTCCTATTAATTATATACATCTATCTATCTATCTATCTATCTATCTATCTATCTATCTATCTATATTTAGCTTAAAGATTTAGTTTAAATATATATATATTTAGTTAAATATTAGTTTAAATCTTTAGTGAATATGCATACACATATTTACATATATATATACATGCACATATAAACTAATTTATGTACACCTTCAAGTAAGAGTATGATGATTCTATAGTACAGATACTCCTGACTAACATTGTGAAACCCCGTCTCCACTAAAAATACAAAAATTAGCCAGGAGTGGTGCTGGGTGCTTGTAGTCCCAGCTGCTCAGGAGGGTGAGGCAGGAGAATGGCATGAACCCGGGAGACAGACCTCGCAGTAAGCCGAGATCACACCACTGCACTCCAGCCTGGACGACAGAACGAGACTCCGTCTCAAAAAAAAAAAAAAAAAAAAAGCAGAAGCTATAGTACAGGTACTCTATTTAAAAATAGTCCCCAATTCTTCCTTCTGTCTCTTGTAAAACTGTTATCTTTCATTTCATTTATTTAGATGCTGTAATAACCAACTATGTCTTCATTTTATTGCTTTTAAATAATTACCTTTTAGATCAAATAAGAATAAGGGAAATAAAGGATTATGTTTTATTTGCATTTATTCCCTGTAGACCCTCTTTCTCTCTTTTTGTAGAACGAATTTTCTGATATACTACTTGCCTTCTGTCTGAAAACCTTAACATTTCTTTGAGGGAGGATTGCCTGGTGATGCATTTATTGTTTTTGTTTAAGTTTTCATATCCTCTTCTGTCTTAAAGGAAAATTTTGGTGAATACTGAATTATGAGGTTTTTCTTCAACACTTTAAATTGTTTACTCCATTCTCTTCTAACTTGCATAGTTTTTGAGAAGAAGTTGGCAATCATCTTTAGACTTGTTTCCAAGTGATAGCACTTCCTCCTGCTACCAATTTCTTTTGAATTTTTCTCTGTCATTGGTTTTCTAAAGTTGGAAAACAATATGCTAAAAGGTATGCTTGTGTGTGTGCATTTGTTATCTTATTTGGTGTTGTTTTAATTTCCTTAATCTCTGGTTTGATGTCTCTCATTAATTTTGAAGAGTTATTGGTCATTATTATTTCTGATATTTCTTCTGCATTATTCTTCTCTTCTTTTTGGTATTCCAACTATGCAGATGTTATGCCTTTACCTATTCATCCACAGATCTCCAATATGCTATTCTTTCGTTCATTTTTTATCTGTTTCATTTCAGCTTAGGTAGTGTCTATTAACCTATTTTCAAGCCCACTAATTCTTTCTTTGGCCATACCCAACCTACTAGTGAATCCATAAAAAAACTTTACTTTTATTGTAGAATTTCTTTTTTATTCTTTCTTGCAGCTTTGATCATCCATTTATTTGTGCATATTTTATAATTTTTCCCATAGAAACATTGGCATATTAATCATGGTTATTTTAAATGCTCTGTCTGGTCAATTGAACATCTGTGTCATATCTAAGTCTGGATTTTGATGCTTCATTTTGTTTTTTAGGTATTTTTATGTTTGCTGATTTATTTTGCATTTTGATAAGTCTCATCATTTTTTTGTTGTTGAAAGTTGGACTTCTTGTCTTGGGTATAAAAACTGAGTTAAATAGACCTTTGTTGTGAGTATTAATATTTCTATGGCTAGCAGTTGTGCTATATTTATGTTTTTAGTGTAGCTATAGGAGCCAGAGTCTATACATTTCTCTAGTGTGTTTGCTTTTGTATCTTCTCCTTGGGCATCTGTAAGTACTTCTTTTGAAATAAAGCTGTGCCCCACTTCCTTTTAGCTGCAATCCACTGCAGTTGCTCTGGAGCACTTTTGATGTGATAGCACAGCACTTCATATAAGTGGTATGTCAAGGTAAGTAGTTATAATCTTCAAATTGTATCTAATTGTTTAAATTAGCCTGTATCAAAGGGCTTTGACCTTCACTGTTTCTCCTGTAGTATAGCCTACTTTCCCCCCATACAGACTTACTTTGTCCCCTGATTGACGTGTTTTCAATTAATTTTTTAAACCTTATCATTGTTTACTGTGTCCCCTCACTTACCCTAGAGGAGATAAGAGACTAGAAAAAACAGGAAAGGGAGAAACTCCCTTTCTTCAGCTGAGATAAGACTCTAATCAATTCCTTTTTAAACAGGAAAACAGGTCTATTAAAATAATATACTCTAGGTGTATTTCATAATGATTATTTTCCCTCTTTACTGCCAGACCTACTACAGAGATCTTACCACCTCTGAGAATCTGACGGTTTTTCTCAAGGTAAAGCCTATGAAACTGTAGGGGCCTTCTTATAGTTACACTGCTTACCCTCAGGAGTTACTCACTGTCATGTCAATTCCCACTTAGCTGCCAGTAATTCAACAAATTTACTGCTGAATTATTTCCACCAGTTTTATGGCTCCAGTAGATGATTCTCCAGGTCAACATATCTCATCTGTGTCTCTCTGAATATGACTCTCTGATCAGATTTCAGGGTGGCAATTTGTCCTCCAATCTTGGTCCTCTGATGGGTCCAAGAAAAGTCATTGATTTTGTTTGTCCAGTTTTTTTGTGTCATTGTATTTCAATCTTGATTTTTAAGCTATCTAAATGTCAGAGATGAAACCAGAAGTTTCCTATATTGATATTTTTAAAATTTTAATATTTGTACATAGAAAAATGTTACAAGGGATTACTTTGATATTTTGTTAAATGTTGTTATGAAATATACTAAGCTTTATATTTTATTTTCTTTAAATGGTATGACTATTAGATAATATAATAAACTGGGAAAAAATCATTGAGGTCAATGTAATTGCCTCTACAATTTTGTTATCATTTTTTTTCAAAATTAATTGCCATGCAAATCTATAGTGGAAATATAAGAAAAAAACTCTCTGAATTTCATAGGATGCCTACATGAATGGAGAATACAAGAAGAGTATAGTTCTTTGTTCTTAAAAATGGATGGAATGCACATAAAATGCCCATATTAGGCTGGGCACGGTGCCTCATCCCTGTAATCCCAGCACATTGGGAAGCTATGGTGGGTAGATCACCTGAGATCAGGAGTTTGAGACCAGTTTAGCCAACATGGTGAAACTCCATCTCTATTAAAAACACAAAATTAGCCAGGCATGGTGGTGAACACTTGTAATCCCAGATACTCGGGAGGCTGAGGCAGGAGAATCACTTGAACCTGGGAGGTAAAGGTTGCAGTGAGCTGAGATCAGGCCATTGCACTCCAGCCTGGGTGACAAGTGCGAAACTCCAACAAAAAAAAAAAAAAAAAAAAAAAAAAAAACCTCATATTAATTATAACTACACATAAACTACTGAAGAATACCAATATTTTAAATTATTTTATTTAACTTCACAAAATATGGAGACAATTTAAAGTGCAGGTCAATAAAGTGAATCTAAATAATGAATAATACTTATTCCCTAGACACTGAAAATACTGTATTACAACAGGAAATTCAGAATCATTTATTTCTACTAAATAGTGATACTACCCAAAATTATAAACTACCAAGAAAACTCATTATTCTCTTATTAAATTAATCATCAAGGGAAATGCAATTTAATCAAAGCATTATTTTTATTTATTTAAACATTCATAATGGAACACAGATGATTTTAAAACATGACATTACCATTCAGGTCACTGGCAAGTGTGTGGTTACCTAATTAAAAGGAAAGAAAACACACACAAACATATGTACATTAGGTTATATTTAGCTAACAATAGATTGGAACAAGCTAACAAAAATCTCTGGATTTCAACTAGAAGCAATCATGAAAAATGTCGCAGAGAGAACTGAAACTTCAATTCTTCTCACTAGAAATATAGGTCTTTCAATTAATGGGCATGTTAAAAAACTCAGGACTTTACTAAATTCAGATGAGAGCAACTAAATATATAAAACTGTTAAATTGTATATTTTGGACTTATTAAAAGTAAGTGTTTTGCTTACTTAAAAATTTATTCATTTTTGACATGAAGGAAAATGTGAACTCCTGATTTTTTTATACTATCTCCTCAGTGGAAATATTAAAAGACATTGAACTCTAATATATTTTTATAATTCTTTCAAATTTAACCTATGAGATACACAGCAAGTTAGTAACTTCTTTAATTTTTAAACTTAATAGAAACTAATTTATTTATTTGAAGTTTAGACCCAATTGTTTGCTTGTAATGCAATACTTTATTTTAGAAGATTTCTCCAATTTATCTTACAAATTCCAGAATTGTCACAAGATTATATCCCTACTAATCAAAAACTCTTCATTTATACATCTATAGTACCTAATGCTATAGATGAGAAAAACAGGCAGTAAATTTTACCTCATAAGGACAACTTACTTTTAGAATTGTTTTGGAAAAGGAGAGACAATTTGTCTACTGGCCAAGTCTCATGATACATAGGCCTGAGTATCTGTTATGAAAAAAAAAGATAAAAGAAACAAAATAAAACAAAGTCAAAACCAAAAGAAATATTAAATGTTTATGTAACTAAATATGAAAGGCTACAAGATGCAAATATTTGTTTTGTCCTTAAAAATGTTATGAGTGGGAAAAAGATTAAAAGATGGAAGCCTAGATACAGCTGGGATGCACCTCTTCTAAAGAAAGAAACCAGAATATCAAGTAAGCATTCACAGTTTAAGCAGGTCTTTATTTTTGGAGAGAAAACACTAAAATGAAATAGGTGATGAGAGACACTAGGGTTGAAGAAGGAAGTGGAATTGCCTGATCTGTACTGCTGGGTGCCAGAACTGGCCGCCAGACACAGACAGTACCCAAGAAAGGGGTGAGTGAAGGAATCTCAGGGCACCACATTCCTGCCAAGGACCTCTGAGATCCAAATTACAAGAGTTCCCACAACCCCTACAGATGTGTGGACTGTAGGAGAAGCTGCATAGAGAACGTGCAGAGGTGTTACTTAAGTCCACATAAAGCCGGAAAAGCTTCAGGGTGCTGTGCGGCTGTAGCAAAATGCAACACTTGTTGTCCATCACCCAACATTCTGAGTACTGCCCCGGGCGGCTGCAGCTGTTTCTGTCTGCCAGGCTGGGAGAAAGCAGAGATTGTATATACTCATTTGCCCACAACAGACCCCAATTCTATTGGCATGGGACCAAAGTGCCACTAAATCAATCACCACAAAACCAGCCTTACAAGAAATGCTCAAAAGAGTTCTAAATATGGAAACTAAAAGATAATACTTTCTGTGTTAGTCAATTTTGGATTGCCATGAAGAACACATGAGACTAGGTAATTTATAAAGAAAATAGGTGTATTTGGATAATAGTTCTTCAGACTACACAAAGCATAGGACCAGCATCTGCTTCTGGTGTCTCAGAAAACTTACATTCATGGCAAGAAGGGGAAAGGGAGCTAGAGTTTCACATGGTGAGAGAGAGAGTAAGAGAAAGAGGAGAAGGTGCCAAGCCCCTTAAAACAACGAGGTATCATGCAAGCTACCAGAGCAATAACTTACTCATAACCATGGAAATGGCAATGATATGGTTTGGCTCTGTCCCCATCCAAATCTCATCTTGAATTATAGCTCCCATAATTCTCATGTGTTGTGAGAGATACCCGGTGGAAGACAATTGAATCATGGAGGCAGTTCCCCCATACTGTTCTTGTAGTAGTAAATAAGTTTCATGAGATCTGATGGTTTAATAAGGGGAAATCTCTTTCACATGGCTCTCATTTTTTCCTGATGGCCATCATGTAAGATGTGCCTTTCACCTTATGCCATGATTGTGAGGCCTCCCCAGCCACATGGAACTGCGAATCCATTAAACCTCTTTTTTGTTTTTTTGTTTTTTTAATTATTTATGTATTACCCAGTCTCGGGTATGTCTTTATCAGCAGTGTGAAAACGGACTAATGCAGTAATTTGGTACTAAGTAGTGGAGTTCTTCTGTAAAGATAATGGAAAATATGGCAGTGACTTTGGGACTGGCTAACAAGTAGAGGTTGGAACGGTTTGGAGGGATCAGCAGAAGATAGAAAAATATGGAAACATTTGGAACTTTCTAGAAACTTGAATGGTCTTGAACAAAATACTGATAATGATATATACAACGAAATAGAGGATAAGATGGTCTCAGACAGAGATGAGGAACTTATTGGTAACTGGATTAAAGGCGACTCTTGCTATGTTTTAGCAAAGAGGCTGGCAGCATTTTGCCACTTCCCTAGAGATTTGTGGAACATTGAGCTTGAGGGAGATGATTTAGGATATCTGGAGGAAGAAATTTCTCAGCAGCAGCACATTCAAGAGGTGACTTGTGTGCTGTTAAGAGCATTTAGTTTTAAAAGGAAAACAGAGCATGAAAGCTTGGAAAATTTGCACCCTGATGATGCGATAGAAAAGAATATCCTATTTTCTGAGGAGAAATTCAAGCCAGCTACAGAAATCTGCATAAGTAATAAGGAGCCAAATGTTAATCACTAATTCAAAAGGAAAAATGTCTCCAGGGAATATCAGAGACTTTTGTGGCAGTCCCTCCCATCACAGGCCTGGAGGCCTAGGAGAAAAATGTTGTTCCGTGGACTGGGCCCAGGACACCCCTGCTGTGTGCAGCCTAGAGACATGGTGCCCTGCATCCCAGCTGCCTTAGCCGTGGCTAAAAGTGGCCAAGGTACAGCTCAGGCCATGGCTTTAGAGGATGCACGCCCCAAGCCTTTGCAACTTCTACATGATGTTAAGCCTGTGGGTATACTGAAGTCAAAAACAGGTTTGGGAACCTCTGCTTGGATTTCAAGAGAATGTATAGAAATGCCTGGATGTCCAGGCAGAAGTTTGACGCAGTGGTGGACCCCTCTGGAAGAACCTCTGCTAGGGCAGTGCTGAAGGGAAATGTGGGGTGGAAGCCCTCACACAGAGTTCCCATTGGGGCACTTGATAGTGGAGCTGTGAGAAGAGAGCCATCATCCTCCAGATCCCAGATGGTAGATCTACCAACATCTTTCATGTGCACCTGGAAAAGTTGCAGACACTCAAAGCCTCAGGAGCGGAGCTGCCCAAGACCATGGGAACCCACCTCTTGCATCAGTGTGACCTGGATATGAGACAAGGAGTCAAAAGAGATTATGTTGCAGCTTTAAGATTTGACTACCCTGCTAGATTTTAAACCTTCATGGGGCCTTTAGCCCTTTTATTTTGGCCCATTTCTCCCATTTGGATGTGTGTATTTATCCAATGCCTGTACCTGCATTGTATCAGGAAAGTAACTAACTTGCTTTTTATTTTACAGGCTCATAGGTGGAAAGGACCTACATTGTCTTGAATGAGACTTTGGGCAGTGGACTTTTTAGTTAATGCTGAAATGAGTTAAGACTTTTGGGGACTGTTAGAAAGGCATGATTAGTTTTGATATGTGAGGACATGAAAATTGGGAGGGACCAAGTGTGGAATGACATGGCTTGGCTGTGTCTCCACCCAAATCTCATCTTGAATTGTAGTTCCTATAATTCCCATGTATTGTGATGGAGACCTGGTGGGAGATAATTGAATCATGGGGCAATTCCTACATACTTTTCTCATGGTAGTAAATAAGTCTCACAAGATATCTTAAGATCAAGAGATACTTGGCTCTCATTTTCTCTCTTGTCTGCCATCATGTAAGATGTGCCTTTCATCTTCTTCCATGATTGTGAGGCCTCCCCAGTCAAGCAGAACTATGAGTCTGTTAATCCCATTTTTCTGTATGAGTTGCCCAGTCTTGGGTATGTCTTTATCAGCAGCATGAAAATGAACTAATACAGGCAACAAGCCATTCATAAATAATTTACTCCTGTGACCCAGCTACTTTCCATTAAGCCCACTCCAAACATCAGAGGTCACATTTTAACAGATATTTAGAGGGAATACACATCCAAACCATACCACTTGCCATAATAAAAGCACACATAAGTAGAAAGCTCACAGACCCCTAAAACAATTACACAAATGAGACTACAAGACAACAAGCTACCAAATTATGATAGCAACAAAACCTGACATATCAATACAAATCTAGAATGTAAAAGGCTCTTTGTGAAAGATATAGACCGTCAAGTTGAATTAAAAAAAATAGACCCAAACATCTGCTTCCTACAAGAGCCCTGCCTAATCACTAAAGACACTTACAAAAGGAGCAGGAAAAGATATATCACACAAAGCAAAAGCAAGCAGAAGTAGCCATTCTTATACAAGATAAAAAAAAAAAAAAAACTTTAAGTCAACCATATTTTAAAAAGATGAAGAAGGGCAATGTGTGATAAAGAATCAATACAAAAAGAAGATTTAACTATCCTAAATATATAAACACTCAAGACCAGAGCAGCCAGATTATAAAAAATACTATTAGACCTAAGAATATAGATTGATAGCATTACAATAATAGTGGGGAACTTCAACACACTACTGACAACACTAGACAGGTAATCAAGGCAGAAAGTCAACAAAGAAACTCTGGACTTAAACTAGACTCTAGGCTGAATAGAGTTAACAGAAATTTCCAGAATATTTTGCCCAATAGCATCAGAATATACATTTTCCTCACGGGTGCATGGAACATTATTCAAAATTGACCATGTGCTTAGCTATAAAGCAAGTCTCAACAAATTTGTAAAAAATTGAAATCATATCAAAAAACTTGTCAGAACACAGTAGAATAAACTTAGACTATTAACACAAAGAGGAACTCTTTTTTTTTTTTTCTTTGTTTGAGAAGAAGTCTCCCTCTGTCTCCCAGACTGGAGTGCAGTGGCGTGATCTTGGCTCACTGCAAGCTCCACTTCCCAGGTTCATGCCATTCTCCTGCCTCAGCCTCCCAAGTAACTGGGACTACAGGTGCCCGCCACCATGCCTGGCTAATTGTTTGTATTTTCAGTAGAGATGGGGTTTCACCTGTTAGCCAGGATGGTCTCGATCTCCTTACCTTGTGATGCGCCTGTGTCAGCCTCCCAAAGTGCTGGGATTACAGGCATGAGCCACCGCACCCGCCCACAAACAGGAACTCTTAAAGATACACAATTACATGGAGACTAAACAACTTGTTCCTGAATGACTATTGTACAAACAATGAAATTAAAGCAGAAATCCAAAAATTTTTGGAAATGAATGAAAATAGAGATACAATATACCAAAACAACTGGGATAGAATAAAAGCAATCCTAAGAGGAAAGTTTACAGAATTAAATGCCTAAAACAAAATAATTGAAAGATCTCAGATTAACAAACTAATATCATACCTCAGGAAAATAGAAAAGCAAGAACCAATGAAATCCAAAGCTAGCTGAAGAAAGAAAATAACAAAGATCATAACAGAGCAAAGCTAAATAAGATGGAGATCAAACAATCAAACAAGAAATGATGCAAAAAATCAACAAAACAAAAACCCCTTGGTTCTTTCAAAGGGTAATCAAAATCTATAGATGGCTACCTAGTTTAATGAAGAAAAAGGAGAAGACTGAAATAAGCACACTCAGAAATGATAAAGGTAATATCAAAACTGATACAACAGAGTTATCAAAGATAATTACAGATTATTATAAACAGATCTCTATGTGCACAAACAAGAAAACCTAAAGGAAATGAATGAATTTTAAAGACTGAACCAAGAAGAGATAGAAACCCTGAACAGACCATGAAATAAAATCAGAAATAA
This sequence comes from Trachypithecus francoisi, assembly GCF_009764315.1. Taxonomy (NCBI): domain Eukaryota; kingdom Metazoa; phylum Chordata; class Mammalia; order Primates; family Cercopithecidae; genus Trachypithecus; species Trachypithecus francoisi. The sequence goes on from NW_022681454.1 coordinate 68,735,314, forward strand.
TAAACTTTCCAAGAAACAAATGCTCAGTATTAGGTGAACTCATAGTCAAATTTACCATTATATACAAAGAAGAGATAATGCTAATCTTAATAAAACCATTCCAAAAAATTTGAGAGCAATCCTCCTAAACTCCTGCTAACTAATTCTATGAAACCAGTGTCACCTGATACTGAAATCAAGCAAGAACATAACAACGAAAAATTCCAGACAAAGGTTCCTGATGAAAATAGACTTTTAAAAATCTTCAACAAAATACTAGTAAACCATATCCAACAGCATATCATAAAGGCAATTTGGTAGAGGTGGGGAAAGATGGCTGAATAGAAGCCTCCACCAATAATTCATACTGTAGCAAAAGCAAATTTGACAGCTATCTACACAGAAAAGCACCATCACAAGAACCAAAAAGCAGCCTAGGTACCAGCTCAGCTATAGTAGGGAAGAGCAAACTGAGGGATCTTAGGGTATCTGATTCCTGACTTTGGATCTTGACCAGCATCTCTCAACTTATCCTTTGCTAGAGGGTAGCCCATATTTCGAAGGGTGAGTCCCAGGCCTGGGAGCAATTATGATAAGCTGACTGAGGAGCCTTTGGGCTTTATATGAACATTGCTGGTATCCTGGAAGTACACTCTGCAGGCCTGTGGTGGTGATGGGCATAGGGAGATACTCCTGTGCCTGAAAAAAGTGGAGTGAATAATTAGAGAGATTTTGTCTTGTGATTTTGGTACCAGCTGTGTCGCAGTAGAATAATGTACCAAGTGGATTTCTAAGATTTCATACTCCAGGCCCTGGCTCCCAGGAAACATCACTGGGCATCCCTGGGGCCAAGAGGAACTCACTACTTTGAAGAGAAGGAAAAAAGAGTAGCTAACTTTGCCACCTGATGATTGTAGAGCCCTAGGGTCTTGAGCGAATACAGATGGTAGCCAGGTAGTGGTTATAGTTGACCTTCCGCTAGACTCAATGCTGTGCTGGTTTCAGGTCTAAACTAGTGAAGTCCCAGTGGCAGTGACCACAGTGGTCCTCTGGCACCTGTTGCCCCAAGTCCAGACAGCTCAGAACAGAGAGCCACTCTATTTGTTTGGGAAAAAGCATGGAAAGAGAATGAGAATCTCTTCCTGGTAATCAAGAGAATTCTTCTGGATTAGATCTTATCCACAACCAACAAGTTAGTACCTCAATAAGTCTGCCAGATCTACAGCATTACTGAGCTTGGGGTCCTCCTTAGTGCAGATATGGCTTCAGTAACCAAAAATAAGGATTTCAACACCCAGGTCCCATTGACTACCTGGAAAGCCTTCCCAAGAAGGATGCTACAAACAAGTCCAGATGGGAAATACTACAATAAATATCAAATTTGTCAAAGCCCAGACACTGAAGAATATCCACAAGCCTCAAGACCATCCAAGAAAATACGACCTCATGAAACAAACATAATAAAACACCAGGGCCAATTCTAGAGAGTCATATCTATGTAACCTCTCAGACTGAAATTCAAAATAGCTATTTTGAGGAAACTCAAAGAAATTCAAGATAGCATAGAGAAGAAATTCAAAATTCTAGATAAATTTCTAGAAGAAGGTGAAATAATTGAAAATATTTAAGCAGAAATTGTAGAGTCAAAAAATGCAGTTGACACACTGCATTGGAGTCTCTTAATAGTAAAATTGTTCAAGAGAAGAAAGAATTAGCAAATTTAAAGACAGACTGTTTGAAAATACATAGGAAACAAAAGAAACAAGAATAAAAAAGAATGAAGGATTCCTACAAGACCTAGAAAATAGACAGCATTGTAACAAGATGACAGATAGAAGGCTCCATTGATTGTTCACCTAACAAGGACACAAATTTAACAACTATCTATACATAAAAACACTTTAATAAGAAAAAAGAAGTTAAGTGAACACTCATAGTACCTAGTTTTAACTTTATATCACTGAAAGAGGCATTGATAAAGGTAGGAAAGACATTCTCTAATATCCAGTGTCACCTCTCCTCCATCCCCAGCAGTGGCTATGTGGTACAGAGAGAGAGAATCTGTGCACTTGAGAGAGGTAGAGGGCAACAATTGTAAAACATTGTATTGAACTCAGTGCTACTCTGTTACAGCAGAAGGCAAAATCAGGCTAAACTCAGCTAACACCCACACATGGAGGGAGTATTTAATCCAGTCCTAGTCAGAGGTGAATTGCTCATCTCAGTGTTTGGAAATTGAGTTCTGACGAGCCTCACAACCATGGGATAAACGGCTCTGGGCCCCTAAATAAGTGAGAAAGGCAGTTAAGGCCACAAGGACTGCAACTCCTTGGCAAGTCCTAGTGCAGAACTGGGCACGCAGCCAGTGAACTTGGAGGGACTGCGACATACTGAGATACAAGCCAAGGTGGCTAAGGGAGTGCTTGTGCCACATCTTTCCCAGTTTTAGGCTGCAAAGCTCATTCTCCACAAGGGACCCATTCCTTCCTCTTGAGGGAAGATGAGGAAAGAGGAAAGAGGCATTTGTCTTATATCTTGGATACTAGCTCAGCCACAGTATGTATGATATGGCATCAATCAGTCCTGAGTACCCCTTTCAATACCCAAGCTCCTAGACTATATTTCTAGACACATCCATGGCAAGAGAAGAACACGCTATTTATTTTTATTTTTATTTTTTGAAGAAAAGGATAGGACCCATCACAAGTTGACTAGAGAACCCTTGGACCCTGAATAAATGTTACCAGTATACTGTGGGCCTTGAATGAGACTCCAGAGTTGTTGGCTTCAGGCAAGTCTCGGCACATTCTCAGCTGTGGTGGCTATGGGAGAGACTCCTGCTTGAAAAAAAAGAAAACAGAGGGAAAAGTAAAGAGGACTTTATCTGAAACAAAGAGATGTTGATGAACCATGAGAAATTATCTGAGGGTACAAAGCTCAGTGGTAAAAATAAATACACAGAAAAGCACAAGAAAATAAACCCTGTAATTTTGTGGAAACTACTCATATCTTAAGTAGAAAGAATAAATAATGAGACAATCAAAAATATTAATTACAACTTTTCAAGACATAGGACAATAAAATATAAATAAAAACAACATAAAGTCATAAAATGGGGAGATGAAGTTAAAGTACAGCGTTTTTACTCTTTTTTGTTTGTTTATAAAATTAGTGTTGTTATTATTTTTAAATAATAGGGTGTATTATTTGAAGGCTTCATGGTGACCTCAAATCTAAAAACATACAATAGATACACAAAAAATAAGAAGCAAGAAATTTAAACATACTGCCAAAGAAAGCCACCTTTACTAAAAGGAAGATAGGAAGCAAGTAAAGAAGAAAGAGAACACCACAACACAACCAGAAAACAAATAACAAAATGGCAGAAATAAGTTATTATTTATCGGTGATAGCATTGAATGTAAACATACTAAACTGTACAATCAAAATACCTAGAGTTTCTAAATGTATTAAAAAAACAGCACTCTGTTACTGACAAGAGATATACTTTACCTAGAAACACACACTTAGACTGAAAGAAAAGATAGAAACACATATTCCACATAAATGAAACCCAAGAGAAGGAGTAGCTATACTTGTATCACACTTTAAGGCAAAAAAAAAAAAAAGACAAATAAGTTAATTATATAATGATATGGGGTCAATTCAGCAAGAGAATAAAGAGAATATGAGAGTTTACAATACATATGTACCCAAAAGTGGAACACTTAGATTTAAAAAGCAAATATTATTATTGATAAGGAGAGAGACAGACCACAATACAATAATAACCAGAGACTAAAATACCTAATTTATAGCATTGGACAGATGATCCAAACAGAAAATCAGCAAAGAAATAGCAAACTTAATCAGCAATGTAGACCATAGGCACCAAATAGCTATTTAGAGATCATTTCATCCAATGGCTTCAGAATACACATTCTTCACAACAGCACATGGATCCTTCTCAAGAATAGACCATATATTTTGCTACAAAACAAATCTTAGAGCACACACACACACATACACACACACACACAAAGGAATATACATCTGCATTGTTTCTGACTACAATGGATTAAAACTAGAAATCAATAACAAAAGAAATTTTGGAAACCATAAACAAATGGTAATTAAACACTATGTTGCTGAATGACCAGTGGGTAAATGAAGAAACTAAGAAGGAAATTAAAATATTTCTTGAAACAAATGGTGATGCAAACACAATGTATCAAAACCTATGGGATTTAGCAAAAGCATTAAGAGGTAAGCTTATAGCTATAGATGCCTACATCGAAAGAGAAGAAAAACTTTAACAACCTACCAAATGCATCTTAAAGAACTGGAAAAGAAATAGCAAACCAAACCAAAAATCAGTAGTAAAAATAAAATAATAAACATCCAAGTGCAAATAAATGAAATTGAAAGCAAGAAAATTATAAAAAATACCAACAAAATGAAAAGTTGAAAAGTTGTTTTTAAAAGATAAAACACAAACCTTTAACCAACCTAATAAATAAATTGAGAAGAAAGATCCAAATGAATTAAATCAGAGATGAAAAAAGAAACAATACATTCATTATCATAGAAATTAAAAAGACCATTAGAGGCTACTATGAGCAACCATATATCAATAAATAGGGAAAGCAAACATTTAAAGAACTAATAATAATCCTACTCAAATGATTCCAAAAAAGGCTACAGGCATACTTCCAAACTAATTATTTGAAGCCAGTATTGTCCTGATGCCAAAATGAAAGACACATTTGAAAAAATAAAAATGACTCGGGCGTGGTGGCTTACGCCTGTAATCTCAACACTTTGGGAGGCTGAGGTGGCTGGATCATGAGGTCAAAAGATTGAGACCACCCTGGCCAACATGGTGAAACACCATCTCTACTAAAAATACAAAAATTAGCCCGGTGTGGTGGTGCTCACTTGTAGTCCCAGGTAACCGGGAGGCTGAGACAGGAGAATCACTTGAACCTGGGAGGCGGAAGTTGCAGTGAGCAGAGATTGCGCCACTGAACTCCAGCCTTGCAACAGAACGAGACTCCCTCCCCACTCCACCCTCCAAAAAAAAAAAGAAAGAAAATGATAGGGTGATATATCTGATAAACATTGACACAATAACCCTCAATGAATTATTAGCAAATCAAATTCAACAATACATTTAAAAGATTACTCATAATGACCAAGAGGGGATTTATCCCAGGGATGCAAAAATGGTTCATATATTCAAATTCATCAATGTAATACATCATGTGAGCAGAATGGGAGAAAAAAATACAATAAGTCAAATTCATGCTTAAAAAGCATTTTATAAAATTTAACATCCCTTCATAATAAAAACAGTCAAAAAACCAGGACTAGAAAAAATAGACCTCAACATTACAGAAGCTACATATGACGTATCCTCAGCTAATATCCTAATGAATGAACAAAAACTGGATGCTTTTTATTTAAAATATAAGAATACCCATTTTTATCACGTTGTTTAATATAGTACTGGAAATCCTAACTAGTACAATCAGACAAGAGAAAGAAATAAACACATCCAAATTAGAAAGGAAGAAATCAAACTTTCCTTGTTTGCAGATATCATAATCTTATATTGATGAAAACCTAAATAACAGCAAGCACAAAACTATTAGAACTGATAAACAAATTGAGTAAACTTACAGCATACAAAATCAATATACAAAATTTGGTAGCATTTCTGTATGCCAAGAGTGAACACACTTTGGGAGACTGAAGTGGGCAAATCACCTGTGGTCAGGAGTTAGAGACCAGCCTGGCAACAGGGCGAAACCCCATCTCTACTGAAGATACAAAATTAGCTGAACATGGTCGTGGGCGCCTGTAATACCAGCTACTTGGCAGACTGAGACAGGAGAATCACTTGAACCCGGGAGGCAAAGGTTGCAGTGAACCTAGATCGTGTCACTGCACTCCAGCCTGGGCGACAGAGCAAGACTTCGTCTCAACAACAACAAGAACAACAACAACAACAACAACAACAACAACAACAAAAAGAGTGAACAACCTGAGGAAAAAAAAATCAAGAAAGTAATTTCACTTACAGTAGCTACAAGTAAAATTAAGTACCTAGGAACTAACGTAAAAAAGTAAAATATCTTTGTAAGGAAAACTATATAACACTGATGAAAGAAATTCAAAAGGACACACAACAAAATAGAAGAATATTCCACGTTCATAAATTGGAATAATCAACCTTGTTAAAATGTCCATACTAACCCCAGACAATCTAAATATTCAATGCAATCCCTATTAAAATACCAATGATATTCTACACATAAATAGAAAAAAAAAAATCTACAGTTTATATAGTACCATAAAAGAGCCAGAATAGTCAAAGATAAAAGAGCAAAATTGGAGAAATCACCTTATCTGACTTCAAATTATACTATGGAGCTATAGTAACCAAAGCAGCCTAATATTGGCATAAATACAGATACATAGACCAATGGAAGAGAATAGAGAACTCAGAAAAAAAAGCACCTATACATCTACAGTGAACGTTTTTTGGACAAAGTTGCCAAAGCGTACATAGAGGAAAAGATACTCTCTTTAATAAATGCTGCTGGGAAAACTGGATATTCATATGCAGTAGAATGAAACTATACTCCTATCTCTCACTATATACAAAAAACTAATGAAAGTGGATTGAAGATTTTAATCTATGACTCCAAACTATGACTCTCCTAAAAGAAAATATTGGAAAAGCTGTCCAGTATATTTGCCTAGGCAAAGGTTTATTGAGTTACACCCCAGAAGCACAGGCAACCAAAGCAAAAATGGACAAGTAGGATCAAAGTAAGTTAAAAAGCTTTTGAACAGCAAAGGGAATAATCAACAAAGTGATGAGACAATCTACAGACCAGAAGAAAATATTTGCAAACTAACCATCTGACAAGAAATTAATAAATATATAAGGAACTCAAACGACTCTATAGGAAAAATCAATTAATTGATTAAAACATGGGCAAAGATCTGAATAAACATTTCTCAAAAGAAGACATACAAATGGCAAGCAGATCTATAAAAAGGTGCTCAACATCATTGATCATCAGAGAAATGCAAGTCAAAACTACAGAAACCTGTCACCTCACCCAGTTAAAATGGCTTTTACCCAAAAAATAGGCAATAAAAAATGCTGGCAAGGATGTGAAGAAAAGGAAATTCCTGTATACTGTTGTTGGAAATGCCAAATAGGACAATTGCTATTGAAAAGAGTTTGAAGGTTTCTCAAAAACTAAAAATAGAGATATTATACAATCCAGCAATCCCACCGCTAAGAGTATACTCAAAAGAATTGAAATTAGATACAAAAAAACTTCCATGTTTATTGTGGTACTATTCACAGCAGCCAAAAGTTGGAAGCAAATTAAGTGTGCATCAACAGATGAATGGATAGATAAAATATAGTACATATACGCAATGGAATACTATTCAATCACAAAAAAGATAAGACCTTGTCATTTGAACCAGTATGAATCAAGCGAAGGCTATTATGTGAAACAAAATAAGCCAGGCACAGAAAGACAAACTTCGCAAAGTCTCACTAATTTGTGGCAGCTAAAAAAACAACTGAACTCATGGAGATAGACAGCACAATGATGATTACCAGAGAACAATGGTAGTGGGAGGGCAGGGGAAAGTGGGGATGGTCAATGGCTATGAACATTTAGTCAGAAAAATTGAATAAGATCTAGTATTCAATAACACAGCAGGGCATCTGTAGTCAATAATAATTCAACTGTACAGTTTCAAATAACTAAAGACGTGTAATTAGATTGCTTGTAACACAAAGGCTAAATACTTGAGATGATGGATATACCTCATTTACTCTGAAGTAATCTTTTTTTTTTCTTCTTCTTCTTCTTCTTCTTCTTTATTTAAGACATAGTTTCACTCTGTCACCCAGGCTGGAGTGCTGTGGCGCAATATCAGCTCACTGAAACTTCCACCTCCTGGATTGAAGCAATTCTCCTGCCTCAACCTCCTGAGTAGCTGGGATTACAGGTGTGTGCCACCATGCCTGGCTAATTTTTGTATTTTTAGTAGAGATGGGGTTTCACCATGTTGTTTAGGCTGGACTCAAACTCCTGATCTCGTGATCCACTTGCCTCAGCCTCCCAAAGTTCTGGGATTACAGGCGTGAGCCACTGCACTCGGCCACTCTGAAGTAATTCTTACACATTGCTTACCTGTATCAAAATAGCTCATAAACCCTATAAACATGTATACTTACTATATGTATGCCTGTATCCACAAAAAAAATGAATAATAAACTTTTTAAAAGCACAAATTAAAAAAACAAAACAAAAGAAACACATGTATGCAAAAGAACGAACTCATAGGGTGTCTATGATTCTAATTGATCAAACTGATTCTGATTTCATTTCTATTTTTTTATTAGCCACACTTTCTCTGAAGATACTGTGCTGATGAGCCAGTGTGAAGAGCCCATGCTTCTAACTGGTATTTCTCATTACAAATAAATGTTTTGTAACAATTACAAGATCAGAGTGGCATACTGAAGGGGGAAAAAAAAATCTTTTCTTTCCTTGTAAGTCTCTGGAATTTTGCTGATCAAGGCTAAGCAAGGCTACTGTGAATTTTAAGCTGTTGTTTTATCTGGGTTTTCTCTAAATGTTATTTATGCTCTTTAAAGTAGCTACTATGTGAAGTATTTCTTCTCAATGTGGAAGTCAAGAACTCCGGGGTGCCTATACCAAAAAGTACATTTGAAGTTTTTGCTCTACTTAATAGAGATGGTAGGGGAGCAGTTACTCTTTGATGAGAAGATTTGAGTAAATGTAAAACATTAGATGGCATCAGAAGCAGATATATTTATAAAATATTAGCATATTTTTAAAAATAGATATCAAATCTGAGAACAGAAATGGATTCTCAATTTTAGTGTTCAAAAAGTATATTTTCTTGATAAGACTAATCTAATATATAACTCCAATATAATAAGATGTATTGCACTTGTAAATAACATTCACACAACTCAGAGTAAAATATTGGTTAAGACAAGGCATTACTTCATTACTATTTAAACACTATGATTTTAATCACAGTAAGCATGTCACCTTGCTCATGCCCAGTCATTTCCTAATAGTTAACAACTTTTACAGGAAAAGTTTCTAGAGTTGCTGTGACAACACTATATTCTTTTAAATAAAGACTTGTGTATAGTCTGCTTGTGAATAGTCTTGGTTTAAAAGAGTATAGTGTTGTCACAGCAATCCCCTCTCCACTGATTATTCTCTTGGGGTGGGCTATCTGTATGCACAGTGGCCTGCTAAAACTTGGCAGGGAACATGTGCAGTGTCTTTACTGGAGTTCTAAGCATGATCACTTGAATGTTCTTCCCTTACTAGTTTTCATCCCTAGAGGAAGGTAATATACCAGTTAAACTCTGCCATTTTGCCTCTGAATGTGCATGCTTGAGCTCACTCACCCAACTCCTAAGGTCAGAAAGCTGCTGATCACCAGTTTCAGGTGCTTTCTATTGGGAGACAACTACTTTCCCTTGTTCTGGCTGTGACCAATTATTATTGCCTGCCCATCAACTTCTGGTCACCTGACATTCCTGTTGTGTGTGTGTGTTGTGGGGAACCCACTTCTGACATGTCATGTCTGACTGGCTACATACTGTTACAGTAGCTCTGCTCTTCATAGTTCTGTTTTCATGTCTTTTGCCTTTAGGTACTCTAGATCCAATGAATCTCTTCCAGTGAGTCTGTTTTAATTGGATACTTGAGTCTGAATCTTGGAGAAAACCTATAGCTGTGTTAATCTTATTTGATAATGTAGTTATTCCTCTAAAACTATATATAGTACTATTAATTTATTTATTGTAAATTATTCTTGTGTGTTTATATAAAACGTAATATTTAAGATGAAATACTTTAAAATTCAAGTTTCAGCACTTTTTCTTACAGACATTTGGCAGAACATTTCACTAACAGTGAAATGATTGTATAGCATGTAATATATAATTCATTTGATGTAGATGCTGAATATCTGCTGGATCCAATGTGGGTATGCAGTAAAGATATTTTTGTTTTTATCTTTACTCAAATGAGTCTAGTTTGAAACAAATTATGTTTACTGTTAGTAAGTGATATGGTTTGGCTGTGTCCCCCACCCAAATCTTTTGTTGAATTGTAATTCCTATGTGTTAAAGGAGGAGCATGGTGGGAGGTGATTGGATTATGGGAACAGATTTCTCTATGCTGTTTTCATGATAGTGAGTGAGCGTTCATGATATCTGATGGTTTAAAAGTATGTGGCATCTCCCCCCTCATTCTCTCTCTCTCTCTCTCTCTCTCTCTCTCTCTCTCTCTCTCTCTCTCTTCTACTGCCATGGGAAAGCATGTCTTGCTTCCCCTTCACCTTCCATTTATGATTGTAAGTTTCCTAAGACCCTGAAGTCATGCTTCCTGTTAAGCCTGCAGAACTCTGAGTCAATTAAACCTCTTTTATTCATAAATTATCCAGTCTCAAGGAGCTCTTTATAGCAATGTGTAAATAGACTAATGCAGAATATTAACACCTGGAGAGAGGGTCACTGCTCTTAAGACACCTGAAAACGTGGAAGTGACCTTGGAAGTGGGTAACAGACAGAGTTTGGAATAGTTTGGAGGAATCAGTAGAAGACAGGAATACATTAGAAAAGTTTGGAATTTCCCAGAGACTTGTTGAATTTTTTTTTCTTTTCTGTTTTGTTTTGTTTTGAGATGGAGTTTCACTCTTGTCACCCAGGCTGGAGTTCAATGTCATGATCTTGGCTCAATGCAACCTCCACTTCCTGGGTTCAAGTTGTTCTCCTACCTCAGCCTCTCAGTTAGCTGGGATTACAGGTGTCCACCACCACCCAACTAATTTTTTGTATTTTTAGTAGAGATGGGATTTCACCTTGGTCAGGCTGATCTTGAACTTCTGACTTCATGTGATCCACCTGCCTTGGCATCGCAAAGTGTTGAGATTACAGTCACGAGCCACTGTGCCTGGTCATTGAATGGTTTTGACCAAAATGCTGATAGTGATATGAACAATAAAGACTAGGGCTGAGATAGTCTCAGATGGAGATGAGGAACTCATTGGGAACTGGAGTAAAGGTCTCTCTTGCTGTGCTTTAGCAAAGAGATTGGTGGCATTGTGCTCTTTTCCTAGATGCCTGTGGTACTTTGACCTTGAGATGGATGATTTAAGGTATCTGGCAGAAGAAATTTGTAAGCATCAGAGCATTCATGATGAGACCTGGCTATTTTGAAAAGTGTACATTTATATGCATGAACAAAGAGATTACACATAACTGGAAATTATATTTAAAAGGGAAGCAGAATACAAAAGTTTGAAAAAATTGCAACCAGACCATGTGGTAGGAAAATACAAAACAAAACAAACTTTCTAGGAAGTAATTTAGCTGGATGTAGAAATTTGCATAAGTACAGGGAAGTCACATGTTTATTGCCAAGACAATGGGGGAAACTGTCTCTATGTCGTGTCAGAGACCTCCTTTGCAGCAGCCCTTCCCATCAAAGGCTTAGAGGCCTAGGTGGAAAAAAATGGTTTCATGGGCCAACCCCAGGGTCCTGCTGCTCTATGCAGCCACAAAACATTGTGTCCTGCACTCAGCCATTTCAGCTCCAGCTGTGGCTAAAAGGGGTCAAGGTACATACAGCTCAGGCTATTGCTTCAGATGAGGGAAGTTCCAAACCTTGGCAGCTTCCACATGAAGTTGGACATGCAGGTGCACAGAAGGCAAGAATTGAGGTTTGCGAACCTCTGTTCAGATTTTAGGGGATGTATGGAAACACCTGTATGTCCAAGCAGAAGTCTGCTACAGGAGTGGAGCCCTCATGGAGAACCACTACTAGGGCAGTGCAGAGTGAAATTGTGGGGTTGGAGTCCCCACATAGAGTCCCCACTAGGGCACTGCCTAGTGGAGCTATGAGAAGAGGTCCACTATCCTCCAGATCCTAGAATGGTAGATCCACTGACAGCTTGCACTGGGTACCTGGAAAAGCTGAAGGCACTCAACACTAGCTCATGAAAGCAGCCACAGGGGCTGTTCCCAGCAAAGTAACAGGGGCAGAGCTGCTAATGGCCATGGGAGCCCACCCCTTGAATCAGCAAACCCTAAATGTGAAACATGGAGTCAAAGGAGATTATTCTGGAACTTTAAGATTTAATGCCTTTCCCTCCTCAGTTTTAGACTTGCATGAGGCCTGTAGCCCCTTTGTTTTGGCTGATTTCTCCCTTTTGGAATGGGAACATTTGCCCACTTCCTGTACCTCAATTGTATCTTGGAAGTAATTAACTTGATTTTTATTTTGCAGGCTCATCAGTGGAAGGAACTTGCCTTGTCTCATATGAGACTTTGGACTTAGACTTTTGAGTTAACACAGAAATGAGTTAAGACTGTGAAATTGTTGAGAAGGTATGATTGTGTTTTGAAATTTGATAAGGACATGTGATTTGGGAGGTGACAAGGGCAGAATAATATGGTTTGGCTCTGTGTCTCCACTTCAAGCTCTTATTGAACTGTAATCCCAATGTGTTGAAGGAGGGGCCGGGTGGGAGGCAATTAGATTATGGGGACAGGTTTCCTCGTGCCCTTCTGGTGATATTAAGTGAGTTCTCATGAAATCTGATGGTTTAAAAGTGTGTGACACTACCCTCCTCACTTTCTCTCTCTCCCTTAGCTATGAGAAGACATGTCTTGCTTCTCCTTTGTCTTCTGTCATGATTGTAGTTGTACTGAGACCCCCAAGTCATACTTTTTGTTAAGCCTGCAGAAGTGTTAGTCAATTAAACCTATTTTCTTCATAAACTACCCAGTCTCAGTTCTTTATAGCAGTGTGAAAATGAACTAATACAATAACTTTCCTCATAATCTTTCTAACATCTTTTAAATATTGGTAAGTGACTTATACACCAATAATGTTTCTGGTTTAGAAAAGTTATTTATTTTATAAAATATTTTGTTCCGTATATTCAGAAAAAAACATTTTAAGAGTTAACTCTTTTTTTTTTTTTTTTTTTTTTTTTTGAGACGGAGTCTCGCTCTGTCGCCCGGGCTGGAGTGCAGTGGCGCGATCTCGGCTCACTGCAAGCTCCGCCTCCCGGGTTCACGCCATTCTCCTGCCTCAGCCTCCCGAGTAGCTGGGACTACAGGCGCCCGCCACCTCGCCCGGCTAGTTTTTTGTATTTTTTAGTAGAGACGGGGTTTCACCGTGTAGACCAGGATGGTCTCGATCTCCTGACCTCGTGATCCACCCGTTTCGGCCTCCCAAAGTGCTGGGATTACAGGCTTGAGCCAAAGAGTTAACTCTTTGGATCAAGTTTCCTGAGAAACTTCCACTGTCAAGATCTTCCAAATAAGAAAATTGGCTGACAACTTGAAGCTAAAATATCAAACTTTTCCTCATGATTTCCTAATTACAATGTAATCCCTGGGCATAAACAAGGTGACTTCACTACTGTGGTTAAAATCATAGCCTTTAAATACTAGTTACAGGAATACATACCCTTTCCTAGATCAATCTTTGAGTTTTCTGAATAGTGTTTATGTTCAATAGGTGGTGATAAATGCACCAAATGAATGTGTTCTAATTATTTTAAATTATGTATACTAATATTATAAAAGTTTCATTTTCTGGTGCTCTGCAAGAACTCAATGTTACATTTTGTATATACTGTAGGAAATATAACGCTGGAAAAAATAAACTGTATGGACCTTGTGTCAAAAATTTTAGAGATATGTATAAACTCTAATACTGTTGCTACAAATATGAAGCAATTTGCTTATTCTATATGAACTTCTCTCTTTACATTGAAAATTGTGACAATAACATAACCTCTCTCTCTCTTTTTTCTTTTTCTTTTTTTTTTTTTTTTTGAGATGGCATCTTGCCCTATTGTCAGGCTAGAGTGCAGTGGCGTGATCTTGTCTCACTGCAACCTCTGCCTCCCGGGTTCAAGCTATTCTCCTGCCTCAGCCTCCTGAGTAGCTGGGACTACAGGTGTGTGCCACCATACCTAGCTATTTTTTGTATTTTTAGTAGAGACGGGGTTTCACCACGTTGGCCAGGATGCTCTTGATCTCCTGACCTCATAATTTGCCCACCTCCGCCTTCCAAAGTGCTGGGATTACAGGCATGAGCCACTGCACCCAACCAATAACATAATCTCTCCCATGCTTTTGAGAGAATCATGCTGGATATCATGTGGAAAAGTCCTCATGTGGTAATTGGCACAAAGTAGTTGTTAAAATAAATGGGCCATTATATTTTATCTTTGATTTGAGAATAAAAATTGAAGATTATAGAAAGTGATCAGACAGTCTGGCCAACATAGTGCAACCCCATCTCTACTAAAAATACAAAAGAGTAGCCAGGTGCAGTGGTGAGCACCTGTCATCCTAGTTTCTCAGGAGGCTGAGGCAGGAGAATCGTGTGAACCAGGGAGGCGGAAGTTGCAGTGAGCGAGATCGTGGCATTGCATTCCAGCCCAGGCAACAGCGTGAGACTTCATCTCAAAAAAAAAAAAAAAAAAAAAAAAAAGAAAAGAAAAGAAAAAGAAAATGATCAGAATATATCATGGCTCATAAAGTTTCAGGATAAACCTTCCTCTTTATTCTGTTTAGAAATTCACGCCTTTTTTTCTGTGTGCTAAAATGTCATCTCTTCTGCTCTTGCATTATAATCTGATCAGAACAATCATTATCAACTGGAGAGACTCATTTTCACCAACCCTAATTCCCAAGACGCACAGGGCAAGTCAACTTAATTATAAAGGAATAGGCTTTCCAAGACAGTTTTAAATAATTGCTGTAATTATACCCCCCCAAGAACTTATTTGTTCTTTCTACTCAGACTAATGATACAATATATATATATTTTTAAACTCTGGAAGTTTTCTAGAAACAGGAGTGAAACAAACAAATGAACAAACAAACAAAACAAACAAACACTGCTATTCTTTCTTCTCCTGCAGGGTTGGTTTATGTGCTAGCACTTTCCACTAGAGACAAATTAAAAAAAAAAAAAAAATCACTCTCAGAAAGACCAGAGCAAACTTCCCTTACCCAGAATGTGAGGGATTGTTGCTACCTTATTTTTCAGTAGAAAAATTACTATAATCCTACCATGTTTCACACTTTGGAGCAAATGTGTACATAAATTTTCCTTTAACAATTCAGTTTTGAGCAGAACTCCTGACACACCTCAAATATTTTATCTGACTCTTGATATATAAATCTGCCAAAATAATGCGTTCTCTACTAAAATTGCTTGGAAAAGGTTCTTCAAAATCTTGTTACATTTTTGAAGCCTCAGACTACTGTAATTGCCAAAGGCAAATAAATGAAAATTGACTTGTTATTTAGCATTAAACAGCCTTACTCAAACAGTGTTGTCATTGGCAAAGATTTCAAGCTACTTCAAAATCCCCTTTTTAATTTCATCCTCAATATCCAATGCCCATTTATATCCACATGCAATTATATTTCCTCCTGCATAAAATACATAATTCCACCACCAGCTGGCTATAACTCACCAACTTTTCCGCCTCAAGAGTGGGAATAATTTGGAACTATAAAAATTGTTATTACAAATTAGTTCTTCCCTATTCTAGAATATTATCTAACCAGCCAAAGGTAGAAGTGTGATATTCTCAGATTGCATAGTATTTTGTTTTTCAAAATATCTAAGATCCTCATAACAATATATTGGAAAGTGAAGAAGTAAATCTTTCTGTAAAGTGATTAAAATCACAAAGAGTACTCTACTCATCTTCAAGTACTCAAAAGCCATCACCATATTTGGCAGTTGTAACTACTCATTAACATTTTTTTTTAGTTATTTAACAGGAAATGAACAGATCTCTTACATTTCAGCTTGCCTCTCTTGTGTCTATATAATGTTTGTTTAATGGATTATACATTTTACTGCATTATATTAAATATCCAGTTGACTGTTTAATCTTTAATATCCTTTGTTTATTATGAAAGCCTCTGTATCTTAAAATTTTCGACTATAGAGCCTGAATTTGCCTGTGCCTTGTCATAATAGTGTTATTCCTTATTTTTCTTTAATTTCCTTTGTTTAATATGCTTTTATATCTCCTTGTACTCTCAAGTTTTTCTTAATAATTTAAAAATGCATCATATTTATAACACAGAGTTGTAAAATAGTACTGAATAATGGCTAAGTGCCTGAGATTCAAACCAGAATTCAAGGCAGACTGCCTTTGCTATTTACTAAGAAGTGTCATTGGATAACATTTAAACTAGTTATTTTTTAGTTTCTTCGTAGGAAAAATGAGAAGGATAATCTCATTGGTAGCTGTGAAGATTAAGTGGGATATTAAGTATTAATCACTCAGATGCTTTTTTAACATGTCTCCATTTATATAAGTGATTTTGTATCACCTAAACTTATTAATTGCATTTCCATTCCATGTATAATTATTAAGTATTTATTTTATGTTATGGCATTTTCTAGACATTGAGGAAACTAAAAAATTATTAAATATGTTGCCTTAAATGCATTAAAAGCTAATTTTCCTGTCAATAATACAATATTTGGATGAATATGTACAATGAAAATATTAATCAAGAAACTAATAAGATGACTTCTGATCATGATAAATGCTATGAACATTTAATGCCATATTTTGATCATGAAACAAAGTTCAAGGACGATGTCATTGAGGAGGTAAATTTTGAGCCGATATCTAAAAACTGAAAGGATTCAAACACTAAGTGTATCAGAGAAGCTAATTACAGGCACTGCAACTTGCAGATTATTTCCAAACAGTAAGATACAGCAAACTTTGGGCTCGTATTTGTTTCTGGTGTCTCAGGAATCATTACGTTGTGTGTTATCCAATATGGAAAGCACGTTTATACTTTTTCTGTTGTTTGAGGTGAAAGGTATATTTAGTTCCTTTAGGTTTTTATTCCTCATTTAAATGAAATATTTTTTTAAATTATATTTTAGCTTATTTCCAAATTACGGAAGCATTGAAAATAGTACAAAAATTCACATATATCTTTTACCAAGAACTACTAATTAGGTAACTATATCCTTTACCCAGAATCCACTATTATTAAAATTTTATAATTTATGTGTCTTTTTTTTTCTTTACACACTCAGTCTTCTGAATCAACAAAGAATAATTTACGGCCGGGCGTGGTGGCTCAGGCCTGTAATCTCAGCACTTTGGGAGGCTGAGTGAAGCGGATCACGAGGTCAGGAGTTTGAGACCAGTCTGGCCAACATAATGAAGCTCCATCTCTACTAAAAATACAAAAAAATAGATGGGTGTGGTGGTGTGTGCCTGTAATCCCAGCTACTCAGGAGGTTGAGGCAGGAGAATTGCATGAACCCAGGAGGCAGAGGTTGCAGTTTACCGAGATCGCACCATAGAACTCCAGCCGGGACACAATGTGAGACTCCATCTCAAAAAAAAGGAAAAAGAAAAGAAGAATGTATATACTTCATGACCCTTTACTACTAACTACTTCACAACTATATTTCTAGGCAAAAAGACAATCTTATTCACAACACCTCCAAAATTTTCAACTTCAGGAAATGTAATATTGATACAATAGTATAATCTAGTGTACAATCCATATTCTAGTTTCATGTAGTGCCCAAAAATGTATTGTATAGTAATAGTTTCTCTGATCCAGAATTCAATCCAGGATAATTCATCATATTTAATTATCTTGTCACTTGTTTTCTGTTATCTGGAAAATTTTATATCTTTCTTTTTCTTTTATGGTTAACATTTCCTAGGACAGGTGATATGTTTTGTAGTATGACCCTTCATCTAGATTTGCTTACTGTTTTGACATGATTAAATTGAAGTTATTTATATGTGACAGAAATATTATATAAGTGACATTTTACTTTCTCAATTAATTATGTTGGGAAACACAATGTCTCTTTATCCCACTATTTCTGATGTTAATTTTGGTCACTTGGCTGAGGTGATGTTTACCAAAATTCTCCACTGAAAAGTTATACTTTTCCCCTCTGTAATTAACTATAATATTTTATTAGGAAGCTAATTTGAAATTCA
The DNA here is from genome assembly GCF_009764315.1 of Trachypithecus francoisi. NCBI lineage: Eukaryota > Metazoa > Chordata > Mammalia > Primates > Cercopithecidae > Trachypithecus > Trachypithecus francoisi. Next base: position 68,753,425 of record NW_022681454.1, read on the forward strand.
GCAAACAGGCTGTTCATTCTTTCACCTAATATTTTTGCATTAACTGATAATTCTTACTTGAGTCTTCTTCTTTTACTAATTTTATTTATTTTCTAAACCTAGCATTTTTCTGCATTCATTAGTTGTCATTATACTACGTATTTTGATATTTTGCTTCTTCTTTCCTCCTTCCTTCCTTTCTTCCTCTGTATTTTTATGCTTTCTTTTTTACTTTCTATAATTGCAGACTGTGTATACATATGTTATTCAATGGAATATAATACTTTATGTTATTCTTTTGGTGTTCAAAATGTGCCATATTTGTCTAGCCCTTGCAAGAGAGCTTCTCTTGTGAAATGGTCTCTTATTTTTTAGCATTTATTATTTTATGACACTAGATATTACAGTTTCAACTAGTACTTTTCTTGTCATAGCCCAAGAATTGTCTATTTCTCCACGGTCTCCAATTTCTTGGGCAAAATCAAAGTCAAAATGCAAGAGGTTCTTATTACTATTGTAATGTCATTGTTTCTAGGCCAAATTAAAAAGAAAAGAAGACACAAAAATGACTCTTTATGTTGTATGTTTACTATTTTTCTTGTTTTGTTTTTGCATTAGCTTCATGAATGATAGAGATATAGTTTATTATATAAAGATGATTTAAGCAGGAAAATGTTTTGACAGAATATTTTTTGAGATGGAGAATTAGTAGTGTTGATTTGATCTTGTTAAATTTGTGATACCTATTAGATTTCTAGATAAAGATAGCAAGACATTAGTCAGATGCAAACATTTGAAGTTAGTGGATATGTTAGAATCAAGTAATTCATTTTAGAATTAGTGACATATACACGGTATTTAAGGGAATGATATTGGATGAGATCACTTAGGAAATGCATATAGAAATAAAAGGGAAGCAGTGCTAAGATACTGTAATAATTAGCAATCAAATAGAGACCACAGTCAACATCCTCTGTGACATCATATTTTATACCTCTCCTTCTCCTTTAGCTTCAGTCAAATTGGCACTTTTTTTTTCTTGAACATAGCATGCAGCCCTGGAACAGGGTTTTAGTATTTCCAGAACTTACTATCTGAAAGATATTTAGACCAAATCTAATTTTTCATTCTTCCTCAACTGTACATCTTTGAGCAATTGGCATTTTCTCTCTAAAGACATCTCTAACTTATTTTATGTGTCAATCCTCACTCCTCTTTCTTGGTTATTTTCTATTATTTCCCTTAACATTATCCAATTTACTATATAATTGATGTATTTATTTTTCTTAGTTTCTGTCTTTCTTGAATGTAAGCCAATCAAGATAAAGAACTTAGTATGTTTTGTTTATTGCTATATTACCAGTACCTTAAAAAGTATATAGCATATAATTATTGCAAAATAAATAATTGAACAAAGATATATAGATTTCAAATCAATTGTAAAAACAAAACCATATAAAGAAGCATATTTGTTGTTATCATTTAAACACTTACCAACATTTTTAATGTCGGTAGCAGAACAAAGATCTTTTTGTAATTAATATTATTTTTCATTTCAGTAGTACAACATTCTAAGTAGCCATTAAAGGTGAAACCTCCTTTAAAAATGTGTTTCAGTTTTTAAATTTCTTTTTCTTTCTTTCCTTTTCGTTTTGAGACAAAGTCTTGCTCTGTCTCCCACTCTAGAGTGCAGTGGCATGATCTCGGCTCACTGTAAGCTCCGCCTCCCAGGTTCACCCCATTCTCCTGCCTCAGCCTCCTGATTAGTAGCTGGGACTACAGGCGCCTGCCACCACACTCAGCTAATTTTTTGTAGAGACGAGGTTTCACTGTGTTAGTCAGGATGGTCTCGATCACCTGACCTCATGAAACGCCTGCCTTGGCCTACCAAAGTGCTGAGATTACAGGTATGAGCCACTGCGCCCAGCCCAGTTTTAAAATATCTAAGATACAGAACTAATTGCCTTTGATTCTTTCAATATATCTATCTATATCTATATCTATATCTATATTTTTAAATTTTTGAGAAAGAGTCTTGCTCTGTCACCCAGGTTGGAGTGCAGTGGTGTGATCTTGGCTCAAGGCAATCCCCGTTTCCCAGGTTCAAGCAATTCTCCTGACATACTGGTCTTTTATTAACATGAACTTATTTTAGCATTTTTCTATTTCAAAGTACAAAATATTCAAAAGAGAATTTTTTAAGTGACAGTTAATGTGCTTTCTTTAATTTAGTGATCAAACTGTTTGAGTGCAAATTGTTTAAATGTTTATTTTTTTACAAGAATCAGATCATAAATTATATTTACTTCTCACTTGATTTGTTGTTTGCTTAGCTAATTTTTATTAAGGTTCACATTTACAGACAAGAAGAGCATGCTATTTTTTAAGTATTTAAACACTTTTTAGGGAAAATTGTTTCATTAACATTTTAATATTTATCTTCAAATAATGCTTCAACACCTTACCATGAAATTTAATTATATGAGGTAAATAGAGATACAATTTGACATCTAATGCTCACATTGAATTCATATCTTGTTCTCATAGAGAACTACACACCTTTATAATGTATTATTTTGCAAAAACATTAACAATGGAAACATATTCAAGTTGCTTAAAATATTCAACATGTATATACTAACCTGAATTTTTATTAATATTTCAAATGAAATAAAATTGTCTCAAAAACAATTTAATATATATCTTAAGTCTTACATTGTATGTGTCACAGAATGGTGCAGTAAGGTATGAAAAATATACTGAGCTGCTATCCAGGAGACTAGAATAATTAAATAGTCCTGTGTCCTAAATAATCCCACTTCTCTGAAAGCATATTTATTTTTCATTAGTGTCATATTTCTGAGTAATATTTAAATTTCCTCAAAATCAAAGTAAATAATTTAAAGTATATCCTAATTAAAACACAAAATTGAACAATGTCAAGGAATAATTTAAACATTTAGAACAGATTTCAAGTAACAATTGTGGCTATTAACAGAAATGCAGAATCAGTTACCTTTAATATTGGGCTTTTAATTTTACATATTTTTGCTGGAGTTCAAAGTAGTAAATATAATGGAAGTGTCACAGGATCCTGAGCATGTCACTTTTCCAGCTCAAAACCAGCCACTTTTTCATTTGTGGCCAGTGGCACCTTTGCCTGAGTTCTATTCAGGCTGCTGGACTGGTTCCACCCACTCGGCCCAGTAGGCTGTGCTTGGCTCGCACTACTGGCTTGGACCTCATGCCTGCCAAGGGTGAACAAGGCATGGAGCAGTAAGGGGTGTGTAAGCGAGTGTGGGGTCTGGGCACTGCTCATAGCCAGGCGTGCCGGCTGCGGCAGGGTGAACAGCTCTAGTCCCTGGTACAGGCGTCGGCTCCCTGCGAGGCTGCGACTGGACCAGATGTATCACTGGTAGTTTCTATTGTGGGTGTCAGAAAATGCAGTGGTGCCTGGAAGCTTGGAGACACCAGGAATCGCAGAGCCCCAAGGGAGTGTCACAAGCCTTGCTTGGGGAGCTCCTAGGTCTGAGCTCCCGAAAGTGCTGCAGCTCTTCTCTCTTTCTCTCTTCTCTCTTCTAGTGGAGAGTCGGGGGCATGTTTCAGCCCTGTTTGTGTTTCAGCTCTCTCAGTCCAAGCATTTGGCAGGTCCTGGGTAATTGTTCAATGTCCAGGAAGAGTGAGGTATGTGGACAACTGGAAGGAGAGCAAGGCAGGGAGGAGCTTCACTGAGCAATAGACCAGCTCGCCAGAGATCCGAAGTGGGTAGCTCCTTCCTGCAGTTGGTAGTCCCAATGTCTGTGTGAGACGGGCTAAGTCTGGGGTTTTTATGGGCTCAGAAGGGAGGAACTGTGTGCTGATTGACCCATGGGGGGTCATGGGTGAGCCCCAAAAAAGCACCATACGTTCTCACTCCAAGTCACAGACTTTACCCGGAATTGGTAGACAACCCCCAGGCTTCAGGCCATCCCTTGTTTGAAGATGGGGTTTCACCAGGGACCCACCCCTTTCTGCCCAAGAACCTGTCTGCCTCCCACCATCTACATGCAGCCCAAGGCAATCAGTCTGTTTGCACTGAGGAGCAGTTGCAGGCCTGTGCTGAGCTACCAATAGCCCTCTCCAGCATCCCTCCTGTGCTCCTTGGCACCTAAAGTCTGGAGGAGGCTGAGGCGGTGGTGGGGGATAGTATGTCAGTGCCATCCTGAGCGCCTGCAACAGCACCCAGGGTTGGCCACAACTTTGCTCCAAAATTGGAGCAGGCACAAGGATCAAGGGAGAGGCCAGGGAGTAACAGCAGAGACATCTGAGCCAGTAGGGCCAGGGGGGTTTCCTGGTCCCCCAAGTGGAGTGCAGACATGCCTGGGTCTGGAGCTGCAGCTATCTAGCTGTGCCCCAGAGCCTGGCTCCTGCCCCCCCAACTCAGTAGTGGGCAGGGCTCCCATCTGTTCCTGCCTCCCGCTGGCTCCATGGAGTGTGCAGCCCTGGCCGTGCCTCCTGGTTGCAGCTGGCATCCCTACAGTGGCTGCTCTAGATGGGCCACCACTGCCATTAGAAGCACTTCTTTTAAACACTCTATTTAATTTAATAAATAATATTAGAGTCAAATACATCATTTTAGAAATATTGCCATGATGCAGTTACAGAGTGACTATGGAAATTAAATATGTATTACACACTGAAAGTATGAAAATCATGGCATAGTCGGGCGCAGTGGCTCAATTCTGTAATCCCAGCACTTTGGAAGTCTGAGGCGGGCGGATCACCTGAGGTCGGGAGTTCAAGACCACCCTGACCAACACGGAGAAACCCTGTCTCTACTAAAAACACAAAATTAGCCAGACGTGGTGGTGCATGCCTGTAATCTCAGCTACTCGGGAGGCTGAGTTGGGAGAATCACTTGAACCCCGGAGGCGGAGGTTGCGGTCAGCTAAGATCGCTCCATTGCACTCCAGTCTGGGCAAGAAGAGTGAAACTTTGTCTCAAAAAAAAAAAAAAAAAAAAGGCTAGGTGCAGTCCACAGTCGCTCACGCCTATAATCCCAGTACTTTGGAAAGCCAAGGCAGGCGAATCACCTGAGGTAAGGAGTTTGAGATCAGCCTGGCCAACATGGTGAAACCCCATCTCTACTAAAAATACAAATACAAATGTGCATGGTGGCACATGCCTGTAATCCCAGTTACTCGGGAGGCTGAGGCAGGAGAACTGCTTGAACCCTGGAGGCAGAAGTTGCAGTGAGCCAAGATCACACCACTGCACTGCAACCTAGGTGACAGAGTGAAAAATAAAATTATGACATAAAATTTTATTTATTTAGCACATTGCAAATGTAAAATTTAGAATATGATTAATTAAATAAGGCTACTTGTGAATTAAAAAACAGAATTATTATAACAATCTATTATGATTATTCCATAAGTGATTCCTACAAGTGACAATAATTCATGCTCTTGAACTAATGATTTTATTTTTGCTCAGAGAATAATTATAAGCATATATATTCATAGCCAAGTTAAATATATTTGAGATGCTAAGTAGAACATGGGATCAATGATGAGACCAATAAGAAATTAAAATATAGCATGTTATTTTAAAAGTTGCTGTTTATAAAAATGTTGTATTATTGGTAAAGAATTTGCATATTTTTTTCTCTACATGTCTGCTATGATCATGAAGACAGACAACACTATAGCTATATCTAAGAGAAAGTTATTTAAGAAAGGAATTTAGAAACAGCTCTTATAAAACAACTGGAAAAGATGAGGAAGCAAAAGTCAAGAAAACTTGCCAGTGGCTTTTGGGAGATCAAAATATGGGAATTAGTCATTGATTTTCTCAGACTTCTGCAGCACTAGTGAGAGTATTTTGATAGACAATGCCCAAGGCCACTGGCAAAACCTTATGTCTGCCATATGCATGTCCTGGCCTGTGTGATTTTTAGCCACATTCACGTGAACAAGAATGGTATTTGCTTCTGTTAACCCCTCCAAAGCTTTTGTTAGTGATTCTTCTTGGTGCAATACAATCCAAAATTCTGCTGGTGGGAATTATGTAGAAATATATGTTCTGGGTTTCTAGCTTCTACTACACTGGGAAAATCATGCAAGGAAAATTTATTATTGAGTTGCTAAAAGACAGCATAAAACAAACTCAAAATCGTATTTAAGGTTTATACCTTTTAAAACAATTACGTGGGACCATAACGATACTCTATCTAGGCAATATAATCTCCATTACAGAGTATTAATCACTACACGTAACTATGTAGTCTCTTCAAAGAAGCTAAACTATAACTGAAAAAGAAATAATTATAGGCCATATATATAATTTTTATTAGAGAACCAGCATTTGTATTCTTAAAGAAAATATGAGAATTCTCTCTTCTGTGTTATTCTTAGATATTACGGCATCAGTTTATATTTAAGTCTCTATTTTTATATGAGTACTAGGAGTAGAGTTAGAGGTATAAAAGTGTTTTTTTCATATATATATATATATATATATATATATATATATATATATTTTTTTTTTTTTTTTTTTTTGAGACGGAGTCTCGCTCTGCCGCCCAGGCTGGAGTGCTGTGGCCAGATCTCAGCTCACTGCAAGCTCCGCCTCCCGGGTTCATGCCATTCTCCTGCCTCAGCCTCCCGAGTAGCTGGGACTACAGGCGCCCGCCACCTCGCCCGGCTAATTTTTTTGTATTTTTTAGTAGAGACGGGGTTTCACCGTGTTAGCCAGGATGGTCTCGATTTCCTGACCTCGTGATCCGCCCGTGTCGGCCTCCCAAAGTGCTGGGATTACAGGCTTGAGCCACCGCGCCTGGCCTATTTCTTATATTTTTAAGAGGAAAAATTTTATAAGGCATATATGTTAGTTATACTTATCAACCACTACCAGTGTTTAAATCTTATTTTATCTTCACTGTTATCATAAATCGCACTAAATTCTATATGAAAACAAGTAAGGTATAAGACTAAACATACACGTGTGTATGAGTGCATACGTGTATGCATTGTACATCTATGCACATAGATCTTATATATAATATTAAAAAAAATGTGTATTCTATGTGCTTTGGAGTGTATCCAAACACAGATGAGGTATTTCTTGGTATAATTGTACATCCATACTTAAGACCGTGTTTGTACCCATGTAATTTAGTGACAGTTTCATGCATGTTAAAAATAAAACTCTGGCCGGGCGTGGTGGCTCACATTTATAATCCCAGCATTTTGGGAGGCTGAGGTGGGTGGATCGCCTGAGGTCTGGGATTTGAGACCAGCCTGACCAACCTGGGGAAACCCCATCTATACCAAAAATACAAAAATGATCTGAGTATGGTCGTGCACGCTTGTAATACCAGCTACTTGGGAGGCTCAGGCAGGAGAGTCACTTGAACCCGGGAGGCGGAGGTTGAGATCGCATCACTGCACTCCAGCCTGGGTGACAGAGTGAGACTCCATCTCAATAAATAAATAAATAAATACATACATAAATAAATAAATAAAATAATAGTCATAATTTTTTCAACTATATCTGAGGATGTTTACATAAAATTTTAATTCCTAAGAGCACATACCTTGCAAATTCTCATTTTTCTGATAGGTTTGTTACTTGGTTAAAACGTGTAAAATTTTAGTGTGTGGTCGATAATCTAGATTTGTGTAAAAAATGACATTTCTTGGCAGTTCTACGTTTTCAAAAAAATACTCATAATCTGAGAATAGAGTAGCTTTCTGCAGCTTGCATTGGAGTACTTATATTTAAAATATCTTCTCTGTACCTGGGGACAAGATCCTCTATGATATAGGCCAATTGTTAATGAAAACATGTTTTTTAAAGTATCAGTATCCTGTTGGTTCACAGTGATATTCATTTGGATTAATGAGACACTCTGGTAGTTTATAGGATACAGGCTAAACTCATTTGATTTATGTATAATAAATAGCTCTGCTTCAACAGTGTTGACTGTTAAAGTACTTCAAGTGAAAAAATCATTTTAGTCTTGAAGAATAAATCACACTGGTTCAACTAACCTGAATAATTAAAAACTCCTGGTAAAATATGTAAGTTGATTAAAAGAGGTAGAAGCATCTCTACTTTCCATGGAGAATTCTGTTACTTGTAGATCTTAAAAATCACTGCATAAAAACAAATAAGTTCTCAGTGAGGTAAGAAAAATGCACCAAAGGCAAAAAAAGGAACTCTTTTATTTTTTATGTAGTCATTGTTGCCAGTCAAGACCACCTGATCTTTGACAAAGTGGACAAAAGCAAGAATTGGGGAAATGACTCCTTATTCAGAAGTGGTGCTAGGATAACTAGCTAGCCATATACAGAAGACTGAAACTGGATGCCTTCTTTCTTCAGTTTATAGAAAAATGAACTGAAGATGAACAACTTAAAGGTACAAGCCAAAACTGTAAAAACTATAAACTATAAAACCCTGGAAGACAATCTAGGCAATACAATCCTGGACATAGGAACGAGCAAAAATTTCATGACAAAGATATCCAAAGCAATCACAACAAAAGCAAAGATTGACAAGTGAGATCTAATTTAATTTAAGAATTTCTATACAGTAAAAGACACTATCAACAGAGTAAACAGACAACCTACAGAATGGGAGAAAATATTTGCAAATTATGCATTTGACAAAGGTCTAATATCCAGCATCTATAAAGAATTTAAATTCACAAGAGAAAAACAAACAATCTCATTAATAAGTAAGCAAAGGTTACGAATAAACCATTTTCAAAAGAAGACATACATGTGGCCAATAAGCATATGAAAAAATGCTCAACATCACTGATCATTAGAAAATTGCAAATTAAAACCACAATGAAATACCATCTCACATCAGTCAGGATTGCTATTACACTAGTAAAAAGTAAAAAAAAATAACAGATGCTAGTGAGGTTGCAGAGAAAAGGGAACACTTATACACTGTTGTTGGAAGTGTTGACTGGTTCAGTCATTGTGGAAAGCAGTGTGGCTATTTGTCAAACAGCTAGGAGCACAACTGCCATTTGACCCAGCAATCCCATTACTGGGTATATACCCAGAGGAGCATACATCATTCTGTCATAAAGACACATGCAAACGAATGTTCATTGCAGCACTATTCACAGTAACAATGACATGAAATCATCCCAAATGCCCATCAATAACAGATTGGATAAGGAAAATACAGTACATATATACCATGGAATACCATGCAGCAATAAAAAGAACAAGAGCATGCCTTTTGTGGGAACGTGGATAAAGCTGGAGGCTATTTCCTTAGCAAACTCACACCGGAACAGAAAATCAAATACTGAATGTTCTCATAAGTGGGAGCTGAATGATAAGAATTTATGAACACAAAGGGAGGAAACAACAGACACTGAAGTCTACTCAAGGGTGGAGAGTGGGAGGAGAGAGAAGAGCAGAAAATATAACTATTGGGTACTGGGCTTAATTCCTGGATGATGAAATAATCTGTACAACAAATCCCCGTGACATCAGTTTACATATGTAACATATGTTCACAGGTGCCTCCAAATCGAAAATAAAAGTTAAAAGAGAAGAGGTAGATGAGATTGAAAAAAAAAGAAAGAAAGAAAGAATGAAAAGGAGGAATAAAAAACAACAGAGATGTGGTTTGCACTTCATACAATCTAAACTTCTTGGAGATATTTATATAACAAATTCATCTGCTCTGCAAAATGCCAAATAACTCTCTTTAATCAGACCATTTAAATTCAGTTGAATACTTTACTTTATTGAAAGTTCAAGCTCCAATATGTTCAAAAGCTTAGCTGATTATCGAAATAAAAAAGCCCAAAGATATTTCTCTTCTCATTATCTTTTAAACAGAAGAAATAAAAAATGATTAATAACCCCGAGGAACTGAATTAAAGTAAACTTGAAGATGCAAGGGGAGGAGGAAATGAAATGAAAAATGCTCTGTGCTTCCACAGCTTCCACTTTCAACATGTGAGTGAAAAATAAAAAAGAAAGAGAATAAAATAAAGCAAAATTACAAAACACAATTACTGGTTTCATTCTAAGTGTGCAGTTTTTTTTGTTTTTGTTTTTGTTTTTGAGACAGTCTCACTGTGTTACTCAGGCCATAGTGCAGTGGCACAATCCAGGCTCACCCCAGCCTCAATTTCCCAGGCTCAGGTGATCCTCCCACCTCAGCAGCATTTGTAGCTGGGACTATCGGTGACCATCACTATACTTGGGTAACTTTTGCATTTTTTGTAGAGACTGGTTTTGCCACGTTGCTGGGTTGGTCTCGAACACCTGGACTCCACACGGTCTTTCCCCTTCCAGAGTGCTAGGATTACAGGAATTGGCCACCGCACCTGGCCCTATCTACTTTTTTTTAAAAAAAATCATTTTAAATATAAAATTCAGCCTTAGCAGCAGAGAACTGGAAATGCCTGGCTTAAAACCATATAGTTTTTTTTTTTTTTTTTTTTTTTTTTTTGCATTTCTCTAAAATAAGTTCAAGGTTAAGCAACCTAGAACTTGTGTGCACACCATGTCTGAGCAATTTATCCCCCCTTCTTAGCTTGTAATTCCATACAGTAATATCTTGTTCTTGAGTACAAGATGATCACTGCAGCTCCTGGCCTATTTTCTGTATTCACATGATAAAGGAGAAAAAGCAAACAGCCTGTAAAAACACCTACCTATGGAGTCAGGTCACTTTGAAAAGCTTTTTCCATAAAAAATAATCCAAAAACTTACCTTTCCAATCGTTAGCCATTCTTTTTTTTTTTTTTTTTGAGATGGAGTCTTGCTCTGTCGCCCGAACTGGAGTGCAGTGGCCGGATCTCAGCTCACTGCAAGATCCGCCTCCCGGGTTCACGCCATTCTCCTGCCTCAGCCTCCGGAGTAGCTGGGACTACAGGCGCCCGCCACCTCGCCCGGCTAGTTTTTTGTATTTTTTTAGTAGAGACAGGGTTTCACCGTGTTAGCCAGGATGGTCTCGATCTCCTGACCTCGTGATCCGCCCGTCTCGGCCTCCCAAAGTGCTGGGATTACAGGCTTGAGCCACCGCGCCCGGCCTCGTTAGCCATTCTTTAGTGCATGAAACCAATCCAATCACTTCCATCTTTGCCAGGGATGCAGTATCAGGTTACCCATGACCTCATTTGAAAAACTAAAAATAAAAAAAACATTCTATACTAAACTCAAATTAAAGGAAATGTTGGAGAGATGTTCAAACTTCATTTATTTCCTCAGCGTAAGAGGGTGGGTGACCTTGTGGTAATAGCATGATATCAGACACTGAAATGAAATATATAGAGAGTGTACACACAAACACACCTTTTAATATCTTATTTTTCTCAAGATTTTACAGAAATGGTTTTTATGCTTTAATGTGTCATGTCTATAGATCCCACAGTGAAGCCTGTTAAACAGCATTATGGCAACCAGGTCAGCTGTTTCCTTTCCTGGACATAAAGATATTTGTTATATTTAACATGCCAAAGTAAATGGAAACAACTATTGCATAATTATTGCTTGTATAAATATTCAATTATATGTATTGTTTATGTATTTTTTGGATAAATGTTAGAGTGGGCGTTTGCTATTCATTACCACGCAAAATCTTTTTAAACAAATGATTATGAGTATCTGTATGATATTTTATTTCAGAGGGAAGCAATAAGAAATGAAAAATAGGGTAACTGCACAAGTAGCAATAGAAGAGGCAGGGTTCTTGATTAACGGAAGTAACAGCAGCCGCCTGACTCTGGTAAGGTAAAGTGATTCTGTCTATAAATATCTCAAGCATTAAACAACAGCTTAACCTTCAATGGCACCCTAGAAATGCAGCCAGGTACTTTCTTTAAGCTCTGCCAAAAGTTTTGTGAATTAGTTTATACTTCATTTTAATCTCATTTCAGAAAATTCTTTCCTGTTTAAAACAGCTAAATTTAGTATCTGAAACCAATTATGTTGGCAAATAAAACGTACCAACACTGGTTTTAGACAAAAAGACTGAGAAAAGTAGAAATCTGGTTAATTTGGGAAGAAGTTATATCCACATTAGCATCAAGAGATATAATTCTTATAGTTTTTACCACATGGCAAGTGAAGTATTTTTCCATCTGTGTTAAATTTTCACAGATAAAAGATCAACCATCCTGATGTTTCTACTGAAAGCAAGGCAATCCATTTTGTAGAATGAACATTTGCTGTTATAAATTATGACTATGGTCATAAAGATTATAAGAATGAATAAGCTGGTTAAGTACATATAACTGCTATGAAAAGCTTAAAGAAAGACAATTTCAAGCCTGCCGTTTTATGTTCTTATATGAAAGGAGAATCAAAGAACCATGCAATCTCTAGACTGCCTCGGAAGAATTACAGTTTTGTTTGTAGCCATGAAAAGTTGTAGAAAGAAATAAGATTATGGTCCTATAAAGAACTGAATTACAATAAATCTATAGTAGAGAAACGTATGCTAGAAGTACACACATATCCAGAGATAGCTGAAACAGAAGGGAATTATAGCATTTGTTCATTTGATTAGTGGACAATGTTGATTGGTACTCAATGTTGGCTTATTCTAAAATATTTGAGATGTCATCAATTATGATAAATTATATAGAGAAGTAATCCAAATGCCAGGAGGTATTTAAGTTGAAAGAATGTGTGAATCATTCACTATGCTTTAATTATATCCCTGGAGATGTGCCTGAGAACATTCCCCTCAGGAAAGGAAAGGAAAGGAAAATTGCACTAGTGAGGAAAACAGCAACAATTTGGAAAACCTCTGTATCAACTGTCCTCAAGAAGATAGGGATGGAAGTGAGAGATTCTGCAATGGACCCCCAAATGCATGGAGTAAAGCCAGAGAGAGTCACTTAGCAAACAGATACAAGAAGATACTGTATGCTTGTCAGATTAGACAGCAGATCAGAAGTGGCAAGCCAAATAGCTACACTCTCAGAACTCTTTGCTAGTGGTTGATTATTCATTTATCCCAGGGATCAACTTCACAAAGAACCTAGCAGATCTTTGTTAACTAGGGGGAAAACAGGAGAGCATGCCTGATATGGTATCTTTCCTGTAGGAGCAGTCAGATTTAGACCTGCTTCTTTAGGCTTGTTCAATGCTGGTAACAAACATTTCTTTGGTGTCAAATATAAAGTATATGCAGGGGCTTGGTAACCGAAGTTTGCTTTCACTACAGGTCACCTGACACCTAATGTTCATAGGTAAAAATTTCCCAGAAATTTCGTTGCTCCTGCCCATCCGAATAATCTGTGAACTTCCTAGCATTATTCAACAAACTCTTTACTGCTTAAACTACTGGGTGTGCATTTGTTGTCTGAAAATAAAAACTTTGACCCAGAAGTCAATCTTTCAATAAAAGCTATTGGAAAGCAGTTAAATATAGTTAAATGATTTTATTGTATTATATATGGTAAATTCTATTGCCACTGCATACTTCATATAAGAAAATAAATCAGTATGTTTCTCTTAATGATCATCACTCTCAGGTAGTGAACCACTGGTTAAAAGAATTGAGATTTTGAAAACCATTTCAGGTGAAAATTTTGAAAACACAAGACAATAATAATATAACACCTTACATTTTCCCATAAAGATTATAAAGTCTATCCCAAACAAGAAAATTGCATTCAGGCTTTATTTATTTATTTATTTAGAGACGGAGTCTCACTCTGTCGTCTGGGCTGGAATGTAGTGGTGCGATCTCAGCTCACTGCAACCGCTGTCTCCTGGGTTTAAGCGATTCTCTTGCCTCAGCCTCCTGAGTAGCTGGAGACTACAGGTGCACACCATCACACCCAGCTAATTTTTTTGTATTTTTAGTAGACATGGGGTTTCACCGTGTTGGCCAGGATGGTCTCTATCCCTTGCCCTGAATTCAGGATTTATTAACAAACAAACAAAACCAACATAACATAGGTTCATAATGTTCTTGGCTTCTTCCTCTATGATGTTTAGATAAGATGAAGACATAAGTAGTTACCAATAATAGGCTTTTATAAGGTGTCTTAAGCTGTATCACTTTTAAAGATTGAAACCCCCTTCTCAGGAAGTACCTCATAAGATTATCGACAGCCTGAAACTCAGAACTGCTTTCTACCTGAGATACACCTCCTCCATGGATGCTTACTAAATAAGATCATATCAAGCACTTTTGACAACTCACTCTACTAATATTTGCTAGAATCTATGAACTTTAATAAAATGTATCTTGCAAAGAATTCCTTGTTTCAGCTGATTAAGAAGATATATAAGGCCCTTCTCCAATCATTACTCCCTGTTGGAATTATGCAAAGGAATTTAAATTGTTTATAAGAGATCTCATGGCTTCATGGGAGGACAGGATTTAAAATAGCTGTGCAACTGAAATATGTTTGACATATTTTAAGCTAAACTTGTGCATGAGCAGTTGAAACTGTATTTTCAAGTAGAAAAGAAAAAGAAAGGTAGGCATTGGAAGTTTGTAGAACAGTAGTACTGTCTATCTTGGGTTTCTAATCTTTACATCTACTCTATTAGCTCTCAAAGACACCTCCAGAAAAGGGAGTATTTCCCTAAATGACAGAAATTCGAGTTTTGAAATGTAGTATGAAGTCATTTAATCTCATTCTGAAACTTCCCAGATGAATAATCTCTTCAAGATCATAATAAGTAGATATTTGGTAAAGCAAGCTATTTGCAATTCTAAATTTTCCTTTATGAGGAAAATTCCTTATATGGCAAAATAATATAGTTATACATCACCAATAGCACTTGTTAAAAGTGTCAGAAATCTTGATAAAAGCTTTAGTCAAAATATAATGCAAACTAAATTATGGCAATGTAAGTTCTCATGCTGTCTTTGATGTAGGTGTAAACATAGTTTCTTTTGCCATCAAACCTATAGTTGGCAACATAGAATCTAGTTCAATTTGCTGCATTTGCATATTGCCAAATATTTATTATGGTATTTATCTCACTGTTAGTTCAGCAAGATGGTCATATGTAATGAGACATCTCTGTGTTATCTAAAGGAATTGCTTAAAAACAGATAGCTCTGTTTCACTGTATTGTGTAAACATACAGGGGAAAACGTAATCTAAGATAAACATTCCATGTTGTATGTATAATAACTTACTACTTGTAGATTTGTGGAAAGATAAAAGTCACTGCTGTTGGGTGTTGAATTATGACAGTACAAATGATAGGGCATATGATTTGGAAAATATGATCTTCCTAATTCTATTTCCATAAATTATAATCTTTATAATCAGACTTGCTATTACCTTGTAACAATGCCTTCAAATGTACCCTTATTGCAATTACTATTCTTAAACTGTCTTAAGCTTAACTTACCCAGATTCTCTTCTTTAATTAACCATATTTTTCTTCCGTGTTTATTTAAGTGTTGATTATTAAACAATACAGTATTTTTCATTAGCATCTGGGCAGGTCTTCATAAATTCCCTTTATAATTGTACAGTATATTTTTTATCTGTTTTTCCTAGCCAAAAGATACATCAACATGATAATAATTTTGACTCTTCTTACAAATTTTACTTCTAGAAATTCTTAACAAATGCAAAACTGCATATATTCTAAGGCGAACGTAATCTGTTTTCTGTAGATTTAGGTATGTTTGTGTTAGTATGTGTACATATGTTTGTATATGTGTGTGTGTGTCATCAAAATTCTGGTTTTGATTCTTTTGATTTAGTTCTATATTTTTGCATAGATCAAGACTGTGACTTCAAATATCCTGCTTAACCCAATCCCATCTTCATTTTCTTTTGTGGAAGAAAAGCATAGTTTTAAATCCCAACATATCCCATGCTTTGATAACTAATATCCCAAGGAAAATAATTCTAGATTCATAATATGTTATACAGCATCAAAGAACCTTCACTATGCATCCAAATAATAATAAAAAAAAAATAGTTCAAGGAATAAGGGAAAGCAGACAAAAATAATTTCTCCCAGTCTGAGAACAGGAATTTGAGGAGTGATACATACCCTTAATATTAGAGTTAGACTAGGTTGCATGAAGAATTAATTTTTTGATGTTTCCCGGCCCTTCCTTGTGAAAGTCAGGCCTTTGGGGCTCTGTTGTCCAAATGCCTTAAATCAAACCCAAGTCTCTGTCAAAAATAAGCAATGGGATGCCAACTTGCTTAAATCTCTTGATTTCTGTTTTCATTTTTATAAAGTAGATGTCATAATACAGAGTATTTCAAATATTACATATTTTATAAAATAATTTACTGAAAAGCACTTTGTGAATTTTCAAGCCTATAATAAACACTCAATACAACTTAACTATGGGTAGTTTTTGTAACTCTGGAAATAAAATCTACCTCAATTTTTGTCATTTTTTTAAATGATAATGCCCTAAATATTATAATTACAAATGTGTATTTAATACTGCAAATGTATATTTAATCTATGCATTTAATAAAATTAGATAAGTAATCTATATTTGCATATTTTAAAATAAGTAATATTTTAGCAAACAATAGAAAAAAACTAGTCACCAATTTTCAAATAGCAAATTAATAATAATAAAGGTGAGTTTTTAATACTGATTAAAATGTATGTGTTTATAATACCTAAATCTACTTTGTTTTAATTTCATATTTGCAAAACAAACACTATATGACAACACTATTTTTTTTATTCTATTTCATGTGGTCATGGTTTAGGAAAATCTGTGTTCATATAAAGAATAATAAAAGCAAGTCATTTAGCATAAATCTAAGGCAACTAATCATAGCCACATATATACTGTAGTATTTATTAAAGCATTACATTAGAAATTATTGATTTAAAGCCTATACATTTATCACCTCTTGAAACTTCAGCATATATGCTTTACATTACATAGGAAGGAAGAGTTCATCATACACAAATGTTCCCAAAATAAAAAGTAGAATAAGCTAAATTCCTAGGAATGTCATAATGAATTGTATGAAAAGGTGTTGTTTCAAAAAAGATTTCTGTAGTTCTTTAAATAAGGCTTCTTTAGAAAAAGAGTTCAGAAAATAAATCCATTTATCTATCTGTCTTTTCATTCATCTCTCCATTCATCCATCCATGCATGCATACATTCATACATACATAAAAAAAAAAAATCACAGAACACACATCCTTTTCAAGGTCATCACAATTGCATTTCAGGTTTTCATAGTTCTATGCTACTAACTACAAAAAAGCATGCCTCAAAATAGTTAGTAATCAAACTAATTTTCTTAAACAATTTTTAGAAATCTTATGATAACCATTATAAAATGATATAGAATTACTGAAAAAAATGATGTTAAAAAAGACTAAATTTAAAGATCATTGACTTACACTCTCATGTAGATGATGTGTTAGGCCATTCTTGCATTGTTATAAAGAAATACCTGAGACTAAGCAATTTATAAGAAAAGAGGCTTAATTGGCTCATTGTTTTGCAGGCTGTACAAGAAGCATAGTGGTATCTGCTTCTAGGGAGGCCTCATGAAGCTTCCAATTATGGCAGAAGGCAAAGGCAGAGCAAACCTATCACACAGTGAGAATAGAGCAAGAAAGAGAATGAGTGGGGAGGGACCACACACTGCTTAATGACCAGATCTTCTTTAAACTCAGAGAAAGAGCCCACTTATCACCAAAGGGATGGACTAAATAGCTATTCATGAGGAATTTACCCTCATAATCCAAACACAACCTACTGGGCCCCGTCTCCAACACCGGGGATTACATCTCAACATGAGATTTGGAAGAGGCATCCAAATTATATCAGATGATCGAACAC
Source organism: Trachypithecus francoisi (assembly GCF_009764315.1). Classification (NCBI taxonomy): domain Eukaryota; kingdom Metazoa; phylum Chordata; class Mammalia; order Primates; family Cercopithecidae; genus Trachypithecus; species Trachypithecus francoisi. Next base: position 68,771,194 of record NW_022681454.1, read on the forward strand.
TTTCTACTTGTTAGTGATCACACTTCCTTATCTAGACTATGGCCAAGTCCTGGCCTTATAATCAGTCCTTTCTCATTAAAGTGATAGTATGCGTTGAATTCTGAAAATAACTACCATATTGGATTAGTCCATTTTCACACTGCTGTAAAGAACTACCTGAGACTGATAGTTTATGAAGAAAAGAGGTTTAACTGAATTGCAGTTTTGCAGGCTTAACGGGAATCATGACTGGGAAGCCTAAGGAAACTTACTATCGTGGTAGAAGGCAAAGGGGAAGCAAGCACGTCTTACCATGGCAAAGCAGAAGAGAGACAGCGAAGGAGGGATTGCCACACATTTTCTAACAACCAGATCTCATGAGAATTCACTCACAATCACTAGAACAGCAAGAATTTAGTTCATTTATGTGATTCAACCATCTCCCACCAGGCTCCTCTCCCAACGGGTGGGAATTCCAATTTGAGATGAGATTTGGGTGGGGACACAGAGCCAATCCATATCACATATGATTTTTTTTTTCTTTTTTTTTTGAGACGGAGTCTCGTTCTGTCGCCCAGGCTGGAGTGCAGTGGCACAATCTTGGCTTAGTGCAACTTCCACCTCCCGGGTTCAAGTGATTCTCTTGCCTCAACCTCCCAAGTAGCTGGGGTTACGGGCATGTGCCACCGTGACCAGCTAATTTTTGTATTTTTAGTGGAGATGGGGTTTCACCATTGTGGCCAGGCTAGTCTCCGCCTGCCTGGCCTCCCAAAGTTCTGGGATTTCAGGCGTGAGCCACCGCACCCAGCCGACATATGATATTTCATAAAGCAAAACAGGCATCTGAAGCTTACAAAATTAAAAAAAAAAAACAAAAAACAAATCTTCCCTAATTTTAATACTCTAGGTTTTACATATAAATCTATTATCTGCCAATATAAACTGATGAATAGAGAAACAGGTAGATAGATAGATATGGAAACAAACAGATATATGGAAAATGATATGCTCTTCATTCAAGGGAAGTCTTGATAGTATTAATTATTAAAAAAATAAGGTAATGTGTTATAAATACTGATGCAAAACAATATGGTTTATAATTAGAATAATTTTATTTCATTCAAGTTTAATTAAATTTAAGCATCTCGATAAATATAATTTTCAAGATATGAAAAAGACCTTTTTTTTCGAAACTTTAGGGAACTTTGGAATATAAACTTAAAAATACATAAGGGATTTCTTATCTTTGTAACTGATCTTCTAAGTAATGCTTGCCATTGTCCTTAAACCAAAATTGTTTCAAAATAAATTTATTTGACTTTTAACATTTTTTATGCTCTGAAAAGTAAATATTAGTCACTCGGATAAGCATTTTGCCACATTGCATAGGACAGAAAAGAACACGGGAATTGTGGTAATTTTCCAGTGTAATAATTGAACCCAAATAGTGTATTTTGCAAAAAGAGAATGTGAAGTACATTAGAAATATCTAGCTTCATAGCAAATATAAAAACTTTACCCTCCAAACTATCACATCATTGATCCACTTTCTCAAGGAACAATTCATTTGTTGTTGGCTTCCTGTGTATCGCCAAGAAACATTAGAATATCAGTGGGCAGACGCCACCTAGTGGTTGTCTGTGTAGAGAAAATGAGAACAGCGATTTATAGCTCATTTAGCAACTTAGGTTGCTAAGGACATTGATACTTGGATTTTAAATGCTTAGCTAGGTGGCTTGTGTGGTTTCTTAATTCTGCTTTTGTCAGCAAGATCCCAAAGAGATTTTTGCTAACACTCAAAAACAAAACAAAATAGCAACAAATACAGCAAACAATGAAACCAAAATGAAAGTTGAAAACATACAACAGCAAAACTTATAGTTAAAGATACAACATGCATTTTCCCAATAGCAAATAGCATTGTATTTTCTATTTCATTTACTGTTACATTCAAACATGTAAAGAGAAACCACCTGCAACTATTTTTTCTTCAGTTTAAACAATTATTTACTATAATTAAGTTAAGCCAACAAAGGAATAAAAGAAACACGGAAATAAGTCTCCCCAAATTAATTGCTTTGTCTATTCTATATTTACAAAGTAGTCTAATTCCAGGGAGGTTCTTTAAGTGTTATGTTATCCAAGGTTTAATTAAACTATTTTAATCATTTTTTTCTGCTATATCTAAAAAATTCCTGAATTATAGTCAAACAATTATCATTTTGGGTAAGAAATATGCTTATCTGCTTAAATCAAATGAAATTGGTGTTTTTGTCTGGTTTTCTTATTTTATTTGGTTAAAAATTGAATCAAACTAATTCTAATTTTTAAATCTCATATGAGTGTCTGACTTATATTTACATTTTACTCAGATACTTATAGTGAATTTAGAACTATTGAATTATCTGCAATCAAAATTGCTTAATAAGCAAAATATCTCATTATCTACAGCAGTGTGATATGGTTTGGCACTATGCCCACACCCAAATCTCATGATGAATTGTGATCTTCAGTGCTGGAGGTGGGACCACCTGGTGGGAGGTGGTTGGATCATGGGGATGGTCTCTAGTGGCTTAACACCATCCCCCTAGTGTTGTCTTGTGAGTGAGTTCTCACAAGATCTGGTTGTTTAAAAGTCTGTAGCACTTTCCCCTTCACTCTTTTTCTTTCTTGTGCTGCCATAGTTAGACGTGCTTGTGTCCCCTCACCTTCTGCCATGATTGTATTTTTCCTGAGGCCTCCCAGTCATGCATCCTGTACAGCTTATGGAACTGTGAGTCAATTAAATCTCTTTTCTTCGTAAATTACCCAGTCTCAGGAGTTCTTTATAGCAGTGTGAGAACAGACTAATAAAGAAATTGGTAGAGAAGAAGGGCATTGCTTTAAAGAAATCTGAAAATGAGGAAGTGACTTTGGAACTGGAAAATGGGCATAGGTTGGAACAGTTTGAACTCCATAGAAAACAGGAAGATGAGGGAAAGTTTGCAACTTCTTAGAGAAATAGTGGTATAGACAATGAAATCCAGGCTTAGGTCATCTCAAATGGAGATGAGAAACTTATTGGGAACTGAAGTAAAAGTCATCTTGCTATGCTTTAGAAAAGGGACTGGTAGCATTTTGCCCCTGCTCTGGAGATCTGTGGAACTTTGTCTTTGAGAGAGATGATTTAGGGTATTTGATGGAAAAAATTTCTAATCAGGAAAGCATTCAAGAGGTGGCCTGGCTGCTTCTAAAATCCTATGCTCATTTGCATAAAAAAGAGATTATCTGAAACTGAAACTTATATCTAAAAGGAAAACAGAGCATAAAAGTTTGGAAAATTTGCAGCTGCACCATGTGGTAGAAAAGTAAAACCCATTTTCTGAAGAGGAATTCAAGCCAATTGCTGAAATTTGCCTTAGTAAAGAGGAGCTGTATGTTAGTAGCCAAGACAATAGGTTATATGCCTCCAGGGCATTTCAGAGACCTTAGTGGTATCCCCTCCCATCAAAGGCCTTGAGGCCTAGGAGGAAACAGTGGCCTAGTGGGCCAGGCTCAGGGCCATGCTGCTCTCTGAAACCTGGAAACATGGTTCCCTGTGTCCCAGCCACTTTCAACTCCAGCTGTGGCTAAAAGGAGCCAAGGTATAGCTCAAGCCATTGCTTCAGAGGATGCAAGCCTCGAGCCTTGTTAGCTTTCACGTGGTGTTGGGCTTGCAAAGGCAGCAGTTGAGGTTTGGGAGTCTCTGCCTGGATTTCAGAGGATGTATGAAAACACCTCTGTGCCCAAGCAGAAATCTTCTGCAGGGCTGGAGTCCCCATGGGGAACTTCTTCTAGGACGTTGCAGAAAGGAATGGTAGGGTTGGAGCCCTCACACAGAGTCCCCACTGGGGCACTGGGGCACTGCCTAGTGGAACTGTGAAAAGAGGACCGCCATCCTCCAGATCCCAGAATAGTAGATCCACTGACAGCTTGCACTCTGTACCTGGGAAAGCTGAAGGCACTCAACACTAGCCCATGAAAGCAGCCACATGGGCTGTACACTGCAGAGTCACAGGCGCAGAGCAGCTGAAAGGCCTTGAGAGCCCACTCCTTGCATCAGCAAGCCTGAATGTGAAACATGAGGTCAAAAGTGATTATTTTGAATCTTTAATATTGGATGATTGACCTGCTGGTTTCTGGACTTGCATGGGCCCTGTATCCCTTTTGTGTTAGCCAGTTTTTCCCTTTTTGATTGGAAGCATTTATCTAATTCCTGTGCCCCACTGTATCTCTTTTTTGTTTTACAGGCTCATTCATGAGGCTTATTGGTGGAGGAGACTTGTCTGTCTCGGATGAGACTTTAGACTGGGAGTTTTGAGTTAATGCCAAAATTAGTTAAGACTTTGGAAACTATTAAGAAAGCAATATTGTGTTTTGAAATGTGATAAAAACATGAAATTTGGGAGGGACCAGGGGTCAAATAATGTGGTTTGTCTGTGTCTCCCCAACCAAATCTCATGTTGAATTGTGATCTTGAATATTGGAGGTGGAGCCTGGTATTGGATCATGTGGGTAGTTTCTAGTGGTTTATCAACATCCCCTAGTGCTGTCTTGGTAGTTAGTTCTCACAAGATCTTGTTGTTTAAAAGTGTGTCGCACCTTCCCCTTTGCTCTCTTTCTGTATCCTGCTCCATCATGCTAAGTAGGTAAGCCATGCTTGCTGCCCTTTTGCCTTCCACTGTGATGGTAAGCTTTCTAAGGTCTCCCTCCTCAGCCATGCCTCCTGTACAACCCGTGGAACTATGGGTAAATAAAACTATATATATATGGTTTATTAAACCATATATATATACACACATACATACATATATATGTGTGTGTGTATATATATATTTCCAAGTCTCAGTTATTTATATCAATGTGAGAACAGACTAATACATGGTAATTGAAGAACGTTATTGAAATATTATTTATTGAAAAAAATTGATGGTAGGAATGGAGAAGCATGAATGGAAATATATTTTTTGTTTGCATATGTCAGAAGACAGTTTGTTTCAATCAATAAGATGTCATGAAAAATATGTGAGGACTCCCCTTTATTTGTTGGCTTTCATTGTATGGTGACACATTTCTAAGTAAATTCTTCAATAAAAAATAGATCTATAAGATATTTTAATTTTCACTAAACTAATCCACACTAGTGAATAAAAATCAAAATATTCTTTTTTTTTTTTTTTTTTTTTTTTTTTTTTGAGGCGGAGTCTTGCTCTGTCGCCCAGGCTGGAGTGCAGTGGCCAGATCTCAGCTCACTGCAAGCTCCGCCTCCCGGGTTCCCGCCATTCTCCTGCCTCAGCCTCCCAAGTAACTGGGACTACAGGCGCCCGCCACTCACCCGGCTAGTTTTTTGTATTTTTAGTAGAGACGGGGTTTCACTGTGTTCGCCAGGATGGTCTTGATCTCCTGACCTTGTGATCCGCCCGTCTCGGCCTCCCAAAGTGCTGGGATTACAGGCTTGAGCCACCGCGCCCGGCCAAAATATTCTTATAAAATAAGCATAAATGGATAAGGATACTGATATTATAAAGGATTCGTGGAAACATAATAACCAAATTGTTTTACTAAGTTTTCAAAATATATTTTACTAATTATACTATAGTTTTTAAAATAATAAGCTCACTAGATCTGAAAAGTTTTCTCTATTTTGTAAAATTAAGAAAATGACTTTCTGATATATGAACTTAAAAACTGTTGTTAATCAATAGTTATATGTATTATACCTTGAAAAATTAAGCAACAATTTTTCCAGAGATCAACATTTATAAAACATTTAAAAACTTAATATCTGAGTAAGTAAGGCAAACTAGAAAATAAATTAGCCATGCTTTAAGTGATATCATAAATTTCTACCACATAGCATTTATAGATACATACATATAGAATATGTATATTGAGTTTATATATATGTATAATTAATAAATGTAATCTTATAAATCAGTTTTAGTGAATTCACCACAGAAATATTCATCATTTTACTTTATAGAGTAAAAATAAATGTTTTGGTACATAAAATCACCACCATTTTCTAAATATATGGCATCTTATTACGTCAAAAATTTCTTTTGTGTGCCTTTGTTGTCAATTGTCTTCCCTATTCTCTCTTCAAAAATTGTGAAGCTATAAAATAGCATTGTTTTTAAAACATTTTTTGATATATAGATATAGATAGATCTTTCTATATACATATATTTGTATATATGTATATGTGTGTATGTGTGTGAATATATATATAATCTCAACAAAGTGGGACTAGAGAGATACATAGTCTCACTTTGTTGCCTGAGCTGGAGTAGAGTGGTTTGATCATAGGTCCTTGCAGCCTCAACCTCGTGGGGCTCAGGTGATCCTCCCAACTCTGCTTCCTGAGTAGCTGGGACATCAGGTGCATGCTTTCATGCCCAGCTAATTTTTGGTAATATTTTATGTATGTAGGTTTTGCCATGTTGCCTAGGCTGGTCTTGAACTCCTGGACTCAAGGAATCTGCCTTCCTTGACCTCTCAAAGAGCTGGAATTACAGATGTGAACCACTCTGCCTGGTAGAATATTTAAAATAACAATATAATGTATCCTGGGCAGATAGATATGTATAAGTGAAGTACATATAAATCATGGCACAAGGCATGGGAAGAAAATATAGTACATTAAATTGTTAAAATGTCTTTTCATTGTTAACCAACTGCTAAAAGTACTATTTTGAGTTGAACTTTAGTAAGCAATGCATCATATTGAAATCTTCTCTCTGAACTCATCAAGACCAACAGGAGAAAATTTCTATATTTCAGGAATAAATTTATTTTTATATTCAAAAATCAATAAAAGAAAAAATATATTATTATTTTAATTAATGGAGAAAAATCATGAAAAGGTTAACTCTCACATATAAAAAAAACATCTTTTATGTGATAAAAAGGACTTAAACTGCAGCAAATGATATAGTAAAAATAAAGCATAATAATAAAATAAAATATTAGTATACATCTTTAAATTTTTGTGTTCACAAGATTGGAAACAAGACAGGTATATCTGATCTAACCAATTCCATTAAACATTGTGAAAAAGGCTCAAGTGGGTGAAATATGCCAGATAATATAAAAGTAACAGGCACTATTATCAGAAAAGAAGTAAGCATTTTCTGTCATCGTTTGCAGATAACGTATGTAGATAATTTTAGAGTGAAAAAAAAAAACTACTAAACTTAATATGTGATTTAGAAAAGGTTGTGGGATACAAGGTTAATGTACAAAATAGTTTGTATTTCTAAATATTAGGAACACTTAAAATTTAATTAATCCATATTTGATGAAGTATACAGTAAAAGCAGGTTAAACAGTTAAGAACATTACAAAATTATCAGCACAAAAACAATCATTAAAAGAACTATAGAAAACTTCCTAAATACTTTAAGATATTAATATCTAAAAGAAGAGCAAAGAAAATAGACAATGTACTAAATATAAGCATAGCAATATATAATTCACCATAAGTAAAACATAAAATTGTATTGACACAATTTTGACACTGTATGTCCATCATGTCAGTAATTGTTCATAAGTTTTAACCACCTGTTTACAAAGCAACTGCATTATATATTGGTGTATAAAGCAAAATTCAATTTAATGTTGTATATAAGAAACACATCTAAAGCCAGATGACTTCAAGACTCTAAAAAGTGAAGAACAAATGTAATGAGCAAAATTATTAGAAAAGGATATATGTAAACCATAAATTATTTGATATTTTAGAGAAAAACACTTTATGACTAAAACACAATTGAAAATAAAAATGAAAATGCTATTATCTGTGTAACCAAAGAACATAGCTAATGTTTTGACAGGAGATAAGAAAAGGGGAGAGAAACAAGTAGAAGACATTTATAGCTTAAATACTATTATTAGTGAGCACAAACAACTAAAATATATATTTCCAACACAAAAAGCTAAAGTCTATATCAAATAAATTATCAGATAAAAACAATTATGGGAAATAGAAAAAATAGGGGAATATATAGATAAATTGAATGTCTAGGCCTTTGAAAAATTTAACACCTTATTTTGAATAATTTATCACTTTATTTTTAAAAATTATGTAATTATACAAGTATGTAAAATATCTGACACAGCAACATCTTATTTTGTTTACTATTGTTCAATATATGTGTAGCATTTCAGTCGTGCCTATGGTTTAGGATTTTTTTTTTATGTTAACAGTATTCCTTGTCATTAGATTTGGCTTGACTTTAGTTTTAATTACTAAAAGCCACTTTATCTGAAAAAATCAACAGACTTTAGCTGTTAGAAACATTAAATGAAAAGGCATTATGAGAGAGGATCTCAAGTGACACTGAATGCTTTAATTTGCTTCTTTTTATTGGCTTGGAATGTTCTTGCTAAATTCCCTTAAATATTGCCAGAAAAAGAACCAATGTTATTAGTTTGGTTTTTGACTGAGTTAATTGATAATTGTGTGTCACTGAGCATAAAGAATAAGAACATCAGAATAGAAAGAAAAACTCTAGTCAACCAAAATTCTTTCTTTGTTCATTTTGTGCCCACGATTAATAAAATGTAAACTTACTGATTCAAGCATAATACTGGCACAAAAATATTTTCTTTCTATTGGAATAATGAGTACAACTAGAAGCTTAATTGCAAACTGAGTAATTAACACAGTAAATGAATCATTAACACATTATGGACACATGTTTGTTTTATCTTGCTGGGCACCATCAATTTGAATAAAATGTTCTATAATTTACTTGGTATATATCTCTCATTTCCTACAGTTTGGTTTTGGCTTAAATCATTTGATTTAATGTTAGTCATAGATCTTATATTTATGGTATCATCATTATATTTCAATTTAATTAGAATTCACCAAATTGCATTTGAGGTTTCTGATTTAAAGACTTTAAATATATTCAACCATTCATTTGTAGAAGAAAAAAAATAAACATTTTCTTAATTTTAATATCTTTTACATTTTATGTCATCTACATACTAAAAAAAACCAAGACTTATTATTTCCTAATTTTGTTTACCCCATCCATGTATGTATTAGACAGTTCTGACTTTAGCCAGTTGTAAACAGAGCATGTGGACAATGTACTTTTTTTTTCAGTACACACTGTTGGTATATAAAACATTTATGAGAAAAATAAGTTAAATCTTGCATTTCAAAGTAGAAAAGAAAGTATTTTACATAAGCTGATTGATGTTACCAAAGTATATATCCAGTGAAATGAGTGGGAACATGCATGTATTCACAGATTGAGATGATGTTCCATTGATGCAACAAAGCTGAAACAAAAGATACAAAAGGCTTCGAGTAGTCAGAAATTCCTTGATCTTCTCCCCTTATCATGAGTTTCATTCAGAAAGAGCACAGCACATAACATAATAGAACTGTATGTTTCTGAATATTTATAGTAAGTGACAGCTGTTGCTATTATACGTTAAGATAAAATTATGTTTGCTTCATCTACACAAAGATTTTTAAGTATTTTATTAAAATCTATTTTTGAGTGCAACTTTCAGAAAAGGAAAAGAATGCAAAAATATTGAAGGGGTGGTGGGCTTGATGGTAGTACAATGCATTCTAGAAACAGAATTGACAAAAATCAAGCAGAGGTAAAAGAGTACAGAGACATGAAGAACTCTGTTAATAATACACAATAAGGATCATGTAATTCTATATTTTTTCAACCTTCAACTCTCTGGACGTAGTAAAATGAGATTTACTCTAGTAGAACTGAATCAGATGTCAGCCTTCTGGATCCATAATGGTTCTCTACCTTCACTGTACATTAGAATAATCTGTGGTATTTTTAAAATATATGGTAATAGAACACCAATATTAAATAGATATTTCATAATGTAACCTCTGTAAGTAATTCTGATGTAAAATCAGCTTTAAGATTGAAGCTTTTATGCATATTATGAAATAATTTAGTTTTGTATACATAAAACAGTTATGCTGATTTGTATGGGAGACGGAGATTTGAGCAGGATCTGATTGGACTACTTGTTAATAACTTACACAATGAACAAGTCTTGGAGCCCATTCTACACAAAGGTATTTATAAACAAATGAGTAAATCACTGATATATTAATAAAATAAAGAAAGAAAACAATTTGTAATATAAGATATATAAATGTCTCCAAATATGTAGCAAATGTCCATTATGTCTATTCATTGAAAGAATACTAACTAAAATAGAGAAATACTACTTCAACTATAAAATTGTCAATATTTTAAACAATAATACCTGTGCTGGCAATGTGTAATGAGAGAGGCATTTTGTTGGTGGAGATGTAAATCAGTACAATCCCATCTAGAAAACAAATGAATAACAATGGCAAAACACTTAAATACACTCCAGAGTTGAATAGACATATTTATTATAAATTGGTAGACATGGTAAAACTTTCAACAGTGATTAGGGTCTCATTTTGAGAATATTTATGACAAAATGCTATGAGACATAAACATAGAACAGTAATTTTCATTTCTAATTTTACTCTAGGGGAAGGATATTTGAAGTGGTTTAACTCAATAATTAACTAGTAAATAAAGTATAACTGGAGTACTTCAGAATATTCACAATATCATTTAAAGAGATGCACCAACAACTTTCCCATAGATAGGAAATCCTCTGAGACATATGCTAATGTCTGAGAGACCAAATTGTTTTGCTCAAGATACCAAATTTGACTTCCATATGAAATATTCTTTAACAAGAAAGAATCAATAGTGTAAAGGGAAGGATGTGGGTTACAACGACTTTGTTCTTTCTATGTCTTTAAAACTTAAGTAGTGACTCCAACAAACTCCTGGAGATTCTTGAACAATAGTTAAACTAAGGAGAGATTCTCTGAGCCAGATGGACTGAGTTAATATTCTAGCCTTGTTGTTTCCAAGTAATATGACCTTGGGCAAATTATTTAACTTTGCAGAAGGTTATTATAAAAATGGCTTGAGTTAATATATGTTTTTGGAAATTTAGTAGACTTGTTATAAACATTATAATTATTGTAATATTATATAGTCAGGCACAGGTCTAAAATAGCACCATTGTATTTGAATCAACTTGTGATGATCAAAAACAATGGTATTTGCCTCCACAAAAGTAAAAAGAAAACCATCAAATATTCAAGCAGGTTAAGAGACTTGAAAAGTGCTCAATGATCTAACAATGACCTATGACCTCATATTTGTCAGTCTCAGTTTATTGCTTTTTGATTGTGTATCAGCCCTAACTTAGGAGCCTTTTCACTCAAGTCAATGTATTTTCTTGTAAAACTGCACACCTATTATGTAGTCAACAATTTGGCTTATTAGGTAAGAACTCATTAACATTATTAGTAAAATAATTCTGTTTATGAATGAAGTTTTGAATCTGATTTTGGTTTAATGAAACATTATTTGAGCATAATCAGAACACATTGCAATTCAAAAATATGTCTACAGCATTTGGTTTTGATTGGAATATAAATGACTTGTGTTTTCAGCAAAGTAGCACGTTAATGAGCTCTCAGCTGACAAAAGCCTATTTAAATATTACATTAGCTGAAGTTAAGTTTAGTAATATAAGTAAAGTCTGAAGTTTGTAAATAAAAGAAGTGCTCTATTTTTATTTACTAATAAAAGATTTTCATAGAAAAACATGTAACAATGAAAAAATGCAAATAATAGCTCTTTCCACATTTAACAATGTGTTTGAGCATCAACAGTATACTCTAATAATGTAATTATTCGGGTTCTCAGCTAAATACATAGCCTTTTCTGAGTTTGAATGAGCTACATGTTTAGTTAAGATCTTTAAATACTTTTATGAAAATGTTGATTCTAATAATACATCTCTTTCATTGCTTCTTAATATACAAATATAGTATCAACTAATAACAATATGTTCCCAGATTCAGTTTTTATTGGAAGCTTTTGAAATAAAAGATATTCTCTTGCAAATTCTATAGTATGCACTAATCAAAATACTCTTCAGTTTCTCATTATTGTTAATGAACCACAAAAAAATAAAATACATCTACTAAATCTTTAGCGAATCAGTAAGTTGGTAAATGAAGATATTAAAATAATTTAATCCAAAATGATAAGAGAGATATTAGCATTTACTACACCATCTTAGTTGCTGAAGGTTTCTGTATAATAGCTCAATGCAAGTGTGATGGAGAGCATTTATTTGGCTAAGTCTGAACTTCGAAATATCCAGTCATTGGTGATATAGTATATGAATTCCAATCTTATGGTAGCAATAATAGAATACTGAATCTCCATGAGCAAAATGAGAGTGATATAAAGTAATTATTAAATATCAGCACCCACCTGCAAGCTGCTCTTCTAGGTATTGCTGATACAGTAGTGAAGTAAAAGCAGCCTAGCCCTTTCCTAATTCGACTTACGTTATAGGGGGAAAAACAGGAATGAGACTAACAAATAAATATTTTTATTTTTACTTTAAGAATAAATGTTTAACAGGGATAATAAAGTTAATATAAGAATGTCATGAGGAACTAAAGTTGCTTTTTTACACAAAGTGATCTAGGATATATTCTTAAGGAAGGTGATGTTTGAGCAGGGAACTAAAAGAGGCAGGAAAACATGTTATGCTGATATATCAAGTAAGACAGTTCTGGTCAGAAGAAATGCCCAGCACCTATTCCTGACATGGAGCCTCCTAAGAATCTCCCAAGAGCAGCAACAGATAAGTGAGAATGGGTAAGATGTTTTTCTCTGAAAACTGGTATAGTACGCAGGCATGGCATGGGATTTCTTTTCCACAGAAGGAGAGAGAAGGATCAGGATCACTTGGCTTCATCTGAATATTTATTGTGCCTGAAACTTGTTGCATTTTCATAGAAACCTTTCTATTGCCATGAAAATTATTTGCATCCTTTTGAACTGCAAAATCAGTTCAAACAGTGAGCAGCTCTAAGAAATATTAAGAAAAATATGGATTTTCCAGAATATAGACTACATCATTAGTGAATTCTATTTTGAAAGTGTAGTCTTTTGAAACAAAGATAATTATGTGTCACATGTGACTCACTGCTAACTGAATTCAGGCAAATGGTATTTGGGATCTAATTAGGTGAATTGTCTTTATTGTTCTGATAATCTTCTTTGCTAAAAAACTAGCTAATGTTGGAGCTGTATGATTTGAAATGTAAGATGTCTGTAAATGTTTAATTTGTAGTCAGATAATTACTCTTTTAGCCAAATGATTGGTGTCATCGAAATACAGTCTAATTTGTTATGATACTTGATGATTTGATTTTTCATTTTTCACAACATTTGTCTTCTATGTAGTTTAGTGATCAGAACATTGGGCTAAGAGCTATATGACATGGTTTCAAGATCAAGTCTGTTACTAAGTTGCTATAGCGACATTATAAATCTTTAAACTACAATTTCCTGTTTTTTTTTTTTTTTTTTTTTAAGAATACAAGTTATCTACATTCTGGCAGAGTTATTTTGAAAGACAGAAGGAATAATGTATGAAAGTACTCTTTGAAATTGTAAAGCACTGTTCAAAGCTATCATTATACCAACAAAAAGATGATTTAATATGGGTGTTTTCTTGTAATGATAGGAAACCACTGTGTTAAGAAAATATACCAATATGGCATTCCACTAGTGTAGAATTACTAAATTATAATTTTTCAGAGAAATAAAAAGATATCTTTTCTAGAAATGTCATTTTTCAATTTGAATTCTATATGCTACTAGTTTTTATGGGCAGCTTATCTGCATTATTATGCTTGTCATCTTATGGCTTTGTATAAAAAAGGTATGTAGCAGTATACTTGTAAATATAAAGTTAATATATTAATGTTTAAAAAGCACTCTGTGCTTAAAAAGAAAAGACTGGGCCAGGCACAGTGGCTCACATCATTAATCCCAGCAGTTTGGGAGGCTGAGGTGGATGAATCACTGGAGGTTAGGAGTCTGAAACCAGCCTGGCCAACATGGCGAAACCCTGTCTCACTAAAAATACAAAAGTCGCTGGTTGTGGTGGCATGTGCCTATAATCCCAGCTACTCGGGAGGTTGAGGCAGGAGAATTGCTTGAATCCAGGAGACGGAGGTTGCAGTGAGCCCAGATCGTGCCACTGAACTCCAGCCTGAGTGACAGAGAAAGATTCTGCTTCAAAAAAAAAAAAAAAAAAAGACAAGACTGAAAAGTCAGGTCTTTACTAGTTTTAACAGGTCAGACAAATTCAGGAATTAATAAATGCCAATTATTATAGTAGCTCTTATCTGGTAATAATAAATCAGTCACTAAAATCTAATTAAACTGACTTAAAATAATGTGTATATATGTATCTATCTAGTAAAATTTTTTTTTTTTTTTTTTTTTTTTTTTTTTTTTTTTTGAGACGGAGTCTCACTCTGTCGCCCGGGCTGGAGTGCAGTGGCTGGATCTCAGCTCACTGCAAGCTCCGCCTCCCGGGTTCACGCCATTCTCCTGCCTCAGCCTCCCGAGTAGCTGGGACTACAGGCGCCCGCCACCTCGCCCGGCTAGTTTTTTGTATTTTTTAGTAGAGACGGGGTTTCACAGTGTTAGCCAGGATGGTCTCGATCTCCTGACCTCGCGATCCGCCCGTCTCGGCCTCCCAAAGTGCTGGGATTACAGGCTTGAGCCACCACGCCCGGCCAGTATCTAGTAAAATTATTGTTGATTTTTCACCCTCTGGTTTAATCTTTTTTTTTTTTTTTTTTTGAGACAGGTTCTCATTCTGTTATGTTGTGGGAAGTCAGGGAGCCCAAATGGAGGGACAGACTGGAGCTGTAGCAGAGAACATAAATTGTGAAGATTTCATTTTAATATGGACATATATCAGTTCCCAAAATTAATACTTTTATAATTTCTTATGCATGTCTTACTTTCATTTCTTAATCCTGTTATCTTCTTTTTTTTTTTTTTTTTTTTTTTTTTGAGACGGAGTCTTGCTCTGCCACCCAGGCTGGAGTGCAGTGGCCGGATCTCAGCTCACTGCAAGCTCTACCTCCCGGGTTTACGCCATTCTCCTGCCTCAGCCTCCCGAGTAGCTGGGACTACAGGTGCCCGCCTCATCGCCCAGCTAGTTTTTTGTATTTTTAAGTAGAGACAGGGTTTCACCGTATTAGCCAGGATGGTCTCGATCTCCTGACCTCGTCATCCGCCTGTCTCGGCCTCCCAAAGTGCTGGGATTACAGGCTTGAGCCACCGTGCCCGGCCCCAATCCTGTTATCTTCATAAGCTGAGGATGTACATCATTTCAGGATCACCGTGATAATTGTATCTAACTCTACAAATTGATTGAAAACACGTGTGTTTGAACAACATGAAATCAGTGCACCAGGAAAAAGAACAGAATAACAGTGATTTTCAGGGAAAAAGGGAAGACAACTATAAGGTCTGACTGTCTGTGGGGTCGGGCAGAATAGAACCATATTTTTCTTCTTGCAGAGAACCTATAAATGGACGTGCAAGTAGGGAAGATATCACTGAATTATTTTCCTAACAAGGATTATTAATAATTAAGACCCTGGGAGAGGAATGCATTCCTGACGGGAGGTCTATAAATGGCCACTCTGGAAGTGTCTGTCTTATGCATTTGAGATAAGGACTGAAATACACCCTGGTCTCCTGCAGTACCCTCAGCCTTATTAGGGTGGTGAAGAAACCCCACTCTGCTAAATTTGAGGTCCGACCAGTTCTCTGCTCTCGAACCCTATTTTCTGTTAAGATGTTTATCAAGACAGTACGTGCACAGCTGAACTCATCAGTAATTCTAATTTTGCCCTTTGTCTTGTTATCTTTGCTTTTGTCCTTGCTCTCTTTCCTCAGAAGCATGTGATCTTTGTTCTCGCTTTTGCCCTTTGAAGCATGTGATCTTTGTGACCTACTCCCTGTCCATACACCTCCTCCCCTTTTGAAATCCTTAATAAAAGCTTACTGGTTTTGTAGCTTAAGTGGGCATCACAGTCCTACCTATATGTGATGTCACCCCCCGAGGCCCAGCTGTAAAATTCCTCCTTTGTACTCTTTCTCTTTATTTCTCAGCCCACTGATACTTATGGAAAATAGAAAGAACTTACATTGAAATATTGGGGGCTGGTTCCCCTGATATTGTTGCCCAGTTTGGAGGGCAGTGGCACAATCACTGCTTGCTACAGCCTCAACCTCTTGGGCTCAATCAATTCTCCTGCCTCAGCCTCCCAGGTAACTGAGACTATAGATTCACACCAGCATGCCCAGCAATTTTTTTTTTTTTTTTTTTTTTTTGAGACAGGACATCATGTACTCTAGGCTGGTCTGGAACTTCTGGGCTCAAAAGATTTGCCCACCTTGGCCTCCCAGAATTCGGGAATTGCAGGGATAAGTCATTTTTCCCAGACTGATTTATTATTGAGAACATATTTATTTTCTTGTTGTTTCCATGCTTTGCCATTGATTTACCAATAAAAAACTTGTAGTAAACATATATGATTCATTTTTCCAAGCACGTAATTTTGTGAATAAATGAATCTTCTAAAGAGAACTACTCTGATTGTAGTAACAGAAAGAAGAAATGCTTTAATTTGGGTTTTTCTTTATAAAACATAGAAAATATTTGAGATATAATCTTCACAAAAATATATGTTTTTGGAATTACTGGACAAATCTGTTTTCTGTATTTGAAAGTATGTAGAGACAACTGGTGTAATTTACTCCCACACTGGAAATATAGCCAAGAAAATAATAAAGAGGAAAAGAGAGAAAAATCACATAAACACATAAAAAAATGATAAAGGGAATATCACCACTGAGGCCACAGAAATACAAACTACCATCAGAGAATACTATAAACACATCTATACAAATAAACTAGAAAATCTAGAAGAAATGGATAAATTCTTAGACACGTACAACCTCCCAAAACTAAACCAGAAAGAAGTTGAATCCCTGAATAGACGAATAACAAGTTCTGAAATTGAGAGAGTAATTAATAGCCTATCAAACAAATTAAGCCCAGGACCAGAAAGATTCAAGGCTAAATTCTACCAGAGGTACAAAGAGGATCTGGCACCATTCCTTCTGAAACTACTCCAAATAATTGAAAAGGAGGGACTCCTCCCTAACTCATTTTATAAGGCCAACATCATCCTGGTACCAAAATCTGGCAGACACAAAAAGAAAATAAACCCTTCAGGCCAATATCTCTGATGAACATCGATGTGAAAATCCTCAATAAAATACTGGCTAACTTAATCCAGTAGCACATCAAAAAAGTTTATTCACCATGATCAAGTTGGGTTCATCCCAGCAATGCAAGGCTGGTTCAACATACGAAAATCAATAAACATAATCCATCACATAAATAGAACCAATGACAAAAACCACATGATTATCTCAATAAATGCAGGAAAGAGCTTCGATAAAATTTAACATCCCTTCATGTTAAAAACTCTCAATAAACTAGGTACTGATAGAACGTATCTCAAAGTAATAAAAGCTGTTTATGACAAACTCACAGCCAATATCATACTGAATGGGCAAAAGCTGGAAACATTCCCTTTGAAAACCAGTACAACACAAAGTTGTCCTCTCTCACCACTCCTATTTAACACAGTATTGGAAGTTCTGGCCAGGGTGATTAGGCAAGAGAAAGAAATAAAGGGTATTCAAATAGGAATAGAGGATGTAAAATTGTCTCTATTTGCAGACAACATGATTCCATTTTAGAAAACCCCAGCATCTCAGCCCCCAAACTCCTTCACCTGATAAGAAACTTCAACAAAGTCTCAGGATACAAAATCAATGTGCAAAAATCACAAGCATTCCTATACGCCAACAACAGACAAGCAGAGAGCCAAATCACAAATGAACTCCCATTCACAATTACTACAAAGAGAATAAAATACCTCGAAATACAGCTAACAAGGGATGTGAAGACCTCTTCAAAGATAACTACAACCTTCTGCTCAGGAAATATGAGATGACACAAACAAATGGGAAAGCATTCCATTCTCATGGATAGGAAGAACCAATATCTTGAAAATGGCCATACTGCCCAAAGTAATTTACAGATTCAATGCTATTCCCATTAAACTACCATTGACATTCTTCACAGAATTAGAAAAAAAAAAAAACTACTTTAAGTTTCATATGAAATCAAAAACCTGTCTGAGTCACCAAGACAATCCTAAGCAAAAAAATAAAGCTGGAGGCATTATGCTACCTGACTTTAAACTATACTACAACGGTATCGTAACCAAAAAGCATGGTATTGGTACCAAAACAGACATTTAGAGGAATGGGACAGAACAGAGATCTCAGAAATAATAAGCAATGGGGACAAAACAAGCAATGAGGAAAGGATTCCCTATTTAATAAATGGTGCTGGGAAAACTGGCTAGCCACATGCACAAAACTGAAACTGGACCACTTCCTTACACCTTATACAAAAATTAACTCAAGATGGTTTAAAGACTTAAATGTAAAACAAAAATCCATAAAAACTCCAGAAGAAAACCTAGGCAATACAGTTCAGCACATAGGCATGGACAAAGACTTCATGACAAAAATGTCAAAAGCAATTGCAACAAAAGCAAAAATTCACAAATGGGATCTAATCAAACTGAAAAGCTTCTGCACAGTGAAAGAAATGATCATCAGAATGAATAGACAATGTACAGAATGGGAGAAAATTTTTGAAGTCTACCCATCTGACAAAGGTCTAGTATCCAGAGCCTACAAGGAACTTAAACAAATTTACAACAGAAAAGAAAACAACTCCATCAAAAAGTGCACAAAGACACAGACACTTCTCAAAAGACATTTATGTGGCCAAAAAACATATGAAAAAATGCTCAACATCACTGATCATTAGAGAAATGCATATCAAAACCACAATGAGATACCATCTCATGCCAGTCAGAATGACGATTGTTAAAACGTCAAGAGACGAGGCGCTGGAGAAATAGGAATGCTTTTACACTGTTGGTGGGAATGTAAATTGGTTCAATTATTGTGGAAGACAATGTAGCAATTCCTTAAGGATCTAGAACCAGAAATACCATTTGACCCAGCAATTCCATTACTGTGTATATACCCAAAGGAATATGAATAATTATTCTATAAAGACACATGCACACATATGGGTTTATTGCAGCACTCTTTACAATAGCAAAGACATGGAGCCAATCCAAATGTCCATCAATGATAGACTGGATAAAAAAATATGATATATATATATCACAGAAAACTACGCAGTCATACGAAGGAATGAGATCATGTCCTTTGCAAGGACATGGATGAAGCTGGAAGCTACCATCCTCAGCAAACAGGAACAGAAAGCCAAACACCACGTGTTCTCATTCACAAGTGGGAGTTGAACAATGAGAACACGTGGACACAGGGAGGGGAACAATACACACCGGGGACAGTTGGAGGGGTGGAGGACAAGGGGAGGGAGAGCATTAGGACAAGTAGCTAATGGATGTGGGGTTTAAAACCTAGATGACGGTTGATAGGTGCACCAAAACACCATGGCACATGTACACCTGTGTAACAAACCTACACATTCTGCACTTGTATCCCAGAACTTAAAGTAAAATCAAAAAATTTAAAAAAGAAAATTTAAAAAGGAATACTTCATCTTATCAGAATTGGTTAACAAAAAATTTAAAAGTAAATAAAAACGGAACCAAAGTAAGTCTAGGCAGCTCATTTTGTGCTAAGTAAGGGAAATTTTTGCTTATGATAAATTATTTATTATTTTATTGCAGTAGCCAGATAAAAGTATTCAACTAAAATAAACTTGTTTAAGATTATTAGCCTTTGGCAAGAACAGTTGCTAGAAGAGTTCAAGACATTAGGAGTAAACTCAATATTCACTTAAAAAAAAAACAAGGAAAATTACTCAAGAGGTTTTCCTTTTTCTTCGTATGTTCACAGATGCTACTGGTACTGCAAAGCAGTTGTTTGAAGAGTCAATGTCAAGTTTGAAGTGCCAGCAAAAAAAGATCCTACAACATATTTTGCATGAAACAACTACAGGTGACAAGGTTTTTAAAGATATTGAGGAGGCAGTAATGCAGTACAATTGTAGTGGAATCTGCTGAGATGTTTTATGGCTGATTGTGGAAAAAAAGTATAGAGCAGAAAAAGACATTTAAATAAATTCACAAAGCTTGTAAAAATACAAGGCTTTAAAGCTTATAGTTATCCAATACATTATTTTTAAGCGGACACTTTGTAGGAAATATTTAAACCTATCATGTGTAATTGTGCCAGTAGCGTCAATGGTAAGCTTCATTTCTTCTCATGAACTTAACTATTGCCAATTCATGAATTCATGAATTTTTGCCAAAATAGAAGCTGAATATTCTGGCTTGCTTTACCACAAAGAAGTTCTATAACTTTAAAATAATGAAGTTTTATTGGGATTGTGTTAGTTGAGGGCATAGATTTTTTTTTTTTTTTTTTTTTTTCCTGGAAGAGTACCACCCTCAACTGCTAATGTTAAACATTAAATAGCATTGCAAAATAACTTTTGCTGCAGACGTCATAAAGTTCTTAAGGATGTTTTTTAGTGAAATTGCAAAGCAGAATAGTACTTTTTAACACGTATTGTAAAAATCTGAACAACTGCTTATATTGCTAGGATCAAAGATACTAAAAATTTACTTTATATATGGTTGAAGTTAAAACCATTTTAGACATGCTGCAAAGTTAAAATAAAAATCAATATTCCTATGATTCCAAAAAATTTGAAGCAGATATATTTGGTGAACTCATTACAGTTCTAGCAGTGGTTTTAGGACTCAAGGAAAGTCCAAAGAAAGAGTCCACATTTTAAAATCTGTTTCACTGTGCAATTAAGGAGATTTTATATAATCTTCAATTAGAAGTGATTGTTTTTCAATATTAAGACATGTTAAAAGGACACCATCAAGAGAAAAATCAAATAACATTTGATAAGTATCTTACAACAAATCACAGATTGATAACATTATTTGGAAGTTCCTATATGTATAAAAAGTAAAAAGACTTGAAAAATGAAATATGCAAATCTCACTACACATCAGCCTTGTATGTTAGATGAATACTTGTCATCAATTTTGATGATATGGAATACTCATTTTGAATCCCATTTAAGTGAAATGTTATTATCCCTCTCAAATATGTTACTTTTGTTGGTATACTTGTATTATAAAAATATTCTATTGTTATTATTATTTGATATATGGAATTACAGTTTTGTGGGAGCATGTTATTTCTTGTTATGTAAGCCCATACATCAAATTCTCTATTTTGCCTTTTTGACCTGAAAGGCCTAAAATATTTCCTGTCAGACACTACAGAATATACTAGCAATGATGTAATTTTATTTGAGAATAATATTTAATTCAAAAGCTTAAAAATGTACCATATGTTTACATAAGCTATCATTATTGTAATAAACTTTGCAAACTATACTTTTGCACAATATTTATTAATAATAACTACATACATGGTTTTAGATATATTCTTTTTTTTTTTTTTTTTGAGACGGAGTCTCGCTCTGTCGCCCAGGCTGGAGTGCAGTGGCGCAATCTCGGCTCACTGCAAGCTCCGCCTCCCGGGTTCACGCCATTCTCCTGCCTCAGCCTCCCAAGTAGCTGGGACTACAGGCGCCCGCCACCTCGCCCGGCTAGTTTTTTGTATTTTTAGTAGAGACGGGGTTTCACCATGTTAGCCAGGATGGTCTCGATCTCCTGACCTCGTGATCCGCCCGTCTCGGCCTCCCAAAGTGCTGGGATTACAGGCTTGAGCCACTGCGCCCGGCCGATATATTCTTATATATAAAAGTCCTACATTTGAATCCAGATTTTAGAAATATTATGTCAATATCAATTAATTTGTTAGAAAACATTTACAAAGCTTTAATTTTCCAGACTCTTGTTCATACAGCTATTTCAATATACAGTCTTGCGTAGCTTAAAGGTGGGTATAAGCTCTGAGGAATGAGCCTTTAGGTAATTGCATTATTAGATGATTTTGTCTTCATACAAACATCATAGAGTGGACTTACACAAATCTATATGGTATAGCCTTCTATATACTTATATGGTAAAACCTATTGCTCCTAGATTACAAATCTGTACAGTATGTTGCTGTACTGAATACTGTAGGCAATTGTAACACAATTATAATTATTTGTGCACCTAAACATAGAAAAGGTATAGTAAACATTTTTTTTCTTTTTTTTTTTTTTTTGAGACAGAGTCTCACTGTGTGGCCCAGGCTGGAGTGCAGTGGTGCATCTCTGCTCACTGCAAGCTTCGCCTCCTGGGTTCACACCATTCTCCTGCCTCAGCCTCCCGAGTATCCGGGACTACAGGCACCCGCAACCACACCTGGCTAATTTTTTGTATTTTGTTTTAGTAGAGACAGGGTTTCGCTGTGGTAGTCAGGATGGTATCGACCTCCTGACCTCGTGATCCACCCTCCTCGCCCTTCCAAAGTGCTGGGAGTACAGGCGTGAACCACCGCGCCCAGCCAGTGAACATGTTTTACCAGATAAAAAGTGGTATCCCTGTATAGGACACTTATCATAAATAAAATTTGCAAGGCTGAAAGTTATTCGCGAGGAGTCTGAGTGAGTGGTGAGTGAATGTGAAGGCCTAGGACATTACTGTACACTACTATAAACTTTCTAAACACTGTAGACTTAGGCTACACTAAATGTTTTTAAAAATGTGCTACAAAATTATGACAACTGTGGTGTCACTAGGAACTAGGAACTTTCAGCTCAATTATAATCTTTTGAGATCGATAGAATTTTTAACAAAAAATATATTTTTAAAAATTAAGATAGTAGTCCTGATATTCTGAATTTGGGTACTATCTTTTTTTTTTTTTTTTTTTTTTTTAGGTGGAGTCTCACTCTGTTGCCAAGGCTGGAGTGCAGTGTTGCCATCTCAGCTCGCTGCAACCTCTGCCTCTCAGGTTCAAGCAATTCTTTTGCCTCAGCCTCCTGAGTAGCTGAGACTGCAGGCATATGCCACTACGCTCGGCTAATTTTTGTATTTTTAGTAAAGATGGGGTTTCACCGTGTTGGTCAGGCTGGTCTTGAACTCCTGACCTTGGGTGATACACCCACCTTGGCCTCCCAAAATGCTGAGATTACAGGCGTGAGTCATAGTGCACAGTCGAGTACTGTCATTTCTTTTCACCTGCCTTTTCTATTTCCCTTTCCTTCCTTTGCGTTGCCTTCAATTCTCTTCACCTCTTTTTTCTTTCTTCTTTCTTCCCCTTGCCTGCCATTGTCAGGCCCTTCTCTCCCCACCATTGATCTCTCCACAAAAACTTTCTTAGAGATAAAGTCTTCTTAATTAACACACAATCTTAGATGCATCATTATTATATTATTCCTCTGAGCAATGTTTACTTAATCTTGGAGTTCTTTGAAACATCTCTAAATCTAGTATGTTCACACACACATGCACACTCACAAACACACACACATCAAAACAAAACAAGAAATCTCCATAAATTCTTCCAATTGCCTCTTGATAAACAATAATAATAATGGCTTAAACTATTGAACTTTCATTTTTTATTTATTGTAAATTCTTTCTGCTCTGTTCTTATATTTATAATCTGTATTAATTTAATTCCTTTTCATTTTTATCTGAAAACTGACATTATTCCTTAACAATTCTTCCTTTGAAATTTATCAGATCCTAATCCTTCCCCTTGTGTCGGTCTCACTCTGTTGCCAGGCTGGAGTGCAGTGATGTGATCTTGGCTCACTGCAACCTCCATCTCCCAGATTCAAGTGATTCTCCTGCTTCAGCCTCCCTAGTAGCTGGGAGGGACTACAGGCATGCACCACCACATCCAGCTAATTTTTGTACCTTTAGTAGTGCCAGGGTTTCACCATGTTGGCCAGGATGGTCTCGATCTCTTGACCTCCTGATCTGCCGGCCTCGGCCTCCTAAAGGGATGGTATTACAAGCATGAGCCACCTCGCCTGCCCCGCAACCCCTTGTTTTTTAAGTCCATAATTAGCATCATACATTTAGAATTAGCTTGGCCCTTCTACATCAGCTAATGTAATCTTGGCTTTCACAAAGGAGTCAAAGATGTGATCAAACTTTGACACATATTTGCATACACATAAGATACGCTGCCATTTCCAGTCCATTTTACATAATGTCGCCAAACCAGTTCACCCAATACATATTTTCAATCATTTAATCCACTGAAAAACTGTTCAGTCATTTATTTTTCCTATTGAACGAAATCAAAACTCAGTCTCAAAATCAATTACGTATATCAGCGTTTTCCCAAAGTTGTTCTGTAAAACAGAAGTTTGTCTAGACATCAAAAGTGATGTAGAAAAAATAAGAAATATTGTGTATGGTGTCAATTAAGCATGGGAAACTCTGAGTTAAAGAAATTTAGAAAATTTATTTCCTGAAAGACTGCTTAAAAGTTTTCATTTCATTTTTCTACTCCCCTCAAGGGGTTGTTTTCAGGCTTTAATATGCATATTCTATACTCTTATTCTTATTTAGAACTCTCTATTCTCTTCATATTATATTTACTTTTGTTTTCTCCCTAGGTCTTGTGTTTTCCCAACACACATTTTCACATTCTGAAATGAGCATTTTTTACTTAGAAACTAAAATCTTATATTGAAAGTCTTCAAACAAAAAGCTCACTCCTCACTCTGATCAGTTGATTGTACTTGACAATGACAAATAATCAAATACTATATTGTGCCAACATTCTCTTGCCTTTTGGATTATTCACAGGATCAAGCACATTACCCAAACAAGTATTTTCATCTTTAAAAGAAATGTGTTGGTACATAGTAGGTATATATATTTTGGGGGTTACATGAGATATTTTGATATGGCATGTAATGTATTAGAATTACATTGGGGTAAAATGGTTATTTATTACCTCAAGTATTTATCCTTTATGTTACAATTTAATTGTACTCTTTTAGTTGTTTTAAAATATACAGTTAAATTATTTTCACAATAGTAACCCTGTTGTGCTAGCAATTGCTAAGTCCTATTAATTCTTAATAACTTTTCTTTTGTACCCATTAGCCATCCCCACATCCGTAATTGAAGGACAAAAAATTTAGGTTCTTTCTTGGTTGTATTATTTCTGAGAAAAATTAAAAGCTATTGGAATTTATAATACATTGAAGCAAGTAGAAAAACAGTATAAAGTTTATGGTAAAATAACTGTAATTAAAAGCAAACTCAAATTTTAGTTGTCCGTGTATTTGTAATTAAATTATATTTGGTTGCCTAAAAACCTATTGCCCCTTTATGTAAATTATGTTGGAAGATTATTTCTGCCAATTCTTGAACTCTTCAGTAGTCTTCTGCCTGCTCTATGGGGAAACATTTGCAAACTAAAAATTTTAAAAATTTTAGGCTTCATGGTTGGGCATAGTGGCTCACGTCTGTAATCACAGCACTTTGGGAGGCCGAGGGGGGCAGATCACCTGAGGTCAGAAGTTCGAGACTAGCCTGTCCAACATGGTGCAACCCTATCTCTACTAAATTACCAAAAATTAGCCAGGCATAGTGGCACTCGCCTGTCATCCCAGCTACTCAGGAGGCTGAGACAGGAGAATCGTTTGAAGCTGGAAGGCGGACGCTGCAGTGAGCTGAGATGGTGCCATTGCACTTCAGTCTGGACAATAAGATTGAAACTGTCTCAAAAAAAAAAAAAAAATAGGCTTCATTCACATTGTCAAGTATATATGAATTTATGTTCATACTACATTCAGAAATGTTTTTTCTATACACTTTGTCTTATAGCAACATTGGATTTTGTTTAAAATTTGAGAACAAATGCAGTCGTGACAAGAATTGAAAAATAATATGATATCCATGAGCTATTCTATTGTTTTAAAGTTAAGCAAAAACATTATTTACATCAAGAAAGGCAAAGTGCTGTCATTTATTAGAACTTGTGTCATTACAACTTTTTTTAAATGTATTTTTTTCTCTCCAATTAGTACTTGCACCCAAAATGGGTAACAGTATTTATAAATTATGTGTAATTCGCTATTTTACCTTAAATGATAAATCATGATTCATATATACCTTGTAAAACTTTAAAATATAAGCACAATATAGTACATTCATGTTTGTATATATATTTATGATATATATATATACACAAATGTACATACATAGCATGTATGCAATAAGTAAACAATCAAATGTATAAACAAAACTCACTATAAGCCAACATCGCCTCACTGTTTCATTGGTCTGTTCTATTTAATTTGGATTTAAGCTTTACTTAGACTTTTTTCTTTGAATGACACTGGAAAAAACACCAAGTGTTTGAACAATATTAATGAAAGGAAGAAAGAGAAAAAAACTTTTTTGTTAGCATATTTACCTAATATCATAGTATTAAATCATAACTTGAAATGTTGCCACTGACTGAGCTGCTTTTTAACTAAAGAGTTTTCTATAATATGGAACATGACAAAGTAACAACATACACTAAGATATGTTTCTATATATTTCTTCTTGTATTTTATTCTGAATAAGAAATTTATAGACTTATTTGCAAATTTCCTTTCTTTAAAAATAATAAAACTTAAATTTATGTAGATGACTAAATGTGCGTAATTGTGCTAATTTTTTTTTTTTTTTCTTTTCTTTTCTCTTTTGAGACAGTGTCTCCTTCTGTTGCCCAGACTGGAGTGCAGTGGCGTGATCTCAGCTCACTGCAACCTCCTCCTCCCAAGTTCAAGTGATTCTCCAGCCTCAGTCTCCCAAGAGGCTGGGACTACAGGCACGTGACACCGTGTTTGGCTAATTTTGCTGTTGTTGTTGTATTCTTATTAGAGACGGAGTTTCACCATGTTGGAGAGGCTGGTCTCAAATTCCTGACATCAGATAATACACTCCCCTCAGCCTCCCAAAGTGCTGGGATTACATACGTAAGCTACCATGCCCGGCCAATTGTACTAATCTTAAACAACAAATCACATTGACACAGTAAAGGATATTCACGCTCTGCCTTGTGTTCTGTGTTTAGCTCCCTTGTGTCACTTTACATAAACTGCACATTGAGTGATTACACAATCAGAGAGCTAATTATATCTTTACTAAGAAGCTCATCCTTCATCCTTGAACTCAGACATTATTATTTGTGCACTATTGAACCAAAAGACTGCCTAAAGAAAATAATATGCAATGCACTCCACATTAAAATAGCTAATTTTACAAAATTTTTGGTCAGACACCAGAAAAAAAAAAAGTGACACATACGGATACAGATAACAGTTTACCAGGATATTTTCAGTATTCTAGTAGAAACAAAAGACAAAAACAATATATTATACTGGAATTATGGATATAACTATATAATGAATATATACTAGTCAGGGAATGGCATGAAATGATAAATAATTTAAAAAATACTATCCCGAAGCTTAATTTTATATATTTACAAAATTTTAATTTAGATTATTAAAACATTTGAAGATAAGTTTTTGGCTTAATTATTACTTTTTCATATGCAAAATAAAATATATAAATTAAATATTAACATTTATTTTAAAATATTCCCCACTTAACATAAGCATTGATATTTCTTGCTTTTAGGAATATATAAGTGATTTTTAATTTTGTTAAATAAAATGCCATCTAGGAAGCATATGTTTTCAGAAAATTTTTAGAAAAGGATCTTTGCTAGAAAACTTGGCTGTATTATTGCCCTTTGGATAGAAAGTATCAATAGAAGTAAAGTTGCTTTTTTCCTTGTTAATATTATAACCATTCTTCATTAGATTATCTGCCCTTTGCCAATAGCTGTCACACAATAAACATTTTTTATTTCCTAGCAAAGGCAGTATTTACTAAATGACTTTTGTAAAGGTTGTCTGTAGTTATGTTGGGAATAGATAGCTATTTGTAATCCCAAAGCTCTGCAATAACATTAATTCTAAACTAAAGGTTAAAACCGTAAATTTTTCCAATCTCCCCTGCAGGAAGACCAACTTTGCAATCAACAAAATGAAAACAATAATGCTATTTCACAAGTATTTTATTTAATTATTGAAACATTCTAAGTTATTGTGTGGTTTTTATACGGAAATATGCTGTGGGCTTGTCATATTTCTTTATAACCCAACTATAATGAAGGCATAATCCTTGATATGCCTTTGATACATGTTCCAAAAATATACATTTCAGAATTAATTAAATTATTGCAGCATTTTTACTTGACATATTGTTAATAACAGATTCAAACTGAAGCATCCTTCTGATACAAATTGGATTTGAAAAAAATTACATAATATATAAACACAAAGCAATTTATAGTCATTACTATAGTCTGCACTAATAAGATCGTCTTAGTTTTGACACTGTTAAAAATATTGTAGATGTTTTCAGGTACTGAAAAATACGTACCTAAATTAGAAGGAAACTGACTCCTAATCTCTGTGGCTATCACTGCTTCCTAATCTTTGTCAATTTTGTTGGTATTCAGAGAAGACACAAGCGATGTTTGAACATGTCATATATCAGGTAACTAATATCTAGTCCATGAATATTCTTACAATTTTCTTCCACATTTGGGATTGATATGGGAGTTAAAAAGAAATTACTTAGGCTGATAGTGAGGGTACTGGAGTCCTCGGTATGGTTTTCCTTTTTAATGAAAAGCAGCCCCAGATCATTTTCTAATGAAGAGCAGCCTGTAAAATCAAGCTGTGGACACAGACAAGCAAGCTGGAGACCTACAATGGTTAATGCCAGCAGGAGGGAATTGTCTGAGACTAGATATGTTCAGAATTCAAGCTTCATCTTCCCTTCCCTTTGCCAGCCACATGTACAGTGAAGAGCAAGCAAAATGGTGCCAATCTACTGGAAATTATGTTTGCATTATAAGATTAGGGTAGGGTGGTCAGCCTTCCCTGTGCACTATGTAAACATCACACTGGATCAAACCAATCTGTGGGCCCTACATAAATCAGACATCACCTCCTCAAGCCTGACTATAAAATCCGACAAATTCCGCTGCTAGCCAGTCTTTCCTTTCAGAAGTCCCTCTCTCCCACTAGAGAGAGAGCTGTCTCCTTTCTCTTCCTTTTGCCTATGAATTCTCCACTCCTAAAGTCCTCATGGGTGTCATCCATGTCCTAAATATTCTTGCCACGAGACAACGAATCCTGGGTATTTACCACAAGTGACAAAGCTGCTTCAGGATCATGTGGCATTACAGTTTTCCAAAGTTGAAGTATGGAATTTCATTAAATTTGCAATCTAAAATATGCTGTATAGTTAGAATGCTAAACTATCCTATTTTGCATACATATAATGTCTTCAGGTAACACTTTGAATATGTGAATGTTATTTATTTTTAATACATACCCAAAATTCTTTGACATGTCTCCTATTAAGAAGACAGGTTTCCTTATTAATGACTTCTTTCACCAATAAATAGTGAAAGTGATAGTTTGTGATTTCTGAGACCGGGTCATAAAAGATCATGTAACATCTCTCTTGTTTTTGTTGATCTTTTAGCCACTATGCAAGAAGTTCAGCTACTCTGAAGCATCCATGGTATGAGGAAGCTCAAACCATATGGGTACATGGGAAGCCAGGTGTAGCAGCTCTAGTTGGCAGTTCCAGTTGGGCACAGTCTTTGTGTGAGCATAGCACAATCATCACACTTATGAAAAAAGAAACTGCCCAATGTTTTCAGCTCCTGGCCATTTTAATTATGCTTAGGTGTGAAAGTCTTCCCAATTGTGGCCAAACGCAGAGCAGAATAAGTCATTTTTCATCCAAATTCCTGATCCATAGATATGTGAGCACTTAAAAAAGATTTGACTAGATTTGCCCATATAGATTTGATAACTCGGCCGGGCGCGGTGGCTCAAGCCTGTAATCCCAGCACTTTGGGAGGCCGAGACGGGCGGATCACGAGGTCAGGAGATCGAGACCATCCTGGCTAACACTGTGAAACCCCGTCTCTACTAAAAACTACAAAAAACTAGCCGGGCGAGGTGGCGGGCGCCTGTCGTCCCAGCTACTCGGGAGGCTAAGGCAGGAGAATGGCGTGAACCCGGGAGGCGGAGCTTGCAGTGAGCTGAGATCCGGCCACTGCACTCCAGCCTGGGCGACAGAGCGAGACTCCGTCTCAAAAAAAAAAAAAAAAAAAAAAAAAAAAAAAAAAAAGATTTGATAACTCAAGCATTTTAAGTGCTTTGTATATTACTTGGACTTGTGGTAAATGATATTTATTATGTAATACATAGAAAATAAATATGTACCTTAGATTAAACTTTTGTACACAAATCACATGGAGTATATTTTAGTTCCAGGGCAAAACATACCTATTATTATGTTTACTATAAAAGTGGATGTTCCCATGACAGAGCCTAAGAAAACAGATAACAGAGAAATGGTAGTGAGATTTTGGGAGTGCAAGCATCCTCATCTCATAATGTACTATGTCAAAAAATATTGCGTATACTTGCTGAAAAAGAAAAAGAAATTTAGAATGTCATTCCACATTGAAGAATTATGTAACAATAGGAAAAGAGAGAAAGCAGAGATAAGTAATGTTACAAGTAAGTTAGACCTCTATATGCATAACTTTCTTTAAGTGATAACATAGTCTTCTTTATTCTCCATAAAGACTATTCCCATTAACCACATATATAAAATATTAATAATATATAATATATATATATTTGATATGGAAATATGTATATATAGTTATATATTAAAAATATATAAAATACATGAAATATTCCTATCAACCAGAAGAATAAAACATCTGCTGAGGGATGAGGCAGAAGGTTTATTTTCATTGTCAGTTTTTCTGTATAAAAGGTGAATTTTTAATTGTGTGCATACATTTTCTTGACAAATATTTTAAATTGATAATCAAATAAAATATACTGAATTCATTGATTTTGAGAGGGAAATAGGAGCTCACTTAAGGTATGACACCAAAAATGCAAGTAGGGTGCAAGAATTACAGCAAGGTGATCAGTGGATACGGCAACTAATTACATGAAGAGTGAAGCAGATGAAATACTAAGAAATGAGAGATTGGGCTAAAGAGATACGATTTATCTGAAATCCAGTCAGATACAAGGAAGAACAAGGATATGGTAAGTTCAGTTGAAGAACTAAAAGAGGATACATAGAGTAGATCATTCAATTATAGATGTTTGTAAGGAGATAAGCATTATAAATATTAATATGATAGCCATATGTTTAGTAGTTATTGCTTAATAAACATATGTTTTTTGAAACAGAAAAATATAATCAGTTTACCAATGGGCAGAGAAAGAAAATTACTATTTTCAAGATAGCATGATTATTTTTCATAGAAATGCCATTAGGAGAAATGAAAACTTGCTGGAACTAATGAAAACTTTGCGAATTGACAAACTGCAAAGAGAAATATACACTAATGCATACTTTTGTGATTTACCAGTAAAATATTAATAATTGTACAATAACATCAAAAAAGAACATTTAATCTACATGCCAAATTATTGATTGTAACTATCTCTGTATTAGTAGTAATTAGTAACATTATTTTTTCTCCATCTTCTTGTATGTTTTATACACTAAGCAGAAAATTATTTTTTTAAAAATAATTTATATCATATATGTGTAATACATAGCGAAAAAGTATTAAATGACACTAAATACAAAGAAGTGTTTAAAAAATAAAGAATAATTAAACAAGTTCGGAAATGCTGGAACACATTAAGAAAGGATTATAACCATGGCACACATTTACTTATGTAACAAACTTGCACATTCTGCACATGTATCCTGGAATCTAAAATAAAATAAAATTTAAGAAATATAATAAAAAGTAATAAAAATAAAATAAAATATTCTTTGCTTCAGTAATTTTTTTTATCTTAATGTATATTTTGCCTGATACTAGTATATCCACTCTATCTCTCTTTTGATTACTGTTTGTTTTTTAATCCTTTATACTTTCAACCTATTTGTGTCTGACTCTAAAGTATATGCCTGTTGTAAACAGCATGGAAGTGGTTTACAGTTTTTTAAATCTATTTTTTGTCAATCTCTGCCTTTAAATTGGAGTGTTTAAACCACTTACATTTAATGTAATTGTTGATAAGGTAGAATTTACATTTGTCATTTTGCTATTTCATTTCCGTATGTCTTATTTCCTTTTTGTTTGCATGTTCTGCCATTAACTGACTTCTTTTGTATTAAATAGATATTTTCTATTATACCATTAAAAAAAGAAAAAAAAGTTTATAAGGATTAGGAAAAAATAATAACAATTACAAAAACATGGAAAGTAAAGACATAGATAATTTAAAAAATGAGAATTCAACGTAGATGTCTAATTCTAAATAAAAACTGTGCTGATATTGTTGATTAGAATATTTTCTGTAACAATAAGAACTAACCACGAAAGAGTTAATCAGTTTTGAATTTCAAAATTTACAGTTGCTGTTCTTGTTATATACTACATATATATATTTTCCTGAAGAAAGAATAATTATATTTCCGGATAAGTTATCCCAGTTTATTCTTGTTAAAAAATCATAATGGAAGGATTTCATAGGCAAACATTGAATAGCAATCTTTCAAATGGGTTACCATTGGGATACAAGAGATGTTTCCAAGGGGACTGAAGGATTGGATAGTTTTAATGCAATTAATTTCCAGAACTCAAATTATTTTTGCACTGTTTCCTAAAATTTATCTTCCTGAGACTGTACATAAGTTGTCCTGGCTTTATGACACCAGTTCGAATTGCATGTTTGTAATCTTCCTTCTTCTACTTTACATTAGAAAGGCAAACATTTACCCATTCAAACTTTTAACCTGCTCAAGGGTACAAAAAATCTGTCACAAAAAACTGGCAATAATTGATACATTTATTGAAAAAGTGAATGACTCTAAAATGGCTCAAAAGTTGTTTTCGCATGTAGGTGTTTGTAATTATCTGTTTTCAATAAAATAAGGGAGATTCAATTTAATTTTTTAAGTAATGAACGATTTAAATCAATTCTAATGATGCAGATATATGAGATTAAGTTGTATACTTTTCAAGGATTTTTTAAAAATTGAGTTTCATTGCTATAATTTCTTACTTCTATAAAAATATTTATGTGAAAAGTTTCTTCAACAGTTACATGTATTAAAAAAAAAATGAGGAACAGGCCAGGTGCAGGCTCACACTGGTAATAACAGCACTTTGGGAGGCTAAGGCAGGGCGGATAACTTGAGGTCAGGCCTTTGAGACCAGCCTGAGCCTGGCCAACATGGCAAAACCCTGTCTCTACTAAATATACAAACATTAGTCATGCATTGTGGTGCATGCCTGTAATCCCAGCCACTCAAGAGACTGAGGCAGGAGAATGTCTTGTACCCGGAAGATGGAGGTTGCCATGAGCCAAGATCTTGCCACTGCACTCCAGTCTAGGTGACAGAGTGAGACTCTGTCTCAAAAAAAAAAAAAAAAAAAAAAAAAGAAAAAAAGAAAAATTTGAGAAAAAAACTAATAATTTTTGCCTCCTTGAATCAGTATAAGTAATATTCATCCATGAACACAACAACCAATTTGTATGAATTATAGTAATATCACTAAGAGAAGTATATCTAATGAAATATTATCTACAAAATATTTATAAAAATGTTTAGATATATGTATAATTTTGGTTAAATTTATACTAATCATATGTTGAAACATAATTTAAGTCATAAAAAGCTCTAACACAAAAAACTATTTTTCATATTTAAACGTATATATTTCTTTGTTCAGACTGCTGTAACAAAATACAATTGACTGGGAAGCTTCTAAACAACATAAATGTATTCATCACAGTTGATGAGGCTTGGAAATCCAAATTGAAGGTGCTGTCAGATTTGACATCTACTAAGAGAATGTTTCCTGATTTATGGATGATACCTTTCTCACTGTGTCCTCACATGGTGGAAGGGACTAGGCTTTCTGAGGTCTAGGGTCTTTGAGGCATCTTTTATAAGGGCACTAGTTCCATTCATAAAAGCCTCTATTTTCAATCTAATCACTTTCCCAAAGTCCTCACGTCTTAATATCATCATCTTAGGGATTAGTTTCAACATACACATTTTGTGGGACATAAATATTCAGGCTTTAGAAGTCTATATTAAAATTTACATAGATATAATAACAAATATAAAAGATGTACAAGGAAAGACTTTCAGTATCTCAATATGTCATCATGACATAATCTGTTAGTGAAGTATAATTGGAAAGGATTAAATTAGAGACTGTTTTTAAATTGTATTTTTCATTGAGTGTTAGTGCACATCAAATCTCCTTGATGTTTAGATAGCACTGGATTCATTGAAAAATGAGGTAATAGTTTATATTAAAATTTTACTGTTAAAGTATGCATTATTAAAATACGAAATTGTGTAAAGACAAGTTAAATTGTTTACTGTGTTTTAAAATAAAAGTATGATTTTTATAAAGAAAAGGATAAGATAACTTCGTTTTTTCAGAAGCTTTTAGGGGACACACTAGTAAAATTTTGAGGACAAACTATATACAGAAGCACAAGAGAGTTGGGTAGGGGCAGGTTGAAGTTAAAAAATATGTTTTGTATGAACAGTTAAGAAATGATTCTTAAATCTATTCACCCGTTAGAAGTATTCAGGGATTTTTTTTAAATACTGATGTTGAAGGTCCACCCCAAACCAACTGAAGCAGCATTTCTGAACAGATAAGCCAGTGATGAGCATTTTCCTATATCTATTTATTATTTAAAAGCACCTCAGTTATTTTCTAGTGTGAAATAAGAGATGTCTCTAAGGTTAATTCATTTAAAAAAGAAAAAAAAAAAAGACATAAGAAATGATATGGGTTCACTTGAGAAGAATTTTTCTCCCTAGTACTAATGTCTGTGACTGCTTTGTAAATAATTTGTCTCTGTCTCCTCCTCTTCCACAAAAAGTGTAAATTAAAGAGGTAATGAGTTTTCAGTATTGTAGCTTCCCAGATTTTAGGAAGGAAAGGGGAAGAAAAGGCAAAATGCAGTAAGGTCTAGACAAAGGAAAGATTCACAACTGGAATAAGATAAAAGGTTTTTCTTTTGATTTTGCTTGGTTTTCTCTTTTGTCATTCTTTGTTATACAGCTGACTTCTATCCTTGGAGGAATTCCAGTGAAAAAAGATTACTTACTGTTTAAATCCAAGAATGATAAACAGAGAAACCAAAACAGTGGAAGATTTTTAGGTAGCTAAATGATAATTGCTCATCAAGTCACCTACGAATTCATCGACTATTGTCAGTATTACTAATTCCAATTGGTATAAAAGTACAATTGATACTTCTGATAAAGCTTTTTACAATACCTTCTTTGTTATTGGCTATTTTGGAATTTAAATAATTTTAAAAGAGCTCAAAATGAGGAATGTGATAATATTAAATATACCGTACAATAAATACTTAGAGATATCATAAAAACCTGTAAGAAATATGTCACCTAATGTAATTCTTTTAAGAATATAAATTTATTTTAATTGTTTCTAGACAAATGCAATTTATTCATTATATTAGTTTATATTTTTCCAGTCGCTTATACTGTGACTCCAGAATTTGGTTTCAGTTCATTCATCGTGTTAAAAGCAGGGTTTAAATCAAATTGCATACATTTAACTGCCTAAATGCTAGGACAGCAGGACTGAGATTTGCTGCTTTGTCGAAATGTCCTACCTTCTGTCATATCCAAAATTAGTATTTCTGTAATCCTTATAAATTGGTTTCTATGGACTGTCAATCACTCCTTTGGGGCTCTTTGTAAAGCAGAGAGATTCTGCACATGTAATATAATAGCTTATTTTAACAAGGTCCACAGACATTTACTTCTAATTGGTCACACTGAATATATGAAAATCAAACTGAAAGGTTAGCTATCCCTAAAGGAAGAACAAAATATTTTCTTTATATCTATCATAATTTGTCTCATTAAGGCCATAACTTAGTCATGACATTTTATACTCGTACAATGTTTCTTAATTTGAGATTTCAGAGCCAAACTATATAAAACTTTTGGCATATCCAATGATCACATTTAATGAATATCCACTTTAGTTTCCTCCTTATA
This sequence comes from Trachypithecus francoisi, assembly GCF_009764315.1. Lineage (NCBI taxonomy): Eukaryota > Metazoa > Chordata > Mammalia > Primates > Cercopithecidae > Trachypithecus > Trachypithecus francoisi. The sequence continues at coordinate 68,807,330 of NW_022681454.1, forward strand.
ATGTTATTTCTCAGATTCAACTGTTACGATACAAAAAAACATAAAATTGTTAAAACATAATTTCTTAATTAATACTAATAGTTAATCATTTATAGAATATTTATTACAAAATATTTAATGTATATTTGTCAATCACAAAGCTACAGTCAGGATTATTAAAATATTTCCTCTTTAGTTCTAAGCACTTCAAATTTAAATAGAAAAAATTATAATAAAGATAAAAACCTCTAATGATCTTATTCTACATTTAGTAAAAAAATTATATTTTAAGATATTCAAACATTTATATATGCAAACTTGTTTAGATTTGAATCTTCTAATATTTTCTAACTTTCTAAGTAAATGACAAAATATAAAACATATACACATATACACCCAAAACTATCGTCTTATGTATACATTTTCTTAAATGTGTATGAAATATACATACATAAAAAACACAAACATGCATTATATTTATTCATCTGTGATATATATATATTTATAAATATTATATGTATGTTTACTTTTTAATGAGTTAGTGTGTAAGTACTTAATTACACATTATGTAATACATTTTGAATTTACAGATTATTTTATTTGATTTTCTTTCAGGATTTTTCTCCTACTTTTAAATTCCAGTTACCTTTTTCAAGGCTGTTTTTGCATATCACATTTTCATGAAGGCAGATACCTGGGCAACTGAGCTAGCATTAAAGAGTTAATCCTCAGGTTTTCAGAGGGCAAGATGGCTAACTAGACACAGCCAGGTGGAATTGCTGCCATGGAGGGACCCAGATGACCGCTGTACTTCTCACAGATCTTCCCTTGAGGGGAGGGAAACATACAGAAGCAAGGGTGAATGGGGAGAAAGCTGGGAACCCTACACGGTGCTACTGAGCACCTGGACTCATTCCTGGCCTCCAGTGGCTCCAGGGGCATGGGTGAGTTGAACTGGCAAGGAGCAACCAGCTCTTGCCACGGGACCTCTGGAACTCTGGCAAGAGGAGATCCCTCAATCACCAGGGAGACTGGAGTTGGCAGGGAGATCTGCTTAGAGAAGTGGTAGGGGCAGCACACCAACTGAAACGGACCCCGAGGGTTTGGTGCAGGAACCTCTGTAGCATGCATGGATACAGAAAGCCATACCCATAGGTTAGACTTGCTACCATACGAGACTTTAACCCTAGGGGAACTGCAGGTCCTGAACTATGCAGGGTGGTCTTGCCCATGAGATGGGGCCTGAGCACTCCTTGGTCTGTTGACCTCCCCGCGAGCCCCAACCTCGTCACGTCTAGTTGCAGGGCAGCCTCGGTGCCCTGGGGATACTATCATAGCTTCTGTGCCAGCGGGACCCTACCTGAGCAGTGGAGAGCTTCAGTGGGCAGCCCTCATGGCCACACACACCAGCTTACCTACTCCCTCCCCTCACTGTAACTTCCCTTGGACCCATCGCAGCTCCCCACATTACTTTGCTGGTGTGTGTCTGAACAGGCGGGTTTTGCTTTCCTTGCTCCACCCGTACGTAAATGTGCGCGCACCCTGCCCTGCCCGCGGACACTGCTGCCAGGTGAATACAGTCCATCCTCTCATCCCCTGGCAACTGCAGATGGAGCCTTGGAGGGCACAGAGCTAGCCAGCCAACGCTTGCACTAACTCTACCGCAGGGGTGAGACTAGGCAGAGAGAACGATGAATCCTCCCCCTCCCTGAGTGCCTACTCCTGCTTGTGGTGCACAGAGAAGGAACACAAACCCGTATCCACCAGCGCTTCACTCCAGAGGTAATACCAGCACCAATGCAACTGGAACATAGTCGCCAGCAGAGACCCTCCTCCCCCTCTCACTCTTTCCTACCCTAACTTCCTGGCCTCCTCCACTGTGATTAATGCCTGCAGGGAAGCAGGTACACTGGCACCCACTAGCGCCTTGCCACAGCCAAAAAGCGTGCACCCCACAGCACTACAACTGTGTCTGCTGCTGGCATATGTGAAGGAGAACAAATCCCACTGTCACCACACTATGAAAACCTTGGGTGACACCAGCCATTAGTGGTGTTCCAGGAGCAACTTAGCTTCCCACAGAGCAGTGGATTCCTAACCTCAAGGAGCTAGAGAACAAAGTCGGGCTCAATGCAAGTACCCGCAAGTTAGAGAATTTGGTCATGGAGTTGGGAGCTAAGCATTGCCCCGTAACATCTCCCAGAAATGATGTGACTCTGCTGAATGTACCACATAATACAATCAAACCCTTGTGGTCATTAAATAAGATTTTTTAAAAAATCCAAAGGTCAGGAACTACGAAGATTAAAGGAATGTTATCCAATAAAGATAAGAAAAAAACAGCACACGAACTCTGACAAAATCCAGAGTGCCTTCTTCCCTCCAAATGACTGCATCACTTCTCCAGTGAGATTTCTGAATGGAGCTTAGTGACTGAAATGACAGAAATATAATTCAGAATATGGATAGGAGTGAAGATCATTGAGCTACAAAAATACATTGAAACCTAATACAAATAATCTAAAAAACAAGACAAAACAATGCAGGAGTGGACAGACAAAATAGCCAGTATAGAAAAGAAGGTAAGCAACAAGACAGAGCTGAAAAACACACTATAAGAATTTCATAATGCAATCACAAGTATTAATAGCAGAATAGGCCAAGCAGAGGAAAGAATCTTAGAGCTTGAAGACTGTTGTTCTAAAATGAGACAGTCAGACAAGAATAGAGAAGAATGAAAAGAAACAAACAAAACCTCTGAGAAATATAGGATTATGTAAAGAGACCAAATCTACGACTCAATGGCATCCCTGAAAGAGATAGGGAGAATGGAACCAACTTGGAAAACATATTTCAGAATATCATTCATGAGAACTTCCCTAACCCAGCTAGAGAGGCCAACATTCAAATTCAGAAAATGAAGATAACTCTAGTAAGATATTCACAAAAAGATTATACCTAAGACATATTATCGTCAGATTCTCCAAGGTTGAAATTAAAGAAAAAATGTGAAAGGCAGATAGAAAGGTTAGGTCACCTACAAAGGGAAGTCCATCAGGTTAACAGTGAACCTCTCAGCAGAAACCCAACAAGTGAGAAGAGATTGAGAGCCAATATTTAATATTCTTAAAGAAAAGAAATTCCAATCCAGAATATCATATCCAGCCAAACTAAGCTTCATAAGCTAAGGCGAAATAAAATCTTTTGCAGATAAGCAAATGCTGAGGGAATTCATTGCCACCAGACCCGCCTTTATTAGACTAAAAAATGAAAAAACAGAGAAGATCCAAATAAACACAATAAGAAACAAGGGTATATAACTACTGACACCACAGAAATACAGACAGCCATCAGAGAATTATGAACACCTGTATGCTAATAAACTAGAAAATCTAGAAGAAAGGGATAAATTCTTGGACACATATACCCTCCCAAGCTGAACCAGGAAGACATTGAAGCCCTGAACAGATCAATAATGAGCTCCGAAATTGAGTCAGTAATAAATATCCTACCAACCAACAAAATATAAATAAATAATAAAAGCCCAGGACCAGATTAATTCACAGCTGAATTCTACCAGATATACAAAGAAGACCTGATACCAAGCCTTCCTCAAAAAAAATGAGGAAGAAGAACTCCTCCCTAATTCATTCTACGAGGCTAGCATCATCCTGATACCCAAACCTGGCAGAAATACAACAACAAGAAAAAAGAAAACTTAAGGTTGACACCCTTAAAGAACACAGATGCAAAAATCCTCAACATAATACTGGCAAACGAAACCCAGCAGTACATCCAAAAAGTGTATCTACCATGATAAAGTAGGTTTTATCCCTGGGATGCAAGGTTGATTCAACATATTAAAATATATAAATATTCACCACATGAACAGAACTAAAGACAAAAACCACATGATTATCTGAATTCACTCAGGAAAGACTTTCAATAAAATTCAGCTCCCTTTCATGTTAAAAACTCTCAATAATCCTGGTTTTGAAAGAACATACTGCAAAATAATAAGAGCCAACTCTGTCAAACTCATTGCCAACATTATAGTGAATGGGAAAAAGCTGGAAGCATTCTCCTTAAAAAAAGGCACAAGACAAAGTTGCCCTGTTGCACCATTCCTATTCAAAAAAGTATTGGAAGTTCTGGCCAGAGCAATCAGGCAAAATAAAGAAATAAATGGCATCCATATAGGAGGAGAGGAAGTGAAACTATCTCTGTTTTCAGACAACATGATTCTATATTTAGAAAACCCCATAGTTTTGACCCAAAAGCTCCTTGAGCTGATAAACAGCTTAAGCAACATCTCAGGATACGAAATCAATGTGCAAAAATTGCTAGCACTCCTATAACCCAACAAAAGTCAAGTGGAAAGTCAAATCAGGAATGCAATCCCATTCACAATTGCCACAAGAAAAATAAAACACCTAGGAATATAGCTAATCAGGGAGGTGAAATAACTCTGCAAGGGAAACTATCAAACACTGCTCAAAGAAATTAGATGACCCATACAAATGGAAAAACTTTCCATGCTCATGGATAGAAAGAATCAGTATCATTAAAATGGCCATTCTGTCCAAAGCAGTTTATAGATTCAATGTTATTCTTATTAAACAATTAATGACATTCTTCACAGAACTAGAAAACGCTATTTTAAAATGCGTATGGAACCAAATGAGAGCCCAAATAATTAAGGCAATCCTAAGTAATAAGATCATATTACTTGACTTCAAACTATACTGCAGGGCTATAGTAATCAAAACAGCATAGAGCTGGTACAAACACACACACACACACACACACACACACACACACACACACACACATAGATTAATGGAACAGAGTAGAAAATCTAGAAATAGTCTCCTCACCTACAACCATCTGATCTTAAACAAATCTGACAAAAGAAAAAAGCAATGGAGAATGGACTTCCTATTGAATAAATGGTGCTGGGATAACTAGCTAGCCATGCGCAGAATATTGAAACTGGACCCCTTCCTTACAACATAATTAAAAAATTAACTGTGTTTAAAGATGTAAATGTAAAATCCCAAGCTATAAAAACCTGGGAAAACTACCCAGGTAATATCATTCTGGACATAGGAATGATCAAAGATTCTGTGGCAAAGGTGCCAAAATAATTGCAACAAAGCCAAAAATTGACAAACGAGATATAAGTAAATTAAAGATCTTCTGCTCAGCAAAAGAAACTATCAACAGAGGGAACAGAAAAACCTACAGAACAGGAGATAATTTTTGCAAACTATGCATCTGACAAAGGTCTAATATCCAGTATCTAAAAGAAACCTACACAAATTTACAAGAAAAAAAATGATCCCATTATAGTGTTGGAAGTTCTGGCCAGGGCGATCAGGCAGGAGAAATAAATAAAGGGTATTCAATTAGGAAAAGAGGAAGTCAAACTGTCCCCGTTTGCAGATGATGTGATTGTGTATTTAGAAAACCCCATCTTCTCAGCCCAAAATCTCCTTAAGCTGATAAGCAACTTCAGCAGTCTCAGGATACCAAATGAACGTACAAAAATCACAAGCATTCTTATACACCAATAACAGACAAGCAGAGAGCCAAATCATGAGTGAACTCCCATTCACAATTGCTTCAAAGAGAATAAAGTACTTAGGAATCCAACTTATAAGGAATGTGAAGGATCTCTTCAAGGAGAACTACAAACCACTGCTCAACAAAATAAATGAGGACACAAACAAATGGAAGAACATTCCATGCTCATGGATAGGAAGAATCAAAATCGTGAAAATGACCATACTGCCTAAGGTAATTTATAGATTTAATGTCATCCCCATCAAGCTACCAATGACTTTCTTCACAGAATTGGAAAAAACTGCTTTCAAGTTCATATGGAACCAAAAAAAGCTCACATTGCCAAGACAAATCTAAGCCAAAAGAACAAAGCTGGAGGCATCATGCTACCTGACTTCAAACTATACTACAAGGCTACAGTAACCAAAATAGCATGGCACTGGTACGAAAACAGAGATATAGACCAATGGAACAGAACAGAGCCCTCAGAAATAATACCACACATCTACAAGCATCTGATCTTTGACAAATCTGACAAAAACAAGACATGGGGAAAGGATTCCCTATTTAATAAATGGTGCTGAGAAAACTGGCTAGCCATATGTAGAAAGCTGAAACTGGACCTCATCCTTACACCTCATAGAAAAATTAATTCAAGATGGATTAGAGACTTAAATGTTAGACCTAACACCATAACAACCCTAGAAGAAAACCTAGGCAATACCATTCAGGACATAGGCATGGGCAAGGACTTCATGTCTAAAACACCAAAAGCAATGGCAACAAAAGCCAAAATTGACAAATGGGATCTAATTGAACTAAAGAGCTTCTGCACAGCAAAATAAACTACCATCAGAGTAAACAGGCAACCTACAGAATGGCAGAAACTTTTTGCAATCTACTCATCTGACAAAGGGCTAATATGCAGAATCTGCAAAGAACTCACACAAACTTACAAGAAAAAACACAACCCCATCAAAAAGTGGGCAAAGGGTACGAACAAACACTTCTCAAAAGAAGACATTTATGCAGCCAACAGGCACATGAAAAAATGCTCATCATCACTTGCCATCAGAGAAATGCAAATCAAAACCACAATGAGATACCATCTCACACCAGTTAGAATAGTGATCACTAAAAAGTCAGGAAACAACAGGTGCTGGAGAGGATGTGGAGAAATAGGAACACTTTTACACTGTTGGTAGGAATGTAAACTAGTTCAACCATTGTGGAAGATAGTGTGGCGATTCCTCAAGTATATAGAACTAGAAATACCATTTGACCCAGTCATCCCATTGCTGGGTATATACCCAAAGGATTATAAATCATGGTGCTATAAAGACACATGCACACGTATGTTTATTGCGGCACTTTTCACAATAGCAAAGACTTGAAACCAACCCAAATGTCCATCAATTATAGACCGGATTAAGAAAATGTGGCACATATACACCATGGAATACTAGGCAGTAATAAAAAAGAAAAACTTCATGTCCTTTGTAGGGACATGGATGAAGCTGGAAACCATCATTCTCAGCGAACTATTGCAAGGGCAAAAAACAAACACCACACATTCTCACTCATAGGTGGGAATTGAACAATGAAAACACTTGGACACAGGAAAGGGAACATCACACACTGGTTGGGGGAGGGAGGAGGGATAGTATTAGGAGATATACCTAATGTAAATGACAACTTAATGGGTGCAGCACACCAACATGACACATGTATACATATGTAACAAACCTGCACATTGTGCACATGTACCCTAGAACTTAAAGTATAATAATAAAAAAAGTGGTCAAAGTACATGAACAGATACTTTTTAAAATAATATGTACATGTAGCCAATATTCATATGTAAAAAAACTCAACATCAGTGATCATTAGAAAAATTCAAGTTGGCCAGGCTCAGTGGCTCACACCTGTAATCCCAGAACTTTGGGAGGCTGAGGAGGGCTGATTGCCTGAGGTCAGGAGTTCGAGACCAATTCGAGACAAGTCTGGCCAATATGGTGAAACCCCTTCTCTACTAAAAATACAAACAAATAAACATAAAAAAATAGCCGAATTTGGTGGCAGATGTCTGTAATCCCAGGTACTCGGTAGGCTGAGGCAGGGGAATTGCTTGAACCAGGGAGGTGGAAGATGCAATGAGCCGAGATCATGCCACTACACCACAGTCTGAGTGACAGAGTGAGAATCCATCTAAAAAAGAGAAAAAAAAGAAAAAAGAAAAAATTCAAATCCAAAGCAAAATGAGATATGATGTCACATCAATCAGAATGGCTGTTATTAAAAAGAGAGAAAATAGAATAGATACTGGTAAGATTAATTTGTTCCACTATTGTGGAAGAAAGTGTAGGCAATTTCTCAAAGTCATTAAAACATAAATATCACTTTATTCAGTAATCCCATTACAAGGTATATACCCAAAATAATATAAATCATTTTATCATAAAGACGCATACATGCATATGTTCATTGCAGCACTATTTGCAATAGCAAAGACATGTAATCAGCCTAAATACTTATCAATGGTAGATTGGATAGAGAAAGTATGGTACATAGACACCATGGAATACTATGCAGCCATTAAAAAGTAACAGGATTATATTCTTTACAGGAACATGAATGGGGCTGCAGGACATTTTCCTTAGCAACATAACTCAGGAACAGAAAACCAAATACCACATATTCTCACTTTTATGTAAGAGCTAAATGATGAGAACACATGAATACACAGAGGGAAACAACACACACTGCAGACTATTGGAGGTTGGTTGGAGGATGGGAGAAGGGAGAGGATCACAAACAAAAACTAATAGGTACTAGGCTTAATACCTGGGTGATGAAATAATCTGTAAAACAAATACCCATGACATAAATTTACCTTTATAACAAACTTGTACATGTACCCCTGAACTTAAAATAAAAGTTAATCTTCAGTAAATACTTGTTGTTTAAACATAAATTGATATGCTTAGAAATATAAGTATTTAATTCCATATGAACTTTAAAGCAAGCTTTTCCAATTCTGTGAAGAAACTCATTGGTAGCTTGATGAGGATGGCATTGAATCTATAAATTACCTTGGGCAGTATGGCCATTTTCACAATATTGATTCTTCCCATCCATGAGCATGGTATGTTCTTCCATTTGTTTGTGTCCTCTTTTATTTCACTGAGCAGTGGTTTATAGTTCTCCTTGAAGAAGTCCTTTATATCCCTTGTAAATTGGATTCCTAGGTATTTTATTCTCTTTGAAGCAATTGTGAATGGAAGTTCATTCATTATTTGGCTCTCTGTTTGTCTGTTACTGCTGTATAAGAATGCTTGTGATTTTTGCATGTTAATTTTGTATCCTGAGACTTTCCTGAAGTTGCTTATCAGCTTAAGGAGATTTTGGGCTGAGATGATGGGATTTTCTAAATATGCAATCATGTCATCTACAAACAGTGACAGACTGAATTAAGAAAATATGGCACATATACACCATGGAATACTATGCAGCCATAAAAAAGGATGAGTTTGTGTCCTTTGTAGCGACATGGATGCAGCTGGAAACCATCATTCTCAGCAAACTATCACAAGAACAGAAAACCAGACACCACATGTTCTCACTCATAGGTGGTAATTGAGCAATGAGATCACTTGGACTTGGGAAGGGGAACAACACACACCGGGGCCTATTATGGGGAGGGGGGAGCGGGGAGGGATGGCATTGGAAGTTATACCTGATGTAAATGACGAGTCGATGGGTGCTGACGAGTCGATGGGTGCAGCACATCAATACGGTACCAGTATACATATGAAATAAGCCTGCACGTTGTGCACATGTACCCTAGAACTTAACGTATAATAATAAAAATTAAAAAAAAAAAAAAGAAAGCATCTGTATTAAGTTGCAGTTCCCTGGTGTTTGCACTAAATTACAAGTACAAATATTTGGGTTCCAGGTCTATCTGTTATTAGTTAGCTTGGGGTAACTCAATCACTTTAGGAATTGACACAATGCACACATTTAATCTGTAATTAAGAGGTTGGGGTGAATGAGTTTCAAAGTTTTTTATAGCTCAGCGAAATTGTTTACTTGAGGAATTAGTCTCAAAATATGACTGGTATTAAAACTAAGATCTTTCCAAAAAAAAAAAAAAAGAAAGAAATATAAGCATTTAAGTAAAGCATAAAAAACATAAATCCTGTTTCTTCATGTTATCTCTTAGGAAAAATTTTATTTTATTATAGGTAGAAGGACTAGAAAATTCACTTTAATTCACTAAATATTTGTTGAATTGTGAGCATTTTTTTCTTTGTCAACGTATGTTGATAGAAGAAAATATTTTGATTTTAAAAGAGGTACTCTCTACCTTAAGGGGAAGAAATAGAAGAGTTGATACTAAAGTAGAAAATTATTTCACAATGTCTATTGTCCTGTTAATGATACATGAGACTATTAAATGAAGAAGAGAAATAAAGTACTCCTGAGCGGGTGGTCGAGGAATGTTTGTTCCATCACTCTTGAAAAATAAGAAGAGATCATTAAACGGACAAAATGAATAAGACAATAAAGAAAAGAGCATTTCCTACAAGATTAATATAATGTAGAAATAAATTAAGTAGGTACATATTTATTTTCAGAAATCAAGGAATAGCCTTGTAAAAATACAGCTTAAAGTTACATTATGAGTTATGGTTAGAAATGTGACTGGATTTTAGATTGTAAATGTTCTTGATGAGCCATTCTAAGGTACTTTATCTTTATTAAAAAAACAACATGGAGGCAGAAAAGTATCAAAATCAGTGTTTTAAATTAGGCTAGTCACAATCAGATCATATTTTCTGAAAAGCAGCAGTGGTATGAAATATTGACTAGAGTGTTAAAATGAGAAAAACATAAGTTAGAAGAATGTTCACCTTTTGTAGTCAGACACATGGATACAAAGCAAAATTTTTATGTTTATTAGTATTGGAATTTGGATAACATTTTTTAAAAATTTGAAACTTGTATAAATTCTTTCATTCATTCATACATTCATTGACATGTCCATTAATATTCTTAGCCTTTAATATTTGATTAATAAAAGGAATGTACATTTCAGTCAACTAAATAAATACATAAAAATATTATATACTAGTAACTATGATGTAGAGAATTAAGAAAGGGTAATAGGCAATTAGTGACATAATGATAACAAGATCTTGGGAGGTTGAGGTTTTGGAGGAGTGCCCTTTGAGAAGATGACATTTAGCTAAGATTTGACTGACAAAAAGAATAAGCAACTGTTTTTGAAGCATATGATGCAAAATATTATGGAACTAGATTTGCAAGTCTGAGAATTTAAAAAAAGAGCCAGAATATTTGTCATTATTAAAGGAAAACACACACACACACACACAGAAAATACATGAAGATGTAAGGATTAGGAGTGTCATAACATAAAAACTATTAATCATATAGTCTATGTATTGTGTTGTTATTTGGAAATTACCACCTTTTCAACCAGTTACAGAATTTAGTACATTATCAGTTTCAAAGAATTATTAGAGAGTGATTTTGCCATTCTGCGGGGTAGATGACATAGGATAAAAGTGAAGCAGATAGAATCATAAAAGGCAGGAAATGATCTTATTCATTGCTATTTTCTGAATTTGAATTTGTACATGTATTTTCTACTTACATACTAAATAGCTTAGAACATTAGTTTGAATATGGTTATCCTTAGAGAAAGACGTTAAAATTACATTTGCTAGTACAAAAACCTGATAAAGTTTCCAATTATGAGATTAGATAATACTATTGAGATTTTTATTATTTAAATAAGCATTTTTTCTTTTGCTTTTCAAACTGCTTGCAAGTATTTAGCTTAATTAAAATCAGTAGAAGTCACATAAATCTTTTTCAGACTTATTTTTAGTTATAAAAGTACTTCACAATTTCATTTATAGAAACATTGAACATAATTATTAAAAAAAAAAGAAGACTAAAAGCTACCCCTCTTAAATTCAACATCTATTATCAACTAGACAATGAATCAAAGGCTTTATATCAAATCAAGTCTTTAATTGTAGCATAAAAGTAGACTTTACTGATATTTTATAGATGAAAAAATAGAAGAGGTTTAGAGATAAATAAGTCATACAAATGCACACATCAGATATATGGTCTATCCAAGATTCCACTTCATGTCTGTTTTACTTCAAAACGCACAATGCTGGAGTATGCGGTATCTTGTGTGTTACATTATGATCAGTGATGGAAATTTGCACACAAGGAACTGGTTTATTTCTTATGCTGAGAATAAGGGGAGACGCTCATTGACAACTGAAGGCATGCATCTATAGATTCAAAACTTGCATTAATCAAAATATTTTTGACAAATATGGACCTTTCAAATATTAACATCTAAATTTTGATCACATTAATGAGTAAACAAAAATTTTGCCTTATATCTTGGCAAACATCTTATCATGCTTATGTTCCTGCCCCCTTTATGTTGACTTTAAAATTTCATAACAATATTTTCTATGTAAGAAATGTAACATATCACTTTGAGGACTGAAAACATTGATAGAATTACAACTATGTTTGTTCTTACCATTTTCTGAGCCATTATACACACACATTCGTGTTTGTATGTGCATGCCTGTATATGTAGTTACAAACTTCTCAAATATGGAACACTGTTCTTCTGAGGGGATTATATACCAATATTGAGAAATAAGTTTAATATAAAATGGTAAATTATATAAAAGAAAATTCTAGTACCTGAATATGATGTACATATTGCATTTTTAAAACTTCTGTTAATGACGGTTTAACACTTTGCAGCCTTGAAGTGCCTTCTAAATATTGCCTTAAATATAATTTAGCTTTGTTTAAGTTAGGTGACTTTGGATTTGACTGACTGAAATGTAATTTAAATTGGCATAAGCAAAAAGGAACCATCATTATGGAAACATAGCAATTTTTTATCAAATGCAAGTGTAGATATATTGTTGGATCTCAGTAAAAACTAGAAATGGGAACTTCCAATTGTTGGGTCTCAGTAAAAACTGGAGATGGGTACTTCCATGTTCTGAGGACTATCTTCATTTCTTCTGTTCCAGTCCATTCTTAACTGTCCCCAGTAGAGATGTTTTACCTATGCTACTTTAATATACAATTCAAGAAGCATGGATCCAAGGAACTCTATGATTTTCCATAATTTTCTTTCAGCTAGGAAAGAAACCCAGCTCATACTCTTTATTCCAATCCATAATAATAAAGAAACATAGGATTAGTTTGTCTAGTTTTGTAGTGTATTGTATATCAGACCAAAACCTCTGGCTTAAAGGCAATTTATGTAATAAGGTCTTGCTGAAAGTCATGAGACGAGAAAATGAGGTGGAGATCAAAAGACCGTTGTCAGAAAATAATCTTTGCCACGAAGAAAATTCTGTTTATATTTATTATAGTCTACATAAATTTAATTATATGTCATCATGCTGGAATTTCTTGTACATTTTTGAGACTCAATAATTTATATAAAGTTTTATTTAACCAAAAGATTTTATAAGCCAGGATGCCTTTTCTCAGACTACGATATCAAAAAACATACCAAGAAAGAGCTAAAAGAAGCTTCCTAATCTCTCATATATTTTCTCCTAAAATACTTTAGTTGATTAAGTAGACTATTTTTTGACTTATTAAAGAATATTTTATTATTTTTGCATTTGTACATGTATATTTACATTTGACTTGTAAAGCCCTATTCTGTTTGTGGTTGGATAACTGAATTTATCTTAAAATTTATTTGGTAAGATGTAAATTATTCTTTTGCTTTCATTGGTATTTAAACTGTCATAAAGTTAGAAATAATTTGTCATTGGACATACAAGAAATATAACATACTACATGGAAAAAACTGCAGATAAAAGAGAAAATAGATCTTAGATTATTGTTATATTTATCCCATATGTCAATTATTTTCATGACAAACACAACAGTTCACAGATTGATTCTTTCTATCATACTCCAATTTTACTTCTGATTATTATAGCCAGACAGACTACATGACTGTGTATAAACTATTAAAATTAAATAAAAGTGTTTCATGAATCATATATTGTTTCTTCTGAATTCAAGAGTATACTTGTGGGACTAATCTTGGGTTCTGATTGTCTATGTATTGTCTAGGCATAAAGCTTCACTAATGAAATTAGTGAAATAGGTTGAAATTTAAATAAGACATACTAAATGGCATCATTAAAAAACTCATGAGATTTTAGACCTGAAATTAGTGTAAATATTAATTAAAATAATATCTAAAGCAGGATAATTAATTTGTTACTAAAATAGGCACTTCATAAATATTGTTTAATTTCAAAATTGCTTGAAGGTTAATCCAGTTGAGAATGACTAACCACACTATCAAATAACTATGCCACATTAAATTCATTTCATTGCAGAGTACAAAAAAAAAAACAGAGTTTATATTTGAAATGTAATATTCTTAATTTACCTAGACTATTAAAGTAGTCTGTAATTTTTCTAGGATATGTGATATAGATATAGAGAGTTAGAAAACAAATAAAAATAGTTTTGAAAGAAGTAATGTTACACTGACACTATACTTTTAAAAGTTCTAAATAAATTTAAGTCCTATGTTGGTTAGATATCTCAGATTATATACTTCAAGGCGGCTTACAACATTGAATAGTGTAACATGAATACTTGTTTTACTTTTGTTTATGTTTATAGACCATTTGTGTAAATATTTTAAATAGGAAATATGTTGTGATACCCTTAAAATCAAAAGTCTATTTAATATGTTATAGGGAAAAAGATATATAACTTTCTTAAGTGTATAGAACTGCAAGTATTGGTTAAACATTCAATTAATGAATAGATACAGCAATAGGAATAAAATGTAATCATAATAATGCATCATTTTAGAAAACAAACTATAAACCACAAGATGGAGCTGGAATTACATTTTCTATAAAAGTGAACAAATTTTACTCAAGTCATGTTTTCAAAATGTATGTACTCTATGCAGTACATATAATTTTTAAAACACCATATAAGATTGTATTTCCAAAGTGCTCATACATGTACAGTCACAAATATTACAATTATTTAAAATATGACTCTGCAATATACATGTAAACCTATTGTTAAAAGATAAAATTACAAAAAAATAATTTGAAGATCGAGTTGGCTTTTATTTGTAATTTTAGAATTAGGCAACACCTCTTACTATAAAATGACATGAGTATCTCAATAAACTGAACAGAGAAGTTTGGTTTTATAGGCAGAAAAGTGCTAAAGAAAGCAAAATCAAAGAACAAAAAATGGATTGGTTATTTAAAAGTTACTTGCTTTACAGGCTTAATACAGAGGTGACTTCCTTACTATGCTAATTCAGGGTGAGTAAAATTTTCTGTTTTTGTACAAAAACTGACCCTTTTTCAAGTTCAGTTTGATCAAATGGCACTAAGCATAATTGGATTCATTTGATCTGGTCTGTTGGGACCTAATATGGAAGGCTAGTCCAAAATAATGACATTTTATGAATGTTAACACTATCAAATTTCATCTATTGAAATTATGTTAAAATTTTCATAGAAATATTTCCGTTTTATAATAAAAAAGAGTCAGTATAACGAACCAGGTGGAAGGAAATTTTTAAAAATGACTGCTGAATTGTTATCTCTATTATTTACCAAATAATAAAGTGATATTCATTATGAAAAGAGTGTTTTAGCATGATACTCAAAGATGATCATTTAGATAATCTTACATGCACATATATATATTATGCATTATAATATATTATATAAAATATCATTTATTAAAAATGATATTTAGTGAGAACCAGTTACATCCTTCTTGCCTTTATCTGTTTTCCTGCCTTTGATATTTTTGTGAACTGAGACAAAATTCCTTTTCTAGAACTTCCATTTGAAAAACTTCTCCTA
Source organism: Trachypithecus francoisi (assembly GCF_009764315.1). NCBI lineage: Eukaryota > Metazoa > Chordata > Mammalia > Primates > Cercopithecidae > Trachypithecus > Trachypithecus francoisi. Next base: position 68,822,836 of record NW_022681454.1, read on the forward strand.
AGACTCGTGGCTTAACTTCCATGCTTGTGAAACAATATGTAGCAGAGTCACCTTAACCAGAAGAATACCTCAAAAGTGCTGCTAATAATAACAATAGATTTTTAAGCTCTGGTAGACAATTTATGTGAAAATATTTTTGTTTAATATTGTATTTCTAGATTTTTAACAAAATGTTGAAAATTGATGGCTGGGACTTCACCAAAAATTTTTGGAGATAATATACAAATTCAATTAAATTGTAGAATACAAAATCAACAAATAAAAATCTGTTGCATTCCTACAAAAAACTTTTTTTTAATTTTAAATTGTTCAATTGAGCAGAGATCTTGTGTTCGCTTTAAATTAATATAATTTGTCACTCAACGAGAATATGTGTTGCCAGAAAGATTATACTTTATTGCTTAAGAGTATCTAGCACCATTGATATATGTCAGGAAGTCTACTATAATATAAACGTTTAAATATTATCTCCAGATTTGTTTAGAAGTGGGATGTAGGCTCAGTTTCTTTGTTTTGTCCAATCTGCATTAGATATATTGAAATAAAAATTAAAACTATTGAAATAAGCTATTTATTTAGAAAATTATGTAAACATTCTTAAAGTACTGTAATTTAGGTAATGTTGGGGGCCCTTCTGGGGTGCTGAGGAAGTTCTAAGAAACTTCATGTTTCATATTTTTGTTCTAGTCCCTCCTGTGTTATCTCAGCTGCACTCTCTTTCTTAAAATTAGTAACTCATTTCAGTCTGATGGACTACGATGAAATTACTTCAACAATTCTTTAAACTAAAAAAAAAAGGTTTTTGTAATTTAAAAAATATTCGCTCAGTGAAGTGGTTAGCCTTTTATGAAGAATTTATGCTAGAAAAGTCTCTTGGAAGGTCAGGAGTGAGTTTACTGTCCTGCTATTGCTTTGAATAGTCTCTTTAGATAACCCAGTCCTGCAGAATTGGGAGGTTGGATGAGGAGCCACTAGGCAGATAAGACTGGTTGTACCGAAGAAGAGAAAAAAAGATGAGCACTTTAAACATTCAGTTTCTTTTGAACCACAAGATAGTTTTGCTCCAGTTCGTAAAAAAAAAAAAATATGTGTTTTGCCGTGAAACGTAAGATCTAATAAGAATCAGTGACAAGAGTGCCAGTATACAATGGAGTTCAAACTAATATATCCAAATCCGGGCCAAGATTAATGATTCACCCTTCAAAACTGGAATCTATATTAGATTGGAGAAGAGGTTTTTAGGCATGAAAGGACACTTAGAAATTCCAGGATATTACAAATGTAAAGGATTTTAAGAATAATCTCATCCTAAATTACAAATAGTTTTCATTGTCCAAGCCAAGTCCAAAGAGTTGATGGTGTGTGGATTCAAGTAAATTCAGATTTATCTGTAAGAAATATTTCAACTTATAAATAAGATTCATCAGTTAGAGGAGTTGCTGCATACCTGCAGTACATCATGTAAATCTAAACATCATCTAAAAATCATCACCACACTTAAAGATATGCTCAATATAAAATAGCATTATATCACTTAGAGGCAAGGCTATAAATGTACTGTCTCTGTATTTAGCACTTAGTTCACTTTGCTATTTTAGAAGTATCAGAGCAATCTGCATATAAATTTTGATAGTTCACTAGTAATTTCTAGCTCAGAAACAAGTAGTTAGTATATGCTATACATAAAATAGATAGTGGATGATTAGTATTTATTTTTAAAATCATATTTCTTAAAATCTATTAATCACTCTGAAATTGATAACTTTTGTGGATTGAAATATTGCCCTCATTATTTTCATTCTCCCTCTTTTCTATGGTGTTCTGATAGTGATAATGCACTCCCTAGCCTCTTAACTTTGGGTTTAGCCATGTTACAGCAAAGCTTAAAGTGTTACTTGAATATTTTTTTAAAGGATAAATGACCAAACTTTGTAACTCACTCTTTTGTTATGTATGTCTACAATGTAAGGAGCAAACTCATTGTGTCATTATCTAAGCCATGTCAAGTTTCAACTAAGTATCTCTTAGCAGAAGAGTTTCTGATTGTTTGCAAGATAAAAATAAAATATTATTTATGCAGCAAAGAACAAATATATCTTTTTCCCAACACCTTTGCCTATATTAGGTATGCATAAAGGTAAAATGTTATTTTATTGCCTTATATTGTTTATTTATTCATTTTATTGTTAGGTTCACAGGTCAAGTAATGCTTGACTGTTAACCAAAAGTTCTGTTCTGAATCAAATGTTACATTATGTCTTTGTAGAGAACTCAGACAATAAGCATACTTTGCATTTCTGGTTAAATATCATGGTATTCTCAAATTATTTTAATTCCTTGAGGGACAGGGATATCCACCGCTACAATTTTTAACCTTAGTCTATTAGACACATGTGGAGCTTAATATATGTAGAGATACTTGATTCTGCCTCTTCACTTAGCATCTCTTGCTCATGGGGCCTATATAGACTTGCTTATGAAACAACCACCACAACTATGTCCACTACTGGTGCAAAATCAGGGTCAAAATTCATTGAAGTTAGCAATACTGCTTTAGTCTCAGATCAGCTAAAAGGTAACAAAATGCTACGAGTTGTATGTTATATTATATTACTGTTAGGAACAGTTCATTGTATCTGTTTAAACAAAGTATTTTCTACTTAATTTCCACAATTCTAAGAATACTCAGTATTGGTTGCATATACAATTCAGAATAAAAATCATACTAACTTTACAGTATAATCAGAATATCAGATAAAGATATTTTAAGATACCTACTAATTAATTGAAATTAAGTTGTACATAAAGACATTAATGATCATATACATGCAAATCCATATTTCTAAAGATATCTCCAAAGACAGTAAAATAAGTCATGTGATAAAGTTATAACATTTAGTCTAAACTTTCCTTTGTTGAAAGGCAGCGGGCCCAGAGAAAGTGAATAGACTTGCTCAGTTAATAATGGAAGGTGCTCCCAGCATGCTTTCTTTCAGTATATCAATTTATCATCCCTCTAGTTTTTTTTGGATAACAATTGATTATTAGTAGTCAGGTCAGGAACCATAGACAAGAAGAATGTTCAGGTTTTGAACACCAAGATTTCAAGTTAACATCTGTCAGCTAGAAACTAAGTAGATGGCAACTTATACACCATACTACTCATGCTACTCAATATTTGAGTATTCATGCTACTCAGATAATTAATGATGCTTCCATGTTTTGCAAGCCATTTTCTAACTTCCTGTCAACTGCCATTTTTGTGTAAAGGCAATTAACAGAGGACATTTTAACATAATGTAGAAATAACTAACTTGTTACATGAATTATAGAAGTCGGCAAGTCTGAAACAGTTGTTCTCTGCATTAAACTAATTCTCTGTCACCTCATTGGGTAGTTAGTTAATTTCATGATAAAATAGGTGTGGTGCAGATAATGAAAAGCAGTAGAGACAGGAAAACTGGAGAGACAGATCCTGGAGACAGAGTTATGTGTTCTACTTGAGGCGTTCAAATAAACTTCAGAGATATATACATTCAAATTAAAAAAATGTCAGTATCTCTAAATAATTCCACATATTTGCAGAGATATATACATTCTTCAGAGATATATACATTCAAATAAAAAAATGTCAGTATCTCTAAATAATTCCACATATTTGCAGTTAATTACGCTTTCTTCTGATTCTGTGATGTCTGAAAGGTGATCATGCACCAGTGGCATTTTGTTAGTCTCAGTTCCTCACTCTATATATAATGTATTTTTCTCTGCCCTGAAGGTGCAGCCAACAGAGTTTCAGCATTAAATCTACTATTTACAAACTAGTTTAATGGCATCATAAAAACATTCACAAAATATCATTAAAGGTCGGCAATAAACTGCCTAAATCTTTTTGCCTTTTAAATATATGGGTGACCAGCATATCCCCAAAAGCTATGAGTTTGAAAATTAGCTGCTGAGCATGCACTGCAGTTAATTTTCATAGCTGCTTAAATATGATGCATCAGCAACATAATAAACCATACTCCTGCATAATCAACCCTTCTTTGATGCAAATCAATAGGGAGTAGTGCTATATAAAAATAAGCTAAATACACGGAAACTCTGGGACACCTATGAATAGCCAGAGCACACACAAGCATCACAAAGCCCATTAAACCATTTTTTGATATGAGTTTTGGAGCAAACTAGTAATAGCCAACTGTCTAAGAAAATATAAAACAAACATAAGACAATCAAGTAAGACTCAAATTATAGAAGTCTGGCTCTCTCGCATGATTGTTTCCTAGGTAACCAGGACGGTGAAATAGAAATTTCTCAAAACAATCAAAACCACGGGTAAGATAACATTAAAATGCTTTTGCACTTATATCTTTACTGATCCACAAGGACAAAATTCAATTTAAGTAAAATCCAGGGATAATTTTGAAAGAAGAAAAGTGAATTCATACTAATGCCATCATGTTATTTCAGTAGTAATAGTCACTGCCTTCCAGTGCTTGTAGGTGAGATAATTTGATAAATTTGCCTTAACACATATTCATATTCTGGTTTCATCAAATTAAATTGAAAAGGTAAGGTCATAAGGGTAAAACTATTGCTAACTACTACTTCAGACTCTTACAATATTTAGTCTTCTGAGAAACATTAGTATTGGGATGCTGGGTATGGCACAGAAATAGTTGCTGCTTTTGATACATATGGTCTTAATAGATTTGAAAGAATTTCCTCCGGTATTAGATAAAAGTTAGGTGAGTTTTAAGAACCTCAGATGACAACTCTGCTGGATGTAAAGTAGTGCCAGATTTCTAGGGACTCACAAGAGTGCCACGTTCAGTCTTAAAATGACCACTTTTAATATTTGACAGTAACACTGAGAAAGTGTTTGAGTTTTCAGTGCTTCTACCTCCTCACTGTTAAGTTAAAATGACCACTTTTAATATTTTAAAATGATCACTTTTAATATTTGACAGTAACACTGACAAAGCATTTGAATTTCCAGTGCTTCTACCTCCTCACTGTTAACTTAGCAATGTCATATGCGTGCTTCATTCTATCCAAAGGAAAAATAAAAACTAAAAGGATTATGTTTTATGCATATATATCCTGTAATTTATTCCCGACTTTTAATTGTTTCACCACATACACTGGTGTTTTCAACATGTTTCTATAGCCTGGGATGCACAGAATCCTCAGCAACACACGTTGTTTTATGTGCTGGCGGTAACTGATCCAGAGACTTTCCCCCTGAAACTTATTTGTTCTCTTTAATATTGTCTAGAAAATGAATTGTTACCTAGGCTATTAGGTGGAACTTTTCCAGGATATACAATGTTTTGCTATAAAACATAACAGAATCACTTATTCATTCATTAATTTTTCAGTGTTTAATTGATCACCTAGCCTGAGTAGGCACTTTGCCAGATGATGGGGGAAAAGGGTAACTGTGACCAAGTAAATCCTGTTAAGGAGTCTTCTCTTGTAGAAATTTGTACTAGTGTGCAGAAACTGTAAATAGATTTTTTCTACTCCCTTTACCAAACACTGTAGTGTCAATATTATCTTTGTTTTGTAACTAAGAAGGCAGAGAATTAAATAAATTGTCCATTGTTCGTTGGAACAGCAAACCAACCAACCGTGTCTCTCATGGCACTAAACCTAAAGGAAAAACAAACAAAAAAAATCTGCAAAAGCATATAATCAAATATAAAACAGACCAAACAAAATAACAAAAACAGAAACGTCATGTAAGCAAAATCTTAAAGATAATATCTGATCCTTCAAACTGTTGTAGACATAATTGTTAGTCCTGTGAGAGATCAAATACATTGAACAAAAAATAAGGGCAAATGTTTTTCCTTATTTCAGAATTTCATCTAAAGACACAACATTAGGGAAAGAAGGTAATTAGAATATCCATGTCTTAAAGTGCCAAGGAATTGCAATACATACTCCTGTCTTTATCGTAAAGTGAACAAACTGAAAATCTTTGACTCTAAATTCAGTACTAGATTCAGCCCATATAATATGACATTAGAATTTCAAAAGAAAGATCTATATTTTGTGAGCTTGACTAAATGAGAGGTTGATGAAGAGTTTTCTGCTATTTTCTGTCTTCCCTTCACATTGAACCAAGTAAGGATGGATATATAACAGTTTTTTCATCTCTCTCCTGTCTTGGATTATTGAAGAAGATAGAAAAATGCAAAGGCCCACCCAAGTGCCATAGAATAGCAGATGAAAAGTAAGTTTATAGGAAAAGCTTCATATGTATTTATTGCAATAAGGAGACAGAATTTTTTTTTTTTTTTGAAATGGAGTCTCACTGTCTCCCAGGCTGGGGCCCACTGCAACCTCCACCTCCCGGGTTCAAGCAATTCTTCTGCCCCAGCCTCTCGAGTAGCTGGAACTACAGGCATATGCCACCACACCCATCTAATTTTTGTATTTTTAGTAGACGAGGTTTCACCATATTGACCAGGCTGGTCTCAAACTCCTGACCTCATGATCTGCCCGCCTCAGCCTCCTAAAGTGCTGGGATTATAGGTGTGAGCCACCGTGCCCAGCCAGGTTCATGATTTTTATATGAAGACTCCATAATATAAAAGATGGCTGGTTCATTTCATAAAGACAAGGGAGAAGAGAAAGAGCCCTGGAAGATCTACTCATTCTGCCATTATTTGCCATGGCAAGAAGTAACTCTCCCATGAGGCTTAACAGTTTTTTTTATTTGATTCGTGAATTACCTGCATTTATACCCCCCACCTCAGCTGCTCTCACTATCGTCTCAGTACATGACACCCCTTCCCCTGGGCTCTTAAACCTTCTCATATTCTAGAAATTGAAGGGACAGTAAATTTCTACCTTTTTTTTTTTTTCTAGCATAAGCATTATGAAGCAAAAATGGATAGAGGTTTTCTTTATTTTAGTGCTTTGCAAAGTCAAGGTGCATACTGGAGAAGAGCCAGTAAGAAATTAGGGGTCACACTTTGCTAGGAACTCTGTTAAGTAGTTATGTTCCTTCAAGAAAAAGGGAGTTTCTCAGATACATCCATAAAGGAAAAATGCTACACAGCTCTAAAACTTTTTCCTTATATCAATTAAGGCTGTGTACATATCGTTTTCCTCTCTGACACAGCATAATAGCTTTGACTATTCCCTGAGTCAGTGTACTTATTCATGGTTATAATTATACTTTATTTCAATTTTTTCTTTCTGTGTATGTAACATTAAAGTACCTGTAAATCAATACAAGTAAATGGCTAGAAATACATAATCTTAATGAATAATTGCGGACAATTTCTCAACAATAGTTCAATTAAAAAAAAAAAATCGGAGATCCCGGTGTCTTCCTTCTTGCGGTATCTCCATCCTTCTGGATTTTTAAAAGTTATACACTGATTGTATTGCTTTGATCTGGTCTACAAACAAAGACAGCAAGAAAAGAAGATCTCTTGGCCTGCCCACAGTAATATACATCTCTACTACCCAGGCTTATTGAACCTCTCTCAGAACATACTTGTTGTCAAGGAGATGAGGACATGGACTCTACAATCCTCTGAGGACCTCTGAGTATCTTGTCTATCCTGACCACATCCTACATAGAAAAAAAAATTGCATGATGGGAAATATTATCTCAATATTTCCTCCTCTTTTAAACCAGCTAACACATTTACTTAAAAGGAGTATTGTGGTAGGCTGAATTACACTCCCCTGAAATTCCTGTGTTGAAACCCTAATGCTCAACGTGAAAATATTTGGAGACAGGTCTTTAAAGAGGCTATTAGCATTAAATGAGTTTGTAAGAGTAGGGCCCTAGTTTAATACAATTGCTATCCTTTTAAGAAGAGAAAGACATGAAGATGTGCACATGGAGAAAATGTGGAGGAAAGGCAACATGAAGACAATGAGAAGATAACCATCTGAAAGCCAAGGAGAGGCCTCAAGAATAAACAACCAGCTGGCACCTCTATCTCAGGCATCCAGGCTCCAAAATTTTGAGAAGTAAATTTCTGTTGTTTAAGACATGCAGTCTGTAGTATTTTGTTATGGCAGTCCTAGCAGAAAAATCCAAGTATTGGCCTTTTTGTTTGTGTAAATATCTGAAGTACTCCTCTGAATTTCAACATAGAAGTTCTTAAATGGAATCAAATTATCTTAACCCTTATCTTTCAAGCTTTATGTTTATCTTTGGCTCCTCTTATTTTTCTTGGTATAATTCATAAATATTAAATATATATGCTCTGTAGGTATCATATATAAAGCAAAAAATTCTAAGGGAAAATACAAAGTGTTAGGGTAAAGAGACTATTTACGTGTCTCTCATTGATAAAATGGAGAAAAAAGAATCACAAAAGCGTTGAAGTTGTAATGACGGTGCCTTGACTTTGGGTGAAATCTCACCCCGTGAAATAAACACATAGAGGACTTAAAAAAAAAGGCATGCCAACAACAAAAAAATCTAAAAAGAGATTATTTCTTTTCATGCAATTATCTTTTAGAGTGCTCATATACCTGCAAACTCTTGTTGACCTAAAATCACCTCTCTCAGAACATCATTTAGAAGTACTACTCTCAGAGAGGTGATACATGCAAGTTTTTACTATAATATCTTTTTGTGATAAATGACTCATTTGAGTACAAAATCTGATGGAAATTTTCAATAAATCTATTTCATGTCAACAGAGATAGAAAGCACAAATAAGAAATGTATTGAAAAAATGTTGTCTTCTCTATCTATACACTGATCTAGTTAGAATACTTACAAAATAGATCTTCCTGCTATGTTTTTTTAAAAATCTGTGTTTTATACTTATTCCTACTTACATGGATGAAGAAAGTGGATAACATCCTAGTACATCCAATTTCTAAGATTTGACAAGGGTAATTCCTTTAGGCTAAAAGTAGTAAGTCCCCTAAATTGACATGCTGGTACTTCAAATCTTAACACTAAATTGAGTAATTTACAGAAACCTTTACATGGTAAGTAGAATTCTAGTCACTAATATGGTCTTAAAATTATATTTCCTTACTGTATTATCTACAAATGTAAAAATTTAAATCTAGACAAAAAGGTAGACATAAATCAACACAAAATCCATAAACATTCAAAATCAGTACTAATAATGCAAAATATTAAATTAATAGCATTATATTCATGTGATGAATGCTGCTGTGCTAAATATGATGTTACAGTCATAAAATAGAATCCCTATGACAGATGTAACATATGCTATGTAAAACCAGCTTTTCTGCATCTGTGTTCCTTTTAAGTCACAGTGATTTCCTCATTCATAATCAGGACGTATAGATAATTACAAACGAAACAAAAACAAGCTATGGTATTTGTTAGCCATCACTGGGCCAAAACTAACATATATACTTAAATCTCTTTGTATTTCTGAGTTACTTTCATTAAAATGGTTGAACAAATGTGATTGATTAAACACATTTTAAAATTAACTTTAAGTAAAAACAGCAGAATTCTTGATAGCTAAACACATTTCCTGAGCTACACTAAACCTAATTTGGATAAAAGTGGCAACAGATGTCAAGACTCTTAAAAATCCTGACAAATAACAATATTGTGAAAACTACCTTAGAATTCTTCAATAAAGTTTACAAGTTGGAAAATATAATGCATACTAAAAGATCACAAGATATTGTTGTTAATGCTATTCAATTTTCACACCAATAAAAAATGTAAAACTAATAATACATCCAAAATGAGGTAACATTTGGCCTTTTTTTCATTGTTTGCTACTATTTACCAAAATTATTTTCAAAGAAAAAATTGAAAGCAAATGTTTTCTTAAAAAGAAATCAAAATAAAGAATCAAGCTCTTTTTCTTTACAAGGAGTTTGTTCATATTCTCATAATTTATCTATCACAGCTAGAAAATATTTGTAAAAACTTAGCCACTTTAAAATTTTTAAGGAGTCAGGTCCAATATTTTTAAGCAGAAGCACTCTAAAAATGAATATGTGAAAATGAGTTTGTTTGATTTCTATCAGTCATTCACTGCAGTGCCTGACATTAACCTTGTTTGCATATTTGGGATCTATATAGTTAGAATTAATTTTCAGTGAATAAATTCACTTTCTTCTCCTATATGTTGTTTGCTGTGTTGATAGGAAATTCCATTATGAGATAAAAAACACTGCATCCTAAAAGAAAGAAAGAAGAAAAATTATAGATGATGCCTTATGTTTATATGCAAATTAAGATAGAATTTGTAAACTTTTAGAATAGTAGGTTTATTAATTATCTTGTTTGAAATAATTAAGTAGAACTAAGCAAAATGTATGAACAAATGCAGTTTTATGAGAGAATCAACTTACGTAGAGACAAATCAAAGGAAGTAAATGTAAAGAAATATCTCACTTATGTGAGGAATGATACAAATATCAGGAGTCAGATTATCTTCAATAATATAGAGAATAGTGTAGAGAAATTGTGTGAGTTAAACATATTTTTGTTAATTTTTCTGCAAACAATGAAACCATGAAAGTTTAAATCAATTCGAGTTATTAAAATATTTTTATGTGCAAAACTAGCAGGGCATGGTGGTGCATGCCTCTAATCGAGGCTACTTGGGAGACTGGGGGGAGAGAGTCACTTGAACCTGGGAGGCCAAGGTTGCAGTGAGCTAAGATCGTGCCATCGCACTCCAGCCTATGTGACACGAGCAGATCTCTGTCTCAAAATAAAAAGAGAAAAGGTTTTATGACTTAGTGTGTCATAAAAGGGTAAGCTTTATATTATTTTTATTATATTAACTTTTTAAATATGTCTTATTAATGTCAAGATTGGCTGACCAGATAATTCATGTGAAAAAAAGATCAAAAGTTTAGCCAACTAATGCACGACGTAATGCAAAGAAAATAACATCTTTAAGATATTATTGCATATAAAGTGTGAATTAGAAATAAACGTAAAAATCTGACACTTATGTAGATCTTTAACAACTGGAGAAAATCTGAAATATTTGGAAATTCCAATGGACATCAAATGGCAGAGCCTAAATTTCAAGGAGTTTAAAATACACAGATTTAATAAAATAAATGTACTTAATTTAATTAAGACAATCCTATATCATTGTTATATTAAAGCCTCTCTAGGAATAAATAGTTTACTTAACATTAAAATTATTTAATTTCATAATCATTTTGAAAAGTTTTCCTAGATCCTTTCTACCATCTTATACCAAAATGCAGAGTTTTTATTTTAAAAATTAAGCACCAAATTAAAATACAATTGAAAAAGTGATAAATGCAATCTGTATTGAACTTAACTTGGAGTTGATCATGAGACTCCAGCACTTCTATCTATCTATATATACTATCGTCTTTTTATATTTGTTTCAGAATGTTTAGTAGACATAATCATGTATTTCATATTTCCTAATCTTCAAGTAAGCCAATTTACGTTGGATAAATTTTCTTCACATTATCTAGGGCATGCTAGGGCACGAAGTGTACTAACAACTAATCTCAGATTCTGGTGAATATGTTTCTATTCAGGATACATTGAGATTTCCAACATTATAGCAAACTAATGTAACAGTCAAATAATGGGTCATCAGAATTACAGAAATCATGCAAGAATATTTAAATATTGAATAAATAATGATTACTTCTACTAGTATTTATACATATAAAAATGACAGTTAAAATCTCAATTTTTTTCAAATTATTTACATTTTGATTTGCATATGTATCTCCAGTTTCTTATGTATCTGTTATGATATGAATAATATATTACGAATTAATTATAATTGAGATATTATAATTTAAATGGTCAATTTAGAAGAAATAAGGACATCTTATGTGGCATTTTTCATATTTTTGTCCCTTTATTTCTTGACAATGTTTAAAAATATGCAATTTTGAAAATATTGTTTGAAATTAAAAGAATAGAATAAAAAAGTTAGAAAGTGTTACAAGTGATTAAAAGTAAAAGAATAAGATGAGAAACTTCGAAAAAAATAAAAAATAGAAAGGTGTAAAATATTTACAGTCAGTATACAACACAATTTACTTTTACTCATATGTTTCTAATACAACTGGATGTCTAGTCATACTGTGATTAAACTTATAAAATTGCATGCTTTATTATTTCACAGTCAGAAGCATTTCAATTGAAATAAAGAAATATTTTGAAAATTTATTGCATAACCAGAATAATCAAAATGTTTTGTTGACTAAAACACAAATATCAATTTCTGTCACCAAGTAAGAATAATCATAATTCAAACAATATTTAAATTAATTGAAAAACGGCATGCCATTTTGAGACTTTTCCTATTTTGACATAAGTTGCTCTTCAGTCTTTTTAATGGGAAAGGAAAACGATGGACTAGGAAGAGGGATTCTGAGGTATTGAGTAGTACAGATGGACTTTGAAAGCAGTAAGAATCAGGGAAGAGTTACTCTGCATGGTCTTTTTGCCCACACATTGTTAGTGCTCATCTATGTCTCTGTAAAATAAGCAATTTCCTGATAGTAAACTAGATGCCCCTCATGTTTATTATAGATTTTCTTGGAAGTTTTTGTTTATAAATTGTCCTCTACATCTCCCTCCCTTAGCCACCTTTTCTTTTTCTTTTCTTTTTTTATTGAGACGGAGTTTCACTCTTGTTGCCCAGGCTGGAGTGCAGTGGTGCCATCTCGGCTCACAGCAACCTCCGCCTCCCAGGTTCAAGTGATGCTCCTGCCTCAGCATCCGGAGTAGCTGGAATTACAGGAGCCCACCACCATGCCCAGCTAATTTTTTTTTTTTTTTGTATTTTTTACTACAGGGGTTTTCACCATGTTAGCCAGGCTAGTCTCGAACTCCTGACCTCAGGTGATCCGACTGCCTCCGCCTTTCAAATTGCTGGGATTACAGGCGTAAGCCACACTCCCGACTCCCTTACCCATTTTTAAAAATTCTTATTTAGGACTTCTATTACTTTTTTTAAAGAAGAGAACAAAGAAACATTATAAACAATCACAAAAATACTGTAAAGTTGTTGAATTCCTTGCTCATTTATACCTCTGATTTAAAGTTATTAGAAAAGAGGCTGAGGGGCCTTTGAGGGTTGAGAAGTGTTTTCTGACTACTATTCTTCTGCACTAATGCATTAATGAAATAGACTGGTATATATCCTCCTCCTCCTTCAACCCAGGCAAGCACAAGAAGAGGTTTCTTTTAAGAACCTTCTGATAATATTCCCAAATGCTAGTTCAATATTAGAGATACATAACAAAGATCAACTACCCCAATAAATGACTAAATTGTTTCCCCAATGTTAGTGATGATGGCTGAGGAAAATGGTACTGTTGCTTTACTTAGTATGTCATAATTTGGTTAAAGAAACATAATAGGGCTGCATTTCTTCAACTGAGGTGAAAACTTGATGAAAGTAATGGTAAGTGTTTACTCTTTAACTGGTTCTTCGTGGCACCATTAGGAAAACAAAAACATTTAAGGGTCTGAATATACCATCTTATTATACTAAGCAATTTCCCTTGCCACTGATCTGTTTCTTACAAACTTTTACTTAGTTTTTTGTCTCTGGATAAGCTTCTTTGCTATTTGTGGATTTTAACACAGATATTTTATTATTTGGATTAAAGGGAAGATTACAGTATACTAAAGCTTAATGCCTTAATGCTATAATCCAAGCTAAAAAGTTTATCAAACAAGCCACGTATAACAGTTTAGACATTACATTTTGGTATTAAAGCCTACTAGGAATAGACTTTTATTAAAGCATAGCCTTTAATTGTAATTTAGGGCTAAGAGAAGACCTGTATATTGCTACCATAAATACTTTTAATGCATGTCTTCTAATCCCAACAGTACAGAGAAGTGTTTTCAAATTCAAACTATATTAAAATAGTCAATTCAAAATTATGGAAATATCAACTTTAAATAAAGTGTATTTACTGTCTTAGGCAAATATCTTATACATTATGAAAAAAGGATAGATCTAGTCTGCAAAAGATTCTATGTCCATTAATATATTGTTAAAATTATGCAAATTTGTTACATTCATATTATAATTATTAATAATAGCAATTGTATCTGACAAGGATTTTGTTATTTTTATTATTTTTATTGAGTGCTATGCTGAGAGCTTTATATACATATCTCTTGCCGTCATATTCTTATGAAGCTGCAAATGTCTAGGTACAGATTTAGTGAGGGCTATATTCTGCATTCACACCCAAGTCTACCTTCAGAGCCAGAGCCCTCAACCACTACACTATACTGAAGATAATTGAAATGTGAAAGTAAATATGCAAGTAAGTAATTGAAATATGTTTTCTAGGACTGATATACTTTCATGATCTAACAAATTAAGCGAGGTTTTACAGAAAACATTATTTTAGCTACTCGCAGAGTTTCTTACATGTCCTTTCAGGTTAATTCTACATATTCTGTCTCCAAGGCTAGGAGCTCCAGAAACAAAGTCAAAGAAAGAGATTTGCACGCAGAAAGTTTATGGAACAATACTATTAGCAGCAATAACCATGACAGAGTGAAGGAAGCAGGATGGAAAGAGCCACAAGTTGACCTTTGTTGTATCTGTAAATAGTCCTTAGCTAACTTCCAGAAAATCTATTAGCCAGAAGGTCTTTCTGAATTGTCCCAATTAAGCCAACGGGATCTTACCTTTATTACCTCCTATCAGCCAGTGACTTGAATGTGATATGCCCCTAAGGTGATATACTGCTTTATTCCACCAAGGGCAATTTCCAGAGTAAGAAGTTTTGAGTCCATGGGAAATAATGCTCCAGGACTGAGTGTCTGAATGCTCAAGCGGGGATCTGGGAAACACACAGCAGTATCTACTTATGTTTGCTAAAATTTGCTTTAAAACACTTTTTCTTTCACAAGATATACTCCAAAGGTCAGTATATATGAAAATATCTCTTTAATTATATCTCTGAAAGTTATAACACCAAAACAGAGTAATTACATATTAAACATAATTACATAAAAGTGTAATTACAGGCAGGGCGCGGTGGCTCAAGCCTGTAATCCCAGCACTTTGGGAGGCCGAGACGGGCGGATCACGAGGTCAGGAGATCGAGACCATCCTGGCTAACACGGTGAAACCCCGTCTCTACTAAAAACACAAAAACTAGCCGGGCGAGGTGGCGGGCGCCTGTAGTCCCAGCTACTCGGGAGGCTGAGGCAGGAGAATGGCGTAAATCCGGGAGGCGGAGCTTGCAGTGAGCTGAGATCCGGCCACTGCACTCCAGTCCGGGCGACAGAGCGAGACTCCGCCTCAAAAAAAAAAAAAAAAAAGTGTAATTACAGAGAAATTATGCTATTTAGAAAGCGATGGGCCGGGCGCGGTGGCTCAAGCCTGTAATCTCAGCACATTGGAGGCCGAGGCGGGTGGATCACGAGGTCAGGAGATCGAGACCATCCTGGCTAACACGGTGAAACCCCATCTCTACTTAAAAAAAAAAACAAAAACAAAAAACTAGTCGGGCGAGGTGGCGGGCGCCTGTAGTCCCAGCTACTCGGGAGGCTGAGGCAGGAGAATGGTGTAAACCCGGGAGGGGGAGCTTGCAGTGAGCTGAGATCCGGCCACTGCACTCCAGCCTGGGCGACAGAGCGAGACTCCCTCTCAAAAAAAAAAAAAAAAAAAAAAGAAAGCGATGAGTTATACTATTACATGTTTCCAGTATTTTTTTCTTTATACCATTTGATGTTATAAGACTTATGATATCTGGTGTCTATCCTGAACCATCAGTGTGTGGAATCGTATTCTTTTGCATAATTAAAAGTTTATTTTTTGAATATGCTACCATTTCTGATTCAGAAAAAAAATAAAATTAACATTTTCTTCTGTATTTAGTTTTAATTAATCAAAGTTTTAATTTTTATGATGAGATTTTTGTTTAGTTCACTAATGTGGTCTTAGGCATACATTTTTCAGTTTGTCATTGAAAGCACTTAGATGCACCAGATTATTTGAAGCATCTGTCAAAAAAATAACATAAAGTAACACTCCAGAAGGTATCTCATTCATTAACACCTTCATTAATTTTTAAAAATTTTTGATACCTAATGATGTTGGTACTTCATGTTCCTATAAAGCTACTTTGCTATTAGGAAGCACTATTACTGACTGATTTGGTGACAAATTGGTCATTAAATTGGTGTGTAAAGGTCAAGACCTTCAGTAAAAAGGCCAGTCTTTTCCAGGCAATATTTACTCAACAATTTCTCACTGTAATTGCTGAATTTTTGTGAGTTTGGGATGTCTTGGAAAGTATTCCACATGGATAAAGGATGAAGGGATACTACTGTATTCAGAGAAAGAAATAGATGATGGATAGAGACATGATAGATAGATAGATAGATAGATAGATAGATAGAACATAAGTTATATCTGGGTAGAGTAAGAGATGTGAGTGGCAAAATTCTGATTGTCCTTAATGCTCCTCTCCCTCATGCAGACCCTCTATATAATACCCTCCTCTTGAGTTTAGCAAAACCTAGACATATGATGAAATATCATGCCCAGAGCTCTGGCCCAAACTAGTTAAGCTGAGTTAATAAAAAATGTTGGCCTTATCTAATCAGTTATATCCTTAAAATGGACAATGTCCAGCCTGAAGGAAGATTTGAAGCATAAGAGAAATTCTGCTACTGGTCCTGAAAATATAAGTTGCCACATTCTGAGACGACCTATGGAAGGCATAACATGCGAGAACCTGAAGGTGGTCTCTAGAAATAGAGAGTAGTACTCAGTTAACAGATAATAGATAAGGAGGTATCAGGCCTGCAGTTTCAAGAAAATAAATTCTGCCAGCAACCTGAGGGAGCATGGACCAGATCTTTCCCTAGTACTGCCAGATGAGAACCTAACCAACTTATACCATAATTCTAGTCTGTGAGACTGTTTTACATATTTATTTTTTATGAGACGGTGAGTCAGATGTAGTCACAAAAGGAGACAGAGAAGAGGCTTAGAAAAAAAATAAAGTTTGTCATACTCACAGGCCCTAGAGACAAGCCATGTAGGGCCATATGGGAAGGATGCCTGGGTGGAGACAGAAGGCAGGAAACAAGAGCTAGGGGAATTTTTAGGCCACTACCTTAAGTGGAATTTTCCAGCGAAAGGTAAGACAGCACAGGGTGAACAGTTTGAGATTGGCTATTTTGAATCATATGGGCAGGTTTTAGGTGGTAAGGGTGGCCCAGGTACATGGGCCTAGGATGATTAAAGCAGACGAATATTGTCTCCTGGAGTATATGGGACAGATGTGGGATGTATGGATTCGGCTTGGTTAGTTTGATTATCAAAGACATATTCCTGGCTGGGCCCCTTGTTATCTTTAAGAGTTGACCAATCTCAAAGGGCAGATTCTCCCCAGTCAGAAAGGCTTTTTAATATGTCAAAATATCATAATATATAGACAAATTTAGTACATTTACAATATGGAGGCACTGAACAGAAGATTCATTTGAAATATACCAGATGCCTAACCCATGGAAGATGTGAGATAATATTTTTTTTGTTTGTTTTAATCTACTAAACTTCTGGTAATTTGTTTCACAGAATGTAAAACTACTAAAAAAGAAATGATATGCACCTCAACATTTAATTCATATTGTTATTTTATTTTTTCATATTGAACCTATATTCTAGATTTATATATATAATTAACCATAAATATATTTAAAGGGGTATTTTGAAGGAATTGTTTTAAAGCGCAGCCAGCACATAGTAACAATATTTCATTAATGCTAAAGATAGAGAGCCTTAGTTATTGACTTTCCTGGGATGATTTTATCAATATCTCAGAAGGAATCAATGTTTACGTAAAATTAATGCAAACATATTACAGAAAATGTAACACACTATAGGCTAATATCTATGATGGTGCGCTATAAAATTCCTTCCAGACTCCTTTCTTGTCATTTCTACATGTAAATGTGATATTCTCAGTTTGAAGGCTTTATTATTTGAGAATAAGCCTCTGTGTGAAATTATATAATTCAGATACGTAATAAACATGATTGGAGAAGTAGGTGGAAGAATTTTTGTTTGTAAAACTTCTTATATTTTAGCCATTACATACCACCCTAGCTTTATTTCCTCCAGCACAGCCTTTGGTTAGGTTCACACTTGACCATCTTTTATATGTCCTCAACATGCCATGTTCTTCTTCATCTCTGTGCTTTTGATTACAATGTACTCTTTCTCAATATTCTCCCAATAATTTCCTTGGGAAAATTCTATTTTTTTTTTAAGGAATTTCACAGAAGCCAATTTAATTAATTACTTGTTACTTGAATTTCAGTTATTGTTTTTGCTTTCACAATTGATTTTCATGCAGAATAAGCAATCCTCCAGAGTAGGGTATGTGGATAAGTAAAGTGCTTTACAAAAGGAGGAACTCAAAATTGATTTCTAAATAAAAGCATTAAATTATTTATGTGTTAGACTAATTTTTAGTTATGAAGACCATTGTTGTTCAATGAAGAACATTAATTTCTATTGCATGAATATTTTTCTCCCTGGTATAGCACTCTCTATTATTTTGGATTCCAAATATTTTCTCGTTATTGTTAGTTTGCTTCGTTGTCTTCAAAATGTTGTTATAACCAATCCAGGAAAATGCTGGAGCATTTGTCTTATACTGCTTATTTCCCACAAAGTAAAGACTTTGAGTAATTTTTTTTTTTTTATTTAACCAAATGCCATTTTCATTACATCACCAGTTTTATAATACTTCAGAAAATATTTGGCAATTACTTAGAGATTAAAAGCTATTTGAGATACCCAGATTCATAGATAATCTAAATTATTCACTACTGGGCTGTATATAATGACTTGGTTGTAGATCATTGCTGTACACAATGAACACGTTACTACACTCTTATAATAATAATTAACAATTTATCATCTTACTAATATATTCTTCCTGTGAATCCTCTCCAAGATAAGTTCATTATGACATATGAAACATTCGAGCATTTTCTTAAACTTACAAATATCTATTAAATATTTCTTAAATTTGGAGGCTGGAAGCATTTCAGAAATAGCAAAGTAAGAAAAATATGGTCCTCCACAGAAGCAATTGTTAAAAAATAATTGTCCCTGATCCTTGTTAATATTTGCAATGGATATAGGGACTACTGCAATGGGGTTTTGCAGTGAGAAAAAGAGATTGGACTCAACTTTAAACACAGCATTGGTAAGTGGAAATTTATAGCCAAGGACCACAGTGAAGAGAAAATTACTAAGAAGAAATATCAGCAATAAAGAAGATTCTGGCTAAACTGACTTACGGGGATTCTTGCTGAAGACAGGCCTGGTGATCAAATATCATCTAAAAGATGGTGGAAAATGAAGAATCCGATCAGATATTGAGGATGATCAGATATAAAGTTTGGGGAGTCCTGATAACTGACTTAGCAGGGTTCTTTGCTAAAGCTGAATTTTACAAAGAAGAACACAGATGAGCCTAGAAATTTCAGAAACCTAACTAAAGTCTGGCCAAACAAAAACTGTTTGTCATAATGAGGACACAAATAATTGCCAAAATTTTAATTTTCAGAACGCAGACTCACACGCACACATACACACACATGTGCACACACACACACATATGCAGGCACAGGCACACACACACACGTACATACACTTTTGGCAAACACTGAGAAACTCATTGGTTCAAGAATTTTAAGTGTCTTTTAACGTAAAGGTGCATGGCGCAAGATCCGATTTCCTGAATTGCCACAATATATTATTTAAAATGAAAATTTTCAGCAAAAACTTCCAAGATGTGAAAAAAATAGGAAACTATAACTAACATTTAAGAAAAAAAAATGAATAGAAAAAGTCTATAAGAAAGGCCAGGTGTTAGGAATACAAAAGAAATTATTTAAATTAGTTATTAAAATATATGTAAGAAAGGAAACTATGACTAAAGAATGAAGAACAACATGAAAATAATTTCTGTCCAAACACAGATCAAGAGATAGAACTTATAAAAATGAAATAAAAATATTGTAAATCAAAAGTAAAATAACTGAAAAAAAAGGCCCAACAGCATACTCTAATTGACATAACAGAGAATTAGTATATTCAAAAGGGGTCCATTGACTTTGTTCAATGCACAGGAGAGAAAGAAAAAAATAATGAATAATAATAATAAAACAAAAGCCCAAGAACTTTGGGACACAAACAATAGTTCTGACATAGGCAGCATAGGAATTTTAGAGGGAGAGGATAGAGAGAAAGGGTGATAAAGAATATTTGAAAAAAATAACAGTACATCTTCACAAATTAAAAAAAAAATTACTTTGTACACCAAAGAAGTTCCAGATACCCCAAATAAGACTAATGCAAACAGATCCATATATATACAGATCACAGTCAGCTGCCAAATACCAATACTAAAAGGAAAACTTCAACAGAGTACGAGAAAAAGCAACTCATCATGTAAAAGAGATTATCAATTAGATCATCAGTTAAATTTTCTTTAGAAACCACAGAAGTCAGTTTTTTAATGCAGTGGATGATATATTCCATATGATGAAAGACTGTCAACCAGTAATTCTTCATTCATTGAAACTATCCTTAAAAATAACACACACACACAGGAGAGAGAGAGAGAGAGAGAAAGAGAAAGATTTCCATATAAACAAAACCCAGAGATTCTATCACTAGAAGACACATCCTACAAGAAATACTAAAAACAGTTTTTCCTGAAATGAAAGGACAGTAGACTATAACTCAAATTTTTATGAAGACATAAACAGCATTGGTAAGTATAATTACACAGATAAATATAAAAGACTGCATTAATGCATTTTTGTTTGTAACTAATTTCTCTTGCTATTTGTATTAAAAAATAATAAAGTAGTAAGTATAAAAACTAAGTCGAAGGGTTGATAATGCATAAATATATAATTCACGTAACAATGATGTGATAGAAGAGGAAATAGAGCTATATAGTACTGCAATTTTTTGTATAATTTGAAATTAAGTTGGTGTTAATTGAAATTGGATTAAACTAAGTTGGTAATTTTAATTATCAGGAAAGCCACTAATAAATATCTCACAAAAATGTAGGAAAAAAAAAAAAAGAAGAAGGAAGTTAAAATGGTATTTTAGAAAAATTTGATTAAAACAAGAAAAAGAAGTAATGGAGGAATAACACTCCAAAATACATCAGACATACAAAAACCAAATAGCAAAATAATAGTTATGTTAAATGTAATTGAATTAAACATTTCAATTGAAAGATAAGGATTAGAAAAATCAGAAAAAATAAAAACATAATCCAAGTATATGTTTTCTACTAGAGACAAACTTTAGATTCAATAGGTTAAAAATGAAAGAACTGAAAAACCATAGACCGTGGAACATAAAAAAAGAGAGATGGAGAAATAATGGTGATATCAGGAAAAAAGGTAACATTTAAGAAAAACACTGTTTTATCGTTTCAGAGACCAAGAAGGAAATTTAAAATGATGAACATGTCAAATCACAAGGGGTCTATTCACTAGGATTTTATAATTTAAAATTATGAACATATATGCACCTAGCACCAGTAGCTTACAATACATGAAGCAAAAACTGACAGAATTGATCGGAGAAATAAACATTTTGACAGTAATAGTTGGACGCTGTATTAATCCGTTTTCACACTACTAATAAAGACATATCTGAGACTCAGAAGAAAAAGAGGTTAATTGGATTTAAAGTTCCACATGTCTGGGGAGGCCTCAGGAACATAGCGGGAGGTAAAAGACACTTCTTACATGGCAGCGGCAAGTGAGGAAGACGCAAAAGCAGAAACCCCTGATAAAACCATCAGATCTCGTGAGACTTATTCACTACCACAAGAACAATATGGGGGAACCCCCTCCCATGATTCAAATTATCTCCCACCAACTCTCTCCCACAACATGTGGAAATTATGGGGGTACAATTCAAGATGAGATTTGGGTGAGAACACAGCCAAACCATAACAGAGGCTTAAATAATGCACTTTAAAAAATTACTAGGCAGAAGAAAAGAGGAAAAACAAGATTTGAAAAGCAATATGTTATATTTTGGATGTTTGTTTTCCCAAACCTCATGTTGAAATTTGATTCCTCGAGGTTGGAAATGGGGCCTAATGGAATGTGTTCGAGTTATGAAGGATTGGATTCTCATAGATTAATTCCTTCCTTGGGGTGGGGATGAGTGAGCTCTCATTCTGCTAGTTCTCTTGAGAGCCAATTGTTAAAAAAGAGTCTGGCATCTCCACTCTATTGCTCTTGCTTCATCTTTTGCCATTTGATTTGCACACACTGGCTCCCTTTCACCTTCTGCCATGAGTAGAAACAGCGTGAGTCTCTCACCAGATTCAGATGCCATCACCATCCTTCTTGTACAGCCTATATAACTGTGAGCAAAATAAACCTCTTTTATTTGTAAATTACCCAGTCTCAGATATTCTTTTACAGCAACACAAATAGATTAAGATACAATATAAACAAATGAAACTTAATGGGCTTATTTTGTTTCAGTCAATAAAAAAGAAATAAACATTCACTTATGGGCACAGGAAACATTCTCCATAGACCATATGTTAAATCATTAGAAAGGGCCACAATAAATTAAAAATTGTAAAGGATTAACATTATACGAAGTATATTCTTGAACAACTGTGAAATGATAATTGGACATCAATTATAGATAGACATTTATACATTTATAAAAATGTACAAATTAACATACTGCTAAGTAACAAATGAGTCAAAGAAGAAATCACTAGTAAAATTCAAAAATATTTTGAGATAAATGGGAATACAACCACAGTGCACCAAAACTTAAAGAATAGAGCTAAAATGATAAGAAATGTGGCTTTCTACTCTTCCTACTTAAGAAACTAGAAAAAAAAAAAAAGCAAGAAAAAAAGAAAGTATAAATACAAGCATGGAAATAAAAGAGAAAGTAATACATAATAGGAAAAAATCAATAAAATTTTATTTCTTGGAAAATCAAGAAAATTAATAAATCTTTAGCTGGACTAATCAAGAAAAAAGGAAGACTTAAATTAATAAAATCAGGATTAAAACAGAAGGCATCACTACTGACATCACAGATATAAAAAAAGTTATACAGTATTTTTATGAACAATTTTATACTAATAAGTTAGGTAACCTAAAATAGATATGAATAACCTATACAAAGATATCTAGTGCTAAAACTGACCTAAAAAGAAACAAAATCGTAATTCTATTCTATTATTCTATATATCCATCCAAATGTCAGTGCCATACTATCCTCATTAGTGTAACCCTAAGGTAAATTCTGAAATTTCTGAAATGGGGAAGTGTGAGTGCTCTAATTTTGTTTACTAAAGGGTTATTTGATCAATTTTTGATATTCAATGTTCCCTGAGTTTCCTAATTTGTGACTAATTTATCAGTTTCTGCAAAAATATCTGAGAGTTTGGTAGAAATTGCTTTAACTTTGTAGATCAATTAAAGAAGTATTGCCATCTTAATGATATCAATTTTTCCAATTAATTAATCTTGTGAGTTTTTTCATTTATTTCTGTTTTCTCCAATTTATTTATATGATACTTTTTAATACACAGTGCACAAATCTTGTACAAACCATCATGGGACAATCTAGTATTCACAAGCAAAAGACTAAATGTGCAATGTATATCACACAATATAAAAAAAATCACCTGAAAGTTAAACACTGACCTGAGTATAAGAGTTAAGACTAAAAAACGCTTTTTTAAAAAAAGTGAATCTTCATGACTTTGAATTAAGCAATGTTTTTTTTTTAGGTATTCCATCAAAAGTACAAGTGACAAAATAAAAGTAGGTAAATAGGCATAACCAAAATTAAAAAAAAAAAAAAAAAAAAAAAAACAGCTTTTGTGCTTTATAAGAAAAGTCTACACAATCAAAAGATGGCTCAAAGCATGTGATAAAATATTTACAAGGTATGTTTTCAAAGGTATTTAATTCCAAAGTATGTAATTCTTAAACAACAGCAATTTTTGGGTAAATGACCTGAAAGGTAAATGATTTGTTTAGTTTTTTGTTAAATAAAATTGCCAATTAAATGTCAATAATAGACATTATTCCAAAGAAGACAAACAAGTGGCACATTAGCCCATGAAAATGAACTCAATATTGCTATGAAAATCACAATGAAATACCACTTCACACACACTAGGATGGCTAAAACAAATAAAACAAACAATAAAATGTAGACGAGTATTGATAGAAATAGAACCCATCATACACTGCTAGATTGTGAAATATGCAGCCACTTTGAAAAACTGAAAATTCTATGAAAGTTAATCACAAATTTCCCATATGACCCTGCAATTCTACCGCTGGACATACACCCAAGAAAAATATACACACTTCGTAATAGTCAAAAAGTGAAAGTAACACAAATATCTTTAAACTGACTTATGCATAAAGCATCATATATCCATACAATGGAACATTCTATCTATTAAAATGAATGAAATATGCATGCTATAACATAGCCATACCAAAACTAAATTAAACTAAAACAAAATTATGTTGTTATGCTAAGGGAAATAATCTAGGCACAAAATGCCTCACATTATATGATTACATTTAAATGTCCACAATCGAAAAATCCATAGAAACAGAAAGTAGACTAGTGATTTACGGGGCATGGGTACAGGGAGAAATTAGAAGTAACTACTAATGAGTATAGGGTTTCTCTTTCAGGTGTTAAATTTTTTATATAGTGATAAAGTGATGAAGGTTACACAACTCTGAATATATTTTGAATTGTACATTTGAAAGTATAGATTTTATGTTGGGATAATTATTTCTCAATAAAACTATCATTTAAAAAAATCTGCAACTGAAACATAATGTAAAATATTCTAGTGGCTTAAAGCATTTGTGTTATATAATCATTTTATTTTCAAAATAAGATTTCTTAAAATCTATTAAGGCTTTCTGATTTAAGCCAAGTAAAGCACTAACTTGTCATACATTTTAGCTTGAGTAAACACTTTGTTTATAGATTTCTTGGACATATTTATCTGCATATTTTATATCTTGATAAATACACTTTTCTTTGAATAAACTATCTCTGAACATTTTTTCTTTCTTTTTTAGTGGAAATTATATATATTTAAGGTATATGGTATGCTACTTTGATATGCATATACATGGTGAATGATTACTAGAGTCAAGTTAATTAACATATCCATCTCCTTACAAAATCACCATTTTTTGTGATGAGAACACTTAAGATCTACTCTGCAAGCAAATTTCAGGTATACAATAAAGAAGATATTTATTTAGGACAACCAAGAAAGCAAAATTGCAAAAAAACTTTGCTCCTCTGAGTCATGTTTTAAAAATCGAAATTGAACCCCAGAAAGATAAAATATAATGTATCTCTTCAACTTTTAATTGTAACCAGTGTATCATACTATGCTCATTAGTGATTTTATAACTATAATAATTTGCAGGATTTTAACATATAATATGAAATAGTTTTATTTCCCATTTGTTCCTTCAATATAGGTTTTGTTGTCCTTTGTGAGTAATTGATCTTTCCAAATCTCTCTGGGAATTTGAAATTATTTTTATATATTTCTTGATTACTTTTTTGTTATATCAAATTACCAACTAAATGTCAAAACTGTTGTTAAAATATTTTATTATACTTAATAAAGCATATTTCTGCTAATTCTATATTAAAATGGATATAAATTCAGACCTTGATAATTCATAATTTTTTGGAAAATAGATAAGTCTTAATTATAAAACATTGCATGGCTTATTTCAAGGATTATTGAAAGAGAATCTGATGATAGTAGTGTTTTAATTCTAATCCAATGAATCTAGACCACCATATATATAAACTAATACACTTCTTTACCATTTTAAAAAATAGAACTACACTGAAGTCAGCGAGGCTGGGGGAGGGGCGCCCGCCATTGCTGAGGCTTAAGTGGGTAATCAAAGCCGCTGGGAAGCTCGAACTGGGTGGAGCTCACAAAGGCTCAAGGAAACCTGCCTGTCTCTGTAGACTCCACCTCTGGCGACAGGGCACAGTTAACAACAACAAGAACAAAAGCAGCAGAAACCTTTGCAGATGCAAACGACTCTGTCTGACAGCTTTGAAGAGAGCAGTGGATCTCCCAACATGGAGGTTGAGATTTGAGAAGGGACAGACTGCCTGCTCAAGTGGGTCCCTGACCCCTGAGTAGCCTAACTGAGAGACATCCCCCACTAGGGGCAGTCTGACACCTGACACCTCACAGGGTGGAGTACACCCCTGAAAGGAAGCTTCCAAAGTAAGAATCAGACAGGTACACTCGTGTTCAGCAATATTCTATCTTCTGCAACCTCTGCTGCTCATACCCAGGCAAACAGGGTCTGGAGTGGACCTCAAGCAATCTCCAACAGAACTACAGATAAGGGTCCTGACTGTTAGAAGGAAAACTATCAAACAGGAAGGACACCTATACCAAAACCCCATCAGTACGTCACCATCATCAACAACCAGAGGCAGATAAAACCACAAAGATGGGGAAAAAGCAGGGCAGAAAAGCTGGAAATTCAAAAACTAAGAGCGCATCTCCCTCTGCAAAGGAGAGCAGCCCATCCCAGCAACGGATCAAAGTTGGTCAGAGAATGACTTTGACGAGATGAGAGAAGAAGGCATCAGTCCATCAAACTTCTCAGAGCTAAGGGAGGAATTACGTATCCAGCACTAAGAAATTAAAAATCTTGAAAAAAGAGTGGAAGAATTGACAGCTAGACTAATTAGTGCAGAGAAGGTCATAAACGAAATGACAGAGATGAAAACCATGACACGAGAAATACGTGACAAATCCACAAGCTTCAGTAACCGACTCGATCAACTGGAAGAAAGAGTATCAGTGATTGAGGATCAAATGAATGAAATGAAGCGAGAAGAGAAACCAAAAGAAAAAAGAAGAAAAAGAAATGAACAAAGGCTGCAAGAAGTATGGGATTATGTAAAAAGACCAAATCTACGTCTGATTGGGGTGCCTCAAAGTGAGGGGGAAAAATGGAACCAAGTTGGAAAACACTCTTCAGGATATCATCCAGGAGAACTTCCCCAACCTAGTAGGACAGGCCAACATTCAAATTCGGGAAATACAGAGAATGCCACAAAGATATTCCTTGAGAAGAGCAACTCCAAGACACATAATTGCCAGATTCACCAAAGTTGAAATGAAGGAAAAAATCTTAAGGGCAGCCAGAGAGAAAGGTCGGGTTGCCCACAAAGGGAAGCCCATCAGACTAACAGCAGATCTCCTGGCAGAAACTGTACAAGCCAGAAGAGAGTGGGGGGCAATATTCAACATTATCAAAGAAAAGAATTTTAAACCCAGAATTTCATATCCAGCCAAACTAAGTTTCATCAGTGAAGGAGAAAGAAAATCCTTGGCCGGGCGCGGTGGCTCAAACCTGTAATCCCAGCACTTTGGGAGGTCGAGACGGGCGGATCACGAGGTCAGGAGATCGAGACCATCCTGGCTAACACGGTGAAACCCCATCTCTACTAAAAATACAAAAAAAAAAAAAAACTAGCCGGGCGAGGTGGCGGGCGCCTATAGTCCCAGGTACTCGGGAGGCTGAGGCAGGAGAATGGCATAAATCCGGGAGGCGGAGCTTGCAGTGAGCTGAGATCTGGCCACTGCACTCCAGTCCGGGCAACAGAACGAGACTCCGCCTCAAAAAAAAAAAAAAAAAAAATCCTTTACAGATAAGCAAATGCTTAGAGATTTTGTCACCACCAGGCCTGCCTTACAAGAGACACTGAAGGAAGCCATAAACATGGAAAGGAACAACCAGTACCACCCATTGCAAAAACATGCCAAAATGTAAAGACCATCAAGGCTAGGAAGAAACTGCATCAACTAACAAGCAAAATAACCAGTTAATATCATAATGGCTGGATCAAGGTCACACATAACAATATTAACCTTAAATGTAAATGGACTAAATGCTCCAATGAAAAGACACAGACTGGCAAACTGGATAAAGAGTCAAGACCCATTAGTCTGCTGTATTCAGGAGACCCATCTCACATGCAGAGACATACATAGGCTCAAAATAAAGGGATGGAGGAAGATCTACCAAGCAAATGGAGAACAAAAAAAAGCAGGGGTTGCAATCCTAGTCTCTGATAAAACAGACTTTAAACCATCAAAGATCAAAAGAGACAAAGAAGGTCATTACATAATGGTAAAGGGATCAATTCAACAGAAAGAGCTAACTATCCTAAATATCTATGCACCCAATACAGGAGCACCCAGATTCATAAAGCAAGTCCTTAGACACTTACAAAGAGACTTAGACTCCCATACAATGATAATGGGAGACTTCAACACTCCACTATCAACATTACACAGATCAAGGAGACAGAAAGTTAACAATGATATCCAGGAATTGAACTCATCTCTGCACCAAGCGGACCTAATAGACATCTATAGAACTCTCCACCCCAAATCAACAGAATATACATTATTCTGAGCACCACATCACACTTATTCCAAAATTGACCACATAATTGGAAGTAAAGCACTCCTCAGCAAATGGAAAAGAACAGAAATTATAACAGACTGTCTCTCAGACCACAGTGCAATCAAACTAGAACTCAGGACTAAGAAACTCAATCAAAACCGCTCAACTACATGGAAACTGAACAACCTGCTCCTGAATGACTACTGGGTACATAACGAAATAAAGGCAGAAATAAAGATGTTCTTTGAAACCAATGAGAACAAAGATACAACATACCCGAATCTCTGGGACACATTTAGAGCAGTGTGTAGAGGGAAATTTATAGCACTAAATGCCCACAAGAGATAGCTGGAAAGATCTAAAATTGACACTCTAACATCACAATTAAAAGAACTAGAGAGGCAAGAGCAAACACATTCGAAAGCTAGCAGAAGGCAAGAAATGACTAAGATCAGAGCAGAACTGAAGGAGATAGAGACACAAAAAGCCCTCCAAAAAACCAATGAATCCAGGAGTTGGTTTTTTGGAAAGATCAACAAAATTGACAGACCGCTAGCAAGAATAATAAAGAAGAAAAGAGAGAGAAATCAAATAGAGGCAATAAAAAATGATAAAGGGGATATCACCACCAACCCCACAGAAATACAAACTACCATCAGAGAATACTATAAACACCTCTACACAAATCAACTAGAAAATCTAGAAGAAATGGATAATTTCCTGGACACCTACACTCTCCCAAGACTAAACCAGGAAGAAGTTGAATCCTCGAATAGACCAATAGCAGGCTCTGAAATTGAGGCAATAATTAATAGCCTACCAACCAAAAAAAGTCCAGGACCAGATGGATTCACAGCTGAATTCTACCAGAGGTACAAGGAGGAGCTGGTACCATTCCTTCTGAAACTATTCCAATCAATAGAAAAAGAGGGAATCCTCCCTAACTCATTTTATGAAGCCAACATCATCCTGATACCAAAGCCTGGCAGAGACACAACAAAAAAAGAGAATTTTACACCAATATCCCTGATGAAAATTGATGCAAAAATCATCAACAAAATACTGGCAAACCGGGTTCAGCAGCACATCAAAAAGCTTATCCACCATGATCAAGTGGGCTTCATCCCTGGGATGCAAGGCTGGTTCAACATTCGCAAATCAATAAACGTAATCCAGCATATAAACAGAACCAAAGACATGAACCACATGATTATCTCAATAGATGCAGAAAAGGCCTTTGACAAAATTCAACAGCCCTTCATGCTAAAAACGCTCAATAAATTCTGTATTGATGGAACGTACCTCAAAATCATAAGAGCTATTTATGACAAACCCACAGCTAATATCATACTGAATGGGCAAAAACTGGAAAAATTCCCTTTGAAAACTGGCACAAGACAGGGATGCCCTCTCTCACCACTCCTATTCAACATAGTGTTGGAAGTTCTGGCTAGGGCAATCAGGCAAGAGAAAGAAATCAACGGTATTCGGTGAGGAAAAGAAGAAGTAAAATTGTCCCTGTTTGCAGATGACATGATTGTATATTTAGAAAACCCCATGGTCTCAGCCCAAAATCTCCTTAAGCTGATAAGCAACTTCAGCAAAGTCTCAGGATACAAAATTAATGTGCAAAAATCACAAGCATTCTTATACACCAGTAACAGACAAACAGAGAGCCAAATCATGAATGAACTTCCATTCACAATTGCTTCAAAGAGAATAAAATACTTAGGAATCCAACTTACAAGGGATGTAAAGGACTTCTTCAAGGAGAACTACAAACCACTGCTCAGTGAAATAAAAGAGGACACAAACAAATGGAAGAACATACCATGCTCATGCATAGGAAGAATCAATATCATGAAAATGGCCATACTGCCCAAGGTTATATATGTATTCAATGTGTTGGAGAGGATGTGGAGAAATAGGAACACTTTTACACTGTTGGTGGGATTGTAAACTAGTTCAACCATTGTGGAAAAGAGTATGGCAATTCCTCAAGGATCTAGAACTAGATGTACCATATGACCCAGCCATCCCACTACTGGTATATACCCAAAGGATTATAAATCATGCTACTATAAAGACACATGCACGCGTATGTTTATTATGGCACTATTCACAATAGCAAAGACTTGGAATCAACCCAAATGTCCATCTGTGACAGACTGGATTAAGAAAATGTGGCACATATACACCATGGAATACTATGCAGCCATCAAAAAGGATGAGTTTGCGTCCTTTGTAGGGACATGGATGCAGCTGGAAACCATCATTCTTAGCAAACTATCACAAGAACAGAAAACCAAACACCACATGTTTTCACTCATAGGTGGGATCTGCACAATGAGATCAGTTGGACTCGGGAAGGGGAACATCACACATCGGGGCCTATCATGGGGAGGGGGGAGGCCGGAGGGATTGCATTGGGAGTTATACTGATATAAATGATGAATTGATGGGTGCTGACGAGTTGATGGGTGCAGCACACCAACATGGCACAAGTATACATATGTAAGAAACCTGCACGTTATGCACATGTACCCTAGAACTTAAAGTATAATAAAAAAAAAGAAAAAAAAAAAGAAGTACACTGAAGTCATAAAAATCATTAATTTTAATATATAATAATTATTTTAATAAAAACATGATAATGAAAACTTTTTTTAGTATAAAAACAGAGTAAATATGTACTTAAGTCATTAAAAATGTTTTCCAATATTGACAATTTAGGTATGAGTTATGTAATTTCATTAATGTTCAATTTATTCATTATTTTTAAAAACTGACATAAGTACATTAAGTATTAGATTTTTTCCTGAAAAGGCCCTAAATCACTTTTCATGGTAACAATTTCAGAATACACTATAAATTTTTTGTGTAATAAAATGGTGTCAAATTCATGATTATTTGTCAGTCATTCATAACTTTTGTGTGGTGTAGTGATTTTGAAAAGCATTCATTCACATTATTAATAAAAGCAGGTTTGATCTCTATTTTAAATTTTCATGAGGAGTAAAGTGTATAGACACAGAATTAAAAGGGATACGAGCAAATTGCTTATATGATTACCATAAAAATCAGAGAATATTATCTATGACTATTACAATAATTTATTTCTGAAAGTACCCTGCTTTTGAAATATTTCTAATTCTTTTAATTAATTCCCTATCTTCTTCAAATGCCTTTAACTGAAGATTTTAATATATAATCAAAATATTTTTATTTGACTTTGTAAGTCAATTCACATTTTCAAACTTTACTTTTTTTTTTTTTTTTTTTTTTTTTTTTTTGAGACAGAGTGTCGCTCTGTCACCCAGGGTGGAGTGCAGTGGTGCGATATTGGCTTACTGCAACCTTCATCTCCTGGGTTCAAGCGATTCTCCAGCCTCAGCCGGGATCCCAAGTAGCTGGGATTATAGTCATGTGCCACCACGCCCAGTTAATTTTTGTATTTTTAGTAGAGATGGGGGTTCACCATGTTGCCCAGGCTGGTCTCGAACTCCTAACCTCAAGTGATCCTCCTGCCTTGGCCTCCCAAAGTGCTGGGATTACAGGCATGAGCCACCACACCCAGCTGACAATGTAATATACCTTTAATTTAAGAACTTCTAAAAGAAGGAGATTGAATAAATATTAATATATCAGCTTAAGGATTAATGAGATAATAAGCATATTTTGCATTATTGTTGATAGAAGATCCTATGTAGTTCAGAATGTGTATTGTAAAATTTTCATTTGTAAACTAAATTGTCATTATTATAAAATAATAGAATATTACTTGTTTTTTTATTTTGCACAAACAAGTAATCTAACATGTACATAATGACATGTGTAAACTGTATTTTAAGTACTAAATACATGCAAGTTTATAAACTTCCATATATTTACATATAACATCAATTTTTAAAAAGTTAAACTTAGATTTACTTTTTAATGATAAAATTAGTTTACTACTATAACTTTACACAGCATGGTCAAGTTATATTATGAAAGATGTCCATATGTTTATATTGTCTATGATTATAACAAAGTATGAAATGATAAACAGAAAATAATGTTAATATATTTTTTCCAAGAGTACCTCTATGCACTACCATGTGTTTTCATAACTTTCATTTTTGCTAATATTCTCACAGTTCGAAAGCCTGGGAAGTGCATGACCAAGATGTCTGGTTAGGATTTGTTTCCTGGTTCAGAAATGAGACCTTCTCACTGTGTCCTGACATAGTGAAAAGGAGCAAGTAAGATCCTTTAGGCCTCTTGTATAAGCGCACTAATCCCACTAGAAGGGGCTCTGCCTTCATGGCCTAATCACTTCCTCAAAGCCTGGTCTCCTAATATCACCAGCTAGAGGTTAGAATTTCAACATATACATTGTAAGGGGACACAACCATTCAGGAAATAGCATTTTTTAATTAATACATAATTATTCACTGTGATCTAATACCTAATAGATATTTGAGAACTTTAATAGTAGATTCCACACTAGACCTTGAAAATCAAAGACAAGATTCTTTTTTTCCTTTACCAGCTTGGGGTAAAGATCCATATCCACTTTGTTTTACTTTCTTTCAGTTGTGCTCTTAATCTCCTTCAGGAAATGTTTTGAACCAGAACACTCTCGTACACAGGTTTGTGCAATTTTGGATGTGCATAAATGCATACATACAACATACACACAGAATTAGCGATTATTTTCAAGTTCAATTATTACTACATTCATAATTGTAAATTTCAGATGAATAATTTATAGATTATAGACGTGAAATGTTACCCATAGTCAATGTTTCATGTCACTAAGCTAACCACTTTATCTTTCCATTTAGATTGTAGATACTGTTTTATATCTACAAATTAAAAATTATCCATGGTGTTGCTATAAAAAAGGAAGGGTGTATTCAGCTAACCAAGGATGAATGCTAATCTTCACTATCTTGTTGAAATATTTATTTTGTTCAAAAATTATAATGTTCTTGTTTACATCTTCTCTATTATTTTAAAAATATATTAAACATTATTTATTTTTTATTTTTTTTTTTTTTGAGACGGAGTCTCGCTCTGTGGCCTAGGCTGTGGTGCAGTGGCCGGATCTCAGCTCACTGCAAGCTCCGCCTCCCGGGTCTACGCCATTCTCCTGCCTCAGCCTCCCGAGTAACTGGGACTACAGGCGCCTGCCACCTCGCCAGGCTAGTTTTTTGTATTTTTTAGTAGAGACGGGGTTTCACCGTGTTAGCCAGGATGGTCTCAATCTCCTGACCTCGTGATCCGCCCGTCTCGGCCTCCCAAAGTGCTGGGATTACAGGCTTGAGCCACCCCGCCTGGCCTAAACATTATTCTTAAGAGGAATCAGGCTCGAAGTCTCATACTTTCTCCTTTCTGTAAGCAGTGACTGAACTTACAAGTAAATTTCCAAAATATAACCTAGAAAGTCTGAGGATCATAAGATAGCTGACATCTTATTAAGTAAATCAAAGAGATTAATGATTTTTTCCTATTATTCCAGTATTTATTAATGTGACCAAAAACAATAAAAGATAACTTATTAATTTAAATTCATTATAGGGATATTAGACACGATATTTGGATAATCATAAGCACAAATTTAAAATCTTCAAGTTAGGAGAAAGAAAATAATTATGTTGTTTTTAATCTCTACCTTTGTAAGTTTTTTTTATCAGAACAATCTAACACTGTAAGTTTAAAATATTATTTATTAATTTTTCTCCTGTCTTTTTAATAACCAAGTTATCAACTACTTAAAATTATCTTTAAAATAAGAATTTGGTTTAATGAGCAAATAATATAACTATTCAAATTATGAAAGTGGAAATGTACTTGTATTTTTAGAATTAAATATGTCTAGTAAAGTAGAACATCCATTGTTTATTCTATGTTCACACATGGCTATACATAAGGTGAAACACATAAAGAAATGACAAGTGTTGGTGCTGAGTATTATACAAACATGAATGAGAACAAATAGTCAAAATAGAAAAAATGAAAATGTATTGGCAAAGAGGAAGCTGATATGAAAATAATCGTAGAACGTCAATTATAAGTTTAACTCTGAATACACAGAAAATGATTTTGATTCCTACATACATCCCCAATGGTTTGACTATTGGATACGAAATGGAATTAGGAATTATGGGAAACTTTTCTCGAGAAAATAACTGAAGCCGTAACTATATTGGAGCTCATATTCGGAAATGAATACAATAGGAAAATAAAATAAATATACACATAAAGATTAAGAGAGTTTTTATATGCTAAGATTTCATATGGTAAGTTGACAATCAATGACCCATGTGAATAAAAATATGTTAAAAAAGTGAAAAGATACATTTGGATATAAATTTTCCCATAACTACCTATAATTATTTTTTCCCTTAAAAGCCTTATTTCTTGATTAGTACACCATAAGTCATTTCTTGAAGGCAGATTAAAAAATGTAAAGAAAATATCCACAAAAGTTGAGAAAAAATAAGTCAAAGTAGATTTTACCTATTTGGACAGAGAAATAGCTATTTATGTGATGTCAGGGGATTGAAGAAGTGTGTTTTCTGGGAGAGGTAGGTACTGTGTCTTAATGCAGGAAGAGAGGTATACCAGATACACATCTATGTAAAAACTTCTTGGTAAATTAATAAGCAAGGCTATAGCAGTATAAAGTATGGGCATAGACTAAATGTGTTAAAAATAAGCAAATGTTCTGAATATCTTTATAGAGAAGTGGACTCAGGGACAAAATGAAGAATAAATAACAGTTTTGTTGTTAGCATTATATACTCAATTGGCCTGGTCTGCTCAATAGAACTAGGAGTGCCAATAAAATAAAATTATAAGAAAGGATGTATTCGATTTGGAGATTGAACACATGGGTTTAACAGTATAAACCCAAGGTTCTACATTTGTAAAATATAGTTTTTTTGATTAGCTACTTGAAATGTCATGTAATTAAGTAGCACAGCTATGTAGTTCACTGTTGTATCTTTATGTCTAGTGGAATACATTGCACAGAACAAAACTTCATATTTGTTGAATGAATATGAATTAATGAATGAATGGCCTTTTGATGAGAATCAACAAAAGTAGTGTGCCATAGACTCCAATGTTGTGAGTTTTATATAAATTGTAATTTTTTAATACAGTAAAAACTTTACGATTATTTAACCTAGAAATAGTAACAACAGTTCATTAGAGCATGTATCTTTATATTTATTTTATTTTATTTTATTTATTTATTTGTTTTTTGAGACAGAGTTTCGCTCTTGTTGCCCAGGCTGTAGTACAATGGCATGATCTCGACTCACTGCAACCTTCGCCTGCCGGGTTCAAGCGATTCTCCTGCCTCAACCTCCCGAGTAGCTGGGATTACAGGCACCACCATGCCTGGCTAATTTCTGTATTTTTAGTACAGACAGGGTTTCTCAGTGTTAGTCAGGCTGGTCTCAAACTCCCAATCTCAGGTGATCCACCCGCCTCAGCCTCCCAAAGTACTGGGATGAGGCATGAGCCACGTGCCTGGCCAGCACACATCTTCATAAAGTAAGCATGATGAATAAATCACTTGATATAAAAACTTTTGAAATGTAGTATTGTAATTTACCTCAGTTTTAGCATCACACATACAGTTAAAATATTTGTTGAATGAATGATACATTAATGCAGTAAATTCCTAATTTTCATTAAATTTACTAAATTCAAATAAATATTTTAGAATTGTAAACTACCCACATATCATAAAGCATGCTAAATTTTAAGATATTTATTAGGTTATTTATAAATTTCACATTATAGTTTCATTTGGAATTATATATATTACAAGTGCACCATGCCTATCTGTAGCTCTTTTTTTTTTTTTTTTTTTTTTTTTTGAGATGGAGTCTCACTCTGCCGTCCAGGCTGGAGTGCAGTGGTCCCATCTCAACTCACTGCAAGCTCCGCCTCCCAGGTTTACGCCATTCTCCTGTCTCAGCCTCCCAAGTAGCTGGGACTACAGGCGCCCACCACCTCGCCCGGCTAGTTTTTTGTATTTTTTTTTAGTAGAGACGGGGTTTCACCATGTTAGCCAGGATGGTCTCGATCTCCTGACCTCGTGATCCGCCCGTCTCGGCCTCCCAAAGTGCTGGGATTACAGGCTTGAGCCACCGCGCCCGGCATCTGTAGCTCTTTGATGAGAAAAAGTAATCAACCATATAGCACAAATAAATTGAGGTTGTAAGAGATCAAAGACTATCAAGTATTTTAATCAATAAATCAGTGAAGCCAGATGAGACAACACAGAGAAATGTATGAAACCATATTAGGTTCACTTTCTAAGCCTAGATGATAATTAAAATTTTGCCTTGAAATACTAATTTCTAAAAAGCAGTGCTACTTAGAATGTTGTTAAAAACTGATGTAATGATAAGACTTTGGAAATATTCAAAAATAATATGAAATAACTTTAAAATATAAATTTATGATAGTCATGCATTAACCACATATTCAATTATGTAGGCACAATAATAGTTATGTCATCTTTATCATTGTACCTAGTGTTACTTTTATGAAGAGATATAATAGAATCCTATAAATAATAATGCAGTTAACACAGTGGGAACATCAATGTGCTATTCTCTATGAATTAGGATATGATAGAATTAGGATGTAGATATAGGAGTTATGTCAAAAAACTTCTAAAAGCAACTAGTTTATCCAGTATTAACAGGTAATCATTTACCTGATAGTCAAACTTTGGTGCCTTACAGTAAATATGACGTTGAACCAAAGTCTTAGGGCTTTGGAAATTATGTTGCAGGCAAATTAGCATATCATCAGTTCAGAAGTGGAAATTCACTCCATGACACAAAATTAGAGTACTAATGAGGAGCACAGAAAAATAATTTAAAAAAATGCAGTCCAGAAAAGCAATCTGAGGACACAGTGGTTAACATCTGTGGAAACAGATGCAAAGCATGCATAACTAACAAAGTTGAAAAAAAAACTATTAAAAGATTAAAATGCATCCTTTAATAATGGTACAGAATTCAGAAATTGAAAGACACAACATTTTAAAGCTATTAACCTTTCTCAAAATTATAAAGCATGAGGACTTGATCTTCTAGGAATTTTCTACTTGGCCTTTATAATCATATATGCACATGCACTAAAAGTTTTTTAATGGTTTTTGATAATTTAGGGAGCCAGTGATCAGTATTTTTGTCTGTATTTTCCAAATTCAGAACTAGTGAGAAGTGGACAACCATGGGCTCCCCACACAAAAACCTTCATGGGCTGAACATCAGAGTAGGGTGATGTCCTCTCTGATGGTAAATTTGGAAAGAGGTTTCCAGAACAGACAAGTGGAGCATGCACAATTTCTTTTGCAGAACTCATTCACTTGGCAAATCACTCCTATGCTATGGCAAAGAATAAACTGCAGGGACCAAGAGAGAAAATAAATTGTTTGAGTTTATTTCCTCTGGTTGTTACATTGCAAAATTAACCATGAAAATGGTAAGGATGATACATTATACTATATCATAAATTGCTTTTGGAAACTTAAATGTTGCCACTTCCAGTTTTTGGTCTTTCTAGTGTAAGCAATCTCGGAAAGTAGTAAACTTTCCAACAGCATTACAGAAGATAACTCAGTCTAATAGTTTTTATTTCTTTTTTTCTCTCCTCCCTTTCCCCTTTACCTCTGTTTACTTTCTTCCTCACTCTTACTCTCCATTATTTCATTTCTTTCTCAGAGAAATTTACCGACAGTTCAATTATGGCAATAACAATGGTTGAACACTTTCATTCCATTTGCACTCTATGGTTCATTTGTTAAATGTAATGTCCTTTAACTTATTATGGACAACATTTTCTTTTTTTTTTTTTTTTTTTTGAGGCGGAGTCTCGCTCTGTCGCCCGGACTGGAGTGCAGTGGCCGGATCTCTCAGCTCACTGCAAGCTCCGCCTCCCGGGTTTACGCCATTCTCCTGCCTCAGCCTCCCGAGTAGCTGGGACTACAGGCGCCCGCCACCTCGCCCAGCTAGTTTTTGTATTTTTAGTAGAGACGGGGTTTCACCGTGTTAGCCAGGATGGTCTCGATCTCCTGACCTCGTGATCCGCCCGTCTCAGCCTCCCAAAGTGCTGGGATTACAGGCTTGAGCCACCGCGCCTGGCCAACATTTTCAAAATCACATAAGCAGATAAAGGGAAGATAAATAAATATTGTGGCAGGCAGAATGTTGGCACCCAATGATTCATACTTTTATTACTCTCTCCTTGTGTAAAACACTCCCTGCACCTTGAGTATATAAAAAAAGAAACTATGATTATGTTGGGATATTTCTCCCATGAGTTTTTTTTATTAATTAGTTGCCTTGAGTGAATGAGAAGGAAGATTTTCCTAAGTGGGCTTTACCTAATCAGGAGAGCACTTAAAAAAAGATAAAACATCAGAAGAATTATTTTGATTTGTTGACCTTGAGTAAGTAAGCCATCACAGTGAAAGAGAACTTATGAAAGGGGTCATGTGGCAATCATCTGATATGATCTTCCATAAGCTGACAGGTATCGTTGACTGACAAGTAACAAAAGTAAAGTTCTTTTACAACTTAAAGAATTGAATTCTGCCAACAATCAGGAGCTTGAAAGATAACTAAAAACCTCAGATCCGATTACAGCCATGGCCAGCAACTTGACTAAAGCCTGAGAAGACTCAGTAACCTGTACTTGGACTTCTGATTTGTGGAAGCAGTGAGATCGTATGAGCCACAATTCCAAGGTAGATTTTTCCAAACAACAGATTCCAAAATGGAGTTTGTATGTGAAAAGATTATTAGGAATTGTTCTTAAAAACTATACTGATGGGAAATAAGAACAACTCAGAGAAAGAGCAAGAGAGTGAGACAGAGATTGAGCTATCATGTATTTGTCTAATAACATGGAAGTTTCTAGTTAGTAGAGTTGTCCAAATTAAGGCAAGAACATGAACTTCATAACTACACAGCCACCAGTGTTAAGATTGGTCTGATACCAGGAAGAGTGATGATTCCAAATTCTCTTTGGCTGGAGACAATTCCTGAAGAGAGACTCCGATGTGAACAATAAGCAGTCTACACTTCCAGGAAATGGAGGAACAGATGCTTTCATCCTGAAGCCATATTTTGGTGGCTTACCACGATGTTAACTAAAATCCTTTTGAGTTGCTAAAATTCATTTACTTATTGAAAAAGTTTATTCTTGTTTAGTAATGACTACTTAAGGATTCTAGTTTATTTCCTTTCCTGGGAATCTTATCTCAGAAAAAGTAGTGGGACAACTATCGCTCCCAAGACTGCATTTGGTTTTGAGGCATTATCTGATACTCAACACCTCCTTCTTTTACCATCCATCTTATGATCCATTCACATTTGTCTCACAGCTCTACTCTAGGTTGCTTATCTGGTGGGGCGAATCAGAATTAATGAAATGGTGTCTAAGTCCCTGATTATTATACCCCTCTTACCTCTTCACTGCTACATTGTCAATTTACTATCAAAATTAGGAACTTAAGATTCCACATTCATAAATTTTAATTTATGCTACTGTCTAACCTCTATAAAAAGTACCAATAGTTACTCTACGAAATAATCATGGTGTTGAAATGACAAATTCTGTACCCAATACATTAGAACAACTCTGCAACCTCTTGATAATTGGAATTAATTACCTATGCCAAGATTGCAACTTTTTTCCTTAACTCCGGGTTTCTTGGTAAAGATGAGGTAGGAGTGAATGGGTCACAGTTTTAACTTGAAGTTTAATAGATTTCATAATAGGGCCATGTATAAGCATTCCTCCATTGGAAAGGAGGAACTCTAGAACTATAAAGCCATTATATATTAGTATGGAGAACAAATTTTTTCAACTAAATTACTGGAAGTGATGGTGAGAATAATTTCATTTCTATCTCTCATTTCCCAAATGATAATATTCTGCCAACTTAAGATGCAGCATCATATCACGGCCTTTGATTTAGACTTTATGTCACATTTTTGGATATGATGGACATCCCCTCACTCCAGTGCGTAAACCCAAGCTAGCACCTAAGCTACACATAAGAAATGGCTATTTCAATGCTTTATCAGCCAAGCACTTTCTGGGTACAATGATAAGACCAATACATTCACCCATTCAACATTTCTTTTGGTAACAAGTGGACTTCTTGTTATGGAGTTTATGTTAATCAGTGTTTTATGAAAGCATATCAAATGCATTTTAAGCACTTGAATGTTAGCGATGGCTACTGCCTTGTAAGCAAAATAATAAACATAATAATCAATTAAATTTCCATAGTTTAAATTTGTATTAATTCCAGTCAATATTATTAGCTATGCTTTACAGAAGGGCTCTAAAATAATTAATTTGCTGATGAGTGACTCATCGGTTGCTTCAAGCAATAGTGTTGTATTGGGGCTTAATGTTGCTTCTGCTGATAGATTTAATATTCAGTAGCAGCCAGAGCAAAGATAATTATTGGTGATGGGGATTCCATGTGCTTGTGCCCCTGCATATTATTTGCCCTTCATCCCTTCATCATTACTGTATTTATGTCTTCATTTTACCAACATTGGTACAATGGAGGCAGAGACGGGGCAAAAAGACAAAAGCTGGTTAATATTAACAGGTTGAGTTAGTTTGTCTACTTGTTGTTCTTTTGTTGTTGTTTTTAGTGCATCTATGATGAAGGTCTCTTTTGAAAATTAATATGCAACTAAAAATTCCTCACACTTTGTTACTCTCACATGTCCATCCACATGATTCCTCCCCACAGCTTTTTATCCTTATATTCTAATCTTTTTTTCTTCCAAGATTCCAAATAACTATTCTATGAAATTCTATATCTTCTTATTTAGGGACAATTTTCTATTGGAACCAAGTGTATAACCAGGTTCACAGCACATAGTACTGTTAACTTAGAGAATTTCATGATGCAAAGATCAAGTTGCTTGGTCAGCCAGTGTCTCATAATTGGGTGTCTACTATCTACCAAAGCTTATTAGTAGACCTGATTCTATTTATCAGAAGGAAATGACTTGTCTGAAGAAGATGACATAGATTAGCTCCAAAGTCCTAGAGTTATGTACTGTGATTTTTCCAATTAGTTCCTTCCAGAGGGTTCTATAGCAACCTATTTGCAATGAACATTTCACATATAATTAAATTTCCTGACTCATAAGGGCCAGTAGGGTGTTTTGTGCTGTAGCAGAAACTTCCTATAAAGTATTGTCTTGCTCAGGTCCCCACTCAAAACTGGCAGCTTTATCAGTGATCTTTATATAAGTAAAATTGAAATACTCAAAGGTGGTACATTGCCTCCAGAATCCAAAAAGTTCTTCCAACCATCGTGATTCCTATACATGATACATAATATAGAGTGTAACAACTTGTCCTTCATATTGCTAGGATATCTCAACATTGTCAATACTACTAAATCTTTAGAAACTTCTTTTTGGTTGCAGGCCCCAAATTTTTACGGGATTTACTTTCCATCCTGTAGTTTGCATAGGTCTTACTAAGACATTTATATTGCTTGCTACTCCTTTCTCATAATTAACATAATTTTATCAATTTATTAGATCAATATAATGTTTGTGGAACCTCAAGACATTTACGCTTTCTGCAGAATATATTATGGCAAACAACGAGAATTGAAATAACTCTTAGGCAACACTGTCACAGTACACTATTTTTTCTCAAAGTGAATTGCTTCTGATAGTCCTTACAAATTTTGGTTAAAAAGACATTTGTCCAGTCAACAGTTACATATGCTGTAGCAGGAATAATGTTGATTTTCTGTAGTAGAGGTACTACAACCAGGAAATCCCTGAAATTGCAGTCACCAGTTGCTTAAGTTTATGATAGTCCATGGTCATTCTCCAAGACCTACTTCACTTCTGCACAGGTCAAATTGGTGAATTAAATGTCAGTGTTATTATTTTATCTTTTCTGTTTCTTTCAAGTCTTTGGTGGAAACATTACTTTATAAATTTTTTTCTGAATTTTGCTATCTTTATTGGGAGAGGAGATGTTCCAGGGATTTCCATTGAGTTTTCCAGAATGATCTATACTCCATGTTTCAGAGATCCAACTCAATGAACTA
The DNA here is from genome assembly GCF_009764315.1 of Trachypithecus francoisi. Lineage (NCBI taxonomy): Eukaryota > Metazoa > Chordata > Mammalia > Primates > Cercopithecidae > Trachypithecus > Trachypithecus francoisi. The sequence goes on from NW_022681454.1 coordinate 68,865,501, forward strand.
ACTGACAGAACTAATTCTTCAAGTTTTCAAGTCTATTAAAATGTTACCTTCTGGAACTAGGGACAATAATTTCCAACCTTCAGCTAAGATCTCATCTATAAGATGAACACTTTAAGGCTCTACTTAAAGTGGTAGGTTACAAGAATCTGTGTCATTCAGAGCTGATATCTAACAATTCTCCAAAATTCTGATTATTTTCTGCTCCCCCAACAAGAAATCCATTTAATAAATGGCCTCCAATCTCAGTTGAATATTTGGTGAAATATTTCTGGTGGGTACTTTTGGACACCTGTACTAGTAATAACACAAAGTCCTTTCTCAGGGTAAGTAGGCCTTCTCTTGAAACGATTTGTCTGTGAATTGACTTAGGTCTGTGTATTAGTCTGTTCCCATACTACTATAAAAACTACCTGAAACTGAGTAATTGATGAAGAAAAGAGATTAATTCAATTGACTCACAGTTCCACTGGCTTAATAGGAAGCATGACTAGGAGGCCTCAGGAAACTTACAATTATGGTAGAAGGTGAAGGGAAACAAGCACATCTTACCATGGCAGAGCAGAAGAGAAAGAGCATGAAGGAGGAAGTGCTACATACTTTTAAACAACTAGATCCAGTGAGAAGTCAATCATTATCATGAGAACAGCATGGGGGCAATCTGCTCTCATGATCCAGTCACCTTCCATCAGGTCCCTCTCCCCAACATATGGGGATTACAATTCGGCATAAGATATGGGTCGGGACACAAAGCCAAACCATACCATTCTGACCCCTAACCCCTCCAAAATCTCATATCCTTAATACATTTCAAAACGAATCATACCTCTCCAACAGTCCCACAAAGTGTTAACTCATTTCCAGCATCAACTCAAATGTCTAAGTTCAAAATCTCATCTGAAACAAGAGAAGTGCCTTCTGCCTATGATTCTGTAAAAAAAAAAAAAAAAAAAAAAAATGTTAATTATTTCCAAGATACAATGAGAATACAGGCATTAGGTAAATGTTCCCATTCAAAAAGGGAGAGATTGGCCAAAACAAAGGGGCTACAGATCCTATGCAAGTCCAAAACCCAGCAGAGCAGTCATTAAACCTTAAAGCTCCAAAATAATTTTCTTTGACTCCATGTCTCACATGCAGGCCACACTGATGTAAGGCGTGTGCTCCCAAGGCCTTGGGCAGCATTGCCTCTGTGACTCTGCAGGACACAGCCCTTGTGGTTGCTTTCGCAGATTGGCATTGAGTGCCTGTGGCTTTTTCAGGTGCATGGTAAAATCTGTTAGTGGATCTACTGTTCTGAGGTCTGTGGGCTAGTGGCCTTCTTCTCACAGTTCTACTAGGTAGAGCTCCAGTGGCGACTCTATGTGGGGACTCCAACCTCATATTTCCTCACTGCACTGCCTTAGTAGAGGTTTTCCATGAGGGCTCTGCCCCTGCATCAGACTTCTGCCTGGACATGCAGATATGTCCATTTCATCCTCTGAAATATAGGCAGAGATTCCCACACCTGAACTCTTGCCTTCTGTGCACCCACAGACCCAACATCATGTCGAAACTTCCAAGACTTGAGGCTTACACCCTCTGAAGCCATGGCCTGAGCTATTCCTTGGCCCCTTTTAGCCATGGCCAGAGTTGAAGTGGCTGAGACTCAGGGCACCATGTTCAGAGGATATATAAAGTTGCTGGGCTCTGGGCTTGGCCCATGAAACCATTTTTCCCTCCTAGACCTCTGGGAGTGTGATGGGAGGGGCTGCCATGAAGGTGTCTGAAATGCCCTGGAGACATTTTCTCCATTTTCTTGGCTAGAAATGTTTGGCTCCTCTTTACTTATGAAAGTTTCTGAAGCAGACTTGAATATCTCACCAGAGAATGGGTTTTTATTTTCTACCACATGGCTGGGGAGCAAATTTTCCTAACTTTTATGCTCTGCTTCCCTTCCAGTTTCAGATAATCTCTATGTTCACACATATGAAGGTACAATTTCAGAAATAACCAGGTCACATGCTGAATGCTTTGCTGCTTAGAAATTTCTTCTGCCAGATACCCTAAATCATCTATCTCAAGGTCAAAGTTCCATGGATCTCTAGGACAGTGGCAAAATGCCACCAGTTTCTTTGCTAAAGCACACAAGAATGAACTTTGCTCCAGTTCCTGATAAGTTCTTCATCTCCATCTGAGATCACCTCAGTCTGGACTTCATTATCCATATTGGCATTTTGGTCACAACGATTCAACAAGTGTCTAGGAAGTTTCAAACTTCCCCACATCTTCCTGTCTTCTTCTGAGCTTTCTGAACTGTTCCAACCTCTACCAATTATCCAATTCCAAAGTTGCCTTACCATTTTCAGGTACCCTTATAGAACTCACTCATTGTCATTAATGCAGCAAGGGAGGCGTCACCTCCATGATCCAATCACCTACCATTGGTTCCTCCCCCAACATTGGAAATTATTATTTGACATAAAATTTGAATGAGGAAACAGAGCCAAAGTATATCATTCTAGGAAGTTGAGAGAAGGTATGATTCTTCAGCATAGAGACTAAAGTCAAATGTTTGGCTACCAGACTTTTCACATAGGTAAAACAGTACTCATTAGGCTACCCAGCTATTTTATTTCTAGAGAAACGCTGATCAATTGGTCTTCCCCAAAATTCTCTGTGGACAGAGTTCTACATTTTTCGTTGCAATTTGAATGTCATTATATATTGTCATCTATACTAATTATATTGACTAGATCTTTTGGTAAAATGTCAGTAGAACTGAAGAGAGTACACGTTCTTCCTTTTTTTCCTGATGTTAAGGGAAAACATTCAGTCTTCCATTATTAAATATGATGTTAGCTTTTAAATAAACAGAAAACTTTAATCAGGTTGAAAAATTTCCTTTCATTGTGTTTGATGATTTATTAATCATAAATTATTAAATTTTATCAAAAGTTTTTTCTACTTGTATGAATATTCTATGTGATATCTCTTTTTTAAGTTAATTAGTATGGTGAATTACATTGTGAAGTTCAAAGTAGTTGGATAATGTAAGAATGAATAGATGATATTTACTGAATCTTTTAACATATTCAGACATTATCTTGAGAATTTTTATATTTAATTCTCATAACATTATTCTGAGGTAAGCATTATGATCATATCAACTTTAAAGGTAACAAAAATGAGGCATAGAAACATGGCTAGTAAGAGGTGGAATCAGGATTCAATCTGAAGTTGGGTGATGGCATAGTATCAAACACTGGGCTAAAAGGATGTTGTATCTGCCTAGAAGAGTCAAGTTGTTATAGGAAGTAGTAAAGCATTTTTCCCTTACAGGTATATTTTAGGATATCCAGAAAAAAATATTCTAAAATCTATCTTACAAGTTAATACAACAAATCAGAATTCAAACTTATAAGATATGCACATAAATTGATAACATATATGTGATAACATTTATTAATTATAAATAATTTAGTGGTAAATGAGGAGATCAGCTCTCTTAGTTTTTATCTTTTGGAAAAATAGATTGGGTTCAAGTTTCTAAATCTGACTGAAAAACGAAAAGGAATCCTACTATTTAGAAACTGATTTTTTTAAAGGAGAAAACAATACTCAGTGGCCAGTCACCTATATAATATTCATTATAGATGCGGTTTGTTTGAACATTACAATGCAATGAAAGACATTCTTTATATTAATTATTTTTAGAAGACAGAATTACTTTTGCTTTCATATTTTGTGTTTTGAAGTGTATCTGGAAAAATCTCAGCATATTTACAGCTTATTTTAAGGTGATTTCCAAACAAAATAGTCAAAATGTTTATTATTTTATTCTTAATTCATAATGTATTTTACAGCTGTAAAAGCTAAGGACTGTGGAGGTCCAGAAGTTTCTCCACTATTCCATAAAGGCTTTTATGAAGTACTGTCTTCTATCTCCAAATGCAGAGTTCTAGTTCATCTCTCCTCCAGTTGGAAACCTAAACATCAAGGTGTAGACCTAATTCAGAAAAGTAAAATTCATATACTTCAGTCACCATTTGTCATAGTACCTGTTGCAGTAGTAAATCTCCCTAAAAGATCTAAAATCAAGAACTGATCCAAGTTCATGTGAGACATGCCTGTGACAGGAACAAAGGCCACTTAAATATACACATGTAACTTAGTATACTAATTCCTATCCTAAAGCACTCTTAGAGTGACATAAAAAATTTCCCAGAAATTTTAAGCAGTGATAGGTTCCTGTTCTGGATCTAGAAAATGTCTTCTTGTTCATCATTCAATATACTCTCTTTTCCTTCCCCACCACCTATGTACATATTCACACACATACTCACACTCACATACAGACTTTCTCTTCTTAGAGAAGGACTTTGCAGTCTTCAGTGTGCATCACAATCAACCCAAAGGCTTGTAAAAATGGATCGCTGGCCTCTTTCCATGAAATTCAGTAGGTCTGGAATGAAACCCCAAAATATATATATTTAACAACTTCTCTGTGAAATTTATGCCGGTGGCCTAAGAACCTCACTTTCAGAACGAACGCTGGAAAGCAACTAACATATTGTGCTGTTACTCATTAAACCAGTAGTGCTTCTCAACTGGCTTCCTGGGGGAAAAAAAAGTTTATCATTTGTAGTGCTGCTGATGGTTATTGCTGATTTCAAGCTACCCATATGATGTCACTGAGAATGAATTTGAGAAGAGATGGTATGAGTCAGCCTCATCACTCCATTGGGTGGGATCTTGATGTTACAAAATGTCTAACTGAGTTACTATTGGGTATAACCAACTCTATAGCCAACCAGGTCACCATAAAATTTGCTTTTATATAGTTGTTGTCACCAACATTTTGTATTCAATTTTCTATGAAGTTAAATGCATACTATCCATAAAGAAAGAGTACTATTGAAGTCTCCCATTATTATTGTATGGGAGTCTAAGTCTCTTTGTAAGTCTCTAAGGACTTGCTTTATGAATCTGGGTGCTCCTGTATTGGGTGCATAGATATTTAGGAGAGTTAGCTCTTCCTGTTGAATTGATCCCTTTACCATTATGTAATGGCCTTCTTTGTCTCTTTTGATCTTTGATGGTTTAAAGTCTGTTTTATCAGAGACTAGGATTGCAACCCCTGCTTTTTTTGTTATCCATTTGCTTGGTAGATCTTCCTCCATCCCTTTATTTTGAGCCTATGTATGTCTCTGCATGTGAGATGGGTCTCCTGAATACTGCAGACTGATGGGTCTTGACTCTTTATCCAGTTTGCCAGTCTGTGTCTTTTCATTGGAGCATTTAGTCCATTTACATTTAAGGTTAATATTGTTATGTGTGAACTTGATCCAACCATTATGATATTAACTGGTTATTTTGCTCGTTAGTTGATGCAGTTTCTTCCTAGCATCGATGGTCTTTACATTTTGGCATGTTTTTGCAATGGCTGGTACCGGTTGTTCCTTTCCATGCTTAGGACTTCCTTCAGGGTCTCTTGTAAGGCAGGCCTGGTGGTGACAAAATCTCTAAGCATTTGCTTATCTGTAAAGGATTTAATTTCTCCTTTACTTATGAAACTTAGTTTGGCTGGATATAAAATTCTGGGTTTAAAATTCTTTTCTTTAAGAACGTTGAATATTGGCCCCCACTCTCTTCTGGCTTGTAGAGTTTCTGCCGAGAGATCTGCTGTTAGTCTGATGGGCTTCCCTTTGTGGGCAACCCGACCTTACTCTCTGGCTGCCCTTAAGATTTTTTCCTTCATTTCAACTTTGGTGAATCTGGCAATTATGTGTCTTGGAGTTGCTCTTCTCGAGGAATATCTTTGTGGCGTTCTCTGTATTTCCTGAAATTGAATGTTGGCCTGCCCTACTAGGTTGGGGAAGTTCTCCTGGATGATATCCTGAAGAGTGTTTTCCAAGTTGGTTCCATTTTCCCCCTCACTTTCAGGCACCCCAATCAGAGGTAGATTTGGTCTTTTACAAGAAATGGGGAAAGGATTCCCTATTCAATAAATGGTGCTGGGAAAATTGGCTAGCCATAAGTAGAAAGCTGAAACTGGATCCTTTCCTTACCCCTTATACGAAGATTAATTCAAGATGGATTAGAGACTTAAATGTTAGACCTAATACCATAAAAACCCTAGAAGAAAATCTAGGTAGTACCATTCAGGACATAGGCATGGGCAAGGACTTCATGTCTAAAACACCAAAAGCAATGGCAGCAAAAGCCAAAATTGACAAATGGGATCTAATTAAACTAAAGAGCTTCTGCACAGCAAAAGAAACTACCATCAGAGTGAACAGGCAACCTATAGAATGGGAGAAAATTTTTGCAACCTACTCATCTGACAAGGGCTAATATCCAGAATCTACAAAGAACTCAAACAAATATACAAGAAAAAAAACAAACAACCCCATCAAAAAGTGGGGAAAGGATATGAACAGACATTTCTCAAAAGAAGACATTCATACAGCCAACAGACACATGAAAAAATGCTCATCATCACTCGCCATCAGAGAAATGCAAATCAAAACCACAATGAGATACCATCTCACACCAGTTAGAATGGCAATCATTAAGAAGTCAGGAAACAACAGGTGTTGGAGAGGATGTGGAGAAATAGGAACACTTTTACACTGTTGGTGGGATTGTAAACTAGTTTAACCATTATGGAAAACAGTATGGCAATTTCTCAAGGATCTAGAACTAGATGTACCATATGACCCAGCCATCCCACTACTGGGTATATACCCAAAGGATTATAAATTATTCTACTACAAAGACACATGCACACGTATGTTTATTGTGGCACTATTCACAATAGCAAAGACTTGGAATCAACCCAAATGTCCATCTGTGACAGACTGGATTAAGAAAATGTGGCACATATACACCATGGAATACTATGCAGCCATCAAAAAGGATGAGTTTGCGTCCTTTGTAGGGACATGGATGCAGCTGGAAACCATCATTCTTAGCAAACTATCACAAGATCAGAAAACCAAACACCGCATGTTCTCACTCATAGGTGGGAACTGAACAATGAGATCACTTGGACTGGGGAAGGGGAACATCACACACTGGGGCCTATCATGGGGAGGGGGGAGGAGGGAGGGATTGCATTGGGGAGTTATACCTGATATAAATGACGAGTTGATGGGTGCTGACGAGTTGATGGGTGCAGCACACCAACATGGCATAAGTATACATATGTAACAAACCTGCACGTTATGCACATGTACCCTAGAACTTAAAGTATAATAAAAAATAAATTAATTAATTAATATAAAAAAAAGAAAGAGTACTATTAAAGTGTCCTCTTATGCAATTCATGACTTTCCTGGCTACTGGAATTTGTTAAAAGTCCCCTTTTTCTTTAGCAAATCCAATCACAGAATAGTGAGGGAGGAAAAGTTTCTGATTCTGGGAGGCTGAGGGGAGAGAAATTTATGGAGGAGTGGTGGAATTGATTTTATAAAAACACATTTTATATTAAAGGTTGTCAGATTTATTTTTTTATTGCATACTATAATATTGGCTCAACAGGATAGAGGGGACATCATTAAAATAAACACACACACACACACACACACACACACACACACAAACACACACAGCTTTGACATTAATCAGTATAAATATTTACAGAGGCAGTTTCTCTTTCCTTTTAAACATGAAGGCATGGCAAGTTCCCCAAAACATCATTTTGTTCTTTGATGACTAAAACAATAGTGTCTTAATTTCTCAGGGAACGTTAGCCAGTTATCTTTGAGGGTAAATAAAGTTTTGTGACTAAATATATTTTAAGACAATGTGGTAAACAGTTGCATTTTATTTATTGCAACATTTATCATATTTTAATGTACTAAGTTGAAATGATAATGTCTAGAAAGGTAACAATATTAACATTACTCAAATTTATTGCAAATGTAAGCATTTTGAAAAGAATTTTTAACATATTGAAAGTCATTATTACGACCCTGAACCCATATATATATATATGTATGTGTGTGTGTGTATATATATATGACTATTTTGACTATGAAATTATCACATATTAGTATCCATATCAATTTTATTACTGTTGATAATTGGAAGCAGTATTTCTGTGTCAAGTTATCATTTTGGTTGATCAGCAGATTAAAACACTAATGACATGCAGCTGTGCAAAAGCAACTGCTAAGGAAAAGAGTAAAATATTATAGGGTTTTCTTTTTTATTTAAATAATTTTTCAAAAATAAAATGCTGTTGTATGCTGCTACCTACAATATTAATTTCACAATTAAGTCTACATTTCTAATTCAATATTATGTATTCCTTTCAGTATTATTTTTCCCTCATTTTCTTAAAGAGGTTATTTTTCAAATGAGTGACATAAACATATGCATATATGTGTGTGTATAAATATATCTCATACACTGTATCCATTAGGAGATTTTTCTCCCATGCGAACAACAATTTTGGGATCTACCATAATGAAGCATAGTTATGCATGCAAAATTAATAACTGGATTTGTAGTGAATCAGACTGCCTGAAAAATTGACAAACACGTCCAAAGACTACTACACATTTTTTAAAGATTATAGAAATAAGTTATAGATATTATACTAATTGTATCAGTAGGACACATATAATACAGAGAAATTCAATGTACCTCAAATGTTTATTTCTTTAGATATTTACTGCTATTATCAGAATATATGGCCAGGTGAAATTCCAGGTATATATACTTAAATAACATTTAGCCAGTATATGCTGCCATAACCTAAAAAGAAACAGATTTTGTTTTAATCTCACCTCCAAATGTTTGATCCTTTCTGTACTAGCTACCTGATCTTTATTTGCTTCCCTATTAGTGTGAATTTGTAATCTCTCTTTATAGAATCAAGCCTTCCATTTTGCTCTAGGTTCTATTTTTATCTTTTCAAAATTGATTATTGAAATGATTGATTTTTTCTCATGTGTTTAGTTTGTAACTCTCTACTGAATAATATCTATTAGCAAACAGACATGCTCTAAAATTCCCAACACAAAATAAAACATATATGCAAATGTAAAAAAATATTTCAAACTTGAACTCATGCCTTTTTTTTAGCTATGAACTCATTGCTGATTTCTTTTCAGAGCAAAATTTTCAAAAAGCATATCTATACAAAGTTAATCTGCATCCTCACCTCCCCTATGTCTTCCCAGACAACTTCAATTAGGTTTTAGTCCCAATATAACACTGAAATAGTTCTCAAAAATAAGAAAAAAGCATCAAATACCACCATATTACTAAATTCTGCTGAATTAAGCCTGAAGCTTGTCCCATGTTTAGACAATCTACATCAACTTTAAAAACAAATGTGGTTTTACTGGCAACATTTAAAAATTAAGACATCACAATTATATTTTTGTTATTTCTGAAATGTCTAAATGTGCCTAAATAATGGACTACAAGTAAAGGGCCATCGTAATCGGAGCAAGCACACACTAATCTATACCTGAGTTATACCATTCTCTTTGACAGTCTGAAATAAACCATTGACCCCTGACATTCATCATTGTGAATATATCTTTGATTTTTAAAAATATAGATTTTGGAAGAAAAAAACCCTGTGTTTTATTGATCTCATTTGATATTACTTACATGGTCTTGGTATATCAGCCTTTCTCACACTTGACATGATTTGAGGCTGGAATATTCTTTGTTGTGGTGGGTTGCTTTGTTCATTGTGTGACATTTAGCTCCCACTTTACTCTAGAGTCAGAACACCCACCTATGTAACAAATAAATTCAGAAGTATGTATTTACAAGAATAAAAATAACTACATACATAAACATTGTAATAGGAGAGATTAGAATGCAGTGTTTTTATTTTATTTTTTAATGTAAAGCAATTTTGAGACAGGGTCTCATTTGGCCGCCCAGTGGCACAACTGTAGCTTACTGCAGCCTTAAACTCCTGGGTTCAAGCTCCCAAAGTGTCAAATGCAGTATGTTAAAACACATGTTTTCATCTGTAGCTCAGTATATAGTTTTTCAGAGAAATGATACATTTGAATATCAGAATTTTCACCTAAGTTGTGTCACTTCAAAGAATTATATATAATTTATGTTTATATACAGAAAGACTCTCACTTATTTGTATGAGGTTACAATGTGTTTTCTTATTTTTATTTTTATTTTTATTTTTTGAGACAGCACCTTACTCTGTCACCGAGGGTGGAGTGCGGTAGAACAATCGTGGCTTACTGCATTATCTACCTCCTGGGCTCAAATGATTCTCCTACCTTACCCTCCCAAGCAGCTGGAACAATGGATATGTGCTACCACACCAGGCTAATATTTATTTACTTACTTACTTACTTACTTATTTATTTATTTATTTATTCTATATGGAATCTATCTATGTTGCTGGGGCTGGGCAAAGTGTTGAAATTCTCAAGCTCCTGGGCTGAACTGATCCTTCCATCTTGACTTTCTGGTGTTAGGATTACAGGTGAGAACCACCACACATCTCAATACTGTATTTTTATAGGTAGAATACCCAAAGTATAATCACTAGAATTGTAAATTCCAGTGCATTCTTCATACATACTTAAGTGATAGTTTTACAACATAAATCACATTATGTAACAGCAACACCAGGAAACACTTCCAACCCCACCCCCAACATCTGCTTTATACTGAGGAAATTTTCCGTTCAGAATAAAATCTATGCTTTCTAGTCTGTCATACAGGGTTTCCTTTGGTCTGGGGCCGTAGCACCCCAGCCAAATCTTGTGATGTTCTAACGCTTGTTCCCCAACAGCCAGTGTCACCATGGCCTTTATATAACTAAATGACTATACAAATAACTTTTCAGCATTAAGGCCATCAGACAGGCTGGTCATTTGTCTGGAGTGCACTTCTACGGTGATAAATCATTCTGGAGGTTTCACCTTATATATCATCTCCTCAGTTAACCTTTGTGGGATAACTTTGAATGTGTACATCCCGCAATCCTCTATAATAGCCTCCAATAAGTTTCCTCCGTCTGCACTTTACATTTTGCAGTTATCTGTGCATTTATAATTTCTATAAATTTTAGGACTTTGACTTTTTTTCCAACCCCATTTTAGGAGAGGAGAGATTATATCTGTTGCTTTCATTACCATGTACATGGAACCCAAAAGGGTGGTTAGGCACATAATAAACTTTTGTAAATAGTTCTCAAATAAATACAATAATGAATAAAAACACGATTAAAAGACAATGCTTTATAAAGTTTCCTAAGTGTCTTTTACCTCTGTATAAGTAATTAATTATTTGATTTGATTACCATCAGAGAAATCATTTAAAATCTCCCAAAGGCATACTGAGATGTCTTCAATTTAAGTCTTTGCTTGAAAATCAGACAATAGTTACAGAGACAATTTCTGAAGAGAAATTTATGTCATTCTGTAAATTGGTAGATGTATATTTATCCACTTAAATTCATTATCATGAGGGCTTCAAAATATTAATATCAAGGTTTTAATTTCTTGATTTTTTTCCTGTGGAACTATGTTAAATATTAGTGAAGTGTTGTAGGGATACCTATTTACTCATCTTGGTTCTTAAGTGAGATCTTCATTTGGGTCTAGGAACTAAACTGACAAAAGATAGAGTGATAGGGTTAAAACACACATTTTATTAATTTTACATGTACATGGGGATTTTCACAGAGTGGGGATCCAAAGCAATGGCCAAAATAGAAAGCTTTTACATTTTTTCATCAAAAAATGAGGAATTTTGTGAATAAATGACAAGAAAGAGGGATCAGAGCTAGGGGCAATAAATTCCAGGGGATTCACTGAGAGATATGTGGATAGGTGTAAAGCTAGTGGGAGATAAGGGATATTTTAGGAAGTTTATTTATACAGCTCCATTGAAGCATCAATTCTCAGTCTCATTGGCAATAAGTGTTATCTTCTAGTGTTATTGCAGGGAAGGCAGCTTTCTCACAGGGATTTTTATGGCTTGCCATAGATAAGCAAAGGGCAGTTCAGATCGCTCTTTCTACAACTGCTGCTTCCTAAGTGCTTTCAGCTCCAAATAATCTATATGCCAGTTCGTGGCATATTGGGGTATTATGTCCTTAACTCCTTCAGTATCCATATAGATTAATCCATTAAAATGAGCCTGTCAGAAAGCTACAAAATTTTGCTATGGTAATTTTTAACAACTTTAAAGAAAACAATAAAAACATTTTAGCCTTTTTTTGGTTTGAAATAGGTGGGAAATACAGAAAATTGAAGTTAAGTTTTGCTTATCTGTACAAATGGAAATGAGAATTTTCATGAATATAAAAATAAGTAGAATACACATACATTTATATTTGAAATGGAAATGCATTTCTGTTGACAAATTTATGCTTGGAAACACTATTTTTTTGAAACTTTTGTTTATATTTTTCTAACCAAACATTGAATGCTATTCGAGTAAAATAAAATATTCACAAAGCAACACAGTCATTTACAGTTTAAAATATTACTTATTCCAACAAATTATTCATTGCCTTCTAGTATAATTAGCAGTGGATTCTATGTTTACTATATTTCATAGAATAACTAAAAGAAAGGAAGCTTAATAAGGCATTGTTCCTTAAAGTGTATTTGCATTATTTACCTCATCTCGGTATCAAAATTTTCACTCTTTAATAATGATATAAAAGCCTAAAAATTCATATGTTTTTGTGTATAAAACTGACAAGGAAGTTTAGTTTTTATATTGTTTATAAACTAGACCTTAAAAACATGAAGAGAAAAAGTAAGTAAATTATCTCCATAAAACTAATCTTTCAAAAAAGTTGAGGTTGAATATGCTCTAAAACTATAAATTTCTTTATACTATTATTTCCTTATAGTTACTAATACAGCAAACTGTGATTCTGATGTTAAACTTTTACCTCCTTCTTACTGCAGAATTGAGGAGAAGATTTTTCAAGTCTGGCTGAAAAAATATATTAATTATGATTGGGAGTTTTCTTTCCACTTTCTATTTACCATTATTCTGATTTTTCTGCCTTGCTTCTCTTTTGTGTATCAGAGCCCATTTTTTAAATCTTTACTTGTTCAGTAATTTTAAGTTTGCCATATCCAAGGTATTTGAATATACATTGCACTAAAGGTAATCTTGGCTATCCTTTTGACCTTTCCCCTTAAACAGCTGGTCCACTAACTGACAATATTCTTATTAATCCATTAAGCCAATTATTCTGGGTCTGTTCCTCATTTTAGCTTAAATCTTCACCTTCCTACATCAGATTAAATATGTACTATTTGTCTAGTCCCTTCCACATACAGTATGGAAACTAGTCTATTTACAAGAACTATCTCAAAAAATTTATCTATTGACTTTGTGACTAAACTTCATTATTCATATATATACACACACGTGTGTGTGTGTATATATATATATATATATATATATATATTTAGATTGAAGGTTAAAGAATCCAATATTAAAATAACTGAAAAAATAAGCAACATTTATTTTCACACAGGCATTCAGGTATGACTGAATTCAAATGCTCAAAAGACTCATCTAATCCCAGTTAATCACTGCATCTCCTGGACAGGTTCTTACTAACTGCCAGACATGATGGCCACTGGTATCTTATACATCTTAACAACTTTTCAAGGACAATAGCAAGTGTTAAGCTTATTCAAAATTGTGGAATAACATTCCAGAGGAGTTGTCTACTTGGCTTGACTTGCCTACTTATGTCTAAGCAAGACAGGTCATTTTATAAGAAAAAGATTGGCCAAGGTGCCAGAAAGGGACAAATAATATGTGTACTATATATTTATTTGTCTATTATATTTAATTTTTAAATATTTACTTGAATATCCAGCATATACAGCCTGAAAAAACAAGGTATCATTTAACACAAAATTTCATTTTTGAAAAAGGCTACCTGTACATCAGGATACATTACCTATCAAGTACACTGGTGAACTTTATAAGAGGAAAGTTTACATATGCAAAAATGTAGAGTCTGGTATAATGGGCCATTTTGGACCTACCACCTAATTCTCATTTATCAACTCAGAATCAATTGTGTTTCATCTCTAAATCTTACCTTATACCCATACTCAATAGATTATTTTGAAGGCGACTGTAGATTATATTATATTATATTATCTATAAATATTTCAGTATTTATCAATGGTCATCTTTATTCTGGCCCCTTATATTTTTTACTAAACATGTATATTATTAGATCCTTTACATTATTATTTGAAAAAAATTGTTTCAGGCTTATCTTGTACTGTTCTACCAGATCTAGAATCTGTTATGGCTCCAAGGAAACCTAGAATTCTTTTGTGATTTACATGCTTTTTAAAAATATCATTTTGAATACCACTTCATAAAATTTGTCCCTTTAAATCATGGAAGTTTAGGATACGACTTTGTCCTAATGAAATTTTTACTTTTACCACATTGTGTAAATTATTAGTGGCTTCTGTCCAAGTAGTTCATTCATTTGTCCATTCATTTAGTATTTATCAATGCTAACCATAATGCCAAGTGGGGTGCCCGGTGCTGGGAATATGATCATGTAAAACAAAATAAAATTATTCTTTTTCATGGTGCTGTCATTCTTGTGAAGGATTTATTTAATTTGAATACACATTTGTTCTCTTTGCCTAGCACTGGCCTGTTAGACGGCGTCCTTGACATATTTGAGAATGATTGTTGCTTCTTTTATAAGTTTTTTCAACATATTATTTGTCTTCCATACTTGCTATTTGGGAATAGTTTACCTTTCCCATATTTTTTTTTCTGGGTCTGCCTTTTTCAATCTGAATAGTTCCCCATATCCTTGATTTTCTGATGTATTTCTACAGAGGAGGTCATAATAAATTTGGGGGGGGGATTTAAAAATATATATTTCTTGAAAGAGTATAAGTTTTGTTTTATTCCTTGGGAGCCAGAAACAATCCACATTTTCTTGGTAAATGTATGGAAAGGCAGTAAATCATCACCACTAGTCAAAGGCGTTAAAGCAGTAACTGTTGTTTCAAATTTGCAAACATATGCAAGTCTGAAAACTGACATTTATTTTCACAAGTTAGTAAAACAAATTTGAAAATTTTTTTTATATTTAATTTGTTTTAAAGCACCAAAAATACCATGCTAATATACATCCCTGTGAAAACAAGGTCACAAATTTAGCCACAAATAAAAGCTCTGCACAGAACCTTGGACCTGTGAAAACATCTAGACATGAGCCAATTGACCATAATCAAATTACACCACAGTTAAATGAACACCAATCATCTCAGATAAAAAAACAACCAGCACAAGAACTCTGGCAATTCAAAAAGCCAGAGTGTCCCTTTACCTTCATACCGGTATACTAGCTCCACAGCAATGGTTCTTAACCAGTCTGAAGTGACAGAAATGACAAATATAGAATTCAGAGTCTGGATGGATGGCAAGGAAACATTGAAATTCAGGAGAAAGTTGAAATCCATCTCAAGGAATCCAAGGAATCCAGTAAAGCCATCCAAGGACTGAATGATGGAATAGTCATTTTAAGAAATAACCAAATTAACTTCTAGAGCTAAAATATCCACTGCAGAATTATAGAATACAATTGTAAATATTAAAAGCAGAATAGGCCAAGCTGAGATAAGAATCTCTGACCTTGAAGATTATTTATTCAAATCAATTCAGTCATATACAAATAAATTAAAAAGAATTTTACAAAATGAGCAAACTTCTAAATATAAGGGATAATGTAAAGAGACTAAATATGTGCCTTATTGACATTCCTGAGAGAGAAAAAGAGAGAATAAATGGGATATAGCTCATGAAAATTTGTCTAATCTTGCTAGCAAGATTGACCTACAAATCCAAGAAATACAGAGAAACCCAGTTACATATTATACAAGATTCCCATCCCCAAGGCATATAGTCATCAGATACACCAAGGTTTAACAAAAGAAAAACCTTGAAGCCAGGAGTGATTGAGAGCCTATTTTCAGCACTCTAAAAGAAAAAAAAATTCCAACCCAAATTTTATGTCCTGACAAACTAACTTCATTAAATAAGGGAGAAATAAAATCCTCAGAAAAGCCAATGCTGAGGGAATACATTTCCACTAGACTAGTCTTATAAGAGGTCTTTAAAGGAGTGCTAAATATGGAACCAAAGGAATGACACCTGTTACCATTAAACACATAGCCCACAGGCACTATAAAGCAATCACACAATCAAGTCTACATAACAGCCAGCTACCAACACAATTATAAGAGCAAATCTCAAATATCAATACTAATCCTGAATGTAAATGAGCTAAACACCCCACTTTAATGGCACAGAGTGGCACATTGGATTGAGACAAAGACCCAATCAGTCTCAATCTGCTGTCTTGAAGAGGTCCATCTCATATTTAATGATACTCATAGGCCACTTGTAATCTCAGCACTTTGGGAGGCCGAGGCAGGCAGATCATGAGGTCAAGAGATCAAGATCATCCTGGTCAACATGGTAAAACCCTGTCTCTACTAAAAATACAAAAAAAAAAAAAATTAGCCAGGTGTGGTGGCATGTGCCTGTAGTGCCACCTACTCGGGTGGCTGAGGCAGGAGAATCGTATGAACCCCAAGTTGAAGGTTGCACTGAGCTGAGATCTTGCCACTGTACTCCAGCCTGGTGACAGAGTGAGACACCATTTAAAAAAAAAAAAAAAAAAAAGCAGCCGTAGCTATTCTTATATCAGGTAAAACAGATTTCAAAGAAGTAAACTTCAAGAAAGACATTACATAATGATAAAAGATACAGTCCAACAAGAAGACTAAACTATTTTAAACACATATACACCCAACATTGGAGTGCCCAGATTCATAATACAAATACTTCTCAGCCTACAAAAAGACTTAGATAACCAATAATAGTGGGAGACTTCAAAGTCCTGTTGCCAGCATTGGACAGATCATTGAGGCAGAAAACTAACAAGGAAAATTTGGACTTAAACTTGAGACTTGACCAATTAGACCTAATATATATCTACAGAACTCTCTATCCAAGAACCACAGAATATACATTCTTATCATCTGCACATGGAACATATTTCAAGATCAAGCACATGCATGGCCATAAATCAAATCCCAATACAATCAAAAAAATTAGAATCATATCAAGCACACTCTTGGATCACAATGCAATTAAAAATAGAAATCCATACCAGATCTCTCAAAACGACTCAAATATATGGAAATCAAACAACTAGATCCTGTATAACTGCTAAGTCTACATTGAAATTAAGGCAGAAATAAATCATTATTTTATTGGTGAAAATAGGTACACAAATTGTGAAAATCTCTGAAATGCAGTCTTTTTTTTTTTTTTTGAGACGGAGTCTGGCTCTCCACTTAGCCTGGAGTGCAGTGGCACAATCTTGGCTCACTGCAAGCTCCGTCTCCTGGGTTCACACCATTCTCCTTGGAATGCAGTCTTAAGAGGAAATTTTTTAGCTCTAAATGCCTTCATAATGAAGTTAGAAAGATATAAATTAATAATCTACCTTTGTACCTCAAGGAACTGGAAAGAATTGAAAAGAAGAATACAATCTCAAATCTATGAGAAAAAAAGAAATAAGTAAAATTAGAGAGGAAATGAATAAAATTGAGATGCAAAAATCTGTATGGAGCAATAAAATCATAAATTGAAGATCAGTAATATCGTGAATTGATTATTTGAAAAAAATAAACAAAATTGATAGACTGCTAGCTATATTAACAAAGAAAAAAATAAAGAAAATCCAAATAAGTACAATCAGAAGTGACAAAGATGATAGTATAGTCTATTCCTCAGAAATAAAGAAGGTTTTCAGAAACTACTGTGAACAAGTCTATGCACACAAGTTAGAAATCTAGAGGAAACATTTCTAGAAACATACAAACTACCAAGATTGAATCAGAAAGAAATCAAAAACTTGAATAGACCAAAATTGATCTCTGACATTGAATAAGTAACAAAAAACCTGAAAACACACAAAAAGCCCTGGACTAGATGGATTGACAGCTGAATTCCATCACATGTAGAAAGAAGAACTTATACCCATCCTACTGAAATCATTCAAAAATAGGTGAGTAGGAAGAGCTTCTTTTTAACTCATTTTATGAAGCCAGCATCAGTGTAATACAAAAATCTAGCAGAGACAATACAAAGAGAAAATCTCAGGCCAATATTTCTGGAGAACATAGATGCAAAAATCCTCAACAAAATACCAGCAAACCAAATCCAGCAACACATCAGAAAGTTAATATATCATGATAACATAGGCTTTACTTCTGGGATGCAAGCCTAGTTCAACATATGCAAATCAATAAATGTGATTTACCACAGAAAGAGAATTAAAAACAAAAATCATATGATTATTTCAAAAACTTTCAATAAAATCCAATATCCTTTTATGGTAAAAATCCTCAAAAGAGTAGTTATTGAAGAACTATACCTCAAAATAATAAGAGTCATCTACATCAGACCCACAGCCAACATCATATTGAACAGGTAAATGCTGGAACCATTCCCCTTGAGAACTAAAACACGACAAGGATAACCACTTTCATGACTCCTATTTAACATATTACTGAAAGTTCTAGCCCAGGCAATCAGGCAAGAGAAAGAAATAAAGGGCATCCAAATAGGATAAGAAAAAGTCAAATTATCTCTCTTCACTGATGATATGATTCCATGCCTAGAAAACTCTAAACAATCTATCAAAAGGCTTTTAGAACTGATAAACAATTTTAGTAAGGTTTCAGGATATCTTAAATTGTACAAAAATTAGTAGCAGTTCTATACCTCAATAATGTTCAGGCTGAGAGGTGAATCAAGAACACAATCCCACTTACAATAGCCACAAAGAAAATGAAATACCTAGGAATACAGCTAACAAGGGAAGTGAAAGGTCTCCATAAGGAGAACTATAAAACATTGTTGAGGCCGGGCGCGGTGGCTCAAGCCTGTAATCCCAGCACTTTGGAAGGCCGAGATGGGCGGATCACGAGGTCAGGAGATCCAGACCATCCTGGCTAACACGGTGAAACCCCGTCTCTACTAAAAAAATACAAAAATCTAGCCGGGCGAGGTGGCGGGCGCCTGTAGTCCCAGCTACTCCGGAGGCTGAGGCAGGAGAATGGCATAAACCCGGGAGGCGGAACTTGCAGTGAGCTGAGATCCGGCCACTGCACTCCAGCCTGGGCGACAGAGCGAGACTCCGTCATGTTGAAAGAAATCATAAGAAAACAAGTATATAAACTGCTTGGTGTCAATAAATGTTACCAAGAACTTCCAGCTCAAAAGAAAGAGAAAAGAGAAAAATCAGAGACAGCAAAAGCAAATGGAAAAACATTCCATGTTCATGGATTAAAAGAAGTAATATTATTAAACTGGCCATATTGTCCAAAACAATTTACAGACTCAATGTTATTCCTATCAAATAAGCAATGTCATTATTCATAGAGTTTAAAAAACTGCTCTAAAATTTAAATGGAACCATAAAAGAGGCTGAATAGCCAAAGCAATTGTAACCCAAAAGAACAAAGCTGGACACATCAAACTATTCAACTTCGAACTATATTGTAAGCCTACAGTAACCAAAAAAGCATGATATTGGTACAAAAATAGCCATCTAAACCACTTTAACAGATTAGGAAACTCAGAAATAAAGCCATTCACTTACCATCAAGTGATCTTTGACAAATCTGACAAAAATATGCAATGGAGAAAGAACACCTTACTTAATCAATTATGCTGTGATAACTGGCTAATCAAATGCAGAAGAATGAAACTAGACCCTTACCTTTCACCATATAAAAATTAACTGAAGAGGAAATAAAGATTTAACTGTAAGACCTTAAGTTATCTAAATTCTAGAAGAAAACCTAAGAAATATACCCTTCTTGACACTGGCCCTGGCAAAGAACTTTTGGCTAGTTCTCCAAAAGCAATTTCAACAGAAAAAAAAAAGGCAAGGGGGGCCTAATTCAATTGCAGAACTTCTGTACAGCATGATAAACTATTAATAAGCAAACAACCTATAGAATGGGAGAAAATATTCTAAAACTATGCATCTGAAAAAATTCTAATACCCAGGATCCATAAGGAACTTAAACAAATCAACAAGCAAAAGCCATAGAACCCCATTAAAAACCGGGCAAAGGACATGAACAGACACTTCTCAAAAAAAGACATACAAGTGGCCAACAAACATGAAAAAATGCACATTTTTTACTAATGATCAGAGAAAGGCAAATCAAAACTACAATGTGATACCATCTCATACCAGTCAAAATAGCTTTATCAAAAAGTGTCAAAAAACAACAGATACGGACAAGACTGTGGAGCAGAGGGAATGCTTATAAACTGTTGGTGGAAATTTAAATTAGTTCAGTCACTGTGAAAAACAGTTTGGAGATTTCTCAAAGAAGTTAAAAAAGAGGTAGCATTTGATACAGTAATTCCATTTCTAGGTATATACCAAAACAAAAGTAGATCATTAAGCCAAAAGACACATATGCTTATATGTTCATCACTGCACTATTCACAAGAGTAACAACATGAAATCAACCTAGGTGCCCATCAGAACTGGATTGAATAAAGAAAATGCTGTACACCTACATTATGGAATACTACACAGCCATAAAAAAAAAGAATGAAATTATGTTTTTTGCAGTAACATGGTTGAAGGAAAAGGCCATTTTCCTAAGTGAATTCATGCAGGAACAGAAAAACAAATACTGCAGGTTCTCATTTATAAGTGGAAACTAAACATTCAGTACACATGGACATAAATATGGGAACAACAGACACTGTGGTCTACTATAAGGAGGAGGGAGGCAGACGAGTATGGGTTGAAAAATTACCTCATACTGGACACAAACAAATGGAAGAACATACCATGCTCATGGATAGGAAGAATCAATATCGTGAAAATGGCCATACTGCCCAAGGTTATTTATAGATTCAATGCCATCCCCATCAAGCTACCAATTAGTTTCTTCACAGAATTGGAAAAAACTGCTTTAAAGTTCATATGGAACCAAAAAAGAGCCTGCATTGCCAAGACAATCCTAAGTCAAAAGGACAAAGCTGGAGGCGTTAAGCTACCTGACTTCAAACTATACTACAAGGCTACAGTAACCAAAACAGCATGGTACTGGTACCACAACAGAGATATAGACCAATGGAATAGAACAGAGTCCTCAGAAATAATACCACACATCTACAGCCATCTGATCTTTGACAAACCTGAGACAAACAAGAAATGGGGAAAGGATTCCCTATTTAATAAATGGTGCTGGGAAAATTGGCTAGCCATAAGTAGAAAGCTGAAACTGGATCCTTTCCTTACCTCTTATACGAAGATTAATTCAAGATGGATTAGAGACTTAAATGTTAGACCTAATACCATAAAAACCCTAGAAGAAAATCTAGGTAGTACCATTCAGGACATAGGCATGGGCAAGGACTTCATGTCTAAAACACCAAAAGCAATGGCAGCAAAAGCCAAAATTGACAAATGGGATCTCATTAAACTAAAGAGCTTTTGCACAGCAAAAGAAACTACCATCAGAGTAAACAGGCAACCTACAGAATGGGAGAAAAGTTTTGCAACCTACTCATCTGACAAAGGGCCAATATCCAGAATCTACAAAGAACTCAAACAAATATACAAGAAAAAAAAACAACCCCATCAAAAAGTGGGGAAAGGATATGAACAGACATTTCTCAAAAGAAGACATCCATACAGCCAACAGACACATGAAAAAATGCTCATCATCACTCGCCATCAAAGAAATGCAAATCAAAACTACAATGAGATACCATCTCACACCAGTTAGAATGGCAATCATTAAGAAGTCAGGAAACAACAGGTGTTGGAGAGGATGTGGAGAAATAGGAACACTTTTACACTGTTGGTGGGATTGTAAACTAGTTCAACCATTATGGAAAACAGTATGGCGATTCCTCAAGGATCTAGAACTAGATGTACCATATGACCCAGCCATCCCACTACTGGGTATATACCCAAAGGATTATAAATTACTCTACTACAAAGACACATGCACACGTATGTTTATTGCGGCACTATTCACAATAGCAAAGACTTGGAATCAACCCAAATGTCCATCTGTGACAGACTGGATTAAGAAAATGTGGCATATATACACCATGGAATACTATGCAGCCATCAAAAAGGGTGAGTTTGCGTCCTTTGTAGGGACATGGATGCAGCTGGAAACCATCATTCTTAGCAAACTATCACAGGAAGAGAAAACCAAACACCGCATGTTCTCACTCATAGATGGGAACTGAACAATGGGATCACTTGGACTGGGGAAGGGGAACATCACACACTGGGGCCTATCATGGGGAGGGGGGAGGAGGGAGGGATTGCATTGGGGAGTTATATATGATATAAATGATGAATTGATGGGTGCTGACGAGTTGATGTGTGCAGCACACCAACATGGCATAAGTATACATATGTAACAAACCTGCACGTTATGCACATGTACCCTAGAACTTAAAGTATAATAATAATAAAAAAAAGTAAAAACAAAAAACAGAAACAAAAAAAAAAAAAGAAAAATTACCTCATACTACAGCATTAGGCACTATACTCACCACCTGGTTGCAATATATAATACCTACGTATCAAACCTGCACATGCATGACCTGTACCTAAAATAAAAGTTGAAAAAAAGTTTTTATTATAGTATTTTATGTTATTATTTTAACTATTATATATTTTAAACTTCCTATTTCATATATTATGTAATTATATATAATACATATGATTATATAGTAATATTATACGTTTTATGTGATTCATCTAGAGTGTAATAAAATACTTGGGTGAGTAACTAGGCTATGATGTCGAAGATTTTAACATAAATTATGTCACTAAAACTATTTAATTAAAATCATTACATTTTTCTATTTTGCTTCTGAGAATTTTATCTTTTGTTTTAATGTTGTACAACACTTTTGGGAATATTGAATTAAAATATTTCTTATAAAATTTCACTTTTGACTGAGCACAGTGCCTCACACCTGTAATCCCAGCACTTTGGAAGGCCAAGGCAGGTGGATCATGAGGTCAGGAGTTCAAGACCAGCATGGTCAACATGGTGAAACCCGGTCTCTACTAAAAATACAAAACTTAGCTGGGCATGGTGGCACATGCCTGTAATCCCAGCTACTCAGGAGACTGAGGCAAGAAAATTGCTTGAACAAGGACCCGGGAGGCAGAGTGCAGTGAGCTTGAGCTCGTGCCACTGCACTCCAGCCTGGGCCACAGAGTGAGACTCTGTCTCAAAAAAAAAAAAAAAAAAAAAAAAGGTTTAAAATTAACATATACATTCTATTTATAGACCAATGTCTATATATGTAATTTTATAGTCAAGGTTTTAAAAATTCCGTGTACACAAAACACAAACAGAGGACACTGATGCTGTTTTTCATAAAGCCACATTATATTAGATCTAACAATAGGCCAATTTATCTACTGTCAATATTTCAAATTGGCAATGGGTCAATTATCTGGAGCTAGAGGGAAGGGCTGACTGATTTATGTTTTAAATTATTATACTGAAAATTGGGCATTGCCCATTTATACTAAATAAAAAGCATTTTTTTTTTTTGGTATTTAAATTATACTACATCAATTGCAGAAGTTACTTTTTCTAGCCATTTCAATTTCAGTACACAATTGTATTCAATAAAGAAAAAATATTGGCCAGTTGTGGTGGCTCATGCCTGTAATCCCAGCACTTTGATCCAAGACTGAGGCAGGTGGATCATGAGATCAGGAGTTCAAGACCAGCCTGGCAAAGAAGGCGAAATTCCGTCTCTACCAAAAATACAAAAATTAGCCGAGCATGGTGACAGGAGCCTGTAATCCCAGGTACTCGGGAGGCTGAGCCAGAGAATTTCTTGATTTGGGGAGGCAGAGGTTGCAGTGAGCCAAGATCACGCCTTTCCACTCCAGGCTGGCTGACAGAGTAAGACTCTGTCTCAAAAAAAAAAAAAAAAAAAAAAAAAAAAAAAAAAAAAAAAAAAAAAAAAAAAAAAAAAAAGAAAAGAAAAAAAAGAATTTATATAAATATTCTTGGGAGCAGAAATCAGGAAATAGTGAATTCAGAAATGTCAACTTTTACTAAATATGTTTATAATAGACCGAGAACTAGCAACGGAAGTTTTAAATACCTGTCATAGGCTTTGACAGCTTAAAGTTTCCTTCCTTCACATTACAAAAGAGTGTCTGAAATTCACTTCCACGTTTTGCAGTAGGTTGAATAAATCACAAATAACGTTCTTCCTCCAGATAACAAAGAAGAAAATATAAGCACACATTAACCGATGAAACTGATTATTCCTGTGTTATTCCTTGGTGAAAAATAATCACAAAGAATAGACCATATTATAAGATGTTAACAACTCATGAATTTTTCAGCACTTACTTTAATGTGAATATTTGGTATATTTATTGATTCAGCTATGTTGGCACTTAAAAAGCTGACATGTTTTACAGCATTAATAAATATACTTTAAAATCAGAAAGAAAGGTAAGCATAATATATCCTCATATTTGATATTATAATATGTTTAACTGAGTTCTCACATGTTTTCTTCAAGTATAGTAAATCCATAATTACAAATTTTCCCCCCAAAATGCTCAAATGTATTCAAAGAAATGTAGTGAAAAATAGAGTGGAAAAATCATGTTATACTGCTTGCCCTTCAGAAACTTCCATTTTTAATTTAAATTTTTGAGCCCAGGTTGACTGTCATAGTATCTAGGAGGCTATAGATAACCTGAAGATTTTATTTTATATATTTGTGAACTTATATATTCATTTTTAGCCTTCAATAATGAACATTTATTATCATGCTCACATAATTACTAGAAAATCTCTGCTTTAAACTGTGGGCCTACTGATTAGTTGGTTTGCTTCTGCTCCACTTGTTTATTTTTCTTCTGAAACCAGCAGGCTACTTGGACATGTGCTTCCCATGATAATGGCAGAAGCTAGGAGAGCAAGGTCAACTGCCCTAATACATACCAAGCTTTTGCTTGTGTCATTTCTTCTCCAATAAAACTGGCTAAAGCAGGTCACTTGTCTGAGTCCAGAGTCAAATTGGGCGCAGATACTCTAAGATATTCTATAAAGGGCCAGGAGCATTACATTGCCACGTCCAACATCAGTAAAACAAATAAGAGTGAGCAAGTGGGTTGGAGGAGTAGAGAGAGTGAATATTTACAGAGCAATAGTCTCTAACTTGTGCAACCTCTAGTGGGAACGAGAAGCAAAGCTTTTGCAAAGGGGACACTGGGAATGATGATGAGAGAGAACATCCTTACTTCCACACAATAATTCATCCTTTGTTTCTATGGATATATGGCATCGTGAAGAACTTGCCTCCAGACCTAATCTCAGTAATACCCAATTTGGTGCATTTGGTAAGCCTTTCATAAGCCATTCTGGTGTTCCATCAAGCTGAGACCTTCTAGGTAATGTGGTTATTAGAAAAACCAGTCCGTGGGCATGTGCCATTCAGAGCGCTTCCTGTAGAACAAAAATCAGTCCTTTGGTCGTAGGCTATGATGTGAGAGATACCACATATTTAAACTAGTGAAGACTTTCTTTTAAATGTGATTTCTCTAAGCATTAAGCAAAGAAATGGTGTATGTGTGTATATATGTACATACACACACACACACATATATATATAGCTGCAAATTACTATAAACATGTAGGTTTTTCAATAATCATTATAAAATTTTAGGGCACTAGTAAAAATATTTATTATACTTTGTAAAAGAGCAGTGATGCATGTGTGATTCATATATCATAGACTCAAATATATGTCCTTGAAAAAATGTTATTTACATTGTCCAATACACTTAAATAACTATGTCGCTTTAATATCATTTAATATCAACATTCTAAAATATTTTTCTTCAAAACTAATGATGGTATTTGTTGAAGCTGATGTTTTTGCTCAAAATTTTGGATCATAAATGTAAAAGTATCTACAACTAGAGTTACAACAATGTCCAACAAAATTAAAAATATGTACTCTTCTGGAAATTTGGAGACATAAAATTTTGCGAGACAGTATCTTACATTATCTTACTACTGAGATCTTATTAATAATTACAATTGTAACAATTATATGAGCTAACATATACAAATATTAATTTGAAGGCTCACACTATTCATTTTTGTACTTAATTTTTACAAATGCTAAATGAGCTACATATTGCTTTAAATATATAATCTATACAGATAAGGCACAGAATCTCAGTGCTCATTTGCTAAATGAAAATCCAAAGTGAACTAGAATCTACTTCTAACATATCATAAGTTTGGGGATGGCTAGCTGACTATTTTCGGTATGTGTGATTTACATCATATATATGTAGGAAATAAAACACACATTAAAGTTCTCTTCTTATGTTCACGAATTTCTTCACAGGTAGAGAGTATTCAATAGATGAAATTACATATCTATATATCTACTAGAAACAGTGTATATATATTATAAAAGTCAATCATAAGAATTGGGTTATTTTTGTCATAAACAACTGAAATGGAGTCAAGAGATTGGGATGGGAAAACCACTTGGGACACGTAACGTTACTCTAAAATGCAATTCTCTGTAAGCCCGGCTGCTAAAAATGCCTTTTGTAACCTGAGATCAGTTTTATCTAATAGTTACTGAAACTTTTACCCACTGCCTTCATTCACCAATCAGAGCTTGCCAGATCCCCAAGACTTGACTTATACTGATGAACTTTGTTTTAAAACAACATGTAACAATAGGAGAATGGTGCATAGGTGACATGCAAATGCTATGCCATTTTATATAAAGGACTTGAGCATTAGCATATTGTGGTATTGGGGGCGTGGGAGTGGGGCAGCTGAGCTAATTCCACATAGATACCAAGAAATGAGTGTGTATGTGTGTGTACGTTTATATGCATACATGCATTTATCAAGTAGACATATATACAGATGTGTAATTCTATGTATATGTAGACAAGTACACTCCATTGTATCATGTTTTATATCTCTATTCAAATGTATGTGTTACCAACTAATTAACCACAAACATGATTTTAAAAATTAACAAATTTTTAAAATCATTTTTCATACAGAATAAGTAAAAAGTAAAATAGCAAAGATAATAGATTATGTAAACAAACTGAACTGGGGAATATTTCTGAATTCATTGTGTAAAGCAGATCCATGAATTCAATTATCAGTTTATAAAATAACATATTAAGCTTTTTTAAATTTTTATTTTATTGTTACTTTTTTAAACTTTTTTATTTCACTTTACTTCATTTTTTAGTTTTTTGAGCAACTTCCATGCTTTTTTTTTTTTTTTTTTTTTTGTAGCTACAGCACCATTTTCATTTCCATCAATAGTTTACGGAGATTCTGTGTTTCTCATAACCTCACCAGTACTTGTTGTCTTTGATTTTTTTCTTAACAATAACTATCCTAAGAGGCAGGAGGTGATATCTCATTATAGTTTTGATTTGTATTTACCTGATGATTAGTTTTGTTGTGCATCTTTTCATATACCTGTCGGCAATTTGTGTTATCTTCTTTGGAGAAATGTCTACTTAAGTTCTTAGCCTATTTTTAAATTCAGGCTTTTTTTTTTTTTTTTTCTATTGAGTTGTAGGAGTTACTTACATATTTTAGATATATTGTTTGCAAATATTTTTGACCATTCCATAAATTGTGTCTTCACTCTATTTATTATTTCTTTTGCTGTAAAAAATGTGTTTCTTAATTCATTTTGGCTGATATACATATATACTGATATTATATATATACATACACATATATAAAATATATGTGTGTGTGTATATATGTATATGGTTTATATACAGTAAACCAAGTGGCTTGCAGTCAAGAGAAATTTGTTTCTCACATTTCTGGAGGCCGAAAACTTCAAGAAAAAGGCAATAACAGATTTGATGTTGGTGATGGCCTGCTTTCTCGTTCACAGGAAGCCATATTTTTGTTGTGTACTCACATGGTGGAAGGGTGGGATCTTTACGGGGTGTCTTTTGAAAGGGAACTAACTCCATTCATGAAAGTTTTGTCCCTGTCACCGTATTACCTCCCAAAGGCCCCACATCCTAATAGCATTATCTTGGAGATTTGGAATTCAAAATATAAATTTTGGGTGGACATAAACCGTTCATAGCAAAGCATTTTAGTTTGATTCAGTCTAACATCTGCTTCTGCTTTCCTTGCCTGTGCTTTTTCTGTCATATCTAGGAAATCACTGCCCAGGACAATGTCATAAAGTTTTTTTACCAATGATTTTTTTCTGCAAGTTGTATAGTTTCAGGTCTTATGCTTAAGTATTTCATCCATTTTTAATTCATTTGTGTCTATGGTGTAAGGTAAGGGTCCCGTTTTATTCTTTTTGCCTGCAGATATCTAGTTTAGCACCATTTACTTTAAAGACTATTATTTCTCCATTGTGTATTATTGGTATTCATGTTAAAAATCAGTTGATAGTATATGTGTGGATATATTTTTGGACTCTATTTGCTTAATTGGTCTATATGTCTGTCTTTATGTTAGTGCTCTACTGTTTCAATTATGGTAATTTTATAGTATATTTTGAAATCTGGAAGTGTGATGTCATCAGCCTTCTTCTTTTTTCCAAGATTGTTTTGGTAGTTTGGTGATCGTATTAGGATTCTCTACAGGGACAGGACTAATATGATAGGTGTATATATAAAGAGAAGTTTATCAATAATTATTAACTCACATGATCACAAGATCACACAATAGGCCATCTGCCAGCTGAGAAGCAAGGAAGCCAGTCTGAGTCTCAAAGCTGAAGTACTTGGAGTATGATGTTCGAGGGCAGAAAGCACCCAATACGGGAGAAACATGTAGGTTGGGAGACTAAGCCAGTCTAACCATGTACTTCTGTCTGCTTTTATTCTGTCCACGATGGCAGCTGATTAGATTGTGTCTACCCAGATTGAGGGTGGGTCGGCCTTTCCCAGTCCACTGACTTAAATGTTAATCTCCTTTGGCAACATCCTCACAGACACACCCAGAAACAATACTTTGCATCCTTCAATCCAATCACGTTGATACTCAGTATTAACAATCACAGTGATCCTTAGTGGTTCCATAAAATTTTGAATTTTTTAAAATTTCTGAAAAAATGCCATTGAAATTTTGATGGAGATTGCAATAAATTTGGATTGCTTTGGGTAGTATGAATATTTTAACTATATGAGATTTTTAAATTCATAAACACATGTTGTTTTGCACTTATGTCTGTCTTCTCTCACTTTTTTGTGTGTGTAATGTTTTCCAGGTTGACCATAGGCTTTGCACTCCTTGGTTAATTTTATTCCTAAGTATTGTATTATTTTTATGCTTTTGTAAATAAGGACGTTTCTTTAATTTCCTTTTCAGATAGTTCATCGGGAATGCGTAGGTACTCAGTTTTGTATGTTGACTTTTTTATCCTGCAACTTTACTTAATTTGCTTGTTAGTTCAAATAATTGTTGGTGAAATTATTAGAGTTTATCTATACCAGATTGCATCCTCACTGTAAATAGAACAAATTTCCCTTTCTCCTTTTCAATTGAGACCTTTTGCTTTATTCTTTCCTAATTGCTCTGTTCAGTACTTTGCATAACATGTTGAATAGAACAGTATCTACTCTTGCTTCCTTCTTCATGATATTGGATGAGTATCATATTGTAATTTTGGTCTTCTTAAAATTTATTTTCTCAAAGTTATAGAAGCCAGAGGTCTGACATTAAGGCGGTGGCTAGTTCTTTTTTGAAGCTCTTAGGGGTAATCCATGTCATGCCTCTTTTCTAGGTTCTGACAGCCGACAGAAATCCTTGGTATACATTGGCCTATAGATAAATCACTCCAATCCTTTCCGTCTTCACATGTCTTTCTTCCAAAGTCCCTGTAAGTATGCTTCACTTGTTATTGGACTTATTGTCCAACCTAATTTAAGATAATCCCATTTCAATATTTTTAACTTAAATTCATGTGCAGGTACTATTTTTTTTGCCAAATATATAAGGTTACCTTCATAGCTTTTAGGGAACATATGGTTTCTGTTTGTTTGTTTGTGGGCCACAACTTAACCCAATACACATAGAAATTTAAAACTTGAAAACTTGAGTTACCTTGTCTTAAATATAAACAGTCATTTTCCCCAAAAGTAAGAACTTTTTAAAAACTCTTATGTTCAAGGGTACATATTCAGGTTTGTGTTATAGGTAAACTACTGCAATGGAGGTTTGTTATCCAGGTTATTTCACCACTCAGGTTCTAAGTCTTGTACTTAATAGTTATTTTTTCTGATTCTTTTCCTCCTCCTACCCTCTACACTCAAGTAGGCCCTAGTATCTGTTGTTCCCCACTACATAAACATGAGTTCTCATCATTTAGTTTAGTTTCCATTTATAAGTTAGAACTTGTGGTATTGGATTTTCTGCTCCTGAGTTAGTTTTCCTAAGGATAATTGCCTCTAGTTCCATCCGGGTAACAATTTTTCATGCTATTTGTACACTCTTTCCAAAAATTCATTCTATGCACACATACATAGAAAAGCAGTTCATTTTTATTAATTCTAATATTTGCAAAGAGCACATACTGATCTTTATAGTAAGTTTTAATTGTGCTGTTTACACGTTAGCATTTACTTACACACTGCATTTAATATATTTTCCAAATGGTCATAGTAGTAAAATCAAACAAATTCCCATAATTTACTAAACAGTGCTTCTATAACCAATTTATTTTATTTATATATTTGCTTTTAAAGTTGTCCACTATTGCTGGTTCCTGTCCTGGTTCCTGTCCTGGCTCCTACCCGGCTCCTGCCCTGGTTCCTGCCCCGACTCCTGCCTGGCTCCTGTCCTGGTTCCCGTCCTGGTTCCTGTCCTGGCTCCTACCCGGCTCCTGCCCTGGTTCCTGCCCCGACTCCTGCGTGGCTCCTGTCCTGGTTCCCGTCCTGGTTCCTGTCCTGGCTCCTACCCGGCTCCTGCCCTGGTTCCTGCCCCGGTTCCTGCCCCGGCTCCTGTGGGGCTCCCGTCCTGGCTCCTGTCCTGGCTCCTGCCCTGGTTCCTGCCCTGGTTCTTGTCCCTGCTGCCCCGGCTCCTGCCCC
The DNA here is from genome assembly GCF_009764315.1 of Trachypithecus francoisi. NCBI lineage: Eukaryota > Metazoa > Chordata > Mammalia > Primates > Cercopithecidae > Trachypithecus > Trachypithecus francoisi. The sequence goes on from NW_022681454.1 coordinate 68,896,699, forward strand.
GGCTCCTGCTCGGCTCCGGCCCGCGGCGAGAGGGCGCAGCCGGCACCAAGCAGCAGCGGGGAGAAGGAATAGACCCAGCGAGAGGCGCCGGGCCAAGGGGCAGCCAGGAGCCAGACGAGCAAGGCAAGGGAGAAAGAACAATCATGAAATCTCTTTAACGTGAGGGGGTGGAGCAAGATGGCCAAATAGGAACAGCTCCAGTCTCCAACTCCCAGCGCCAGCGACACAGAAGACCAGTGATTTCTGCATTTTCAACTGAGGTACGGGGGTCATCTCACTAGGGAGTGCTGGACAATCGGTGCTGCTCAGATGCTGCAGCCCTACCAGCTAGAGCTGAAGCAGGGTGAGGCATCGCCTCACCTGGGAAGCGCAAGGGGGAAGGGAATCCCTTTTCCTAGCCAGCGGAACTGAGACACACAACACCTGGAAAACTCCCACCCCAATACTGCGCTTTAAGAAAACGGGCATACCAGGAGAATATATCCCACACCTGGCCGGGAGGGTCCCATGCCTATGGAGCCTCCCTCATTGCTAACACAGCAGTCCGCGGCCATCTATCAGCCAGGCAGCAGCGAGGCTGGGGGAGGGGCGCTCGCCATTGCTGAGGCTTAAGTAGGTAAACAAAGCCGCTGGGAAGCTCGAACTGGGTGGAGCTCACAGCAGCTCAAGGAAACCTACCTGTCTCTGTAGACTCCACCTCTGGAGACACGGCACAGCTGAAAAAAACAACAGGGGAAGCAGCAGAGGCCTGTGCAGATGCAAACGACTCTGTCTGACAGCTTTGAAGAGAGCAGTGAATCTCCCAACACGGAGGTTGAGATCTGAGAATGGACAGACTACCTGCTCAAGTGGGTCCCTGACCCCTGAGTAGCCTAACTGGGAGACATGCCCCACTAGGGGCAGTCTGACACCCCACACCTCACAGGGTGGAGTGCACCCCTGAGAGGAAGCTTCCAAAGTAAGAATCAGACAGGTACACTCGCTGTTCAGCAATATTCTATCTTCTGCACCCTCTGCTGCTCATAGCCAGGCAAACAGGGTCTGGAGTGTACCTCAAGCAATCTCCAACAGACCTATAGCTGAGGGTCCTGACTTTTAGAAGGAAAACTATCAAACAGGAAGGACACCTATACCAAAACCCCATCAGTACGTCACCATCATCAAAAACCAGTGACAGATAAAACCACGAGATGGGGAAGAAGCAGGGCAGAAAAGCTGGAAATTCAAAAAATAAGAGCACATCTCCCTCTGCAAAGGAGCGCAGCCCATCCCAGCAATGGATCAAAGCTGGTCAGAGAATGACTTTGATGAGACAAGAGAAGAAGGCTTCAGTCCACAAACTTCTCAGAGCTAAAGGAGGAATTACGTACCCAGCGCAAAGAAACTAAAAATCTTGAAAAAAGAGTGGAAGAATTGACAGCTAGACTAATTAATGCAGAGAAGGTCATAAACGAAATGACAGAGATGAAAACCATGACACGAGAAATACGTGACAAATGCACAAGCTTCAGTAACCGACTCGATCAACTGGAAGAAAGAGTATCAGCGATTGAGGATCAAATGGATGAATGAAAGTGAGAAGATAAACCAAAAGAAAAAAGAAGAAAAGAAATGAACAAAGCCTGCAAGAAGTATGGGATTATGTAAAAAGACCAAATCTACGTCTGATTGGGGTGCCTGAAAGTGAGGGGGAAAATGGAACCAACTTGGAAAACACTCTTCAGGATATCATCCAGGAGAACTTCCCCAACCTAGTAGGGCAGGCCAATATTCAAATTCAGGAAATACAGAGAACGCCACAAAGATACTCCTCCAGAAGAGCAACTCCAAGACACATAATTGCCAGATTCACCAAAGTTGAAATGAAGGAAAGAATCTTAAGGGCAGCCAGAGAGAAAGGTCGGGTTACCCACAAAGGTAAGCCCATCAGACTAACAGCAGATCTCTTGGCGGAAACTCTACAAGCCAGAAGAGAGTGGGGGGCAATTTTCAACATTCTTAAAGAAAAGAATTTTAAACCCAGAATTTCATATCCAGCCAAACTAAGTTTCATAAGTGAAGGAGAAATTAAATCCTTTACAGATAAGCAAATGCTTAGAGATTTTGTCACCACCAGGCCTGCCTTACGAGAGACCCTGAAGGAAGCCCTAAACATGGAAAGGAACAACTGGTACCAGCCATTGCAAAAACATGCCAAAATGTAAAGACCATCGAGGCTAGGAAGAAACTGCATCAACTAACGAACAAAATAACCAGTTAATATTATAATGGCAGGATCAAGTTCACACATAACAATATTAACCTTAAATGTCAATGGACTAAATGCTCCAATTAAAAGACACAGACTGGCAAACTGGATAAAGAGTCAAGACCCATGAGTCTGCAGTATTCAGGAGACCCATCTCACATGCAGAGACATTCATAGGCTCAAAATAAAGGGATGGAGGAAGATCTACCAAGCAAATGGAGAACAAAAAAAAAGCAGGGGTTGCAATCCTAGTCTCTGATAAAACAGACTTTAAACCATCAAAGATCAAAAGAGACAAAGAAGGCCATTACATAATGGTAAAGGGATCAATTCAACAGGGAGAGCTAACTCTCCTAAATATATATGCACCCAATACAGGAGCACCCAGATTCATAAAGCAAGTCCTTAGAGACTTACAAAGAGACTTAGACTCCTAACAATAATAATGGGAGACTTCAACACTCCACTGTCAACATTAGACAGATCAACGAGACAGAAAGTTAACAAGGATATCCAGGAATTGAACTCATCTCTGCACCAAGCGGACCTAATAGACATCTATGGAACTCTCCACCCCAAATCAACAGAATATACATTCTTCTCAGCATCACATCGCACTTATTCCAAAATTGACCACATAATTGGAAGTAAAGCACTCCTCAGCAAATGGAAAAGAACAGAAATTATAACAAACTGTCTCTCAGACCACAGTGCAATCAAACGAGAACTCAGGACTAAGAAACTCAATCAAAACCGCTCAACTACATGGAAACTGAACAACCTGCTCCTGAATGACTACTGGGTACATAAGGAAATGAAGGCAGAAATAAAGATGTTCTTTGAAACCAATGAGAACAAAGATACAACATACCAGAATCTCTGGGACACATTTAGAGCAGTGTGTAGAGGGAAATTTATAGCACTAAATGCCCACAGGAGAAAGCAGGAAAGATCTAAAATGGACACTCTAACATCACAATTAAAAGAACTAGAGAGGCAAGAGCAAACACATTCAAAAGCTAGCAGAAGGCAACAAATGACTAAGATCAGAGCAGAACCGAAGGAGATAGAGACACAAAAAACCCTCCAAAAAATCAATGACTCCAGGAGTTGGTTTTTTGAAAAGATCAACAAAATTGACAGACCGCTAGCAAGAATAATAAAGAAGAAAAGAGAGAGGAATCAAGTAGACGCAATAAAAAATGATAAAGGGGATATCACCACCGACCCCACAGAAATACAAACTACCATCAGAGAATACTATAAACACCTCTACACAAATCAACTAGAAAATCTAGAAGAAATGGATAATTTCCTGGACACTTACACTCTCCCAAGACTAAACCAGAAAGAAGTTGAATCCCTGAATAGACCAATAGCAGGCTCTGAAATTGAGGCAACCATCAATAGCCTACCCACCAAAAAAAGTCCAGGACCAGATGGATTCACAGCTGAATTCTACCAGAGGTACAAGGAGGAGCTGGTACCATTCCTTCTGAAACTATTCCAATCAATAGATAAAGAGGGAATCCTCCCTAACTCATTTTATGAGGTCAACATCATCCTGATACCAAAGCCTGGCAGAGACACAACAAAAAAAGAGAATTTTAGACCAATATCCCTGATGAAATCGATGATGCAAAAATTCTTAATAAAATACTGGCAAACCGGATTCAGCAGCACATCAAAAAGTTATCCACCATGATCAAGTGGGCTTCATCCCTGGGATGCAAGGCTGGTTCAACATGGCAAATCAATAAACGTAATTCAGCATTTAAACAGAACCAAAGACAAGAACCACATGATTATCTCAATAGATGCAGAAAAGGCTTTTGACAAAATTCAACAGCCCTTCATGCTAAAAACGCTCAATAAATTCGGTATTGATGGAACATACCTCAAAATAATAAGAGCTATTTATGACAAACCCACAGCTAATATCATACTGAATGGGCAAAAACTGGAAAAATTCCCTTTGAAAACTGGCACAAGACAGGGATGCCCTCTCTCACCACTCCTATTCAACATAGTGTTGGAAGTTCTGGCTAGGGCAATCAGGCAAGAGAAAGAAATAAGGGGTATCCAGTTAGGAAAAGAAGAAGTCAAATTGTCCCTGTTTGCAGATGACATGATTGTATATTAGAAAACCCCATCGTCTCAGCCCCAAATCTCCTTAAGCTGATAAGCAACTTCAGCAAAGTCTCAGGATACAAAATTAATGGCAAAAATCACAAGCATTCTTATACACAGTAACAGACAAACAGAGAGCCAAATCATGAATGAACTTCCATTCACAATTGCTTCAAGGGAATAAAATACTTAGGAATCCAACTTACAAGGGATGTCAAGGACCTCTTCAAAGAGAAGTACAAACCACTTCTCAGTGAAATAAAAGAGGACACAAACAAATGGAAGAACATACCATGCTCATGGATAGGAAGAATCAATATCGTGAAAATGACCATACTGCCCTAGGTTATTTATAGATTCAATGCCATCCCCATCAAGCTACCAATGAGTTTCTTCACAGAATTGGAAAAAACTGCTTTAAAGTTCATATGGAACCAAAAAAGAGCCCGCATTGCCAAGACAATCCTAAGTCAAAAGGACAAAGCTGGAGGCGTTACGCTACCTGACTTCAAACTATACTACAAGGCTACAGTAACCAAAACAGCATGGTACTGGTACCCAACAGAGAAATAGACCAATGGAACAGAACAGAGTCCTCCGAAATAATACCACACATCTACAGCCATCTGATCTTTGACAAACCTGAGAGAAACAAGAAATGGGGAAAGGATTCCCTATTCATAAATGGTGCTGGGAAAATTGGCTAGCCATAAGTAGAAAGCTGAAACTGGATCCTTTCCTTACTCCTTATACAAAGATTAATTCAAGATGGATTAGAGACTTAAATGTTATACCTAATACCATAAAAACCCTAGAAGAAAATTTAGGTAGTACCATTCAGGACATAGGCATGGGCAAGGACTTCATGTCTAAAACACCAAAAGCAATGGCAGCAAAAGCCAAAATTGACAAATGGGATCTAATTAAACTAAAGAGCTTCTGCACAGCAAAAGAAACTACCATCAGAGTGAACAGGCAACCTACAGAATGGGAGAGAATCTTTGCAACCTACTCATCTGACAAAGGGCTAATACACAGAATCTACAAAGAACTCAAACAAATATACAAGAAAAAAAACAAACAACCCCATCAAAAAGTGGGGAAAGAATAAGAACAGACATTTCTCAAAAGAAGACATCCATACAGCCAACAGACACATGAAAAAATGCTCATCATCACTCGCCATCAGAGAAATGCAAATCAAAACCACAATGAGATACCAACTCACACCAGTTAGAATGACAATCATTAAAAAGTCAGGAAACAACAGGTGTTGGAGAGGATGTGGAGAAATAGGAACACTTTTACACTGTTGGTGGGATTGTAAACTAGTTCAACCATTATGGAAAACAGTATGGCAATTCCTCAAGGATCTAGAACTAGATGTACCATATGACCCAGCCATCCCACTACTGGGTATATACCAAAGGATTATAAATATTCTACTACAAAGACACATGCACACGTATGTTTATTGCGGCACTATTCACAATAGCAAAGACTTGGAATCAACCCAAATGTCCATCTGTGACAGACTGGATTAAGAAAATGTGGCACATATACACCATGGAATACTATGCAGCCATAAAAAAGGATGAGTTTGCGTCCTTTGTAGGGACATGGATGCAGCTGGAAACCATCATTCTTAGCAAACTATCCCAAGAAGAGAAAACCAAACACCGCATGTTCTCACTCATAGGTGGGAACTGAACAATGAGATCACTTGGACTCGGGAAGGGGAACATCACACACTGGGGCCTATCATGGGGAGGGGGGAGGGGGGAGGGATTCATCTACCATTATGTGATTATTACACATTGCATGACTGTATCAAAATGTTTCATATATCCCAAAAATATATACACCTACTTTGTCCCCATAAAAATTAAAAGTAAGAAAAAGGAAAAAAAAAAAAGAGAGAAATGCATAATTTCACAAAAACAGTTCTAGTCCCAAGAATTTCTCAGAGCTAATCTACCAATTTACATGTTGTTTTTTCCTCCCATTTGCTCCTTGATTCTTTGTTTCACAAATATTCTTTTCTAGACCTGATTTAGCCACCAACATCCACTTCTTTATATGGACATCTCTTGGTGTATCTTACCTATCTGACCTACGTCTTATTTAAAATTCCACACATCACTCTGAACAAGTGCTAAGTTTCAGCTTTGTATAAACAAGCAGTCATACATGTTTAATTAGTACATGAGTATCAGAAAATATACATAGTGTCAGGAAAAATAGTTTTGGACCAGTTGTACAATGTCTATATTGCACATAAGATTTCTAAATCTATATTCAGAAAGAAATGAAACAAAACAATTTTTCAGTCAAGAATTATCTGCATTTAACAGTGTTGTGCTTCTCATTTTCTGATCATTCTCCTCTTCTCTACTATGTGTGATATGCTTTGGTTAGCTGCTTTTTCTAAAAAATAGCCACCCAGAAGAGTAATTTCTAATCATCCTGAGAATTTACAGTGACAAATTTAAAGAATTGGTAGTAGCAGAGTCATCAATCTTAGATGACATGCAATGATTTTATTGAAGCCTAAACACTTGAATAATTGTACCGTGGTAGCTGAAGGAACCAAAAATAATGACAAGTAACAATGAAAACAATAAAATATTTACACATAATTTGTACAAGATTTTAACCAAATATGCTCCAACATTAACATTAACCACAAGAAGGTATTATAATATTAGTACAAATTGCACTTTTGAGTGTGTGTGTATTTACAGAATGTTTGTATATATTTGCTAAACATAAGAAAATATTTGTGAACATATTATTTTTTCATTTTTTTTATTATGCTTTAAGTTCTGGGATACATGTGCAGAACGTGCAGGTTTGTTACATAGGTATACATGTGCCATGGAGGTTTGCTGCACCCATCAACCTGTCATCTACATCAGGTGTTTCTCCTAATGTTATCCCTTCCCTAGCCCCCACTCCACAACAGGCCCCAGTGTTTGATGTTTCACTCCCTGTGTCCTTGTGTTCTTATTGTTCAACTCCCACTTATTAGTGAGAACATGCAGTGCTTGGTTTTCTGTTCCTATGTTACTTTGCTGAGAATTATGGTTTCCAGTTTCTTCATGTCTCTGCCAAGGACATGAACTCATCCTTTTTTATGGCTGCATAGTATTCCATGGTGTATATGTGCCACATTTTCTTTTTCCAGTCTATCATTGATGGGCATTTGGGTTGGTTCCAAGGCTTTGCTATTGTGAACAGTGCCACAGAAGGCTTCAGTAAAGTTTTAGAGCACAAAATTAATGTAAAAAAAAATAGCAGCATTACTATATAGCAATAAGATTCAAGCTGAGAACTAAATAATAAAAAAAACCCTCATTTTTAATAGCCAAAAAAACTGAAATATATCTAACTGAGGAGGTGAAGGATCTCTATAAGGAAAACTTCAAAATGGTGCTGAAAATATCAGAGATGACACAAATAAATGGAAGAATATTTCATTCTCATGGATTGGATGAGTTAATATCATTTAAAATGGCCATACTTCCCAAAGCAATCTACTAATTCAATACTATTCTTCTCAAACTACTGAAGTCATTTTTCACAAAATTAGAAGAAAAACTATTCTAAAACTTATATGAAATAAAAAAGATCCCAAGTAGCCAAAGCAATCTCAAGCCAAAAAAAAAGAAATCCAGAAATATTATAATACCTGAATTCAAACTACACTACCAGACTACAGTAACCAAAAAAGCATGATACTGCTATAAAAACAGGCGTATACACCAATAGAACAGAGTAGAGAACTTAGAAATAAAGCTACACCTCCACAGCCATATGATATTTGACAAACTCAACAAAAATAAGCAATGAGGAAAGTACTTGCTATTCAATAAATTGTGCTGTTATAACTTGTGGGGTTTTATGTATGTATGTATGTATGTATGTATGTATTTATTTATTGAGATGGAGTCTCACCCTATTGCCCAGTCTGGAGTGCAGTGGCGCAGTCTCAGCTCACTGCAACCTCTGCCTCCCAGGTTCAAGCGATTCTCCTGCCTCAACCTCCCGAGTAGCTGGGACTACAAGCACATGCTACCACACCTGGCTAATTTTTGTATTTTTAGTAGAGACAGTGTTTCACTATGTTGGCCAGGCTGGTCTTGAAATCCTGACCTTGTGATCTACCCACCTTTGCCTCCCAAAGTGCTGGGATTATAGGCATGAGCCACACCGCCTGACCAGTGCTCTGATAACTTTCTATCTATATTCAGAAGAACGTAGCTGGATTCCTACCAATCATATTATACAAAAATTAACTCAAGATTGCTTGAAGACTTAAAAGTTCAAACTGAAGTTATAAAAATCCTGGAAGAAAACCTAATAAATATTATTTTTGATAACAGTTTTGGCCTGTAATTTATGGCTACTCCTCAAAAGCAATTCCAACAGAACAAAAAATTGACAAGCAGGACTTAATCAAATTAAAGAGCTTCTGGACAGTAACAGAAAGCAAGATAATCTATCAAGGGAGTAAACAGACACCTATAGAGTGGAAAAAAACATTTGCAAACTACACATCCTAGAAAGCTCTCATATACAGAATCCATAAAGAATTTTTAAAAAATCAATATGCAAAAAACACCCTTATTTAAAAATGGGCAAAGAACATGAACAGACATTTCACAAAGGAAGACATACAAGTAGCCAGCAAATATATGAGAAATGCTCATCATCACTAATTGTCAGAAAAATGTATATTAAAGCCACAATGAGATATCATCTTATATGAGTCAGAATGACTTTTGTTAAAAAGTAAAAATATATAGGCTCGTTTTTATATAGTCAAGACAATCCTAAGCAAAAGGAACAAAGCTGGAAGCATCACACTACCTGACTTCTAACTACTAAAAGGCTACAGTAGTCAAAACAGTACAGTACTGGTACCAAAACAGATATATGGACCAATGAAACAGAACAGGTGCCTCAAAAATAACACAACACATCTACAACCCTCTGATCTTAGATGATCCTGACAAAAACAAACAATGGGGAAAGGATTCCCTGTTTAATAAATGGTGTTTGGAAAATTTGCTAGTCATATGCAGAAAACGGAAACTGGACCCTTTCCTTACACCTTATACAAAAATTAACTCAAGATGGATTGAAGACTTAAATGTAGTACCTAAAACCATAAAAACCCTAGAAGAAAACCTAGGTAACACCATTCAGGACATAGGCATGGACAAAGACATCACAACTAAAACACCAAAAACAATAGCAACAAAAGCCAAAATTGACAAATGGGATCTAATTAAACTAAAGAGCTTCTGCACAGCAAAATAAACTATCGTAAGAGTGAACAGGCAACCTACAGAATGGAAGAACATTTTTGAAATCTATTAATCTGACAAAAGGCTAATATCCAGAATCTACAAGGAACTCAAATTCACAAGAAACAAAAACAAAGCAAAAACATCAACAGGTGGACGAAGGATATGAACAGACACTTTTCAAAAGAAAACTTTTATACGATCAACAAATATATTTTAAAAAGCTTGTCATCACAGGTCATTAGAGAAATGCAAATCAAAACCACAGTGAAATACCATCTCAGGCCAGTTAGAATGGCGATCATTAAAAAGTCAGGAAACAACAGATGCTGGAGAGAATGTTGAGAAATAGGAACACTTTTACAATGTTGGTGGGAGTATAAATTACTTCAATCATTGTGGAAGACAGTGTGGCAATTCCTCAAGGATCTAGAAGCAGAAATACCATTTGACTCAGCAATCCCATTACTGGGTATATACCCAAAGGATTAGAAATCATTCTACTATAAAGACATATGCACACATATATTTATTGCAGCACTATTCACAAGAGCAAAGCCTTGGAACCAACCCAAAGTGACCTAGTTCACTTGTTCTTCAATTTTAGTTATTTCTTTTCTTCTGCTAGTAAAATAAAATTCAATTGTGTATCTATACTCTATTTTCCTTAGTCAGTCATCTATTGATGGATACACAGGTTAATTCTATATATTTGCTATTATTAGTACTATCATAAACGTATGAATGTAGGTATCTTTTTGATAAAATGATTTATTTTCCCTTTGATAAATATCCAGTAGTGGGATTGCTGAATTGCATGGTAGTTATATTTTTAGTTTTTTGAGAAAATTTCATACTGTTTTCCATAGACCGTATACTAAATTACATTTCCACTATCAGTATATCAGTATTCTCTTTTTTGCTGCATCCTTCACAAGCATCTGTTATCATTTGGCTATTAAATAGTAGTAGCCATTCTGCCTGGTGTAAGATGTTATATTGTGTTTCAATTTGCATGTTATCTGATGATTAGTAATGCCAAGTATTTTTTTCATATACTTGTTGGCCATTTTTATGTCTTCTTTTTAAAACTGTATTTTGCTCACTTTTTATTTGTGCATTTGTTATTGTTGCTGCCATTGAGTTGAGTTTCTCATAAATTCTGAACATTAGTCCCTTCTTAGATAAGATAGTTTGCAATTATTTTCTCTTTCACAGGTTGTCTACTTATTCTATTGATTTATTTATTTTTGTCATGCAGAAGCTTTTAGTGTAGTTAAGTCCCATTTTTCCATTTATATTTTTGTTACGTGTGTTTCTGTGATCTTAGTCATAAATTATTTGCCTACACCAATCTCCATAAAAGTTTTCTTAAGGTTTTCTAACTACCTACTATTTTATCTCAAGGAACTAGAAAAACAAGAATAAACCAAGCCCAGAACTACCAAAGGGGAATAAGTAACAAAGATTAGAACACAATACGAAATATTAAGGAAATGAAAAGTTGCTTCTTTGAAAAGATGAACAACACTGATAAACTTCTAGCTAGATTAATCAAGAAAAGAAGAGGGAACATCCAAATGAACAGGATCAGATATAAAAAAGGAGACAGCACAATTGATGCCACATAAACAAAATGATTATCAGAGACTCTTATGAACAAGTATACACCCACAAACTGGAAACTAGAGAAAACAGATGAACTCCTAAGAATATACACCTTCCCAAGCCTGAACCAGGAAGAGATAAAAATGCTGCACAGGGTGGACATGGTGGCTCACACCTATAATCTGATAACTTTGGGAGGCCAAGGCAGGTGGATCACTTGAGTTCAGGAGTTTGAGACCAGCCTGGCCAACAGGGTAAGACCCTGTTTCTACTAAAAGTACAATAAATTATCTGCATATGATGGCAGATGCCTATAATCCTAGCTACTCAGGAGGGTGATACACAAGAATAGCTTGAATTTGGGAGGCATGGGTTGCAGTGAGCCAAGATCATGCCACTGCACTCCAGCCTGGGTGACAGTGTGAGATTATTTCTGAAAAAAAGAAAGAAAAACAAAATCCTTAATAGACCAATAACCAATAGCAATATTGAATTAGTAATAAAAAAAATATTATCCCACCAAAAAAATCCCCAGGCCAGAAGCATTCGCAGCTGAATTCTAACAAAATTACAAAGGAGAACAAGTACCAATCTCTCTAAAGCTATTCCAAATATCGATGAGAAGAGCATTCTTCCTAATTCATTCTGCAAGGTCAGCATTAGACTGATACCAAAACCAGACTAGACATACAACAAAAAAGAAAACTTCCATATTGTAACCTGTTTCTATACTTCATTCGTTGAGTGATTGCACTCCAATTTGTTTACCTATTTGTAAATTAATGGACATGTGGGTTGTTTGTAACTTTTGCCTATTTTGAATAATGTGCAGGTACAAGATTCTATGTGGACACATTTTTTAAATCCCTATTTGATATTACAGGGAAGTGAAATTGCTATGTCATATGTTAATTCTGTACTTATCATTTTGAGAAACCACAAAATGGTTTTCCACAGTAGCTAAGTGATTTTACACTCCTTTCAGCACTTTAATAACATTTATATTCCTCCATATACTCTCCACTGCTTACTATTTCATTTTTTTTCAAGGTCTTACAGTGAATGTAAAATGGCACCTTATAGCCGTTTGTATTTGCATTTTATTAATGACAAATAGTGTTGAATATTTTTAATATACTTATTGGCAATCTGTATGTATTTTTAGAGAAATGCTTGTTCAATTATTTTCCCCATGTTTTAGTCAAGATGTTTGCACGTCTGTGATTTTGTGGTATTCGTGCTGTAGAAATTCTTTATACATCCTGGATGATAAACTCTATATTTTATTTGCAAATATTTTCTTCTGTTCAACTTGTTTTTTTTTTCAGTTTTTCTTCAACTTTTATTTTAGGTTTGGTGTGCACATGTAGGTTTGTTATATGGGTAATTGTGTGTTACTGAGGTTTGGTATATGAATTATCTCATTATCCAGGTATTGAGCATAGTTATGAATAGGTAGTTTTTAACATTTGTCTCCCTCCCATTCTCCCCACTCTGATAGTCTACAGTGGACATTGTCTATTGTTACCATCTTTATATCCATGTGTACCCAATGTTTAGCACCACTTGTAAGTGAGAACGTGTGGTATTTGCTTTTCTATTCCTGCATTAATTTCCTTAGAACAGAGTGTCCAATCTTTTGGCTTCTCTGGACCACATTGGAAGAAAAAGAATTGTCTTGGGCCACAAATAAAATACACTAACACTAAAGATAGCTGATGAGCTAAAAAATAAAAAATAGAAAAAAATTTTATAATGTTTTAAGAAAGTTTACGAATTTGTGTTGGGCTACATTCAAAGCTATCCTGGCCTGCATGTGGCCTGTGGGCCCAGGTTGGACAAACTTGCCTTGAAACAATGGCCTCTAGGTGCATCTCTGTTGCTGCAAATAACATGATTTTATTCTTTTTATGGCTGCATAGTATTCCACAATGTATGTATATCGCATTTTCTTTATTCCGTCTGCTGTTAATGTGTTCCTAGGTTGATTCCATTGATTACTATTGTGAATAGTATTTCAATGAACATAAGAATGTATGTCTTTTTGGTAGATGAATGTGTTTTCCTTGGATATATAATCAGTAATTGGATTATTGGGTTAAATTGTAGTTCAACTTTTAGTTCTTTGTGAAATCTACAAAATTCTCTCCAAAGTGGCTGAAAAAATGTACAATCCACCAACTGTGCATGTGTCCCCTATTCTCTGCAGCCTGGTAAAAGTCTGTTATTTACTTTTAACAGAAACCATTCTGATTCATGTGAAATAGTGAAATAATATCTTACTGTGATGTTGAACATTTTTCTTATGTTTGTTGGTAACTTGCGTGTCTTCTTTAGAGAATGTCTGTGTTTTGCCCACAATTTAATGGTTTTATTTTTTATTTTTTACTTGTTGGGTGAGTTCCTTATAGACTCTGTGTATTATGTCTTTCTCAGATAGTTTGTGAACATTTTTGTCACATTCTGTAAAGAGTCTGTTTACTTCCTTGATAATTTTCCTGGCTATACAAAAGTTCTTCAGTTTAATTAGTTCAAACTTAACCAATTTTTGTTTTGTTGCAATTGCTTCTGAGACATTAGACATAAATTCCTTGTCAAGGCCAATATTGAGAAACGTATTTCCCAGATTTTCTTCTAGGATTTTATAGTTTGAGTTTATACAATTAAATCTTTAATCTATATTGAGTTAATTTTTGTGTATGGTAAAAGATAGAGGTCTACTGCCATTCTTTTACATATAGATATTAAGTTATCCCAGCACTCTTTATTGAATAGGGGGTCTTTTCCCCATTTCTTACTTTTTGTTGATTTTGTTGAAGATCAGATGGTTGTAGGTATGTGCCTTTACTTCTGAGTTCCCTATTCTATTCCATTTGTCTATGTCTGTGCTTTTATCAGTCTCATACTGTTTTGGTTATTATAACTTTGTAGTATAATTTGAAGACAGGAAATGTGGTACCTCCAGTTTTGTACTTTTCGCTTACTGATACTTTGGCTATCTGGGCTCTTTGTTGGTTCCGTATTAATTTTGGAATAGTTTTATCAAACGATGTGTAAAATGACTATATTCAAAATAGTCTCTAAATATCTTTTGCATTTATATGTGATTGGCTGTTATATCACCTTTATTGTTTCTGCTTATGCTTATTTGAATCTTCTCTTTTTTTCTTGTTAACTTAGCAGTTGTCTCACAATCTTGTCTTTTCTTTTGAAAAATGAGCTTTAACTTTTGTTGATTCTTTTTATAGCTATTTACTTACCAATTTCACTGAGCTCGAATTTTTGCCCTTGTTTTTTGTCTGCTAGCTTTGGAGTAAGTTTGTTCTTGTTTTTCTAGTTCCTCTAAATGCAATGTTAGGTCATTAATTTGAAGTCTTTCTAACTTCTTCATATAGGCATTAACTTTTAACATTGTTTTGGCTGTATCTGAAAGATTTTTTTTTTCTGAATTTATTTACTTCTGAGAATATTTTAATTTATTCCCTAAATTTATTTTGTATACAAAAATCAGTTAGGAGCAACTTGCTTAATTTCCATGTAATTGTGTTGTTTTCAGGGATCTTGGTATTCGTTTCTAATTTTATTCTACTGCGGTTGAAAGTATGGTGACATAATTTTGATTTTTTGCATTCATTGAATATTGACTTATGATGAAGAATCTGCTTGATCTTAGAATATATTGCATGTGCAGATAAGAAAAAATATATATCCTGTGGTTAATGAATGGACTGTTCTGTAGATGTCTATTAGGGCCAATTGATCTAGGGCCAAATTTAAGTCCAGAATTTCTTTTTAGTTAGTGTTGTTAGTGTTTTGCCATATTATCTATTATTGTGTATCTTTGCAAGTTTTTTCACAGGTCTAGAAGTGTTTCTTGTATGATTCCCTAGGTACTCCAATGTTTGGTGCATATATATTGAGAGTAGTTAAGTCATCTTGTAGTATTGAACCCTTTATCATTGTTACAGGAAGCCAAAAGAAATTACTTAGGCAGACAGTTAAGATAAAGTGAGTCCCCAGCAGAAAACTTTCCTTCTAACAAAAAGCAGCTCGGAGATATCTCCCTTTCTAATTTCATGCAGTTCAAAGAGATCACTTCTCTTCTAACAAACAGCAGACTGTAAATCACAGATAAACAGCTGGGGCACAGAAAGAGGAGAAGGAGTCTCCTGGATAATCACCAAATTTCACACTTACACAATGGGCCCTAGTAAAAGAGTGGGCCTTAATAAGCACATTCCTTCCCCTTTAGGGGCGCTAAGATAGGAAAGCTAAAAGTAGACTAGGGGTTGGGGGCAGGGATTCTTGCACCTGCAAAGAGATGTCTGGAAACAGACACAGAAACTCTCCCTCCCAGATAAACAACACAGACTAAAATTCCCATTAAAAACTCTACTCTATGCAGATAACACACCTGGTCCCAACTAAATTGTTGGACCCTAAGAGGATGTGACATCCCCTCCTCACTAGCTTCCTCCTCACCAGCCGATTTATAAAAACCCAGACGTTTTTACTACAACTTGGAAACCCATTCAGGACCCCATTTTGTGACGGAGAGCTTTTCTTTTCTTTTTTTTTCCTATTAAATTCCTGCTCTAAACTCACTCTGTGTGTATTTGTGTGTATGTGTTCATGACCTCAGTCTTCTTGGACATAAGACCAAGAACCTTTGTATTTACCCCAGACAACAAGGCTGCTTCATCATTATATAGTAGCATTTTGTACTTTTGTACTGTTGTTGGTTTAAAGTCTATTGTTGGTTGGTGCATCATTCTTTGAAACTGCTGAAAATAGGCCCTAAGTCTCTCATGACTGGTAGGTCTGCTGAGAAGTCTGCTGTTGGTCTAATGGAGTTCTTTTTGTATGTGATCTGACCTTTCTCTCTATCTGCATTTAAGGTATTTTTCTTTAGCATTAATCTTAGTCTGGTGATTATATACCTTGGTGATGTTCATTTTGTATAGTATCTGTCAGGTGTTCTCTAGATTTCTTGTATCTGGGTGCCTACTTCTCTTGCAACATTAAGAAATTAAAAAAAAAATATTTCCTCTAATATGTTTTACAGATAATTTACTTATTCTCCATCTCTTTCAGGAATGCTAACAATTTCTAGGAATGGCAGCTTTACACAGTTCCATATTTCTCAGAAACTTTGTTCAATGTTAAAGATTCTTTAATTTTTTTCATATTGGTTTGCCTTGGTTAATTTGAAAGCCTGATCTCTAAGCTCTGAAATTCTTTCTTCTATTCAGTCTAGTGTATTGATAAAGCTTTCTATTGCATTTTGAAATTCCTTAAACGAGTTTTTTTTTTTTTTTTTAACTCCAGTAGCTCAGATTAGTTTCTTTTTAAAATATTTACCTTTTCCCTTATTTACTATATTGTTTTACAGGTTTCTTTGTGTTGATTTTCAATATTATCTTGGATATCATTGAGTTTCACTGCAATACATGCTTTGAATTATTCATCTGTTATCTCAGTGCCTCCATTTTTACTAGGGACTATTGCTGGAGAGCTACAGTGAGCCTTTGGTGGTATCACAAATTAAGATTCTTTATTGTGACAAATTTTTTACACTGGTTCTTTCTCATCTGGAGAGGGGTGTGTTGGGTAGGATCTTTTGACTTTGCTCTACATTCCTATGCACTTCTGTCAGTGGGTTTTCTAGTGGGCTGTGGACTTTGACCTACTGACCAGTAGATAGTGTTTTCAGGTGAAATCCAGCTGCCACAGAAGCAGAGGGGTATAGACTTAGTCTTTATTTACTATGAGGTGCTCTCTGTTGTCTCAGGTGAAGGGCTGGATAGTTGGATGTTTGGTGTCTTGAGCTTCTTTTGTGGGGTTAGTAGGACACAATTGGGCAGAGTTGAAGGCCCTGGCTTGCCCATGAATATCCCAGGGCTGAACACAGGCACCAGTCCTGATGAAGGTGGTTGAAAGGCGCTCCTGGTGAACCGCACTGAGGTCTCTGAAGTGGAAGAGGTAAGGGGACTCTGCAACGGCTCCTTATCCTAAATAAGCAGAAACATGATCTGTTTTTCTGTTTCAGGGCTTGTGACTCATAATTTTGGTAGGTATTTGCAGCTATAAAATTCTATGTGATCCTGCGTTGGCTCTACTTCACAGTTTTTGAATGTTGGCTTCTTGTTTTCATTTATCTCAAAGTATTTTCTAATTTATCTTGTAAATTTTTAATTGGATCAATTGGTTGTTTAAGGATGTGCTGTTTATCTTACAGGGATTTGTTGAGTTTTTAGTTTTCATTACATCATTCTTTCGACATTGAATTGTGGTCAGATAGTATCTTTTGTAAAATTGTAATATATTTAAATGTATTGAGAACAGCTTTTTGTCCTAATACATGATCTGTCTTGGAATATTCCATGTGTACTTAAGAAGAATTCTAATATTCTGCTATTCCTAGGTAGAGAGAGAGAGAGCTTTATATAGACCTGTAAGTTCTAATTGTTTTATAACGTTAGTCAGGTTCTCTATTTTTGTACTGAGCTTCATTCTTGGTGCTATATTCACTATTGGAAGTGAGGTATTAAAGTCTTCAAATGTTATCACAAAACTATGTATTTCTTTAAAAAATTCTGTCAATTATTGCTTCATATACTTTGGGGTTCTATTGTTTGATGTATGTATGTTTATATTTGTTATATGATGTTTATGAATTGACAGTTGACACTTTTTTCAATATATATTGTTCTTTTTGCCTTTTGTAACAATTTTTGCTTTAAGTATATTTTGTCTAATATTAATAATATCTTCCCCAGCTCTTTGATTAGCATTATGTGATATTTCTTCTTTAATTTTATGCTTATATTTCTTTAAGTCTAAATTAAGTCATTCTGTCATATAAAGTAATTAGAGAATTTTAAAATATTATTTGGTTAAATTGGTTAGAAATTTTTGTTAATTAGATTTGTCTTCTCATACATGATGGCTAATTTTATGTGTCAACTTGGCTAGGATATGTATAATGTCAAGCTTTTAGTCAAATATCAATCTAGACATTGCTGTGGAGGTATTTTTAATATATGATTAACATTTAAATTAGTAAACTTTGTCTAAAGCAGATGGTCCTCTATTGTGTGGATAGGTCTCATTCAATCAAATGAAAGCCTTAAGGGAAAAGATTTAGACTCTTAAGGAAAAATAATTCTGCCTCAAGACTGTATTTTTATTCTAAATTGCCATATAAACTTTTCCCTGGGTCTCCAGCATGCCAATCTGTCCTGGAGATTTTGAATTTTCCAGGCCTAAAATATGACAAGCTAGTTCCTTAAAAGAATCTCTCTCTCTCTCTCTGTACACTATACATATATACATATATACATATATATATATACACAAACAAACAAACACCAAAAAAATACACAAATATAATACATTGTTTTATTTACTGCAAAGCAGTTACTTGGTTGTAATGCTGATTTGTTGGGGTCCGTGTGTTTCCTAAACAAAGGAATGAACACACAAGACAGCACAGCACAGCACAAGACATACATGGCGGCCGCGCCAAACGGCACACTATGTTTTATTTTATACAGCCGTTTGTGGAATGTTGCCAAGTCACGGGACATGTGTTGCTTCTCTGACCTTTCCTTGACTCGCAAGATCGGTAAACATTGACCAGTTCCCAGAGCCTGTTGTTTGCAGCTGGCTCCTTTGTCCTTCCTGTTTGCAGAGAAGAAACGTCCTGCTTTGTTTGCAAGAGCAGGGCTTGTCGGGAACATCTCGTTTGCGAGCAGTCCTCTACATAATTTACCCAACTCCTTTCCAGGAACAGCTTTCCATATCCCAAACACTACAAGAAATATTATTTGCCAAGTACAGAGTGTAAGGTTTCATTCTTTCCCTAAATAAATTTGTATTAGTTATAGCAATATCAATTTGTAAACCTTGAGCAATTAGTAAAGAATGAAAAGCGATATTTTGAATCCACATTGTCTTGGTAAAGAACATCAAATACAATTTTAAAAGACTCCCAGCATACTGAACGTGTTTTCATTTGATTACTCTGGCAAACACTTTTTTCATATGGAAAATCATATGTGTAAATTAACATCAACTAAATTCTTGAAGGATTTCACATTACATGGCACTAAAAAAGATTGCATTAAATACTGCTTATTTTTATGTGAAGAAACAGAAAATGAATCATTTGGAAAAAATTAATTTATACTCATTTTCGGGTTAAACTATCTACAGCCCTTTAATCACTTGAATTTAAATGGACTGACATTTCCTGTTTATCCAACTCTTTAGTAGCAATATAAAGTTACAGATCACAATACTGTTTTATTGTATCAGAAGCAGAAAACACATTTTCTGAATCTTATCAGGGTAAATCAGTTTCAAAAAGGCTTCAGTGTTATTTTTACTTCTATCTTCAAAAATGATTTAAAATTTATAACTGCTATCCACTATCTTCTGCTTTTACCAGCCTACCCATTCCTAATGGTGGTAAACATATGAATTTTTATATCTTCTATTCATTATGAACCATCCATTTATCACTTACTACAAGTGGTCTTGAATGAATCTTTTATATTTTATATCCAAACTTACTGAAGTTCTAAACTCTTGAATTTAAAATTGCTTAATATAATTATATTTCTTTTTTACTTAAAACCTGCAAAGTGGACAAGGTATAAGTGTTTCAGCTCCCAAAATGCTTTTCTTATTATGGCTCATGCTATCTGACTATCTACATGGTGCATTATTTTCTTTCCTCAGATGATTCTATAAACTGTATTGAATCAGTTTACTTTAACCAATACAAAATGAAATAAACAAGAATACTTATATCAGTAAAAAATTCATTAAATCTTTTAATAAAAATTTAATAAATACACACTCAACCACTGCAGGCAGATAGGAACTAAATTCAAAACAATTTAACCATACAGCTATTTCTAAAAAAGAAGTATCTATTTACAACTTGACTAAGATTAGTCAATAAAGTAGTATTGAGTACTTTGATATTATCAACAAAAATTGCAGGAATAAGAGTTAATTAGTGTTAAAACATTTTCCCAACTAATGAAACAATTCAGTATATTATACTAATGGTAAACTCATTGTGCATGGAAAGTTATCCTTACATATGTTTTCTAGGAACAATAGCATTTCAAATTTTCTAATTTAACATATTTTTTCCCAGAAAAATACTTGGCACACTAAAACGGTTTAACATTTTATCAGAACTCATATATACACTAATTGAAAATACACAAATCTCCTGAAGGAATCCTGAAGAATATGCTTTTTATAAACTATAAGATGTTATAGGCAGATCAAAATGTAAATTTAAACAAAACAAATACAGAAACCACAAGAAAAACCACTTAATCTAAGCTGCTCTCTCAAAGTAGTCTTTTAAACAGTTCTATGTGGGGACATGAATTAGGTGTATTTTTTGTTCCACATTCTTCCCTCCAATCGCTGAACCACACAGGAGGTGAGGGAATGAAAGAAGATCAATCTCATATTTAATAGGATTTTATAGATGGAAAAAAAATTCTTGTAAGCCCTCCTTTCCATTTGTTCTTCACAGAAAATCAAATAACAATAATAAAAATGGTATTTAAAATGGATAAAGAAGATGTAATCAGTCAAATGCATCACAAAATTTAAAGAAACAAAACAAAACATAAAATATTGAGGTATGATAAATCATTGAGAAATAAGTGAGGTAATTTATATAGTCACAGACTCATCAAATGTTAGAATTGGAAGATACTTGAAAATATGTTCTGACATGGTTTGGATCTGGGTCCCCACTCAAATGTCATGCCAAATTGGAATCCTTGGTGTTGGACACTGGGGCTGGAGAGGGATGATTGGATTGTGGGGGTAGTTTCTCTTGAATGGTTTAACAGCATCTTCTAAGTTCTGTTTTTGTGACGAATGAGTTCTCATGAGATCTGATTGTTTAAAAGTAAGTATTACCTCTCTCAGCTCCTTCCTCATGTGCCAGTCATGTAAGACGTGCCTGCTCTCCCTTTGCATTCCACCATGATTTTAAGTTTCCTGAGCCCTCCATAATTGCCAGGAAGATGGTTAGAATCATGCTTCCTGTATAGCCAGTAGAACCATGAGCCAATCAAGCCCCTTTTCTTTATAAATTTCCCAGTCTCTGGTATTTCTTTATAGCAGTGAGAGAATGGGCTAATACATGTTCTTTCATGGATTAAGAAAATTTAACTATGTGTTCAATTAAATCTGGTGATTAAATCGATTTTTTAATCTTTTATAAGTAAATATTTTTGGTTATTTTTCATATTGAAGCACAGAGTAAATAAATGAAACCAGTGCCTTCTCTTTAAGGAAAATGTGGTGGTCATGTTAAGAAAAAGAATACAAGAAAAATTGTTATTTTTCTCTGAAACAAATCCACCAGAAATACTTGTTTTCTGAGTATATTTTATCTCAGAATGTAGTCTTAATTATTTTGAGATCAAGACATATATATTTACCTACTTAAGCCAGGTATATACTTATATAATAAGAAACAACATTCATCAATTGAAAATGAAAAATTAAACATAATCCAGAAAGTACTATAAAACAATGTATTGAATACATGTGGATAATATAGACTCAAATACTCTGAGAAGATTTACTTTAAGCCCTGATTGAAAGGGGAACGGAGAACACTGGATAGTTCTTCAGTTGGCCTTAGACCAACTTGATTAGTTCTCCATTCTTTCTTGCTTGTTATTCTCAAGAATAACTACAGAATTGATACAGGAGCAGGGAGGCAGGGAAGTGCTGGGTAGAGTGGAGGTCCTGGCGAGGGTTCCACCTTAGGCCCTGTACCTACGAACCTAAGTGAGAACAAGTATTTCCGTTTTTGTGCCAGAAAAGTTGCCTTTTGACCCGCCACAAACTCATCCTGTGCCCATATAAGCCCGAGACCTTTAAAAGACAAACACAAGTAACTGGACTAGAGAGGAGCAGAAGAGCACACTGATAGACAGTAGCAGACACAGGCAAGGCATCGAGGTGGGACAACGTGGAATTCAGTTGGGGGTGGTTGGAAGGAACTCTGGCCTCTGTGCAGCCTGTCTCCAGGGGAAGACCATCTTTCCACTCTATCCCCCTTCTGGTCTCTCCATCCATCTCACTGAGAACTACTCAATAAAACTTTGCACCTATCCTCCAAGCCCACGTGTGATCCAATTTTTTTCTGGTACTCTAGGGCAAGAACCTGGGATATACAAAGTCCTCTGTCGTTGCGATATGACAGAGGATCTAACGGTGCTGATTAACACCAGCTGCCTGCAGATCGCAAAGCAGAAAGCACAAACTGTAACACTTGCCCACTGGGGCTTCAGGAGCTGTAAACGCTCAGTTCTAGATGCTGCCTTGGGGTCTGAGTCCAAAAACGCTCCCAAGGCCTGCCCATCTGCATGCTCCAGCTAGGAGTTTTAGCAGCTGCGCACTAAAGAAGCGAGCTACACCCCTGTCGCATGGCCTGCGAGGAAGATCAGGAAACAACTCCGCGGATTTAAGAATGTGCTGGAATGCAACTCCTGAGATAGGGAGGAGCAGCCTGACAGCCCCAGCCTTGTTCCTTTCCCCTCCCGGGAATGTATATTGAGGTAGAGAGAAACTACCTCTAGTCCGAAAAAAATAAAAATAAATAAAAATAAAAATAAAAATAAACACAGATTTTGTTCCTTTCTCCTCTGGAGGCAAGTTGTCCTTCAAGTCTTTACTTGGTGGGTCATGTTGCCCTGAGGTATATAACCCAGGGCAAGCTGCCTTTCAGGACCTTTCACCCGTGATGTAAAGGGAACATGTACAGTTGAGAAACGACCCACCATGGGCAGCTTTCCTGAGCCTTGGGGTATTGGTTCACAATGGATCCTAGGCTGCTGCTTCTGTCCTTTTCTGACTACATGTAAGAACTAAATCTGTCTCATGATGTATCTTGTTCCATATAAGTGGTTCTGCCTCACCCAGTCAAACAAGTTGGAAAACAGTGCACAGTCTGCTTTAAAAAAGTGATACAGGCTGGGCGCGGTGGCTCAAGCCTGTAATCCCAGCACTTTGGGAGGCCAAGACCGGCGGATCACGAGGTCAGGAGATCGAGACCATCCTGGCTAAAACGGTGAAACCCCGTCTCTACTAAAAATACAAAAACTAGCCGGGCGAGGTGGCGGGTGCCTGTAGTCCCAGCTACTCGGGAGGCTGAGGCAGGAGAATGGCGTAAACCCGGGAGGCGGAGCTTGCAGTGAGCTGAGATCGGGCCACTGCACTCCAGCCCGGGCGACAGAGTGAGACTCCGCCTCAAAAAAAAAAAAAAAAAAAAAAAAAAAAAGTGATACAGTGAGCAGGATGCGGTCTGACAGAAACATAGTTTAATATTGAAGCAGGGGAGGTGAAACACCTTCCCAGTACCCAACCCAGAGTGGAGACATTAGCCTGGAGGTGCAAGTGGTGAACATGCAGTTGGATGTCTCTCCTCAAGCACCTGCAGATGTGAGTGAGCTGGCTACGTGGACTGGAGACAGAGAAAAAAACTATGTGAAAACAGGGGAATAGGCAAGATTCTCTGATTATTGGGCACTTACGTTATTCTTCACTTTTAGTGCCAGAGATCTGGGGAAATGAGTACTCGGATAGACCATCAGGTACCTGAGAGGGAATTAGGTAGAGGTCTTCAAATGGTCCCTGGGGAATCTGATAGGGAACCCACATGCAAAATGAGGACCTACACAGAAAGGGAAACTTAATATCTCTTGCATAGGTGTAGACAAAGTCTACATCTACAAAGATAGTAAAGTCTCATGTAGGTGGGTTAATGTGTCTGATAAATAAATATTACAAATCTAAATGTCTTGGGCTAAATGGCACAGTTAGAAATGGGGCCAAGGTCTCGGGGTACCCAACTAGAGGTCAATGATCCAGTAATCTTGTCAAGGTAAGAGAAGAATAGAAAGTAATTCAGAGTTTTTTGGCATTTTTGGATACTGGAACCCACATGATAATATTTCCAGGTCCCTTTAGAGGAAAAATTAAACTGATGACATTAGGAAATTTGGGACAAACACAGTGACTCATGGTGCTTATCTACAGAAAATAGGGATGCTTGTGTTATTTTGGATGTTGGTGACCATGGTTCCCACGGCTAAATGCATTACAGGAATTAACATTTTGGTTACTGTGGCATATAACATTTCTGCTGCCTGAGGAGGCATAAACCTTAACTACTAATAATTTGAGCCATAATAGTGGGGCATAAACTTCTCTTGCCTGGTATCTAAGCTACCCAATCCCTAAAGAGTCATTCATCAAAACAGTAATGTGTATTAAATGGAGGATTTGTTTTTAAATGTAGGACTTGGTACAAACTGCACAGTCATGGCAGTAACAGCCCAGTATAGCTGGTCAAAAAGGTGTTTTTGGCTTTGAGACTAACAATGGACCATCACAGACTAAATGCCAAGGCCATTTGGGTGGGTAGCCAAACCAAGTATTCCAGATACAGTCAAACAAAACATTTAATTCGTAAAGCACCCAATAATAAAAAGAATACTCAACAGCTGGTAGTTCTCTTTGAGTAGTGAATACAAGCACGCAACCCACTTGTTCTTTTGGCCGCTTTAGTCAACGTGACCAACACAGCCACAGAGTTTTAATGGGGCCCCTGGTAACAGCAGGTTTTAGAAGCCATTCAACAAACTGCAGCCCAGACACTTTATTTATAACACTTAAAGCCTACTAGCCTGATGGAATTACAAGTTTTCTCAATCCCCATATGTGATAATTGAAATTTGTAGCAGCAGAAAATTGTCACTAGGTTGCAACAACCTCTCAAATTTTAGACACATAAGTTGCCTGAGGCAGACAGCCCCCAGATGTAACCCTATTAAATGGTAACTCCTTGTTTGCTATTGAGCAATAGTTGAGACTGATTCTCTTATAGTTGGAGTGTCATATGTGACATGCAACATGAACTGCCCATTCTTACTTGAGTGCTTGTAAAAACCACCAGTAAAATAAGACAGGCTCTACATAGCTCAGTTATCAAATGGAACCAGTACATTCAGGATTGGGCCCAGGCAGGACCTCAAGGGACTAATAGGCTCTGTGAAAAGGTGACTAGCCTATCATAAGGGACTGAGCAACCTGTAGAAGGTGTTGTGGCTCCTCCTGTGACTATCTGACGCCTAAGATTTACAGACATGAATCGTGATGGTATGGCATGACTAACTGATAACTCTGTGAAATAAGAGGTGAATAGAGTCTATTAGGCTGGGCTGCCATCTGGCACATAAAAAGCTATCTTTTGTCTGAGACTGCAGGTGATCTACTGCCCAGTGGAACAAACAACATGAAACGGTGACGGCCATGCAAGTCATTCCTTAGTACCATATCTTGCTACAATTTTACTGACCCATGGGCTATTGCCAATAGTCTAGCCATATGGTCAGGAGAATGGCAACTGAGTGACTGGACTATTAAAGATTCTATGTTGGGGATAAGGATTATCACATCAGTTTCCTAACTGGAAGGGACAAACATATATGACTCATGTGGACACTGGAACTACGACAGCCATTCTTGAGAGGAACTTATATAATGTTTTTTTTTGGATACTCCAGGAGACTTCACTCTAACCAAAGAACATTCTTCATTGCCCAAGCAACATGACAAAGGTCACACTATCATGGAGCACAATGGACTTTTCATATACTCTGTCATCTATGAGCTAAAGAAGATTTTAATTTACAAACATCTGAATTATAAAGCAAATGAGAGAAGACATCAGGACAGACTACCAGTGAGATGGAACCCCCTACCTTTGACTGGGGCAATATGGGCACCAAACACTGCACTCTACTAATGTAAAGAAAACAGGGCACTACAGCTCATGCTGAGCATCAATGAGCTTAGTGGAGGTAGATGTTGATATGGTTTCAACGTTTGTACTCTCCAAATCTCATGTTGAAATTTTGGAGATAGGTCCTGATGGGAGATAATTGGAATCATGGGGGTGGATCTCTCACGAATGGCCTAGCACCAATCCCCTTGGTGTGATTTGGTTGTTTAAAAGAGTCAGGGACCTCCCCCTGCTCTCCGCCTTGCTCCTACTCTCACCATGTGATACACTGGCTCCTCCTTTATCTTCTGGATAATTGGAAGCTCCCTGAGGTCCTCACCAGATGCAGATAACAGCACTATGTTTTTGTACGGCCTGAAGATCCACGAGTCAAATAAAACATGTTTTCATTACAAATTATTCAACCTCAGTTTTTTTTTTTTTTTTTTCCATACAAACACAAAAACTGACTAACACAGATGTGGACAAGTCAACCACCTGATTATGCTGTGCCAGCAAAATGCCAATCTCAGTGTCTACAATCATTCTTTGTTGTTTTTCCTTTAGAGTGTATGTCTTGGGTGTGGTTTGTGGCTCAGGCTACTATAGTACCCCAGCAGAGTCCCATAACACTAATCTGGAGGTGATGCTTCTGTAGGGTGCCTCCCATTTGTGGGATCTCATAAAAATGGGAGATGCAACTAAGGAATAGCCAGGTGCTAGGTTTCCTCTAGTGTTGCTGAGGGCATGTGATAACTCCAGTCAATTTAATTATGCTATTAGACATGTCAAATTTGTGCAAGATGTGACCTCCCTTCCTTCATGGACTAGACAATTGAGGCTGAAAGGTCTGAATCAAACAACAAGAGGAAGGGTGCCACCGGAGGTAGTAACCTTAGAGCAGATACAGACAAACTGGGTTTCCACACCAACTCGGTTCAACTCCTATGCAATAGGTAGGGAACACCAGAGATGCCAAGAGGAGTGGAAGGTTGAGCACTAAACTGTCAATATGCTTATTTCACAACAATGAGGTAATAAAGGCCTAAAAGCTTAACACTTTTGTTAGGGTCTCCCAAGCTGTAGCCACCATGGTTAATCTGATAAAGTGCTGGATCTGTCATCTTAGACCTCCTTTTTTATCAATCAGAGGAACCAACTTTTCCTTATAGTAATAAACTACAATAACATTCCTAATGCTGTGTTATACGTAAATCAACAGAACCTAAACCTTGATTTGCTGAGTGGAGACCTGGCACCTACCACATGGGAGGCAACTGGAAGTGTCCTATTTTAACTTACTTGACTCTGTAGCAGAGTGCCATTGCCACAGCTAACAACAGTGTAGTGGGCTAGTACTTTGATGCACCAAGCTTCTTTGATTACATGGAGGAGTGTCCCAGCAGTGACAAGAAAAATAAGGACTGGACTGTTTCTAGCCTTCTGTGCAGGGTCTTCATGAACAATATCATATGGGGTGAACTGAATTTATGCAACTCTGTGATCAATAAGACTTGACTTATAATTGCCAATGTTTTCATACCCATAAATGGATCACTCAGCAGTATAATGAGGAAAGGAGTGCAGTGTGCCTCAATCTCAGTTGAGAGCTACATTTTTCTCCACTTAAGAGGTCAAAGAAGAATTGGATCACTATGACCCTGGGATAGGTCACTGTTTCAGGAAGGCCTGGCCATCCTGCTCATAACAGTAAGTCTCCTGAGCTCAGCAATGGGTATTCTGGCCGTGACTAAGTGATTCTACACTGGAATTGTGTCAGAGAAAGTGTTATATCTATATGAGAAGACAAATCTCTGCCTCTAGATCTTGGAGGTCAATGGTTCTATGACATGCACTAGCTCTGCTAAGGGAGATATCTGGGTCAGGTGATGAATGGCATGACAATTCCCCAGGTGACCTTGGACGGACACATTTGTCTTCCCTTCCTTTTTTGTGGTTCTAAGAACTAATTGTAAAATGTGCTGGGAATGCATTATTATAAGACAAGAATAAACTACTTGAGAGTGTCCAGGCTTTGCTATTCTCTCCTGGAAGCAGAAGGTCCTTCGAAGCTTTTCACAATATATCACATGACTCCTGAGGACTATGAACCAGAGTGGACTCCTTGTCAGGGTCTCTCAATGGTTGTGCTAGTGGGGCACAAGAAGCTGAGTCTCCATCTGACCCAGGAAGTTTTCTTAAGCTGTGAGGGACTAGCTGACAATGGGTCCTAGGCTTCTGTTTGCCCTTGTTACCTACATGGAAGCAACAAATCCACTTCCTGTTACTTGTTGTCTATGAGTGTGTTCTGCCTCACAAGGCAGAGACAAGTTGGAGACCAGTGCACAGTGAACCTTCTTCACAAAGAAACGTGTTACTAGCCTCAAATATAAAAACAAATAATTCAAGATGATTAGTCTTATCCATATAAACTAGCTTTGGTCAGATTTCAAAATTAACTTTAAAAAAACACAACAAGAGGCAAAACTTTGCTGCAGAACACAACTACACATGGATATAGATATAGCTGTAGATTGGTAGATATGTCAATATAAATATAATTTTCAGACTCTCCAAATCTCTAAAAGTACAGTCTACTGTACTTCTAGGCCCTACATTCACAATTCTGGCATAAATAAATCAGAAAGGCCCAAGTTGTCTTTATTCAAGGTCTTTAAAATATTTATTTGGGAATATTATCTCTCCTCAATTTCCTCATCTGAGTGGTCTGAATCTTGGTTTGAACCTAGTGAGCTTTACTGTATCACATGAATTTTCTAAACATGTGACAGTGCTTAGAAAAACATCTAAGACATTATCTTATTTATACAACCTGGAAAAATTTCTAAGCCTTAAGACCTATTTCCTTCGAGTCTATAAACATTATATTGCTCTCATTGCTCTCTTCCTCTCACTATATGTAATTTTCAACTGAGAATTCATGAACACCTGGTATATCCTAAAGCACGTGTGTGCCTTTTCCCCAAAGCTCTCATTTATGGTACTATTACAGAATGCAGTTTACTATTCCTCTTCCTGCAAGCAACTAACAAAGACATGTGCTCACATTTTTGAATTAAACTGGTTATAGCTACTGTGTCACAGTTTGCTCTTATATTAGATTTCAACCAATTCAATTACACAGTGTGCTCCTTGCTGCCATAGGATGAATGGCAGGACAAAGATGAATGAACACAACTGCCACAAGTGATTGATCCCAACATGCCAGCAGGTTGATTAAAGTGTCTAGAAACAAAATGAAAAATAGTATTCATCTGTAACTACTGATCAATTTTTAAATTAACTGCAAATTTCATATAAATATCATGCATTGAATTGGATGTTTTTGATATTCTGAGAACATTAAACAAACAACATATATAGATCTGACCAGTTTCTTGGATATTCAAGATAATATTTGTTGTATGTACTCACATTTCTAATATGTATAATGTGGATTTGTCACATAATGATAAAGTGTGTATAATGGCTATGCAGATTTAAGCATAATTCAAAGAAATAAATGGTAATGTATAGAAGTTGGAAATGTTTTTATTTATAAAAGTTGTCATGTATTAATGGATACTACTACAGACAAAAATATTACATTAAATACATGAATGGTTTTCATTAAGTGTTCATTATTAGTATTGATGTTATTTTTTATAATACATACTTTAGATATAGCATGACTATAGTAAATATAATTATTCAATATTTCAGGGATTATAATTTTTATGATTTTGGAATGCAGAATTCCATGAAAATTGATATAAAGATGTATTATATGACAAAGTGATGTGAATATTTAAAACATATGTTAGAAGTGTAATCCACTACGGATAACCAAAAGCAGATAATGAGTTCATTTATATTGCTTAATAAACAAGTTAAGGGATAAGACAGTTTGGATGTAGTATTGCAGTTCTGCCTTGCTATCAGGGAACCAGGTTCTCCTTCTTTCATTAGGATATGATTTAATTCTCATATTGCTGGAGTCTACTGTACTTCTAGGCCCTACATTCACAATTCTGGCATAAATAAATCAGAAAGGCCCAAGTTGTCTTTATTCAAGGTCTTTAAAATATTTATTTGGGAATATTATCTCTCCTCAATTTCCTCACCTGAGTGGTCTGAATCTTGGTTTGAACTTAGTGAGTTCTGCTTAGGGCAAAAGACAATAGATTTGAGCATGCTTATAAGAGATTAATTGTGAACCTTAACATATTGCATTGATAACCTTATCTTTGAGGGGCTGGGATTTAAAAATATATATTTAAGTTAATTCAATTTATTTTATTTTTTGCTTTCAAAGTGTCCATAGTCTCTAGGCAGCAGACTGCTGTGTAAAGAGGAAGAAAAGGAAAATCATGGCTTTAGAATGGTTAATGCATCATGTCTGCTAGGCTTTAAAAATGTGTGAGTCTACATGGATACAATATAATTTCCAATAATTAAAAAATATAAGGAGTTATAAATATTATTTATCACATCCTAAAATCATATGCCATATGGACTTATTCTTTTAACTACACACATATCAAAACAAATCACATTGTATCTCATAAATGTATACAATTATGATTCATCAATTATATAATATTAATTTGAAAATATTGAGCAACTGCTTTGTGAATACTATTTTAGTTTTTAACTATAAGTTTTAGAATACAAAGGTGGTTTTCATATAGTAGACTTGCCAACGTTTTTGAAGTGACAGAAAACAAAGAAGGAAGATAATGTGCAATTATAAGTATGGTAAAAACTATAAATAAAAATATAGAATAAGATTTAAAAGAATAGCAGAAGATCAAATCTGATAGATTATTCAAGTAAGGCCCCTGTAAGGAGATGCTCCTTATACAGAAAAGAATGATGAGAAATGAACCATGCTACTATGTAAAGCACCAGCAAGAAATAAGTAGGGAAAATCTTCTATTATGAAAAGAATTTAGCAACTCTGAGCCAATGAAGTTCAATTATGTTGGAATTTAGTGACAATTAAAAGCCTATTAGCTACTAAATATCAATCTTATCATTAATTGTATTAGCAATGCTTTCTTTTTAACTGCACACTTTGAAACTGGAACTACTTGTATAATATGACAAATATATCAAAAGAAATAAGACAAAGACTAGATACATATTTTTTCATGGTTTAACATTAATGTTTTAAAAGACCTTCTAATGAATTTCTTAATGAATGCTATTTTTGGGTTTGTCCTTTGTTTTTGATAGCCATTATTCAAGGAATCACAGGATAGTTATATGTTACATTGCATAAGTTAATTCCTTAAAACACATTCTTTTTTTTTTTTTTTTTTCCCAAACAGTGAAAGAGTTTAATGATCACTGGGTGCTGAAATAGGAGATGGGAGGAGACACTGAAATGCATCTCCCTGAGGGGTTCTGGGCTGGGACTTGTAAAGGGATCCTGGAATATAAAAGGCTGGGAAATTGAGGTTGTTGATTGATGGGTAAGGGGGATTAAATTATAAGGATTTGAAAACTGGATTCCTTGGTGAATCAGCTCCGCGGGGTCCTTCAGATCAACTAACATCAGACCAGCTGGTGTCAGTGGGATTCTTCAGAACAGCTGACATCAGTAGATTCATTGGTATGCAAGACACGAAGGACTAACTCAAATGAAGCATTTACATTTTATAATGTTCAAATTGATACTTATTCATTATTTAAGGGAAACTTACTCTATGTATTCTGAGGCAGTAGTCACCAAACTCCTATGAGGAAGTAGATAAGAGAGCAAGCTGACCTCATGATAAATACTGAATGTGCGGCATGCTTAGTTTATTTTCATTTCCCCCCATCGTTCCTTCTCTGATTAATTTTATAAAGTTTATGGAGATGGTTTCAAACTGATGAATATGTCATGGCCGGAAGCTTGTAGAATCCTACTCCTATGTTTCCTCAATATTCATGAATTCAGTGTTCAGGGCAACTTTTTAAGAAAGTAAGACAGTTGCAAGTCTCCCATAAATAATAAATCTAAAGATTTATTTTACTAGTTTTTACATTATTTAATTTTTGATTATATAAGATAATGCATATCCTTCTACTTATTATTCATCCAGACAGTGTGTAGAAGAAGCTCTTGTAAAGAAGGAAATACATAAAATAAAATAATTTGTGTACTTTATCCAACATCATTTTATAAATAAGAACAATTATATTCAGGGAGTTTATGTAATTGGTTCTAGATGACTTTGCCCCAAAGTATTATAGCTTGGGTTGTTTGAAGTAAAGTTGGTGAAATGTCAAAGCTTGGACCATTTCATTACTGTAAGTCTTTATTATTTTATACATATTGATGATATTCAACTTAACATCAACTTTCCTGAATTTAATAAGTTATTTTAATTAAATGAGTTGATTATGAGTAAATTAGTTTGATTGTTAATATTTTATGAGTTTCATCAACTAGTATAATGACCTTGATATAAAAAAAATGCTCAAGTTGTGAAATCTCATTTTCATTCCCTTGCTTCTGTTACAGAAGTGGCTACAGTATGACTTACAGTCTCTGCAGCAAGCAAGCTTATAATTTATCCATATCTCTATTAGTTGAAGCAGGGTCCTTAAAGTCCTCTGCTTAAGGCTATTCCGCATTATAATCAGATGAAACTTTGATACAATTGGCATTTTAGCTTCTTATTCAAAAATGTATGTGACACATGACCATATTCAATTTGTAGATAAGATATTATAATAGGAAAAGGAACTTCACATGCAACAATTCAGCCTTTGGTTTTATGTATGAGCACAGCGTGCACTGGAATTCTAATACCTTTGGGAAATATTTGTTACACATACATTCAGTTCCTTGCATTTTTGGCTTAGTAAAGTTTCTCATCATCATTTTAAGCCATGTCAAGATTACTATGTCTTATTTTTTAGAATGCCTCCAAAGAACAAAACAAAATGCTAATAAGCTTCTTGTTAACCTGCTAATAAATGAAAATTAATTCTAGAAAAGGGTTTTGGTCTGCAATAAAGTGTGTCTTACAGTAAAGAACGTCAACACATACAAGCTTTTGAGTAGTGGATTTCAATGTAGTAAAGTTACAATGTTCTGCACATAGTTTTAAAAGTACTTATAGTTTTTCCTGTTGTTGTTTTGTTTTGTTTTTCCCATTCTCCCTCTGAGTCTTAGTTTTGCTTTTGGCTGATTTCCTTCCTTCCTTCCTTCCTTCCTTCCTTTCTTCCTTCCTTTCTTCCTTCCTTCCTAATTTCCTTCCATCCATCTTTCCTTTATTCTTTGCATTTTTCC
This sequence comes from Trachypithecus francoisi, assembly GCF_009764315.1. NCBI lineage: Eukaryota > Metazoa > Chordata > Mammalia > Primates > Cercopithecidae > Trachypithecus > Trachypithecus francoisi. The sequence continues at coordinate 68,930,127 of NW_022681454.1, forward strand.
TTCCTTCCTTCTTTCTTTCCTCTGTTTTTCTCTCTTTTGTCTCCTTCTTTCTTCCTTTCTTTGTTTTTGTATAGTAGAGAGAAGTGCACATTTTTCTTGATCTTTTTAGATTACAATTTATGTGTGATTTAATTTGGATACACTGAACATTTGGTTAGATTCAAATATGTATATGATTAAGTGTGCTATTTTAAGTCACAATTTTATTCATATTTTTTGGAAAATCTTGAAATTTCTGTAATTTTGATTAAACTGATAATGTCCTTATGTCTTTATCAAAAAAAGAGTGAAAACTATTTTTTACATTATGTGCTAATTTTAAATGTGCATACTTATGATCTAATTGGAAAACAAATTGATTAAGAAAATAGAATCATTCTTATGTTGTTATTAAATCAAATTATGTTTTACAGTTCACAGTTTAGTTGCTGTTCTTATTGAAAACTGTTAGTACAGCTAAGTATTTTTTTGAATATGGCTAAAAGAGCTGAGGATAATGCATCCAACACTTCTGCCTCTCTTGAGAAAGAGAGTGAGAGAGAGAAAAATTGAGAAAGGAGACACACACACACACACACACACACACACACGCAGAGAGAGAGAGAGAGAGAGAGAGAGATCCAGTAGGTTACTCTTTATTTTCTATTTTCAAATATAGTATAGTTTAAGAGGTGGAAGCTTTCACTCTTCGTCTTTTTTGGAAATTAGGCAAAGAAAAAAATCAATGTAGAATGAGACTTTCTAGGAGTTTCTCTGCTTAGTGTTTTCTATTTGAATGTCCAGTCATGTAATGCATAAGAAAATATACCTCAATGCCTAAATTTTCTGTTCTTCAAGATCCAAAAGTTGGAATGCCCATCAAGCTACCAATGACTTTCTTCACAGAATTGGAAAAAACGGCTTTAAAGTTCATATGGAACCAAAAAAGAGCCCGCATTGCCAAGACAATCCTAAGTCAAAAGGACAAAGCTGGAGGCGTCACGCTACCTGACTTCAAACTATACTACAAGGCTACAGTAACCAAAACAGCATGGTACTGGTACCACAACAGAGAAATAGACCAATGGAACAGAACAGAGTCCTCAGAAATAATACCACACATCTACAGCCATCTGATCTTTGACAAACCTGACAAAAACAAGAAATGGGGAAGGATTCCCTATTTAATAAATGGTGCTGGGAAAATTGGCTAGCCATAAGTAGAAAGCTGAAACTGGATCCTTTCCTTACCCCTTATACGAAAATAATTCAAGATGGATCAGAGACTTAAATGTTAGACCTAATACCATAAAAACCCTAGAGAAAATCTAGGTAGTACCATTCAGGACATAGGCATGGGCAAGGACTTCATGTCTAAAACACCAAAAGCAACGGCAGCAAAAGCAAAAATTGACACATGGGATCTAATTAAACTAAAGAGCTTTTGCACAGCAAAAGAAACTACCATCAGAGTGAACAGGCAACCTACAGAATGGGAGAAAATTTTTGCAACCTACTCATCTGACAAAGGGCTAATATCCAGAATCTACAAAGAACTCAAACAAATATACAAGAAAAAAACAAACAACCCCATCAAAAAGTGGGGAAAGGATATGAACAGACATTTCTCAAAAGAAGACATCCATACAGCCAACAGACACATGAAAAAATGCTCATCATCACTCGCCATCAGAGAAATGCAAATCAAAACCACAATGAGATACCAACTCACACCAGTTAGAATGGCAATCATTAAGAAGTCAGGAAAAACAGGTGTTGGAGAGGTTGTGGAGAAATAGGAACACTTTTACACTGTTGGTGGGATTGTAAACTAGTTCAACCATTATGGAAAACAGTATGGCGATTCCTCAAGGATCTAGAACTAGATGTACCATATGACTCAGCCATCCCACTACTGGGTATATACCCAAAGGATTATAAATTACTCTACTACAAAGACACATGCACACGTATGTTTATTGCGGCACTATTCACAATAGCAAAGACTTGGAATCAACCCAAATGTCCATCTGTGACAGACTGGATTAAGAAAATGTGGCACATATACACCGTGGAATACTATGCAGCCATAAAAAAGGATGAGTTTGCGTCCTTTGTAGGGACATGGATGCAGCTGGAACCATCATTCTTAGCAAACTATCACAAGAACAGAAAACCAAACACCGCATGTTCTCACTCATAGGTGGGAACTGAACAATGAGATCACTTGGACTCGGGAAGGGGAACATCACACACTGGGGCCTATCATGGGGAGCGGGGAGGAGGGAGGGATTGCATTGGGGAGTTATACATGATATAAACGTCATGCACATGTACCCTAGAACTTAAAGTATAATAAAAATAAATAAATAAATAAACATAAAAAAGAGAAAAAAACAAAACAAAACAAAAGTTGGAATGCTAAATTCAGTTTGCATTTTTCCACAATGAACTAACTAGGCTAACATATAAACTTAAAACTCGATACAGGCCGGGCACGGTGGCTCACACCTGTAATCCCAACACTTTGGGAGGCCAAGGCGAGCGGATCACGAGGTCAGGAGATAGAGATCATCCTGGATAATATGGTGAAACCCTATATCTACTAAAAATACTAAAAAATTAGCGGGGCATAGTGGCGGGCGCCTGTTGTCCCAGCTACTTGGGAGGCTGAGGCAGAAAAATAGCATGAACCCGGGAGGCGCAGCTTGCAGTGCGCTGAGATCACGTCACTGCACTCTAGCCTGGGCGACAGAGCGAGACTCCATCTCAAAAACCAAACAAAAAACAAAACAAAACAAAAAAAGCTGATACAAAATTTAATTTTAAATATAAAAGAGAGCAAGTTATTTTCTAACAGTAGTAAAGTATTTCTGACATTCTCCCATCAAACAAGCATGTTTCTAGGAGAACTTAAACATTTCCTGCCATGGACTTTTTTGTCATTTCTGTGAACTTAATGGATCATCTTCCCAGGATAATCTTTTTAAATATGTAAAATAAATTCAAATTACAAAAATTATGTTAAAATGCCGTCATCTATCCAGCTTTCTAGCTCTTCTCTATTAACATAGTATCATAGGACATTCTTGCACTGCTTTAAAGAAACACCTGAGACTGGGTAATTTATAAAGAAAAAGGGTTTAATTGTTTCATCGTTCTTCAAGCTGTACAGGAATCATAACAATGACATCTGCTTAGCTTCTGGGGAGGCCTCAGCAAATTTATAATCATGGCAGAAGGCAAAAGAGGGGCAGTCACATTGCATGGTGAAAGCAGGAGTGAGAGTGAGGGGGGAGGTGATACATACTTCTAAATGACCAGATCTCATGAGAACTCACTAATTATCATGGGGATAGTACCAAGAGAGATGGTGCTAAATCTTTCATAAAAATCCAACCTCAGCTGGGTGCCGTGGCTGACACCTGTAATCCCAGCACTTTGGGAGGCTGAGGCGGGTGGATCACGAGGTCAAGAGATCGAGACCATCCTGGCTAACACGGTGAAATCCCGTCTCTACTAAAAATATAAAAAAATAGCCAGGCATGGTGGTGGGTGCCTGTAATCTCAGCTACTTGAGAGGCTGAGGCAGGAGAATCCCTTAAGCCCAAGAGGTGGAGGTTCCAGTGAACTGAGATTGTGCCACTGCACTCCAGCCTGGTGACAGAGTGAGATCTCATCTCAAAAAAAAAAAAAAAAAAAAGAAAAGAATCCACCCTCATGATTCCATCACCACCCATCAGGCCCCACCTTCAACACTGAGGCTTACATTTCAATATGAGATGTGGGTGGGGACACACATCCAAACTATATCACATAACAAATAAAAAGATATAATGACTTAATTAATCATTACTACCACAACAAAGCAGGAAGCTTAAATCACACATAAGATCTCTAGAGAAACTGCAATTTGAGTTTTCACAGTGATAAAGTCACGGATACTAGATACTGCTAACAGCAATGTAGTTTGTTACTCATATTTGTAGCTGAATAAAATACTAAATTTCACTTATACTCTAGCTAAAATAAATGTGTAATTATTCGTCCCACCCAAGATTCCTCACTGTTCCCTATCTATGAACATTTTCCCTTTGTCTATGGATCCTGCATTAAGAATCAATCAATGATTATATTGACTATGTGATTTTCTTCCATGATAGATGTTGGTGCTATTACGATGGATAAGACAACATATACTCTAGATGATTTCTGAATCTAGCAGAAATAAATCAGACTGCAGAAATTTAGTTCTGATCCAATGTAATAACCGCAATAGCAGAGATATGTGCTAAGTACTTTGGGAACACACGTGGAAAAGTGGTTACATCTTCTAAAAGGGATATTGGAGGAAACACAAAATATGATGGCATTTACAATAATCTCAGAAATGGACAGAAGTCCACAGTAGAACAAGTTGAAAAAGACATACATTCCAGATCTAGACTATAATAAAACTGTAAAGATCCAGAAACATGATCATGAGTGTAAAATTGCATGTTTTGTTATTATTGTCTCTTTGTTGTATTTTTCCTACATTACTGCATTAGTCCATTCTCATGCTGCAATAAGGACACACTTGAGACTAGGTAATTTATTAAGAAAAGAGGTTGAATTGGCTCACAGTTCTGTAGGGCTAGGGAAGCCTCAGGAAACTTACAGTCATGGTCCAAGGGGAAGCAAACATGTCCTAATTTACAGGGTGGCAGGAAGGAGAAGTGCTGAGCAAAGGTGGGAAATTTCCTTATAAAATAATCAGAAGTCATGAGAACTCACTTACTATCACAAGAACAGCATGGGGGAACCACCCCTGTAATCTAACCATCTCCCAAGAGGTCTGTCCCTCAACATGTGAGGAGTACAATTCTGATTAACATTCAAGATAAGATTTGGGTAGGGACACAGAGCCAGACCATATCATTCTTCCCCTGGCTCCTCTCAAATCTCATCTTTCTCAAAAGTCAAAACACAATTATGCCATCCCAACAGTTTCCCAAAGTCTTAACTCACTCCAGCATTAACGCAAAAGTTCTAGTCTAAAGTCGCATCTGAGACAAGGCAAGTCCCTTCTGCCTATGAGCCTGTAAAATCAAAAGCAAGTTGATTACTTCTGAGGACTAAGCTCCAATTTTCTATCTTGCCCAAATTACTACCTAAGGGGTCTAGGGAGTTGTGCCCTTCAAACTATAAATCCTCATCAGATGGGTTTATTTGACCCTATATATCATGACTTATGTTTCAATCTGACTCTAGCATAATAGTATAGCAATAAAAAAATCTAACCCTAAAATGTATTTCTTTGCCATACCTTGAAATTGTCCTACAGTCTCTTGTGGGAAAAATCCACATCCTACAGAGAATTCCCTTTTTCCTTTGCTTTGCTTCCTTTCTTAGGTGGTTTTCAGGAGCTAACTACCTAAGAGTCAGGCACCCTTTTGGGTCTGATAAGAAACATTTTACAAACTTCTCTCTCTCTCTGAAGTCTGCTATCTGAGAGATTTTTCTGCACATTAAAACTTGGTCTCGGCCGGGCGCAGTGGCTCACGCCTATAATCCCGGCACTTTGGGAGGCCGAGGCGGGCGGATCACGAGGTCAGGAGATCGAGACCATCCTGGCTAGTATGGTGAAATCCCGTCTCTACTAAAAATACAAAAAAATTAGCTGGGCGTGGTGGCGGGTGCCTGTAGTCCCAGCTACTCGGGAGGCTGAGGCAGGAGAATGGCGTGAACCCAGGAGGCAGAGCTTGCAGTGAGCCGAGATTGCGCCACTGCACTCCAGCCTGGGCGACAGTGCAAGACTCCATCTCAGAAAACAAAAACAAAAACAAAAAAACAAAAAAACAAAAAAAAAAAAGTAAAAGGAAATGAATGTGAGTCATACTTCAGCTGATACCTAGAATCATCAAAAAGAGGGAATAAGCTTGCATCCCTCCAAGAAGTAAGCAAAAAAAAAAAAAAAAAAAGAAACTGTCTCAGAATTAAAAAAATTAGTAGAAGTCACTTCTGAAATCAGGAAGGCTACAGAAACTGTCTCCCCTTCTGCTCCTCCAGACCCTCTGTTCTCTGAACTTCCTTGTTCTGACAATTTCATTTTTCTTCCTCCTTCCCCTACTCCCCTGCCTCAAGCAACAGGTGACCAGAAACAGCTAGAGAAAATAATATAGCAGTTGCTCCTTTTAGAGTAAAACCCACAGGCAGAGGGGATCCTAATATAATACATGCCCCCTGGACCAAATCAGAGTTAAGGGGCCTGGCATCTGAATTCCCCAATCCGAATGAAGAACCCTTTGGGTTTGCTAAGGAATTCTGATTAACACTTAAGATTTATGATTAAGCGTTCTCTGACCTATATCAGCTAATTGAGTTATTACTGGTCCCCAAAAACAAAACTGAAGAATGGTTTAGAGTAGCAGATTGGAAACAGTCTTCAGAAAATTTTGACAGAATAGATTCAACTGGATTCAACTGGAAGAGAGAAATGCAGAGACGTTTGCAATCACCTCTGTGAAACTGTACCACAGATATTCCCCAAGGTTATAGATTGGGCAAAGGTTCAAAAGTGTAAAATATGACCAAACAAAACCATGCCTGACTTTTATATCAGGTTTGAATAGACATTCAAACAGTTTTCAGAAGTACATCCCGAAACCTTTGAGTATGGTAGAAGTGACACCTTATGAAATTCTGGGTTTATTCAAGGTTGAGATACAGAGTTAGTAAGCCTAATAAACAGGAACAATGCTGCTTGGGCTTCCTGGTCCACTAGCCACCTAGTCAACCCAAGTGACCAACCATCACAATCATCAAGAAAGAAAAGGAAACAGTCTCTAAAATTATAAGTTTACAAGTAAAACAGCTTAGTAACCAAGTTGGGAGTTTGAAATTGTCCCATGATCCCCAGAGATCTAAGTGAAAGCAATTTGCCATAATTTCAAAAAGAAAGAACATTTTTAAAAAGAATAAAAAAAAGGTTAAATAGGTGCTTGCACAAAGTGGGCAAAGCACCCCAGAGAAAGGCACCAGAATAACTCAAAAATCAGAATAGGGATGCTCAGAGGGAATAGAGAGAGTTTTCCCCCTGCATCTAACGAATGCTTTAAGAGAAGTAGAAATATCCATAAATGGGGAAAATAACAAAGTCCCTGTTGACACCAGCGCTACACTGTCAATCCTCAAATCTACCTTGTTTAAGAACCCTCTCCCTCAGAATGAAAACAAAAAAGTCCAAATGGTAGAGGTTTCAAACTCTCCTATTAAAGCCTTTAAATCAAATCCACTTTAATTAGGATAACTAGTGGGGCATCACGTTTTTCTTAAAGTAGATAGTGCCCCCATATACCTGCTGGGATGGGATTTCCTAGAGATCCATAATGTTCACATCTCATTTTAACAGAAGGGGGGAAATAATTTTCAAATTGGGGGACATAGAAGATCACAAAAATCCACATGTAATATTATGCTTGTGAAAGTTAATCAAGATTCTGCACAGGAAGAATGAGAGCCTTTCTTATCTAAGGTACCAGACTCCCTGTGGGCAAGCTCTTCCACAGATATTGGGAGAATTAAATCAGCAGTCCCTATAGAGATAACCATAAATAATCCAAATCTATGCCAAATATAAGGCAATATCCCCTTAGACCTGAAGTCTTACTAGGAATCAAACCAACCATTCAGGGCTATTTAGACAAAGGACTCATAATACCCTGCACCAGCCCTTGCAATAACCCAATTCTCCCAGTTAAAAAACCAAATGGGAAAGGCTGGAGATTTGTTCAGGATCTAAGCTATAAATAAAATAATAATTCCTAGACATCCTGTTGTTCCTAACCCCACACCTTACTGACTAATATTCTTATCACTACTGGACATTTCTCTTTTTCTGATTTATGTAGTGCATTTTTCAATATTCCTGTGGAGAAAAATAGCCAGTGTATTTTTGCTTTCACTGGGTAAAACTGCCAATACACATGGATAGTCTTACCACAGGGCTACTCTGAAAGTTTTACTTATTTATCTTAAATACTAAAGACAGACTTAGAATATATTGAATTTCCAAAAGAATATACTCTAATTCAGTATGTGGATGATTTATTATTGTGTTCATTCTACCAAAATGCAGAGGAGCTACTGTCCACCTATCAAAACAGTTTGCTTTTAAGATACACAAAGTGTTGAAAGGTAAATTATAATTTTGTCTCCTCCAAGTTAAATGTTTGGGACATATGATTTCCCCAAGTGGGCTGTTAATAAACCCTGAGAGAATCTCTGCTGTTACCATCTTTGCCCTGCCCAAAACTAAAAAGCAATTAAGAGAATTCTTAGAGTTAACAGGCTATTTCAGGAGTTGGATTCCAAACTATTCCTTAATGTCCCAAACCCTATGTAAAAAAACCAAAACAGACTCAGCTGGACCCAATCCACTGGGAAATGAGGAAAAAACAACATATAGAAGATCTAAAAACAGGCTCTCACCCAAGCACCTGCTCTAGGCCAAACCAATTAGAGTTTTCTGGTTTTCCTCTTCACAAATTAAATAAACGGGAATGCTCTAGGAGTATTAACTCAAAACTATGGTGACAATCACAGACCAATTAGTTATTTCAGTCAACAAATCCAGTTGCAGGGGGGCACCGTCCTTGTATGAGGGCTACATCAGCTGCAGCCACCTTATGCAAAAATGTCAAAGAATTTGTCCTACTGTCCCCTTTAACATCTATGCCCCTCACTCACTGCAATATCTTCTAAGTGCTCACCACACTCGACACTATTCTGTTAGCCACCTCACCTTTTATGAGGTACTCCTGCTTTCTGCCCCCAGCATCACTTCAAAGCACTGTAACACTCTTAACACTGCTACCCTTTTCCCCCTTCCAGGTAAACAACAAAAGGAAGAGAAACGTGACCGCAATTTGCCTACTAATATGTTACTCTCCCCCAAGAAGATTTATGGGAAACTCCAATTGAGAATTCTGAATTAATTTGGTTCATGGTTGGTTCTTATTTAAGGGACAACCAGGGGCAATACCAGGTAGGATATGCCATTATTTTCATAACAGAAATAATTAAAAGTGCCCAACTCCAAGTAGTCAAATCAGTCCAGAAGGCTGAATTAATAGCATTAACTAGGGCTTGCAAATTTGCTAAAGGAAAAGTGACAAATATATATGCCAACAGTTGATATGCTTTCAGAGTATCCCATAATTTTGGCATGCTATGGAAACAGATTTTCTTACTTCATCTGGATAGCCCATACAAAATGGGCAACAAGTCTCAGAACTTACTAGAAGCAATTCAGATGCCAAGACAACTTGAAATCATAAAAATTCCTGGGCACTCAAAGGATAACATTAAAGAAGCAAAAATAAATAATCTAGCTGATGCTGCGGGAAAGAATGCTGCTCTACGAAATATAGCCTATCTTGTATGGGAATGTATCTGTAATCCTCCAAATACCCTCACTAACATTCTTTTTCAATATCACAAGCATCTAGCCCTCAAAAGAAACATACCTGTCAGCATAAGGGAGGCATGTTTGACTCATTTAAGGAATTATGGATGGAGCCTAACAAAAAACTGATAGTTCCCATAGGTGCACAATTGCCTTTCCTTCAGTTTATTCCTGACATGATCCACTGGGTCCCTGAAAAAATGGCATCATGAGGAAGACAATACTTTTGAAAACCATCTCCCATGTTAACCCAAAATGTGTACTCTCAATGTACTATATGCCCAAAACATAACCCTGGCAAGGTCTTACATGGCTCCCAAGGTCATTTTCCTTTGCCAATAGGACCTTCTGAAGTATCGCAGTTGGATTTTTTCCAGATGCTGGCATCTCAAATTTTCAAATATGTTCTGGTCTTAGTTTATCTGTTTTCTCATTAGGTACAAGCATTTCTTTGTTGGAGAGTTACCACTTTAACAGTAGGGAAAAAATCTGTTAGAATCATTCCAGTTTGGGTAACTCCTTCTGAACTGCACAGTGATTGTGGGATTCATTTTACTGGACAAGTTGTTCAATCCACTTGCAAAATCTGGCCCGTAATAGAACATCCCCATTATGCCTACCATCCCCAATCCTCTGGGTTGGTGGAATGGACAAATGACACAATAGAAACTCAATTAGCTAAGTTGACAGAGGCGTTTAACCACCCTTGGCCAAAAGCACTCCCACTATTTTTGGAAAACACTGTTTATCACCCTTTGAAATTAAAACAAGGAGACCTATGAGGCTGCATGAGGGCTTATATGAACTGGCTTTATTCAAAGGGAAAATATTACACTATTCTCAAGGGTGCCTCAAAACTTTAACAAATAAAACAAAGCTAGTAACAGAATCTTTCCACAGTGAGCTCCAGGGGCTTGATGACCCCAAAGACCACAGATTACAGCAATCAGATGGCTTTGTATATTGAAAAAGACACCAAATGAAGGATTCCGTACAGCCCCACTGGAAAGGACCTTATGTGCTTTTCACCAACTCTTATGGTTTAAAGTTAAAGGGAGTTGCTTCTTGGATTCACATTTCACACCTAAAATGAGGACCTTACCACATTCCTGACCACCCCTAGACTTCTGAACCCGTCTCTGATACCCACCTGCAAATCTAGAGAACACTGGAGATTCAGTCGGTCTCTAGGGCTAAAACAAAACTAACACACTTCCAGAGACATAGGATCAGGCCAGTACTCTAACCTAAAATAATTCTCATTCTTACTTTCTTTGCTAAAGAATATTTCTAAAACCCTGAATGTTTTAACTGAGTCCCTTAAGAAGCTGTTCAGAATGTATGCAATCTTCATTGATATAAGTTTCTAAATGGGTATAGCTATACAGTCCCTTGCTAAAGTCAGGAAAATGTTTCACTTGTTCTTTCTCATTACCACAATCTCGTCTGTCTGCTTGCCCAACACTCCTTCTGTTTTCAAACCTGAACATTTCGCCTGGTTTCCTGCAAACCTCAGCAATCTTCCTGCAGGCAGAGTGTACTTCATTTGGTATGATATAGACCAGGACAAAATGAAGACTCTTATATGGAGCAGCACCATTCTAAACATTCCCTGAGGTGCCCCTTTTTAGGGCATCTCTATTATGGGTCTACAACCAAATATGATGCCCTGCAGGGATACTGCTGAAAAGTGCTTCAGGATGATCACTGAGTGGTTCTAACCAGGTAGAACATTTCATACCAATAGATATTGGGGATGATTAGTTGAGACAATTGCCTGGTTACAATGGGAAAAATCTAGCTGCCTCCTATGTAAACTGCCATAATTTGGCCTGCTAAATAACCACCAGCCCTGTGCTTGAGGCTGGATGCCCCTATCCAGCACCAAGCACACTGACACCGCCCTTAAATAACTATTTATGGAAGTCAGTTGGTGGACAGAGGTCCCTGATGGCACAAATTCTACCCTAAGACCAGGGTGCCACTAGGAAGCCTTATGGAATGCTCAGACAAGGGTATACTTAGGTGTAACATCCCCTCATCTAACATCCCCTCATTTGAGTTCACGACTAACAAAGGGAGACATTCTTTAGAAAAAAAAAAAAAAAATTCTATCAAAAGTAGGCCACGCTATTCCAGGAAGAGGGAAAAGGATGGGAAAATGCTTTAAAAGAATGCAGCACTTGTCAAATGGATAGAAGAAACCAGACAAACCATGACAACATACTCCCAAACCAAAGATGGGAATGAGGATGTACTCTTTCCCCAAGAGGGGTCCATGTCTGTTTAATTACAAATAGAATCTGAGGTGGCTACACAGCAATGGCCTACAATCCTCAGTACTGAGGCACAATCCAAACTCCTGTGGAAAATATATGGTCCCCCAAACTTATAGAGATTTTTGGATGGTAAATATGACCTTCAACACTGTGTTCTCAGAGCACAGATACTGAAGTTAAATGAGACTCAAAGGTGCTCTGTCATCCAACTGGCAGGAATTGGGGCTACGGTAAACAATACAAGAATACCCCCCTAGGAAATAGGTGGGCTGTTTTAGCTGACAATAACACATAGCATACCATTTCCGTTTCAGATTGTGAAAACAGAAAAGGAGAATGGCTATGCCTTCAAACCACTTGGAACCCTGATTTTTCCCAAACTTGGCCTCCAATATCCACCCCTGTGGGACATAGCATCTGGTATATGGGGAAGGGCCACTTCTGTTGAGTGGGACAACAAAACAACACTGTAGAATGATGTGACTTCTCCTGTGACAAAACCTTTTCTCTCCAAAATACCAGTATATGGTGCAATACAAAAGTGGTGTGAAAAATTGATTTGTCCATTGTTAACAAGCCCTATGACAATTTAGACATTGAGCACCAGGCATTCCTTGCATTTAATTTATACCCTTCTCAGGATGTTATACCTATGGAGATAAATTGGCCAGAAGAGAAATTACATTTATTGGTCTCTCATTTAGTGTCAGTCCTACAATCCTCAAATAAGATTTATCATAAGGTTCAAATGACCCTTTATAAGGAAAGTAAACACATTGTGAATCTGATTGAAAAATATGATGATGCATTCAGTGGTTTTCATGGCTGGTCAGGTTGTTTACTCTCCTCTGACTCTACCTATAACTTTTTTGGATGGCTAATCTTTGCTATCTTTATGGTATTTTTTCACTGTATTAGCATTGTATATCTCTTGTAAATGTTATGCCAGATACAGGAAAAGAAAGAAGGCACAATTAAAGAGCCAGATCATGATAGCTAAAAAAGTAGATATGATTTAGAATTTTTAGAGTAAACCCTAGGCCTGACTCCGTCTCAACCCTTAAATTATTGGCTATTACATCAGGTCAGACCATGTCCTCTCCCCATGATCCAAATCAAGAATATTTAAAACTATCCCCACTAAGCAGACTACTCTAGGAATGAGCCTTTCTAGTTCCATAAGATCTCACCAAATGAGCAGATCAGACAACTGTAGGAATGAGCCTACCTAGTGCCATGGGACCTGTTGCTGTTTGTTGGCCTGCATATGCATTCTGTGGAATGCTTTCTGGCCAAGATGGGATATGGAGGAGTAAGCTCTGATTTTTTTATCTTGCCCAAATTCCTACCTAAAGGGTCTTGGGAGTCATGCCCTACGAACTATAAATTCTCATCAGATGACTTTATTTGACCCTATATATCATGACTTACTTTTCAATCTGACTCTAGCATAACATTATGAGACAAGGAAAAAATAACCTCAAAACATATTTATTCACCGTACCTTGAAATAGCCCTGCAAAGTCTCTTGTGGGAAAAATCCACATCCTGTAGAGAATCCCCTTTGTTCTTTGTTTTCCTCCTTTTCATTCCATATCCAGAAGATAATCACCTAAGAGCCAGGCACCCTTTTAGGTCTGATAAGAAACATGTTACAACCTCTCTCTCTCTCTGAAGTCTGCTATCTGAGAGATTCCCCTGCACAGTAAAACTTGGTCTCTACAGTCCTTTATCCTAACCTGAACATTCCTTTCCATTGATCCCAGGTCTTCAGATAAACTCAATCAATTACCAAGCAGAAAACGTTTAAATTTATCTACAGTTTGGAAACTCCTGCTTTGAGATATCCTATCCTTCTGAAAAAACAAAAAACAAACAAACAAACAAAAAAAACCACAATGTATTTCTTAAATGTATTTTAATGATATCTCACGTCTTCCTAAAATATATAAACCCAAGCTGTACCTGCCACCATAAGCACACGTTCTCAGGATCTCCTGAGGGCTGTGTCATGGGCCATGGTCATTCATATTTGGCTCAGAATAAATCTATTCAAATATTTTACAGAGTTTTACTCTTTTCATGAACACTTCCTAGACACAGTGGTGGTACAGACATTAAGTAAATACAGTCATTCCAATTGGGAAAAATTGGCCAAAACAAAGGGGCTATAGGCGCTATGCAAGTCCAAAATCCAGTGAGACTGTAATTAAATCTTAAAGCTCTGAAATAATCTTGACTCCATGTCTCACATCTAGGTCACATCGATGCAAGAGGTGGGCTCAAACTTACAGATGTTATTTCTAGAATATTAAAAAATACAATAATTAAACTTATAGCACATCAGTATAAGAATTAATTTTACTGATATCTAACAATAATATGTCAATACAACAAAGCTTTTTGTAGGTAATAATAATTATAATCACATCAAACCCAAACATACTTATAAATAAATTCAACAAAAGGTGTACAAAATTTCTACACAGAAAATAACAGACCATTACTTAGCAAATTAAGAAAACATAAATAAATAGAGAAACATATCGTGTTCATGGATGATACTTGCCCATGGATAATTATCTATAAGTTATACAAATTTGTGAAAAGTTAAACTTTTAAAAAAAATTCTTTTATTTTAATAACTTTAGGGATAACAGTGTTTCTTTAGTTACATGGATTAATTGTATACTGGTTAAGTCTGGGATTTTAATGCACTAGTCACCTGAATAGTGTTCACCATACCAAATGGGTAATTTTTCATCTCTCACCCCCCTTCCACTCTCCCTCCTCTGTATCTCCAATGTCTATTATACCATTCTGTATGCCCTTACATAAAAATAGCTTACATCCCACTTATAAGTGAGAATAGGCAGTATTAGTTTTCCTGAGTTACTTCACTTAGGATAATAGCCTCCACTTTCATCCAAGTTGCTCCAAAAATATTGTTTCATTATTTATTGCTGAGTAGTATTCCATGGTGTGTGTATCATGCAATTGTGAATTAAGCTGCAATAAACATACATATACAGATGTCTTTTTGACATAATGTCTTCTTTTTCCTTCAGTAGTTACTCAGTAGTGAGATTTCTGGATTGAATGGTAGATCTACTATTTGTTATTTGAGAAATTGCCATACTATTTTCCATAGAGGTTGTACTGTTATAATTTACATTCTCATCAGCAATGAGTAAGTGTTTCTTTTTCACCACATCTGCGGCATCTATTGTTGACTTTTTAATAGCCATTCTGGCTGGCCTAATGTGATATCTCATTTGATTTCAATTTGCATTTCCCTGATGATTAGTGAAGTATGAATATTTGTTCATGTTTGTTGGCCATTTGAGTTCATGACTAACAAAAAGAGACATTCTTTAGAAAAAAAAATTTCTAAAAACTTGTGTAATCATTACATTTGTATTTGTTTTCAGTATTAATATTTACTTATATATTTATGATATGTCACATCTTTAAGCAACTTAGAAGATGTATTAACACGTTTAAGTTGCATAGTACACCACTTGTATCAATTATAAATCAGGCTCTACTCTAAAAGTTTTACATATAATACATTGGCTTTTAATGCTAACATACATGGTTCATAACTTTTTGAAATAAATATAACTTACTAGAACATTTTTTGTCAAATTGTATATTGAAAAAAAGTCCTTATTTTTAGTAATATGAAACAAAACCAAGAGAAAGAAATCATGAGAGCTCTGTGTACAGCTTTTAAAACTTCTAGAAAAACATAGAAAAAAATCATTGTGGGCAAGGTTTAGACAAAAATTTCTTAGCTATTACACCTAAAACTCAATATGTTACTGGAATTTTTAAAATGTGCTCTTCCAAAGTTACAGATAGAATGAAAAGACAAATCACAGATTGGAAGAGAATAGTGGCAAATCACATATCTAATTAAAAATTTGTGTAAAGGAAATTTAACTCCATCTCAAAACTCAACAATTAGAAAAAATAAATAATAGGTAAAATTTTGAACATTTTAGTAAGAAAATATATGTAATATATTTAAACCCATGATAAAATGCTAAACATTATTAAGGATTAGGAAAATTCAAATTACATACACAATGAGATACACACACACACACACAAACACAAAGAGACAGAGACAGAGAGAGGATTTAATAAGACCTAAAGCTGGGGAAATCAAATTTATTGAATTTGTGTTTAACACTATACAAGAGATTCTTGTACTATTCTCACATTTCTGTAAGTTTATATTTATATCAAAATTAAAAGTTACAAAATAATTCTTAGAAAAACATGCTGGGCAAGGTGGCTCACGCCTGTAATCCCAGCACTTTGGGAGGCCGACGTGGGGAGATCACCTGAGGTCAGGAATTCAAGACCAACCTGGCCAACATGGTGAAATCCAGTCTCTACTGAAATACAAAAACATTAGCCGGGAGTGATGGTATGTGCCTGTAATCCCAACTACTAGGGAAGCTGAAGCAGGAGAATCGCTTGAAGACAGAGGTTGCAGCAAGCTGAGATCGCACCTTTGCACTCCAGCCTGGGCAGCAGAGCAAGACTCCATCTCAAAAAAAAAAAGGAAAAAACAAAAAAGAAAGAAAGGAAGATAAACATAAGTATGCTGCATAAACATTTTACAGTGATTATGCTGCACACAACTGAAAATATATGATGATATTTCTCTATGTATTTACAGTCTTTTACTTTTTGTAATATAATTGCTCATCTCATTTCTATGGCACTCATTTCTTCCTTATCTTGAATCAAGTGTCTTCAGATCATTCATTCACTTCACAGCATTCCATCACACTTCCTTCTACTTTGATACTGCCAATTAATTTCATCATAATCACCAATTACATTAGCAAATACTTTAAGTAGAATTTTTTTTTTTTTAATCTCTAATCATGACACCATTTGTGGTTTCAAGAGCTATTTCAGTGGGAACACTCCTGTGGATATAAGTAGCAATATAGAATCTTAAATTATCATTTAAATATTAGGAGAAAAAGATACTTTAAGAATATGTACATAAGTAAAAGTATAACATCAGATGAGTAACAGTTTTGCAACTAATTTTTCTATGATGGCAATAATTCAAGTTCTATTCAAATTATAGACAATTATTTTTATTAGAGACATCCACTTTAATGTTAAAAACTGAAACTGAATTTCCAATGATTTCTCATTGGAGTTAGGTATTTCAGCTTGAGGAGTTAGGTATTTCAGCTCATAGGAGTTAGGTATTTCAGCTTGAGGGAAGAGGTAGCAAAGGACGATACTCCATAATATTTTTTGTTGCTTTTTAACTATAGGTTTTTTTATTGATATTTAACTATAATATCATAATATATATAAATAAATTATAGGGTTTACTAAAACCACATCATTTGAGTAGAGTCATTCACAGAAATTCCAGAATCAAAAAAGAGGGAGAAACATGAGAAGCAGAAAGAAATAAATCAAATTTTGTTTAACCCTGTCTAAACCACAAAGGTTAAACAAAATTGAGAGACTGCATTGAAATCAATAAACAAAACAATTAGAATAAAAGTAAGTTTAGACTGAAGTTAAGAGTGCTGGGCTTTGTACTGAACGCAAATCACTTTTGCTGGTTTGAAGTTAGAATCCAAAAGAAACGAGGCCAGGAATGATTTCCAGAAAAAGGGAGTCCAGAAACCGTTAACTAAATCATAAAGTTGTATTTTCATTTGGATAGTACCAGAAATAAATCCTGAGATAAGGAGTTGAATATAAGTAGTTCAAGAACATAAAAAGATGGTAATCAGATCAAAAGTGAAGGCAGTCAAAAATGTGTTAGATGAAGCTTAGTGTGGGGAACTGGAGTTGCATTTCATTAGTGACCCACTCACATTTTGACATTTCTGGCTCACAAGTATTTTATTTACTCTGATGGCAGAAATTTCTTCAGATTTTCAAATTTTATTTCTAAAATTCTATCTAATAATATTCTGATTGGTGGCTAAAATTACACACTCTAAGGCAAATACACATATATTCTTCAGCTGAACAAAACTATTCCTGGAGTTTGAGAGCTGACGACAACGTTTGAGATTTTGGTCATATTTGACCATTGAGAAGCATTATTATTTTTGTGCATATCTATTAAAAAATAAATAATTTTTGAATCAGATATAATAACATAATTTAGAAATTACCTTATTTGAACAAGAAGTACTAATAAATTTGAAACAACACCACAAATAATATAAACATGGGGTACGATTTTCTGACATGAAATCACCTGTCATTCTTAAATTCTCCTAGCTTCTACAATCTGTGCTGAATATATTACTGAATTTGGTGCTGAGAAATCACAACTGGAGTTATACTCCCAGATCTTCCTAGGAACTATGGCATTAATCTTTTAGATCAACTGTTAAATCTATTTCGCAATAAAATATCAGAAATAAAACTGTAACAACTTACAAAAGTAAATATTTTTGCCCTGTTTGCCCTATATACTTTGAAAAATTAAATATTTGAAAGTTTAGGGGTGTTGAGGACCTCTATTTACATGTCTCTAATCCTACTACCTTTGGTTTTTATTAGAGGAAACTACTGTCCTGAGATACAACGCATTATTCCTTCCCATGAGACGCTTATAGTAGTTGTATTTTTCTCTATTTAATTGTAAAATCCAACACTATCAGATATTTTATGGTTGTCTTTCCTAAAATCATGAGTGAGATCAACTCTAAAATTATTTTGCTTTTTATTTTCTTATCATTGATATTATTAAATTTTCATAGACTTCTGCTCATTGAATTCTCCTCTTCTGCCAATTATTTCTCACTTGTTATACTCAATTGCCTATATGCTTGGTTACATTTTGTAGTTATTAATATATTTTGGCTATTTAAACTTTGTAATTATTTTGCTTTTTCCCAATTGTGCTAGCCATAGTGATAGTTTCAGTTCATTTATGCTGCAGTAACGATATATCTGAGACTCGGTAACTTACACAGAACAGAAATGTAATTTTTTTTACAGTTCTGGAGGTTGGAAATTCCAAGATCATGGCACTGGTATTCAGTTAGGACTGATCTATGTTTCCAGGATGCACCTTGAATGCTTCTTTTTCTGTATCAAACAAACACTGTGCATTCCCATGGTGACAAATGAGAAGGAATGGACTTGCTACCTCAAAGCCTTTTATAAGATGTTAATCCCATCCATAAGAGTTCCACCCTCATTTCTTAGTCATTTTATAAAGGATCCAACTGTTAATAATATAACATTGGTGACTAAGTTTTAACTTATAAATTTTAGAAGACATATTCAGACAGTAGTAGTGATTGAGGACATATTCAGGTAAAATTTTTCACAAGTGATAAACAGGAATTCTTGAAACATTATTTTAAAAAGAAAATATTTCAAAAGCATTGGAAAGATTGCAAACAGAAAGAACCAGGAGAAAAATTTATACTTGCAAGGGTACAGCTGAAAAGGAGAAAAATAAGAGGTTTCTTTGCTGCTTACTTGGTTTGCTTTTTTTTTTCTCTAAATGTACTAGCCAGAAAACCACTGGTTTGCTGGCTCAAATTTGCATGAAACAGTGTTCAGAGTTTGTGAAAAAACCTGGAAATTTAGCAGGACTCAGGGTGGAAGATGTGATTCCAATAAAAAAAATCACTATAGAACTTCTACTTGGAGTATTATTTTTTCCATATACTTGGCTCGCTGCTGAAGTGTGAGTGTTCCTTAAGAAAATACTTGAAAACGTTATAAATCAGCAATCAGAAAATAGCCAAGAATCTAGATGTGAAAGACAAAAATATACCAGATAAGTTTTGTGAATTCAAATTTTTTTTTCTTTTTTTTTTTTGAGATGGAGTCTTGCTCTGTTGCCCAGGCTGGAGTGTAGTGGTGGGATCTCGGCTCCCTGCAAGCTCCACCTCCTGGGTTCACACCATTCTCCTGCCTCAGTCTCCCAAGTAACTGGAACTACAAGTGGCTGCCACCACGTCCCGCTAATTTTTTGTTGTTGTTGTATTTTTAGTAGAGGCAGGGTTTCACCATGTTAGCCAGGATGGTCTCGATCTCTGACCTCGTGATCTGCCTGCCTCGGCCTCCCAAAGTACTGGGATTAAAGGTGTGAGCCACCATGCCTGCCTGAATTCAAAGTTTTTATAATGAATTCAACTTCTCAATATTAACTCATCTTGGGCAACCTCAAATTGAACATTTGTAAGAGTATACAGCTCTGGGATGACTGGTCAGCTGAAATTTAGGGAAGCGATAATCAGCAGCAGTAAGATAACTACAAAAATATTGACCTATGATGTTAGACCTAAAGCCATAAAAACCCTAGAAGAAAATCTAGGTTATATCATTCAGGACATAGGCATGGGCAAGGACTTCATGTCTAAAACACCAAAAGCAATGGCAACAAAAGACAAAATTGACAAGTGGGATGTAATTAAACTAAAGAGCTTCTGCACAGCAAAAGAAACTACCATCAGAGTGAACAGGCAACCTACAGAATGGGAGAAAATTTTGCAATCTACTCATCTGACAAAGGGCTAATATCCAGAACTTATAAAGAACTCAGTCAAATTTACAAGAAAAAAACAAACAACCCCATCAAAAAGTGGGCAAAGGATATGAACAGACACTTCTCAAAAGAAGATATTCATACAGCAAACAGACACATCAAAACATTCTCATCGTCACTTGCCATCAGAGAAATGCAAATCAAAACCACAATGAGAGACCATCTCACACCAGTTAGAATGGCAATCATTAAAAAGTCAGGAAACAACAGGTGCTGGAGAGGATGTGGAGAAATAGGAACACTTTTACACTGTTGGTGGGACTGTAAACTAGTTCAACCATTGTGGAAAGCAGTGTGGCTATTCCTCAAGGATCTAGAACTAGAAATACCATTTGACCCAGCCATCCCATTACTGGGGATATACCCAAAGGATTATAAATCATGCTGCTATAAAGACACATGAACACGTATGTTTATCGTGTCACTATTCACAATAGCAAAGACTTGGAATCAACCCAAATGTCCATCTGTGACAGACTAGATTAAGAAAATGTGGCACATATACACCATGGAATACTATGCAGTCATAAAAAAGGATGAGTTTGTGTCCTTTGTAGGTACATGGATGCAGCTGGAAACCATTATTCTCAGCAAACCATCGGAAGAACAGAAAACCAAACACCGTGTGTTCTCACTCATAGGTGGGAATTGAACAATGAGATCACTTGGACACAAGAAGGGGAACATCACACACCGGTTCCTATTGTGGGGAGGGGGTAGTGGGGAGGGATAGCATTAGGAGATATACCTAATGTAAATGATGAGTTAATGGGTGCAGCACACCAACATGGCATATGTATACATATATAACAAACCTGCACATTGTGAACATGTACCCTAGAATTTAAAGTATAATTAAAAAAAAAAAAAGAAATATTGACCTGTGTATATGAGTATAAAGTCAACTCACATTATTGGCTGGCTACTACACTAAACAGGCAATGGTAAGAGCCCTCCAAGAAGGCAGGGGTAAAATATCAAACTTTGGAAGCTGACAAAATTTGAGCAGGTATATCAAGTGATGCATACTGCATGGGAGACAGTTTATAAGACTAAGAAATTTAATTGCACAGTAGATATAAAACTTAATAACAGAGAAAACAGAGATAATTCAGAGTCAGAATATTATATTACCCTTTTCTACAGTGTCCAGTTTTGGTAGACATGAAAATATACCCATGAAATTTATTGCTCTGAGGAGCATAGTTAACAGATATCCCCAGTTGCCATTTCACTAGATATACCACTACATCATAAAGATATCACTTTCTCCCTGGACTTCTCCCAGACAGTGTTAAGCATAGAGGAAATACAAATGGAGTTCTATAACCATAAAACATAGGGCTCTTCTGATGAGTTTCTTTAAGTTGAAGTCGCCCCATCATCCTGGCCAATGCAAATTGAACTCTGCACTTCAGTCAGAGACAAACAACACAATTCCCCTTCCTTCTATGTTTCCTTTCACTGATGTCATAGCTACATGTATTCTAAAGGCTCTCTAACTATACCTGTGCTCCATGTACTCCATTTATCTTTTACAGGAAGTTGCCAAGTAAATCTTGTACACAGATAAATCCATCTTGTTACTTGATTCTCAGAAGACCTAAAATGTGGTACCAGGAGTAGTATGATAAATCAGGTTGTAAGATGGGGTATCAGGAGTGGCACATTCACTGCCTGATGAAAAAAATTGATACTCTGATGAGTGGCATGTTGAGCACAGCCCAGTTGGTAAAGATTTTACGGTTATAGACCTGGGAAACATACTGAAAAGGAAGACACCTTTGCAGTTGTGATGGCTTAAAAAATATGTGGATGAGAGAGGAATTCTTATGAAGAAAGCAAAGGTGGCTGGTGATTGCTAAGCTGAAAGTGACATAGCACAGAGGAAAAATGAGAAAATAAGGGACATTGAACAGCACATAAAGGCTAACTATAAGAGTCAAAGGGTAACTTGCATAGACTTACAGATTTTTTTCTTTTTAATTCTGTAAAAAAAAAGAGTGGAAGCCATTATGCAGCTGACTCAGGTTTTAGTAGTTGCAGTTTCATTGCTTGAAAGATGTTTATGTGCTTTGCCAAGACAGTACTCTTGTGCCAAAATCCGGGCCCTTGTTGTAAAAATTGGGATGCTAAAAAACGGAATAGAAAACATAAATAGACATTATTGAGGATGCAGATGTTTCACACTCTCTTGTAATCATTTACAAAAGTGGTCCACATTTCCATTACAAGAGATAGCACTATCTACAAGTTAAAAGATACTGCAGATTATCCTCATCCACAAATGAACCAGACCCATACTCTCTGGCAAACGCACATTCAGGAAATGCCCCCATCTTCCCTTCTGTCTTTTAGGTCATATGTAAGATTAAATTGCAGCATAAATAGCTAGAGATATGCTATATCTGATAAAGGCAGAAAATAATTATATATCCAACAAGTGGAATAACTTCCTAGTATATTCTGGCAGGAATCAGGGTAGTATTAACACAAGATTTAATGTAAAGAGAGCTTGCTCAAGGGAGACAGAACATAAGTCTGGATAACCAAGAATATGTTGCCTAGAGGGCAAGTCTGAGGACATGGAATTTAACTCATTGGCAAGTACATTTGGAAACGAAACAAACCAGCTACTATAAACCTGATGAAACTAGGGGACCATGCTGAGTGGTGTAAAAATCCTAGAGTTGTCCTGGAAGGCAGAATAGGAACAAAGGAAGAAGTGGAGACATGTAAGGATATCAAAATTCATTATTATGTGTGTCAAGAAGACCCATCAGAATATTGTGTTGAGGGGTCTAGTTCCTGATTAAAAATCTATGTATGACTTTTCAGGTCTCACTATAGACTAATCACAAAGTCTTTACCTGGCAGGTTTCGC
Organism: Trachypithecus francoisi; assembly: GCF_009764315.1. Classification (NCBI taxonomy): domain Eukaryota; kingdom Metazoa; phylum Chordata; class Mammalia; order Primates; family Cercopithecidae; genus Trachypithecus; species Trachypithecus francoisi. Next base: position 68,953,292 of record NW_022681454.1, read on the forward strand.
TGGAGAAAGCTGCCCTCCCCACACCAGCCTTGATGCACAGCCAGTGCATTGCCTTCTGTGAAGGGAGCTGCAGTCAAGGCTTCAGGCCCTTCTGGCTAACCATGTTCTTATGCATATCTGCACTCCTAGAACCTGTGCCTTAACAGGTCTCCTTATCATGAAAACTCCTTATCACCAAGGTCTCCTTATCATGAAAACTCAAAGATACTTTTCCATCCTGACAGACTTTTCATTCAGGGCTTCCTCAACAGTAGGAGAACCTAATGTCTGCACTGGTCTATCAGACCCACTAATTCCATGGGAAAACATAAAACAAGAATAATTCATGCCTCTTCCAGTGATGATTTATCATCATCACTATAAATAACTGGATACTTAACTATTTCATTTTTGGCTTGATGCTCTAATTAGCTACGCTGACACCTGACAACTCAGCTCTCTTCCAGATCACTTAAACTGAGAAGTGTTTCATGGGAGGGCTCAAGAGTCACAGTATTTCAAACCCAGTGTGAACACAGTAGTGAGAATGAAACTGACATCACTAAGAAGTTCAGTGATCCTTTTTGCAGATTGGACATAATAATAGGAGAGAGAGTCTCATAGCTGAACTCATTAATGTTCATATATATGTATACACATATGTTCATATGTATGTTCATATATACACACATATGTCCGTATACATACGTTCATATATATATATATACAACAAAATGAATGGAAGTCAGGTGCCAAGACTTATCCTCCAGAAACCAGAAATCTTCAATTGCAGCAATCAGAAATATCAGGGATAAAATCAAGGGATCTTAACCCACAGGGAGTTTTAAAAATAGTTAATCAAGTATAGTACCTCTAGGGGAAAAAAATGGCAGTAAACAAGGATACTATTTAATTTGCAAAAGCAGAAAAAGCCAAGAATTGAGATGGAGGAGACTGAGAATAATTTCCCCAATAAAAAGTAACAATACTTTGCTCAGTTCCCTGACGTGCCACTTTTCATACAAAGAACACATTGGCCTGGTGAGTAGGTGAAAAAAATTGCCATGGTAGCAGAGGTACTGAATATTTTCCCCAGAACATGGACTCCTACTTGATCAGGATTATATAGCTAACTTTGAATCTAAATGCATGGTAGGTCTAAATACATATTGGTCCCACAATAGAGACCAATATTGATTTCCCAATGTGACATTGTTGCATTACTTTTTACTCAGATTACCTGGTCACTTGATGACAAATACACTACACGGTCCTCCTTCTTTTATGACAAACAAAACGCCAGTTTATTTTCACAAGGATACATACTTATTGTATGTATGAGTTTGTCTTTTCATCCACAAGGTTACCATCTGCACCGCTAATAGAAGCAGCATAGAATGTTGTATCTAAAGACATGAAATCTCATACAGTATAGAATATCATCACAGGTACACATCAGCGTCCAGTGCTACTCTTTGGTATCTACTGTTGTGCTCAATACAGATGGTACTTCCCCAAAGCTGTTCCCATTCAAAGATGAGCATGGGGTACCAAAAACCAACATGCCCACTTTGTAAAAATCAAGAGTGTAATTCATAATTCAAAAGTTAGTAAACAAAAACTGACTCTAGATATTAGAATTGGATGTGACCCTAGATATTAGAATTAGAAGATAATATATCATAGCAGGTATTATTAATATGTGTAATGGATTAAAAATATGTTTAATCTGTTTAGGCAGATTAATGGAGGAAGCAGTTTTAACGAGTAAACAGGTAATCTTAAGACAAAAGAAAACTTCACAAAATAAGACCCAAATAGATATAGTAAGACGAAAATACAATACTTATGAGTTGTCTTGAATAAAATATTGAAAATAACAACTAAATAACCACATTAACATAAAACTAAATCAATAACAATTATTCAATCTGAACAATGGAGAAAAAAATAAAGAAAATAATTAAGGGCATTTCAGAGTCTTGTGTGAAAATATAAAGTGGCATAATATACATGGAATTGAAGTTTCCAAAAGAGAAAGGAGTTAACACAAAACAGGAAAAGATAATTTGGAGCAAGAGTGGCCAAAAACTTTTTAACTAAATGTGTAAAAAGTATTAAACCAAAGCTCTAAAAGAATTATTAAATATTAAACAGGCAAATACAAAGAAACTTTACATTCCCATATTAACATGATCCTGTTGAAAGGACAAAAACAGGCCGGGCGCGGTGGCTCAAGCCTGTAATCCCAGCACTTTGGGAGGCCGAGACGGACGGATCACGAGGTCAGGAGATCGAGACCATCCTGGCTAACACGGTGAAACCCCGTCTCTACTAAAAAATACAAAAAACTAGCCGGGCGAGGTGGCGGGCGCCTGTAGTCCCAGCTACTTGGGAGGCTGAGGCAGGAGAATGGCGTAAACCCGGGAGGCGGAGCTTGCAGTGAGCTGAGATCCAGCCACTGTACTCCAGCCTGGGCGACAGAGCGAGACTCTGTCTCAAAAAAAAAAGAAAAGACAAAAACAGAGAACGTTCTAAAAGGAGCAAGGGAAGGGGCCGACTACCTATTCTATCAAAAGAAAAAATGCACAATTAATGAATAATGTATCATTAGAAATGACAGACACCAGAATATGCTAGAATGGCATATTCAAACACCTCTAATATACGCCTTAATATTTAGAATCCAATATTCTACCAAATTGTATTTTAAAAATGACAAAAAAAAATTCTGAGACACATTTTCAAGTTAAAAAATATAGAGGGATAAGTCACCATTAGGAGACATTCATTAAAAACTATAAAGGAAATTATTTAACTAAAGGAAGAAAAAAATGCATCAGAAAGAATCTTGGATCTGAAGGAGGAAATACAGAGTAAAAGATGCGATAAATATTCTGGTAAGTAAAAATATTTCCTGTCTATCTCTATTTTATACTTACATGGTTATGTCTATATTTTATCTTTTTATCAATCATTTTTATAAAGGTCTGTGTATTCGTATTTATATCTATATTCATATCTTTATCCATCTATTTATATCTATCTAGAGTAAGAGAGTGAAAGAGAGTAGCCAGAGTTTTTTCTTTTCTTTTCTAATATGTTTAGACGACACACCAATGTTCCTGGCTCAGCATGGCACACTTGGTGTCTGTACACATTCAATGGAACAAAGCAAGTCATATGGTAAAGTATACCATCAGTGCAGTGAAAAAGAATGATGCTATCATAGTGGGAGACATTTAAGGGATAAATAAGTAAAAATCATGAATATTTGATTTTACTAAAAGGTGAGTGTAAATATTTGGAAATAATTACCAAATCTATGGCATTAATATACTTTATAAATATTCACAATAATAATGGATAATTACCAAACAAGACTTCAATTAAAATACATATTTTTTCCAAGGGAGCGATAACAAAACTGACAATATTTTCAACCACAAAAATAATAAGACAAGAAGATATTACTGTAACATATTTAAGTATAACAACAAAATGATAAAAATAACAACAGTAACAATAATTGACAACCTAGGATGTTATGCAATTAAATTACTTTCAAAAATGTTGGTTGAACGTAGAAATATTTCGACTGAACTTGAATGAATCTATGATTAGAATGCTTGCACTAACAGAGCTTCCGAAAGGAGTATAGCCCATTTCCACAAAAGAAAATGCTCCCAGATGAATGAATTTAAAGTATAGGAAGTCATTTGAAAAAAGGTAATAAATATTTTGGTAAATAAATATTATTGGTAGTAGTAACAACAATTGACAACCTGGAATGCTATGTGATGAAATTACTTTCAAAACTGTTGGTTAGTTGTAAAAATATTTAGACAAATCTTGAATAAATCTATTATTAGAATGCTTACACTAACAGAGCTTCTGAAAGAGGACTAGAACACATTTCCAAAAAAAGAAAATGATCCTAGATGACTGAATTTAAAGTACAGGAAGTTATTTTAAAAAGAGAGGAGTAAATATGTTGGTAAATGAATGTTATTGGTTTACATACATCATATATATTATTTCAAAATCGTACCTATATTTCAAGGCCTAGATAAGCTATTATCTCTTCCACAAACTCTTTTCAGATGCCCGGAAAGAGAATTCATGCTTCCATCCTCCAACGTCTCACAATTGTAGCACACTCTGATTCTTCCTAAGCTTCTAATGTAACTATCCTATAGTAAGCTGATGAAGAGTCAAGCCAAGGATGTATCCTTTTGTATTTAATTATCCATCAAGCAAAGTACCTTGAAAATGGCATATAGTCCACGTCAATAAAAAAAAAATAATAATTATCTTGGTCCATCCGTAATTGAAGCATTGTAAATACAGATGGTCGCCAATTGTGTTTTAAACTTACACATTGAATGATTTTTTTAAAAAGATTATTCTTTTACCCTTGCTCCTTTATATGTTTCCTAGAAATGTTTCAAATTTATCACAATTAGGAAATTTATTGACACAAAACTGACCAAAATTTACTCCAAATGTATATTATTTTCTTCAAGTAAACTATGGAAAAACAGCATGTAGTCAATTTACTGTCATACATAGACAATTTCAATATTTTAGATTAAAAACTTTGATTTTGGGGAATTACAATTATTCACCCTATTAAAGTATTATTATCCTCTGCTTTTTTGGCTTCTGTATGTTCACTATAAAATTTTTAGTGGAAATTTGTTTTTATTTATCATTCTCAGGATTCTCTAGTATTTTATAACTTTTTCTATTTTTATACTTTAAGTTCTAGGGTACATGTGCACAACGTGCAGGTTTGTTACATATGTATTCATGTGACATGTTGGTGTGCTGCACCCATTAACTCGTCATTTACATTAGGTATATCTCCTAATGGGGAGGGATAGCATTAGGATACCATTTCACAACTTTTAAATTAGTGTTTTTAATCATTTCGAGGAAAACTTAATCCATTAACATACCAAATATTAATTTTCTTTATTTTTCTCTTTTCTCTTACTGGGACTAAGATTAAACATATGTTAGATATTTCTACCTCGCACATTTTACTCTCTCCTTTATAATTTCTGTCTATTTTTATCCCTGTAGGTAAAATATTGGAAAATTAATTTTCACTTCTAAGAAGTTTACTTTTTCTGTCAGCTGTGTCTAAGCTATTATCAAACACATGAATTGAGTACAGTACTTATAATTTGATAGAATTTCTTAGTTCTAGCAATTATCTCGGGGTCTCTTCTAAATCTAATATATAACTCTATCATCTATTTTTTTTCCACAGACATTTTCAAAGTTCTCTCCCTTTCTACTGTGTCTCTCTCTGTAACATACTTTAATAGGTCAGTACTTGATCATTTCCAAAACTCATACCTTTTTAAGTAGCTCACTACTTAGTCTTACACAATATATGCTAAGATTTAGGAATATGCTAAAGAGTATCAACATAAATTTCTTACATACATCATCTTCATGTAACACACATTAGCAAAACACAGCTGTAAATTAAAAAAGAAGACTGTAGTAATATATACCACATTATTATAATATTGATTAAAGTAATGAATTTTGTCCAAAGGCGCCATTTCTATTGTGGAATTACATGCTATTCACTCTTTCAATGCTGTTAATTTATGTAATAGAAAAATTCAGAGAGAAAAAGAAGACGTAAATCCTCCTAAGCACTGAGGCCGGAGCTTTTCTCAATTGTTTAATCAGAGTAATATCAATTATCTTCAAAGCAATCCATTGAACACATTGTTGACAATAACGTTTGTTACTGTCCTCTGTGTATACACAACTGTGATCAGAGAAAATGGCATCTTTTTTTTTCTCAAGTTCCCAACTTCCACTCTGAGTTTACTCAATTATTCATGAATGAAATAACAGCTTTCTGCATTAATAATGTAAGAGACAATGTAAGATAAAATGTAACTGGCAAAAGAATGAACGTTTTGGCAGCTTTGATGATGCCCATTTATCTAGCATTTTCTGTCATTAATTATGATGCCATCTTTGATAGGAAACATGCTCAGGGACAGAAGTTTTCTCCACTGACAGGCAGGATCATTACACTTTAATATTTTTTAAATATATATTTAATATATTTTTTTTTCCTCAGCATAGCATACCTTCCTAAGAGCAGGGGAAAATTTTTGTTGGTTTATTTGTTTTCGGAATTACAATTTTAAAATACTTTGAAGGAATTAGGCATAAATTCTTATAATTCAGTTCTGTCTTTTCACCCTTATATTCAATACCTTACACTGAGCAATGTTGTTAGCTAAGATGAATATGGATAATATTTCAGTGAAAAAAATCTCTCCAGAGTATTTTCTTTCTATATAGAACTAACCTTTACTCAGAATGTTTTAGACATATGTAAAAAATCCCCCAAATTTCTATACTGCTATTTTATAACAATGCAAACTTTAACTTGACTGCTTATCAAAATAAATACTTTTAACAATATGAAGCATACTACCTGTGTAAGAGACAATATTTGATTCAAAAAATACAAAGACAAGTCATAAATGGTAATTGCCTTCAAGGAGATTGTTTCTTGGTTATCCTTAGTAGAAATCCTCCCAATTGTTTCTAACTGGTTAACTAATGTAAACATTTAAGCTTTGAAAAGCAGTTTTGAGACTGCATTTTTTTCATAGAACTTGAGAATTGAAATGAATCTAAATTGAATATATTGTAAGACAACTCTTTCAGGTATGAAAAGTAAATCCCCCCAAAATTGATTATATTATCACCATTGTGACCGGTATTCATATTGCAATCTCATTTTTCTGAGCTTCCATTGTGTAACATAGTCTGTTCCTGCTCCCTTCGTTTTTAGTAAGCATCATTATCTGATCAGTTAATATTTGGGTTAGCATAATAACCAAGAAAACTTCCTACTACTTGTAATAAAAACACATCATAAAACACGAAAATAAACATGATTAACATATTATATCACAGAATCAGGTATGCAAACTGATCCTATTTCATAAACAATAATTTTTTTTCTGTACAGTGTATATATTATTAATTAATGCATGAAAATACAAAATGTGCACCACATTTACTTACTAAAACTTAGTTGTTTGTTTAACCTGCCTCAACATAATAATCTTCATTTTGTGTTCATTTTTGTATAACAAGCCACTTTATAAATTTCTTTGAAATTTTACATTTGATGCTTTGTAGTGAGAATGTATTTCACAACAGAATACAATCAATCTAAGGTGCCTTATTACAATGTATTCTATTAAGGCATAAAAAATGAAGAAATTCTATGTCCAATTTTACATAAACCTTGCAGTCTATCCTCCTTGATCACTACATGTTTGTTTATTATATATTTACCTTTCTCATCATAATATGTGATACATGTAACACCAAGCCACGGACACAGGAACCATTCTATCATGTCATTCTTCTCACTAAGCACACTACCATACTCATTGCTCCACCACCACTGGCTACAAATGACAAAACTACAATGTTTACTTTTAACTGTCACATCCATATGTCTCAAGAAAGAAGGTGATTGGTTAAGTCATTTGTCTTGAAGCATAAGAAAATATTTTTTCATTAAACTAGCTCCTAGGTTGACCTTTAGATTAGGCATTCAGCCTTCATTCAACAAAGCATGACAAGTGAAACAGTAGAACATGGTAAACCACAGTGACTGTTAGTCCATTTTCATGCTGCTGATAAAGACATAACTGAGACTGGACAGAAAAAGAGGTTTAATCTGACTTACAGTTCCACGTGGCTGGGGAGGCCTCAGAATCATGGCAGGAGGTGAAAGGCACTTCTTAACCTGGTGGCAACAAAAGAGCAAGAAGCAAAAGTGGAAACACCTGATAAAACCTTCAGATCCCCTGAGACTTATTCACTATCACGAGAATAACACTGAAAAGACTGGCCCCCATGATGAAATTGCCTCCCCTTGGGTCCCTCCCACAACACATGGGAATTCTGGGAGATACAATTGAAGTTGAAATTTGGGTGGAGACACAGCCAAACCATATCAGTGACCTATACATAATGAATTCATCATAAGAAAACAGGAAGAATATAGATAGCTGGCAGTATGTTATTGTAATGTGTTTCAATGTTGTATCTATTGTTTCATAAAAGTAGATGTTAGAAGTGGATTGCATATTTTACCAATTTAAAGCATCTTTTAGTCTAACTTAATTATATCAATTGGATTTTCTTTATAAAATTGCAGGGACATGCTTTCTAAGAAGTTTATCATATAATGTTATCATTTTCAAATGTCTTTATTAGTCATTTGTTTATGAATCTAGAAAAAGATTATTGAATGTATATCCAATTTTATTTTAAGTTTCAATTTGCTTTTCTATATTTGTATAGTTTACTCACAATGGCAGATATGGATTATACTTATATTAATTACTAATATTTTCTGTTTATTTTGGTTTAATAATTAATGTTTTGGTTCCTTGCAATATAAATTATGTTTTACTTCTGTATTTTTTCTTTGTAGGAATTTAACATTTTTCAATTTCTGTTATATTTATTAAAGTTTAAAATAAGAGAAAATAAAATATCAATAGTCAGTATTAACAATGAAGAATCCTTTATTTTGGCCAAGTGCGGTGGCTCACGCCTGTAATCCCAGCACTTTGGGAGACTGAGGCAGGCAGATCATGAGGTCAGGAGTTCGAGATCATCCTGACCAACATAGTGAAACCCTGTCTCTACTAATATACAAAACAATAGCTGAGTGTGGTGGCGTGCACCTGTAGTATCAGCTACTGGGGAGGCTGAGGCAGGAGAATTGCTTGAACCTGGAAGGCAGAGGTTGCAGTGAGCCAAGATTTTGCCACTGAACTCAAGCCCGACAATAGAACAAGACTCTGTCTCAAAAAAAAAAAAAAAAAAAAAAAAAAAAATCCTTCACTTTGACTCTCACATAAGTAAGAGTTATAGTATAAATAAAGTCATGGTAAAATTCGTTTAAATCTGTCTACACTATTTTCGTAATTTTACTTTAAAAATGTTTTATTTGTTCATTAATCATTATATTCATATACATACATATTTACAATGAATACATGGAATATATGTGTGTCCATGTGTGTAACATATATTTCTACATACTTACGTATATATAAGAACTGCCAGGCAAAAACATACAAAGATTTTTTAAATATAAATAATGGACAAGGAATTTCTCAATGGTAACTATCATAAAATAAGAAGGTATAACTTTTGAAACAGTACAATACTAATTCATTTACATCATGAAAGTATAATAGCTGCTAGAAATGAAACAGAATAACAACAGAATATGTAGAAATGTAATATAAAAAATCACATAATCGCTTAGAAAGATTAAATTAAAACAAATGATTGAGCCATATTTCATTATGGGAAAGCAAAATTTATCAACATTCATGACTTGATCCAACATGAATTCATGATTGTCTAAAGAAATGTTATATAACAAATTACAAATAAGTGCTCACATGACTGACAACATAAATATTTTTAATGTTTATATCAAATAAACCATAAAATAAATCGAATAGGTAATACATACCTGCAATAATTATTATGTGTATTAAAGTAGTAATACTCATTGTATAAATATGTCATTCAAAATAGATAAGACAAATATGAATGCCTTAAGATTAAAATAAGCAAAACATACAAGAATTCAATAAAAAGGCATTTTTAATGTTCAATATGTTCTTAAAAATAAAAAATAAAAAATTTCCACGAGGATATGTATACTGCTTTATTTTATTTTATTTTATTTTATTTTAGACTGAGGATCTCACTGTCACCCACGCGTGAGTGCAGTGGCTCGATCCTTGGCAAACTTTTTTATATTTTGTAGAGACAGTTTCGCCATGTTGCCTAGGCTGGTCTCCACCTCCTGAGCTCAAGGGATCTGCACGCGTCAGCTTCCCAAAGAGCTGGAATTACAGGCATGAGCCACCGCGTCCGGCCTGCATATTTTCTTTATCCAATTGGCATAAATGTTTAAAAATCAGTAATAGAAAATGATTGCTACAACTATTATAAATTGTTTTTGGAAACAGAACAAGAACAATATGGCAGGATGACAATTCTTCCATATGAATTCAGTGTCTTATAATGATTTAATTCAAATATAGGTATTTGGTTAAATAAATTATATAGAAATATGAATAATAAATATAAATCCTACTAGGATTGTGATGCTATAATTATTTATAATATTTATGATTATTAAACCTTCTTACAGCATTGATAGATTAATATGCAGGCTAATATATGAAATAACTAATTATTAATATACTGATAAAGAAGATAAATATATATTTCATTTTTATGACAAAAATAATTTATGTTCATTATAGAACATATAAAATATCTTTACAATGAGTGAATAAAAATTATAACCTATGATAATTATTTTATTTAATAGGAGGCAAAAAACTATACTTGGAATGAAAAAAATCATGAAAAAAGCTTTACTGATGAAAATGCTAGTAAGATTATATTATGAACATTATTCTCACACTAGTTTTGAAGACATAACTGATTACGTTTTTAGAAAAATAACTTACCAAAAAGATCTGAAATGATTTCGTAATATTAATAATTGTACATGCATTAGGGAAATAATGTAACCAGCTTAAATCTTTCACTTTCAGGGTAACTTCCTAGCTAATTATATCAAATAAGAAACATTTAAGCATAATCTTATTTAAACTACATATGAAAATAAAAATGTGGCCGGGTGCAGTGGCTCAAGCCTGTAATCCTAGCACTTTGGGAGGCCGAGGCGGGTGGATCACGAGGTCAGGAAATCGAGACCATCCTGGCTAACATGGTGAAACCCCGTCTCTACTAAAAAATACAAAAAACTAGCCGGGCATGGTGGCGGGCGCCTGTAGTCCCAGCTACTCGGAGACTGAGGCGGGAGAATGGCGTGAACCGGGAGGCGGAGCTTGCAGTGAGCCGAGATCGCACCACTGCACTCTGGCCTGGGCGACACAGCGAGACTCGGTCTCAAAAAAAAAAAAAAAAAAAAAAAAAAAAAAGTAAGTAATTAAATCAATTAAATATAAAATTTTGTAAACATTATTTAACATCAAAATATTTCAGACTTTAGGAAGAAACATTAATATGAAAAATATTTAACAATGTAACCTTATAAATGTTGAACACTGTGTTTTTTAAAAAAATAATTACAAGTACATTGTTATCATTCAAAGTTTGTGTTCTTACTTGTGAATTCAATAGAAAGTTGTGGATATTTTTTCAAACCTTATTTTTAATTACTTCAATGTAAAACTATTTTACTCCTTAAGATACTTCAGAGTGTTTTTATTACTTTAATCCATTATGGAAAAAAAAGAGTTTGCAGATACGTTTGGAATAAACCTGCTTGTTTTCTATTGGGTATACCTGTGCTATTTTTGTTCATTTTGTGACAGGCAACTGGGAGGTTTTCTTAAAGGAACAAAAGTAAATTGAAGGAAAAAAAAAATACCCAATAACTTCCGAAGTCTACCCACAATAATAAATACAAGCTTTGCTTCCAAAAAAGTCCATAAAACGTACCTTTAGCTATTAGCCTTATATAAAATAAAATGACTTTTAAAACAATTACAAATGACAGATTAAACTAAAGTTAAAGTTTAAATGTACTTCAAATTAATGAAAATTCAGATATTTTCAAAAACTATAACCCTTCATATAGTGAAAACAAAGTAAAACAAATAATAGGTTTTGAAATATTAATGATTTGGGGAAAACAGAGAAATGTAGAAAATTACTGACCACACCTATTCTTTGATTTTATTAGGGTAAAATCCATGTTTTAAAGTCAATTTCCAAAAGGATTTATGTATGTCTGAGCATAATATACATGTAATTAATAACCACTTTAAGTCTGTATAACAAAAATGTGAAATACTTTAGCATTTTTATTTCTTGGGGAGCAATTTATATAATTACAAATAGTTTTATGGGACTTCATATTCAATTACTTATAAGTGGGTGGCATCTTTCTATTTTTATGAGCTAAAAGGACATTTTAAATAGTTTGAAATAATCGAGTAATATCAAGCAAATATTTCATTTTTGTAGGAAAAATAGAAAATGTAGAAATAATCGAGTAATATCAAGCAAATATTTCATTTTTGTAGGAAAAAATCATGCTGTCTTTCATAATTTTAGTAAAAAAGAGTATATATTTTTCTATTTAGGAAAGCAAGAAAGTTATTCAGACAATTTAGTAAAGCATCGATATTTTCATTAAATTTGGAATATCCTAATGCTTTACAAATTACAAATTTATATTTGTAATTGCAAAACAGAAAAAAAATGCCTTTCAATATTTATACATAAAATATTTATTTAGGAGTTAATTTCCTTGCACTTGTATAATATGCTCTGATCTTCATTTTTTACTTATTGTGTTTTATATTTTCTTAGGTTTCATTTTATCATCATAATCATAATTCTTACTATTATTAATAATAGTAGCAGTATGTTATTTTCTTTTTTTCTTTTTTTTTTTTTTTTTTTGAGCCGGAGTCTGGCTCTGTCGCCCAGGCTGGAGTACAGTGGCCGGATCTCAGCTCACTGCAAGCTCCGCCTCCCGGGTTTACGCCATTCTCCTGCCTCAGCCTCCCGAGTAGCTGGGACTACAGGCGCCCGTCACCTCGTCCGGCTAGTTTTTTTGTATTTTTTAGTAGAGACGGGGTTTCACCGTGTTAGCCAGGATGGTCTCGATCTCCTGACCTCGTGATCCACCCGTCTCGGCCTCCCAAAGTGCTGGGATTACAGGCTTGAGCCACCGCGCCCGGCCAGCAGTATGTTATTTTCAATATCCATGCACCTCTGAGCAAAGACTGCATTTCATATTTCAAAAACTAATGTCCTTTCTTATTTATATTTATGATGTTAATTTGTTTATTTTATTCAATAAACATTTATAGAGCACCTACACTGTAGCAGGTTCTACTCTAGGATTGTATGGAACAAACAAATAGCTGTACATTCAAGAGGCTTACATTCCAGTTTGAAAAGAGGGACAATTAGTAAGATAGATAAGAAAAAAAAAAAAAAAAAAAAGATAAAATAGCCATTAAGGATTAAGCAGAAAATGTGTCTATTGATATACCAAACGCAAAATTACATTCAATTCACTTATATTTTGTATTTTTAAATGAATCATAAGCAGTTAAATGAAAATGCTAAAGTATTATAAATAACTCTAAATTAATCTTCCATTACTTATTCATGAATAATGTCAGTAAGTTTGCCTAAGATATATAAACAAAATAAAAATCAAAATAATATCAATCACAAAAATTGTATTTAACATTCCACAAAAGTGTATGTATGTCCTCTTTCTTTATTAATCAGTATTTGGTATTTCTATTTTGAGAGAAAAGTTCATGTGCAGTACAGTATTTTGTGGATAAATCAAATATGTCTACATATTAAGTAAATTTCACATTCGTTATATAATTACAAATATAATCACAATATCACACTCAGTTTTTGTACAAATCAGTACCTAAGCATATCTTTATATCTGCCTTTATGTCTGCCTATATACTTTCTTAGCTATATACCTACCTATCTGTCTATCAATCTGGCTTATTTAAAGGTTTAGTTTCTGAGAATACTATGTTTTCTCCAATACTAATTAGTGAGATAAGCATTACAAAAGCAGTGACAAACTAATCAAAAAATTCATCAACAATTTGCATTTGATAATGATGCTTAACAGACCAGGATGTTTACTGTCCACATTTTGTCTATGAGGCAAAAAAAACAGCTAAATTATAACTCTGTAACATCTGCTTCCTCTACGGGGCTATTTGTATAGACTTTGACAGATGTGAGAACAGCAAAGAATGGTTGTAACAAATGCGACAACTAATAGTGATGTCTTAAAAAAAAATCAGCCAATCTGAGTTTATTGAAATGAGCTCCAGACTGAGACTGAGATGACATGCACCTGTTCCTCCAAACTATTACCCTGGAAAGAGATAATGACTTTAAAATTGTTATTTTCTATCATGTGAAATGTGAAAAAAACCTGAAATAGTACACCATGGAATATTTTAAAATCACAATATATTTTTCCAAAGGTCTCTCAATTTGTGCAGAATTATGGCGCATTTTATTGCCTGGTGAATGAGTAGTGCAGGAATGAAAGAGGTAGAAAAGGATTAGGCTTTTTATCTACTTATGTATGCATTTGATTGCTTATAAATTCTGTAGATTATGGTTCTACACATGAGAATTCAAATGGGCTTTCTTGATGCAACTTTTCTATCGCAGGTACAGAAAAGTTGTTGAATCCTCTAAGTTAGATAATCAAATATACTGAAGCCTTAGCAGTGAAAAATCTTCAGGGCAAATTCATAAGGTCAGGATTGAAATAAGTTATATTTTTACTTCAAGTAAATAGTTTTATAAAGTTATAGTTTAAATAAAAGCATAGTCCAACATTTGTTCTGTAGGTTTAAAACACATCTACAAATATTTTGATAAGTTCTCATGAAGAATTGGAGTCTATGCCCTCCTGTTTTTAAGCTAGGCAGGTCTTTGTGACTTGTTCAATGATCAGAATATATTGAAAGTGGTACTGCATGATTTCTAAGGCTAGGTTAGAATATGTGTATAGTTTCTAGTTTCTACTAGTTTTTCTTGGGATGCAAGCTCTGGGAACCTCCAGCCACCATGTAAGAAGTTTAGCTACACTGAGGCTGCCAGGCTAAAGAGGCCTTGAGGAGGAAAATGCCCTGCAGCCTAAGCTAATCCCAACTGAGTCTTTTCAACCTAGGCACCAGCTGTGTGTGGACATTTTCTAGATGACTCCAGCCACAGCAACTGTAGGAACGAAAAACTGAACAATGACTAATTAGTTCAGACCAGTTATGAGCAATGACTGATTAGTTGAGACCAGTTACTCTTCTAAATATGATAGATGATAACAATAAGGAAACGTTTTTATGTGCCTAAAAGTAGATTGTCACACATCAATAAATATCTAAAACATCTAGTACGTTGAAGTCTATGCAATAACATATTTACGGTTTTTAAGTAAAAAATCACAATCCATCTTGTATTTGGTAAAATCTTCCTTTTTTCTGAAAAAACATTTATTTACATGTAAATTGCATGATAAATATATATACACACACACATATATATATACACACATATATATTATCTTTTAAATTAACAAAAAAACTTAATTTATCATAATAGGAGATTAAAAGAGAATATGCATATAATTATATCAATAGATTTTATAAAAGCATTTAAAAATGCAACATTTATTGCTGATAAAAACTCTCAGCAAACAAGACACAGAAAAAAACGTTCTCTAAATGATACATGCATTCTAGGTAAAATCTATAGCTGTCACAATTTATTAAGCTATCTTAATGGTGATAGAATTAATATTTTCCAATATTTTCCTCTTAATATCAGGATCAAAGCAAAAATTGCCATTCTGACCACTCTTCTCTAACCTTGTACTTGGGTTTCTACACACGAAAATCATGCACACACATACACACACACACACGCTCACACGCATTGGAAAGAGTTGTTTTTGTCATAGATGACATGATCATCAATGTAGACAATCCAGGAAATAAACAAAAATTCTATTAGATCTAATTAATAAGATTAGCAAATTCGTAAGATACAACATCAAGAAACAAATATAAGTTGTATTTATAAAAGCTACAAAATCAATGGGAAAAGTAAATTAAAAATACCATATCCAATTGGATCAAAATACAAAATACAAATCTAACGAAATATCTGTTAAACATTTACTCTGAAATCAACACAACTATTTGAGGGAAGTTTAAAAATATCTAAATAAATGGAGAGATACACCATGTTAATTGATTGAAAGATTCAGTATTTTTAGGATGTCCATTGTCTGTAAATTGATCTAGTATAAATTCAACACAATCCTAATTGAAATGGTGACAGGTATTTTCAGAAATTTGAAAAGTTTATCCTGAAGATTTTATGAAAAAGCAAATATTTAGAATAGACAAAACAAATTTAATATAAAAGAACAAAGTAGTAAGACGTACCCAAGCTTATTTAAAGACTTATTACAAAGTTATAGAAAACTGGGCAGTAAGGCATTGAGCATAACCATAAACAAATAAATCAATGAAATAGAATAGATGGAATAGAAATACATGTGCACGGGCATGCACACACACAGACACACAAACACACACACAAATATGGATCACAAATTTAAGGACATAATCTAAAACAATACAATTTGTTAAATAAAACATAAAAACATATTTTCTAACTTTTATTAGCAATGATTTCTAAACTACAGACCTAAAAAAATTGAGAATTAATGTTCTGCAAAAGACTCAGTTAAGTAAATAAAAAGACAAACCAGAGACATGAAAAATATCACTATGAATCACATATCTGATGAAGAAACTGTGTACAGAATATATAAAGGAACGTCAAAACTCAGTAAAAACAAAATCAAAATCAACCCAATAAAAATGGGTAAATATTTGAACAGGAACATCACCAAATAAAATATAAAACAAACACTTTAAAATGCTCAGTATAATTAACAGAATGCAGATTGAACAACAATGAGATGTTATTATACATCTAGTAGATTATTTAACATTTAAGATTCACCATAAAACATATTGGAAAAAATGAAAGCACTGAAACTAATACATTGCTGATGAAAATGTTAAATGGTAAAACCACAATGGAAAGCAGTTTGACCATTTCTTATAAAGTTAAACTTACACCAACTGTATGACCCAGCTATTCCATTCTCATGTCTTTACCCAAAAGTGTTTGAAGCTTAAGTTTGTTTAGAAAAAGTGTATATAGATGTTTGTAACAGGCTTATTTGTAAAAGCAAAAATCATGAAATACCCTACATATCTATTACTTGGTAATAAATAAACAAATTTAGGTATTTTTTACAAAAAAAAATGCTAATAAATTAGTGAATGAAGGAAGCCAGCCAAAACAAGGTATACATTATAAAATTCTATTTACATAAAAATGTAGAAACTGGAAACTAATTTATAGTAATGATTGCCATCCAGGGACAATTTTGTCCCCTATGCACAATTTATCTATATCTAGGGCTATTATTGGTTGTGATATCTAAGGAATAATACTTTCATCTACTAGTTGGAGGCCAGAGGTGTGACAGAATACTATATAATGCACAAGAGATTATCCAGTCAAAATTTAGTAGATGCTGCTCCTGAAAAATCCCTATCTATGTTCATAAAAATAAAAGAAATCAGTGGTTGCTTGCAGGTACAGATAAAATTACAAGGGACTATGAGAAAATCTGGGGAGCTAACTCATATGTTTATTATTGTAATGGCAATGATTGATAATAGGACTCTATTAAGTTATCAAAACTTATCAAATTATGTACTTTCAATGCATGCAGTTTATTACATATCAGTTATGTCATACTGTTTAAAAAGCTACTATCTAAGTGAGAATCTGAGTCTAGCAAAAATATTAAGTAATAAAAAAGAATTTAGGAAACTAGAAATAGGAGAACAGACAGGATGGAACAAACGAATAATCAATAGTAAAATAGCACACCTAAACCCAGCCATACCTGTAGTTATATTAGAGGTAATTATCTAATATTTATCAACAAAATATAATAATTACATTAAGCATATTTTAAAGAAATGAATATTTATGTCCCCAAAGAATTAAAATGTTGAAGCCTTAATTTTTCAATGTGATGATATTCGGAAGTAGGGGAGGCTTAGACAAGGTCATGAGGATGGACTTCCCACGATAGGATTAGTGCCCTTATAAGCAAAGGAAAAGACTAAAGCCCTCTCTATCTCTATCACAGGAGAATACAAGAGAGTAGCTATCAGGGAACCAGCCCTCAATATTTCAATGTAGGTTCTTTTCTATTTCCCCTAAGTATCAGCCTGTCTGAGAAATAAAGGGAAAGAGTGCAAAAGAGAGAAATTTTAAAGCTGGGTGTCTGGGGGAGACATCACATGTCGGCAGGTTCTGTGATGTCCCCCAAGCCACAAAAACAGCAAGTTTTTATTAGCAATTTTCAAAGGGGAGGGAGTGTATGAATAGGGTGTGGGTTACAGAGATCACATGCTTCAAGGGCAACAAAATATCTCAAGGCAAATGGGCAGGACAAGGTCACAAGGCCAGGGAGAAACTAGAATTACTAATGAGGTTCCTAGTTCCATTGTGCGTGCATTGTCATTGATAAGCATCAGGAAACAGGGTTTGAGAGCAGACAACCGGTCTGACTAAAATTTACTAGGCAGGAATTTCTTAATCCTAATAAGCCTGGGGGTGCTGCAGGAGACTAGGGCATGTTTCATCCCCTATCTATGCCTGCATAGGGCAGACACTCCCTGAGCGGCCATTTTAGAGCTCTCCCCCTTCCTCCCCGGAAGGCATTCTTTTCCCAGGGCTGTCAGTTATTAATATTCCTTACTGGGGAAAGAATTCAGCGATATTTCTCTTACCTGTTTTTGGCAGTAAGAGAAGGCTCTCTCTTGCCTGGCTCCCAGGCAGTCAGACCTAATGGTTATCTCCCTTGTTCCCTGAACATTGCTGTTATCCTATTCTTTTTTCAAGGTGCCCAGATTTCATATTGTTTAAACACACATGCTTTATGAACAATATGTGCAGTTAACTGCAGTCATCACAGGGTCCTGAGGCAACACACATCCTCAGTTTACGAAGATGACGGAATTAAGAGATTAAAGACAGGCATTGGAAATTATAAAATTATTGACTGGGGAAGTGATAAATGTCCATGAAATCTTCACAATTTGTGTTCAGAGATTGCAGTAAAGACAGGCATGAGAAATTATAAAAGTATTCATTTGGAGAACTAACAAATGTCCATGAAATCTTCACAATTTATGTTGTTCTGTCACAACTTCAACAGGTCCCTCCGTTCGGGGTCCCTGACTTCCCACAATAAGTAGCCATTTGTAAAGCAGGAGGAGGGCCCTTAGCAGCCTCACAAGCCAGGAATTTGATTTTGGACTTCCCATCATCCAAAACGGTGTGAATTTAAGTGTTTGTTATTTAAGTCACCCAGTGTGTAGCATTTTGCTATAACAACTCAACCTGACTAACACATATATACAAAAACTAATGAACTTAACATATATGAAGCCAAATTGACAGTACAAGGAGAAACTAAAAAATTAATATAAATAGTTAGAGATTTTAACTTCTATTTTCAATTTATGTGACAACTACTTACACACAGAAAATCAATAAAGACATGGAAGAATTAAAGAACAATATCAACCCATAAACCTTATTGATGGTTACAGAAGACTGCAAACAACAATTGAAGAATTTATAGTAACTTCAAGCAGACATTGTATATTCACCAAGATGCTGTATGCTGATTCTTTAAAAAGTACAAAATTTTAAAAGATGGAAATATCATAGCATATTTTATTTTCTTTCACCAATATAAAATTGAGTAAATTAAATAAAAATATTCAAAAATCACCAAATATTCAACAACATATTTTTAAATTACCAGTAGTTAATTATAAAGTAACAAAATATTAGAAAATATTTTGAGTTGTGCAATAATGGAAATACAATGTATCAAATTTCATAGGATATAGCTATAGCAGAACTTAAAGGGATATTTATAGCTTTAAAATTGGTGTTATAATAAGTTAAAAATAGAGTAAGTAACCTATATTTTCATATTACTCAGCTAGAAAAAGATGTTTAAAAGATGTTCAAAGGTAAGTACAAGATAGGAAATTATAAAGAAAGAGAAGTGAAGGAATTATATAACAAATGATACAAAGAACAAACAAAGCCAAATTTGGATTACTAAAAGAAAACCTACAAAATTGTTCAGCCACAAGCTAGTGCTAAAAAATCAAAAGAGAGGACAGCAGTTACTAATACTAGAAAGTTAAAAGGCATCTTTAGAGATCTTACATTAAGGTAAAATGAGGGAATATTTTGATCAACATTAAATAATGTATGCAAATAAATTTCAAAATCTAAATAAATTGCCAAAAATCTTTGAAAGGCAGAAAATGCAAAAGCTAAATCAAGAAGAATTATAAATTCTGAATAACGTAATATTCAATAAAAAACTATAAAAGTAAAATTTATCATAAAGAAAAATCCAGTCCACATAGCTTCAATATAATTTTTACCTAATACTTAAAAAAGAAATTAGGTCATTTCTACCTAAACTCTTTCATAAAAGATTCACTTGAAGGGATTTAAGGGAAATTTATAACTTTGGAAGTTTGTATTAAAATCAGTATTAAAGCTTATATTAAATACCAGCTTGCACAAACCTATATGAAAAATTGACAAACTTTCACAAATAGAAAATTGAGAGTAATATACTTCACAGAGTGAACTTTAATAACCATAAAACATACCTAATTTAGTTAATTAATATATAAGATGAAAAATACACCTTGACAGAGTTAGTTCATTCCAGGAGTGCAAATTTAACTAAATATTTAAAAAGCAATTGTTACACTTCATCTATTAGCAGAATAAAGGGGATAGCAGTATGATCATTTCAAGATGTAGGAAATCATTTCAATAATTTCAACATTATTTTACAATAAAAACTATCAGTGTACTAGGAATAAAAGAAAACTTGCTTGATATAATAAAAGGTAGGTAAAAATTAGAGCTTACATTTTATTGGTGAAATATTAACTATTTTCCCTCTAAGATGAGGCAAAGAGCAAACACACTCTTACTACTTCTATTCTGTTTTGCCAGAGATACTGTCCAATATATTAACATGGGAAAGTAAAATGCATACAGTTGATAAAGTAAAAATGGTATTGTCCTGAATGTAGAAAATAAAACTCTGTAAAACAACTACTAGAACTAGTAAACACAGTTATGAAATCCATAAGATACATAGTTAGCATAAAAATCAATTGTATTTTTCAAATTTTGAAAATGAAAACTCCATTTAATTTGCATTGTCATGAAAACAAAACATTTAATAAGAAATGTTACAAATAGTAATTGCAAGATCTTTGCACTAAAATCTTTAAACAATTATTCATGATTAAATAAAGAAAAACAGCAACTACATGGATTGGAAGATCCATCATTCTGAAGATGTCTTCTAAAATTTTATATAGATTTAGTGTAATCCCTTTCATAAATCTCACCAAGCTTTTTTGTAGATAAGAACAAATTCAATCAACATTTTATAAACATAGACAAAGAAACTATAATAGTCAATTAAATTGATTTTTAAAAGTCCAAAACTACCATCCATGAGATTACAGAATGTCTTATACACCGTTACCGTACTTCACAGAGCATTGCTTCTGATCAAAGTACTCATTTCACAACAAAATAAGTTTGGCAAGGGATGTAAACCCATAGAATGTATTGATCTTACCATGCTCCCCGGCCTCCTAAAGCAGCTGGCTTGATAGAACAGTGAAATGGCCTCTGAGGACTCAGTTATAGTTCCAATTGGGTGGCAATCCATTATAGGACTGGAACAAGATTCTCCAAAAGATTCTAAATTAGCATACCATATGTGATGTCATTTCTCAGAAAGGTGGAAACCTGAGGTCCAGGAATCCAGTACGGTTTTCTTATATACTGTTTTACTACTCAGCAAGTTGGAGGATTTCGGTGACATACAGGTTTATAGGTGCAAATGTATAAACATGTTTATAATAAACTTTAAAGTAACCTGTAGACTTTATGAGTAGTATAGTCACATTTGTCAAGTAATTATCTGGCTGTTATACAATTCAAGTTATCAGAAAATGTATAACTTATTTAACAACTATTTAATGCCTACTATGTTTGATGCTGTCTTCTTAGTACTTATGTGTATCATTTATTTTAATCTTCAAGAAATGTATCAAGCAGTAACTATTACTAAGTGAACACTTTTATAGAATACATTTAGGCAGATAGGTGAAGTTACTTGTCTAAGATCACATTACAGGTAGGTCAGCCTTGAGTCAAACTCAAGTATTCCACTTTAAAATTCATACTCTTAACTTCTGTCTGATTTCTATTAAAGAACATATTGGAGGTAAAGCCAAGAATTTGCAATTGAAACTATGTTATTGAAAAGAATGGGATAAAATCATCAACAAAATCTTTAGGATATAAACAGAGAGATGAACAAAGATCAAGAGAAAGACTTATGTTGATAGTTTGAGGAATGAGTGAGGTTATATGTGAGCAGGAGTTAAATGATGGTGCCAGAGAACACATGGGAAATAATAGATTTAAATGTCAGAGTGCAAGTTTCAACAACTCTTAGTTATTACACCTAGCAAATCTGATACATATTCTGACCTTTGAATTGGAAACACATTTGTCAGAATGTGATTTGATACTCCAGAATAAAGGTCCAGATAGCTGATATTTCAATGAACACTTAGCTTGAACACTTAGCTAGTTCTAATAATGTCAAGATATGTGACCCAGATATGGTTACCTTTACAAGGAAAAATTTACTCAGGCATCTAATGACTGGCAGAATAATTCTGTCAATTTTATTGTAATGTGTCATGGTGTGTAGTGGGCAAAATAGTGCCCCCAAAAGATGTGCACTTCCATATTCCTAGAACAGTTAATGTTACCTCATATGGAAAAAGCAACTTCACCGATGTGATTAAAATTAAGGACATTGAGATGAGTAGATTATTTTAGATTATCAGAATGGGGTCAATCTGATCGCATGAGTCCTTAGGGGAGGAAAAAAATGACAGAAGTATAGGTTAGAGAGATTTGACATAAGAAGGATTTGAGCCTCTTTTGCTAGCTTTAAAAGCTACAGGAAAGAAACAAAGAATCAAAGAATGATGATGGCCTCTAGAACCTGAAAAATGTAAGAACATGAATTATCCCCTGGAGCTTCTAGAAAAGAATAAAGCCCTGAGGAAATCTTTAATTCAGCCCAGTGACACTCATGGACACATTTTGATCTACAGAACTTAAAATAATAAATTTCTGTTGTTTTAAGCCACTAAACTTGCAGTAATTTGTTACAACAGCAATAAAAAATAATACAGATTGGTAAGTAAGAGTTATCTTGGAGATAATGAGTCAATTGTGTATCCAATTATTAGCAGAGTAACTGGAACATTACACTGGGTATTTAATATTAATCTTTTAAGTCAATAATTAAGTTGAAAGTACATAGAATCTTTGGGAGGTGACAATGGAGAAGACAATATTATAAAAAATAGTTATAAGTGAACATGAGCAAAATCTTTCAGTTAAATTATCTTAAAATTTGAAATAGAACTTGAGCCTAAAGTCAGATATATTGTTAACTCTAGAATGTATAGAGTCATTAGGTAATATTATTGCTCTATCTGTCTCTGCGTATATATACACAGTATAACACTGTGTATGCTAAGAAAACTTCATGTTCTTTGGTTATTTTTCTCGCAAGTTAGAGTATATTGTTACTGGTAGAAATTAAAAATAAAAGACAAAAGCTCTCTCATAACTTGTATTTATTGCCTGTTGAATCATTAATTCAAAATGTTTTTAATGTGTATCTATCATGCATAAAATATGTTATACGCTAGGAAAAAAATAGTAAATGAAACAGTCACTATTTTTACTGGTATATTTGAAAGTTGTTTGATTAAAAAATGCTTTAATCAGATATCTATACAAAGATAAAATTGCAAGAAAAAGAAATCGCAAGGAAGGCAAACATAGGGAGTTATGAGAGTGAATAAGGGAAGACTGTGTATTTTTGAACTTGGGCTTAAGGGTAAACAACAAAAGTTTCTCCCAGAAAGTACTTATTTTACTTAACCCCAGTCTTCTGGTAAGAAAACATTTTAAAAGGTCAATTTTCAAGGCATGATAAATCTAAGCACTGGCAGCCAGCCTGTGGATATAACAAGCTGACAGCTTATGCTCCTAGAAAGTCATGGTAAGCGAACAGAATGTAAAGGAGGGATCAGTCCATAAAAGGGAAGAAAGTTTTGTCTTTGGGAAATCAAAACTTAAGCAAGGAAGAGGGGCAGGGTATATATAACCTTCTAAGGGGGATAATGAAACTTAGACGATGTCTGGGAAGATTGTAGCCCCATAGTACTCGACCAATAAGGAACTGCGGGAGGGAGTTGCATGCTAGGAGATAAATTATCTGTTTTGACTGCCCTGGGTGTGCCTGCCTACCAGACACCCATCTTTCAAGATTGTTATTAGAAGTCTCACTTTCACTGTGCTCAGTGCCTCTAAGTCCATTCTTTGGGTTTGGACGAGTGACTGTGTTTCCCACACCACTGTATCACGGACTAACCCAAATGACAAATATTGCTTTTAACCATATTGCCTTCTGGAAGCTGTGGATTCTGTGAAAAATTATTATTTCCTTTGCCCCAGCATCTTTAGAAGGTTTCCTGTATCTCAGAAACATTACCTATCCTGGAACAGGGAGAGAAATATTTCAGCCATAGTTCTTCTTAATGATATTATATATTAAGCAACTGTAACTTATCTGGGATATGGGTTTAACTCATATGATAACTTTCTAAAGGTACAGATTTCTGAAAGTCCTTTGAAATCTGTAAAGGGTTACATACATTTGAAGAGGAATTACTATTAATTTCTCAGTAATCTGTTCCTAGTTAGATATTCAGAGTAACTTAGAAATGGATATTTCAAATTATTATATAACAAGATGGTCAGGGCAGATCACAAGTTAATCTGTTTTGTATTTGAGATATTCATATAAAGAGAAGTTCTAACCTAAATACCTGTTTCTTCAGTGGAAGAGATGATGAATCAGGTATGTTGAAAGGAATCAGGAAACACATCATCCATACTAAATAGTTTAATTGATAGAATGTAGTCAACTTTTAAATTCTTTTTCTAGTAAGATTAATTTGGCTTTTCCCCACAATGGTCACATGAGAGTCTGAATTGAATCATACTCTGAAGATATGCACAGAAATTATTATACTATGTAAAATGGCCATAGTTAGTCCTTTAAAAAAATCTGACATTTTTCTTTTATAAGAGTATAGTGCATCCTGATATATAAGGTTAATAAACCAGAGAAAATGAAGATATATTTCCATTTTAGTAGTAGCATTGTTGAGCCAAGAGTAAGCCTTATTTCCAACTAAGTAGAAAAAAATTAAAAAGCTACATTTCTCTAAAAGCTGTCAGGAATATCTCTATTTTATCAATTATGAAAAACAATTTAATAGTAATCTAAAATCATTAAATAATATCAAATATATTTCTCACTAATATGATTTCAAAAGTTTAATGTAGCATAAGTTCATTGAAATGAGTGGCTCATGTCTGTCACAATATATGCCAAGTTTTAGCAAAATCTCTGAAACAGCAATGAAGAAACAACACATAAGTGGAAGAAATAGAACTTTTATTAGCCACTATATAAAAATAATGAGTTCACACAGCTTTATATTCTAAAAGATACTCCCTGACAAAAATTGCTAGCTATTTCTTTATTACATGGTTTACTGTCTTGGGTCATAGTAATTTATAAAAGGTTGTATCTGCTGGTTTTGAAAATAAAGCTAAAATTGATTTATTTCTTCTCTATTTAGTCTGCAGTCTTTATTATTGGCAGCTCCTTTTCTACATGGAATTGAAAATTACATTGAGACTATGACTACATTTTAGAAGGTAGAAATTTCAAAAGAGTCTGTATATAGACAATCATCTAAATACATAAAAAAGGGAAAGCAATAGAAAAATATGGCACATTTACTCACATAATTTCGGTTTGCATATTTTCCCCTTCCTGAATACATTGTTTCTGGTGCAGTTGTGATATTGTTCTTTATCTATCAAACCCCATGAATTGTTTGAATAGAGAACTAGCACCGGAAAGATAACTTAAAAACAATTTCTTTTGTAAATACTTTGAATATTTTTAAAACATTATTTTTTAAGATATAAGTGAAAGACACATCATGGTTATGAAGAGACTAAATCTGAAAAATAAAATACTTGCTTACTAAGCAAAATTTAGGACTTTTTAGTGTAACAAAAGTGATTCAAGCAAAATTTAGAACTTTTTTAGCTTAACAAAAATGATTCTAGCATTGAACTAGGGAATACAAATAGACAAGAGAATAGCTTACAAAATCCTGAACAAAGGGAATATTAAAGTCAGACTCACACTACCCTATAGTAAAATGGAATATAGAACTTGAATGCTTAAAATCACATGATGTTGATAAAGAATTGATGTCTTTGGAACAGATTCTAGTATGTAGAAGGGCATATTATATAATAAAGGAAATGTCACAAACCAGTGAGAAAGAGTTGTCATCAAACAAGTAAAGTTGGGAGTAGTAATAAACTTCAGAGAAAAGTAGAATCCTTAGAGGAGAAGAAACATGGATAGTGAATAAACATACAAAGATGCCAAATCTTGCTAAAATGAAAATGAAAATTAAGGACACATTAATTTGACATTTAATACCCAGTAGATTGGCGAACATTAGCAGTAAAATAGTGAATATGGGAGAAAATGTGGATCAAGGCAAAATCTTATATCTTCTGGGTGAAAATGTACATTTTTGTAATCTCATTAAATTTGCATTATTATTTTAATGTGAAGACTCACATTTCCTACAATCATGCATTTTCAATGCTAGGTATACTCTCCACAAGAATTCTTGCACACAGGCAACAGCAGACTTCTATGTAAATGTTCTTAGAAGCGTTGTTTATATTAACAAAAAATATTTTAAAAAGTCATTGACAATAAAATAAATTGTGACATTCACACAATGAAATAATATACAGTTATGAAACAAAACAAGTCACAAACTATAACACATAGCATAATAATAGTCTTTTTTTTTTTTTTTTTTTTTTTTTTGAGGCGGAGTCTCGCTCTGTCGCCCGGACTGGAGTGCAGTGGCCAGATCTCAGCTCACTGCAAGCTCCGCCTCCCGGGTTTACGCCATTCTCCTGCCTCAGCCTCCCAAGTAGCTGGGACTACAGGCGCCCGCCACCTCGCCCGGCTAGTTTTTGTATTTTTAGTAGAGACGGGGTTTCACCGTATTAGCCAGGATGGTCTCGATCTCCTGACCTCGTGATCCGCCCGTCTTGGCCTCCCAAAGTGCTGGGATTACAGGCTTGAGCCACCGCGCCCGGCCTATAATAGTCTTTTTTCTTTCATTTTTGGTTGACATATCAAAATTGCACATGTTTATAAGATAATGAAGTATACAATATGTATACAATATTTTAATAATAAAAGCAGGATAATTACTATATCCATCATCCCAAGTATTTATTACTTCTTTGTGATGGGAACATTCAAAATCCTCTCTTCTAGCTTTTTGAAAATATACAATACATTGTTATTAACTATGCTCGAAGTGTTATAAGCCAGAACTTATTTATCCTATCTAGTTGTAATTTTGTATTCTCTGACCAACCTCTTACTACCTTGCTTCCACTCTACCATTTTCAGCCTTCAATAATCAAAATTCTATTCTCTACTTCTATGAGTTCAATTTTCTTTAGCTCTCATATCTGAGTGAGAATATGTGGTATTTATCTTTCTGTTCCTGATTTATTTTGCTTAATAATCTTCAGGCTCATCTATTGTTGTAAATGATAAAATGCCAATATTTTTCCAGCTAAATAGCATTCCATTCTGTATACATTTTTCATTTTTTGTATCAGTTTATTTGCTAATAGATATTAAAATTAATTATATATATTTTCTATTGTGGGTAGTGATATAACAAATATGAAGGTACACACATCTCTTTGACATACTGATTTCCTTTCTTTTGAATAAAATGTTCAGTAGTGAGTTGCTGATTTATATAAAGTTCTATTTGTAGTTTTTTGAGAAACCTCCATACCATTTTTTCATAATGACTGTACTAATTTACAATTCCATCAATGGGGTATAACAGTTTCCTTTTATCTATATTCTCTCCTGCATTTACTGGGTTTCGTCTTTTTGTTAATAGTCAGTCTAACTTAGGTGGGACAATGTCTCATTGTGGTTTTAATTTGTATTTTCTTGATGATTAATGATGTTCAACATCTTTTTCATATACTTGTTGGCCATTTCAAAATTATTTTTATTTTTATTTATTTTACAGACAGGATTCTATGTTGCTCAAGCTGGATTCAAACCTCTGGGCTCAGGTGATTCTCCTGCCTCAGCTTCCTAAATATCTAGGACTACAGGCACGTGCCCCCACACTCAGCTACTTGTTAATCATTTTTATGTTTTCTTTAGTGCAATTTCTATTCAGATACTATGCCTTTTTTGAAACAGATTATTTTAATTTTTTGTTTGAATTGTTTGAGTTTCTTGTATATTCTGGATATCAGTACCTTGTTGAACAAATAGTTTGCAAAAATTTTTCTCATTCTACAGATTGTGTCTACTCTCTGATTGTTTTCATTAGGTTGCAGAATATTTTTAGTTTAATATAGTTCCATTTGTCTATCTTTGGTTTTGTTGACTTTGCCTTTGAAATATTACTCACAAAATCTTTGCCCAGGTCAATGTTGTGACATGTTTCACCTGTGTTTTCTTTATATACTTTTCTAGGTTCAGGTCTCACATAAAAGTATTTATTCAATTTTGAGTGGATTTTATATGTAGTGAAAAAGGGGCATCTGTTTTTATTCTTCTTCATATGAATATCCAGTTTTCTCAGCACTATTTATTTCAGAGAGTGTCTTTTCTGCAGTATAAGTTCTTGGCACTTTGGTCAAAATTCAGTTGGCTATAAATAAATGTGTTTGTTTCTATGTTCTCCACACTATTTTATTGGTCCATATGTCTATTTTCATACCAACATCATGCTGCTTTGGTTATTACCTCTTCCATACATTTTGAAATCGAGCAGTATGATGCTTCCAGGTTTCTTCTTTTTGCCAAGTATTTCTTTGTCTATTTCGGGTCTTTCATGGTTCCATATAAATTTTAGGGTTGTTTCCCTAATTTGTAAAGAATCTCATTAGTATTATGATAGAGATTGCATTGGTTCTGTAGATTGCTCTGCGTAGTATGGACATTTAAACTATCAATTTGCATCAATGTACATGGAAAATCTTTCATTTTCTGGTATATTCTGTCATTTTTTCATCAGTATTTTAAATTTTACTTGTAGAGAGCTTCCACTTCTTTGTTTCAGTTTATTCCTAGGTATTTTATTTTATTTGTAGCAGTTATAAAAAGATTACTTTCTTGGTTTCTTTTTTGTATTGTTCATTATTGGCTTATAGAAATTCTATTGATTTTTTATCCTGTAAATTTGAGTTGGTTTTTCAATTCCAATAGTTTTTTTTAGTGTTATCTTCTGTGTTTTTACAAATATAAAATTTTATTATTTGCTCAAAGGGACAATTTAAGTTTCTCTTTTACAGTTTGAACGCCTTTATTTATCTCTTTTGCCTGTTTGCTCTGGCTAGGATTTCCAGTGTTATGGTGAAGTGAAGTGGTGAAAGTGAGCATCCTTGTCTTGGTCCCATTCTTAGAGGAAATTATTTCAGCTTTTATCCATTTTGTATGATATTATCTGTGGATTTGTTATATGTGGCTTTTATTATATTGACATCTGTTCCTTCTATGCATGGTTATTTGATCATTTTTATCAAGAAGGGATTTTGAATTTTATCAGATTTTTTTTTTTCTGAATCTATTGAGATGATCATATGGTTTTTGTCATTTATTCTTTTGGTATTATGTATCCCATTTTTTTATTTGCATATTTTCAAGTATCTGTGCATCCATGGGATAAATTTCACTTAGTAAATTACCTTTATGATGTGCTGTTGGATTTGGTTTGCTAGAATTTCATTAAGGATTCTTATGTTTAGGCTTATCAGGGATATTTACCTATAGTTTTCTTTTTTGTTGTGTCCTTGTCTGGTTTTGATATCAGGGCAATGGTGGCCTCATAGCATAAATTAAGAAGACTTTCTTTCTCTTCAGTTTTATGAAATATTTTGAGCAGAACTGGAATCAATAATTTTTTGAAAGTTCGATAGAATTTGGTGGAAAGATAGGCAGTGAAGCTATCTTATCCTGACTTTTTTTATTTAATAACTTTTTAGTACTGACTCAATCTCATTACAAATTATTGGTCTTTTCGAGTTTTCTATTTCTTCTTTATTCAAAGTGGGTATATAGTATATTTCCAGAAATTCATCAATTTTTTCTAAGTTTTCCAGTTTGTTTGTGTATACCTGTTCATAATCGTCTCTACTGGTCTATTGTATTTCTGGGGTATCAGCTATAATATCTCTTTTATATTTCTGATTTTATTTGGGTTTTATCTTTTTTCTCTTGTTTAGTCTAACTAGCAGCTTACTCATTTTGTTTTTCTTTTCAACAATCAACTTTTTGTTTCATTGATATTTTTGTGTATGGTTTATATGTGTTTGTGTATGCATTTGTGTGTCTGCATGTATGTGTTATATATATACACACCTAAGTCTCTATTTCATTTAGTTATGTTCTGATGTTCTAATCCATATTATTTGCATTATTTCTTCTCTTTTCTTTATTTGGGGTTTGGTTTGCTCTTGATTTTCTAGTTCCTTGAGTTGGGTCTTCAGATTGTTTATTTGAAATCTTTCTACTTTTCCGATATAGTCGTTTACTGTTATAAACTTTCCCCTTAGCACTGTTTTTGCTCTATCCCACAGATTTTCCTATGTTGCGACTTTAATTTGCTTCTATGTTTTTTTCCCCTCCTTTATTTCTTCCTCGACTCAATGGTCATTCAGGAGCATGTTGCTTAAACTCATGTTTAGTATAATTTTTAAATCCCCCGTTGTTATTGATTTCCAGTTTTATTCCATTGTGGTCTGAGAAGACATTTGATAATTTTGATATTTTAAAATTTGTTGAGACTTTTCTTGTGTCCTAACATATGGCTTATTGCAGAGAATGTTCTACGTGCTAATGAGAAAAAAATGTGTATTCTGTAGATGGTGAAAAAAATTTCTCTGTAAAAGGTTTTTAAGTCCATTTGGTCTAATGTTCAGTTTATATCCGATGTTTCTTTATTAGATTCTTGTCTAGATGACCGTTCTAATACTGACAGTAGAGATCCCTTCAGCATTATATAATGACTGTCTAGGTCTCTTTTTATTTACTATTTTTTACTTAAAGTCCATTTTATCTGATATGAGTATAGCGAATCTTGCTTGCTTTTGGTTTCTATTTACATAAAATTTAGTTTTCATCTCTTTACTTTCAGTCTATATGTGACTTTACAGGTGAGATAAATCTGTTCTAGAAAGCATATAGTTGGGTCACTTATTTATCTATTCAACCAGGCTATATCTTTTATGTGGAAAACTTAATCTATTTAAATTCAAGGTATTTACCAATAAGTGGGAACTTAGTCCTGCCATTTTATTCTTTCTTTAACTTTCTTAATTTTTATGATTATAATTTCATTGTCCTTTGTAGCAATAATATTAGAGTCTTCTTTCCTTATTTGCATGTTTGTTTTACCTGTGTATTTTACACTTTCACATGTTTTTATGATGGTAGATATCATTTTTTTTTTTTTTTTTTTACTTTCTGGTTTAGAATTCCTTGAAGACTTCTTAGAGTTCGTCTGTGATGATGAATTTCTTCAGCTTTTGCTTAACTTCACTCATGGAGGGTAACTTTGATGGATACAGTATCCTTAACTCACAGGTGATTTTTTTTGTATGTTTCAATTTTCGTTTTCACTCAGCAGTTTGAATATATCATTCCATTCTCTTCTGGTCTGTAAGGTTTCTGATGAGAAATTCACTGTTGATCTGATATGGATTTCCTTATAAGTGATGAGACACTTGCTATTTTCAGAATTCTCTCTTGTCTTTGATTTTTAACAGTTTGTCAATAATGTGCCATGGAGAATAACTTTTTGAATTGTATTTATTTAGAAATCTCTAAGCTTCCTGTGTTTAAATGTCTAAATCTGTTTACTAAATTTAAGAGGTTTTTCAGTTCTCATTGTTTAAAATAATTTTTCTATCACTTTAATTTTCTCTTTACTTTCTGAGACAACAAAAATATGAAAAATTGAGCACTTTATGCTGTGCCTTATTTCATGTGTGCTTTGTTCATTATTTTTTATTTCTTTATTTTCATTGGCTAGGTTATTTCAAATGACATTTCTTTAAGTTCTAAAATTCTACTGTTTGATATAGTCAGTTTTGGGAGTTTTCAGATGTAGTTTATATTTTATTAAATGAGTTCTTCAGTTCTAAGATGTCTGTTTCGTGCTTTTTAGTTGAAATTTATCTCTTTGTTGAATTGCTCATTCAGATCATGAATTGTTTCTGATTACACTGAATTGTCTACCTGTATTTTCTTGTAGCTCACTTAGTTTCTTTAAGATTATTATTTTTAATTGCTTTTCACACATTTGATAAATTTTCTTTTTTGGAGGGATCTGTTACTAGAGAATTATTATGTTCTTTAGGAGGTCTCAATTTTTCTTGCTTTTTTATTTTTTATATTTCTTCTGTCATTATATGGATATACGTTTGTCTGGTATAACAGTTGCTTTTGTAGGAAAATACTATCTTCTATAGACATAACTATATCATTCATTGTGTAGGTTGCTTTGGGTTTGCTTCAGAAGGTGTACAACAGTGCAGTGTCTTTGTAATATATTTTTAAAATTGTTTTCAATCTCAGCAGTGTCTACTAGTTCTTTAGTGGAGTAAGCTGAAATTGTTTGTAGAGGCTGTAGGTCAGCCTTGCTGGGATAGGAATGCTGGGAGGTTTGGGGACTGGGACTGGCTTCCTTGCTCTTCAGATTGCAGAAGGCCTATTGTGGGACTTCACCTTGTGATCCTGTGAGTCAGTACTCCTTAATAAACTCCTGATTCATATATACATCTATCCTATTAGTTCTGTCTCTTTAGAGAACACTGACTAATACAGAGACTCAGTAAGACTTAAAGATTAAGGCAAGCCATCACTACAAATTTTATGAGTGCAATGGAATTTCTTGAATGCTGTTCTAAGTATGCAAAATAAAACTAAGCATCTTAAGGTGGATATTAATAAGGACATGAGAAGTATATCTTATTCTTATACCATAAAGAGGAAGATCCTAATGTCTTGTAACCATTGTATGTCATTCTCTCAGATCCAAACTAAATACACACACACACACACACACACACATATATATATATATATTTATATATTCATATATCCTCAGCAATTGTGTTTGATTGATTTTGTGAAATTGAATTTGAATCTTCAAATGGTAATATATGGGACTTGGTGTTGGATTAATTCAAAAACTTATAGTACTTGATGAAGATGCTGAAGGAGGAACGTATTCCCTGGGTACTGCCTCTGCTAAAGAGAACCAAGTTTTTTCCAATTTCCTCCTTGCTAAAACTAAGTAAAACAGAGGCAATATTTTGGACTTTAAACTATCAAGTAAATAACGTGAGGAGTTTCACATTGAGGCACAGATATCTTCTCAGTCTTTAATAACCAATGGGAGTATATTTCAATTTAATTTATGCTTATATCATTAGCATTTTGTTGTTTTTTATATTTAATAATTTTATTTATTTTCATATAATAATTATCTTTTCTTAGCTATATTGGAGAGTTTACTTGAAAATGAGATGTGGAATATGAAAGAAGTGAGTGTTCAAGGAAAGATACAATATGACCTGGGAATTATTTAATTAGTATGCAATGTATACGAAAGTGTAGCTAACAGTTAAGGGTGAAAGAATAAACCAATTCAAGAAATATATTTTGGAACGTTAATGTGTTATCATTTCACTATAAAAGGCAAGTTGCAAAGTATGCATTTACTTTAATATAATTATCTAAAGCACATATAACAATATTACATATAACTTATTAATGTAATATAGGTAATAAATTTATAATCATCAGAGTGCAAAAAAAAATGTCTATCCAACTCAAGATCCTGCTTACCTCTGAAACAAGACTGTTGGATAAAATTCAATAAACATGTGTATTCAACGGCCTTAATTTTGATTGTAGAGGTCTCTTTTCCTCTTATGGTGTTCTGAATTTCAGAATCAATGGCCAGTTAGCATCCTAATATATACTGCAAGGAATTTATTTTTATTATATCATTTTTATTTTACATTTAAAAGCATATTTCTGGATGTTTGTTATTTTATCTTGATTTTATTTGACATTATGGCAAATCTATGAAATGTATAGACTGAGCACTTATAACTCAGATGAGTTCTTATGTATTTAAATAATTTTATATTCTCTATGTCTTGATCTTTTAAATCAGGGACACATTGTTAGTATATTGTTTCTGATTTTTTTTGTTTCTCCAAGTCTCTCATTCTTCATCTTATCATCTTAATATATTTTTATGTGCATTCTGAGTATTAATGCCAAGTTTTTCCCTCACAGTAGGTTAAAGTTTCCGCGATGTTAATTTTTATTACAGTTGCTTTAAATAAAGATTTGCATTTAATATTTATTTTAATCCCCAATATACTTTCATTATATGTCCCACATCGCCTGCTTTAAGAAAAGCTTCTTTATATAAAAGATTACTGCTTTACATTTTGTCTGTTGCTTTGTAAAGTCAAATGTTTCTAAATTTATTATAGTACATTTGTATTGTATAAGTCCCTTTATATTTGTTTTCATTTTGCTCATGGATAGAAGTGGTATGCATTTGTTTCCCCCAAAATTAATATATTCAAGTTCTCACTCCATTACCTCAGAATGCAATTTGGAAATAGCGTTTTTGAAAACAGCTTCTTACAATATGATCAATTAAGTTGAGGTCATTAGGAGGGTTCTAATGCAATACGACTGTGTCCTCATAAGAAGAGGAAATTTGGATATAGATACCAACACAAACAGGGATAAACGTGAAGATTGGAGTTAGGCTACCAGAGATAGGAAGTATAAAAAGTTAGGAGAGAGGTCCTTTCTGATCACCTTCCACGGAAGCATGGCAATGCTGTCATTTTAGCATTCTAGGCTCCAAAACTGCGAGATAATACTTTTTTTTTTTTTTTTTAAGTCAAACACCTTGTGTGTGTGTGTGTGTGTGTGTTTTTTTTTTTTTTTTTTTTTTTGTCAAACACGAACACTTACGCACATGTATGCAAATATATATGGCTTTTTTTTCTTCATCTTTGAGCTGTTTGGTGAGGACTGCCTGGTTTGCACTGAAGAAATTGTGTGTGCATGCATGTATGTGTGCAGACATACATGTGTTCTAGCAGATATAGTGAGCAGCACAACTCAGTTGAGATGGTCTACAAAATTTGTTAGAAACATAGTTAGAATACCTGGACCATGGTCTTTCTCCTGATATTTCGGTAACTATCTAACTCCACACATCACGCCAATAACTTGGAAGTGTGGCAACATACGATTGGCACTGGGTAATGACCTCCTGAATTGATATTTTCCCTGAAATTATTGTAGATCTCTACTACTTTATTTCCTTCACAAAGAAAATCAAGTTCAATGCTTATTTGAACTTTGTCTTCTCTGAAATTACATGATCATGTAAGAAAAAAATAAGGATAGGAAATTGTTTTCATGTTTGCAAATATTGTAAGAGATTAATAAGAATTTTTGAAATTCCATCCTACTATCAGCCAAGTGCTTGCAAAAAGAAAGTATCTGTACTACCTCTATGGTGTGCTTCAGGATTCTGTTTCTTTCTTGTTGTTCTTGATATATATGTCTTCCTTTTTGGGTGGTGGGGCGCAGGAGTGGGGTGAATGGTGCAATTATTAAGGTCCAAACAATTATTTAGAGAAGTTTTATTTACTATCTTAACTTAGCAGCATGTTTTTAAACTTATTCAGGCTTTTAGCTTGAGAGCCTCTTCCACAAAAAGTGATTAATCTGACAGCCCATTATGACATGTGACGACCAGAATTACAAGCCGCCGTAGAAGGCGATTCATTTTTGTCCAATGCCTCATTCTTTTTTTTTTTTTTAATTTAAGCTAAAAGTCAGGGTTTATTAGAATTTCTGTTTAGTCTAGCTTCCAATTATATTTGTGCCTGTCCCTTGCCTATATTTGTGGAAATATTTACATGCATGATGTTATAAGCAAGTTATTGCTGTGTCTCCACTCTGGCTCTCCCCCAGAACACACACACACACACACACACACACACCATACTTTGACATGAACTGTTTTTCTTTTTATCTGTACCCCCAATGTAGAAATATGCTGATGATTTGTATTACCAGCCGGTGTGCTTAGCAATTTTCACCATTGCTCATTTTTGTCCATGTATTTGGTCTCTTCAAATTAAAAATTGTTTATTAAGTTCTTCAAACTTACATTCAATGTAAATACTGAAGTAAAGCTTCAGTGATGGTAAATGACAAGGTAACCCTAGGCCAGCAGTTAAATTTATTTCGTATATGAACGTTATTAAAGAGAAAACTCTCAAATTTCTCAAAAGTGAGTAGCACTCTTTCTTAGCTGCCAATCCCACTGAAGGACTTCCACTATTTGTACATTCTTGGACATTTCTATAATTATATGTATTAGAGTTCTTTGAAAGGTATACGCTCATGTTATATAGTCATTTTGCCTTGCATCCTTAGAAGTGCAGTGTCTTCAGAAAATATTCCAAATTTATGTCTTAAGATTGATTCTACTGGTATTATTTATTAAAAACCAATTTCTTTTTAAGAATTGTTATTTCTCACTTACATACACTAACTTGAAAACATTATGTTTACTCTACTCACCTTTTGTATATTGTCATATAATGCTGTCTTTCCTGCTCAGCAGCATGTAAATAATATGATGAATTACCTACAGTGAGAAATTAGGATATTAAAACAATAAAAAGACAAACTAATTGCTCCCAATGGCCTCATAACCATTTGCTATGATCAGAATATTTATATAACCCCCAAATACATATGTCGAAATTCTAATCTCCAAATTGATACTATTGGGAGATGAGGTCTTTGGGAGGTGGGGAGTATTTGGGCCTCTTTAATAAAATTAGTACCCTTATAAAAGAGATCTGAGAAACCATCCTTGCCTCTTCAACCATGTGAGGACCCAGGGAGAAGGCACTGACTGTGAATCAGAAAGCAGCCCACCCCATACACCAAATTAGTTGGTGCCTTCATCATGGACTTCCCAGACTCCAGAAATAAATTTCAGTTACTCTTAAAATACCCAGTTTATGGTAGTTTATCATAGCAGCCCAAACCGACTAAGACAGATATGCCAAGGAACAAAATAGTGATAGAATATGACACATGTGGTTAAAGGTAGGACATATGAACAGATGCAAGAAGCAGACAAAAGTAGACTGTGGTTTTCTATAGAGGATGTTAAGGCATTTAGGAGTGTTTATAGGAAGAAATCAAATGCCAGAGGTTGAGCAACACTTCAGTAGGAACTTTATTTTAATCACGCCTAAGAAATTATTATCCATATTTCCAAATAATTTACCACAATTTTGGAAAAATAAATAAGCAAACCTTTAGCTGTATGTCAAGCTATGTATTGCATTCCCTTTATTATGCTTAGAGAGTTTCCTCATTCTAATTAGTATGATTTGATATTACTTGATACCTCTAGCACTGTACATCTGCCTAGCAAATAGGAAAGTCATAATAACTTAATAAATTCATGAATTCTTGAAACTCTATACATTGTTTTTTAATCTAATAATATTGAAATATGTTTTTACAGTATGCTAATCATAAAAAAGAATGAGTTACAAGACTAACCTTTGGATATCTTGAAAAGTAAGATACATAGCAATTTAAACTATATACAAATTTTAAAACTATTGCAATTAAGATGGAGAAGTCAAAAGATTCTTGAGTGACGTTTCACATATTAAATAAAACACTGCCATTCGGTTTTATATTATATCTCTTTTATTTTTTGTATTTTATTTTAAAAGTAGATAAAGACCAGTATATCTGTAAAGAGGAACCAAAAACCCCTTAACACAAGGCGAAAATAGCTCATGGTTTTTGATAGTTTATAAAATTATAGGGATTTTTCTAAGTGATTTATAAATGCATCAAAAATCCCTATATGTTAACATATCAGTTTACATTTGAAAATAAGTAACCTTATTTTACAGATTGAGAGACTCAGGCACATTTAATAAGTGCCCAAGCCACAATTTGAAATAGCTCATTGGACTCCAAACCCATGTTCTTAGCAAAGACCTTCTATAGATTCAATTGGAGCAATTGTGCTAAAATCTCCTATTACAATTTTATACATTAATATTTTAAAAGGGAGCTCTAAGCCAAAACACAAAATATAGAATACAAAATATACATTTAAATACATGTATGATTCTAAAGTAAACATTCATTTATTAGTTCAATACATTGATTTGTTTTTAAATATATGTCCTCCACAAATATGGATCACATTTATAGCATATTTCACTCAAAGTTGATAGAGAGCCTATAGAGTTTAAGAAAATATTAACTTTATTAAACTAAATGGAAAGAAAACTTTCCTTCAAAACCATATTGTGGAAAAAAATAGATATTTTAGCCATTAATTTTCAATAAAAAAAGCCAGGGTTTTTTGTTGGGTTGTTTGTATTTCAATCTTCAAATAAATGAGGACTTTATTCATGTTGGAATAAAAGTCATCACATTGCAATATTGTTCAAACACCAGCAAGTTGTTATTAAAAATTAAGATGAAATATAATGTTTTATAAAAATATAGTATTTTATAAAAATATTACATTTTGTTTTAAATTTGTTTTTTTATTTTTTATTTTTTATTATACTTTAAGTTCTAGGGTACATGTGCATAACGTTTATATCATGTATAACTCCCCAGTGCAATCCCTCCCTCCTCCCCCCTCCCCATGATAGGCCCCAGTGTGTGATGTTCCCCTTCCCGAGTCCAAGTGATCTCATTGTTCAGTTCCCACCTATGAGTGAGAACATGCGGTGTTTGGTTTTCTCTTCTTGTGATAGTTTGCTAAGAATGATGGTTTCCAGCTGCATCCATGTCCCTACAAAGGATGCAAATTCATCCTTTTTTATGGCTGCATAGTATTCCATGGTATATATGTGCCACATTTTCTTAATCCAGTCTGTCACAGATGGACATTTGGGTTGATTCCAAGTCTTTGCTATTGTGAATAGTGCCGCAATAAACATACGTGTGCATGTGTCTTTGTAGTAGAGTAATTTATAATCCTTTGGGTATATACCCAGTAGTGGGATGGCTGGGTCATATGGTACATCTAGTTCTAGATCCTTGAGGAATCGCCATACTGTTTTCCATAATGGTTGAACTAGTTTACAATCCCACCAACAGTGTAAAAGTGTTCCTATTTCTCCACATCCTCTCCAACATCTATTGTTTCCTGACTTCTTAATGATTGCCATTCTAACTGGTGTGAGATGGTATCTCATTGTGGTTTTGATTTGCATTTCTCTGATGGCGAGTGATGACGAGCATTTTTTCATGTGTCTGTTGGCTGTATGGATGTCTTCTTTTGAGAAATGTCTGTTCATATCCTTTCCCCACTTTTTGATGGGGTTGTTTGTTTTTTTCTTGTATATTTGTTTGAGTTCTTTGTAGATTCTGGATATTAGCCCTTTGTCAGATGAGTAGGTTGCAAAAATTTTCTCCCATTCTGTAGGTTGCCTGTTCACTCTGATGGTAGTTTCTTTGGCTGTGCAAAAGCTCTTTAGTTTAATGAGATCCCATTTGTCAATTTTGGCTTTTGCTGCTGTTGCTTTTGGTGTTTTAGACATGAAGTCCTTGCCCATGCCTATGTCCTGAATGGTACTACCTAGATTTTCTTCTAGGGTTTTTATGGTATTAGGTCTAACATTTAAGTCTCTAATCCATCTTGAATTAATTTTCGTATAAGGGGTAAGGAAAGGATCCAGTTTCAGCTTTCTACTTATGGCTAGCCAATTTTCCCAGCACCATTTATTAAATAGGGAATCCTTTCCTCATTTCTTGTTTGTCTCAGGTTTGTCAAAGATCAGATGGCTGTAGATGTGTGGTATTATTTCTGAGGACTCTGTTCTGTTCCACTGGTCTATTTCTCTGTTGTGGTACCAGTACCATGCAGTTTTGGTTACTGTAGCCTTGTAGTATAGTTTGAAGTCAGGTAGCGTGACGCCTCCAGCTTTGTCCTTTTGACCTAGGATTGTCTTTGCAATGCGGGCTCTTTTTTGGTTCCATATGAACTTTAAAGCCGTTTTTTCCAATTCTGTGAAGAAAGTCATTGGTAGCTTGATGGGGATGGCATTGAATCTATAAATAACCTTGGGCAGTATGGCCATTTTCACGATATTGATTCTTCCTATCCATGAGCATGGTATGTTCTTCCATTTGTTTGTGTCCTCTTTGATTTCACTGAGCAGTGGTTTGTAGTTCTCCTTGAAGAGGTCCTTTACATCCCTTGTAAGCTGGATTCCTAGGTATTTTATTCTCTTTGAAGCAATTGTGAATGGAAGTTCATTCCTGATTTGGCTCTCTGCTTGTCTGTTACTGGTGTATAAGAATGCTTGTGATTTTTGCACATTAATTTTGTATCCTGAGACTTTGCTGAAGTTGCTTATCAGCTTAAGGAGATTTTGG
The DNA here is from genome assembly GCF_009764315.1 of Trachypithecus francoisi. Lineage (NCBI taxonomy): Eukaryota > Metazoa > Chordata > Mammalia > Primates > Cercopithecidae > Trachypithecus > Trachypithecus francoisi. Next base: position 68,993,913 of record NW_022681454.1, read on the forward strand.
GCTGAGACGATGGGGTTTTCTAAATATACAATCATGTCATCTGCAAACAGGGACAATTTGACTTCTTCTTTTCCTAACTGGATACCCCTTATTTCTTTCTCTTGCCTGATTGCCCTAGCCAGAACTTCCAACACTATGTTGAATAGGAGTGGTGAGAGAGGGCATCCCTGTCTTGTGCCAGTTTTCAAAGGGAATTTTTCCAGTTTTTGCCCATTCAGTATGATATTAGCCGTGGGTTTGTCGTAAATAGATCTTATTATTTTGAGGTACATTCCATCAATACCGAATTTATTGAGCGTTTTTAGCATAAAGGGCTGTTGAATTTTGTCAAAAGCCTTTTCTGCATCTATTGAGATAATCATGTGGTTCTTGTCTTTGGTTCTGTTTATATGCTGGATTACGTTTATTGATTTGCGAATGTTGAACCAGCCTTGCATCCCAGGGATGAAGCCCACTTGATCATGGTGGATAAGCTTTTTGATGTGCTGCTGAATCCAGTTTGCCAGTATTTTATTGAGAATTTTTGCATCAATGTTCATCAGGGATATTGGTCTAAAATTCTCTTTTTTTGTTGTGTCTCTGCCAGGCTTTGGTATCAGGATGATGTTGGCCTCATAAAATGAGTTAGGGAGGATTCCCGCTTTTTCTATTGATTGGAATAGTTTCAGAAGGAATGGTACCAGCTCCTCCTTGTACCTGTGGTAGAATTCAGCTGTGAATTCATCTGGTCCTGGACTTTTTTTCGTGGGTAGGCTATTAGTTGTTGCCTCAATTTCAGAGCCTGTTATTGGTCTATTCAGGGATTCAACTTCTTCCTGGTTCAGTCTTGGGAGAGTGTAAGTGTCCAGGAAATTATCCATTTCTTCTAGATTTTCTAGTTGATTTGCGTAGAGGCATTTATAGTATTCTCTGATGGTTGTTTGTATTTCTGTGGGGTCGGTGGTGATATCCCCTTTATCATTTTTTATTGCGTCTATTTGATTCCTCTCTCTTTTCTTCTTTATTAGTCTTGCTAGCGGTCTGTCAATTTTGTTGATCTTTTCAAAAAACCAACTCCTGGATTCATTGATTTTTTGGAGGGTTTTTTGTGACTCTATCTCCTTCAGTTCTGCTCTGATCTTAGTTATTTCTTGCCTTCTGCTAGCTTTTGAATGTGTTTGCTCTTGCCTCTCTAGTTCTTTTAATTGTGATGTTAAAGTGTCAATTTTAGATCTTCCTGCTTTCTCTTGTGGGCATTTAGTGCTATAAATTTCCCTCTACACACTGCTTTAAATGTGTCCCAGAGATTCTGGTATGTTGTATCTTTGTTCTCATTGGTTTCAAAGAACATCTTTATTTCTGCTTTCATTTCGTTATGTACCCAGTAGTCATTCAGGAGCAGGTTATTCAGTTTCCATGTAGTTGAGCGGTTTTGATTGAGTTTCTTAGTCCTGAGTTCTAGTTTGATTGCACTGTGGTCTGAGAGACAGTTTGTTATAATTTCTGTTCTTTTCCATTTGCTGAGGAGTGCTTTACTTCCAATTATGTGGTCAATTTTGGAATAAGTGCGATGTGGTGCTGAGAAGAATGTATATTCTGTTGATTTGGGGTGGAGAGTTCTATAGATGTCTATTAGGTCCGCTTGGTGCAGAGATGAGTTCAATTCCTGGATATCCTTGTTAACTTTCTGTCTCGTTGATCTGTCTAATGTTGACAGTGGAGTGTTGAAATCTCCCATTATTATTGTATGGGAGTCTAAGTCTCTTTGTAGGTCTCTAAGGACTTGCTTTATGAATCTGGGTGCTCCTGTATTGGGTGCATATATATTTAGGAGAGTTAGCTCTTCCTGTTTAATTGATCCCTTTACCATTATGTAATGGCCTTCTTTGTCTCTTTTGATCTTTGATGGTTTAAAGTCTGTTTTATCAGAGACTAGGATTGCAACCCCTGCTTTTTTTTGTTCTCCATTTGCTTGGGAGATCTTTCTCCATCCCTTTATTTTGAGCCTATGTATGTCTCTGCATGTGAGATGGGTCTCCTGAATACAGCAGACTGATGGGTCTTGACTCTTTATCCAGTTTGCCAGTCTGTGTCTTTTAATTGGAGCATTTAGTCCATTTACATTTAAGGTTAATATTGTTATGTGTGAACTTGATCCTGTCATTATGATATTAACTGGTTATTTTGCTCATTAGTTGATGCAGTTTCTTCCTAGCCTCGACGGTCTTTACATTTTGGCATGTTTTTGCAATGGCTGGTACCGATTGTTCCTTTCCATGTTTAGGGCTTCCTTCAGGGTCTCTTGTAAGGCAGGCCTGGTGGTGACAAAATCTCTAAGCATTTGCTTATCTGTAAAGGATTTTATTTCTCCTTCACTGATGAAACTTAGTTTGGCTGGATATGAAATTCTGGGTTGAAAATTCTTTTCTTTTAGAACGTTGAATATTGGCCCCCACTCTCTTCTGGCTTGTAGAGTTTCCGCCGAGAGATCTGCTGTTAGTCTGATGGGCTTCCCTTTGTGGGTAACCCGACCTTTCTCTCTGGCTGCCCTTAAGATTTTTTCCTTCATTTCAACTTTGGTGAATCTGGCAATTATGTGTCTTGGAGTTGCTCTTCTGGAGGAGTATCTTTGTGGCGTTCTCTGTATTTCCTGAATTGGAATGTTGGCCTGCCCTACTAGGTTGGGGAAGTTCTCCTGGATGATATCCTGAAGAGTGTTTTCCAAGTTGGTTCCATTTTCCCCCTCACTTTCAGGCACCCCAATCAGACGTAGATTTGGTCTTTTTACATAATCCCATACTTCTTGCAGCCTTTGTTCATTTCTTTTTCTTCTTTTTTCTTTTGGTTTTCTCTTCTCGCTTCATTTCATTCATTTGATCCTCAATCGCTGATACTCTTTCTTCCAGTTGATCGAGTCGGTTACTGAAGCTTGTGCATTTGTCACGTATTTCTCGTGTCATGGTTTTCATCTCTGTCATTTCATTTATGATCTTCTCTGCATTAATTAGTCTAGCTGCCAATTCTTCCACTTTTTTTTCAAGATTTTTAGTTTCTTCGCGCTGGGTACGTAATTCCTCCTTTAGCTCTGAGAAGTTTGATGGACTGAAGCCTTCTTCTCTCATCTCGTCAAAGTCATTCTCTGACCAGCTTTGATCCGTTGCTGGCGATGGGCTGCGCTCCTTTGCAGGGGGAGATGCGCTCTTATTTTTTGAATTTCCAGCTTTTCTGCCCTGCTTTTTCCCCATCTTTGTGGTTTTATCTGTCTCTGGTCTTTGATGATGGTGACGTACTGATGGGGTTTTGGTATAGGTGTCCTTCCTGTTTGATAGTTTTCCGTCTGACAGTCAGAAGGACTGTGTGTTGGTCTGTTGGAGATTGCTTGAGGTCCACTCCAGACCCTGTTTGCCTGGGTATCAGCAGCAGAGGTTGCCAAAGATAGAATATTGCTGAGCAGCGAGTGTACCTGTCTGATTCTTCCTTTGGAAGTTTCCTCTCAGGGATGACTCCACCCTGTGAGGTGTGGGGTGTCAGACTGCCCCTAGTGGGGGATGTCTCCCAGCTAGGCTACTCAGGGGTCAGGGACCCACCTGAGCAGGCAGTCTGTCCATTCTCGGATCTCAACCTCCGCGTTGGGAGATCCACGGCTCTCCCCAAAGCTGTCAGACAGAGTGGTTTGCCTCTGCACCGGCCCCCGCTGCTTTCCCTATTGGACCTCAGCTGTGGGCTGTCCCCAGAGGTGGAGTCTACAGAGACAGGCAGGTTTCCTTGAGCTGCTGTGAGCTCCACCCAGTTCGAGCTTCCCAGCGGCTTTGTTTACCTACTTAAGCCTCAGCAATGGCGGGCGCCCCTCCCCCAGCCTCGCTGCTACCTTGCGGGTAGATCGCCGCAGACTGCTGTGTTAGCAGTGAGGGAGGCTCCCTGGGCGTGGGACCCTCCCGGCCAGGTGTGGGATATATTCTCCTGGTGTGCCTGTTTCCTTAAAGCGCAGTATTGGGGTGGGAGTTACGCAATTTTCCAGGTGTTATGTGTCTCAGTTCCCCTGGCTAGGAAAACGGATTTCCTTCCCCCTTGCGCTTCCAGGTGAGGCGATGCCTCGCCCTGCTTCAGCTCAGGCTGGTCAGGCTGCAGCAGCTGACCAGCACCGATTGTCCGGCACTCCCTAGAGAGATGACCCCAGTACCTCAGTTGAAAATGCAGAAATCACCGGTCTTCTGTGTTACTCGCGCTGGGAGTTGGAGACTGGAGCTGTTCCTATTCGGCCATCTTGCTCCGCCCCCTAAAATTTTAAATGTTAAAAAATATTGAATTTTGTTTTGCACATTTAAATTTGCATTTAAGGTAACAAATGTTAACTTTATAAAAAGATTATATCTCATTAAATAAAATTCAATTTAGATAAAATACGGCAACTATAGGTACTGATAGCAGAATGGCATCCTAAAAAACGAGGCAAAACAGGGAATACTAAACTCTTTTTATGTTCAACTATGTAAGCTTCTAAAATGTCCCCAAAGTAGAATCTCTAACACTTTAAATAGTTCGTCTAGTACTATACGTATTTTTTATTATTTATACTTAATATCAACTATGCAGTTTATCACTTAAACCAACACCACCAAATGTTCTTATAAGAAGGAGATAAATTGGACTCTTTAGAATCTTAAATCCTTGGTAATTTTAATTTTAAATCTTTGGAAAATATTTAATTAAGAATAATTTCTGAATATTACCCACAATGGTAATACAAACTAAAAATCTAACTGTCTCAAAACATAATGTCACAGTATCTCAGGTACCTCTGAGAGTAGCTCATTGTCAGTATATGGATTGTTTAATAATGGTATGACCTTTATTCACATATCAGCCTATGTTCTGAGATAAAATATTTTTTTCATATATTACACTCATAATGGAGAATGTCATAGGAGAGCCCATATGTGTAAATTGTGCAAAATTTAAGAATGAGGGTACAGCGTGTTTTAAATTCAAATAACGATTTAATTTTCTTAAGAAAGAAACCAAATCTTTTTATATAATTTATTTATGTGTTACTTGTAATCCATTAAATTATCATAATTGGCAAATTGTTATTGGTGTATAACTAGAGAAATCAGACAAAATGAATTTATTTTTGTTTTTGCACATTTAAATTTGCATTTAAGGTCACAAATGTTAATGGAGCTAATAGATATGAAATATTTAAGGTATTGAAAATAATGAGCCAAAAAAAGAGCAAGTTGATTTCATCTGAAAAAGGAACAAGTAAAGGAAATAATAATAACATTACATGTAAACAGTCATGATATATAGCCAAAGCAGTACCTACGGAAAATTTACCTTTCTGTATTTAGAGTAGAAACTGAAATTCTCCACATAAAAGGATAAAATAATTATTTTATCGTAAATGAAGAAAGTATTTGCACATACTCCATCATGCTCAGGAAAATACAAACTGATGATGTGATTAGTGATTATCACATATTTGACAAAAATAAAGTTAAAGTATCGATAGCTGCCAGAGACAGACAAATTCCAAGGTAGAGAGAAACGGGTCCCCAGGGAAACCTGACCCGCAAGACAGAGACAGCTTGAGGCCTGAAAGCTGAGGTGCCAGATCCGGATGGAGTCCACAGCCGAAGTGAGACATTCCTCGTTGCCTTTTAGCCAATCAAAAGGTAGTTTTTCCAGGCCCGCCCATAGACCAATCAGCATTAATTCTCTCATTCTGAGCCCACGAAAACCCCAGAATCAGCCTCACAGACAAGACAGCATTTTCAGGCCCCCATTCAGACAAAGGGCTATCCACTTCAGGTCCCCTCTCGTTGTCAAGAGCTTCTCTTGTCACTCAATATAATTATTCTCTGCTTTGCTCACTCTCTGGTGTCCGTTTACCTCACTCCTCTGGATCACAGGGAAAGAAACTGGAACCTGACAAATGGCAAGTGAGAAACATGGCTGTCAGCCTCTCTCGGACTTGCTGAGCTATGGAAGTGAAAAAACCGCTGAGCACCACACGCCCCCACTCAGCAAGCTGTGGGGAGCAAGACCGAATGAAAGCTGCAACACTTCCTGGTGGCTTAAACCTTGGGACTCCCTGAGCAAAAACTGTGACATCCTTTGAAGCTCCATTGTTGCTGGTATCTAAGAGTTTTTGGTCACTGCCACATCCCCTTCATCCAGACACTGGCACCCAAGACAGAAGTTGGTCATGGCACACCCAGATCAGCTGTAGACTGAGCCCAGAGTTGCGGTGGGTGTGGGATCCTGACTGGTAGCCATAGCCAAGCACAGCCTGCCTGAGTGAGTGAGCAGAGTGAACCCAGCAAGCCCTAGCAAAGCCCAGGCCGAGACATCACCGACCACAGAGATTTCTGGCTGACAAAGCAGCACAAAATCCTGTGACATTTCTATTCCCGTTAGTATTTTTACCAAATGCATTTTTCAGTACTAATATTTCATTTTGCAGCCCATCTAATTTGTCGTATAGTAAAACTAATGACTTTGTTAGGCAAAACAAATTGTGTATTAGTTTTAGATATGCAAAGTAAATATTTATGAAAAGGATTGTTATGTTCTCAATATCACTTATTGCATTATAAATTTCTTAAATCGTAATGACTTCAACCTCAACTAATTTTTTTATCTGGATTGGAGATATTATTAGTGGAATTATGTGGAACATGTAAGTAAACTATAATTTACTAGTGTTTGTGAGGAAGCAGAAAAAATCAGAACAGATAAAAAGAAAGTGTAAAAACAAGGAACTGAAGGAAACAATCTGCTAGTGAAAATGCATTCTTTCTAGATTTGGTTGTGTTGGTGAATAGGAGACTCAGTGATTCTACTGAAAATCAAATATGGTCAGACTCCCCAATGTGGTGCATTTCATGAAGTATCACTCTGACACTAGCCCTCTTAGATTTGGAAGTACTGAAAAGATCTTTGCCCTGTGTGCACTACCAATATGCATGAAAATTGATGTTTCAAATAACTATTTTAAACAGAAAAAATTTGGTTTCAAACAATAATGTTACTATGTACATGCTTTAAATATATGCTAATTTTAAATTATTCTGTGATTTTTGAGAGTTCTTTTTCTAGCTGTAAAGAATGATATTCTAGCAAACCATTTCTACCACCCATATGAAATAATTATAGTTCATAAAAATGTAGATTTAGAGAGGACAGAGTCCTACTTTACATAATAGAGGCATTTTTATGTGCTTCCATGTGAAATTATTATATCTGACTCTGACCTTTTATACCCTTCATCTGTTTATTTCCAAGGTCTCAAACCATAGAGATGAATACTTACACTAAATATAACACCTCAAACCAGCCCATGACTCTTTGAGCAGACAACTATTTAGAATTCAAAAAAAAAAAAAAAGAATACCTTATGATGGTAGGTAATAAAGACAATCCTGGCTTTTCACACACCTGATCTGTTTATTTACATGACGTCAGGCTGTGAAGATAAATACTTACACTAAATATGACACCTCAAACAAGCCCAAGGCTCTTTGGGCAGAAAACTGTTTAGAATTTTTAAAAGTACCTTATAGGGAAAGCAGAGCAAGATGGCCAAATTGAAACTTCTAGCCATCATCCCCTACACAGGAACAGCAAATTTAACAACTATCCACACAGGAAAGTACCTTCATAAGAAACAAAAATCAAGTTAGTAACCTCAGTACCTGGTTTTTACATCATATCAAGATAAGAGGATTGCAATTCTTGGGCAACTCCTGGTGTTCTGCTGGGCTCAGAGTCAGTGGATTTGGGGTACACACAACCTAGTGAGTCATGAGTTGGAGTAGCCAAGGGAGTGCTTGCATCACCCCTCTTCCAAATCCAGGCAGTGCAGCTTATAACTCCAGAAGGAGAGGAAAGAGTAAAAAGTACTTTGTCTTGACACTGGGGATACTAGTTGAGCTACAGTGAAAAACAGCACCGGGCAGAATCCTGAAGTCCCCGTTCCAGGCCATAGCTTCTGGATGACACTTCTAGACCTACCCTGGACCAGAAGGGAACCTTCTTCCCTGAAGAGAAGTTTTCTGTTCTTGCAGAATTTACCACCTGCTAACAAAAGAGCCTTTGGGCCTTGAATAAATATCAGCAATAGTTAGGCGGCAGTCCCCACAGGCCTTGGGCAAAATTTAGTATTGTGCAGACTTCAGGCATGACTCAACACATTTTCAGCTGTGGGGCTCACAGGGAGAGACCACCTCTGCTTGCAGAAAGTAAAGAAAAAAATAAAGGAGATGTTGTCCTGAATCTTTAGTACCAGCTGAGCCACAAGTCGCCACAGGCCTTGGGTAATACCCAGTATTGTACTAGCTTCAGGTGTGTCTCAGCACAGACCCAGTGTTGGTGACCACAGGAGTTCTTGTGACACTCTTATCCCAATTCCAGGAAGCTCAGCATGGGTTGAGAGACTGCACTGGGGAGGAGAAAATAAGCAAAGAAAAGACTCTGCCTTATAATCCAGTGAATTATTTAATACCTTATGCAAGACCGTCAGAGTGGTACCTCTATGAGTCTGCTAGAGTCACAGCATTACAGGGCTTGGGATTTTCCCTAATGTACATATGAATGCAGGACCAAATATCTAGATCAAGACACTCAATTCCCTTTGAACACTTGGAAAGGCTTCTCAAGAAGGACAAATACAAATAAACACAGGCTGCAAATATTACAATAAATGCCTAACTCTTCAATGCCCAAAGAACGATAAATGTCCACAAGCATCAAGGCCATCCAAGAAAACATGACCTTTACCAAATGGATTAAATAAGGCACCAGTGACCAATTCCAGAGTGACGGAGATATGGGTCTTTCAGGCAGATAATTCAGAACAGCTGTTTTGAGGGAGCTCAACAAAATTCAAGAGAGCACAGAGAAAGAATTCAGAATCTCATCAGATAAATTTAATAAAGAGATTAAAATAATTAAAAAGAATAAGGCAGAAATTCTGAAGCTGAAAAAATTAATTTAAAAACTGGAGAATGCAACAGAGGCTCTCAACAGCAGAATTAAGCTGAAGAAAGAATTGGTGACCTTGATAATAGAGTTTTTGAAAATATACAGGAAGAGGAGACAAAAGAAAAAGAATAAAAAATAATGAGACATGCCTCTAGAATCTAGAAAATAGCCTCAGAATAGACAGATCTAAGATATTGGCCTTAAAGGAGAGGTAGAAAAAGTGTTAGGTGTAGAAAGTTTATTTAAGGGGATAATCACAGAAAACTTCCAAAGCCAGAGAAATATATCACTATTCCAATACAAGAAGTTTATAGAGAATACCAAGCAGATTTAACCCAAGTAAGACTACCTCAAGACATTTAATAATCAAACTACCAAAAGTAAAGGAAAAGAAAGTATCTTAAAAGCAGAAATAGAAAATTAAAAATAAAAAAATGTAAAGCAGCTCAAATATGACTGACAACAGATTTCTTAGTGGAAACATTACAGGCCAGGAGAGAGTGACACAACATTTTCAAAGCTTTGAAGGAAACAATAATAACTTTTGTCCTAATATATTACATCCAGTGAAAATATCCTTTAAACATAAGGAAGAAATAAATACTCTCCAAGACAAACAAAGGCAAAGAATTTCATCAATACCAGAACTGTATTACAGAAACACTTAAGAAATTTACTCAATTGGAAAAAAAAGGGGGTTAATGAGCTGAAGGATCTCATCTGAAAGTATGAAACTCACTGATAACAGTAAATATACAGACAAATACAAAACATTATAACATTAACTCTGGTGTGTAAACTACTAATGTCTAGAGTAGGAAGACCGAGAAACAAACCAACAAAAATAATAACTACAACAACTTTTTAAGACATAGACAATGTAATCCGATATAAATAAAAACAGCAAAAAGTTAAAACTTGTAGGGAAGAAATTAAAATGTAGAGTTGTTGTTAGTTTTTACTTTACTTGTTTGTTAGTTGATTTTTGTAATTAGAATTGTCATCAGTTTAAAATATGCGGCTATAGGAGGTAATCTGCCACCTTCATGGTATTTTCAAATAAAAAAAAACAACAACAGATATACAAAAATATAAAGCAAGAAATTAAAAGATACAACCATGGAAAATCATATTCACAAAAAGAAAGGAAGAAAGGAAAAGAAATCTAAAAACAACCAGAAAACAACAAAATGTTAGTAGTTAATCCTTATATATCAATAATAACATTAAATATAAATACACTAAATGCTCCATTCAAAAGACACAAAATGGCTGAATGAATGAAAAAACAAGATCCAATTGTCTGTTGCCTACACACAACTTCATTTATATAGGCAGAAATGGACTAAAAATAAAGGGCTAGAAAAAGATATTCCATGCAAATGGAAACCAATAAAGAGCAGTAGTATATTTATAGTAGATAAAAGAGATTTCAAGAGAAAACCTATTATTAGCATGAAAGTATATACCAATAATTTGAAAAATTTAGAAGAAATGAATAAATTCCAAGAAAATCTACCAAAACTGAATCATGAAGAAATTCAAAACCTTAATGGATGAATAATGGGTACCAAAATTGGAGCTATAATAAAAATCTCTGAGCAAAGAAAATCATGATAGTTGATTGATTCACTGTTGAATTATACCAAACATTTGAAGAAGACCTAATACCAGTTGTACTGAAACTATATAAAAAATAGAGGGGGAAGGAATACTTCCAAACATACTTCTTGAGTCCAGTATTACCATTATTTCAAAACCAAAGATACATCAATAAAAGAAAGTTACAGGCTGATATCTCTGATAAACTTTGATGCAAAAACCCTCAGCAAAATACCAGAAAATTAAGTCCAACACCACATTAAAAAGATTATTTATCGTGACCAACAGGGATTCATCCCAAGGATACAAGGATATTTCAATATATGAAAATCAATGTGATATATCAGATCAGCAGAATGAAGGAAAAAAAAACATATAACAATTTCAATGATGCTGAAAAAACATTTGATAAAATTAAACCCGTTTATAGTGATAAAAATATTAAAACTGGACATAGAAGAAAAATATTTCAACACAATAAAAATCATATATGACAGACTCACAGCTAATATCATACTAAATTAGAAAAAGACTGAAAGTCTATCCTCTAAGATGTGAAACAAGACAATGACTCCCATTTTCACCACTGTTATTCAGTAAAGTACTGAAAGTCCCAGCTACAGCAATCAGACAAGAGAAATCAAAAAGGAAGACATCAAGTTATCCTTTTTTGCAGATAGTATGATGTTGTAATTTGAAAAGCCTAAAGACTTCTTCAAAAATTATCAGAATATGAAATCAACATACAAAAACCAGTAGCTATTGTGTATACCAACAGTAAAGATTCTGAAAAAGAAAAAAAAAAAAAAAAAAAAGAAAGTATTACAATTTGCAATAGTTGCAAATAAAATAAGATAGCTAGGAATAAATTTAGCCAAAAAAGTAAATGATCTCTCCAATGAAAATTAATAAACACTGATGCAAGAAATTAAAGAAGACACACACAAAAGCAAAGATATTTCATGTTTGTATATTTGAAGAATCACTATTGTTAAAAAGTCTGTACTAACCAAAGCAATCTACAAATTCACTGCCATCCCTATCAAAATACCAAGACATTCTTCATAGCAATAAGAAAAATAATCTTAAAATTTATATGGAACCACAAAAGACTTAAAATATCCACAGCCTTATTCAGAAAAAAAGATCAACACTGAAAGAATTACATTACTTGACTTCAAATTATACTACAGAGCTATAGTAAGTAAAACAGCGTAATATTGGCATAAAAACAGACTCATGGACCTATGGCATAGTATAAAGCAAGAAGAAATAAATCCATACATCTGCAGTTAACTAATTTTCAACAAAGATACCAACAATATACCTTGGGGAAACACAATATCTTCAAGTAGTGGTACTGGGAAAATTGCATATGTATATGCAGAAGAATGAAATTAGAGCTCTATCTCTCTCCATATATAGAAATCTAGTCAAAGTGGATTGAAGACTTAAACCTAATACCTAAAAGTATGAAATCACTAAAAGAAAACTTTGGAGAAATTTTCAGTGTGTTGGTTTGGTCAAATATTTCTTCAGTAATACCCCCAAAGTACAGGCAACCAAAGCAAAAATGGACAAATGGAATGACAAGTTAAAAAGCTTCTGCACAGCAAAGGAAACAATCAACAAAGTGAGGAGACAACTTACAGAATGTGAGAGCATATTTGCAAATTATCCATCTGACAAAGGATTAGGAAGAATATACAAGGAACTCCATTTGATAGGAAAAAAAATCTAATTATCTGATTTTAAAATGGGCAAAAGTTCTGAATAGACATGTCTTAAAATAAGTTCCACAAATGGTAAACAGGTACATGAAGAGGTGCTCAACATCATTGATCATCAAAGAAATGCAAATCAAAACTATAAGGAGATATCATTTCACCCCAGTTAAAATGTCTTTTATCCAAAAATAGGCAATAACAAATGGTAACAAGGATATGGAGAAATAGGAACTCTCTGACACTGTTGATGGAAATGTAAATTAGTATAGCCATCACGGAGATCAGTACAGAAGTTCCTCAACAAATTAAAAATGGAAATACCATATGACCCAGCACTCCCACTGGTAGTTGTATATATCCAAATAAGAGAAGTCAGTAAATCAAAGAGACACTTGCCTTCCCATGTTTATTGCAGCACTATTCACACTAGCCAAGATTTGGAAGTAACTCAAGTGCTCATCATTAGATGAAGGGACAAAGAGAATGTGACACATATACACAATGGAGTACTATTCATCCATAAAAAAGAAATGAGATTCTGCATTTGCAACAACTTAGATGGAACTGGAGGACATTATGTTAAGTGAACCAAGTCAGGCACAGAAAGACAAACTTCTCATGTTCTCAGTAATTTGTAGTGGTGTATTGGTCTGTTTTCACACTGCTATGAAGAAATCTCCAAGACTGCGTAATTTACAAATAAAAGAGGCTTAATTGACTGACAGTTCTGCATAGCTGGGAAGGTCTCAGAAAACGTACAATCATGGCAGAAGGCACCACTTCACGGGGTGACAGGAGAGAAAATGAGTGCAAGCAGGGGAAATGCCAGAGGCTTGTAAAACCATTGATCGATCTCATGAGACTCACTCATTATCATGAGAACAGCTTGGGGGAAACTACTTCCATGATTCAATTACCTCCAGCTGGTCCCGCCCTTGACACGTGGGTATTGTGGGGATTACAATTCAAGGTGAGATTTGGGTGGGGACACAGAGACAAACCACATCAGGGAGCTAAAAATCAAAACAGTTGACTCATGGAGATAGAATAATGGTTACAAGAGGTTGATTATGGTAGTGTGTGGGGTAGATGGGAACTGGGAATAGCTAATGGGTGAAAATATACAATTAGATACAATGAATAAGATCTAGTATTTGATGGCACAACCAGGTGACTATAACCAGCAATAATTTGTTGTAACTTTTAGAATAACTGAATGAGTATAATTGGAATGTTTGTAACACAGAGAAATGATGAGTGATTGAGGTGATGGTTAATCCCATTTACCCTGCTAAGATTATTACATATTGTATTCATGTATCACAATATCTCATATATGCCATAAATATATACACCGACTACCCATGAACATTCCTTTTAGAGTGCCTTATGGCAGTATGTAATAAAGGCAATCTTAACTGATTTCATTAATCCAGTTTTCCAATATGTGAAATGAATACAGAGTATTACTGTTATAAAAACATTTAATTCCACATTTTGTAATAGAATTATAGTAAGTTGAAGAAACTTACAACCCTCCACAAAAGGAAAATACATGCATGCAAGTATTTGTGTATAAATTTTAAATTTTACAAAATTCCTGAATAATAAACACAAAATTTCAGGTTAAGAAACCTGGTTACAAATAAACTCTTAATGGAATCTAAAATTTTTACATAATCAGATACTTTATATATATGTATGTGACATATTATATATATCAGATATCTCTATCAGTAGATATATCAGATATTATATCTCTATATATCTATCTATATATAAGCTACATAGTACATATACATAAAATTTGTATACATAGTAAGTTGCATATATATATACACACACATGCACAAATGTATGTTTATTTCCATAGGGTATTGATGGATTAATTCTATATCAGTTATTTAAACATTTCAAGACGAGATATGTTTAAAATAAAATAGAAAACTATTATTAAGAAACATTTTTAAATGATCTTCTTAGTATCAAATTTTTAGTTTATGAATTTCTATTGATATTTGTGTATTTTTCCACATTTTCTATTAAATCACAAAAATAAATTTTTAAAATAAATTCTAATTTTAGCTGTCTGCTTACATAAATTCTACATCTTTTATGGACTTAAAATATTTGCATTAAAATGAAATATAATTGTAAGTCACACCAAATTATTATACTAATTAGTGCAACTGGTAATTTTAACCAAATTGAAATTCAAAACTTCAAAGAAAAACATGGAATATTTTAATATTAAATGTTATCATAGAAAATATTATCACATAGAAAATCACATAAATAAATGTTATTTTTGTATTAATCTCATTTGACATATAAAAATACAACATGGTGAATAACTATTGATTTTCACATTATCTTCTACCAGTGGATCTCTTAGTTGTACAGCTTCCTTTGTTACTCGTTTTTCTCTTTAAGTCAGAAATTTACAGTGGAAACTGCTGTCACTGATTGGGAAACCCAAATGCAATAACTGTATCCTATGGCCAGGCGCGGTGGCTCACGCCTGTAATCCCAGCACCTTGGGAGGCCAAGGCGGGCGGATCACGACGTCAGGAGATCAAGATCATCCTGGCCAACATGGTGAAACGGTGTCTCTACTAAAAATACAAACATTAGCCTGGCGTGGTGGCATGCTCCCATAGTCCCAGCTACTCAGGAGGCTGAGGCAGAAGAAACACTTGAATCCAGGAAACGGAGGCTGCAGTGAGCCAAGATCACACCACTGCCCTCCAGCCTGGGCAACAGAGTGAGACTCTGTCACAAAACAAAAAACAAAACAAAACAAAACAACATAACATAACAACATAACATAACATAACATAACATAACATAACATAACACAACATAACATAACATAAACTGTGTCCTAGGGTAACCGGGGCCAAGACGCAGCCTTTAATTGACAAGGTGGATGAGGTTACTGCAATGGACTAAAGAGCCAGAGAAAAAATCTAATTATTTTCACTTGCAAAACCCTGAAGCATTGGCTACACGATCATTGTGTCCCTTGAAGTTGGGACAGTATACTCATCATTTTACTTGATAAGTGGAAGAGCTCTAGGTCAAATGAAAATAAGTGAAATATGGATCATAGAAACAGAGTCACAGACTCTCATTCAGTTTTCAGAATGGAGCCATTTTGCAAATCCAAAATCTTTTGATTGATGGAGTGGCTTAGTCATGTTGAGGAAGAAGCCCCCGGCTCTACCAGATTTATACTCAATCCTTCTCCCTGTCTTCCACAAAGGAACTAAGGGTATTTTAACAAGGTGACTGTGCAGAGTGGAAAAAGAAATGTTCAAACTTTGGAGGGATCATTGGACACTCATTCTGATGGACTCTAATTTCAGGAGACCCAGAACATTACTGTGGTCCAACAGTCAGAGAAAGGGCTGATGGAGTTTAAGAGATAAATAGAGTTCTAGCTTAGGACTATTTAAATATGGGTTCAGTGGTTCCCAAATACATCCTGTGAATATTTGCCCAGTTCCAAAATGCATGATTAGGATAGACATACTGTACTAGATAAGGTGGTTAATTCTGATTACTAAGAGGAAGTTGAACTACTTCTACATAATGAAGGTAAAGAAGAGTATTTCTTCAATACAGGCAATCCCTTAAGGTATCTCTTACTATTATGATACACTGTGATTAAAATCAATGAAAAACTATAAATCAATTCATGCAGAGCTAGCAATGACCATTCAGGAATGAAAGTTTGAGTAACCTCATCAAGTAAAGAACAATGACCAGTTGATGCGCTTGCTGAAGGCAAAGGGAATATTGAATAAGTAGTGGAAGAAGGTAATTATAAATAACAGCTACAGCCACTTGATAGTTCTAGAAATGAACACTGTAATTGTTAAGAATACATATTTCTTAATTTATTATGAATATGTTTGTGTGTTTATGTGTGTTACGTGTTTTCTTTTTTCCTTGTCTTATCCCCTCATTTTACATAAGATGCATTAACTTTACATCTCATGTACATGACAATTAAATTTACATCACAGTATTTAAGTTACAGGATATCAAGAAGAGACTTGAGCATTAAGAACTTTGCATCCTCTTGTAGGGAAAGAGTCAGTGCATTTTCTGTTTTAGACAGGGTAGTTGTGTCAGGCTGGTAGAAGTATAACTTTGTTGTTGTCCTTATTTGGAGATTTAGTATGTTTTAAGGAGGATCGCATGGGTGCTAAGTTGAAAATAGAGAACATGTATATGTTATTTTTTGTGCTAATTTGTCTAGGATATGATACCTAGTTTTTTGAGCAAACACCAGTCTAGATGCTGAAGACGTGACGGTATCTTTAGTCTTTAAATGAATAGATTTAGTAAACTGAAATATCTCTATAACATGAGTAGGCCTCATCCAATTAGCTGAAGGTCTTAAAGAGCAAGGAATAAGTTGCCCCCAACCAAAGCAACTATTAAGATCACAACATCAACTCTTAGCTAAATTTCCAGTCTGCTGGCCTGCTTTTCAAATTTTGGGAGTGCCAGCCTCCACAACAGTGTAAGCTAATTCTTTAAGACAAACATTTCTCTCTGTGTGTATGCATGTGTCTGTGTGTGTGTGCAGAGCAAAAAAAACAGAACCAATAAGATGTGTGTGTACATCTGTATATGTGTGTGAGTGTATATAGATATATCAACAATACTAACTAATATGCTCACTATCACAGTTCAGTTGGCAATCAATGAAAATAAGATGCTGAAGTTTAAAATTTGGTCAAGAGTTTTAACTGCAAAGACATGTTTTGTTATATTGATTGTTGAACATATTTATACTGTGATTTCTTTTTGAATTTAAGGTTTTAAAAAATGTTAGAACTTGCTGAGTCCAATGTATGTTTTAAAATTAGTATTTAAGTTACATCTATGTACAAAACATACAAAAAGAAAAATAAATGAACAGAAGCAGGTCGAAGTGGTTATCTGTTATATTTCTTTTTGTTGCCATTCTATGGAAGTTCTAAAAAGATTATGCAACAACATTCTGTGCCTGCTATAGGAAATATGTCCACTCAGAATATAATAATAAACATTTAAAATCTAGAACAGTATCTTTAGATTGCATCTTTCCCACAAATGTGTTTTCACACATGTATCTACATACCCAACTATACAGAGTATCAAATTTAGAAACCTCCACTATTTTTCACAGTCAATTTCCCTTATCTTCACATCTCAAACACAGATATTGGTTTTTCCTTATTTTTAGTAATTCCCATAGAATCACCCTAAATCATTGTTTGATTTCTTGAATACTTGTCTGCTGTAATAATCTCTTTCATTCTTCTTTTCTTTTTCAAAATTGTGTTGTTCTGTTGACAAATGTCAAAATTGTTTCTATGTGTACTACAACTGATTGTTGCGATATCCACATTTAGACACAATTAAGCACACACTAGCTCCAACTGAGCAACTCTTTTTCATTCTTTTCAAAGTTTAACCAAATTTTAAAGAACTCAGCTGTAAATGTTCCTGCAATATTCCCCATTAAAAAGGAACATGAAATGTGATACAAATCATGAGGAAAAAATAATATTTTAAAAATTAAACTAGTAGTTGAATCTTAGTAGAAATCGTGCCCAGGAAATATTTTCAAAGATAATTACAATGTTTTTTCTTTTAAAGTCGCTTTTTGAGATATTTTATAAAATTAATACTACTTCCGCTCATTGTTCATTGGTCTGCATTAATTACATGATCTTGTTTGACTATAGACGGGATGAGAATTTTAGTCATTTATGTATTCAAGAAGGAATGGTGACATGGTTATTAGGGTACATGAGCTTTCACTTTCTGGAGTGAGAAATTTAACACAAAAAAGTATAGTTCTATAATAAAATCGTTAACATATTGAATATAACACACATACAGGGTGATAAGAATCTATAATCTATCCTAATACTTTACCTATATATTTTCAACACCTGTACAGAAACTAAATTTTCCCTCACTGTTTATATATTGTCTTAAACATTTACATATACTACTGACATGACTTCTGTTAAAATAATTGACAGTTGGGTACAATTCCATCATTGCTTTACTTCATTCATCCAATAAAAATGTTTATGATATATATATATATATATTATGTACAAGGTCCTATTCCATTGCTTGAGGTTACTGTGCTCAATGAATCAGGCAAAACTATTTGACCTTTGGGGATAACATTCTAGTGAAAGGAAATAATAAATAATACACAACTAAATAAATGATTATGTAGCTAATTATATATATTTTTTTCTCCCAGGCTTACTTGTTTTAGAAATGTAAGAAAGAACTCTAAATACAAGGGGAAGTGTTATTATGGTGGCTGCAGTGACAATTAGAATTCCATCACCCTTCCTTGTGATCTATTAATTTCTTAGTCTTTAATATGTTCACTTTTCTCTTACTGTCTTCTTTAGTTGCTTGTATAAACCAACTGTCAGACATCACCTTATTCTAGTCACCCAGAATCAAAGTGATTTCTATCAAGAGTCACAGGTATTGTCAGCTTGTCAAGAAAGCCATTGCCTTATGCTTTTCATCTTTTCAATTCTCCTTGATTGACACTATTGAAATCCTGTCAGCTTTTCTTTCCTTTGTTTGCTTTACACAGAACAGGAAAGAAGATGCAGTTCCTATCATTCCTATCCATTAGCCTGATAAAACTACAGTTTCAGGAGAGAAAGTTCGATCTAATAAATCATATATTTCATAAAGAGAAAAATAAGGATGTTTAAATGGAGACTGAAGACTCAGTTGCCTAAATGATTTCTTGTCTAATATTAAACACTTTTAGTTTTCAAATCTTCATGTATAGATTAAATCCCATAGTAAGAAACAAAATATGTAAAATGTTACAAAATATTCTTCAGTGTACACAAATAAAATTTTCTTTTTAAGGTGTATTTTTATTAAATAGGTGAACATCAATAATTAATTGTCGATTCCAAAATTTGTAAGCCAAAATGACCTATAAGCCAGGAATACTTGATAGATTCCTTTGTTTAGCTCAGTATAATATTGTAGAAAGCATGGATTGTCTCATGGATTATCGCTGTCTCTTTGTAAGCATTACTATAAAATAGAAAAACTAATGTTAAATGTTATTCTGGCTTAAGAAGTCTCATTACTGAAACTAAGAAATTGGAATGATCTGCTCACTCTAAATGGAAGTGAAAAATATATAAACAATTAATTTACTGAAGTGCAGATGCTTACAATGAAAACCTACTATAACTTGCAAGAGATAAACAAGTACCAATACTGAAATGTTTTCACAGCATATTCTGTCATGGCTATTTTTATTTTTTGGAATGAGTTCACAAGTTGAAAATTCTACTGACTAATTATGGGAATATTTTAACTGCTTGCAGTAGATGACATTGGTTTAAGATATTTTGCTTCAAATATAGAAGTAGATGGTTAAATCACTGAGAGATACACATAGTATCAAAGTGAAGATTAGACATTAGTTAAACAATGAGGTTATTATCAGTTAAACAATGAAAAAGTAAGCTTATTAGAAATGAGAAAATTAACCATGAATGTAAAAATTTCACATTATATAATATTACGCTAATTTTTGCTTACTAAAAATAGAGTATATTGCTATATCAAATAGCATATATGCTATATTATTAAAACTTATCAAGATAGGTATTAATTATACTATAGCTACAAAATATAATTCAAATTAACTCTAAGGATGCAATTTTCTTTTTTATTTATTTATTTATTTATTTATAATTATTTATGTATTTATTTTTTTGAGACGGAGTCTGGCTCTGTCGCCCAGACTGGAGTGGAGTACAGTGGCCGGATCTCAGCTCACTACAAGCTCCGCCTCCCGGGTTTATGTCATTCTCCTGCCTCAGCCTCCCGAGTAGCTGGGATTACAGGCGCCGCCACCTTGCCCGGCTAGTTTTTTGTATTTTTTAGTAGAGACGGGGTTTCACCGTGTTAGCCCGGATGGTCTCAATCTCCTGACCTCGTAATCCGCCCATCTTGGCCTCCCAAAGTTCTAGGATTACAAGCTTGAGCCACCACGCCCGGCCAAGGATGCAATTTTCTTATTAGAGAGGAAGCATAATTTTTAACACAAAAATATTAACAAAATATTAAAATAGATAAAAAACTACATATAGAAAACTGGGACAAATAGAAATAATAAATGCCAATTGTGCTCTAATACATTTGGTAAAAAATACCATTGACTTATATGTTTATTTCTCAATCAAAATTTTGCAGTTATGACATTTTGGGCTGGGTAATAAATTAAAAAATTAAATTGCAGTTGACTACAATGACTCCACTTCAGAAGACCTCAGACATGTTTGGGTTGCTCTATTTGTGTTCTCATTCCTGGTCCCAAAGTGAAAAAAAAAAAAAAAAATCTTCTATCTTGGCATGCACACAAAGCGATGGTTGCAATGTGTTATGTACTTAATTTTGTCTCCTCAAAACTCATATGCTGAAGTCTTAATTCTCAATGTGACTGTATTTGAAGACAGATCCTTTAAAAATATAATTAATGTTAAATGAAGTCAGTCACGAGAGTGGGGTCCTTAATCCAGTATGCCTAGTCCCCTTTACAAAAATGGAAGAGACAGCAGAAATGCATACTGACAGAGGAAAGGTCCTATGAGGACACAGCGAGAAAGCAGCCATTCTGCAAGCCAAGGAGGGAAGCCTCAGGAGAAGTTAAACCTGCTAGCATCTTGATCTTGAATTTTCAGGCTCCAAAATTATGAAGACAAAAAGTTTTGTTGTTTAAGACACCTAGTTTGTGGTGTTTTGTTATGCTAGTTCTAGCAAACCAGTTCACAGTACATCTTAATATCTCTATTTAGAACTGGCACACTCTTGACTCCTTCCACACTGTCAAAACAACTCATAATGAGAAACCACATCAGTAAGGCAGGAATATATATAACTTTTGTTGAGACTACAGGGAGGAAGAGTGAATTTTGTGAAATAATCAAAAGCTTCTATTTGAGTTACACGTATTTAGTTTCTGGTGCTTCTATATGAAAACCAATTATTCAAACCTAAGAATGATATTCCAAAAGTATCAACCAATCAAAAATACAGCTCAGAGTCTTTTTCTTCAATAATTTCTACATCAGATCTAGAAGACATCCCTTTTGAATTTGAAGTTTAAGAACAACAACAAAAAAAAAGGGAAAAAAGAAGAAAGAAAAGAAATAGGAAAAAGTAAAGAAAAAAAGAGAGAAAAAGAAAGATGTGCAATACAATGGTTGTGAAACAGGGTACTGTTCCAGAAGGGGAAGAGATAAAAATCACACAGCTGAAATCTGTAGAAATTCTGAATTCTTTTGATTAGGCCCTAATACTGTTCCTTGACAGTAGCTTGCCAGGATATTATTCTTTATGGGTTTGGGCTCCATCCTCTGAACATTTCTGTTTTATTATATTACTTCAACATATTTGAAAATGTGCTAGAGAATATTCATTCTTTGCTCACCGAGCAACTTTTTCAGTTTGATTCTGTCCATAAAGTACTGAATGCGGAAAAGCAAATTTCCATCACAAATTGTCAGTCTTACTTAATCTAAGATTGTGATTTTGGTCATCCATCTGTCTCAAAATGTAATTATTTTTTCCTTAATTATTATAATTTGCTGTTTTATTAATCCTAGTCACACCATAAGCATAATTCTTTTCAGTAAATGTTCTCCTCACTTGAATACAGATTCTTTAAACATAGAAGATATTAGTGTTAGCATGTTCTCAATTCCTTTTACTTGAGCTTTATTTAAAAAAAGAATATATCTCTTTGGGAAACAAATCAATACAATCAGAGGTGTCTTAATATAGTAGTTCTTAATATAACATGTGATGTTTGTTCTGAGAGTTTATCTTTCAAATCTCAGAATTTCTGGATTCCTGATTTTCTCTTTTATCACTTCTCTATCAAATACTAAATTTTTCAGCTTCTGCAGTTTTATATTATTTATAAAAATAAAAAAAAATCATGGCTTACAATAACAAACATTATTAATATGAGCTCACTGACCTTGCTGCTGATTGGAGACACCCTTCTCTGAGTATCATGTTGGGTCCAGATGTGGTCCCTAGGCCTCCTTGATTCTACAGGTAAGCTGAAGAACCATCTGCTATATGGCACCTTTTGCTCTCATGGCAGAGGGCAGTGATGAATAAACACTTCCAGCCTTCTTAAAATTCTACTGAATTAGGCAGACAATCATTTCCACACAATGCCACAGGCCAAAGCAAATCACATAGCCAAGCTTAACATCAATGGATTGGAAATCATACTCCTCACATGACGGGAGGGTGGAGTGAATGTTAACTAAACAAGAACAAAGATCTTGTGTATAAAGGTCTTCAGTCATTGAAAACTTAGCGAAAATCTTCAAACTAGATTAAGAAAAGAAAGCACTCAGACGTATTCTATTTTAAGTGAAAATGTTAAAGGATTAGTCACAAAGTTAAATCTGAAAAGATAAAAAAGAGACATTTAGACTAATAATAAGAAAATAGTATTGCCTGTATAAAGACCCATGCACAAGTATGTTTATTGTGACACTACTCTCAATAGCAAAGATTTGGAACCAACTCAAATGTCCATCAGTGACAGACTGGATTTAGAAAATGTGGCACATATACACCATGGAATACTATACAGACAAAAAAGGATGAGTTCATGTCCTTTGCAAGGACATGGATGAAGCTGGAAACCAAAATTCTCAGCAAACTCTCTCAAGGACAGAAAACCAAACACCGCATGTTCTCACTCACAGGTGGGAATTGAACAATGAGAACACATGGACACAGGGTGGGGAACATCACACACTGAGGCCTGTTGGTGGGTGGCTGGCTGGGGGAAGGTTAGCATTAGGAGAAATACCTAATGTAAATGACGAGTTTATGGGTGCAGCAAACAAACATGGCACATGTATACCTATGTAACAAACCTACACGTTGTACACATGTACCCTAGATGTTAAAGTATAGTAAATAAATATATATATATAATAAAATAGAATCAGAAGAGTTAATTAATATCAAGTAACATAGACTTTATGGCAAAAATTATTATTTAAAATGAAGACAGTCACTCTATGATGAGAGTTTTGTTTTCTAAGAAAATGTTATATTTTACCTGTATGCTACTAATAAAATGCCTCAAAATATGGAGAAAATAAATTGATAA
This sequence comes from Trachypithecus francoisi, assembly GCF_009764315.1. Taxonomy (NCBI): domain Eukaryota; kingdom Metazoa; phylum Chordata; class Mammalia; order Primates; family Cercopithecidae; genus Trachypithecus; species Trachypithecus francoisi. The sequence continues at coordinate 69,017,424 of NW_022681454.1, forward strand.
AATAGAACAAGTAAATAGATAAACCCACCATCATAGCTTGATAACATTGATAATATTGACATGTCAGTTAGTGATTGATATAATTTAGACTTTTGTCTCCTCCAAAATCATGTCAAAATGTAATCCCCAGTGTTGGAAGTGGAGCTGCCGGGAGGTATTTTTGTCTTGGGGTCATGTCCTTAATGAATGCATTAGTGCCATCCTCTTTATGATGAGTGAGTTCTGTCTTTGAGTTCCTGTGATATCTGGATGTTTATAAGTATGTCGTACCTCTCCCCTTTCTCTCTTGCTCCCGCTGTCACCATGTGACACCATTGCTGCCCCTCTGCCTTCCACAATGATTATAAGCCTCTGCACTCCCTCCCGAGAAGCAGATGCTGGCATCATGCTTCTTGTACTGTCTGAAGAACTGTGACTCAATTAAACTTATTTTCTTTATTAATTTCCCAGACTCAAGTATTTATTCATAGCAATGCAAGAATGGTCTAATACAATAATAGATCAAAAATAATGACAACAAAGTAAAATAGCAAGAATAGCTCTCCCTATTTTTTCATTCCCTTTCATTTCCACTCTGAAAAATTAAGTCTGAAGACATTATTTGAGAGAGAGTAACAGAGGAATCTGTGTCCAAAACAGAGGATAAATATATCATAAGCCAGAACAGGGTGTGAAATCCTGACCAAGGTTAGTAGAGTATGCATGATGGGCAGTCCAGCACAAGGTGTAAAAATCTAGGGTGAGGAGAGCATCTACAAAAGAGGATGCCTCTGTGCATAGAATCCAACTGGCATGAGGATGACATATCTAAGGAAAGGCACCCTGATGCATCATAAAATATATTAAGTGCAGAGAGAAGTGTGTCCACATGGAAGGCCATTGTGATTGGGTATTAGAACCCGAGAAGAATTAGGAGCTTATTTCCTTATGAAGTCTTCTAAGTGTAGTGTATTAGAGTACAAGTGGGTTAATGAGGCTGTACTAGCCTGGCTCTGGATATGTTTCAGAGTGAGAAGAGCACCTGCTTGAGGGCAGCAACATCTATTAAAGGGCAAAGATGGCAACCCAATGAGTGATTCAAAAGCACAGTGAAGTGAGGAGAGAATGGCAAGAGATTGAGTACACACAAGGGAATTGACTGAGTTTGTAAATGAGTAAGAATGTGGGGAGCAAGGGAGTGCAAATATGGAAAGCATGATCGCTAGGAAAATCCCTGTGGCATTGGATTGAACTTACAAATAGATATGGAAATAAATATGGTTTTAAATTGGTATGTTTATGGCAGCGTGTATAAATATTAATAATTAATTAATTAAAATTAAATATTTAATTTTATCTCATGAAAGTCTCATTTTAAGTATTCAATAATAATGTGTGGTTAGTAGTGAGTTAGTAGTGTATTGAACAGCATAGAATGTAAATAGAAATAAATATAGATAGAGTGTGTGTGTTTGTGTGTCTGTATATGTGTATACACATGCAGGAAACACACACATAGCTCATTCCTAAAAATACACCCAAGTACCCCAACAGAGCCGTATTTATTTATGTACTTTACCAGTCAAGATTCGGTCAGGAGACATAAACCACATAGTGATTTGAACAGAGGAGATTTAATATAAAGTAACAAATAAAATTCTAAATAATCCCTTAGAGCTGGGGTGGAGTGCCCAAAAAGGAATAAATTTGGAAAGGAGAATGTGGAGTCTCCAAGGTTGGAATTCAGATCTTGTTGAAAATGATAGGATTGGAGTTCACTGAATGCTGGAGAAACTCAGCCTGTTGCCCTTGAGCAAAAGCTGGCACTGTATTGTACACTTAAAAATTGACTAAGAGGGAAGATCTCATGTTAAGTGTTTTTACCAATATAAAATTTAAAAAAATAATTAAAAAATTGTATTGGACAGCAGTAATGTAAATAAACATATAAATGTTTGTGTGCATGTGTGCCCATAGATATTTTTCTTAATTTTATTCAATAAGAGGACCTGAGAGCAGTGACAATTTAGTAACAATGGACACATTTGGGATATAGAACTTGATTTCAAAATATTTTTCTCCACTTAAAGTAACAAGGACTTTTTGGTAAAATATCTGATTTGAAGACTGGGCAGAGAAAACCCTTTTCCTAGAATATTCTTTTTGCAAAATATCAAGGCAGTACTCAAAGAATGAAGGGAAACATCAAAAAGACACAGAAACCAGGCTGTGCATGGTGACTTATGCCTGTAATTCCAGCACTCTGGGAGGCTGAGACAGGCAGATCACTTGAGGTCAGGGGTTTGAGACCAGCCTGGCCAACATGCGGAAACTTCATCTCTACTAAAAATACAAAAATTAATAGGGCGGTGGTGGGCATTTGTAGTCCCAGCTACTCAGGAGGCTGAGATGGGAGGATCATTTCAGCCTAGGAGATAGAGGCTGCAGTGAGCCAAGATAACCCCACTGCACTCCACCCTAGGCGACAGAGTGAGATTCTATCTCAAAATAACAACAACACGGAAACCAGCTTTAAGGGACCCTCACTCGCAAAATCAGAACACTTTCACCAGAGGAAAAAAAAATGTTAGTAACAAATTGTAAGACATTACAAATAATAGAAAATATTGAGTTCATAAATAAATAAATTTTAATGATGAATGTAGTATATTACATAGTTTCAGTATTAGCTATTAATGGCAAAGGGGAAGAGAACAATTTTAGAATGGAGAAGATTGGCCAACTTACCTTAATCAAATAATCGGAGTTAACATCACTAATAGTGTTTCTAATAGAAAAAGTGTGGTCACTAGTGTGTGTAAAATAATAGCATATAATTAGAAAAAAATCATTTCTATGATATTCCACTAAATATGCATGCCTAAAAGTAATTATGAAGAAAAATTTGACAATCTAAATCCAAGAACTTGTAAAAATATCTGACCTATAATCTTCAAAACTTCCAAGATTATAAAAATTAAAGTTAAAAAAGTTAAGTTTTTTTAAGATAGATTATATAGAAATAGAAATATTAAATAAAAACTATACATGGCTCTAGTCTGGAATATTCTCCCTTAAAGATATTACTAGAAAACTAGGCAAAGTATGAGTTATAGATAAGGATTATATGGTAGTAATTTACTAATAATTTTCTGACTTTGACAGCTGCATTTCAGTTATACAGAAAAATGTACTTATCTATAGGAAATATATTCTAAGGTATTTGAAGGCAATGAGGAATTTTCTTGATATTTAATACATATAAACATAATAGGCTTTTTTGACCTAAATTTTATGGAAGTACACATTACATGATTGTAGTATTTTATTCTCCAGAATACTCATGAACATCTGTTGTGAGGTAATCTTTTTAAATGAGATTATGGGAGCACCAACAGATGTGGCTTTCTAAAGTCTGTATAAGACTTTCAAGCATATCTTGCCAATTTATCCCCATGTTAGGATGAATACAACTTTTATGGAATTAGGGCAAAATTTGTATGAATAGGGTGAAGATGCATTTAATAAAAGAAACTTTTTTTTTTTCTGCTAATTGAACCATCTGTGCTCTTGACTGGGTATTTTGATCTTCATTGTCCAAGAGCCATCTAGCCTTATTATCAAGAACTTATAATAAAATCCATTTAAGTAGCTTTTACAAATTAATGAATAATCACTATAGACTTGGAATACATTCTTCTTTTTCTATATACAACTCAGTATTAACAAAATGATTTGGATAAATACACTTGCACTAATTTTGATTAAACAGTTTAAATTTGTATACTTTTTTTGATCTCACAAAGTTCTTTATTGATTTAAAATCGTAATAATTTAACTGTCAGTTAATCAGAAATGGAAAACATAAATCCTGAAAACATGACAATTTCAACATTTTTTGATTCATGCTTTAGCTTATGTAATCCTATATGCATGATCATATAATAAACATTGTGATTTATAGAAGAGCAGCAACTGAGTATAACCTTAAATATCATTTTTTTTGCCCATCTAATATTATCATAAGTGCCTTATTTGCTAGTCCAGCGATATATATTAGTGGACAATACAGACAAAATGTTTACCCATAAGCCCTCCTTTATTTTATATGCTATAAAGGGAGTAGATAGTATGTGTGCCTACACATAAACTCACACACACATCCAAATACATAACACATAAATACCACTCAAAGTATCATTTTCTATGAAGAAAATACAAAGGGTCATAGTAACTCTACATTAAACAGAGTTATCAAAAATTTTTCTTTGAATAACTGTGTCTATTAAACCTCTTTCCTTTATTAGTTATCCAGTCTCTAGCAGTTATTTATAGCAGCATGAGAACCATCTAATACAGTAAATTGGTTCCATGAGTTGGTAGGTGGGGGGCTGCTATAAGAATATACAAAAATGGGCCGGGCGCGGTGGCTCAAGCCTGTAATCCCAGCACTTTGGGAGGCCGAGACGGGCGGATCACGAGGTCAGGAGATCGAGACCATCCTGGCTAACCCGGTGAAACCCCGTCTCTACTAAAAAATACAAAAAAATTAGCCGGGCGAGGTGGCGGACGCCTGTAGTCCCAGCTACTCGGGAGGCTGAGGCAGGAGAATGGCGTGAACCCGGGAGGCGGAGCTTGCAGTGAGCTGAGATCCGGCCACTGCACTCCAGCCTGGGCGGCAGAGCGAGACTCCGTCTCAAAAAAAAAAAAAAAAAAAAAAAAAAAAAAAAGTGGAAGCAACTTTGAAACCGGGTAGCAGGCAAAGGCTGGAGCACTTTAGAGGACTCAGAAGAAAACAGGAAAATATGGTAAAGTTTGGAACTTCCTGGAGACTTGGAGGACTCAGAAGACAGTAAGACGTAGGAAAGTTAAGAACTTCCTGGAGACTTGTTGAATGGCTTTGACCAAAATGCTGATAGTGATATGGACAATGAAGTCCAGGTTGAGGTGGCTTCAGATGAAGATAAGGAAATTGGAGAAAAGGTGTTGGGAACTGGAGAAAAGGTGACTCTTGTTGTGCTTTAGCAAAGTGACTGGTGGCTTTTTGCCCCTGCCCTAGAGATCTGTGAAATTTTGACCTTGAGAGACACGATTTGGAGTATCTGGCAGAAGAAATTTGTAAGCGGCAAAGCATTCAAAAGGAAGGAGAACATAAAAGTTTGGAAAATTTGCAGCCTGATGATGCAGATAGAAAAGAAAAACCTATTTTCTCGAAAGAAATTCAAGTCAGCTGCAGAAATTTGCGTAAGTAACAAAGAACCCAAATGTTAATCACCAAGACAGTGGGGAAAATATCTCCAGGGCATGTCAGAGACCTTGGCAGTAGCCACCACCATCACAGACTCATAGTTCTAAAAGGAAAAAGGTGTTTCATGGGCCAAGCCCAGGACCCCCTACTGTGTGTAGCCTGTGGACTTGGTGTCCTGACTCCCAACCACTCCACCCATGGCTAAAAGGGACCGTGGTATAGCCCAGGCCATGACTTCAGAGCATGTAAGCCCCAAGACTTGGCAGCTTCCACATGGTGTTGAGCCTGCGAGTACAAAGAAGTCAGGAATTAAGATTTGAAAACCTCTCCTATATTTCAGAGGATGTATGAAAACACCTAAATGTCCAGGCAGAAGTTTGCTACAGGGGCAGATCCCTCATGGAGAACCCCTGCTAGGGCAGTGCAGAAAAGAAAGGTGGGTTTGGAGTCCCCACACAGAGTCCCTACTTGTCAGGGTCCCCACACAGAGCTCCACTAGAGCACCCAGTGGAGCTGTGAGATGGCCACTGTCATCCAGACCCCAGAATGGTAGCTACAGCTAGCATCATGTGCCTGGAAAGGCCACAGACACTCAATGCCAGCCTGTGAAAACAGTGGGAAGGTGGCTGTACCCTGCAAAGCCGCAGGGGTGGAGCTGCCCTAGGCTATGGAAGCCTACACACATCAGGGTGACCTGAATGTGAGACATGGAGTCAAAGGTGATTCTTTTGAAAATTGAAGGTTTAATGACTGACTGCTTTATTAGATTTCCAACTTGCATGTGGACTATAGCCTCTTTGTTTTGGCCAATTTCTCCCATTTGAAACTGGTGTATTTACCCAATGCATGTACATCGATCGTATATAGGAAGTAGTTATCTTGCTTTTGATTTTACAGTCTCATAGGTGAAAGGGACTTGCTTTGTCTCAGATGAAACTTCGGACTTGGACTTTTGGGTTAATGCTGAAATGAGCTAAGACTTTGTGAGATTGTTGGAAAGGCATGATTGTGTTTTGAAATGTAAGAATATGAGATTTGGGAGGGGCCAGGAGGGAATGATATGGTTTGGTTGTCTCCCCACCCAAATCTCATCTTGAATTGTAGTTCCCATAATCCCCATGTGTCGTGGGAAGTACCCAGTGTGGGGTAATTGCGTCGCGGGTTGATGGCTTTATAAAGGACTTTTCTCTATTTGTTCAACTCTCATTCTCTCTCCTGCCACCTTGTAAAGAGGTACCTTGTGCCATAATTGAAGTTTCCTGAGGCCTCCTCAGCCATGTGAAACCATGAGTCAATTAAACCTCTTTCCTTTATAAATTACCCAGTCCAGGGCAATTCTTTTTATCAGCATGAGAACAAACTAACACAAATTTTTTTTTTTTTCCAAAAATGCACTTAATATCACAAATGCATATTTTTGTACACATGTGGGAGGGAAAATAAGCTAAACTATAGAAAGATATTAGAGAAAGAAAACAAAAGAGAAACATGGAGAGAGAGAAATAAAGCAGAGCAAAGGAAGCCAGGTAGAAAATAAATTTCAATATCAGAGAACTTGGAACATTTATCAAAACATAACAATAATATACTGAATATATTGTTAAATATATGTTCTCCTAAACAAAGTAAGCAAGTATTTACAATAAAAATTATTTAAAGTGACTAATATTAACAGACATTAATGAATGAAATTACACACATATAAACTGAATAATCTCAATACTTTCTGAAACAAATTTGGACCAGCAAATATTAAAATATTCTCCATGTCAACATATTTCTACCTAAAAGTCAAATTAAACCCTTTCTTGTGACTTAAAAAGAGGCTGGAGAAAAGAGTACATAGACATTCTTTAATGTAAGCTTTTTTTTCTCAGAATTATTAAGCCTTGGAGTATATTCAAGTTCAGCTGACAGTGTTATATTTTATAAAACACAATTAAGGGTTCTAAGACTCTTCATGTAACAAAAGACAATAATTGGCATTATGGGGGCTTTAGTTCTATTCTTGATGTAATAATCAAATAATTTTAGAAATTTCAATGCTGTCTTACTAGAGACACAGATGATTTTTTTTTTATTTACCTCATTTGACTCCAATAATCATATCATACAACTTCCATGGTGCTACACAGTATTGAGCCCATCAACAATTTTGATAACTGGCCAAATAACTCATCCTTTTTTGGCTGCCTTCTCTTCTCTGTGTCACTTCTTCACAATCCTGGTAATTATTTGTTTGTTTGTTTTCTGTGGCTCCCAGATAAGTGATCTAGATTTAAATACTTGAGTTACAGTCTCCTTCTGGGAAAACCCTAATAATATTTCTTTTACTAGAAATAGGCCCAGGAAAAAAACATTCATGGAGAGATTCTGGAATTAAATTATTTGCCAGCAAAATAACAATAAAACCACCTTCTGGTGGTGAATGGATAGTTACAAACGTAATATGCTGTAGCATTACAGTAACTAAAGTTCCTACATATGTGAAATTAGGATGGGATACAGATAAAAGGAGTTGTGCTGACCTAGGCAATCCTTCTTCCACTTGTGAAAATAGTGGAAATAACAGTTGTGGGGATGGTAGTGTTGATGGGTTAGTTTTTGTTAAGCATCGTCAATGCACTCAGGAAGAAAATGAGAGGCTTGAGCCAGGCAACCTCAAAGTCAGTAAATTATGTGAAAACCAGAAGGTCTATGAAAGCCACAATCCCTTATGAGAAGATTTAAAGATAAGCACGTAACTATTGTGTGAAACAAGGCACAGGACTTGATTTTCTGAAAGAAGAATTGCAGAGAAGGTTTGTTCAAAGCTCTGGCAATTTTCCCACATTAAACCCATAGCTTTAAGAGACTGAGAGATCCTGACACCTGGAATAGAGACATCTAGTATATGTGCTTGAGAACTTGGATCTCTCAATAGTGTTACATTAGTAGAGAAGCCGTTCATCTCTTGATAATACGCAAAAGCTTCAACTGAAATACATTCCTCTAATAATGATACGTGTCCTCCTCAAAATTGGCCCTCACATTCCATAAGGTGCTTTAGGTTAATAGCTAGGATCTAGTCTTAACATTGCTTATTTCTGCAATCATTATACTACTTCAGGGGGAAAGAAATTAACCTGCAAAATACTGCAAGTCTAGCCTAATATATTCATATAAAAAGAAGAAATATGTAATTGGAAATGGATTTTGAAAAACTGGAGTGAAGGGGTAATGCAAAATATATAATTGAAAAAAAGTTACTTATATGAATCATCCTTTTGTAACATAACATTTGGCATCCTTATGCTGGTCTTAATATAATGCTTGGGTGGTTCCTTAAATGAATTTGTCTGAATGTAAACAAAACAAAGGCAAAATAAAAATACACACAAAAAAACACATGGTTTACAGTAAATGAGGTGCAAATGCAAAATATGCAAGCTATTGAGGACTGGGTTAAAGTCTGCTTAGCCCCATGTTAAAAAAAATAATAAAATAAAATAAAAAGACATATTACATAAACCTAGATAAATGATTGGTTATCTCCATTCTCTTGGAAGGCCCAGAGGATATTTCTTTCTCTAAATTAATAAGTAGTGTACTAATGAGAATGTTCCTGGTATCCTTAAAAAGTCGTAATTTTTTTGTCCTTTTGAGATTACAATTGATGACAGGAGAAGTTGTTATGAAACTGGGTTACTAAGCATTAATAGGGACAGTAAGATTTTAGAAAGCAGAAGCCAGGTGGCAGGATTTGACAGTAACTTCTACTAGTAAGAAAGCTGAATGATTCACAGAAGTTTATAGGGAATGATTAATAGACCATGAAGTTCCTAGGGATGATGTTGAGGAGCAGTCAGTAAGGGTATTCTTTGAGCTATATAACGAAATGCACTGAAGGGCTAATTAACCCAACTTTACTTTCAGCTACCTGGAAAATTAACAACTCCACTCAGTTTACAAATCTCAATACTAAAGCAAATGAACTGAAGAAACATCTCAGTCACCTTGAGGGAAATCAACAAAACATCACAACTATATATAGTGGAACTTCCCTCAATTATTTATTCTCTAAAGGTGCCCATAGCCACTTATCAGAATAACTATTTGCTAAGGAAAAATAATGCCCAGAACAAAGCTGACAAAGACAACGGGAGAACAAACATATTGTTATATTACGTTAACGTGGGGATATGCGGAAGCTAGGTGATAAATCCACCTCTCACTAGTTGGCCCATGTCCCCAGACTGTGCTTATTCACTCACTAGTCTAAGGTCATAATCAGGATGGATATATTTAACAAGGAGCCAAACCCTCTCATTAGTCCCCTGAGATGAGGAAAAGAGCCATTGTGGTAGGAAATATCAAACGGAAGCTCCTGAAACTTTCCTGCCCCTGCCTAGGTTGAGAAATCAGAAGTAACATTTCAACTTAGGTGAAATGACAGAGATAAGTGCCACTCTTAAAACATTCAATAATTAAGGATTGATGTACTCTTTTTCAACTCACCAGTCTCTGTAACACTCATATGGATTACAGTGACTGTCAAAGGAATACTATGACCTTACACAAGTATACTATCAATTGCTGTTGCTTTATCAGAAGTGATATTTGACTAGAACAGATTAGTACAGATTTTGCAGCTATCTGTCTGAAAAAACTCATGTAATAATGTTCACTAGACATTAGAGTAATAACAGTAAATGCTTTGATAACCCTAGTTAGACCCATAATGCCACAGATGTGACACTGTAAAATGCAAAGATTTAGGAAACTGAAACATTAATGTAATTTTAAGGGTTCAGTGCTATTGGACATAACTGCATATTCTCTACAAGTTAAGGATGTATTGTTGCACCTTGCCATTGTCACCACCAAGAAAGAGGTGGAACCCTTGGTAGACTCCTTTGAAGTCTGCATATAGCAAATATTGTTTTGACAGTAGTCTCAGGAGACTTGGAAACTGCCAGTTTTGAGTAGGGCTGGAACAAGGAAGAACTGTAGAAGATCCAGAATTCAATGCAAATGGCTTTGCTATTTGGTCCACCTGATCTTATAGGTCATATGGTGATAAAGATAATGGCTGCAAATAAGGATTACAAGGAGTTTCTGGCAAACCCCTATAGAAGAGTCACATTTCGGTCACCTAGGATTCTAAAAAATAGATCATATTGGATCAGGTGTGGTGGTTCATTCCTGTAATCCCAGCAACTTGTGAGGCTGAGGCAGGTAGATTGCTGGAGCTCAGGAGTTTGAGACTAGACTGGGCAACAGAGTGAGGCCCCATCTCTACAAAAAACAAACAAACAAAAATTAGCTGGGAGGCTAAGTGAGAGGATCGCTTGAGTCTGGGAAGTGGAGGCTGCAGTGAGTCAAGATGGCACCACAGCACTCCACCCTGAGTGACAGAGCCAGATTCTGTCCAAAAAAAAAAAAAAAAAAATCATGTAAGCTGCATTAGAAGTCTGTTCATCATTCAAAAATATAAATGTCAGATGCTCTTTCAACTGGTAGAGACTGAGTTCCTAACTATGATATATCTAGTTGACTGTGCAACTGGTGCTACTCATCAAGAGATGGGTATTGCTAATTCCTAGCTTATAATATCAGACATCCCTAGAAGCAATTTATCATTTAATGTAAATGACATACTAAGACTAGTCACAAAAGACCTGTAGGACCTAGATAATGTGTAGCAGTAGAAACAGAAAACATGAGTGAAAATGAATGCTTTGGTATAGGAGCAAATTGAAGAGCACAAACAAGCTACATTATTAAGTGACCCGGATTTATATCCCCTAACTTTAATTTTCTGATGTTCCCTGATCAAATTACACCAATTTCTGTGGTTTTAATATAGTCATCTGTTGCTGAAAAAAAAAAAAGAAGTTTCAGTCAAGGGTGGGTTGACTCAATATATCAATATGAGTGAAATTAAACTGCTGCTACTTTATAGAACCCTTTGAGGAATCCCTGAAAGTTTTGGTGAGGGCGAACATTCTGTTGAGAGAATTTAGAGGACAGATAAATAGTATGAAGATAAATCTGTGGGAGTAAACTCCACATTTATGGATCCTTGTTTCTTAGGTCAGTGTCCATCTGAGACATTGTCCATGATGTCAGTGTCCATGACAGAAGGAGGAACTAAGCAACCTAGGAATGACTTCTGAGTTCAACCAGACTTTTTCCCTGTTTATCCCGGGGCTTGCCAGCAGATTCATGAAATAGTAAACCTTAGTGGTAGAGATGGAGAATCTGTGTGATTTCTAAAATGTGGGCACTCCAAATTCACCACCTTGTTGGCACTGAGATTATGCTTCCTCTGGGCTGCTTTTAGCTAAGAAACTGACCTCCATAGAAATATGAATGGGATATTCATAGGATGAATGAGCTCCATTAATCTCATGGAAGATGCCTGATTCCTCTTTCAGAGTGAATGAAGAACCGTCCCTAGCCTGGCTACAACAGTGTTGTATTGTGGCACTCTTTCTACTCACTGCTTTGTTCTTCTTCTCATCTTTCAGAGGCATCAGGCCAGCATCACGATCTAAAGGCTCTCCTCATCTCTTTTGTCTCTTGATCCTTTTTCCTCACAGGGGTTTCACTAGTATATCTCTTTTATGTCTAATACAAATTTGTCATCTGCTTTTTTGAGGCATGCAAACTAACCCAGTATTAGAGAATTATTTTGAATGTCAGATAATTACAGTGGTAAGCACTGAGTGTAAAAATGAAAGGTTACTCACACTATCATGGGGAGAGAAAAGCTGAAGACAAATAAAGCATTTGACACATGCCCGAGGCTAGAATTGAATTGTAATGCTAACTTGGTTTTTTAGAGGTCACATGTTTTAAGTAATATTTTATTTTAAATCAGATTCAATTTACAGAAAGTTTGAGATGATAGTAAATTTCCATATACCCTATAACCTGTTTCTCCTATTAATCTTTGCTTATCCATTCCAATCAACTCCTCATTTTACCTCCAAGGGTGTGATCTTTCTGAATTTCAGATATGGCAGTCTTTTCCTCGCTTAAAATATTTCAGTTACATCCCTTCTGTTATCGTTGGAATAAAACCTAAAATATAGCATTGTTTTGAGAGTCTATCTGGTCTGGCCGCCCACAGTTTTTCTAATTTCAATCATAATTAAAGCTCTTCTAATTGTCTATGTATGCTAACCATTCTTCCTTTCCTCAGTGAGGAAGCCTTGCCACTTTGATATTCCATAGTTTTGTTTACAATTTATGTTTGCTTTTTGTATCTTTTGCCTAAATGATTTTGTTGCATTGTCCTCAATCGAGTCTCACTTCCTGCTTTATCTAAATTATCATTTACCTAGGTAATTACTACTGTAATATTAGATGGCAAATCGGCACAATGTCCTCAAAAAATACTCTGAGAGTTGTTTGTGTTACCAATGTTATTTGCACTTTCTATGTCTCCTCAGTTTTTTAATAGCCCTTTAAATGTATGTATCCAACACTTGATTCTGAGATATATGATAGCAGATTTAGCTTGCTTCTGGTACATATCCCAATGTCTAGCAACTGGTAGGATATTTGTCAAAGCACACATAAGGCAGAAAAAGAAAAAAAGAAGGAGAGAGAGATGTAACAAAGGAAAAAAAAGAAGGAAGAAAGGGAGGGACAAAGGAAACTATTTCAGGCTACTTAAGCAATATAAGAAAAATATACCAGTTGTATTAATGTTATTTATATATTAAGAATCAAGTCTGCAAACAGTGACAAAATTTTGCACCCCTGTTTGCACTTGAGGGAAAGTTATTTTGGCATACTTTTTTTTTGTTTGTTTGTTCGTTTTCCTTTTAGACAGGGTTTCACTCTTGTTACCCAGGCTGGAGTGAAACGGCACGATCTTGGCTCACCGCAACCTCTACCTCCGGGGTTCGAGCAATTCTCCTGCCTCAGCCTCCTAAGTCACACTCAGCTAATTTTTTTTTTTTTTTTTTTTTTTGTATTTTTAGTTGAGATGGAGTTTCATCATCTTGGTCAGGCTAGTCTTGAACTCCTGACCTCGTGATCCACCTCCCTAGGCCTTACAAAGTGATGGGATTACAGGTGAGAGCCACCATGCCCAGCCAGGCACATATTTTAACGTCAAAAATTTACAGAACAATTGGGTGAAAAACTTGAATGTATAATGAATCATTTTTTCTTTCCAGGTTACTCCGTAAGAGTAATTAGATTTCTGAGAAGTCAAATTTTTTTAATATATAAATGAAGTAATAAATTTCTTTGACTCCAAGGCCTAATATTTTTCCACAATTTCACTAGAATCCTGTATAAACATCATCTGTTTAAAAGTTCCTTGAAAATGTAGGAATTCTTAACAATCATATTAATTTTTTTAATGTTAAGTATTTAGATATTTAATTTTCTAATGATATAGTGAATTTTTCAAAATATCAATGTGTTTATCTTATTTGAAAATGGAACTATAATATAACTTATATTTCCTAAATCTAAACTTTTTTTACTGATTTTTACTGTGTTCTTATTTTGGTTCCATTTGTATTTTAGAAAAGTATAAAATTTACCTAGTTACATGTCATATTCGCTTTATACTTTGGAAGTAGTTCTAGTATTCCCCTGCATTACATTTGTACCCTGCTCACTTTACGAGCAATGTTATTTTAGCATGTGTATTTTATAGGGCTGGGTAATAGACTGTGTTTACTAGGAAGCTTATAAATTAAAAAAAATTCCAAACTGGGTTCATTGGCAGTAGTTCACAAACTTATTATCTCAAGATTCATCGCAATTTCCAATAAAGTTTACTGAGTAAATTTTTGGATAATATTTTGATGAGTAGCAAAGACACGCAAATCTGATTAAAAACATAAAAAATAATTGATTGATAAACACCTTATTTTTAACTTAGGTGATGAATACTCAACAGTTTCACTGTAAAGGTAAGTACATGTCTCTTTCCTTAAAGCGATTGAATCAGCATCTTTGCATCTGGGTCTCAGCTTATGTTGTTATTTGATTGTTTGTTGTGATTTTGTCGTGTTTAAAGTTTACATAGTTATGGTTGATGAAAATCATCTAGCAACAGTGGCAGGGAGAGTGATGTTTTATATAGAATAGATTTTTCCAGTTGTGTGTAAAATGGCATTGGTATTTTGATAGGAATATCATTGAATCTGTAAACTACTTTGGGAAGTATGGCCATTTTAACAATATTGATTCTTCCAATCCATTAGCACATAATTTTTTCCCATTTATTTGTACTATCTCTAATTTCTTTCAGCAGTGTTCTATAGTTCTCCTTGTAAAGGTCTTTCACCTCCGTGACTGGATGGGTTCCTAGATATTTTGTTTTCTGTGTGGCTATTGTAAATAGGATTGTATTCTTGATTTGGTTTTCAGCTGTAATGTTATTGGAGTATTAAAATGCTTTTGATTTTTATACAAAGATTTTGTATCCTGAAACTTTACCGAATTCATTTATCAGTTTTAGAAGCCTTTTGGCAGTCTTCGGGGTTTTCTTGCTATAGAATCATACTGCAGCGAAAGAGAGATAGTTTGACTTATTTTCCCATTTGAATGTCTTTTATGTCTTTTATTGCTTGATTACCCTGTCTACAACCTCAAATCCTAAGTTGAATAGGAATGGTGAGAGGGAACATCCTTGTCTTCCTTTTCCAGTTTTCAATGGAATGATTCTAGTTTTTGTCCATTCAGTATGATGCTGGCTGTGGATTTCTCATAGATGGCACTCATTATTTTGAAGTATGGTCCTTCAGTTCCTAATCTGTCGAAGGTTTTTATGATAAAAAGAGGTTGAATTTCATTGAAGACTTTTTCTACATCTATTGAGATACTCATGTGGTTTGTGTCTTTAGTTTTGTTTTTGTGGGTGAAACACATTTATTTATTTACATATGTTGAACCAACCTTGCATCACGGAAATAAAGCCTTGATCATGGGAAATTAGCTTTTTTATGTGCTGCTAAATTTGGTTTGCTGGTATCTTATTGCATATTTTTTGGTGTATATGTTCATTGGGAATATTGGCCTGACTTTCTTTCTTTTTTTTTTTTTTTTTTTGGTTCTGTCTTTATCAGGTTTTGATATCAGGAGATGCTGACTTCATGGAATGAGTTTCGGAGAAGGCCCTCTACCTCAATTTTTTTGGAATCATTTTAGTTGAATCAGTTTTTCTTTGTGTTTCTGTTAGAATTTGGTTTTGAATCCATCTAGTTCAGGGCTCTTTTTAGTTGGTAGGTTTTTAATTACTGATTCAATTTCTGAATTTATTTTTCTGTTCATGTTTACACTTTCTTCTTGATTCGGTTTTGGGATATTTTGTATTTCTAGGAACTTATACATTTCCTCTAGATTTTCTAATTTGGGGGCGTGGAGTTGTTCATAATAGTCTCTGAGAATCTTTTGTATTTCTGTGGGATTGTCTTTGTCCTTCTCTGGTTGTGCAAACTGGGATCTTATCTTTTTTGTTATTGTTACTCTAGCTAGTGATTTACTAATCTTTTGCATGCCTTTGAAGAACCGACTCTTAGTTTCATTGATCTTTATATGGACTTTTTGGTCTCCATTTTATTCAGTTAATCTCCGATTTTAGTTATTTCTCCTTTTCTACTAGCTTTGGGCTGGTTCCTCACACTATCATGGTTTCTCATACTATCTCATTTCCTTCCTTCCTTCCTTCCTTCCTACCTTCTTTCCTTCATTCCTGCCTTCCTTCCTTCCTTCCTTCCTTCCTTCTTTCCTTCCTCTATCTCTTTCTTTCTCTGTCTCTCTTTCTTTCTCTTCCTTTCCTTTCCTTTCTTTTCCTTTCCTTTCCTTTTTTCTTTCTTTCTTTTTCTAATTCCTCCAGTTATGCCTTTAGTTCATTAACTTTCTTCTTCTACATTTTTTTTGAGATGGAGTCTCACTCTATCACCCAGGCTGGAGTGCAGTGGCACAATCTCAGCTCACTGCAAGCTCTGCCTCCTGGGTTCACGCCATTCTCCTGCCTCAGCCTCCCAAATAGCTGGGACTACAGGTGCCCGCCACCACTCCCAGCTAATTTTTTGTGTTTTTAGTAGAGACGGGGTTTCACCGTGTTAGCCAGGGTGGTCTTGATCTCCTGACCTCGTGATCCACCTGTCTCGGCCTCCCAAAGTGCTCGGATTGTAGGCGTGAACCACTGCGCCCGGCCCTTAGTTCATTAACTTTCTAACCTCTTGATGAAGGTATTTAACACTACTTTTTAATCTTAATATTGCTTTATCTGCATTCCTGATGTTTTCGTAAGTTGTGTCTCTATTTTTATTAATGTCAAATATCTTTTTAATTTATCTTAATTTCATTGTTAACCCAAGAGTTATTAAGAAGCAACTTGTTGAATTTTCATGTGTTGTGTAGTTTTGAGAGAACTTCTTGATCTTGATTTCTATTTTTATCGCACCATGGTCTGAGAATATGCTTGATACAATTTTATTTTTTTTCTGAATTTATTGCAACTTGC
Source organism: Trachypithecus francoisi (assembly GCF_009764315.1). Lineage (NCBI taxonomy): Eukaryota > Metazoa > Chordata > Mammalia > Primates > Cercopithecidae > Trachypithecus > Trachypithecus francoisi. Next base: position 69,034,136 of record NW_022681454.1, read on the forward strand.
TTTATGGCTGAGCATTTGGTCACTCTTGGAATGTTTTGTGTACCAATGAGATAAATGTATCTTCTGTGACTGTTGCATGGAGTACTCTGTGGATAACTATCATGTCTAATTGGTTAAGTGCTGTGTTTACTCCAGACTTTCTTTGTTAGTTTTCTGACTGGATGATTTGTCTAACACCAAGAGTGGGTTTTTAAAATACCCCACTATTATTGTATGTCTGTCTAAGTCTTTTCACAAGTCAGCAAAAGCTTGTTTTATAAATCGAAGTATGCTTATGTTAGACACATAGTTGAGACAGTTAATATTCTTGTCAAGTTGAAACCTTTAACATTATGTATTGCACTCCTTTGTTCTTCCTGATGGTTTTTGATTTAAACTCTGTTTTATTTGATACAAAAATTGTAACTCTTGTTCTTTTTTTTTTTTTTTTTCTTCATTTGCCTGTAGGCCATTCTCCATTTGTTTCCATGGAGCCTGTGCATGTGGTTAGATATGAGTTGCATCTCTCGAAGATAGCAGACTGTTGGGTCTTGTCTTTTTCCAAGCTTGCAACATTATACCTTTTAAGTAGAGCATTAAGACAATTTATATTCAGGGTTAGTATTGATATACAAGATTTTGTTTGTGCCATTGTGTTGTTGGCTCTTTGTTTTGTAGAATTAATGTTTTGTAGAATTAATTATGTAGTTGCTTTATTGTGTCTATGGGCTATGTGCTTGGGTGTATTTTATAGGTAACAGGTTTCAATCATTTGTTTCCATGTTTAGTACTTTCTCAAGTACCTCTTGAAAGGGTGGTCTGGTGGTAATAAATTTCCTTGGTGCCTACTTGTCTGAGAAGGACTGTATTCTTCTTTTGCTTAAGAAGCTTTATTTGGTGGGTATGATATTCCTGGTTGAAAATTGTTTTTCTTCATTAATGTTGAAAACAGGCTTCTGATTTCCTCTGGCTGTTATGCCTTTTGCTTATAATAAGACAATGTGCTGAGAAAGTAGGAAAAGACATAAGGGTAGAAATTTATTCAAAAAATAATAACAAAGAACTTCCTAAACCTAGAGGAAGATATCAATATCTGGTAAAAGAATGTTGTAGAACACCAAGCAGAATTAACCCAAAGAAGACTATGTCAAGGGATTTAGTAGTCAAATTCCCAAATATCAAGGATAAAGGGAGATCCTAAAAACAAGACAAAAAAAAAAAAACATGCAATGGAGCCCCAACATATCTGGTGCCAAACTTTTCAGTGCAAACCTTATAGGCCAGGGGAGAGTGGCATGCAATATCAAAGTGCTGAAGAAATAAAAAAAAATGTTTTCAAACATGAAGGAGAAATAAATACTGGACCAACAAAAGCTGAAGGAATTCAGCAATACCAGATTCATACTACAATAAATGCTAAAGGGAATACTTCAATCAGAAAGAAAAGGACATTAAGGAACGATAAATAGTCATCTGAAGGTACAAAAATTACTGGTAATAATAAGTACACAGAAAAACACAGAATATTGTAACACTGTAACTATGATGTATAAACTACTCTTATCCTAAGTAGAAATGCCAAACTTTAAACCAATAAAACGTAATACATACAACAATTTTTCAAATACAGTCAGCATGGTAAGATATAAATAGAAACAACACAAAAAAATGGCAAAAGTCTTGTCTTATCAATAATAACATTGAATATAAATGAACTAAACCCTCCAATCAAAAAACATAGACTGGATGAATCTTTGATAAAACAGAACTTATTGATCTGTTGCCTACAAGAAACAAGCTTCACCTATAAAGATATACATAGACTAAAATAAAGGGATGAAGAAAGCAATCCACGACAATGAAAACCAAAAAAGGACAGGAGTCATTATACTTATATCAGACCAAGGTAAAAACTATAAGAAGAGACAAAGAAGGTCACTATATATAGAGAAAGGTATCAAGAGGACACAACAATTTTAAACATACATGCACCAAACACAGAAGTACCAACATGTATAGAGGAAATATTATTAGAGCTAAAGACACAGATAGGCTCCAACACAGTGGTAACTGGAGACTTCAACACTCCACTTCCTGCACTGGACACATCTTCCAGATAGAAAATCAAAAAATAAACATCAGACTTTATCAGCACAATAGAACAAATGAATCTAATACATACATTTCATCCAAGAGCTGCAGAATTCACCTTCTTCCCCTTAGCAAATGGATCACTCTCAAGACTAGACTATATATTAGGTCACAAAACAAGTCTTAAAACATTAAAAAAGTTGAAATAATATCAATCATCTTCTCTGGTCACAATGGAATGTAACTATAAATTAATGAGAGGATTTTGAAAATTATATAAATACACAGAAGTTAAACAATATGCTTCTGAATGATCAGTGAGCCAATGAAGAAATTAAAAACAAAATTGAAAGGTTTCCTGAAACAAATGATAATGGAAGCACAACATAGTAAAACTTACAGGATACTACAAAACAATACTAAGATCAAAGTTTATAGCTTTAAGTGCTTACATCGAAAAAGAGGAAAATGTACAAATAAACAATCTAGTGGTGCATCTTAGAAAACTAGAAAAGCAAAAACAAGTCAAACCACAAAAGAGCAGAAACAAATAAATAATAAAGGAAATAATAAAGGTCAGAACTGAAATAAAGGAAATGGAAATTAAAAAAATACAAAAGATAAATGAACACAAAGTTGGTTTTTTGAAATGTTAAACAAAATTTACAAACATTCAGACAGACTAAAAACAAAAAGTGAGAGAAGAACCAAATATTATGTTGGTGCAAAAGCAGCTGTTGTTTTTGTAATTACTTTTAATGGCCAAAACCACAATAGCTTTTGCATCAACCTATAAATAAATCAGAAATGAAAAAGGAGACATTATAACTGATACAATAGAAATTCAAAAGATCATTAATGACTACTATGAGCCACTGTATGTCTATAAATTGCAAAATCTAGCAGAAATTGACAAATTCCTAAGTAAATACAACCTACCAAGATTAAACAAGAAAGAAATTCAAAACCTGAACAGGCCAATAAAAATAAGATCAAAACTGTATTAAAAATTAACCTAGTAAATAAAAGCCTGGATTTTACTATGGAATTCTACCAAACATTTAAAATACCATGCCAATTATCCTCAAACTTTTCCAGAAACAGAGGGGAAGTGATTATTTCCAAACTTATCCTACTAGTCCAGTTTTCACCCTCATACCAAAACAAGACAAGGCAACATCAATAATAGAAAACTACAGGTCAATATCTCTGATGAATAGTAATGCAAAACCCTTCAACAAAATTCTAGCAACCTTAATTCAACAATATATTAGAAAGAGCATTCATCCTGAGCAAGTGAGATTTATCTCAGGGATCCAAGAATGGTTCAATATACATAAATTAATCAATGTGATAAACCTTATCAATGAAATGAATAATAAATACAATATAATCATTTCAATGGATTCTGAAAAATAATTTTATAAAATTAAACATCTCTTCATGAGAAAAACTCTGAAAAAACTGGGGGTAGAAGAAACATACCTCAACATAACAAAAGCCATATATGACAAACCCACAGCTGTTAATAGTACCATACTGAGTTGGAAGAAAATGAAAGCCTTTCCTCTAAGATCTGGAACACAACAAGAATGCCCACTGTCACCACTGTTATTGAATGTAGCACTGGAAATCTTAGCTAGAACAATCAGAGAAGAGAAAGATATAAAGGGCATCCAAATTGGAAAGAATAAGTCAAATTAACCTTGTTTCCAGATGATATGATCTTATCTTTGGAAAAACTTAGAGATGTTACAAGAAACTTATTAGACCTAATCAACAAATTTAGTAAAGTTGCAGGGTACAAAACCAACATACAAAATCAGTAGCATTTCTATATTCCAACAGTGAGCAGGGTAAAAATAAATGTAAAAGGTAATCCTATTTACAATGCCACACATAAAATAAAATAAAAAGAGGTAGAAATTAACCAAAGAAGTGAAAGAGCTCTACAATAAAAACTACTACACTGATGAAAGAAATCAAAGAGACCATAAAAGTAAAAAATATTCTATGTTCACAGATTGGAAAAATCAAAGTTTTTAAAATGTCTATCCTACTCAAAGCCATCTGCAGGCTCAATGCAATCTCTATCAAAACACCAATGAAATTCTTCACAAAAATGGAAAAAAAAATCCTAAAATGTATATGGAACCACAAAAAACTCAGAATAGCCAAAGTTATCCTAAACAAAAAGAAACAAAACTGGATATATCACATGACTTAACTTTAAATTATACCCCAGAGCTATATAGTAACCAAAAAAACATGACATAGCCACAGACACATAGACAAATAGAATAGAACAGAGAACCCGGAAACAAAATCACATACCTACCATGACCTCATTTTTGACAATGGGCCAAGAACATATACTCAGGAAAAGACAGCCTCTTCAAGAAATGGTGCTGGTAAAACTTGATGATCATATTCAAAAGAATGAAAGTAAAACCATTATCTCTTGCCGTATACAAAAATCAATTCAAAATGTATTAAAGACTTAAATCTAAGACCTTAAACTATGAAAATACAGCAAGATAACATTGGGGGAAAACATCCAGGACATTGATATAAGTAAAGATTTCTTAAGCAATAACCCACAAGCACAAGCAGCCAAAGCAAAAATGTGCAAATTGGATTACATCAAGTTAAAAAACTTACTCACAGCAAAGGATACAATCAACAATATGAAGAGACAACTCACAGAATGAAAGAAAATATTTGCAAACTAGCCATCTGACAAATAATTAATAACCAGAATATATAAGTGGCCCAAGCAACTCTATAGGAGATTATCTAATAATCCAATTAAAAGATGGGTAGACACACAAATGGCAAACAGGCATCTGAAAATGTGCTCAATATCACTGATCATCAGAGAAATACAAATCAAAACTGTAATGACAAACCATCTCACCCATGTTAAAATGGCTTATATCCAAAAACAGGCAATAGCAAATGCTTAAGAGGAGGTTGAGAAAAGGCAACCCTCATACACTGTTGATGTGAATGTAAATTAGTGCAACCACTATGGAGAACAGTTTGGAGGTTCCTCAGAAAACTAAAAATTGGGCTACCATATGATCCAGCAATCCCACTGCTCGGTATATATCAAAACGAAAGGTATTCAGTCAATCAGAAAGATATCTGCACTGTCAATTTTGTTGCAGCAGTGTTTACAACAATTTAGATTTGGAAACAGCCTGGGTCCATTAATAAACAAATGAATAAAGAAAAAAATGTGGCACATATAAACAATGGAGTACTATTAAGTCATAAAAAAGAATGAGATCCAGTCATTTGCAACAACATGAATGGAACTTCAGACCATTATGTGAAGTTAAATAGGTCATGCACAGAAAGACAAATATTGCATATTTTCACTTATTTGTGGGATCTAAAAATCAGAACAATTGAAATCATAAATAGTAGAAGAATGGTTACCAGAAGCTGGGAAAGGGAGTGAGGGGCTTGGGTGACAGCTGGTGTAATTAATGTGTACAAAACATATTTAGAAAGAATACATAAGACTTACTGTTGGATCCCACAACAGGGTGACTATAGTTAACAATAACTGTACATTTTGAAATAATTTAATAATTTAAAAAGTGTAATTGAATCATTTGATACTCAACGGATAAGTGCTTGAGGTAATGGATACCCCCATCTTCATGATGTGCTTGTTTCACTTTACATGCCTGTACCAAAACATCTCATGTGCCCCATAAATATGTATATACAGCATGTATGCACAAAAATTAAAGGCAAAAAATAAAATAAACTACTAATTTTTTAATGTTCATTTTGTATTCTTTACTTAATTTGTTAATCAGTTCTAATAGTTTATTGGTAGTCTTTAGGTTTTCCTAACTATAAGATTATATTGTCTGCGAACAAGAATAATTTTACTTATTCCTTTCAAACCTGGATGTCCTTTACTTCTTTTTCTTATCTGGTTGCTCCTGCTAGGACTTTCAGTAGTATGTTGAATAAAGGTAGTGAAAGAGGGCATCCTTGTCTGTTCAAGATCTTATAAGAAACCCTTTTAATTTTGCTCCATTCAATACAATACTAGCTGTGGGTTTGTTATGTATGGTATTTTTGAGAGTTTTTAACATAAAGCGATGTGGAATTTTATAAAATTATTTTAGGGCATCTATTGAAATAATATGATGTATTTTTCTTCATTCTGTTGATATGATCTATCACATTTATTAATTTGTGTTTGTTGAAACATTCTTGTATCCCTGGGATAAATCTCACTTGATCATGATGAATGATCTTTTAATGTGCTGTTAAATTTGGTTTGCTAGCATTTTGATGAGGATTTTTGTATCTGTGATCATCAAAGATATTAACCTGTAATTTATTCTATGGAATACAACACAAACAGTACTAAGAGTCATGTATACAGCAAGAAATGCTTACACTGAAAATGTAGAACAACTTCAAATAACCCAACAACGCCTCTCCAAGGCCTAAAAAAGTAAATCCCACTAAAGTCAAAATTAGTAGAAGAAATAATAAAAATCAGAGCTGAAATAAATGAAATTGAGACTAAACATATATATAAAAGATTAACAAAATGGCAAGTTGATTTTTTAAATAAATAAACAAAATTGACAAACTTTGGCCAGACTAACTGAAAAAAATTGAGAAAACTAAAATAAATAAAATCAGACATGCAAAATCAGACATTATCACTGATACCACAAAAATTCAAAGGATCATTCAAGACTGTTATGAACAACTACATGCCAATAAATTGGAAAACCTAGAAGAAATGGTAAATTCTAAGACATACAAACCAAGATTGAAACATGAAAAAGTCCAAAACTTGGATAGACCAATAACTTGTGGTCAGATAGAAGCAGTAATAAAATATCTACTATCAAAGAAAAGCCCAGAACAGGATTACCTCCCTATTGAATTATCCAAAACATTTAAAGAAACAAACCTGCACATTGTGCACATGTACCCTAGAACTTAAATTATATAAAAAAAAAAAAAAAAAGAATAACTGGCACAAATCCTACTCACAGTATTTTTAAAAATTAATGAGGACTTAATATTTTCAAACTCACACTACAAGATCAATATCACCTGACTGACTTAATATTTTTACAAAACAGGGAAGCTCAATGAATTAAAGAATAGAGTGGGCTGATTGCAGTGGCTCATGCCTATAATCCCAGCACTTTTGGTGGCTGAAGCGGGCAGATCACTTGAGGTCAGGATTTTTGAGACCAGCCTGGCCAACATGGTGAAACCCCATCCCTACTAAAAGTACAAAAATTTTCTGGGTGTGGTATCATGTACCTGTAATCATAGGTACTGGGGAGGATGAGGCAGGAGAATTACTTGAACCTGGGAGGCAGAGGTTGCATTGAGCCAAGTTCACGCCACTGCACTCTAGCACTCCAACCTGGGCCACAGAGTGAGACTCCATCTCAAAAAAAGAAAACAGAACAAAACAAAAAAAAGAGTGAAAAATGTGTGTGTATATATACACGCACACACATTCGCATACGCATACGTTCCCACACATGCCCATGCACACATACAGGCACAACATCCACATGTATAGAATGTAACAGGTAAAACTATGTTTATACACTCTACTATTCCAGTGCCAAATAACTTAGATTAATATTGCTAAATGGGCTGGACAAGGTGGCTCAAGTCTGTAATTCCAGCATTTTGGGAGGCTGAGGTGGGTGAATATCCTCAGGTCAGGAGTTCAAGACCAGGCTGGCCTGCATGGTAAACCCTGTCTAATAAAATTATAGAAATTAGCCAGGCATGGTGGCACATGCCTACAGTCTCAGCCACTCAGGGAACTGAGGCACAAACATTGCTTGAACTGGTAGGCAGGAGTTGCAGTGAGCTGAGATCATGCCACTGCATTCCAGCCTTAGCAATAGAGCAAGACTCCGTCTTTAACAAGAACAACAACAAATCACAACAAAAACTACAGAATGACTTTAGCAACTTTAATCAATCTTTCAGTCTTCACAGATTAGTATATTATAGAGAGATTAAAAAAAACATAAGGAATGTTTTGTTCATCTCCTTCTTGGTTCTTATCATCGATTGGCCTGCTGGAGTAAGTCAGTTGTCAAACTTGTATATTGCAAAGGTATATTGACTTACGACTCCTTGTAGATATCACTTGATAGCTTGATGAATAAATATTCTTAGTTGTTACACATTTTTATCACATATTTGAATTTATCTATTTTAATTTCCTTTAAGTTAGTGATCTTTCTGGTCTTGTTTAAATGAAAAACACAATTCTTCCCTTAAAGTTACAGTTATGACACTTGCATTACTTGAAGGGACAACGTGAGAAAGAGGGAGAGAAGGTAATGGAAAGACAAGCAGAGGGACCAATATTTTTTAAAAACTCGGCATTTAACAAACATGGAAAAAAATTTTAAATACTCAAATAAACAACAATAATTTATGCAGATATATTTGTATCAAACTAATTAAAATTAAGGCCAGATTTTGTTACTAAATTTATTCTTCATCTCTTCATATTATTCCAATGGAATGACAGTAATTAAAACTAATTTGTAGCAGTTTAAAAACTCATTGAGTGTAAGTTTTAGGAGGACTGTGTCTGAAATTAGACAGATTAGTATTCTAATTTTGTCTTATTTAGTCTCCTAATTTGAAAACTGAAAAAATAAAAAGGAGTATTTCATGCATAAAGTTACAAAATTATTCAATAGTAAGTGCATTGTAATAAATATATACTTTTTCTTTTCAGAATATTTCACTGTTGGCAGTACCTTTCCTCTACTCTTTAATTTTGTTGTGATTTCCATTTAGGTAACACTAACTCTTTCACCAGGGTTAGGAATATTTAACTCAGTATGAGTACTCAAATTATCCTGGGACAAGTTCTTTTCAGTACCTCTTCTTTTGGCTTCAACGTTTCAATTTCAACAAATAAATAAAAGTTCTACATTATTTTACTTGGTTTAGATTCAGTTTTCTGTCTCTCTCAGCAGGCAACTCTTAACAAATATATGCCTATAAAGCACTTAGAAAGTGCTGGCACACACTAAGTATTTAGTTAATATTAGACATAATTCACATAAAAAAAGTGAATTGCAGTTAAGTAATAGCAAGGAGATTATAAATCATTCTGATGATACATTAGCTTTACTATAAGATATAACATCATTGAAATGCATTCATTCTTTATTAATTAACATAGTCATTTACAAATATCACTTGAGCCACTACAAAAGTTAAGAACTCCAATAAATATTAGGATTAAAAATATTCAATATTCTTAAAATATATTGAACTTAGAGAATTAACAACTCTTCCTCTCGTTGTCTATTTATATATTTCTATATTCCTGGTCATTCCTTTACAAATAGAAACAATTTCAACATAAAATCAAACATTCTAAATAACATCTGCAAGAGCTTACATAAAAACCATAGAATTCAGCCATTCATTTTCCAATTTCAATAAATCAATAGTTTAATGTAAATCAAAATGTCTGTTGTTATATAATATACACACACAAACACACACACATACAAATAATGCTGGAATGCAAAAAAAATCAGATCATAAGGAAACACTACATTTTTGACAAGGCATGAAATCAGTACTTTTTGATATATCTATATGTTCATACAATTTTACATTTTCAACATCATATAGCTGTGTCTATTTAGGCACATATTCAAATAAAAATAAATGTACTGGAAGGGAAGTGCAGCTGATATGTTCTCACATGTGTGTATTAACTACCACTAAATGCTTCTATGGTCCGAATTTTCACAAGTATGCAAATTTGTCTTGATTATAGATGGTCACAGTTTATGACACTCTATATTAAACAAACACAAAACCACCATGATATTTCACAATACATTTTTATTTTTATTTTTTTGCCTAGGACTTTATGCATTTGCAATATGATTCTTCGTATCCAGGTCAAGATTAAATGGTCTCTATTTGACTTACTTATGTAGTTTAGTGAGAAAGAGGATTGGCTGGCCTAGGAAGGTATTGGCTGGGAAGGCTCAGCACTACTCTATGTAGTTTCTCATTCAATGCCAGATTAGTCTGGATGTATTTTTATTACTGGGCCAGATTACTAAATGAGAAAGGACTGAAGCGCACCAGGCTTGTTGACCTTTTCAACTTCTGAAATGGCATAGTGTTAATTCAACTATGTTAATACAACATTCAACTGACGATACAAGTCACAAATCAAACTGAGATTTAAGAAGTGGGGAAACAAACTCTATGGGATGGTAGGAGCTGCAAAGTCACAAAGCAACATGAACATACTCAGGGAAGTGTAGAATGTGGGGGCATTTTTGGAATTCTACCATGTCCTTTTTCCCAGCTACTCAGAACATCAATTATCCAGTTAAATACACAGGGGCTCATATATATGACATAATGTGGTATTGTAGTAAACTGAAATCATCTTTTTCTTGGAAAATGTGCTTATTTGAAAAATGCTGACATTCTTTAATAATCCAATGTACTATTTTAAAAAATCTACAACATGTAAAAATACTCAAACTATCTGTCCTACTAAATATGCAGTAGAAAATTCATTTTAATTATAATTGTATTGCAGCCTGCAAACCCTATATTTTTGTCATTAGAGTCAATAAAGCAATTTAGAAATTAATAAGCATTTGTCTGTGTGGATGTGGTTTCATGAATTTTAAACAGGATGAGAAATTGCTGTATTACATCTTTTGTCAAACAATGATTTCTTGTTATTAGCAGTGATGAATTAAAACTAGCTCTGTTTTTATGAATAATACACATGTAATTTCTTAGCAGTTATTATCTGAATGTTTAGTAAAATGGCTCAACATATTTTCTCAAGTGTAATTAAATAGAAGTATCAATTACTATTTCAATTTTACCAAATGCTTAAGCAGGTATAACATGTGTCCAGCAAAATATGTCAGTAGTAATTATAGAGCTAGTCACAATAGGCTGTTTGTCTTCTTTTTGTGGGCATAGGATATATACAATTTAATTACATATAGCACTCCATTGGAAACTGAGATGACAAAAAATGGGGAGGAAAAGAAACAAAGAGCCAGCGTTGTGAACAGAAAATGGCACAAATGTGGTAGTTGTTAATTCACGTACTGATTATTAATACAACTAGTAATTTTTGATTAGTCAGTTTAAATATAAATGATTTAAATACACCAAAGAAGAGACAGGCTTTTGTTTGTTTGTTTGTTTGTTTTTTGTTTTGGGATGAAGTCTTGCTCTGTCACTCAGTGACAAAACTTCAAGGTCACTCAAACAAGGAATGCTCCAGCAACCATCATAGCAAGAATAGCCTGAGGAGACATGATAAGTAAATGTTATGTGGTAATCCATAGTGAGATCCAGGAACAGAAAAAAGACAAGTAAAAATTTAATAAAACCTGGATAAAATATGGGCTTCAGCTAAAAACAATGTATCAATATTTGTTCATTAATTGTAAAAATAACCCTACTAACATGTTGAGAACATATTTAAGTGAGATCTGATCTTATCTAGAGAAGTCAGAGGACATAAACTTTAAACTGAATTCTGGATGTTGAGTTGAAGGGACTTAGGCATAAAGGGCTAAGAAGAAGAATTCTTCATGACACATTCGCGGCAGGAAGAAGGTAGTGTTCTTGAAAAACTGGAAGGACAATTAGCCCAGAGGTAAAGATTAAGGGAAATACCGGTGTGAGATAAAATACTGGTGTGAGATAAAGTAAGGATGTAATAAACTCTTCAGTTACCATGTACAGCATGTTAAAAATTGTCTTTGTTATTCTAAGAGCAACACAATGTCAAAGAAGAGTTTCTTATGTCCCTTGTGCAGCTTCATTCGACAAATGATACACCAAGATGAAAGTTCAAGGTTTGCCAACAATATTGGGAAAAGTGAGAGCCCACAGAGGTATTTGTTTTAGAAATACAGAGTGATCTTAACATAATTGTTACCATAAATTAATTCTAAGGACAAAAAAATTGTCATCAGTTGTTTTTATGTGGTGCATTTATTTTTCTAAAAAGAGCTCGGATATTTGTATTACATGAAGTTCAATTTTTGCCAAAGACAATATTAGCAAATATTTGAGAGTTTAATTTTTTAAGACCCCATTTTAATCCACAAAACTTAATCTCTTCTTATAAATACATAAAGACTAATACTTATATAATTTCCAGAATGGAGCTTTTGGGACAGAGGCATACATTTTTGGTTGATGATATCTGGAAGGTCAAATTCTGTTGAATAATGAAATCAAAAGAACAATGGCTGATGATAAAGGAGTTAGAGGGTCAGATGGAATGAGAAATTAATGAACAGACTATTCACCTGAAACATCTAACAATGAAGAAAAGGAGAAAGATAAGAAAGGTCCCTGGTGAAGAATGAGGTCAGTGAATTAGAACTTGTTTGCATAAGGAGGGCACCTATATATGAAACAATTTATTAGCCTAAGGGATGTACATTTAAATATTTTAAATCACAGGATTAATTTATATGCTTCGAAAATGTCTAATGTATTAAACATTTAAGATTAAAAAAACTCATTGAAACCTCAATTATACTTTATGGAATGACATATAGTGAACAGTTTTTTGTGCATTCTTCTAGGAATTTTCTATTGCCAAATATGTTCTGTATTTGTGTATAAATAAGTGTATTTGAAGATCTTAATAACAAAGTGAATACATGTCTAGAATCTGAAGCCAGACTGCCTGGGTTAAAATCCCAATTGTAGTTATTTCTCAATCTGACATTAATTAAATTAATTAACCTCTTTATTTCTTAGTAGCCTCACTTATAAAATAGGCATAATAATTCTGCCTGCTTACAGGACTTTTGTGAAGAAGAAGCACAAAGCACTTTGGGCAATGTGTGGCATAGAGTAATTGTTACTTAAATGCCTATCATTTAATTATTATTATCGTTGGTGGAAAACTTTTCATTTTATTATCTTTGTAGTTTTTTGTATGCTTTTTGTTCTCCCTATTTGGATTCTCTAACTATGCCAACGATGGGCATAATTAGCTGTGTTCCTGTCATTTGACCTCATCAGCCTTGGCATTGACTCATGCTAATTGCAAAGTCAGATCACTGCAATTTCCATTTCTACAGGCTAGTTTCATTGCTAGAGTAGCAATGGTTCAAGTCCTTCTTGTTGCCCATGGGTAGATTTCTACATAACCTTGCTTTGTGGTCCAGGTATCCTTGCTGACATAAGAGTATAGCAGACCTCAGGCTATGCTACACACCCACCTATTCACAACTAGAAAGTACAGAGGTTGTCACAAGGCAAAATTTTGAATAACAGAATATGAGGATTATTAGTGATCAACTGTCTTTACTAGAGAGAGCTTGATAAAGTATCTTCTAATTTATTCTTGCTTTTTTCCTCCTTTCTTGTTTTTCTTGATTAAAAATGGCTTAGAGAACATTTTCATATGCTGGTATTTGTGAAACAATTTTGTTTCCAAGTCTACGTACTATTTATTTTCACTTCCCATTTTTCTAACATATATTTATCTTTTAATGTACAGAAGCATTTTAAATATGATGGTCATTCATGTTTTCTGCATTTTTTTTTACATGGGAAATATTTTCTACCACAATATTGCTTGTTTTTTATTTTTATTCTTGGTGTTTCTTGCCTTTCTATTTTTATATACTTATAGGTTAATGTTTTTCTTCAATTTTTAAATGAATAGTTTTCAGAGTAGATATTGTTTATTTCATTTCAGCAACAAATGAGAAGGTTATCAGATTTTGTTCTATGTAACTATCAAATAGTGAATTTTAGCAATTATCTTTTTTTCTTGAAACACAACCAACTTTGCCTAGGTATGGTTTTTTCAAGTTACAGTTATATGTTTATTTTTTCTTCTGAATTTATAATAACTATGCTGATATTAATTAAAGGTAATGGATTTTTATTTTGAAATTGTATGCTGCTTCCATAAATATTGTGGAAGTTTTAATTCTTTCTTGAGACTTTTCAACAGCGTAAATAGCATCGTAAGTAGCTGTTTATATAATAAATATAAAAATAAATTATAACATTTGCTGCATCATTTCTTTAAAATGTGGTTAGTTTTCTAAAATGTACCCTTTATTTTTTATACATTTGTTAGCTACAGTTTTTTATTCTGATAAATTGGTAGTTAAAAATTATATAACAAGAAACAGGAGGTCTTGGAAACGGGCAGGATTTGTTCATTTTTATATTTCTCTAGTATTTCAAATTAAGTCCTTACACAAATGTGGCAGTTAATGTACATCTAGTTAATTTAGGGATATTCAGTTTGGTAGAGTGTTTTATTGTGATTTGGGAAAGGTAGTTTGATGCATTTAATCATTTCTTTAATTAAATTTAATTTTATCAAAGTCATATGTGTATATATTAATACTAACAAGTCAATATTACTGAAGAGATTGCAGTGAAATGTAGGGATGTCCTTTGTTTTACCACCTCACCTCCATTCCCACTCCTCAGAGTGGCTTCTTTTAGCTGTTCATGTTTGTATTCTGTCTGAGCGTACATTTAAATAATATGTCAACTACTTGCTATTAGTGATGAAAACTTAGTTCCCTTAACCTTTTCTTCCTTATTTGTAATGTTTGCTCTCCATAGGTTTCATGTACAAAGATGTTTCAAGAAATATTTTGATAACCTCTAACAAAACTGTAAATTGTAACCTTATATCTTTATCATATTTCATAAACTTTTTTCATAAACTATGCCCTACTTTCAGGATAATGAAGATATTACATCCTTACTCTTCCCTCTATTCCTCTTCTTGATTTGTTCTTTCTCGTCTCTGTTGAGCGTATTTTCAAATGGTCAAGTCGTTAACCTTAATTTCTTGACGTTAAACAAATTATAATTTTTTTATAAGCTGACTAAACTTCGAAAATAATTTATATTATGCATATGTGAGAATTAATATTGTTATAAGTAACAATGAATCCTGTTACAAATAATACATTAAGTTATAATGACTATGTAAATACTATCCTATGTTTGAGCAAGTAGGGTATTGAGATTACACTATCTTCCTTATTTAGCTTGTTTCACACGAAGATCAAATGGTAACTTACAGTCATCTGTAACGTCAAATGTGTGTTATTTCAGTTAACTTTAGCTTTCAGAAGTTTATAGAAATGAAACATCATACAATCTTATTTCTTCTGAACTATGGACTAAATTGTGTCCCTCCAAAATTAGTATGTTCAAGCCCAAACTCCCAGTGTAATGGTATTTGAGAGATAATCAGGTTTAGATGAGGTCATGAAGGTGGAGCCCACATGATGAGATTTGTGCCTTTATATGAAGAGACATCAGATATCTAGCGCTCTCTTTCTCTCTCCTTCCTTCCTGTTTTCCCCTAACCCCCTTTCTCTCTCTCCTTCTCTCTTTCTGCCATGTGAGGATGCAGTGAGGAGGTGGCTGCCTGCAAGCTGCGAGGAGAACCCTCGCTGGAACCCCGACCATGTTGCCACTAAGATTTTGGATTTGCTGGCCTCCAAAATGGTGTGAAACAAATTTCTGTTATTTAGTAAACCTAGTCCGTGGTATTTTGGTAAGACAGTCTAAGCTGACTAAGACATCTGATATTTCTTTAAAAAAAGTATTTTCTATAATAAATGCTATTATTCATAAAAACAGTCTGCTTTTATTTCTTGTTGTCCCTCTTTCTCCATTTCTTTTCTGATTACCCATTTTTCCTTCTATAATATCAAATTTTGAGACATGGTATACCCTGGTACTTCTTTGTGCCACTTTTTTTAATGGAGCCACTATTCATAGGTCACCATGTGTTTTTTTCTGGTATAATTTCAGTATATTGGGGTTAGTTCTTAAATGCCATCCTAAGAAATATTGTAGGGAAAGATTTATTTTTGAACACTTGTATATTTGAGAATGTCATCATTCTGCCTTCATATAGTTTATTAATCTTTCTCTGGAAATATGCACAATAAATCACTTATTTTTCTTAGAATATTGTAACATTTTTCTTTCTGATATCTTACATTGTTGAAAAGGTAGTAGGTTCCAAATATTTCTTTCTTAGAAATTACAAGTTACATTTTGGAAGATTTTACCTGATTTTTAAATTTCTCATTTACTCTTGCTTTGATGTCTATAACAGCCCTGCAGATGTTTTCATATATGTGTTTTTTTTTTTTTTCTTTTTTCTTCTTCTTCTTTTTTTTTTTTTTTTTTGCTTTTAGCACTTGGTGTGTCCTTCCAATCTTTGTAAAGACATTCTTTGTCTTCTTGTCCTGGGGCAAAGTACGCAAATATTAAAAGTCTCCAATGAATCCTCCATGCTTTATCTACGTTTTACCTTGTATTCATTTACCTTGGTTATTTTTTGAACTGTTTCCTTGACTTTATTTTTCAGCTCAAGTTTTGGACATAAACAACAACATACATAGGAGTATGTTCTTTATCTAAGATCAATTTCTTTAACTTTAAATACATTTCTGGAATAGTCTCTCATTTTATGTATTTAATGACTTCTAAAAACCATTATGGATTAATTAATCCAAGTTTGGGGATTAGAATTTTAATGTTCACTTCTTTTTTTCTGAATGATTTATTTGTGGGTAGGCAGAGGAAGGCATGCATGTATGTTTGTGTGTGTGTGTGTGTGTGTATCTGTGTGTGTGAGAAAGAGACTTAGTCACTCTCTTAGATGAATATGAGTATTATGCTATAACACAATTTTTGATTGGCATTCTAGCTTTCTAGTGCTACATTGGCTTTCTAACTTTCTAGTGCACAATATTCAGGTTCAGAATGGCAGCAGCCTCCCCTGAAACTCTCTTGGAGCTTTTTCTTTCTTTGCTTCCCTTGCCTTTTCTAGAATCACTATCCTTCATCTACTTACTTTGTTCTATGAAATTTGTTGCAACCTAATGTCCTCATTTTCATCAATGAATGTCCTCTAATTATCACTCTAATAGAGATATTATGTACTTTTATACCTCTAAATAACTTGAAGGGGCCTGAATTAATGAAGGCATATCAAAAATTAATTTTAAAATCATATACTTCAATGTATTCTTCATATACTGATAATTGAACTTGAATTTATCTATGGTTTCTGTAGTTTAATGAGAGAAATTATGAAAGTATGTAATGTGCTTATTTTGAGGAGCAACAAAACCTGAAATAACTATTTTTGTCATAATATAATTTACAAATCTTGATACAGCACTTATTAATTGAGCTAAAGACTCAGCCCAACATCTGTTTAGAAATGAGTTATTTAGAATTAAGGAAAGTTGGAGCTCTGCAGGTCATATTAAATATCGTCTGAGGCAATTTCCTGAACACAGATTTTTTAAAAGTGAAAAAGTGATAGGTTGTTTCACTTGTCCAAGGACACTTGGGTATCTCCCTGCAGAGCTTGTTCTCAACTAGAATTTCCAAAAGTTACAGTACTTAATTGTGTTACAGAAAAGGAGCCCTGATCCAAATCCCAAGAGAGGGTTCTTGGATCTTGCACAAGAAAGAATTCAAGGCGAGTCCATAAAGTAAAGTGAAAGCAAGTTTATTAAGAAAGTAGAGGAATGAAAAGATGGCTACACCATAGAGAGAGCAGCCCTGGGGTCTGCTGGTTGCCCATTTTTATGGTTACTTATTGATTATTTGCTTTAAAAGAGGTGTATCATTCATAATTCCCCTTTTTTTGACCACATAGGGCAGCTTCCTGACAATGCTATGGCATTTGTAAATTGGCATGGTGCTGGTGGGAGTGTGGCACTGAAGATGACCAGAAGTCACTCTTGTGGCCATCTTGGTTTTGGTGGGTTTTGGTCAGCTTCTTTACTGCAACCCATTTTATCAGCAGGGTGTTTATACTATGTATTTTGTGCTGACCTCCTGTCTTGTTCTGTGAATGTTCCTAGAATGCTTTAAACTTATGGGAACACAGCCCAGCAGGTCTTAGCCTTGTTTTATCCAGCCCCTATTCAAGTGGAGTTGCTCTAGTTTCCATGCCTCTTAAATTTCGGTATCACGATTTTTAAGTTTTCTTTGGCTATTGAATTTAGGTTCTTATGTATTTAATTCATAATTTTTGTTGAATTAAAATCGTTATAATTTTCAAATTTTCCTGAATGACATCATCAATATTTGTTTAATAGAGTATGTTTTCCAAGTTAAATAATACTGCAATTCATTTTGGAGGAAACATATAGTTTAGGAAAATAAAAAGAAATAAAGCTAAAATAATTGTTTTCACAAAGAATAAGAAAAATTGGGAAGTAAATTGCTCTTGTTCACCACCCTCAAAATTTTGAGTTGGAGTCACTCTACACTAGTATATTCACCCAGATTGGTTTCCCTGAATATCTTAAATTTTGAGTCCAAGTATTAGTAAACTTAAATATTTGAGAAAAATACACTAGTGGTTATCTCTCAAAGACAAGTATGATATATGAAATACTTTTAGATAGATAGATAGATAGATAGATGATAGATAGATAGATAGATAGATTTATAATACTTCTTTTTGGCAAATCAATAAAGAAATAACAGAAGGAAATATGTTTTTGTTATATATATGTAAAAAGTAAAATCATTCAATTATCAGGTGCTAAACATTTGAAAACCAAAAATTAAGGAAAAAAATATGACCTAGATCTGCATTTAAAATACCCAAATGTCTGGAAATTATTTTGGAGAGATCCAGAGACATATTCCAGTTTTACAGAGAGGCAAACTGGGTCTTATCAATTTAAAGTGGCGTGAAATCTAATTTTACATCACATAAATATACTTTAAGACAACTTGGTACTTTCATCAAAATACTATCACCCTGAATCTAAGCTGACTTTTCAGTTGGTCTTCATTGGATAGGACCCAGGAAGCTATGGAAGTAGCTGGAGGTCAGGCAAGGGGCAATGCCCTGAATTTAAGCTTTTGAGAGATGGAGCAAGAGTTTCAAGAATCTGAAGGTAACTAGGAGAGAGGATTAATAGAATATCATATTCTAAGAGTTACATATATTTGTTAATACTCAATCTTCAAATAGAAGCCAGAGAGAGAAGCTGGATCTCCATCTAAGGTTCTGAACACAAACTATAAAGGGAGTATCATGTGGATATGAGATGGGATTGTATCCCTTTTAAGTAACAGGAAATCTTGTTGTGGTCATGGTTTCCCATATTAGTTCTGCAGAATTGTGACAGAAGCCACAAAATAAAGTAGGAACAAAGAGAAAGCATTAGAAGACTAGACACCATACATGAAAAACAAATGCAGAAATGAGAAATGATATATTTAGAAGTACAAAATATGTCAAATTTGGGAATTAGTAGATACATAATGTATAATAAACACATATATTGAAATAGCATATGAGAAGATATCAGATTTTTTATAATTACTTTTGAAGTTATAGAAATTAAAATTAACTGTTGAAATAAAAACTTACCTGTGGATAAAGTGACAAAGTATACATCATTTCCTAGGTCAGAAATGATTTATTGATAGGACAGAAAATGCATGAATCATAAAATTAAAAACAAAAGATAAGTGAACTTTATCAAAACTTTGTTATCAAAAGATACTGCTCAGAGAATGAAAAGGCAAGCCACAGACTTAGAGAAAATAATTATTTTAAATTCATATTTGATAATGGAGTTGTATTTAGAATATATAAAAGATCCTCACTATTCAATAATAACACAAACAATAAAAGTGAGGTAAGAACTTGAACGGACACCGTACTAACAAAATTGCATGAAAAATAAGTATGTGAAAGCTACTAAGTACCATATGCTTTTTGAGAAATGAAACGTATAGAAGAACGTCATAATGAAATACCACTACCTATTATTTGAATGGCTTGGCTTAAACAACATCAGCAACAACCAGAAATTTAACACTAAGGTGTTTAGGTAACCATATGTCCACACCAATTCTGTATGTGGATGTGTGTCATGGCTTCATTCATAATTACTAAAACTTGGAAGTAACTGCGATGCCCAGCAAAGAGCAAACAGGTAATGAAATTTCAGTGTATCCATATCACTAAACATTATGCAATGATTTTGATCCTTTGCTCATTTTTATTTTATTTTTTTTAAATTATACTTTAAGTTCTGGGGCACGTGTGCAGGACGTGCAATTTTATTACATAGGTATACACATGCCTTGGTAGTTTCCTGAACCCATCAAACTATCACCTACATTAGGTATTTCTCCTAATGCTATCCCTCCTCTAGCCCCCCACTCCCCAATAGGCCTCAGTGTGTGATGTTCCCCTCCCTGTGCTCATGTGTTCTCATTGTTCAACTCCCATTTATGAGTGAGAACACGCAGTGTTTGATTTTCTGTTCTTGTGATAGTTTGCTGAGAATGATGGTTTCCAGCTTCATCCATGTCCCTGCAAAGGACACAAACTCATTCTTTTTTATGGCTGTGTAGTATTCCATGGTGTATATGTGCCACATTTTCTTTATCCAGTCTATCATTGATGGACATTTGGTTCAGTTCCAAGTCTTTGCTATTGTGAATAGCGCCACCATAAACTTACGTGTGCATATGTCTTTATAGTAAAATGATTTATAATCCTCTGGGTGTACACCCAGTAATGGGATTGCTGGGTCAAATGGTATTTCCAGTTCTAGTTCCTTGAGAAATCACCACACTGTCTTCCACAATGACTGAACTAATTTACACTCCCACCAACATCATAAAAACATTCCTATTTCTCCACATTCTCTCCAGCATCAGTTGTTTCCTGACTTTTTGATGATCAACATTCTAACTGGCATGAGATGGAGGAATATTTACCAAGCAAATGGAAAGCAGAAAAGCAGGAGTTGCAATCCTAATCTCTGATAAAAACAGACTTTAAACCAACAAAGATCAAAAGAGACAAAGAAGGGTATTACATAATGGTAAAGGTATCAATACAGCAAGAAGAGCTAACTATCCTAAGTAGATATGCACTCAATACAAGAGCACCCGGATTCATAAAGCAAATTCTTAGAGACCTACAAAGAGACTTAGACTGCCACATAAAAATGATGGGAGATTTTAACATCCTACTGTCAATATCAGATAGATGAACGAGACAGAAAATCAACAAGGATATTCAGGACTTGAACTCAGCTCTGGACCAAGTGAACCTAGTAGACATCTACAGAACTCTCCACCCCAAATCAACAGAATATACATTATTCTCAGCACCTCATTACACTTATTCTAAAATTGACCACATAATTGGAAGTAAAACACTCCTCAGTAAATGCAAAGAACAGAAATCATAACAGTCTCTCAGACCATAGTGCAATCAAATTAGAACTCAGAATTAATAAGTTCACTCCAAACCACACAACTACATGGAAACTGAACTACATGGAAACTGAACAACCTGCTCTCAAATGACTGCTGGTTAAATAATGAAATGAAGGCAGAAATAAGGGTGTTCTTTGAAACCAATTAGAACAATGACACAACATACCAGAATCTCTGGGACACATTTAAAGCAATGTTTAGAGGGAAATTTATAGTACTAAATGCCCACAAGAAAAAGCAGGAAAGATTTAAAATTGATACCCTAACATCAAAATTATAAGAACTAGAGAAGCAACAGCAAACAAATTCAAAAGCTAGCAGAAGACAAGAAATAACTAAGATCAGAGCAGAACTGAAGGAGACAGAGATACAAAAATATCCTTCAAAAAATAAATCGAGGAGCTGTTTTTCTGAAAAGAGCAACAAAATAGACCACTAACCAGATTAATGAAGAAGAAAAGAGAGAAGAATCAAATAGACACAATAAAAAAATGATAAAGGAGATATCACCACTGATCCCACAGAAATACAAACTACCATCAGAGAATACTATAAACACCTCTATGCAAATAAACTAGAAAATTTAGAAAAACTGGATAAATTCCTGGACACTTATTCCCTCCCAACTCTAAACCGGGAGAAATCGAATCCCTGAATAGACCAATAACAAGTTTTTTTTTTTTTTTTTTTTTTCTTTTTTTTAATTATACTTTAAGTTCTAGGGTACATGTGCACAACGTGCAGGTTTGTTACATATGTATACATGTGCCGTGTTGGTGTGCTGCACCTTGAAATTGAGTCAGTAATTAATAGGCTACCAACCAAAACAAGTCCAGGACCAGACGGATTCACAGCCAAATTCTACCAGAAGCACAAAGGGGAGCTGATACCATTCCTTCTGAAACTATTGTCAGACATTTCAATTGTTTCTCTGTAATTGTCTAATCATTCCTCAAATTGCTATATGTATTTGCTTTTCCTGATTACTGATGGAATTGAAACCATTTTTGTTTATATCAATGACTTGTTGACCATTTAAATTTTATGAGATGAAGATAAAAGTTCTTTGTCCATTTCTATTTTGGGTTTTATATATTTTTAGTAATTACTTGAATAATGTTTTATAAATTCTGAATATTAATATTTTATTGGTTATATATATTGTAGTAGCTTTTTTCACTTTACGTATTGTATTTTTCTACTTCTATCACAGCTTTCACAAACAGATGTTCTTTATTTTAATATTGGCAAATTAACTGAGAATTTCCGTTACAAATAATTTTATTTAGTATTTGAAAATAAAATAATCTGTATCATAGCTATTTTAGTAAATGTCTAAAGTATAGGAAGGGTAATGAAAATCCTCAGGATCACATATCTAGAGAACAAATTTGAGTCCGCTTTGTTCACTACGTCCTAGATACATACATGTTTCTATATGTTACCTCTTTCACAGTTTAAAAAAATGTCAAAGTAATCATCATTAAATCCACTTTATTATATCACAAAAACTATGCTCAGTTCTAATAACTTTTGTAAGCTCACGTGGTATTAGATATTATCTTAGTCCATTCAGATTGCATTAAGATACATTAAATTGGGTGGTTTACAAACAAATTTTTTCTTACAGTTTTAGAGGCCAGAAAGTTCAAGATGAAGGTCCCATCAGGTTGTGTCTGATGAATGTTCACTCACCGCTTCACAGATAGTGCCTTCTTGCTCTGTTCTCTCGTGGTAGAAAAGGGAATAAGCTTCCTGGTACCACTTTTATATGGGAACTGATCTCATTCATGAGGACTCCATCCCGTGACCTAATCACCTTCTAAAGGCCTTGTCTCTCAATATTATTGCATTGAGGATTACATTTTGACCAAAGAATTTTGGGGAGACACAAATATTAGACCATAGGAGTATGTTATAATATTAGATATATAGTAGTAGTATAATTAAAAGTTTTGTAAGTGCTATATTAAGCATTTTGTGAAGTGCCATATTAGTTAATGCAACCATGGCGACCATAAATTAATTCAACTTTGTTGAGCACCAAACAGTTAAAAAGTATTCCATTAAGAGTCATTTCTGGGGCACGCTACCACTTTTAAATATTTTACTAAGCGTCCAAATAAAATCATGAAGGGAGACATTTTATTATGTATCTTTCTAGAACAGTAGCTTCTACATATATTTTATCCAAATTTTTAACCCAGCAGGTACTCAATAAGCATTTAGTGAATAAATGAATGAACAACTCTGCTTTGTATAAAGGATCAGGACTGGATTGGAACAATAGGAGACAAGATGACAATTCACATTTCTTTAAATGACATGCTGAATTACTCTTGGGTGAGTTTGCTATTGCA
This sequence comes from Trachypithecus francoisi, assembly GCF_009764315.1. Lineage (NCBI taxonomy): Eukaryota > Metazoa > Chordata > Mammalia > Primates > Cercopithecidae > Trachypithecus > Trachypithecus francoisi. The sequence continues at coordinate 69,057,922 of NW_022681454.1, forward strand.
CATTATTCATCTGTAAAACTACAATATACTGTGATCTCTTAAAGAAAATAGCTTGAGATAACTTAGAAATAAAGCATTCTCTCATGAATACAGTGTGCTGTTTCTGCTTTATTTTCATGTTTTAAACACGTTGGAAAAATTGCATAGCCTTTCATAGCATAGCAGTAAAATAAATATTGAGGAGGATAAATTCTTAATTCAACTTTGTATTTCAGTGAAAATACACAATTTATACTGCTAAACACTGAATATTTAAAAATAATATAAATTGGTTGGGATTGTCTATTCCTAAGAAAATCTCAAAATGAAGGTTACTTTTAAGGTTTGAGAAACAAACTCATTAAATTGATTATTAAATTTATCTTCACATATCTTATTAACAAACCAAGGAAAATCTTGTACAGAAAGACATAAGCATACTTTGCAGATCAATCATAATTAAATTTTTAGCTTTGTAAGTTTCAGTATTTGATGAATGCAAACACTTAAAAACATTGAGCAAAATTTGAGCTTTACTTTTATGCTAGATACACGTGTCCCCAATGAGTGGCTGAAGAATACCTTATCTTTGATCTTGCCAAAAACAAGTAGTTAAAACTATAATGTCTTTTCTATTTAGGTAGTCTGTATCCATGGAAACGCAACACTATATGAGTTTGTGTTATTCTGACATTGTCCTGTAAGAAATAAAATACACACAAAAAATGCATATGTAGGATTGTAAGTCAATGCATAACTAATTTCAATCTCATTTATTGTAGTTTTACATCTATATTAAAAATATGCCTATTCCTTCGTTGGACATTTATTATTAACAAATATTTAGCATAAGTAGGCACTTACCTATGTACTCATGATAAAATAGTGAACATTACTGACAACATGCACGGCTCTCATAGTTGACATTATAGTGCTATATTTATGTTGTTCTACTATGTATATAGTATATGTATATAAGATTATCTATGTTATGAGGCTGAGGTGGGAAGACATCAATAAACAAATACTAAAGTATTTATTGTGCAACATATTAGTTACTTAGAGAAGAAATCTCCACACAAGGAGTGTGTGCCAATAAGTAAAATATTTTATGCTCTCACTCTTTCTTCCTACTAATATTTATGCAGTGCAACCCTAACCTGCTCTAACAAGCTGAAATTTGAAGGGAGAAGAAGAATCTTAAGGAGAATGAATGACATAGTTGAGAAATTGACTATTTCTTGCACTCATACTCCCATTACAGAGTTTTCAACCTGAAACATTCCAAGTCAGGGAAGGGCAAAATGTTAAATCATGTTCAGAGATTTAACTGTTGAACTGTCCTGAATATTCTAATTGCTAAAGTGAGGCAATTATTGAAACTAAATTGGGTAGAATTTCATAACCAGAAAAATCATAGGGTCCTCTTTAAATGTCAACAAAGGAGGGAATAATTACCGCGTCTCATGGTAAGAGACAAATAAAATTGTTTTCTGCTTACTTGCTACATGGCCCACCTATTCCATGTAATGCTAATGGGTGAAAATTAATATAGAGGATTTGATCGTATAAACTATGACTGTCCAAGTAAAAATAATAAGAAACATAGAAAATCATCTGAATAAAAGTCATAAAAGACAGAAAAATTAAAAGAATATATGAAACTTGTAGAAAGTGTAAAACCACAAAAAGAGTTAAAAACAATAAGTAGTGGTGGAGTACAGTGTTTGGTAAAGTAACATATTCATTCTAAATTGTTTCCAGAGTCCACATTTAAGTCCAGTGAGCCTAGGTTTGCAGTGTGGTCATTGGGTTATTTGTCATATTGACCAAGTAATTTCAGATAGGGGTTCCAACAGTTAGACCTACTATAATATCTGATCATCTAATATGGCAGATAAATCAGAGTGGGGCTACGCTGGTCTGTATACACTCAAAAAAATAAAGGTATTGTTGGGGGTTTCTCGACTTGCATTTATAATGCACATGATGGTTATATTCTGCATTAAGCAGGATAGGCAAGGTAGGTACAGAATAAAAGATATGGCTTTATTATTAAGCAGAAGGGATACCATATATACCCTAAATAAAGGAAATGGTATATCACAGTAAAATCAGAGCAAAAGACAGTGGAAAAACATACGGCTAAAATAAACATTGAGATACTACAGTTGAGTAAACAGTTTCTCACACCAAAACATGCATGTTATATAACAGGAGTCAGTGTTGTGCAAACAAGCAAGAAAAAAATAGAAAAAAAAATTATGGCAAAAATGAGAAAGATACTGCACATATGTATGTGTGTATTTACATACATACATGGAAATCGGTGAATTCTGTGGAAAAGTAATGTAATTACAATAAATTTTAAATCACAAAATAAATGCAGATATTCTGATGTCCAGCAAAGTTACTTAAAATGAAGTTATCTTCAATTCTATCTTTTTATGTGTTTCCAGCGATTTATATCTTGGAAAATAATTGGCAATGTAAGAGAAAAACCTCACTGATGAAGAACATATCAAATCTATGTTTATATTAAATGATTAATTACATATATTAATATTTCTGAATACTTATGGTATTTTTGAAACACCATTCAGTTTTTAAAAAGATGGAAATCCTGCCTTTTGTGACAACACGGATGAATCTGGAGAACACTTGCTAAATAAAACAAGCCAGTCACAGAAGGACAAATCTGCAGTATTCCAATTACATGAGGTATCTATAATTGTCAAACTCATAGAAGCAGAGAGTACAACAGTGGTTTCTGGATTTTGGAATCTAGGAAAAATGAAGAATTGTTGTTCAAAGGCTATAAAGTTTCAGTTTTGCTGGATGAATAAGTTATAGAGATCTGTCTGACAGCACAATGTCTATAGTTTATAACACAGCATGGTCACTTCAACATTTGTTAAGAGAGTCAATCTAATGTTAAGTGTTCTTAGTACACACACACACATAGAAAATGAGACAAAAGCATACTTTGGGAGGTATTGGGAATATCTACTACCTTGATTGTGGTGTCTATATGATATCTTAGATGTTTGCATATGTCCAAATTCATCAGATTTTACATATTAAATAAATGTAGATTTTGTATATCAAATATGAAAGCTGATAAAAATAAATTAAGGTGTTAAAATATGGTGGATTAATAAAAATGACTAAATGAAGCAAAATAAATATAGTACTTATGGAAAGAGCAAGATTAAAAAAAGAAAAAATACAAACAAGAGACATAGTCTTAGAATAGAAAAATAGATCTTTAGGAATAGGATTTATATGACTACCTGTTTGAATTTCTTGTCAAAGTGCCTTCTAAAAATAATTACTATATGCAGAATAAAGCAGTTTTTTGAGATGAATCATTTCTTATAATTAGAGAATATCTTTCTTTTGAACAGCTCAGTGGGATATGCAATTTGTAAATTAATATATATTTAAAATTAGGAGAATAATATGAAAAATGACTTTAGTAATGCTAAATAAACTCTTTAAACAATGGAAAATTATTTACTGTTATTTTCTAAAGTAGTACATTATTCTTATAAAGACTGCATGCAACGATAGAGCAAATTTACTTGCTGTTATGAGACTCAGGTACCAGATATGTTTAAGTCACCATAAACTGAATTCTCTGCACTACATTTTCCCCGTCTATAAGTATGAACTGTATAATACTTAGTTTCTTCATGATTCTGACATTCAAATACCAGTCAGCTGAAAATAACTCTGATTATTTCTTTTACATGTATTATTATTCAACAATATTTAAAACCTATGCCTCTTTTCCAATAATATTTAAATGCATATTTTTAGTGCTACAGATTAATTAAATTCCAGTTAATTACTTAAATCAGTTTAAAAAATAGCTGAATTTTATTAAATCCAAGTGATATTTTTACTGAATTATTTTGATTTAAGAACTAATTCTCATATTTTATTAGATTTGTTAAATATTGTGGTTTTCATAGTTGACTACTAGGTAGTAGTTGCAAATATAATATAATTCTGTTTAATTTCATTAAGTCTACAATATTAATACAGTTATTGATCTCAAATAACTCTACATTCTTTATTCATAAATTTTGCCAATTAAGCAATGTCCAGTGTTTTATATTTTTGGTAAGATATTCTGGCTTTAGTTTTCCTTTAATTTAACTTTATATTCATAACCTGAATAATTATGTTTTGCTAAAACATGTAACCATAGGTGGCAATATCTGTAGTAGCTAAGGTTTTACATCTTCCAATTGATTTCTTCAAAAATAATATTTGAGTGGAGCATGGTGGCTCATGCCTATAATCCCAGCACTTTGAGAGGCCAAGAGAGAGAATCACTTGAAGTCAAAAGTTCAGAGCCAGCCTGGGCCACTTGGCAAGACCCTGCCTCTAAAAAACAAAACAAAACAAAACACAACAAAATGCCACATGTGTGGTGGCGTGCACCTGTAGTCTTGGCTACCTGGGAGTCTGTGGCAAGAGGATCACTTGATCCCAGGAGTTTAAGGCTGTAGTGAGCTGTAAATGCATGTTAGCCTGAAGAATTGAGTAAGAGTCTGTCTCTAAAATATAATATTTTTTTTTAACTTTTATTTTAAGTTTAGGGGTACATGTGCAGGATGTGCTTGTTTGTTACATAGGTGAATGTGTGTCATGGGGTTTGTTGTAAAGATCATTTCATAACCCAGGGATTATACCTAGTATCCATTAGTTATTTTTCCTGATCCTCTCCCTCCTCTCACCCACCACTCTTCAAAAGGCCCCAGTGTGTGTTTGTTCCCTCTACATGTCCATGTGTTTTCTTCATTGAGCTCCCATTTATAAGTGAGAATAGACAGCACCTAGTTTTCTGTTCCTGTGTTAGCTTGCTAAAGATAATGGCTTCCAGATCCCTCCATGCCCCTGCAAAGGACATGATCTTGTTCATTTTTATGACTGCATAGTATTCCATGGTGTATATGTACCACATTTTCTTTATCCAGTCTCTCACTGATGGGCGTTTAGGTTGATGTTAGGTCTTTGCTGTTGTGAATAGTGCTGAAATGAACATATGTGTGCATGTATCTTTATAATAGAATGATTTGTATTCCTTTGGGTACATACCCAGTAAAGAGATAGCTGAGTCGAATGGTATTTTTGTCTCTAGGTCTTTGAGGAATCACCACACTGTCTTTCACAATGGTTGAACAACTTACACTCTCACTAACAGTGAAAAATGTTCCTTTTTTCTCTGCAACCTCACCAGCATCTGTTATTTTTTGGCTTTATAATAACAGCTATTCTGACTGGCATGAGTTGGTATTTCGTTGTGGTTTTGATTTACATTTCACTAATGATCAGTAATGTTGAGCTTCAACAAACCTGAGAAAACAAGCAATGGTTAAAAAAAATCTTGGTGCGGTGGCTCACGCCTGTAATCCCAGCACTTTGGGAGGCTGAGGCAGGTGGAACACGAGGTCAAGAGATTGAGAGAATTCTGGCTAACATGGTGAAATTTGTATCTCTAATAAAAATACAAAAAATTAGCCTGGCACGGTGGCGGGCGCCTGTAGCCCCAGCTACTAGGGAGGCTGAGGCAGGAGAATGGCGTGAACCCAGGAGGCGGAGCTTGGAGTGAGCAGAGATCGGGCCACTGCACTCCAGCCTGGGTAATGGAGTCAGACTCAATCTCAAAAAAAAAAAAAAAATCTCTATTCAATAAGTGGTGCCGGGAAAACTGACTAGCCCTACACAGAAAATTGAAAGTGGACTCCCTTCTTGCACCATACACAAAAATTTACTCAAGATGGATTGAAGACTTTAGTGTAAAACTGTAAAAATCCTGGAAGACAACCTAGGCAGTACCATGTAAAACACAGGCACAGGCAAAGATTTCAAGACAAATATGCCAAAGGCAATTGCAACAAAAACCAAAAGTGACAAGTGAGATCTAATTAAATTAAGTAACTTCTGCACAGCAAAAGAAACTATCAACAGAGTAAACAGACAATCTACAGAAAGGGAGAAAAGTTTTACAAACTATGTATCTTACAAAGGTCTAATAACCAGGATCTGTAAGGAACTTAAACAAATTTACAAGAATAAAACAACCCCATTAAAAAGTGGGCATACCACAAACATAAGTGTGGCCAACAAGTATATGAAAAAATAATTATTATTAATAACATTTGACAGAGTGACATCAGAAGGATTGCAATGGCAGAGTAGGAATCCATATATACTCCTTCCCTCCCATAAACGCAATGATGTAACAAAACAATCATGTAAAAATACCTTTTGTCAGGAATCCAGAAATGAGTCAAGAGGCTGCGGCACCCTGGGGGAATGCAAAAGTACCCACATTGAAAGCAGGAGGCAAATGTAAGACTATTTTTGCTACAATAGTTACCGCAAATATAGTGCCATATTATCAGGTGGAAATCTTCAGCTCTAGCTTTTCCCTGGGGGAGAGAAGGTGTACCTCTTATCCAATGACTCAACACTTCCAGGGCCTACCTAAAATACTAGCTTCTGTATAGTCTGTCTTGGAATGCTGACAGGACTCAGCATAATGTATTCTCCTGGACAAGTGAGAACATGGATTGTAGTTTGGGTTGGCAGTAGTCAGAACTCCTCTCCCAGGTCATTAAAGAGAAAATTAATAAAAATCCCCAGCTTCCATCTTCTCCTAATGTAAGGAGAGATGTACTCTGTGTACAAAATTCCGACTTTTCCAGGGGCTATCCCTATGATTGGATTCTGTCTAGTTTGTCTTGGAGTGCTGATAGAACCTGGAATAATCTAGCCAACTGGATTCTAGTGAGAACAGAGGCAGTGGTTGATATAACATGCAACAATTCACTGGAAATCCCTCCACCTTGCTCAGCACAGGCTGATAGGCCAAAAACAATGAGATCTGTGCTTCTCCATGTAGAGGAAAAGAGCCTTACAGAATAACCAATAATATCAATTTTCTCAAGACTGGTTGGGGAACTGGTTTCAGTCTCGCTTGTGAGTGTTCGCTGATGTGACTTGGCATACACTAGACCCAGGGTTTCTAAAGATAAAGTGAGTTGAAGCACTAAGTTTGAAGAGGCCCCCATAATTTTTGACAGTGCTGATTAGTAAGGGTCTTTTCATAAATAAGGCAAGCTCATAAAGACGGGAAGAGGTGGATGTTCTGTCAGTTGATCTGACATCAACACAGAGATTCAAGAAAAATGAAGAAATTGGACAATACATTCTAAACAAAGGAATAAGGTAAAACTTTGGGAAATTACCCTAATTAAATCGAGTTTTATGACTTATGTGACAGAGAATTCAAAATAAACCTCACATAGTCCTTGTTTGCTGAGATAAGAAGAACAACGCATACATAAACAGAAAATATAAATAAAGAGAGAAAATATTTTAAGGTACCAAACAGAAATCATGGAGTTGAAGAAGAATATAATAACTGAGAAAAAAATCACTAAAGGGTCTAACGGAAGCCTAAATCTGCAAAGCAGGAGAGAATGACAAGCTTGAAAAATAGGTAACTGGCAGGGAGCAGTGGCTCACACCTGTAATCCCAGCACTTTGGGAGGCCGAAGCGGGCAGATCACGAGGTCAGGAGACTCAGACCATCCTGGCTAACACGGTGAAACCCCGTCTCTACTAAAAATACAAAGAAATTAGCTAGTCGTGGTGGTGGGCACCTGTGGTCCCAGCTACTCGGGAGGCTGAGGCAGGAGAATGGCATGAACGGGCGAGACGGCTGAGCCGAGATCGCAACACTGCACTCCAGCCTGGGTGACAGAGCAAGACTCCGTCTGAAAAACAATGATAAATAAATATATAAATAAATAATAGGTAACTGGAAATTATTCAGTCAAATAAGCATAAACAAAAAAGACTAAGAAACAGTGTGTAACAAACTTATGTGGCACCATCAAGTGAATCAACAAACACACTAACAGGTTATAGAAGACGCAGAGAGAGAGAGAGAGAAAAAAAAATGTTTTTAAGAAATAATGGGTAAAAACTTCCCAGATCCGGGGAAGAAAATGAACACTCAGACTGAGGATGCCCAAAAGCCCCCAACCCAAATAAACTCAAATAAATTCACACTAAGACACATTATAATAAAATTATCAAATTTAGACACAATTTTTAAAGCAGAAGGAGAAAAGTAACTCATCATATATAAGGTAGCTTCAGAAAGGTAGCAGCAGATTTTTTATTTTTTATTTTTTGTACAGGCCAGAAGGATGTGGGATAATACTTTCAAAGTACTGAAATAAATAAAATGAAAGCCTGCTAAGCAAGAATATTACACCTGTCACACCTATCTTATAAAACGGAGACAAACATTTTCCCCAATCAAAAGTTACACTATCACTATTAGACATGAATCAAGAGGAATGCTAAAGAGAGTTCATCGATTTGAAACAAAAGTACTCTAAACAGTAACACGATAACATAAGTAAATATAAAACTCATTGGTAAAGGTAAATATGTAGACAAATGCAGAATATCATATACTGTTATGGTGCTGGGTAAATCACTTGATTCAAGTATAAAAGTCAAAACACAAATATATTTAAAAATTTATAACATGTTAATAGATGCACAATATAAATAAATATTGGAGGAAGAGGGAGATAGTGAGTTGCTAATAAATTGGCAGGAAGTCTCAATTATGCAAGATGAATAAGTTCTAGAAATCTACTGTACAACATTTTCTCTATAATTAACTATACTGTATTGCACACCAATTTTTTATAAAGATAGACCTAATAAGTGCTCTAAATACAATAAAATGAAATAATATTTGACATCTTTCTTTACTGTGGATTGCATAGATTTGGGGTAACGGGCTTTGCCTCACTTTGTGACCTTTTTCCTGGTAAAAATTATAATTTCTGAGGCAGTACATATTATAATTATTATTGAATAAATTCATGAGACACGTAACAAATTATTTTTTTTAATTTAATAGCTTTGATTGCTATAATTATAACATAACTCAACTATCGGGAGAACCCGCTCCCAATGTTTAATGTGAGTTATTTTCTACTTCCTAAGTGTCTCAGCTGGATTGAGAAATAAAGGGAAAGAGCACAAGAGAGAGAAATTTAAAGCTGGGTGTTGGAGTAGGGGAGACATCACATGTCAGCAGCATCCGTGATGTTCCCCCAGTCTTAAAACCAGCAAGCTTTTATTAGCGATTTTCAAAAGGGGAGGGAGTGCACGAATAGGGTGTGGGTCACAGAGATCACATACTTCATACTTCACAAGGTAATAAAATATCACAAAACAAATGGAGGCGGGGAGACATCACAGGACCACTGGATGAGGCGAAATTAAAATTGCTAATGAAGTTTTGATGACGCATTGTCCTTGATAACATCAGGAAACAGGGTTTGAGAGCAGACAACCTGTCTGACCAAAATTTATTAGGCGGGAATTTTCCTCCTTCTAATAAGCCTGGGAGCTACAGGAGACCGGGGCTTATTTCATCCCTTGGGCTTCGACCATAAAAGACGGCAGGCTTCTAAGGGGCCCTTCATAGGCCTACCCTCAGGGTGCATTCTCTTTCTCAGGGATGTTCCTTGTTGAGAAAAACAATTCAAGGATATTTCTCCTATTTGCTTTTAAAGGAGGAGAAATATAGTTCTGTTCCATGCAGCTCACCGGAGGCCAGTTCAAAGTTACCGCTCTTGTTCCCTGAACATCGCTGTTAACCTCTTCCTTTTTTAAGATGCCCAGATTTCATATTGTTCAAACACAGGCGCTCTACAAACAATCTGTGCAGTTGACACAATCCTCACAGAGTCCTAAGGTGACATTCATCCTCCTCAGCTTACCAAGAAGATGATGGGATTAAGAGATTACAGTAAAGACAGGCATAAGAAGTTATAAAAGTATTAATTTGGGGAACTAATGAATGTCCATGAAATCACAATTTATGTTCTTCTGCCGCGGCTTCAGCCGGTCCTTCCGTTCCGGGTCCCTGACTCCCCGCAACACTCAACATATTAAATTGTATAACATGATACATACTAGCATGCATGTAACTGTGAAACCATCACAATTAAAATAAAACATTTAACCATCATCGCCATAAGTTTCCTCATTCCCTTATGTAATTCTCTCCTGTGTCCTCCCCATGACTAAAACAATGTTGTACCTTTACTTAGTGTTGATTTGTTTGCACTTCCAAAAATTTTACATAAATGAATCATATCATGTATATTATTTTATTGGGGTTCTTTTACTCAGTATGATTTATCCACAGTTATTTCTTCATTGTTGGTATGTATTTTGGTTTTTTCCAAGTGTGGTTATTAAAAATAGCTACCGTAAACATTTGTGTAAACATATTTTTGTAGGGTATATGCTTTAAATTTGGCTAGGCAACACTTAGCAGTGAAACGGTAGAACTATACATAGGTGGAAGTTTAAATATTTCATAAACCTCCAACTCTTTTTCAAAATGACAGGACAATTTTACATATAACTACAATGATTATAGCTATTTTTATAATTGCATGAGAGTCACATTTACCCAACATCCTTGCTATTAGTTGCTACGGTCAATCTTTTGCAGTTTAGACATTACACTAATGGTGTATTATTATCTCACTTTCTGTTTAATTTACCTTTTCTAATAATCAATAGTTTAGAATACCATTTTATGTTACTACTTGTCATTCCTGTACTGTTTTGGGGGGGAGGGTAAATTAAGTGTCTGTTTAATTTTTTACCTAATTTTATTGTGTTACTTGTTTTCTTATTGGTGAGTTTTGATATATATATATATATATATATATATATATATATATATTCTGGAAGCCCAGCGTGGCTATCTCTGCAATTGCTTTTTCTTCATTATCTCCATCCCACACAGAGATATCACTTTCCTGCATTTCCTCTTTATCACATCTATGTTTCAATTTATATCATTAATATTTTGTTTGACTATTAGAATAGTTTATATTTCAGTGTTGCATGTTTTATTTTAATTTCCCTATTGATATAAATTTCACAGAAAAATTTGCAGGACTCAAAAAATAAACACCTCTCCCCCTTTCGCAAACACACACTTGCACACACACACACACTATACACATGCACGCAAACACACCAAGTACTATCTTTGCTCATTCTCTTTATCCTTTAATTTCTTTCTTCTACTTTGTGTGTGTGTGTGTGAGTGTGTTGCGTGTGTTCTTCTATTCTTTTCAACATTAATCAGTTGGAAAATGTAAGGTTGAAGCCATCATACCACAATAAAGATATTAAAGAAGACTTTGTGGCTGGGCACGGTAGCTCAGGCCTATAACCCCAGCACTTTGGGAGGCCAAGGTGGGCGGATCACGAGGTCAGTAGATCGAGATCATCCTGGTTAACACGGTGAAACCCCGTCTGTACTAAAAATACAAACAATTAGCCAGGCGTAGTGGCGGGCACCTGTAGTCCCAGCCACTAGGGAGGTTGAAGCAAGAGAATGGCATGAACCTGGGAGGCGGAGATTGCAGTGAGCCGAGATCTCACCACTGCAGTCCAGTCTGGGTGACAGTGTGAGACTCCGTGTCAAAAGAAAAAAAAAAAAGTTTGTTTCGGTTGGTAAATCAATAACTAATTTCTCAGTATTATTTTGAGATTATATAACTAATGTACAAAAATGTCTCCCTTTACTTTTGCCATTATTTGATGATTTTCTAATTCTACTAATCTGCTACATTAGTCAAGAAACAACCTATTGTAAACAAGAATTGTATTTTCTCTATTTACATGTTTATTGAGTTGTGTATTATTGTATGAATTTATAAAACTTTATTTAATAGACCATGTATTTTTCATTTTTTTAATGTTTTGATTTTCTCTGACTTGACAAGTCCATGTCAGATGGCTATCTATGCTTTTGATGTTCTTTCATTCTTTGAGTAATTTCCTATTTTACTCTTCTTTTCTCTGTCTCTGTCACATGCATACACACAGAAATACACATGTACACATGCATACATGTACAGAAATACATATGCACACCAAAATAATACATATGTATCTAAATATAACAGATATACATATATACATATATTTTATGTATATTTTTATAGTGTATCTGTCTTTGTAGCTGTATCTATATCATATCTATACATTTATATATACAATCTCTATTTTTATTATTTATTTCTATATTTACCTTTTTATATCAATAACCAGCATTCCATAATTGCGTAGTGCAATTCTAATAACTCAGGGTCTATTCTAGTTTCCATTACTTCTAATTCTGTAGTTCCCTTATAGTCAGATAGTGAACTCATATTTTCCTCAAAATTCTACTCATGTGCTCATGACAAAAGATATTGAAAGCAGTTTCAAAAATTTTAACAGGACTGAGTGGAGTAGTACATGCCTGTAGTCCCAGCTATTTGGGAGTCTGAGGTGAGAGGATCACTTGAGCCCAAGAGGTAGAAGCTACAGTGAGCTATGATGACCCCACTGCACTCCAGCATGGACGACAGAGAAAGACCCTGTTTTAGAAAGAAAAAAATGCAAATGCACAACATTGTGAATATGTGATGTCAGTTTATAGGTCTTTGTTAACAAAGCCATAAATACATACAGTGACATTCAATAATCTTGAGTGTACAATTTGAATTACATTTTGTTTATCTCCTTTTCCAGTGAATTCCCAGCCTCATGAACTCCTCTGCAGTATTTTCCCAATTTTTGTATCACTGATTATTTTTGACCATTGTAGATTTCATGTACATATCATACTGTATGCACTCTTTTGTGTTCATTTTCCTTAAAACTTCAGTATAGTATCTGTGATAAATATGTTGCAATATCTATCAGTTGATCATTTTTATTCATGACCAATTATTATCTTCATTGTGTGACTACATCACATTTGCTTATTTATTCTTCTGCTGATGAACATTTAGGTTGCTTCTGGTTTTTCTCTCTTATGAATTAAGATGATATAAGTATTCTTATAGGTTTTGGTAAATATCTATGCTAAATTGCTGCTTTCTAGAATGAATATATATTAAACATTGTAAGAAATTGTCAGATTATAATTTGTTCTCCTCTTAGAAATGTATAAGAGTTCCAATAGATTGATTTCCTCATCAAGATTTTATTTTGATGGTTTCATAAAAAATATTTAACTATTTTAGCAACTATATACTGATATATCATTGTTTAAATCTGCATTTTCTTAATGACTAATGTGGAACACTTTTTAAATGTCCTTACTGGCCATTTACACTTTTGTTTTGTTTTGAAAAGTGTTCAATTGGCCTAATTTTCAAAGATACTTTCTGTTTTTTATTGAGTGTAGAAGTTTCTTATCTTTTAAAATAGATCTTAGATCTTTCATCAGAAATATTCATATATAGGTATATATATTTCACTTATATATACACACACATATATGTATATTATATATGCATGCATACAAATACATGACAAAAATATTCTCTTAATCTGTTGATTGCCTGCTTTCTTATTTAATGATAATGAATTCTAGTACACTACTTGTTTTTTATTTTTATTTTTTTTGTGACATCCTATCCAAGAAACAAGACCTTACCACTAGGTTTCAGAACAATTCTTCTGGATATTTGTATAAATTTAAGAACATTTATACATTTTATTTTCTCCATTTTTTTTGAGTTGGACTGCTGTGGTACGATCTCGATTCCCTGCAACCACTGCCTTCAGAGGTCAAGTGGTGATTCTCCTGCCCAAGTCTCCAAAATAGCTGGGACAACAGGCATGCACTACCACGCCCGATGTATTTTTGTATTTTTTAGTAGAGACGAGGTTTCTCCATGTTGGCCAGGCTGTTCTCAAACTCCTGACCTCAAGTGATCCTCTCACCTAGGTCTGCCAAACTGCTGGTTTTACAGATGTGAGCCACCACACCCAACCCTTTCTCCATTTCTGTATTTAAAGCCTTGAGCAAATTTATGAGTAGAGTATGAAATCAAATTTAATGTTCATTATTTCTACATTTTTTCCAGTTGGTTAGTGACTCTTATTTTAATAGCCTTTTCTTTTCACAATGAATTATATGGTATTTTTTTTGAAAACTGAATTATCAATGTATTGTTTCAGTATGATTATACTCCTGAAACATCTATTATGTCTTATTAATCTATTTTGTAAGCATTTTGAGTATCACAAGGTATTGATATCTTTAGTTTTTATTTTTATAGTAAGAATTGAAGTCAAGTAATGTCTTTGAACGTTTTACTTTTCCAAAATTGTTTTGATTATTCACCTCAATTAATATTCATATGTCCTGGAGAGAAATCTGAAAGATTTTGGGCTTAAAGTAAGATAGGAACTATCATTTAGCTTAGTGTGTTATTTTTGCATTGCATACTATAGTTATCTTAATTACAACAGAACTGGTGTGTTTATTTATTTGCTACTGTAAAAGGAGAATATTACATTAAGATATACTTCCAAAAAAAATTTCTGGATTTTCTCCAAGGACTCACCTGTCAACAGACTTTTACCCAATCTGACACTTTTATTCTTCCAATATTTTAACATACCTCAAATTATTCTACACAGTCATTTAATCTATAGCTTGAGGTAGATGATTTAGTTATGAGATTTACTGTCATCTCCTCTTCATTTTCCATTTACAGTAAGAACTAATAATTTATTTTTTCTTTTGAACATCTTAAAAGCATTGCCCAAATGCATGTCTTTCGGCTTCTGCATTTTATTATAAAGGGTGTTCTTATTTTGATCAATATTTCATTTTTCTGAGACATATTTTGTAGTATGCTTTACATTTTAAATGAGTGGTATTCCAGATCAAGAAACTTCTCTGAGACATCATAGATATCCACTGCTGTTGACTTAATTAGAATATATCTATACAACCATAAATTATATTTCTCTAGGAGCTGAATCATTTCCTATCCATTGTGAAAAGAGAAGTGAGAAAAGAAAAACGTTTACTCTAGAGAAAATAATGAAGAAAAAAATTTAGATTTTTAAATATAAAATTTTAGTATGAAAAGTAATAATCTCCCTCAGATTTAGTTTATATTATATACTATTTGAGTATTTATATGATGTTGTTACACAAATTATAGCTTGAATATTATGTAACATATATAATAATCATCTGCTAATGAATTTCTAAGTATTGCATTATTTTGAACCTGTTATGTGATAGAAAGTGATACTCAATGCTAATGAAGAATATTATTTTTCCTCAATAGAAGTCATCAAGTGAGAAACTGTATTCTAACCTACTTTGAAGACATCAAATTTTCTCAGACTTTGTGTAGAATTACAAAGGCGATTTAGTCATAATCAATGTCAATGTTAAAATCATGTGGTATTTGAAATCTGGAAAACCCAAGTTTGAATTTTACTTCTGCATATCCTTTCTGAGCCTTAATAATCACATTAAGAAGCAAATGGAGGATGGTATTCTTCTCTTGGGAATGTGAAAACTTCCTGACATGAACTTGTCGATCAGAACTTTTTTCTCTTTCTCTTCCCTGTTGCAATTTGTTTGCTGCATCCACTCCTGTGTTCAATTATATTCAAAATGTAGAGCTCTCCCTGTTGTTCATAATCATTTGACACCAAATGTATTAGTCAAGATTTTTATTATAATAAATCACTTACTGAAATGAACTTAAAAAAAATCTATACATCAAAGACTATACAGAAACTGAAATTACTTCACACCAAGTTAGAATCAAGTAGTTATTTTTTTTCATTATGGATCATTATTTATTTCAGTATTGATTCCTCAACATGTTTAAACTAGCAACCTCAACTACAAATGTCACATATAAAATTAATAAATCAATGGAACAATTCCAAGAATTGTATTGCTCTGTGTCCTGAGACAATCTTCCACTGAGTATGCATGGCTAACAAATTTCAGTAACTTCTCTAAAAAGCTCTGGCCACCTGTCTGGTCTTGTATCTGTGAACTTGGTACATTTCACTCACATGAGCTAGGAAGGAGAATGGGTGATTTCCACAATAGAAGCAGATTCAGTTAATAGAAGGAACAATGCAGGCTTACAATAAACAGAAAAAAATATCTTCGAAACCAAGTTTATAATCAGCTTAGTTGTTGAGAATGAGATTTGGTAATATATTTTCTCTAAAAATTGAACAGATATTTTCTTGAACCCACGTTTTATCTGGAAACATTTTGACTCTAGCCCAGACATGTGGAAATTGAATACTTTCAGCTCTAAATATCAGAAATTATTGATTACCCTTTCTTTGTATTTTTATAAAACATGCTACCATCTACATTTTCTATATTTTTTAAAAAATTCAGTTAATTCTTACTCCTCTCTAGCTTATCTTTGCATTTTTCAAATACATTTTATCTTTTCGTAAAGCAATTCTTATAATTTTAGAATACAGAGGTATTTCTTTACCATCATTATTTTTTTTTTTTTTCTGGAGCCCTCTTTTTATTTTGCTTCACCTCTGCACTTGATGTAAGCTTGTATCTGCTAAAGTAGTAAGACAACTTGTGATACCAAAGGTTTAAGATCACAGTTATTTAATTTTATTTATGACTACATTAAGAATTGGAAAATTTATTCATTCTCTAATGTACCTTCTCAGAAACTTTACTATTGGCTTTTAAGGATGGCAGGTTCTTATTTTTGTAGTTAAAGTCCAGGATGTAAAGCAGAAAAATTCTAGTTGTATATAAAGAAGGAATTTAACATAATAAAATAAATACTTACAAAATTATCAGAAAAGTCTACATGAATGGAAACAAGGGTTGGAAGAAGAAGTAGATTTCTACATCAAAATAACCTCACTGGCCTTCCAACCTTGAAGTAAGATATGGAACAATAAAAAAAAAGGCTTAAGCAGTCAAAGCAATCCTAAGCAAAAAGAGTAAAGCAAGAGACATCATATTACCTGACTTCAAAAAATACTACACGGTTATAATAAGCAAAACATCTTAGTACTGGTATAAAAACAGGCACAAAAAACAAAGGAATAGAATAAAGAACCCAGAAACGAAACCACATGCCTACAGCCAACTGACCTTTGACAGAGCTGACAAAAACATACACTGGAAAAAGACATCCTATTCAATAAAGGGTGCTTAGAAAACTGGATTTCTACCTGCAGAAGAACGAAATTGGTTCCTTACCTCTCTTACCACATACAAAAATTAACACAAAATGTATTAAAGACTTAAGTGTAAAAGCTGAGACTATAAAAATTCTTGAGAAAACCTAAGGCAATCATTTCTGGACATCAGTCTAGGCAAAGAATTAATGACTATGATCACAGAAGCAAACAAAACAAAAACAAAAACAGACAATGGTACTTATTTAAGCAAAACAGCTTCAGTACAGCAAAATAAATATTAAAGCAAACAGACAGCCTGCAGAATGGAGAAAATATTTGCTAGCTATGTGCCTGACAAAGGACTAATATCTAAATCTACAAGAAAATCAAACAACAACAACAACAACACAATGCCATACAAAAGTAGGCAAAAGGAGACAACAAGCATACGAAAAAAATTCCTAACATCACTAATCATCAGAGAAACGCAAAATAAAACTGCAATGAGATATTATGTTATACTAATTAGAACTGCTATTATTAAAAATTTTAAAAATGACATATTGATGAGGATGTGGAGGAAATACAACCACTGCATACTTTTGGTGGGAATGTACCTTAGTGCAACCTTTATGAAAAACAATATGACGATTTCTTGAAGAACTTAAAATAGATCTATATATACAATGGAATACTACTCAGCCATGAAAAAGAATGAAATCATATCTTTTCAAGCAAAATGGATGGAACTGTAGGGTACCATCTTAAATGTCATAGCTTAGGAAGAGAAAGTCAAATACTGCACATTCTCACTTATAAATGGGAGCTAAAAATGTGTACAATAAGACACGGACTGTGGAATAATAGACATTGGAAACTTGTAAGCCTAGTGAGGAGGGATAATAAATTACTTAATAGGTACCATGTGCATTATTTGGGCAATGGCTATACTAGAAGCCCAGGCTTCACCACTACACAATATATCCATGTAACAAAATGACACTTGTACCTCCTAAATCTATGAAAATAAAAATTAAAAAAGAAACAGCTGCCACATCCCATTATCTTATTGTTTCTGCAATAGCAACTCTTTGCTCTTGAACCTTGTAAGTGAATAGTGTAATGTAAGGTTGGCTTGCTTCAAACACTCACGTACATCAACATTTTAGCGTGGTATCATTTTTATTTTATTTTTTGCTTATTTGTACCTTCCACAATAATGTAAGTATTTTTCATTACAGGAACCTACAGAAAAGCTATTTCTTTGCTCCAGAGATGTCTGGAAAATGAAATATTTTATTTTTAAGCCCATGAGATATGGGAGAGGACAGTTGGAGCATAGAAGGAAGTAAGGAAGGAAGCGGAGTACCAGTAGAAGAATCTAGCACAGAAAGGTTTGAAAATCATTGTGCAAGGTAACCAGAAACACAGGTTAAGATGAATTCCAAAACCTTGAGCATACTGAATAGTAAACACAGCCTGTGGAATTATATTATAGAGTTCTGAGGCATTTACAAACTATATCATTGCTTCCATGAAAGATACATATTTGACATCCAAGGATAAACAGATGAGATTCAACAGCAGAACCAATTATCTCAAATGGTTTGTGAAATTTTCTGTTATTATTTACAGGCACTTTTTTTCTTCAAGTAATGAACTTAATAAATAACATAAAGTATGCTAAGATCACACAAAAGTTTAAGAACAATTGAAAGAGAAAGAATTAAAATTTCAGCCAAAATTTTCTTTCAATGTTGCAAGCAAAATAAATAATGCTTGCAATAATTAATTGGTGACTCTACATTAATGGAACATACATGTTGCAATCACCACACAGAAGGCCAATCAGTTAGACAACCCATATTGCCATGGAAGAAGTCTTTATTCAGGTGCTGAAGCTGAAGAGAAAAGGAGATAAGTCACAAAATGCTCTTTCCCAACTAAAAATGAGGGTTCATATAGCTGGGAAGAAATATAACTAAATGAAGGAAATTAGGAATTAGGGAGAGGCAAGGAAGGAATCACAAGGAATGAGAGTTCTAGGATTTCATCATCTGGATGTGGTAATCTAGTAATTTTCAGTCTCTTACCTGAGGGTTGGCTTTCTGTTAAATAATTCAGATAAGATAAATGTAAGTTTCAAATTTTAAGTGTAGGAGGTTCAATTTCTATGTGTATTTTAAAAAAACGTGTAAATATTAGTTCTAT
Organism: Trachypithecus francoisi; assembly: GCF_009764315.1. Classification (NCBI taxonomy): domain Eukaryota; kingdom Metazoa; phylum Chordata; class Mammalia; order Primates; family Cercopithecidae; genus Trachypithecus; species Trachypithecus francoisi. The sequence continues at coordinate 69,077,188 of NW_022681454.1, forward strand.
GAAGAAATTGGACTGGTTTCAGATTTGCTAAAGAAGGCTATATTAATAAAATAGTAGAGTCTAAAAATAAAATGCTAATAACACAAGACAGTGATCTGTGTGAGTTCAAGTTTTATCTATATTTAGAGAATTTAATGATGTCACTTTGACTATACACAGAAAACGGTAGGAAGTCAATAATTTGATTTGTATTTTATAAATCTGTGATTTGAACCAGAGAGAATGGTACTCGGAAAGCATTTCAAGAATATATTTATTCAGGGTATAGAGCAAACATATAAAATTATTCTTTTTAGTGCTATATTCACAGAAATGGAGGGAAATATAGTTCACTATTTGGTAAAAATGACATGTCACAGGTGCAAGACAAAAAACATCAATATCAGTTGATTCTATTTATAGAATAGAGTGGTAAAATGATGAAATTGGATGGCTTAGAAAAGTACTATTTAGAAGAAATTAAAGTTCTTGTCAGGGAAAAACAACTTCAAAAGCATTTTATTCAAATAAGGATAAATTCTTTCCTGGGTCTGCAGTTATTTCAGACCTCTTATAGGGGTAAGATGCACGAAGGCTTGACCAGTGATCCTTTGTTTATGTTTATCCTTTCTCACTTACTAATTCTGGGTCTTGGTAAAGTTGCTTATGCTTTTTAAACATGATTTTTTTTGTGAAAAAAATGAATGAAAAGCACTTAGCCTAATGTGTGACAAATGGCGAGTGATTGTTTATTGCTGTCAGTAAATGTTATTCATTTAGAAGTCAAATAAAATTGAGCCATGCTGGGAGACTGTATAAAAGGCATAGGCTCTGCCTTCTGAGTTTATGGTGCAAAGAGACTGACAAACAATAAATTTCACAGTGTGTCAAGTGTTATAAAACATGAAATAGAGAGCAATGCCATTTGGCTTTGTAGTATTCTATCAGAGTAAACTTTCTTCAGAAACCGATGTCTATGTTGAGGACATGAAGTGAACAGGAGTTGTCTAGAAGCAGCTGTGGTCAGAAAGGGTATTGGTAGTTCAGGCAGAAGGTATTGGTTATATGTAATCCTGAATGTCAGGCCTCTGAGCCCAAGCCAAGTCATCGCATCCCCTGTAACTTGCACAGATACGCCCAGCCCAGACGACCTGAAGTAACTGAAGAATCACAAAAGAAGTGAAAATACCCTGCCCTGCCTTAACTGATGACATTCCACCACAAAAGAAGTGAAAATGATTGGTCCTTGCCTTAAGTGATGACATTACTTTGTGAAAGTCTTTTTCCTGGCTCATCCTGGCTCAAAAAACTCCCCTACTGAGCACCATGTGACCCCCACTGCTGCCCACCAGAGAACAATCCCCCTTCGACTGTAATTTTCCTTTACCTACCCAAATCCTGTAAAATGGCCCCACCATTATCTCCCTTCGCTGACTCTCTTTTCGGAGTCAGCCCGCCTGCACCCAGGTGATTAAAAAGCTTTATTGCTCACACAAAGCCTGTTTGGTTGTCTCTTCACATGGACGCGCATGACATTTTGGTGCCATGACTCAGATCAGGGGATCTCCCTTGGGAGATCAATTCCCTGTCCTCCTGCTCTTTGCTCCATGAGAAAGATCCACCTACGACCTCGGGTCCTCAGACCCATCAGCCCAAGGAACATCTCACCAATTTTAAATTGAGTAAGCAGCCCCATTTTACTCTCTTCTCCAACCTCTCTCACTATCCCTCAACCTCTTTCTCCTTTCAATCTTGGCACCACCCTTCAATCTCTCCCTTCTCTTAATTTCAATTCTTTTCATTTTCTGGTAGAGACAAAGGAGACGTGTCTTATGTGTGGACCAAAAACTCCGGCGCCAGTCACGGACTCCGGAAGGCAGCCTTCCTTTGGTGTTTAATCATTGCAGGGAGGCCTCTCTGATTACTCACCCACATTTCAGAGGTGTCTGACCATGCTGCAGGGACGCCTGCCTTGATCCTTCACTTTTAGCGGCAAGTCCTGCTTTTCTGGGAGAGGAACAAGAACCCCAACCCCTTCTCTCCCTGTCTCTACCCCTTCTCTGCTTTTCCGGGGGGCAAGGACCTCCCAACCCCTTATTTCCATGCCCCGAGCTCTTATTTTTGCACCCCGACACTTTATTTCCGTGCCCTGACCTCTTATTTTTATTTTTATTTTTTATTTTTTATTTTTTTTGAGACGGAGTCTTGTTCTGTCACCCAGGCTGGAGTGCAGTGGCTGGATCTCAGCTCACTGCAAGCTCCACCTCTCGGGTTCACACCATTCTCCTGCCTCAGCCTCCCGAGTAGCTGGGAATATAGGTACCCTCCACCTCACCTGGCTAATTATTTGTATTTTTTAGCAGAGACGGGGTTTCACCCTGTTAGCCAGGATGGTCTCTATCTCCTGACCTCGTGATCTGCCCGTCTCGGCCTCTCAAAGTGCTGGGATTACAGGCTTGAGCCACTGTGCCCGGCAGACCTCTTAAGTTTGTGTCCCATCCCCTTATTTCTGTACCCTGATCTCTTAATTTTGCACCCCAAACCCTTATTTCTGCTCCCAGACCTCTTATTTTTACGCTCCAACCCCCTATTTCCATATCCCGACCTCTTATTTTTGTGCCCCAACCCCTTATTTCTACTCCCCGACCCCTTTCCCGCTTTTCTGGAGGGCAGGAACCCCCAAACTCCTTCTCTCCGTCTCTCTCTCTTTTCTCTGGGCTTGCCTCCTGCACTATGGGCAACCTTCCACCCTCCATTCCTCCTTCTTCTCCCTTAGCCTGTGTTCTCAAGAACTTAAAACCTCTTCAACTCATACCTGACCTAAAACCTAAATGCCTTATTTTCTTCTACAATGCCACTTGACCCCAATACAAACTCGACAGTAGTTCCAAATAGCCAGAAAATGGCATTTTTGATTTTTCCATCCTACAAGATCTAAATAATTATTGTCGTAAAATGGGCAAACAGTCTAAGGTGCCTGACATCCAGGCATTCTTTTACACATCGGTCCCTCCCTAGTCTCTGTTCCCAATGCAACTTATCCCAAATATTCCTCCTTTCCCTCCCACTGTCCCCTCAGTCTAACCCCAAGAATTGCTGAGTCTTTCCAGTCTTCCTTTTCTACAGACTCATCTGACCTCTCCCCTCCTTGCCAGGCCGAGCTAGGTCCCAATTTTTCCTCAGCTGCCACTCCCCCGCCCTATAATCCTTCTATCACCTCCCCTCCTCACAACGGGTCTGGCTTACAGTTTTGTTCCTCGACTAGCCCTCCCCCACTTGCCCAGCAATTTCCTCTTAAAAAAGTGGCTACAGCTAAAGGCATAATCAAGGTTAATACTCCTTTTTCTTTATCCGACCTCTCCCAGATCAGTTAGTGTTTAGGCTCTTTTTCATCAAATATGAAAAACCTAGCCCAGTTCATGGCCTGTTTAGCAGCAACCCTGAGACGCTTTTCAGCCCTAGACCCTGAAAGGTCAGAAGGCCGTCTTATTCTTAATATACATTTTATTTTATTACCCAATCTGCTCCTGACATTAAATAAAACCCCCAACATTAAATTCCAGACCTCAAATCCCACAACAGGACTTAATGAACCTTGCCTTCAAGGTGTACAATAATAGAGTAGAGGCAGTCAAGTAGCAACTTATTTCTGAGTTGCAATTCCTTGCCTCCACTGTGAGACAAAACCCAGCCACATCTCCAGCACACAACTCCAAAAGCCTGAACCGCAGCTATCAGGGGTTCCTCCAGAACCTCCTCCCCCAGGAGCTTGCTACAAGTGCTGGAAATATGGCCACTGGGCCAAGGAATGCCCACAGCCTGGGATTTCTCCTAAGCCATGTCCCATCTGTGTGGGACACCACTGGAAATCGGACTGTTCAACTCGCCCAGCAGCCACTCCCAGAGCCCCTGAAGCTCTGGCCCAAGGCTGTCTGACTGACTCCTTCCCACACCTTCTCGGCTTAGCGGCTGAAGACTGACGCTGCCCCATTGCCTTGGAAGCCTCCTGGACCATCACAGACGCTTTGGGTAACTCTTACCATGGAGGGTAAGTTTGTCCCTTTCTTAATCAATATGGAGGTTACCATTCCACATTACCTTCTTTTCAAGGGCCTGTTTCCCTTGCCTCCATAACTGTTGTGCATATTGATGACCGGGCTTCTAAACCTCTTAAAACTCCCCAACTCTGGTGCTAACTTGGACAACATTGTTTTATGCACTCCTTTTTAGTTATCCCCACCTGCCCAGCTCCCTTATTAGGCCAAGGCACTTTAACTAAATTATCTGCTTCCCTGACTATTCCTCGGCTACAGCCACACCTCACGGTTGCCTTTTCCCCTAGTTCAAAGCCTCTTTCACATCCTCCCCTCGTATCCACCCACCTTAACCCACAAGTATAGGATACTTCTACTCCCTTCTTGGCAACTGATCATACACCCCATTTCCCCATATTTTCTTCTTCCCTGCTCCTCACCCTGATCACATTTAGTTTCTTAGTGGCAGTTCCACCAGGCCTAATTGCCACTCACCAGCAAAGGCAGGCTATGCAATAGTATCTTCCAAATCTATCATTGAGGCTACTGCTCTGCCACCCTCCACTACCTCTCAGCAAGTCAAACTAGTTGCCTTAACTCAGGCCCTCATTCTTTCAAAAGGACTACACATCAATGTTTATACTGACTCTAAATATGACTTCCATATTCTGCACCACCATGCTGTTATGTAGACTGAAAAAGATTTCTACACCATGCAAAAGGCCTTCATCATTAATGCCTCTTTAATAAAAATGCTTCTCAAAGCCACTATGCTTCCAAAGGAAGCTAGAGTCATTCATTGCAAGCAGCCATCAAAAGGCATCAGATCCCATCACTCAGGATAATGCTTATGCTGATAAGTTAGCTAAAAATCAGTTAGTGTTCTGACTTCTACCCCTCACGGCAGTTTTCCTCCTTCACATCGGTCACTCCCACTACTCCCTCGCTGAAATTTTCACCTATCAATCTCTTCCCACACAAGGCAAATGGTTCTTAGACCAAAGAAAATATCTCCTTCCAGCCTCACAGGCCCATTCTATTCTGTCGTCATTTCATAACCTCTTCCATGTAGGTTACAAGCTGCTAGCCCATCTCTTAGAACCTCTCATCTCCTTTCCATCATGGAAATCTATCCTCAAGATCACTTCTCAGTGTTCCATCAGCTATTCTACTACCCCTCAGGGATTGTTCAGGCCCCCTCCTTTCCCTACACATCAAGCTGGAAGTTTTGCCCCTACCCAGGACAGGCAAATTGACTTTACTCACATGCCTCCAGTCAGGAAATTAAAATATCTCTTAGTCTGGGTAGACACTTTCACTGGATGGGTAGAGGCCTTTCTCACAGGGTCTGAGAAGGCCACCATGGTCATTTCTTCCCTTCTGTTAGACATAATTCCTCAGTTGGGCCTTCACACCTCTATACAATCTGATAACAGACCAGCCTTTATTAGTAAAATCACCCAAACAGTTTCTCAGGCTCTTGGTATTCAGTGAAGCCTTTATATCCTTTACCGTCCTCAATCTTCAGGAAAGGCAGAATGGACTAATGGTCTTTTAAAAATGCACTTCACCAAGCTTAGTCACCAACTTGAAAAGACTAGACAATACTTTTACCACTTTCCCTTCTCAGAATTCAGGCCTGTCCTCAGAATGCTACAGGTTCCAGCCCATTTGAGCTCCTGTGTGGACACTCCATTTTATTAGGTCCCAGTCTCATTCCAGACACCAGACCAACTTGGACTGCACCCCAGAAAACTTGTCATCCCTACTATCTTCTCTCTAGTCATACTCCTATTCACCGTTCTCAACTACTCATAAATGCCCCGCTCATGTTTACACTGCCAGTTTACACTGTTTCTCCAAGCCATCACAGTTGATGTCTCCTGATGCTATCCCTAACCTCCACTCAAAATTCCCTCTTAAAGTAAATAATCTTTGCTAGCAAGGCTATGCTGAGCCTCCTTAGGCACTCTCTAATTAGATGTCCTAGGTCCTCCCAATTCTTAGTCCTTTAATACCTGTTTTTTTTCTCCTTCTTTTATTCATACCTCATATCTTTCCTTTAGTTTCTCAATTCATCCAAAACTGTATCCAGGCCGTCACCAATCATTCTATATGACAAATGTTTCTTCTAACAACCCCACAATATCATCCCTTACCAGAAGATCTCCCTTCAGCTTAATCTCTCCCACTCTAGGTTCCCATGCTTCCCCTAATCCCGCTTGAAGCAGCCCTGAGACATATCGCTCATTCTCTCTCCATACCAGCCCCCCAAAATTTTCAATGCCCCAACACTTCAACACTATTTTGTTTTATTTTTCTTATTAATATAAGAAGGCAGGAATGTCGGCCCCTGAGCCTAAGCCAAGCCATCACATCCCCTATGACTTACAAGTCTGCATCCCCTGTGACTTGCATGTATACGCCCAGATGGCCTGAAGTAACTCAAGAATCACAAAAGAAGTGAAAATACCCTGCCCTGCCTTAACTGATGACAGTCCACCACAAAAGAAGTGAAAATGATTGTTCCTTGCCTTAAATGATGATATTACCTTGTGAAAGTTCTTTTCCTGGCTCATCGTGACTTAAAAAGCTCCCCCACTGAGCACCATGTGACCCCCACTCCTGCCCACCAGAGAACAACCCCCCTTTGACTGTAATTTTCCTTTACCTACTCAAATCCTATAAAATGGCCCCACCCTTATCTCCCTTCGCTGACTCTCTTTTTGGACTCAGTCTGCCTGCACCCAGGTGATTAAAAAGCTTTATTGCTCACACAAAGCCTGTTTGGTGGTCATTTCACACGGACGGGCATGACACTGAAGACATAAAAAATCAAACAAACGATGTCAGATGAGAAATGGCAAATGTGAACTGTACAGACGGACAAATAAATTGGTTCATTATAAGTTGTATAAAAGAGTTTTCACTTTATCCTAGAGTCCATGAAAGCTTATAGAGGATTTCAAGCAAGTCAATGACCAATTAGACGCAACAAGGAGCAAAGAAAATCTGGAGGCAAGAACTCCCACCAAGATGTGCCTACAGTAATCTGGGTGGGACAGGGTAACACTGGATCAGAGCACTATCTTTGATAATTAGGAAAAATGGATAAATGGATTTCATATATGCTTAGGAAACAAGCACAAGATTCTTGTTTGAATGTGAAACATGAAAAATGACAAAGGAATTGAGTAAGAAATTTGTTTTGAAATGCAAGTAGAGACATTGCCCTGTATATTGTTGTCTCAGCAACCAGGTATACATAATCAGAAAAATTACCCAGCTTATCTGATCATCAGTGAACTTATCAATGGGACAAAATAGAAAATCTGATCTTCCATTTTTATAAATTTCTATGCTTTTTCAGTGGAACAAATGTGTATATTTATTATTCATTTTATCCAGATACTGTGATAAGTACTACTGGGAAGCAGATGAACATAACAAAAGCCTTAACTTTCAAAAGTTGTCAGGTAAGTAACTAAATGTAAGACTTAGAATGAATTGCTGAACCAATCAAAATAATTTAACATGGTAGCACAAGAGAATAAATTTTCTCTAGTGTGAAATTTTTGGAAGGATTCCAAGAAGCAGTAGCATTAAAGATATATTATGAGTGAAAACACAGGTTGAAAGGTGGCTTTTCCTCCTTATTTGTATGTCCTTGAAAATTAGAATCTCAAAATTGTATTAGTACATATATCAAATAATTTTTCACTTTAATACAGTGATTCAAACTACGGATGATTTTGCACTGATCTCCCTCACCCAATGCCTTCAGGGAACATTTGACAATGTACAGAGGATACCCTCTTTGGCACATAAATAATTATCTGGTCTAAATGTTAAAAGTGCTGAGGTTAAAAAAAAAAAAAAACACTGCTGTAAAGTTACTGTAATGATGCTAAAATAAAATTTCAAATTTAGCAAAACAGCTGGTCTTGGTTCATTTTACTCTCCTACTTTACCAAGTTCTTCCTATACAGTGCTGCAAATATTTTCTTCCAGCACTTTCATAATTGTTTTTCTTTACTTTAGTAGACTAGCAAATTAGTTCTAATATTTTAGCCTAACAGTTAAAACCTTTCAAACATACTACAGTAACGTTCATTTTCTCTTCTAATGTTTATAATTGCCCATATGGATTGATAGACAGCAAATAAGTAAACAGAGAGATAAGTTTGGTAAGTGTTTTTTGTTTGGTTAATATTCTCTGTGCTACTTCACACGCAGTGAAACATCATTTTAAATATTGCAGTTTTATACTCCATCTATATTTAGATTTTTGAATCCAACAATTTACATTGTTCAATTATATATGATACTGAATATTTCTGGTGTCAGTAATCAAAGTGCTACTAGTGAAAAGTAGATTACATGTATGTTAAGAATTTAAAACTCCAGTTAGTTGACTTCATAATGAAATTATTTATTTATATATTTTGCTCTCTTCATACTTACTGAATCCACAGTTATTTTCCCCTTAAATTGTTGTGTTTTTATTAACAATTTACCAGCTGTGTTTATTGGCAATATTTTTTATTAATTGTCCTTCAGGGAACTCATTTACTTCTGAAAGAACAGATGTTGCTCCATTAATAAAAGCCACTCTGAGCCTCACAGAAAATGAATGATGTTATGAGCCTTAAGAAATGAATTAGGTGAATGTATTTATGTTACTAGATCATTGTTTGTCAAAAAAATACAAATTTATTTTATTTTGAAAAATAACTCTAACAAACACAAACATTGATAGACTATGTTTAAATCACAAGCTTAAAATAAAAGTAGACAATGTAAGTCAAAATCATATATTTATATTTTCTTTCAATATACAGTTTTATCATTTTCAAATATTTTTATAACCTCACATATCTATGTGACTAACATAGATATTTTGCATTACCAGGAATGAGACTACATATTTATTTCTTTGTTTTATTCATTAATTCATGCAACTACCAAGTTTGATTGGACCCCTTTAGTAAAGATCTATTTATTTTTACTGCTCAAACACAAGCAATTTAATGTAACTTCTCCCAAATCTATAGACAAATATTGACTGCTTCATGAAATAGACACACTTAGGCTTAGACAGCAAATAAACAAAATAAATGAGTATCTATCATAATATATTAGTGTATCAGTCAAAATAGGACAGGTCTTATTGACACTGCTAGCCAAATTCCAAATGCCAGTGGCTTAATGCAACACCAGTTTGTTTCTGGTCGTAGCTAGACATTCAGCTTGGCTCTTCTGAGGGGCACTGCTCATTCTAGCCACTTAGGTAATCATTAGGAAATCATTTAGTATTTGCTTCCTCAATCACCACATCAAGGGGAAGACAGTGTTGAGAATTCTGCTTAGCTATTTAATATTAAAGTTTCTATGTAGGAGTGACATATATTGATTTAGTTCATATTTTGTTGATTTATGCCAGTATGTCTAAGTTTAAATTTGATCAAAATGTAAAATCTTACTTTTTCTGGGAAAATAATAGAATCACATTTTTAATAGCTACAATGGCTATTGTAATCTGCCACTCTGGTCATCACATATTTAATTATTCTTTTCTGATGCAAAACACACATATGATATTTTCAGAGAGACAACTCAAAGTCCTGTCCATTTTGGACACTGAGCCTTTAATCTGTGGTTCAGGATCTGTACATGAATCACGTTTGTTTGCTTTTCTACCAGTCTTTAACCAGTGATAATACACAACACATTATTTCAAATTGTGGTTACCTTGGTTATAGATCTATGGACTTAAAATATGAGTTGTCATAATGAAATAGTCAGCATTAATAAACATTGGCAAAATAACTGCAAAGAAAACTTCATTTCAGAAGAACAAAGAATAGAAGACACAAAACAAATATAGATTTCTAGTAATAGTAAAATTCTGTTTAATATATATTTTGAGGTCTCCTATCCTAGGAGTGGGGAATATTCTTTGGCACTGATATTGCTTCTTGCTTATTGTACAACATCACTTCTATTTCTACCTTCAGAGTTATCATTTTCCATTTGGTAACATCCGAAGTAGGGATTTGAGGATTCTCCAACTTGGGATACATGTACATTGCTTATCACAGTTTCTACATTAAAATGCAGTGAGCCCAAACTTATCTGTCTCAAAGAGTCATGAATGACTATAATTCAGACAGATGGTTGCAGTAGCAATGGGACTTCCTTAAAGTCTTAACAAATTTTTGTTTACTTGTTACCGTTTACTTTCATAAGCTGAGTTTTTTTTTTTTTTTTTTTTGTCAGTATCTTGTATTTTATCCTTAACTAGTTCTTGGCACCTTGATATTATCAATTAGGAAGGTAATAAATAAAAATATGATTTGCTAATTTGGGAAGTGGGTACATTATTATTTTAAGAGTCATTGTTCAGAAAAGGTCTCACTATTTGAAACAACATGTGAAGGAATAATTCTGTCAATATGAATAGCCAATTCAAGGGCATTGACCCAGGCAAGTGTTCAAGAATGAGAAAGAAGCCAGTTCAGTTAAGAGGTGCGAGCAAGAAGAAACTAGTCAGAGGTGAGTCAAATGAAAATAGGGGCTAGATTGTGCAAGGCTTTGTCAATGATTATAAGAACTTTGAATTTTATTTAGAGTAAAATTAAAAATTAATATAGGTTTTGAACAGAGAGTATCTGGACCTAACTTTTTATTTATTTATTTATTATTTATTTATTTATTTTATTTTATTTTCCTCCAGCTTTATTGAGGTATATTTAACCAAAAAAAGACAAATAAAAATATATATATATTTAATGTGTACAACATCATATTTTTATACATGTATGCATTTTGAACTGGTTATTACAGTCAAACTAATTGACATGTCTACCACATCACACAGTTACCTTTTTCTGTGTGTGTGGTAAGAACAGTTAAGGTCTACTTTTAGTAAATTCCAAGTATATAATTCACTGTTATTAACTCTAGCCACCATGCTCTACATTAGAAATTTGGGATTTATTCATCATGCTTAAGTAAAGCTTTATATTAAAACATCTCTTTGTTGAAATTGAGAACTTTATTGGGGAAAAGATGAGAAGTCACATATAGATTTTTGAAAGCAATTCCAACAATCTCTGTGACAGACGGTGATGGTGGTTATAAGTGCTCATAGATTGAAGATATTTTAAGATAAATTTAACAAGATTGAGTTGGATATAGAAAAGTCAAAATTAGGTAGGTTGAAGACAAATGCAACTTTTCTCTTTCTGTTGTTCTTACTGCTTTCCTTTTTTTTTTTTAATCTGTTTGCTTTTTGTTTGTTACAAAAAAAAAAAAAAATGGACTTTAAATTTACTGAAAATCAAAAGACAACAGCCAGAGAAAGTTTGCGAGGAAATATGAGAAGTTAATGTATGGCTATATTATGTTATTTGCATATTAAAATATCAGGAGGAGTTGCTGTTTAAGCAATTGAATACATAATAATGGAGACTGGGTGATATCTGAGCAGGAGATATGAACTTGGGAGGCAAGAACTAAAGGTATATTTAAAGTTGTGAAACTGAACGAGACCTCCTAGGTAGTAATTATAAACAGATTAGTTCAATTACCAAGTCCTGGGTCAGGCAGACTCTAACACACCTGGGAAAAAAAGAACATTTAGCTAAAGAGATTAAAGAGGATAATATAGTTATTGAAAAAGGAAGAAAAATATATTAAAGTCCTAAGATCCAAACGAACAGTATTTATCAAAGAAGGAATCATCATGTATGCTAACAAAAAGCCATGGATTGTGGCTTGATTACTATTTTGTGTAAAGACTGAGGTATGGTTATGAAATTTAGCATGCTAAAGGTTATTATTAAATATTCTTATTCCAAATTTTCCACTTGTTAACCTGATACCTCTGTAATAGTTAACAAATTATTTTTGATCATCTCAGTAGATGCAGAAAGAAGCATTTGATAAAAATTAATCATTCTGTCATGATACAACTTTCAAGCAAATTAGGTATAGAAATTTCACTTTGACACAATAAAGATCATCTATAACAAGCTCAAATTTGACTTTGTACTCAATAGTGAAAAGTTGAAAGCTTTTCCTCGAAGATAAATAGCAAGACAATTATGCTCAATCTTGTCACTTCCATTAAATGTAGTACTGGAAGTTCGAAATGAAGAAACGAGGCAAGAAAAAAGAACACAGAAAGTATCCAAAAAAGGAAAGGAAGAAGTACAATTGTTTGATGATATGATCTTATACATAGAAAACCCTAAGCAATTCCATCAAAAATAAATTGTTAGAACTGACACATGAATTCAGTAAAGTTGCAGGATACAAAATCAATATGTTAAAATCAGGAGAGGTACATTAACAATAAAGAATTTGAAAATAAATCATTTACAATAGCATATAAAAATAAAATAAAGTAGTCAGGAGTAAATTCAACCAAGGAAGTGAAAGATACATACTGAAACTATAAAACAATGATGAAATAAATTGAGTAAGTCACAAATAAACACAAAGATATCCTGTGTTCATGGATTGGAAGAATTAATATTGTAAAATGTCTGTATTTGTTCAAAGCATTCTACAGATGCAATGCAATTTTTATGACAATTTCAAAATATTTTCCACAGTAATATAATAAAACAATTTGAAAATGTGTAAAATCACAAAAAATTCTGAATAGTCAAAGCAATCTTGACCAGAAAGAACAAAGCTGAAGGCATAATTCTCCCTAACTTAAAAATATATTATTACAAAACTGTTGTAGTCAAAGTAACATGGCACTGGCAAAAAAACAGACATCACAACCAAGGAAACAGACTAGAAAGTCATGAAATAAACCCACACATTTACAATAAATAGATTTTCTACAAAGGTTCCAAGAACATGCAATGAGTAAAATTTACAAAATTGTAACGTATTATAATTGGTTCCAAAATTTGAATCCAAAATTTTTATCCAATTACAATAAATTGTAAAGGATCCAAACTTACACCATGTATCAAACTTACACCATTTGGATCCTAACTTACACCATGTACAAAAATCAATTCAAAATTGATTCAAGATAGACTTAAGACCTCAAACTATAAAACTGCAAGAAGCAAGCATGGGAAAACTCCACAACAGTAGTCTGAGCAATGATTTCTTAGATAGGACCCCAAAACAAAACAAAAATAGACACACTGGATATTGCATCAAACTAACTTCTGCAAAGTAAGGAAATGTTCAACAGAGTGAAAAAACACTTGTAGATTAGGAGAAAATATCTCTATACCATATAACTGATAAGAAGCTAGTGTCCAAAATACAGAAGGAACACAAACAACTCAATGGCAAGGAAACTAATAACCTGTTTAAAAAATGGGCAAAAAATCTAAACAGACATGTCTCAAAAGAAGGAATACAAATGGAGAACAGATATATGAAAAAAATCAACATCTTTAATCCTTAGGGAAATGCCGATTAAAACCTCAGTGATATATCATGTCATATCTCTTAGAATGGCAATGCATCAAATAAGACAAGTATAAACGAGAATGTGGTGAAAAAGGAACACTGGAGCTCTGTTGGTGGAGATAGATAGATAGATATATATATATATATAAAACAGCCTTTAAAAGGATGAAAATTCAGTCATTTGTGACAACATAGATGAACCTGGAAGACATCGTGCTAAGTGAAATAAGCTAGGCACAAAAATACAAATATTACACTATCTCATTTATATGAGGAATCTAAAAAAGTTGAACTCACAGGAGGGAGTAAAATGGTGGTTACCAGAGGCTGTGGATCTGGACATGGAGAATGAGGAGTTGCTGGCCAAACGCTACAAAGTTTTAGTTAGGTAGAAAGAATAGGTTTTTGTGATCTATTGCATAGCATGGTTACCATAGTTAATAATAATGCATTGTATATCACAAAACTGCTAAAGGAGGCCACTTTAAATGGTGAGGTGCCAAATATATTAATTATCTTGATTTAATCTTTCTATGGTGTATACATATACAAAACATTACATTGTACCCCATAAACATATAAAATTATTATTTGTTAATTAAAAATAAATAATAGGTAAATAAAATAACTCCTATAATTCCCTAACTCTTTGAATCATCACTTCTCTCTTTCATGTACCTTCCCTACATTCACGCACTGTAAAATTTCTAACAAGTTAATAAGGTTAATGATTGTCTCCACATCACTTTCCCACCACTGTCTGTTTTGAGTAATTTTAAGTGAAACACAACTAAAGTTAACTTTCTTTTCACTCATGCCTTTTTCACTCTTCCTATTATGTCTGAGGCCCTCTCCAAAATATTGGCTTCCAAATACACTGAAATTGTTATCAATATCAATTATTGGATTCTTAAAAAGCAGCTCAAAATTAAGTGCTGAATCTCATGATGGACATAAGTATTAAAGCAAAATATTCAAATGGTATTCATGACACCTACTAGAAATTTATTTTTTTCTATTTGTTCATTTTAGTCTGTAATAATGTTTCATTTAAATAAAATTATCGATACACCATACAACATAAGGATGAGTAAAATCATATATAGAAATACATCATAGAAATTCTTTCAATATGCATTTATATATACATATATGTGTGTGTATATCCATGTATATATAGTCATCGTAACATTTAGATTTCTTAATAATAAAAAAAGGTTTTATTAGATAGAAAACAAATTGATAATTAAAATATTATATATTGATATGTTACATGTATGTTTGCTTGTTTGTTTAATGAATGATTCTTCCTGTTCTAGAATGTAAATTTTATGAGAGCAGGATATATCCCCTAGCTTATAAGAGTATAACACATTTCAAATTTATTGAGTTATGCTTTGCAATACACTTGCTTTATATAATAATTATTTTTATTTCTTTGCAGGTTAGGTTTGATAACTACATGGTTAAGATTTGCTGCCTATCTGTTCATCAATCAATTTTATTTCCTTTTAAAATACATTAAATATATGAAAAAGTCAACGTAAATTGGCAACAATAAAATACAAAGTAACTGCGTAAATTATCTTGAGGACACACATCTTATAAGACATTATATGTGAAAAAATGGTTCATAAAATTAGATGTGAAGTTTATACATATACACATACACATATATATATATAAATATATACACACACACACACAGACATACACACACATATATTCAATTCCTCAATAATGTCATAAAACACTATATGAAAAGAGAAAAATAAATATAGGTTAATATATTTAATTCATAGTATAAAGAGAATATTTAAAAGATTAACCATAACAAATCTTTAAAAATGTGTATGTTTTCAAAAGTGATAATAGAGTATAATTCTCATAAATATACTAATGAAAATCTTAATTTTCCTCTAAATTCCAAACCTGAGTTTATTTAATAATATTCACGCTTTTCTTTTTACTTCTAGTTATTCTTTCTTAATTGCTAACATTCAGAACATTCTATCTGCATTTGCAAAAACACACAATTGGAATCATGGCAAAATTTACAAAGTAATGCTTTGCAATAAGATGAGTTAATTGTTTTATCAATTGATCTTCAAATACTGTTGTGTTTAAACAGGACCTATTTAGCACTCCTTCTTTTGTGCTAAGATTTTATACAGAGCTCCATGTGGTCTTGAATGCTGCCATAGCCCTCCTCTACTCATCTCTACCTGTGACTGATCCTAAATATTTTATAATAACTGATGGACAGTGTTTTATAAGAAGACATCATGAAAAATCACATTATATAGTTAATTTGTTACTTTATGTGTAAACAAATTTGTTTACTTTATATTTAAACATATACTTTGTATGTATACCTTTCTTTATCACCCATACCATTTTCCTTTTATGTCTATACATCTAATTTGATATCATTTTTTATTCTTGACATAGTTTAGAATTTGTCATCCACATAGTTTCCTATTCTATCTACCTTTGTCTGAATGCTCCTATTGCGCTCATGCAGTCACTTGAACCCAATTTCTAATAGTGATACTCCCTATGGAGCTCAATTAAATGTTAGCTTTGTTATTTCTCTGATTACTACATGCTTTCTGTAGTTCCAAAACTAAAATCGGCATTTTAATATTTAATATTTAACTAGTTGGCACTTGTAGAACATTGTTCTTTATCCCCTGTAAATATATGGCTCCTTTGAAATACAAACCATCACCTTATATAACCGACTATATCCTACTTTAATTATATTCTAAACATTCATCATGCCTCCTGATTCACTAAATATTTTAGTATCTAGATCACTGATATTTTTCTTCTAAATCCATGTCATAAATATTATAGTGTCCATGTCCACATAGTTAATTCATACAACATTGAGATTGTTTCACGTTCAATCATATTTTGGTATATTTACTCTTTGAATCTATATTGGTAGCAAAGAGCAATCAGATTGGATATTACTTGATAAGCTTCATTACTGGTACTAGCTAGATATCAGTTCTTCTCAAGATCCTATCCTAGTTCTTGACATTGTTAGTAATTACATAATTTTCAAAATTGTGATGACAAGCACCCCAAGGTGAGGACCAACTCCTGATTTTAAAGTTTACCTATTTTAACCTCTTAGTCCTAAATATTTGCAACCATAGCAAGACAAACTGCCCATTGATTCTACTGCTCACTGCTTATGTTTAACATTCTAACTTGAATTATTTCAAGGATTCAAGTTTCCAGCATTGTAGTAATTTTCCTGAAATAACCTCAATTCCTGTAACATTTATCCTTTAATCATACTTGTTTGTGAAGACTCAAATTTTGCTAAAATATAACTTACTACACTCAACTTAAATTAGATGAGTTAAAAGGAAAAAATGAAGTAAGATAAAACTAGCAAATGGAAGGCATTATGACTGCTTGAGAGGCTATAACATTTCACTTGATTAAGGAGCGACATTTGAAAATTTAAAAGTGGTTAATTAACTTAGGAATCATAAATTCTTAAACATCCTAATAAAGAAGTTCAAGTTACATGAAACAAATCTGAAAAAAAAAGTAAGTAACTTCCATAGTATGGTTGGGGATTTCAACACTTCCCTCAGTTACTGAGAGGACAGGTAAAAAAAAAAAAAAAAAAAAAAAGAAAAAAAAATTAGGACACAGAAGTCTTACACAATATTAGCAATGAGGTTAAAATAATTAACATTTAGAAATACTATATCCAAAACCTTTATTTATGTTTGAAATGCATATGGAATGTTGACCAAAATATGTCATATGTTAGGCCATAAATGCATCTACATTAATTTTAAATAACATAAATCATTCTAACTTATCTGACAAAGATGTAATTAAATTAGAAATCAATGACAGAAACTTATATGTAAAGTCCCCAGAACTGAATCTTAACAAACCACTATCAATAAGATACAAGTGCAAAGAAAAAATTCACAAGAAACAAAAAAAAAACAAAACATTCTAAATAGCATGAAAATGAGAACCCAGCATAAGAAAACGTGGAGGATATAATCCTGGCAGGGTTTAGAGAACATTTTATGTTTAAATGCATACAAATGAAAAGTTGAAATCAAAGTTGAAAGCAACTATTATATCTTAAATAGCTAGGAAAAATTAAAAAAAGGAGAGCTTATTAAATCCAAAGTAAAAGAAGAAAGATGATGATAAAGACAAGAGCAGAAATCAGTGAAATTCATACCAGATACATAACAGGAACAAACAAATAAACTTACCACTAGTTTATAAAATAGATCAAGATATTAATAAATATCCAGAGAGATTTTATGTACAATCATTTTAAGAGTACAACATTTTGGCCGAGTGCTGTGGCTCACACCAGTAATCCCAGCACTTTGGGAGGCTGAGGTGGGCAGGTCACGTTAGGCCAGGAGTTTGTGACCAACCTGACCCACATGGTGATAACCCCATCTCTACCAAAAATATAAAAATTACCTGGGCCTGGTGGCAGGTGCCTGTAATCCCAGCTACTCAGGAGGCTGAGGCAGGAGGATCACCTGAACCTAGAATGTAGTGGTTGCAGTGAGCAGTGATCACACCACTGCACTCCAGCCTGGGTGACAGAGCAAGACTCCATCTCAAAAATAAATAAATAAATAAATATGAGCGTGCAACATCTTATGACAGAAATTACGTGAAATTATACAACCATGTAGACAAAAATGAAAAAAAAAGGTTGTAAATTAAGAAAAAACAGTCAGAAATTATTTAAACATTAACACTTAAGGGATTGGGGAAATTATAAGATAGACACAATTGATAGAAAAGCAGATACAGATATCAACTTTGCAAGGTAGTGGGGGTATTTGTTCTGAGCAGCAGTGGTTTAATGTTGGAAAGGAACATGATGCTTTTTTAATTTAAATTTTTACTCAACCAGGAAAAGAATGAGGCAGTTAAAACCCTCATTAGCTATTATTTAATGAGATAGGCTGTGATGAAGAAAGATGTCATTATTTATAGCTATAGAAAATATAGTTACCAGGAAACATGCAGAAACTACCAGTCAAGGATAATTAGCAGCTAAAATTAACATATCTTAGAAATGTGTTGTTATTTCAAATCTCTGAAATACAAAGTTAAAGAAACATCAATAAAATTGAAAGAAACTAATTATAAAAGACACACATTTCTGGTAGAGGGATGGAGGGATTTAAAAAGACAGAAGGAAACTTCTGATTGTGATAAATATATATCCCTACGTTCACTATCTGGATCATGATGATGGCTTCATGAGTGAATATATATGTCAACACCTATTAAATTGCACATAAAAAAAGAAATGCAAAGGATGACAACAATATAGTTTCTACATAGACCAAAGAAAAATTAAACATGTATGAAAATTTCACACCAATAAATTTGATAGACAAAATGGAAAAATTATTTTGAAAGTAAAGATTACCAAAGATGTCTAATAAATGAACGAAATATTTGATAACCCTATATCTTTTTAAAACAGGAAATATGTGATAAGACAAAAAAATTATTCACATAAAGAAAACTTCTTTGCATTATATAAAAGTTAGATAACTTTACTGGTGAATTCTAAGAAATATTGATAAAAAATAGCATTTCTATGAATAAGTCTCTTAGAAAGCATTTTATAAGATCACCTTTAACCAAGAAAATACATTAAAAATTTTAAAAGGCTAAAAACAATATTTTATGCATGAGCATAGACATAAAATGTATTTACAAAAATATCTGAATGTATTGAATCAAGAATCATATAAAATAAATATGCATTCTGATCAAAGGGGGATTATCTCAAGAGTTTAAAGTTGTTTAAAGTTTAAAAATAAAACAAATCTAGACATAGACTTTAAGCACTTCACAAGAATTAACTCAAAAGTCACCATAAACCTAAATGTTAAATTGAAAACACTAAAACTCATAGCACACAGCATAGGAGTAAATGTAGGTGACTTTGGTTATGACAATGACTTCTTAGTTACACCATCAACGGCACAATTCATAAAAGCAAAAATTGATATGCTGAATTTCATTAAAATTATTGTAATTATTATTATTATTTTTTTTTTTTTTTGAGAAGGAGTTTCACTCTTGTTGCCTAGGCTGAAGTGCAATGGCACAATCTTGGCTCATTGCAACCTCCACCTCCTGGGTTCAAGCAATTCTCCTGCCTCAGCCTCTCAAGTAGCTGGGATTACATGCATAGGCCACCATGCCTGACTAATTTTATTTTATTTCTCATTTATTTATTTATTTTTTGGACTTAGTAGAGATGGGGTTTCACCGTGTTAGTTAGGCTGGTCTCGAACTCCTGACCTCATGTGATTCACTCGCCTCAGCCTGCCAAATTGCTGGGATTACAGGCGTGAGCCACTGTGCTCGGCCTAAAATTAAAAACTTTTGCTCCGCAAAAGATACTGTCAAGGGAATAAAAAGCAAAGCCACAGACGGTGAAAAATATATTTACCAAAGGCATCTACTAAAGGACTGTTATCCAAAATATACAAAGAACACTTAAAACTCCTCAGTAAGAAAATGAACAATTTAATTTGGAAAAAAAGTTCTTCACAGACATCTTACCAAAGAAGATATACAGATAGAAAATAGGCATATAAAAATATGTCTTTAGGGAAGTACAAATTAAAATAACGATGAGGTACCACTATGCAGCTACAGGAATGGCCAGAATCCAAAGTACAGAAATCACTAAATGCTGCTGAGAAGGTAGAGCAACAGGAACTCTCATTCATGGATGAAAATAATGCAAAATATTAAGCAAATTTGAAAGACAGTTTGTTAATTTCTTGCAAAGTTAAACATCCTCTTACCATATAATTCAGCAATCATGTTTCTTAGCATTTAATCAAATGAGTTGAAAATTTACTTTCACATAAAAACCTGCATGTGAGTATGTATAGCAGCTTTAATCATAAATACCCAAACATAACACAACCAAGATATTCTTCAGAAAATGAATGGATAAATAAAATGCGATACATCTAGACAATGAAATATTATCCCACAGTAAAATGAAATGAGCTATCAAGCCATGAAAAGATGTGGAGGGAGCCGGGTGCGGTGGTTGTTCACGCCTGTAATCCCAGCACTTTCTGAGGGCGAGGAGGGCGGATCACGAGGTGAGGAGGTTGAGACCATCCTGGCTAACACGGTGAAACCCCGTCTCTACTACAAAAACAAAAATTAGCCGGGCATAGTGGCAGGCACCTGTAGTCCAAGCTACTCGCAAGGCAGAGGTAGGAGAATGGCCTGAACCCAGGAGGCGGAGCTTGCAGTGAGTCCAGATCATGCCACTGCACTCCAGCCTGGGCGACAGAGCGACACCCTGTCACAAAAATAAATAAATAAATAAAGATGTGGAGGAACCTTAAATGTGTATTACCGAGTGAAAGAAGTTAATCTGAAAAGGCTACATACTATTAGATTTCAACTGTATGACATTCTGGAGAAAGGAAAAGCATGGAGATAGAAAAAAAAATTCAGGGGTTATTGGAGAGGGAGGAATAAATAGAGCACAGATAATTACAAAGCAGTGAAACTATTCTGTATGATACTCTAATGTATCGTACAGAATGGTGAATACATACCATTATACACTTGTCAAACCCCATAAAATGTACACCATCAAGAATGAACTCTACTGTGAACTATGGACTTCACATAACAATGATATATTAATACAGGTTTATCAATTGTAATAAATATCTAATGTGGGATGTTGATAGTAGGCAGGACTGCACGTGTGTAGGGACAGAAGGTATGTCAAAAATCACTGCACCTTCATGCTCAAAATTTTTTGTGACTGCAAAATTGTCTAATAAATAAAGTCGGCTGGGCACAATGATCCACTCCTGTAATCTCAGCATTTTGGGAAGACAAAGGGAGAGGATTAAATGACCCCAGGAGTTTAAGACCTGCCTAGGCAACATAGTGAGACCCTCATCTCTACAAAAAACTAGAAAAATAAGCTAGGTATAATGGTGCATGCCTGTGGTCCCAGCTACTCAGAAGGTTGAGGTAGGAGGATTATTTAAGCATAGCAATTTGAGTTAACGGTGAACTATGATAGTACAACTACACTCCAGCCAGGATGACAGAGCAAGATTCCATCTCTAAAATAAATAAATAAATAAATAAATAAATAGAGCTTATTTAAAAAATAAATAAATATGTTATTATATTAACAGTATCAACAAAAAAACCATGCCATTGTCATAATGGATGCAGGAAACATTTAAATAAATCAAAGCCCTTAAAAGATAAAAAATTTTTTACACACCATTAGTTGTAGGTAATATTTTTATTCTCATTAAGCCCTTTTCCAAAAAAAGCCTACAGTTAGTAGAGTACTTAGTATTTAGATATTGAATTGTATAAATGTTCAGCATAGAAAATCAAAAAGATAAAAAAGATGACCACTTTTATCATCTCTATTTAACTCATAGTGGAAACAAGAGGTCCCGGGTTGGGGAGACGGGCATATGGGAATAAGAAAGTAAAAACTTATTCATTAGAACAGGAAATTAAAATTCTTCATATTAATAGAGGACTAAGATCTAAGAATTCGAGCTTGTTTTCTGAAAAAAAGTAATAAAACAGGTCACTAGCTAGATTAACAAAGAAGAGAAGATTCAAATAAACACAATCAGATATGAAAAGGAAGATGTTACTACTGACCCCACAAAAATACTAACAAGCATCATAGAACAGCATAAACACCTCTATATACATAATCCAGAAAATCTAGAATAAATGGAAAAATTCCTGCACATATACTCCCTCCCAAATTTAAATCAGGAAGAAATTTAATTGCTAAACAAATCAATAACAAGCTCTGAAATTCGGGTAGTAATACATGGCCTACAAACCCCCAAAAGTCCAGGACCAGATAGATTAACAGCTTAATTCTACCAGATGTATACGGAAGAGCTGGTAGCATTCCTACTGAAACTAATCCAAAAAAATTAAGGAGGAGGAACGCCCCACTAACTCATTATATGAGGTCAGCATCATCCTGATACCAGAACCTTGCAGTGATACTAGATAAAAATGTTGGCAAATCAAATCCAGCAGCACATCAAAAAGCTTATCCACCATGATCAAGTAGGCTTCATCTCTGGGATGCAGGGTTTGTTCAACATATGCAAATCAATACATGTGATTCATCACATAAACAGAACTAAAGACAAAAAACATGACAATCTCAATAGATGCACAAAAGGCTTTTGATAAAATTCAACATTCCTTTATGTTAAAAACTCTCAATGAATCTGGGAATTCAGAAAAATACCTCAGAATAATAAGTTCCATATATGACAAACCCACTGCCATATCATACTGAATGAGCAAAAGTTAGAAGATTTCCCCTTCAAAATTGGCACAAGACAAAGATGCCCTCTCTCACTGCTCCTATTCAACATAGTATTGTAAGTCCTGACCAGGGCAGTCAGGAACAAGAAAGAAATAAAGGGCCTCCAACTAGGAAGAGAGGAAGTCAAACTATTTGTTTTCAGAAAACATTATTTTACATCTAGAAAACCCCATAATCTCAGTCCAAAAGTTTTTTTTAGCTGACAACTTTGGCAAAGTTTCAGGATACGAAATTAATGTGCAAAAATCACTAGCATTTTTACACACTAACAACAGTCAAGCCGAGAGTGAAATCAGGAACTTACTCCCATTCACAACTTCCACAAAAAGAATAAAATACCCAGGAATGCAGCTAATCAGGGAGGTGGAAGATCTCTACAAGGAGAACTACAAAACCCTGCTCAAAAAAATCAGAGATGACAAACAAAAAAATGGAAAAACTTTCCATGCTCATGGGTAGGAAGAATCAATATTGTTAAAATGGCTGTACTGCCAAAACAAGTTATAGATTCAATGCTATTCTTGTTAAACTACCATTGACATTCTTCATAAAACTAGAAAAAATATTTTAAAATTCACTTGGAACCAAAATAGAGCCTGAATGATCCAAGGTAATCCTAAGCAAAAAGACCGAAGTTGGAGGCACTGTGCTACCCAGGTTCAATCTATACTACAGGGCTACAGTAACCAACACAGCATGGTATTGGTATAAAAACAGATGTGTTGACCAATGGAACAGAATATAGAACCAAGAAATAAGGCTGAACACTACAACTATCTGATCTTTCACAAATCTGACAAAACAAAGCAATGGGGAAAGAATCCTCTATTTAATGCATGTTGCTCAAATAACTGGCTAGCCATATGCAGAAGATTAGAACTGGACTCCTTCCTTGCGCTATATACAAAAATTAACTCAAGATGGATCAAATACTTAAATTGAAAACTAAAAACTATAAAAGCCCTGGAAGACAGTCTAGGCAATACCATTCAAGATATAGGCATAGGCGCAGATTTTATCATGCAGATGCCAAAAACAATTGCAACAAAACCAAAAATTGACAATGGGATCTAATTAAACTTAAGAATTTCTGCACAGGAAAAGAAACTATCAAGAGAGTAAGCAAAAATTCTACAGAATGTGAGAGAATTTGTGCAAGCTATGAGTCTGACCAAAGTCTAATATTCAGCATCTATTAGGAACTTACACAAATCTACAAGAAAAACAAATAGCCCATTTAAAAAGTGTGCAGAGGACATGAACAGACACTTTTCAAAACATACATGCAGCAAATACTCATGTGAAAAAAAGGTCAGTAGAAAAAGCACCAATCATTAGAGAAACGCAAATCAAAACACAATGACATACTACCTCAAACCAGTCAGAATGGTTATTAATACAAAGTCAAAAAATAGCAGATACTGGCAAGGTTGTGCAGATAAAGGAATCCTTCTATACTGTTGGTTAGAGTGTAAATTAGTTCAACCATTGTGGAAGACAGTGTGGTGATTCCTCAAAGACCTAAAGACAGAAATACCATTCGACCCAGCAATCCCATCATTGGATACATACTCCCCAAAATATAAATAATTCCACTATAAAGACACATCCATGAATATGTTCATTGCAGCACTATTCACAGTAACAAATCCATGGAATCAGCCTAAATGCCCATTAATGATATACTGGACAAAGAAAATGTGGTACATATATACCATGGAATTCTATGCAGCCTTAAAAAATAATGATATCACATCCTTTTCAGGGGCATGAATAGAGCTGGACACCATTATCCTTAGCAAACTAGTGCCAGATCAGAAAACCAAATACCACATATTCTCACTTATAAGTAGGAGCTAAATAATGAGAACACATGAACACATAGAGGGGAACAACACACACTGGGGCCTATCAGAGTGTGGAACGTGGGAGGAGGAAGATAATCAGGAAAAATAACTAATGGACACTAGTTCTAATACCTGGGTGATGAAATAACCTGTACAACAAACTCCCATGAAACACATTTACCTATGTAACAAACTTGTACCCCTGAGCTCAAAATAAAAGTTAACAAAGTAAGGAATGTATACATATACCTTTACATTTATGGAGAATATTTTGATAGATACACTAGTGCAATTCATTATGCAGTTTCTTTCTTTCTTTCTTTCTTTTTTTTTTTTAAATACATGGTATTGAAAAGCCTGTGCATCCAGTTAGGAATAAATAAACTTAATCCTTACCTCATACCGAATGCAAAAATTAACTCAAAATGGATCTTAGACATAATACAAAAAGTTAAAACTATAAATCTTTTGAAATATAGGAAAATATCTTTATGACATTGAGTAGACAAATAAACACTTTATTGAACAAAATAAGCACAGATAATAAAAGAAAATAATGATAAATTGGACTTCACCAAAATTAAGAAATTCCTGCTTTTTGAAAACCCTATTCAAAAAATGAAAAGACAACCCACAGTTTAAATAAATATGTTCAGAATGCATATATGTGAAAAATGATTTTAGACTATGTAACAAGTATAGTCTTCTAATCAAAATATATTAGCAACAAATGAACATTTACAAAAATAAACAAATATGCAATAAACACAATATTTTTATATAATTAACCTTCAGTAAAATTAAAAATAAAACTGCAGTTAGTGCTATTGCACACACACTAGAATGGCTAAAACGACTAAGACTGAAAGCTTTCACTGTTAACTGGATATAGCTCATCTGGAACTCTCATACATTGTAAATGGAACTGTAAAACATTACAACATTTTTGGAAAATATTTTGTCTGTTCCTTATGAAGTTAAGCATATATTATCTATCATGTATTTTAGAAACTGTACTTTTAGAATTTGTGTAAGATAAATGTAAATGTAAGTCTATATAAATGTTATATATAAATGCATGTAACAGCTTTATTAATAAGCCTCATATCTTGAAGCAACTTGTATAGCCATTAAGATATGAATAGGGTAACAAATTGTGGTATAGTTGTACGATCAAATACTACTTTTTATTAAATAAAACCATCTACTTGAAAATGTAACAAATTGGATAAATATCAAATTATCAAAATCAAGTATCAAAATATCACGCTTTGCAAAGGAAACCAGACACAAATGATACATACATATAGCACTGATATAAATATATGTATAAAGAACACACCTGTTCTTTAGTTACAAACGGCAAATTGATAGTTCCCTGGATTCCATTATGGAAGGTATGATTGACATGAAGAAACCTTTTAGGATGATACAACTGATCTATATCTTAAATGTATAGGTATTTATACAGGTGAATTTCTATCATTACATTTATCTGGAAATAAAATTAAAATATTTCATGTTATTTATTTATTTTAAATTATAGCTCAGTATTTCAACATAGTATATTTTAAATAGAAAAAAAGTTTCAAATAATGAACATTACAAAAACTGCATTCCCACTGTTTCACAGGAGGCAGCTCAGCTAATAACATCTATATTCCTGGTGGAAATGTCAATACCAACATTTGATTTTATTAATTGAAAAAGAAGATAGACAAATTGAAAACCAGAGAAATTCCAATCAGTTACTTAGCAGTTACAGCATTTCATGAGATATTTTTAGAGGATATATATTAAAACTTTACTATTTTTAATAAGATTTTGTCCTCAAACAAAAATGTTATCTTTAATTTTGTGAGTTGTAATGAACTATAAATAAACATAGACGTTTCATTTTGCTCTTTTAGTCTAACATACACACTAAGAAAGGGTTGAAATGTGTCCTTGGACTGTTTTTACTGTATTTCTTTTCCCAAGATATTACTCCCTACTTGTCAGTAAAAAAAAACAAATTTTTGTAAAAGTGTTTCCAAGGTCATAGGAGGAAACAGGAAAACAATATCTATCTAAAAACTTATTTGGTCATTTTTATTTTGAAATATTTTATTTTTGAGATTTCCCTAAAGGTGTTGTTGTACCCTAAGTCTCCAGGTTTAGCAGCAAAGAATGATTAACAAAAAATGAACAACAAATAGCCATTTGTATTATTTACAATATTACTATTATGGTTTTTATTTTGGTGATCTAATATTAGAGGAGCTCTGATATCTATTTTTTTTGTGTGTTCCTATTCTTGGAAAGCATTTTAGTGGCATGGAAGATTGAGAGAAAACTCTAGGGAAGAAAACCCACAGGGCACTATTTGCACAATATTTCAACAACTGCACTGCGTGGCCCTAGAGTCACTTGGAAGCGTTACAAAAGACATTAGAACCAAATGAATTGCAAAGACATGGATAGGGACAATTTATGGAAATATTATTAACCTCAAGTGTAGAGACCTGACAGGCATATGATCAGAACATGTTGATATGTACAAATACAGACATAATCAGAAATCCACCAAATCCTGATGCTGGCACCACATACCATGCCTTGATGAGAAAAAGAGGCTAAGAATATTGAACTTAGTTAAAATCTGAACTTGCTAAATTGAAAACAAACAAAAAATACACAGAAATATTTGGATGCATATTTTTTACTAAGAATTGACTTAGCATATGTTTTCACCAATAGGATTGTAAACTTGTGTTTAAAATAATTTGTTATAGAAAATTTGTTACAGAAAATTTCTTATATACCAATGTTTTACATTCCAAACATCTTACCCTCTACATTATTACTTAACAATGTTATCTATTAAACAATATTATAACTGTTTCTTTATTATAGTGATATTATTAGTGACATACATTTCAGTTAGCTAAGTAATCCTAAAGGATAATTTGATCATGATGTTCTCCTGATTGCCAAACTCAAATCAATGGCTTTCATGTCTAATAGAAAAACACAAGTGGCCACTCAACACACTAATTTTGCACCCTAAGACCTTCTTGCATGCACATTTACCACTAACCTAACTTAGCGTTTTTTTTGTTTTGTTTTGTTTTTGCTAAACCTGGAGTGGTCTTTACCACATATCTACTTATTCAAATTATCTCTGTTACTGAAGAACCATGTTAATGTTAATTTGTATCACCATGTGTTTATCACTCTGACCATACATAATTTGTAAAATTATAACCCAGTTATGATTAATAATCGTTCTAAATGTTTACCTCTCCTATGAACATTTGCAAATTCTACTCCATGCTTGTTGCAATACAGAGCCCAATTCCATAAACATTGTATTTATTTTAAAAAACAAAGAGAGATCCATATATAGTTGCATAATTTTATGTGTATACATATGATAAACACATACATATACACATTCTGTACATATATATTTACATATGCATACATTAACATGGTGGTGTTTTGAACACAATATATTCGTAACAAACATTTATGAAACTAAATTTATATTACTTCTATTTTCTTTTATTTAAAGTAAACTCTGGACCATACCATATTGGCTTGAAGATAAGGTAAAGGAAGAATTTCATTTCTTATTACCATAGTATTTCTACTCATGAAAATGCGTAGTTAGTTGTAATATTTATCACAACTTATAAATGCTTGAATATATTTATAAATAACATGGTGTAGGTTATATGCAAATATTTAATAAACTAAAAATAAGCAAATGAATAAAAAAAGAAATACACGCTGTAAAGTCTCGGCACTCATTTTGTTCATAACAAATTAAGTAACCAATATTTCTTCAAACTAATAATTTAAAAATTTGTATGAACAACCACTAACATTCTCAAATTCAATTTCTTAAACATTTACTGTGCATCATTTAGCAAATTAAATCTCTGCTGCATATAACTTCGTATTATAAAGAACACACCAATGAAAACACATACTAAGACAAATAAACTAACATGATGCATATCAGAATTTCAAATCAAGTAAAATCTAAATGCTTAATTAAATTAAGTAGCACTGAATAGAAAAAGGTATAACAAATTTTAAAGAGGCTAAGTAATTTGCTCTTCTTATGTGCATGTTCTATAACATTATTCTACAGGAAATTAAATAAAACATGGATTCATTACATAATAAGTTTGCTGTTAACTAAATCTAACAGTTAGAAATTTGATATTTTACAGCATTCTCTACATATATTTATAACTTAGAAATCCCTCAAGGTAGCTCAAGAGCCAATTAAAAGCTTACAAATCACTATGAACATTTTTTTTTTTTTTTCATTTGTAGTAAATTTCCCCAAGGGTACAAATGCTGCTTTGAAGTTTGGGATTTTTAATCCTATGTTCACCTGGGGAGACATATATATATATATATATATCTTCTGAGTGTTGCGTGTGCATATCTATTCAGGAATTTGGATTTGGCAGGGGAAATTAATATTATAGGAAATTGTTACTTCTTACTCTTTTTTTTTTTTCTGTGACATTATATTGTCAAGGTTTTGTTCAATCTTTTATCTTCAGTTTTTTTCAACCTATAGCTAAAGACAATTCCATGTATGTAAAATTCAACTTAACATTTTAGGAATCAATACATTTGGAGCAATTAAGGTTATAGCCTTAGCCAACTACTTCTATGCCCCAAACAGAAAATGACCGATATGTTATTCTACTTGAAAAGCAGTGGTGAAATTATCATTATTATCTGCTACCACAATTTATTTTATCAAAATTTACTTTTATCAAAATTTATGTACTATAAAAACAAGAGTAGAAGAACAGAACAAAAGTTAGATGCCAATTTACTTAGTTATTGGAAA
This sequence comes from Trachypithecus francoisi, assembly GCF_009764315.1. Classification (NCBI taxonomy): domain Eukaryota; kingdom Metazoa; phylum Chordata; class Mammalia; order Primates; family Cercopithecidae; genus Trachypithecus; species Trachypithecus francoisi. The sequence continues at coordinate 69,106,774 of NW_022681454.1, forward strand.
CAGGTTCCCCCAAATCTGGCCATAAACTGGCTCCAAAACTGGCTATAAACAAAATCTCTGCAGCACTGTGACATATTCGTCATGACCATGACTCTCACACTGGAAGGTTGTGGGTTTACCGGAAAGACAGCAAGGAATACCTGGCCCACCCACGGCGGAAAACCACTTAAAGGCATTCTTCAACCACAAACAATAACAGGAGTGATCTGTACCTTAAGGACATTCTCCTGCGGCAGATAACTAGCCAGAGCCCATCCCTTTATTTCAGCCCATCCCTTTATTGCCCATAAGGAATACTTTTAGTTAATCTATAATCTATAGAAACAATGTTTATCACTGGTTTGCTGTCACTGAATACGTGGGTAAATCTCTGTTTAAGGCTCTCAGTTCTTAAGGTTGTGAGACTCCTGATTTCCCACTCCACACCTCTATATTTCTGTGTGTGTGTTTTTAATTCCTCTAGCACGGCTGGGTTAGGGTCTCCCTGACTGAGCTGGTCTCAGCACTTAGCGTTTACTATTCTTTAAAAGTTTAACTGAGCAACATTTAGAGAAATATCATTTACTATTCTGACTATATATATGAAGCTAATAAACTATTACCAACCTTTAGGAATTATAAGAGATGATTTTAGTAATTTAGGAGAGTCTCCAGGGTGGACAAGTAAATCCAGCAATAAATAAGAAAGTGTAAGATAAGTTCTACAAATCCTATAAAACCCCTGAGCATAGTCACTGCAGGCTAAACAATCATCTAAAATAATTCATCCAATTGCCTGCTCAAATAGAGATGTGCTTCAGCTAGGGTGTCAAAATTCCATACATGTTATGAAATAAAGCAGTTTTTAGGCATCATATTTTTTAAAGTTCAATTAAGTTTAGAGACACAAATTTATCTTACATCAATGAATTAGAGTATGTCTATCCACACAACTTGCAGGTAATATGCTAGATATTATATAGATCTATGTATTTATATATAATTATAATCATAGGTATATGTCCAGCAGTTGTAAATTAATACAAGTTGCAATACAGAACAGTGTGGAAAGGAGAGTCTTTTCAATATATTATGGTAAAATAACTTAATAGAAATATGAAAAAATAAATTTACTTTACCTCTATGCTGAATTGCAGATCAAAAACCTACTTCATTTGGGTTGGACACTGATTTGTATTTCTAAGACCAGCTGAGCGGGCACAAAAGAACCAGCGAGTAGGCAAGGGTAGGAGCAAAGCTGCAAATTTATTTTTGGTCACCTAGCTTCAGGGAAGGAGGTGGGTAGGCCTCCGGCCTAGAGGTGGGTAGGCCTCCGGCAAAGGAAGCCAAGAGAGTCGCCCTGTGAGCTCTCGGGCAGAGTTCCTGATATAGTCCCGACTGGGGGCTGGGAAGTCCCCAGGGGCGCTGGCCAGGAGCGGCTTTTCTGGGAGTGGGAGGGCAATAGGCGGGGCACGGGCCAGTCGGGGGGCGTTCCGCAGGTGCGACCAGGTAAATCTTGGTCTCTTCAGATTGACGTCACCTGGCGCATGCCTGGTTGGTCTGCACCTTCCCGGGCGCCGGCTGCATTTTCGCAGGCACGGGAAAAGTTGGTGATGAAGAACCCGGAAGTGCGCCATCTTGCCTCCGTTCCTCCAAACAGACACCTATATTAAAAAGGTAAAACTGTATGATTTCTAGTAAAAATTATAGAATATTTTTAAGATTATATGAAGTGGAATGAAAAATTGTCAATAGAACACAAATATAATAAGCATAACAGAATCTAACACAAAATTAGGAATCATGTTTATCTCAACACCTTCTTATGAAAGTGAGCACGCAAGCCACAGAATTTCCGGAGATTTTTTTAATAATCATAACTGACAAAGGGATTGGAGATATATATATACACACACACACATATATACACACACACACACATGCATTAATTATATTTAATATATATTAAATATAATGAGAAATATACTAAGACAAATAAACTATCATGCTGCATACCAGAATTTCAAGTCAAGTAAAAATTAAATGGCTAATTCAATTAAGCAGCACCGCATAAACAAAGGTACAACACATTTTAAAGAATGCAAGTAATTTGAGCTTCTTATGTGCATGTTGTATAACATTATTCTACAAGAAATAAAATTAAATAGAACATATATATATATCCTATATCTAAATATGTAAATAAAAGAGTTGACTATGAAGTCTGGCATAAGTTATTTGTGAAAGAAGAAAGGAAGAAGGCAATGACTAGGGAGGGGCTGGGTGAATGCCATCTTAGATAGTTGCTATGGTCCTTTCCTTATTTGGATGGGGATTACATGAAAGAAGTTTTTGTGAAAATTAATTGGGCTTTGTACTTTTGTTTTGCAAAGTTTTCTGTATGTGTGCCATATTCCAAAACAAAAATCATTTTAAAATTTAAATTAACAATAACCAGCTATTCTTAAAAAATGCATTTGCCCACATAAGCTTTCTCATTAAATATAATTTACTTACAATTTTCAAATGGGCATATATTTTTAAATGTTAATAGTATTGCAACATAATGACCATATAAATAAAGCAGAAGTATCTTATGGGAACACCTCTATCCGCATGCCATCTCCCACGACCCCCAAAATCACAAGGGATACCTCTCATTCTTTCCCAAACAGTAATTACTGTTAATATATTGATAAATATTCTGTGTTTATATAGCTATTTTTGTCTTGTGTACGTGTTTGTATAAATGGTATAACACTATACACGTTGTTTTGAATATTGCTTTTTAAAAATGAAGTGAATTAGATGCAGTGGCATTGGAAATGTGCTGCTAGAAAATCCTTTATGTCTACATGCTGTGGGAAGTATAGTTGGCAGACAACCTGTAGCTGCTGTCCCTTTAGTATCCACTGCCTTAATCAGGAGGAAGCCATCTTCTATCTGGAATACTCTCAGCCAATGACAATCACAGCAGGGGTACAAGAATTGGACCATATCTGCCCAACACGGGTTAGATCTTAGAGGACACGTTTGGTCTAGTTCTGCCCTCAGCCTAGTTGAGATTTTTCCAAAACTACACTATTGTTTGAGGTTCTTATTACCCAAACTTTCCCTTTTTCCTTCCACAATTGTCAGATCTGACTCAAACTTTGCAGACTCCTTCTACCTAGTCCTGTTCCCTCCAATTTACCCTTTGTGGACTCTTATTCAATAAAACTTTTGCATGTCTAATGCTCTCTTGGTATCTGCTTATTGAAAAATACAAACTTAATTATTTTAAAACTGATTATAGTAATATATAATATAAATATAATGCAGTTTTTATTGCTATTTTCCTATTAATTTTTATTTTAATCTTTAAATAGTCATTTTTATGAACAATGCTGCAAGGAAAAATTTTGCTCATGCCAAGTCTGTAGACAAGTGCATACCTTTTTCTAAATAAACATAGAGAAGTAAAATTTCTAGGTCAAGAGTGCATACATTTTTAACTTTAATATATTGTTCTCCAAAAAGCAATCAATCATCATACCATAAATTAGGAGTACCTATTTCTTTATATACTACATCATCTCAATATTGAATATCTATCTGTCTATCTCTAATACAGCTGTGGTTAAGACCTTGGCCATTAATATAACCTCCAAAGGGCAAGTGTATAAAAAAGCCTACGAAGAATTCTGAAAACACCCATATTCAGAAGCTCAAAAGAAGAAGAAAGAAAATCTATACAATTCATTAAATGCCAGAAGTAAAGAACTGAACAAAAGTAAGTGTTAAATATTCTCAAATCTATTAAAATCTCATCATAAATGAAATAGAAGCACTGTTAGAAGAAGTAAATTATTGTTGACTTTTGTGACAGTTTCTAGTAGAGCAGCATCAGAATGTAGACTCTTTAGAACTCATTTTGTACAATGAGTTTTGTACAATCTTCCAGGCGTATCATCCATCTCTGCCACCATAACTGTGTGCCTTTTTGAGAGGACTGGTATAGTCAACAACACAGATGACTGGGATCATCTGGCTACATCATCATGTCTGTTTTATTAAATGTCTCTCATGGTGTCTTCTCTATGGTGTGGGACAAGGTGTCATAAAAAAAAAAAAGTCTTCACACTTTTTGTTGCCAATAGTAGGATGAGTCATTTATCTCCTCACTATCCTGAATCTTTCAATCTGTACTTTTTCAGATCTCTAGCCAGCCTGATTAGTCATTCACTCCTGTCATGGATAGCTTTAATTCAGATAATTCCCTTTTCCACAAAACCTTAATGTCTATTATCATGTCCATGACTCTGATAACAGGAAGAATTTCTTGTCTGGAATATTTTGTCTTATGTAAGCAATTCAAAAGAAACCCTCCATGAGATCAGAGGTGTGAGTTGACTTTAAAGCCTGAGTGCAACAATGGTAGGTGACATTGGGTTCTGTGCCACATTCTCATGTAAGACAAGCATTAAGGTACACATGATTTATTGAGAGTGTATCCCTAAGGGGAATTTCTTAAGGGATCAAACAATGATGTAGAAAAGGTGAGAGGGAAAAAAAAAAGAAAAAACAGAATGTTTTTCCAAACATCTAGCCATACGGAGACAAAGAAGATATCATGGACATGAAAATGTTGTAGATCATTTTTGAGATGCTGAATAAATTCCCTGATTACCAGACTGAATCCAGTTGAGGCCAATTTTATGAAAGGGCACAGCTGTGAGCTCTTAACCACCAGTAATCGTAACAATTGGTAATAGATGTGGAAGCCTGGTTAAGGAAATCTGAGCAATTCTGCCATTTCTGGTAGAGCAGCATCAGAATATAAAATGTTTAGAACCTCATTTTTATAATCTTTGAGTTGTAGTATTCGTCTCTGCCACCATGACTGTGTGCCTTTTTGAGAGCATTGATTTATTCAGCAACATAGATGACTAGTTTTCATCTGGCTGAATCATCGTGTCTATTTTATTAAGTGCATTAGCCATAATGACCCCTGCACACTTATGGTTTTAATATTTATAAAAGGTTCATGACCATATCATGGCACTTCTCTGAATTCACAATTTATATATCCAAGTGCCTACCTCATATCTCTTTACAGATACGTCAATGACACCTCAGCCCATCATGATCAATATTGTGCTCTCAACTTCTCTTGATAGATGGTTTGGTTTTCTTTTTTCTTTTTTTTTTTTTTTTAGCAAAAGGCACCTATATCGATCCAGCCATTCAAATCACAAATCTTGAAGCCAGGTTTGATATCTCCCTCTGCTACCACATCTGTATCCAGGCCACAGTTGTATTAGATATTGTTGCATTCCTGTCCATTGAAGCATGGTTCTTACCATTCTTGTTCCTGCTCTCAACCACCTACTGAAAGTGCTTGTGACTTTTCTTTGAGGTATTTCCCTAGTGCACTCAGCTGACATAATAGGTATGTTGGAACTAATAGGAAATGAATAATTTTAAAGCAAAATCAGTCAATAGTGGATGGAATGTGGAAGATTTATTCCCAAGCATCCTTAACGCTTGCATGGGACATTCATGAAAAATTATCTTCATGGTCTTCTGAAGACCTCCAACAAAAATGAGATCCTGAGGCCCACACTGGAAAACTTTTCATTAGTACACTGAAGAACTGGTTCCCATTTCTTTCATATCTTACTTTCTACCTCACTGACCAGTGCTTCCTTCAGTTACATCCAGAAAAGTACTTGAACTTACATCTGTGACTAAGAGTCTACTCCAGAGGAAACCAAACTAATAAATTTAAAAGTCTTAAAATTGTATTTGCTCAATGCTTAATTTTTTTGTGGTTAACTCTACCTGCATGGCCATACCATAAGCCCAGTTTACTACTATTTCTCACCTTGATCAATACTGCAGTAGCTTCCAAACTATTTTTTTCATCCTTCATTCTGCATCTCTTTAAGCATCTTTCTTACTGTAAAGCCTGAGATTTCTAAAATGCAAGTCTGATTATATATTAAAATTATTTAATAAATTACATGGCCAACATATTTTACATAGCATTCCTGTATATTGTCATTTAGCAGCTATTCTCACTCACATTCATGCACCATGCTGAATTGCAATGAATGAATCTAAACACTACATTTTCAAGATTCATTAGCAATCAGGCATAATATATAAATTATATTCTGCCAGTGAGATGTGTTTTCATAAATCTCAAAGGAGATTTTAAGGGAAAATATGTTAATACAGCCTAATGTATAATGTTGACACACAAGTATGAAAGACAGTGTTTGTGGTGGCTGGACTAAGCGTTTTATATTTACACATGTGTTTCAGTTGAGGTGATGATACCAGCAGCAGAGGCAATAGCAAACTTCTGATCTTTGGAAAGCTGTTGTCAAGGTGATCTGTATAGCCATGTAGCAGTATATCTAACTCACACTCCTGTTGTGATTCCAAGAACACTGAAAGCTCTTAATTTACTGTGTTAACTCTCTTCCTATTTGAGATACTTAGGATGGTTTTGTCTCAAACACTAAAATGTGATGATAAAAATAAGTTGGCATTTTGTTGGTTTGAATATAGTTTCTCAACCCCAATATCAACAAATCTCTTTATTTTTCCGGATTCTAGTCATCCTGAACTTATTATTATTGTTTGTCTTATCTGTCATGTCTCCTACAGATATAGTGTTACTTCTTTCTTGGACATCCACTTTGTCCTGAAACCATTTCAACAATGACTATTCTCCATTGTCATCAGAGAAAATCAGTTCTTCAGGGAAGCCTCTCTGCAGTCCTACTTCATTAAATCGTTTATTAAATTATCTCATAAAACAAAGAATTTTTATAGAAATATATTTTGATAATGCTCACTTTCAGTGTGATTATTTGAAGAGTATATTACTCATCAAACCAAGTAATATGTTTTGTAGCTAAGAGTAACTCTATCGACTCTCACATTCCTTGTCCCTAGCCCACTGCCTAGTCAAATGTAGAAATTCAATAGTTTCTGATGAAGTCTCACTGTTGATGAGAGATTTAGAAAAGAGAGAAATCACAATAAATGAAACGAGATATATGAAGAAGAGGCTAGAAATGAGATACAAACCTTGAGTTGGCATTTTATGTTAAAGTACCTGTCCCATTAAAATAGAACACGAAAAGGAAAGGTAAACATAAACTTTTAAAGTTGATTAACAGTATGTCAGAAATTAAAACACTCATATTTTCTCCATGAAGTAGAAGGCTAAGGAGTCTGTTGGCCTAATTGGAGTTGTAATTGGGAAGTGATTCAAATGGATGGAAACATACTGGAAACAGCTACATTCTTAATGGGAAAGAAAGTTGACCAGGGAAATGAAAGACCTAGGGGAATTTTAAAGACTCATTTCTGAACAGAAACAAAATATCTGTAGAAACACCATTCCACACATTTGAATGAACAGTCACCTAGTTGCAATGAATAGGAACAATTTAATTGATCCAGGATCTAGATGTTAAAGTATGTTTGTGGTAGAATAATAATAGGTCTAGAGATACATGAACATAAAATCAGAGTATAAAAAAATTGAAGCTAAAATTTCAAAGTTTCTTAGAGTAAAAGAGACTTCACATTTTTTAATATTCTCCCTTATGCCTCAGTTACTTTGGCATGAATTGGGTCACTTGCTTTACACCGATCCATCTATTGTGACTGATTCATTCTAGACTCAGGGCCACTCCTGCTTAATTGACGCTAGGTTGTGATCCCATCACAAAAAAGGAATATATTTTCTCACATAAATACCAGAGTTTATAGGATCAGATGAGAGGAAATTGAAAGCTGGTTGGTCTTTAGATATAATAAACCATGTTTTAAATTGATTTTACCTACACACTCTCAGGAACATAACATAGAGTCTGTCCTTGAATATAGCATTGAACAAAAAGATAATCTGAAGTCAGAAGTTGAAAATCAGCAGGAGATGATTCCTTTTTGGAATACATAAAATAAGATTAGTATTTGAGGCCGGGAGTTGTGGCTCACACCTATAATCCCAACACTGTGGGAGACCGAGGCGGGTGGATCACTTGAGGCCAGGAATTCAAACCCAGCCTGGCCAACATGGCGAAACCCTGTCTCTACTAAAAATACAAAAATCAGCCGAGCATGGTGGTGCATGCCTATAATCCCAGATGCTCGAACTTGAACAAATCACTTGAACCTGGGAAGTAGAGGTTGCAGTGAGCTGAGATTGCACCACTGCACTCCAGCCTGGATGACAGAGAGAGATGCTGTCTCAAATAAATAAATAGATAGATAGATAGATAGATAGATAGATAGATAGAGTTTAGGATTTGATTTATTCAATAATTTTTTACTCCTCACCTATTGTGCTCCAGAAACTCTACGTGGAATGAATTGATGAATATGACGGATAAATATTTTCTGGTCATGTGGGAATTACATTTTAGTATGAGATTAAAAAATGACAACATAATAAACAAGTAGGTTTTATAGTAGTTTATAATGGTAAGGTTGTTATAGAAAAACAGTGACAGTTTACCAGGAGTGGAGACTGCATGTCCAGTGCCAAGTGGCATAGTAGATTTTTAAGTAAGGTTCTCGGAGTATGCTTTATTGAAAAGAGACTCCTACTAATGGAAGAAGGTAGGCAATGTGAATGTCTGGGAGAAACCTCATTCTACTTAAAGAAGACAGCCAGTGAAAAAGTCCTGAGTTTGACTCTGTGCAGTGTTTTCACTAAATAGTAAACGATCTGGTGGTTATGACTGGAGCAGAGTGTTCAAGAAAGAATTGTGAATTAAAAAATATCAGTGAGTTAATGATATTTTGATGGAGAGATCTTATCTACCAAGCACTTATCTACCAAGGCAAATAAGCCTGCTTCATAGAAAGAAGGTCTTAGATGAGTAGATGATGTAAGACATTTAATCCTGTACCACCTGCAGCAAGTATAAAAATCCAGTGTTCTCTCATATGCAATGGCATAATAAGATGGAAATGGGTTTAGAGAGACAAAAGTTTTGTGGCTTATTCTTTTTTGTGTTTTAGCTTCAGTTTCTAATAATGAAAACAATGTTAAAAAAAGAAAATTGTTCTCTGATAAAATAGATTATTAAAACAAATAAAGTGGAAAAAGAAAAGATACTTAAATATAAAACTTCACTTATTATCACATCATCTTAATAAGCAAGCTATGGTAGCATATTGCTTTATTTTGTATTAGGCCATTCTTACATTGCTGTAGAGAAATACCTGAGGCTGGGCAATCTATAAAGAAAAGAGGTTTAATTGGCTCACAGTTCTGCAAGCTGTACAGGCATGGCACTAGCATCTGCATGACTTCTGAGAAGGTCTCAGGTAGCTTTTACTCATAGTAGAAGTTGAAATGGGATTAGACACATCACAGACTGAAAGCAGGAACAAGGGAGAGAGAGGGGATGGAGGTGCCACACTTTACAACAATCCGATCTTGAGGAAACTCACTCACTATGGCATGGACAGCACCAAAATATGAAGGATCTACCACCATGACTCAATCACCTCCCACCAGGCCCCAGCCCAACACTGGGGATTACATTTCAACATGAGATTTGGGCACAGACAAATACACAAACTACATCAATTCTCTGGCAATATTTAGCATATATGTCTTTATACATTTAAAATGCATTATTATAATTCTGAGCCCCGATTTTTTTTCATAGTTAACTGATTATATGCACTTTATAGGTTGCTACATTATCTTTTACAATAGATTTTTAATAGCTATATGATATTCAACTAAGTAGGAATAACATAGTTGTACTTTTATTATTACTGGAAATAAAAAACTCTAAAAAGTCACAATTCAATAGCATTTTACACATTAGTAGGTTATTAATAATTTATTATGAACACATTAAACCCAAACTCCCTCTCTTTCCATTTCTCATATATCTGGGTTTAAGTATAAAAATAGTAAAATCAATGTGGTAAAGGGTTGGCAATGATTATTTTAATTAATTTAAATTATTTCAAATCAATGTCTACCTATCTTTCCCTAATAATACTGGTTGACTGTTTTTCTCTAAGTAGTGAATATAGTTGGCTTTTTGAAAATACATGAATATATCTTGGATCAGTTCAACTGTGGATAGTACATGTGTCAATCATGAAGCCATTGTGTCAGCTCCAAGGCATTTCATTCTTTGTTTTTATAAATCAGTTTGTATCATATGCAAGTAGGAAGGCACAGCAACATGTAGATTTGGACTCAAGAAAATTGGAAAAAATAAAAATTTGCTAAGACAGATGAATATTCATTAGCTTTGTGAAACAACTATGTCAACTAGTTCATAATAGTTTATATATTAACTCCAAATATGCATCGGTATATATGTATATCAATGTATATTAATATGTGTATATCAGAGGGTTTGGTTTAAAAATGGAAGAGTTAAGTAAAGAGAAGTTTTGAAAAATGTTTGTAAAAAAAATAACTTTAGCAGTATTAAGAGAGAGACTTATAATTTGATCAAAAGACCAGATGTGGAGTAAGAAGCAAAGGGATTCTAATGTAATAATTGTATTTATTTTCGTATTATTTTATATTGAATGTATACATAATATACTCATGAATAATAAGTTATATTTCAAATTCTACAGGAAAAGGAATTTCCTTACCTTTAAACATTCCAGTGTTTTTTCAACTAATATTTATATAATTAGAATGTATGATATTTACTTCTTCCATTGCTTTTATCAGCATTATTACTTTATCTAGTCATAGACAATATTTAATAACTTACTAGTTACAGAGATTTTCAAATGGTCTGACCTTAGAAATTTCTAAATAAGTACACATTTAGTTGTCTTATGTTATTTATTGGGTAGCATGCATGTACAAGATGCTTTATTATATAATTCAACCAAATACCTATATTCAAATAGCTACCCTAGAAAATCTTCACATACTCTCATATATAAACACAAATAACTCATAACTCTTGACGGATAGTTTCAAAGAGAGGAAAAATGAAAGGCACAGATAAGTATGATAAAATATATGTTATATAAAAACATAAAACATAGGATAGAAATAAAGATAAGTAAATTATTAACTCAAACTTCATAGTTTTAAGGATGTTACAGTAAAAAATTCATAGTAGATGTTTCTTGACCAATGAGTAGAAATATTTTGTCTAAAAAAACAGGAAATAATGTTCAGACATATAACAGTATAATAGTTTGATATAATATTTCACAATGCATGTTCATGTACTTTGTGCTCATATGTGGCAGGGTTTTTATCTGTTGCAGTGCTTAGCTGAAAATAATGGAAGCAGATATTGATTAACTCAGATGAGAAGATATCTGATATCTCACAGAACCAATGAGGAGTCAAGAGAATCAGTTTCATAAACCAAGCCAGAAATAAGTACGAATACAAAAAAAAAAAAAAATTAGCTAGTTATGGTATTACCTGGGGTCCCACTGTAACTTGGTATTTAATCCCCCATTGTACCTAGAATTCTGTTATTATTGCCATTGTTGGACTTTTCTGTTACTTTGCTTAATTTCTTTAAGATTCAGACAGTTGATAGCAACACTTGATTAACAAACTGTTGAACATAAATATCTACGGAAACAAGAAGGAAATTTTTGACACCTTTTGGGTGCCCAATGTGAAATAGGTAACCGACACAAAGAAAATGTCCTCTATTATGTGAAAGAGAGTAAGGATGAGTTTCAAATAATAAACAGACACAATACTGGGTAGAAAGCTGTATGCTATTACACAAAAATCAGACTTTTGTTTTAGGCAATAAAAAGGCATGACTGCATCTTAAGTAGAATAATTCATCTTACCACAGTTGCATTTTAGAAATAACTTTAGTAACAATTTGGATGAACATACTGTAACTATGAGGGTCTATTGAAATAGAATTCAAGAGACTCATGATATCCCTGAAGACAGATAAGTGTCTTTATTAGCACAATGGTACTGGTGTTGGTGAGAATAAAAACAAAGAATGGATGTAACAGTTATTTTGAAAGCAAAATATGGAGAGCTTAGTAACTTACTGAATATGAGCGATAATGGAGACAAATGAATGAGAGACAACGTATAGTTTCCTAAATTGGCTAATTGGATAGTTGTGATATTATTGAATGGCAATTAATTTAGTTTTGGACTTACCATATTTGAAATACATTGAACATTCAAGAATTTGAAAATATTAATCCACAGGTTGGAACCGTAGTATTGACAATCTTTAACATAGGCAGCACTAAAACTCCAAATATACATGCAGAAAGATGGACCAGTAAAAAAAGGAAGAAAAAAAAGGTAAGTGTTTTAATGAAAGTCAAGGAAATAGGCTTCCAAGATTTAACAGGAAGGCAGCTGTGTTATATGATTTTGAAATCAAAGAGAAAAGAAAGTGAAAAGATGCTAGAAGTTTAGATATTGCCGGGCGCGGTGGCTCAAGCCTGTAATCCCAGCACTTTGGGAGGCCGAGACGGGCGGATCACGATGTCAGGAGATCGAGACCATCCTGGCTAATACGGTGAAACCCCGTCTCTACTAAAAAAAATACAAAAAACTAGCCGGGCGACGAGGCGGGCGCCTGTAGTCCCAGCTACTCGGGAGGCTGAGGCAGGAGAATGGCGTGAACCCGGGAGGCGGAGCTTGCAGTGAGCTGAGAGCTGGCCACTGCACTCCAGCCTGGGCGGCAGAGCAAGACTCTGTCTCAAAAAAAAAAAAAAAAAAAAGAAGTTTAGACACTAGTTACTGATATCCTTGACAGAGAGGTTTCTTTCAAGTGGTAGAGAGAATTTCAAGGGTTAAATAATGAATTTGTGGTTTAAAAAATCTAGAAAGTTTTGTTTAACAATATATTTTTAGAATAAATATATTTATTTATTTATTATCCCTGGGCACCATAGTGAGACCCCCATCTCAACATAACAAGCTCAAAATAAATAGCTGGGCCTGTTGACTCTTGCTGGTAGTCCCAGCTACCGGGGGTAGGGAGGACAATGAGGTGGGAGGATCCCTTGAGCCTGGGAGGTCGATGATAACTTAAAAAATAGGTTGATAAAAGGAAAGGATTATTTAAAACATAACTTACAAGGCAGTATTCTTATAATGTAGAAAATAGATTCACTATTTTAGTCCTAGTTTAGTCTAATATGATTTATTTCTTTTATTAAGTAGACTGATTTAATGTGATTTGAATTATGCACTGTTTAAGAATTCATACATTTATTGCATACTTATTTAGTGTATGTTAATGTTATTGATTATAGCAATCTTAAATATTTATGTTTAACCACTTAATATATAATAATAACTTAGAAAATTATACTTATGGGATAGGTCCTGAATTTTATAAATGTTTGCTTAAAAAAGCACAATATAAATAAATCAATTCATTTGAAAGGTAAAGGTTTGAAATAGACAAAGATTGAAACTATCACAGGTGCCAAGAACGTAAAATTTATTTTAGAATCATTGTAGGTATTAAACATTGTTTAATATGTTGAAAAATATATTTGAATAAAAAGGAGAGGTAAAAAGGATAAGACTAAGAGAAGATATTATATTCAACCTCTGTAAAGGACACTAGGAGACAAATATCTCGCTTTATTTTATCAATTTTTAGTTGATTCTGGAATCCTAATCAATAAGCTCGCAAAAAAAGAAAGTAATAGAAACTCTGCAATACAAAACGTATTTGCAATGCTCTGAAGAATAACTGAAATATTCGTAAAACAGTATGTCTTCAAATAACTTGGAGGTCCTCCCCAAGGTGTGGCAAATTGGTGTACAAGTTATGAGTTACCAGTGTCCCTGGGCACTGACTGCTTCAGCATTTGAGACACTGGCCCCTTAGGCTGGCTGCTTTCAGACTTGAGAAGTCTAGTTTAACCTAATGTTTCTGCAAAACATTATACTTTGTGTGTATCATGATGAAAAAAGTTTGTGAATCATTGCTTTAATCAATAAAGTTTTTGATAAGTACTATCATTTCAATACGTTTTTCCCCTGAAAACAAAGGAATGAAAATGAAATGTCAGCTACTTTACTATATTTTTTCTTACAATGAAACCATGCATGATCATTATGGCAAATGTATACGAACAATCATAGAACACAAAGAAAATCACTCATTACTCTTCATTTTAAACATATGTGTTGTAAACATTTTGAGACATTTTGTTCAAGAGGTGTGCGTGTATGTGTGTGTGCGCTTAAAAAATAAACCTCTATATATTTGTTGAATTAATTCATGCTTATGGTGAAAAGTTAAAATAAAGGCATAGAAAATTTGGAATTTAAATTTGGATTCTAAAGTTTGTATTATAATAGTACCAGTACTGAAGAGGGTGAAAACAGTGCACCATTGATGGAAAAGGGTTTTATGAAATGCCCATGAAATGGCGATTGTGTCGAAGCTTCATTCTTTTCAGGAGCAACACAAACTGTATGGCTCAAAGAAAATCATTTAATTTAGGCTGCCATTTAAATAATAAAATTTATATAAAAACTGTTATAGCAGGTATTCTTTTTTGGCATTTTCCTTTTAATTATATCAGAGATATAAGTTACATCATTATAGAATCATAGTCTGTAAAACTGTACTATTAACTATTATATTCAGGAGTAGTTTTGAAAATTAATTTTCATCAGTGATTTATGTCCAGCAAAATAATAGGTTTATTTCCATATGACTGTTGTTAGTCTAATGTCTTTATTACATATACACATTTCAAGAGTTGTTTGTGTGCACAGGCATGTCTTCTAGTCTCTTGGGAAAATAATCAATGTAAGTTATTAGTTCCCGTGTACTACTTGTATATATACTTTTCATTTTTCTGTCACCTAATGAATCCTCTGGAGGTGGCATTTGCTTTGATATTAACATATTTCATGGTGTCTTAATTTTAGTAAATCTGATTGACATTTGGATTTTTTTATAATGGAAATAGCATTTTTGTGTTTTTATAAAGGAAAATTAGGCATGTGTTTCATAAGATGATAGTAGGTGGATTATTCTTTCTTAAGAATTTTTGATTTTGCAACAGTTCAGGTTACAATATTACTCCAAATATATTGTTTCTTCTTTATTTGTTAATTATTTAAGTATGCAGAATTAAGTTGATTGAATTCTTCAGTTAATGATACACTGTGTTCATGGGTTAATGTAAGACTCTTATTTGGCATCATGTTTTATTAGTATTATTGTATTTCTCATCAATAATGTTATCAATATGAGATAAGGCCGCTGTTATATATATGCTGTGATCTAGGCATACCTAATTAAGTGAATCAATAAACTCATACCACTCCAGAAGAAAGTGGTTAAATAACATCATATGATTTACTTTAAGAGAAATAAGTTTATATGACAAATCACTAAGGTACAGGAAAACTTTAATCAGTTTTATGCTCACAAAACTATAAAATAGGTTATAAATAGATTTGAAAAAATGTTACTGATAATTAGATACTTATATTATATGAAACATCTTTATTTTTCATTTTGCTGCTTTTTCCTTCTTAAATCCAGAATTCAAAATTGAATACATTAGGAATAAAGAAATTCCATCCACATTACTGCCCCTTAAACTGATATTCCAATATAATCATACACACCCATACACACATATTCATAGTTAAAAACTAGATGAAAGGCTATACCAAAACTTTAATTTCTGTAAGTCTATTTGTGCACAAAAGTAAAGAGGAACATATACATGTGTGTATCAAAAATTCTTGCTGTATATATGCTGGGAGTGAGAGTGAGTGAAAGAGATATTTATATTAACACAAGCCAGACAGTGGGTGATGAGGAAAATAGATAAACCAATGAAGAATCCTAGATATCCAGCGTGATTAACTGAATAAATTATGTGTTCATGAAGAAAGACAAATTTCATGTTGTACTGGAAAGTGGATTCTATTTTGGAATTAAGTTTGACCTGCATGTGAAACATTAATGGCACCCTGTAGGCAACTGGCTAAATTAATGAAAAGTTCAGGGAGAGATCTGGATTAGAGATAAATATTTGGAAATTACCTGCATGTAAATGTATTTAAAACCATGGACATAAATGACTCATTTAGCGAGAAATGACTCATTATCTAAAGAAATAGGGGTACAACGGGTCAGTAATTTCAGAGAGTAGGAGTATAGATGGATAAATGTGTCTAATCTTATTCTCCCTGGATAGGAGAAAAACAAACATTTGATGCACTCATTACAACTAAGCAGTAGTATTGAATGTACCTGATAGAAATTTAAAATAAATCCAATACCTTACGTTGGGTAATTAAAAAAAAAAAAAAAAAACCTACAGTTGATTAGATACAGAAAGGAGAAAATTGATATTTGAATTGAAACATTATTATTATTTTGTTAGATAAGTAAGATGAGATCGCAGAGAGAAAAGGACATTGATATTAAAGCTGACTATAAAGAGGTGTTTAAAACTGTAATCATGTGATCTCAGATGAGCAACAACAGAAGTAAAAACACTGTGTAGGTCTATAGGTTAGAATCTTAATGAGATTGAAGAATTTGTTGAGGGATATATTTGAATAAATGAGCCAGGGAAAGAGAAGTGGAGTTTAAATAGTGAGATGCTTGTTAACAGGACTAAATGTAGCATAGTTGCTGGTGTAGGATGTATCCGTGGAATTGGGTTACAAAGGTTCAATGTGTGTAAATGAGGGCTATGTGTTTGAGGAGAAAGAAAGATGCAAATGACCTATACTTCTGCTATAAAAATAATTAAGAGGCAGAAATGAAAATTAATTTTAAAAAATTAAATTCTATTCCATTCAGTTAAGCTGACCTGTATCCATTTAGTAACTGATGCACCAAGAACTCAAAATAATTGTTTAGTCCTTTCTTCCTTTGGAATATATCCCATCTTCACCAAATTCTTTAGGCACTACCTACATAAAATCTGGATTCTAATCATTTATTGCCACTTCTACTGCTACTGCTTCCACCAGTGCCTTTCAGTAAATAATTCTTTCAGAAGCAATCACACTTATATTTTCAAAATCCAACCTATAGCTTTTTCTTCTTAAAACTTTCCAATGATCTGTATCTTACTCTGCATAGGAATCAAAGTAATTACAAAGGTCATTATTCCTTTCTTCATCTCCAGTTGCTCTCTCCCTAACCACTGCCACAGAAGACTGGCTCCTGGCTATTCCCAAATATCATCAGGCACATTCTTGCCGCATGACATGTTGATTTGCTAATTTCTCATTCTGGTACTCTGAACTGCCTAAATCTGCTGGATTCATGCTCTCATGTCATTTCAGTATTCACTTAAATATCACCTTAGTTAAATTTTGTCTACTTAACTTAAAATTGAAACATACAGTCTCTACTGCTGTTCTTATTCTCTGCTTTATTTTTCTTCAGAGCAATTAAACAGAATTAACAAATTCAATAATATTTTATTATATGTTAGTTCACTTACATATAATAAAGTTAACCGTTATATAAAAGTATTAATAGAATTAATAAATTAAATAATATTTTATTTTATACACGAAAACTAGTAGAAAAGAAAATGTTATTTAATAAATTATATTTACTATCTTTTTATCCACACTAGAATCTACATTGAAGAAGGGCATTGCTTTTTAATTAAAATTTTAATATTTCATTTACTACTTTTCACCAGAATTTATAATGTCATCATAAAATTGGATTTCAATATGGATTTATTGTATGAACGGATGGATAGTTTTATTGAGGAATACTAGATGTATGTAAGTTTAGCATACTTTCTAATAAGTATTATATTTATATTTATTAATGACATTTGTTTTCATATCTTGAGCATTGAAAATAAAAATTGCCCAATACCCTAATTAATTTACAGGGGAGACATTTTTGTAAAAAAAATAATTATCTTTTCCCATTGATTTTCATAAAGCAATAGATAGATGGTGACAACTTGAACTACACTGGTTTTCAATTCTGACCTTAACATTTTGAAAAAATATTTTTTAAAGCTTAGTTGTCTGAAAATATTCTGCTAAAATATTTGTATAGCTATGCAAATATTAACATGTCAAGCTTTAGAAGTCTTAAGTAAATCTAACAAGTGATGCCTACTTTTATCAGTTGTGATTTGGGTGTTTTAGTACACCATGAAATTACTCAAAGCAAATCGGAAGCCAATTTTATTCTGACAAATGAACTTTTCTCAATTAATATTTTGAGTAAATGGTGTATGTCTCAGAAAATTCCCCAAATGCCATGAATGAATGCACATGCTCATGGCTTACATTCAGTTGGCATTTCTCTTGGAAGCCACATCTTAATTTCATAATCAAGGTCTCCCACAGAAGATTCCTCTCACATTGGATACATGCCTGATTTATTGAGATGCAAGCCAACTAATCGCTGGGACAACAGATGGGTCTATTCAATCGATGTGCATATCTGCCAAATAAGGCTAAAAATGTCTCAAACTAAAATCAAATATCCCCCCAAATCAGTGCTTGATCAAACTGAGCATACAAATATATAGAATTTGTATTCTTATTTTCATCTTTCTCAATGGTAGGAAATTAAAAAAAGAAAACTATCTGAGTCGGGATAAAATTCTGCAAAATCCCACTATGATGAAGAATGTTAAAGATCTACCTATTGAAAATAAATTAACCTGGGGCCGGGCGTGGTGGCTCAAGCCTGTAATCCCAGCACTTTGGGAGGCCGAGACGGGCGGATCACAAGGTCAGGAGATCAAGACCATCCTGGCTAACACGATGAAACCCCGTCTCTACTAAAAATACAAAAAACTAGCCGGGCGAGGTGGCGGCGCCTGTAGTCCCAGCTACTCGGGAGGCTGAGGCAGGAGAATGGCGTGAACCCGGGAGGCGGAGCTTGCAGTGAGCCGAGATCTGGCCACTGCACTCCAGCCTGGGTGACAGAGCGAGACTCCGTCTCAAAAAAAAGAAAATAAATTAACCTAAATCATCAATGCCAATGGTAATTAAATAACTGTCAGGCCAGCTAACAGTTGATTTCTGGTTTTGTTTGTAATTTAAACTGTTATGGAGGTATGACAGCCAATGAATAGATCATAGTGGTCCTAATAGTATCTGACTGTTAATAATGTTGTTGCTGCTTTTTATTTTTGGAGACTCTTAACATCTTATAAAAAAACTGGATAATATCTTATCAGAATGCTACCGCTCTCCAATTTGTGTATTTGTTCATGAATTCTTAAGTGAGTAAAGAGGTCTGTGACATTCATTCAATTGTCCTTGAATCTCAATCAGGAATCATTAGTTATCTACTAGAGCCCCAAATTCACAAAGATGAATTCTGTGGTATATTCTTGGGGTTCAATCTTCATTTCTTGATGATCACCACAGTTAGTTTCAGTGGGGCAGTACTCTAAATTTGTCCAGGCTTCTTCACATTAGCAGACTGGGTTTGTAATCAGGAAAGATCTAAAAGAACTAACAAACAACCTAAAAATCCCTAAAACTCATCCATGTTTATTGTTGAATCATCAGGAGTCAGGTTTTAATAGCTGTTATAATTTATGTCAATTATACATGGATATCCATGAACCCTTTGCTCTCTACCCACTTTGCCAAAAAAAAAAAAAAAAAATGCTACTTTGTGTTAATTTCTGTTGAATCAGAATCAACACATCATATTTCTACATGGAACATGGATTCATTACAATCCATAAACATATTAAGAGTTATCTGCTTACTACTGGGTAAATATTTCTAATATATGCTGTTATGGCTTATATGGATTGTCAAAAACAAACACAGATAACTACTTACAATTGTTATTATAAGTCATGCCAGTATTTGATGATGAATAATACCTGCAAATATTTGTACTTTTTACTAAATATAATATTTTACAGTTTTCTGTTTGTCACTGCCTATTGTTTTTATTTGTTATTGGCCACCCTTAAAAAGGTAAACTGTTGAATAACTATGACACAATAGTTTATTCCCTATTCATATTTCTGCTTATTCATACATTTTACTAGAGGAAAACCTTATTGTTTCATAAAAACAGAAAATAAATGGGATACTAAGAAAATAATGTTGTTTACAACAAATTTTAAATTAAAAAATGTTTTATACAAAGTAAGTATGATTGAACTATATGAGTTCTTCAGTTACTGACAGAGATACAGTTACATTCTTGCCCATGTTTCTTAATTTAAGCGAACAGTGATTTGCTTTAATTGGAATCTATTTCTTCAATGTTTCTTTGTTGGTGTACCAAGAATCACAGCACATATGACTATAGATGCATAATGGGAAAAACTGTTTCTAATAGACTCCAGTCTTAATGCTGAATTAAATAATTGCAAATACTTTCTTTCTTTTTTTTATTATTATTATACTTAAATTCTAGGGTACAAGATTTGTTACATACGCATACATGTGCCATGTTGGTATGCTGCACCCATTACCTCGTCATTTACATTAGGCATATCTCCTAATGCTATCCCTCCCTCATTCCCCCTCCCCACAATAGGCTCTGGTATGTGATCTTCCCCTTCCTGTGTCCAAGTGTTCTCATTGGTCAATTCCCACCTATGAGTGAGAACATGCGGTGTTTGGTTTTCTGTTCTTGCGATAGTTTGCTGAGAATAATGGTTTCCAGCTGCATCCATGTCCCTGCAAAGGACACAAACTCATCCTTTTTTATGGCTGCATAGTATTCCATGGTGTACATGTGCCACATTTTCTTAATCCAGACTGTCACTGATGGACATTTGGGTTGATTCCAAGTCTGCTATTGTGAAGCATCAGGTATATATAATCTGCCATCAGGTATATATAATCTTTTATCAAGACTGGTCAACATTTTGTTGTATTGTAAAAGAACACTTTCAATAATTTTATGGATATTAAAAATAGTTTTGATTTTTTTTTTTTTTTTTAGATAAATGGCAATGCTTAGAAGACTTGCTCCTTGGATCCTAGGTACACTCTTTCAGAGCTATTGTGACAACAACAATAATAATATCTAAAATTTGTTCAGCCCTTCATGTGTGTCAGGAACTGTGCTAAATAATACTGATATGAGAAGTTAATATTTGCAGGTATGAAGTGAGGTTTTTGCCAAATAGCTACCTTATTTTAGTCAGCCAGAATTCTAGGGGAAGAATAATGCACTATCAGATAAGGTATTTTTGCATTTCAAAAACTTACTTTTGTTTTTTGTTATTTCAGGTTTTTGTTGTTGTTGTTGTTGTTGTTGTTGTTGTTGTTGTTCTTAATCTACCATAGAAGGACACAGGACATTAATTTTGTGCCTTTAGCAACAGGTTATGAAGAGTGGATGTAAAGAAAACATCTCATTTTTCCTTCAAATTAGAGATATTAAAGGGATTAAGGAAAGAAGAACTAACAAACACGTTGAGTGAGTGTAAGAATAAAAATATCAGAACTGGAAGAATGATAGGATAGAAATGGAGTCAGCAATCAGAGGCATGCTCTACCGAGGTCCTAGGCTCTGTTTTCCTTAGACAAGAGTGGACATATGAAGGCCATCTAGAGTCAAACAGGAGATACAGCATTTATAACCAGGGTGAAAATCTGCAGTGTATTTCTTTCCATATGGTCTCAGATGAGAATTTCCCATTAAAGTCAACTCTCATACGTTTCATGATGAATCTAGAACAAAAATCAAATTCAAACTGAGGTTCTCACATCACCACCACAACTACAAAAAATGGAAGAACTTGAGGATAAATAAAAAATGTAAAGCTCTAGATATTGTGTTATGGAGGCACTTGAGGCTTAGCTGAAGACTGTAACTTTAAAGGAAGAAAGAAAACTCAAATCGCAAATTATTTTACTTTAAAGTGGAGTTCTTTTTAACACCTGTAAACTACATGCTGCAAATATACTTAATCACCATTTAAATAGAATTCGTATGCCTGAGTAATGGAGGTTGTCCATGGTTGTATTTCTTCTACCTTAAATTTAATACTTTGAAACCTAATACACAATAATGATAGTATTTAATAATGATCAGAGTAACTAACCATGAAACTTAATCATGATTAAGAAGTAGCTACATATGTTGCTGCAGCAGTAAGGAGTTAGAAAATTCAAACATTTAATTACTTTGTCAAATTCCTTTATATGTCCAACAATGACAGTGGTATAATTAAATATATGTCATTGTATGTAATTTTAATAAAATAATTAAATTATTCTGAAGTTTATGAAGATACATTCAAATGAAAAAGTTAAAATTTCGCTTAATAATTCTGACATTTAGTAATCTAACATTTCTAATCTTGGCATCTGTTCTGCAAACTTAGCTATGATTAAAAATAAAAGAGATATGCAGTTAAATAAATGTCAATAAAAAGAGCTCATCATTCTTATTAAGTTTAAACAACATATTTTACGCAATTTTATTAATGTAATATTATATTATCAGTGTTTTATTAAGAATTATACTATAAAATAGGTAAATTAATAATGAAATCTTATGGGAGAATCTTGCTGAGTTTTGGGGATTTTTTGCTTATTTTTAGAAATTATTTTTTCTTTTCTTTTTTTTTTTTTGTTTGCTATTTTAAAGCCTAATATTGAGGACAGACTTAAAAGTGAATAACATGATTTATACCATATGCCTTGTGGAAGTTTGTAATATAGCCATAAAAATCTTTATTAATTTTAAATATTACCTATATATTTATTTATATGAAATAATCCCACAAATATTTTAAATACTTTAATGAAACGTATAGGCTAGAAAGAAGGAAAGGTGGAGATGAGGACAAAAGAAACAGCAATCCCATTAACAACTAGTGAACTCTTTCAATTTGTCTGTAAAAATCATATTGAACTACAGGACTGTGTCATGAAACAATTTTGTTAGATACATTCATGAGTTATTTATACTTATGTGAATATGACTCATGAAATAGATCTCATGAAATACTAAATGAATGATTTAAAAGTATTAATATTAAATTATTTTATTATTATCAGTAAGTATAAACATGAACATGTTTGAGATACTTTCTAGCATATATTAAAATATGCTAGAATGATTAAGAACATAGGCTTTGGAATAAAGCATTTCTGGATTAAAATGTGCATCTCAAAATCTGTTCAATTTCTAGCCTTTGTAAACCACATTTACTTCTTAAAAAAGCCTAAGTTTCTTGTTGAAGGCTACTATATAATTTTTTTTTACATGAGCTAAAGCTAGTTTAAACTTAGAGTTTCAATACATGGTTGTTATGTTATCATTTAATAAGAGGTGAGACAAATTATGCATAAAAATATTAAAATTAAAATTTGAACTATCATATGATCCAATCATCCCACTTCCGTGTATATAGCTAAAAAAATAAAATCAAGATATCAAAGAGATATCTGCACCCCCATGTTTATTACAATATTATTCACAATAAACAAGAATGGAAACAACCTAACCATCTGCCCACAGATAAACTGAGAAGGAAAATGTGTATATATATAAAATAAGATAATTTGTATCCATAAAAATAAAAAAACTGTCATTTGTGGTAACATGCATGATCCCGGAGGACATCATGCTAAGTGAAATAAGCCAGATGTAAAAAGACAAATACAGTGTGGTATCACTTATGTGTAGGATCTAAAAATGTTAAACTCATAGAAACAGAGAGTAGAACAATGATTGTCAGAAACTGGCCCATGAGGAAAATGGGGAGATGATGGTCAAAGGGTGCAAACTTACAGTTATAAGATGTCTACATTTTGGAGATCTAATGGACAAATGGTCACAATCATAATACTGTATTGTTTACTTGAAATTTACTAAGAAGGTAGATCTTGTCTTCTTACAACACACACATGCAAAGAGTAATTGCAATGTTGAATATGTTGGTTATTTCAATTGTAGTAATAGTTATACAAAGCATAAGTATATAAAATCATCATGTTGTACATCTTAAAGTATATACAATTTTTGTCAATTACACCTTAATATAACTAGATCTAAACAAAAGGATGTCAAAGAGTCACAGGCTTTTAGGATAAACTAACTTTTAAAAATAAAAATAAATAGAATTTGTCTAAGTTTATTAGAATATCTGCAATTGTGAAATTTAAGAGAGAGAGTAACAAGAAATAAGCCTGCATAAACAAAAATAACTCAATACATTTGAAGGACATAAAAGTCCTGAGTAAGTTAAGAGTGATCCACAGGTATAGGATAGTGCCTGCTACGTGGTACACTTTTTCTAAATCTTGAAATGCAGCAATAGATAAAAGTTATATTCTAATGAAGACAGCCAGGAATAAAAAGTGAACAAATAAACCCATTTGAAGTCATAGAAACTACAAGGAGTAAGTATAGAGGTGCAATTAGAAAAAGGGTTATGGGGAATAATATTATTTTACAATGATTAGGCAGGAAAGATATTGTTATAAGTTGGTATTTAAAGAAACACTGGAAAACGTGAGGGGACTGTCCACATGTTTGTGAGGAAAAAATATTTCCACTAAAGTAAATTGATTGGTCATTTTGAGGAAATACAAGAAAACCAAACCAACTAGAGCAGTGTTAAGAAATGGAAGTGTGATGAAAGACAAAAAATCATTGTTAGCATACAAATGGAGTATTAATTATGGCCAATTAGGCCATGGCAAATCTTTGAATGAGATGCAAAGCCATAACATGTCTTGAGTGGAAAAACTGTGTACTTTTACTTAGGTTTTCAATATATCTTAATGGCTGCTTATTGAGATGGGCTTATGTAGAGCACATGGAAGCAGACAGAGCCATTCTAAGCCTCTTGTGGTCTATGGATATGGTGGCCTTAATTAGACTTTGATAAGAGAGGGATAAAAAAATCATAAGGTTATAATTGTATTTTAAAAGTAGAACATTGAAGATTTCCTGAATATTCTGAGATGTGAAAACAAGAGAAAAAGATGATTGCATTTATTTAGTCTAAGCAACTGAAATTATAAAGTTATCATTATTTGATGTGAAAAAGATGGATAGCAGAGGAAATTTGATAATACTACTGGGAGAAAATAAAATTTGGTTTGTAATAAGTTAAATGTATAGACATTCAAGTGAATAAGCAAATTTAAGAGTTGTATATGAACATCTGAGTCTCAGGAAAGAAGATGAGGCTAGAAATAAAAAGATTAAAATCTTTAAGTGTATACAACATACAAAGCTATTAGAACAATGTATTTTCAAATCTTTTGGTTACCAATTACAAAACTTGAAGTTAGTATAGAAGCATGATCATATTAAAATGTAATAGAAAACATAAGTTAGGGAAGGCTGGGTTAGAATAAAAATATATAAATAGAATAAAAGTATATCTATATTTTGTGAAACTACTTTCAGGCTAGAGTAATATATGTTATATATTTTATACTATGGATCATTAAAAAATATATTGAAAGTCAATGTCTGGTCTCAGAAAACTGTAAGAGAGTTCTCTGAGAATGCTGTGTAATGATGAAACAGAGAATGGGAAGTTAACCCACTGCAGCTAAGAAATAGGATTCCAGGATGCTAAACTCAGAAGTAAATGTGGATCAGAATAGAAAGACAAATCTGGGACCTCTGGAGGGAAGAACTATACATACTGGGGCAAGAGTGGGAGTGAGGAGTAGGAGACTATCCTGGACTACAGCAAAGAAACAAATAGAGTTGTCCTGAAACACAATGTGTGGACTATTGATCCCTGTAATGATAAAGGAGGAGAAAGTTATTCTAAGCCTTCCATAGCCATAGACAGGGACTGAAAGGATTGTTAGTTAGGGTGTTGAAAATATTGTTTAAAATAAAAATGAAAAGAAATATTTAAAAAAATTGACATTTAGAGAGAAAAAATGATATATTTGAAATAAAATAGTTCTGGCAAAAGGCAGATTACACAGTGAAATATTTAATTAATTCTGCTATCCTGTCTCTTCTAAGTGTTTCCAGCAATCTGACCAACAGCACTTTTGGAAAATATACAACTATTGAAGAGATATCAACTAGAGTTGGATATGTACCTAAATAATAATCAAAATACAGAGTAGAAATAGGAAAAAATGCAGAGTAGAAATATGAGAAAGGCTTTAAGACACCTGGAGGATAGAATGAGATACTCTCTGGATATCAGAAAGAGAAAATGGGGGAAAAAATAAGAAAGAAATTATTTAAAGAGATAATTGTTGTGGATTTTTTTAGAACTCATAAAGCAGGAGCACACTAATTTTGGAAGTGCAGAGTATTCTAAACAAAATCAGTATAAAAAATCCATGCCCAGAAACGTTGAATGAAACTAAGGAACACTGATAACAAAGACATAATTCTTAAACGTAACCAATGGAAAAAGAGGGGTTGTATATAAAGGAAAAAAAAAAAGAAAAAAAAAGAAAGAAAGAATAACAGATCTTCCAACAAAAATAATGGAAAACAGAAAAACAGTAGAAAATAACTATAAATTTTGAAAGAAAGAGTTGTCAGCACATATGAACCAAACTATCATTTAGGAGCAAATTTAAGTCTCAACATTTATAGATAAAAATCAAGAACATTTATACCAAAGTCTTCTTTCCTAAAGTGAAGTCTAAAAGGGGGACTTCAGGAAGTAATAAATATTTACAAAGTTTTGCTGGGATATAATGAAAAATATTTTAAAAAATCAAATAGAAATAGCCAAATATTTTATAAAATAATAAAATAAAAGTTATTACATGATTAAAAATAGGCAATCTTGAAAGATTTGACATCAATCATACAAGTTGTCTTCTAGGCTTGCTCCCTGAGGAGTTCATCCTCCTGGTTTGGGATTAAAGAGAATTGATGGTGGTCAAATTTAGAAATAATAACAGCTATTGTTTACTGAAACCCTGGGGTGCCAGTGATTGTTGAAGTTATTAAAAATTTAGTTGCAATTCTTATGATAAAAAATGGTAAGTTTAAATCTGTTAATCAGAAATGTAAAGCATAGTGAGCTTGAGAAGACTTTAGAGCGCTTAAAGGGATCTATATATGCAAATAGAGGGCAGAATTATCTGACTACTAGAATAGAAGTTAATTGTAAAAGTTCAGAAATTCTGAAAGGGCTGTTTTTTTTTTTTCAGCCTAATCACATATTTCAAGCAATATATATAATGGATACTGGTTTAGATGATTGGTTAAGAACCTAGAAGTACCATTAAAAGATGAGACATTGGGAAGTCTCAGAGAGAAGTATGTGGAGGGACTCAGAGATGTACACATAAAGTGTGAGCATCTTCATATTCCACCAAGAACACCAACTACTTCAGTGGCAATATCAAACTGTGTTGACAGAATAACTCAGTGAATAGAAGTTAGTCTAACTGAAACTTTAGTCAACACTCTGCTTTTGTAATAGGATGATTATTATAGAAAACAAGTTTATTAAAAATGATGACTGCCCTTGAGCCCGAAAGTATGAGTTCTCTTTCACCAAGCTAGATCTAGCTATTGTTGCTGCTGAATGTCCAATTGGTAACCAACAGAGACCTAAGAGGCCAACCAACCAGTTGATGACAAGTTGACTACATAACACCTTTACTAACATTGAAAGAAAAATATTTTATCCTGTTCAGAATTGACACACATGTTGGGAATATGTTTTCCTTTGGGATTGTAATATCACAGTCAGTAACACTATTCAAGGGTTCAGAGAATGTCTGATCTGCTGACATGAATCCTACATGACTTTGCTTCAGACTAAATGTGCTGCATTACAGAAATGGTGATTCAGCAGTGTACTCATGATCACAGATCTACTGTTCTTTACCAAAGACGCTTAAACAAATAGCCTTTTAAAGTACAGCTGAGTTATCATCCTGTAGATGGCAATTCAAAGTCATCGATATAAACATAATGGGAAAGAGGAGGAATGTGCTTGAGACCTAAGTAACCAAATGGATGACTCTTTTTACTCTTATGTGTAGTTGCAACTGAAAATGGACAAGTGCAGCAATCACAGCCTGATGAGGGCATGGGAGCCCAGTCTCAGAACCCTCAACAGTGCAGATCTGGTTCACACTACAAGGTCAACCTCTAGACAAGAAGTGCTGCTTTCCCAGATGGAGAAGAGTCTAAAAATTTGGGATGGAGGAAAAGTGTCAGTTGTCCTAACTAACGGTATCAGTGGTCTGCAACCAACAACAGCAGTGAAATATTTAATTAAATCTGCTATCCTGTCTCTTCTAAGCATTTCCAGCAATCTGACCAACAACAATTTTGGAAAATATGCAACTAGATGGATTATGAATATGAAGAATAAGTTCAGTTAAACAGATCTTAGTGGATGCATTCAGCTATTTATATTGATTTTCTTTACTGTCAGTTGTACCTACCTACCAGGTGCTAATAGTGATACCTTCTAATGATTCTCTTTCTTTTGCTGCACACTTCTCTCAGCATTGTTCTAGGTTAAAAGGGCCAGCTCTCTTGAGTTTATGCTATCACATCTCCAAAGAGGCAACAGGTAGACTTTGACAGATGAAGTTACAAAATGTTAGTTTCCTTGGATTAAAAAGTGGGATTAGGCCATGCATGGTGGCTCACGCCTGTAATCCCAGCACTTTGGAAGGTCAAAGTGGGTGGGTTACCTGAAGTCAGGAGTTCAAGACCAGCCTGGCCAACATGGTGAAACCCTGTCTTCCCCCTCTCTCTGGCAAAAAATATACAAACATTAGCTGGGCATAGTGGTAGGTGCCTGTAGTCCCAGCTATTCAGGAGGGTGAGGCAGGAGAATTGCTTGAACCCGGGAAACAGAGGTGGCAGTGACCCAAGATTGCACCACTACACTTTAGCCTGGGCAATGGAGTGAAACTCCATCTCAAAGAAAAAAAAAGAAAGAAGGTGAGATCAACTCAGGGATATAAATTCCAGAGTGCTCCAAGGTATCAGACACTTGCTAGAAGGCCACCCTTGCTTAGTCTTTTTCTAAGGTTCTATCTTGCTTCTCTCATTTATTTTTATGGCAAGCATTCATTCAAATAAATAAAAACAAAACAAAAACAGAAGCAAAACTCCTTTTATAACAGTTTCTAGAAAACTCAGATTAAGATATACTTTTCTCTAAAACTTGCTATAGGATGCACATTTCAAATACAAAGGCATAAACAAAGAGATACAGAAATCAGAGAAATGATCCAAAGGGAGAGATGAAAATGCTAGCTTTTCTGTACTCGAAGTATGTGGAGAATCAATGGAGATTTTGGAAAAAGTGGCAAAGATAGTAAAGGTGACACTGAAACAGATTCAAAATCTCTGTCATAGTAGTTTGATTTACTATTACAAAATACCATGGATTGAAGAGTTTATAAAAAACAAATGTATTTCTCATAGAAATGGAAGCTGAGAGTCTGAGATTAGAGGGCCAGCGTGGTCAAATTCTGGTGAGGGCTTTCTTCTGTGTTGCAGACTGTTCTCTTCTCATTTTATCCTCACTAGGTGGAAAGGGAACAAGCTAGCCCGCTGGGGTCCCTTTTATAAGAGCACTAATCCCATTCACGAGGGTTCCATCTTGATTTCAACATATGAATTTCAGGGGAATACGAACTTTCAGACCATTGCAGACTTCAAATAAGACCTTCATAGTTTATCTTTTCATATTTAAAATTTCATCTTTAAGGGTTGAAACTGACAATTCTTGATGCATTTGGATGTACCAATAAAAAGTATATGCCTGATATCTATCAATAAACTAAGTTTCAGTCTACTGTGGTTTCATTTGTTATGAATTGTCTGACCACGTATTATAAGTTATGTTTTCATTATTGCCACTCTTTTTCATGTCTCTCTATTCTGTTCACATCACTTACCAGAATGGAATAGTGCCTGTCACATAGTAGATGCTAAGTAAATATGTTTAATAAAATAAAGATACAGAGCAGTATCTTCCAAGCTTTTATGACACTTTTGAAAGAGAGCTATTGGTTTTTGTAAAATCTCTTCCCCCAAAATACTTTTAAAACTATCACCTAAGTAGTTTTGTGGGTAGCGTATGACACTGATAGATTTTTAAAACCAGGGAGAATAGCATTCTCCAGTGACTATCTAACTGTGGATAATAAATCTTTACATAGAATTCATTTCTATTGTCAAAACCTGGAAGATTAACTGCAGTTAAGAAGTAGAATAAAAATAATCAAATGAGGAAGAGCTACTACTTGTTTTATAGGCTTTTGGACTTTACAGAGGATATAAAAAATTGAGTAAGCCACAATCTAAGAACAGAGTTAAAAGTCACAAGTGTCATTGATTGATTTCTGAAGAGTATGCACATCAGTTCAAAGAACCAGGCTAAGTTAAAATTGTCTTTCTACAGCTCATAAAGTTACCTAAATATTGTGAATCGGAATTCATTAACATAGTTGTGCAAATATTTTTGGAAGAACATTCTTTTTTTTTCAGACTTCATCATTTCTCAGTCACTAATACTGTAAATATAAGCAATCTGGTATTTTGTGTTATCTATACATGTACAGAAACAGCAAAAAGGCTTCATTTTCTAATTTCTTACGTAACATGTAACAAGTAAATATAACCACTGATTTCAATATTTATTTTTGAACTATAATTAAATAAAAATGTGTCTATCTCATTCATTAGGATTAAATTTCCTTCCACAAGGTATATGAAAATCTGTCGCTTTTGTGAGATTATTTTACATATGTATTTACAAAATCAGAATTTAAAGGTAAAAATCAAATTGCTTTTGTTTATTTAATTCTTATGAATCCCAACTCATGGATCATGCAATTTGCTCTTTTTCAGTAACTAAAAAGTGTGAAATGTGAAAGTTTTAATTCAATACTTTAATATAGGAAATGTGGGCCATTTTGTATAAATTACTTGTTTTTCAAATGCAGTTTTCTGGTTTTATATTACTTATACAGAAAACAAAACCCAAGCCAGTACAGAGATACATCTAGAACACTGTTGTATAGTTAATAAGGTCACCACAAATGGTAGAACTCCCACTATAAGTCTGGCATTTTTATTTTCCTCTCTTTTACCTTCTGTCTTCTTTTATTTCACCGTTTCTTGTCAGTTGGACTAGTTACTGAAGTAAAAACTGCCACAGGTAGAAAGAAATGTTTACAAATTGGTTCCTGTGTTTTAGAGGCATGTATACAAATCATGGCGAAGACAAGAAAAATGTCATAAAAATTATATTTTAAATCATGCAGATAAAGAAAATAACAGTGTCTACATTATTGCTAGAAAACCTTTTAGTGAAAAGAATATGAGCGATATTCTTACTTCTGGAAGGCTATCTGTAAGAACTCCTGGGAAAAAGGTATAAATGTTAGAAGAGTGGCTTTGGCCGGGTGCAGTGGCACCTGTAATCCCAGCACTCTGGGAGGCTGTGGCAGATGGATTACTGGAGATCAGGAGTTCAAGCCCAGACTGCCCAACATGGTGAAATCCCCTTCTCTACTAAAGATACAAAAATTAGTTGGGCATTATGGCGTGAGCCTGGGAGGAGACTTGAGGCAGGAGAATCGCTTGAACCTGGGAGGCAGAAGTGTCAGTGAGCCGAGATTGCACCATTGCACTCCAGCCCAGGCAAAAAGAGTGAAATTTCGTCTCAAAAAAAAAAAAAAGAGTGGCTTTTCACAGAAGAAAACTTGTCCCCCAGGAGACATTTGGCTATGTCTATAGGCATGTTTGGTTGTCACAGCTGAGGTAGGTGTTCTTAGAATTTAGTATGTAGAAGCCAAGAGTTAAGCATCGTGCAATGCATAGGGTAGCCTCCTGCAACAAAGAATTTTCCAGCTTCAATGGTAAATAGTATCAAGATTGAGAAAATATATTCTAGAAAATTTAAATAAAACTATATTCCACAAATGTTATCATTTCTTCATGAATTTCACCACTATGGGAGCATTCTTATTGTTGCAATTTGGGAATTTGAAGAAAAGTAAATAGGTATAAAGTTAATGTGTAATTTGGAACTCAATAAATAAAACTAACTAAAATTATAATATCTTGTTTGCAGTATTTAATAGTTATGCTAATTATTTTTTTTTAACATTCACAGTGTAATTGTTTTCACTATTCTTACAGCATGAATTCAGTTTACACCTAGATCATACAGTATATATATTAAAATTGTGGACAGTTCCTTGCTTATCTCATCAGGATGCCTGTGATTCTCTACTGGAACTCCTTTGTATTTTCTTCTCCATGGTTCCTGCCTTTGATCTGTGAGAGAGCCTTGCTTGCTCATTATCCTCAATACTTGAGTGTGAAGTTGTTGTTTGAGTGTAAGCTTCCTTATTGACCAGTTTCCTTAGACTACTTTCTGCTGATACATGGTGGACAACAAGTGTTGCTTTAGGCACTGGGAAAAGGCTTTCACAGAATGGGTTTTTTGTTTGTTTGTTTTCTTTGATAATAGCATTGTCTCAATAAAACAGTAAGTTTGAAGTCTGTTTTCCTAATACACTTTCAAGTGGAACTAATCATAACCACAGATCTCTTCTTGAGTATATCTGTCTTCTGACTCTTGTTTATTTACTGCTGTGTCTGATCCATCCATTTATTCTTCATTTAAATTGTGGCAACCTTAAGGCTATAAAAATTATAAGATTGGATGTTAATCCAAAATCAAAATTTTGCTATTGGGCTGGACCCCACTGTGTAACCAAGACTATTTAATAGAAAGTTATTTAAGGAGATTCTTACTAAAAACCTTTCATTGTCTTAATTTGGAAACTAATTTCATTGACTGCCTCACTCTGTTAATTTAGATTACAGACCTAGCAAAAAATGTTTGCTGTTGGGAGAACTCTAGTTTTCTTTTTCTTCTTTTTTTTTTTTTTTTTTTTTTTGAGACGGAGTCTTGCCTTGTCGCCCAGGCTGTAGTGCAGTGGCGCCATCTCGGCTCATTGCAAGCTCCGCCTTCCAGGTTCACACCATTCTCCTGCCTCAGCCTCCCAAGTTGCTGGGACTACAGGTGCCTGCCACTATGCCCGGCTAATTTTTGTTTTTGTAGTAGAGACGGAGTTTCACCATATAGGCCAGGACAGTCTCGATCTCCTGACCTTGTGATCCGCTTGCCTCGGCCTCCCAAAGTTCTGGGATTACAGGTATGAGCCACCATGCCTGGCCGGAAAACTCTATTTTTCAATTATTTCTGTGTGCTTGTTTCTCTTCACTAGTCAATCTATTTCAGTAGGTACTTGCTAAAAATGAAAACATCAGAACATACATATGTGCATCAATAATTTGAATCTTTCTACCATTTGCTTTGGAATTATAGACTTGATAGATATATGATATGTCTTTCAAGTTGTCAGATGATTTGCTATAGAATAACAGGAGAGAAGCCTGGAATTTTTTTTTTTTTTTTTTTTTTTTTTTTTTTTTTTGCTTGCTATAGCTTGAATGCAAAATCATGCCATTTTGCTTAGTTTTCTTTGTGACAGCACTCTACTTCTAAGTATAAATTAATATATTTTAAAATTATATGCTATATTTATTTAATAATGAGATTCCCAAATCAAGTGGCTCAAACAAAACTGTAGCTTATTTATCTATTTCCTAGCAGTCCAGTAATAGTACAAGGTCAAAGGCAGAGAGCTTGCTCTTAGTCTGCAAAGTCAGATGGGTTTAGGTGCCCTTCTCTGTAGCTTCCATCTTATTACTCGGTCATCTCTAGACTTTGCCTGTCATCCACACTGTTACACCTGCCCAAATCACATCCTCTGTCACATGACAAGGTGCAAAGTTAGAAAATGGAAGTCAAGCAATTATTTAAACATAAAGCAAAAATTCACAGTTTGTATATATCCCTTCTATACTTATCTGATTGTAAAAATCCTAGTCACATAGATGTAGTTAACTGTGAGGGATGTGAAAAAGGATTCAAAAAAGGCCATACCACTAGCTAAATCTTGGAGGTGGTATTGTATAGAGAAAGGTAGAGGAATTGAATAATGGTAGATAAGTAGCAATCTCTGCTAAAATATATCTCTACAGAACTTTAAAGGGGAGAGAAGGCCATTGAGAAGTTTGATGTATAATCACTGGTTTGTAGCCAGGTTCATTATGTATAGTGATGTTAACAAAAGCAAGTTGCAAACTGATGCTAATGTGATTATATTTTAGTAAAATGAACAAAATAATTTTGTTTCATGGAAAGGTAAATATCAGACTCAATAATATTGGCAAAGGAGACATGCAGTGAAATAAGGAGGTGAAGGATGGAAAGACATGATTAGTTTGGCTTTTATACATTTTTTACTACATTGTTTCATGTGATGGAATAATACTTTGTAACAGTTTTAATGTCAAAAATAACAAACCAAAAAGGTTCCTAGAGCATCTTACTAGAAACTATTTTGAATTTGAAAAATTTTGCCATTAGACTTCATTATTCCAATAATTGACTATGCTTTTCTTCTTTCACCAAATAATTTATCAGTACCTGTAATATTCAAGGAGGCTATAGAAAAGGATGAGGATGCAACCATAATTAATTTAGAAATTATTCTGGACTTTATGAAACCTACACTTCAATGGTATATATAGAGAAATAACGAATAATTTAACATGTAGGACGATGCATTCTCTGATAAGTCAAGTATTGCAGCATAAGCTGTGAGAGCTCTTGAAAGAGTAACCTAACTGAAATTTGAGGGACAGAAGATGTACCCCAGTGATGTAGCACTGAGGTGAAAGCCAAAAGATCTATAAGAATTACCTAAGGGGTGTTGAGCAAGGTGGCTCACACCTGTAATCCCAGCACTTTGAGAGGCCGAGGCGGGCAGATCAGCTAAGATCAGGAGTTCAAGATCAACCCGGCTAACATGGTGAAGCCCTGTCTCTACTAAAAATATAAAAATTAGCCTTGCACGGTGGCGAATGCCTGTAATCCCCCCTACTTGGGAGGCTGAGGCAGGAGAATCGCTTGAACCTGGGAGGCAGAGTTTGCAGTGAGTCGAGATGAAGGCACTGCACTCCAGCCTGGGCGAAAAGCATGAGATTTCATCTCAAAAAGAAAACAAAAAAAAATTATGCAAATAGCAGGATGAGAAATACCACTCAGTCCAGCTTTTAAAAAAAAAAAAAAATCTAATAATGGAAGGGTTTTCTATGAGAAGATATATTATTTTTTAATTTGATTACAAAGGCAATTTTAAAAGTTTACAAAACTATTCTGGAAAGATGGCTTTCCAAATGTGCATTGCTGCCTTGTTCTCTTAAATTCCCTTGAAAAAAGACATATATAGCTATGGAGGCTATGTAGTGTAGAGGAAGAACCAAAGAGTATGCATATGAGATTTTAAGTTCTTTGGAAATCTCCAGAAGAAAATAACTATAAATGTGAACGCTGATAGACAAGCAAGAAATATAACATTTTTCAATTTCTTGAGGACAAGGGCATTTGAAGGTGGATTTCAAGGCCTGAGATGACTAAGACTGTAAATTGAAGTCTGTAACCTGAAAGTGTCTTCTTCTTCCCACCTGTTATTTGAAATCTTTGGAAGACTTAAAAAAGTCTCTTATTCCACTATAATAGGGACTATACTAGTGGACTATAACATGTTTTTCATTGTTTGCAAAAGAGGGACAGCTTCTCTTCTACTTATACTCCAAGAGTTTGGAGACCTGAGAGGCCTCTAGAGCTAAGAGCTTTAGCAAATGGGCTGAAATGTGTCCTTTTCCCCCCTCTTTTCCATTTCTTAATTGATTAACCAAATGGAAAAGTCCAGTCTTTTCAACCACAGCAGATTGTGTACACAGAGAGACTGCTGCTGTGCTACTACATAGATGCCACGGGAAGATACAATACAATTACAGAGAGGCAAAATAAGTTACAGACTGTTTCAGGATACTCAATAGTGATAAAAAAGAAAATAAATATTTCATTGTTTAAACAGGACAGCTAGCACCTTGAGACATAATGAAAATAACGATCTTCTTGAAATATAGTTTTTTTAATGACAAATGATAGTGTGATCTGTAGAGAAGATTCAATCGTAAAAAGCCTTCCCATGTCCATATTTTTTAAATAAGCAATTTAAAATAATAGTAGAAATATGTAAAAAAAAAAAACACTGATAACCACATGATTATATATGATAATTTATCATAGTAAAGACCATCAGAAAACTCTGAAAACACCACACTAAATGGTAAACTGTTTAAATTGAAGAAGAAAGAATGCTGACTACCTCAAATCTCTTTAATATTAATTTAGAGGCTTTAGCTATTGTGATAAAAATTAAAATAAAATGATATAAAAATCAGTATAATTAAATGTGTTATCCATGAAACTCAATAGATACTATAAAATGTCATGTTATAAATAATAATTATATACACACGTCTGTGTATTGTACCACCTACGCTCTTCTAAAACACTGAAAAGAATTTAAAACAAAACTAATGATAAAAGCCAACACTGGGAAACAGAAATGTAGAGAGGAAATTAGCAGATAAATTATTTCAACACATTTGGAAGTACAAAGCTAATTGTAGAGTTATAACCATTGTCACAAAGTAGTCTCAAAAAGACCAAGTTGCATATCAATAGTAAGAGATAGATGATGCAAGTTTTAAGAGGTGATATTTTAGAAAATATTAGGGATCCCTGGCAGAGCAGAAGGTCATAATAATAGGCAAGGGAGAAAATGAAAAAAAATAGTGTTAAAATTTATATTGCAAAAAAATGCATATATGTCATATGTGTAGAAGATCATTTTCCCAAAAACAGAACACAATGAAGAAAAAAATAGCTTAAAATGCTCAGTAAGAATCAAAGCTTATTCTCTGGAAAAATCAGATTTGAGACTGTTGAGAAAATCACTTTTCCTCCATAAAAGGAAACAAAATAAAACAATAATTTGCCATTCCCCAAGCAGGAGATATAAATTTTTCTAGAGAAATTGAAGTGCTGCCAAATTTTCTATTTAGAGGGTTGCCTAATGGCTACCTTGAATAATGTCTTTTCAATGACAATGACTGAATTCTAGATGTTTTTAAAAGTACTTTGTGTATTCTTAATATAAATTTTTATTTGCATTTCAAACATATGCAGGAAGCCTTGTCTTAAATGTAAGGGAACTATCGCTATGATTTGAATGTTTGTCCCCTCCTAAACTCATGTTGAAATTTAATTGTCATCATAACCGTATTAACAGCTGAATCTTTTATAAGGTGACTAAGTCATGAGAGTTCTTCCCCTGTGGCTGAATCAATGTCATTATCGTGAGAGCTGGCTAGTTACTCCAGAAGTGGGTTTCTGAGAAAAAGATAAGTTTGACCCCTGTTGTGTCTCTGTCTTGTGTACTCACTTCTGCCTTCTACTCTTCTGCCATTGGATGACTCTCATCAGATGCAGGTGCCACGCTCCTGTTAAATAAATTTCTGCTTATTATAAACTACCTAGTCTCACTTGTTCTGTCAAGGAAGCACAAAACAAACTAGGATAGAAAATGGGTACTGATAATGGGGTTGTTGCCATAACAAATGCTTGGAAATGTGGTATTCTCTTATTGCAGTAGAAAAATGGAGTAAGACAACCACAAAATGTCAAAACAGACTAAAAAGATTAATGCAAAAACAGAAAAACATTAGAAAACATTATCACAGGGAAGTTTGGCTAAATATTATGCAAAAAATAATGTATATGCTTTGACTTTCAGAAGTACAATCTGTAGGATTATATTTTAATTTACTTTCTGAAGTATTGAGAACTATCCAGCTTTAGCTGGCATCACTCTCTTACTTGAACTTTTTTATATGCCCTAAAGCTATTTCCAAAGTGGCCAGAGTCAAACCAGCTACAAAATAAAAATGTCATAACAGCACAGATTATAGTAATACTATTTAAAATTCCAAGTGATGGAGTAGGATAGTATAAGCACCATGTTTTACACGTGTCATACAAAAGACAGAACAGTATACCATTTTAACAAAATTCCGTTGCTTCAATTCTGAATCACTAAAAAATAAACTTTTAGTGAATTTTCTTTGCTTAAATTACCAGAACAGGCCAATTAAAATTCTGGTTAAGTTTTTCAGAGTCTAACACATCAATCAATAGTCATGCAAAATGAGATATACGATGAGATGTAATATTACGGATTGTAAATGAAAACCATCCTTTAAACCAAAACAGAAACAAAATTTAATGAACACTCGGTTGACATGCTTTAGTCAACAGATATGTGTTCACTTATTTTAGTCATTTATTTTCAGATTAAATTGCAGAAAGAGCCAATTTAATTTATACTAGACAATTTAATGTTAAATAAGACATTAATATTAAATAATTTTTGAAGATTTTGAATTGGTAAGATTGTTCTGTGTCAAGCTTTTTGTTCAAGAATAATTTTCTAAGTTACTTGATTTCAAAATAAATGTGTAACAGCCTTAGCTTTTTATCCTGCATTGAAGGAGATTATGCATATTTGAGAATTATATGCTCAAAATGAAATTATTTAATGTAACAGGTTACAGAAGTAAAAATAAAAGACCACATGAATTTTTTTTTTTTTTTTTTGAGATGGAGTCTCGCTGTGTCACCCAGGCTGGAGTGCAGTGGCGCGATCTCGGCTCACTGCAAGCTCCACCTTCCGGGTTCACGCCATTCTCCTGCCTCAGCCTCCCGAGGAGCTGGGACTACAGGCGCCCGCCACCACGCCCGGCTTTTTTTGTATTTTTAGTAGAGATGGGGTTTCACCCTGTTAGCCAGGATAGTCTCGATCTCCTGACCTTGTGATCCGCCCGCCTTGGCCTCCCAAAGTGCTGGGATTACAGGCGTGAGCCACCGTGCCCAGCCAAGATCACATGATTTAAACAGAATTCAGAATTCAAAGTATGAATTATTAGCAAAAATGTTTAAAACTCTAAAAGTTCATTTAGACTTGTTTATTCCTTTATACTTGGCAAAGAAGTAAAGTAGCATGCTATATTTAATTTCCAAATAGTAATAGACTTTTTAGCTCATTAATTTTTTAAAACATAATTTTATATTTACTACAAAATGACCACCTATGGAGAACAAAGCAAAACTAAATATAGATGCTCTTCAAATTATGACGGGGTCACATTGTGATAAACCTATCCAAGTTGAATATATAATAAGTCAAGACTCCTTTTTAAGCATACAACATTTTAAAATATGATCGTTTTATCTACACATAACCCCATTGTAAGTCGATGAGTGTATTGAATGTATATTGCTTTTGCATCATCATAAAATAAAAAAAAAATTTAAGTGAAACCATCATAAATCAGAGATTATCTGTATGTGGCAGCTATACTCAAAGGAAGAAGAGTAGATGTGAAGATATTCTACAAAGATAAATTAGTGTTTCAAGAAAAAAAACTGCTTAAAACACTGTTTGGTAGTATTTTTATGTAGTAATACTATTCTGCAATAATTATTTGGAAAGGGATACAATGTACTTTTTAAAAACTTTCTATATTTTAAATCCAGAGAAGTGAGACAAAAAAATTAGCCATCTAGCTTCTTCTTTTTGTCTTAGCCTATCAGTAACTCAACCTGCCATCATCTTTCACTATTCTTTGATTACAAACATGTTGGTCCTTCAATTAAAATGTCCTTTTTCCTTTATCCACACTGACCTTTTACATATTCTCCAATAGCTATTCAGGTATCACTCACCTCCTCTGTTACATCCTCCAGGCTTCTCCTGAGATGTAGAGATGCCATCAGATATTTATAACCACAATCTCCTCCTAGATCTTCAGATTCTTGGTGGCAGAAGATAAGTTTTATTTAATCTTTTTAAAAGCCAGAAGCCCCCAGTGCTTAGCAGAAGAAATGGCACATAAATATTCATTTTTCCTTTTTAAATGTAATCATGCCTGCAATTCACATGTGAGAAAATAGCATATATCACCTTAAATTATTGCTTATTTCTTTATGAGCTATTTAAATCTTTATTACATGTCAGAGAGTGGTAAGTACTAATGGAGAGAAGAAATACATTTAGTTGAGTGAAGTGGAGAATGATGAGAGGGCATTTTCTAGAGTACGATCAATAGATACTTGACTGAGAGACACAACTCATAAAATATTTGAACAGGTACTTGAGGGAAGTTAGGAGAAGAGCTATTCTGGCATCTTTGGAAAGAGCATTCCAAGGAGAGGGAACAATAAATAAAAAGCCACAGAACACACAGGTACAAAAACTAGCCCATTCTAAGAAGGTCCAGGAGGCCATTGTCTGTGGAGCAGAGCCCAGGGATGGGTGAGGACATGAAGAAGAAAAGATGATTAGGTCAGAAATATAGTAGAGGATGCCATTATTGGTGTCCTTATTGGACATAATAGACTTTTATTTTTATTATAGTAAATATCAGAAGGATCTACAAGTTTTGAGGAGTAACAGGAATCTGATATGCATTCAAAGGAACAATATGATTACTTTGTGAAAAATATAAATATAAGGGCAGATATATTTATATCTGCTGTTGGAGGTGAGTTAGGAGAGAGTTGAATAATTTTGTTATGAGACGGTGGTGGCTTGGACTCGTGTGGGAGAGGAAGGGAGATTAGAAGTGACAAGACACCAAATGTATTTCAATGGTTAGGATCTATATTGATTTTCTATAGCTGCTGTACCACAGACTGGATGATGTACACAAAAGAAATCATTCTCTCAGAGTTCTGGACGCTAGAAGTCCAAAATCAAGATTTTGGTAAGGTTGGTTCCTTCTGAAGGCTTGAGAATAGGCTCTGTTCCAGGCCTCTCTCTTCGGGTTACAGATGACCATCTTCTTGTGTCTGTTCACATTGTCTTCATATGGTATTCACATGTCTGTTTTTAAACTTTCTCTTTTCATATAAGAACTCCAATCATATTGGATTAAGGCCTAATCTAATGTTCTCGTTTTAAGTGATTACCTCTATAAAGACCTTGTCTTTTAATAAAATCACATTCCGAGGTTCTGAGAATTCTGATTTCAACCTATGAATTTTGAGGATATTCAATTTATACCATAACATGGTACATGAGAAAAGGGAGAGTTTGACCTTTGCAAACAAAGAAATAGAGCAGCTGGTTATCTTGAATACTCTTCAACGTATCCATTCATTCAATATTCAACAAATAATTAACTTTTTTTTTTGATGTTTGAACGCCAGTCTTAGAACAGTGAACAAGATACTCGAACACGTGAACCACATATATTCAACATTATAATGGAACATTCCTTACGTATGCAGTTATTCACTCCTGAAAAACTTTCAATTCCCCTAGTACTTCAGTAAAAATACTTCCTAAATTCTTGAAGAGAACTAACAGGTAAGATCAGCATTTCTCTTCTTCGATGGTAACAACAGATTTTACTTGTAAATTTTGGCAGGTAAGTTGCTTCTTTGAAATGTTGTTTCCTCTCTATGAAATGGGGAAGATATATTGACCTCATAAGATCATAGAATTAAGTAAAACATCAAATGCCAAAGATAGTCCAGGGCATAACCATTCAAAAAATATGAAAATATAGAAATCTTGATGCTGGACATCATCACAGTCATCTGGTCTTAATACTATGGACCAACTAAATGAACAGCATATTTCCAATTGATCTGAGATTGGATTATGTCTGTATTCATGAAGAAAAGATTTAATAGAGAAAATCAGATGGTCACTGCTCATCTTGGAGGTACTCATAGCTGATAAAAAGGGTCAAAGAAAAAATATTTTTTGTATCCTTAAAGCCTGACACAAAGACAGAACACACTTTTATTATTACACACAAAATTACTTGTAGGAGAGGCGTTGGTGTCTCATCCATGTCCATATCCCTTCCCTGTGCCTCGCTGAGGACTAATGCAAAGCAACTGCTCAAAATTATTTGCAAATTAAGCATTCAGAACATTGACAGTACAGTAAAATATGAAAAGCAGGATCTAATTGAATAGCATGTTTGTTTTTCACTGGCAAAGAATCTTCTGGAAATTAAGAGACAGGAGAAAAGGCTGTGCTAGAATCAGAATAGGAGGCTTGTGAGATGCATGGGGTGTTGAGATATTGCCTTATTCATGTAGCAAACACTGAGTAATGCATGACACTGCACCCAACTTGGAGTGTAAAGGTAAGTAATATCGGATTCTTAATTGTTTCACATATTCTGGTTGCAGAGACAGTATACAGTAATAATAAACAGCACTTATGACCCCTCAATATGTGACAGGCTTTGTTCTAAATTATTGGCATGGATTAATTATTTTAATACTCACAATAATGCTATGAGAAATAGAAGCACTAAGAACTTAGGAAGTGTTACTAGCTATGTCACACAGCTAGTAAATGGTGGAGCTGAGATTTGAACCCCAAGCAGTCAAGCTCTGAAGACTGTACTTTTAACCACCATGCCTTTTTGTAAAGCTAGTTCTCATGTAGTTTAGTAAGTAAAATGATAGAGTCATAAACAAACATATATATTTAATAAAAAGGATAGAAGTGATGATAATGCCTTATACCAGGTAGGATAGCAATTATAAAAAAAAAGTTAACAAACAATAAGGAGAACGTGGAGAAAAGAAAACATTTGTACACCATCTACAAAAATGAAAGTTGGTACAGCTCTTATGGAAAACAGTCTATAGATTCCTCAACAAATTAAAAATTGAATTACCGTATGATCCAGCAATCTCACCACTGTATATATAACCAAATTTAATGTCACAAAGTATGTCATTGAGTAGTGATATGTGGCCATCAAAGAAGCTGAATCAGTAAATATTTAAGTAAAATATGTCTCTGAATATGAACATTTTAATGAATACATTGATAGTTTATTTTCCTATTAAAATACGCACAAGATTAATAATTATATATATATAGCCTATTTTCCTAAAGTATAAAATATAATGTTTAAGTGATGGCAAAGTTATACATTATAGTTAACTGTAAGCTCTTTTGGTCACTCTTAGTAATATATGAACTAATGGTATGTCTTATATTTAATGGTGTCTTAAATTTAATAAAACTAGGTAAGTAATATGTCAGATAATAATAATAATGTGCTATGAACAAAAGTAAAATTAGGCAAAGCAGGTTTTAGAAAAGCAGAAGATGGGGATTACTATTTTATACAAGTCATGTAAAAACACCTCTGCTAGTATGTTCTTTGAGCTGTGGATTATTTTAGGTAGATAGATCAACAACATTTGGGCCAGGAATGTGAATGGCCAGGTGATGCAAGAAAAAACCTTTACAGAGAGTAATTACAGGGGAATGTTGTAACAGATGAAGTCTACGAATTAGTGGGTATACAAATATATACACATACATATCTACATATACACACACATACACATATATGTAAGGCCTCTTTTCTAAAGTATCAAATAGAATGTTTAAGTGATGACACACTGTACATACAAATTAGAATTGAAAGACTTTGCTGATAAATGAATGTAGAATATATAAGAAATAGAGGAAATCAGTATGAACCTAAGGTTTTGGCAAGAAATTAGACTAAGATTTTGCCCTAAAAATCAGACCAAGATAAGTTGCAGAAATTAAGACGACTTCATGAAAGACATAGTCGGAGGTGGGATATCAAGAGTACAGTTTTTCCTTTATTTAATTATAAGCACTTTCTTGAGGAGAATTGATTTCTCAAAATGTATCATTATATATATATTTATGTATATATATGTATAATTATATATATATATATATATATATATATATATATATATATATATAATTTGTGGACTAGCCACTCCAGATTCAAATCATTAATTGTAATAAACACAAAGACATAGACAAACACACATACATGGCACAGAACTTCAGGTCAAATATTAGATGTCATGATCTACATTTGCATGAGCATACAATTGTCAAGTTATTAACTTAGGTGACAGTGTCTCATTCAAGCAGTTTAAAATCACTGCTTCTCTGAATCTCACAGTTTTCTGGATTGCTAACTGCACCAGATGGTCTTACAACTTGGCTGCACAGTGAGATGATATGTTCAAAAGACAGGTTGGCATAATATGTGAGAACAGAATGCAAGACAAAGC
The DNA here is from genome assembly GCF_009764315.1 of Trachypithecus francoisi. NCBI lineage: Eukaryota > Metazoa > Chordata > Mammalia > Primates > Cercopithecidae > Trachypithecus > Trachypithecus francoisi. The sequence goes on from NW_022681454.1 coordinate 69,150,781, forward strand.
GAAATGCTGGCCTCTTACACACAATCAAGTTCTCTGGGGGAAAGAAATACACAGAATGATAAGCTTTCATCTCTGCTTATGGCATATTTTTCTTTCCAGTTACTCAGTGTGGGTAAAATCAGCCAATTTTCTAAACGCAAATGAGTCACTTAATTTCCCTTTTCACATGACAGAAAGCTATTTACCAAGATATCTTGCACTGGGATTCCATTTTAAGACTAACTGATTGATATGTGACTGTACTGGTAGAGCTTAGAACTAACCTTATATGTGACAATTTCCCTTCAGTATGCGAAAAAATGAAGTCAAAAAGTACTAGGACATTTAATTAGAGTATATATATATGTGTGTATGTGTGTGTGTGTGTGTGTGTGTGTGTGTGTATCTCAGCAAATTCTTTTATATAAATTTTAGGACAGGAGTTTTAACAACTGTTAAATTATGCATGTAATTATATTTGAAAATATAGGTGTGGCATTACCACTAATTCTAAGTTACTTAGATAGCTTTTTTTCTTCCTAGAATGTTTTGGTTTTGCCCCTAGAGACTATTATCAGAACACTCATGGGGTTAATAAAGCCAGTACCTGGCACGGTGCCTGTGGCAAATAAGGCTTAAATTTCTGAAACTGAGCTTATTGAGTAGATTCAATATAGCACTCAAATTACTGAATGTCTGTTAGCTTTTTGTCCTAAAAATTCATAATATTTTTAGACAACATCTTATTTAATATTAAATACACATATGTATTAAATATTAGAATAATATAAAATTTTAAGTAGAGATTTTTAAGCAATTCAATGGCTTTTATTGTATATATTTGAGATATACAACATGTTTTGATATGCATGTAATAGTTAAGTGATTACAATCCACAAAATTAAGTTATCCATCACCCCACCTACTTACCTTTAAAAAAAATTACGGTAAGATCACCTATAATCTCTACTTCCACAAAATTTCAGAATATAATATAATATTATTAACGATAGTCCTTATGCTATACATCTTTAGACTTATCCTAATATAACTGTAATTTTGTATGCTATGACTTACATCTCCTCATTTCTCCCCATCCCTCCACTGATGATCACCTTTTTACTTCGTTTGTATGTATTGAGCTTTGTTCAGATTTTACATATAAATGCAAATTTGCAGCATTTTTCTTTCTGTGTGTGGCTTACTTCACTTAACATAATGTCTTCTAGATTCATCTGTGATATCAAAGATTTTGTGTGTGTGTGTGTGTGTGTATACATACACTAAAGTCCAAAGCTTATTCATCCATTTACCCATCAATGGACACCTAGGTTGATTCTACATCTTGTCTATTTTTTTTTCTTTGAAATGGCACCTCTCTCTGTCATGCAGGCTGGAATGCAGTGGCGTGATCTCAGCTCACTGAAACCTCAGTGTCCCAGGTTCAAGTGATTATCCTGCCTCAGCCTCCCGAGTAGCTGGGAGCACAGGCATGCGCCACACCTCCAGCTGATTTTGGTAGTTTTAGTAGAGATAAGATTTTGTCATGTTGGCCAAGCTGGTCTCGAGCTCCTGACCTGAGGTGATCCACCCTCTTTGGCCTCCCAAAGTGTTGGTATTACAGTCATGAGCCACCACACTTGTCTATTGTAAATAAAGCTATAATGAACATGGGACCATGGATATCTCTGAGGTGCTGATTCAATTCCTATTGGTATATACCTAGAAAAGACATTGCTGAATCATATATAACGTTATTTCAATTTTCCCAGAAATCTCTATATTGCTTTCCATAATGGCTATAACAATTTAGATTCCCACAAACAGTGTACAAGGGTTCCTTTTTCTCCACCACCTGGACAACACTTGTTATCTTTTGTCTTTGTGTTAATAGCCATCTTAACAGGTGAGAGATGACATCTCATTGTGGCTTTGATTTTCATTTTCCCGATGACTAGTGATGTTGAGAATCTTTCTATAAATCTGTCAGCCATTTTTACACCTTTTTTGAAGAACTGTTTGCTCAGGCCTTTGCTTATTTTTTAATTAGTCTGTTTGATTTTTTGTTTTGTTTCTATTTGCTTTTTAGTTGTATGAGTTCTTCATATATATATGGAAATTAACTCCTTATCAGACATATAGTTTGAAAGTATTTTTTTCCAGTCCATTATCTTTTCATTTTTGTTGATTATTTTTTTCTTAAAGTAAAATTTTTATCCATTTGCAAATGACATGATCCTATATGTAGAAAAACCTAAAGACTTAATGAATAAGCTGTTAATGAGTGAATTCAGTAAAGTTACACAATAAAAGATTAATATAAAAATTAGTTATATTTCTTAACACCAGAACAATTTATGTGAAAAAGAAATCAAGAAGAAAAAAAAGCCGTTTATGATAGCATAAAAAAGGATAAAATACTTGGGAATAAATTTAATCAATGAGATAAAAGATTTACTGAATACTAAATAAAAGAAATTGGAAAAGTCACAAATAAATAAGAAAATACCCCATGTTCATGAATTAAATGAATTAGTATTGTTAAAATGTTCATACCACCCAAAATGATGTGTAAATTCAGCAAAATCCCTATCAAAATTCCAATTGCATTTTTCACAAAAATATTTAATAAAATCTCAAAATTTGTATGAAACTACCGAAGATCCCAATAGCTAAAGGAATCTTAAGAAAGAAAGAAAGAAAAAGAACAGAGCTGGAGGCATCATACTTTCTGATTTCAAATTATCTTACATAGTTATAGTAATCAAAACATTATGATGCTCACATAAAAATAGAAACATAGATCAATTGAATATAATAGAAAACCCAGAAACAAGCCTATGCATATACAGTCAACTAATTCTTGAACAAGGCACCAAGAAAACACAATGAAAAAAAAGATAATATTGTCAATAAATCACATTTTAAAAAAACTGAGTATTCATTTGCAAAAGACTGAAGTTAGATTTCTATCTTTTGCTACAGGCAAAAATCATCCAAAATGGAAACAAAACGTAATCATAAGATCTGAATCTGTAAAAATTCTAACAGAAAACATAGGCGAAAAACTCCTTGAAATTGGCCTTAGCAATGATATTTTGGATATCACATTCAAAGTTTAGAAACAAAAGCAAAAATAGATAAGTGAAATATCATTAAACTAAAAATCATCTAACATTTACCTGCAGTTTTGCCTTAGATTTATTTTTTCTCAATAAAATAAATTTCATTTTGAGTTGAGTGTATAATTGTTATTTTAACAATTTTATAAGTAAACTAAGGATCAAATGTAAGTTTTTTACACCTTCATGTAAGAGTCCTGTTTCTCCATGAGGATGACACATTCTCTTTAAAAATTTTTAAATGAATGCATGTTTCTCCAAAAAAAAAAAAAAAAAGGAAAAGACATTTCTGGAACATGAAGTTGACATTCCTTTTCCTATTCCTGTCACTAAGTACAACCCCAAACCTTGGACTTTATATAGAAAACAGACATAATATTTTGAAAAGTGAAAGACAGAAGAAAGTGAACTATGGACTCCAGACCTCAAGACTTGAGGAGCGCCATGATTGTGAATTTCCTGTAATTTCTTTTTGACTCGTATAACAGAGACTGTTTTCTAAGGAAACCAGTAATGTCGATGGAGTGATAGACTTATTGATCCAGGGAACAGAACAGAGAACTTATAAATAGATTCACACAAAAATGTCTAACTTATGTTTGACAAATGTTTAAAAGCAACTCAATGGAGGGAAATAATCACCCACCTTTTCAAAGAAGAAATTAGATATTCATATGTTAAAAGTTTCACTTCAATCTAAATCTCGTTCTTTATACAAAAATTCATTTTAAAGTTATAATGAGAGACTTTAATTTAGAAGGTAGAACTATAAAACTTTCAGGAAAAATCTTTGGGATATAGGGCAAGGAAAATAGTACTTACATTTGATACCAAAACACAGCTCATAAAGGGGAAAAATGGTAAGTAAATTTTATTAAAATATAACACTTTTGTTATATTTTTGTTCTGTAATAGACCCTTATGAGGTAGAAAGTAAAAGCTACAGGGTGAGAGGAAATATTAACAAATAACATATATGACAACGTTTTAGAATGTAGAACATAAAACAAGCTCTCAAAACTCAATAGTAAAGACAAATATACAAGCAAATCTAGTTAGAAAATGAATAAAAGACATAAAGTGACACTTCTTTGAAGAGGACATATAGATGGTAAATAAATAATGTATGAAAATATCTTCAATATCATTAAACATTAGAAAAATGTAAATTAAACCATGATGATACGTCCCAGCAGACTCATTCAAAAATAAAATTTAAAATGACACCACATGCTGGCAAGAATAGGAAGAATCTGTATTACTTTTAAATTGCTGGTGGAATTTAAAATGGTACAGCCACTCTAGCACAATTTTGAAGCATCTTACAAACTAAACAGGCAAATATTATATAATCCAGAAATCACACTCTAATGACACATCAATGTATACTAGAATTTGTCTCTGAGAAATAAAAAATGTATGATCACAAAGACACCTGTGTATGAATGCTATATAGCACCTGTATTCATCATAGCCTAAAGCTAGAATTCTAGATATCTATCGAAAGGTAAAGGATGGTTAAAACTGGTGCACCCAATACTTCAGCAATACAAACACATTGACATGCAATAATCTAGAGGAATCTCCAAGACATTATGTTAAGTGAGAAAAATCCCACCTGAAAAGCTTGAATACTATATGATTCCATTTATATACGATTGTTGAAATGACTTATTTTGAAAAATATTGATTCTGAGTTCAAATTTTGTGGAAATCTCAAATATTGATTAATACGGAAGAAATTTTTAGAGTTTAAAGTTTCTGGTGTCAATTATAGAGTCACCATTATAACTGAATCAAAATATGATTTAGGCAAGTATTGCTTACATATCAATTCAGATATCAATACATTCATAGACATAAGCTTACATTTTTATGCAATTAAGATGACCACAGGTAAGGAAAGATTTTACTAGGCATCATATGTATGACTCTACCATTAAAAAAAAGTTCAACGTATTCTGTAAATGGACTATTTGAAACTCCTACTGGTACCTTTTTAAAACTTATATTTGGGGGGTAGAGCAAGATGGCCGAATAGGAACACCTCCAGTCTCCAACTCCCAGCATGAGCGACACAGAAGACCGGTGATTTCTGCATTTTCAACTGAAGTACTGGGGTCATCTCACTAGGGAGTGCCGGACAATCGGTGCTGGTCAGCTGCTGCAGCCCGACCAGCGAGACCTGAAGCAGGGCGAGGCATCGCCTCACCTGGGAAGCGCAAGGAGGAAGGGAATCCCTTTTCCTAGCCGGGGAACTGAGACACACAACACCTGGAAGATCAGGTGACTCCCACCCCAATACTGCGCTTTAAGCAAACGGGCACACCAGGAGAATATATCCCACACCTGGCCGGGAGGGTCCCACGCCAACGGAGCCTCCCTCATTGCTGACACAACAGTCTGCGATCTAACCGCAAGGCAGAAGCGAGGCTGGGGGAGGGGTGCCCACCATTGCTGAGGCTTAAGTAGGTAAACAAAGCAGCTGGGAAGCTCGAGCTGGGTGGAGCTCACAGCAGCTCAAGGAAACCTGCCTGTCTCTGTAGACTCCACCTCTGGGGACAGGGTACAGTTAACAACAACAACAACAAAAGCAGCAAGAACCTCTTCAGATGCAAACAACTCTGTCTGACAGCTTTGCAGAGAGCAGTGGATCTCCCAACATGGAGGTTGAGATCTGAAAAGGGACAAACTGCCTGCTCAAGTAGGTCCCTGACCCCTGAGTAGCCTAACTGGGGTATATCCCCCACTAGGGGCAGTCTGACACCCCGCATCTCACAGGGTGGAGTACACCCCTGAGAGGAAGCTTCCAAAGTAAGAATCAGACAAGTACATTCGCTGTTCAGCAATATTCTATCTTCTGCAACCTCTGCTGCTGATACCCAGGCAAACAGGGTCTGGAGTGGACCTCAAGCAATCTCCAACAGACCTACAGCTGAGGGTCCTGACTGTTAGAAGGAAAACTATCAAACAGGAAGGACACCTATACCAAAACCCCATCAGTACCTCACCATCATCAAAGACCAGAGGCACATAAAACCACAAAGATGGGGAAAAAGCAGGGCAGAAAAGCTGGAAATTCAAAAAATAAGAGCGCATCTCCCCCTGCAAAGGAGCGCAGCCCATCGCCAGCAACGGATCAAAGCTGGTCAGAGAATGACTTTGACGAGATGAGAGAAGAAGGCTTCAGTCCATCAAACTTCTCAGAGCTAAAGGAGGAATTACGTACCCAGCACAAAGAAACTAAAAATCTTGAAAAAGAGTGGAAGAATTGACAGCTAGACTAATTAATGCAGAGAAGGTCATAAACGAAATGACAGAGATGAAAACCATGACACGAGAAATACGTGACAAATCCACAAGCTTCAGTAACCGACTCGATCAACTGGAAGAAAGAGTATCAGCGACTGAGGATCAAATGAATGAAATGAAGTGAGAAGAGAAACCAAAAGAAAAAAGAAAAAGAAATGAACAAGCCTGCAAGAAGTAGGGGATTATGTAAAAAGACCAAATCTACGTCTGATTGGGGTGCCTGAAAGTGAGGGGGAAAATGGAACCAAGTTGGAAAACACTCTTCAGGATATCATCCAGGAGAACTTCCCCAACCTAGTAGGGCAGGCCAACATTCAAATTCAGGAAATACAGAGAATGTCACAAAGATACTCCTCGAGAAGAGCAACTCCAAGAAACATAATTGCCAGATTCACCAAAGTTGAAATGAAGGAAAGAATCTTAGGGGCAGCCAGAGAGACAGGTCGGGTTATCCACAAAGAGAAGCCCATCAGACTAACAGCAGATCTCTCAGCAGAAGCTCTACAAGCCAGAAGAGAGTGGGGGCCAATATTCAACATTCTTAAAGAAAATAATTTTAAACCCAGAATTTCATATCCAGCCAAACTAAGTTTCATAAGTGAAGGAGAAATAAAATCCTTTACAGATAAGCAAATGCTTAGAGATTTTGTCACTACCAGGCCTGCCTTACAAGAGACCCTGAAGGAAGCCCTAAACATGGAAAGGAACAACCGGTACCAGCCATTGCAAAAACATGCCAAAATGTAAAGACCGTCGAGGCTAGGAAGAAACTGCATCAGCTAACGAGCAAAATAACCAATTAATATCATAAGGGCAGGATCAAATCCACACATAACAATATTAACCTTAAAAGTTAATGGACTAAATGATCCCATTAAAAGACACAGACTGGCAAACTGGATAAAGAGTCAAGACCCATGAGTCTGCTACATTCAGGAGACCCATCTCACATGCAGCGACATACATAGGCTCAAAATAAAGGGATAGAGGAAGATCTACCAAGCAAATGGAGAACAAAAAAAGCAGGGGTTGCAATCCTAGTCTCTGATAAAACAGACTTTAAACCATCAAAGATCAAAAGAGACAAAGAAGGCCATTACATAATGGTAAAGGGATCAATTCAACAGGAAGAGCTAACTATCCTAAATATATATGCACCCAATACAGGAGCACCCAGATTCATAAAGCAAGCCCTTAGAGACTTACAAAGAGACTTAGACTCCCATACAATAATAATGGGAGACTTCAACAACCCACTGTCAACATTACACAGATCAACGAGACAGAAAGTTAACAAGGATATCCAGGAATTGAACTCATCTCTGCACCAAGCGGACCTAATAGACATCTATAGAACTCTCCACCCCAAATCAACAGAATATACATTCTTCTCAGCACCGCATCGCACTTATTCCAAAATTGACCATATAATTGGAAGTAAAGCACTCCTTAGCAAATGTAAAAGAACAGAAATTATAACAAACTGTCTCTCAGACCACAGTGCAATCAAACTAGAACTCAGGACTAAGAAACTCAATCAAAACTGCTCAACTACATGGAAACTGAGCAACCTGCTCCTGAATGACTACTGGGTATGTAAGGAAATGAAGGCAGAAATAAAGATGTTCTTTGAAACCAATGAGAACAAAGATACAACATACCAGAATCTCTGGGACACATTTAAAGCAGTGTGTAGAGGGAAATTTATAGCACTAAATGCCCACAAGAGAAAACTGGAAAGATCTAAATTTGACACTCTAACATCATAATTAAAAGAACTAGAGAGGCAAGAGCAAACACATTCAAAAGCTAGCAGAAGGCAAGAAATAACTAAGATCAGAGCAGAACTGACGGAGACAGAGACACAAAAAATCCTCCAAAAAATCAATGAATCCAGGAATTGGTTTTTTGAAAAGATCAACAAAATTGACAGACCGCTAGCACGACTATTAAGGAAGAAAAGAGAGAGGAATCAAATAGACGCAATAAAAAATAATAAAGGGGATATCACCACCAACCCCACAGAAATACAAACTACCATCAGAGAATACTATAAACACCTGTATGCAAATCAACTAGAAAATCTAGAAGAAATGGATAATTTCCTGGACACTTACACTCTTCCAAGACTAAACCAGGAAGAAGTTGAATCCCTAAATAGACCAATAGCAGGCTCTGAAATGGAGGCAATAATTAATAGCCTACCAACCAAAAAAAGTCCAGGACCAGATGGATTCACAGCTGAATTCTATCAGAGGTACAAGGAGGAGCTGGTACCATTCCTTCTGAAACTATTCCAATCAATAGAAAAAGAGGGAATCCTCCCTAACTCATTTTATGAGGCCAACATCATCCTGATACCAAAGCCTGGCAGAGACACAACAAAAAAAAGAGAATTTTAGACCAATGTCCCTGATGAACATCGATGCAAAAATCCTCAATAGAATACTGGCAAACTGGATTCAGCAGCACATCAAAAAGCTTATCCACCATGACCAAGTGGGCATCATCCCTGGGATGCAAGGCTGGTTCAACATTCACAAATCAATAAACGTCATCCAGCATATAAACAGAACCAAAGACAAGAACCACATTATTATCTCAATAGATGCAGAAAAGGCTTTTGACAAAATTCAACAGCCCTTCATGCTAAAAACTCAATAAATTCGGTATTGATGGAACCTACCTCAAAATAATAAGAGCTATTTATGACAAACCCATAGCTGATATCATACTGAATGGGCAAAAACTGGAAAAATTCCCTTTGAAAACTGGCACAAGACAGCGATGCCCTCTCTCACCACTCCTATTCAACATAGTGATGGAAGTTCTGGCTAGGGCAATCAGGCAAGAGAAAGAAATCAAGGGTATTCAGTGAGGAAAAGAAGAAGTCAAATTGTCCCTGTTTGCAGATGACATGATTGTATATTTAGAAAACCCCATTGTCTCAGCCCAAAATCTCCTTAAGCTGAAAAGCAACTTCAGCAAAGTCTCAGGATACAAAATTAATGTGCAAAAATCACAAGCACTCTTACACACCAGTAACAGACAAACAGAGAGCCAAATCATGAATGAACTTCCATTCACAATTGCTTCAAAGAGAGTAAAATACCTAAGAATAAAACTTACAAGGGATGCAAAGGACCTCTTCAAGGAGAACTACAAACCACTGCTCAGTGAAATAAAAGAGGACACAAACAAATGGAAGAACATACCATGCTCATGGATAGGAAGAATCAATATTGTGAAAATTGCCATACTGCCCAAGGTAATTTATAGATTCAATGCCATTCCCATCAAGCTACCAATGACTTTCTTCACAGAATTGGAAAAAACTGCTTTAAAGTTCATATGGAACCAAAAAAGAGCCCGCATTGCCAAGACACTCCTAAGTCAAAAGGACAAAGCTGGAGGAGTCACGCTACCTGACTTCAAACTATACTACAAGTCTACAGTAACCAAAACAGCATGGTACTGATACCAAAACAGAGATATAGACCAATGGAACAGAACAGAGTCCTCAGAAATAATACCACACATCTACAGCCATCTGATCTTTGACAAACCTGAGAGAAACAAGAAATGGGGAAAGAATTCCCTATTTAATAAATGGTGCTGGGAAAATTGGCTAGCCATAAGTAGAAAGCTGAAACTGGATCCTTTCCTTACTCCTTATATGAAAATTAATTCTAGATGGATTAGAGACTTAAATGTTAGACCTAATACCATAAAAACCCTAGAAGAAAATCTAGGTAGTACCATTCAGGACATAGGCATGGGCAAGGACTTCATGTCTAAAACACCAAAAGCAACGGCAGCAAAAGCTAGACTTGACAAATGGGATCTCATTAAACTAAAGAGCTTCTGCACAGCAAAATATACTACCATCAGAGTGAACAGGCAACCTACAGAATGGGAGAAAATTTTTGCAATCCACTCATCTGACAAACGGCTGATATCCAGAACCTACAAAGAACTCAAACAAATTTACAAGAAAAAAACAAACAACCCCATCAAAAAGTGGGCAAAGGATATGAATAGACATTTCTCAAAAGAAGACATTCATACAGCCAAGAGACACATTAAATAATGCTCATCATCACTCGCCATCAGAGAAATGCAAATCAAAACCACAATGAGATACCATCTCACACCACTTAGAATGGCAATCATTAGAAAGTCAGGATACAACAGGTGCTGGAGAGGATGTGGAGAAATAGGAACACTTTTACACTGTTGGTGGGATTGTAAACTAGTTCAACCATTATGGAAAACCGTATGGCAATTCCTCAAGGATCTAGAACTAGATGTACCATATGACCCAGCCATCCCACTACTGGGTATATACCCAAAGGATTATAAATCATGCTGCTATAAAGACACATGCACATGTATGTTTATTGCGGCACTATTCACAATAGCAAAGACTTGGAATCAACCCAAATGTCCATCTGTGACAGACTGGATTAAGAAAATGTGGCACATATACACCATGGAACACTATGCAGCCATAAAAAAGGATGAGTTTGCATCCTTTGTAGGGACATGGATGCAGCTGGAAACCATCATTCTTAGCAAACTATCACAAGAAGAGAAAACCAAACACCGCATGTTCTCACTCATAGGTGGGAACTGAACAATGAGATCACTTGGACTCGGGAAGGGGAACATCACACACTGGGGCCTATCATGGGGAGGGGGGAGGGGGGAGGGGGGAGGGATTGCATTGGGAGCTATACCTGATATAAATGATGAATTGATGGGTGCTGACGAGTTGATGGGTGCAGTACACCAACATGGCACAAGTATATATATATGTAACAAACCTGCACATTATGCACATGTACCCTAGAACTTAAAGTATAGTAATAGTAACAAAAAAAAATAATAAAAATAAAAATAAAGAATGTTGGTTATAATGCATAAAGACTGCTATTATTTTAAATTCATACAATTATGAACTATCTGAGGTTTACAATTTATCTAACAATGTAAGCAATTAAATGTGAGCCAGTAACTTGTTGCTTGATAAATGTAAGTCAATTTGACCTGCTAAAGGCTATAAACCTGGAGAGTAGTAACGAAACAAGAACATTAGGGTTATTTGATTTAAATGCAATAAAGTTTTCTTTCTTTTAAATCTGCATTTATTCATAATACCTTATTTATATGAAGAGAATAAAGAACATGGACAAAGTATTGTTCTATTATTAAATAATTTTGTTGTTACTTTGTCTTCACATCACTGAGGTAGAGTAAAATTATTAGATGGACTACTTACAAAATTGTCCAGGAAAAGCCTATTGTGTTAGGCTTTTTTTTTTTTTTTTTTGGTCTTTTTTTCTTTTTCTTTTTTTTTTTTTTTGGGATGGAGCCTGGCTCTGTTGCTCAGGCTGGAGTGCAGTGGCACTATCTTGGCTCACTGCAACCTCCACCTCCTGAGTTCAAATGATTCTCATGCCTCAACCTGCCAAGTAGCTGAAATTACAGGCACATGCCACCATGCACAGCTAATTCTTGTATTTTTAGTAGAGACGGAGCTTCACCATGTTGGTCAGCCTGGTCTTGAACTTTTGACCATAAATGATCGACCTGCCTTGGGCTCCCAAAGATGATAGGAATGAACCACTGCACCCAGCCTTTTTTGTCCTTAATAGAATATGTCAGAATGCTGACACTGTCACATCAGTCTTAGGACCTTAGTCACTGAAAGATGGTCGTTGTTTTAAAAGAGCATTCTTTTGCAATTGTGTATTTTGCTGCTGATTTTATATATTTGGTTGAGATATGAGCTAGCCAGAGGATTACAATTTCTCTCATTTGGATCTTAAATAATTTTCAGAGTACATACTTAAATTATACAATTAAAGAACATTTTGTTTGTCTATCATTTGCTGTGGTGTTTAAGATTGTATATTTCCCACATTTTTCTCAATACCTTATTTTTCACTTTAAATTGACTCTGTGAAATTAAATCAAGGGGATACTTACATTTTATAATATCTATTGCTGTGTGATATTTAGATGTCAAATAATAATGATAATAGGCACTGTGACTTTTGGAAATTGTGAACTGCTTTAGCAAAAAGCAAAATTACTTCACTATTGCATCTCTTAAGTATTTAAGAACATTTAGAATTTCTTTATATCTCAATTTTCTTATTTAATTTGGGGGGACATAGGTTAGTTAAAATTGAATAAATAAAAAAAGTTTAAAAATTAAAACAACACTTTAATCTTCTCTGATTTATAAATATACCAAGAAACTTGTCATGTAAGTACATAAAATTAATCTAAAACAGCAGACATTTGACCTAATGAAAAGCTACATTCATCGTACTCTATTGATACAGATAGAAACATACAGATGCATAAATACAGATATTTAAATATATAATGAGTTTGCATGTGTGTGTGTGTATTACACACTAGGTTCAACTGGGTGTGTTATAATGTGCAGGAAATTTGATAGAGGTGCTAGCGCTTCAAATTGTTATTCCTTCAGTTTTTTTTTAATTAAATTTAAGTTAAATTAAATTTTACTCTACACATGTGCAGAATGTGCAGGTTTGTTACATAGATATACATATGCCATGGTGGTTTACTGTACCCATCAACTTCTCATCTAGGTTTTAAGCCCCACATGCATTTGTTATTTGTCCTAATACTCTTCCTCCCCTTGCCTCCCACCCTCCTGACAGACCCTGGTGTGTGATGTTTCCCTCCCTGTGTCCATGTGTTCTCATTGTTCACCTCCCACTTATGGGTGAAAACATGCAGTATTTGGTTTTCTGTTCATGTATTAGTTTGCTAAGAATAATGGTTTCCAGCTTCATTCATGTCCCTGAAAAGGACATGAACTTATTCTTTTATATGGCTGCATAGTATTCTGTGGTGTATACATGCCATATTTTCTTTATTCAGTCTATCATTGAAGGGCATTTGGGTTGGTTCCAAGTCATGGCTATTGTAAATAGTGCTGCAATAAACATACGTTTGCATATGTCTGTATAGGAGAATGATTTATAACCCTTTGGGTATATACCAGTAATGGGATTACTGGGTCAGGTGGTATTTCCGGTTTTAGATCCTTGAGGAATGACTGCACTGTCTTCCACAATGGTTGAACTAATTTACACCTCTATCGACAGTGTAAAAACTTTACTATTTCTCCACATCTTAGCCAGCATCTATTGTTTCCTGACTTTCTAATGATTGTCATTCTAACTGGCATGAGAGGGTATCTCATTGTGGTTTTGATTTGCATTTCTCTATTGACCAGTAAAGATGAGTTTTTTTTCATATGTTTGTTGACTGCATAAATGTCTTCTTTTGATAAGTGTCTGTTCATATCCTTTACTCTCTTTTTAATGGAGTAGTTTGCTTTTTCTTGTAAATTTGATTAAGTTCTTTGTAGATTCTGGATATTAGACCTTTGTGAGATGGACAGATTGCAAAAATTTTCTCCCATTCTGTAGTTGCCTGTTCACTCTGATGATAGTTACTTTTCCTGTGCAGAATCTCTTTAGTTTGATTAGATCTCATTTGTCAAATTTGGCTCTCGTTGCAAATGCTTTTTGTGTTTTAGTCATGAAGTTTTTGCCCATGCCTATGTCCTTATGACATTGCCTAGATTTTCTTCGAGAGTTTTTACGGTTTTAGGTTTTATGTTTAAGTCTTTAATCCATCTGGAGTTAATTTTTGTATAAGTTATAAGGAAAGGGTCCAGTTTCAGTTTTCTGCATATGGCTAGACAGTTTTCCCAGCACCATTTATTAAATAGGGAATCCTTTCCCTATTGCTTTTTTGTCAGGTTTTTAAAAGATCAGATCAGTGTAGATGTGTGGTGTTATTTCTGAGGCCCCTGTTCTGTTTCATTGGTCTATATATCTGTTTTGGTACCATGATGTTTTGATAACTGTACCCTTGTAATATAATTTGAAGTCAAGTTGTGTGATGCCTCCAGCTTATTCCTTCAGTTTTTATGTTGTCCGTGATATTATTACAATCCCTAGTTGGATGATAAATGTACACAGAAAATTTATAAAACTTACATGTTTATTATTGATTCCAGAAAAATATATAAATTCAATAATTATTTTTTAAGCATGCATACTGGCCTATTTTGGTCAATGTTGGGAATATGGTTTATTTAAAATTTTACAAGGAATTACCAACAGTAAAGTATCTAAGCTTATGCTATATTCATATTCATATATATGAAGCAAGAATATTCTAACTCAAAAAAATTGTCAGCAGCACTTATTTACTGTCTATTTCCTGCACAAGTTCAACATTCGCCAAATCCATGATTTTGCATATTTCCCATTTTCAACACCAGCTGGAGGCCAGAGAGTTTCAAGCATGTCAGTCTGTGATATGGGTATGAGCAAGGTAAAGCTGGTTTGTATTCCCAGTTCCTGGTAATGGCAGCTGTATCAAATACTTCTTCCAATACCTTCTGTGAAGAAAAGGAGTTCATTGTCTGTAGCAATTTGTTTTAAACTCATTCTATTTCATCAGGGAGTTAAAGAAAAAAAAAGAGATTGGTTGCCTCTGGTAGTATTTACAATATAAATGTGTTAAAATGAATACCCTGCTTCTTACGTGTGTACATAATGCTGGATACAGTTATGGAAAATGTGTTGATATCAAGCAGAGGCCTACAAAATCCTTCTAAGATTATTTTAATCAGATATTAATAAATTTTCTTCATTTAAAAGTAATCTATTCAGATCAAATGCTCTACCACAAAACATGATAAAATAAGCGTAAAGTAAGACTTTCATTGGCAAATAGGTCAAATAGTCACTCTAGGAACGTTGAAGGTGAAATAAAGCAAATATGGCTACAACAGGAGTTAGGGGGAGAAAATGGAGAAGAGGAAGAGAAGAATAATTGGTAATGAGCTCAACATGCAAAAACAAATTGCAGTGTATTTGCGGTTATCATAAGAAAAAAGGGAAACCATTGAATGATTCCAGTGACATAATCAGATTAATTTTTGGAAATACAGATTTTGGCTTCTGATAACAGAAGTTACTAGAATAAGGTCAGAGTGCTAGGAAACCTATTGCAAAATTATCTATTGTATACTGTATAAATGTGTGTGGGGTGTTATAAATATGAAATGACAGGTAGGCAAATGGATACGATATAGTGATGGATATTAATTTATTGTTCTACATTGACAGGATGAAATACAAATAATTATCTAAACAAATGCAGTTCATTCCATGTTATTACGTGAACTGGTAATATAGATAAGAAAGAGGTCATGTTGGCCTTTAGATGCCTGCTAGAATATCAGGAAATAGTCTTCTAGGAGATAGGATTTAGTGATTATTTTATGTGTGAGCATAAAATGCTAGATTTGATGTTCTAAAAAGATTAATAGATTTGAAGCAAAGAAACCAGTATGAAGGTGATTGACAAGGTTTGAGTGAGAGATGACACAGGCTAAGCTAATAATGAGTATGGAGGTATCCTAAGGTATATCTAATTGAAACTGAGAAACAAAAATAATGCAATTTCTCCAGAAGCTAACTAGGGAATGTTTTAGCTACAGAAAAGTTTTATATTTGTAACATTATAAATGCATAACACTTTATGATACATTTGTAAGATTTTAAGTGTACAACACTTCAAAACCCAGATTTTAAGATTGGTATGCAATTACAATACAAGAATAAAGTATATATTTTCACAGAACTAATAGGTTACAAAACTTATGCTTCAGATGTGCAAAATATATTTTTAAATGCATAACTTACAGAATTAATACTAGGATGTAATATCTGAGAGGAAATACAGGAATGATATGAAGCTCACTTATGTTTCCCCAGAACAGACATAAATTGCACTTGCCCTTTTATTGATGCAGACACTAATAAAGGCAAATCATATTAGCAGGACTAGTGATTTGGAGTGTCTGAAACTAACAGATGCAGAATGTACTGAGCAATTCTCCATGTGATGATTAAAAATTCAGTAAAGTAATATGCCTGTCACATTTAAAAGAAGGCAGCATTTAAGATAAACAGATTTACATGCATATCTGTAATATTTTTCTTCTCTTAAAGGACTGGAGCCACAGAATCTTCACATTAAAGTAAATACGATTCAATGAAAGTTCACACTGTGACCATAAACCAAACTTTTGACCTACATGCCAACTTGTGTAGCTTTTGGAAAGTCTATGGTGCTTAAATAGGCAAAATATATTTAGAATGCTGAAAAATATCCAATTTAATTAGCCAAAAATTTTGGAACTGCTAACTTCAATTAGGATTTTCAATATAATTTTATCTGATATGAAAAGTTCTGGGAATCACACTTTAACTGGAACCTAAAACAAAGTTTAAAGTTTTTCTAAACTGATGAAAATGCAGAATGTGGTCATATAATAAAGCTGAGGAAAACATCACTTTTTTTTTTTTTTTTTTTTGCAAATAAGAGATTTTGTAGTTGTTTTCAAATATACAAATATTAGCCACTTGGCTAAGATATTCAATTTGCTCTCTATCAATTTAAAGTACTAGTATTAAATGGAAAATTTCAGGATGACTTTAGTTAAAAATAAGCAAAAAGTTTCAAAATTTCAGTGATATCCAAGTATGGAGCTATTATCAGCAAGAGACTGAATTTCAACCACATATTGATTATGATTATTAAAAGAACCAATCTACTCTTTTTTAATCACTTCATTCAAATAAGTGGAAGGCCACGTGTCTGAAAACATAGGCTTGAATTTTTAATTACCCCTGGATAATGCAATTGTGAAAAAATGGGATATTTTTATCAGGTAAAAGGCTGAGTCTAGAAATTTCCTTACTTTCAGGAATAATTATTTTACTTTGGGTGTCTAGAAATCAGTTTGTATTTGGCAATAGAACTACTAATGACTTCCCGGATTTGATGCAATATATTTCAAACAAAGGGCATAGAGATACTCTGGTTACCGAAGTTTTGACAATGAATGCAATGTTTATAAAAAGTATTAGAGAGTTTATTCTCAAATATGGTTAATCTTATTAGGAAGCTAAAAATCAAATATGGTTTCCATCTCTTAAGCATTTTTTGTTGTTTAGAGGACTGAAGCTCATTTGTGAATGAGATGAGGGCAGTGCTGGGCTAAAATCAATTATACTTCTCTTTATTTCATTTATACTGGCCAGAGATCTTTAACATTAACTCTAATCATGAACATTTTTATGTCTTTGCATTTTAAGTAATACTATCTTTCTTTTCTATACAGAAAAACAAAACAACTATGTATACAAAGGCACACAGGTTTTACATATATATTTTTTTCTGTAATTTTATATACTGCAATTTGTAAAATAAACTTTTTTGTTAACAGCATTCAATGTTCTTGTTACAGGGTGTGTGCCTAACAAACAATTATGGAATATATAAATATTGCGTAGTGCACATTGTCTCATGGTAGTTTTTGTGAAAATTGTTGAATTTAATTACATTTATGTAAGGTATTAAAAAACTTACTGTAACCAATAAAATTTAGTCCAAAAATTATTAAACTCATAAAACATTTAAAAGATTTAAAGATTAATAAAAATGAAATTCTATGATGTGGGATATTATCAGAAATGACTCTTTGAAAGATCATCAAATCTTTTCTAATTGTATTTATTTTAATGTAATTATTATAAATGATAAAATAAAATAAATTATAATATACAACCGAACTATGATTTTGTTTCAACTTTATACATGTAAAAATTAGATTTTGTTTTTATAAAAATGGACTCATTTGAAAAGTTCACATAAACAAACATGTATTTATGTATATATAGCATTTGAACTGCCCAAATGTAGGTACAACTTACACATTTATCAGCTACATGTTTTAATAAACTCAATTTTGGGTCAAAGATTCACTGACATCACTTTGTGAAGGAAAATATTTCACTAATGAAATATATTACCTACTGTAATCTTTTATAAGGGTCTTTTGAATCTCTTCACTATTAGGTGAAGAATAGTGAGAAAATACACGCACATGAAATGCTTAAAGCAAAGCATGTCATGAGGTAGCCATCTACAAACTAAAGTCAATGTTTTTAAATGCTTGCCTCTTGTGTAATTTTAATAACATTATTGTTCCTTGATTAAAAATATATATTTTTAAGTAGATTTTAACTTTTAGAGCAGTTTTAAGATCATGTCAAAATTGAGTAGAAGAAAGTATGAAATTCTCATATACCCCCTTCCTCCACATGTGCACAGCCTTCTAATATCTTGCACCAAAATGGTATTTGTTACAGTCAATGAGCCTACATTGACATGTCATTATCACTCAAATAACACAGTAGACTAGAGTTCACTCATGGTAGAAAACATGCCGTGAGTTTTAACAAAAATAGAAGTGAATATATCCACCATTATATTTTCATACAGAAGAGAGTCACTGCCCTAAAAATCCTTTGTAATCTGCGTATTCATCCCTTCCTCCCTTCAATTCCTGAAAATCACTGATCTTTTTTATTGTCTCCAGGGTTTTACCGTATGCAAATTATCATATACTTGTAATCATAGGTTATGCAGACTTTCAAGATTGGCTTTTTGTGGAGAAATAGGAACACTTTTACACTGTTGGTGGGATTGTAAACTAGTTCAACCATTATGGAAAACAGTATGGCAATTCCTCAAGGATCTAGAACTAGAAGTACCATATGACCCAGCCATCCCACTACTGGGTACATACCCAAAAGATTATAAATCATGCTGCTATAAAGACACATGCACACGTATGTTTATTGCGGCACTATTCACAATAGCAAAGACTTGGAATCAATCCAAATGTCCATCTGTGACAGACTGGATTAAGAAAATGTGGCAGATATACACCATGGAATACTATGCAGCCATCAAAAAGGATGAGTTTGCGTCCTTTGTAGGGACATGGATGCAGCTGGAAACCATCATTCTTAGCAAACTATCACAAGAACAGAAAAACAAACACCGCATGTTCTCACTCATAGGTGGGAACTGAACAATGAGATAACATGGACTCGGGAAGGGGAACATCACACACTGGGGCCTATCATGGGGAGGGGGGAGGGGGGAAGGATTGTATTGGGGAGTTATACATGATATAAATGATGAATTGATGGGTGCTGACAAGTTGATGGGTGCAGCACACCAACATGGCACAAGTATACATATGTAACAAACCTACACGTTACGCACATGTACCCTAGAACTTAAAGTATAATAATAATTAAAAAAAAGGTGGATTAGAGACTTAAATGTTAGACCTAATACCATAAAAATCCTAGAAGAAAACCTAGGTAGTACCATTCAGGACATAGGCATGGGCAAGGACTTCATGTCTAAAACACCAAAAGCAACGGCAGCAAAAGCCAAAATTGACAAATGGGATCTCATCAAACTAAAGAGCTTCTGCACAGCAAAATATACTACCATCAGAGTGACCAGGCAACCTACAGAATGGGAGAACATTTTTGCAATCTACTTATCTGACAAAGGGCTGATATCCAGAACCTACAAAGAACTCAAACAAATTTACAAGAAAAAAACAAACAACCCCATCAAAAAGTGGGCAAAGTATATGAACAGACATTTCTCAAAAGAGGACATTCATACAGCCAACAGACACATGAAAAAGTGCTCATCATCACTCGCCATCAGAGAAATGCAAATCAAAACCACAATGAGATACCATCTCACACCAGTTAGAATGGCAATCATTAAAAAGTCAGGAAACAACAGGTGCTGGAGAGGATGTGGAGAAATAGGAACACTATTACACTGTTGGTGGGATTGTAAACTAGTTCAACCATTGTGGAAAAGAGTATGGTAATTCCTCAAGGATCTAGAACTAGATGTACCATATGACCCAGCCATCCCACTACTGGGTACATACCCAAAGGATTATAAATCATGCTGCTATAAAGACACATGCACAGGCATGTTTATTGCAGCACTATTCACAATAGCAAAGACTTGGAATCAACCCAAATGTCCATCTGTGACAGACTGGATTAAGAAAATGTGGCAGATATACACCATGGAATACTATGCAGCCATCAAAAAGGATGAGTTTGCGTCCTTTGTAGGGACATGGATGCAGCTGGAAACCATCATTCTTAGCAAACTATCACAAGAACAGAAAAACAAACACCGCATGTTCTCACTCATAGGTGGGAACTGAACAATGAGATCACTTGGACTCGGGAAGGGGAACATCACACACTGGGGCCTATCATGGGGAGGGGGGAGGGGGAGGAATTGCATTGGGGAGTTATACATGATATAAATGATGACTTGATGGGTGCTGACGAGTTGATGGGTGCTGCACACCAACATGGCACAAGTATACATATGTAACAAACCTGCACATTATGCACATGTACCCTAGAACTTAAAGTATAAAAAAAAAAAAAAAAAAGATTGGCTTTTTCACTTAGTAATGGCTTTTTTCGTTTAGTAATATGCACTTGAGTTTCTTGTATGTATTTTCATTACTTTATAGCTACTATATTGTTATTGCTGAATAATATTCTGTTTTATGGTTATGTAACAATTTGAACATTCACTTATTGAAAAATATTTTGATTACTTTCAAGTGTTGGCAATTATGAATAAAACTGCTATAAACATCTTTGTGCAGGTTTGTTGTGGCCGTCAGTTTTAAATAACTTTGGGTAACTTCCAAGGTTCACAATTGGTGGATCATATGCTAAGAGTGTGTTTAGATTGGTAGAAACTGTCAATCTTTATTTCAAACTGGCTGTATAGTTTTGCACTCTCACCAGCAATGAATGACAGTTCTTGTTACTCCATCCCTTTGCCAACATTTTTCCTTATTATTATTACAGATTTTGGCCATTCTAGTGTGTGTAGTGGTACCTCATCATTGTTTTAATTTTCATTTCCCTGAGACTCTGATGTGGGACAGCTTTCATATGCTTACTTAGAATCTAAATATTTTCTATGGTAAGATATCAATTAAGTTCATAGGCCCCCTTTTTTAAAAAAATCTGGCTCTTAAATTTTCCTATTATTTAGTTGTAAGAAATCTTTGCCTATATTAAATAATAGACTTTTATCAGATGTGTGTTTTGCAAATGTTTTCTCTCAGTCTGGCTTGTCTTCTCATACTGTTGATAGACTTAAGTTCTAAATCTTCTCTTTCTTAACTTGGGGGATTAATATGGTTCAGTAATAATGTGTTGCCCAGTGCACTAATTAATGTTTTTCTTTTCATAGAAAGAGTTGAGGAAGACTAAATAAAAATAGGTAACAAACTAAAGGCCAAGATGTCTGTGTACTATACAGTTCAAGGGATAATATTTACATAAACTCTTATTTTAGAGGTCTGTGGTATACTACATAGATCCCTGAGCCTAACACATCATAGTTTCACATAAATCAATCCTCTGTTTCATGAATTCTACTATAAAATACCTTGCCTACATAATGCGAGAGATTAAATTTTCAATATAATAGCTATTGTAGTAACCATGTGAACATATTTGATCTTAAATTTTAAAAGGGATTAGGGAGGAAGTTAAAATTTAAACATTGTAGTAAATTCTATAATCAAATAAAAAAACAGACAAATAGAGGGAAAAAATGTCTAGAATACCAAAAAAGTAAACAAAAATTTTGGGAGAGGCATACAAAGATGAAATAAATAATGTACATATCACAAAGTACAACATCTACGTGCAAAACATATTGATATATGAAGCCTGGAAAATGACTGTGAGCTTAAAATTTTGAAGACAATTATTTAGAATTTATAGCCCAGCCTTTAATAGTGATAGTGTCAAAATAAAACTTTGAAGTATCTTTTATGCTTGGTGAATATGATAAAAAATACCAATTTTGAAATAAATTTGTGACTATGCAGCATTTCTGATATATCTTCCCATTTAATGTTTCCTTGGATTCAATGTTATTTTAAAAACTCTCAACTAAAGGCCCATAAATTGATAAAAATGTCAAATGTTTTTCTGAACAAACATTTCTAAAAAGAAAATTTATGTTTTGGATACAATCATTTACTTTTCAAAGTTATATTGTTATTTTGCATAAATAGTGTAAATCTTAACCCTCTTGAGTATCTGTTGCCTTCCATGCTCACTTTGGTTTTACTTATGTCTATTTCTAAAATATATTATTATAAAATCAAGTTTATAGCTTGATTTTATAATAATCTAAATATTAAAGTTTTAGATTGCCCTAATACAATGTAATTTTATGAGTACTTAACAAAGTGAAAATATTTTAAAATGAATTAAGCTTTTATTTAATAACTGTAAACCAAAAAAGAAAGTGAATTACTTAAATATATATTTTATTCTTTCTCCAAATAAGATCTACTTGTCCGAGTATTGTGATGTGAGGACAATTTAGTTAACAAGGCAATATTGAAATTCTTTTCTCTTTTTAATAATGTACATTTTATGCAATTCCAAGTGAAACATTTAATCAAAACCTGGCTGATGATTTTTGGTAGAAGGTCAAAGAACAATAATTAAGTTTCCTAAAACAGGGTGTCTTTTAAAAGTTCTATGACCTTAAGCTATTATTCACGATATATTAAGAAATGAAAATTCTATGATGTCATCTAATCTATTGAAATTATTTTTTATGTTTGACTATGCTATCAAATGTTGAATAGCATATAGGTACTGAGTGGTATATATATTATATATATATATATATATATATATTATTTTATTTATTTATTTATTTTTTTTGAGACGGAATTCGCTCTGGTTGCCTAGGCTGGAGTTCAGTGGTGCAATGTTGGCTCACTGCAACCTCCGCCTCTTGGGTTCAAGCAATTCTCCTGCCTCAACCTCCTGAGTAGCTGAGATTGCAGGCACTTTCCACCATGCCTGGCTAATTTTTTCTTTAGTAGAGACAGGGTGTCACCAGGTTGGCCAGGCTGGTCTCGAACTCCTAACCTCAGGGTATCTCCCACCTCGGCCTCCCAAAGAGCTGGGATTACAGGTGTGAGCCACCACACTGGGTCAATGGTAAATTTTTAATTTGTTCTGTTATGTATTTCTTTATAAGTAAAGTTTATGCCAGTATACTTAGAACATGGGCAGTCAACTGGCATACACAGACATTAAAAAGTTAAACCTTACTGACAAAACAGTTTTGCTTCATTAAATATGAATGATAAAATTATTTTATTAATAATTTTGGCCGGGCGCGGTGGCTCAAGCCTGTAATCCTAGCACTTTGGGAGGCCGAGACGGGCAGATCACGAGGTCAGGAGATCGAGACCATCCTGGCTAACATGGTGAAACCCCGTCTCTACTAAAAATACAAAAAACTAGCCGGGCGAGGTGGCGGGCGCCTGTAGTCCCAGCTACTGGGGAGGCTGAGGCAGGAGAATGGCGTGAACCCGGGAGGCGGAGCTTGCAGTGAGCCGAGATTGCGCCACTGCACTCCAGTCTGGGCGACAGAGCGAGACTCCGCCTCAAAAAAAAAAAAAAAAAAATAATAATAATAACAATAATAATTTTATGATTATAAGGTCTTAATGTCAGTAATAAGGTAAAGGCTTTTTACAAGGTTTCCCACTATTTCTCCTATATATTTATTTTATTTTTACCTGCTAGGTGAAAACAAAAAACATGACTACAATGGATGCATAGTAGAGGAAGATGCAAGGAAAGGGAGATTTCTTGTGTAATGATACAGTTGTTCTTTCTTCATTTATTTGATTCTGAAGTAATAAGCTTTCCTTTATTGGTAATTTATACATTGGTCTAAATACTGTTCCATTGTACTTTCCCTCTGCCCTTTGCTTGGTGGAACATTGTTAGGTAATGGGCAGAATAGTTTAGTGGTTTAGACTGAAATATGGACTCTAGATCCAGTGTCCTGAGTATACATGCCAGCTCTGTGACTTGTTACTGTGAACTTTTGGGCAATGAACCACTTTGTGCCTCAGTTTCATCAGAATGATACATTTTTCATAAGACTCTTGTAAGGATTAAATGTGCCCATCCCAGCCAGAGTAGGTGTTATATTTTGTTTGCAATCATCATCACACCATCATCATGTCATCATCATCATCATCATCATCGTCACATTAATTTTATGTATCCTAAGATATTAAAATAATGAAAATAAAAAAATGAAAAAAATTCTTGATAACAATCAAACACACTGAAACATAATTTGAGTAATGGTAGTATGCCATGATTAGAATACATATACTTAACAGAAGTTATACAATCTTTCAAAACTTTTTTGAGGTAAATCTTATATGCCATAATGTTACACATTTGAGTGAATAATTTGATAAAGTTTGATTATGCATAAAGTTTTAAAACTACCATCACAATCAAGTTGCAGAACATCCCATTATGTTG
Organism: Trachypithecus francoisi; assembly: GCF_009764315.1. NCBI lineage: Eukaryota > Metazoa > Chordata > Mammalia > Primates > Cercopithecidae > Trachypithecus > Trachypithecus francoisi. The sequence goes on from NW_022681454.1 coordinate 69,175,583, forward strand.
AACTGTTCCTTCATTCCCTTTGTGTCATTGTTCAACCAGCCCAAGCAACAATTGTCAAGAAATAATTTCATATAAATTTGATTATAACATGTATAGTATTGTGTCATTCTTATCTTTCCTAGTATAATAATTTATAGATTCATGTTTTTGTTAAAATATATTCATTATGAGTACTAAAAAGTTTCCAGTTATATGCCTAAACCATTTTTTGTTTACCATTCTTGAGTTGATCAACATTAGGCTTTCCAGTTTGGAGCTATTCTTTTCCTAGTATCTGTAAGGATATATATTCATTTAATTGGGTGGATATATAGAAATAAAATGTCCAGATTATATTGTAGGGTATGTTTAACCTTGTGAAAATTCGACAGACTGTTTTCCACTGTGTCTCCAATATTTTACATGTATCCAGCAATGAATAAGAGTGTTTAGTTGATTAAATCTTTACCAATCATTTGAAATAGCAGTTCTATTTGAATTCTGATATATGTGTTTCAATATATCATTGTGGATATACATAAATGTCATTTTCTATTGACCAGTAAGATCCAAATTTCAAGGACTTATTTTCCTTTAGATATTCTCTTTAGTGAGGTATTTGTTCAAATATTTTACTAGTTCTGTTTGCAGTTTGCTCTCTCTATCATTTTACTCTTTCAACAATAATAATATTCTCAGTATGATAGATTACAAAAGGTCTTAAGAACGGTAATATCCTCCAATTTGTTCTTCAACATTTTCTTGTGTATACTTTTCTCCTTATATTTCCATATAAATTTTTAAAAGTCTGTTTATAACAAAAAAAATGTTGATTTTATTGCAATGCTTTGAATCTATTATCTTTTAAGAAAAAAATAACTGCTGTATAATACTGAGTGTTTCATAACATGAGCATATCACTACTTCCATTTGTTTCGTTCTATGTTGAATTAAGTTAATAACGTATCTTTAGTTGTATAATAAAGCACACCAAAATGTACTGTCTTAAAATTACCACAATTTATTTAGTTTATGTGTCAGAGACGTGTAGTCTTGACTGGGTTTACTCAGGCATTTGGGGTCAGCTAGTAAAAGATCTGTGGACCTGTTGGCCTAGAATGGCCTCACCCGGGATGTCATGTCTTTGATATACCTTTTCTTATGTTCCAGCACACTAACTCAAGCTTCTTCACATGGCATTTTCAGTCCAAGAGATACAGCAGAGGTATGCAAAGACTATTAATCACTATGTTTAGAAGAAACACTGTCACTTATGGTTCATTGAATTATCAAAATAAGGCCATTCCTGGTTGAAGAAGGAAGGAAGTAGATGCTACCTCTTGATGACAGATGTAAATTACATTGCAAAGGACATGGATTTAAAGAAGGAAATAGTTATGACTACTTTTCCAACTGTATACTACACTTTATAATGTTAGAATTTTTAGTACTCTAAGGTCATCTTTCCTCTTTTCATCTTTCAGGTAATTGTCATCTATTTTATTTCTACATTTATTTAACCCTAAAAGACTTTCCAATGATTGTTTAGAATCATCAACATTCATGTAGTTCATAGAAGTTTTATTTCAGTTGCTCTGTGTTTATTTCTATACTCTCTTTTGTTTTGTTTTGTTTGCTTTCCATTATGTTTACAAATTTATTTTAGAATATTTTTAGTACAAATCTAAAATGAAGACCTCTCTCACTTATGTTAAGCCTAAGAAATCTTTTGTCTTCATTTTTAATGTTAGTTTAATAGGATAAAAGTTGTAATTATTTTCCCTTATAATTTAAAATCCTCAATATTTTTTAAATTAATTTACTTCTGTCAACAAGTCAGATTCAATTCTTTTTTTTTAAAGAATTTTTAAATAAAAACACAGTAATGTGTTGCTTAACAATGGGGACATGTACTGATAAATGTGTCCTTCAGTGATTCTGTGTTGTGGGAACATCATAGAGTGCCCTTACACAAACTTAGATGGTAGAGTCTACTATACACCCAGGTTACATGGGATAACCTCTTGCTCCTAGGCTGCAAATCTGTATTACATGTCACTGTACTCAATACTGTAGGCAATTGTATCACAGAAGTAAATATTTAATATCTAAACATAGAAAGGCACCATAAATATACAGTATTCTAATCTTATGGGAACACTGTAGTATATGTGGCCTGTTGCTAACTGAAACATCCTGTGGTTCATGACTGTATTAAAAATTTGGATTAAATGGAATGTGGATAATTATAGTATTAAGAAATCAATCATTCATAAAGTCACTTATTCTGAGTTACTATCAACAGAGAAATTTGTGTATTAACTACTTAATAATGAAAAAGACTTATAAATGTAAAAAATTCAAGTCAATTTTATTGAGGTATAATTTACATATTAGGGTGCACTCATTTTACATGTACATTTGAAAACTTTTCACTTATTTACATCTTTATGCAATATAATTGTGAGATTATCAATATAGGGAATATTTACATCATCCTAAAATGTTTCCTCTGTCCTTACTCTGAATTAATTTTCCATTCATCCCTGGTCCCAGGCATCCATTGATGTGCTGTCACAATATAATTGTCTTTTTCATATTTTAATATAATTGAAGCAATATATTGTGTACTCTTTTATGTCTAGTTTTTTTCACACAGCATAGGAATGCTGAAATACATTTATGTGCTACCTGTTTCATAGGTTGTTTACTATCGCTGAGGAGTATTCAATTTTATGGGTATACTACAATTTGTTTATTCATTCCCCTGCTAATGGTCATTTGAATTATTATCAGGTTTTGGTTAATTTAAATAAAGCTACAGTACTAGGACATTTTGCATACACATTTTTGTGTAGAAATATGTTTTTATTTCTCTTACACAATATTTAAGAGTGGAAGTGCTGAGTGTTGTGGTACAGGTGTGTTTAACTTTATAAGACATTTGTGTTAAATTGGGTCAAATTATTTGTCTGCCTTTATAGAGAAAACGAGAAAACCTTAAGGGGTCTTTTCTTAAGTTTGTTAAAATAGTGAAATACAATAATTGAATGTCAAATGATAAACATTCAACCACTTGGCCCATGATGTACTGTCCTTTTTATACATTGCTGTGATAGAGAGAAATTCTCTCCGATTGATTGGGGGTGGGGCAAAGAGGGAAATAACTGCGAGCTTTTCCTGGGAACACAGGGAATTCTCCCTAATCACCCTCAAGTACATCAAGTCTGAGTATCTAAGAGTCTTCGAAAGGGTCAGCACATAATTGGACATTAGGTGCCCCTAGGTAGTGAACTGGCTGTAATCATCACAGCCAGGGAATTCAACAGTCAGTTCCCTTGAAATTTTTTGAAAGCTCTTTGAAGAAGGCTGGGTACAAACAAAGAGAGGCTGTGAAGATCAGAAAAAAATAACGAATTATTCATTGAGAAGACTCAACAACAAACATCCATAAGCATAAAGAACATTCAGGAAAATATGACCTCACCAAATAAAGACTAAATAAGGCCCTAGTGAGTGACACTGGAGTGATGTAGATGTGTGACCTCTCAAGAAATTTTAAAATAGAAATCTTGAAGGTAAAAAATATGATTCATGAACTGAAAAATGCATCAGTGCCTCAACTGCAAGATTAATCAAGAGAAAGGAAGTGCCAGTGAGCTCTAACACAGGTTATTTTAAAATATGCAGTCAGAGGAGAGGAAAAAAAAAGAAAAGAATAAAAAAAATGAACAATGGGTGATTTAGAAAATAGACTCAGCTGATCAAATATAAGTCCTTGTTGTTAAAGTTGGGGCAGAGAGATAGGAATAGAAAGTTTATTCAAAGAAACAATAACAGAGAACTTTTTAATCCTAGAGAAATCATTAATATCAAGCTACAAATAGCTCAAAAATCCCTGAGCAAATTCAACTCAAATAAGACAACTCAAAGGCATATATTATATTAAACTTGCAAAGGTCAGTGACAAAAAGGGTGTTCTAAAAGCAGCATAGAAAAGAAGAAAAGAACATTTAAAGGAGCTCTGACATATGTGACAACAGGCTTCGCAGCAGAAACTTTACAGGCCAGAAGGGAATGGGATAACACATTCAAAGTGCTGATGAAAAAAAATAATAATAAAAATAAAAATAACTTCTAAAAGCTTTACTGTATCAAGAAAAGCTATCTTTCAACATAAGTAAAGATTTTCCCAAACAAACAAAAGCTGAGCAAATTTATCACCATCAGGCCTCTCTTATAAGAAATGCTAAAGGGAGTTCTTCAATCTGAAAAGGTAAAAGATGCTTACATAAAGCAAGATGCTATCTTCATCATCATCATCATCTGTAAAACTCACTAGTAAGAGTAAGTACACAAATTTAGAATACTCTGATGTTGCAATGATAAAGCACAATTACTTTAGCCTGGTACTCCAGTATCTTTAGTATGAAGACTAAAAGACAACACCATAAAAATAATAAAAACTATAGCAATTTTTAAAGATATAGATATAAAAGATATAAATTTATACACCAAAATTCAAATTACAAAGGATATGGAATTAAAGTGTAAAGTGTTATATTTTAGTTTTTTCTTTGTTTGTTTCTTTCTCTTGTGATCAAAATTAACTTATCAGCAGTTTCCAATAACTTGTTATAACTACAGCATTTTTCTTTGTAAACCTGATGGTAACCACAAAGGAAAAACTTATGATAGATCCACTAAAAATAAAAAGCAAGAAATTAAAACATACTATCAGAGAAAGTATCTTGACTATAACAGAAGGGAGTAATAAAGGAAGAGATAAGTCACCAAGTAACCAGAAAACAAGTGTCAGATGTTGTTTTTACTATTGTTCCTTTGAAGTCTTCTCTGTTTGAAATATTTTCTTTTTTTTTAAAGTTGTATAACTGATTTTACCATTTGTAGCTTTATTTTATTTTATTTTATTTATTTATTTTTTTGAGACGGAGTCTCTATCTGTCACCCAGGCTGGAGTGCAGTGGCACGATCTCCGCTCACTGCAAGCTCCGCCACCTCCCAGTTTAACGCCATTCTCCTGCCTCAGCCTCCCTAGAAGCTGGGACTACAGGCACCCGCCACCACGCCTGGCTGTTTTTTTTTGTATTTTCAGTGGAGACGGAGTTTCACCATATTCTCCAGGATGGTCTCGATCTCCTGACCTTGTGATCCTCCCACCTCGGCCTCCCAAAGTGCTGGGATTACAGGCATGAGCCACCGTGCCCGGCCAGCTTTCTTTTATTTTTTTAAATATCACTAGAAACTGTTTTCATCATAATACCTTCTATCACTTTAATCTCCCATTTTTATTTGTTTTACCTCTGATGCTCCAATTAAATGTTTTAGTTATTTTCATTTTATTACACATGTATTTCATTTACTTTCTTTTTCACCTCTTTTGTGTTTCATATTATAATTTTTTGTTAAAAAGTTTCCAGTTCATTAATCCTTTCTTTTGCTATATCTAATCTGCTGTTAAAAATGTCCAATGTATTTTTTGGTTCTGATGTTTTGTTTTGCATTATTATGTTTTAAAAAATAGATTATATTTACTTTGTGATTTCTTCTATTTTTAATCTCAATTCTATTTCTTTCTATTTTATTATTTCCTTAATATTGTTATTTATAACTCCAATCTTGATTATCTCTAGGTTTGTTTCAATTGCTTCTTTTACACTAGATTGTGCCATATTTTAATGTCTGTTTGAATAATGTAATATTTGTGTCAAATACTGAATATTACATATACAAGTTTAAAAGTCACCAAAAAACTTTATTTTTCCTTAAAAGAGTTTATTATTTTATTTATTAACTAAACTGGGAGAATGATTATCATAAACCAATAAAAAAGTAAGCAAAGTTGAAGCTGGGTGATATATTTGATAAGGCTTTATCTTTAGTTCTGTCCTAAAGAACATTATTATGGTGAAGCTATTGTAAGCCCGATGTGTCCCCTGTCCCATACCGATGTCTCCTCGACAGCACTGAACTCAAAATTTTCTTTCTTCAGCAGTAAGATATAAGAAACACTTTATATTGCTCTTCAGAGGATTTTGGTTTAGATTTCCAGATTCTTGCTCGAGGCCTGTCTAGAATCTGGTAAATATTTGCTGCTTTAAAATTCTTCAGTCATTAATATTCTCAGCCCCTATAGTTTGTATTGCTTCAATAGCTTTATGATGCTATTTGCTCTAATAATTTAAAATTATATGTCACTTATCAATTATTTTGTTTTCTTAGTGGCGTATATTGTAGCCGGTAAGCTACTATCTTCTATACAAATAAAATGATCTCATAGGTAACATCCAATAATTGATTGATAGAGTTCAACTGATAAGATCTCTTCTTCTACTTCTTCTTCTTCTTATTATTATCATCATTTTTGACATATGTTTTCTTCCATCTTCATGGTGAGTTTCAAGAAGAGGAATAAATAAGCTCATTAGGCTCAGAACATCATCTGTCACAATCTTCTATAATGTTTAAGATTTAATTAAGAAAGTGTAATTAATGAACAAGGTCACATTAAAGTAATACTTCTGTTTACAACCTTACTCTTACTTGAGTGCTGGAAATTCCTAATGTAACTCACTCATCTAGCAGGAACTGTTACATTAATCAAGTTTGTAATAATGGATGATTAAAGATAAATACTGATCAATAACATGGGTTTTGAAATAAGTTTTGATTGCATTGTCTTCTGAGGTCTGTTTCTGTGATTTAGTTAAAGCTAAGAGGAAAGCCATTTTAGCCAGCATCAGTCCTCTTGTCTTTGTAATATCATCTGCATTTAGTATTAAAATTATTGATTATCAAAGCCAAAACAATTTTTTTCAAGTTGTGATTGGAGCTTAAGGAAAACTGTCAAGCCAACAAAAATGTCTTTGTTAGCACACAGCGTGTGTATCTTTTGATCATTCATGTATTTCTAATTAATTTTATTGTTTATATAAAATAAATATAAAATATCTGCAATCTTTTAATAGCTATACAATACATAAAAATATAATAGTTAAGTTTAGCTAGAAAAATGGATAATGTCTAGACATGTATGTAACAGTGAGTTTTAAGTTATTTCACATTCATAAAATAACTAAACATTATTTTTCCTAAATAAATGAAAACTTTCATATATTTTTCATTAAAAATTTCACTTTTTCATAGATGAAAGGTTAGTCATATGTCTTTCTAATGTTTATTACTTATAAAGGGAAAAGTGAGTGATTTACTACAACTTATCAAACATGTTGCCCAAATCAGCTAAAAACATAATGTCAATTAGGAAACAAAAGACCATTTTGAAATTAAGTAATTAAATGAGTGTTTACTTACAAAAGGATAATTTATAATACAGAATAAAGAGAACACAGATAATAAATAGTGCACTAACTTTAATCTGGTAGCAACTAAGCTGTCTCTGTTTTTTACTCTGATTGAACACAGGAAGGGAGAAGTTCTCATAATCTGCATGTAGGGAGAATGTCAAGTAGAGCAGGATGCTTTGGAGGAGAGGTGATACTCTCTCAAGGGACAGAGTTCAGCTCAGGTTGTCAAAGGGAAGTCACAAGAAGGTTAAATGTAACAACCTCACTCTTTCTGACACCATTACAAAAGACTACATACTGCCAAACTGGTCAGTTAGCTAGAGTATGAGAACTTATTGATTTAATCCATGGAAATCAGTTTCCCAGTATGTATGGAGCAGTATGAAGAATGATGGAGTGTAGATTTAAAGAGGCAAACATAGGATATAAGAAAACAAATAAAAATAGTTCAAATCATCACAAAATGAAATATGGCATATCAACATTTGGCTTATTAAAATTTTATTACCATATCATATACTACATTAAAATGTTTGTCATGGAAACCAAAAGAAATACAATTCTTCTAATAAAATAATGAAAAATATGTGATTTTAGCAGGATGGCCGACTAAAGGGGCCTAGCACTTGTCCCCCTCTTAAAAAGACCAAAGCAATGAACAAACAACTAAAATTCACCTGGAATATGTGAGGCACAGCATTCGAATGAAGCAGTGAAGTGACAAGGTTCTTGTAGAACATGAAGACCCAGGATAACAACATAGAGATGAGAGCTAGGCACTGGGTCTCTGCTGCCTTGTCTCTCCCAATGAAATTATCTCAGAACCAACATAAACTTCCTATTATAGGTAGAATGTAAGCAGAAGACCCACCAGTCACCACTGAAAAGGCAGGCATCCGCAGTCCTTGCTACAGGAAAGTATCACAGTATTCGCGAAGTCCTGGTCTAGTTTAGGAAACTGTCTGGGATTCATGTGGCTGCATTGCCACATGACTAGGAGCAAAAGTTGTGCACTATCCACACCCTTCATCACCCAAGATGCTGAAACATGATACCACCTTAAAACCAGAGCCACTGCTGGAATGTGCTCTGCTCTGGGGAAAAGTAGCTACTTTGCATCTCACCTTTGGGGCTCTTTCATTATTCCACTAAGCCAAGACAAAGCCCTGCTGCTCCAAGCCTCAGCCCTGGGCCCTGGGTTATAACTTCAGTCTCATACATTAGAGAAGCAAACTATGTGCCAGCTAAACCAATGTGTACTCCTGACAAGAGAAGTCTTGAGCAAACCTGCTTGTGAGCCAGGCAAGCAGATGCATACTGCTGCCACTGGTGAGAAACAGCCCAGCACATCAGCCTCTGGTGGTCATTTCTTAGGGCCAGTCAAGCAGCTGTTCTCCTGTGCCCCCACCAAGACATTCTGATGGTTTTGCCCCCAATAAAAATGCCTGTAATCCAACCAAGCAGCAGAGGGCCCATATCTGACCTGAGAATCAGTTCAGTGAATCTGCCTTCAGTAAACACCCCCAGAGACATCTCAAGCAGCTGCTAGCCCAGCTTCTAGTCTGAGAAACAACCCAGCAGAAACAGGAAACAAGAAAAAGAAAAGAAACCTGATGCCTCCAAAGGAACAAAATAATTATCTGATAACAAGTCACCAAAAGAAAAAATATACAAAATGCCAGAAAATAAGTTTAGAATAATGATTTAAGAAAATACAGACAGGCAATTCAACTAAATCAGTAAAATAATTCATTATCTGAATGACAAATTTAGCAAAGAGATAGATATTCAAAAAAGAACTACACAGAAATGTTGGAGTTTAATAATTTTATGAATGAAGTTAAAAAAATTATCATCAAGAGAGTCAGCAACTATCTAGAGAAAGCAGAAGAAAGGATTTTTGAACTTGAAGACAGGTCTTTTGAAATAGCTCAGTCAGATTAAAAAAAAACAAAACCAAAATAAAACAAAAAATAATAAAGAATGAAGAAAGACTACAGAACCTATGGAACACCACTAAGTAAATAATGTTTGTAATTTGAGAGTTTCAGAAGGAAAACAAAACAAAACAAAAGAGTCAAATCACATGTAAGGAAATCCTTATTAGACTGATAGCAGATTTCTCAGCAGAAACCTTGCAATTCAGGAGAGAATGGGACATTGTATTCTGTACTGAAAATAGAAAAAAAAGCAAAAACAAAAAAACCCAGAGAAACAAACAACAAGAACAACAACAAAAAACAAGAACAAAAAACTTCTGCCAACTAAGAATAGTATGCACAGAAAAGCTATTCAGAAATAAATGAATGAAACCAATTATTTCCCCCCAAAACAAAGACTAAAATAATTCATCACCAGTAGACTGGCCTTAGAAGAAATGCGTAAGGGAGTCATGCATCTGGAAGAAAGAGATGATAACCAGCACCATGAAAATATGAGAAATTATAAAAATTCACTGGCAGAGCAGTTAGAAAGACAAAGGAAGCAAACTTTATCACTACAGAAAACCACAAAACAGCTAAATGAAACAATAAGAGAGGAAGAAAAGAACAAAGGACATATAAAGCAGCCAAAAAGCAATTCATACAATGACAGAAGTTAGTCCTTACCTATCAATATAACTTTGAATAAAAATAAATAAAATCTACCAATTAAAAGGTATAGATTGGGCAAATTGATAAAAATACAGGACCCCACTTTATTCTGTCAATAAGAAACTCGTTTCCCATAGAAAGGCACACACAGACTGAAAGTGAAGGTATGAAAATAAACATTCCATGCAAATGGAAAACAAAAACGAGCAGGAATAACTATACTTATGTCAGATAAAACAGACAATATGATCATCTCAATATATTCAGAAACAACACTTGACAAAATTCAATATCACTTCACAATAAACAGTTTCAACAAGCTAGATATAGCAGAAACATACCACAACACAATAATGGCCATATTTGACAAACCCACAGCTAACATCATACTAAACAGGAAAAAAAAAAGGAAAGTTTTACTATATGAACTGAAACAGGACCACAATACTCAGTTTCACCACTCTTACTCAACATAGTACTTAAAGTTCTAGCTAGAACAATTAGACAAGAGGAAGAAAAGAGCATTCAAGTAGAAACTAAGGAGGTCTATTTGTATTTGCAGACAACATGGCCACACATGTACAAAAACCTAAAGACTTCACCAAAAAATACTTAGAATTCTTTAAAGTATTAAAGAATACTTTAATGAACTTAGAAATTCATTAAAGTTGCAGAATACAAAATAAAGATTAAAACATTGGTAGCATATTTATGTATTTACAATGAACTAGCTAAAACTACTTCTAAACATTGAACAACTATTGGTGGTAATATCAATTAATACAATAATTATGGAAAAAAGTAAACAACTACAAAAAAAATCCTACCATATGTTCCACAAATTATACTACTGGGCATAAAATCAAAGAACAAAATGGAAATGAGTACAGTGAAAAAACACCTGCACTCCCATGCTTAATGTAGCAATATTGAAAATAGCCAAGGGAAGGCTAAGTGTCCATCAACAGCTAAATGTATAAAGAAAATATGGTGTATATAAAAACTAGAATATTATTTATCCATAAAAGTGAATGAAATCCTGTCATTCATGGCAACATAGACAAGTCTAGAGGACATTATGTTAAGCAAAATAAGTCAGAAACAAGACAAATAAATATCATATATTATCACTAACATAGAAGCTGAAAAAGTTGATCTCATAGAAGTAGAGAGTAAAATAGTCACTACTAGAGGTTTGGAACTGTAGTAATAAGGAGGGTTAGGGAGAAGTTGGTTAAAGAATACAGTATTACAGGAGGAATCAATATTAGATAGGAGGAATCACTTTTGGTGTTCTACAGTAATATAGAATGACTATAGTTAACAATAATTTATTATGTATTTTCAAATAGTTAGAACAAAAGATTGTAAATGTCACCAAGACAAATAAATAATAAACGCTTGAGGTGATAAACTTATTTACTTATATTTGACTACTTCACATTATATGTATAGAAATATTGCTATGTACCTCACAAATATTTATAATTTTTCTATGCCAATTAATAATAATAATTTCTAAAAGATCTGCAAGACTATGTAAGTCCTCAAGAAAAGGATAGAAACTGAGAAGAGGGCCAAGTACAATGTCCTGGTAGTTGAATAAAGAAAGTATTTCAAGAAGGAGGAAAATATCAACTGATCAACTATTACTGAAAGTTTGCATAGGGAAAAAGTAGACTATGGGATTTGGCAAAATAAAGACTGAGAGCAACCTCAAAGAAAAAGAATGAAAAAGGAAATATGAGGAAAAGAAACACCTTTAACCAGCTACCTTATTAAAATCTATTAAAATTGGCCATGGATTATGTGCTTGTTTTAATTCATATATGATGCCTATGTTGAAAATTAATTTTTAATATTGAAGTTTAATATACTCCTAATCATAAAAAATAAATTTAATTAAACATAAGCCATAAGTAATTTGAAGTGCATAAACTTTTCATATTTAAAATTAATCTGGAGTGGGTAATTAGATTTATCTGATAAAATGTTTGATTTGATTACATCATCTTTTCTCAATTTTGCACATTTCTTTACAAAAGTTGATAGTTATTAGTGACTCTTGACATGCTGAGAAGATGTAGACTTTATTCCAGTGGCAATCTTTCTAAATGTCATGATCAAAGACTTTCTCCATTTTTTTCTTTACTTTTTAAGAAGACAGACATACTTTTTCTGTTAAAGTTGAAGTAATATGAATAAATCTTAAGATGCCTTGTGGAACATTGTCTTAATCAAAGCAATAAAAAGTTGAAAGTTATATTTATTTAAAGTACTTCCAATCTCTCAATGACTAAAAAAACAAAAACAAATCAAATCACCCAGGATGTATCAAGTGTTTAAATACTCTTTCCTCTACTAATTTCTCAAAACCAATTTTTTTGTACACAGTCTCATTTCTTAATCTCTTCCCTTTTAAGGACCATCCTTCAATTTTCTTCGAGAACTCATCCAATTTAAGAGTTTACATTTTCCCTTTCCATATATCAAAACATATGGCTTTTTGCTTCCCCTGGATAAATTCTTCCTGGGAATCCTATCTCTACCCCAAATTTGGGAAAAAGTGAATGTATTTTGCAAGTGGGGTTGAAATAAATCTTGGAAGCCTGAGGAAGGAATGTGGTAGACAGAAGAATTCATTGTTAAAATGTTTATATCCTAGTCCTTGGAACCTGTGAAAATGTTAACTTACATGGCAAAGGAAACTTTGCATATGTGATCAAGTTAAAGACCATGAAATATAAAACTTTCATGGATTATTTGGATGATACAATGTAATCACATGGGTCCTTATAAGAGGAAGCCTGGAACATCAGAATCAAAAAAGGAGATATTTTGACAGAAGCAGAGATCAGAGAGAAACTGAAATCTGAAGATGTTATGTGCTGGTTTTGAAAATGTAAGAGGCCATAAGCCAAGAAGTACAGGTTGCCTTTAACAACTAAAAAAGGCAAAGAAATTGATTCTCTCTGCAACCTACTATCTCCAGAAGGACTGTAACCTTGACAACAAATTGACTTCAGGATTTGACCTCCAGAACTATAATACAATAATACTTTTGTATTGTCATAGTCATTAAATTTGTGGTAATTTGTTATAGCAACATTATGAGACTATTACACTGATATAACATATGTAAGTTTATAATCATGTAATTATGAATTTCTTATTAAAGAACAAAGTAAACCACTGCTTAATTTGCTACTGCAACATAAGCACATACTAACATCTTCCAAAAACAAGTTAACTCTATCCATTAATTTATATAGTTATATATTAGTAAAAACTATTTAACACCAGACAATTTGTTTCAGTCTAATACACAATGGGAGATGAGCTTTTATCTGAATGTTGACTCTAGTAAAGCAGAAAAATATTGTGTTAAACACATGTTAACTTCCTTGGTTCACATGTAAACAAAAATACATTTTAGGAATCACTTGATGATTATTACATTTTTGTGCATTTAAAATTCTGTAGTACATATTGGTGAAATTTATTCGTTTAGGATATAAAGGTTATATCACCAATGTGACATTTTAATTGTGTATTTTTGAATAACAGCTTTAGTATAAAACAAGAATTCTATTTTAAATAAAGCAATATAAACATTTAGAAACAAAGAAAACCAAAGGTCAAGATGTATTAAAAATTTTTTGATTAACTTTTAAAATAAAATACCAACATTCACATCAGTTGACAAATTGACCCAAATGTTTTAATAGCAATATCTAATGTTGAAAATGGTTGAGGAACATAGTTGCATTACTTTACTCATATTTCTGTTTAATATAATTGATAAAGTTTTTCTAGTAAGCAATTTAAATATATTTATAAAGGCCTCTTAAATAGTTTTTATTTTTAGTTTTAGTGACTTAGCTGAATTGTTTAAAATATGCAAAAATATTGATGTAAAACATGCTAAGTATAATTTTATTAAAACAGTAATTGGAAGATAGTCAAAATAGCATTAGTTAAACTAGACATGAAATATTCGTAACATATTTTTTTACTTTTAAAAATTAAGTTCTTGAAAAATAAATGATAGGAAAATAATATGTAATATAATTGTATAAAGTTTAAAATATGACTAATATTAAATATACTTCAAACCTTTTAACATTTAATATCAACTAATATTAAGCTAATATTAATAGCTAACTTTTATTATAATATTAAATTAACATTAATTATAGCCAACATTTAATATGAGGGGACTTCAAAAAGTCCATGGAAAATAAAATTAAAAGATAAAAAATAAAAAAAACCTTTATTTCTCAACATATGCTCCATCAAGTTTAAAATACTTTTGTACCATAACGATAGCAGCCATTTAGTTCATCCCTAAATAATTAAGGTCTCAGGAATTTAAATATATCAATGCGATTTTGTTTTACCTTACTAAAGTGTTGCCTTTTACTGACATTTTTAAGACTATAAAAAAAAAAGAACTTAGGAGGAATCAAATTAGGACTCTAAGGTGTATGCATAATGGTTTCTCAACAAAACTCTCACAAAATTGCTCTCATTTGAAGAGAGGTATAAGCAGAAGCACAGCTGTGGTGGAAAAGAACTCTCTGGTGAAGCTTTCCTGGGCAATTTTCTGTTAAAACTTTGACTAACGTCTCAAAACAGTATCATAATAAGTAGCTGTTATTGTTATTTGGCCCTACAGAAAGTCAGCAAGCAAAGAGCCTTAAACATTCCAAAAAACTGTGGTCATGGTCTTGCCTCTTGACTTGTTATCTTTTGCTTTGACAGGATCAAATCCACCCTGTTGGTAGCCATTGCTTTCTTTGTGCTTTGCCTTCACAATCACACTGGCAAAGCTATGTTCCATCTGTTGTTAAAATCATTCAAATAAACATTTCCGGATCTTGACCACACTTGTTTAAAATTTCCATTGAAAGCTCTTTTATCTGTGGCTGGTTTGAGGACGGTTTTGGCACCCTTCAGCTGGATGGTTTGGTCAACTTTAATTCTTCAGTCAGAATTCTGTAAGCTGGACCAATTGAGATGTTTACAGCTTTTGGCTATTGTTTCTGCTATTTATTATCATTCCTCTTCAATTAGGTCACAAACAAGATACATTTATTTTCTTGCAAATTGATGCAGATGGTCTGCCACTGTGGGCTTCATCTTCAGCATCATCTTGTCCCTTCTTAAAATGAGTTATCTATTTGTAAACTAATAATTTATTTGGGGGATTTTATTAATAAAGTTTTTATAAAACATCAGTGATTTTATTGTTATTCTACCCAATCTTCATATAAATTTCATATTTGTTCTTGTTTTAATTTTAGCAGAATTCATGTCGACCTGACAGGAGTTCTTTTCAAGCTGCTGTCTTATCATTCTTAGTGCCTCAACCTAGATTCAGTTCAGACATGTTTTAATAAATTAGTATGAGCTTGGTACAAGAAAATGTTGAAATCCATCCACAGATTTTTTTTTTTATAATAAACATCTTGCATGAACTTTGTTAATTTTCTTTGTATTATAAGTTATTACTTAATTTACATAGATACAATTAATGTAATAACTGTACTGAACTAGAGCTATAGTCTTAAACCTTAGGCCAACCTAATAATCACTTTCTAATAGTCACCAAGGGACCTTCTTGGAAGCTCTATTTTGGAAACTCTAAAGAACCAATCACTCTTCTTGGCAGCGACTAGTTTATTTTCAGTGGGTGTTAATATACTCTCTCTTTTTTGACAGGTTACCAAAAAGTAGCAACCTGTAGTACCATACGAGAAAGATTAACTAAAATGAGATTTATTATTCTTACTTATTCAAGTGTTTAATTACCATAGGTCAAGAAATTTTTTTTTCCACAGAAAGTTATGATACAGTTTGGATAGTTGTCCCTACCAAATCTCTTGTTAAAATACAGTCCTCAATGTTGAAAGTGATGCCTGGTGGAAGGTGATTAGATCAGAGGGGCAGATCCTTCACTAATGGCTTAGCACTATCCCCTTGGTGATAAGTGAGTTCTAACTCAATTAGTTCACAATAGATCTGGTTGTTTAAATGAGTCTGAGACATCTCCTTTCTCTCTTGCTCTCTCATTCACCTTCTGGGGTAGTTGTTCATGCTTCACCTTCTGTCATGAGTAAAATTTCCCTGAGGTCTCAGCAGAAGCTGAGCAGATGCTGGCACTATGCTTCCTATATAGTCTGCAGAACCATAAGCCAATTAAACCTCTTTTCTTACAAATTACCCAGCCACAGGTATTTCTTTATTGTAATGCAAAAATAGAGTAAGATAAGCTACTTGCCTTGCACTTTCTGATTGCATCATACAGCCTGTATGTGATTACTCAGGAAAACAGATACATTCCTTCTCCTTGTGGGATTTTATCTCTGTGAAAGTGTGCATCCATGACAAAGAAGTATATGCAAGATTTCTGCTTCTCTTATATTATATATTTAGCAAGTGATATATGTATACATTTTTGAATTTATTAGCATCTATCTGCCCTTGAAAAAGACTTAAAGTTTCTCAATAGTTAGCATAACTCTTCTCACACAACAGTCAGTAAATACACAATTTAGACATTCTTCTGAGTTTTGGACAGGGATTTTAAATGTAATATTTTTAGTATTAAATCTTCTTACCCACCACTTCTCTTCACGTAATATGTAAGGCTTTTTCTTAATTGTTTATCAGGTTCATCCTTTGTCCCTAGTGTTTTATCCTAAATTTATCAGTCCTGCCAAAATACTTGTAATTTCTTAAGTGACCTATGTAGCCTTTGTAAATGTTGTTACTGTACCAGCAATTCATTCTTCCACCAATTATTAAGAAACTATTAGGTATCTTGTATTTTGGTAGGTAATGAGAAGACTAACTCCTATCTATGTCAATGAGACTTTTTTATTCTTTCAAAATATAACTTAATTATTAACTCCACCAGAAAAATTATTTCTTCTACTACTGTTCTTACCAATTTGTTTGTTTGTTCTGTTTCTCTGAACTCCCACATATCCATATCCTGGGACTACCACAATAGTTATCATATTGTTTTGTAATATTTGTTGTTTGTTCTTCTTCAATTTGAATGAATTATTACGATTAAATCTATTTCTCCACCCAGGTCTAATTCTTGAGCTTATTAAATAAAATTAATCTTGAGACTCATTCACACAATTAAGCAATCATAAAATCAAGGCATTAAAAACAAATAATGTAAATGCAGCATTTTGGAAGTGCATATTGATTACTTTTATATGATCATTTTACATTTTCAAAAAATTTTATTTCTACTTTTTTGAATTAAATCACTACATATTACCAATGTACCCAGTCCTTTCACATAAGTACTCCCCCAGATTGAAGATGTACCTTGATAATTTGTTTTAAATTAAGATCTCAACTTTGCTTGCGTGTTTGTTTGTTTTTGTGCCCATATATGGTATATTTAATTATTTCTGGCATGTCAGTGTCATGGTCATGACTTTGGCCATGGAATTTCTCTATCATTAATTCAAATCCATAATAAAATATTGTAAATGAATTTTTAGATAACTAATTTTAAAACCTTAATGATGCCATTTTTTAAATTGTCACTTATGTATAATGCGTGGGTTAATAGCTCTGTAGTGGACAGAGATATAGGAAAAAAATCTGTCTAGGGCTGTGCTGTTATCTATATTATATTATAAAAAGATCCTTTCCTGACTAATAAATGGAAAATTACATTTTAGGAGCAGTACATGCCAATCTAATGTACTTTCAAAGTATCCCTTCATGACCACAAAATTGAGAGAAACAGCATATTTTAAAACTTGGCTCATGATGGCAGCTCTTCACTAAAAGCTAATTATTCTGGAATATTCTGGTACTAAAATGAATCACAACTGCTCCTCATCCACTGTAGTCTCATGAAACACTTTCAGAAATGCAGTTTAGTTGAAATAACCAAAGGAATAAAAGCTCCCTCTGAACCCAGTTTAACAAATATTATGGTTGCCATCATGCTTATGATGCTGCTTTGGTCTGCAATTTTTCTCTTAAAACTTGCAGAGTGTTTGGAATCAAACATGGTTGGTTTTATTAAACTAGAAATGCAACATTAAAGATTTCAAATGAATTTATACCACAGCATTGTTTTTCAATGATGCTCAAAAAATTATCACAAATTATCAGGTCAACAGCATTAACTTATTATTTCTTATATTTTATGTTTTATTTTTATCTTTTGTACTGCTTGAGTGTCATACTGAAGTGCCCATGTTGATTACACCATTGTTTAATTGTAGTTAGACTTTGTTGCTTCCTAGAAGCTTTAATAATTTTTTTTTTCAGAATCATCAATTGGTAGGGATTACTTTTTATATAATTTTATTTTTTATTTTAACATATTCAAATATATTTAAAAGCAAATAATGTTCCAAGTTTTCTTTCTTTTTTTAAAATCATTTTTTGTGACACATTTTTTAGGGAAATTACATGTTAGGAATGTATACTCATGTATATTGACATCCTGTTTAGGTGTTCTATATGCATTATTCCAATCTACCGTTAAAGTCAGTACAGTAGATATTGGGTTGTAAGTTTGTATGAAAAACATGACATTTAAAATCTTGACAACATTACACTATGATAGGAGAAAACAAAGTAAAGATCTAAATCCAACTTTGAGTACTCGATCATCTCAATAAATGCATTTGGAACATTTAGAATTGCTATTAGTGACACTATTTTGAAAGCCCCCTTCTTAAGAATAGAAAGCAAAAGTTGTATTCCCTAGACTGAATTTGACATTCATATTATTTTTTCTCAGTAACTTCAATTAAATGCCTTCATCAAAATAAGAAGATGTCTCATTATGTTTTACATTTCAAGCTCATTATGTTTTACATTACATCTCAAAATGTTTTACATTTCTTGAAAAGGTAATGTGTGGCAAAACAAGGCAACAACAGAGTCATTACCTCTGACAATATATATGGTCTGCAATTTCCCCATTCCAGCATGCACTTGTTCACCTCACTTATTTCCCTCCATGTGTCTTGTAAGCATCTCCTTGTGTAAACATCCATTGCTTCTTCCAGAAATCATTCACCTTATATCCACCAGATGGCAGGTTATGCTTACTTAGGTATGTAGAAAAAGGGAGATAAATTGGATAAAGTTTATGACTTTAAAATTTAAATACAAAATTGAATAACTCCATTTGGCAGCATTTTGGCATTATTCTCATATTCCATGTTTTGTTATACAGTGTTGGAAGACAATCAATTCTAATTTTGTTTCCATTGTGGTCATAAACTGAAAGTATTTGAAAAACCAGACAGAAATTTAAAAAAAAAGAAGAAAGAAGAAAGAAGGAAGAAGAAGAAGAAGAAGAAGAAGAAGAAGAGGAAGAGGAAGAGGAAGAGGAAGAGGAAGAGGAAGAGGAAGAGGAGGAGGAGGAGGAGGAGGAGGAGGAGGAGGAGGAGGAGGAGAAGGAGGGAAGCATAAAAGAAATAGAGACAGAAGAGAAACAAGAAAGAGAGACAGACATAGAGAGAAGATAGCATGAAAACACTTTCATATTTATAGTTCTCTCAAAGGCTACAACACTACTTTTTCTGTTGCTTGATGATTTGGGACAATGAACCACAAGTTAGGTTTTTTTTTTTTTTTTTTTTAATGTATTAATAAATAAAAACATTGACAAGTATAGGAAAATATGTGGCTGGCGTATGTAGTTATTAGGGGTCCAAAGTTGAAGTCTGTTTAAACTATAGTTACCTAACCATTGCATCAGTATTGTAAGTTCAGTTAATAAATTATATTTTATACATTAATACTATATTCAGTAATGGAAATGAAGTAGAGAATCATTGTCAACTATGAATTAAAAGTCTGACTACTAAATAATACATTAATGAGCATAATGGTTAATTCTGATTACTATTTGTAAGGAACTTTTCTTGGTATATTCTATATTTTGATTAATTGACTCTTGATAAAATTATGTATGAATAATTATACTATTTACTCCACTTTTAAGTTGAGAAAATTAAATACAAAGATGTTAAGTAGAAACCAGGGATAAGTCCACAGGTTTCTAAGGTAGGAAGTAGCAGAGCTGGCTTAATACTCTGTAGCTCAAGAGCTCCTGATTCTAATTACTATTCTGCTACTTATTGTGAATCACTTCATCTTCAAAATGAACTACATTTCTTAATGGATAGAAATAAAGACTGAAATTAGCATCCACCAAAATTGTAATGTTGATACTCTATGGTTTGTGGGACTATAAATTACTTTATTTGTGCCTGTGTGTGCCTGTGTGTGTGTATGTGTCTGTTTGAGATTTTCAAAATTTGTAAAATAAATTGTTATTTTGGGAGTTAAAATATTGAAGCATAAGTTATCAAAACATGTTTACTGAAAATGTTATTACAGTTATAACAACTTATTATCTCATGATATCTGTTAAATATAGACATGACTGAAAGAAATTATCAAATCTTTAAAATAGTCTTGTAGTATGCTGTATTTGGAAAGGAGGTAAGATTTTCATTAATATTTACATGTCCCATAAATGTTTATTCAATATATAAATAAGTAAATAATAATTAAATAATTAAATGCACTTTAGTGTTTCATTATTATTTGTAAACAGAGAAAAGAAACAGAAAGAAAACTGAAATCACTAACAATTTCAATAATATATGATGTAGCACATACAATATAATTGTATTTTCTATCATTTTAGATTTATTTAAAAGCATAACTCTAGTTTTGATGACTGATAACATCAGATGTTGAGATAAATAAAAATAGCCTCTGTTCTTATTTATTTATCTGAAAACTAGTATGTTTGATATAGATTACATGTTGTCCCTCCCCTAATCTCATGTCAAAATGTAATCTCCAATGCGGCAGATGAGGCCTGGGTGGGAGGTCACTGGATCATCGGGGAAGAATTCTCATGAATGGTTTAGTATTATCCCCTGGACTGTCCTCATGATTGTGAGTTCTCTGAAATCTGTTTATTTTAAAGTGTGTGCCCCCACTTCCTCCGATCACTCTCTTGCTTCTACTCTGGCCATGTGAAATGCCTGCTTTCCCTTCAGTCTTCTGCCATGATTGTAAGTTTCCCAAGGTTGTTCCAAAAGCTGACGAGACACCAACATTATGTTTCCTTTATAGCCTGCAGAACTAGGAGCCAATTAAACCTCTATCCAGTGTCAGGTATGCCTTTATCGCAATGCAAGAACAGCCTAACATAGAAAATTGGTACCATGGAATGGGTCATTGTTATAAAGATACCTGAAAATGTGGAAGCAGCTCTGAAAGTCAGTAACAGAAAGAGATTGAAAGAGTGTGAAGGCCGCAGATAAGACAGGAAGATGAGGTAATGTTTGAAATTTCTTAGAGACAGGTTAAATTATTATGACCAAAATGGTGATAACGATATGAACAGTAAAATCTAGTCTGATGAGGTCTTACATGAAAATGAGGAATGTATTGGGAACTGGAACAAATGTCGCATGTATAATACCTTAGCCAAGAGCTTGGATGGACTGTGTCGATGCCATAGGGCTATATGGAAATTTTCACTTGAGAGTGATAATTTAGGTATCTGGCATAAGAAATTTCTAAGCTGCAAAACATTCAAGATGTGGCCTGGCAGCTTCTAACAACCTACACAAATAAGGAAGAAAACAAATTACTTAAAACTGGAGTTTATATTTAAAAGGAAAGCAGAACATAAAAGTTGAGCAATTTGCTGGCTGGTTATGTGGTTAAATAAAAAATAAAGAATTCAACAGGGTTGTTGAACAACTTGCAAAAGAAATTTGCATAAAAATAAGAAGACAAGTGCTAATAGCTGAGACAATGGGAAAACTGCCTTAAAGGTTGTTTTCAGAGATTTAAGAGGCAACCCCTCTCATCACAGGCCCTTAGGCCTATGAGGACACAATAGTCTCCTGGGCTGGGCCCAAGGTCCTGGCTCAAAGGACCCAGGCACAGCTTGAGGCACAGCTCCAGACGGTGCAAGCCATAAGTTTTGGCAGCTTCTACAAGATGTAGTGTTAAGTCTGTACATGCACAGAGTGCAAGAGTGAATGAAGCTTGGGAGCCTCTGCATATATTTGAGAGGATGCATCAGAAAGCCTGGGTGTCCAGGCAGAAACCTGTTTCAGGGGTGGAGTCCTCAAGGAAACCTCCGCTAGGGCACTGTATAAGAAAAACATGGGGTTACAGCCCCCATACAGAGTCTCCACTGGCGCACTGCCTGGTGGAGCTGTGAGAAGAGGGCCACTGTCCTCCAGACCCATTAATGGTAGATAGATACACCAGCAGCTTGCACGTTTAGTGTGGAAAAGCCACAGACACTCAAGAACATTTAAAAGCAGCCTCCAGGGTGGAATCCTTCAAAGCCACGAGACAGAGGTTCTGAAAGCCTTAGGATCCCCCCCTTGAAGGAGATTATTTTGGAGGTTTAAGATTGAATGGGTGCCCTGATAGTTTTCTGAATTGCATGGGGTCCTGTATCCACTTTCTTTTGGTCATTTTCTTATTTGGAATAGGGATGTTTACCCAGTGCCTATATACCCCTTGTATCTTGGAACTTTTTCTTTTTGTTTTTCTTTTCTCTCTTTTTTTGACAGGCTCATGAGTGGAAGAGACATGTGATTTGGGAGGGGCTAGGGAAGGAATGATATACTTACGACAACATCTCTGCCCAAATCTCATGTCAAAATGTATTCCCCAATGTTAGAGTTACGGTCTGGTGAGAAGTAATTGAATCATGAGGGCAGATTTCACATGAATGGTTTAGTATCACCCTCTTGGTGCTGTCCTCATGGTAGTGAATGTGTTCTTTGAGATTTGGTCAATTTAATGTGTGTAGCACCTCTTACACCACTCTCTTGCTCCTGCTCTGACCATGTAAAGTGCCTGCTTCCCCTTTGCCCTTTGCCATGATTGTAAGTTTTCTGAGGCTTTTTCACTAGCCAAGCCCATGCCAACATCATGCTTCCTGTAACAGCTTGCACAACCGTGAGCCAATTAGCGTCTTTCTTTTTAAATTATGCAGTCTCAGGTATTTCTTTATAGCAATGCAAGAATGGCCTAACATAATGTTGGAAAGAATATTGAACTAATAGTCTAATGTTTATATTGATATTCAATTGTTCTGAAAATTTACACCAGTACTTCTGAATCTCAGTTTAATTATCTTCATTGCATTGCATTAAATATGATACTGCTTGAAAGTCAAATCCCTCTCTAAGCTCTAGATTACAATTAAAGTATAAAATTGCATTACTGCTAGAATAAAACTGTATTCATAAAAAGTTAAATTGATTAGCTTTGATTTATCTTTCTTGCTCTTAAAGAGAGATGGAGATTAAGCATTGTTGTATCTTATATTGTTCTAGGCTAATTACATTTACTGTTTTTCAAAGAGCAGATACTGTTCAACTGCTATTTTAGCTAAGTTTAATTTTTGCATTAAAAATGTATACATATTGAGATCACTTGGACACAGGAAGGGGAACATCACACACCGGGGCCTGTTGTGGGGAGAGGGAGGGAGGAGGGATAGCATTAGGAGATATACCTAATGTAAATGACAAGTTAATGGGTGCAGCACACCAACATGGCACATGCTTACATATGTAACAAACCTGCACATTGTGCACATGTACCCTAGAACTTAAAGTATAATAATAATAATAAATAAACAAAAAATAAAATAAAAATATATACATATATATGAAGGGACTAATTTTCTTCCTCCTACCTTGCTTGTCATTAAATCAGATATATTACATTCAAATCCACAGTTTGCATAATTGATCCTCTTGTATTCCTATATTTAACAAAGAAAATATATCTTTCAGAGTTTTACAACAGTTAAATGTTTATGAACACACTCCGCTGTCTTAATTGTACTTGATTATTTCAATCATGCACATAATAGATTATGAAAATGTCTAAAGCAATTGAAGTCATAATTTAAATAAAATACTATTTCTGCTCTAAAATATTGTTTAAATAAAATTGTATTAAAATAGGCTCACGAATTTACTCTGGAATCAAGGCTTGTGAGATAGAAACATTGTTCAGTCAGTTATTTTTCCATTTAAAAATAACTGAGCTCTTTACCTTTTAGTTTTTCTGTTAATTATACATGTAATATGTAAATCATGCTTATATGACAGTAATAATTTTAATAATTCTTAGAAACATAATTCGTGCTACTAATCCTAGCTTTTGTGCTATTTAAAACATTTAATTTACTTTTCTTCTTGGGAGTACTTCTGCCAGGCTGAGTCAATTTATCTAAATTAAATTTAATATACTTGTAATATTCACACCTTTAAAATTCATATTAGTATAATGTACTCAAATTTCTTCTACTTGGAGAAATTACAGATTTAATCTTGTAAGTTTAAACTTGAGATTGATATCAAGGTGCCCAGTCATATTTGAGACAGCCCATTTGAGAAATGTAATAAATAATTTATAACTATTAATGTATTAGAAACATTGTGGTTCACTGAACAAAGTACAAAATTGGTGAAATGAAAAAGAAGATCTATATCTTTATTCTTTAAGCACATGGTAAGCAATAGAAATGAATTTTCTCAAATATTTCAGTTTCTGTTTGTTCTTCTAGTGACATGTAGAATATTTCGTGAGATAGAGAGCTGGGTTACATTTACTATTGAAGAGTAAACTTCTTCAACTTTATTATTTAATCCACCACAGGTCATTAAATAGGCTCTAAATTATTGATGATTTCTTGAATTACTATAAAAGGTATACCTATTGAGGCCTCTTATTTAAAAATAAAATTTATTTTAAAAAATTACCAAGAACTGTAATGGGATTTATTTACCTGCTATTTTAACATTAGAAACCTCACTACATTAAAACCTTAAAAAGGTTTCATTACTAAATAGTTTTCCCTAATTTATTTATTACATTATAAAAGAAATCCCAACATATTTGTATGTCACTTAATGTAAAAGAGAGACATCTGAAGAAATGGAAGTGCCTTTTTTAAAAACAAAAACTAAATTTTATTAACTGATTATGTATCTTGGGGCTC
The DNA here is from genome assembly GCF_009764315.1 of Trachypithecus francoisi. NCBI lineage: Eukaryota > Metazoa > Chordata > Mammalia > Primates > Cercopithecidae > Trachypithecus > Trachypithecus francoisi. The sequence continues at coordinate 69,200,554 of NW_022681454.1, forward strand.
TTTGAAGTTGTTCACCTTGATTGTAAAGTCATATGAGTCTTGTAACTTTATGGAATAGTTACTGTTTTCATATTTTTTTTACAGAAGATAAAACTGAGATTAGAAGCGTTAGGTAAATTGCACAGCTAGTAATTATAAGTGCAATAATACACATGAAAGCATTATAATTCCAGAATCTTTGGTTTTAGGTACAATGCTTCCTTGCAAAATCCCTTTAAATTATTGAAAATGAATACTCTGAATAATGGATAGGAATGATGTACTAAATCCCACTCCCAAGTACAAATCTCTGTAATCCTCCAATACTGAAGAAAACATAAAAGAAAAAACACTAAAGCATGGGATTGGGTAGTAGAACACTGGAAAGCAAAAGTTGTTAGGGCAATGGTGGATCTAAAAATTATATTTCAGACCCAGACTCACTCGGGCAAGGAGCACATTCACAGTTTTTGACAGTGAGGTGGAATTCAGAATAAACCAACTGATGCAAACCAGAGTCATGAAAGCCTACTGTGTTAGTTTCCTAGGTGCGTCATTAAAAGTACCACAAAGAGGGTAGCTTAAAATGGTAGAAATTTATCATGTCACAGTTATGGACATTAGAAGTTCAAAATCAAGCTGACATTAGGTCAATCCTTTTCTGAAGGCTCTAAACGTTTTTTTTGTTTGTTTGTTTTGTTTTTGTTTTTGCCTCTTCCTGTCTTGTGGTAGTTGCCAGTAGTCCTTATTGCTCCTTGGCATGTAGACACATCACTCCAATCTCTGCCTCCTTGGACACATGGCGTTCTCCATGTATGTTGTTTCTCTACATTTCTTTCTAAAGAGAACACCAGTCATTGGATTTAGGGGCTTACCCTAATCTAATATAACCTCATTTTAGGGCCCTATTTTACAACTAGGTCATAGTCACAAGTACTAGAAGTAAGGAGTTATGCATATCTTCTTGGAGATACAATTCAACACACAACACCTACCACTTTTCTATGATGTACAGTATATATAGGGAAAAAATTGGATTTTGCATTAATGAAGAGTAAATGAATACATATCACTGAAGATACTGAATATTTATAAGACCTATAGGATAGTGAATATAAGACAAATATTATAGTTAATTTATTATTTGGAGAATATAATTTAATTAAACTATAATAATATAGAAAATGTTCATTAATAATTCATTAATTCATTATAATATGTATATTATACATATATAATTAATATTGTATATAAAAATATAATATATAATATAATAATATTAATTCATTATAATATGTATTGTGTATACATATTATACATAAATATTATGTATATTAAATATTATGTATACATAAATATTATGTATTTATGACAATCATAAATAAACTATTCCAATTTATTGCTCAGTAGGTGGGTTTTTCTAAAGAATAAATCATTCAATTTGGATAGTACTACAAATTCTTAATTCTCAATTAGGATAGTACTACAAATTGAAAGTAATTATTAACAATACTTGGAATATTAGTAAATTCAGCCAGTAAACACTAAAATAACTATTTACAAAGCCTGGGATATTAGCAAATTTGTCTGGTAAATTCATTCTTATGTTAAACAAATAATTATTTAATGTCTCATCTACTCTCTTTAAACATTCCCATCCCCGCCTTATGTCAGATAATAATCTTCTCTCATGAATCATCATTATAGACTCTTTCTTCAAATACCTGGTAATCCTTGGTTACCTAATCACACTTAAGAGTAAAGCACTGAAAAACTGATTATAAATTCTAGACTCTGAGAGGCGCTTGGTTGTATGTTAGACTTTACTGTTTTTTGACCAGGTCTAGTCATTTCATTGGAGAAATTCTTAATGTTAGTATTTATAGGTCTTTATTTTGAACTGGTTAGTTACTTCAGGAGAGAAGTTTTCAATCTCCATCCTGAGGAAGCAGCAGCCATCAAAAATCCAGGTAGCATTCTCAGTGTTAAATGTAGTCGGAGGACTCATTGTTGGAAATAAACCTTTAGTTAATTCTTCAGTTTTCAATATGGGATCCTAACCATCAGCTAGGCAGACATTGCCTGAATCTAAGAGGTCTCTTATGCACACTTCCAGACAATATATTTGCTATCTTCTTCCAGGAGGAGGAAAGGGTGCCACCTCCAGTTGTGGTAATGGATCTATATTTAAGCTCTTCGTTTATCAAGACTTTTAACAAATCTGCACCCAAACTCTCATCTTCAGAAAGATCTAGTATTTTTAATCCTCAGTACTCTGGTACAGATTGACTTGCTTCTTGATTTCTAGATCTGCAGATTGTAAGCTGTCAACTTATTCTTGCCTGCTGTTTTGTGCCTCTATACATCATTCAGAGATCTTTCTTTCTGATATCTTTCCTTTACTAACCTCTTTGTGTTTGCACATTCATGGTTTTCTCTCTGTGATACCATTTCTTTATTGTTCAGAATACTCTGTTTGTGAACACAAATATTCATTCAAATATGGTAACCAATTTTTGTGGATAAAGTAAAAATACAAAATGGTGTTCATTGACAGTCCAAATTTAGTTTAGATTAATTGTAAAACCACCAATAATATAAATAGGTAGATTAGGTTTTGGAAGGAAATAATATGGAAGATTTTTTTATTTATTTCTAATACATAGAGCATGACTAAGGAATCTTTCAAATACCAAATATTTTTAATTTTTTTAATTTTATGATACTTAGTTTTTGAATTCTTGACTTTGTATACCAAGAGGCAAGTATCATTTAATTATCCAACAGTTTCAAATGGCACTGTGAAGACAGATTTGGTCATGAGGTAAATTTAGTATTTAGCAAGTAAGAAATGCAAAATATAAAGGTAAATTGCAATGATTTAGAATACTAAATATGTTTTATAGCTAAAATAAGATTGTAGAGAAACTTAGGGACAAATAATAATGCATAGGTCTATAACTGTTTGCAGTTATAGCACATAATTTATAATAGGAATAGTATCATTATTATAATAAATTTATGCATCAAATTTTAAATTTAAATGCATCAAGTTAAAAAATAATCTAACATGTCACATAACAGGTGGTAGATTTTTTTCACTATTGCTAGAAAACTGCTTAATGCAATACTCACATTGATTCATTGAGTGTAAGGTAATTTATTACATTTGAAAGACAAAACTTTATGCCTCAATTCTTTTCAGTATGAGCTTATCATACATAATGAAATTCTTTGAATCTTTAAATGTATAATCTAAATAGAGATATATTTTTTAAATAATTAAAAAAACTATAAGCATTATATATATATATATATATATATATATTTTTTTTTTTTTTTTTTTTTTTTTTTTGAGACGGAGTCTCGCTCTGTCACCCAGGCTGGAGTGCAGTGGCCGCATCTCATCTCACTGCAAGCTCCGCCTCCCGGGTTCACTCCATTCTCCTGACTCAGCCTCCCGAGTGGCTGGGACTACAGGCGCCCACCACCTCGCCCGGCTAGTTTTTGTATTTTTTAGTAGAGACGGGGTTTCACCGTGTTCGCCAGGATGGTCTCGATCTCCTGACCTCATGATCCGCCCGTCTCGGCCTCCCAAGGCATTATATTTTTAGATGTCCATCATGAATGAGTTTTTGGATAATATTTTTTTTTTCAATGAAGGTTTTTAATTTTGATGTCTGCTGTTCAATTCTCTGGAGAATTCCCCATACACCTTAACTCAATTAAACCTGAGTGTGACTGACTTTTAGACCCAGATGTGCATTCTGCTCTTATTAAATGTGGGAATTCTTCTTCATCTATATATGTGAAACTGCATATACTCTCTGATCTGGAACATGTGAAACTGCACTTAGGCTCTGATCTCTGATAAACCTCGAGTACCCTATGACCTGATATAAGCCCTTCACCCCTGCAGGCAGCAGAGAAGTTCATTCCTGAAGCTACTTCCTTAGCTGAGCATGTTGTAAAGAAAAGTTTGAACACACCTTTCGGTCTCTTACTAAATGCTCCTTTCCAGAACATGGAGCTGTCACTTGGATTGAGCATTAGATTATCACCATGCCTAGATCAGGCTCCTCAGTTAGTTTAGAACATGATAGAAGTTTCTTGCATCTTCCTTTCTTAAGGACCTGGGGCTAATTTACTGAAAAATGCATTTTAGATTTACTTACCCAGGCTTTAGATTCCTTCAATGAATTTGACAGAGATATTAGAATAATTCTTTATCCTGTGGAGTACAAAATAAGGCCATTTTCTCCATTCCCTATGCTAACATCTAAGTTTAAATTGACCCTGGAAAATCTCTATGTATACTCTTTAAATCTGCTCTAAAACGATAAGAGAAAGAACTCAGTGCAAAAAGTTTGATCATAACATTTATAGGCCCTGTAGTTGTAGTTAAGAAACCTCATGGCAAGGCTGTGATTTTGTTCAGGATACTGGACATGATTCTTATACATAATTTTCTGGTTGTTTGTGGTCTAAAGATTATTCTTGCCTGTATTCTTTCAGATGCTATTTAATGTACAATGATAGAACCTTTTTCATCTTTATTTCCTATAGCTGTACATTTTTTAAAGTCACTATTTACTTTCTGTTTGCTTTCAGTTGAGAAAATCAAGAACATACTTGGACAGTCATGTCACAGGGATGGACCTTTATGCTTCTCTCAGTGTCTGTATAAAGATTATCTTTCATTTGAAGGACATACTATTCTTCTTCAAAATGTGGTTGATTAAATGCTTTGTTCATCTTCTAAGGAAGTTGTAGTAGAAGAATCTCTATCTTCTTAAGAAACTTACTGAAGAGTCACTGTATCTCCAAAGATACATTGAAATTTTGCTAATCACCCATATATCATCTGCTGCATGACATCTGCAAAGCAGATAGCTCTGAATTGACTGTTTATGGGTCACTATGCACTTTTTTCAATGAGCCACTAAGAAAGAATTTAGAATTTTTTTTTTTTTTTTTATGAGATATAGTCATCAATTGGTAACCATTTCTCTGAACTAGCCTTTTCAAAGCTGAGGTTCTGGAAAGCCAGAACTCTACTCATAATATACTCTTCTTTGGCATCATTAAGTTTTCTGTTACTATTCACCACTCTAGGACTTTCTGGTGATCATACATCCTTTCCTTTATATATAAAATATTTAAAAATGTTTCAGCATTACCCACTCAGAAGCAAAACAATATAATAGATGCCAGCATACTACAGAGTAATTTGGGGTGCTATAGTTAGGACATATCTATTCTCTAGACATTTCCACACAGTTACTAGAAACATTGGCCAATATTATCCTGGAAAATAATTTAAATTTGTTACTGCATTATGCTCTTCAAACCTTACTTATAAGTGATAGTATATATCATTTGTTCTGTCCATTTATTAACCTCTGATGACATGGAAGACACTGTCCTTTTCATTTAACTCTAACTTGATGCAACAGCTTGAATGCTACCACACTAATGCAAATTTCTGATGAAATAATATCTGATAACTGTCAGTTGGCTATTTGTGAAGTCATTTGTCACAAATTGATTATTTATTTATTTATTTATTTTGAGATGGAGTCTCACTCTGTCACCCAGGCTGTAGTGCAATGGCGTGATCTTGTCTCACAGCAATCTCTGCCTCCTGGGTTCAAGTGATTCTCTTGCCTCAGCCTCCCAAGTAGCTGGGATTACAGGCGTGCACCACCACACTGGGCTAATTTTTGTATTATTAGTAGAAATGAGGTTTCACCATGTTGGCCAGGTTGGTATTGAACTCCTGACCTCAGGTGATCCACCCGTCTCTGCCTCCCAAAGTGCTGGGATTGCAGGCGTGAGCCACTGTGCCCAGCCACAAATTGATATTTTAAAAGCAAAATTTGCCTTTCTATTTTGATTATCTTTGTAGATGATTTCTACCTCAAACAGAGCAGGAAAAATATTAAGCTGGATATATTATTACTGAATTCCAATAGATTTAAAAATTACATGGGCTTGTAGATATTAAATTAACACAAATGGTCCTACTAATAGCTCTTACTGGAACATGTCAACTCTACAAAGAATCATATGGTTAACATCTATAGTGAGTGTGAGTATGTGTTTATTATGGCACATGATTTTTGAGTTATAGAAGCAGAGAAGGTTTTTAACTACTAATGAAAGCCCATATCCCCCCCAAAATTGAATTTAATAGAAATTATATCATATCATTACCCTTTCTAATGGAAGAGTTGTGATTAAAATAATTTTACATAGAGAGCAACAAGCCTTTAAAACCATCAGAAATGGTTTTAGCTGGCTAGCTGACTGCTATGCTAAATAAGCTGTAGTGACCCAAATCCTTCAGTGCCCCATTAAAAAATTCAAACTCATTTGCTCATTGATTTTGTCCATCTTTTAATTGGCTTCAAGTAACAATCTTCAGAGATGGAGTAAGTTCACTGGCAAAATTCGGACTGTTCTGAAAATTATGATCATCTCTTTGATGGTTAATACTGAGTATCAGTTTAATTGGATTGAAGAATGCAAAGTACCGATCCTGGGTGTGTCTGTGAGAGTGTTGCAAAAAGAGATTAACATTTGAATCAGTGGTCCAGGAAATGCAGACCCATCTTTAATATGGGTGGACTCCATCTAATCAGCTGCCAGTGTGGCTAGAATACAAAGCAGTCAGAAAAATGTGGAAAGGCTAGACTGGTTTAGTCTCTCAGTCTACATCTATCTCCTGTGCTGGGTGTTTCCTGCCCTTGAATATTTATTTATTTTATTTTATTTATTATTAGACCAGAGTCCACTCTGATGTCTTCATTTTAGCCCAATCACTTTTGTAAAGACCCATATTTCCAAATAAGGCCATGTTCTCTGGTGATGGATATTAAGACTCCAGCATATCTTTCTGAGGGACACATAATTCAACCCATAATAATAGCCTACTAAAAAAATAGTCTGGACCATCCTGGCTAATACTGTGAAACCCCGTCTCTACTAAAAAATACAAAAAACTAGCCGGGCAAGGTGGCGGGCGCCTGTAGTCCCAGCTACTCGGGAGGCTGAGGCAGGAGAATGGCGTAAACCCGGGAGGCGGAGCTTGCAGTGAGCTGAGATCCGGCCACTGCACTCCAGCCCGTGCGACAGAGCAAGACTCCGTCTCAAAAAAAAAAAAAAAAAAAAAAAAAAAATAGTCTGGAGTATTCATCAACAAGTTTATGAAAATAATTATAATTTACCTGTTTGCTAAAAAATATTAAATTATAAATGGTTACTGTATATCCACCATCAATACACTTTACTAAAGTGCCAGATATTTTTGTCCAAATTATTTTACAATTCTGAATTCTAATTGACATGTAATAACCACAAAGTTTAGAAAGTATTGAGACACTTTCTGCTCAACTGAAACACACAACATCTTGCCTGAATGACAGTTTTGGAGCTTTGGTAATAGTAGATGCAGTAATTGATAGAAGGGTAAGAGATGTTTCACAGTGACTTGATTTTTCTGGTTTTATTCATTTTCTATGAAGTTTACCTAGATCCATATAGAAGAAGAAAGACAGAGATAATTCCGAGATTACATATAAACAAGATGTGGTTGGTCTACGAGGCTTAAGATCAACCAGGCTTATATTTTGTTGATTTATACGTCTGTTTAATTAATAATGTTTATTTTTTAGAGTAGTTTTGCATGAACAATCAAATTGAGCAAAAAGTACAGAGTTTTCACACCACATACCCTTCCCCACCACACACACAGCTTTCTCAATTATAAATGCACATTGATATTCCACACCACTAATGGGATATACCATTCATATATATGAGTTGATTAAGTTTGAGTGTTAAACTCACATGATCACAAGGTTCCACAATTGGCCATCTGCAAGCTGAGTAGGAAGGAAGCCAGTCCAAGTGCCAAAGCTGCAGTCCTTGAAGTCTGTGAAAAGGAGGGGGGAGAAATTTGGACACTGATACAGAGCTGCATAGGGGAAAGACAATGTTAATAGACATGGGGTGAAGACTGCCATCTAAACGTCAAAGGGTCATGCATTCAACATATCCTGCCCTAACAGTCCTCAGAAGAAACCAACCATGGGCATACTTTGACTTTTCCACCTTTAGCCTCCAAAATTTTGAGACAATAAATTTTTGTTGTTCAAGCCACTCACTCTTTGGCACTTTGTTATGGAAGTGTTATCCAACTAACATAGCCATAGATGGTTTTATCTTTGTGAAGATTTTGCCTACATTCATCATAGCATAAGAATTAAATATTTGTATTAAGGATTTAGCAAACCAAATGTTACACAGACTCATATATAAAACATCTGACATGTTTAAGTAGGAAGAAACAATTGAATGTGTATATATATGTGTATATATATATATATATATTTATATAATCTTTCTTCCTTTTGTTTTAGAGCTATCACTCATCATTACCTCATTGGCTGTTTCTTCTTGTGTTAATATTTTTTTTTTCTCCTCCTCTCTCCAACCACCGAGTATTCTGGAGTTCAGCTGATATGTTTCCTTTCTCTGCTTAATAGTTAGAACATCTTATTCTTCCATGATATACATATGCAACTTACATATTCATTTTCCCCTAGAGAATCTAATGTTATTTTCTCCATATCTCTTTAAGTGGCAACTCTTATCATTTCAATCACTTATTTAAAAATCTTGTAGTTATCCTTAACATGATCTCTCTCTCTCTCTCTCTCTCTCTCTCTCTCCTGACTTCACATCCATTCTGTCAAAACATCCTTCAGGTTAAACCTTCAAATATATCCCTATTCTTACTACCACTTACCACCTTCTCCTTTTTAATGCTGATCCTCATAATTGTCATGTTGTGCCAAAAAATTTCAGTGACTTACTATCTGGTTATTCTACTTCTATGAGTATTCCTCAGGCATTTTTTTCTGTCAAATAACTGTAAGAACTCTTATAAAATTTAAGACATGTCACATTTCTGTTTACAACTATATAATGTCTTTTATTATCACTATATTAAGAAAGTCATACATCTTACTAGGACCTATAATATTCTACATCATCTAACGCTGCTGTAATTTGCTGATATAATTTTCTACAACTTGCTTTTTCATCTTCCCTGAACATATTTACCCAGATGTTTATAAGATCTACTTTTTCAGTTCTTTCAGATTTCTAATGAAATCACCTAATGAGTGAGATCTTACCTGACTATCTTATATAAAATAGACACCTTCACCCAACAGAAACAAACCAACCTTATTTTCCAACATTGTACTTGTTCTTCAGGGTATACTGCCTATTTACATGTTTCTTGTTTTTTTCATCACTGATGTGTAAACATCATGAAATGGATTTTAGTTTTGTTTTGTTTTTCCTTGATATAACCCCAGTAATTGGAGGGTTGCAGCTCTGCTAAATCCACAGTAAACATGAGATGACTCAATAAGTAAACCATATCATCTTATGAATTTAAGTTGATGTTTGGGACACTAGGACCTAGGAGGCCTTACAGAAAAATAATATACTTTTATTGTAGGCATTTAAAAATATAATAAAGTGTCAACATTTGTGTTATTTTTATGCTCCAATATCTATAATTGTCAAATTTTTTAGTGTAATAAATAGAAATGAGACTTTCTCATTCATATTCTAATGAAATGATTTTTTCTTCTTTTAAAATAATTAATTTGATATCCATTTTGGATTTAAATGTTATAAGAGTTGTACAAATGTTCCAGCTCAGTCAGAAAAATAATTGTCTAAAATAGTATGTAAACTAATTTACAACCAAGGTTTTAATATAGAAGTCTACATAAAATATAATACAAGACATGTGAAAATCAAGTTTTACACAAATATAAAAGCATATAACACTTCTTAGAGTAAAATATTCAAATATAAGGATAAGCATTTAAAATAATTGCATTTGAGGAATTTGTTGAAAGTCCTAATGCCAGAGATGTATAGCAAAATGTAGGAAGGTAAGGAAAATAGAGGAAGTGTTCTATTCTGACACTTTCTGGATTGGATTGAGTAGCTTTAATAATTTTGCCTTGCTCTTTGGCATTATATATGAGGAAGTTGGCTAGAAGAACAATGTCAATTTATGCTAAAGTGATGGAGCTAATGATATGAAAATAATTTTACCTATCATATATTCAGAAATAATATTTTAGCTAAATTCTAATAATAATATAGTTAAAATTATAAAAATACAATAAGTAATTACTTTGTTTAGTGTCTTCATATCTGTTCAGTGCTTTGCTTATGCAGTGTCCTAGTGGGAAGCACATAATTCTTATTCCCATTCTTTCTAAATGGGGACATTGATAATAACAGAATTCACACCAATAAAAAGTGGGAGAGCATGGATACCCTCAGTAAATATATGTCTTCTGGGTTCCACTTTTTTTCAGTAGACTTTTGTTGTGAGTTATCATAATAATTCCAAAGGAATCATGCAAGTCTCTGTCTACACATTTTTAAATGTGATGTAACTGCTTCCCTGTGAAGAGGCATCTTCTCCTACATCCTTCAGAATCCAGGCTGGCCTTCTGGCTTGCTTTGATCCAGAGGAAATGGTTTCAGAGTTGAAGTTTTGGAATCTATAACTTTGTAGGCCTTCCAACATTAACTTTTTAAATTCTAAAACTTTTATATTATGCTGATGCAATTATAAAGAGAACTAGTCTAAACTACTAAAGGAGAACCAAAGTTCTCCACATGAGAATCTTTCAGAAACTAGATTCAGAGTTAAGATGTCAATTGAGGCCGGGCGCGGTGGCTCAAGCCTGTAATCCCAGCACTTTGGGAGGCCGAGACGGGCGGATCACGAGGTCAGGAGATCGAGACCATCCTGGCTAACACGGTGAAACCCCGTCTCTACTAAAATATACAAAAAATTAGCCGGGCGAGATGGCGGGCGCCTGTAGTCCCAGCTACTCGGGAGGCTGAGGCGAGAGAATGGCGTAAACCCGGGAGGCGGAGCTTGCAGTGAGCTGAGATCCGGCCACTGCACTCCAGCCTGGGCGACAGAGCGAGACTCCGTCTCAAAAAAAAAAAAAAAAAAAAAAAAAAAAAGATGTCAATTGATTGTGGAAGAATCACCCAACCCCACACTCACAAAAGTACACACAATCACAAAATGAAATGCATCAGAGTTGTTTTATGCATTTAAGATGTGAGATGGTTTGTTCATAACAATAGTTAGCTAAAATATCTGCAATGGTAAATGAAGTATAAATAAGATGAAGAAAATTATAATTATTACCAAATCACTAGATATGTCTCCATATACCTATCTTAGGTATTTAAATTCTTTATGAGTTCAGTACATACATTTTCAATGATTTCTCTCTTTTTTACCATTATGATAAAATTAATTTTCATAATTCTTATAGTACACCAAGTCTTAGCCACTCTTGTGACTCAGAAATACTTCTGATAGGAGAAGGAGGCAGAGAAATGGTAGGCAGACATGGGTGGGTCCATGGCAAAAACCCCACCTTCAAGCCAAAAAGCCTCAAACCCGTGGCCCAAAGTCAATAGTTCTATCCCTGTTTTCCCATTCTCTCCCGATTGGTTCTTTCTTAATAACGTATTTTTACCAATCAAATGTTGCCTTTTCCAAAACTACCAATGGTTTGCCTCACGCGCCGCAGTCCTATTCCTATGAAGACTCCACATTCTGCCGGTAGAAGCGAAGAAGCAGCTGGACGTCAGTGAGAGGCAACTTGACTTTAGAAGAGAAAGGCAGAGAGGCAACTAGACTTCAGGGGAGAGTGACCTGCGTTTCCCATTCCCTTTCCTGCTCCACTCTCCACTGAGAGCTCCTTTCATTACTCAGTAAAATTCTCTGCATTCGCTGTCGGCGGTGGCTCACGCCTGTAATCCCAGCACTTTGGGAGGCCCAGGCTGGTGGATCTCGAACTCAGAAGATCCAGACCATCCTGGTTAACACGGTGAAGCTTTGTCTCTACTAAAAATCCAAAGACATTAGCTGGGCATGGTGACGTGTGCTTGTAATCCCAGCTACTCACTCGGGAGACTGAGGCAGGAGAATCGCTTGAACCCAGGAGGCGGAGGTTGCAGTGAGCCGAGATCATGCTACTGCACTCCAGACTGGGCGAAAAGAAAGAGATCCCATCTCAAAAAAAAAAAAAAAAAAAAAATCCGCATTCACCATCCCTCAGTTCATCCATGTGACCTCATTCTTGGGCACTGGATAAGGGTTCAGGGCGCACCAAGTGTGAGTACCCAAAAACGCTGTCACACTGGCCCTTTGTTCTTGCTAGCAGAAGGCAGCCACCCCACACAATGAGACAAAGGGCCCACTGAACTGACAACACACGCTGTCCACAGTGTGGACAGTGGAACTAACAGAGCATTGTAACATGCCCTCTGGGAACTTGGTGTTCCAGACCTCCCCAGCTAGAAGCTGCTATGAATAGAGTTTATTCCTGCTGGCGTGAAAGTGACTGGCCAGTTCCCTCACTTGTTTGCTCACATGCTGCCTCCCCTAAGGGGTTGTGTGTAGTGGGCTGAGTATAGGGGCACCCATCGCTAGTTCAACAAAAGGGTAAAGGAAAAATCCTGCATCATTTCTACGTTAAATATCTGTTTAATCATTGTATCTTCATCTTCACTATAATTTCTTTACCTTAATTTCAAATTCTATTTTCTAATTTTAGGTCTAAACTCAACTTTCTAACTTATTTTATTTTCAGCTCTACCCAGAAAGGTGATCCTTTATTGCAGTTAGAAGTTATAATTTTCAAGTGATTTAATAAAAGCTTATAATGTAAATAATTCTATTCATCAAAGTGGACTGGGCTAGACTAACAACACATTCTGCCTCAATCCAACCATCCTTAGCATATTAAATAATTGCAAGTTGGCTCTCTACCATTAAAAAAAGCTGATACAAATGCAATCCTCTTTAATGATTGGCTGGTACAGTTACCATGGAAATCTCCATCACAACCATGTGCAAGAAAAAAGTTTCTTAAAAGGTTTAGATGATAAATAACACACATTGTTTCTGCCTATTTTTGTTGATAAGAAGTATCTGCAATTGCAAAGATACATCTTAATCTGATATGCTAAAACACCTAATTTGGCTGTGACCAGAGAGAGGTGGGCACCAATTTTCGGTGAACAAGTAAAAAAGTCTGCTACCGTTATTTTAAGTAATCTTAAATTTATACTAAGCACAAATAAAATCCTTGATTTTTTCATTCGAGGTGACAGCAATGTAAAAAATGTTGAAGGATTTTTGGTCGTTGTTATTCAACTAATTATTTCACAATATATATCTTCTAATATTTTTCTTAAATTTCCCATTTCACAATACATATAAACGAAGTACCTTTTAAATTTTTGCTTAGAAACTTCTTCAAGACAATTACTGTAATAATTTTAAAACTTTTTTGTCAAAGCCAAAAGGAATCTAAAGAGATGTATTGAGTAAATGTAATGTCATATCCTGAATGGGATCTTTAACAAATACAAAGGCATTAAGTAAAAAATAAAATTATTGTTAAAAAGTATGAATTTTAGTTACTAATAATGTATCGATACTTGTTCATTAATTGTGAGACATTGCCATTCAGAAATAATATATTAACAACAGGGGAAACTGGGTATTCCTTATATAAGATAATCTTTATTCATTATATAAGATAATCTGTACTTTATGTATAATTTTTTAGTAAATCTAAAACTATGCTGAAATTAAAATTTGACCAAAAAGGTACAAAGTAAACCTATATAGTCTTGTATAGAGAAATACTGCATAAAATATGTCAACACTCTTAATTATCTTGTAATATATTCTAAACATAAATTCAATAATTTTGTAAATATAAGAGAAAGCTGTTTAATAAATGCTGTCATTCCGTAAACATTATTGACGTAAGGAATTTATTATAATTCCAGGAAAATTTCCAAAGACATTTATTTAATTTGTATTTTTATTTTCTATATTTAAATGTGTAACTAGGCCGGGCGCGGTGGCTCAAGCCTGTAATCCCAGCACTTTGGGAGGCCGAGACGGGCGGATCACGAGGTCAGGAGATCGAGACCATCCTGGCTAACATGGTGAAACCCCGTCTCTACTAAAAATACAAAAAACTAGCTGGGCGAGGTGGCGGGCGCCTGTAGTCCCAGCTACTCGGGAGGCTGAGGCAGGAGAATGGCGTGAATCCGGGAGGCGGAGCTTGCAGTGAGCCGAGATTGCGCCACTGCACTCCAGTCTGGGCGACAGAGCGAGACTCCACCTCAAAAAAAAAAAAAAAAAAAAAGTGTGTAACTTGAAGTTCTTTATTTTTTGTTTCCTGTTTTCTCTAGAATACCTAATAAGAACTATTTCTGCATTGTGATTTTTTACAGAATATCTGTTTTTCGTTTATAAATTTTATTGTAAAAACTGCAATGTTTAACTGGAAGTATTTGTACAGAACCTTATTTTTTGATTGTTGGCTTGGAGCTACTCGGGAGGCTAAGGCAGGAAAATGACTTGAGTGTGAGAGGTTGAGCCTGAAGTGAGTCATGTTTGTATCAATGCACTCTAGATTGGATGACAGAATAAGACCCTGTCTCAAAAAAAAATCCATTTATTTCTGAAATGTTATGATATTTGTAATTTTCTACAAGTAATACTGTATTTTTAATTTGGTTTAAAAAATCTGCAATGTATAGAATTTAAATTAATCAATGATCTCAAATAAATTTTATCCTACATTTAAATATTGATGTTTTAAAATAGGAAATTGCCTGCCAATAGATATGTCAGAACCCCAGCAATGAGGAAAGCGATTTGCTCATGGGTAGTAAGAAGAATTTACCCACAGCTGCAGAGTTCTACAAAGGTATGTTTTATTTGGACAGAAAGAACAGTGTAGAAGTGTGCAGTGGGGCACTTCAGCAAGAGAGGACTGTGCACAAAAGGATGGATTTTTCCTTAGGGATATTTATGGATGTTAAAGTGGGAGCTTAAGGGTAATTTGGACCATATTAGTCAAGTAGATGATGATAAATCATTACATTTGTAGACATTTTGGTGTCTTGATGTCAGCAAAGTTTGCATAATGAGTTTCTACATGCATGCATTCCAGAGATGTATAGAAATTCTAGTTAGTTATTAGTATCTCTTAATTAATGTTTAGGAAAGAAACCTGGTACTAGATGCCAGCTTTAGGGAATAGGAAAGTCCAATTGTTATAGGAAAGGGGTCCAGATCCAGACTCCAAGAGAGGGTTTTTGGATCTTGTGCAAGAAAGAATTCAGAGTGAGTCCACAGCGTGAAGTAAAAGCAAGTTTATTAAGAAAGTAAAGTAGTGAAAAAACAGCTACTCCAAAGACACAGTAGGGCCTTCCTGAGAATAAGAGGAGGAACACATCTGGCTTAGGTACAATGCTCGTATATATGGGGAGATGTGCTCTGTTACAAGGTTTTGTGATAAAGGATTAATTTTATTATTTACTGTATTTTTCAATAGTCAATATTATTATATTTAAAGCAATATTAGGAATGCCTTTGTTCTCCAGATGTCAGGATATCTGGACACTCCCAAGTCTGGGTTTGTTTAGTAAACACTATTAATTTGTTTCCTTAACTAACATCTAGAGGTTAGGAATTCCTGACTTTCTGGGAATGCAGCCCAGCAAGTCCCAGCCTCATTCTCCTAGCCATCACTCAAGATGGAGTCAGTCTGGTCCGAACGCCTCTGACATATCTATTTACAAATTCCTCAAATAAGGAGTTTTGCCTCTGGATGATCTGCTAGATGGCCACCAGGGGATCTTTGCTCTCCTCTTTGATTAAAAGAGGTAATATCAGAAATATACTGAGTGGCATGAATTATTTAAAAGACCATTAAAAACACTCGAGTAACGGAGGAAATCTAGAAGAGTTAATAAATTACCTTGCTCAGAACCCATTTATCCAGTAACCAACAAATTATTTTAATTGACTTTCTTAATAAGAAAAAGTCTATCAAAAAATTGAAAACAGTATCTAAATGTCAAGTTCTCTCACACAGTTCTTTCTTAATCTCTTACTGTGACAACCTCTTACATTGTTGAATTGTCTTCAGAAAAGAAAGGAAGAAAAGCTTCATCAAAGTGCTTCACAATAATTAGAATTTGTTTTCCTTTCAATAGAATAGAATGCTTACTATACCATTCCCAGATGCTATTTGTCATAATATCTTTGTTTTTTTCTTTTGTAGGAACAACTTTGTGTCCTTCTATCACTGCATATTTGCCAATAAGAAAAAAAGGTTACTCTTACATCTCAGATAAGATATTTCTTGCACCTAATTATTTAAACACATTTTTGCAAAGATAATATTTTCTTTTTTGTATAGAATCAGGGGTTAAATTTATATTCTTGTACAAGCTAATATATTATGGTTCAATTTTCTTTGGCTGCTCAGAAAGTAATATTTTGTTAATTATTAAATCACTATGATTTTACAGCACAAATATTTTTCCATTTTGGTTAATTGCTTTTTATTCTTTCAGACTTTAATGCTTTGTAAGTTTTACCACCGTAGATTTGATACCTGGAATTATGCATGCCACATAGTAGGTGCTCAATAAATATTTGTTGTATTTATATAATATGTAGAAAAATGAAATGTTGTATTCACTTTGCAATAGAATTCCTTTTTGATTTTAATCTCCTAGGTAATTTGTGTGAGGGAGGTGGTGGAGGGGTAGCTAGATGAGAAAAAATTGCAAGTATGAATCATTCTTGAATAACAGTCGAATTGGTATTCAAATGCTATGCTTAGTCAACTGTAGGACTTTTGCTTTGAAGACAAGGTAAGTTAAACTAAAATGCTCTGATTAATTGAAAGAGGTCCATGTCCTTTTAGGAGGAAGAGAAGAGGGGAAAAAAAGACATAGACACGTTGCTGGGAAAACCTGAAGCTTTGAACAAGAGATTGTAAAAAGCTTCCGTGTTGTCTGTGATGTGACTTTTCTTCCCCTTCTCTCTGATATCTTTATTAGAGGATCTGAGGATGCCTTAAAAACTGAATCTGGCTTTAAAGTGAATACAGAGTAAGAATATTAGATGCTCAAGGAGAAAAATAAATTTGTTAATTATATATGTTTTCATAATTTAATAACTAATAAGTTAGATTGCTAATAAGATTGAACATCATTAAAAAATATGAGTTTAAATAATATATCATTACAGTAAACCAATGACAATGATATGTGCTCTAATTAAGAAAAGTGCACAGCAGTAACCAAAGAATTACCGTCATGTATTAACCCATTCTCCTTTCATTCCATATTGACATCATAGAGACTGTCTGCTACAAAGATTCTAATTATTTTGCTTATAAGCCCTAACAGATAAAGATATATCAAGAGATGATAAAAATCATGATGCCTCACAAATAATCAAACAAGTACTATCCATTCTGTACATGCCAGATACCACAGGAATGTAAGGGCGTTACTGGAAACTTTATGATCCTTGAAAGGCAGCTCTATCTTATACTTCACATAGCTTTAAAATACATACTCAAAATTGTCACTTCATATGGCTCATATACCACAAATACCCTGATACATTTAAAACTAAATTTTAAAGTTTAAATACTATTAAGGGTCTTTCCAGAAGTGTTATAGATTTTTATTGAAACATATGTATTTATATTTAATTTAAAACTATATACGATAGTTTAAAACTATATATGATAGTTTAAAATTAAATCTTATGTTTAGTGATCAAAGTTTTAATTTCTTTCAAATTTACTACTTTTTCATATTCACTACCTTTCCTCATTTTGCTATTTAACAGTTTTTAGCTTGTGCTTTTTATTTTCTGCTCTTTCAAAATAAAACTTTTTTTGTAGCTTATTGTTTTTAGTAGGTATGCAGTAATTTTCCATGGGGCTTATTTCTCTTCATAAGCTAAAGAAGTGTAAGCAATTTGGCATTTCCTTCATAGCAAAATTAAAAGTAGAATGGTAAAAAGCACACCATTCTTAGTTCATTTTGTTTTCTCCTTGTTGTATATAAACAAATATTCAGTATAAAATATGAACTTGGACAACAAGCCAGAAAGAGATGAGTTGAGAAGTTATTTAGGGGGAAAAAAGCTGTAACTTGTGTGTTAGAAAGGTGTATTACACAGTTTGGGATGAATAAACTTTCCCATGTCACAGAATAACTTCAGCAGAAATTGCATGCTCTGACCATAAATATTTTTACTTCTGGAAAGAGTTAATTTACTTGATCAGAATGAAGAATAAACCTAATTACTGATAGTAAACCCAGGATCAATATCAGAATTGAGTATCAGCATACATACTAGTATATTTGAATTTCTCCTTGTACCTTTTTTCCCTTTCTCTGTCTTCTTTTACATTAAATACAAAAGCACAACAATCTCATTCTCTCTTCTCCAAAATGAGCTACCTATATGTGTCATAAATAACAAAATGTAAACACCTCCAGAGAATGTCAAACTAATATGTTGATCAAATATTGTGATTTCTCTTCTGATTACACAGATGATTTATTTGATAAGACAAATTATGATTGCAAACAAATGAATTAAAGGCATGTATAATTGTATTTGCTCAGTCTAGATTAAAACTCAAAACTATATGCTTTGCATTATATAAATATAGTCATTTTAGGAAAATGCATTTAAATATATTTAATATCTAGGCCAAGCGCGGTGGCTCACGCCTGTAATCCCAGCACTTTGGGAGGCCGAGGTGGGCGGATCACAAGGTCAGGAGATCGAGACCACGGTGAAACCTTGTCTCTACTAAAAATAAAAAAAAATTAGCCAGGCGCAGTAGTGGGCGCCTGTAGTCCCAGCTACTCAGGAGGCTGAGGCAGGAGAATGGCGTGAACCCAGGAGGCGAAGCTCGCAGTGAGCCGAGATCGCGCCACTCTACTCCAGCCTGGGGGACACAGCGAGACTCCGTCTCAAAAAAAAAAAAAAAAAAAAAAAAAAAAAATTATATATATATGTATATATATATTGAATTCTATCTTAGATAGAGATAAACCTTTATTACCAATGTGTGTGATGTGTGTGCTTCTCCCTCTAGGGTAATAAAGGGATAATAATTAATTCAATCAGCAATATTTATAAAGTTTTCATGATATAACAGTGCCTGTGCCATGAATCTGGTACTAGGCAAAGACTATGACAAAGTTTTCAAAGAGGAATAGTAAGAAATGGAAGTAAATTTGATGAAACTTTAAAACTAAAATATAGAAAAAATATACATCAAATATTCTTCAGTGAGGAGAAGGAGAACTCAAAACTAATGTTAGCTTAAAGGAATTGACCTATATTATTAGCATCAAATAATCAATATTTTTACAGGGCAAAATGTGAGAAAGGTCCTCTTAGGTAGAAGGAGATTTAAGAGTACATCTGTAAAACTATTAGATGTAAGGGTATATTATGAACGCTGTGAGAAATTAACAGTTACTGACTTTTAGGGTTCTCAGAAGTCCCGTTTGCTGACTTGTGATTTTTTTGCTCATGCTCTATATTTTGGAATACTGAAGGGTTGGTCTTGGAAAACCTTCTGGTCGCTTCTAAATATTCTTCCCTCTGGATCTCTCCCAATGTGTCTTGTGCCGTGAATTTAAATGTCGTCTCTATATTTAGTTCAAATCTATAGCTTCACTTCATCCATCAACACATCATCCTATGAGGCCAATTGGTATTCCATTAGTTGTCTAAAAAGAATCTAAAACAGAATGTATCTGAAATAAATTTTCTACTTCTTCCCATGATTTCCAAGCCTCAGTTGATGACACTTCTATCTATCTAGTTGCTCAATCTATGAAGCATTATTGATTTAATTTTTTTCATATATGTCTGCAATGATTAATTGTTTATGTTATGTTGACTAGGCTATGGGGAGTCAATATTAAACATTATTTCTGGTATGTATGTCAGCATGTTTCCAGATAAAGTTAGGATTTGAATCAGTGCACTTAATAAATTGCCCTCCCCAATGTGGGTGTGCATCAGGCAATTTTTGATGGCTTTAGTAGAAGAAAAGGTAAAGGAAGGAGGAATTGGTCTCTATTTTTCTGACTTACTATTTGAGCTGGAACAATGCATCCTATGTTCCTCTGTGATAGGCTTCTTGCTTCTCATGCCAAGTCTGGCTTTTCTGGGCCCCCAGCTTGCACACAGCAGATGAAACAACTTCACATTAGTTTCTCTTTATATTTCCTATGGATTCTTTTTCTCTGGAGAACCATGACTAATGTCATGCACAAGTAATCAAGTGATTTTCTATTTCATAATGCCTGAGTAATGTCCAGTCATTCTATTATTTTTAAAATCTTGGCACAAACAACTTTGATATCTCACAAGGACTATCAACTTCTTACCTATCTTCCTACTTCCAGTCTTGCTCATCTACAAGCCATTCTCTTCACGTTAGCCAGAGTGAAAATGTTAAACAGGAAAAATACTTTCTCTTCCCTCTTAAAACCTTAACAAATTCTGACTTCTCACAATTTTCTTTGAGATGCCTAGAGAATTTTTATACTTTTTAAAATAAATGTGTCTTTTCAACGAATCTGGTTGAGGGATTAATTTTTTTCTTTCATCTCCCTGTTCTCAATTTTATTATTGTACTCTATTTCTTGTCATTATTTCTTTACTTCTATTTGCTTTAGGTTTAAAAAGCACCCTTTCTCTATTTTCTTAAGGTACAAGCTTTTATTGATTTTTTGATTTTTTCTAATATATCCATTTAACAATATTCATTTCCTACTACATATCATTTTCACTATATTGTGCACATTTTGATAAGTTTCATTTTTATTTTATTTACTTCAAAATACTGTGTTTTCCAATTTCTATTGAGACATTTTCTGACTCATGTTTTTGAAAAATAGTTTACTCCCCGAATATTTGGAATTTTACACTTATCCATCTTTTATTCATTTCTACATTAGTTTGAATGTGGTCAGGGTATACTTTGTAAGATTCACGTAATTTTGAATTTATGTCTTAAGGCACAGAATGTAGTCTATCTTGATGAATGTTAAATTTAATGTTGTGATTGTACTGTCTGTCTTTGTTGAATGGAGTAGTCTAGAAATGTCAACTAAACTCAGCTGCTAAATAGTACCGTTCAGGTCAACTACGTTTTTATTAAAACTCTGCTTGCTTGACCTATTAGTTATTGAAAAAGTCTGTTGAAGTTTTCAACTGTAAAGTGAATTCATTTATTTTTTCTTAAAGTTCTACCAGTTCAATATTCATGCACTGTTGCTTGGTTCATACATGTTTATGATCATTTTATCTTACAAGTAACTGACTGCTTAACTATTTTTTGATGCACCTCTTTATCCCTGATAATTTTCCTAGTTCTAAGTCTTCTACATTTTAAAATTCTGTGACTACTCCAGATTTCTTGTATTAGTGGTAGTATATCCTTCTCCCTTGCATTATGTTAATTTCTCTGAATCTTTATACTTAAAGTGTATTTCCTATAGAAAACAAAGAGTTGGGGTTTGTTTTTTATATATATAGTTTGGTAATCTTTGTTTTATATAATTGT
The DNA here is from genome assembly GCF_009764315.1 of Trachypithecus francoisi. Classification (NCBI taxonomy): domain Eukaryota; kingdom Metazoa; phylum Chordata; class Mammalia; order Primates; family Cercopithecidae; genus Trachypithecus; species Trachypithecus francoisi. The sequence continues at coordinate 69,222,108 of NW_022681454.1, forward strand.
GTAATTTGTCTATTTACATTTAAAATGATTATTGACATAGTTGGATTAATATCTACCATGTTTTCTCTTTGTTGTATTTTTTCCTTTGTTTATTGATTTTCTGCCTCTTTACAGTTTTAGTGATTGCCGTAGCATTTACAATAAACATTTATAATTATTCCAAGTCTATCTTTAAATATCCCTATGGTACTTCAAATATAGTGCCGATGCCTTATAATCAAAGGTTCCCAATTTCTCTCTCTTTATCCATATTCTATAATCAGCCTTGTACATTGGTATTATAATTAGTTTTTTAAACTTTTATTTTGGATTAAGGATAAGAAATATAAATGATCCCATTTTCAATTATACCCTTACTGTTCTTTTCTAAGTAGATTTGTGTTTCTGGCTTATATTATTATTTTTCTCCTTGAAGAACATCTCTTAGTATTTCCTGAAGGGCAGTTCTAGTGTCAATGAATTCAGTTGTTTTTTGTTTGAGGGAGTCTTGTTTATCTTTAAGTTTTGAAGGAAAATTTATCTCTCTATATAATTTCAGACGATAATTTTGATTCCTCTTACTCTTAAAGTATTTCACTTTTCTCTCTTCTAGTTGAAATGACTTCAGATGATAAGACTGCTGTAATTTCTAACATTCTTATATGTAAGGGGCCCTATGATATGGTTTGGCTGTGTCTCCACCCAAATCTCATCTTGACTTGTAACTCCCACAATTCCCATGTGTTGGGGAGGGACCCAGTGGAAGGAGATTGAATTATGGCAATTGGTTTTTCCTATGCTTGTGAGAGTGAATAAGTCTCATAAGATTTGATGGGTTTTATAACAAGAAGTTCCCTGCACATGCTTTTTCTTTCCCCTGCTGCCATCCATGTAAGATGTGATGCTCTCCTCCTTGCCTTCCGCCATAATTGTGAGTTTTCCCCAGCCATGTAGAACTGTAAGTCCAATAAACTTATTTCTTTGTAAATTGCCCAGTCCCGAGTATGTCTTTATAGGCAGCGTGAAAATGGACTAATACACCCAACTAAACTTAGTTTCTTTAATTTTTCCCTTTCTCTTTAGTTTTCTGTATTTTTGGTATGATATGACTCAGGGAGATTTTCAGCTATTGATCGTACTTGGTATTCCCTGAGCTGCTATCTCTGATTTGGTCTCTATCATTAATTTTGAAAATTTCTTGTTTGTTATTGTTTAAAATACTTTTTATACTCTGTTTTCTCTTTCTCCTACTGGTGTTTCAATTATACATATTTTTCACGTTTTCAAATTGTTTTTAGGTTCTTGGAGTATTAGTATTCTGTTTTTATCATTTGTTTTTCTTTCTGCACTTCAGTTTGAGAAATTTTTATTGAATCTTCAAGCTCACTGATTTTTTTTTCCCTCAACTGTGTCATTATGAGCCCAGTAAAGATATTCTGTATTTCTGTTTTTGATTTCTAACACTTCCTTTTGTTCATTTCTTAGTGTTTCCATCTGTTTGCTCATATTACACATCTGTTTTTTAAAGTTCTTTTACTTTTTTATCACCACCTCATCATATTTATCATAGGTATTTTAATTTCTTTGTCTGCAAATTCTGATATCAATGTCATATCCAAATCTGGTTCTGATGCTTGCTTTGTCTCTTTAAACTGTGTTTTGTTTTTCTTGCCTTTTAGCATGCCTTATAATTCTTTGTGCAAACCCGGAAATTAGGTATCAGATATTAAACACTGAATTAAAAAGGCCTTAGTGTGTGTGTGTTTGTTTTTGTGTGTTTGTGTGCATCTTGTCAAACTGGCTAGGAGATAGGTTGTAATTTACATCTAATTAGACAATGTGTTAGTTATTGTTGTAGGTGTCACAGTCTTCAAATTTCCAATCTGTATTAGTTCATTCTCACTTGCTAGAAAGAACTATGTGAGACAGTGTAATTTATGAAAAGAGGTTTAATTGACTCACAGTTCCACAAGCTGTACAGGCAGCATGTGTAAAAGGCCTCAGGAAACTTACAATCACAGCAGAAGACAAAAGGGAAGCTAGCACCTCTTACCATGACAGAGCAGGAGAGGTTCAGAGAGAGACTGAAGTGGGAAGTGCTACATACTTTTAAACAACCGGATCTCATGAGAACTCTTTCACAAGACAGCACTAGAGCAATGGTCCTAAACCAATAGAATCCACTCCCATGATCCAATCACCTTCCACTAGGCCCAACCTCCAAACTTGGTGGATTACAGCTCAATATGAAAAGTGAGTGAGGACACAGAACCAAACCATATCATTCTACCCTGGCCACTCCCAAATTACAGGTCCTTCTCACATTTCACAACACATTAATACCACATTAATACCTTCCCAACAGTTTCACTAAGTGCTAACTCATTTCAGCATTAACTCAAAAGTCCAAAGTATTATCTGAGACAAGGCAAGTTCCTTCTGCCTAAGAGTCTGATATATATGTTATTTACTTCCAAGATAAAATGCGGGTACAGACATTGGGTAAATGTTTATATTCCAAAAGAGAAAAGTTGACCAAAACAAAACAAAGGGGATACAGGTCCCAGGCAAGTCTAAAATTCAGCAGGGTAGATATTACATCTTAGAGCTTCAAAGTAATCTTTCAGTCTGTGTCTGACACCCAGACCACACTGAATGAAGGTGTGGGCTCCCAAGGCCTTGGAAAGCTCCACCCTGTGGCTCTGCAGGGTACAGCCCCTTCAGCTGCTTTCATGAGCTCTTGTTGAGTAAAACAACCTGTGGTTTTTCCAGGTGCATGGTGCAAGCTGTCAGTGGATCTACTATTCTGGGATCTGGGGGATGGGTAGCCCTCTTCTCACAGCTCCACTAGGCAGTGCCCCTGTAAGGACTCTGTGTGGGGGCTCCAACCCCATGTTTACCCTCCTCACTGCCCTTGAAGAGGTTCTCCATGAGGACTCCACCCCTGCAGCAGACTTCTGTCTGGGCATCCAGGCATTTCCATATGTGTTCTGAAATCTAGGTAGAGGGACAAAGCCTCAATTCTTGTCTTCTGTGCATCAATAGGCCCAACATTGACAGGTTTGGGGCTTACACTCTGTGGAGCAACAGCTCCAACTGTACCTTGGTTCCTTTTAGCCATAGCTAAACTACAGCTGTGCAAAGAGCAGCAGAGCTCTGGGTCTGGCCTACAAAACTATTTTTTTCTCCTAGGCGCCCAGGTCTGTGATGAGTGGCTGCTGCAAAGGTCTCTGAAATGCCCTCAGGGCACTTTTCCCATTCTCTGGTTATTAACCTTCTGCTCCTTTTTACTTATGCAAATCTCTTCAATCAGCTTGAATTTCTTTCCTGAAAATGGATTTTTATTTTATATGATATGGCCAGGACGCAAATTTTCCAAAAGTTTATACTCTGCTTCCTTTTTAAATATAAGTTCCAGTTTCAGATAATTTCTTTGTCAATGCAAATGAGCATAGGCTTTTAAAAGCAGCTAAGTCACATCTTGAACACTGTTGCTTAAGATTTCTTCCACCAGATACCTTAAATCGTCTCTCTCAACTTCAGAATTCCACAGAACTCTAGAGCAGGGGCATAATGCCACCAATCTCTTTGCTAAAGTATAGTAAGAGTGACCTTCACCTCAGTTCCCTGTAAGTTACTCATCTCCATCTGAGCCCACCTCAGACTGGGTTTCATTGTTCAAATTATTATAAGCATTCTGGTCACAACCATTCAACAAGTTTCTAGGAAGTTCTAAACTGTCCCTTATCTTTATGTTTTCTTCTGAGCCCTCCAAACTGTTCTAATCTCTGCCCATTACCCATTTCCAAAGCTGCTTCTATATTTTCAGGTTTCTTTATAGCAATGCCCTACTTCTTTGGTACCAATTTTCTGTATTATTTTATTTTCACCCTGCTATAAAGAACTACCTGAGACTGAGACTGGGTAATTTATGAAGAAAATAAGTTTAATTGACTCACAGTTCCACATACTATAACTGGAAGCATGGCTGGGAGTCCTCAGGAAACTTACAATTACAGTGGAAGGCAAAGAGGAAGCAAGCACATCTTACTATGGCAGAGCAAAAGAGAGAGAGAGAGAGAGAGAGAGAGAAAGGGGAAATGGTACACACTTTGAAACAACTAGATCTCATAAGAACTCTCTTATGAGACAGCACTAAGGGGATGATGCTAAAGCATTAGAAACCACTGCCATGATCAAATCACCTCCCAGCAGGCCTCACTTCCAAAACTGGGTGATTACAATTCAACATGAGATTTGGGTGAGGACACAGAACCAAACCCTATCAGTCTCCTTATTTTTATTTCTCTTGTTGACACTAAGATTCTCAAAGTACTCTTTAGAGAATATATATTTGGAAGCTCTTTCTCTTGTTATGCATTTACCATGCAAGAACTCTCTTGGTGGGGAGATAAAGGTGTGGGTGACGGAAAGCATTCTGTAATCTTGCAATTAAATCTGTCCTTTAGTGAGCCTGCATCCCTGGACTATGAACCTCAAAAGTGTTTCTCACTTTTCCATTTCCTTAAGTGAGTCAGGAAAGCTAGAGAGTGCTAGAGTACGAGAGATGCCCTTCCCTGAGGTAGAATAAAGCTCTGCCTAAGTCTAGACTACTACTAGACTAGGCCTTTTTATGGAGAATACTCCAAGTATATTTTACAAACGGTTACCCATCCCTTCTATTTATCAGAGCCACAAAAATATCTCTGTCTCTCTTCACTACTAGAACCTAGTAAGGGTCCTGAAAATAAAACCAAAAACAAAAAACAAAGTTTGTTAGTCCACTAAATCCACATGTCTGGGGAGTTTCTAAGTTTCACTCTAGTCTATACACGGCCTCCAGTTAATTTGTCAACACTTCCAGTTGAGTGTTCCTACCAGTCTATGGTTCCAGTAGCTTCTGCTCCAAGTAAGCAGATCTCAGATGTGTTTCTCTAGATTCTCCTACCTCTCCAAATTTTGGGGTAGAGCTGTGTCCTACTACCTCAGTTCTCTGATCAGTCTAGGTAAGGATTAATTATCAGTTTGTTCAGCTTGTACCTGTTGTGAGGATAAAAAACAACTTACAACTTATTACATGCCTGAGCTGACACATGAACTATAGAATCTTTGTTGTTTTAATTTTCATATTTAGATCCTCAATTCACCTGGATTTCTTTACTATTTATGACACAACATATAATCAAGTTATGTTTATATAAATACATCAAATACATCCCATTGACTTATTAATATTCATCATCACCATACAGGGTTCTTATTGTCATAAATCAGTTATTACATCTGTGCAAGTGTGTATTTGCTTCTGTTCCAATGGTCTAACCAGCTTCATGTTGTTTTAATTGTTGTAGCTTTAAAATCAGTCTTTACATGTGGGAATAGTCATTCAGCTTGGTTCTTTCTCATCATTTTGGGTACACTGGTCATTTATATATTCAAATAAATATCACAATCCTCATGTCAGTGATGGAATTGTGGTGCTAATTTTGTGGATACTTTAGAGTAATTAAACTCAATGTAATAAATCTTTTTTTTTTTTTTTTTTTTTTTTTAGAGACAGAGTCTGGCTCTGTCGCCCAGGCTGGAGTGCAGTGGCCGGATCTCAGCTCACTGCAAGCTCCGCCTCCCGGGTTTACGCCATTCTCCTGCATCAGCCTCCCGAGTAGCTGGGACTACAGGCGCCTGCCACCTCGCCCGGCTAGTTTTTTGTATTTTTTAGTAGAGACGGGGTTTCACTGTGTTAGCCAGAATGGTCTCGATCTCCTGACCTCGTGATCCGCCCGTCTCGGCCTCCCAAAGTGCTGGGATTACAGGCTTGAGCCACCGCGCCCGGCCAATGTAATAAATCTTTAAGACATCATCAATTATTCTGAGTCTACTTCAGCATGATGAGGAACTTGTTACCACTGCTAATTCTGTGATCATAAGTCAATAGCTGCAGTTCATTTTTTTTGTAAAATGAGATTTTTTCAGAAGCAATGCTATATGGAATCTTGTCAGTGAGTAAGACATGCTACAAGTCTACAGTTTGTACATTTGGCTGAAATATTGAGGGGAAATAAAGGTACTTGCCATAGGGCCATTAAGATTTAAGTCTAACACATAATTAGTTCAGAGTTTTTAAGTTTTTGTTTTTGTTTTGGAAATTTTTAAGTTTTTGTTTTGGAGATTATTTATAGCATCTTTTTATTTTCCATTAAACTACTCAGAGACGCAGCACTCATCCTGTTATGCAGAATCAAAAATATACCAGAATTAGACATAATTCAATTTTGAGAATTGATGAAGAAGCCTTTATTAACTTGTTGCATATGCTTTCGTTGGTGGCCATGAAATCCTTATAGGTCAGCAGGATCAACAGTTTGGAAGAAAAGTTGGATTAGAGTCACATGGAGCAAGGTCAATAAAAAAAAAAAAAAATAATAGAGTTTACCCTTGTCTCTCACTGCCTCCAAAATCTACAATGAAGATTATCTGGAGGAGAAGCTAATACCTTTCATGCCTGTGTCTGCATACAAAAATAGTCTTGCTCTACAGCAAGTAAAGCCAGCAGGTGAGTAATGTTGTTTCTAAGATGCAACAGACCTTGAGGAGCTACATCAATTTTCAGAGCATAATAACCTCAGCTTCACTTCTATCTCCAAAATGTTTCACAAACTCAGCTTGTAGCTAACCTTAAACCAGAAACCTAAAAGTTATCCAGGGTAGAGTAGTTTGTACTTTAGTATTTTGAAACAATATTTCAAGCCTCTATATAAATTAATTTTTTACTAAATTATTTATCAGTTTTTGGGTGTTATTGTAAATAGTATCCTTTATATATTTAGTTTTTACTATTTGATTGTTGATATATTGGAATACAACTAATTTTAGTAAAATTACTTTCATACAGAGACCTCACCATATACACTTATTAACAGACTAAATTATCTATATGTTCTTACATTTTATATGCATCCAATTATACATTTGCATTAGTCTGTTCTCATGCTGCTGATAAAGACCTACCCAAGACTGGGTAATTTATAAAGAACAAGAGATTTGATGAACTCACTCTTCCATGTGCCTGGAGAAACCTCACAATCATGGCAGAAGGCAAAACACACATGCTATGTGGTGGCAGGCAAGAGAGAGAATGATATCCAAATAAAAGGAGTTGTCCCTTATAAAACCATCAGATCTTGTGAGATGCTTTCAGTACCACAAGCACAGTATGGGAGAAATTGTCCTTATGACTCAATTATCTTCCACCAGCCAGGTACCTCTTAAAATACATGGGAATTATAGGAGCTACAATTCAAGATGAGATTTGGTTGGGGACACAGCCAAATCATATCAATATTCTGAAAATACTTACAATTTATCTTCTTACATTTTATACAGCAGATTTTTTTTTTTCTTTTGGCCTTATTGAAAAATTTGGTAAATGGTAAATAGCAGTGTTAATAGAGGACATAATCTGGTACCAATATTTTAAGAATTCTTAATCACATATTTGTATTTTTTTTTTGAAGATATTTCTAACAGGATTAATAAATTTTCTCAGACTGCTAAGTGTTTGCAACATAAATGAAAGGTGTATTTAATGAAATGGTTTTATGGTATCTATTGAGATGATCACGTTACAATTATCCTATATCATATTAATATAGCATATTAAATTAATTGAATTTTGAATATTAAATTAGGTTTAAACTACAATAAATGTATCTTGTTTATATTTTATGTAATCTGTAGATTATATTTGCTAATACTTGGTTTAATATCTGTGCAATATACTAATTACACTGGAATTTTTATTTCTTATAAATCCTTAGTGTGTGTGTCAGTGCATAATGTATACATGTATATATTAATTTGTAGACATAAGCACTATTTTATATATGTATATAAATACATACACTATTGATACCAACTTGTCATAATGTTTTATAATTTATATTTTTTAGTAGATGTAAGTGTACTCAGCCTATATATATTTTTCTTGCTTTAGTTTAGCTAGTTTAGCTTTTTATCTAAAATTTTAAGTTAATTAACAAAATGTTTGTTACATCCTCATTTTTCAATATGCATAAGATTTTTAGTTATGATCTTTCACACATATTGCTTACTTTTTTGTTGTTGTTGTTTTGCTTATCTCAGGGTAATTTTGTCTTGTGTGTATGTTCATTTGCAAGAAACTAAGATTTGACTTTGTCAATTTATTATAAATCTTATAATATCATTAAATTTTGTTCTTCCTTTCTTCTATTTCCTTTAGGTATGATTTATGTTTTTGTTTCTACATTCCTTAGATAAATACTTAAGCCACTGTCATTTAAGATACATAATTTCCTTCTAAAGATTGCTATAGGTATATCCAACAAACTTTTGTATTTCACATTCTCCTTGTACTTTAGTTTAAATTCCATTCTGTTTCTCTCTTGTGATTTTCTATTTTACCAATTTTAATACTTAACTTTTAATCCTATTTTTAATTTTAACAATTTAGGTGATGTTTCTATGTATTTTGGCATTGTATTATAACTAAACTCCATGTGAATAGAGAATTGTCTGTGCTCTATAACACATATGATCAGGTGCACTTAAAATAGTGTATATTCTCTCATTGCATACAGTGTCTTATATTTGTTAATTACGTTAAACCATTTAACAATATACTTAAGATCTATATTCTTGTTTATATTTTGGTTGCCTTTCTTGTGATATTTTAGAATAAATGTGTTCATATTCTCCACTGTGATTGTAGAAATGCCTATATTACATTGTAATTCTGTCATTTGCTCAAGATACTTAAAGCTATCTTATTATGTGCATACAATTTAGAATTATTATGTCTTCCTAGGAAATAATCCATTTTTTTATATTGATTAGGCTTCTGGCAAGATGGCCGAATAGGAATAGCTCCCCTCTGCAGCTCTCCAGCAAGAGCAACGCAGGAGGTGGGTGATTTCTGCATTTCCCACTGAGGTACCCTGTTAATTTCATTGGGACTGATTAGGCAGTGGGTTCAGCCCACAGAGAGCGAGCAGAAACAGGGTGGGATATCACCTCCCCTGGGAAGTGCAAGGAGCAGGGGAGTCTCCATTTCCCAACCAAGGGAAGCCATGAGGGACTGTGCTATCCAACCCAGATATTATGCTTTTCCCAAGGTTTTTGCAACCCGCAGACCAGGAGATTCCCTCGTGTGCCTACACCACCCGGGCCCTGGGTTTCAAGAACACATTATATTTTTCTTTAATTTTGTAAGGAGTAAACATTTGAGACTTGTGTATTAGTCGGAATCTTTTTGAGATAAAACATTTATATCAATGTGTTTAATTAAAGAAAGCACAATGTAGAGACCATTCAAAGTGTCATGTGCAGTGTTTAGAAGGGCCAGCAATGTGGATAATAAAATACCCAAAGAACTATTATACGGCTATCCAAAGGGGAAACTGTAAGAAAATTTTAACAGGATGAGTAAAGTGTAGTTCTAAGAGAGGGCACACCGACAGTAGTGAAGATATATGGTATACGAAAACCACATTTCAGTAACTTGACAGGGGAGAGCAAGGAAAACAAATAGTTTATTTTTTCCTTCACAATCCTCCAGTTTCCTCCCAGTCGCTCCCATTGGCACAACCCAGCTAGAAGATAGAAGGTAAGGGCACTTGTTGATTCAGTCCGTTGACACAGTGGGGGACATGGATAATGTATTTAGACAGCAAAAGAAAGATAATCTAGTCCAATTATCTCTTAAATGTTGTGCCATAGTTGCTGAGCATCTAAAACACGTCATCTGCGTGTAGTACTTAGAATGTTCGGTGTTACAGAAATAAATGACGAATTTTCTGGAATACACTGAAGAGTTGCTCCTTTTTGTAGGTGGAGGGGCTGGTGTAAAGATTTCAATGTCTCTTGAATGTTCTATTCCAGATAATGATGTGATCATAACATAGAGTGGTGTTTTGTTATAACTAAACAGAATGGGGTGGTTTGAAATAATAATATAAAGATTTTACTTCATATACTGGAAGGTCTTTTATAGTTTCTTACTCTTCGTGGAACTTGTCCTTCCAAACTGAAGATTTCATGACACGGTAATTCTCCTCACATGAAAAAATAAGAGAATTTCTCATTTTAAGGCAGGAGACAGTCTATAACAGAATAGTAATATGAATTTGTCTAAATAGTTTTAAGAGGACATCATTATATGAAATCAGCATGTCAAGTCAGAATCTTCCAAATCAAATTGGCAAAGCACTTATAAAGGTAGATAGAAAAATGAATGGACAGATGTCAGATAAAAATTAATGTATTATTTTTCTGCATATAGGACAGTATACTGAATGTGTAATTACTTGATGGCATGATGTCAGGCTTCATTCAGTTAATTATTAACATATCTTCTACTAATAGTCTAACTCTTTGTATTCTAGCAAGAACACAACATTTTTCTGCTACTATACATCTTAGTAGGTTTTACAGCAATAAGAAAAGCAACTAACATCTAAAAATGTCATAGTTTAAAGACAGTACCCAACGGTTGTCAAGGACTGATTGTCAAAAATATATTTGTCATAGAAATTTATCTATAAATTGATATTAAATGGCTATAGAACATATGTTCTTCAAGGTTGCTGGGAATGTTAACTGATCACTCGTTCCCTCTTGGTTTTGTCAAATTTGAAAATACATGACAATAGCAAGATGAAAGGAAAATCATGATCTTTTGACCTGGTGGAAAGTTTTAAAGTGAGGAAGAAAATAAAGCACTCAAAATATTTCCTTTTTTTTTTTCAGTTCAGGGGAAAAACAAACAAACAAAAAACGTCATGATTTATGTGTATGCAGCAAAATGTACAAAAAATGTCCTAAAACCTTTAATTCCTCAGTTATCTTAAAATAATGTTTAAGTTTAGACACTTGCAGAACACAAAGATAGCCTGGAAAAAATCATTCAATTTCAAATAATACACTTTTTTTGTTTCATTTTAATTCTATTTTTTCTTATATTCACTTCTGGAAGTTCAGAATTTAGATGATACTGCACTGTGATCACATAGAAGCTACTCAAATTAAAATAATGAACTACTATTTCCTGCGTAAGTAATACGACAGATCATTTGAGCCTCATGTGTGAAATAAAGTTTGGAAACAATTAACCAAGTTCACAGAAGGAAAAATGAATCAATAATAAGCTTTATATCTTGATTCTGCATACAAATATCATATGGATGTGCTTTGAGTTTTGTTTTGATAGCTGAACTTTGAGCCAATCAAGTTAGCACAAGCAGAGATGAATAATTACTCTCAAAACTGCACGGTTAGATTGATATCTACAATATTGTCAGGAAAAAGAGGAAATCTCTCCCACAACCACTGTGCACTATGCTCTGCAATTTCTGTGACATTTCTGTAGCATTTCTGTGACAGAAACTTGAATCTGCTACATGTACTAATACCCCCTGCACCATATTTCCTTTTGTTTGCCAGGTATTACTTATTCATGTTTTCTTCATAGCTATGACTCCAAGACATCAGTCAAACTCTGGTCAGGACTCTTTCAATGGCTGTATCCTTGGCCACAGCCTTTGCGCTAGCTATGAGAAAAGTGGGGAAATAAGTATATCAAAGAGAGGCAACATTTTCACAGACAAACGGGGGAAAGTTTTTCTAAATTTAGAGGCCTCAAATACTGGGGAAAGAAAACGATAAAGTTTCTTTGTTACCTTTCTTGGTGTCTTGTTGGTATTGTTGTTTTGTGGTGTTGGTGGCAGTGGTGACGGTGATATGTGTGTGTGTGTGTGTGTATATATATATAGGCTTTGGTTGCATTTACTGTATTTTCAATCAACTGAGGAAGGGTATAATTTTAAGTTGCAATATAAGGAATTTAGATTTATTATTAGGAAAATATCGAGTTGTAAATTGTTGAAATTTTTGAAACTGTTGGAAAACTGTCCTACCTAGTTATATGGCAATAGCTTCCATTCTACTTTTGCTAGAAACGAAGACTTTTGCAACACAATATATATGCTATGTTTCTCCAGATTGTACTTCTTATTCAACACAAAGTTTTATTCTAAATCTAGTTGCTAACTTACAAATACAGTATTTTCCCCCAAATCCCTCCCATTATTCTGCATAAGATTATTAATTTTGTGGCATGTCATAGCATCCATTCCTTGAAAAACACATGTAATTATGTGCTCCATAACCCTGTTTCCCATTTATCATGAAGTTAAATGTGTTTTCAAAAAGTATCTGTAACAAAAAAGAACAATAATATACGCACGGGCTATGTTTTAATTTCCTTCAGCTGTTTCAAAATAAGAGCTCAATAAACAACTGCTGAATAAAATTTGTCATTTCAGAAAAGACTGAAACAAATATTTAGAATAGTTATTTAATGACAAAACTACAGAGTAAATTTATATTATCATATTTTTAATTTAGAATAGAAGGAAGAGGTTTTTGCTATTTAACAGGCATGCAATTGATAAAGTAGTATCAAGACTATGAAAATAATTATTATCTGCTGTTTCAGATTTCATACATGATTTGAGTCGGCATTATATAAAATATGTTTAATATATGTAAATGGAAAATAAAAATACACTGTGCTTGTCTCATTTGATTTTAAATAACAATGTTTTATAGCTGAAAATCTAGACATTGGTTATTCAGCTTATAGATCTGCTGTGAGTTTCAAATTAGATAATGCCTTTCCAAACACATTGCAAACTTTAAAACATTAAAATAAACATTTAGAGTTACTGTTTTCAAAGATTAAAGTAAATGAAGAGGAGCAAACAAACTAATCTAATTATATATATATATATATATATATATGCCAACTTTAGAACAAAATAAGTATCCTCATCAACTTGTTGTATTTTATCTTCATATATTGCTAATTATTTTATAAAATAAATATTGTAAACAGTGTAGATTCTCTAGCAATTCTTAAGCAAATGCTACCAACTCAGGTTGATAAAAAGAGAACATTAAATTTAATAAAGTGAAGCAAAACAAAGAATTACTTTATGCCCACAACTTATAGGTTTTATATGAAATGTAGCTATTTTATGTTAACCTTAGTGTAAAGTGTAACATAGCAGTATTGCAAATGAAGTTCCACAAACCCTGAAATATGTGGGCCTGGACATTCTTAATACAGAGTTAATTATGAGAAACATATTGTTTTTAAATAGCCTGTCATCTTTGAATACCCTAATGGCAGCAAGGAGGAAGCATTGCGGATCAGTCACTTAATTATCTGCAATGTATATGCAAATACCAAGAGTTTGATGAGGTCTTTACATTTGGACTTTAAGTACCCCATTAGTAATCATAAATCCACTACTAATGTTTCTGTGGCACTTAGGCAACAGTGAAAAATTAAGCAATAATGACTTCAAAGGTAGAAGAATCACACAATAACTCCGTACCTTTGAGGTCATTTTTACAATTTGAACACGAATTATATGAGTGTACTTCATTGCCTTCAGCATTTAAGAAGCATTGCTAATGAATAGGGAGGTTATTTAGGAAATAGAGTGCAAGGGGTGGATATAGATAGAACACTGAATCTTAAAAGAATTGATTCCAAATATAAAAAGAAACACATTTATTGCTTTTAAATGACCTAAAATGCAAAACTCACAGATGAAACAGACTTTCAGAAAATCCTGGGAATGCACCAAAGTTGTTCAATCAGCATGACCAACTTCAGCTACTTGCTTTTCATGAATCTTCCGTGGCTCAATGTGGGCCCATAAGTAATGATGTGTAAAAGTCTCTTTGCTTTGTACAGCCATTGTTTTTGAAAATGCAGTCATATAAGACAAATTTTACTCTCCTTAGAACTGGTTAAAAGCAATTTTCCTCTAGCTGATTAAATCATACCTAATTTCATTGTGTTAAACAGTGTTAAAAACAGCCTAGTTAAGCAAGGTTCGGCCTTAAATATAAAATATCAGAATAATATAAATGATAAGAGAAATATTAATTTGCAAGTATATATTGTTTTAAAGCCCCTGGAAACCATTATGCAGAATTAAATGTACTGAATTCAAAACATATATTTTGAAAATTTCTGAACTATTTATTTTACTAGTCACCTGATGATCTGATACAGATTATTCTTTTGATAAGGTTAATCTTTATAATTTGCCTCATTACCTATGTTTGTATGACATAAAAAAATTTTACATCAGTGAACAAACAGTGCCTAAGGATGAACTATTTTCAAATATTATAATCATATTTGATTCTTCAAAAATATCAAATGAAATTTATAAAATAAAAACGATTCATTTTTCACAATATATGTAATATTATTTCTACTCATCAGGGCAACACAATATAAATCAATTTAATATAATAAATTTAGATTTATATCACGTTTAATATTTTTGACCAATTTTTTAATATGATTAATAGATATATAAGCAAGTCTGCAAAGAAAGATGACCTGAAGCTAATGATACTCTGAAAATATTTACTGTAATCATTTTAAAAGTATGTTTTACATACAGGTATCTTTACAGAGTAGAATATGTATTTAAAATGGCAAATATGCTAAATTTTATTCCATACTACAAATACTACTATTTTTTTCAAGTTGAAAATAATAAACATACAGAAATACCACAAAAATTATATAATAAACTATTTTTATTGAGAAATCTCTTTTGACATGATGCTTCATTGTTACTAAATGCTACAGTATATATTGCCTACAAGCAAGGTTCATATTTTGGTATTGTAACCATATAAATTAGAAAATTAACACTAATACATTAATACCATGTAATCCTCAGTACCCACACTGGTTTTGACAATTAGCTCAGTAATGTTCTTTATAGAAAGGATAATTTAATCCAGTATTGCTCATTTTATTTGTCATTCATCTATTTAGTCCCTTTCCATCTGGAATGTTTTCTTAGTTTTTTCTTGAAATCTCTGTTCTTAACACTTTAAATGTTTACAGGTCAGTTATTTTGTAATTTGCCCTTCCATTTGGGTACATCTAATATTTTCATATATTAAATTTAGGTGATATAATTTTAGCTAGGATATCGCAGAAGAACCTTCTTCTTTTCTTACTGCATCCCATAAAGTATTATCCAGTGTAGAATTGTCCTACTATTTGTGACATTAATTTTGATCATTTGAAAAAGGTGCTATTTCTCCACTGCAGAGTTATTCTTTCTTTTCTCTGATTATTAATAAAATTTCATGGGACCAGACTTTGACATTCCATAGCTATTCTTCCTTACCTAAATATTACGTACTATTGTTAGCAATTATCGATGTATCTTGCCTCAATTAACTATAACTATGAGGGTTGCAAAATAGTAATTTATCTAATTTCTTTATTACTTCAAAATTACTAGTTGGCATTATTACATAGACCATACCTCCCTAGTGGTCCAACATATTCATTCAGCTTATTTATATCCATAAAAACATATACAATAGAAGTATAACCTTTTACTATTTTATTCTACATTGATTCTCACATGGGAGTCGTTTCCTTGTCCTTTTGACATATTCCCATTATTGGTTGAGGAATTTATAACTTCTGTCACAGAAATATCTTTTCCCCAACCTTGAAATCAGCTATTTCTCCAAGAAGCCCGTGGGGTCCTATAAGTAGCAAAGTTAATGTCACAGGTGATGGGGCAAATCTACATTAGCTCTTACCTCATGAAATGTAATTGAAGGAGTAGATAATCATTCTGTGATATTTTTGTCAACAATATTTAAAGTGAATCTAATAAAGACATTTGGAAACTGTCTAGTGATGATGGCCTGCTTCTTCTGATGACAACTATCTTCTCACTGTAACCTCACATGGTGGAAGAAGTAGGGCAACTCTCTGGGACTTCTTTTATAGGAGCATTAATCCTATTCATGAAGGATCTCATGCCTAATCATCTCCCAAAGGCTCCACCTCCTAATATTGTCACATAGGGGCCTAGGATTCACCATGTGAATTTTAAGAGAAGGTGAACCTTCATACCATAGCACTCTATTTACAGTTGTACTCTTCATATTCTTTGTGCTTTGAAATCCTTGACCAGGCATTTCCACATGGGCACCTGGCACTCCTTCTCACTTTGCACATGAACATCTTTCTCACCAAGCCTGGGCTCTGACAGTCCATACCAGGAGCCATGGATGTTCTTGTCAGTCCACACAGGCTCTGATACCCACTCAGGTCATTGCTTCTACCATCCAACTAGTACAGAACCCTACCTTACTCAGCCTCACCTGATAACTTCTGGACTGAATGTTTTATTAAAGAAGAGAGAAAAGTAAGAATGCAACAAGGGCTTTTTTTTGTATATTGCATTTATACATGCAACACAAATACACACACACAAACAGATTGGTTCTCATTATTGCAGTGGCTATGTTATATTATGTCACCTCAAACTCTGAATTAGTGAGTACCGAATAATTGTTTCTATGGAGATTATATATATATCTCACATATATTATAATTTAACAAAAATTAAAACTTATCCTGTATATTCTATTTTCTTTATTTCACAAAAGAAAAATACTGCTTAAGAGTATTAAGTGACTTGCCTGAATCTGCCCCTCTAACAGGTGAACATAATAGGTGGCAGAATTGGGATTCAAACCCATCCAAAAGGCCTCAGATTCAGAGTTTTTTGCATTACATTTCACTACACCTATCATAAACATCCTCTGGAAAAAGTATAGTATTGATTTGGAGTTTATAAATAACTTTTAGCAGATAGATGAATTTGTTAATGTGAAATCTGCAAATAATGAGAATCAACCACATATTTGTATGTTTGTATGTATCTAAATATCTATATCTCTCTATATATGTCTGTTTACACTTATGTTTATGTCTATATTATATTTATATCTACATCTGTTTCTATGTTATATATATATAAACATGTTAGGAGAAAATTTATCCTAGATATTTTATGTTTCCTGTATGATCCATGCCTTCTGGGAAACAAGCATACTCAAACAGCAAAGATGCCTTAGAAGTTAGAGAAAGCACTCTCATAAAGATACAGACCCCAGAAACATCCTATGATTTATGAAGATAAAGTTTCCTCCATTTTATCAGAGGGACAGTTGCTTAAATTCCAAGGTAATTAATAATCTCTTTATCTGAAAAGGAGTGTGAAAATATAAACCAGTAGCTCGTAAATATTTAGAATCTCTTAAGTTTGGAGTTCTTTTTCAGTGATGCAAATCCACTAATCCACTATATATATAGGTAAACAGCTGACACTCATCTGTCATGGAGTTTGGCAAATGAGGAACTGACAATGACTGGATCCAGTTTCTGCTTTTACCATAAGTAATAAGCCATCTTTGTCTCTGACATGAGTTCTTATGTCTTTGTAAGTATATGCATATGATACTGAGGCGAGCTAACTTGCTGGCTTTTAAGTAAAGTGAAAATCTCAAACAGAGCTTTCATAGTTTTGGACTTAGCATCAATATGCTTCAAGGTGTATAATCAAGTAAAAAAAGAAACTTGACATTATATTTTTAAAAAGTATTTCTAGAAAATAAAGATGAAAGAAAATGCCCCTATTAATTGCAGTACTAATTTTTTATTCCTAGGCCAGTCAACAAAAATTAAAAATGAATCAGGATAGAAAAGTAAGCTCAGGACTTAAAAACAAAATTAATCAGGACCTTTTTTCCCTCAGTTTCACCTACAAATAATATCTAATACAACAACTCCCTCCCCACTCCCCCCTGACAAGATCACATGTCCACACTGAATCAGCCTCTAAGTTCTTCTGATTTTAAATCCTGTATTATTTAGGATAAAATAATTTATGTAATATAAGAAAACATAAACTTTCCCAATATAAACACCGTGTTTTTCCAAAGACTTCCCTACCTGTGCTAATTCAGTACCTGAGGCTCCTTGCAACTTTTTTTTTACCCTGCAAATGTGTCAGCTCCTTAATTGTTCTGTATCCATCCAGCAGTCAACAGCACTGCCAAAAAAACACTCATTTACATTGTACTATGCCAAAGTCCTACTGGGATCCAAGGGAGTTCAAGAAATGTAGTCCCTGGCTAACCATTCTGACTAAAGAGCAAATCTACAATCTAAAAGGGAGAAGCAAATATCTTTGTTGGAAATATAACCACGCAGTCACATGTCTCGGCATCTACCTTTTGAACAACAACAAGTAGATCCTTATCATAGTTTCTAGAAATTAATACCCAATTTCTATGCCTAAATCCATTCTTCACTCTTCCAAAAGAGCAAACTTTCTAATATTCAAATTAATCATATAATTCATTTTAATATGCACTCAGTAAGTATTTCTATCACTTACAGAAAAAACTGAATTTCTAAATATTTTGTATGAGGAGCTCTAGTAACTCGCTTCTGCCTATGTTTCCTTTCTTCACTTTGGATGCTTGAAGGCTCATATTTTACCATCCAGTAATGTGAACTTGTAATTCCTCACATATCACCTGCTTTTCCCATTGAATTATCAAAAAAGACACGGTCAGAAATTATTCTATATATAATCACCCACTCTTCATATTGGTTAGTTTATACAAAGTGATAAAATGTATTATACAAAAATATTTCAATTTTATTGGATAATTAAACGTTTAGAACCCAAATAATGTGTTAATTAAAACTCTAATATGATATAATATGAAACACTGCTTCATTTGTTATATTGTCTGTCTCTAATATCAATATATCCAATATTAAAAGATTGAAAATAAGTGTATCTTGTTATGTAAGACAAGGGAAATGATTTTCAAGCTATTTGAACCAATTTCTGTGTTCCAATAGCAACCTACAGATAATATCCCTTAATATGTCAAATCACATTTTACTCTCTTTACACCCCATTGATCTGCAACTGCCTGAATATAGAACACTATCTTTAACTCTTCATTTTGCATATCAGAAAAAGAACTATCTCATAGGTAATATACATTTGATAAACTCTTCAAAATTTGATGTTTCAAGTAAAATATTATGTTTAGAACTTGACTGGGAAAGGTAGTAAATTTTTGATCTTTAATGGAGTAAGATATTTTTGAGACATGAATAAAATAATTACATAAAGCATTCTGTTCTACAGGAAAGTGAGAGAGGTGAAATAATAATAAAAATAATTGTAATTACCACTTGATATTCCTGTGAGTTCTTAAAGTTTATAGCACTCTACCTCTCTGATCTCAATTTATGAAAAATTATAATTTTGCCCTCAAGTGAAAAACCATTCTACTTATTATTATTATTTTTTCTGGTTAAGATATGCAGGAAAAAGACCCAGAGGCAAACTGGGAATTGCATTTTTGCACCTCCTTTTAAAATCTCATTATTTTACCTGATACTTTTAAACTCATCCATTGTTTCTTTTATAAAAGACCTCTTTCTACATTTTAATCAAACTTTATTTCTAAGATACTTGTCATTGTTAATGGACTTTTGAAATCTTCAGCGTCTTTTGTTGTTTTTACCCATGTAAAATTGTGGGAAGAAAAGTTACTTTACACTGACTGATCTATGAAACTTGTCATTTGAAACAGTTCTTTATTTTCTGAAGGTTTTTAAAGTGAATTAACATTTTGATGCCATTACTAAATGTAATAATAGTTTCTTTAAAAAGGTGAATATCTAATATGTATAACAAATATAATAAGTAATATATATGTGTAATCTTGATATTTCCTTCAAATATTTTGAATTTCAAACTTCAAAACTGAATTATATCTTAATCGGTAAGCTGCTAAATAAGAAATACATATGTAACTGCAATTATATAGGCTAGTAGAATTATGTATGCTGTGCATATATTCAATAAATAATGCTCTACGTATTGATTTAAAAAATAGAGTAACTCAATGGCAGTAAATAATAAAGGCTGAGCATGCATACAATTATTTAGTCATTCATTAATCAACTAAGTCCTGATTGCTAACCCTATATATGACCCTTTGTTAGAAGTGAGCCTGTGGTTGGCAGTTAAATATGTTTTTCCCTCCTTTGTGCCATGAGAAGTGAAATGATAAATACATAGCAGGAGTGCTCACTTGAAGAAAAACAGATAATGCCAGCAAATATCAAAATAACAATCAACAAAGTTTGACTAATTGGAAAAACACAAAATCTAAAATTCCACTATATGTGTGTGTGTATCTACCTATATCTATGCCTATCTATATCATCTACATCTACTTCTATCTTTATATTCATCCTAGTTATTGATTAATTTTGAAAAATTAAAGTTCTAGAGAAGCAAGGGATTACTGTAACTCCCAAACAAAATAAATGCATGTATTTCCAAAGAGCATCAAATGTTTATATGAATGTGTTATCTCAAGTCAAAGAAGCAAGGTAATGACATTTTAGGCAATGAGTTGATCTTTAGATACATATCTAATTATTGTCACAATATACAATTTACTCTTAATACAATAAATAAGTTTATTTCTCTTATAGATAAAAAAGAAATTGTGGTCTGGTTTAAAGGTGTCACATTGGAAGCAGCCCTCACCAGTCAAACCTGCAGCACCTTGTCTTGCTTTTCCCACCTTGACAACTACGTTTCTATTGTTTATCAGTTACCCAGACTCAGACACTCTTGTTATAGCAGAAAAAACAAGCTAAGACACCTGGCATCAAGATAAACAATGTCTAAATCTCCCAAAATATTTTTAGTTATAATAAGTCACAAGGTTTTTCATAAGTTCTTTCATTAAAACACTCTTGTTATAATGCAAAATATCATTTATTTGCAACAGTTGTTTCAATAGTAATGTAGACTTTTCCCTGCAGTCATATACTTCTACCAAAGATACCCTAAAGTAATATCTAGCACTTAATCCAGGGGGAACATTTCACAGAAGTACTATTGTCCCCTCTTATTTATGGCTTCACCTTCCATGATTTGTTATTCATGGTCTACTGAATTTCAAAAAAAAATTAAGTGGAAAATTCCAAAAATAAACAATTTATAAGTTTTAAATTACACTCTGTTCTGAGTAGTGTGATGAAATCTTACACCATCCCTTACATCCAATCCAGAACATCAGAATATGAATCAACCGTTGGTACAGTGTGTCTATGCTATATATGTGATCAGCACATTAATAACTTAGTAGACTTTTCAGTTATCAGATCAACTGTAGTGGTATCCTGGGACTTGTGTCCAAAGTCAACCTTAGCCTAATGTTATATCACAATGCCTACATTATTCATTTCACTTTGTTTAATCATGTAGGCATTTTATCATCATACATTATCATAAGAAGGGTATTATACAATAAATAATTTAGAGAGAGAGGTCACACACACATAACTATTATAGTTTTCTATTACT
Source organism: Trachypithecus francoisi (assembly GCF_009764315.1). Lineage (NCBI taxonomy): Eukaryota > Metazoa > Chordata > Mammalia > Primates > Cercopithecidae > Trachypithecus > Trachypithecus francoisi. The sequence continues at coordinate 69,243,452 of NW_022681454.1, forward strand.
AGTTATTGTTGTTAATCTCTTACTGTGCCTAATTTATAAATTAAACTTTATCATATATATGTATCTATACAAAACAATAGAGAGCATATAAGGTTCAGTACTGAATGTTGTTTCAGGTATCCACTGGGGTTGTTGAAATGTATTCCCTGCAGATAAAAGGGGACTATTGTATATATGTCAACACTCATCTACTTCTCATTAACAGTCTGACACTGACGACATAAAAACAAACAGAAGGAGCTTCTTATAGTCATAACGGATAAACAATTTTGTTGAGTAGAAGATTTAATAATTCATACTGACTTAAAAAAATCTTTATAAAATGTGCAGTGAGAAATGTAATGCCTCATGTACTGAGGTCGATGAGAAAAATACACTTCTCCAGCCAACTCCTGCTGGGACTATTGAGCCAGTAGCAGCTCAGCAACTCCCTGGAACAAAACTCACAGTGGGATGGCAACTTGCCATCTTTGCTGTCTCCCAGCCCTCGTCCTTGTTGTCTCCAGGCTTTGGAGAATCCACAGGACCAGGGGCTGGTCTAGACCTCTAGCACAAAGCATCCACCTAATGGAAAAGTGGCCAAACTGTTCTCCACACAGGTTCTCGTCGTCACTTTTCCTCACTGGAGAGGAATGCCTGGTCTGGGACTCCAGCACAACCATCCTGGCCCTCGCCTGACCACTTCAATCAGAGGTAGCACAGCAGTTAAAGCAACACCCACACAGACAGCTGAGGAAGAAGCAGTGTAAGGACTCCAGCAACTCAAATGGTCAGTGTCTTATGTCCTCCAAATGACTACACTGGTTCCATAACACCGGTTCTTAAACAGGTTTCATTAGCTGAAATGACAAAAACAGAATTCAGAATATGAATAGGAATAAAGATCATCGAGATTCAGGAGAATGGGAAAACCCAATCCAAGGAAACTAAGAATCACAATAAAATAATACAGAAGGTGATGGACTAAATAGCAAGGATAAAAAGATAGTTGGTCTGATAGAGCTGAAAAACATACTACAAGAATTTCATAATACAATCATAAGTATTAACAGTAGAATAGACCAAGGTCAGGAAAGAATCTCAGAACTTGAAGACTAGTTCTCTGAAACAAGACAGTCAGACAAAAATGAAGAAAAAATGAATAAAAAGGAATTAACAAAACCTCTGAGACATATGGGATTATATAAGGAGGCCAAATCTATAAATAATTGGCATCCCTAAAAGGGACGAGAAGGAAGCAAGTAACTTAGAAAAAAAAATACGAGCCTTGCTAGAGAGGACAACACTCAAATTCAGGAAATACAGAGAACTTCTGCAAGATTCTCTACAAGAAGATCGTCCGAATCTGGTGCTTATGAGCATAAGCATCAGATTTTCTAAGGTTAAAATGAAAAAAAAAAAAAAAAGCTAAAGGCAACTAAAGAGTAAGGGCTGGTCACATACAAAGGGAATCAATCTCATTAGGCTAACAGTGGAATTCTCAGCAGAAATCTTACAAGTCAGAAGATATTGGGAGCATATATATATATATATATATATATATATATATATATATTTGAAATGGAGTCTTGCTCTGTTGCCCAGGCTGGAGTGCAGTGGCCGGATCTCAGCTCACTGCAAGCTCCACTTCCTGGGTTTACACCATTCTCCTGCCTCAGCCTCCCGAGTAGCTGGGACTACAGGCGCCCGCCACCTCGCTCGGCTAGTTTTTTGTATTTTTTAGTAGAGACGGGGTTTTACCGTGTTAGCCAGGATGGTCTTGATCTCCTGACCTTGTGACCCGCCCGTCTCGGCCTACCAAAGTGCTGGGATCACAGACTTGAGCCACCGCGCCCAGCCAGAGGGCTTATATTCAACACCCTAAAAAGAAAAATCTTTAATCAATAATTTTATATCTAGTCAAACTAAGCTAATTCAGCAAAGAAATAATAAGATTATTTTCAGATAAGCAAATATGAAAATAGTTCTTTACCATCAGATCCACTTTAAAATAGGTCTTGAACATAGCACTAAATATGAAAAGGAAAGACTATTACAAGCCATTACAAAACACATTTACAAGCCATTACAAAACACATTTAAGTACACAGTCCAGTGACACTATAAAGCAACCACACAAACAAGCCAGTGTAATAACCAACTGACAACACAATGACAGGATCAAATCCGCATATATCAATACTAATCTTGAACATAAATGGGCTAAATGCTCTATTTAAAAGGCGGAGAGTGGCAAGCTAGATTAAAAAGCAAGACCAAACTGTATGCCGTCTTCAAAAGACCCATCTGACATGCAGTGACTTCCATAGCCTCAAAATAAAGGGATGAAGGAAAATTTACCAAGCAAATGGAAATAAGAAAAAACCAGAAGTTGCAATCCTAATTTCCGGAAAAACAGACTTCAAAGATAAAAAATATATAAAGAAGAGCATTACAGAGTATTTAAAGGGTTCAATTCAACAGGAAGATCTAACTATTCTAAATATATATATATATACACACTCAAGACAGGGGCACTCAGATTCGTAAAGCAAATTCTTAGAGACCTACAAAAATACTTAGATACCAACTAAATAATAGTGGGAGAATTCAACACACCACTTCCAGTATTAGACAGATCATTGAGGCAGAAAATTAACTAAGCTATTCAAGACCTGAACTCAACATTGGACAAAGTGGATCTGATATACATCTACAGATCTCTCCACCCCAAAATAAGAGAATATGCATTATTTTAATCTCCGTATGACACATACTCTAAAATCAACCACACAATTGGACATAAAACAATCTTCAGCAAATGCATAAAAACCACAATCATACCAAACACATTCTTGGATCACAAGGGAATAAAAATAGAAATTAAGATTTTTTAAAAAATCACTCAAAACCATTCCATTGGCCGGGTGTGGTGGTTCATGCCTGTAATTCCAGCACTTTGGGAGGCTGGGGCAGACACATCACCTGAGGTCAGGAGTTCTACAGAAGCTTGGCCAACACGGTGAAACTCGTCTCTACTAAAAACACAAAAATTACCCAGGTGTGGTGGCAGGTGTCTGTAATCCCAGCTACTTGGGAGGCTGAGGCTGGAGAATTGCTTGAACCTGGGAGGCGGAGGTTGCAGAGAGCCAAGGTCATGCCATTGCACTCCAGTCTGGGGGACAAGAGTGAACCTCTCTCAAAAACAAAACATGCAATCACATGCAAATTAAGCAACCTGCTATTGAATGACTTTTGGGTAAATCATGCAATTAAGAAAGAAATCAAGAAGTTATTAGGGGCTAATGAGAACAAAGAAACAACTTAGCAGAATCTCTGGAACACAGCTAAGACAGTGATAAGAGGGAAATTAATAGGACTAACTGACTATATCAAAATTTTAGAAAGTTCTCAAATTAGCAATCTAACATCACAACAAAAATAACTGGAGAAGCAAAAGCAAATCAACCCCAAATCGAGCAGATGACAAGAAATAACCAAAATTAGAGCTAACCTGATGGAGATAGAGATCCAAGAAACCATTCAAAATATCAACAAATTCAAGTTGTTTTTTGAAAAATAAAATAAAATAAAATAGGCCACTAGCTAGATTAATAAAGGAGAAAAGAGAGAAAATCCAAGTAAACACGATAAGAAGAAAGCAAGAAATTATTTTTGACTCCACAGAAATAAAAATAACCACCAGAGACTACTGCAAACACCTCTATGAACACAAACCAGAAAACCTGAAATAGATGGATCAATTTCTGGACACATATATCTTCCTAACACTGAACCAGGAAGAAATTAATTTGCTTATCCATTAAAGAGCTCCAAAATTGAACTAGTAATAAATAGCCTACCAACCAAATAAAGCACAGGACCAGATGGATTCATAGCCAAACTATACCGTAAGTACAAAGAAGAGCTAGTATCATTCCTACTAAACCTATTCCAAAAAATTGAGGAAGGGGAATCCTTCCTCAACTCATTCTATGAAGCCAGCATCATCCTGATACAAAAACATGACAGTGATACAACCACAACAACAACAACAACAAAACTTCAAGCCAATGACCTTAATGAACATGGATGTAAAAATCCTTAACAAAATACTGGCAAATCGAATGCAGCAGTATATCAGAAAGCTAATCTGTCATGAACCAGTAGACTTTTCCCCTGGTATGCAAGGTTGGTTCAACATATGGAAATCAACAAATGTGATTAATCACATAAACAGGATTAAAGACAAAACATACACGATTATCTCAATTGATGCAGAAAAGGCTTTAGATAAAATTCAAAATTGATTTATGTTAAAAACTCTCAATATACTAGGCATTGAAGGAACATATTTCAAAATAGTAAGAGCCATCTATAACAAACCTGCAGCCAACATCATACTGAATGGGCAAAAACATTACCCTTGAAAACCAGCACAAGGCAAGGATGCCCTCTCTCACCACTCTTATTCAACATAGTATTGGAAATCCTGACTAGAAATATCAGTCAAGAGAAGGAAATAAAGGGTATTCAAATAGGAAGAGAGGAAGTCAAACTATCCCTGTTTGAAGATGACACGATCCTATATCTAGAAAACCCCATAGTCTCAGCCCATAAGCTCCTTCAGCTGATAAACAACCTCAGCAAAGTGTTAGGATATAAAATTAATGTACAAAAGTTACTAGCATTTTTATATACCAACAACAGTGAAGCTGAGATCCAAATCAGGAATCCAATCCCAATCACAATTGTCAAAAATAATAAAATAAATAGAAATAGAGGTATCCAGGGAGGTGAATGATCTCTACAATAAGAGTTACAAAACACTGCTGAAATAACTCAGAGAAGATACAAACAAATGGATAAAAACACTCCATATTATTAAAATGACCATATTTCCAAAAATGATTTATAGATTCAATGCTGTGCCCATCAAACTACTAAATACATTCTTCACGGACCTATAAAAAACCTCTTGTAATTAACGTATAATCAAAAATAGAGGCTGAATAGCCAAGGCAATTCTAAGCAAAAACAACAAAGTTCAGGCATCATTCTACCTGACTTCAAACTATAACACAAGGCTACAGTAACCAAAACAGCGTGGTACTGGTACAAAAACATACGTAGATACATAGACCAATGGAACAGAATAGAGAGCCCAGAAATAAGACTTCTCATATACAACCATATGATCATTGACAAACTTGACAAAAACAACCAATGGGGAAAACACTCCCTACTAAATACACAGTGCTGAGACAACTGGCAAGCCATATGCAAAAGACTAAATCTGGACCCCTTTCTTACACCGTACACAAAAATCAACTCAAGATCGATTACAGACTTAAATGTAAAACTCAAAACTATAATTAAACATAATAGTTTCTGCACAGCAAAATAAACTGTAAACAGAATAAACACAACCTACATATTGGGAGAACATATTTGCAAACTATGCATATGACAAAGATCTAATATCCAGCATATGTAATGAATTTAAACATGTTTATAAGAAAGAAACAAACAACTTCATTAAAAAGTGAGCAAAGGACATGAGCAGACTCTTCTCAAAAGAAGACATATGTGCAACCAAAAAACATATGAAAAGTTTGGTATCACTGTATTAGAGAATTAAAAATCAGAACCACAATGCGATATCTCACACCAGTCAGAATGACTATTATGAAAAAGTCAACAAATAACATATGCTGGTAAGGTTATGGAGAAAAGGGAACACTCATACATTGCTGGTAGGAGTGTAAACTAGCTCAACCATTGGGGAAAGCATTATGGCAATTCCTCAAAGATCTAAAAACAGAACTACCATTTGACCCAGCAGTCCCACTACTGGGTAAATAGCCAAAGAATTTAAATAATCTTATGATAAAGACACGTTCACATGCGTATTCATTGCAGCATTGTTCGCAATATCTCAGATATGAAATCAACCTAAATGTCCACCAATGATAGACTGGATAAATAAAAAAAGTACATATACACTATGGAATACTATGCAGCCATAAAAGAGTAAAAGGCTATGTCCTCTGCAGGAACATGTATAAAACTGGAGACTGGCCGAGCATGGTGGCTCACACCTATAATCCCAACACTTTGGGAGGCCATGGCCGGTGGATCACCTGAGGTCAGCAGTTCGAGACCAGCCTGGCCAACATGGTGAAACCCCATCTCTACTAAAAACACAAAAATCCCCTGGGCATGGTAGCAAGCACCTGTAATCCCAGCTACTTGGGAGGCTGAGACGAGAGAATCACTTGAACACGGGAGGCAGAAATTGCAGTGAGCCAAGATCCCAACACTGCACTCCAGCCTGAGTGACAAAGAGTAAAACCCTGTCTCAAAAACAATGACAACAACAGCAAAAATTGGAGACCATCAATCCTTAACAAACTAACACAGAAACAGAAAACAAAATACCACCTGTACTCATTTAAAAGTGAAAGATAAAGGATGAGAACACATGAGAAATTGGGAACAACAGACGCTCTTGCCTTCTTGATAGTGGACGTTGGGAGGAAAGAGAGGAAAAGAAAAAATAATTTGTTACTAGGCTTAGTACCTGGGTGGCAAAATAATCTGTATAACAAACTCCCATCACAGAATTTTACCTATATAACCACATGCAATGTATTCCTGAACCTAAAATAAAGTTTGGAAAAAGAAAGAAAGAAAAGAAAGAAAAGTCAGAGACAGCATTGAATCTGAAGGTCTTATGGGAGTCATATTTGCATAACTGCCTTTGCCCCAGAACCTGCTACTAAGTCACAGCCACTTGAGCTTTAATTCTACCTTCTTAAAATGGGAGTGAGTATAATACTCTATCTCCTTCACCAGGTCCTTGAATTCCTTCACTGTAATAGTGAAAGAAGTCGGAAAGCACTGTGGTTTCAAGCTTAAACTTATATCCTCTTTCATTTTGTCTACCAGCGGCACTTCTTTTGACTTTGAAATGCCAAAGGTTCTCTGTGCTGCAGATTCTTCATCTTTAAAATAAAAATGATATCCAATAAAAAACTAATTTTCTGAAACAATATGAAATAAAGCCTGTTTCTAGAATCTCAACCAATTAATATTTTATGCCGAATTAGAAACGTTTACATTTGTATCATCTTCATAAAATTTTATACAAGCCTTACTTTTTCCTTGTGGTTATCTCATACATAAGAGGATCTTGTTTTCTTCTCTAGAGGCATATGCATTTTTGTATCTTTTTATTTTATTACTATTTTGTGTGGGTAGTTGGATGTAAAAGAGATACTGAAAACTACAGTGTAAACCCCCATTAAATATTTTTCCTTAAATATATGATAAAACAATACCTCCTTATGGACAGTGAGTTTTAAAGAAATTTTCTGACTCGATTTTTAAAAAATCTATAGCATGGAAGAAATCTTTGCTCCTAAACATAATCAAAGCTGAATTTTATGTTCTCTACAGAAGGCAAAATGGATATATTGGTATAATGAAGGGCTTCCACAAACTGCTTCATGTTTGTTTGGATAATTACATACATAGATATATAAAAAAGATGTATGTATAAATAAATGAATGAATGCAGTGATATGCCAGAGCTAACTTGTATGAGCTCACAGGAGCCTACTATTAAATATTCAGGAATTTTTTTACACTGGTTGTTAAATAGAGAGTTTTTGCATCTGAAATTATATGTTACAATTAAGTAGATTATATTAAAAGAAAGATAACAAATACTCAAAAGTTACCACTTCTTCATCATTATTTCACTAAATTTAATTATTGTACATGACTTTGAGGTTATATATGCCTATTGCATTTGTATAGTAGAAATACTATAGAATCACATGTGTATTTCTTTCTAACTCTGTTCAATGATATCCAATCAATGGACCATGATGAGAGTATCTATGCAATGGAAAGTGACACATTTCAATTTTTAATTTTTTTTTTTTTTGGTTTGTCTAGATGAAGGATTGGCAAGCTTTTTTTGTTGCAAATACTCAAAACTGCTAGCTTAATGTCCTAATATTTTAGTTGATAATTTTGCAGTTATATTGGAAAATGAGAATGGTCTTCAGTATTGATTTGCAGTGCATTTTATATACCAACTGTAATACCTAAACTGAACTAAGAAGCTTTCTAATTTTCCATGTTGTTTAACAGTTTAAAAAACATAACACTTTTCTACCTTTGAAGATATGAAGGAAAATTGCTGAAAACCATATTACTCAACAAACATAAGTTGTATGCCATATCAATCTTATTTCACCTGTAATATGTCATCAAATATTCTCAAACATATAGTTGTTATGTGGTTTCCTTTCCTGTATTTCAGTTTTGACACAAGTGCTCAAATTTTTCATTTCTTTAATAAATAGAAGGAAAAGCATTTGTTTAGATCCAGTTGCAATCATTTGATACTAATAATTTCTTATTAGAAAAATAAACATTTTATAAATGAATCCATTCATTGTACAACCTTCTAAAGTAGATCATTTTTTAACATGTTTTTAAACAACAAAAATAATTGCCCTTTAGGTAATGCAACTTTCTCAAACAAATATACCTGCAATTGTCAAATATATTTATGAAAAAAATTATTTTATTGTCTTTAATCATCCAAGGGCAGTGTTTCTGTAGAATATAACAAGTCACAATGAATCAGTACATCCAGAATTCAAAAATTTGTTTCTCAATTGGTAAGAGATTTTGAAACAAAAAGTACTTTCTGTCCTTTGGGAAACACTCGGTAAATTATTACATGCTCAAATCCTATGAGTTGGTAAAATGTTACCTAATTAGAAGAAAATCAATGTGATCTTCAATATTAAGAAGGAATTCAAAATGAATAAATTCTGGCTCAGTCACAAGGTTAAAATATGAAAGAAATTTTCTTCACATTATAATGTAAGTTTTGGTTGAGTTAAGATAGATATAGTATATATGAATTTTATGTGTCCAGTTAAAACACATTACATTATAGGTTAAATTTTATCACTACTCACTTCAAAAACCTTGAATGGCTTCTGATTTTATTTAGAGCCAGATTAAATCAATGGTATTTAGGATATGCTTTAAAGCATTACAGACTGTTTGTGTGGTTAATTTTTGTAATACAAAAATAAATAAATTTAAGCTTTTTTAAAAAAGATCAAAGTATTGAATATTGAGCTCAATAGTTAAAACAATTTCAGCTCCATTACAAAAAAGAGTTTAGATATGAAAATGGTATGTTCCTTTGCTTTATATTGGCTTTTTGAAGAAGTCTGGTAGAGACTTTTATTAGCCAATATTCCAACTACAATTATGAAGAGAATGAGAAAGATTAACCATTAGAGGGAAAGATAGTAACTCTAATTAAAACATTATCCTCGCTACAGGCAAGAGATGTTTTATAATAAAACAACTCACACAATAAGTACACTTTTAATGACTGTGGTGTAAGGTCATGTTTGCCTAATATGAGGGTGATAGATGCTATGGTTAAGAAAATGTATTTTTCTCCACAACCAAAACCTATGATCACCTGTTTACATGTAACCTAGCAAGCCTGGAATAATAAATGTTGGAGATGCAGAATTTCTCAGCAAATTGAGATTCATGGCTAGTTTTATATCCTCCTATATAAATATGTTAAAATGGGAAAAGTCACAAGCATATGCGTGGCTTTAAAGATTATAATTTCCAATATGAGTAACGTGTATTTTTTTCTGGGCATATTTGATTCAGTCATAATATTAGTGCATTTCTTTATTCTCTTATTATAAGAATAAATACAGTATTTGTATAATCAGTAGAAAAATAATCAGTGAAATATTTATAATGGCTTTGACATCGCAGAAAGTAATCTGCAGTTGGCTGAGTAATCTTGCTAATCTTGATCACTCCTGCTCTGCCTTTTTTGTGTGTTGATTTGTTGTTGTTTGTTGTGTTTTGTCCATTTCTTTGTTTTTGTTTTGTTTTTTTATGGGAAACTTTAAAAAACTGTGATATTTTATATGGAAAAAAGGCTGACAGACACACACAAACACAGAGAAACACTTAAAGAAAAAATATTGTAAATCACAAGCCAATGGAATCATACAGGTGCCAAATAATATGTATACGTAACACCCAAAGTTCCATGTTTATCTTCACTAATCAGAATCCTTTATCTGTGAAGCAACCATATTTTTAGCCTTGTGATTATCATTTTTTTCTTTATGGGCATTGCTCTTATACAGCTCTATAAAAAAATAGAGCATCTTTTTTTATGATATAAATCAATGTATTATCTCAGTGTTTCTTTGTGTGTTGTGTCTTTGCTGACTATTGAGTTTTCATGTTTCACCCTTTTTGCTGCCATATCTATAGTTGATTTAAATTATTGTGTGGTTTGCATATTAATATGCCACAATTATTTGTCCATCCTCTTTGGCTGATAGATACTTGGATTGCATATAGTCTTTTAAAAACAATGAAAACTGCTACTATGAGCATTTTTGCACATGTCAGATGTGAACAGGTATAAGCATTTCTTTAGGGTGCTTAAGCAGGAGTAAAATTGGTGGGTCAGAATTACGCGTCTATTCTTTTTTTTTTTTTTTTTCTTTTTTTTTCTCTCAGGGGAAAGCACGAATGCAGTCCCCCACTACCACAAAGTATACAGTCGAGTTTCCCACATTTGGGGAAATCCCAGGGGTCAGCACATCCGGAGTGCAATGGATAAGCCTCGCCCTGGGAAAACCACCTTCGTGATCATGGTATCTCCCCTGCCAGGTAAGTATTACGCATCTAATCTTATTTCCTAATTAATGCCTATAAGTTTTCATTTTATTTTTTTCAGTTCCAACTATCAATATATGAGAGTTTCTTGCCTCAGGATACTTCCCAACCTATGTCAGACATAAATTGTAATAGCATGTCATGATTTAACTTGTGTTTCCTTCACACATATTTCAAAACTGATAAACTAAATTTATCTAAAAATTAATCCCTTAAAATATAATATAGACAAGTCATTTAATGAGTGAGAATATGGTCAGAAGAGCAAAATATGTCTGTTCTAGATCTACCCTAGAATAAGGTTTATCATAGGAAATTAGAGATAATAAAACTGTTGGTAAGTCAAGGGGAGCTTAAATCACAGAAAGATGTCAGAAATTGGTGATTCACAGGAGATCACCTGGAAGTCACAGTGAATTTCAGCAATCTTATCAGAAGCTGCCACCACAGAGATTTTTCAGCAACTTTCTTGGAAGCTTCAGTAAATCTCAGCAATTGAATTGTGCATTGTTACCAATTTAGCAGTCTGCTGTGCCAGTGCTGTTGATTGAAAACACCAAAAATCCAAAAATCTTGACTCTGCTCAAATTCACCTGTAACTTCATTCACGGAATAAGGTTTCTTCTTCACTTTGTTTTCTTTCAATGTCATTGAGAGATCTTGGAATAGTTCTTAATGCAAACCACGTGGAGAAATGTATTCTGAGCGAGTTTCCAGTTTCCCACCTATAATACATGCAACTGTATAGCAGTGATGCTATGCAATTTTCTGGCCAATGCAGAGTTCTTACATGTTTTTTCACCTATGCTTAAATCTCTGAACAATAATAAAACAACCAATGCTTTCATTGAATACAGTAAATGTATCTTGTACAATAGGAAACATACCCATGCATTCTTCTAAGAGACAGAATATATGTCTCATAAATTATTGCATTCATTTCTAATTGATTATGAATACTTTTCATTTGGAGGAACATCATGATTGCTATATTGATATTAAGGAAAATAAATTTGAACAGCTGATCAAGATGGTAACTGCCAGATCTTTCCAATATACAAGCACATTTCTCCTTTTGTGATTAGGTAATTTATATTTTCAGAGATAATTTTTGACACCATTAATATTCTAATTCCCAAAAAGCATCATTCAATAATTTTAGCACACATTGATATTCCTCACATGAACCATTTATTGCAGGGAAGGTTTCAAACAGTGATTTTGCAATTACATTATTATTGTCTTACTAATTACTTAGTGTTATCCTGTAAAGAAGGATTGTTATTACTTCTCTTTTCACTTTTCTAATTTCAAAAAGAATTTTTTAAAAATTCATTGTTGTATAGTCAATTATGATCACCATTTTTTTGATTACAGGTCAAATTTGACCACTGAAGTCCCATTTATTCATAATAGTTGTGTCATTTTGAATGACGCTAGTAGTCCCAAGATACTTCTAAAAACAGTGTTTCCCACCTGGTACTTCCCCTCTATCAGAACTTGAAAAGAAATTATTTTTCTTCAAAGAAGACTTGCATCCCATTAGTGGGCATGAACAAGGGTAATTTACATATACGTTCTGATTACTCAGTGAGCAGTTTGTAATTAGAATGAGGTTAGCTATATATGCTCTTCCTATTAAGTAACATAATCACATGCACACATACATAACACTTTATACTATTATTTGTGCTTCAAATTTAATACTACAATTTTTCCTGGCCTGTTTTATTCAATCATTATATCTCTTACCGTGAGAGTCATACTTCTCAAAATATCAATATATTTACTCATATGTATTTTCATACAATATTTTACAAAACAGCTTTAAATTGCATTATCAATATTACTGGTAACAAAAGCTATGAGTAGCATTTAATATTTTTTATTATTTTGATGTGTTGTATAGGTGAGTTATTTTGTGTTTTTTGTGTTCAATTTAACAGATTTTTTTTTCTACTTGCTTTGATTATATTGTTTTTATACATAAACTTTTACTTATTCAAAATATAAAATATTGAAAAACATATTTCCAGAGAATTTTACTCCCCTCCATATTTTCTCCAAGCTAGTTCATTGCTGCCTCTATTCCCGTTGCAATTTACTTTTGCAAATGTAAGTATGTGTATACATGTAAGTCTGCTCTTACACACACAACTATATATTAAAATGAAAACGTTCTTATTTTTATTATTTTATTAAGATAATGATAAGAAAACCATCTTATTAAGATGTCACAACCAATATTGTGATATTATTAATACTCCTTTAAGTGGAATAAATTAGTCGATATAAATGTGATATACATATATATGAGTGTGTGTGTATCAAAACTATATAAATGCATACATGTTTATTAGATCCTGCCAAAGCCCCTTTCCATAGGGATATCATTTGATTCTCCTATTATAAATATAAGGATGGAACTGTTTTCTCAAAGCTTGTTAACAGAGTCATTGGTCTATTTCTCAAATATTTTTCAATTTTTGAATTTAAATGCTCAACATTAATCTTTCATAAGATATATTCGTATTTACTTACAATATTGATTCGCTGGATAATAGGAGGACATTTCAGAGTTGTTTTAAATGGAATCTACACATAAGAAAGCATCTGAGCTTTGAGATTCTAGAAATTCTAATCATAAAATAAAGGAAGATTGGTAATTTAAAGGTTTGTGTACCTTCATTCTAGGCCAACATTTTGAAATGCACTTTAAATAAAAGAACCACAATTTTTAATTAGAAATTTCCTAGGAATCTGGAACTCTAAAGGTCTTCCCTACCTGAATGATTCTAACCAGTTCTGGATAATCAATCTAATATTGCATCCAAGGACATTCAATTGCATTATGATTCATGAAGAAGCTACAAAAAGAAATCACTTTCACTGAATTTAACTTATATAAATAGTAAAGCATTGCAGGTCAGGATGTAAAATGTCATGTCAATGTAATATCTATGATTTAATCTTCTGTACAAAAGAAAATGCCACTGAGTTTCCACCTAACATTTATTTTGAAAAAAATTATTTGGTACATTCAGAGCATTGATCTGTTCAATATATTTTAAAAGATGTTGCATAAATGCTTTTTATTGAGGTGAAATACCTAATAAACATGTTTTATATAGAAAAATAACATAATATTAAGAAGTATTTATCTGTAAGTTAGGTTAACCTGCATACCCACATGATTTCAAGTAGCGTGAGTGTGTGTGTGTGTGTGTGTGTGTGTGTATTAAAAGTTTTCAGATGCAGTGATCTTGCTTATATCATCAACAGACATCCCATAATTCTTTATAAATGTGATAGAAGTCTAATATCAAATTCAGGAAAGAAATGCATATGTACAAGCTCAGACTTTTTAAGAAATAATATACAATATTTGTAAGGTTAAGTATATTAAATTATTATAATCCTTTTTGTTATATTTGCTTTTTCCAATGGATAGTCTCATAATGGCTAAACTTTTAAAATATGCGAGAAAGTACTATTTGGTTTGGACTAGGAAAATTAAGTGGAATAACAAGGATTACACAAAAGTTTTTTCAACAAAAAAACTGTAACATGGTTACAGAATAAAGTGATTGAAACAAACTCAATATAATGTTTTGTTAAGAATTTAGGCAAATATTGTTTCATGTAACAGCAAAAAATGTTTTATATTACCTGTAACATGTAAATACAGTTTATTTTTGTCTGTTAGTTTTCTAGGTGATGTTTAGGACAAGCACTATAGGCCTTGCTTTCCTCTTCTGAATCTCAATAAATTCACTTTTATTTAGCTGGAACTTATAGCTAGATCTTTGAAAGCCAAGCATTTGTAGCCCATAACAAATATCCTATAAAGATTACATGCAAGGAACTGGAAAATCTACAGTGAAAAAGCTTAAACGTTTATGTCAAATACAGAAGTCTATCACACAAAACTTAAATAGACCCTGAAATCAGAATTGAGTAAAGAGAGACAGAAAATCTGCTTTGAATCAAAGAATCAAACTCACTAACTTTAACTTTAGAATGTGAATTACCTTTAGTCTTACCACACACACACATACACACATATATAGACATACACACATTAGTTGTATAATGTGCACATGTACATTATATACACATATTACATATTCATATTACTTTTATAAGAGACATAGTAATCATGTCTAATCAAGCATCAAATTTAAGAAACTACCTGAACACTCCATGTGCTTCTATCACCACAAAATAAAACTGTCACTTATTGGCTAACTGCAAAGTTAAGTTGGTAAAATTGTCACTTTACCATCTAAGATTTAATACAGACATTGATTACTGGATAAAACAACTAGTGCTTCTTCTATGTTGTCCTTTAACCATTAGTCAAGCCAGCTTTATTAGAAGTGGAGTAAATCTTCATGCTGTCAGTGTTCAAATATGAGAAGCAGAATGGCAATCCAAGAAGCAAAAAAAAAATAGGTAGTCTGAAATGTTACCTGGAAAACTAGATATGACATAAGAGTCAGTAAGAGGAACAGAAATCAGTATTGTGTTGCATTATTAAATGGAGTGAAAGCCACAGTGAGACAGTCACCAAAATGAGGGAAAATTGGTGTAGTTATTTCCACAAAGTTTGTGGGGAAATTGACTTTCCACAATGGCACAGATAGTTATCAGTAGAGTAAATCTAGTGTTGGGATATGTAAAGGAACTTGTTTTAATTTTGTCTTGTTTTATTTCTCATTCAATATTTTGGACATTTAGGTTGTTAATATAATCACTTCTTTATATTAAATATAATACAAGCTATCTATACGCATATTTATACCTATATAATACAGAGAGGTATGCACAAACACACATACGCAGTTATAAAATCACTATTGCATCTACAACCACATGGCATTTTCTTTCTTTCAGATTTATCATACTAGAATTTTTTGAATTGTTTAGCAGAAATATTATAATGGGCAGAAATTTTATAATGCAGTTTTCATCTTAAAATCTCTATATGAGAATATACTATAAGTGAGTGGTTGAAATGTATAGCTAGATCTTTGAAAGCCAGACATTTATTTGGAATTTGGAACTAAATCTTTGAAGACCAATTATTCATAGCCAATAGCAAATATCCTATTGAGATCATCTATGTGTGTGTACATGTTTTAAATACACATAGTACTAATAGAAGTGTGGCAATGTAGAGAATTGCATAGGATGTTTATCCAGCCTATTTAAATTATGGAGGAAAATCCATTAATACTATGCTTTTATAAGTTAAATATAAAGATGCATATAAGATACATTTGTCAATGTTGATGCCATCTAACATCAAAATTCTTACTCTGTATTTCAAGATTTATTCTCCTTCATTCCTATAAATAACTCTCAACTCTTATGACCCACAGCATTCTGCCACCTTCCACTACTAGGCAGAACTTCAGGATATAAGCAAGAATAAAAAGAAATAGTGAATTATTTACTCAAAAAGAGACTGAGAACTGTATTTTTTATACTTTTATGCCTCATAAAAGACCATGAGATCACTGCATTTAAAATCAAGGAATCTTAGTTGAATGACTCCAGTGCAAACTATGTATATACCAAGCATCAATTTACAATAATTACTGATTTTTAACTCACTGTGAAAGATATTGGAAACATCATTTAAAATCAGGCTACTGGTGCCAAGAGTAACTTTAACTTTGCATTAACCATCTTTAAAATAGTCTGCTTTTTTCTGTCCCAATATATACCACAAATATTGTCTAAAATTTTTGCTCTAAAAACACAATTACAATTAATTAGTATCACTCATTCAATATTTGAATAAATAGAAAAATAAAATATATTAAATACCAAGTAAAGTTTAAGGTAAAATTAATTCATATTTTGGCAATATGAACTCATCATGCTCTGCCTTCCAAAGTGTTTATAGTGCATCATTGGCTAATGTGTGCTTAGACTAGCACTTATTGATCCACCCACAGTTGGTAATACTGCACTCTCTGTTTATGGCTAATTGCCTCATCTACTGTCTTTAAAATGGCATGGTATGTTAGAGTAACGGCCTCAAACACTATTATATCATTGGTTTAAACGACCCTAGACAGACAATTAATACAGTTCTCCACAGGTCAAAATCTACAGCTCATAATGAAGCATAGAAATCTATAACTCCACCCAAGGGCACCTCTCAGAAGTTCAAATCTGTTCACTCGGGCAGCTAAAAACGTCTCATAATCTTTTATTGCACTACTTTTAATATCTGCACTGAAGCACAAAAGGCTTCTTGCTTCTATGCATTTGATTCTCATACTGTCAAATCATATATGGCTTCACTGTAATTTTTATTGTGGAACATACATCCATGTCGTTTATATATACTAAAGTGAATGTATTAATGAATACTGTTTTAATGCACTTCTTTACAAACATTTAAATTTTTAGGAAGTAGTAATATATTCTACGATTATAACTTATATAAAAATAAAGGATAATTTACTTAAAGAGAAGACTTATAAACAAAATATTATCAAATTTAAATGTAGGAATTTCATCTTACAAAAATGTCTTCAGCTTAGTACTAAATACTCAGGATAAAATGTTAATAAAATACATTTTGTTTTTATCACAATTCCTGATAATATGGTGAACAAGAGTTTTAAAGAATACAATTTGATAGAAATGGTTATTCTTAAATTATTCATCATCATGCATTAGAGAAATATTTCCACAACTTTTGTCTCATAATTTTCACTATGAGAGAAGAATTTTACCCTGACCCATTTATGTTGGATGTGTTTAACAGTCAGTTTATACAGTATAACAAATAACCATAATGTCTGTGTTTGGATGTACATAAGCATAGCTCAATTGTTTCTTGCAAGCAAGTTATTCGGTGGCCACAGAGAAGACTCAAGGCAGAAAATGAGAGATATGTACAATACATTGTAATTGAGTCAAGGTTCTGTCAGTTTAAAAGTGTATCCAGCCAGTGGCCATAGCTCTGGCTACAGAAACAAAACAAAACAAAACAAAACAAACAAACAAAAAAAACAAAAAAATAAAAAAACAAATAAAACAGAGGATGTCAAGAGGTGTCTGAACCACCCCCTACAAACAAAACTAAGACTGCAATTTGCACTAAATACAATAAATCACACAGTTCTTTTGTAAGAAATGCTGTTCTTTTGTAAGAAAAACACTATCCTTACAGGAAAGGTAAAAGTTCTGGCTATATTCCCCACTAGAGGAATTTGTCACAAGGCTATCTCTTCTCCCATATTTATTTTAAATTCTCTTTTCTTGTGTTTAGATGACTAGATTTTTCTCTCAAAACATTAGATCCTTGAGTCATTTTACTCTTGTAAGGTCAGAGTTCATAAAATTGGCCATTCATAATTACTACTGGACATGAAAGCACCAAGAGACATCTTATGAAATCCCTTGTCTTTCACTTATGTGTTTCTTTTTCTATTTAGTAACAGCAAACCAGTCTCCTATTCTTTATGGAGATCAGTGTCCCCTACTACTATGGTAAATCATTTCTTAGTCTGATTCACTAGCATAAGACGATACCAAAGATCAGGGTTAGTCAAAACCTCAAATCAAATAAAATATTTACTATTCCACTTGATAGGCATACTACTGCCTCTTCCTGTCTTGAGATTCAGGGCTTCGGGCCTTGAACACAAGGTTGATGGGATAGGAAACACAGTCTTCACCGATGAGCTGCTGACAAGTGCTGGTGAAAAGGTGTAATGTTATTTTTTGGCCGTGGTTTGCAGACTCACTTATTCCACTTATTCATCACCACAAATAAGCAATTGGTTCTCTGCATTTCCCACTCCTTGATTGACAGAGCCTCAGTCTCACATTACCTTGTCCCTCAGTTAGCAATTTACTTGAGATTGTATTAGGCAAACTTCTAATGTTTCCAATTTCATACCACTTGTATGTATCTTCCACTGTAAGGCAGATTTGTTGTTTTGTGTTGATGAAGGATCCCCTTTCAATAAATAAGACTAAGTTTATGTAGTCTAGAATAGACTCCTTGTGACAATATTATTCATTATGGTTACTTCTAATTACTTCATAGGCGCTGGAAATTTAGACTGAAATCACACCCAGGAGCTGTTGTAGAGCTTTTCTATATTCTGATCTCCCCTCAGAACTGACCACATTCTAGGTCATCTGATTAACAGAGGAATGCCAAGTTTACGAGAGTGGTGTATTCCATCTGCAGAATGCAAAAGAGTCCATTGAATACTGTGTCTATTTTTAACTTGGAGACTTGGAAACTGCAACAACTCCTTCTTAATTTTAGAGACTATGTCTACCATGCTCTCAGTCAATGGGCTACTAAACAGTTTATCTGTATAGCATAACCAAAATTTCTGTGGGGTTCATTTCACATTTTCAGCATGCACATGTCTTACTAGGGTAAGCAGGGCACCTGCTACTTCCTCCTCATGTGGTTCATTTAGCATAATGTGATTAATAAAAGTGTACCATCATGATGTCCATGAAATATCAAGAATATCAAGATCCTGTAGACCGGTAATTTAACCAAAAAAAGTGCAATCAAAAGCTTTGGGAAAATAGAGTAAATATGCATTGTTCTATTTCATACATAAAATATTTTGATTGTCTTTAATGACAGATATGGAGAAAAATGCATTTCCATGATGTATAGCCACATAACAAATCCTATAAACTCTTTTGATAAGGTCCATGATGATACTACACCTTGCATAATGGCTGGCATTGGAAATGATTAATTTCATAGTAGTTATCCATTATCCCCCAAGACCCATCTGCTTATTTTGAAAACCACAATGGTGAATGTCATGGAGAGCACCATCACATGATCTTTTTGATGCTAGTGCTAATCTCTGCAGGTACATTTGGGTACAATATTAATATTATATTCTATCCTAGTGTGTGTGTGTGTTGGGGTGGGAATGTTATATTTGGTTCTTCCTACCATATACCATTTAGTGATAGCAGCTAACTATCATTTCTATTTACGCATTATAAGACAATGAAGTAAACTGAGAGTGGGTCCACAGACCATTGTAACCACTTGAGATGGACATGGGCCATAATTCCATGTATCTCTTGAACTCTATAAATTCATATCTAGATGGAACATCATTATGGTATTTTGTGGGTCTCCTGGTGCCATTTTGACCTCAAAACCTACCTAATACTAGTAGCCTTGAAAGGTGAAGTTATTCATTTGCTTCCACTCTTTTGGTTAATAGCAATAGATCCCTTTAGGAAAGTATTGGAAAAATCCCTGTCTTAGATATTGACTATAGCATTTTGGGGGTTTACTCAAAGAACATATTTTCTTTATTTGACTTAGATTTGAAAACTAGTTAGGGAATGTGATAGTAGCAGTTGGTGCCTGTCTCAGTTTTTCAATTCTCTCTCAGCTCTCAGTTTTTCAATTCTCCATAAAGGAGTAGAGAACTAGTAGAAGTATCTTGCATCTAGAAAGACCATGGTCTTTTAGCATTACTACTGATCCTTGTAGGTCAAGGCACCCAAGGTGCCACTCCAGCCTTGTTGCCCATTAAGATTATTACACCCTTCTTATTTTGTCAGTTAATTGGAACCCTAAGGTTTCCCAAATTTCTGAATCCTTATTAATTCCAATGAAATTAGGGAGAATATGTCCAAGATGACATCTCCTACTGTTAACTTTGGTTTACGAAAGTAACCAGCACTGAGCTTTTCAAACTTGCTGGTGCTCCGCACCTGTGCATTCTTTACATAAAAATAATGTTTATTCTTATTTGTTACTCTTCTTTCATTGAAGGATGTCTTCTGGATCCTCTTGAGGAACATATTTAGGTGGTAAATTTTGTGATCTCCCTTAGAAGTGTGTTCCAGAGCTATCTGATCCGTACCCCATTGACCATAACAATTTTTATCTCCAAACTTCATGTAGCTATGGCTGGAGCATTTTAAAAGAGGCCAGAGCATCTTTCTCAAGATGTTATGTATAAAATATGGGTAAACACTCTCATTTCAGTAAACTATCCCCTACCAAGTTCTATAGTTTTCTCTCCCTGGATTAACCCATTCAAAATCCACTCCAACATAATGTGAGGCATATACTGGCTTTGACTGGAAACTTTGCAGGGCTTTCACTTGAAGGGTAGCTGATTTCTTCTTCCTCTATTGAGGGTAAAGAAGTTGTTTCTGCTTTTTCAAAAGACTAAAGAAAATTTGCATCTTCAAGATTCTCAGGCTCTTCCACTTAATTATCTAAAGTCCTCAGTTTTCTGCCTTTCCCTATCCAGGAGTTTGTTGAGGAGAGCTCCTGAGATTACATATTCTGTCCTGTCTATATCTTTTTGATACCTTTAGGATTACATCTTGGCTTGATTTCCAGGAGAGTCTTCCTTCTGCTTAAAGTAGGTTGGGTCTTTTTAAATACTCCCACTGAGGTATTTTTGCTTTGACAATATGCTTTGACTTTGTACTGGCTAATTTGAGATGATTTTTTTAAATCACTGAGTGCAGAGTGACTCTGTCCCTGTGTGCAACTGGAGTTTAATTGTACTGAGGCCACTATTGTTTTGTGTTGATGAAGGATCCCCTTCTGGAATGAGTTTTAGAATTGTCCGAGGTGTGAAAGAAGGGTACAATAATTCACAAGCTTCTATTTCCCATTGGAGTGTCAACTCCCTTACATTTCCAGATTAGCCCCTTTCTCACTAATCTGTGCACAACTGGTTGTCTCAGCATTTTCACTAAAAATATGGTCCCGGGGTATATAAGGCAAAGTAATGTGTATATATATAGCATTATCTATATCAAGTGTTAAACTTAAGCTATTATTTAAAATATTCATATTATTATAATAATGATACTTAAATACAAAATAACAAATGAACAACATGATATTTCCTAGCCATGGGGAGAGGCATAAAAAATCAACGAAGAAGATGAATATTGAGGCTTATCTTTTTATTCTAAAATAAATGTACTTCTTAATTTGGCAATCAAATCACTCGTTGTGATGATATAGTATGGAAAAAACTCACATTCAACTAAATTTTTTCCCAACAATTTGTTCTTAAGTATCTTCTTTACCTAGTACAACATACCTCAAAGGCTGTTTATATTTTGCAACTATCCTATTGAAACTTACGTGATAGTTCTTATTTCCCAGTCACTTCTCTCCTAAACTTTTTCCTGTAATAGTGCTGAAACAATAGTTTTTTAAAACTTTCCATTTTTTTTTCCTTCTCAGTGTTCACAGGTGTAATATTTGACTAGGAAAAGAAAGAGGTTTAATTGACCTCTTTCTATTCTAAATAAAGTTCAGCATGGCTGGGTAGGCCTCAGGAAACGTACAATCATGGTGGAAGGGGCAGAAAATACATCCTTCTTCCTATAGAGACAGCAAAGAGAAGTGCTGAGCAAAGGGGGAAAGCCCCCTATAAACCATCAGATCTCATTAGAACTCACCGACTATCACAAGAATAGCAGCATGGGGGTAACTGCCCCCATGATTAAATTACTTCCTGCTGGATCCCTCCCATGACACATGGGGACTGTCGGAATTACAATTCAAGATGGGATTTGTGTGGGGACACAGTCAAACCATACACTTGGCAAGTTTTGTTTGCAGTAAGTCCTACTGTATGTGACTTTACCAAATATTCCCTACACTTTATTTTTCCTCATGGAAATGGATTACATATTCACAATCTATTTCAGGAAAATAGACTACCTTAACTTAAATATACCCTTGAATTAGATGTCTGTATTTTTCTTTGACTGAACTTGCTAACTTTTCAAACACTTAGTTCTCCATAAATTTTTAAATTGATAGGTGATATTGAAGCATGCTACACTTGCACATCGCAATTCAGACCAAGTCCATCAATAGATATACTTTATTTTAATTGTTAATTAAGTATGAACCTATTTGAACAAATTATACACAAACTTGTCCACATAATTCTATACTGGTACTACAAAAAAAAGAGAAGAGGGAAAATATATTATTTAATGTGGGCCTAATATATGTAGGCATTTCTATTTATATGAAACCCTTTATCTAATTCACACAATAATCACTTGATATTACAAGTGCTGTTCTTATATTCATGAAGAAAATATGATGTTAACAATCTAAACAGCTTTCCCAGGAGCATACATTTAATGATTGGCAAATCTGCAATTTAAAACTTAAAATTAAATTTTCTTAAGTTCAAAAGCTGCTTTTTTTCCCAAGACAGTAATGTACATAGACACTAAACTGACCATCTAGTGATACATGCCAAGCTATAAAACATTCTACCGGAGCAAATATGTACATTTCATAATATCCAACTAAATTTACAATTAGTAAAACTAGTACTCATCAGATTTAACATCTACATGCTATGAAAGGTTTTTTATTGTTGCTAGTATTCCTCTAAAACTATTTGAGACTAACACAAAATTACAGAGAATCTTTAAAAAATGAAATCTCTGTAAGTAATTTTCAGGGAAGGGGAGAATAAAATGTGCTTAGAGAGAGACAGGCACACAAACACTTAAATCTGTAAACACACATATCTACAGAATATTTTTGATACGTGTGGTAGAATAACATTTTGTGATGAAAATTAAAGGTTTCCTTTCTTCTCTCCACTTTTTCATGTGCTATTGTCATTTTATCTAAATCTTTTGCGTCACAGCAAAAATATGAGAAAGCATTTTGCATTTGGAAGCCCAATCTTTAAGCTTATGACTCAATGATTTTCAGGTGGAAAATGCTAAGCCCTAAAGTACGCAAGACCATAAATTTGAAAGCCTGGATGAAAAAAGATTGTTATTTTTCTGCCTTAGAGAACAATAAGTATTCACTAGTTTGGTAGGAAGAGGAAAAGTGATTCTTGAGAAAAGTTTATACATTTTTTTTATGGTGAAGCTGATGACATACCTCCTGATACATTTAGGGACTAGAGGATAACAAAGGCCTTGCAGCTGAGGACAGTGCACAGCAACCCTGAGCAAGGATTTGTTGTTCCCTCCATTTACAGTGACATGATCGTGATGGAAATCCCAATACAAAAGTGGAAAAATAAAATGGCTATGCTTTGACTGGTTAAAATTAGATTAGCTGCTAGTGATGTCTAACTCCAAATAATAGTAGCTTCATCAAGATGAAAGATTACTCCTCTCTCATCTAAACAGCAGCCAAAATGAATTTGCCCAGGGCTTTGTGAGTCTCTGATGCATGGTGTCAGAATTTTAGGCTCCGTGTGTCTTGTTGCTCTACTATACAAAGCCATGGGCCTGGAGTCTTCAGACACTCTAAAGTAGCAAATCATGGTCCTGTAATTATGTATGCTTTAGAATTATAGAGTTGTATAAAAGCCAGGAGAAGTGGGTGTTTTCTATAAAAATGAAAGCCTTCTCAACTTCTAGTCACATCACTTTTTCTTACATCCATTTGGCAGAATTAAATCACCTGACTATAAAAGAGGCACACACACAAATCTCATCTGTTCTGTACAGCCATGTTTCAAGGTTACATTATTATACAAGTATGATAGGGATATTGTGACACAACTTGTTGTTACCACCACCGGAAAGAATTCTTAGGGATGTATTTGTTCATCACCCAGAGAATTTGTGATTTAATTTTTTTTAAATTGTGTTGTTACAAAAAAGTCATATTTCATGCATAAAAAAAATTATAACTAGATATTTGTATACACAACACATTTCTGGATTAACATTAGAAAATTACATTATTAAAATAATTTGGTGTCACATCTCCATCAAGAACAGATGAGGAACTATACTTTTTAAGTTTCATTTATCACTATTTATTTCTCATGACCATCTGGATATTCCTTTGAGACAATTCATTTTAAACATCCTATAATTACATTTTAATTGGCAATTTCTTAGAATAATTAAGAAAAAAATTCCCTTAATAAAACCCATATATTTTTAACATGAGTACAGTTTAGAGGTTTAGAGGGTAACAAAGAATTTTTTAAGAATAAGAGGTTTTTGTGGTAATAAAATTGTGTATTTTTGATAGTGGCAAATGGTTTAGGTATATAAGATTTGGATATTAAAGTGGATTTTCTAAATGTTAAGCACAATTTAAATTTGCATCCAATCACCATCTACTTTTGAGGTGAAATGTATAAATGTGTATACATTACAGCTAACAGTTAATAGATTAAAATAGATTAAATTAATTTATAAATGCTTAAGAAATCATGATACAGCCAAATTAAATGTATACAAATATAGATCGCAAAATAAGCATATTAGCACATCTTTCTAAACAAAATGTTCTCTCATCTATTATTTATTTTTTTGCTCCAGTTTATCACATCAGCTCCCATTTGCCTATAATAGTAGATATATTTTGTTTAGAACTTGCCATGATAATTTTTCAAGAGGCTTAAATGCTAATGTAGTCTAGGCAGTTAACTATGCCAGATTTAAAGGTAAGACAGAAACAGGGATGAATATTTTGTTCAGTCTGGTAATAATTCAATCACAATGTGCCCCAAATTGCAAAAATCCCAGAAAACTATTTTCTTAGAACAATTATTAATATTACTCAACTTAACTCTTTTGAAGATAAATACCAGAGCATGGAGTTGAAACTAACCAGCCAGCATTAGTTTGTGACACCTCTATTTTTCAATTTACTTTGCTTACTCAAGAAAATTATAACAGAGTATCTGAGTGTTATTGTAGACAGCCTTTTAAAAAATTCAAAATAGTATAATGCAATATATAATTCAAATGTACTCTGTCTTTTGAAATTTGTAAGAATTTGTTTTATACTACTTCCCTATGGCCTGGAAGTTACACCCAAATATCAATTGTTCTGGAAATCATATGAGAATCACACACCATGACTTGTGATTTTCCGAATCCTCTTTATCTAGTGATATCTGCTCCTCTTTAATGGTTTAGTTTCTCTGGTATCTTTTAGTACTGCACATCACACCACATATCGAAATTATGTTAACTCAGATAAACAGTAAATATATATATTTTTTTCAATGATATACATACACACACGTACACCCTGAGCACACACAAATAAAAACATATCAAAAGTATTTCCTTTAGTCACAAATCCCTGAAGATTTGGGAAGATGGTAGTGCTTCTAAATGAGAAAAATGTTACAAAAGAATTAAATATGTCATCTTAATTAATAAAAAGTCCCTTTATAATTGTCATTCTGCCAATTCCCTAGTTTCTTTCTGCTGTTTACTTTGAAGACCTAGGTTCTTAAAAAGAATAAAGAAAATAAAAACCTTGAAAGACAAACAAGTATCCAAAACACACACACAGGAATTCAACTTCATTATGTGGGTCAATTTAGTTCACTGAAACCCTTGCCATGAAACTCAGATGTAGACTTTCCTTGACTTTTCAAAAAGTCAATATATTTAGCAAATTAATTGCAAAATAATTTTGAACCTACTTTTATTAAAAATTATTGTACCATCAGGAAGTACTGGTGGTTCACTGGTAGAATTCTTACCTCCCAAAAATATTGTACCGTTTGCAAGAATATCAGTACAGGATAGAATACAGAATAGAAGTATATTCTACCACTATATCATATTTCCAATTGAAACATAAGAAGCTGTATTCTTAAATGTTACATAAAAATTTTCATTGAAGTTGTATTTCATTAGTCATTTTGCTCTTAAAAATTTCAGTTTAAAAAGTTGTGTGAAATTCAGGCCGGGCGCGGTGGCTCACGCCTGTAATCCCAGCACTTTGGGACGCCGAGGCGGGCGGATCACAAGGTCAGGAGATCAAGACCATGGTGAATCCCCGTCTCTACTAAAAATACAAAAAATTAGCCGGGTGCTGTGGCGGGTGCCTGTAGTCCCAGCTACTCGGGAGGCTGAGGCAGGAGAATGGCGTGAACGCAGGAGGCAGAGCTTGCAGTGAGCCAAGATCGTGCCACTGCACTCCAGCCTGGGGGACAGAGCGAGACTCCTTCTCAAAAAAAAAAAAAAAAAAAAAAAAAGGTGTGTGGAATTCAAATAAAATATGTACATTAGAATGTTAAAATGTCATATTTCAGCTCTAAATCATAACTTTGTTATTGATTTCAGATTTTCACATTTACGTAAGAATTGTTTTTAACTTTTCTTGTTTCTTCATATCCTATTTAAATATACCATTTACATCCAAATAAATTTTATATATATATATACACACACACACACACACACACACATACACACATACACAAATACTCACATACATATTTAACTATTCTTGACATAAATGCACTTCTAGGGAATAAAATCATTTATACAGCATTAATAATATTTTTATAAAGCATTAGATTCTTTGTGGATGCAGTTTGAATGGGAAGGATTTGAGATGAAAAACTGCAACAATCTTTCTAATCTATACTTATGAAGAAAGAGGAAATAAACATCGTCACATTTCTATCTGACTGACTATGATGCTGTTACCAAAATGTTTTAACTACAGCTGGTCAAAAAAATATTACTTCGTATTTCTTTGTCAGAACTGAAAAGAAAAGGGCGTTAAGATTCAGATTGTATTAATACTAAAACTACTAAAAATAAACCATAAATCTGTGATGCAACACTTTGGCTTCAATTCAATTAGACACAATTATTTAGTTATCTATTTGGATATCATTGTATCTTTGAGGATTTCATTGATGAGGAATAAATGAATCATACTGACAAAAGATTTGCATTTAAACACTCACATATGAACATTCATATCCCCATTATTTCCCATGGTTCTCATTTCTCAAACATGTATTTTAATTCTAAAATTGTTATTGTTATTGATTACTAATACATTTGATTTTCCAGATAGCATTATGGATACTAATGATGTGGAAAAATCACACTAATTTCCCACCCTCAAAAGATGACTTTCAGTAGGTATGACATTATCATTGTTAAAGGAAATTTCAGCTAATATTAAAAAAAAAAAAAAAAGAAAGCTTCAAGGAAGCAAAAAGTTTTGTTACATTTGTAAGCTCCTTATATAAGTAGAACAATGATCATTTCAAATGGCCAAGGCCCAAATCCAACTACATTAAACAACACAGGAATTTATTTTCTCCAGGACCTAAGAAGTGGCCTTCTGATACTACTTTATTCAGTCTCAAATGATGTGATAAAGATGCAGTCTAGAGCTCTACCACTCAAATTAGCTCTCAACCTCTCTATGTGGGTGTCACATGATGTCAAGTTGCTAAGGTGATTATGTTTATTCTCACATGCTTCAGGCTCAAATTTGACTGGCAAGAGTTCTTTTTCCCCCAAAATTTGAACCAAAGCCCTGAACCAATATTATTTGCCCAAATGCAATAATATGTTCATTTCTGAAACAATCACAATTGCTGGGCATGTAGAATGTCTTAGTTTTATAATACCTATTCATCATTTACAACAAAGTATGAGTAGAATCTCCACAGAAACTATGCAGGTGTTCCATTTCTAAGAGATTAGTCAAAGAAAATAAATGAATTAAAAAATAAGAGTATAGTATAGGAAAAGCTGAAAGTCTAATTTCAAAACCAAAAGCTGATACTTGATAGTTATACCCCCTTTCATTTGGCAATTGACATAACCTCTCTGTGTCTCAGATTTCTTTATAGACTACATCTATAAAGTGAAAGCAATAATAATAAACCTCAAAATTGTGATTACACGTTAATGTAAATATTTAAAACAACTCTGGATACATACTGAGTTCTCAATAATAGTTATTTTAATAGCTGTTAAGTGGAAACTGTGTGTTTCTATATAAGTGTGTGTATGTGTACACCCTAAGAAATTTATAAGCCAACCAGCAACCCTCAATACTGCTCTGCCTATGGAGTAGCCATTCCTTTACTTTTCTAATGAACTTGCTTTCACTTTACTCTTAAAAAGAAAATAAGAAAACAAAAGAATTTAAATTTAACAATGATCAGTTTGTGTGCTATCTTTAAGGAGCAACAATATTTTTAGGTATTTAAACTTCAATGCAAGTAGCACTTCCATTTATTTTGTCTTTTAAAAGTCAAGGAACTCATTCAAGGAAAATAAAAAAATAAAAAATAAATAAATAAATTGCATTTTCTGAAATGGTACCAAGTGGAATTTGACAAAAAAGGCTAACCATATCAAAACTTGTGTTCCTTGGATAATACTACCTGGCCCAGAAAGCATAGTGATTGTGATTTTTTAAGCTAAGGAGGAAATCATTTTTGTTGCTTTTGAAGTTGTTTCTAAAACTTTTTTTGAACAATTTTTCTCAAACTGATATGATTTAGTTATCTGAATATTGCTCCACATACATAGTATATGTGTATATAATATGTAATACTTTAGACACTCTATATTTTATAAATGTTATTTGCTTTGAAAAGAACTTTCAAATCTATGTATTTATATGTTATAGCAATAGTAATATGTTGAGTATTTGTATATTATATTAAATATATATGTTTTATGATTTAAATATACATATACTGTTGAAGCACTCGTTAGCTACTTTTATAAGTATCTATCAATTGCTTAGAAAAGTAAAACTGGCTTTCAAAAGTATATGTTTTCTGTTTTTAAACGTGTCAAGAATGTACTTAACAGGTGAAAAAATATCTAAATGAAATAATTTATTTCCAAGTATCCTTTTTAACTTGACAAGCTTGTTCTTATTTTGCTTATGATCTATCTTAATACATATTTCAAAATTTGTCAAATGTTATATGCAGAATAACTACTTTCAAAATTTTAGATAAAGAATTATATATCAAACTACAGCTAAATGTTGGTACTAAAAAGAATTAAAATGAAATAAGAGTAATGAAAATCTATTTTACATCTAATAGTTCAAGATATACTAAAGTTTAAAAGGCCAGTTTTATTTTATGAGCTAGCATTCCTCATACTACTTGCTGAAAAATGCTTTTTTCTCTCATATTTTTAGTTATTTCTCATGACACTTATTTCTTCACTTTATTACATTATTGTGGCACTCACTTTTCTCTACAAGAAAAAAAATTCAATTTTGCTTTTTTTACTAGCCAATTAAAATATATTTAATTTGAATTCCAAATACAACTTTCTCTATATAGATATGTATTTATATATCTATATCTCTCTACATATAAATAGATATTGAGAAAAATTAAGAAATATAATTCATAATTTAATACATAATCAAAAGACAAGTTGAATATAGTAAGAATTTTTGTGTTAGTTGCTACGGACAGAATGTTAGCATCATCCAAAATTCATAAGATAGTATTGAACACCTAGTGTGACAGTATTAAGAGCCTTTGGAAAGTGATTACAACATAGGGATTCCACCCTCATGATTGAGATTATTGCCCTTATAAAAAAGACTTGAGTGAGCTTCCTTTCTCCTTTTTCTGTGTTAGGATGTAGCAATAAGGCACCATCTATGAAACAGAGAGGCTTACCAGACATCAAATCTGTTGCACCTTGATCTAGGAATTCCTGAACTCCAGAACTATTGGCAATACATTTTTGTTGTTTTTAAATTACTCAATCTAATGTATTTTGTTAGTGCAGCACAAACTGATAGCAGTCATTTAAATAATACATTACTATGTTGTTTCCTTCATTTCCAATTTATTTGGATAACTATCAATTGCAGTGTTTTTGTTGTAAGATTTGAGATTGTCATCAAGTAGTAGGAGTTCATTTCAGCTATTTTTAAAACAAATTTTTAACAATATCATCTTTATCATTTCTTTCATTTAAGTCTTGAAAATCAAGAACATTTAACTTAGTAGTCAGTACTCAATTGACTTATTATGCACTTTAAAAGTGAATTAGATTAATAGTGGAAGTTTGGAATAAAACTGAAAAAATGCTATGGTAATTTCTGATGTAACATTCTACCACATGCATCTTGTTCATCCATATTTCTATTATAAAGTAAAAATAAAAAGAGCATTTAAAAATAAAGACAATTTCTAAAAATAAATGTGAAAGTTTTTTGTGTGTTTTTGATTTATACATTATAAATTTGCATATGTTTTTATTGATTTCAATATTTGCTTAGGATTTGAAAATAATGAAATTTATTACATGATTATATCTATAAAAACCAAAGCTCATATATTATAATGTCCAAGTGGATATAATTCAGCTGTCTTCCAAAGTCATGAAGTCCTTATGCAAAAATCAGAATCTTTAGAGATCCATAATCAATATAATGAGATTTATATAGTGATATGATTTGGCTGTGTCCCCACCCAAATCTCATCTTGAATTGTAGCTCCCGTAATTTCCACATCTTGTGGCAGGAACCAAGTGGGAGATAATTAAATCATGGGGGTGGTTTTCCCCATATTGTTCTCATGGTAGTGAATAACTCTCACAAGATCTGATGGTTTTATAAGGAGTATACCTGTTTGCTTGGTTCTCATTTTTCTCTCTTGCCTGCTGCCATGTAAGACATCCCTTGCTCTTCCACCATGATTGTGAGGCCTCCCTAGTCATGTGAAACTGTAAGTCAACCTCTTTCCTCTTTCCTTTATAAATTACCCAGTCTTAGGTATGTCTTTATCAGCAGTGTGAGAACAGACTAGTGCATATAGTATCCTATGTGAAAAGAGAGGCCATTAAAGATTTTCAAAAGGGAAACATTATATTTCATTTATATATGTTTTAAAGAATATTCAGATAGCTATGTGGAAAACTAGCTTGAATTAACACTAAAATGTATGGATACCAAAGGAAGGGAAATTGTAATAGTCTAGGTAAAAGATGATGATACAAAGATTTAAAAAAAAATACAGAGGCTAAACTGACAAGACAGAATAGAATACATGATTTAGGAGTGATGAACAAGGAGGAATCAAAGATGATTTATTTTCTGGCTCAAGCAAGTAGAGCATGTTGCCTTTGCTGAGATAAATTATACTCTTCTATGAGAAGATTTCTGTGGAAGGTCAAAAGTTCACGTCTAGACGTCTTAATTTTGAGGACTAGATGAGACATTTAAGTGATGATGCTATGTAGGCAAGTAATTGCATAATTCTGAGCTTCTTAGAAATGTCATCTCTAAGTAAATATAATTTTTATAGTAACCACCAACATGTAATGCCTTGAGAATGGACAAAAACAGGAAGTTAATAGTTCATAACAGGGGCAAATATGATGCAAACACTGTGCACTCTTTGTATCACGTAGTACACTAGTATACACTAGTCTTCTCTCATCTTCCTATGGATGAGTTGTGCTTAATCCACTGTGAATTTGGAATAGTGAGCCTGATCTAAATGACAGACACCAGTCCTTCAAGGACTATATATTTATAAGAGAATCCTAAATATGGCATTGAGTGGTGGAAAGAATTTCAGTTTAGACCCCAAAACAAAATACGTACCACCTATGTAGGATAGTCCATCTCTTCCAACTACCAACAACTGGTAGACTTGCCAAATCATACTTGCAGCAGCCTTTCCCATTCAGGGAAGTTTGAGACACTTAGTCCAGAGGCTCACTGTCAGGCAGAACAGAGAGAGAGTGGGTATCATGAATCGTCTTAGCTGGCAGAGAAGAGATGATGAAAAAAATGCCCACCAGTAAGAAAACTTCAGGCATATACTATCTGGGATAAAATTAACATATGGCAGCAGATTTTTAGAGCATATAAGAGATAATCTTGAATTGTAGTCTAAAGCATCTAGGAGTTTATTCTGCAGACAAAAATAGCAATTGTAAGTATGAGGGTGTGGGTATATGTGCAAGAGAGAGAGAAAGAGAAAAAATACATTCATATTATATCAATATACTAGCATTTCAAAGTATGATTAGTAAACATAATATTTCAGGTTTGTTTTATCTATTGGATTACTTTAAAATAAACAATCATCACTTACCTGCATATTTATGGGATGGGCTAGAATATTTTTGTACAACACATGAAATACTCCAACATTTAATTTTATTTCATTTTATTAAATATATTTCATAACATAATAAATGTAATGCAAGTGTAGAATTTAGAAATCACAGAGAGTAATATATCCTTATTTACATTCCCAAAGACAGCCATTAAAAAGATTTTTCTCTTTTAGTTCTACTAACGTTTTAATTCCGTTACTTCAAATAATATATTTTTGTCTCTAGTTTTATTGATTTATCAATAAAAATAAGTAAAAAAGCAATAAGTAAGGCTTATACTATTAAAGCCATGTAGTTATGTTTTTACTGCAGTACTGAACAGAATGTTTTGAATAATTTTTCTTCCCTGGGACCCCAGAGATAAAGTCCTCTTGATGGTTTTTCCCCAGTCTATTTCCTAATCCATTCTTGTAGGATAAATGAAATATGGGCTACACAATTTCTCAGATCTTCCTTTAAAGACACTTGTTTCAGCAATTAGTTGAATCAATCTGCTTTCTTAATTCTCCTCTATACTTTATTCCCTTTACACTTCTGTAAGAATTTTGTTATTTTGCTTTCATTCCTTCCTTACTTGAGCCTCTGTGCAAACTTGACTCTAAGATTGTTTTTGAAATAATCCCATTGACTTTTTGTTAAGTTTCATTTCTTTTGCTTTCTCCTCTGAAAATTGACCTGTACACTGTAAATTTTCTGCTATAGCCTTGGCAATCTACTCTCTTTTTCTGCTCTAAGTTTTCTGTTCACTCTGATACACACTGAAAAAAAAAAAAATCCACTTACCTATGTTCACAAAACTTTCATTTTCACACTTTGTTTGTTTTTATATGAATTTTATTGGTCCTTGAAAGGGTTTTATGCTCCTCATATATGACTCTGAAATCCCTCAACACAGAAAGTCATTTCTTCACTCTAAATAGACATATTTATTTTTAACTTTTATTTTAGGTTCAGGGTTAAATGTGAAGGCTTGTTATATAGGTACATGTGTGTCACAGAGGTTTTTTGTACAGATTATTTCATCATGCGAGTGTTCAGCCCAGTAGTTAATAGCTATCTTTTCTGCTCCTCTCTCTCCTCCCACCCTTCACCCTCAAGTAGATCTCAGTGCCTGATTGTTCCCCTCTTTGTGTTCATGAGTTCTCATCACTTAGCTCCCACTTATAAGTGAGAATATGAGTTTTTGATATTCTGTTTCGGCATTAGATTGCTAAGGATAAAAGCCTCCAGCTCCATCAATGTTCCTGCAAAAGATATGATCTCATTCTTTTGTGTGGCATACCACATTTTCTTTACTCAATCTGTCATTGGTGGGCATGTACGTTGATTCCATGACGTTACTATTGTGAATAGTGCTGCAGTGAACATTCACATGCATGTGTGTTCATGGTAGAATGATTTATATTATTCTGAGTGTATATCCAGTAATGGGATTACTGAGTGGAAATGTAGCTCTGCTTTTAGCTCTTTGAGAAATCACCACACTACTTTCCCCAGTGGATGAACGAATTTAAATTACCGCCAACAATGTATAAATGATCCCTTTTCTCTGCAACCTAAAACAGCATCTGTTATTTATTTTACTTTTTAATAATATCCATTTGATAGGTGTGAGATGGTATCTCATTGTGGTTTTGATTTGCATTTTTCTAATGATCAATGATATTCAGCTTTTTTCATATGCTTTTTGGTCACATATATGTCTTCTTTAGAAAAGTGTCTGTTCATGTCCTTTCCTCACTTTTGAATGGGGTGGTTTATTTCTTGTAAATTTGTGTCTTATAGATGCTGTATAGTAGACCTTTGTCAGATGCATAGTTTGCAAATATTTTTTCTCATTCTGTAGGTTTTCTGTTTACCGTGTTGATAATTTCTTTTGCCATGTAGAAGCTCTTAAGTATAACTAGATCCTATTTGTCATTTTGTGCTTTTGTTTCAATTGCTTTTGGTGTCTTTGTCATGGAGTCTTTGCCTGTTCATATGTCCGGGACAGTATTGCTTAGGCTGTCTTCCAGAAGTTTTATAGTACCTAAACCCTTTCTGTGTTCTAAATAAAAAATGTTTTAGTTTATTTAGTTTGAAGTCCCAGCCAATGCTGTCTTAACTACTAAAATCCATTCTTTATCAACTCAATGCAGCCCTAGCCTCATGATTTAAAATATCAGTCAAACATAACTGAAAGCCCTCTGATTAGCATTACTCATATCAGTTGAACCTTACAGCTATACCTGAGGACAATGTCCATTGCAAACTGTATAGATCAAAAGTTTCTTTTTTCCAAAATGTCACTTTTTCTTTCTAATTTTCAAGTCATTTCTCACATACTGAGTATACTTTGTTCCTCTGTGTGATATGTGTGGATACGATGGGAAAAAAAAAAAAAAAAAACATATTGCCAGTTAATCATCCACTGCTCCTACATGTTCTCAGACAAATTTTTGCTAGAGCTGGAGCCAGATAGAAATTAATTATCATTTATTTGTTAAAGCTGTGTTTGAAATAAAAATTCGGATCAAAATCTAAAAGAAGAATCCTTTCTTTCTCTCTGCAAATAAAACCTAAGATCATGGTTTCAAAAAGAGCAATTGGAGAAGAGTAGTTCTTTTTTTTTTTTTTTTTGAGACGGAGTCTTGCTCTGTCGCCGGGGCTGGAGTGCAGTGGCCGGATCTCAGCTCACTGCAAGCTCCCCCTCCAGGGTTTACGCCATTCTCCTGCCTCAGCCTCCCGAGTAGCTGGGACTACAGGCGCCCGCCACCTCGCCCAGCTAGTTTTGTTTTTTTTTTTTTTTTTTTTTGTATTCTTTAGTAGAGACGGGGTTTCACCGTGTTAGCCAGGATGGTCTCGATATCCTGACCTCGGGATCCGCCCCTCTCAGCCTCCCAAAGTGCTGGGATTACAGGCTTGAGCCACCGCGCCCGGCTGAGTAGTTCTTTACCACAACACAGAAAGATAAGTTTTATCTCAGTGAGCACATTGCATCATAAAATAAAGCAAAGAAACAATTTGACCCACATGTAATCAAGGAATTCACAATGAAAGCAACATAAACCATTTATTTTTATTTTTAGCCAAATAACCATATTACCATATTCACTATTTCATGGGATATAGAAAATGTTCACCACCTAGAAGGAAGAATGAAAGCGTAGTCCAAGAAAGATGATGAGGAGACGTATGCATCACATTCTACAGAATGTGATCAGTTACGTTGAGAATGATCAGTTATGTTGAGCACCCTTTTATTTATCTGTGCAAGTAAAATATTATGCAAATATTTTTCAAAGACCTAATGATAGTTTTTCCATAATACGGCACTTTGAGATACATATATATCGATATATATCATATCAATATGCATGATATATATGATATATATTTTTCATAATAGAGCATTTTATATATATGATAAATATGTTGATTATATATTAAAGTTATATATGTTGATATATAACTTTATAATCTACTTAATTTTTGATATATTACTTTAGAAATTTGGAATACATTTGTATTCTGCCCAAAAACCATTGAAGATAACTTTTTAGAGATCTACTATTTTAACTTTGATAGGCCCCTGTAATTTTACCTCATAACTTCCCATTTTCTGACATTGGTCTTGATTACATTGGAAATTAATTATTTATTTTTATTTTTTTCTTATCCAGGTTCTCCTACTTAGAGTCATTTCTTTCCACCAATCGTTCTCTTTGTGTTGCCTTCATGTTTCACATAAGTGCTCCTTACTTTCTGAAGATACATGTTATAATTTATTTCATTTATTATATTTAAATGGCTCTCTGAAAGCAGACTTTTGACTTCAATAAATTCGGCCTCATGTTTCCATAGTAACCTACTCAAAACATCACTGTCATCTTGTCATACTGCTTCACTAAGGCTGTCAATATATTCCAATTGCTTATGAGAAAGCTTATACTCTTCAATTTGGCATTCAAGAAACCTATAATGTGATGAAAATGATTTTTAAAGCCCAGCCTTCCAAATGCATCTCATATTGCATTGCTTATCAAAATGATAAAGTCATTATTACTTAAGTACAATGTGACAATTTTATATTATGTGGAATATCTTGACTTTCAAAACTATAAAGCTTATAAACTTTAAAGTTTTCTTGATTTAAATAAATCTATCTTTTATTGTATCTTGTTTATAAAATAATTTTTTTCCAAATTTTCTCAAACTCTAAGTCTAACTTAAGTTTTTCTATGGATTAATAAAGACCCTCTAGTCATTATCCAACTGACTAATAGGTTTTTCTACATAAACAACTCAATTATACAAAGCTCAGTGTACTTTATTCTCTTCTTATGACATAGGCTATGTAATTTTTCAATCACCCAATTCCATTTTCTCCTGGGCATTCAGATAAATTACATTTTCTGTGCCTTCTCTGCTGGTAGTTAGGGGCCACGTGACTAAATTCTGGGCCATTAGAAGGAAGCAGAAATAAAAATAAATTAGCTCCCAGCGAGGTCCATTTTTTTTTTTTTTTTAAGGCAACTTGCAATGGCAATTCTTCAGGCTTTCTTTCCCCATACTCTGCTTACTCAAGAAGACAAGGTTTTGGAAGACCATAGAGTCCTATTCCAGACAGCCTCTTAATGACTGTGAGAAACTGTATCTTCTAGCTTAGATGATGTCTGTTGGCCTATGATGTGAAAAAAAATATTGCTTGTTTTAAGCCAGTGATATTTTATGGTTGTACACTAATTATGTTAGCCCAAAATATAAATCAAAGCACATAATTTCTCGCTGTATTTACTTCTACTGTAATAGTCCAAGCCAACATTCCATCTTACCTCAACTACTACAAGAACTTCCTAACAGCTCTCTTTTCTTCTACACTTACTATGTAAAATCATTTCTCATCAGCAGCCAGCAATACTTTTGAAAATGTAAATTTTATTATATTGTATCATTAATTAAAGCGATATAATTGTTTCTCATTTCACTGAGACTAAAATTTAAATTTCTAGTTTAACTCAAAGAAAACTCTAATTAAACCAGAATTCTTCTGGCAACGTTCTCTGGAAAACAAAGTTCCTGCACCATACTTTCAGGATTCTGGGATTTCATCCTATACAGTTCAGAGGAGAATATTTACAAAAAAGTAATAATACAAGTTAATTGAAACATATGTATATACACTTGCACACACACACACACACCCCTTGTGGAGTATAGTTCAGTAAAGCCAAAATTGTAATTACTTTAATCTATACTACACAATATAATAAGTAACCAATAAATTCATAAAGAATGAATGTTGAATGGATGCATGACCTATAGCTGTATTCATTTTGTGGAAAAAGCTATAGATTGTCTATAAGTACTAGGCCTTTATATTTATGAGTTCTTTTGAGAACTTTATTTTGGTTATTGTATATTTATCTCTTCATACAAGTATGTCTCATGCATACACTAAATTATGACATCTCAAATATGAGTTTCTCAATTCAGATTTGCAATTGTCTCATATAAACATGAACCAATAATTTAAAAATAAACTGAAAAAAGTGTCACGTAAATATGAGAGATGTGAGAGTGATATATAATAAGCTAGAGCAGAAGAACAGCATTAAGTTAGCTATATGAAATGTGATCTCTCATTTGGCATCTCAGGAATGAAGAAAAATGCTTTCATGTTGATGTTATAGATATTTAAAATACATCATTAAATGGAAGTAAGTAGAATGAAGAAAGATTTATATGAAAATATAAAAGTAATAGCAAATTTGGGGCTGACAGAAATAAGTTTGTTTTGCATTTCTCTGATGATCAGTTATGCTGAACACCTTCTTATTTATCTGTTTACCATTTCTATGTCTTCTTTTGAGAAGTGTTTATTCAGATATTTGCCAATTTTTTTATTAGAATCTTAGATTTTTTATAGAGCTGTTTGGTCATATATATATACACACACACACAATGTGTGTATATATACACATATATATGTGTTATACACATATACACATATGCATATATATGTTATGGTTATTAATGCCTTGTCACATGGATAGTCTGTAAATATTTTCTCACATTCCATGGGTTGTCTCTGCACTTTGTTGATTATTTCCTTTCATGTACTGAAGCTTTGTAACATGATGTGATTCTATGTGTCCATTTTTGCTTTGGTTTCCTATGCATCTGGGGTGTTACTCAAAAAAATCTTTGCCTAGAATAAAGTCTTAGAGAGTTTCCCCAGTGTTTTATTGTAATAGCTTCATAGTTTGAGGTCTTAGATTTAACTTTTCAATGAACTTTGTTTTTGTTTTTGCATACGGTGAGAGATAGGAGTCTAGTTTTCTTATTTTGCATATGGATGTCCAGTTTCCCAGCACCATTTATTGAAGGGACTGTCCTTTCCCCAATGTATGTTCTTGGCACCCATTATTGTAAGTGAGTTTATTCTAGATGTATGGATTTATTTATTTGTTCTCTATTTTGTTCCATTGGTCAATGGGTCTGCTTTTCTGCCAGTACCATGATGTTTGGTTTACTATAGCTCTGCAGTATAACTTGAAGTCTGGTAATGTGAATCCTCTTTTTTTTCCCCCCTCAGAATAGCTTACAGTTCCATATAAATTAAATTTTCATAAGTTTCAGGATTGGGGATTATTGTGTTTTCACACTACTGATAAAGACATACCCAAGACTTGGGAGAGAAAGAGGTTTAATTGGAGTTACATTCCGTGTGGCTGGGGAGACCTCAAAATCATGGCAGGAGGTGAAAGGCACTGCTCACATGGCAGTGGCAAGAGAGAATGAGAAAGATGCAAAAGTGGAAATCCCTGATAAAACCATCAGATCTCGTGAGACTTATTCACTACCAGAAGAACAGTATGGGGAAAATTGTCCCCATAATTTAAATTATATCCCACAAGGTCTCTCCCATAACATGTGGGAAATATGGGAGTACAATTCAAGATAAGATTTGGATGGGGACACAGAGGCAAACCATATCATCTATACTTGGACCCTCCACATTTCATGTACTCACATTTCAAAACCAATTGTGCCTTCACAACTGGTCCCCAAAGTCTTAACTCATTTCAGCACTTACCCAAAAGTCCACAGTCCAAAGTCTCATCTGAGACAAGGAAAGTCCCTTCTGCCTATGAACCTGTAAAATCAAAAGCAAGCTAGTTACTTCCTAGATACAAGGGAGGTACAGGTATTGGGTAAGCACAGTTCACTACAAATGGGAAAAATTGGCCAAAACAAAGAGGGTACAAGACCCTTACAAGTCCGAAATCCAGTGGGAAAGTCAAATTCTAAGCTCCAAAATGATCTCCTTTAACTCCGTGTTTCACATCCAGGTCATGCTGATGAAAGAGGGAGGTTCCCATAGCCTTGGGAAGCTCTGTCCCTTTGGCTTTGAAAGGTATAGCCTTGCACCTGGCTGCTTTCTCAGGCTGACATAGACTGCCTGTGGCTCTTCCAAGCTCACAGTTCAAGCTGCCAGTGGATCTACCATTCTGGGGTCTGGAGGACTGTAGCTGTCTTCTTATAGCTCCACTAGGCAATGCCGCAGTAGGGACTTTGTGTGGGGTCTCTGACCCCACATTTCCGTCCTGCACTGCCCTAGCAGAGGTTCTCCATGAGGGTCCTGCCCCAGCAGCAAACTTTTGCCTGGGCATCCAGACCTTTCCATAGAGCTTCTGAAATCTAGGTGGAGATCCCCAAACCTCAATTTGTGGCTTCTGTGTACCCGCAGGCTCAACATCACATGGAAGCTGCCAAAGTTTGGGGTTTGCACCTTCTGAAACCATGCACCAAACTGTACCTTGGTCCCTTTTAGTAATGGCTGGAGAGGCTGGGACGCTGGGCACCAACTCCCTAGGCTGCACAGAGGTATGAGGACCCTGGACTCAACCGATGAAACCATTTTTTCCTCCTAGGTTTTTGGGTCTGTGATGGGAGGGGCTGCCATGAAGACCTATGACATGCCTGGAAGACATTTTCCCCAATGTCTTTGGGATTAACATCCGACTCCTTGTTCGTTATACAAATTTCTGCCACCAGCTTGAATTTCTCCTTAAAAAAATGTGTTTTTTATTTTTTTTTATTTTTTACTGCATTGTCAGGCTGCAAGTTTTCTGAACTTTTATCCTTTGTTTCCCTATTACAATGGAATACATTTAACAGCACCCAGGTCACATTTTGAATGCTTTGCTGCTTAGAAATTTCTTCTGCCAGATATCCTAAATCATCTCTCTCAAGTTCAAAGTTCCACAAATCTCTAGGGCAGAGGCAAAATGACACCAGTCTCTTTGCTAAAACATAACAGGAGTCACCTTTGCTCCAGTTCCCAACGAATTACTCATCTCCATCTGAGACCACGTTAGTCTAGACTTTATTTTTCATGTCACTGTTATCTTTTTTGTCAAAGCCATTCAATAAGCTGCTAGGAAGTTCCAAACTTTCCCACATTTTCCTGTCTTCTGAGCTCTCCGAACTGTTCCAATCTCTGCCTCTTACCCAGTTCCAAAGTCGCTTCCACATTTTTTGGTATCTTTTCAACCACGCACCAATCCTGGTACTAATTTACTGTATTAGTACATTTTCATGCTGCTGATAAAGACATAACTAAGACTGAGAGGAAAAACAAGTTGAATTGGACTTACAGTTTTGCATGGTTGAGGCAGCCTCAGAATCATGGCAAGAGGCGAAAGGCACTTCTTACATGGCAACGGCAAGAGAAACACAGACAAAATAAGGAAGATGCAAAAGCAGAAACTCTCGATAAAACTATCAAACCTCATGAGATTTATTCACTACCAGGAGAAGAGTATGGAGGAAACTGCCCCCAATGATTCAAATTATCTCCCACCAAGTCCCTCCCACAATATGTGGGAAAAATGGGAGTGCAATTTAAGATGAGATTTGGGTGGGGACACAGAGCCAATCCATATCAGATTATATTTTATATTTCTTTGAATAATGACATTGGTATTTTATAGGGATTACATTAAATCTGTAGATTACTTTGGGTAGTATGGACATTTTAACAATATTAATTATTCCAATTCACAAACATGAAATACTTTTCCATTAGTTTGTGCCCTCCTCAATTTTTTGCATCGATGTGCTATAGTTTTCATTGTAGGGATCTTTCCTTTCCCTGGTTAAGTTAATTCCTAGGTATTTTTAATTTGTAGCCATTGTAAATGAGATTACTTTCTCTACTTCCTTACAGATTGTTCAATGTTGGCACATAGAAATGCTACTGATTTTTGTATGTAGATTTTGAATTTTGTAACTTCGCTGAATTTGATTATTAGTTCTAGTAGGTATTTTTGTATTCTTTAGGTTTTTCCAAATATAAGATTATATGATCTGTAAACAAGACTAATTTGACTTCTTTCTTTTCTTTTTGTATGCCCTTTATTTATTTGTTTTGTCTGATGGCTCTAGCTAGTAATTTCAATACTATATTTGAAAGTGACAAAAGCTGGCATGCCTGTCTTATTCCAGATACTAGAGAAAAGGCTCTCAGTTTCTCCTCATTCAATATGACAACAGCTGTGTCTCTGTCACATATGGTTTTTATTGCATTTAGGAATGTCCCTTCTATACCATTATTTTGTAGGTTTTTTATTATGAAGGAATAATGAATTTTATCAAAGGCTTTTTCAGTATCAATTGAAATTATCATATAGCTTTTATCCTTTATTTTGTTGATCTAATTTATTACACTTATTGATTTGTGCATGATAAACCATTCTCACATCACTGGGATAAATC
This sequence comes from Trachypithecus francoisi, assembly GCF_009764315.1. Lineage (NCBI taxonomy): Eukaryota > Metazoa > Chordata > Mammalia > Primates > Cercopithecidae > Trachypithecus > Trachypithecus francoisi. The sequence continues at coordinate 69,285,869 of NW_022681454.1, forward strand.
TCAATTGGTCATAATGAATGCTCTTTTTAATGCACTATTGGATTCCTTTGGTGATATGCTCAGTGCAAGCTCCGCCTCCCGGGTTCACGCCATTCTCCTGCCTCAGCCTCCTGAGTAGCTGGGACTACAGGTACCCGCCACCACACCAGGCTAATTATTTTGTAATTTTAGTAGAGATGGGGTTTCACCGTGTTGGCCAGGGTGGTCTAGACCTCCTGACCTCGTGATCCGCCCACCTCAGCCTCCCAAAGTGCTGCTATTACAGGCGTGAGCCACCGTGCCCGGACGTCGTTTTCTTTTTTCATGTGTCTTTGTCAGGTTTTGGTATCAGGATAATACTGGTCTCATAGAATGAACTTGGAAGTATTTCATTTTTCTTTATTATTTATTTTGGAATATTTTAAGTAGGATTGGCATTAGTTTTTTTTTTTTTTTTTTTAATGTTTGGTAAAATGCAGCGGTGAAACCATTGTGTCCCAGGCTTTCCTCTGCTGGAAGACTTTTTATAGTGGCTTTGATCTCATTCCTTGTCAATGGTCTATTCAGTTTTGAATTGCTTCACAGTTCAATCTTAGTATGTTTTATGTCTAGGACTACCCAATGTTTCTTATATAGTTTCTTATGGTATTATCTAACAATCTTTTTAATTTCTGAACTATTGATTGTAATATCTCCATTTTCAACTGTGCTTTTGTTTATTTGGTTCTTTTTTTTTTCTTATTTAGTGTGGCTAAAGACTTGTTGATTTCGTTTATCTTTCAAAGAACTAACTTTTTGTTTTGTTGATCTTTTGTATTTTTTGTTTTGATTTCATTTATTTCTACTCTATTATTTATTTTCTTCTACTAAGTTTGGGTTTGGTTTGCTCTTTCCTTTTTCATCCTTTAAAAATAATTGTTAATTATTTATTTGAAGTTTTTCTGTTTTTCTATCTCACTGTGTTTTATGAACCCCAAGTCTCTTGTCTCTGATACACCATAGCACCAAGACTTGCATGAGAATTTCAGACTTGTGGCCTAGACTGCCTTTCAAGTTAATTTAGGACCCCAGAGCTTTAGCCTGCTGTCCTGGGGTTAGCCAAAACTCAAGTTCTGCCCATTAAGCTAGATAATTTCCCTTTGGCTATGGCTACTCTTAAAGTTCCCTCTTTGGGTGCCAACTGAGCTCTGCCCCATGTTACTTTCCTGTGACAGAACAGCACTGAGTTCTAATGCAAAATGTCAGTCACTGTGCTTTCTCTTCCTCAAGCACACAGATTCTTTCGCCACTCCATGCTGACACTTCCAGGAAATAGGAGAAGGGCTGCACTGGCAATTCAGGATTGTCTTTCCTACCTTCTTCAGTACCTCTTTCCTTAACATGCTGTTAAAACCAGATACTGTGATTGCTCACCTAATTTTTGATTCTTATGAAGCTGTTTTTTTGTGTAGGTAGTTGTTCAATCTGGTGTTTCTGAGGGGAGATGATCATTGGAAGGTTCTATTTAGCCATCTGGCTCTACCTCATCATGATTGATATTTTAAATAAAAGCAATTTTTCTTCCAAAATCAGTGCCCCTAATATATTTTATATTGTTTATTTTTATCTTCTGGAAAATTGGAAAGCTTAACAATCTTAATGCACGATATTTGATTTGATGCACATTAACTGAGCTATGTATTAAGTATCATGCAAACAAATAGAATATAACAACTCTACTTTTAAAGAGCTATGATCTTAATTATGATGTAAAATATTGAGTCATTAGTATATGTTGGGTAGATTTTAAGGATATTTGCAGATTATCCTATTTCAATCTTTTCATAACCCCAAGTGGCAATTATTATTTACATCATCATTTCTTATATAGGGAAACAGTAGTAGGGTACCACAGGAGACAGGCACAAAAAGGGTATAAGGAAGTCTAGTAGATTAGATAATAATGTGAGGTGAGGATAGTTCATAAAATTATCTGCAGAAAGTATTGCTTGAATAGTCATAGAGGAATTGGAATCAACATTTCTTGTCTGCAAAGCTATGGAATTTTTGTCATTTATTATTTTATGTAGGTTTCGCAGGTTAAAATTAAATAACGGACAACTGAGGGAAAATAATGGGATCAGTGGGATTAAATGAGGCTTATTGAACATTTCTAGGGAATAGATAATAAGTGTTTGCTCTTTCCCGGGGCAGTATGTAAGCAGAAGGGGTAATGTTATAACACTTCATTGAAATCATAGGATTTCTCATAGTAGAGTGGTGAATAGCAGAGAAAAAAATCACAGAATAGTAAATACATTAAATTTTATATATTACACACATAGTAACATTTTCTCACTCACAGTTCCCTCTCCTAGCCCCTCCTCATGCTCTTTCTTTCTGTAATGTGTCCTCTTAGCGTCAAACCTATATGTTCTCAGCATACCCCATTTCAATACTTACTCCTTATGTCCCACTTTTAACCTCTGTTATTCCCCTTCATGCATCCCATTCTGTCAGCCACAAGGGGTGGTCCAGAAAAGTCACAGAGTTCATGCCCTTTTAGATAGCCCTCAACCAATTGGCAGACGGAAACTGAAGGAGAAGTAATCCAGCTTTTTCATTCCCAAACTCAAGTCTAAGCCATGTTGTATACTGTTCCCAGAAATTCCCAGTGATATTGATGTATAGTTGCTCACATAGGTAATCTTCCTTGTATATCTAGGCCTCAGGGAGAGGACTAGACATCATCTTGATAATCTGGAATATAACTCAGTTATAATTTCTAGATGGGACTCTGAGACTCAGGGAAGTGGGGGAAGACAGTGCATTGGAATATTTGAGTGACCAAGGACAAATGAATAGGCAATGATATTTGAAACTCAGTGTCAGTTCTTCTGTTATTTCCTCTGTGTTAGAACACTCCAATGTTAGCTGAACTCATCCCTTTGTAAAATAAAACTAAAATTTTCAGAGTCCTTGTGAGTTAACAGAGTGACAAATTAGAAGGAGACTGAGTCTGTAAACCTGCAGAGCCCCATACCAGCCTGGTAAGTGCACCTGTGTTCATACAACAGAAATATAAACCATTATTTTCTTAGTCTACTGCTGTTTGGACCTACGTTGTTGTTGTTTTATATGCTCATACTCTAATAATTTAATAACATGCTAAATAATTTTAAAGAGAATTTAAAATAATAGCAAAGTATATATATACTACACATATACATGTATACATATACTATGTATACTTTATAGACATATACTATATATAATTTAAATTATGAAAAAAGAAAAATCAAATGTCAGAATAACATGAATCCAGAGATATTCTTTGAAAACTCACAATTATATATTATTGCTACCTTTGTGATAGAAATTAGACTCTATATTTCCTGAGAGTCATCTCCAAAATTAGAATTTCACATTTTTATTGAAATCTGTCTCCTCATGTTGACAAAGTTGAGTGCTGATCTAACGTTAAGCAACACTGAAAATAAGTTTGTAAAACTAAAAAGAAAATATCTGGCCAATAAAAGCATTACTAATGTAGAATTCAAAGAGAAACTCATATCTTGAAAAATAAAATACTCTTCTGTGCACTTGGCTGAGAAAAAATTTTTTTGATACTGATAAAGATGACCTTTCGTACATAAACAATGTCTTAAAATATAACATTCTAATATGCTAATTACTTTAATAGGAGAATCTCTGATATAAGTAGTTCTAGATATAGACTTGTGTAATCAAGCCTAATCAAAATTAAATGATAGTAATTCTAGGGGATATAAGGCATCTGACCCAGGTTTGCATATATTTTCACTTTGCACTATATTTTTTCTACTCTATTCAGGAAGTCAAAATTCCTAGTAACTAAATTTAGTCTTAGTATTAGTTAACTAAGTAATATTAATATTAATATTAGTTCAGTTTTGTTATTCTAAAAAAATCAAATGACTCTAAAAAAATGATTAAAGAAGCAAACCAGTAAGATAATTGTCATTATTCCTTGTTATTTTAAATGTAATTTTAATTTCCAAGCAGCTTCTAACAGAGACATAACTCTGTATGAGATTACAATCAAAACTTGTCTTTTTTTTTTTTTAAAAAAAAAAGCAATATTAGAAGTAAAAGATATATACTGAATGGAAGGGAAATGAGAGCATTTCCACTTTATTAATATATAAAAAAAAGAAATTTTTATTTAAACATAGATAAGTGCCATGAGCAGATACTTGTTGGCAAAAGGGTGATACCACTGTAATCTATTGTAGTTTTTTTCCATTTGTTTTTGGAGCACTCTGCTTTCCAAACAATTACTATTTCACTGTTAGACATCTTAGATTAAAATGTTTTGTTATTTTTTTCTATTTGCACTTTCTATTATTAAGTATCTTTTAGCATTCTTTTCTGAGTAACAATCCATAGTTAAAACTGCAATAAAATAATTTCCTGCCGGGCGCGGTGGCTCAAGCCTGTAATCCCAGCACTTTGGGAGGCCGAGACGGGCGGATCACGAGGTCAGGAGATCGAGACCATCCTGGCTAACACGGTGAAACCCCGTCTCTACTAAAAAAATACAAAAAATTAGCCGGGCGAGATGGCGGGCGCCTGTAGTCCCAGCTACTCGGGAGGCTGAGGCGAGAGAATGGCGTAAACCCGGGAGGCGGAGCTTGCAGTGAGCTGAGATCCGGCCACTGCACTCCAGCCTGGGCGACACAGCGAGACTCCGTCTCAACAAAAAAAAAAAAAAAAAAAAAAAAAATAATTTCCTTCAGAGTTAATAAAAGAAAAATAGTACATACAGTGAATTTCTTGTAGTGCCTTTCTCAAACCACTGATTTAGAAAATCTGGTTGTGTTATTAGCATAAACCTTCATGACGGCAAAAACTTTGTCTTGTTCACTGTGTTATCTCCACAACTAAAATAATGCATGACATTTTAACCAGCTAACACCTGAGAACTACTCATCTAAAAAATTCAAAAGTTGAAAACAAAGAAAAGTAAACACTGATGAAAATTGAGTTTATATGTTGATGTTTTATTACCTTCTAACTCATTTACTTTGCATCTTCGTATTTAAACATTTGAAGAGTGGCTGTTTGGGATACTCAAGCTAACTAGGCTACTTCCAGTTCATTGTAACCTTTTACCAGACAAACTGTTTCCAAATGCCTGTCGATTAAGGAAAAGTGAAATCACATACACACATATACATGAACATTAAATATTGAAATGGGGTAAATTTTCTATTTTAGAGAAGTACTAATACAGTATGAAAAGCATGTCAGAAAAGCATAGAGCATTATATTAAGATGTTTTTCTTTTGCAATCTTGTTTAAATATGATAGTCTAGTTATGCTAATTAAAGAGAAGTATAAGGTCTTACTAAATGTAGTTTTTATTCATTTTTAACAGGGAAAAATAGAAAGATTGACAACTGCTGCTCCAAATCTTAATGGCTTTGTTTAAAAAGAGGAAGAAAGAGACCAGAATGATGGCAAAATGGCTACTTGCCATCGGAGCTCATAAAAGACCTTGAAAACACCTAACAATGTCAAAATAGTAATTATTATTTCCTCTCGTTTTGATCATGGATTCAGCTCCTTTCTATAGCAGATGGCCTTTTATGTAAATGCTAGTGGATCTCTCCTTGACCCGGTTCCTAGGCTGAGAAGTCTTCTGTATGCAGAGGAGACAATGCTGAGCCTCGTTTGCTTATGGATACTCTGCAACAGATAAGGCAGCAGTCTTGGAAACAGCAGATGGCATAAATAGGCATTGTGCCAGCTCATAATTATGACCTGGTAGGCCCAGGGAAGCAGTCATGTGCATCTCAGAACTGGAACTAACTGGATCTATGTTTTTGGTCTATTTCTCTATTCTTTCCCATATATATAGTTTCTGATATGGCCATGAGGACTACAAAGAAGAGGTGTTTGTGTGTGTGTGTGTGTGTGTGTGTGTGGATGTGTGTATTTTTATTTTTCAATAGATTGAATAGAAACCAAAGTAAAAACAAATTAGAGTCTGATTATTTATAATAGCAATAATAATTTTGTGCCTATAGATTTTGAATCTCCTCTATTTGATAATCTCTCTTCTTATTCAGACACAAGCTTCCCTTGTGTTTATTGACAACCAGCTATGTGGTTAATTTATGAAGTAGAAAGTTATAATGTTTATCATTTTCATAGATTTTTTTCACATATGAATGTTGATAACAAGCAACTCTCTAAGAAAGCACAGCTGGCCTGTGATAGGACTCAGTGTGAGCAATGCAGTCTCCATTCAGAGAGCAGCACGGTTGCTGCTGCCAAGCTGTAAATAAGAGTGAAAGTAATAAAAAAGACAACATCTCCACTTACGCTTTTATTGGATTCTAGCCCTAGGGTCATATCATCCCAAGAATTTCACAGCATAAAGGTGAGATAAACAACAGCATCAAGGTGCTGTGAATATGATGAGGTAACTTAGCTTTCAAACCTAATTTTCTAAGCAACAAAGAGACAACTTTTAGAGATTTCAGGGAAGGTTGGTTGCAAGGCATTTTCTTCCCATAATTTATTGATTTGGATTCTGTTATTATCCATTAATGACATGATTGTAGTAGAATATTTTAGAATGGGCCAGTGATGTCCTGCTTTCTGATATCTATCTACCTTCTCACATTGAATCTGAGTTCGGACAGTGAGACAGCAGCACACCTGATACAAGTGGAGGCTTGAATAACGTTTGCATAGTGAGGCTTGCTTTCCTGGCTGCACGTAAAAGCATTTTAATTATTGCTATATGAAGAAGCCTGGGCAGTATGCTGAGGGATGAGGGACCATGTGGAGAAAGCCCCAGTCATCCTGGCTGTGGGAGACAAAGTCATCACAAGCCACCCTAGACCAGGCAACCCACGACTGAAAAGCAAGAATGAGTCCAGCCAGATCAGAACTACACAGGTGACCTGCAGACTCATGAGATAATACATGATTACCATTTTAAGCCACTGAAGTATGGAGTGTTCTGTTATGTGGCATTAGAAAACTAATATGTTTCTGAAGAAAAAATGAAGCGTGTATACCAAGTGTTTCCATCTCAGAATCTCTTTGATCAATGGTGAAAACTTATTTGGAAGTTCCCTAGCTTCTCAAACTTCATTGTATATATGAATCATGTTAAAAAGACTCTGAATCACTACATATGAAGCGGGGCCTGAAATTATACATTTCTAACACACTCTGTAATCCTGTCTATAGTTAAATGCTAGCATAGCTACCTTTGCATTGCAGTGTTATGGAAATAGAAAACCAGAAGTTCTGCCAAATATCCACCAGTGTTTTCTTCAGTCCCTTAAAGGGTGAAGGTGTGCTTTTTTTTCATTGTCACATAAATAAAGAATAGCCACTGTTGTAGAAAGAAATGATCTAAAAATCTAGTGAGGTTTAACAACATGAATCTGATATATAAATCACTGAAATCTAACAAAAGTGAAAAATTAATTGCTATGTATTTGAATAAGAAGATGAAAATAGAAATACACTTAATTGATTTAACTAAACATATTAGTCATTAAAATCATCAGAAACAAATATTATTTATATTAACTAATTAGCTTAGCATTACATGTGTCAATGATTTCTGAATCTATATGTGCAAAATGAAATGAAGCACTAATATGTATATCAAATGATTTTTCCTAGATTTTAAATCATCATTTTATATTGCTCACATGTGATATATTATGAAGCAATGTTCATACTAATTTAGAGGCTTGGATAATAAAGTTAAATTTAATTGTTAAAATAAAGTATATACAACAGAGCCTCCAATTATAGTCTGCACAAAACTGAAGCAACGTTAATGAGATGAATAGTCAGGTGGAATTATCAGAGAACGTAGAAAAAGCAAAGAAGGGGAAATTAAGAAGTGACACAAGGATTACAGATCCAGAATTAATGAAATTGTAATTGAAGCACCTAGAAAATAGAGGGAAAAGAAGAAGAAAAAACATTCGAAAGAAATAATGGCTGAATATTTCCAACAACTGAGAAAGTGAAGTTGTGTTCAGATAAAGAGATGAGAAGATCAGATCATGGCTTAAAAAGCAAGGTGGCAGAGAAGAAGTATTAATAATATACCATTCACATCTGAATCCATTAAAGAATCTTTAGTTTAGCCAAGAAAGAAATGGCTAAAATGCATCAGAGTAAAAGAAAAAGAAAAAACAAAAACAAAAAACAAAAAAACACTTGTATAATGGATTATGTTGAAATTCTCTTACTACTCAGTAATACTGTATGAAACATACAGTGCATTAGTATCTTCAGGTTTTTGATGGAACGTTATTTCACTACCCATGCCCTTGTTATTACACTTAATTTTGAGCTTGTCAGATGGCCACATGACCACACCATTGGTCCCCTTTCTAGGCACATTTTGTCCACCTAAAATAATTTAATAGTAGTCACCAATTCTTTCTCAAATTTTAACAAACCTTGATTTGTGTGTGGTCTGCAGTTAGGTCTTAATGAAGGCATCACTGGATTATTAAGAAAACGTTTATATATACTTTTATAAACTTTTATAAAACTTTTTTTATATACCTGTCTTGAAATTTCTGGCATGTGTTTGGGTCCTTTTTTTTTTTTCAATTAATTCTCTTTCCAATCTGGCCAGTTATTATTTGAGCTCATCTTTCTCTCTCTTTCTCTCTCTCTCTCTTTTTTTTTTTCTAGAAACAACCCATTCCAACAACCGACATTATGTTTTGAAACCATTCTACCCAAACCCGTAAATCATTTAGGAACATGTACTTCCCATATTATCATAGGAACACTTGAGCTACTGTTTCTCTGCTACATGTAGTGAGTTTCCATTGTGTAGCTTCCTACACCAGTGAGGATATAAGGATATCATCCACCACTCAGTCTCTATATCTGTGCTTCGAAATATACTAGTAGGCTTCCTCTAGTTTCAACTTTGTTTATAAGCTTTTCATGGGCTAATTCCTGGCTTTCAATGAACAGAGGGGAAAAAACAAATGAGCAAACAAAAAAAAAGTATAAACCTAATTTGTGTTATTATTCAAGGTCAGTCTTTACATTGGATTATCCCTTTAATTCTGGCTGTGCTCAATAGCCAAATAAATTTGGAATAATATGTCTGAACAATATAAAAGAATTACAGTAATCTATAGAAGAATACTGTAAATTACCACAGTTGTTGTAGATTGTTTAAAGCCCTTAAATTTAAGGCATATTAAGAGATTGAAAATAAGACATTATGCATAGTTATCAAATTATTTGATAATAAAACTTATCTCTCGGTTCCTTACTCTTTGCCTCCTTCCCATTTTTTTCCTGGCTCTGTCCCTTTCCTCTCGTGTTTTTGGAACATCTGCAGAGAGCAGAGTTCCACAAAATATATTTTTATAAGCACTGTCTCCATGCAAAAGGAGGCACCATGCAATTACTTAGAAATGTATTATTCATTCTATTCTACTTTTACCAAAACAGATATAATAGTGTTATTTATCAAATTAGGTTTTGATATCACTATAAAATTAATAAATTGGGAAGATAAAATATGAATATTTACTTCAGGAAGAAATATAATGCTGCTTAAAGGAGAAGCTAAACAATGAAAAAATAATAGCAATAAAAACTGTAATAAATCTTCATAGGATTTTTAAATGTAAATATGTGTAAAAAAGTAATAATGTAGATTACAGGTTTTCAAATCAAGATTCAATAGTTACTAGGGCAAGGGCTGCAAAAATATATATTTGTAATCTGCTTTAAATATGTATAATTATTGTATTTTACATATTGAATAACATTTTACATCTTAAAAATATCAAAAATAATTTTGATGACTCACAACAAAAATTAAAATTCAAATGTTAAATCATCAATGGAGGAAATATATTTTTCTGTGATGTACAGAACAAAATCTTTGTATTGTCTCAAAGAAGGGAGATATGGTTTTTAACTAAGTATCCTGTACCTTTGAAGCATAATTGAATCTCAACTGTTTCCTAAAATTATGTGGTGTGATACAGGATAGATTATGTAAAATTTACAAATTCAGGATTGTTAATGATTAAATGTTTATAAATTAAGGTGTTGCACCAGAGGCATAAAGTTATTGTTCAAATTCACTTTTAGGCATCCTAAATGAAAAAGATAAACTTATCAACTCCATGTCAGATAAAGCCAAATAAAAGCAAACCAAAGTGAGTCACTTGACAAATAATCCAAGACAGAAAAAGATTACCATATAAAATTGTACTGATTAATAAACTGATAAGCAGCACATCAAATTCCTTGCAGAATAGGGCTTAATTCTTACTTAAAGCCAATAGAATGTGACCTGGTGTTGTTGAGTAACTGAGTTATCATCCTTCATTGAAAAAAGCATGATTTTCCTTTATAGAAAGGACTCATTTAAGAAAGTAACATGAAATACTTGAATGAAATACTTAAATAAAAATATAGGAAATCGTCATGCTCATTTTGTTCTCTTTCCATGGTATTCTTTAAAAAGGAATCTATTTTTAAAATATTGCTTCAATATTTTAGCCAATTGATGTAATTAGATCAGGAACATGAACTGATCTATATATTTCACTTGAGTTCAAGAGTATCCTAAATAATATTTTATGTGGATCTTTCTTTTGATCATCTACTTTTGCTTGAGACAAAAAAGAAATACAGGAAAAACAGTTTTTCATTGAAATAAAATGTACCACAGACACAACTTTTATTATTTTTGTTCCCATTTTTTAATCTCATATTCCTACACAATTTTAATGTCTTTTGGGGCAAAACTATCTAGGGTTTTCAATTTGAAATATTGTTTATGAAATGTCAGTTTTATATAGACTTCTCAGTTTTGCAGCATTTTCTACCCAGAATCTTTATTTAAGCATAGAGATTCTGGTATCTAGTTGATATGTATTAATCTCACTACGTTATAAAACAGAAACTTGAAGTTTTGTTTTACAGTAACAAGTATGTCTCCTAATATGATTTTATTCTTTACCTTTGTGTCAAACATTTGAAATTGTGGATATCGTTGAAAAGTAATGAAAGAATGACCAAATAAGAATAAACATATTTTTAATAAAGAAACCAGTTGTTAGGAGGCGAGTTTCGTGGAGAAGTGATGCCCTGCAAAATAGTCATTCCTAGGTGTAATTCAAAGTTAAAATAAAATGTTCAATTTTATCAAAGTAGTAATTTGAAACAAATTAAAATACATACATTTTGGTAAACAGGCTTTGACAAGGGCACTCATTTTCTGCAGTGGATGTAAAAATCAGGTCATGATTTTGTAATTGAAACTTTCAAAACAAATAGAAAAGGTTATAATTCTGGCATTGCTCTTGAAGAAAAAAATTAATACTGAAATATACAAACTAATAATATTCAAACAATAAAACAATAAAATATGAATACAGTAAAATGTATACACATACATGTAAATTATATACTCATGGATTAATTTATATATCTAGAGAATACTGCAAAGAGTTATGTCAAAAACATTTATCTCTGGATGATTATATTATGAGCAATTATTATTTTTTCTTTTATATTTATCGATATTTTCTAATTTTCTAATTGCCACTAATTATTTCTTAAAATTATAATAATTGGGTTACACATTAGTTCATGTTGTATTATTAAAAGTTTCAAATTAGAAAAAAAAACTACAAGCTCAATATTCCATCCATATTCTTTGTAACTCTGAGTAATCCTGTATAAAACTATCACTAGTCATTAATTGCTTCTCCCTCAATGTTCTAGAGTAATATGAATTGTGTTTCATCAACTTTTATTTTTAGTTCCAGGGTACATGTTCAGGATGTGCAAGTTCATTACACAGATAAACGTATGCCATGGTGGTTTGCTGCACAGATCAACCCATCGCCTAGGTATTAAGCCCAATATCCCTTAGCTTTTATTCCTAATGCACTCCTTCCCCCCATTCCTACCCCACCACTACTGATAGGCCCCAGTGTTTGTTGTTCCCCACAATGTATCCACGTGTTCTAATTGTTCAGCTCCCACTTATAAGAGAGAACATGAAGTGTTTGGTTTTCTGTTTCTTGCATAATTTACTGAGGATAATGGCTTCCAGTTCCATTCACGTTCCTGAAAAGTACGTGATCTCATTCCTTTTTATAGTTGCATCGTATTCCATGGTGTAAATGTAACATATTTTGTTTTACTCGGTCTATTATTGATGGATATTTGTGTTGATTCCATATCTTTGCTGTTGTGAATAGTGCTGCAATCAACATAGGCATGTATATATTTTTATAACAGAGTGATTTATATTCCTTTGGGTATATACCTATTAATAGGAGTGCTGGGTCGAATGGTGTTTCTGCTTCTAGATCTTTGAGTAATATGAATTTTTAAATGTACTCCCTGATCATTCTGACGTATGATGCACATAAAAAGTCTTTTAGCTCAACTGATTAACCCTAAACCATTTATGTTATATTACCTATAAATTTGATTCAATTACTCACTTTTATAAACTTATTGATTATAAACTTTGGCTCATTCGATATTAAGGATTTAACTGAATTGTAAACCTATTAATTTTGCTTTAACTCTGCAAGGATTAACAGGAATACAAAATGTGACAGATGAAAGAACTTAAATCTATAACATCGGACTCTCAAACGTTAGATGTTACTCTGTGGCGGGTTTTAAAACATTCACACCACAAATAAAACCATGGTGTGCTAAAATACTTGCATGTGTTTGAATTTTAACATATCCAAAATAAGACACAGTTTTCCTTAAACACAAAATAATAGGGTTCTTCATACAAATTTATCCTGATTTTACAGAGGAAAAAAAAGGAAAGATGCTAGAACCACCTGCAAATAAACACGAAAACTAGAAAAATCCTAAATAATTAATTCCCAAAGAATAAAAGAGAATCTTGAAAGGAAAAAGCCCGTGGAGTTTACTTTGTCAAATACTTGTTTTTCTGTGAATATGGCTACTAGGATGACAGACTTCTTTTGACATTTCTATTAAATAGTATTTAAGTACTAGAGAATAGAAACATAAATAACGAATACTACCTTAAGTTCTCAAGACTCATAACCTAAGGTACAAAAATGTACACAATACACAAAGCATATTTTCTTGCCCTTTTAAAAAAAATCAATTGGAATTATAGTAACCATTTATAATGATGTATTCCTTATTAAAATATTGTAATAAGTGAGACCAATAAATAAAATACAGAAAAGTAATTGAAGAGGCAGCTTATGGAATAACTAAAGAAAATAAAGTAAATATCTCATAACTTGTGTGTGTGAGTGTGTATGTGTGCCTATCTTTTTTTCCTACTTAATATTTTTTAACAGTTAAAAAAATTAATTGACATATAAAAGTCTTATAAAACACATATGGAAGCAAATGAAAGAATACTAGCACTTTTAAAAAAATTGTAAACATTATTAATGGGATTCCAACACATTTTCTTTATAGTGAATTGCTTTCAACACTAAGTATTGTGCTAAAAATAAATCTGGAAAAAAATATAAATTTATAGATATAATTTAAATAATGCTACAGCATACATAATTAATCCCACTTTTATTTAAATTGACACAGTATACAGAGTGTAATTTGATGTTTAGTTTCATATATGTATTGTATAATTTTCAAATCAGCGTATTTAGCGTATCTTGTTTTTTTTCTTTCCTTTTCCTTTTTTTTTTTTTTTTTTTTTTTTTCCTGAGACAGAGTCTCCCTTTATTGCCCAGGCTGGAGTGCAGTGGCGCGATCTCCGCTCACTGCAAGTTTCGCCTCCCGGATTCACGCCATTCTCCTGCCTCAGTCTCCCGAGTAGCTGGGACTACAGGCGCCCCCCACCACACCTGGCTAATTTTTTGTATTTTTAGTAGAGACAGAGTTTCCCCGTGTTAGCCAGGATGGTCTCAATCTCCTGACCTCGTGATCCGCCCGCCTCGGCCTCCCAAAGTACTGGAATTACAGGCTTGAGCCACCGCGCCCAGTTTATTTAGCATATCTATCAGCTCATGTATTTATCATATTTGTGTAGTAAGAGCATTCAATAGATTTTCTTCTAGTTATTTTGTAATATAAAAAGTCTTACTGTAAACCGTTCTCATCCTTCTGTGTGTTAGAACACTAAAACTTATTCCTGCTATATGATTTTAACTTTCTTCCCATTGACCATCAACCAACCCCTCCCCATTCTACACTCTTCCTCTCCAAGGCTTGATCTGTTCTCCGCTTCTATGATTCTATGATATCAACTCTCTCTTTCTCTCTCTCTCTCTCTCTCTCTCACACACACACACACACACACACACACATACACACACGCGCACGCGCACACACACACGCACACAAACTTTTCTAAGATTCCACATATGAATGAGATCCTGTGATATTTGTCTTTCTTTGCCTGGCATATTCCACTTAGCGTGACGCCCTCCGGGTGTATTTGTGTTGTCATAAATGATAGTATTTTATTCTCTTTATGGCTGAACGATATTCCACAGTGTTATTCCATTCATCAGTTTTTGGGCAATTCCATTCATCAGTTTTGGGTATATGTATGTATACATACATATATATATGTATATACACACACACAGTATACACACACACACACAGTATACACACACACACACACACACACACACAGTAGTGGAATTGCTGGACATAACAGTTTTAAGTTTTTGAAGAATCCTCATATTGTTTCCTATAATGGTTTTACTAATTTACAATCCCACCAACAGAGTGTAAATATTCCCCTATCTCCACATCCTCACCAATATTTGTTTACTTTTATATTTTTTGTAATAGCCATTCTAAGTGGAGTGATGTAATAACTCATTATGGTTTTGACTTGCATTTCCCCATGACTGGCAATGTTGAGCATTTTTTTATTTGGAAGCATTTTATTACTTTCACTTGCCTACTTGCTTTGGCTAAGATTCCCATTACTATGATGAACAGGACTGATGAAAATGAACACCTTTGTCTTGTTTCTGATATTAAAAGAAATGCTTTTAGCTTTTCAGTATGCTATGAGCTGTGGGTTTGTCATATATCGACTTTTTGGTGCTGAGTTACACACCTTGTATACCTATTTTGTTGAGAATTTTTTATCAAGAAGGGATGTTGGATTTTGTCAAATGCATTTTCTGTATCTGTTCGAAATATGTTTTTCATTTTTCTTTCTTTTAATAAGAGTTTTTTTTAATAAAAGTGTGTGTTGTGCAAAGTTCAAGTCCCATCCTTGCATCATGAAAATGAATCCCACTTGATCATAGTGAAAGATCTTTTAAAAATGCTGTTGAATTCAGTTTGCTGCTAATTTGAGGATTTTTGCATCTATGTTCATCAAGAATGTTGGTCTGTAGTTTTATGTTTCAGCCAAGTTCTTGTCTCGTTTTCACATCAGGAAAATGCTGGCTTCATAAAATGAGTTTGGAAGTATTTCCTTCATTTCAATTTTTTTGAAATAGTTTGAGAAAAAATTTGATATTAATTAATCTTTAAATGTTTGGTACAATTCATCAGTTAAACCATCAGCTCCTGGACTTTTCTATAATGGAGTACTGATTTCATTTCCTTACGCATTAATTTGATCAGAATTTTAGGTTTGTTTATAATTTAATCTTGGTAGGTTATATGTGTCCAGAAATTTATCCATTTTTTTTTGTTTTCAAATTTGTTGGCATATTGTCGTTCATAAGAGTCTCTTATAATCCTCTGTATCTCTTTGATATCACTAATAGTATCCCTTTTTTCATCTCAGATTTTCATTATTTATCTTGTTATATTAGTCTAGTTAAAGTTTGTCTATTTTACTTGTCTTTTCAATGTCCAACGCTTTGTTTTGTTGATCTTTTGAAATTTTTTAGTCTCTATTTTGTTTATTTCTGCTCTCAGATTTATTATTTTCTTCCTTCTATCAATTTTGAGTTTAGTGTGTTCTCATTTTTCTAGTTTCTTGAAGTGCATGGTTAAGTTATTTATTGGAAATCGTTATTTTTGATCTAGGCATTTAGTGCTGTGAACTTTTCTATTCATAGAACTGATTTTACTGTGTCCTGTAAGTTTTAGTATGTTGTGTTTCCATTCTCATTTGTCTCAAATAATTTTTAAATTTCATTTTTAATTTTTTTGTTAACCCATTGGTTATTTAGGAACATATTGTTAAATGTTCATGTATTCATAAGGTTTCCAAAGCTTTTCTCCTTGAGTTTTAGTTCTATACTTTGTGGTTAGAAAGATACTTTATACGATCTGTGTCTTCTTAAATTTGTTAAGATGTGTTTTATGACTTAATATTATGACCTATACTAGGAAATGTTTTGTGTGCAATTAAGAAGAATGTGTATCCTGAAGCTATTGGATGAAATGTTCTGTACACGTCTGTTAGGTCCATTTGGTGTGTGGTGCAGTTTTATGTTCCTTTATGCTGGTTTTCTGTTTATATAACCTGTCCCTTGTTGAAAGTGAGGTATTGAAAGTTTCTACTATTACTGTATTTGCAGTCTAACTCTCATGTTAGGTCTAGTAATATTTGCTTTATATATTTGGGTGTTCTGGTTTGGTGTGCTTATATATTTTAAATTGTTATATCTTCTTGATGAATTGATTCTTTTACCATCATGTAATTTCCTTCTTTGTTCCTTTTTACAGTTTTTGACTTAAAGTCCCTTTATCTGACATAACTATAGCTACTGCTTGTTTTTGGTTCTCACTTGCATGGAATATCTTTTTTTATCCCTTTGTTTTCAGTTTATGTTTGTCTTTTACAGTGAGGTGAGTTTTTTGTGGGCAGTATAAAACCAGTTTTTTTTTTTTTTTTTTTTTTTTAATTCAACTCACCCACATTATACCTTTTAATTACATAATTTAATTTATTTATTTTCAAAATTATATTAGTAGGTAAGGACTTACTCCTGACATTCCAAAAATTGTTTTCTGATTATAGATCATTTGTTCCTTTCTTCCTCTCTTGTAGATTTCCTCTACTATTTCGTAGTTTTCTGCAGTGCTAAACTGCTTTCTTTCTTTTCCTCATTTGTACATTTGCTATAATTTTCTTTGTGGTTACCATGTGGCTAATACAAAAAGTCTTGTTTTAATAGACTACTTTAAGCTGAAAACAACTTAATTTTGGTTGCAAAAATATACTGTAGACTTTCATCCCACATAGATCATTTATATTCTTGTTGCCCTAATTTACATTTTCATTTATAGTGTGTTTCTTAGTCACTGATTGTAGCTATTTTTTTGGATCATTTTGATGTTAAATATTTATACTAGAGGTTTGAAAGTGTTACAGAGCACCATTTCAGCTCTAAGATATTCTGAGAATATTTATGAATTTAACTATACTGATGAGTTTCATACTTTCATGCGTTTTCATAATACATATTATTATTTTGTTTCCAATTATAGAGGAATTTTAAACATTTTATATGAGGTCACGATGTCATGATTTTGCTGGGGTAGGGTCACCAGGTTGGTTGCTGGTCTGGGGACACGAGAGGATGTCTGTGCAGCAATCTTTTTAGGGTGCAAGGCTGCCACCAGTATAACTCTTATGCCAGGCATGAGCACATTTGAGCCAGGCTGCCATGCATCATTGTCTTTGGAGGCAAGACTGCCCCTGGGGTGTCTATAAGACTGGCTGTAGAAACAAACACATGGAGGTCAGGGTGACTATTAGACATCACTGTGCAGATTCACCTGTTTTCTTGGTGGATAGGGTGCCTTATGAGTTGGGAGGCCAGTGTCTCAGTTGTTCTTTGGGGCTAGGCTCTGGCAGGCCTGGGTAGTGGTGTTGCAGCTACCCCTCTTGAACACAGTGGAATGATGATGGGACCTCAGAGATGGAGGTGTTCAATGGCTACTGGCTCCCTGGGCAAAATACACTCCAGCTGCGGCTCTGGTTTGTAAAGGGCATCATGCCAAAGAAGCTTAGGTTGCCAGGGTGGGGACTGCAAAGAGGGTTTCTATTCTGGGACAATGCCTCCTGGGTTCAAGGGATATACCTGCCTCAGCCTCCCAAGTAGTTAGGATTATAGGAATCCGGCGCACCATGTTGGCCAGGATGATCTCTAACTCCTGACCTCAGGTAATCTGCCGGCCTCAGCCTCCCAAAATGCTAGGATTAAGGCTGAGCCACTAGGCCCAGCCTATTTTTCTTTTTTCTAATACTACATTGTTAATATGAACAAGTCAAATTCAAATGTTGATGTAACTTACCAAATAGTCTATTCTCTTGAAATTCTGTCTCTGAATAAACTAAAAATGTTTATATGTATGTATGAATATATATATGCACCCACACACACTTTGCTCCCATGCAAACAAAAAGATTATGCAAAGACAGCAACAAAATCATGTTTAGAAATCTATTTAAATGCTGAAGAATTAAAATCTTAAGTGAACTGAATTCTTGAGTGAAACAAACTTTTCCTAGGAGAATAGGGACCCAAGCTACTTTCATCCTTAAAGTCACCCCAGGTGGAAAACAAACAAACAAACAAACAAAAAAGAAATAATGTAAGTAGGAGGATTTAAACCTGAGAGGAGGAAATAAGTTAAATTAAGAGTCCTACCTGGGCTGATTGGACAGGTTAGAATCCTCAGGAGCTGAGAAACAGAGTTCTCATTTACTTGCAAGAGAGCATGGGAAGGCTACACAATGAAGTCTGGTGGTCAGAGAAAAGATCAAAGACAATTACCTAGATCCTTGGCATACCAGTCTACAAACTATTCCCTGTGGAGCCTTCAAAAAGAGAATGGTGATGGTGCCCAAAGACTGGAAGGAGATCAAAATAAAAAGAAGCAGTCTTCCAAGACACAGAAAGCTAAGAGCTAGGCTGGAAAGCAGAGAGCTGTCCAGAAGCATCAAACACAGGTAACCAAACTGGAACTGAACTGTAAAGAAGAGAGGTAGAGAGAGGGAGCTCTCCTGAGTCCTCCAACCTCTAGAGAAAGCAGAGCTCTAACTTTATCACTGAAATAGTTGAACCTGATGGCATTAAAAACTCTAAAAAGAAAACACAGACCAGGTCTAAGTTAAATGAAGATTTGCAATGAAGCTATCAGCTCCTACCTCAGCAACCTTTAAAAAAGGAGGTGGAGTAATAAAAACTATTTCAATTTCTACTGTTCTTCAATACACAGTAACTGACATATAATAAAAAATAATAAAAGCAAATAAGTAACCTTATAAAGTTTGTAAAAATACCTTACAGTGAAAAAAGAAAAAAAGATAAATCCAACTCATATATGAACCTAATGTCTGAATGGGCAGATACGACTTTAAAATAATCTTCATAATTAACTTGATACATGTGCAGGAAAACGGTTAAAAATGTGTTAAAACTGATTTTATATTTTAGACTAATTATAAAACAATCACATAATTAAATATGAATTATAACTGAAAATAAATATCTGAAGTGAAGGCACTACATTTAAAGGGGAATAGATACGGATTGTTTAAGCTCATTTGAAGAAAAGGATAACAGAAATTATACAACCTAAAGAAGAGATGAAAAAGAAAAAAATTTAGTTATTTGTGAATGACTGGACAATTTCAAATGATCTAAAACATATGCAGTTGGAGCCTTGGAAGCAAAGGATATATAATATGAGGCAGAAAAATATTTGAGAAATAGTCATAAATTTTTCAAAACTCATGAAAGGCATCAACCCGCATATTAAAAACCTAAGTAAATTCAACACACATTCACACACACACACACACACACACACACATCTTAAAAAGTAAAATATCACTTCTCATTCTTTTGGCTAAGAGCAAGCATAAGAAGCTAAAGAAAGAAGTGAAATCTTAAACGCAACCAGACAAAAAAAAATTAATTACTTTTAAAGAAATAACAGTACAAATATTGGTTGACTTTATATCAAAGGCAACAAAAAGTCAGAATACAATAAAAATAGTTTTAAAGTAATTTTCATTGGAGTAAAAAGACCTTTGAAATTTGCTGATGTAACTAACTATATATGGGAAGCAATTAATTTTGACTATTATATCATACCATTCACAGTAATTTAAAAATTATCAAAAAACTAAATGCAATGGAGTCATGAGAGCAGTTACCTTCATGTTGTTCTCACGTGAGTTTTCACATCTGATGGTTTTGTAAGAGACTTTTTCCCCTCTTGCTTGGCACTTCACCATGTGAAAAAGGACACGTTTTCTTCTCCTTCTGTCATAATTGTAAGTTTCTTGAGGCCTCCCCAACCCTGGAAAACTGTGAGTAAATTAAACCTCTTTCCTTTATAAATTACCCAGCCTCAGATGTTTCTGAATAGCAATGTGAGAACAGACTGATACATTATGCAACCACAAAAAGTAATAAAATGACTTCTTTGCAGCAACCTGGATGGCACTGGAGGCCATTATTCTAAGTGAAATAACTCAGAAACAGACATTAAAATACCCTATGGTCTCGATCTCCTGACCTGGTGATCCACCCGCCTCAGCCTCCCAAAGTGCTGAGGTTACAGGTGTGAGCCACCGTGCCTGGCCTGGAACTGTTGAAGTGAGTGTATAGGACTCAGAGCCAGGGAAGTGCCTTTTCAACAGTCACATCACCAGCTGTCATATTCTAACTAGAACACTTCTGTATTAAAATTGTAGCTATAATTTTCATCCTTGGTTTCTTTTCCACATAGGCTTCCCATATTTTATGGATGATTTTATTTATGATTTCCAAAAAAAAAAAAAAAAAATTCCCTATTTAGTTAGATGCTTGATACATTAGTAAGAGGTACTTTTTTAGAAATGTAAAGATCAATCCCCGTTGCTTTCTAGTTAAGACCACCATACCCTGAAATGTGGTATATAACACTACATAAATGAGAAAAATAGACAAAATCCTCACCCGGCTATAAAATGTCAAACTGAAAAGATCTCAAAGACAGAGAGTGCATAAAGAAATTTTATAAAGTCCTGTGTGAAAATACTATGTCTCCCAAGGAATCCATATTCTATAAAAATGGTCAGGTCAGCAAGAGAGTGGGAGATTTTCTGTATACTTAAATAGCTAAGGCAGTCAATACTCTTTAGGAACTACCATTAAAAAAAAAAAAAAAAAGATAATGATTACAGTTTGACAGAAAATAAAGCTGATGAATAAGCCAATTTCAAAACCTCTCAGGCTAGTGGTAAATCTCTTCATCTAAATTAAATGGTATAAGCTTCACACTGCCAAATGGCACAATATTATAACTCCTATTTCTTTTTATAGTACATTTCACTTAGATTTTTACAGAAAGATGTTACAAAAAAATTTAAAGAATACATAAGTATTTCACTGACACAAAAAGATCACATATTTTTAATAAAAATGCCAGATTCTCACTCTAAATTATATTCCATATGATAACTGTTTTTCTAAACATGGAAGTTTGTGTTCATATTTTGTAAAGAACAAGAAAAACTGACTCCTCTTCAAGACTGAATCCTTTTTCATCACAGAATATTTCTTAGTATTTTATCTACAATAGTAAATAAGTGAAAATTCAAAAAGAAAACAGATGAATAAAACTTTACTAGAGAAAGCGAAAGTATATTACTAACCCTTGTAAAACATTTAGAACTGTCTCATGTGAAAAAAAAGTAAAATAAATGAAAAGAAAATGTGACTTGTAAGGTAGTGCCTTTAATCTGAACATATTTTGTAAGTATATAACATTTTGGAAAAGGTATAATATTAGCGATAATAAATGAAAATATTTATCTACTTTAAGATGCTTACCACAATCTATCCAGAAAAGCAAGTTACTTTGCTTTGTAATAAAATATTGTTGGTTGATTTTTTAATGGAATTGAAAAGAACAATGAGGTATTTATTTTCCCCACATATCTTAGGGAACACATGCCATTTTATTTTATTTTATTATTTTATTTTATTTATTTATTTATTTTTAATTTTTTTTATTATACTTTAAGTTCTAGGGTACATGTGAATAATGTGCAGGTTTATTACATATGTATACTTGTGCCATGTTGGTGTGCTGCACCCATCAACTCGTCAGCACCCATCAATTCATCATTTATATCAGGTATAACTCCCAATGCAATCCCTCCCCCTCACACCTCCCCCCTCACCCCTCCCCCCTCACCCCTCCCCATGATAGGCCCCAGTGTGTGATGTTCCCCTTCCCGAGTCCAAGTGTTCTCATTCTTCAGTTCCCACCTATGAGTGAGAACATGCGGTGTTTGGTTTTCTCTTCTTGTGATAGTTTGCTAAGAATGATGGTTTCCAGCTGCATCCATGTCCCTACAAAGGACGCAAACTCATCCTTTTTTATGGCTGCATAGTATTCCATGGTGTATATCTGCCACATTTTCTTAATCCAGTCTGTCACAGACGGACATTTGGGTTGATTCCAAGTCTTTGCTATTGTGAATAGTGCCGCAATAAACATACGTGTGCATGTGTCTTTACAGCAGCATGATTTATAATCCTTTTGGTATGTACCCAGTAGTGGGATGGCTGGGTCATATGGTACATCTAGTTCTAGATCCTTGAGGAATTGCCATACTCTTTTCCATAATGGTTGAACTAGTTTACAATACCACCAACAGTGTAAAAGTGTTCCTATTTCTCCACATCCTCTCCAACACCTATTGTTTCCTGACTTTTTAATGATTGCCATTCTAACTGGTGTGAGATGGTATCTCATTGTGGTTTTGATTTGCATTTTTCTGATGGCCAGTGATGATGAGCATTTTTTCATGTGTCTGTTGGCTGTATGAAAGTCTTTTTTTGAGAAATGTCTGTTCATATCCTTTGCCCACTTCTTGATGGAGTTGTTTGTTTGTTTTTTTTTTTTTTGTATATTTGTTTGAGTTCTTTGAAGATTCTGGATATTCGCCCTTTGTCAGATGAGTAGATTGCAAACATTTTCTCCCATTCTGTAGGTTGCCTGTTCACTCTGATGGTAGTTTATTTTGCTGTGCAGAAGCTCTTTAGTTTAATTAGATCCCATTTGTCAATTTTGGCTTTTGCTGCCATTGCTTTTGGTGTTTTAGACATGAAGTCCTTGCCCATGCCTATGTCCTGAATGGTACTACCTAGGTTTTCTTCTAGTGTTTTTATGATATTAGGTCTAACATTTAAGTCTCTAATCCATCTTCAATTAATCTTCGTATAAGGAGTAAGGAAAGGATCCAGTTTCAGCTTTCTACTTATGGCTAGCCAATTTTCCCAGCACCATTTATTAAATAGGGAATCCTTTCCCCATTTCTTGTTTCTCTCAGGTTTGTCAAAGATCAGATGGCTGTAGATATGTGGTATTATTTCTGAGGACTCTGTTCTGTTCCATTGGTCTATATCTCTGTTTTGGTGCTAGTACCATGCTGTTTTGGTTACTGTAGCCTTATAGTATAGTTTGAAGTCAGGTAGTGTGACGCTTCCAGCTTTGTCCTTTTGACTTAGGATTGTCTTGGCAATGCGGGCTCTTTTTTGGTTCCATATGAACTTTAAAGCAGTTTTTTCCAATTCTGTGAAGAAACTCATTGGTAGCTTGATGGGGATGGCATTGAATCTATATATAACCTTGGGCAGTATGGCCATTTTCACGATATTGATTCTTCCTATCCATGAGCATGGTATGTACTTCCATTTGTTTGTGTCCTCTTTTATTTCACTGAGCAGTGGTTTGTAGTTCTCCTTGAAGAGGTCCTTTGCATCCCTTGTAAGTTTTATTCTTAGGTATTTTACTCTTTTTGAAGCAATTGTGAATGGAAGTTCATTCATGATTCAGCTCTCTGTTTGTCTGTTACTGGTGTATAAGAATGCTTGTGATTTTTGCACATTAATTTTGTATCCTGAGACTTTGCTGAAGTTGCTTTTCAGCTTAAGGAGATTTTGGGCTGAGACAATGGGGTTTTCTAAATATACAATCATGTCATCTGCAAACAGGGACAATTTGACTTCTTCTTTTCCTCACTGAATACCCTTGATTTCTTTCTCTTGCCTGATTGCCCTAGCCAGAACTTCCAACACTATGTTGAATAGGAGTGGTGAGAGAGGGCATCGCTGTCTTGTGCCAGTTTTCAAAGGGAATTTTTCCGGTTTTTGCCCATTCAGTATGCTATTGGCTGTGGGTTTGTCATAAATAGCTCTTATGATTTTGAGGTAGGTTCCATCAATACCGAATTTATTGAGCGTTTTTAGCATGAAGGGCTGTTGAATTTTGTCAAAAGCCTTTTCTGCATCTATTGAGATAATCATGTGGTTCTTGTCTTTGGTTCTGTTTATATGCTGGATGACGTTTATTGATTTGCGAATGTTGAACCAGCCTTGCATCCCAGGGATGAAGCCCACTTGATCATGGTGGATAAGCTTTTTGATGTGCTGCTGAATCCGGTTTGCCAGTATTTTATTGAGGATTTTTGCATCGATGTTCATCAGGGATATTGGTGTTAAATTCTCTTTTTTTGTTGTGTCTCTGCCAGGCTTTGGTATCAGGATGATGTTGGCCTCATAAAATGAGTTAGGGAGGATTCCCTCTTTTTCTATTGATTGGAATAGTTTCAGAAGGAATGGTACCAGCTCCTCCTTGTACCTCTGGTAGAATTCAGCTGTGAATCCATCTGGTCCTGGACTTTTTTTGATGGGTAGGCTATTAATTATTGCCTCAATTTCAGAGCCTGCTATTGGTCTATTCAGGGATTCAACTTCTTCCTGGTTTAGTCTTGGGAGAGTGTAAGTGTCCAGGAAATTATCCATTTCTTCTAGATTTTCTAGTTGATTTGCATAGAGGTGTTTATAGTATTCTCTGATGGTAGTTTGTATTTCTGTGGGGTCAGTGGTGATATCCCCTTTACCATTTTTTATTGCATCTATTTGATTCCTCTCTCTTTTCTTCTTTATTAGTCTTGCTAGCTGTCTGTCAATTTTGTTGATCTTTTCAAAAAACCAACTCCTGGATTCATTGATTTTTTGGAGGATTTTTTGTGTCTCTAACTCCTTCAGTTCTGCTCTGATCTTAGGTTTTTCTTGCCTTCTGCTAGCTTTTGAATGTGTTTGCTCTTGCCTCTCTAGTTCTTTTAATTATGATGTTAGAGTGTCAATTTTAGATCTTTCCTGCTTTCTCTTGTGAGCATTTAGTGCTATAAATTTCCCTCTACACACTGCTTTAAATGTGTCCCAGAGATTCTGGTATGTTGTATCTTTGTTCTCATTGGTTTCAAAGAACATCTTTATTTCTGCCTTCATTTCCTTATGTACCCAGTAGTCATTCAGGAGCAGGTTGTTCAGTACCCATGTAATTGAGCGGTTTGGATTGAGTTTCTTAGTCCTGAGTTCTAGTTTGATTGCACTGTGGTCTGAGAGACAGTTTGTTATAATTTCTGTTCTTGTATATTTGCTGAGGAGTGCTTTACTTCCAATTATGTGGTCAATTTTGGAATAAGTGCGATGCAGTGCTGAGAAGAATGTATATTCTGTTGATTTGGGGTGGAGAGTTCTATAGATGTCTATTAGGTCCACTTGGTGCAGAGATGAGTTCAATTCCTGGATATCCTTGTTAACTTTCTGTCTCATTGATCTGTCTAATGTTGACAGTGGAGTGTTGAAGTCTCCCATTATTATTGTATGGGAGTCTAAGTCTCTTTGTAAGTCTCTAAGGTCTTGCTTTATGAATCTGGGTGCTCCTGTATTGGGTGCATATATATTTAGGAGAGTTAGCTCTTCCTGTTGAATTGATCCCTTTACCATTATGTAATGGCCTTCTTTGTCTCTTTTGATCTTTGATAGTGTAAAGTCTGTTTTATCAGAAACTAGGATTGCAATCCCTGCTTTTTTTTTGTTCTCCATTTGCTTGGTAGATCTTCCTCCATCCCTTTATTTTGAGCCTATGTATGTCTCTGCATGTGAGATGGGTCTCCTGAATATAGCAGACTGATGGGTCTTGACTCTTTATCCAGTTTGCCAGTCTGTGTCTTTTAATGGGAGCATTTAGTCCATTTACATTTAAGGTTAATATTGTTATGTGTGAATTTGATCCTGCCATTATGATATTAACTGGTTATTTTGCTCATTAGTTGATGCAGTTTCTTCCTAGCCTCGATGGCCTTTACATTTTGGCATATTTTTGCAATGGCTGATACTGGTTGTTCCTTTCCATGTTTAGGGCTTCCTTCAGGGTCTTTTCTAAGGCAGGCCTGGTGGTGACAAAATCTCTAAGCATTTGCTTATCTGTAAAGGATTTTATTTCTCCTTCACTGATGAAACTTAGTTTGGCTGGATTTGAAATTCTGGGTTGCAAATTCTTTTCTTTAAGAATGTTGAATATAGGCCCCCACTCTCTTCTGGCTTGGAGAGTTTCTGCTGAGAGGTCTGCTGTTAGTCTGATGGGCTTCCCTTTGTGGGTAACCTGACCTTTCTCTCTGGCTGCCCTTAAGACTTTTTCCTTCATTTCAACTTTGGTGAATCTGGCAATTATGTGTCTTGGAGTTGCTCTTCTTGAGGAGTATCTTTGTGGCATTCTCTGTATTTCCTGAATTTGAATGTTGGCCTGCCCTACTAGGTTGGGGAAGTTCTCCTGGATGATATCCTGAAGAGTGTTTTCCAACTTGGTTCCATTTTCCCCTCACTTTCAGGCACCCCAATCAGACGTAGATTTGGTCTTTTTACATAATCGCATACTTCTTGCAGGCTTTCTTCATTTCTTTTTCTTCTTTATTCTTTTGGTTTCTCTTCTCGCTTCATTTCATTCATTTGGTCCTCAATCGCTGATACTCTTTCTTCCAGTTGATCGAGTCGGTTACTGAAGCTTGTGCATTTGTCACGTATTTCTCGTGTCATGGTTTTCATCTCTGTCATTTCGTTTATGACCTTCTATGCATTAATTATTCTAGCTGTCAATTCTTCCACTCTTTTTTCAAGATTTTTAGTTTCTTTGTGCTGGGTATGTAATTCCTTCTTTAGCTCTGAGAAGTTTGATGGACTGAAGCCTTCTTCTCTCCTCACGTCAAAGTCATTCTCTGACCAGCTTTGATCCGTTGCTGGCGATGGGCTGCGCTCCTTTGCAGGGGGAGATGTGCTCTTATTTTTTGAATTTCCAGCTTTTCTGCCCTGCTTTTTCCCCATCTTTGTGGTTTTATGTGCCTCTGGTCTTTGATGATGGTGAGGTACTGATGAGGTTTTGGTATAGGTGTCCTTTCTGTTTGATAGTTTTCCTTCTAAAAATCAGGACCCTCAGTTGTAGATCTGTTGGAGATTCCTTGAGGTCCACTCCAGACGCTGTTTCCCTGGGTATCAGCAGCAGAGTTTGCAGAAGATAGAATATTGCTGAACAGTGAGTGTACCTGTCTGATTCTTACTTTGGAAGCTTCCTCTCAGGGGTGTACTCCACCCTGTGAGGTGTGGGGTGTCAGTCTGCCCCTAGTGGGGTATGTCTCCCAGTTAGGCTACTCAGAGGTCAGGGACTCACTTGAGCAGGCAGTCTGTCCCTTCTCCGATCTCAGCCTCCGTGTTGGGAGATCCACTGCTCTCTTCAAAGTTGTCAGACAGAGTCATTTGTATCTGCAGAGGTTTCTGCTGCTTTTGTTGTTGTTGTTGTTAACTGTGCCCTGTCCCAGAGGTGGAGTCTACAGAGACAGGCAGGTTTCCTTGAGCTGCTGTGAGGTCCACCTAGTTCGAGCTTCCCAGCGGCTTTGTTTACCTATTTAAGCCTCAGCAATGGCAGGCGCCCCTCCCCCAGCCTCGCTGCTGCCTTGTGGTTAGATCACAGACTGCTGTGTTAGCAATGAGGGAGGCTCCGTGGGCGTGGGAACCTCCTGGCCAGGTGTGGTATATTTTCTCCTGGTGTGCCCATTTGCTTAAAGCACAGTATTGGGGTGGGAGTTACCTGATTTTCCAGGTGTTGTGTGTCTCAGTTCCCCTGGCTAGGAAAAGGGATTCCCTATTCCCTTCCCCCTTGCACTTCCCAGATGAGGCAATGCCTTGCCCTGCTTCACCTCTCGCTGGTCAGGCTGCAGCAGCTGACCAGCACTGATTTTCCCGCACTCCCTAGTGAGATGACCCCAGTACCTCAGTTGAAAATGCAGAAATCACCGGTCTTCTGTGTCTCTCGCACTGGGATTGGGAGACTGGAGCTGTTCCTATTCGGCCATCTTGCTCCAACTCCCGATTTTATTTATTTTTTTGAGACGTTATCTCACTTTGTCACCCAGGCTGGAGAGCAGTGGCGTGATCTCAGCTCACTGAAACCTCTGCCTCCCGGGTTCAAGCAATTCTCCTGCCTCAGCCTCCTGATTAGCTGGGACTACAGGTGTGCACCACCACAGCCAGCTAATTTTTGTATTTTAGTAGAGACAAGGTTTCACCATGTTGGCCAGACTAGTCTCCAACTCCTGACCTCAAGTGATCCACCCACCTTGGCCTCTCAAAATGCTAGAATTACAGGCATGAGCCACCACACCCAGCTGTACACACCATTTTAAAAGTATAAGTTGTTTATTCATTATAGTAATGTCCTGTTTGTCTATATTTGTTAGCATGCTAATTTAGGATATTCAACCATTATTGATGTCCACTAAACTAAATTTTTAATACCAATCCAAAAATAATTTTTGTCTTCACTAAAGAGGATTATTAAGTATTTTATCTAGCAAAACTATCTCTGTAAGTCTCTAAAATTGGATTAACACATAAAACATATTTAAATAATCATTTATTGGTATTTTTTGCTCTAAATTATGTAGAAACAAATGGACTATTTTAAAGACAAAGGTATATCATACTTGCTGTTTCTTAGGTTTCCCTATTCAAGTTAAATTGGAATAGTTTTTTGGAAGTGTGCTAACTATCATCATCCAGGAATGAAGTTAGGGTTTTATAAAGCAAAGCAAATTTTTTTCAATATAATCACTTGGTTTCAGATGATACTACTATAAAGTACCTATTTCTTCATTTTTGACTCTACCACAACAATATTTTTTGGACATCTGAGGATGTGTGTATTTGTGTTTGTGTATCTCCAATCAATTGATTGTAAGCATCCATGTCTAACACATATTTAAAACATACTAACTCAAAGAATGCATATACCCAGCATGTGTACTAGGCCAGATGACATTTCCAGCCTGGTATCAAGAATGGGTGAATATGTTGACTTGGACTCAATATTTGGCTGGGTCTGTCATTTTTTTCCCTGCCATAATAACAAATAATCCTACCACACATTTGCACTGTACAAAAATACTGATGGATAGGCATGTTGTCTTTTTTATTGCTCGTAAAACTATGCTCTAGTTACTGGTGACTTACCATTAAAAGATAAATTTGGTTAGGATGGGAGGAAGTTAAATCATAAGCTCCCTTTTTCTTATATCAACTAGTCATTTCAACAACCTAAGAGAGTTTATACCAACATACCAAATAACTATTCTCCTGCTCGGTGGTTTAATCCATTGAGTCTCAAAGTTAGCATTACTGCTCTTATATTTATTTTTTAACAATCCTTGGGCAATTTCTTTTTAACTGTGTTCAAAATACAATTTCACAGTATTCCATTCACAGCTGCAGAGGTTACTTGTAGGCAGGCTTGAAATGCATAAATAAAAGGATTTGCAAGTGGTTTAATAACTTGAAATAAATCATTCACAGAGATTATTTTTCAAAAGTTTCATTTATATGAATTTATTGCATCTTAATACATGTAGGTTATGTATACAATTTGATTATATAGAAAATTTGTTGACTTTTTGCAATCATATTATAGCATAATATTTTAGAATTATCTAAGTATCATTAATTACTTTTTGAACATATTTTCTTTTTAAAACAGTTTTAGATTTACAGAAAATTTAAAAACATATTAAAGAGATTTATCATATACCATTCACTCAGTTTCACCTATTATTAATTTCCTACATGACTGTATTTGTTATTATTAATGAACAAATATTAATACACTCAGTAAAGTCCATAGTTTTTAGCATGAAGGGCTGTTGAATTTTGTCACAGGCCTTTTCTACATCTATTGAAATAATCATGTGGTTTTCGTCATTGGCGTTGGTTCTGTTTATGTGATGGATTATGCTTATGTATTTGCATATATTGAAACAGCTTTCCATACCAGGGATGAAGCCTACTTGCCAGTATTTTATTAAGGATTTTCACATCGATGTTCATCAGGGATATTGCCCTAAAATTCATTTTTTGTTGTGTCTCTGTGAGGCTTTGGTATCAGGATGATGCTGCCCTCATAAAAAGAGTTAGGGAGGATTCCTTCTTTTTCTATTGGTTGGAATAGTTACAGAAGGAATGGTAACAGCTCCTCTTTGTACCTCTGGTGGAATTCAGCTATGAATCAATCTGGTCCTGGATTTTTTTGGGGGGGGATGCTGGTATGCTATTAATTATTGCCTTAGTTTCAGAACCTGTTATTGGTCTATTCAAAGATTCAACTTCTTCCTGGTTTAGTCTTGGGAGGGAGTAAGTGTCCAGGAATTTATCCATTTCTTCTTCATTTTCTAGTTTATTTGCATTCATGATATTCTCTGATGGTAGTTTTTATTTCTGTGGGATTGGTGATGATATCCCCTTTACCATCTTTTATTGCATCTATTTGATTATTCTCTCTTTTCTTCTTTATTAGTCTTGCTAGCGGTCTATCTATTTTGTTGATCTTTTCAAAAACTAGCTCCTGGATTGATTGGGTTTTTTTGTTGTGTGTGTTTTTTTTTTTTTTTTTTAACTTTTTTGTGTGTTTCTATCTCCTTTAGTTCTACTCTTATCTTAGATATTTCTTGGCTTCTGCTAGCTTTTCAATTTACTTGATCTTGCTTCTCTCATTCTTTAAATTGTGATATTAGGGTGTCGATTTTAGCTCTTTCTTGCTTTCTCTTGTGGGCATTTAGCACTATAAATTTCCCTCTACACACTGCTTTAAATATGTCCCAGAGATTCTGGTATGTTGTGTCTTTGTTCTCCTTGGTTTCAGAGCATCTTTATTTCTGTCTTCATTTCGTTATTTGTCCAATAGTCATTCAGGAGCAGGTTGTTTAGTTTCCTTTTAGTTGTGCAGTTTTGAGAGAGCTTATTAATCCTGAGTTCTAATTTGATTGCACTGTGGTCTGAGAGACATTTTGTTGTGATTTCTGTTATTTTACGTTTGCTAAGGAGTGTTTTACTTACAATTATGTGGTCAATTTTAGAATAATTACGATATGGTGCTGAGAAGAATGCATATTCTGTTGACTTGGGGTGGAGAGTTCTGTATATTATGTCCGCTTGGTCTAGAGTTGAGTCCAAGTCCTGGATATCCTTGTTAACTTTCTGTCTCATTGATCTGTCTAATATTAACAATAGGATGTTAAAAATTTCCCATTATTATTGTCTGGGAGTCTAAGTCTCTTTGTAGGTCTCCAAGGACTTGCTTTATGAATCTCGGTGCTCCTGTATTGGGTGCATATATAGTTAGGATAATGAGCTCTTCTTGTTGAATTGATCCCTTACCATTGTGTAGTGGTCTTCTTTGTCTCTTCATCTTTGTTTGTTTAAAGTCTGTTTTATCAGAGACTAGGATTGCAACCTCTGCTTTTTTTTTTTTTTTTTTTTTTTTTTTTTTTAGCTTTCCATTTGCTTGGTAGATCTTCCTCCCTTTATTTTGAGCCTATGTGCATCTTTGCATGTGAAATGGTTCTCCTGAATACAGCACACTGATAGGTCTTGACTCTTTATCCCATTTGTCAGTCTGTGTCTTTTAATTGAGGTATTTAGCCTGTTTACATTTAAGGTTAATATTGTTATGTGTTAATTTGATCCTGTCATTATCATGTTTGCTGGTTATTTTGCCCATTAATTGATGCAGTTTCTTTCCAGCATTGATGGTCTTTACAATTTTCATGTTTTTGCAGTGGCTGGTACCAGTTGTTTCTTTCCATGTTTAGTGCTTCCTTCAGGAGCTCTTGTAAGGCAGGACTAGTGGTGACAAAAATCTCTCAGCATTTGCTTTTCTGTAAAGGATGCTATTTCTCCTTCACTTATGAAGCTTAGTTTGACTGGATATGAAATTCTGGGTTGAAAATTCTTTTCTTTAAGGATGTTCAATATTGGCCCCCACTCTCTTCTGGCTTGGATTGCTCTTCTTGAGGAGTATCTTTGTGGTGTTCTCTGTATTTACTGAATTTGAATGCCTGCCTAGCTAGGTTAGGGAAGTTCTCCTGAAAATATCCTGGAGAGTGTTTTCTAACTTGATTCCATTCTCCCCACCACTTTCCAGTACATCAATGAAACATATATTTGGTCTTTTCACATAGTCCCTTATTTCTTGGAGACTTTGTTCTTTTCTTTTCATTATTTTTTCTCTAATCTTGTCTTCCTACTTTATTTCATTGATTTCGTCTTCAATCACTGATATCTTTTCTTCCACTTGATCAAATTGGTTATTGAAGCTTGTGCATGCGTCACAAAGTTCTCATGCTATGGTTTTCAGCTCCATGAGGTCATTTAAGGTCTTCTCTACACTGTTTATTCTAGTTAGTCATTTATCTAACATTTTTTCAAGGTTTTTGCTTCCTTGCAATGGGTTAGAACATGCTCTTTTAGCTTGCAGAAATTTGTTATTAACAACCTTCTGAAGCCTAGTTCTGTCAACTCATCAAACTCATTATCTATCCAGTTTTGTTCCCTTGCTGGTGAGGAGCTACGATCCTTTGGAGGAGAAGAGGCTCTCTGGTTTTTGGAATTTTCAGTTTTTCTGCTCTGGTTTCTCCCCATCTTTGTGGTTTTATCTACCTTTTTGGTCTTTGATGTTGGTGACCTACAGATGGAGTTTTGGTGTGGATGTCTTTTTGTTGAGATTGATGCTATTCCTTTCTGTTTGTTAGTTTTCCTTCTAAGAGTCCGGCCTTTCAGCTGCAGGTATGTTGGAGTTTGCTGGAAGTCCACTCCAGATCCTATTTGCCTGGGTATCACCAGCAGAGGCTGCAAAACAACAAATATTGCTGCCTGATCCTACCTCTGGAAGCCTCATCCCAGAGGGGTTTCTGCCTATTTGAGGTGTCTGTCGGCCCCTGCTGGGAGGTGTCTCCCAGTCAGGCTACATGGAGGTCAGAGACCCACTTGAGGAGGCAGTCTGTCCATTCTCAGAGCTCGAACACTGTGCTGAGAGAACCACTACTCTCTTCAGAGCTGTCCGACAGGGTTGTTTAAGTCTGCAGAAGCTGTCTGCTGCCTTTTTTCTGCTATTCCCTGACCCCACAAGTGGAATCTAGAGAGGCAGTAGGCCTGGCTGAGCTGTGGTGGACTCTGCCCAGTTTGAGTTTTCCAGCCACTTTGTTTACACTGTGAGCTACTCAAGCCTCAGCTGTGGCGGACTCCCCTAACCCCATCAAGCTGCAGTGTCGCAGGTTGATCTCAGAGTGCAGCATTAGCAGTGAGTCAGGCTCTGTGGGCATGGGACCCACTGATCCAGGCACGGGAGTATATCTCTTGTTCTGCTGGTTGCTAATCATGGGAAAATCACAATATTTGGTCAGGAGTGTATTGTTTCTCCAGGTACAGTCTATCATGGCTTCCCTTGGCTAGGAAAGGGAAATCCTCTGAACCCTTGTACTTCCCAGGGAGGTGATGCCCCACCCTGCTTCAGCTTGCCCTCCATGGGCTTCACCCACTGTCCAAACAGTCCCAGTGAGATGAACCAGGTACCTCAGTTGGAAATGCAGAAATTCCCCTTCTTCTGCATCGATCCCACTGGGAGCTGCAGACTGGAACTGTTCCTATTTGGCCACCTTGGAATTCACTAACACTTTTAATTCCTCAATTATTTCACTATTTCAATAATGTTATAAAGTTGATATCAATGCAACTGTTCATCTTTCAAACTTATCATTATACATTTATATTTCTTCAAATTTTTATTGCTTTCTAGTTTATTTCTTTTTATTGCAGAATAATATTCCTTTGTAGAGATGTACCACAGTCTATAGTTCCATTTGCATTTGAGGGACATCTTGATTGCTTTCAGTTTGGAAGTTATGAATAAAGCTGTTATAAATGTAAGCCTATAAGTTTATGTTTGAATATTTTTTTAACCAATTAAGTATCTAGGAGAACAAATGAAGGATCATATAACAAAACTGTTATATTTATCTTTGTAAGGGACTGACAAACTGTCTTCCAAAGTGTATCATTTTGCATTTTCACAAGCAATGAATGAGAATTCCATTTGCTATACATTCTCACCAGTATTTAGCATTATCAGGTTTTGGGGATTATAAACATTTTATGTAGTATGTGGTGATGTCTCATTGTTGTTTTAATTTGCAATTTCACAATGACAAGTGATAATGAACATCATTTTTGTTTAATTATAATCTGCCTATTTCCTTTGGTAAGAAGTCTGTTATGATATTTTGCTGATTTTAATTAATGTTTTGTATTTTAATAGTGTCATTTCTCCAATTTTTTTCCTCTTTTCTGTTGCATTGGATCCTTTGGGTATTTTTTCTTTCAACGTAACTTTAAAATCAGTTTTCCAATATTCACAAAATGCCTTGCTGGGATTTTCATGGGTATTGTGTTTAATCCATAAATTAAGATGAAAAAAATTACACCTTAATATTAAGTATTTCATTATATGACGATGAGTAACGCTCCATGTTTTTAGAGTTTCTTGGATTTATTGTACCAGAGTTTTAATTTTCCACATATAGTTTTTGTAGGTATAACTAAAATATTCATTTTGTGATGCTATTGTAAATGACGTCTTGTGTTTAATTTAAAATCCCAATTGTTAATTGCTGGTGTATAGAAAAGAAGTTAAGCAATAATAGTTAAAAAAATTATGCAGAATTTGGGTGATTGGAAGTGAAGAGAATTCTTTGTGAATGTAAATGAACAATGGTGGTCTACTGGTGGGTTACAGAAATCCCCATTTGTAAGATTTACAAAGCGGGCAGAAATGTATTTGTGTTCTCTTCCTATAATAGTATCCTGTAGAAGTATCATGTTCCCAGAAAAATAAATAAGTATATGTCATATCTATGGAAAGCATTAGATAGATGTAAATTTTCACTTACTCTTTCATGGTGTTGGAATATTCCCATGGGAATGAGAACTTTCCTATGGGAATAAGAGATCCATGGAAAGAAGGGAGAAAGTGTTGCCCTAACAATGGTTTTTGAAGCACTGAGAAATCCATGAGCTGTCACTAAAATAAATGATGGATAGATGAAATAGAGTCAAAGACGACCTTTGATTTAGCAAGTATCAGCCTCTAGGAATTTTGTGACGTGCCTGAGAAAATGGAGATAAGACAATGGTTGATAGCAATGTTTTATCTCTTTAGAATATGAATCACATATCTTTCCTAAGCAGTTTACTACTGTTTCTAGAAATAATTTATTCTTAAAAAAAAACTCATCAGGGTGAACATTTTGATTTTTGCTTGGCTTTCTAGATTCCAAGTATAATTAAAAATTTTTAAATTACAATCTACTTGAAAACAAAACTGGTTCTGTGGATTACTTCAAAACAATCCACTTTTGAGGATGTTTAAAAAAGTAGTTAGTAAAGATAATATTGATGTGGTTTACAAATACACAAATGTGTCTATAAAATAAAAATAGTTGTCTTACCAGTGTTCTTTTAAAATGTCTATAACACCCAGTATTTTTTCACATTTTGCACAAAGTGTGAAATGTTTATGATGTTGATGCCACCAAGATACCTAACATTAATTTCCCAAAACTATCTATACTAAGAAAAATGTATTCAAAATAAGATATAAATTTCATTGAGCAAAATGGCCTAAAATGTACCCTTGAGTATGTGAGCTATACTATGGTACACATTTGTCAATGTTTTACAGAACACAAATTATTTAAATAACCCTCAGTTTCTAAATATGCCACAAAGATACATAAGTAATCTTACTACACATAACATTTTTATAGACCTCCCACTGTCTGAAAGATGGACCTCTTTAATATCCCAAACCATAACTGATTGGCTAAGGCCACCTGTTCAGCAATTTCAAAGCCATTCATTTGTATAAAATAAACAAGCATAAAATAAGCATACTTTTTGCAGAATATATAAAAATGTACTCTAATGAGAAGTATCAGCAGAAAATAAAAACGGGGAAACCATGATCTTAAAACATAATTTTGTCAAACAGCTAATATAGTATATCCATTGCAAACTTAATAAATATGACTTTCTTTTCTAAATACATCATAGTATGGAAATGAAAGGCTTTTAGATTGGGTAGATCTGTCATTTGCCAGGTGTGCTATGTCTGAAAAAATATATTTATTCTCTAAACTTTTATTTCTGTATCATTAAATAATGCTTACTTCATGTTTCTTGCAAGTATTAAATAGCAAAATTAATGAAAAAATGATTAATTACTGGGATAATAGAAAAATTCAATAAACGTTAGCCATTTTTGAAATAAATCTTGTAAAATGAGTTGCACTGAAAAATGCCTTACCACACCATACATGTATATATTTTCATCATCATGCATATTTTGTGAAGTTCCTTGAACAAAAAAATTAATTAATTTTAATAATTGATGGTGTCATTATAAATATTATTAGAATTAAAATAAATATTTTAAATTGTTGTAACTGAGTACCAAGCCATTTATTAGTGTAGAACAATAACCATTCTTCTATGCTTTTAATTTCTGTGGTTCAGGAATTTGGGCAGGGCGCTCCTGGAGAGTTCTCTATTGGGATGCCTAATATTCTGTTAAATGTCAGCTGGGGCTATGATAATCTGAAAACTTTAGTATAGGCATCCATAATGGCTGACAAACAAGACTGGTGGATAATGCCTTCTGTTTTCCACAAACTCTGCCAGCACTCTTGACTAGAGCACAAATACATGGCTTCTTCAGCATGGTGGTCTCAGAAGATATCGATTTCCCCAGAGAAAATTTATAAATATAACCAAGTAGAAGTTATAAGGCTTTTCATCCTAGCTTTCAAAGCCCTAAGGACCACACTGTAGTCACAAGCTATCTTAGATTCAAGAGAAGGGCAACATAGATGATCATATCTGAATTGGATAAGAGGCTGGTTTAAATTGTGAAAGTATGTGGAGGATGGGATATAGACTTGAGTCACTTCTGTGTGTGAGGTCACCCTTCAGAGAAAAGTTATATATTCATTTCTGTTCCCTGACTTGCTTGGGAAAGGTTCAAATTTTCTGTTGAGCCAGGCCTGTGTTTATTTGGTCACCTGTACTGTGATCAGATAAGTAAGTGTATATAATTCAAGAGTGAATTATTAGGGGTTTTAAGGAACACAAATTTTATAAAGAACAGATATAGAACATTTCCCAATTAATTTTATTTATAATACTGTATCAATCAATACATAATATTTCTGAATAATGTTATTGAGAAACATGTACCTGAGGAAAAAGTTTCATTTTTCAAAAGAAGAGAGAGACAAAATAAGGAAATAATGTTTAAAACAATTAACAGAAGAAACACTAACAAAAATAATATAAAACAGAAAAAGATTTTTAAATGTTTATACAAAGTAAAAGAAAATATGTGAAAATTTTAAACACATTTTAAGATGAATTGCTTCTTTGATTTTATCTTTATATTTTAAGAGCTTATTAACTGCTATAAAAAACTACTGTAATTTTTCATATACAAAGAAACTAGGCATTCAGTTCTTGTGAACATGTTTTTACAAAATACAAACATTGCTTAAATCTGCAAAATATTTTCTGCTACTTAGTGAAGCAATACCACCAACTGTCATAAGTACGTAGGTACTATAGCTGCATTATATTCCCCTTAAAAATAAACTCAGTAAATGAAACTTAAGAATTTTATGTAATAATATATATGTAGATCCAGAAAATCTCATCCTAAAACATTACGTGTAGATATAATTTGTAATTCAGATTTTTTTTGAATTTCAGAAATAGAAGTAATATGTAGGTGTACCATATGTTATATAATACAACTTTTAGGGTCTAGGGAATCACCTCCCTATCAAACATATTCATGTTTCTTCAAATAAATTTATGAATATTCACAAATATAGAATAAAGTACATCATATTCAAGTCAAATCAAATTTTGTAACATCAGTAATGAACACCTTTTTTAAGAATATTTCTGCTTTTAGATTTTTAGATGAGAAATTGTAGGCCTGAATGTATGAAGTAGTGTCTCTTTTTTTCAATATATATACCTGTGTGTGTGTGTCTGTGTGTGTGTGTGTGTGTGTGTGTGTGTGTATGGATTCAATATAAGTTTATGAATGTTTACAATATATAGAATAAAAGTACATTAAATTCATGTTAAATCAATTATATAACATCAGTAATAAACACTTCTTGTCAGAATATTGTAGTTTTTGGATTTTCAGATAAGGAATTTTGAAAAAATATATATATTGAATATATATATATACACACACATGCAGAAACATACTTTTTGTTTTCTTTTGTCATTTATATCTAATTTATTCCTGAATAGTGAATACATCACATATATAGTTAATGTGCATAATATATGCACTATATATGGTTGTGTATATATGTGTATGTGTGTATGTATATATATATCTATATATTTAATGGAAGAACAAAGCAAAATAAAATTATAAATATCCACATTTTAGATATAACATTAGAGAAACAAATAATAAGCAAAATTAACCATAGGTAAATTTGAATTTTGCTCACATTGGTAATAGATTGTAATAGATTGTAGGATAGGTCCCTAGATGGCTTTGGCTGACACAGTTCTTGCCCCTCCTTTTTGCAATTCTTTGAATGCTTATATATTTTAGCACAACTGCAATATATACCAAGAATGCAACATCATGAGGTAAGAGAGAAGTTTCTGGTATATCCCAGGCTGTGTTAGCCCATTTGCATTGCTGTAAAGAAATACCAGACACAGGGTTTATAAAGTAAGGAGGCTTATTTGGCTCACAGTTCTTCAGGCTATACAGAAGGCATAGTGGCAGCATCTGGTTCTGCTGAGTTTCTTAGGAAGCTTTCAATAATAATGGAAGGCAAAGGGAGCCAGCATATCACATGGCAAGAGAGGGAGTAAGAGAGATGAGGAAGCTCCAGGCTCTTTTAAACAACCAGATCTCATATGAACTCATAGAGTGAGAACTCACTCATTACCATGAGAACGTCTCCAAGCCATTCATGAGAAATCCAACCACTAATCCAAACACTTCCCAACAGGCCCCACCTCCAATGTTGAGAATGACATTTCAACATGAGATTTATTACACCTGTAACTCCAGCACTTTGGGAAGCTGAGACAGGAGGATTGCTTGAGCCCAAGAATTCAAGGCTGCAGTGAGCTAAGATCTGCCACTGTAGCCTGGGCAGCAGAGTGAGATCCTGTCTCAAAGCATGAACAAAGAAACAAACAAACAAAACTATGAGATTTGGAAGGGACAAACATCTAAACCATATCACAGTCTATGTCCTTATTCCTCCTATGGCAGGATATTCTGCAACACTCAAGTATATAACCAAGTATATATTAAGCCAAGTGTATAACCCCAGTACAGAGTGCTCTTTGGGGCCTCTGAGCTGTGGCATGACATGGGGCATGTACAGACAAGATTCCATCTACTCTGGTTAGCATGCCTGAGCCTTCAGAGACCAACTCACTAAAAATCCTAGGCTTTTACTGTCCCTTGCTGCCTATTTATGAGTAATAAATTTACTTCCCTCAACTTGTACTGTCCATGTTCTGCCTTACTGGGCTTGTGAAAACAGTAAAAACTGCAGTCCAAGATTCAGTGGGCTGAAGTGGTAATCTCTCCACAGTGAACCTGATTCACACACACACACAAACTGCATATGAATATTATAGAAGTTCATGCATATTCATGAACAAGTAGACGCACCCTAGATATTCTTCAACAGCTGAATCTATGAACTGTGGTATAGCCATACAATTACGTATTATTCTCAGATAAAAATAAATGAACTATTAAGCAACATAAACAACAAAATAGATTAATATTACATATAAATGTATTGATAAGTGAAAAAATATGGTCTGAAAAGGCTCCTTACTGTACAATTCCAATTATTCAATATTTTGTCAAAGGCAAAACTGCAACTATAGTTAAAGGATTAGTGGTTGCCAGACCAAATCCCATCTACTCTGGGCATCTTTCCTGAGCTTGGTGGATTGGCTTGCCATTGATACTAGGCTTCTGTTTATCTCTGCTGTCTCTGTAGGAGTAATAAATCTGCTTTCCTGAAAGTTCTCTGTCTTTCTGAACTCATATAACTGGTAAAGAACCTATGCACAGGTACATTAGATGAGGTAAAAGGAGAATTTTGTCCAGTTATGCTACTATCTAATCTATGACAAGTTTCATTTTAGCGTGAGTGAATTTAGGCAAATTACTAAAACTATACTTTTTTTCTTTGAAATGATAATTTTACATTCTAGAATGAGAATGTTGGATAGATAAACTCTCAGTTTTTTTATCTAAAATTTTTTAACAGGGTTATCATAACTACTGTTTCAGAACATGTTATTTTAATCATGTTTATTAAAATATCCACTGCAAAATTAAAACAAATCTGGATTTAGGTAAGGAAACTTTAATTAGAAATACTATTGCGATAAGGAGAGTAATTCAAAGTCAAAATATGCAAGCATTTCAAATCAGAGTCATTCAATTTATAGAAGCACAGGCAGTAAATAAGGAGAAATTAAGGAAACGGGAAGTAATTATCAGCAGGGTGAGGAAAAGTGTCTCTCTGTGGCCAGCTTATTCTTAAGATCGGCTGATAAGAAATCCTGTTATACTTTTTAGTGCTTGTTGAGGCTTCAGAAAAGAGTTAAGAAGTATTAAGGAAAGAGAGAAGGCTGACCAAAGCTTTGTCAATACAGAGGATAAGAAATGGATAATTGTGAACACTTGGTAGCAATTATGTCCCATGGAGATGAGTCTCCTTCTCTGAGTATCTTAGCATCCTAAACCAATCTTTCCAGTTACTACTGAATCTTCAGGTCCTTTACTTTACAGACTTTACTTTTACAAGCAGTTTTAGATTCATAAGAAAATTAAGCAGAAGTACAGAGAATTCCCATATACTTCCTGCCCCCTCCAACATGCCAGAATGCATGCCAGAATGCTGCAGAGATTTTGTTTATGGCCAGTTTTGGGGCCAGTTTATGGCCATATTTTCGGACCTTTTCCCAACACATACACACACACACCACTATATGTATATATAATATATATATTTGTTGAGGGTGTTGTTGCAAACCACAGAGATAATATAACTGAGTAGAACGTGCACTTGGCTCAGTCATCGCCAGTGTAATTCAGAGCAATGTGGTTTCTGTCTATTCTTAGAAGCAAGGAGGATACTATGATTGTGAGTCTTCATTCCCCTGTTGAAGAAGTTCATTAGCATAGGTCAAGAGGCTACCTCCCCCAAGCACCTTTCCTCCCTTGCATTTAGGTTTGTTGCCCCCACCCCACCATGTCAAGACTCAACATAGTCCCATAAATACAGGGAACTTTTCTAAGCAAGGGATTATTTTATTCCTCTTCAAAGGCATTCTATTAGGCCAGGTCCCCAATTCCCAAGACTCCCTTTCTTTCTCTTGTTTGAGAAAAATCTGGTTCTGTACCTGCACTTTACTGCAATGTATCTTCCAAATACTCCAATGTATTTTCCAAACTTCAGTT
This sequence comes from Trachypithecus francoisi, assembly GCF_009764315.1. Lineage (NCBI taxonomy): Eukaryota > Metazoa > Chordata > Mammalia > Primates > Cercopithecidae > Trachypithecus > Trachypithecus francoisi. The sequence goes on from NW_022681454.1 coordinate 69,327,575, forward strand.
CGAAGCCCTAAAAAGAAAGCTAGATCTGAGGGACCCAGAGACAGTTGACAGCAAAGTGCTAGGCCACTGCACAGGTAAGCAGGAATGTCCCTGCTGACTAGGCCTTTCTGCTTCATGTATGAATAACTTGCTTACATCCATGACAAAGATAAGGTCTAGGGAACCCAAAGGTTACTGATTGTGAAAGGCTAGAGCATAGCATAGGTAAGTGCTATTATTTCTACTGAATAGGCCTTCCTGTTTCATGGGTGAAGGTTGCACTCATCCATGGGTGGTGCCTATAATAGCCACTAGAACTCAGGAAGGAAAGGAAGAAAGAAAGAATAGGACACATTGCTTTCTCTCCCTCGCATATCCTGGGTTTTAGCTGAAGGAGAGAAAGGAACTAAGGCATGCATTTCTTTTTCTCTTTCATATGGGTAACAAACCCTCTTCAGCCTGCCCTCCTTTTGAGTGTATTCTGAATCACTGGGCCTCTTTTCACTCTCAGACCATGTGGAAAAAAAGATACCTAATATTTATTTGCACAGGGATTTGTCTGGATTATAAATTGCAGAAAGGACAAGCTTGACCTCAGGAAGAAACCATTAATTTTGAAACTATACTACAGCTGGAACTCTTCTGTAAACACAAGGGCAAATTGTATGAGGTCCTATATGTGCAGGCTATCTTTGCCTTGCAGGATAATCTGAACCTTTGCCAATATTGTAGTATTAATTCCATCCTCCTAGTGGCCATCTCAGGAGAGGCTACAAAGGGCAATCCCAAGAGATGAAGGAAGCAAACCCCAGAGTTGCCTCCAGTAGGGGAGTAAGCTCCCTCCAGTCCTGCTCCTCTTGGTATACCCCATACTCTCTATTCCGGTTTCCTATCAAGCTTGTTCCACCCTAGAAATCCTCATTTTAAGCAGGTTTCAGCCTCTGTCTTGCCCCATGAGAGATTCCTTGTGAATATGGTCCCATTAATGTCCAGGTACCGTTTTTTCTACAGGGCTTAATCCAGGCGTCCCAGAATTTAACCCAAGTATTTTAACTCTCCTGGAAGAATGTTGTGTTACTTTTGAATCAAACCCTACCACTGAGTAGAACGAGCCTTATCCAATTGGAAGAATAACAGAACCCTTGGAGGACCCTAAATGGGACCTCAATGATAAAATGGGAGAATAAAGCAGGAAATACTTTCAGGTGTGCATACTAGCGGTCTTACAAAGGACTAGAACTAAGCCTCTCAATTACTCTGAGCTATCCATAATCGACCAAAGATAAGATGAGAATCACACTTCCTTTCAAGAAAGGCTAAGATAGGCCCTGGTGAAGCACACCTTTCTATCTCCTGATTCAGTCAAAGGACAATTAATGCTAAAGGATAAGTTTGTTACTCAGGCAGCCCCTGATATCAAGAAGAAGCTGCAGAAACAGCCCATGGGACCAGACAGTACTTTGGAGAACCTCCTGAAAGTGACCACTTTGGTCTTTTACAACAGGGATCATGAGGAAGCCTGAGAGAGAGAGAGAGGAGACACAAGACAAAGGCAGAGGCTGTAGTGGCTGCTTTGTAGACTCTCAAACCTCAGAATACACAAGATACATCTGATAACTCTTAAAAATGTGGCAAACCAGAACACTTTAAGAAGGACTGCCCAGGCAGCATGAGGAAGCCATCTCTACACTGTCAAATCTATGATGGGGACCACTAAAGGATAGACTGTCCCTGGAGATTCAGGTCACTAGGTCCAGAGCCAGTATTCCAAATGGTCTAGCAGGACTGACAGGTCCTAAGTTTCCTCTCCTTAGCTTTGAGGGTTCAGACCACCATTACCATCCAGGAGCCCTGGGTGATTCTGAAGGTTAAAAGGAGGAAAGTGGACCTCCTCTTGGATACTGGAGCAGCCATTTCTGTTCTCTTCAATCGAGGCCTCCCCTGCTCTCTTACCATGACCGTAAGAGACATCTCAGAAAAGCCTTTAACCCATTATCTTCCCGAACTCATTAGTTGTAGTTGAGGAGACCTCTTGTTTATCGATGACTTTTTAATCTTGCCTGAAAGCCCAACTACTCTGCTGAGCACGGATATCTTAGCTCGTATGGTGAACCACCATCCTTATGACTCCAAGACACTTTGTCTCCCACTGGTGATGACAGGTATCAATCAAGAAGGTTGGACAACTCAAAGGAAAATTGGCTGAGCCACAACCACCATACTGGTCTAGATCCATGTTAGAGATCCCACCTTCTTCCCTTACCAGAGACAATATCCCCTAAAAATAGAAGTTAGAAAAGGGCTAGAAGCCATCTTCAAGATAATTTGAAGATCCAGGACATCCTCAAACCCTGCAAAAGCCCTTGTAATATCCTGGTATTGAGAATACAAAAACCCAATGGGTAATGGAGTCTAGTCCAGAAACTTTGTCTCACTAATGAGGCTGTGGTTCCAGTTCATCTGGCGGTTCCCAATTCCTATACCCTGCTAATTCAAATACCTGAGGGAACTAAATGGTTCACAGTCCTGGGCCTAAAGGATGCCTTTTTCTGCATATCACTATACCCTAACTCCAATATTTATTTGTGTTCAAGGATCCTTCCAACCAGATCCCCTGGCTAACCTGGATGGTGTTACCTCAGGGATTCCAAGACAGCCCCCACTTGTTTGGGCAGGCATTATCGAAAGATCTCTCTGAGTTCCTCTATCCTCAGGTTAAAGTTTTAAAATATGTATATGACATTCTCCTCTGTGCCCTAGTGGAGGAAATTTCCCCTCAGGAAGGCAGTAAGGCTTTTCTTAATTTTCTGGCTAACAGATGATATAAGGTCTTAAAATCTAAGGCTCAGCTCTATCAGAATTTATTGAAGTGCCTATGTCTAGTCTTTACAGAGGGGACCAGTATACTAGGTGAAGAAGGGATTAAGCCTATCTCTTCGTTTTACCTCCCCCAAACCCTCAAACAGCTAAGGGCATTCTTGGCTATGACAGGATTCTGTAGATTATGGATACCTGAGTACAGTGAGATAGCTTGTCCCTTATATCACCTGATAAAGGAAACTCAGGCAGCTAAGACTCACTTCCTAATTTGGAAATCAGAGGCTAAATGAGTCTTTGACTAATTGAAACAAGCCATGCTTGAGGCACCAATCCTTAGTCTTCCCACAGAGAAGAAATTGAATCTTTAGTAAGGAAATGGCCCTGGGAGTTCTAATGCAGGCTCAAGGCCCAGCCCAGCAACCCGTAGGCTATCTAAACAAGGAGCCTGATTTCATAGCTAATAGATGGCAGGCCTGCCTCTAGGCAGTTGCAGTAGTAGCCTTGCTGGTAATAGATTACTAAGTTAACCATGAGGAATAACTTAACCTTTTATATCCTACATAACGCAGTAGGACTGCCCATTTTAAAGGGAGCCTCTGGCTAACAAATAACTACCTGCTCAAATATCAAGCTTTGCTATTGGAGGGATCTACAGTTCAGTGAAAAATCTGTCTCTCCCTAAACCCAGCCACCATTCACTCAGAGAAAGTTGGAGAGCTTGAACATGATTGCAAACAGAGAGTAGTGCAAACCAGTGTGGCCAGAGAAGCCCTAAAAGAAACCCCCTTAGAGAATCCAGACTATACTCCCTTTGTGAGTGGAAGTTCATTTGTGTTAGGTTGGTGCAAAAGTAATTGTGGGTTTTGCCACTACTTTCAAGAGAACAAGGGGTCTATAAATCAGAGTATCTAGTATCCAGTAATCCTCCTAAATGACACTACTGAAGGCATGCCTCTCTCCTCCAGCACAAATGCTCAACTATCTGAGCTGATTGCCCTCATGAGGGCACTTGAATTAAGTAAAAGGAAAGCAGTTAACATTTATAACGATTCTAAGTATGCTTTCCTATTCCTCCATGCCCATGCCAATATCTGGAGAGTAACTTCCTCATAGCTAATGGATCTCCCATTAAATACCTTCAGGAAATTAACAGACTATTATCCTTGGTTTTCCTTCCCCTGAAGGTGGCAGTAATACATTGTAAGGGCCACCAAAAGGGGACAGATAAAATAGCTAAGGGAAATAAGTTAGCAAAACAAGCAGCTAAATAGGCTGTGATAGGATCCCAGATTTCTGATCCACATGAGTCCCCTCTAATCTGGTAGTGCTCTGTAAAAGAAATAAAACTCCAATATTCTCCTGTGGGAATAGAATTGGCTGCCTCTCAGGGATACACCTTTCAACTCTCAGGATGACTGCAATCAAAGGACAGCAAATGTCATCTAACAGCTTCTAGCCAATGGAAAGTTCTTAAAATCCTTCACCAAACTTCCACCTAGGTAATGATAAAGCCTGTCAATTGTCCCAAAGTTTGCTCTAAGGTAAAAATCTGCTAAATATGGTCAAACAGGTCATTAATGCATGTGAGACTTGTCTTAAAAATGATCCCCTCAAGCAATAGCTTCTTCACCCTGGAACACAATGAGTGAGAGGCTACTTCGGGGAAGACTGGGAGATGAATTTCACCCATATGCCAAAGGCAAGAGACATCCATTCCCTCCTACTATGGATACATACCTTCACTAACTGGATAGAATCATTTCCATGTTGGGCACGGGAGCCTCTGAGAAGACAAAAACAGATATTGGCATGGGCATGGAGGAATAGGAAAACATATTTAGAATTATTATAAATGTTAACTTCTTTCCCTTTACTTAATTCAAGTGCCCTCATGAGGGCAATCAGCTCAGATAGTTGAGCACTTGTGCTGGAGGAGAGAGGCTTGCCTTCAGTAGTGTCGTTCAGGAGGATTACTGGATACCCATGTCTCTTGAAAGTGATGGCATATATATACATTTAATGGGCTAATTCCTTACTTTGGACTCCGTAAGTTCCTCTCAAGTAATAATGCCCCCTCATTCAAGGTGGCTGTCACTCAGAGGGTCTCAAAAGCACTAGGCATACCATACCGTCTTCATCGTGCTTGGAGGCCACAATCCTCATGAAAGGTAGAAAAGACACATGATATTATCAAAATGCACCTCAGAAAACTTTCTCAAGAGACTTATCTCCACAGAATACTCTTCTTTCCATAGCCTTACTATGTGACAGAAACACCCCTTCAAAGCTGGGTTTAAGCTCCTTTGAAATAATGGATTGATCACCTTTTCTCACCAATTATTTATTGCTAGACCAAGAAACCTCAGATTTGATTAAATATGTAACTTATTTGACCCATTTCCAACAGGAACTGGAACAACTGTCAGAGACCCAACCTTATGAACTAGAACACCTCTATTCAACCCATGAAACTCTGTACTGGGAAAGACATTTTTTTTCTTTCTCCCTTTCTAGACTCAGATTGGGAGGGACATTACACTATACTTCTTTCTACTCCTTTGGCAGTGAGGATCACTAGAATAGACTCTTTGATTAATTATACTCAAGTTAAGTACTGGGAAACTAACAGAATTACCTCTGTTGACCCAGAGAAGTACCCAAATTACCAGTGTGAAAACATTGGAGACTTCAAGCTAAAAATCACAAAAGAGTCGATTATCAACCTTCCATGGATATCCTATTTATAGTCTCATCTTTACTTGCTGTTTTCACCTTTGTTCTGTTTCTCCCCATATGCAGACTTTGCAAAGGGCCTCTTATTCCTGAATACCTGTGTGATTGTCTACTCCCTAAACAGCTATACCTTTCTTAAAGTTTAACTGCCTTCCCACATCCAAGATTTAATTTCTTTTACCAGAGTGAAACAGCTCTGGCTACAACATTGTTTTCAGAATGATTAGTCTATTTTATTTCTTATTTCTCTTATCCTTGAAACTAGATTTTGTCCTTTTAACTCCTTTATATATAGTTGTCATATTTGGTTCATGCATGCATAACCTCTGTATTGTCAAAGTTCTTTAGATAGACAGAATTAATAGGATAGATGTATATATAAAGGGGAGTTTATTAAGGATTAGTCACTCATATGATCACAAGCTGAAGTCCCAGTAGATCAACTGTAAGCTGAAGAGAAAGAATGCCAATTTGAATCCAAAACCTCCAAAGTAGGGAAGCCCACGGTACAGCCTTCAGTCTGTGGCTGAAGGACTGGTAGCCCTGGTAAACCACTGGTGTTTAAGTCCAAGAGCCCAAAAGCTGAAGAACTTGGATTCCCGTGTTTGAGGGCAGGAAGCATCCAGCACATGAGAAAAATGAATGGAAGACTGAGCAAGTCTGCTCTTTCCATTTTCTTCTCCCTGCTTTATTTTAGCCATGTTGACTGCTGATTAGATGGTGCCCACTCAGATTGAAGGTGGGTCTGCCTCTCCCAGGCCACTGACTCAAATGTTCATTTATTTTGCCAATACTCTCACAGACACACCCAGAAATAATTATTTGCATCCTTCAATCCAATTAAGTTGACACGCAGTATTAACCATCACAAGTCCATACATTGTCAACTTGAACCCATACATGTCTCCTGAAATTATACATAATCTTCAAAAGAAGACAATGATAAGGTAATAAATACACCTAATCTAATACACCTGTTCTTTACACCATTGGAAGCACACTAATTCTTAAAGTAAATGCTATTACTTAAAGTTAACAACACTTAAATGCTGATATGAAGTCAATAAATCATTTGTCACATGATAGAGAAAAATAAAGGAAATAAAATTAAGATTTTTTTAATACAAGTGTGTATAAGCACAAACATGTTCTTAACAAAATAAGGAGAAAATACTCATGAGTAATTACAGGTCTTCATTTCAGCAACTGGTCACGTGGTTGTAGCTGGTATTGATGGCTGCGTTCTTTTATTACCCATTCTGTATTCCCTTTGCCTTCGGCAAACACCTTAGCAGGTCATGGTTTTTTACCAGGTGGAGTAACCCAATGCTTCATTGCTGAAGGGTCTGGGTCATTTGTAGTCCTGCCTGGATTAGGTTGTTGTAGTTTTGCATTAACCTTAATAGACATCCTAATGGATCTTCTGTATTCCATACTTATTTTTCCTTACCTCCATTGTGGAGTAGTAGTATCTGATTTCATCTTGATAGTCCAGGTCAATCAATCCAGACAACACTGTAATTCCCTTCTTAGCCTGTTCGCTTGAGGTAAGAGGAGCCCAAAGTGGCCACGTGGTATTCTTAACTTCCAGTTTAACAGAATTATGTTGTGCCTCCCAGTGGCAGTGTTCCTCCCTCTAGAACTAAGACCTCTAGGCCATCAGGACATAATGTCATGGGGACAGGGAGCAAAAATTTTGTCAGTTGGACACTAGGGGTGATAGTGGTGCTACTCCCACTTCCACCCCTTGGTTTCTGGACCAGTGAATCCTGGCTGTGGGAGAATCAGTAACATATATTGGATGCTGATTCAGAGCATACATAGCCTTCTGGAGAATTTTGTCCCAGCCCTGCAAAGTATTGTCACCTAGTTGGCATTGTAATTGTGACTTCGAAAGGGCATTCCACCATTCTATCAATCAAGCTTCTTCAGAACGATGGGAAACATGGTAAGACCAGTGAATTCCATGAGTATGAACCCACTGCTGCACTCCTATAGTCGTAAAGTGAGTGCTTTGGTCAGAGGAAATGCTGTGTTCTTTACTGTGATGGTGGATGAGGCATTCCATGAGTCCATGGATGGTAATCTTGGCAGAAGCATTGCATACTGGATAGGTAAACTCATATCCAGAGTAAATGTCTATTCCAATGAAGAAAAACCAGCCGGGCGCGGTGGCTCAAGCCTGTAATCCCAGCACTTTGGGAGGCTGAGACGGGCGGATCGCGAGGTCAGGAGATCGAGACCATCCTGGCTAACACAGTGAAACCCCGTCTCTACTAAAAAAAATACAAAAAAACTAGCCGGGCGAGGTGGCGGGTGCCTGTGGTCCCAGCTGCTGGGGAGGCTGAGGCAGGAGAATGGCGTAAACCCGGGAGACGGAGCTTGGAGTAAGCTGAGATCCGGCCACTACACTCCATCCTGGGCGACAGAGCGGGATTCCGTCTCAAAAAAAAAAAAAAGAAAAGAAAAACCACTGCCCTTTCCATGGTGGAAGAGGTCCGATATAATCAACCTACCACCAAGTAGCTGGTTGATCACCCCAAGAAATGGTGCTATATCAAGGGTTCGGTGCGGGTCTCTACTGCTTGCAAATTGGGCACTTAACAGTGGCTGTGGCCTAGTCAGCCTTGGTGAGTGGAAATCCATGTTTCTGAGCCCATGAATAACCTCCATCCCTGCCACCATGTACACTTTGTTCATTGGCCCATTGGGTGATGACAAGGGTGACTGTGGAAAGATGCTGAGTGGTGTCTACAGAACGAGTCACTCTATCCACTTAATTATTAAAATCATTCTCTGCTGTTACCCTTTGGTGAGCACTCACATGAGATACAAATATCTTCCCAGTTTTTGACCACTCAGAGAGGTCCTTTCACATACCTCTTTCCCAAATCTTTTTGTCACCAATTTTCCAATCATGTTTCTTCCAAGTCCCTAACCATCTGGCCAAATAATTGGCTACAGTCCATGAATTAGTACATAATCACACATCTAGCCATTTTTCCTTCCAAGAAAAGTGCACAATGAGGTGCACTGCTTGAAGTTCTGCCAACGGGGAAGATTTCTCTTTGCCACTGTCCTTCAGGGATGTCCGAGAAAAGGGCTGTAGTGCTGCAGCTGTCTGCTTTTGAGTGGTGCCTGCATATCAGGCAAAGCCATCTGTAAGCCAGGCCCCAGTCTTCTCTTCCCTTGTCAACTGATCATAAGGAATTCCCCATGAGGTTATCAGTGCAGGCTGGGGGAGAGAAGACAGGGTGGCAGGAGTGGGGACCACAGGCATTTGAGCCACTTTGTCATATAAACTACTTGTGCCCAGGAACTACTTGAGCGCTATCATTTGTATATACCACTTCTATTTGATTACAGAATACTGCTGTACATGCCCCTCTTTTTGGCTAGATGGGTCAGAAAACATCCAGTTAATGATAGACAGTTCAGGTCGGTTGGTGACTTGATGACCCATAGTCAAACGTTCAGTTTCTACCAAAGCCCAGGCACAGGGCAACAGCTATCTCTCAAAAGGAAAGTAGTTATCTCCAGAAGATGACAGGGTCTTCCTCCAAAATCCTAGAGGCCTCCACTGTGATTTACCTATGTGACCTTCCAAAGGCTCCAAACATCAGCCCTATCTGCCAGTGCCACTTCAAGCACCACTGGATCTGCTGGGTCATATGGTTCAAGAGGAAGAGCAGCTTGCACAACAGCTTGGAACTGTGACAGAGCCTCCTCCTGTTCTGGACCCCACTGAAAACTGGAAACATTTCAGGTCACTCAATACATGGGCTGGAGGAACACACCCAAATGAGGAATGTGTTGCCCACAAAATCTAAGTAGGCATACTAGGCATTATACCTCTTTCTTGTTTGTAGGATGGGACAAATGCAGCAACTTATCCTTCACCTTAGAAGAAATACCTCGACAGGTCTCACACCATTGGACCCCGAGGAATTTTATTGAGGTAGGTCACTGAATTTTGGTCAGATTTATTTCCCATCCCCTGGCACATAAATGTCTCAGCAGTGAGTATAGTGTGTTTGCTACTTCTCACTCACTGGATCCAATCAGCATAATGTCAATGTAATGAATCAGTGGGATATCTTGTGGAAGGGAAAAAGCAATCAAGGTCTATTTGAACAAGATTATGACACAAACCTGGATAACTGATATACCCCTGAGGTGGGACAATCAAGGTATATTACTGGCCTTGAAGACTAAAGGCAAATTGCTTCTGGTGGGTTGTATGGACATGAAAAAAAAAAAAAAAAGATGTTTGCAAAATCAATGGCTGCATACCAAATACCAGAAGATATTTTAATTATTTCAAGGAATAAAACTACATCTGATACAGTAGTTGCAATTGGAGTCACCACTTGGTTAAGATTATGATAATCCACTGTAATTCTCCAAGATTCATCTGTCTTCTGAACAGGCCAAATATGATAGTTGAACAGGGTATGGTGACACTCACCATACCTGCATCGTTCAAGGCCTTGATAGTAGCACTAATCTCTGCAATACTTCTAGGGATACAATATTGTTTTGATTTACTATTTTTCTAGATAGAGGCATCTTTAATGGCTTCCATTTGGTCTTTTCCAGTATAGTGACCCTCACCCTACCAGCTAGGGAGCCAATGTGGAGGTTCTGCCAGGTACTAAGTAGATCTTTGCCAATTATGCAGTGTCAGATTGGGGAAATGACCACAGGGAAACCGCTGGACCCACTCTAAGTGAAATCTGAGCTAAAACTCCATTAATTACTTGACCTTCATAAGCCCCTGGTTTAACTGGAGGACCACAATGATGTTTTGGGTCCCCTGGAATCAACATCAGCTTATAGCCAGTGTCCTGTGGTCCCCAAAAGGTCTAATCATTCAAATTTCTCTAATGCACAGATACTCTGGTAAAAGACCTGTGGTGTCCTTGGGAAAGGATGGGAGAAAGATTAACAGCATAAATTGTTAATAGTGTAATGGGTTCATTCCTCAAAGGGACCCAGCCTCTCTTTCATTCAAAGGGGTTCTGGTTCTGTAAACTGGTTCAAGCCTGGAAAATGACTGAGGCACTGTGATTCTCAATTTTTATAATTCAATTTAGATTTTTTCCACTTGATCAAAAAGTTTTATTCTTCTACAAATTAAGTAAGGATGTGATAGTCTTTCTATTAATTTAACTTCTAGGAACACTGTGATTTGTTTGCCAATGTCAGAGCTCAACACAATTTGACTCTTCTGATCGCTGCTTTGCTTCTGTTGTCCTTTACAGTAACTACACCCACCTGGCCTTTGATGGTTGAAAGCTGCCACTTGAACCCTGCCACCTTGGGATCCAATTATTCCCATTGAATTTAAGTTTTCCAAACGAATGATTGCAGTTTCTGCTGTAAGATCCAGCGTATAGAGAAGATAAATCACAGAGCTCTTCAATAATGCTGTTACTCCCTTCACAAACCTGTTTAACAAGGTATTGGTGAAGGGTATATCTTTATATCTTCTGGACCCTCGCAGTTGGATGAGTAGGTCTAAAGTGACTAATCCACTCTAGCATTCTCATATCCCTAAGCATTTGGATCCCTTCCTTTACATTAAACCAAGGGAGATCAGGCAATTCCAGCTCACTCAGAGTGGGACATCTTTTGATCTGTGTTCTAGCTAACCATGTAAATATGTTATTAGAGCATTTTTTAACTCCCTGAGCCACAATGTTAAATGAAGAATCCCTGCTTAGTGAACTCAAATGAATAAACTCAGCCTGATACAACTTTATGTTCCCTCCACCATCATCCCATACCTTTACTATTCATTCCCATGGCTTTCTACAGATTTCTGCTTATATAAATTAGAAAACTCAAGCAGTTCTTTTGGAGTGTAGTGTACCTCCTCATGGGCTATACTCTGAACCTCAACTCTAGGGGCCTGCCAGGATTGAGTCTAGTGATAAGTCTAGAAGCTAAAGGGGTGTTGAGGGTGGGTCCAGAGGAGAATCAACAATGTCTTGCTGGCAACTGTCTCAGAGCAGGCCATCACTGTTGCCTCATGCAGTGGATGTTTACTATCCTCAGACAAAGGTGGAAAGCTTATGAAAGTGTGGGTGGGGGAGGGGATGTTGCCACCAGTAGGAATAGAAAGGCTGTTTCCTCTGCCCATAAAAGTCTTATTGGAGTTTACAAACTCAATATCCCCAGCTTCATCAGAGTCCTTCCACATATCCCCCCATTCCAAGTTTCAGAGTCCCATTATTTTCCAGGCAGTGCTCTCACTTTAACAGTATACACCTCGTAAAGGCTAAGTGTGCACCTTTTATTGGAGGTCAGCCACTCACATGTTAAGAATTTGTGTCTGATTTTTCACAATTTCAGCCCTTCGTCTACAGGAAATAAGACACCTATTAGGGGCAATCTCAGAAGATAAGACACTTATTTGGGGCAATCTCAGAGACTCATTATGCACTTCTGGACCCAGGAGCTAGAATCCCTGAGCTCATCATTTTCTTTCATCACTTCGTCCAGCAATCTCAGGAACAACCAACCAACCAACCAACCTCATTATATTCCTTGGTTCTACATGTATGGTTGAAGGTATTATGTATAGAGTCACTAAACTTCTTGCCTCTGAAGAATAGTGAATCAGTAGTATCAAATGCATTTATTTTGCGTATGTTCATGCCAAGGACTATCAGTGTTTTCCATAGTATTAGAACTAAAATCCTTAGCATTTTTGTGACTAATCAGATTAATCAGCCAACACCAGAAACCCCCAAACCAACTAAAGAAATCCATTGTTAAAATTCCATTATGCTAGAACCACTCCTGGTACCAAAATCTGTATTAATCAGTGTTTCTTAGAGGAATAGAAATAATAGAATAGATGTATATATAAAAGGGAGTTTATTAAGGAGTATTGACTCATACAATCACAATCTGAAGTCCCACAATAGGACATCTACAAGCTAAGGGGAAAGGAAGTCCGTCCGAGTCTCAAAACCTCAAAAATAGGCAAGCTTACAGTGCAGTCTTCAGTCTTTGACTGAAGGCCCAAGAGCCCCTGACAAACCACTGGTGTAAGTCCAAGAGGCCAAAAGCTGAAGAACTTGGAGTCTGATGTTTGAGGGCAGGAAGCATCCAGAATGTGAGAAAGATGAAGAATGGAAGACTCAGCAAGTCTGCTCCTTCTATCCTATTCTGCCTGCTTTATTCTATTAACACTGGCAGGTAATTAGTTAGTGTCCACCCAGAATGAGGGTGAGACTACCTCTCCAAGTCCATTAACTCAAATGTTAATCTACTTTGGTAACACCCTCACAGACACACCTAGGAACTCTGCACACACTAGGAATACTTTGCATCCTTCAATCCAATTAAGTTGACACTCAATATTAACCATCACAACCTCCCTGTATAATTGTTTCTTCTCACTTAAAGACCATCAAACTGCAAATGGTCATGTAAATGGATTCTCAGACGATGGCTTCTTTTTACTCGGGACCATTAGATTGCCCTCTGAAAGAGATCTTACTCCTACTTTCCCAAAACAATACCCCTTGTCTGCATGAATCAGTTATAGCAGTCACCATTCCTATTTTAATGACAGTTTAGATGTAACTCTTCAGAAGGGCAATTGATGACAGGAGAAGGACAAATTCCTAGGTAGACATGGACATATTCCCAGTGAATCCCAACCTTCAAGCCAAAAAGTGTCTGAAACCTGAAAACCAAGCTGCTGATTCTGGATAGAGCCTATGACCAGAGTGAGAACTTCTTTGATGTCTTTTAAATGGTGCTTTTTCCGTGCCCAGGATGGATCACTCAGCACACACTCCACCATTCTGAGCCCATAAAAACCCTAGACTCAGCCACAGATACTTGCTCTTGGGTCTCCTCTCCAATGGCAACTTTCTTCTATCACTCAATAAAATTATTCTCCACCCTATTTACTCTGTGATGTCCATGTACCTCATTCCTCTTGGTCGCAGGACAAGAAAACAGAATTCACTGAGCTGTAGGTGGCAGGAAAGAACAAGCTATAACATGCCCTCATTCACCAAGCTGCAGGCAGCAGGAATAAATGAGCTATAAAACCCTTGTTCAATGAGCTGCAGGTGGTGGGAACAATAGAGATTTGTAACATTTCCTGGGGGCTCATACCTTGGGACTCCATGAGCTAAAGTTGTAACACCCCCTGAGATTTCAAAATTTCTGGCATTTCTGAGTTTTAGAGTGTCACTCTTCCCCCCTCATCTACATGCCAGAACCCAACATGGAAGCTGCTGACGTACAACTGCTCCAGCTGTGGGCTGAGCACAGAGCTGCAGTAGGCACAGGTTCCTGGCCAGTAGCATGAGCAAAGTGCAGCCTACTAGGCTGAGTGGGTGGAGTGAGTCCTGCAGGAACATGTGAGGCCCCAGGCAGAGGACATTGTACCTACAGAGATTTCCCTGGGTTAAGGGAAACTTTGAGTTGAGGAAATATTATGGTTGGTTTGCTTTTCTATTCATACCACTAAAACATTGCCCACATCAGCAGTAAAACTCTTTTTCTTTCTCATTTATGTGTTCACTGGTATAGCATTTTTAATTTTCTTCAAGAAATTTTCCATTACATCCACAATTTTACCAACTCTTTGGTGCAAGATGCCTAGTTTTCAGTGTATCTCAGTTTTTAACATGCTTTCCTCAGTAAGCTTAATTATTTCTAGTTTTTTATTTTAAGTGAGAGATATATGTGCAATTCTTCCTTTCACACTTAGAGTGTGGTCTCAATAATCACCTAATTTCAGTGTTGTTGTGCCTTAGGAAGTAGAGAGGCCTAATTTACCTAATTTGATGATTGTGTTTCAGGGAGTAAGGAGACCTGAGGAGAAGGAAAGAGATAAGGTAGTGGTAGTCAGTGGAACACTCAGAACACACACAGGCAACATTTAACTAGTTTTCTGTGTTATATGGGCATAGTTTGTAGAGCATCAAAACAATTGCACTTGTAACATCAAAAGTCACTGATGATAAATCACCATATTAGATAGGATAATAATAAAACAAAGTTTGAAATACTGAGGGAACTACCAAAATGTGACAGAGGCATGAAGTGAAAACATGCTGTTCGGAAAAATGGCACCAAGAGACTTGCTTGACGCAGAGTTGACACAATCTCTCAATTATTAAAAACAAAAAACAAACAGGAAAAACAAACAAAAAATCAGTATCTTAGGAATGCAATAAAGTGTAAGTACAATAAAATGAGGTATGCCTTTATACTCATATTACAAGAAGATTAAACATTAGTAACATGTAGAATTATTACTGTAGGCATTTACAATGAAGGAGTTATGATGTACTATGTATGAAAACTTAGTCTTAGATGTTTAGAAACTAGTAGTTTAATTGTTGTTTGTTTTTTGAGTTTTTGGTAGCAATTTTTCACATTTAATTAAAACAATAATTCAAATTTTCTTAAGCATGAAGAGTGAACTACTTTACAGAAATTACTGTCTTGTGGCTGGGTGTGGTGGCTCGCACCCATAATCCCAGCACTTTGGGAAGCCTAGGCAGGCGAATCATCTGAGGTCAGGAGTTTGAGACCAGCCTGGCCAACATGGTGAAACCCTGTCTCTACTAAAAATACAAAAATTAGCCAGGTGTGGTGGCACATGCCTGTAATCCCAGCTACTTGGGAGGCTGAGGCAGGAGAATCCCTTGAACCCGGGAGGTGGAAGTTGCAGTGAGCCGAGATCATGTCACTGCGCTCTAGCCTAGACAACAGAGGGAGACTCAGTCTCAAAATGAATAAATAAATAAAGAAAATAAATAAAATTACTGCCTTGCCTTATCCTTGTGTTACATTTCACTTATACACCTTTTTATTTTAATCTTTATCATTTTCTTATTAAATTGTATTAAATGTTTTAAGTATCTACTGCTCACTGATTTTTTTCTGATCTTTGGTATAAACTATATTTTATATCTTTTTATTTATCTAAAGTAGGGCCAATATAAAATTTGTAAAGTATAATTTATACTTTGTTTCCTTAGTAATATTCATAATTTACTTTGAAATTCTTTTCAAACCTTCATTAGTTAAGTTACTTAAAAGAAAATATTATTACTTCAAGATACTTCAAAACCTTAAAAAACTAGCATTCTGTTTTTCTGAATATTCCCCTAAATATTTTATCTCAGGGTTCAGCAAGAATCTAAAAGAAATATTTCTCAATGTATGATGATAAATATATATTAATATAACTTTTAACATTATTATTCACTAAAATTTGTTTTATCTTGTATAAAGTAATGTGTTTTATACTTACTGGAATGTTCTCCAGATTGGCTCTCTGTATTTACAAGCATTGAGATGGATAGAAGGATTTTATTACATTTTGTTTTACAGTATCTTGATCTAAGAAGATACTTGTTGATCTAAGAAGTAGCTGGGAATAATGGAAATAGTAAGTGTCTTTTGTTAGTATCTTAATTTGTCCCAGATACTATGGAGAACAATTTACTTATATTACATTATACATTACTAGTATTACCTCTGCAAATATAATTTTATGCATCACATTTAAAATTTAAATTTATATAGATTACACAATTTTGGAAAGGTTAGATGGCTACTAAACAAAAGAATATAGTAACAATTCAGATATTTCACAAATACAAAGCCAAATGTTTTCAGTTTTAAGTGATAGTATATTCATAATATAATAAGTATGAGATAATTCAGAAAAGTAATTTAATATGCAGATAACTATATTTATGAAGTTGATAGTTCTTTATTTGATTTAAGTTTTAAAGCCTTCCACTGAGAGATTCTTAAAAAGATAAATATTGACATATGCTAGCATATATACTCTTTCACTGTCTTGAAATTATTTCATACTAGGCAGCTCATGTTGTTTTCTAGTATTTCACTACAAATTCGCCACATGACTACCAGTTTTGTTTAAGTAAAAAAAAAAAAAAAAATCCAATGACATGTAAACTTATTCTGGTTTACATTTGCTTCAGGCAAAACTGTTTTATTCTTGGTTGACTATCAAAAGAAAAATTATAAAGTACATATATCAATGTAAATAATATATTTGTGAAAATATAAAAATATTACATAAACATGTGGTTAATTTAACATATTATGATTTTATTTATTGACATAATCACATTAAAAAATACATATAGTGTCCTTAGTTCACATAACTATAAACAGAAAGTCTCAACTCACTCATAAGTAAACTTATACATTAATCTGCTTAGGATAATGGTCTCCAGCTGCATTCATATTACTGCAAAAGACATGACACGATTTGGTTTATGTCCCCACCTAAATCTCATGTCCAGTTGTAATCCACAATGTTAGAGGAGGGACCAGATTGAATCATGGGGTGGACATCCCCCTTGCTGATCTTGTGATAGTGAGTGAGTTCTCAAGAGACCCGGTTGTTTGGAAGTGTGCAGCACTTCCCCTCTTTGCTGTCTTCTTCCTTCTCTGGCTGTGTAAAGTGTGCCTGCTTCCCCTTCATATTTTGCCATGATTGTAAGTGTCCTTAGGCCTTCCCAGCCATGCTTCCTGTACAACCTGTGGAACTGTGAGTCAATTAAACCTGTTTTCTTTATACATTACTCAGTCAGGTAGTTCTTTATAGCAATGCAAAAACAGACTAATGTGGGACATGATTTCATTACTTTTCATGACTGCATAGTATTCCATAATATATATATACCACATTTTCTATATCTAATCCATTGATGAGCATTTAGGTTGATTTCCTGTCTTTGCTATTGTGACTAGTGGTCTGATGAACATACAGGTGCATGTGTTCTTTTATTAAAATGATTAATTTTTTTTGGATATACATACAATAATGGGATTGCTGGGTAGAATGGCAGTTCCAGGTTTTTTTAGATCAATCTCCAACTACTTTTCACAGTGGCTGAACTAATTTACATTCCTGCTAGCATTGTGCAAACATGCCCTTTTTTTTTTGCAGCCTCATTAGCATCTGTTGTTTTTTGACTTGTTACTAATAGCCATTCTGACTGCTATGAGATAGTATTTCACTGTGGTTTTGATTTGTATTTCTCTGATGATTAGTGATACTGATAATTTTTTTCATTTGTTTGTTGGTTGCTTGTATGTCTTCTTTTCAGAAGTGTCTGCTCATGTCCTTTACCAAATTTTTGATGGCGTCATTTGTGATTTACTTGTTGAATTATATAAGTTTTTTTATAGGTGCTAGATGTTAGACCTTTATTGGACCCATATCTTGGAAATATGTTCTTCCATTCTGTAGGTTATCTCTTTACTCTGTTGACAATTTCTTCTGCAATGCAGAAGTTCTTTGGTTTAATGAGGGCCCATTTGTCCATTATTTTTAGTTGGAATTGCTTTTGAGGAGTTAGTTATAAATTCTTTCCCAAGAATGATGTCTAGAGGGCATTTGCAAATGCAGGAACAGAAAACCAAATACCTCATGTTCTCACTTACATGTGGAAGCTAAATATTGGGTACTCATGGACATATTTTTGACAATAGTAGACATTGGGTACTCATAGATGGAGGAGGAAGGATGAGGAGCAAGAGTTGAAAAAATGTTGGGTATTATGCTCACTACATGTGTAACAGGATTATTTGAATCCTAGACCTCAGTATCACACAATATATCCATGAAAAACACATGTGCATGTACCCCCTGAATCTGAAATAGAAGCTGAAAGTAAAACAATAATAAATAAACTTTTGATTTAAATATAATTAATTCTTCAATTGGGAAAACTTTTATTTATAAAGATTAAATGAATTGCCTAAAGTTTCTAATTTAAAAGACTAGCTCATTTATTAAAACTGGCATATTCTGAGATTTTCAACTATTCACTTGCACACTCATGCTAAGTAAATTATGGATTGAAGGTCATTATGTAATGGCTTCAGATTTTATTATCTTTATTTTTTCTATTGGTACATAATCTATTTTAATACTATCCAAATTAAGTATAAATACTTTTAGTTTTAGTCCAATTATAGGCAGATATTTTACCTGTAGACTTATGCCATAAAAGTAATATTTTATGTGCATTGCAGTTTGAATATTCTCAAAATCAAAATAGCCAAAACTGCATTCAAAACAACTTGGTTTCTCACCCAATATACTATAATTCTTTCTGTTATATGAAACATAGAATTATTATTTGGATTTTTAACTTTTATTTTTATCAAAATAAGTAGTATTAATATTTTAATCCTTAAATTCAAATAAGAAATTTTCTGCAGTCCCTAAAAATGTCTTTATAATAGAAGAGGTCAAACATACAGAAATCTTCTAAGTTTGTTCATAATGATAACAATAAACATTATTGAAATCTTTAATATTTGCATGTTATTAAGCATCTTATATGTTTTAGTTTTCTTTCCTGAATAAATTTTTTAATTCATACCATTAAAACATCCTGAGGTATTTGAGAAGGAAAGAAGAATTGCAACAGTATTTAAGACTATTGTTTCTGTAAGTAGAAAAAAATGAAAAGAAGTAGCAATAAAAAATAAAAATAAATGGACAGGAAATGAAAACAAAATAGAATACCCACTTTAGAAAAGATAAATAAAGTAAAAATAAACTTAAAGAAGTGAACATGCAGAATCACCAAAAAGTTCACAACTGTTAAAATGAAACAAAAATGTAAGGTTTAAAGGAAAGGAAACCCCAGAAATAAGTAAAGATTATTGATATGAAATTATACTGAGTATACTAAAGCTAATTTGAAGGATGAATCAAATGTATTAACATAGTTACTTAAAGACTTCTATATTTATATTTTTCTTCATTTGCTTCTGACGTAGCATATAAGGCCTGATCTCTTTGTTCTCTCTCGTAAATCTAGAGAATAAGCTGAGATGAAAAAGTGAATACATGTGGAACATTTCTGAGTTTTTGTTTGTTTGTTTTTTGTTTTTTGAGACAGAGTCTTGCTGTATTGCACAGGCAGGAGTGCAGTGGTGTTATCTCAGCTCATTACAGCCTCCACCTCCCAGGTTCAAGTGGATTCTCCTTCCTCAGTCTACCAGGTAGTTGGGATTACAAGCATGTGGCACCACTCCTGGCTAATTTTTATTTTTAGTAGAGATGGGGTTTCACCATGTTGGTCAGGCTGGTCTTGAACTCCTGACCTTAGGTGATCCACCCACCTTGGACTACCAAAGTGCTCAGAGTATAATCGTGAACCACCTCGCCTGACCCAATGCTGTTTTTAAAGAACTAAATTATAATTAAAAGAAGAAGACTCAGACTAAACTCTTAAGAAGAAAGGGAAAGGGTGAGATTGCAGAAAACATGTTGGACTTGATATTTCATGTTCTTCTTATCTTACATAATAAATTCTCTAAAAACCCTCTTCAACCCTGCCCCAAGAAAGTGGGGGAGTGCAAGAGGTCATAAACCCATGTTAGATAATAATCCATTTCCAAAATCCTTTATAAAGGATTGACTAGAAATCCAGCATCCAAAGTAGATAAGCCAACCATGCCCAGGGCTTACTTATATTGCCTATGTAGTTAAATGAGAAGATAAAATGTCTAGGAAGAGCTAATCATTAAAATATATGAAATTATTGTCAAAATATAAAGTACATGGACATTTGTAAGCAACAATGAGAAATTCATCTAAAAGGTAAAAGAATTTGAGAAAAAGGAAGTGAACATGTCAGGTATTAAGCTTAGGTAAAGAGCAACATCAAAAAAACAAAAACAAACAAACAAAAAAAAAAAAACAAAGCTTCCCTGTTCTTGTTTAAGCAGAAAACACTTTTAGCATAGATAACCAAGCTCCAACAGCTTATGTTGAGCACTGGACTGAGGTAGAAGGTTGTGAGAAAATTATTTCTGACATGCAATTATTCTCATTTCAGTGATTGACATGCTTTGGTTCTGAGATCCTACCTACATCTCATCTTGAATTGTAATTCCCATAATCCTTATGTGTAGAGGGACACACCAGATGGGAGGTGATTAGATCTTGGTGGCATTTTCCCCCATGCTGTTCTTGTGATAGTGAGTGAGTTCTCACAAGATCTGATAGTTTTACAAGGCAATTTTTCTCTACTCTTGCTCTCTTCTCTCTCCCGCTGCCACGTGACAAAGGTCCTAGCTTCCTCTTTACCTTCCATCAAAACTATAAGTGTCCTGAGGCTTCCCCAGCCATGCAGAACTGTGAATCAATAACATCTCTTTACTATATATTAGGTTGGTGAAAAAGTAACTGCAAAAACCATAATTACTGCTGCACCAACCCAACAAGTTACCCAGTCTTGGGTAGTATCTTTATAGCAATGTGAGAATAAACTAATTCAGTGATCCACGAAGCCCTTTTTAGAATAAAATAATCATGATATTTTCAGGGCTGAAATTAAAGTTTCTCTACATTTTTTGTAGTATCTGACTTATATGTCTGTGCTAAGCCTATTCAATATTTGAAAAAACAAAAAAAAACAAGGTGATTCACATTTCAGGTATTAAAACATCATACGGCACTGTAGTAGGCAGAATTCTAAAATGGTCACAAGGTTTCTTCCTCTTGGTTGCACATTTCTTCCATAATCCCAGATCCTTCAGAGTAGAAGGGGCCTATCAAAATTACTGGATGGGATTACCATAGGTGCTTTATTTTATATAGCAAGATAAATTTTGAAGATTCAATTAAGATTTCTAATTAGTTTATTTGAGTAAATCAAATGGGGCATGAACCCAGTTGGGACTAACCTAATCAGTTGAGCTCTTAAAAGATATTTAAAGAACAACAGATACTCTTCACATGGGCCTTGAACAAACAAGCTACCATATTCTAAGAGGAGGAAGCTACATGCTAAAAACCTGAGCGTGGTTACTAGCAGCTGAGACGGATCTTCAACTAACAGATAGCAAGAGAATGGAGACTTTAAAACAACCTCACAGAAGTGAGTTTCTTCAGAAACCTGAAAGAGTATAGAAACCAAATCTTCCCTATTCAAGCTTTCAGTTAAGACTACATTTGGGCAGACAACTTGATCTCAGTCCACTGAGACACCAAATTGTACCTGGACTTCTAATGTACAGAAACTATGAGGTAATAAATAAATTTTGTTTTAAGCTGCTATGTGGATAGTCTTTAAAGCAGCAATCAGTAATTAATGAGGCACATATCAAATATCTCACAAATATAACTGATTTAGTACTAAACAATATTTTGAAAATGTCATCATGACCTCTCTTTTTAAAGAAATTCAACAGAAAATTTGGTAATTTAATTTATATATCTATTGTGTAGAAACCATAAAATTGGTTTCTATAGTGATATGGTTTGGCTGTGTCCCAACCCAAACCTCAACTTAATTGTAACTCCCACAATTCCTACTTGTTGCAGGAGAAACACAGTAAGAGGTGATTGAATTATGGGGGCAGGTCTCTTCTGCACTGTTCTCATGATAGTGAATGAGTCTCATGAGATCTTTTGCTTTTAAAAGGGGAATTCCCTTTCACAAGCTGTCTTCTCTAGTCTGCCGCCATGTGAGATGTGCCTTTCATCTTCCATGATTGTGAGGCCTCCCGAATCATGTGGAACTATAAGTCCAATAAACCTCTTTCTTTTGTAAATTGCCCAGTGTGGGGTATGTCTTTATCAGTAGCATGAAAATAGACTAATACAGTCAATTGGTACCGTTAGAGTGGGGCATTGCTGAAAAGATACCCCAAAATGTGGGTGCAACTTTGAAACTGGGTAACTGGCAGAGATTGGAACAGTTGGAAGGGCTCAGAAGAAGACAGAAAAATGTAGGAAAATTTGAAACTTCCTAAAGACTCATTGAATGGCTTGGGCCAAAATACTGACATTGATATGAACAATAAGGTCCAGGCTGGGGTTGTCTCAGATGGAGATGAGGAACTTATTGGGAACTGAAGCAAAGGTGACTCTTGTTATGTTTTACAAAGAGTGGTGGCATTTTGCCCCTGTCATGGAGAATTGTAAAACTTTGAACTTGAGAGAGATGATTTAGGGTATCTGGTGTAAGAAATTTCTAAGCAGCAAAACATTCAAGAGTCAATTTGTGTGCTATTAAAGGCACTCAGTTTTAGAAGGAAAACAGAGCATAAAAGTTTGAAAAAATTGAAGCCTGACAATGTGATATAAAAGAAAACCCTATTTTCTGAGGTGAATTTCAAGCCAGCTGCAGAAATTTGCATAAGTGATAAGGGGCTGAAGGTTAATTTTCAAGACAATGGGGAAAATGTCTCCAGGACATGTCAGAGGTCTTCACAGCAGCCCCTCCCATAACAGGCCCAGAGGCTTAGGAGGAAAATGTAGTTTTGTGGGCTGGGCCTAGGGTCCCTGAGCTGTGTGCAGCCTGGGAACTTGGTGTCCTGCCTCTGAACTGCTCCAGCTATGGCTGAAAGGGGCCAACATACCAGTTGGGCCATGGCTTCAGAGGGTGCAAACCCCAAACCTTGGCAGTTTCCACATGGTGTTGAGCCTGAAAGGGCACAGAAGTGAAGAACTGGGGTTTGGGAACCTCTGCCTAGATTTCAGAAGATATATGAAAAAAGCCTGGATGCCTAGGCAGAAGCTTGCTGTGGGGGCAGGGCTCTCATGGTGAACCTCTGTTAGGGGATTATGGAAGGAAAATCTGGGGTCAGAGCCCTCAAACAGAATTGCTTCTGGGCACCAGAGTCTTGAGAAGAGGAACACTGTCCTCCAGACACCAAAATGGTAGATCCACCAACAGCTTGCACTGTATGCCTGGAAAAGCTGCAGACACTCAACATCAGCCCATGAAAGCAGCCAGGAGGGAGGCTATAACCTGCAGACCCACAAGGGAAGAGCTGCCCAAGACCATGGGAATCCACCTCTTGCATCAGTGTGACCCAGAGATGAGACATGGAGTAAAAGGAGATCATTCTGGGGCTTAAAATTTGACTGCTCTGCTGGATTTTACACTTGCATGGGGCCTGTAGGCCCTTTGTTTTGGCCAATTTCTCCCATTTGGAATTTCTGTATTTACCCAATGCCTGTAACCCCTTTATATCTAGGAAGTAACTAACTTGCTTTTGATTTTACAGACTCATAGGTGGAAGGGACTTGCCTTGTCTCAGACGAGACATTGGACTGTGGACTTTTGAGTTAATGCTGAAATGGACTGTTGGGAAGGCATGATTAGATTTGAAATATGAAGACATGAGATTTGGGAGGAGCCAGGAGTGGAATGATATGATTTGACTTTGTCCCCATCCAAGTCTTATCTTGAATTGTAACTCCCACAATTCCCACATATTGTGGGAGGAATCCAGTGAGAAGTGATTAAATTATGGGGGTGTGTCTCTTTTGCACTGTTTTCATGATAGCAAATGAGTCTCATGAGATCTGACGGTTTTAAAATGGGGAGTTTCCCTTCACAAATTCTCTTCTCTTGTCTGCCAAATGAGAAGTGACTTTCACCTTCTGCGTGATTGTGAAGTCTCCCCAGACACGTGGAACTGGAAGTCCAATAAACCTCTTTCTTTTGTAAATTTCCCAGCCTCAGGTATGTCTTAATCAGCAGCATGAAAATGGACTAATACACACAATATCAGAAAAATTCACAACTTTGTAAATGATATAGCATATTAGATATCGATATGAAAATTAAAGATTCATCACAACAAAGTAAGCCAGGAGACACTTTTGAAAATGATAAATGCTGTTCTCATTGTTCTCATTTGAGAAGTACATTGTTTGAATTGAATATGTCAATGAGACATAATTGCTAGATGCTTTCACATTTCAGCCTATCAAAATAATACTATCTAATTTTTTAAATTTTGAAAATGTCAATGTATGCAAATTTGAGAAAAAAATGAAAATCATGGAGTGTTAGAAGTTAGGAAAGAAAGGAAATCAAATTCTACAATTAGATTTTTCTAATATAAATATGAAACATAAAATATACAAAAGTAGTAGCAGTTTATCAATTGCCAATGTCACCGTGTTATAAAAATAAATTAAGGTTCTATGTTAAGATGAATAACTTCAAACTCTATTATCTATAAACAGAATTCAAAGTTAATGAAAGTGATTTTTTTAATACATCATTGCCAATGCAAAAAATATAAAGAGCATTCTTTAGAAAATAGTAGAAATCTTTTGTAAACCTGTTACCAGTATGGATATTCTTAATGACAGATCAGGTTATGAGCTCTCTGTATTATAAATATTCAGAAATTAGTAACTCATTAAATATAGATATTACACATACTTTCTTTTTTTATCTCTGCATTAAATATTTTGTTAAATCTATTTTAACAACTACTGTCCTCCAGATATAGTTCAAACATGGTTGATTACAGCTTGGTAGACTCAATTTTTTAAAATTATATTTTAATTATTTCTTAATAGATGACATAATCACAAGAGAAGAAAACAAAAGGGAAAAATGACATCCAATGAAAGAGAAGCCTTCTTCGTACATACTGCCCCGCTCTCCTCTTTCCACATCCAGTTTTGGTTGCAGTTGTCTATTGCTTACATATTCTCACAGAGGTATTTTATGTATATTTAAGTACGTGTGTGTATATGCACATCCACACGTATCTTGTGTAACTGTGTGTTCTTATTAAAAGTAACATCCTCTTGCCCAATGCTAACGTTACTATTAAAAAAAAAAAAATGTGTAACTCTGAAAGTTTATTACTGATGTTTAACTCAATTTTTATATAACACATTTATATTTCAGATCATTTTCAAATTTAATGGAGTGTCTATTAACTTTTTGAAATAGTTGATAAAGATCTAGCTACCATTACAAATTCACTCCTTCTCTTGGGCTTAACATTTGTATGCTTGATAACATTAGAAAACGTACCTAATTGTGTTTCTTATTCTACCAACTATTGAAACCTAGTAATTAAGAGTTGAAGCTCCTAAATGCAGTTAAGCTCTTAAATGCAGTTGAAGCTCCTAAATGCAATTAAAATAGGAAACATTAATTAATGAAAGAAGTAAAAATAAATGTTCAATAAGATAAATTTAATGATGTAATCTCATTTAGCTCTTATACATAAACCGTCGTACAATTACAACAGAAAGGATTTTGAATATAGCCAGCAAAGCTTATGATGCACATGGTCAGAAATTTCTTGCTGAAAAACTGACAAAAACACATAAAAGTCCTTTAAAGAATGCTTTTTGCAACAATTAAACAAAAAGGTCTAAACCAGAATAAAATCCACTAGTAAAAGGAAAATAAATTCTGCTATATTTATGCAAATGATACTTTACTACAATGGCAGTAATTGCAGTGAGATTCCAATATTTACATTGATGAATGCCACAAAAATCTTTTGTCCAAAAACAAATATTGCAAAATATACTTAAAGAATGATACAATTTGTATAAAATTTAAAGTAGACAATGCATCCTATATATTGTTGGGAATATATACATATATTTTCTAAGTATAAAGTAATACTTTTATACATTTGCATACTACACATAATGCTCAGTGTTCTTGTCTTTCTCATTTAACACTATACCTGAAAAATCCACATCAGTATATATATATATCTACCTGTTTTAGCGGCTCTATTATATTCCTTTGTTTTGGTGTAATATAACATATTAATATATGTACAATCTTTGTCTCTCTTTTCCTAATCTGACTCGCACTAACACAGTCATCATTAAAGCTGCATATTGATGGTAAACAGAACTACATGATTAAATAAATTTGAGCTTTTGAATCAATATTTAAAAGCCGTCTGTAAGGAAGATAAACCATTTTAAACTTTGTAAACAAATTCAGAGTATAATGCCACTTGTAGAAAGTTTAAACTAGGTCATTAATCTAACATACCACTTGTATATTGTATGTACATTTGTAATGATAGTATGAAGCTATGCATAGGAATGATAAACATCTAATTTAAGATAGTGGTGACCTCCAAATGTGAAGGAGCATGGAGAGATTCAGGAATATGACATAATATATGAATTACACCGGGCTGTCTCTGTGTTACTTCTTAAATTATGTATGCATTTATTATATTCTTCATACTTTTTGTATGTTTGATATATTTCCCTAATTTTTGGGCAGAAGCCAATTTTTTCCCTCATGTATCTCATTATATTGGGGCACCCAAGTCAGAAAAAAAAAAGCAACATTTGGGACAATTTTCCATTTTTAAGTTAAATCTTCTAGTTCTTTTAGTGGTTAGCACAATAATTAGCATGTAGCATTAATTTGGCATATTTTATTTATATAGTTATTTTCATCATGTTTAGTCATGAAATAGTATTCATGATCATATATTTGTAATAACCTAGGAAATAATTGACAACCTTAGTAATTTATATAAATAAATTATTAATTTGTCAGGTTAAAAACAAATAATGGTTAAAAAGTGATTACCTATAACTTCCCACAGATACAGGAAGTTTGGATATTAAAAGATGCTGTGACAAATTCAATTATAAAATATTATGCCTGTTGTTAAGTATGGAATAAATATCAAGCCACATTTAGAGAAGAAGTGAAATAATGAAGAAAACAATGGTAAGAAATAAAAAGAGGGAAAAAACTTTTCCTACATGCCTTGAAATCTATAGACTGATTTGACAAAAATAACGGGACTCAATAATTCTCACAGCAACAATCATTTCCAGCCTTTAATCTCATATTCATAAAAAAAACTCATTGGCTTGAAGGCTTGTTTAAAGTAATTGTGTTATGTGCTCAGAAGCTGTGAAAATGAAGCAAAACACATTAGTGAAGAGTGAGTTAAGAAGTAAGATTGGAATTGTTTAAGAAGCTTTTAATTCAAGGGAAGCAATTACACCAATACACAGAACATCAGCTATTTTTCTACATAAACTCACCAGGTCAAACAACTGAAGGAGAGTGAAATTGATTCACTGAGCAATTTAATCAGTTGCAAAGTTTATTAGTGTTTCATTTTGCTGGCATTGTTGGTTACGTGTTTTTCTTCTTAAAACTTTGCACTCAAATTTTATACAATTACTAGAAATTAAGGTTTAACTAGTTTGAAATAGTAAATCGTATCTACTAGGAAGAAACTTGAAAATAAAGTGTGAAAGGTTGGCATGAATTTTTATGTTTTACCATGTGGTACCTATGGATAGCCCATTATTTGCTAGGCAGATGTGATAGCATTGAAAGAGATTCAACTGTTTCTAATTTATATAATTTGTGATAATAATAGTTGTTCTCCCACAAGCAGTACATTTGAAAACAGAAAAACATGTCCAAACACATCATTATTACTATATGGAAAATATCTATATTAAAATCGCTATTTTTAAGCTTCAAACCTACACTCAGGACCTCTTTTTTTTTAAGGTGGTTTTTACTTTCCATTATATTATCTATGGTAAGTGAATAAAAACATTTTCACACCTGTTGTAACTCTTCAGAGGTGGAATGGACCCGTCACAACAGTGTTGACACTGACATGCTATACAAGTACCAAGGAAGTGTGAACAACTTTATTATTCACATACTTAGGCTTTCTGGGGAGAATATGGCAAGCTCTCAAGGTGGTCCAGATACATCTTGAAAGAGAAAGAATGGAAACTGGCTTGATTTTTATCATGATTAGACAATGGAGCTGGAGTGAGGCTTCAGCTCTAGTAAGGACTTGCATAGTTTGACTTATCTACCAGTGGAAAGACAGGAAGCACCTGAGTGGCTTTTTTATTAGCTTGGCCATTTATGGGGCAGAAGAGGCAGAGGCAGTGGTGGGACTTGAAAGTCATCTGCAGTCAAATGTTAAAAATGGATTCAAATTCATTATTATATCGGAATGTGTCAAAAATTGCTAAATAATGACCTTAACTATTTTTTCTTTCTGGAAATATTGTCATGTGACAATCTTCAGAGTTCCAGGCATTCAGGTATAGTGATTGAATAGATTTATAGCTCTTGTACTTTTAGTGTATCAGTAAAATTTTATGGGGCCTCTTCTGCCCCATAACTGGCCAAGCTAATAAGAAAGTCAGCCGGTGTTCCTTGTCTTGCCACTGGTAAAGAAGCCAAACCATGCCAGTTCTTACTAGAGCAGAAACCTCGCTCCAGCTCCATTGTCTAAGATGTATTTTTTAAAATGTAAAATGCATTATTCATTATATTTCTTGATGTCTTGATTAACAGGAACACAGTCACATTTATCGAGTCTTATTACACATGTTAAATCTGTAAGTATTCTACAAGTCATTCCTTTCCCAACCAGAACAGCAACCTCAGACCTATTGGACTTCAAAAAAATTATTTCTGCTTCAAATTATAAACCTCCTCTGACATGGGATCCAATAGTTTTCATGATCTGCCTTACTCTGGTAGAATTTCTACTCTTAACTAAACCAAGGAGGGCATATGAGAGAAGCCATGAGCTCTAGTGCCACAGACTACTTTATAACCAAGTGAAATCATTTTCATGAGAAAAAGCTTCAAATTTGTTTTATCCCTTTAATCAATTTACAGATTCCTACAATGTCTATTTTTCACACTTTTGTCGAGTTTTGTAGTTGCTCTCATCATGTGGTTTTGCCAAATGCCTCAATCACTCATGTCATAATTTCCTTCTTATTTTGGTTTAATTCCATTTTTTCTTTCCTACTTTACATCTTCTATTTTATTTATTACACATTCTTCATTATCCATTCATATATTTATATATTGGGGTCTATTTTAATTTTAATCTTTATTTTTGAATTATTTCCTTTTTTTCTGAGTTTACATATCCTTTTTAAAACTTTTGTTATCACCTTTCTAATTTAAGCTTATTCTGACTTATTCTCTCATTGCTGCAATTATTTTCATAATTTTATTTTTAGTTGGTGATATAGTTTGTATGTTTGTCCCCCTAATCTCGTGTTGAAATGTGATCTCCAGTGTTGAAATTCAGGCCTTGTGGAAGGTATTTGAATCATGGAGGTGGATCCCTAATGAATGGCTTGATGCCTTCCCCCAGAGGTAATAAGCGAGTTCTCATTTTATTGGTTTATATGAGATCTGATTGTTAAAAAGAGCCTGACACCTCCTCCTCTCTTTTTGTTGCATCTAATCTCACTATTTGACACACCGCTCTCTCTTCACCTTATGCTATAATTGTAGGCTTCCTGAGGACCTCACATGAAGCAGATGCCAACACTTTGCTTCTTGTACAGTCTGCAGAACTGTGAGCCAAAAATTAATCTCTTTTCTTCATAAATCTTCAGCTCAGGGCTACTTTATAGAAAGCAAAATGGACTAATACAACTGGTTTTAATATAGTGAGTTAAATATTTCATCTGTTTGTTGGCAGGTATGTACAACATGCTTTCATTAATTTTTCACTTTCTTTCTCTTCCTCCATACTATGATGTGTATCTTGCCTTTACCTCATTGACCATGTCCTACTTCAATTAGATATTTCCAGTAACATCTATTAATTTTAGAAATTTTGCTGGTAGAAGGTTTGGCCAGTGAGTTTAGTAATTTTAGGGTGCAGTAAGTATAAATACTCCTAACTTTTCATACTTACTGGAACTAAAATATATTTCATTCAGCCCAATTTGAACATCAAAAACTTCTTTTGACTTTGGCTATTTTTCTAAGGCCTGGCAAACTATTGTCCTAAGTGAAGACTTACTAATTAAAGGAAGATTCATTAGAGATTTCTGTATTCTGTGGTTTTCAGGATTATTTCACATTCCTTTATTATCCACTTGCTTCCTTTTAAACAGGGACTTTTATTATATTGATATTGGATTATTGAATATTTTATTGGATATATATTAATTATACTATTATATGAATATGGATACATTTGGTGATCTCTTCCAGTTTGTGGTTTATGAAAATATCTTATTACCTAGTTACTGTTGATCAGTTTGAGTAGTGCTGTAATGAACATGCAAGCATATGTATCTTTGGTAGAATGATTTATTTTCTTTTGGATATATACCCAGCA
This sequence comes from Trachypithecus francoisi, assembly GCF_009764315.1. Lineage (NCBI taxonomy): Eukaryota > Metazoa > Chordata > Mammalia > Primates > Cercopithecidae > Trachypithecus > Trachypithecus francoisi. Next base: position 69,358,055 of record NW_022681454.1, read on the forward strand.
ATGAGATTGCTTGGTTTAATGGTAATTCTAAGTTATTTGAGAAATCTTCAAACTGCTTTTTGCAGTGCCTGAACTAATTTATTTTCCTACCAACAGTGTATAAGCATTCCCTTTTCTTCATAGCCTCACCAGAATCTGTTGTTTTGACTCTTTAATAATAACCATTCTGACTATGTGAGGTGGTGTCTCATTGTGGTTTTGATTGGCATTTCTCTGATGATCAGTGATGTTGAGCATTTTTTTATTTCTTTGTCAGTTGTATGTCTTCTGTTCAGAAATGTCTGTTCATGAATTTTGCTCATTTTTTAAATGAGATTGTTCATAGTTTTGCTTGTTAAGTTGTATTAGTTCCTTATAGATTCCTTATATTAAACCTTTGTTAGATGTATAGTCGTGAATATTTTCTCCAATTCTGTAGATTGTATGTTTACTCTGTTGATAGTTGCTTTTTCTGTACAGAAGCTTCTTAGTTGAATTAGGTCCCACTTGTCAATTTTTTGTTGCAATTACTTCTGAGGATTTAGTCATAATTTTTTTGCCAAGACTGATGTTCAGAAGGTTGTTGGCTAGATTTTCTTCTAGGATTCTTACAGTCTTAGGTCTTACATTTAAATCTTTAATTTATCTTAAGTTAATTTTTATATATGGTGAAAGTTGGGGGTCCAGTTTTATTTTTCTGTACATAACTAGCCAGCTATACCAGCACCAATTATTTAATATGAAGTCCTTTCCTCATTGCTTACTTTTTTCAACTTTATTAAAAATCCAATATCCATGGATTTATTTCTGTGGTTTCTATTCTATACCATTGGTCTATGTGTCTGTTTTCTTACCAAGTTGTTTTGTTTACTGTAGCTTTATAGTATAGCTCTGAAATTAGGTAATGTGATTCCTGAAGCTTTGTTCCTTTTGCTTAGTATTTCTTTGGCTATTCAGGCTCTTTTTCTGTTCCATATACACCTTAAAATAGTTCTGTAAAAATGTCATTGGTAGTTTGATAAGAATAACACTGTATCTGTAGATTGTTTTTGTAATGTGGATATTTTAATGATTCTGATTCTTCCAATCCATGAGCTATAGAATTTTTTTTTTTCCATTAGTTTGTGTCATCTGTTTTACTTTACTATGCTTTTGTAGTCCTCTTTACAGAGATCATTCTCCTCTTTGGTTAAAGGTATCCCTAGTCACGTGTGTGTGTGTGTGTGTGTGTGTGTGTGTGTGTATCTATTTTAAATGGGATTCTGTTCTTAATTTGGCTTTCAGTTTGAATATTATCGGAGTATAGCAATGTTGTTGATTTTTGTATATTGTTTTTGTATTCTGAAACTTAAGTTATGTCTCAGTTCTAGAAGCCTTTTGGCAGGGTCTCTAGGGTTTTCCAGATATGTAATTATATTGTCAGTGAAGAGAGATAAGTTGATTTCCTTTTTTCCTCTCTGAATGCCATTTATTTCTTGCTCTTCCCTGATTGCATTGGCTAGCACTTCCAGTACTCTGTTAAATAGGAATGATGAGAGTGGGCATTCTTGTCTTCTTCCAGTACTTAAGTGGAATGCTTCCAGTTTTTGTCCATTCAATACAATGTTGACTGTGGATTTGTCATAGATGGCTCTTACTATTTTGAGGTATGTTCCTTCAATGCCTATTATCTTGGGGGTTTTTATTATGAATGAATATTGAATTTCATTGAAAGCTTTTACCACATCTATTAAGATGATTTTATATATATATATGTATATATATATACACACACACACACACACACATATATATATGTGTGTGTGTGTATGTGTGTGTGTGTGTGTATTCTATTTATCTGATGAATCACAATTATTGATTTGCATATGTTGAACCAATCTTGAATCCCAGGTATAAACCCTAGATGATTATGGTGAATTAATTTTTTGATGTGCTGTTGAATTTGTTTTGCTAGTATTTTGTTGAAAATTTTGCATCTACGTTCATTAATGATGTTGGCCTATAGTTTCCTCTTTTTGTTGTGTTTGCCTCGTTTTCATATCTGAGTGTTTCTGGCTTTATAGAATGAGTTAGGAAGGAGTCCTTTCTCCGAATAGTTTCAGGATAAGTGATCCCAGCTCTTCTTTGCATTTCCTGTAGAATTTTGGTTTGAATTTATCTGGCCTGGGGCTTTTTTGATTGGTAGATTTTTAATTACTGATTCCGTTTGAATTTATTGAGACTTGCTTTATGGTCAAGAATGTGGTGAATCCTAGACTATGTTCAATGTGCAGATGAGAAGAATATGTATTCAGTAGTTGCTGGGTGAAGTATTCTGTAAATTTCCATTAGGTCCAATTGGTCAGGTATCAAGTTTAAATTCAGAATTTCTATGTTAGTTTTCTGATTCATTGACTTTTTTAATGTTGTCAGTGGGGTGTTTTAGTTCTCCACTATTATTATGTGACTGTGTACATCTTTTCATAGGTCAAGAAAGATTTCATTGAGATTCCTTGTAATTCATGATTTGATTTCTTTATCTGTCATTTCTGAATGTGTGTTTTATTTAGGGAACATGGTAGAATACTTAGTGTGATTATTTGTTTGTGTCACTACATTCAGATTTTTCAGGGTGCCAGAATTCTATCATTCTTCTCATCTGGAAATGCTGGTACTTCTAATTTTTACAATTATTTTCACACAAGCAGAATTTTGTTTTTCTTTTTTTTTTTTCTTTAATATTATATTTTATTCCCTCTTTTTTTCTTATCCTCCCTAGGATGTATGCCTACATGAGAGTGCTTGATAGAGTCTTTTAGCTTTGCTTCTATAGTTCTATGCACTTCTTTGGCAGGTTTTATATTTGGCTATGCAGTTTGACCTATAAGCCAGTAAATGGCACTTACAGATAAGGGCTGACTGTGGCTAGCATGGCTATATACTTGATACTTGTTTACTGGCAGCTCTTTGTTGCCTCAGGCGATGGGATGATTCTTGAAATTCACAGTGGCCTTAACTCCTTACTCAGCCCTGAGGGGGCAGCGGCCACAAAAGGCAGGGCAAGACTTGGCAGGCCCTGAGCAGGCCCATGCCCTAATGAAAGGAGCAAGCACCAGTGCCAAGGGAGAATCCAGTGGGCAGCCACCAAGCACCCAGTGGTATACCTAGGCATGGCATGGAGCTAGGAAACATCCTCAGCCCCATGTTCTCTGCAAAGGGCTGGGGGTCAGTCAAAACTCCTAATCCAGGAGATGAAGTGTGCCAGATGCCTAGAGATCTGTCTAGCCATGAATTGGAGAGGACTCCTCTGCACACAAGAAATGGGATGACTCAGTCTGCTAAACCAGGCAGGCATGCGCTCTGAAAACATGAAGATCTGCCTGAGTGTGTAGCAGATACCCCTCTCAATCCCCTGTACCTGAATCTCTGCACTGGAGTGTGAGGCAGCTCAGAGTCTGTACAATATGGATGCTTTGAATACCTGATGATATGCCTGTGAGTAAAGAAGAGAAGGCATCCCTGCACCAGGATCTCTGCACAGAATGGGTGGGGCAAGTCGAGTTGCTGATCCAGGTGACAGGGTGCCCCAAATGCCTGGAGATATGCCTGATCCTGTAGTGCAGAGGATCCCCCTGCACCAGGATGACTGCATAGGAAAGGCAGGACAGGTCAGGCTTCAAATTTAAGCAAGGTGATGCTCCAAATGCCTGCAAATCCATCTGAGCTTGGAGCAGAGAGGGCCTCACTGCAACATGATCTGTGTCCAGGAAAGGTCGGTAGGCTTAGAATGCGGAACCTAGGTGAGCTGGTGCTCCAAATGCCTGGAGTTCTGCTTGCGTATGGAGCAGAGAGGGCCTCTATGCACCACAATCTGTGACCATTAAGGGGAGGGCAGCTCTGATGGCTAGTCCCAGCAAGTAGATACTTCAAATGCCTGTGTTTCTGCTTGGATGTGAAGCACAGTAGGTCCTGCTGCACTACAGTTTCAGAGGAACAGTTTGGGGCACCCAGAAATGGCATATGCAGATCAGTTCCAGGTTGCCAAGCTGGCCCTAGCTGTAAGTCTTACCACCCAGGGGAAACTGCCGCTGTAGCAACTCTCTTCCCACCCTAGGCATGCAGTTCAGGAGAGCACAATTCCAGCACCTACTACTGAAGTTCCTTCCACAGTTCTGGCTTAGGAGGTTCCTATATGACTTATCACTAGGTGTTTTACACTCTGGCCTGAGAGTAAAATGCCTCATGGCCATGCTGCTGGGTCACTAGAGAACGGCTACATTTTTATGTATGCATTAAAGATATGGATTAAAAATAATACCCTGCTCTTGGTCCTAGGTCTGAGACTATGTCTGCAGATTTTCCTGCTGTCTTTCCCTTGCAGGATTTCCAAGTATCTCCCCAGGTTAGCTTCAGGGCTTGGGAGAAACATAGTGCTCCCCATTGACCTGTGTTGTCAGTTCCTCTGTGGAAAGGTAAGTCACCAAGGGAGACTCTCTGCCTTTCTCACATACTGAGGCTAACCTCCCTGGAATGTGGGATGTCCTTCACAATTCTGGATGATTCTCATTTTCTGTCTTAAAGCTCACAGAGTTGATCTTTATATACTATCTTGGTATTTTCAAGTGGCTGAAGCATGCTAAAAGCCTTTACTATGTTATTTTGGAAAAATGTGTGCATGCTTATTTATAGATGATCTATAGATAATATCAAATTGACCTATAAACAAATGAGTACTAATAAATAACTATCTCAAATGTTTTCCAAGTTCATACATTTTGGTAATCTATGATTAATAAGCATAATTTGAAGCTTGATGGTAAATTAAAAGAAAAATGTCTTCAAAATTTAATGTGGACATTTTTGCCTAGGTACATTTGTCAGATATATTTATACTGTCAGGAAAATAATTTTTAAGATTATAAAACTCTTATGATTTCATTTTTGATGATTACTTAATTTGTGAGCTTATATATTTGGAGTCAAGCATTCAGAGTACGAGGTTTAGAGAAGTAATCAAAGTGAGGCATAAGGACAACAATTGAGTCTTGTTTCCTGGACCAGCTGTGACTTTTGACCATACTAAGAGAAATTGGATTTTCCAGGTGTTGTCTTCACAGCTGTCATTTGGCTTGGGGTCTGCATTTGGCACATAATACAATTTCTTACTATAAGAGAAAAGTAGGATGTGTTTCTGGTAAAAAAAAAAAAAAAAAGTCATGTGTAATGTGACTTTTGTTCAAGGAAAAGTAATTTTGTCCAGTTTAGAAGTTTTTAAAAGTTGTTTAAAATTGAAAAACTAAAGAGAATAGATATAAAAATTTTGTAAAACAAAGAGAGTAGAAAATATGTAATGGGCTATAAGAGGTTTAGGGAAAACATACTTTGTGGTCAGATTTATCAGTAAGAATTATGATTATTAAGTTAAATTGTTTTATGACACAGAAATAATCATTCACAGACAATTATTGTTGTTTTTTTTTTTTTTGATTCTCCTCAAAAAGCAGTTTATAAACAGCTATGGTTCAAAATTTGCTGTTTCGTTAAGAAAATTATGAAAAAGACGCTGACAAGTACTCTTGAATACAGGCTACTAGTAACTTTGAAAATCATGCCATTGGAATAAGTAGCACACAATTCGAGACACTGGTTATTTTACCAAGGCTTTGACTGGAATGGCAAACATTTTACATATGAACAGGCTGCTACGAGGAATTAAAATTGACTTTATAGAACTGATAAAAAGCCCCTTGAAATATTGACCTGGTATCTTGTCTATGTGGTTCCTTTAAAGGTTCCTGACCTGTGGTAAGTAAATAATGCAATTTTCTGATGGACCCACAAACCTCAACTTGTTTTGGGACCTTTGAAAAATAGAAACCCACCCAATTCAAACAGATATTGCAAGCACAATCCAATGGCAAACTTTGACTCAGCTTCTTATCCTTGAGGATTTTACAAGTCGAATCTTAGTTTCCCTATGAAAATGTTATAGTAAAGATAAATTAAAGAGAACCTACATAGACAACTACTATTCTTTCTGTAAATAATCAGGTTACTTTTTTTGTAAAACTCATTTGTTAATACATTGGTCCTACTATGATTGTATTTTTCCATACAATTTCAATTGTATTTTGAATTATTTCTGGGCTACAAGTCCAAAAACTAACATTTTCAACTTTTTCTTCCATTTTTCTGACTTGAAAGCACCAGAAATAGAAACTATGCTTTTTGTAAAGGCCTTGCAAACTGAAGTTACACACATTAAATAAACTTCAGAAGAAATTGCAGCAATGTCTACATAAACAGCCTTCATGTGTGCTGATATGTGGGCTAGTCAGAATGCTCATGTAAACTCCTAATACTAGCAACAATACAGAAAAATCTATCAGATTGCCACTGCAATCTGAAGATGCTTCAGAGACTCCAGAAAAACTAGTTCATAGACTGCTACAGACTTTAACCTTTGTTGTACTTCTGCTTCCACAGAAATGACTTTTATTAATGATCTGTTTCTCTATATCACTTATAGAGGTCTATGCTGTTGGAAGTGTCATCTCTTGAAATGAGATACAGCGGTTTAACTGAATTGATCTATTCTCTGGGCTAAGAGACCGACTCAAAAAGATATTGGATGAAATCTTTTTTTTTTTTTTTTTTTTTTTTGAGACGGAGTCTCGCTCTGTCGCCCAGGCTGGAGTGCAGTGGCCGGATCTCAGCTCACTGCAAGCTCCGCCTCCCAGGTTTAGGCCATTCTCTCGCCTCAGCCTCCTGAGTAGCTGGGACTACAGGCGCCCGCCATCTCGCCCGGCTAATTTTTTGTATATTTTAGTAGAGACGGGGTTTCACCGTGTTAGCCAGGATGGTCTCGATCTCCTGACCTCGTGATCCGCCCGTCTCGGCCTCCCAAAGTGCTGGGATTACAGGCTTGAGCCACCGCGCCCGGCCGGATGAAATCTTTAAATTTATTCTTTCTACCTATTCCAGCTTGTTTTTTCACTCCTTTGTCTATCTTTATCTTACAACGTTTAGCCTTCTCCAAAGCTATTAACTAGGTTTTTAATATGTGAAACTTTTTTTGCATTCAAAGTGGGTTTCTTAAAATATAAAAATATTTTACCCCAATATATATTTTTTGACATATTTTGAGATGGCTCTCAGAGAGGCAACAAACAGAAGTAGCCTGACAAAGCTGTCTTTCAAGGGAGAAATTTTCACCTGTAGAGAATGCGCATTGATGCAGGCAGGGCTTCCCTCACCTAGATCTAGGAAAGATTAACTGAGATGAAAGAAACATTATTATATGTTATTTCTGAAGGTTGTCACCTGTGAGATTTCATTTATATAACAAGCCAAGACTAATACGCACAGTCTGCCATTATCTGTTTTGCTGCCACAACATATTTTGCTATAATCCAAGCCCCTGATTATTTTTGTAATCCCAAGATGGTATATAAGCTTCTGCACCCTATTGATGGTTAAGTAATCTCACATTGAGGTTCCCATTGTACATGTTAATAAATTTTAAATTGCTCTTCTTTAATTAATTTGCCTTGTGTGAGTTGATTTTTCAACAAACGTTTAGAGAAAAAATCGGTGTATTTTTTTGTGTGTGTGGCTCCTACACTTTCAATATATCTTTTAGTAGAATCACTATGCATTCTTCTTTTTTGTTTTCAGTTACCTGAAATATCAAAAAAAAAAAAAAAAAACACTTTATGTGTACCTTTTCTTTTTTCTTTGTTTTTAATGGGTCTTTTATATGCTATATAATTATGTCTCCTTTGTGAGCCAAAATTAAAATCTTTTTTTTAAACAGGTGAGTTAAGCTCATTCTAACTTATTGTTATGAATCATAAGGTTTTTATCTCAACTCTGTAATAATACATTATCATTTAAAAATTTTTATTTGCATTCAATTTTCTAAAAATGTGTTTTTTTCTTACTTCTGTATTTGCTTGTTGTATTTAGAAAGTTTTGCATTTCTTCAAGTTAAATTTTACTTATGTTTTAATGTCTTAAAATGTTTAATTACCTACTTTATCAGTTTATTGTGATATCCTATAATACACATTTGCTTATGTAAAAATAAACTTTTCCATTTTATTTTTTCTACTGCCAAAATATATTTATTTTAAAATGCTGACCAGCTTTTTAAGTCATTACTTAGTTGAATGACACTTATCCTGTAACAGATTCTTCAGGAAAGCCAAAGGGGAAAGACTTTCCTATGTTTGAAATGTGCTGAAAAGATTTTTTTTCTCAAAGATTAATATTTGAAAGACAGATGAGGTGCATGTAACATCTGTGATACACATTTTCTTTCATTTATTTATACACTTATAATATTGCCTCATTGTTATCTCCATTTGCCTGCTGGTTTTAAAAAGTCTCATGAGTGTCTGCTACTTTTGCTTTTGTAAGTTATTTTATTATATTTTTTCCCTGGATGTCATCATATATTTTTTTTTCTATTTGAAATGTAATACTTTTGCTAGAATATGATTTGGAGCTAATATTTCTTGGTTAATTTTTTTCAGGTATCTAGTAACCACTTTCAAATCAACAGAATCATGTGATTGTTGCTGTTGTTTCTATTTTAAAACATAAGTAAAATTTAACTCACCTGGAAAGTTTCTTGGAATATACTCACATAGTTTTGCTCTGTGTCTCCACCTAAATCTTACCTGGAATTATAATCCCCAGGTGTCAGGGGAGGGACCTAGTGGAAGGTCATTTGATCATAGGGACAATTTTCTCCCATGTGGTTTCTCCATAGTGAGTGTGTTCTCATGAGATATGATAGTTTAAAAGTGTGTGTCAGTTCCCCCATCTTGCTCTCTCTTCCGCCACCAGGTAAGACATGCCTTGCTTTCCTTTGCCTTTCACCATTATAAGTTTCTTGAGGCCTCCCTAGCCATGCAGAATTTCGAGTCAATCAAACCTCTTTTCTCAGGTAGTTCTCTAGAGCAGTGTGAAAACGGACTAATATGTATATACTGTAATTTGTTTATATTTTTCCATTAAAAATATCTTTATCTTTAGTAACTGATAATTTAGACACTTTTGCATCTTTGCCAATTTTCCATTTATACTAAACCTAACCACTTAAAAAAAAATTTTTTTAGTCCTTTTTCTTCTCTTGGTGGTTTTTCTGCATTTCAATGTCACTTATTTAATTTTACATGAATCAATTCCCTTTGGGGACTTATACAATTTATTATGATTTCTAACTCTATCTTTACTTTTCTGATATCAATAAATTATCTTCAGTACTCATTGTTGTCTATTTTTTTATTTTTAGTTTTTGAATTTCTAATTCATCATGTTTTCACATCCTCAATAATTGATTATGTATAGCTGCTTGTTCTGTTGGCTTACATTTTCTTCTACTTTAGGGTGGTTTTTAGTGAATACTTTTTCTCCCTTCATATATTTGGGATGTTATTTCCTGATGTTCTGCAATAGTTGTATAAGGATTTTACTTTTTTCTTATTGATTTTTATAATGATAGAATTTTTCAAAAAATTATTAGTTTAATGGTGCCCTCTTCTGTCAGAAACACAAAGCCCAGATACTTTAACATATATATATATATATATATATTAAGTTTGTTTGGGGGATATAGTAGGTTTTGTGAGAATGCCAAATTTATGGCTTTCTTTTATCTCTCAATACCTTTTTTTTCTTTATTTCCACAATTGCTAAAGTGTGTTCTTTTTGTTTTATTTTTGTCTATTTTCCCACACACATAATTTACGTGTTTCAACAACTAACCTTTAAATCATAAAATTCTTTACAATGGATCTGACTTCTTTAAATAGCATCTGTAGCTTTAAATTATGCTTTTTCAAGTGGCTAATTTGAAATCCCTGTCCTGTCGACCATACTTTAATTTGCCTGGACAGTTTTCCAGTGTTCTTGGGTTTAGAGTGAATTTAATCTTCTCAGTGGTTATTAAATATCCTGCTCAGATTCCTTTAGTAGTCTACTGTTCTACAGATATTCTGTCTACATTTGCTTTTCATGAATTTCTGAAGCTGTGCTGCTGTGGAGTGGTAGCCCAAGATGCTGCACACAGTCATTTGTTAGTATTTCAGTTTTGCTCATTGTTATTCTGTAATTTAATATTATCTGTCTTTGAGTTATGCCAAGTGTACACCTTAATATTGAAACTGTTTTTCCCATCTTGTTCTTTCATATTAAGTGGTAAAAATATTGGAAGACATGTTTTGTTTGCATCCAACTTTGTCCTTCATTACATATCTTAAAATCTTTTAAAAGTGACACTTCAAAAAGGAATTAGTCTTAAAAAGGTTTGTCCCTAGAGCAAAAAATAAGATTAGAAAATCAAACAATGTGGCCTTAGGAAAGTTATTCATCATTTTAGTGCATCAGTGTCCTCATCTATAAAATGTAAATAATAATAGTGTGTAACTCATAGGATTATTACAAAAACTACATAAAATAACACATAAAGTCTTTATAATATTATCAAATATATTGGTTGGTAACACATTAAATTTTATCTTCTCATAATTCTTAGTATTATGTTAATTTTTACTGCAGTGAAAAGAAGCAGTTATTAAAATTAATTAATATTATATGATACAAGTACATATATATAATTAAAATAGTATGTCATCAATAATATTGAAATACATCAAACTAGGATTTTTTAATATAGGTTTTCAAAAATTAGTATAATACTGTGTCTTTTAATTTACAATTGAAAGTGTATAACATTTATTAGACTACTTTATATCTTTAAGAAAATACATTAGAAGTGTTCAAAAATATGTGTATGTGTATATACATATATAAAAAAAGGCAAAGCTAAATGAATTTTTTGGCAAAATATTCCTATTTATTTTATTTTTTGAAATTAAAGTTTTTAAATTGCAGTAAGTTCATAAAATATTATTTTAAAACAGCACCTTCAAATATCATATTCTAAAAGAAAATTATGGATATCTCTGCATTTTACAGTGGTTTCTTCATAGATATTTGGTTTTATTCCTGTGTTTTATTCATTGATTTGTTTCCAGGCTTTAGGTATTCAAATTTCAATCAGTATATACAATTAAATATTAAAAGGAGATAAATAAACAACTGACTTTGGCTCCCATTCACCTTCCATTTGCTATTTTCAAGAAATCAAAATCTATTTTTACTATCTTAATGAAAAATTTATATTTTTAAATATTAATATATATCATACTGTAAATATTCATAAATATGTGATTTTATAAGATACAGATAATATATTTATATACATATAGTTTCTGCTTAACAAATAACAGAAATAACATTTGCAAAATATAAATATTCAATGACTAATTATATTCATAAAATGAATGAAATTAATCTCTGCTAAAGATTTTAGTGTACCAAATGTTAACATATTTCTTTGCCAAAATTAAGTTGAATCAATAGTTAATGTTAACTTTCTTCTGTTTTCAATCAAATAAATTTTTTAGACATTACTTTGTAGATAATTATTTACTTTTTTAGATTCAATTAAAATAATTTATTGTGAATGTTTATTATAATTGCAAGTTTAAAAGTATATATTTATGGTAGAAAATGGTATATGTATACATATGGTTTATGTATATATTATAAAATGACTACCACAATTAGCTAATATACATGTCTGTCACTTCACTTATTTACATTTGTGTGTGGTAAGCAAACTTAAGATCTGCTCTTTAACTATTTTCAACTGTACAATACAGTATTATCAATTATAGCCATCACGCTTAATGATAGATCTCGAGAACTTATTCACCCTATCTAACTGAAACTTTGTATGCTTTGGCTAACAATTTCTTATACCCCTTTCTTTCCCAGTCCCTGCTGCCCACAATTATATTCTCAGCCTCTGTAAGCTTCACTATTTTACATTTCACAAATGAGATTGTACAATAATTTTATTTCTGTGTCTGGCCTACTTCACTTATCATAGTGCTCTCCAAGTAAATCCATGTTGTCACAAATGGCAGGATTTAATTCATTTTTTAAGGCTAAATAGAATTTGGTTGTATATATACACCAAATTTTTAAACCATTCATCTGTCGATGAAGACTTAGATTCATCACAAATCTTAACTTTTGTGAATAATGGTACGATAAGCATGAGAGTGCCAATATATTTGTAACATATAGATTTCAGTTTTTTAATCAATATCCAGAGGTAAGATTGCTGAATCATAAGGTAGATCTATTTTTAATTTTTTGAGGAGACTTGCACTGTTTTCCTTAAAGGCTATACTAATTACATTCCAACCCATCGTGTACCAGGGTTGCTTTTTCTCCACATCTTCACCAACATTTGTTATCTTTTATATTTTATACATTTTTCACTGTATACAGAATTCGATTTCAAAATTGTAATACATATATCACAAGTTTTGAATAAAATCAACAGGAAACGCAACTTTTGTAAAACATCTTTTCTGAATGTGCAATAAAACAAAAGCCTCTTCAATTGTGAAATTAGTCCCCGCATCATTTTTGTTGTGCTTCACTGCTAGTTAAAAGAATAATTTCCAAGATTATGGATATAGCCAAAACCATTGTAGTATTTTTATATAAATTAACAACCACAGAAATATGCACAAAGCAATCTTATCATTGTACCTCTGAGCCCATCTCAGAGATGACTAACAGTGAAAGAAACAACAATTCTTACAATCTTAACCATATTATTCTAATTACTTTATAAAAAGGGACTAAAGATAACAACTTACAAACTTTCACTCACTTGACAACTTGCTAATAAATGGTAAAACTGCAGCCAGTACACATAATATTTTTATTATAAAACTGTCAGACTGTAAAAAATATTCTAAACATATTTTTGAGCAAAAATCCAGTTCAAGTTTTATTTTGTTTTCTGAGAATGACCTTAGTTTTCTTCCTTCTAATCAAATGCATAAATAAGTATAAATTACTTCTGTAAAGAACTACAGATATGCAAAACTAATATTGGAAAAATGCCAACAATAATAGTTTTGTTCATTGTTTTAATATGTATTTGTAACACATTATTTGTTGCATATCTTTTTAGATAATGTAAATTGATATTTAATTTGGAAATTCTTTTAAAGCATGCATGATAATGTAAGTAATTTCACTAGTGGTTTATATATAAATGTATTATGTGTCTATGTATAAATGTGGACTATATCCTAATTCATTAAAGAGAGCGTTGATATTCTATATTTTTGCTAAAACTATCTTTTAGCAGGGAACTTATAATACATAATGCATTTTAAAATTACAAAAGGAGTATGAATATTAATAAGTACTCATTCCACTGAGGAAACAGTGACCTTGAATTTGATGGCTGGTTACTATAATTTTGTTCTGTTTATGGTATCATATAATTTTATAGATTTTGAAATATGCACTGTAAGCAGTATATTACTCTATACTATTTGAATTATTTCTTATAAATGTCCTGTTAACTTCGTATAAATTCAAGTGCATTATTATTTATAATTTTTTTCCTGTAAAGACCAGTCAACTCACTTTTCCCATAGATGTTAAGAGGAAAAAGAAATTAATTTTCTAAACAACAAGACATAATTTTCTTTGTGATAGAGACTTAGCTATAATTATTCTATTTATATTATCTAAACATTAATAAAATACTATTTTTCTTTGACATACATTAAGCTAACAAAATTTCAATTAAATTTCCCTTTGAGTAGGAGTGGGTCAATAAAAATTAGTTATTAATTTAGGGTTTTTTAACATGCCATATAATATGTGAAATAATGTATAAAACCATTAGTTGTTGGGTTTATAAGAAGCCTTATAAACCATCCAATATAGCTGTCCTCTAGGGGAAAGTGATTATTTCAGATTGCCCCTAAAGAAATGGAACTCAATTCTTCACTTAACATCAATCAAGTTAAGAGAAGCTCATTCTTTCCTAAGGAAGATTACACCCAATAAAATACACTTGTTCTTTGGAGAGCTGCTCTCTGTGTTTAAACATTTTAAAATCTTCATTCATTCATTTATCCTGAATCATTTGGCACCATGACATTTTTATGGAGCAATGTGGTAAATAGCTGAAGAGAGCCCTCAACACTGTTTTTTTTCCAAAGTAAGCTTGTCCAGCAACTTATATTTTTTCATATTTATGGTGATGTTTTCATTGTTCTTATGAAGAACATTACTAAATCAATGTCCTTATTAATGTTTGAGATTAATAACTCAAGGCAAATGATGCTGGAATTTGATGTCCTACACAGTTCCACAGCTTAAAATTTCAATTGCTTTTTTTTTTTTTAAGCCAAACTACCCTTTTTAAATATAAAACAGTCAATATTTAACATTTTAATTTTCATATGATTATTTATATTTTCAAATTATATACAAGACCTCCTTATGTGCCTTATATAATTTGTTCTTTCAGCTTAAATGTATAATTTGATTCCATAAAGAATATAAACCATAAACAAGATTAGTACCTAAAAATTTCAACATATTCCTTTGAACAAAGAGAATCCAAAGGTAAACAATAATAATTGCAATATGTATTTTACCAAAACAGCAGATAAAGTACCATGAAAACACTGAGAAAATAACAACTAATTTTGTATTATTTACACTATCAGCCTTGAAAATGCATATTAATATAGCAGTCTTTTTCTATAATAATTCCCTTCATGTACTGATAATTTGCACGCTTGGTTCACTGTGTTACTCATCATCTATATTCTTAAAACTATTCAGAGTGACTTAATTGTCCATATGAATGACTCTTCCTTAATCCTGTTTTTACACTTATTTACTAATTCATTTCTCATGACTGATTTTACCTCATCTCTAACAGCAACAGAAAAGTCATAGCTTTTTATTGGCATTGTCTGATATTGCTTAACCTCTCAATAAAATGCAAACTCATTTCTCTGCAAATATAAACTCATATTTTACTTCTTCAGTTATCCCCATTACAACTATTATTCAATTAATAAATAAGCTAACAATCTTCGTAACTGTGCCTGCAATTTGTTTTACAGTGTTATTTATTCCATGTATCTTTTGTTGTTGAGTAAAATATACAGTTTTTTTTTTTTTTTTTTTTTTTTTGAGACGGAGTCTCACTCTGTCGCCCAGGCTGGAGTGCAGTGGCCGGATCTCAGCTCACTGCAAGCTCCGCCTCCCGGGTTTACGCCATTCTCCTGCCTCAGCCTCCCGAGTAGCTGGGACTACAGGCGCCCGCCATCTCGCCCGGCTAATTTTTTGTATTTTTTTTAGTAGAGACGGGGTTTCACCGTGTTAGCCAGGATGGTCTCGATCTCCTGACCTCGTGATCCGCCCGTCTCGGCCTCCCAAAGTGCTGGGATTACAGGCTTGAGCCACCGCGCCCGGCCGAGTAAAATATACAGTTTTTAAATTTAGCCTTATAAATAGAAACATTTTTAAAACCTAAATAATTAAAAGTTTTGGTAGATGTGAAGTTGAAATACGGAAGCCTCAAAGTTATTGTCTTCAATTCTCTCTCATTATCATTATAGAAAGAGATTTTCTAATGCGATAATAACAAATAAATGCTATTATATTCAACTGAGTATCTTGTTAATATATAAGATGATAATCATGATAAAATGGATAAGGACAAAGTTGGAAATATTTATAATGTAAAAATTGCCGATTTTATTATTCTTAATTTCTCAATCAAAATGCTTAACTACAAATGAGACTTTAATTTTCATCACTATTCTGATACATTTTAAATTATAAATTTGGTCACAACAGTCAAACTGTCTTTCAAAAGTATAGGAACCAAGTTGCTAGTACATTATTTTTCCTGAGGAACACCACTCTGTTAGAAAACTAGTGTCAAATGTACTTTAACTTCTTAGATAGTTCTAAGTTTACTTTCAAATATTATGTATATATAAATGAACACTGTCAAGAGATACGATCCAAGTATATTCCCTTCTATATCTTCCTGGAAATAGTGGTGGTAATGTGAAAATCAATCAATGTTGTGTAGAGATTTGGAACCAGACACAGTTTAGCTGAGGAATCCTTTGATTCTTCACAAGTATGCCCTCCACATTTTACTCAAATTTCTATATGTTGTTTTTAATTTTGCATACCCAAATATTTATTTATTATTTTCTGCCCTATATCTTGGAAAGCTTTTTTAATCTTTGCAAATATTATTTCCTAAAATTTGCTTCGCTATTAATACAGTTATAACAACCTTCCTTTTTATAATGTTAACATTGTATGTAACTTTTTCTATCCATGCATTTAAAGGTTTGTTTTGTTTTATGGATTTCCAAGTTTTCTTTTATTGTTTTTGTGTGTTTTGTTGTATATATTTGTAGGCAGGATATAAGTAGGTGTTGCTTTTTTCTTTTCTTTTCTTTTTTTTATTTTAATTTTTATTATACTTTAAGTTCTAGGGTACATGTGCATAACGTGCAGGTTTGTTACATATGTATACTTATGCCATGTTGGTGTGCTGCATCCATCAACTTGTCAGCACCCATCAATTCATCATTTATATCATGTATAACTCCCCAATGCATTTTTTTTTTTTTTTTTTTTTTTTTTTTTGAGACGGAGTCTTGCTCTGTCACCCAGGCTGGAGCCAAGTGGCACGGATCTCCGCTCACTGCAAGCTCCGCCTCCCGAGTTCACGCCTTTCTCCTGTCTTAGCCTCCCCAGTAGCTGGGGCTACAGGCACTTGCCACCACCCACTGCTATTTTTTTTTTTTTTTTTTTTGTATTTTTACTAGAGACGGGGTTTCACCATGTTAGCCAGGATAGTCTCCATCTCCTGACCTCGTGATCTGCCCACCTCGGCCTCCCAAAGTCCTGGGATTACAGGCGAGAGCCACGGCGCCCGGCCTGGTGCTGCTTTTTAAATACAATCTCACAAGCCCTGTTTTTATTTGCAATATTTAAACAACTTACATAGAATATTTTATTGAAACAGATTTCAGTATATCATTCTGCTATTTTTCTTTTCCTCTTTTTCTGTGTTCTTTTGTAGTAATTGAGAATTATTTTATTAAAGGGAACATGATAGTTTTCTGGACTTGAAAGATCAGTGTCTGGATTATTTTTATTTTTTGCATATGGATGTCTAGTTTTTTTCAGAATCATTTGTTGAAAATACTATTTTTCTTCATTATATTACCTTTGCTTTCTTTTTCAAAGATCATCTAACTGTATTTATGTGGGTCAATTTCTTGGCTCTCTGTTCTGTTCCATTAACCTATATGTGTATTCTTTTGCCTCTATTACACTGCCCTCCTTAGTGTAGCTCTATAGGGAGTATTAACATCAAGAGTGCTAGCCCTCAAATTTTTTCTTCTCCTTCACTATTTTGTTAGCTAGTTTGCATCTTTCCCTCTGCAACATACACTTTAGAATCAGTTTGTCAAAGTCCACAAAACAACTTCGTGGAATTTTAATTGGGATTGCACTGAAGCAATAGGTCAAATTGGGAAGAAGTGACAGGCATCTTGACAATATTGAGTCTTTGTTGAGGAGATCAGACCCAATACCAGGATGTGGGGTCTGGTGGACTCAAAGGAATGAGACAAGTCAAGAGTGTATAAAGTGGGACCGGGAGCCAACACTAGTATGAAGGCTGAGAATGGGCCCGAACTCTGGAAGCCCACACTATTTATTGATGATCAAACAAAGGAGCAGGTGGTGAGGATCTGGGGGTTGAAAGGACGTGGTGTATGAAGCGCATGATCTACAGCTGTGACGGTTTAGCATTTTCTTTGAAGCATATAGAACATGTTCTGCTACTTGAGGTAATGTGAAACATGTTCTTCCAGCTTAAGATACAATCGGTTTATGAATCTGGGAGTGCTAGAAACAAGGAGCCAGCAAGTCTAGATATATTCCAGAGACCACAAAGGGTTTTATGCCCTGAACCCTGAATTCTATCCAAGCCAGGAGGAGTTTTATGCGCTGGGCTTAGATTGTGGTGCAGCAGGGCACCCTTTCACCCTTTGGCACACAGCTTGGTGTTCCAAAGGCCACAAGGGGTTTTAGACCCTGGACCCTGGACATGTTTCAAGACTCTTTTACATTGTGTCAGATATGTAGGCCCTGTCTCAGCTTTTTTCCCAACATTCAGATTTTCCCCAACAAGCCTTCCTATTCATAAACATAAAATACATTTCCACTTGTATAGTTATTTGATTTTATTAATCAGTTTTATATTTTTATATAGATCTTGTATACTATTTTTTCAATATTTCATTGTAAAATTCTAAGTATTTCATTATTTAAGATGTTAATATAAATGTTTTTATTGGTTTATTTTAAATTATTTTTTAA
Source organism: Trachypithecus francoisi (assembly GCF_009764315.1). NCBI lineage: Eukaryota > Metazoa > Chordata > Mammalia > Primates > Cercopithecidae > Trachypithecus > Trachypithecus francoisi. The sequence continues at coordinate 69,376,346 of NW_022681454.1, forward strand.
ATTTCAAATTGTACTTGTTTGTTTCTTGTATTTACAAAGAAACTTTTTACAGAAGGCTATTAATTTTTTGCACTAACTTTGTATCCTAAATCCTTGCTATAATCACTTATTAGTTCCTAGAGTATTTTGTCAATTCTTTCAAACTTTCTAAAGGGATGATCATGTCATCTGTGAACTAAAAAATATATTTATTCCTTCGCAATCTGTGTTCCTTTTATTTTTCTTTCTCATCTTATTTCATTAGCTTGAACTTACAGTATGAGATTGAAGAAGTGGTAAGAGGGGATATTCTTGCCTTAACTTAATGAGAAAGCTTCTACTTTCTTATCATTAAGTATGACGTTAGCTATAGTATTTTTTGTATATGCATTTTATTAAGTTGTGGTCATTCTCCCATATTTCTAGTTTACCGAGAGTTTTTTTTTTAACATGAATGGTTGTTAAATTTTGCTAAAAGCTTTTTTTGTATATATTGACATGATCATGTGATTTTTTAGCTTATTGATGTAATAAATTACATTAATAAATTTTCAAATGTTCAAATTGCTTTGCCTAAATGAGATAAATCCCTCTTGGTTGTTGTGTGTCATTCTTATACACTATTGAATTTATCTTCATAATATTTTGTTGTGGATTTTTGCATCTATGTTCATGAGAGACATTGGTTATAGCTTAGATTTTTTGAAATGTCTTTGTCTTATTTTGTTATCAAAGTAAAGCTAGTCTCATGGAATGAATCAGAAAGTCTGCTTCTGTCCTCTGGAAGAAACTGTAAAAAACAATTGGAGTAACTTCTTTCTTAAATGTTTTGTAGAATTCTTCAGGAACCCATCTGGGCCTCATGCTTCCCATTCTGAAAGGTTATTAGTTATTTATTCAGTTTCTTCAATTAAATTGTCTATTTCTTCTTGTGTGAGTTTGGTAGATTCTGTCTTTCAAAGAATTGGTCCAGTTCATACATGTTATCAAGTTTGTGACCATAAAGTTTTCTGTAGTATTCCTTTATTTTCCTTTTATTGTCCATGGATCTGAAGTGATGTATACATCATTTCTGAAAGTAATTTGTCTCTCCTCTTTTTTATTTAGATAGCAAGTTAAGAGTTTTATCAATTTTATTAGTATTTCAAAGAATCTGCTTTCGGTTTTATTGATATTCACTGTTGATTTCCTGTTTTCAATGTCAATAATTTCTTCTATGATATTTGTTATTTATTTTCTTTTGCTTATTTTTGATTTAGTTTGCACTTCTTTTTGGTTCAGACAGGTGGAAACTTATATTATAGATTTTAGATTTTTGTTTTGTTCTAATATATGCATTCAATTATAAAATGTTCCTTCTAAGTCCTACTGTTACTGTATCTTACAAATTTTTGTGTTGTTTTATCTTGTTTTTATTTTTCTTTAACTTAATATATTTTAAAATGTTTCTTGCTATTTCTTCTTTAGTCCCTGTGTTATTTAGAAGTGTGTTGTTGAATGTCTACATATTTGGATATTTTAAAATTTATTGTTCTGTCATTTATTCCTTGTTTAAATCCAATGTGTTCTGAGATTAAATATTGTATAATTTTTATTATTTTAAATTTTTAAGTGTGTTTTATGGCCCAGAACAGTGAAATGTTCCACATAAGCTTGATAAGAATGTGTATTCTGCTGTTATTGGGTGAAGTACAAGTCCACCTCATCAATATTTCTCATATCATTCCAGACTACTGTGATAAAGTGAGTATCACAACAAAGTGAATCAAACAAATTTTTGGTTTTTCAGTATACATATTAGTTATGTGTATACCATATTGTAGCCTCTATGCATAATAGTATTGTTTTGAAAAAGGACATAATTTAATTTAAAAATATTTTATTGCTAAAAATGCTAACAATAATCTAAGCCTTCAGTGAGTCTTAATCTTTTTGCTGATGAAGGGGCTTGCATAAATGTTGACTGATGACTAGTCAGTGTTGTGGTTGCTGAAGTTTGGGATCATTGTGGAAACTTAAAAAAATAAGATAACAATAAATTTTGCCACAATGATGGACTCTTTCGTGAAGGATTTCTGTGTTGCATGAAATGCTGTTTGATAGCATTTTACTCACAGAACTTGGACTCAGTTCTCTGAAACCTTGCAATTGCTTTATAAACTAAGTTTATGAAATATTCTAAACTTTTTATTGTCATTTCAACCATGTTCACAGTAACTCCATGAAGACCAAATTCCATCCCAAGAAACTACTTTCTTTGCTCATCATAAGAAGCCACTCCATGTTCATTTAAGTTTGATAGTGTGATTACAGCAATTTAGTTACATCCTCAAGCACCACTTCTCATTCTAGCCCTCTTGCAATTTTCACCACTTTGCAATTACTTCTTCCACTCAAGTCTTATATCCCTCAAAGTCATTGACTTTGGGGGTTGAAATTGACTTTTTTCAATCTCATGCTAACGTTGACATTTTGATGTACTCACATGAATCATAAATGGTCTTCATCACATCTAGAATGGTGATTCTTTCCATGAAGTTGTTAATTTACATTGCTTAAATTTATCCGAAGAATGACTATCTATGGTTGTTATAGCCTTAAAAAATATACTCCTTAAATAATAAGAGTTGGAATTGGAAGCTTTTTTTTTTTTGATCCATAGACTGCAGAATAGATGTCATCCTGGCAGACATAAAACCAACATTAATCTCCTTGTAAATCTCCCTCAGAGATCTTGGGTGACTAGTGTCACTGAACAATAATATTTTATAATAATTGTTTTTTTTTCTGAGCAGTTGGTCCAAGAATGGGCATGAAATAGTCAGTAGTCTATGCTGTGCATAGACATGCTGTCATCCAGACTTTGGCTGTTCCATTTATAGAATATAGGCAGAGTAGATTTAGCATAATTCTTAAGGTCCTAAGATTTTTGAAATAGCAAATGAGCATTGGCTTCAGTGTAAAGTCACCAGCTGCCTTATTCCCTAAGAAGAAAGTCCAACTCTGAAGTTCTAAAGCCAGACATTAACTTTTTCTCTCTAGCTGTAAAAATACTCAATGTCATTTTCTCGAATATGAAACTACTTTATCTACACTGCAAATCTGTTTTTTAGTATAGTCTTTTCATCAATTATCTTAGCTTGATTGTCTGGATCACCTGCTGTAGTTTCTATATTAGCACTTTCTGCATCACTTTGTACTTTTATTTTATAGAGGCAGGTTGCTTTCTTAAATGTCGTGAAACAATCTCTGCTTTCAAGCTTTTCTTCTGCAGCTTTACTGCCACTCTTACCCTTCACAGAACTGGAGACAAAGCCTTGCTCTGGATTGTGCTTTAGTGTATGTGAATGAGGCAGCTGGTTTTGTCTTCTGTGCAGGCCACTACAACTTTCTCCATATTAGCAATCAAGCTGTTTTGCTTTCTTATCATTTGTGTATTCACTAGAGTGCCATTTTAAGTTCCTTCAAAAACTTTGTTTTGCCTTCACAACTTGGCTAGTGCTGTCCCACAAAAATACTAGTTTTGGCCTACTTGGCTTTTAACATGACAAGCCTAATCATTTCTAGCTTTTGATTTAAGGTGAGAAAAGTATGACTCTTCCTTTTACTTGAACACTTAGAGCCCATTGCAAGGTTATTAGTTGGCCTAATTTCAATATTGCTGTGTCTTCAGGAATAGAGAGGTGCAAGAAGAGGGAGAGAGATGAGGAACAATCTGGTCAATGGAGCATTCTGAACACTAACAACATTTATTCTGCCTTACACAGGTCTAGTTCATGGTACCCCCAAACAATTACAATTCAAGGGTTGTTAAAGTCTCCAATTATACAAGTGAATTCATCTATTTCTCCTTGCAGATCTGTAAGTTTTTGCTTTATGTTGTTTGATGCTGTATTATGCATACATGTCTTATAAGTATTGCTGTGTATTCTTGTATTCTTGTCTCCTTTATGATTAGTTAATGCCCTTTATCCTTAAAAATGTTTCTTGGTTCAAGTCTGCCGTGTCTGAAATTGATACAGCTACTCCCACTTTGTTTGGATTAATGTATTTTTTTATACATTTTTTAAAAATATTTTTCTTCCATTGAGTTATAATCTTTCTTTAATATAAAACCATTTTATCTACACTGAAAATCTGTTCTTTGGTGTAATCATTTTCATCAATTATCTTCATCTTCCAGATCACTTGCTGCAGCTTCTGTATTAGCACTTGCTGTATCACCTTGCACTTTTGTTTATGGAGGTAGCTTCCTTTCTTAAATCTCACGAACTAAAGCCTCTGTATCTTTCTTTTTTTTTTTTTTTTTTTTTTTTTTTTTTTTTGAGACGGAGTCTCGCTCTGTCGCCCAGGCTGGAGTACAGTGGCCGGATCTCAGCTCACTGCAAGCTCCGCCTCCCGGGCTTACGCCATTCTCCTGCCTCAGCCTCCCAAGTAGCTGGGACTACAGGCGCCTGCCACCTCGCCCGGCTAGTTTTTTGTATTTTTTAGTAGAGACGGGGTTTCACCGTGTTAGCCAGGATGGTCTCGATCTCCTGACGTCGTGATCCGCCCGTCTCGGCCTCCCAAAGTGCTGGGATTACAGGCTTGAGCCACCGCGCCCGGCCGCCTCTGTATCTTTCTACTCAAAGTTTATTTCTTGTCAACAGCATATAACTGGGTCTTGAGTTTTGGTCTACTGTGATAATTACTCTCTTTTAATTGATGCATTTATACCATTGCTCTTCAAAGTGATTATTAGTATAGTCTGGTTAATATCTACTATATTTATTATTGCTTTTTATTTTTTCCCTTTGTCTCTTTGTCATCCACTCTTTTTCTGTCTCCTATGGTTTTAATTGAACACTTTATAGAATTTTTTTCTCTTTTCTTATATGAGTTATGTTTCTTTTTATGTATTTTTTAGTGATTGCCTGAGAGTTTGAATATACCTTGAAAACTAGTAAAAGGCCACTTTGAAATAACACTATACCACTTCACGGGTAGTATGATACATTATGATAACAAAATAATTCTAATTCCTCCCTCTTTTGTGCCATTACTGTCATTCATTTTACTTATATATAAAGGACATATAACATGTTTATTTATATATATATGAGATACATACATAAGTATATATAATTGAATACATATTGCTATTTTTATTTTGAGGAAACCATTATATGTTAGATTAATTAAGGATAAAAGGTTTTTATTTTTTATTCACTTATTCTTTATTTGATGCTCTTCTTTTTTCAATGTAGATTCAATGTCCCACATTATTAGATCCTGTCTAAAGAACTTCTTTTAACCTTTCTTGAAAGGCAAATTTGTCAATAAGTCACTTCAATTTTTATTTTCTTTAAAAAAGTATTTAGTTCACTTTCTGCTTTCAAGGGTAATTTTTAGGACACCTAATTCTAGGTCAGTTGTTTACTCTCTTACAATACTTCACTCTATTACCTTGGTTGCCAGCTAGTGCAACTGGCTCTGAGGGAAGTTAAATATAATTTTCATTTTTATTTTATAAAAGGTATTTTTTCTCCCTCTAGTTTCATTCAGGATTTTTTCTCTTTGATTTTCTGTCATTTGAAAATGATATGTCTATATCAACATTTTTTTGTATTTATTTTGCCTGATATTCTCTGAACTTCTTAGATTTGTGCTTTGGTGTCTGAAATAAATTGGAAGAAATTACCTGTCAGATGTTTTCAAATATTTTTTCTATTTCTTTCTCTCTTTTTCCTCCTCTAGTATTTTCATTGCACATATATTAAATGTTTTCTAGTTATTCCAAAGTCCTTAGATATTCTCTTTTATTTTTTTTTTTAGTCTTCACTCTCTTTGCTTTACAGTTTTGAAAGTTTCTATTCTAAGCTCGGAGATTCTTTTCTGAGCCACATCATGAGTACAAATAAGGACATTAAAAGCATTGTTTATTAATGTTTCTGTTACAATGTTTTTATCTCTAACATTTCTTTCTGGTTCTTTTTTTAGGATACCCACTTCTTTACTAACTTTCCCCCCATGTATTCTTGCATGTGGTCTACTTTATCCATTTGATCCCTAAGCATATTATTCATAAATATTCAGAAATGTTTTCAATTCCGGTTCTGATAATTCCAACATTCCTACCTTGTTTGGTTTTGCTGTTTGCCTTTTCAAATTGTTCTTACCTTCTAGTATGCCTTTTTTAAAAAAATTTTCTTTTCTTTTATCTTTTTTTTTCTTTTTTTTTTTTTGTGCATGTCTGAACATGATGTAGTAGGTAAAAGAAGCTGCTGTAAATAGGCTTTTAATAACATGGTAGTAGGGTATGGGAGGGAGCAGAAAGTCTTCTGTAATCCTATGATCTTGTGATCACATCTCAGTCATTTAGTGGGCCTAAACATCCGTTCTATAAAATTCACAAGGGTTTCTTATTTTTTCCTTTTATCCTGAGATGGGGATTGATAGCTAGAGTGGAGTAGATTTCCGTATTTTCCTTCCTTCACAGGAAAGGCTAGAGCCAACTGGAAATGGGTATTTCCCTTCTCCCAGATTTGTTTGGCTTTTATAATATCCCAGCAGAATAGGTTCTGGTCAAATAGTTTTTCCTAAGACAGACTTTCCTAATAAGAACAGAGTGTTCTGGCATATCTGAAAGCGCTTACTTTTCTACTCTCCTTGCCAGAAGCATAAAGAGATGCTTCCGGCAAGGAGCATCTCACCCACCCCAATACATCCCATGATAAGCTGGTCAAGTTCCTGGAGGTAAAAGTCACAAAACTGTGGGGCCCCTTGGAGTATATAACTCTATGGCTTAAGTGAGCCTCCAAAAATTTGTCAATTGCAGTTTAAGTTTTCCCATCCCAGCACTGATTTCCTCGGTGATTTCCATTTGTTAGTCTCTGACCCAGCAAGCTATCATTTCCCGTATTTTTCTCTCTGACTCTCCAGTCTTAGTTGCAGCCATTCTTCCTGTATCCATATCTCTCTTAAAGATCCGAGAAGGATTGTTGATACTTCAATCTGTTCATATATTTACTTGTTTTAGTATGGATGGTGACTTGGATGCTCTTACATGCAGAGCCAGAAACCATATTGACTACCATTACTTTTTATAAACTTTCACTTTTTAAAAAATTTCCTCAATAGCTTGAGCACTATAGTGTAATAGGATAAAACCACAAGTCTGAGGATCTCTTCTTTATTTTTTAAAATAATTTTTATTTTTTTTCATTTGTGGTCTGCTTTGTTTTTACTGGTTTTATTTTATAAAGTTAAATTTTTATTGTCAAACTATAATAGTATCAAACTTTCTGAAAGAGTTATGTGCACTTCAGATGAAAGCATATTTTATATTCTCAGGAAGTAAGGGTTTGGGGGCTTGAGTATCCTTTGCCTTATGTCAAGGTTGCAGTCTCCATTTTTTTATTGTTTGGACTTATATAATATATCTTTGTCATTTTCTATTATCATTGCTTATTTAATTTTATTTATCACTTTTCTTTATAGATTTTTCATCTACAGGACATGTCTAGAATTTGTATATCAAAGTTCAGTTAAGAAAGTTAAACCACTAGGAGTGATATGAAATAAAGTATTTATTATAGAAATTAGATCTTATGGATTTATGAAATCAAGTGATGATATCTATAGAAAGCTCTTTTATATTTGTATTATGGCAAGCATGAAGTCACTGAAGGCTAAGAGTAGCAATAATTACAAAGAGAAACTATACAGAAAGAGAGTGTGTGAACCAGTTAGATCCAACAAAGAAAATGAGAACTAATGAGGTCAGAGTAGAACTCAACTATGATTCTCATGAACTCTAATTGTAGCAACATGGCCAACTTACATCACAGCTTTTTGCCGTTTGTCATGAAGTTGTACATACAAATGGTTCAGAAGTCAGAGAAGAAGAATGGAGACATCAAAAGGTATCTAGAGAAGTTCAGACTCAGCTTCTGCATTATGCCAACAAAGTAAGTCAGATTCCGGTAATTCACATCAATCTTCAGAACTTAGGACTAGGGCTCAACTTCCCCTTTCAAATATAATGAAATTTTGTCTGATAGTAAATCATAATCTTTGTAACTACATGGAAATGTACTTTCAGTTTAGCTAAGTATATAAAAATAAACATAAAATAATTAAGTATTTATTTGGCTAGATATACATACACACACATTGTGCTGCATGGCAGACATGCTGATGTATAAATTATTTTGGCCATTTTAATATATAAAAATTCAAAAATATATTAATGTTATATACATTTAAAATCAAACTGGCTGAGAATCTTAAAAGTCTAGAATCGAATAAAAGCAATTTTACATTATTATATTTATTAACTGAAGCCTACAATGTAGAGAAAACAGCTATAGCCAATATATAAGGCATGATTTAATAATAATAATATAAATATACATAAATATTGTTTTTCAGAAAATCATTTACATAAATGTTGACTACAAAGTTAGCACTGATTTAAGTATATAAATTTGAATCTGTGTGTTTTAAATTAGATAATACCTATCATACACTATATGTGAGATGTGTAAAACAAAATATATTATTTTTAATATTTCAATTATTTTGATAGAACTGTGAGTATTCCTTTTTATATATTAGTATACTGAATCTCAGAGAGGTTAAGTGTCTTGATCAAGTTTACAGAACAATTTAATGTGCCATGATGCAAATTCAAGACATCTTGAATTAAAAACCATGCCCTTTCCTCTATACTTCCATGATTAGGTATAAAATAGATGAAGAAATATCATACATAATATTTACCATTTGTTTTGGAAGCTTAACATAATAAATTTTTGGTAAGTAAATATATCAATAAATTATAAGGAATAGATACATGAAGTAACTCAGGAAATTGAAAATTGAAAAATATTATGAATAATTGTACATAGCCATAGGGATTCTTTTTGTTCTTGTTTTCTTTTTGGTTTTACTTTGAGTTCTGGGATATATGTGCAGAATGTGCAGGTTTGTTTCACTGATATATATTTGCCATGGTGGTTTGCTGCAACTATCAACTCATCATCTAGGTTTTAAGTCTCTCATGAATTAGGTATTTGTCCTAATGCTCTCTTTGCCTTTGGCCCCCAACCCCTGACAGACCATGTGTGTGATGTTCCCCTCCATGTGTCCATGGTGTTCTCATTGTTCAGCTCCCACTTATTGGTGAGAATATGTGATATTTGCTTTTCTGTTCCTGTGTCAGTTTGCTGAGAATGGTAGTTTCCAGCTTCATCTATGTCCCTGCAAAGGACATGAACTCATTATTTTTTGACTGCATAGTATTCCATGGTGTATATGTGCCACATTTTCTTTATCCAGTCTATCATTGATGGACATTTGGATTGGTTCAAAGTCATTGCTATTGTAAATAGTGCTGTAGTAAACATGTATGCATATATCTTTATAGTAGAATGATTTATAAACCTTTGGGTATATATCCAGTAATAGGATTGCTAGGTCAAATGGTATTTCTGGTTCTAAATCCTTGAGGAATCAATACACTGTCTTCCACAATGGTTGAACTAATTTACCTTCCCACCAGCAGTGTAAAAATGTTTCTATTTCTCCACAGCCTTGCCACCATGAGTTGTTTCCTTTGTAATAATCACCATTAGAACTGGCATGAGATGATGAGCTTTTTTTTCATATGTTTGTTGACCACATAAATGTCCTCTTTTGAGAAGTGTCTGTTCATATCCTTTGCCCACTTTTTGATGGGGTTGTTTTTTTCTTGTAAATTTGTTTTTTTCTTGTAAATTTGTTCCTTGTAGATTTGTTCCTTGTAAATTTGTTCCTTGTAGATTTGTTCCTTGTAAATTTGTTCCTTGTAGATTTGTTCCTTGTAGATTAGTTCCTTGTAGATTCTGGATATTGGATCTTTGTCAGATGGGTAGACTGCAAAAATTTTCTCCCATTCTGTAGGTTGCCTGTTAACTCTAATGATAGTGTTTGTTTGTTTGTTTGTTTGTTTGTTTTGCTGTGTGGAAGCTCTTTAGTTTAATGAGATTCCATTTGTCAATTTTGATTTTTGTTGCAATTGTTTTTGGTGTTTTAGTCATGAAGTCTTTGCCCATGCCTGTGTCCTGAATGGTATTGCCCAGGTTTTCTTTTAGGGTTTTTATGGTTTTGAGTTTTACATTTAAGTCCGTAATCCATCTTGAGTTAATTTCTGTATAAGGTGTAAGGAAGGGTTCCAGTTTCCGTTTTCTGCATATGGCAAACTAGTTTTCCCAGCATTTATTAGATAGCAAATCCTTTCCTTGTTACTTTTTTTTTTTTTTTTTTTGGTCAGTTTTGTCAAAGATCAGATGGTTGTAGATGTGTGGTGTTATTTCTAATGTCTCTATTCTGTTCTATTGGTCTATATATCTGTTGTGGTACCAGTACCATGCTGTTTTAGTTACCGTAGGCTTGTAGTATATTTTGAAGTCAGCTAGTATGATGCTTCCAGCTTTGTTCTTTTTGTTTAGGATTTTCTTGCCTATATGGGATATTTTTTGGCTTCATATATATACACACACACACACACATACACACACACACATATATATATATTTTTGAGATGGAGTCTCACTCTGTCACCAGGCTGGAGTGCAGTGGTGCGATCTCGGCTCACTGCAACCTTCACTTCCCAGGTTCAAATGATTCTACTGCCTCAGCTGGGATTACAGATGTGCTCCACTGTTCCTGGTTAATTTTTTTGTTTGTTTGTCTGTTTTTTTTTTTTTTTTTTAAGTAGAGATGGGATTTCACAGTGTTAGTCAGGCTGATCTCGAACTCCTGACCTTGGGTCATCCATCTGCCTTGGCCTCCCAAAGTGCTGGGATTACAGGTGTGAGCCACCGAGCCCAGTGAAAATTTAAAGTAGTTTTTTTTTTTTTTTTTTTTCTAATTCTGCAAAGAAAGTCAGTGGTAGCTGGATGGGAATAGCATTGAATCTATAAGTTACTTTGGGTAGTAGGGCCATTTTCATGATATTGATTCTTTCTATCCATGATCATGGAATTTTTTTTTTTTTTTTCCATTTATCTGTGTCCTTATTCCCTTGAGCAGTGGTTTGTAGTTCTCCTTGAAGAGGTCCTTCACATCCCTTGTTACATGTATTCCTAGGTATTTTATTCTCTTTGTAGAAATTGCAAATGAAAGTTCACTCATGATTTGGTTCTCTGCTTGTCTTTTGTTGGCGTATAGGAATGCTTGTGATTTTTGCACATTGATTTTGTATCCTGAGACTTTGCTGAAGTTGGTTATCAGCTTAAGGAGTTTTGGAGCTGAAACAACAAGATTTTCTAAATATACAATCATGTCATCTGCAAACAGAGACAGTTTTATGTCCTCTTTTCCTATTCTAGTACCCTTTATTTCTTTCTTTTGCCTGATTGCCCTGACCAGAACTTCCAATATCATGTTGACTAAGGGTGGTGAGAGAGGGCATTTTTGTCTTGTGTTGGTTTTCAAAGGGAATGCTTCCAGCTTTTGCCCATTCTGTATGATATTGGCTATGTGTTTGTCATAAATAGCTCATATTATTTTGAAATATGTTCCATCAATACCTAGTTTATTGAGAGTTTTTAATGTGAAGGGATGTAGAATTTTATCAAAGGTCTTTTCTGCATGTATTGAGATAATCATGTGGTTTTTGTCATTGGTTCTGTTTATGGGATGGATTATATTTATTGATTTGTGTATGTTGAACCAGCCTTACATCCCAGGGATGAAGTCGACTTGATCATGGTGGATAAGCTTTTTGATGTGCTGCCAAATTCAATTTGCCAGTAATTTATTGAGGATGTTTACATAGATGTTCACCAGGGATATTGGCCTGAAATTATCTTTTTTTTGTCATGCCTCTGCCAGATTTTGGAATCAGGATGATACTGGCCTCATAAAATGAGTTTGGGAAGAGTCCCTCTTTTTTTATTGTTTGGTATAGTTTCAGAAGGAATGGTACCAGTTCCTCTTTGAACCTCTGGTGGAATTCAGCTATGAATCTGTCTGGTCCTGCACTTCTTTTAGTTGGTAGGCTATTACTGCTCAATTTCAGAATTTCTTATTGGTCTATTCAGGGATTCAACTTCTTCATGGTTTATTCTTGGGAAGGTGTCTGTGTCCAGGAATTTTTCCTTTCTTCCAGATTTTCTAGTTTATTTATGTAGGGGTGTTTACAGTATTCTCTAATGGTAGTTTGTATTTCTGTGGGAACAGTGGTGATATTCTCTTTATCGTTTTTTATTGTGTCTATTTGATTCTTCTCTCTTTTCTCCTTTATTAGTCTAACTAGCAATATATCTATTTTGTTAATGTTTTCAAAAAAACGGCTCTTGGATTCATTGATTTTTTTTGAAGGGTTTTTCATGTGTCTGTCTCCCTCAGTTCTCCGATTGTAGCTATTTCTTGTCTTCTGCTAACCTTTGAATTTCTTTGGTCTTGCTTCTCTAGTTATTTTAATTGTGATGTTAGGGTGTCAATTTCAGATCTTTCCCACTTTCTGATGTGGGCATTTAGAGCTATAAATTTCCCTCTTACACTGGTTTAGCTGTGCCCCAGAGATTCTGGTACATTGTCTCTTTGTTCTCATTGATTTCAAAGAACTTCGTTATTTCTGCCTTAATTTTTTGTTATTTACCCAGTAGTCTTTCAGAAGCAGGTTGTTCAATTTCCAAGTGATTGTGCACTTTTGAGTGAGTTTCTTAATCCTGCATTCTAATTTGATTGCACTGTGGTCTGAGAGACTGACTGACTGTTATGATTTCCATTTTTTTTTCATTTGCTGAGGAGTGTTTTACTGCCAATTATGTGATCAATTTTAGAATAAATGCCATGTGGCACTGAGAAGACTATATAGTCTGTTCATTTGGGGTGTAGAGTTCTGCAGATGTCTGTTAGGTACACTTGATCTAGAGGTGAGTTCAAGTCCTGAATATCTTCATTACTTTTCTTACTTGTTGACCTGTCTAATATTGACAGGGGTTTTAAAGTCTCCCACTATTATTTTATGGGTGTCTATGTCTCTTTGTAGATCTCTGAGAACTTGTTTTATGAATCTGGGTGCTCCTGTATTGGGTGCATACATATTTAAGATAGTTAACTCTTCTTGTTTCATTAATTCCTTTACCATTATGTAATGCCCTTCCTTATCTATTTTTATCTATGTTGGTTTAAAGTCTCTTTTATCAGAGACTAGGATTGCAACACCTGCTTTCATTTTCTTTCCATTTTCTTGGTAAATATTCCCCCATCCCTTTATTTTGAGCCTATGTGTGTCCTTGCATGTAAGATGGGTCTCTTCAATACAGCACACTGTTCGTTCTTGACTCTTTATCCAGTTACCAGTCTGTGTCTTTTAATTGGGGTGTTTAGCCCATTTACTTTGAGGTTAACATTGTTATGTGTGAATTTGATTCTGTCATCATGATGCTAGCTGGTTATTTTGTACATTAGTTGATGAAGTTTCTTCATAGTGTCATTGGTCTTTATATTTTGGTATGTTTTTGCAGTTGCTGGTACCAGTGTTCCCTTTCCACAATTAGTGCCTCCTTCAGGAGCTCTTGTAAGGCTGCACTGATGGTGACAAGATCCCTCAGCATTTACTTGTCTTTAAAAAATTTTATTTCTTCTTTGCTTATGAAGTTTAGTTTGGCTGCACATGAAATTCTGGCTTGAAATATTTTCTTTAAGAATGCTGAATATTGGCCCCCACTCTCTTCTAGTTTGTAGGGTTTCAGCAGAATGATCCGCTCTTAGTCTCATGGGCTTCCCTTTGTAGGTGACCTGACCTTTCTCTCTGGCTGCCCTTAACACTTTTTCGTTCATTTCAACCTTGGAGAATCTGATGATTATGTGTCTTGGGGTTGATCTTGAGGAGCATCTTTGTGGTGTTCTCTGTATTTCCTGAATTGAATGTTGGCCTGTCTTGCTAGGTTGGGGAGGTTCTCCTGATAATATCCTGAAGTGTGTTTTCCAATTTGGTTCCAATCTCCCCATCACTTTCAGGTACACCACTCAGTCATAGGTATGATCTTTTCACATAATCCCATACTTCTTGGAGGCTTTGTTCAATCCTTTTCGTTCTTTTTTCTCTAATTTTGTCTCATGTTTTATTTCAGCAAGTGTGATCTTCAAACTCTTATATCCTTTCTTCCACTTGATCGATTTGGCTACTGATACTTGTGTATGCTTCAGGAAGTTCTCATGCTGTGTTTTTCAGCCCCATCAGGTCATATATGTTCTTCTCTAAACTGGTTATTCTAGTTAGCAGTTTCTGTAACATTTTATCAAGGTTCTTAGTTCCTTTGCATTGGGTTAGAACATGCTCCTTTAGCTCAGAGGAGTTTGTCATTACCCACCTTCTGAAGCCTACTTCTGTCAATTTGTCAATCTCATTCTCCCTTCAATTTTGTGCCCTTGCTGGAGAGGAGTTGCAATTATTTGGAGAAGAGGCATTTTGGTTTTTGGAATTTTCAGCATTTTTGTGCTGTTTTTCTTTTTCTTTTTCTTTTTTTTTGGGGGGGGGGGGTCTTTTTTGTTGATGTTGTTGTTGCTTTCTGTTTGTTATTTTTTCTTCTAACAATCAGGCCCCTCTTCTGTGGGTCTGCTGCAATTTGCTGGAGGTCCACTCCAGACTCTGTTTGCCTGGGTATCACCAGCAGAGGCTACAGAACAGCAAAGATTACTGCCTGCTCCTTCCTCTGGAAGCTTCATCCCAGAGGGGCAACTGGACTAATGTCAGCCAGAGCTCTCCTGTTTGAGGTGTCTGTTGACCTCTGTTGGGAAATCTCCCTCAGTCAGGAGACAAAGGGGTCAGGGAACCACTTGAGGAGGCTGTCTGTCCCTTAGCAGAGCTGATGTGCTGTACTGGGAGAATCCCTCTTGTCAGGATCAGCTACCCTCTTCAGAGCTGACATTCAGGAAAAATTAAGTCCACTGAAGCCCGCAGCTGCCCCTTCACCCAGGTTCTCTGTCCCAGGAAGATGAGGGTTTTATCTGTAAGCCCCTGACTGGAGCTTATGTATTTCCTTCAGAGATGCCGTGCCCAGTGAGGAGGAATTTAGAGAAGCAGTCTGGCCACAGCTGTTTTGCTGGGCTGTGGTGAATTCTGACAGTCCAAATCTCTCAGTCTCATTAGCACTGTCAGGGGAAAACTGCTTACTACAACCTCAGTAATGTTGGATGCCCCTCTCACACCATCCCTATTATCCCCCTCTGGAGACTGCTGTGCTGGCAGTGAGAATTTAAAGCCAGGGTTTTCAACTTGTTGGGCTCCATGGGAGTGA
Organism: Trachypithecus francoisi; assembly: GCF_009764315.1. Taxonomy (NCBI): domain Eukaryota; kingdom Metazoa; phylum Chordata; class Mammalia; order Primates; family Cercopithecidae; genus Trachypithecus; species Trachypithecus francoisi. The sequence goes on from NW_022681454.1 coordinate 69,391,600, forward strand.
AACCCACTGAGTGAGACCACTGGTTCCCTCGTTTCAGCCCCCTTTCCAGGAGAGTGAATGGTTCTGTCTTACTGGGATTTCAGACACCACTGGGGTATGAAAAAAAACTCCTTGGGTTTGCTCAGTGCCTACCTAAACAGCTGCCAAGTTTTGTGCTTGAAACCCAGAGCCCTGGTGGTATAGGCTCACAAGAGAATCTCCTGATCTGCAGATTGCAAAAACCGTGGGAAAAGCATAGTATCCTGGCTTGGTGGCACAGTCTCTCATGGCTTCTCTTGGGTAAGTGAAGGAGGTCCCCTGGTTCCTTGCACTTCCCAGGTGAAGCAATGCCCCACCCTGCTTCTACTCACTCTCCTTGACTTGCACCCACTGACTAACCAGTCCCAATGACATGAACTGGGAACCTCAGTTGGAAATGCAGAAATCACCCACCTTCTGCATTGGTCTTACTGGGAGCTACAGACAGGAGCTGTTTCTATTTGACCATCTTGGCCCTTCCCTCACATAGGGATTCTTATTTCAGGCACTGAGGATCATATATTTATATTGACAAAATAATTTTATTTTGTCTAAGATAATATTTGATTTACAAAAATCCAGAAAACTCAACAGCCACCAAATAACAGGAAGTCATTGGGGTATGTGGAACATTTTATCACAACTTTTAGAAAGACAGAAAATATGAGGAAAATTGAAGAAAAATACTGCTTTGAAGAGAGATACAGTAAGTTTAAAATTTTAAGAAAGTTAATAGTTAAAATCTTTTTTCAATCAAACTTTGCTTAGTATAGTTTGAAGTTGGGTAATGTGATCCCTCTTGTTTTGTTCTTTTTGCTTAGTCTTAGCTATTTGGGCTCACTTTTGGTTTTATATGAATTTCAGAATAGTGCTTTCTAATTCTGTGAGGAATGACGTTGGTAGTTTGATAGAAATAGCATTGAATCTGTAAATTGCGTTGAGCACTATGGCCATTTTTATGATGTTGATTTTTCCAATCCATGAGCATAAAATATTTTTCCATTTATTTGTGTCATCTTTGATTTCCTTTAGCAGGGTTTTGCAGTTCTTGTAGAGACCATTCACCTCCTTCGTTAGCTGTATTCATAGATATTTGATTTTCTTTGTGGCTCTTGTAAGTGGAATGTGTTCTTGATTTTACTCTCAGCCTGGATCTTGTTGAGTGTATAAAATGCTACTGATTTTTGTACATTGATTTTGTATCCTAAAATTTTACTAGTTTATCAGTTTCAGGAGCCTTTTGAAAGATTAAGATATTCTAGGTATAGGGTATTACTGTCAGTGAAGAGAGATAGTTTGACTTATTTTCTTATTTGGACACCTTTTATTTATTTCTTTTGCCTGATTGTTTTTGCTAGGTCTTCTAGTGCTATCTTGAATAGGAGCATTAAGAGTGAGCATCCTTGTTTATTTCCAGTTCTTAAGGGAAATGATTCTAGCTTTTGCCCATTCAGTATGATGTTGGCTGTAGGTTTGACATAGATGGTTTTATTATTAGAGTTGTGTTTTTTTGATGCCTAATTGATTGATAGTTTTCTATGAAGATGTTGGATTTTACTGAAAGCTTTTACTACATCTACTGAGATGATCATATGGCTTTCACTTTTGATTCTGTTTATGTAGTGAATTACAATTATTGCTTTGCATCCCAGGAATAAAGCCACAGTAAGCAAAACACCTTGGGACTGGTTCCAAAACAGACAAGTAGACAAATCGAACAAAATGGAGAACCCAGAAACAAAGCCGCACATCTACAGATATCTGATCTTTGACAATGCTGATAAAAACAAGGAATGGAGAATGGATTCTCTATTTGATAAATTGTGCTGGGATAATTGGTTAACCATATGCAGAAGACTGAAGTTGGACACCTGATTTTTACCAGGTACAAAAATTAACTCAAAATGGATCAAACATTTAAATATAAGACATCACACTATAAAAATCCTAAAACACAATCAGAAATATTCTTCTCAACATCAGTCATGAAAAATAATTTTTGGCTAAGTCTCCAAAAGCAATTACAATAAGAATAAAAATAGACAAATAGGACCTAATTAAACTATGGAGTTTCTGCTCAGGGAAAAGGAAGACAAAAAACAACAAAAACCAAAAAAAACTATCAACAGAGCAACAGATGGCCTACAGAATGGAAGAGGATATTCACAAATTATGCATCTGACAAAGGCAACAAATTAAGAAAAAAACAGATAACCTTATTAAAAATAGGCAAAGGATATGAATAGACACTTCTCAAAAGAAGACATACAAATGGCCAACAAACATGAAAAAAGGCTCAGTGTCACTAATCATCAGAAAAATGAAAATTAAAACCACAATAAGATACCATGTCACATGTCAGAATGACTATTATTAAAAATTAAAAAACCTTCGTTGCTGGCAAGGCTGCAGAGAAAAGAGAATGCTCATACACTATTAGTGGGAATGTAAATTAGTCTAGCAACTGTGGAAAGCAGTCTAGTTTAGAGATTTCCCAAAGAATTTAAAACAGAGCTACGATTCCACTCAATAAAACTCTTATTGCTAAATACCCCCTTCAAAATAAATTATTCTACCAAAAAGACATATGCACTTGTGTGTTAATTGTTGTACCATTCACAATAACAGAGACATGGAATCAACTCAGGTGGTCATCAGTGGCAGAATGGATAAAGAAAATGTGGCATATCCACATCATGCAGTACTACACAGCCATAAAAACAATGAAATCATGTCCTTTGCGGCAACATGGATGTAGTTGGAGGCCATAATCTTAAACAAATTAATGCAGAAACAGAAATTTAAATGACACATGTCCTTGTTTACAAGTGGCAGCTAAACATTGAGCACACATGGACGTAAATGTGGGAACAACAGACACTTGGAATAATAAAGAGTGGATGGCGAGTGGGTTAAAAACCACCTATTGGGTACTGTGATTACTACTTGGGTCATGGGATTGCATAGATTCCAAACCTCAGCATAATGCTATATTCCAATGTAAAAAATCTTCACATGTCCCCGAGTATGTGAAATAAGTGGTTAAATCATAAAAAGAAAGAAAGATCTGTGCACAGACAGAATAGGTCATTTGCTAAGCTAACAGATACAAATAATAAAAATTAATAACAACAACATACAAAAGGCAGCAAACAAATATTTTCTTTTCTTGCTGAGATTGTATATTTTATAATTTCTACTGTGAAAGGCCTCACCTTACAAACAAAAACTTTTAATTATTCTTTAATCTCTCATATTTATTAGAAACTTGAGGTTCATAACTTGCTGAGGATATTGTATTAATGCATAAATGAGTTTTATGGACAAAGTCACTGTCTCTTGAAAGTGTATGAATTAAGTTGCTAGTATGTTATGGTTTCAGAAGCTGGAAAGAAATTTATTACAAAACTAGTGTATTCATCCTTGGATTATTTTTATATAGAGATATGCCAAATCCTCTTTCAAATACAAAATATATTGGAGAAGGGTGCCAAGAAATACAAAGCCATGGTATTCCCTTCTACTCCTTCCTGGAAGTAAGTGGTGTGTAGGGATTTAGAACCAGATACAGTGTTTTGAAGTGGTAGTTTGACCCTTCACAATTAGTGACATAATCATACCAAACTTCTCTTTCTCTGTGGATAGGGATGCTAATAACTTCATCATTATAATTATTTCAGTCTAACTTAGCAATATTTAATAGTAAAAATACAATCCTAAAACTTCATTTTTCCTGAAATATAATTAAGGAAATGTTTACTATTACTGACTGAGACACATTATAGGGACAGGTTTTACTTAAACTGAAGTTGGATTTTGTTTTTCTTTAATTTGCATAATTTTATTCACAGCCTTGACAAGTGTCCTTATTAGGAAGATCAATTCTGAAATCTGCTTTTGAAATTGTCAAATACTGGTTTTCCTTAAGAGTATTTTTCCTTGGAGACTTACTTGCAGCTACTACTCATCACTGAAATAGCAGATTTAATGCAATCTCTATAGAGGTGGTAGACAAAACTAGTTATCCCTGGAGTTGTGATTCATTTTTCCTATGAGTAGTTAATCAGAGCTCATCAGTTGAATGGAATCAGCTGTTGGTGGTAAAAGGCCTTTGGATGAGGTCAGCATTCTTGTTATACAACACATTCCCAAGATTCTTGGAGTACAGTTAGTTCTTAGCCTTTGGTATGCACATTCCTTATTGTTTTCTCTGGGTCTGTATATATGTCTATCCAAGGGAAGCTAGACAATCCTTAAACCATATTATGATAACCTGTAAATATCTACTGCAGTGTGGCAGTAGAGTGCATTCTTCCTTCTGAGGCATCCTCTTCCCTTTGTCTAGCCTGCCATTTTAGGAAAAGCCATTTCTGCTGGAAATGTGCCCAATATGCATATATATGAATATTTATGGAATAATGACCCATCAGTTAACTGCATGCATTCTACTATTTCTCTGTCTGTTAATTTTCCCCTAACTAATCCGATGTCATATCTGAACAATGTGAAACTAATTTTGTGTTTCTGTGTTCAACTTGAATTAGAGAGGCTTTACCTGAGCATCTTAGCTAAAGTGACCTAGACACACTCATATGTTTGTTTTCATCAGTGTAAATAACTACAACTGAAAATACCTTGTGTAGATGTTTTTATGTTTATAGTGACAAAATTATTGTCTCTTTTGCTTACTTCTGTATCTGGACGACCTTGAACTGTTCCCAGAACACACTAAACTTTGAGCAAAGATCATCTAGATTTTGTATTAACAAAAGATCGCATGAGATAAACATGGAAAAGTGCTCTGTAAACCCCAAAGCTCTAAACAATTGCCTTGGCATCCCTAAAAAATAACTATTAATGTATTTAATATCATGATTTATATCATTAGTTCCTGAGAATATAGATTTAATAATATACTAATCAGAACACTATAATGATGCATTTTTTTTTATATAATGAGCATTTTTTTCTTGGTCCAATATATTAACAGGTACAGTCAATCATCCTCCAACACCATTTTTCCCTTTGAGATTTAGAACCTCTTGAGTTTTAGCTAGACACAGGGCTGCTTTGCTAAAGACAATTATTTTGTGGCATACTTGAAGAGATTTGATGCTATGTGACCACATGTTTGCCAATGGAATATTAAGGAAAGCTATGAACACTTTTATTTTTTAACTTTAACAAAACTGGGAGCACCCTCTTTTTCTTCTTTCACTTTAAAACATGGATTTGGGTGTAGATGTAATGATGGCAAATGGGGTAGCTATCTTGTATTTAGATGTGAATGATGAAGCCATGTGCTGAGAATGATAGAGCAATAAGATAAAACACAATTAAGCTTCTAACATTGTAAAGATTCCTTTTCAGAATTGAAATTATTTTACTCAAATAATAAAATCAAAGAGGAATAAATATCAATATTTTTAGTCATTTTGTTACAGACTACACCTATGTTTTAACTAAATGCATATACACTCATGTCACATTAGCCACCAAAAATATAGTTATGTCCTATACAAGTGATGTTCAACAAAAATTAATGCAGTAGAAAAAAATTCTGTATCTGTATTGTCCAGAGTGATATCCACTAGCTTTAAATGACTATATAGCATTTCAAATGTGGCTAGTGCATTTGAAAAAATAAATTTTTATTTTTATTTTATTTTACTAACTTAAATCTAAATTTAACTAGTTATATTTGAATACCTGATATCATATTGAATAGCTTAGTTCTAAACCTTGCCCTTCTTAAGAAATATGTGCCTTAATAACCTCAATTTCAGACGTGATATTATTCAGAAAATTTTAATGTTTCCTATACCCTTTAAAAATGTTAATGTCATGAAAGAAGCAATATAAGAAGGGAGATTAAATCAAAATGATAAATTAATGATAAACTCTTGATTGGCTCTTGAATTAAAAAAAACAAAATCGTTATAAAGAATGTTTAAAAGCATACATTCTTTAGATAACTGGAGAAATCTGAATAGAAAGTCTATATTTGATATTAACATTTTATCAGTATTATTTCTAAATTTCTAATTCTTACGGGTACATAGTAGGTACAAGTAATTTTTTTTTAAGGCAGCCTTACTCTATTGCCCAGGCTGGAATGCAGTGGCATGATCTCAACTCGTTGCAACCTCCACCTCCTGGGTTCAAATGATTATTGTACCTCAGGCTCTCAAGTAGCTGAGACTACAAGCACACGCCTAGCTATTTTTTTTTTTTTTTTTTGTACTTTTAGTAAAGATGGGTTTTTGCCATGTTGGTCAGGCTGCTCTCGACTCCTGACCTCAAGTGATCTGCCCTCCTTGGCCTCCCAAAATGCCGAGATTACAGGCCTGAGCCACCAAGCATGGCCAGGTGCATGTATTTAAAGGATGTATGAGATATATTGACACAAGGATACAATGAGTAATAAGCACATCAGGGTAAATGATGTGTCCATTACTTCAGACATTTATCATTTCTTTGTTGCAAATATTCCAATTTCACCCTTTTAGTTATTTTTAAATGTACAATCAATTATCACTGACTGTAAATTACCTTATCGTGCTATAAAATACTAGATCTTACTCATTCTACCTGACTATATTTTTGTATCCATTAATTTCCCCATATCCCCTTACCCTCGCCAATACTCTTCTCAGTCTCTGATAACCATCATTCTACTCTCTATTTCCATTAGTTCAATTGTTTTAATTTTTTTAATTTTTAGCTCCCACAGATGAGTGAGAATATGCAAATTTTGTCTTTTTGCACCTGGTTTATTTCATTTATTATAATATCTACCAGTTCTATCCATATTGTTTCAAATGACAGGATCTCTCTTTTTTTTTTTTTTATGGCAGAATAGTACTCTATTGCAAATATGTATCACGTTTTAAGTATCCATTAATCTGTTGACAGATACTTAGGTTGCTTCTAAATATTGGCTATTGTGAATAGTGCTGCAATAAACATTGGAATGCAAATATCTCTTTGATATACAGCTTTTCCTTCTTTGGGGTAGATAACTAGCAGTGGGATTACAGCTCTCTTTGTAATTTTTTTAAGAATAGGGTCTCCATTGTGCAGGCTGGAGTGCAGTGGAACAACCACAGCTCACTGAGGCCTTGACCTCCTGTCTCACTCTCCCAAATAGCTGGGACTAAAGGTGTCCGTCGCAATGCTTGACTAATTTTCTGTATTTTTTGTAGAGATAAGGTCTCCCCATGTTGCCCAGGCTGGTCTTGTATTCCTGGGCTCTAATGATCCACCTGCCACTGCCTCCCAAAGTTCTAGGGTTACAGGCAGGAACCACCACATTTGACCTATTTGAAATTTTTTGAAAATCCTCCAAACTATCCTTCATAATGGTTATGCTAATTTACATCTCCATTAACAGTGTATGAGGGTTCCTCATACACTCACATCATCGTTTGCATTTATTATTGTCTGTCTTTTGGATAAAAGCCATTTTAACTGGGGTAAGATGATACCTCATTGTAGTTTTGATTTGCATTTCTTTAATGATCAATGATGTTGAGCATCATCCAATATATCTGTTTGTCATTTTTATGTCTTCTTTTGAGAAATGTCTACTTAGATATTTTGCCTACTTAATTGGATTCTTATATTTTTTGAGTCGTTTGAGCTCTTTACATATTCTGGTTATTAATATCTTGTCAGATGGATAGTTGGCAAACATTTCTCTCTTTCTGTGGGGTGTCTCTTTGTTGTTTGTTGTTTGTTTGTTTGCTTTCTGCTGTGCAGAAGCTTTTAAACCTGATGTGATCCCATTTGTCCATTTTTGCTTTTCTTGCCTGTTCTTGTTAGGTATTACTCAAGAAATTTAAGTTCAGATCAATGTCTTATGGAGCTTCTCCGAAGTTTTCTTATACTAGTTTCATGTTTTGAGGTCTTAAATTTAAGCCTTTAATTCATTTTGATTTGATCTTTGTGTAAGCTGAGAGGTAGGAATCTAGTTTATTTCTTCTGCATATGGATATACAGTTTTCCCAGCACCATTTATTGAACAGATGGTCTTTTCCCAAATGTATGTTCTTGGCATTTTTGTCAAAATTGAGTTTACAATAGATGTGTGGATTTATTTCTGGGTTCTCTATTGTGTTCCATGGTCTATGTGTCTATTTTTATGACAGTATTATGTTGTTTTGTTTACCATAGCTCTGTAGTGTAGTTTGAATTCTGGTAAAGTGATTTCTCCAGTTTTGTCCTTCTGTGGATACAATGTATCACATTGATTGATTTGTATATATTGAACCATCCTTGCATCCCTCGCATAAATTATACTTGGTCATCATGAATAATCTCTTTAATGTATTATTTAACTTGGTTTGCTAGTATTTTGTTGAGAATTTTGAATCAACGTTTATCAAGGTTTTTGGCCTGTAGTTTTCTTTCTTTGATGTGTTTTTGTCTGGTTTTGGTAGCAGAGTAACACTGGCCTAACAAATTGTGTTTAGAAGTATTCTTCCCTTCTCTTATTTTGGAGAAGTTTGAGTAGGATTGGTATTAATTCTCAAATTTTACTGCTAACTTTTACCAAACATTTAGCAATAAAGCCTTCAGGTCCTTGGCTTTTCTTTGTGGGAGGATTTTTAATTATGACTTTGATATAATTATTGTTCTTGGTCTATTTAGGTTTTGGATTTCTCCATGATTCAATATTGTTAGGTTGTATTTGTCTAAGAATGTATCCATTTCTTCTAGGTTTTCCAGTTGATTGGTATATAACTGTTTATAGTATTCTCCAGCAATCATTTGAATTTTTACAGTATCAGATGTTATGTCTCCTTTTGCGTCTTTAATTTTATTTGATTTTTTTTTTTTTTTTTTTTTTTGAGACAGGGTCTCACTCTGTCACCTGGCTGGAGTGCAGTGAGGTGATTTTGGCTCACTGGAACCTCTGCCTCCTGGGTTCAAGCCATTCTCCTACCTTAGCCTCCTGAGTAGCTGAGACTACAGGTGCCCGCCACAATGCCTTGGTCATTTTTGTATTTTTAGTAGAGAGGAAGTTTCACCATGTTGGCCAGGCTGGTCACAAACTCCTGACATCAGGTGACCCACCTGCCTTAGTCCCCAAAGTGTTGGGATTACAGGTGTGAGCCAGCATGCCCAGCCTCTCTTTTCTTGTCTTAATTAGTCTGGCTAAAGGTTTGCCAAATTTGTTTAGCTTTTCAAAGAAGCAATTATTTTGCTGATCTTTTGTATTTTTTGTGTTCAATTTTATTTATTTGTGCACTGATATTATTTCTTTCCTACTACTTATTTTGGGTTTGTTTTGCTCATCCCTTTCTAGTTCTTTAAGTTCCATTATGAGTGTGATTAATTGAAAGTTTACTACTTATTTGATGTAGGCAATTATTGTTATAAACTTTCCTTTAGTACAGCTTCACAGTGTCTCATAGGTTTTAGTACGGTTTGCTTCCATTTTCATTTGTTTCAAGAAACTTTTAAATTTTCTTCCTTATTTCTTCTTTGGCCCACTCTTCATTCAAGGGCATATTTGTTAATTTCGATATGCTTGTATAGTTCCAAAGTTTGCTTGTTATTGATTTCTAGTTTTATTCCATTGTGGTCCCAGAAGATACCTGATATTATTTCAATATTTCTGAATTTTTTTAAAAACTTGTGTTGTGGGCTAATATATGACCTAACCTTGAGAATAATCCATGTGCTGAAAAGAAGAATGCACAATTTGCTGCCTTTTGATGAAATGTTCTGTAAATATCTATTAGGAATATTTGGTCTACAATGCAGATTAAGTGGGAGGTTCCTTTGTTGATTTTTTTTTTCTTTTTTTTTTGTCTGGATGATCTGTTCAATGCTGAAAGTAAGATATTAAAGTATTGAGCCAATATTGTATTGGAGTCCATCTCTCTCCTTAGCTCTAATATGGGTGCTCTAGTGTTGAGTACATATGTATTTACAATTGTTATATCCTTTTGCTTACTTGAACATGTTGTGATTATATAAAGATCTTCTTTTCTATTTTTATAGTTTCTGTTAGAAATCTATTTTGTCTAACGTAATTATAGCTATTCCTACCTTTTTATTTCAATTTGCATGGAATATCTTTTTTCATTCTTTTATTTTCCGTCTACATGTGTCTTCATAGGTGAAGTGTGTTTATTATAGGCAGCAGATCATTGGGTCTATTCAGCTACTATATGACTTTTGATTGGAGAGTTTAGTTCATTTACATTCAATGTTATTATTGGTAAGCAAAATTACTCCTTTCTTTTTGTTATTTGCTTTCTGATTCTTTTGTGGTCCTTCCTTCCTTCCTTCCTTCCTTCCTTCCTTCCTTCCTTCCTTCCTTCCTTCCTTCTTTCCTTCCTTTCTTCCTTCCTTTCTTTTTGTGAAGGTGATTTTCTCTAGTGATATGTTTTAGTTTCTTGCTTTTTATTATTGTGAACCTGCTGTTGGTTCTTTAATTTGAGGTTACCATGAGGCTTGCAAATAACAATTTACATGTCATTATTTTAAACTGATGACAACTTAACACTGATTGGAAAAACAAAGAAACTAACAGACAAACAAAGATAAAAAGAATAAAAACTCTACATTTAAAGTACATTTCTCTACTTTTTAACTTTTAATTTCTATTTATCTCATATTATACTGTCTATGCCTGGAAAAAATATTGCAGTTATTATTTTTGATAGGTTCATCATGTACTTTTATTCTACTCAAGATATGAGTAATTTACATGCCACAATTGTAGTGTAATAACATTCTGGTTTTCTGTGTATTTACTGTTAGCAGAGAATTTTGTACCTTCAAATGTTTTCTTATTTCTTCTTAGTATCTTTTTCTCAGAATGAAGAGCTTCCTTTATCATTTTCTGTAGGACAGGCCTGGTGTTGATAAAATTCCTCAAGTTTTGTTTTCCTAGAAAAGTCTTGATTTCTTCTTCATGTTTGAAGGATATTTTCACTGGATAGACTATTCTAGGGTAAAAGTTTTTTCTTTTTTTCTTTTTTTTCTATCAGCACTTTAAACATGTTATGTCATTGTCTCCTAGCCTGCAAGGTTTCCACTAAGTCTTCTGCCTGAGGGATTAGAGCTGCATTGTATGCTATTTGTTCCTTTTCTGTTGCTGCTATTAGGATCTTTTCTTTGTCATTGATCTTCTGGAGTTTGATTATCAAATCCCTTGAGATAGTCTTATTTAGTAAAATCCACTTGGTGTTCTATAACTTACTTATACTTGAATGTTGATATCTTTCTCTAGGTTTGGAAAACACTGTGCTATTATCCCTTTGAATGAGCTATCTACTCCGAGTTCTCTCTTTAGCTCCTCTTTAAGGACAGTACCTCTTAAATTTGCCGTTAGGGGCTATTTCCTCAATCTTGTGAGTATGCTTAATCAGTTTTTATACATTTTCTTTTGTCTCCTTTGACTGTGTTTTCTAGTAGCCTGTCATCAATTTCATAATTATTTAATCTGCTTGATGAATTCCGTGGTTGACTCAGATGTATTCTTCATAATGTCATTTAAATTTTTTTATCTCAGAATTTTTGCTGATTATTTTAATTTATTACAATGACTTTGCTAAATAAGATAATATTCTGGATTCCTTCTCTGTGTTACATTGAATTTTGTTGAGTTACCTCAAAACAGCTATTTCAAATTCTCTATCTGAAAGGAATATATTCCTCTCCCTCCAGAATTGGTCACTGGTGCTTTATTTAATTTGTTTAGTGAGGTCAGGTTTTTCTAGTTGGTATTGATGCTTGTGGATGTTGATCAATGTCTGGGCATTGAAGAGTTCAGTATTTATTTTAGTCCTCACAGTCTAGGCTTGTTTTTATCAGTTCTTCTTGGGAAGCCTTTCCAATTATTCAAAGACATCATCAGTGTTGTGATCTAAGTCTTTGGTCATTGTACCCACACGTACATTAGGGTGCACTCAAAGCCCAGGATTGCTGTGACTTTATAAGATGTGTAAGTTTATAACTTTATAAGATGGTTACCTTGGGTAAGACTCAAAATAATTCTATGGATTACCAGGCAGAGACTCTTGTTCCCTTCCCTTACTCTCCTCCAAACAAATGGAGTCTCCCTCTGTCTCTTTCTCTCTCTCTCTCTCTCTCTGCTGAGCTGCCTGGTTGTGGGAAGGGTTAAAACAATCAGTCTTCTCTGTGGCCACCACCACTGGGACTGTACTGGTTCAGATGCAAAGCCAAGACTATACTGCAACTTGCTCAATACCTGCAGAATCATTGCCTGGCTACTACCTATGTTCACTCGAGGCCCGAGGACTCTTCAGTAAGCAGTCTGCAAATCAAAACAGGCTTGTTTCCTCCCCTTAAGAGCAGTGAACTCTCCCTCCCAACCCAGGGTGAGTTCAGAAATGCTGCCCAGGAGCCAGGGCCTGGAAACAAGAATCTTAGTAATCTACATGGTGCTCTATTCTACTGTGTTTGAGCCGACATCCAAGCTGCAAAACAAAGACCTTCTCACTCTTTCCTCTCCTTCTTTCAGGCAGACTGAAGCTCTCGCCAAGGCCACCACAGCTGAGAATGAGCTTGGTATGACCTGAAGCCACAATAGTCCTGGGTCCTACCCAAGACAGGCAGCTAATATTGTCTGGGTAACACAAATATTTATTCATGGCCTGAGGGTCCTTTAGTTAGTAGGTGATGAATCTTGCAAGGATGTGGTTCTTACCTTCAAAGCAGCAAGTTCCCTTCTGACCCAGAGTGTGTCTAGCAATGTTGTCCAGGAGCTAAGGCCTTGCATGTAGTGCTCAGGACTTTCCCTGGTAGTCTATCCTACTGTGGCTGAGCTTGTATCTAAGTTGCAAGGCAAAGTCCTCTTTACTCTTCCCTCTCTTATCCTCCAGCAGAAGGAAGGAGTCTCTCCTGGAGCTGTGAGCTACACTGCCTTGGGTTGAGGGAGAGGTAACACAAACACTTTTTTGACTGCCCCACCTGGTATCTCATAGGTAATATGTACCCCAAATCTACTGGCTCTGAGCCCAGCACAGCACCTGGACTAGCCTAGAAATTGTAGTGCCCATGGCCATGTTTCCAGTTCATTTAGGACCCCAGAATGCTTTAACCTGAGGTGGTGGGACTAGCCAGAACTCAGGTTTCAACCACTAGGATGGAAAAGTTCCTTCTGGCTAGGGCTGGTTGAAATGCTGTGCCTATGGGCTCTGACTGAATTCGGTCCTGCATTTCACTCTGCAGTGACAGGGTAACTCTGAGTACTAGTTCCAATGCAAAGTCCTGCTATTACTGAGCTTTCTACCCCTCAAGCACACAGATTATATCTCTGAGTCACTCGTTTGTTGCTGGGAGATGGGAGAGGTGTCGAATCAGCAATTCAAAACTGTCTTTTCTGTTCTCTTCAGTTTCTCTTTCCTAGATATGATGTTAAAACCAGATACTGTGATTTTTGGCTCTTAATGAAGGTGTTTTCTTGTATGGATGGCTATTATGTGTGGTGTTCAGGGGATCACAGGGAGGAAGATGGGTCATTTTATTCTGCCCTCTAAGGCTCTATTAAATTTCTTAAGTGTGATAATCTTATTGAGAATATGTAGGCCAATAGTCAAAGGACTGGACTGACATTTTTAACATGCTAAGAGAAGAAAAGCTATATGTAGAGTTTTATGAGTAAAGATAGTATTCTTCAGACACAAAGATAGTTATCATTTTCTACCCTAGGATCTGAAGAGAAGTAGGAGCTTCTCTCCAATCCTTACAACAAATCCACAGTCAATTGTTGACATTTCTTTCAAATTTTTCATAGATTTGAAAAATCTATGGAAAGAGAGCAAACAACTGGCCCAAAATCTAAGGAGAGAAAATATCTCCAGGGAGAGAGGAGATTTGCACCCATGATCATCTGAAGGTAGATACTAGTAAAAAGGGATACTAGTAAAAAAAAAAAAAAAAAAAATCATTTAACAGAGGTAACAAATTGGAAAAGGCTATGTTTGGGCTTATAAGATACTAGAAAATCCTTGAAGGTCCAGAAAGTGGGAGTCTGCACTCACCCTTATAGGCCCATTGCCATGTACTCAGCAGGTGGACAGAGAAAAGTTCACAAAAAGTGAACACAGCTGCAGTGTGGACAATAAACTCTGCATTAGTTCTGTTCAACAGAAATTTCTGCAGTGAAGGAGTTTTTCTCTCTCTCTGTTTGAAATAAAAGCCTTAATTGGTAGACAAAACGGAACACTGCTGACCTTAAGATATTGACGAATACTTATTACAGTTGGGAGAAGGGAAGAAGAGGGAGGGCGAGCACAATTCAGTAAGAAATTTCGAGTTTAAGTGCTGACCCCAAGTAGTACAGACAGGGAAGGGACAGGAAAATGAAGGCTCCGCTGTCTAGACTGTAGACGTGGTGGTACCATGGGAATGATAACTTTATTACAACCACAAAGATTCAAAACAAGCCGCATATAGGGGCCCCATTAAGCCCCTCAGCCAAAGTAATGAATTTCAAATAACATGTGCTGGGAGAGGGACAGGAGAGCAACAAGAACTTGCAAAAGTACCCACTATGAGATACAAAACAAAGATAAACATAAATATGTTTCATAAATATGTTTTTAAAATCATGCTCTGGTAAACCACCTTTCACCCTAGACACAAGCTATTTCCACAGGATGTGAAAGCGAAGGGGCACTAGAAATAGGTATAGACTTAAAAGCAAATCACAAACTATTCCAAGTGCTAAGTTGATTAATACAAACGTCTGTTTAAAAATACTAGCAGAAGGAAAGGTGTAACCAGTCATAGAAAATGACTGGTTATTTCAGTCATAGAAAAATGTACATCAGATGCTACTGCCCTACATAAAATGCACACATTGCAGTGAATGATTTCCTGGTGATCAACGAGGTTAACAGATCATTAGCATCAGAAAAGAGCACATATACTGAATATAAAATAAGACATACAACAAAGAAGATGTATTTTGAAGGTTTTAATTTTTGTGGTCTCGAAAATAGTAATGTCTTTTGGAGTAAAAGTGAACAATCCAGTCATTGATACAAATTTAAGGGAGGAAAATACCTTATTTCCACATGTTGAAATTGAGGCCGGACACCTATGTATGAGTGGCTTTTAAAGAGATGGGAATAAAAGACTAAATTTAAATGACAAGGCTTTTATGTGTAAAACTATGAATTCTGAAAGTCTAGTTATTTGATTTGGTTTCATCCTATTTTATTCTTTTTCAATCTTAGCACATCAAAACTGCAAATATTTTATTTTACACAAATATAATCTCCAAAAACTGCCCTGAGTTTGGAAAAAGTCTGAGAGTTTTTTTTTTTTTTTTAATTAATTCCATATACTTCAGGTTACATATACTATGTGCCTCTTTTTCAATTTGTGGGTGATGAGATGCATCATACAAAGTTATTTCCTGCTAGGGGTAGGAGAGAGGGGGTTGGGCTTCCTTCACTGTTGTCTTTCAGAGGGATCTCTAAGGAAGTGGTAATGCAACTGCAGTCTTTTGTGAGAGGCAGGGCTTGTAGACATATTTCAGTGGGTCCGCTTATTAAAGAAGCCTACATTTTTATCCATATGTTCTAAGAAACACCTGTGTCACCATAGGCCTGAACAGAGAGACAGAAGCCAGCACAACTGCAGGAGAAATGAAATGAGGTTGGAAGCCCCCTTACAGCTTATTTTGGCCCCAACAGTCTTTTTGTTCATTGGTTACGTGGGTCAAATTTATATCCCTAAATCCAGAAAATGTTGCCTCCAGAACCCAAAGAAGCCTGAGAAGCATTGTGGTTACTTCTTATTGGTGGAAAGAATGAAGTACAACCATTTGTCTTTTACATTTTTGGGCATATCTATGTAACCTCAGATTACTGGGACTACTAACATCCTCATGATGTGGTAGACTACTAAAACTTGATAGAAATTATTTTCCAATTGTGCACAGCATTTGCATTACCAAGACCTCTAAATTATAGTCATTTTTTAAATTATCTGATCTGATTAACATGAAAACAGAGATATAATACAAAAAAGTGATGTTCCACAGAGTTCCCAAATGACATTTTCTTTTATAATATACTGTAACAGAAGCCAGTGGCAAGTTAATATAGCACTGAAATGAGATATAAATATTCATGGTTGTTCACAATGTCCATTGTGAACTGTTTTTGATTTATTTCCATGATAGGGATCGTTAATAATGAATTTTTCAGAGTAATAAATGCATTATGTGTACCTGAGGCTGTAGTTATGTCCTTTAGCAAAGAGAGCACATCTGGTACAGCAGCTGCAATTTGGGAACAAATGAATTGTCTTTGTGATAATCTACTGTCATACCCCATGATCTCTCAGGTTTTTCATATAAAACAGACTGGTGAGTTAAGTGTGATATAATAGGATCTCACCATCCCTGCATCCTTTAGATTGTTAAGAATGGCACAAATCTTTGCTATTCTCCTCAGGAAACAAGAACAATTTTGATTTTCTGCCTTCGTTATAGAGAAGGAGGCACCTTCAAAGCCATCTTCTTGCCATTTCTACAGGAGACATTTCGAAGCTACAGATAAAGGGGCACGTGGCAAATATGTTCATTTTAGTGTGTGTGTGTTTGTAGTGAAACATTCAAATTCCTACTTGATTTGCTGTTGTATATATTACTTACCTATTTTTTGTGTGTGTGGTTACAACAGGAATTATATTTAGCATACTAAAGTTAATACACTCATTTAATTTTTTCAAATTTAATTCCAATACTTCCTTTAGTTGCTGATGTCATAAAATTACATCTTCATACATGTGTGTCCAAAAATATAAACTAATGGTTCTTTTAAAGACATTAGTTTCTTAATTTACATAAAAGGTAGACTGTGGCGTTACAACGAACCATAGTTACAATAATACTAGCTCTCAGGTTAATTGTTTTGAACATGTATTAGTCTCTCAAATTATGTGGAAAACAAAAAGTAGAGTTACAAACTATTGTTACAATAATAGTAATCTTTATAATAGCCTGCGTAATTACTTACCTATATTTAAATCTTTACTTATTCACAAAGATTCAAATTACTGTCTAGTGCTGTTTATTTTACCATGCATGACTCCCTGGAATATTTATTGAAAGACAGGACTACTGGTAGCATGCTTCCTCTGTTTTTGATTTTTCAGAAGGTCTTAATTTGTATCCCACTTTTGAGAGAAAGTTTTGCTGAAGATAGGACTTTTGGTTTACAGATTTGTTTAGACTTTTTTTATATGTTAGCCCCTTGCCTTCTGGTCTCCTATGTTTCTGATCAGAAATCTGTTAATCATATTGAGGATCACTTTGATGTGATGATTTGCTTCTCTCTTGCTGCTTTCAAAATTCCCTTTGTTTTTTGAAAGTTTGCTTATAATGTGTCTGGGTGTGGTTTCCTTTGAAGTCATCCTACATGCAGTTCTTTAAGCTTCTTGAATGTTTATATTCCTGTCTTTTATCAAGTTTGGAAGTTTTCAGCCATTAATTATTCAAATTTTCTCTCTATCCTTGTCTCTATGTCTTTTCCTTCTAAGAATTCCAGAGTGTGTATTTTGGTCCACTCAATTGTGTTCCACAACTTTTTAAAATTTTCTTCATTTTTTTCTTCTGCTCATCAAATTAATTGCTTCTATTATTTTAAGGAGGCTGACTTTTTTTCTTCTGATTCTGAAATCTGCCATTGAATCCCTTTACTGATTTCTTAAAATTTTATTTGTACTTTTTATCTTTAGAATTTCTTTTTAAGTTTTTTGTTTATTTTTCGATTGAACAATATTTTCTTAATTTTCTTTAACTATTTGAACATCTTTAAATAGTTATTTTAACTCTTTGTTTAGTAGATCTTCCATCAAGTGTTTTAAAGGGACAGCAGCAGACTTGTTGGTTTATTATTTTTTTCATTGAATAGGTCATACTTTCCTTCCAATTTGTATGCCTTGTAATTTTGTTGTTGTTGAAAACTATATGTTAATCTAATAATGTGGTAACTCTGGAAATCGAAATCTCCCCATTTCTCAGGATATACTATACTCTTTTTGCCCCTGCTGGTGCATGTTGAATATGTTTTGTGGCTTTTTCAAAGTTTTGACTTTTTTTTTTATCATAGAAGATATCAAACTGTCCTGACTGATTACATCTTGAAACATCTCTAGTTTTTAATCTGTTGACCAAGGAAAGAAAAAGTACCTTTTAAGGTAAATATGTGTTGTTTTGCAAGGTAGAGGTATCCATATTTTTCTTAGGCAAGTTACTAGCATTATCTTTATCAGGGAGAAATTGGCTGATTCTACAGGTTAAAATTATTCAAAAGAATATGTTAATATTTTCATCTGCATTGATCCAGTTATTCCCTTTTCAATCTTAGGCTTTCATCTTTTTAACAGGGGCTTGATCAGATATACATGATGTCCTAATTGAGAATTAAACAACACCTTTATAACTGCTTGTCTTGTAATTTCTTTCTTTGCCTTCTCCTCACCTATTTCTGCTTTCTGGTGCAGGAGACTGGAGTCTCTCTGTATGTTGCCAGAGATAACTTCTGGCTTTCAAACTTAATTTTTAATGGATGACTAATTTTCCTAAGTGTTTCTCTTTCCTGAAAAGTATGGATTTCCCGAGATTTAAGTGTCATATAATTATTATATCTCACAGATTTCTCAAGTACATAATACATTTTATACTTAAGATAATTCTCTCGCAATGATGAACTATTACAGGTCACCATTAATGAAAATTTTAACAAACATATTACTGTTGCATGCTCCACCCATCACAACTGATGAGGACCACATTGCCAGTGAGGCATTGGGTAAACAAGTCAGAAAATCACATGTAAAAGTCTGCTTTCTAACTGCTTTCTCCTGACGAATCTTTGGATCAGCAATCATATGTCTGGTTTCTCTTGAAGCAGCTTTTAAGGTGGAAATTGATATTCAAATAATTGTAAAAGTTAAAGACCAAAAACTTTCAGGAAGTATAGTAACTGAAGTCAAGCAGAGCAAGAGCTTGAACTACGGTGCAGTTGCCTAAAAGTTCTCAGTTCATCTGATAAGAAAATATGGAGATGGGTTAGCGTTTTAGCCATGTCTGTAATTGGGATGAAGAGCCAGGCTATTTACATGCCCATCAAAAAATCATTGAACTCTTTTACACAGAGACATAAACTTAGTTGAAGTAGCCTCTTCAATGCAGTGAATTTCCCAGCAAGGAACGTGGCTAACAGCAGTCAATACTGCCAATACTACCAGCATTGGCAGTAGTCTGGACAAATGAGTACCTCAGCCCTGGAGGCATGGAATCTGGGTACCTCACCTTGTATTCACTAAACAAAGTGTATTTTTTCTTACTTTTTATTGTTGCAGAGTTTCTTTATAATTATGATGAAAAGTAAAGATTTGTTAAGGCAGGAAACACAAGGGTTTTGGGGGACATTTAATCTAACACATGCATCATTCATATATTGAAAAAATGTGATGAAGTTTGATGGTGAATATATGAGAATTGAAAGGATAGTTGGTCTTGTAGGGTTTAATTGCAAGGCCAGATATAGTATAGAGGTTAATGTTCATTATATTATTTCCCTATGATGTTTTTATGTCAGTAATTTTTATAACATAAGTCAGCATAGAGTATACCCACACACACAGACACAAACACTTTTAATAATTTACCTAATACTTAGCAGTAGTCACAACTCATTACAATTAACTATTTGCCCTTCTTAAACTGCATTATCTATTGTTTTAGTCACTCCCTGGGAAATGTAATTCTTTAAGCCCCAGCATTCACTTTTCTCCCATTCACCTGGATAAATTCAACTATTGATCTTTATTTTGCATTCAATTAAGCATTTGAACGCTATTGAGTAAAGTAAAATGAGAAAAGATTTGTTTTACTTACATCTTATAATCATAAATACTAATTATTAGTGCCATGGAATTCTCATACTTAGCTCTTTTTCCTCTCAGGAATAATTTCTTTCATCTGATCATTCTTCAGATATCCCTAATATATTAAGAAAATAGAAGCTATCAGGTGTTAAACCCCCAATATTTCTACCACTAAGTACATTACATCTGCTTCATCACTTTTCTTGAAGTATGAGTATCTGCCTATTTTGAGATCCACCACCTAAATTAGCATTTCAGTACCAGAGTACCAAGCCCAAATGGAAAATAAAGGGGATCTGAATGTGACTTTTTACAGTGCACCTTTTATGGGATATTTCTTTTACCTAGTGGATGTCTTAATGCCTAGTTGCCCATGACCAGGACATCCCTCACATTAAAAGTTTATTTATCCTGGCAGACACTTTTGCCTGACTCGTGTCCACTTTATGCCTGCCTGACCATTTCTCTGGAGCTAAGAGTCTGACCTTGTGTTTTCCTCAGCATCCTGGGGAAAACCTGGCCTGGAGCAACCCCTGGTATTTTGATAGAAGGTACAAATTTAATACATTATCACATTTTTTTTTTAAACTTACAGATCCTGGGCAGGGAAGTTGCAATGAGTTGGGAAGACAGCTCTCCATTCTCAAGTCATGCAAGGCAGAAATGAAGAGTCAGGCAGTGAGAGAGGGAACACGGCAACTTGCAACATATATATAAAATAATAGGGTGTGGTCACTTCAAGTTCATGGGCAAAAGGGTGAATGATCCCTTTAAAGTAAGCACAGGAAAGAGAGGAGCTCAGTCTACCAGGTGGAAATGCTTCTAAGTCCTTATCTCTGACCATTTTCTTGAGTTCTTTGGATGTGATATAGAACTGAAAACTGTGTCAAGGGTGACTGAGCAGTGCTTCTATGATAAGCATTAGTATGAGTATGAGAAAATTAAATCTATATTCAAAATGGATGCCAAGACAATATAAAATTATACAAATTTACTACACTGACTTCCCGTAACAGGGCATTTATTGAATATTTGCTTTCAATTCCAACACTTTTCATCTGCTCAAATATATTTTCCCTTGTGATACTGCCTTTCTGTTCTATGTTATTAACTTTAACTTTCTATTAGATCCACTCTACTGTAATAAAAATGCTTTATAGATTTTTGCTGTCATTAGTAATGAATGAGAAGAGAGTGAGCAGAGGGAACCAGAAAGAAAAATATCACTTTAATTTCATAGGACAATTTTTAAAAAAGTTTTATCAGCTCGTTTTTCTTTCTTTACCTACTCCTTATACTTCAACCAGTCTGATCTAGTTTCTGCCTCCATGCCTGCAATAAAACTATTCTTGCTATAAGGTTAACAACTACTTTCACATTAGCAAAATTGGTATCTCTCTCTTTACTTCTTTAAAGTCTTAGCAGCATTTATGAGAGCTGAGTGTGTGTGTGTGTATATATATATATATATTATCTTTGAAACAATCTATTATCATTCTTTGAAAATTATAAATTGTATTTAAGTAGATAGTTCAAGTCAAGTACAAACTATTTAGTTTGAACTAGGGTATGGTCGGTTGCATGCTTTGTTAGTAAAGATTTGTTGAGATTCAATCATGGAAAGTATTAGGTTAAAAAAGGAAGAGGTAAACATAGTGGAGACAAATCTGTGTTTTCTACTATCTGAATAGTCTAGACAAAATGAAATATGTTAGACAAATTAATGGAAATGCTATGGCCCACGGATGTATCTTTACTATTTGAGGTTTCTGGGAAGGAATGGTCTTGTAGGCTGACTCCATAATTACCTGAAAAGTTACTGATTATATGAATAATTGACGGCCATGCTTAGTTTTTTTTAAGTATCTTTTGATTCTCATGTGGCAAGGACAAAATCAACAATTTTGTACACTACCCAAATTAGTGCCAGAAAGCACTTTACCTGAAAAACAATTAATATTACATGGGGCTGGGCTTGATGAAGGCTAAGATGTATATTTTAGATTAGGAGATAGATGGAAGACATATTCAAGAATTAATGTCCTACTAAAAGAAAAAATAAGCTGAGGGCTTGGTATTCAAAAATCTGAATATCTGTAAGACCTCCCAAAAGTTAGATATTAAGCAAAATAATGGTGATTTTTAAGTATTTTTGCTTTTCCTGTCCTTAAATCTTATAGTGTTAATGTTATACTAGTCTTACTTTTTTTTTTTTTTTTTTTTTTTTTTTTTTGAGACGGAGTCTCGCTCTGTCGCCCGGGCTGGAGTGCAGTGGCCGGATCTCAGCTCACTGCAAGCTCCGCCTCCCGGGTTTACGCCATTCTCCTGCCTCAGCCTCCGGAGTAGCTGGTACTACAGGCTCCCGCCACCTCGCCCGGCTAGTTTTTTGTATTTTTTTTAGTAGAGACGGGGTTTCATCGTGTTAGCCAGGATGGTCTGGATCTCCTGACCTCGTGATCCGCCCGTCTCGGCCTCCCAAAGTGCTGGGACTACAGGCTTGAGCCACCGCGCCCGGCCACTAGTCTTAAATATTAATCAACATTTAATCAACTTATCAACATTTATTTGACCCTTCATTATAAGAGTTATTTTTAAAATATGTTTTTTTCTTTAATCTTCTTAATGCTTATCTGAAAGTTCTTATTCAGTATTGTAATATTTGTCTCATAAATTTTGACTTTTCTGTTTTGTTAACAGTAATACTTAAACTTTGTTCATAGTGGTATTTTTGGTGTAGCAGTTTTGTTTTTTTTAATGTAATGTTTTCTACATTCCCAGTCATTTGCTTTTCATTTCACTGTTTGTTTTTGTTGTTTTTACAAGAAACTTTGCCCACAAAGGTACTAGTAATAAACATATACTTCAATATATTTTACAATATTGGGATTTCTCATGTCTTACAAAAATCTAAAGGTTTTTTTTTGCATTTGTGTGGGTGCGGGAGCTGGATTCTGGATAAATAATAATGAACCATCCAAATTTTGAAATGTTCACTATTTCTACTCTGTAAATGATTCTGCAATTACAATTTTTTTATAAGATATAGTAATATGTTTTATTGCTTAATTCATTACTCAATTAGAGCCAATTTTACCACTGTAAATTTAATTAACTTCATTAAATTTACTGACTTTTCTTATGTGTTTAACTTAGATGAATACTTCTAATCTGAAATTTATTTGTCAATTATTATGCAAAATATGCTTCTGATAACATTTTGTAAATTGTATCTACATTCAGTACTGTTCCATTGATAATGCTCAGATATGATGATTGACTAAAATTCTCAGGGACATTTTTGGTTGTGTTGCTACTATGTATTTGTATTTTATATTTAAATATTCATATATGTATTGAGTGAAAAATGGTCATATACCTTAGCCATGTATCAGTTAGTGTTTTATCAGAGAAATGGAAGCAACATAAATTATAAAATAAATGATTCACTGATGTAAATATTGACATAAAATAAGTTTTTTGTTGTAAAGTTTAGACCTTATGCAACTGCAGAAGATAATGGAGAAATATATATTAGACTGTTCTATCAGCAAATGGTAGTAGACCAAGTCTGTTTCATTGACAGTTATAGTTAAGCTTTGTTTATAGTAGAATTTTTTGTATAGTGAGCAGACAGTCAGGAAGGAAAGCTAACCATGAAGTGTGGTAGAACTAGGACAAACTAGACTATATACTTGAAATTAATAAGCTGTCTGACTTCTACCAGGGACTGGGATTTTACTTTGGGTCTACTAGTCTTTCAAGTCTGCTTTATTTTGAAATTATATAGTCTTAATCCTTGTTATCCAATATGAAAATAAAGCATACTTTATTAAACTATAAGTCAATCACATTTAGACTTTGTTTTTGGAGTATATTGGACAAGAGTAAACCATGTGAAAATAAAACAAATTAAAATTGATATACTTGTTATTTTAAATTAGGTAATATTGCTTTTTTAAAAAAATAAAATACACCAGTTAAAATGAAAGATGGGTGGGTAAATCACTCAAAATATGCAATAGTAAAAATTGTTTCTTAATTTACCTAATTTTATGGTAGCTATAGAACATAGTAAAGTATAACTGCAGTTATTTTACAAAGAGCTGAAATAAAAATATGACCCATTTCAAAAAACAAACTAGTGAAAATAAAGTAAAAACACAGCATGACACTTATCTTCTTAGCTTGACTAATTTTTTCATCTATAATGAAATGTTCGACCTCACTTTCCAACTGTTTATTTTCTCCTTTAACTTTAGTGAGAAAGCAAAGTAAGAACTTTATACAACACACTGCTAAACTGGAAACCAGTAACATTTGTTGACTAGATTATAATGAAGACATATTATAGAGTGTATCATTTGAAGATATATTGTTATGATCAGTTTCTCTTTTGAATCAAACCATAGAGACTTAGAAATTATATTTGCACTAATCTTTATTTTATAATTTTCACTTACAAATGAAAAGTCTGATAAAGTTGCAGAAAATTGCTACCATTAGATTACTAGAGAGATGTGAGACATCAGATATTAGAACATATACTGCAATACAGGGGCTCACTAACAGGAGACAGTAACTGACAGGAATAACTAACAGGAGACAATAATGACAGAATATATGATTACAATGAACAGCATACTTGACTTTTAAGCATTTATTTGACAAGAATGTATTGAGTTCTTACTATGAACTATGCTATGTGAAAGACATAATTTATATTTTCAAAGGAACTATGGTCTAGAACAAATTTAAAAAGGTAAACAATTATAATACTGATTAATAAATACTATGAAAGATTAAACATCCTGTGCTTTTAATGTAAATAATGGGATCAAATAATAATGTTTTGTATGCATTTGTAACAAAGACTAGAAGTTTGTAAGGAGGCGGTGGCATCTCAACTGTGACATGAATAACATGTAATTAAATGAAAGCATGAACTGATCATATTAGTTTTAAAACTTTTTGTGCTTAACACCTTTTCTTTTTTTTTTTTTTTTTTATTTTTTATTTTTTATTTTTTATTATACTTTAAGTTCTAGGGTACATGTGCATAACGTTTATATCATGTATAACTCCCCAGTGCAATCCCTCCCTCCTCCCCCCTCCCCATGATAGGCCCCAGTGTGTGATGTTCCCCTTCCCGAGTCCAAGTGATCTCATTGTTCAGTTCCCACCTATGAGTGAGAACATGCGGTGTTTGGTTTTCTGTTCTTGTGATAGTTTGCTAAGAATGATGGTTTCCAGCTGCATCCATGTCCCTACAAAGGACGCAAACTCATCCTTTTTGATGGCTGCATAGTATTCCATGGTGTATATGTGCCACATTTTCTTAATCCAGTCTGTCACAGATGGACATTTGGGTTGATTCCAAGTCTTTGCTATTGTGAATAGTGCCGCAATAAACATACATGTGCACGTGTCTTTGTAGTAGAGTAATTTATAATCCTTTGGGTATATACCCAGTAGTGGGATGGCTGGGTCATATGGTACATCTAGTTCTAGATCCTTGAGGAATCGCCATACTGTTTTCCATAATGGTTGAACTAGTTTACAATCCCACCAACAGTGTAAAAGTGTTCCTATTTCTCCACATCCTCTCCAACATCTATTGTTTCCTGACTTCTTAATGATTGCCATTCTAACTGGTGTGAGATGGTATCTCATTGTGGTTTTGATTTGCATTTCTCTGATGGCGAGTGATGACGAGCATTTTTTCATGTGTCTGTTGGCTGTATGGATGTCTTCTTTTGAGAAATGTCTGTTCATATCCTTTCCCCACTTTTTGATGGGGTTGTTTGTTTTTTTCTTGTATATTTGTTTGAGTTCTTTGTAGATTCTGGATATTAGCCCTTTGTCAGATGAGTAGGTTGCAAAAATTTTCTCCCATTCTGTAGGTTGCCTGTTCACTCTGATGGTAGTTTCTTTTGCTGTGCAAAAGCTCTTTAGTTTAATGAGATCCCATTTGTCAATTTTGGCTTTTGCTGCCGTTGCTTTTGGTGTTTTAGACATGAAGTCCTTGCCCATGCCTATGTCCTGAATGGTACTACCTAGATTTTCTTCTAGGGTTTTTATGGTATTAGGTCTAACATTTAAGTCTCTAATCCATCTTGAATTAATTTTCGTATAAGGGGTAAGGAAAGGATCCAGTTTCAGCTTTCTACTTGTGGCTAGCCAATTTTCCCAGCACCATTTATTAAATAGGGAATCCTTTCCCCATTTCTTGTTTTTGTCAGGTTTGTCAAAGATCAGATGGCTGTAGATGTGTGGTATTATTTCTGAGGACTCTGTTCTGTTCCACTGGTCTATTTCTCTGTTGTGGTACCAGTACCATGCTGTTTTGGTTACTGTAGCCTTGTAGTATAGTTTGAAGTCAGGTAGCGTGACGCCTCCAGCTTTGTCCTTTTGACCTAGGATTGTCTTGGCAATGCGGGCTCTTTTTTGGTTCCATATGAACTTTAAAGCAGTTTTTTCCAATTCTGTGAAGAAAGTCATTGGTAGCTTGATGGGGATGGCATTGAATCTATAAATCACCTTGGGCAGTATGGCCATTTTCACGATATTGATTCTTCCTATCCATGAGCATGGTATGTTCTTCCATTTGTTTGTGTCCTCTTTGATTTCACTGAGCAGTGGTTTGTAGTTCTCCTTGAAGAGGTCCTTTACATCCCTTGTAAGCTGGATTCCTAGGTATTTTATTCTCTTTGAAGCAATTGTGAATGGAAGTTCATTCCTGACTTGGCTCTCTGCTTGTCTGTTACTGGTGTATAAGAATGCTTGTGATTTTTGCACATTAATTTTGTATCCTGAGACTTTGCTGAAGTTGCTTATCAGCTTAAGGAGATTTTGGGCTGAGACGATGGGTTTTTCTAAATATACAATCATGTCATCTGCAAACAGGGACAATTTGACTTCTTCTTTTCCTAACTGGATACCCTTGATTTCTTTCTCTTGCCTGATTGCCCTAGCCAGAACTTCCAACACTATGTTGAATAGGAGTGGTGAGAGAGGGCATCCCTGTCTTGTGCCAGTTTTCAAAGGGAATTTTTCCTGGACACTTACACTCTCCCAAGACTGAACCAGGAAGAAGTTGAATCCCTGAATAGACCAATAACAGGCTCTGAAATTGAGGCAACAATTAATAGCCTACCCACGAAAAAAAGTCCAGGACCAGATGGATTCACAGCTGAATTCTACCAGAGGTACAAGGAGGAGCTGGTACCATTCCTTCTGAAACTATTCCAATCAATAGAAAAAGAGGGAATCCTCCCTAACTCATTTTATGAGGCCAACATCATCCTGATACCAAAGCCTGGCAGAGACACAACAAAAAAGAGAATTTTAGACCAATATCCCTGATGAACATCGATGCAAAAATTCTCAATAAAATACTGGCAAACCGGATTCAGCAGCACATCAAAAAGCTTATCCACCATGATCAAGTGGGCTTCATCCCTGGGATGCAAGGCTGGTTCAACATTCGCAAATCAATAAACGTAATACAGCATATAAACAGAACCAAAGACAAGAACCACATGATTATCTCAATAGATGCAGAAAAGGCTTTTGACAAAATTCAACAGCCCTTTATGCTAAAAACGCTCAATAAATTCGGTATTGATGGAACGTACCTCAAAATAATAAGAGCTATTTATGACAAACCCACAGCTAATATCATACTGAATGGGCAAAAACTGGAAAAATTACCTTTTCTTTGCTACATAATTGCTCTTAGAATGAAGACGTTTCCTTAGACTGCAAAGTACTTGAAATTTGGTTATTTATTTGCATCCCCAATCAAATCACATTTGATATTACTTCTGCCTTTCTTCTCTGCTTTCTCTGATTAAATGTCCCCAGTTTTCTGTTGTTTCCTCTGTGCCTATTTTCTTCCTATAAATACTGAGTTCTTTGGTTATAGTTGTCTATGCTCAGCTCTATGTTCTTCGAATTAGAACTCTGAAACATTTCTTGGCTCCCTTGTTACCTTATTTCCTCTTAGGGAAAGCTATTAGAAAGTGTCAAATTCCTTCAGTATTATATATCCTTGAAGTTCACCATGCAGGTTGTTCAGACCATTACATACATGAAATATACCTTTGTTGCGATTTTTATCAAATCCTGATTAATGTTTTAATTTATCTATATTAGAAAAAGGATACAATTTGAAGTATAACAAATTTTAAGGAGTTTAATCAAATATTATTTCAAATTTAAACTGTTATTGCAAACTTGGTTTTCAATTGGTTGTTCATACCATCAAATACTTGAAATATATATTCGTTGTGATTTTCATCAAATCCTGATTTATTTTCTAAGTTATCTATATCAGAAAAAGCATGAAATTTGAAGTGTGGTAATGAATGTGAAGAAGTTTAATTAAGTATTTCAAATTTAAGCTGTTATGGCAGACTTGGTCCTTAATTGGAATAAATAAGTATGGATGCCACATTAAGGAATGCTTTTACTCCATTTTTTGAATAGAAAATATGTAAAGGGGACTTTTATCTAGAAAACATAATAGTATACTCTTGCTAAAGTATCTTTATCAATATTAATTATCTTGCTCAGTGTCTCAACTTAATCATATCAACACTGAGAAGTTCACGATCTCACAAGATGGCATGCTGATATACTGTATTAATGAGATTCCTTTGCTAAAGCATGAAGTCACTCTGTATTCTTTGCAAATAAACATATCAAATAAAGAATGATCGATTAGTATGATCAATATGCATTGACAATCCAGTGTTGCAGACTATGTGTTAAAAGAGCACTAAAAGTGAAGAAAGAAGTGCCATCCTTGATGACTCATGTGTATGCAAGTACAGCATGAAAACTTTCCCAGACAGCCATTGAGACAACTCCATCCCATTTTCATATGTAAGAACTTCCGCCTCTAGTCTTTACTATATGGAAAGCAGACAGTATTTTATTGGTGTTATAGTCTCAAGTGAAAGTGGTGATAAAGGGCACTGGAAAAGTAGAACCCTCTCAGTGGGAAGATTTGAAAGATCCAGTTTGTCTAAGTTTGATATCTGTTCAGACTTACAGTCACTGACTAGATAAGGAATCATATTTGGTATATGGGTGACAGGGAGTTTTTGAAAAGCAGTAAGCAAAATTACCTCTCAGAAAGGGCCCCGGGTAAGAGAAAGTTTCACTCAGTACAAATATTACAGAAAAAGTCTTCCCAATCTGAAGATGAGGAAGGCCCATTCACTGGATACCAATTGAACACCTTTCTTAACCACCATAAAGTTTTCAGATTGGGATTGTAAACACTGTCCACAGAGTTATACATGTCTCTATCTAGTATCAAAAATGAAAGCAAAATAAACACACACACACACACACACAATCTTTATCAAGGATGCTGAGCACTTAATTTGTAAATAAATACAACTACATTTGAGCCCCTGATATCATATCTCCGGGGAACTGGCCAACTCCTAAAGGCATGTTGTCTACATTAGAACCCATGCATAGTGGAGTTCATTCATTCATTCTGGAGGTAGTTACCCCAAGATGCTGTTGAGGAGTTTCTATCACTCAATGCCCTAAAATTGATCCGTCTTCTTAAATTCCTAAGACTGATTTCAGACCCTCCTACCAATTTGAAATATGTGCAATATTTAGTGAACAAATATTAATTCCTGTTGTCTGAAACCTAATGGTGCTAACATTATACAATTTAAAGAAGAGAACATCTTCCAGATATATTAAGAAGAAAATAAAAACAATATTTAAAGGTTGATTACATGCCACAATGGAACATACAAAGATTAATGCTCAAGATTTACTTGGACACTAAATGAAGGATCATTTCACTCCCTTACTTCAGAAATAATGAAAGCAAAGTACAGGGAGAAAACGGGGATATAATAAATAATTATGTAGCTACTTCTCTTAATAATGATAATACAATATCGAAAATAATTCACATTGATATAGCATTATGCATCAGGCACTTTGTACTTAACATATATTAAGTCTACTCCCACAAAAGTCCTATATAATAGTAGTAATTTTTCACTTCTTTTATGCATAAGGAAATTGTTTTATATATATATATATATATATATATATATACACACACACACACACACACACACACATACACACACATATAAAGTTACACAGCTAGTAACTGATAGAGCAGGGATATAAACCCAGTCTGATATTTGAGTCCACTCTGATACTCTGATGAGTCCACCTTTAACATCTAAGATTTTGGTAGCTACTTTATATTCATTAGGAAGCTGTTTTATGGGTTTGAAACTCAATAAACAGTTCTAGAGTAGATATATATTTTGTAAGTTTGTCAAAATACGAATGATGATTGAGTGAAGGTATAAACCATATACTTAAGAGTTTGAGATTTAGAGTAAAACTATCTGTATTCAAATAGTGCTAAATACTGGTTCTTCTTTACTAAATCTGAAGGCACAGATTCAACACAATGTTTCGTATTTGTTGTCTGCTGAAAAAGTAAGTAACTCTTTATAGTAAACATTTTTCTTCAAGTATACTTCAAAAACTCAAAACGGATAACTCCTTTTATAAGAGAAAACAGAAAACAGAGAGAAAAATATTTTTATTGTATATATTTTGAAGTCAATGAAAAGGAGAAACAGATATTCACATTAGCATTTGAACAATGGTCAATATGTGTATCTCTTTTTTCATTTCAAACATTTTCATATATATATATATGAAATACATGCAAAAATTTACAAATAAATACATCTACATATATACATATATAGATGGATAGATAGAAAGATAGATAGATAGAGAGAGAGAGAGAGATTAACTTACAGTTGTGAGAAATAATATGGAGAGATTCTGTGTATCTTTACCCAGTTTTTCCAGTGCTAACATCTTATAAAACTACAGTATAGCATCACAACCTGATAGTAAGGTTGATATGGTCAAATACAGAAAATTTTCATTATCATAAGAATCTCTCACCTTGCCCTCTAAACAACACCTTCTTCTCTCTCACCCATACCACCCTCTAAATCTTTGCTAATCAATTTTCTGTAATTCATATCCATAATTTTGCTATTTCAAGAATGGTATATAATTGGAATTATAATAGTATATAAACTTTTAGCATTTTTTTCACAGGCATAATTATCTGGAGATTTATCATAGTTATTGTGCATGTCAATGGCTTAAATTTTTTTGTTTGTTTCTTTTGTTTTTTTTTTTTTTGCATAGTAGTATTTCACGTTTTGGAGACAACACAGTTTGATCAATCATCCACCTGTTGAAGGACAAACTGGTTACTTCTAGTTTTGGGCTACTTCAAATAAAGCTGCTACAAAAATGCATGCACAGGTTTTTCTGTGAACTTAAGTCTTAATTTCTCTAGGATAAAGACCCAAGAGTGCAGTAGCTGGGTTGTATGGTAATTTCATGGTTTTTGTTGGTTTATATGTTTACATGTTTGTTTTTAAGAAACTACTCAACTTCTTTCCAGAGTGGCTGCATCATTTTACACTCCCATCAGCAATGTCTGAATGATCCATTTTCTCTGCATTCTTATTAGCATTTGGTGGTATCACTATTTTTTATTTTAGCAGTTCTAACAGGTTTTTAATTTGGATGTTCCTAATAGCTAACAATTCTGAACACCTTTCATATGCTTATTTGCCATCTACAGATGTGTCAGGCATCTTTGACAAAATGTCTTTTCATGTCTTTTGCTCATTTCCTAATTATCCTAAGTAGGTTTTTTGTTTGTTTGTATTTTACTACTGTTTTTCGAGAGTTTTTAAAAATATTTCCCAGATATTAGTCCATTATCAGGTATGTGGCTTGCAATATTTTACTCCAATCTGTAGCTTGTCTTTTCATTATCATATCAGGGGCTTTCACAGAGAAAAAGTTAGAATATTACATTCTTATTATTGTCCTACAGATCTTTGAGTCTCCGTTATTATGTATTTCAGTCTAGTTTAAATCTTTTGTTAAGATTAGGTAATTTATATTGTCTTATTTTCCTGTTCATGGATTCGCCCCTCTGTCTTCTCCATTCTTCTGTTGATCCCATTCAAAAAGGTTTCTATTTTGTTTATTGCATTACTCAGTACCAACATTCTTCTTTTGGTTCTTCTTTATAGCTTCCATTTCTTTGATGTGATTTCTCATTTTATTGTTGAGGCTTTTTTTCATTTGTTTCAAGCATGTTTTAAAGTGTTTCTTGGAGCTTTCTTATTATAACTGTCTTAAAATCTTGGTTATATAAAACAAAAATTGGTCATCTTTTGTTAGAACCTATTGATTTTTTCATTTTGAGATTTTCTTATATCTTGATGTAATGATTTTTATTAAAAATTGACATTTTATATTTTGTTATAAGATTGTATTTTATTGAAGCCTTTATAAAAGGGCTTTTTCTAACACTGTTACAGCAAGAGAAAGGGGAACTCTGCCTTATTACTATCAAACAGATGTAGATTTTTCACTCTACTTTCATCAGCACCCCAGTGAGGAGGTCCTTGTTGCCACATTGCAGGAGTGGGAGTTTTTAGTTCCTACATGGATTTCTTTGGCACTACAGTGAGAATGGCCTCATTACCGATGGGCAATTGTGAAAATCCTGACTCTCCACTAGGCATCCCCTTAAACTGCCCAAGAAGTAAGGGGAAGGAGCACACCTTACTGCTAGTGAAAGTGGGGCCCCAGGTTCCTTTTGTGGTCTCCACTGATTCCCAGAAAGGAAGCACAACATTACTTGCACTCAGGGTGGAAAATTCTGGCACCTCGATTGTCTTATTTGATAGTAAAAGCAGAGTATTGGCCACCTCTCTACAGCATTGACAGGGTAGAGATCTAGATCACCATTCAGTATTTGATTGTTTCATTATGTCTGATACCCAGTTTTCCATGCAGTATTGGACTAGATTAAAACAATTATCATACAAAAGTTTATTGTCTTTTCCTGATTACTTTCTTTGTACTGGTAGGACTTTTATTATCTGTGTCCATTGGCTATTCTGATTCACCAGCAGCTTCAACTACACATTGTAGAAAAATGAAGCAAAACAAAACCCCGGAAACTCAGCGCCATCATGATTCCTCAGGTCCTGATTTCCTTAACTGATCTGCATTTTTCTTTCCACTTTTGAGATGCTTCTTACATTGGTTTTACATGTAATGTACAAGAATTTTAATTGCACTTAGTAGAAGGAATAGATTATGTGCATCTAATTCATTTTCTCAGAAGCAGAAATTGACAATGGTTGTTTGAAAATGTGACAAAGAGGGTGATCTAAACTTTCATAAGTTGGCTAATAAATGGAAGAAGAAGCATAATATACAATATTAAGGGACTCAAATTAGAAAACCCTGAAATAGAATTGAGATAACTTTTCCTGGGTGTCTTGTTTAAAAGATATATTGGTTTAAAGTGAATCTTGGGGCTTTTTTTAAACTTTGCTTCCCTTGATTATATGATTTTATGACTTGTAATTTTAGCTGAGAGAACTAATTTTTTAAAAATCACCTAAATCTTGAGAAATGTATCTTTAAAAACATTCAATGCATTTCAGCTTCAATTGCAATTATCTTATTGTCAAATAATAAAGTGATTATTTATGTTTTCCCTTTCTAGCAACAACTTATAACAGGTAAGTATATTTTTTTAGATTAATAGCAGATAAACATTATAGAAAGTCATTTATGAATATGAGTATGAATATGAGTATGGCTCCAGAATATTGAAAACACACATATATTTCTTAAATGGTCATAGTATTTGCATATTTCTAGTATATTAGGGGCAAATACCTCAAGAAAATGTTAAGAATGCCAGATAGAACCCTTGAGTGAAAACACAAATTTTTCTCTCCTGCCTCTGTTGATAATATCCTTAAATGTTATCATTGATTGCATATTGTACCTAGAACAGAGTTCAAATTAGTAGTAACAGAAGGCAATAGTATGTCTATGAAATATTTGTGAGGCTTTGTCTTTGACTTTTACTGTTGACGTCTTACAACTGGTCATCCTGTCAACAGTTTTCATAAAGGAAAGAAGATTTTCTAAAAGGCAACTATTCATATTAATATTTTCCTTCCTTTTTTCCTGCTGTAGATAAAGAAGGCCACGCTTATATGGAGGTACTTAGTATCAGTAATATAAGATACAACAGGGACACCAATAATAGAAGATGGAATTCTCTAAGAAGAGCTCTCCTTAGGAATTCTTGAGAGTTTTGCAAACGAGCAAAATTAAGTCATCTTACAACACATCAGCAAAGATAATGATATAAATATATAAATAATAACTAAAATAAATTAAAAACCAAATAGATCTCACAGATGTATAGCTTGTGGTTTTAATAACCTTATTTTAAATGTCAAAAATTATTCAAAAAAGAAACTTTTTGCTGGGCATGGTGGCTCCCACCTATAATCCCAGCACTTTGAGAGGCAGAAACAGGAGGATTGATTGAGCTCAGAAGTCTGAGACTCTGAGACCAGCCTGGGCAACATGGGGAGACACTTGTGTCCTCAGCTGCTAGGAAGACTGAGGTAGGAGGGGTGCCTGAGTCATGGAGGTTGAGACTGCAGTGAGCCGTGAATGCACCACTGCACTCCAGTCTGGGTGACAGAGTGAAACCTTGCCTCAAAAGTAAAGAAAAAAATAAATACAAACTTTTAAAATTGTAAAAGAAAAAATACATAACTTTCAGAAGAATAATTTTAGACATCACAATAAAAAGTAACACTAAAGCTTCTGAATTAACCACACACAATTTTTATAATAAACTTTATAAACCAGAACTAAATTCTGTCAAATTCAAATGTTATGTTAATAACCAGCAGATGTTTCTCTGCTCCATGCAACAAGAACAGTAATTTATATTCTGTATTTTGGGGCCATGAATTAACTGCCAGCAGAACAAGCTTTACAAATGTTGAAAAATGTACTATCCGGCAAAAGAAAAATGACCTATTTTCAATGAAACCCGTTCATAAGAATTTTTTTTTTTCTAAAGCATGCTTTGTTACATTTAGGATGTATTTATATTATATTGATTACTGTTATTCAATTGGTTCATACTTGATGGAACCTGGGTACTACTAATGCTGATACAAAGTAAATACAGATAAGTAGAGTAGCAAAAAAAAAAAAAAAAGTGGGCATATAAGAATGGAGACAGTTTGACATTTTAAATTTGTGTTTATGGTCACAGTATGAAACTTAAAAGCGTAACTGAACCATTTAAAAATAATTTTATTTTAAAAGGAGAACATCTTAGTAGAAATTTCCATTTTCTTTAAGAAAAAAAATTTGTTTAGCCAAAATTAAAAAACATTGATCCCAATAAAGATAACTCATGGATTATTTAAATCTATTCATCTTTAAATACCAGAAGAATGATTTCAGACTGCGTAATGAAATGTGATACTGAAATTTTTGAATTTACCACACAATTTTTATCATAAACTTTACAAACCATGCTAAACTCATGTGGCTAAAATGGAGTGGTGGGAAATGCATCTCTCTTCTGCTCTAAAAGCAGTAAACAAAACCACAAAGTATGTCAACCATTTTCAAGATGTTGGCAATAAAACAACATCAGGCAATAAGGCAATCATCCCTGAGATACGGATAACAAAAGAGCCAAATCCTACAATTAACTCAGTTTATCTGCTAAAGAAAATATCCAAGTTGTGATACAGGAGGGAGGAAGTGGAGCCCAGATTTGTTGCTGAAATGAGCAAATAAAATCAACAGTCTGAAGTCTAAGAGGAAGCTGCAGTTAACAGGGGGGGATATAAAACAGGAAACAGGAAAGAGGTGGGAGGGAGAAAAATAAAGAGAGAATAAAAAAGAGGAGGAGAAAAATAGAAAAAGAGATGATGAGCCATCCAAAAGATCTGTGGGGAACAATACACCAAAATTACAAAAGAAAAGAAATAATTGTTTTTCCCACAAGTGAGCATGAAAACCCTTATAATTCTTCTTAGGGGTATTGCACAGAGTGTTTAGAATAGGAGCTGACAATTTAGCCCTAAAGTAAATGTTGCTCTGGCCCTACATATTAAAACTCATGAAGAAGACATCAACACAAGAAACTTGCTTGCAAGTAATTTAACTGTGGCATAGATCAAAGCTCAAAATGTTTGTAGAATGCAAAAATATTCAGCACACAACAGAGTAAAATTTTCAATATCTGGCATCAAATGAAAAATTACTAGTCAAGCAACGAAGCACATAAATATGGCATATACTGAGGTGAAACAAGATCAATTGAGTAAGACCCAAAAATGACAGTAGACAACAATATGTTTAATAAGCTAGAGGAAGATTATACCTATTAAATAAAAACTTCAAACATATAGAGACCCAAAATGAATTTCTGTATGTAAAACTTAGTGTTCACAATGAAAAATGTGCTTATATCACCAACAGCTTGTTAGACATTGTCAAAGAATAGATATGTGATCTTGAAGTCAGAGAATAGAAATTATCTCATATGAAAGAAGGAGAGAAGAGATCTAAAAGCATTTTAAAGTGATAGCTGTAGAACACTATTATTCTCTTCTTCTGTCAATTGACTGTAGGATAATCGTTATAAGGCCATAGGTTCGGACTGGGAGAGAGAAGGCAATGCAACAAGGGTGGAAACCATGAACATTTGGGCCCCTTGTTCATGTAACTAACTTGTGCCTTCAGGTCTTGTTCTAGCCTGATTATATATATATATATTATATATATATATATATATATATATATATATAAAACACTTCCACTTGATAATGGAGTTTTTATGTGCATGCCCCAAACCTGTATGGTTTTGTGGGTCAGATAACACTGAATTTTGATAGGCAGCTCAGATCACACATTGAATCACACATTGACTTGGTGTCCATATATTCAGTTTCTACTAAGGTCCAGTAGCAGACCAAGAGCTAACTCTAAAAAGGAGAGTTTTATTTACGGATGATGGCATGAAAAACTTCCTCCAAAATTCTAAAGTCCTCAGCTGTGATTTACATACAGGGGCCTGCCGAAGGCTTCTTACAGCATGCTTGTCTGAACACTGAACTTTAAGAAACATTGGATCTTTTGGATCATATGACCTAGGTGGCAGAGCCGTTTGCACAGAAGCCTTGACATGTTACAGAGCCTTCTCTTACTCTGTGCCCCACTCAAAACTGTCAGCTTTTGGGGTCATGTGAAAAATAGACTAGTGTAACACACCTAAATGAAAAATATGTTGCCTCCACAATCCAAATAAGCTTACCAGGCATGTCTTATCATGCCCTATGTCTCTGGACTCTTAGAAACGTCACTGAGGTTGAACGTCTCTGAATTTTAGTTGGCTTTATTTCCCACCCTCTGACATGCAAGTGTCTTACAAATAAGTCTAGAGCGTTTGCTATGTCTTGCTTAGTAGACCCTAGCAGTATAATGTTACCAGTGTAATGAACCAGTGTATTGTCTTGTGGAAGAGAAAGGTAATCTCTGCAAACCAAATTATGACAGAGTTGAAGAGTTGATATAACCACTAAAATAGGATAGTGAAAGTTTATTTCTGACCTTAATGGCTAAAAGCAAATTGCTTGTAAACAAGTATGAAGCCTTATAAACAAGGATTTAGAAAAAGGCATTTGACAGATCAATAGCTACATACCAGGTATCAGAGGATGCACGAATATGCTCAAGCAATGAAAACACATCTGGTAGAGCAGCTACAAGTGGAGTCACCGCTTAGTTAAACTTATGATAATTTACTGTCTTTCTCTGTACAGGCCAAATAGGAGAGTAGATTGAGGATGTAGCAGAAATCACCACCCTTACATATTGGAAGTTTTTAATGGTGGCACTAATCTCTGCAGTCCTTCAAGGAATGCTGTATTGTTTTTTATTTACTATTTTCCTGAGTAGAGTTATTTCTGATTATTTCCATTTGGTCTTTCTGAATAGACTATGATACTAGTCAATATAAAGTAGAAAGGCAAGTACAACACAAATGCTACTGAGACAATTTAAGCACATAATTGCCAAAAATACCTTACTATTTATTGACTTTACTCATAAGGATGTGCCTTACTAGGCACCCTAAGAACATTATTTTAACAAGGAATGGTGTTGCCTATTCTGTGTTATCGACTTGGAGGGTGATACTATAATTCCTTGGATTGATGAAGGTATGAAGAGAGTGTATCTTAATAAAGAAACAACTGTCAAAATGCTTCTGCTAAATATATTATTATAAACTAATTTAACACAGAAAAGGACGTGAAAATTTGAACTTTAAGCATCAAGAGAACAATTCATTTATATACTGAAAGCAGTAACCCCCAAACAGTCAAATGTTATTTAAGAATAATTTTAATCTAATAGTGTTGGTGTCTAATATTTATAAGCCTAGAAATTAGATTAAATGACAATACTTAACAAATTGTATAGTTATAGTATTAGTGTTGTTAGTTGTCTAATTCACATAAAAAGCTATCAAATATAGGCAATTTTCCTATTTGGTATGCATAAAATTTCTACACATAAAAGTTGAAATGATGTTGACTGTTTTATTATTCAGACCACACTGATATTTCTTAGAATAACAATTATCAATAGTCATCTAGCAATGTTTAGTCTATGTGTCATCTATACATACACAATCACATTCAATTTTCACTCCTGAGAGGCAATTTTAGTTAGTTTTATAGATGAGGTATGTTGAGTGGCTGTGAAAATAACTATTCAATGGATTCCCTGGGAATTCAAAATATGTTGGCACTTTACATACATAATCTTATTTAATTCTTTCAACATTCAGATATTATATTTAATTCTTTCAACATTTAGATATTATAAATGCACATTTTGTAGAAGAAGAAATACAAAGTTAAAAAAATTGCAAAATTACATTTATCTACAAATCATGGAGCTAATATTTAAATCCACTTCCAATGACTCTGCTTATTTTCAGTCATGCTAAGATAATTAAGCAAAACAAAACTGCATTCACGCCTAGATTATATACAGTAGGTCAATGCTAGAAAAAATGGTCCCTAGTCTTATAAAATGTTCATAATTTCTTATACATTTTAGGACCAGTGGGGGAATTATAGGAGCACCCCAGTGAAACGACATCTTAATTTCACATAGAAGAGGTGAAAACCATGACTTGGAAAACAGATCTCTTTATTTGAGTTCAGTTGTTCATGGCAAGATTGGAGCTAACGTGAGACTGGTTTTTAGGAGAAAATAATGTAATAAATGGGAAAAAATGGTCATTTGCTTAATTTCTATTCATTACATGTCAGATATTAATTTCTCGTTTTCAAAATACTTAATTTTAGATGTGTTACATCCAATGAATGAATGAATGAACAAATGAATGAACAAACCATAAATAAGTAAATAATTTTTAAAAACCAAATAGGATAGAATAGGAATCATGAACTGACATTCAACGTGTTTTACAAAGTACATAATTGTTTCAATCAGTTTGAGTGTGACTCATAATGCTTTATACATTTTCAATAAAAATATTTTTATATTCTAGTTACAATATATGATCATTTTGGGAAAAATAA
The DNA here is from genome assembly GCF_009764315.1 of Trachypithecus francoisi. NCBI lineage: Eukaryota > Metazoa > Chordata > Mammalia > Primates > Cercopithecidae > Trachypithecus > Trachypithecus francoisi. Next base: position 69,431,085 of record NW_022681454.1, read on the forward strand.
GTGTGAAAGCACCTTAAAAATACTGCTGGATTAAATTTTGTTCACAAAAGGAGCACTGTGTGACATGGAAATTATATCTGCACAAGGACTTAGAGTGCAAAAGCAACTTGGCTAATGCTGAAAGGAATGATGCTCTGGGGAAAAAAGAATTCTAATAAAAATGGAAATGATGACCTACTACATTCCTGTGCATCTTCAGGCTACTGATCATTCTGCCATTGTATGCACCATCACTTTGCCATTTATCATTGTAGGGTAGATTGAAGAACACTTCTACAGCTAACAACTCTTAATATTGAGAAAGTTATAAGAATTATTTGCAAATCTTCTCTCAGATTTGCAAAGGATACTGGCATTTCTTCATGAGGCAGGTATACAAGCAACATTTTGTGAAATACTTTGTTTGTCTGACAAAATTGTGTGAATTTTCCAGAGTTAAAACAGCATGTAAAATTTAACTTCTATAGCTTTCTTGAAAATAAAGAAAAACTTAATGTGATTAAAATAGTTACAACTGATTATTGGCTAATAATAATAGCTTCTGTTTGCAATTTCTTAAAAAATTAATATGAGCAATGAATTGTATGAATTAGGGAAAACAAAATGTAATTATAAAATTACACAGTAACATTTCAGACCCTTTGTTTTCAGAAGTACAAATATAAGTGAGAGTTTAAAATTCTGTCTCTTATTATTTTTTTCAACATAAAAAATTTTGAGGTGGATTGCGGTGGCTCACACCTATAATCCCAGCACTTTGGGGGGCTGATGCCAGTGGATCACCTGAGGCCAGGAGTTCAAGACCAGCCTGACCTACATGACAAAACCCTGTCTCTACTGAAAATACCAAAAATAAATAAATAAATAAATTAATTAGCCGGACATGGTGGCAGGTGCCTGCAATCACAGTTACTCAGGAGGCTGAGGCAGTAGCATTGCTTGAACCCAGGATTTGGAGGCTGCAGTGAGCTAAGATTGTGCCATTGCACTCCAGCCTGGACAACAACAAGAGCGAAACTCCATCTCAAAAAAAAAATTGAGTAGAAGTTGCATGAACTTTTATATTTGGAATTAACTTGGATAAGGATAAATTGCATACCAATTGTTTTGTGCTACCACATAAGCCTTTATTGTTTCTTTTTAAAAAAATGATGTGGTATAAGCACAATTTTATGACATGATTACATTTTTAAAAACACCACATCTAAAAATTTGTCAATATTTTTGACACTCTTGCTTGGTTCATGTCTGATCTTACATAAGCTGAATTATTAGTGACATACAGTGAGGAATTTAAGAGAACTCTACAGGGCTCTTCACTGGTCCCTGAATCTCTGTCAATCAGTATTAATGTGATATTTCTAAGAACAGTTGACAAAACAAATTTATAACAATCTTGTTTGGATAATGCTTTAAAATAACTTTTCTCTATGTCTGGAGATGTTTTGAAATATACTGAAAGATCCATGGTAGTTGAGAAGTTATAGAATGGTTATCAGGTAAGGAAAAGGGGCAGAAGGGTTTGATGGAAGAGTTAAATGGTGGGGAAGTATAAAAAAGAGAAAAAAAATAGAAAGCATATTCAACTGTGTGTCTGTGTGTGTGTGTATGTGTGTGTATGTGTGTATATAGATATATATACAGTTGAATATACAGTATATATCAGTTGACCCTTGAATAACTTGGGGTTTCAGGGCACTGACTTCCCTATACACTTAAAAATTTGTAATTTTTGCCTCCCCAATAAAATACAGTTAAAATTTCCATAGAAAGATTACTAATTGAAAGACTTGAGAATCTGTATGTCTTCCTTTGAGCTTCCATTTATTTGTGTTTTTTTTTTTCCCTAGAGGTGTTTTAATTCCTTGGATAACCTAGTATATTTCGGAGTACGGTAATTAATCCCTTTGATTCAATGACTCAGGAAGGTTCTAAATTAGAGTTTTATTATTGATTTTAACTAGTCAAATCTATCATTGGAGACAAGGGTAAATTGTGCCAGAAGCTTAAAATTAACAAAATATAATTTGAAGTATACATTTTGTCACCAAAGGTAAAATAGTTCTCCTCATTTTTTTGTGAACATCATCTTTCCCTACTTAAAATGACACGTGAAAAATAGTGAAGGACAATATCAGAGACTTTTTATCTTGGTGAATTTAGAGGTGCTATTTGAAATATTAATGTCAAGTAAGTTTGTGTTTAAATATCACATTGCAACATTTTCATTTTCTGTCTTTCATGGGTCCTCAATAATTTGATTTTGTATAAAACAATTATTTGTTTAAAAACAAATACTGAGAACATAGAAGTATCCATTCATAGAATAATGAAATCACTAGGCAGAAGGGATGGAATGTGTTTGACAGTCTGTGTATGTGACATGTTGTAGGAGTGTGAGAAAAAAAGTTGCATGTGGTGATGGGGAAAACACTGAAGTTCAAAAGAAGCAAAGACAAGAAGCCACTCATGGCAGCAGCTTTTCTCATAAATCAGGAAATGCTATAGATTATAAATGAGATGAGACTGTCAGAATGAGACCTAATAGGAGTGTGCAGACCAAAAATTTATAAGACATGGTTATACGCTTTGAGTAAACTCTCTATATAGGACAGTGATATTGTTTGGCTCTGTGTTCTCCACCCAAATCTCACCTCAAATTATAATCCCCATGTGTCACGGGCAGGACCAGGTGAAGGTAATTGAATCATGGGGGAAGTTTTCCTCATGCTTTTCTCATCATAGTAAGTGAGTTCTCATGAGATCTGATTTTTTATAAACATATGGCATTTACCCTCCTTGCATTTTGCCTCCTGCTGCCTTGCGAAGAAGGCACTTGCTTCCCCTTTGCCTTCTGCCATGACTAAGTTTCCTGAGTCCTTTCCAGCCATGTGGAACTGTGAGTTAATTATATCTCTTTCCTTATAAATTACCCAGTCTTGGGCAGTTCTTTATAGCAATGTGAAACTGGACTAAAATAGAAAATTGGTACCAGGAGAGTAAGGCCCTGCTATAGAGATACCTGAAAATGTATCTGGCTAATGGGCAGAGGTTGAAACCATTTGCAGGGTTCAGAAGAAGATATGAAGATGTGGTAAAGTTTGGAAATTCCTGGAGATTTGTTGAATGGCTTTGACCAAAATGCTGATAGTTATATGGACAATAAATTTCAGGCTGAGATGCTCTCAGATAGAGATAAGGAACTTGTTGGGAACTGGAATAAAGGTAACTATTGCTACATATGCTTTAGCAAAGAGACTGGTGGCATTTTGCCCCTGTCTTAGAGATCTGTGGAGCTTTGAACATTAGAGAGATGATTAAGAATATCTGGTGGAAGAAATTTCTATGCAGCTAAATGTTCAAGAAGTGAATCAGGTGCTCTTAAAACCATTCAGTTGTATGCATTCACAAAGATATGGTTTGAAAATGGAACTTACATTTAAAAGGGAAGTAGAGCATAAGAGTTCAGAAAATTTGCAGCCTGATGATGCAATAGAAAAAAAAAAATCTCATTTTCTGGGGGGAAATTCAAGCCTGCTGCAGAAATTTGCATAAGTAACAAGGAGACAAATGTCAGTCACCAAAACAATGGAAAATATGTCTGCAGTGCATGTCAGATGTCTTCACTGCAAGCCCTCCAATCACAGGCCTGAAGGACTAGGAGAGAAGAGAAAAATGATTTTGTGGGCCAGGTCCAGGGACTTGCTGCTTTGTGCAGTCTCTGAACTTGGTGCCCTGCATCCCAGATGTGTCTAAAAGTGGCCAACGTACAGCTCAGGCCATTGCTTTAGAGGGTAAAAGCCCCAAGCCATGGTGGCTTACATGTGGTTTTGGGCCTGCAGATACACAGATGTCAGGAATTGAGGTTTGAGAACCTCCACCTAGATTTCAGAGGATGTATGGAAACACGTGGATGTCCAGACTGAAGAGTACTACAGAGGCAGAGTCCTCCATGGAGAACCTCTGCTAGGGCAGTGCAGAGTCCTCACTGGGGTGCTGACTAGTGGAACTATAAGAAGGCCACCAACCTCCAGACCCCAGAATGGTAGATCCACCAACAGCTTTCATAGTACACCTAGAAAAGTCACAGATACTCAAGGACACCTCACGAAAGCACCCAGGAGAGGGGCTGTATACTGCAAAGCCGCAGGGGCAGTGTTGCACAAGGCAGTGGTATCCCACCTCCTGCATCAGTGTACTTGGATGTGAGACATGTAGTCAAATGAGGTCATTTTGGAACTTTTAAGACTGAATGACTGCTTTATTGTATTTTGGACTTGCATGAGGCTTGTAGCCCCTTTGTTTTGGTCAATTTATCTCATTTGGAATGGGACTATGTATCTAAAGCCTGTACCCCATTGTATCTAGGAAGTAACTGACTTGCTTTGGATTTTATAAGCTCACAGGCAGAAGACACTTCCCTTGTCTCAGATGAGACTTTGTACTGTGGCTTTTTGAGTTAATGCTAAAATGAGTTAAGATTTTGGGAAATTGTAGAGAAGGCATGATTAGTTTTGAAATGTAAAAAGACATGAGATTTGGGAGTGGCCAAGGACAGAATAATACGGTTTGGCTCTGTGTTCCCTTCCAAATTTCACCTTTAATTGTAATTGCCATAATCCCCACATGTCAATGGTGGAAGCAGGCAGAAGTAGTTGGATCATGAAGGCAGTTTATTCTATGCTGTTCTTCATGATAGTGAATGCGTTTTCATGAGATCTGATGGTTTTATAAGCATCTAGCATTTCTTCTGCTTGCCCTTCTCGTTCCTCCCACTTTGTGAAGAAGGTGCTTTGTTTCCCATTTTCGTTCAACCATTATTATAAGTTTCTAGAGGCAAACCCAGCCATGCAGAAGTGTGAGTCAATTAAATATTTTTTTTTAATAAATTACCAGTCTCAAGCAGTTCTTTATAGCAGTATGAAGACAGACTAATATAGACAGATAAAGCTGTTTTGGAAACATCAGAAGTAAAATTGTAGCAATAAATAAAATATGAATAGATTAACTTTCATACACCTATTTGTGCTGAAAACACCAGGAGTCATAGCCAGCAATCACTGTAACATTTTTCCAGCTAATTCTTCTGATTTAATTTTATGTTGGGCTAGCCAGTTACTTCCCCACTAGCTAAAAAGTATTTTTTAAAGTATGTATGTGTTAATGTGTCATGACTACTTTTTATTTTTCTATTTAAAAAAAAAAAGTCACACTTTATATTAATCTCCGTATCTTGATTTTTCTCATTTAAGACGAGCTCATTGACTTAAGGGCTACATACTATATGGCAAGTTACATAAATCACAATTTTCTTAAATATTTCCCTATTGATGGTTACTCAGTTTTATTTTATTTTTTATTTTTTGCCATTAGTAACAGTGAAGAAATTAATGCTCTTGCATTCAAATTTTAAGTACAGATGATTTACTTCTTTTAACAACATTAAAGAGAGATAATTGACATACAATAAACTGTAATTATATAGTATGCAGCTTGCTAAGTATTGACATATGTATTTATGCATCAAAACATTACCACTATTAAGATAGTCAAGCATCCGTTATCTCTAAAAGTTTTCACATGCTACTCAGTAATTATTCCTGTCTGACCCTCCCACTGTCCAAAGGTAATCAATAATCTACCTTCTGTCCCTAAAACTCAGTTTACTATTTCTAGAATTTTCTGTAATCAGGATGAACCTTTTAAAGATCTTATTTTCTTCACTCAATAGTCATTGTGGGTGCACACATATTTTTGAGGATATCAATAGTTTGTTTTTATTGCTAAAAGAATATTTTATTGTATGAATATCCCACAATTTATTTATTTATCCAAATGTTGATAGAAATTTGGTTGTTGTGAGTTTGAAACTATTATAAGTGAAGCTACTATAATCATTGATTTTCTATTCTTTGTATAATATATATTGTTGTGGTTGGGGGGGCAAATATCTAGAAATGAAATAGCTCGATTGACGGTAAGTATATATTTAATATTTTAAGGTTCTGTTAAGCTGTTTTCCAAAATATTTGCATTATTTTTCATTCCCACTAACAGTATATGAGGATTCCAGTTTTTCTACATGCTCACAAACACTTGATGTGGTCAGTGCTTTCAAGTTTAGCCTTTCTAATAGGAGAGTGGCTTTAATTTGCATTTCGCTCATAACTATTGATGTCAAGCACATTTCTGTGTGCCGATTTGCCATCTGCATCTTTGGAGAAGTGTCTGTTAACTATTTTACCATTTAATAAAAACAATGTTGCTTTCTTATTACTAAGATTTGAGAGTTATTTATATATTCTGGATCCAAGATCTTTATGAGATGTATGATATACAAACACTTTCTCCAAGGCTATGATTTGCCTTTTATTTACGTAATAGTGCCTTGTGAATATCAGAAGTCATTTTTGATGAAGTCTAGCTTACCAATTTTGTACACTCTGAGAATTTCAATGTCTTGCTTTCATTTTGCTTCAATGCTAGATTCTAATTGTTATGTAATTTTCTTTTTTACTCATGAATAAAAGTGTGTTTTTATGTCATTTAGAAGAGTTTTATTCAGTTTTTTTATATACTTCTATCTATTTTCCAAATACTTGGCAATTTTCCAGAGATATTACTGTTTTTTTTTCTAGTTTCTAATATTATTTCTAATTTAATCACATTGTGGTCAGAAAACATGTTTTATGATTTGAATCCTTTTATGTGTATTGATATTTATTTTATGGTTCATACTATGGTAAATATTTTGTGTACACATGGAAATAATTTATAGTCTGCTGTTGTTCTATGGTATCTTCTATAAAGTCAGTTAAACCAAGTTGCTTGATAGTGTTTTTCAAGTCTTCTCTAGTCTTCTTGATTCCTGTTTACTTGTTCTATGTACAACTGAGAGACAGTGATATGCTTTGGATTTGTGTTCCTGACCAAACCTCATGTCAAATTGGAGGAGGGGCCTGGTGGGAGGTGATTGAATCGTGTGTGTTAATTTCCTCCTTGCTGTTCTCATGATAGTGAGTCAGTTCTCAATGAGATCTGATGGTTTAAAAGTGTATGTCCTTCCCCTTTCTCTTTCTCTTTCCTGCTTTGCCGTGATAAGATGTGCTTTCTTCCCGTTCCATCATTATTATAAGTTTCCTGCGGCCTCTCAGTCATGCTTCGTGTTAAGCCTGTGGAACTGAGTCAATTAAGCATCTTTTCTTTATAAATTACCCATTCTCATGTAGTTCATTATAGCAGTGTAAGAATGGACTAATACAGAAAAGTACTAGGAAAGTGGGGAATTGCTGTGAAGATATCTGAAATGTGGAAGTGACTTTGGAACTGGCTAATGGGCAGAGATTGGAACAGTTTGGAGAGCTCAGAAGAAAACTTAAAGGAAAGTTTGTCACCTCCTAGAGACTTGTTGAATGACTTTGGCCAAAATGTTGATAGTGATATGGACAATGAAGTCCAAGCTGAGGTGGTCTTAGATAGAGATGAGAAACTTACAGGAAATTGGAGTAAAGGTGACTGTTGCTATGCTTTAGCAAAGATACTGGTGGCAGTTTGCCCTGCCCCAGAGATCTATGGAACTTTGGACTTAAGAGAGATGATTTAGGGCATCTGGCAGAAGAAATTTCTGAGCAGCAAAGCATTCAAGAGGTGAACTGGCTGTTCTGAGCATGTACACATACTCATATGTGTGAACAATGAGATTACTGGAAACTGGAACTTATATATAAAAAGAAAGCAAAGCATAAAAGTTTGGAATATGTATAGCCTAGCTATATGGTAGAAAATAAAAACCCATTTTTCTGGGGAGAAACTTAAGCCTGAAGAAATTTTCATAAGTAAAGAGGAGGTACATGTTAATAGACAGGACAATGGGGAAAATGTCTGCAGGGCACGCGAGAGACTTTCATGGCAGCACCTCTCATCACAGACCAGGAGGCCTAGGAGAGAAAAATGGTTTTGTGGGCCAGGTTCAGGGCACCCACTACTCTGTGCAGCCTCTGGATATGGTATCCTGCATTCCAATCACTCCAGTTCCATCTGGGACTAAAAAGGTTCAAGGTACAGCTCAGGCCATGGCTTCAAAGGGTACTATCCTAAAGCCTTTGCAGCTTCCACATGATGTTGGGCCTGCAAGTATGAAGAAGGCAAAAGTTGAGGTTTGGGAACCTCTGCATGGATTTTAGAGAATGGAAATGCCTGGATATCAAGGCATAAATGTGCTGCAGGGGCAGAAGTCTCATGGAGAACCTCTACTATGAAAGTACAGAAGGGAAATGTGGGGTTGTAGCACCCACCCAAAGGCTCCACTGGAGCTCTGACTAGTGGAGCTGTGAGAAGAGGGCCATCATTCTTCAGACACCAGAATGATAGATTCACTTACAGCTTGCACTCTGCACCTAGAAAAGCCACAGACACTCAACACCAGCTTGTGAAAACAGCTAGGGGAAGGGAGCTGTACCCTGCAGAGCCACAGCTGCCCAAGGCCTTGGTAGCACACCCCTTGCATCAGCCTGCCCTAGATGTGAGACATGGAGTAAAATGAGATTATTTTGGAGCTTTAAGATTTAATGACTGTCCTGCTGTGTTTTGGCATGGCATGAGGCCTGTAGCTTTCTTTGGCCAATTTTTCCTAATTGGAATGAGTACATTTACCCAATGCCTGTACCCCCATTGTATCTTGAAAGTAATTACCTTTTTTTTTTTTTTTACAGTGTCATAGGCAGAAGGGACTTTCCTTGTCTCACATGAGACTTTGGACTTGGACTTTTGGCTTAATGCTGAAATGAGTTAAGACTTGGGGACTGCTGAGAAGTGATCATTGTATTTTGCAATATGAGAAGGACATGAGATTCAGAAAGGGCCAATATACAGAACATCGTCCATGAAAATATAGTCCATGAAAATTCCCCTTATGTTACTAGAGAGGTTGACATACAAATTGAAGAAATACAGAGAAGACTGGTGATACGGTTTGGATTTGTTTCCCCATCCAAATCTCATGTTTAATTGGAGGAGGGGCCTGGTGGGAGGTGATTAGATCACACACGAGGATTTCTTCCTTGCTGTCTTCATGAGAGTTAGTGAATTCTCACAAGTTCTGATGGTTTCAAAGTGTGTAGCACTTCCCTCTTCACTCTTTCTCTATTGCTCTGCCGTGGCAAGACCAGCTTCCTTCCAATTCCCCTTCTGCCATTATTGCATGTTTCCTGAGGCCTCCCAGTCATACTTCTTATTAAGCCCGTGGTCCTGTGAGTCAATTAAATGTCTTTTCTTTGTAAGTTACACAGTCTCAGGTAGTTCTTTATAGAAGTGTGAAAATGCTAATACAAAGGGTATTGGAATCTCCAACTCTAACTTACAGATTTACTGGTTCTCCTCATAGGTATATAGAATTTTGCTTCATTTATTTTAAAGATTTGTTATGGGCATAAATGTTTATGATGATTGCATCCTCTTAATTAGTTTACCCTTTTATAATCATGCAGTGAACTTCTGTATTCCGTGATAATTTTTTTCTCTAAAATCTACTATATCTCATATTAATTTAGCAATTTCAAATTTGTTTAGTTAAGTTTATCATTGTAAATCTTTAACCAAGATTTTACTTGGAATTTATTTTTGATTTTATATTTAAAGAGGATTTTGATAGGCAGCATATAGTTTGAATATTGCTAATTGGGATGTTTTGACTATGTACACTTTATATGATTATTGTCATGATTACATCTAATTTTAATTTTGCTCATATGTTCTTTTTTCAAATTTGTTCACTCCTTTTACGAGTCAATTTAATATGTTTTTATTATTTTTAAATGTTTTCACAGGCTTGTTAAAATCCTTGTTATATTAATTGTTAGTTTACAGTTGAAAACATGCATCTTTAACATTTCTCAATCTAACAGTAAGTGATATTGTACTTTATAATTGTATGCTTTCATTCTTCTTCTCCCAACTGTTGTGCTGTTGCTAATACACATTTTACTTATATGTGTTTAATAAATTCCACGCTCTATAGTTACTATCTTTTAACTAATTAGTTATATGTTAAACAGATTTGAATGATTGATAAAAAGCATATACAAGTTTTTATGTACTTACTGTTTCCAATATTCTTTCTTTCTTTGTGCAGATTTATATTTCCATTTGCATCATTTTCTTCTGTCTAAAAATTTTCTTACGATATTTCTTGTATAGTAGATCTGTTGGAGTCAAAGTACAGGTGGTTTTGATGGAAACAATTGAAAATGATCCCTAGAACTTGTATTGTTAATTTTAAAAACACATGCATTATTTTAATATTTCATTGTAACATGTGTAACATACATAGATAAAAAGAAAGCAACACATAGATGCAGAGCTTGGTAAATTTTCACAAAGTAAATATTCCTGAGTAATTATCACACATATCAAGAAAAAGAACATTTAAAGTAATTCAGAGGGCTCCCCATGTGTCTTCAATCATCAAATTACACAAGTGTAAAAATATCTAGACATCTAACATCATAGTTTAGTTATGCATATTTTTAAAACATTATAAATGTAGACTCATACAGTTAATGCACGTCTGTGTTTGGTTATGTTTGTGATATTTGTGTATGATTTCTGCTGAGGAGACTGACTCGTATTTATTGTACCATTGTATCATGTTCATTTTCATTAATGTCTATTATTCAAGGATATAGTTATGGCAAAGTTGATTTATCTGTAAACTATAGATAAGCATTTGGGTTCTTACAATTTTTCTGATATGCAATAGTGCTGCCATAAACTTTAGTTTTTATGTTTTTCAATTAACATAGTAACATGCTTTTAGTTTAGCATGTACCAAGGAGGAAAATTCCTGGGCTAATTTTTATAGATAATGTATTGGCACTTCCCCAATCTAGTTGATCCAATTTACTCTTTCAAAAGTGAGAGTTCTGATTTCTGCAAACCCTCAAGAAGACTTACCAGTGGATATTTATTTTTCTGTTAGCCAGTCTAATAAATGCATGCTAATATCGCAATTTTTTTTACCTTGCATGAAATAAGAAATTGGATAGCCTCTCCTTGTGAAATGTCTGTTCAAGTATTCTGCTCATTCATTATTTATTTCATTATTAGTTTGTATATTATTTAGTATTTCATTTTTGCAAATATTGGTATTACAAATATGATGAATTCATGATTTGGTTTTCATTTATTCAAATGTGTTTTGATAAGTGGATAAAGGTTTTTTTCTTACTTTTCAGACTTGGTTTCTCTCTTCTTGCATCTATAATCATCTATAATCATTGTTGTTTGACTCATGCAGTTAATGCACATCTGCTTTTGGTTATGTTTATGAGATTTGTGTGTGATTTCTGCTGAGGAGATTCATTCATACTTATTGTACCATTGTATCATGTTCACTTTAATTGATGTATATTATTCAAAAATATGATTATGGCTATGTTGATTTATATGTAAATTATAGATAAGAATTTGGGTGTTTCCAATTTTTCTGATATACAGTAGTGCTACCATAAACTTTATTTTTCATGTTATATATAATATATATATATTATATAAAATTGTAGAGTCTAAATGGTAGTTTCTTCTTTTAGAGAGTGTTCACCTTTTTTGTTTAACTAGCTAGACCCTCATTGCTTTATACAAATCAGAAATAGAAATCAGTCATTTGGATTATAGTTTGAAAAATACTCTCTTTAATTCAAGTTTACATACATCATCTTTATGTTATGTATAGAATTGTATATTTAAAATAGTATCCTGTTTTCTGGGCTCTGGTAGCAATTATTTTTGTATCTGAATTTTTCCCACAAGCTTGATAATACATTCAGTCTAGTTTCACTGGCTTTTGCTTTAGCTTCCAATCTTCTTATATTCACAATTTAGCAGGTTTATTCAGGAGAAAGTAATCATGGATTTAGCACCTATGCAATGATAATTCTTTTTTTACTCTGACACCACAGTACAACCAAAAGTTTTGTCAGTTTGACTGTCCTTCAGTAGTGACCCTGTGGCAAAGGGTGAAGAACACAATTTTCAATCTCATGTGTTTTCCCAGAGTTGAGAAATTTCCATGAAAATAAATGGCTGAAAAAAATTTAGAATCCTTCTTTTTGATTCTCCCCTATACAAACTCTTTGCCATTCTACTTCTCACTGTTTCAACAGTTCTCTTATTTCTCTAAAAATGGAATAGATAAATATGTTATCCAACTTTCTTGTTGTTCTCAGTGGTAATGTTAGAATACTACAGGCTATTATAGCCTAACACATTTTTTATTGCTGACAGATTTACTCACTCACAGCATCTGAAATATATATATATATATATATACACACACACACATATATATATATTTACACACACACACACACACACATATATATATATGTTGTATTTTCTCTAGCATGATTTAACATTGTCAGTTTTACTGCATCACCATTAGCATAGGTGTTATTTTGTTTTTTCAATTTTTGCCACTGACATGGTTGAGAATAAATACCATGTAGCCAGAATCTGTTTATATAATATTGGAATCAAGTAATTCAAAACTTTATAATCGAGACTGGTTCCTACTCAGCCAAGATTCATATGAGAATTTTCTAAAATAATTACAAATACACATATATTAGTCTCAAATAAAAGCCTAAGTTTAGTTTCCATAACATGTTTTTGATATTTCTAAGTACATTTTATGATTTTTTTATAAAATAAAAATAATTATTTCAGACACGTCATTTGCTTAGAGGTTTTGAGAAACTAGGTACAATTATAATTAATATCAACCTGACTTCAGAATACTGATAAGTCAAATACTATTTTCAAATACATTGGGTTAACAATTATTTTAAAATACTTCTTACCTCTGCATCAATTTTCTTAAACATATGTGTAAAACCTAAGTAAGTAGGACTTTTCTTTCTGAATTTGTATTCATCTGTAGTTTAATTTCTACTGTAACAAAAATAGAAGTTTTTGTTCTTGAAGTTTAACCTGAATTTGTTGGAGTAGAATTTTGTTGGCACTGATGTGCTTGGGAACAATTGCCTACTTATAGTTTATGAAGATTTTCAGTTGACCAAAATGATAAATGCTCTGAAAAGTGTAATATCATTGAGTCTTAAAACATTTTTGCTTCTTTCTTAGAATTTAAACACTGATATAGGCAACTTTTCCTTTAAATCTAGAGCCAATATGCCAAAGAGTCTGATCTTTCTTTGAGTTCTTTTTAAAACTGTTTTCTGCTCAACTTGACTTTGCTTCAGGTTTAGGAATGATGTTTCTGTGTCATGCAGAGAGATTTTTACACCTTCTTATTAAGACTGACAAGTTACCAGAAAAGTTATGGCACCCAAACAAAAATATCACTCTGTTTGCTTTAGAGAGAACTTTTTCTTTGATCTTTTTGGATGATGCACCAGAATTTATTTCCGTTCCACATCTGAGAATTTTCTCATTTGATCTTATTTCTTTGGAGATTTTTTTTTTTTAAGATATTTCATTGATTCATTTCCATTGCTCCTATCATAAATACACCATGACTTTCTGAAAGTTCCCATTCACTTTCAACCTTACTGGAGAAATTTCTGTAACAAAAAACTTTATGAAATCTAAAGTATTAAGTTATGATGTATCCTATTTTTATATTTTAAAATCTTGAATATTATTTTTATATATTATATATTTGCAATGCTTTTGTCTAATCACACAGATTTTATTCAGACAGAGTTATTTAACTGTTATGTAAAATATTATATAATACCACTAAAATTACTCATTATAAGATTAGTTAATTTTGTTATTTTTTTATTAAAGAAGGTACCGGGCGCGGTGGCTCAAGCCTGTAATCCCAGCACTTTGGGAGGCCGAGACGGGTGGATCACGAGGTCAGGAGATCGAGACCATCCTGGCTAACACGGTGAAACCCCGTCTCTACTAAAAAAATACAAAAAATTAGCCGGGCGATGTGGCGGGCGCCTGTAGTCCCAGCTACTCGGGAGGCTGAGGCGAGAGAATGGCATAAACCCGGGAGGCGGAACGGAGCTTGCAGTGAGCTGAGATCCGGCCACTGCACTCCAGCCTGGGCGACAGAGCGAGACTCCGTCTCAAAAAAAAAAAAAAAAAAAAAAAAAAGAAAGTACATTCTTGCTCTTGTGTGGCCTCATTTAAAATACGGCTCTGTCTCACAGACAACACAATTTATATTAAGGTAGTTCTATATGCTTTCCTTAAATAATTTTGAAAAATAGCTATTTCAACTCTATGTATTCCTTCATAGATAAATACGCACTAATTCAGGATAGAGATATAGTTTGTCACAGAGGGTGCTAGGTAAATATACTTCAGTGCTTTTTATTTTTAAAGAATATAGTCCACAAAAGCTTTGATTTTTCAACTAAATATATATTTGTTAATGTAGAAGATAATATATAGGTACATAAACCTGAACATTATTACTATAATAAAGTATGCATGTGAATTCATTTTGCAAACAATTATTAAACATTCATTATATTCTAGCACTTTGCTATGTATTAAAATTCAACATTTATTAAAATAATATTAGCCACAATGAATGGGTTATTAACTAGAGGAGAATAAAAGTAAATTAGCACATAAATATACTGTACTCTCAAACCTAGGTACATTCAAGTTAGAAATGTGCACTTGATTCTACTGGACACACACATAAAAACAAAAACAATAATTAAGATTCGTTTTTTACTCATTAGGTGATTTTCTATAGCTTAAAGATATTTCAGTTAACTGTCTGATGTACCTTCTTGAAATCTATATTGTGAAGTAAATTTTCATTTCAAGAATTTAAGGAATAAGAAACATAATGTTTGGCCAGGTGCAGTAGCTCACACTTGTAATCCCAGCATTTTGGGAGGGCAAGGAGGGTGGATAACCTGAGTTTAGGAGCTTGAGACCAGCCTGGACAACATGGCAAAACCCCGTATCTACTAAAAGTATAAAAATTTGCTGGGCATGGTGGTGGGCACCTGTAATCCCAGCCACTCAGGTGGCTGAGTGAGTCAGGAGAATTACTTGAACCTGGGAGGTGGAAGTTGCAGTGAGCCGAGATAGAGCACCATTGCACTCCAGCAAGATCTGTCAAAAATTGTGACAATAAATACATCATTTAAACAGTGTGTATGTATGTGTTTCCATCAAAATGCTGGAACAGTGAAACACTGTTTTCATGCATTTCTTAGTTCTCGGTTGTCATCCAAACTTGCTTGGGAAAGAAAATTTCGTGGCATTTAAAAGCACATTTGTTTTATCTGCCTGGATTTGAACTTCAGCACCATAAATTACAAACTATGTAATCCTAATCAAGGAACTTTTTCACTTTAATCCTCAGTTTCATCTTCTAAGAAACTCTAATGCTGATATCCACTCCTGCATGGATTGTGAGGGTTAAACAAAGTTAAATAATATTCATTTAACCAAGAGTCTGAACACATAGTTAGTACTCAATAAATGTTATCTATCATCATATTGTCATTGGATTATGGCAATTGAATATATAGCCACTTAAAGAAACAAATTTGCATAACTTCCAACATTTTAAATGGTAAACATAATGAAAATACTGCGTATACTTTATGAGGAAACAAAATATTTGGACATATTTATCTGTATATTATTTCCATCTAAGAGGTTACTATTACTATTAATTAAAATGTACAAGCATGGACAATAAAGTTGCTTTTAAAGAGACCCTGAAAAAATGCATTGGAAATTATGTATTTCCAATAAAATTTATAGACATTTCAGCCAGTATCAAACTGTTTATATAATATTAGAATCAAGTAATTCAAAACTTTATAATCGAGACTGGTTCCTACTCAGCCAAGATTCATATGAGAATTTTCTAAAATAGTTCCAAATACACATATATTAGTCTCAAATAAAAGCCTAAGTTTAGTTTCCATAACATGTTTTTGATATTTCTAAGTAAATTTTATGATTTTTTTAGAAAATAAAAATAATTATTTCAGACACGTCATTTGCTTCTACTTCTCAGACACGTCATTTGCTTCTGCCTTCCACTGCAGATGTTGGAAAAAGGTTTTCCTACTGAATAAAACACACCCAGAGCCCAGGAAAAGCACTTTCAGGAATCTTGGTGAAATAAGAGAAACAAAACAAAACATTATCCTCACTGTTCTGTTTTTCTACTGAATAAAACACACCCAAAGCCCAGGAAAATCACTTTCGGAATCTTGGTGGAATAATAGAAAACAAACAAACAAACAAAAACACTATTCTCACTGCTCTTACTGAAAACCCAGCCATGGGTTTTCTATAGCAATTGAACCAACAAAGCACATTTTATCACGAAAGAAGGAATATTTTGATATGCTTTCTGAATTACGCCATTTCTGAGATTTTTTGACACTAAAAACAGCTACAAGTTATTCAGCAACATTTGCACAAAAAACAATACCTATTTTTGTTGTGAATAGTTTTGTTCCTGTTTTCTGTTTGACTTCTTGGAGCAATACACATTATGACGGATTACTAGAAAGTGCAGCACTCCCAGTATGTTTTCTATGTCCTTTTGTTTGTTTTTCAAAATGACCCCAAAATGAGCCATCAGCCATCGTAGAGCTGTGAGCGTGGAGGGCCCCCGATGGCATAAACTCAAAAAGTGATTGGCCATGGAAAGCAGCAGTCAACTTCAGCCTAAGCTGAATTAAAGAAATCCATCTGTCATACTTTGGAAACATCTAGGACTCTCACTTGGATCTGTAAGAAGCCCTTCCGCAAGAGACAGCACAGTAAACTCTCTACCTACTCTAAGTCAGTCAAGAATTTACACCTGTAGCCATTTGGTCTGTTAAGGAACAAATTTCCATAAACATTTGCAGACAAAGTTCTGCCTTTTCCATGAGCCAATAGAATTTCTAACAACCACATCATCTATAACGCTGACCTGTGTGAACTCAGGGAAGAGTTTCTGTATGCAAATGAGTGGAACGAGCAGGACTTATGAATATGAATGAGAATATGGACTCTGTTAGAGAATGCACTGGACACATGGATCAACTGAAAATTTCATTTCTCTAAGAAAGGCATCCTACCAGCAGCAGACAGACTGTCCCAGTTCCAAACTGCCTCCATTCTTTTTACCTGTGAACATTCCTCCATATTGGAACTGTTTTATTGTGTCTTTTCTTTTATATTGTAGCTAGCCAAATCCTAAGTGATGGACACTTTGAGGTAGCAATTGTATCACTGAGTAATACACACCAATAGAGCAAGAATTGTACATTGTAATTAAGATCAACTGTTTTTCTTATTACTGATTTTGAAAAATCTCATATCTAACGATATATATTCTTTAGAAGGTGTGTTTATTGTTGCACCAGAGACCAAAATGGGAATTTTCCTTTTGGTCTTGTTTTGTAACTCGTCCCTTTCTTGAAGACAATCTCATGTTTTATACTTTTTGTTATGGGTCTGAGAATCACAATGGTATCTGTTGTGGCAAAATGTAATCTTAAACACAATACTAATTGTAACTTAATTTTCCAAATAAAACCAGAAATGTCAAGAAAAAAAAGTAATTTCAGCTAGAGGAAAAAAAAATTAGGAAGGAAAAGAGCCAAGAACTAGTAATTTCAGATATGTATATTTGATTTTAAAAATAGAAACTTTACTGCCTCCAATCCCATGTCTGCAAAGAAAAAGTTCCAAACATTAAAAGCATAAGTACAAAAAAGTAACTGTAGAAGAAAATCTTCATTGTAGAATTTTATACTTTTCTGTAATGTTTTTTATAATATTTTGAAGTTCATCTTTCTACAATAACAAATTGGCAATAAGATACAGGCTTTATTAAATTAAAACCAGTTTCAACAAATTGAAATATTTGTTTAAGCCTCACTCTAAATTAAGTCAATTAGTAACACCCCAAGTATTAGCTACTTTGCTTGCTTATTTGTTTAGCACATTCCTAAATTTTGAATGAGTGTGTATGTTTCTAAATCGGCTTACTGATTCATGGATTTACACTGCCTCAATCTGAACAGATTTCAACCACAGGTGAATAGTTTCTATTTACTCAATAATAATTTATTTTACACATATGAGCAAAAAGCAGACATTCAATATATATTTTCTGTAATTCATTTTATTTTACAAAATTATTTGATGTATGTTCTTCACATATAATTAAAATATATGGATTATTCATAGTTGATAAAACAAGAGAATTCTCATAATTATAAACATTACTTTGCATTTTAGTTCATATGTTTATTTTTTCAAGGGATAGAGTGCCATTTGATTTCTAAAATCCAAACACAATTTTAACACTGAGAAAAATGGTAAAAAACTATGCTTTATCGCTAGATTCAATTTCAGTTTGTAAGTAAAGAGAAAGAAGTTGTAGATTATATATACTACACATTTAGTGAAACTGGGAAAATTGATGTCGCCTTTGTCAATGTAAACAAAATAAAATACATTCATTAATAATAAATGCATTGTCAATATATGCACTTCCACTCTTGGCATTATTAAAATATAATTTTATCCTACTAACATGTTGAGTCTTTTGAACATCCAGTTAGCTTCAAAAAGCTGAATACCATTTCATTGCAGATACTTTTCCCCACTACCTCCAGAAGTCAGAAAATAATTTTCTTAAACAACATTTCCTTACATAATCAGTGAGTTTGTAAAAAATTACGCCTGCATTATTTCTGTGTTAGTTGGATGTCTGCAGTGACACCAATAATAAAAACATTGTAAACATTCACCAAGATATAGTTAAAATTACAAAGATTTACTTGAGATTTTCTAGTTAAGACAACATAAACATGCATACAGGTTCAACACCAAGTAATTTCAAGCAAAAGAATAAGAACACATCACAAATACTTAGCAGGTCATATACATATATGTGTGTGTGTGTGTGTGTATGTGTGTGTGTATACACATGCAGCTTGGCTATATCATTGATGATTTGGAAGCTGAAAGCCTGTATTAGTGGTTTAGAAATGTATAACAATAGGACAGATGACAATTCAAAGAGTAACTGCAGATTCCTTTTCCCAATATCATAACAGCAAAGCAATGAGAGTAAACAACAGATCCATTTATTTTAAAACTGTATTTACTGATTTTCTCCATAAGTTACTAAATTAACTGCTGGTAATTTGGAATATGTTTTTCCTCACAGTATCTCAGACTTAAACAAACATTAGATGATGTTAATAAGGATAAGAATCTAAACCAAGTAGATTTTTCTGACACTTGCAGTCAGAATCTGTAATTTATAAGGATTCAAAAGTACCTCTTACACATTCAATACTTTAGAGTGAACTCACATGCTACAAAAGAGAAAAAAAAAAAGAAAAGAAATTACATTCTAAATTACAGAACCATACAACAAATATGACTGTCTACAGGACACTTTTCTAGCATTTCTGAAAACAAAAGTATTCCTAGTAGCCCAGAACAATAAATAGGATTTGTACAAATTAGTAAGTTTGAGGGAGTGACTGATAATAGTGACCTTTATTCTATCTTTCACCTGCTATTTCTGAGACATGACTGAAGCCTGTGGATTCTCATCAAAATTCAACCAGTATCCATTTATAAGCACATCCAGGGAAAGCATGGAGCATGTCTTAAAATACATTCATGTCATAGATAGGAAACTAAGAAACTTCAGTCTATATAAACTATTTTCATCTCTTATGATACCTAAAGTTAATCACTTTGAAAAAAATATGCAACATTTAAGTAAATAGTTATATGGAAAAGATTTAGTTTCTAGCTTTAGATTCTGGTATATACATTAGTCTGATTATAAGCTCCTCCATTGAAATGATGAAGAGGTAGATGAAAAATAACATGACAATTACTTTCCAGAAAACTTTTATGTTTAATTGGAAATTTAGATTAGTTGATATCTATATTTATTTTTAATATCAAAAGCCTGTTATATTAAATGTGATAGCCACAATGTCAGTATATTTAACATGTATTTTTAAATATACATTAAATACAAAAAAAAAAAAAACACTGAAGGCATAGTGATTTATATTTTTTTAACTTTAAGAGCAGATCTTACTTTGAGAGGCCATGGTGGGAGGATCACTTGAAGCCAGGGGTTCAAGACCGACAAGGACAACTAAGACAGACCCCCATCTCAGAAAGGAAGAAAGAAAGAAAGAAAGAAAAGAAGGAAGGAAGGAAGGAGGAAGGAAGGAAGGAAGGAAGGAAGGAAGGAAGGGAGGGAGGGAGGGAGGGAGGGAGGGAGGGAGGAAAGAAAAGAAAGAAAGAAAGAAAGAAAGAAGAAAGAGAGAGAGAGAGACAGAGAAAGAGAAAGAAAGAAAGAGAAAGAGAAAGAAAGAGAAGAAGGAAGGAAGGAAAAGAAAGAGAAGGAAGGGAGGGAGGGAGGGAAAGAAGGAAAAAAAGAAAGAAAGAAAGAAAGAAAGAAAGAAAGAAAGAAAGAAAGAAAGAAAGAAAAGAAAAGAAAGAAAATCCAATCATGCACGTGTCTTTAATTCCAGCTGAGAGAACTGAGGTTGAGGGTTGGGAGGCTAAGGTTGGAGGAGTGCTTGAGCCCAGGAGTTCGAGACCACTGTGATCTATGATTGCCCCTCACTGCACTCCAATGTGGGCAACAGAGCAAGATATTTTCTATGAAATAAAAATGAAAATAATTGTTTAAAAAGAACAAATTTTAAGCATAAAACATAATTTTTTAAAAACAGACAAAAAAAAAACATATAACACACTAGCTTCCAAAGCATGATAATTATTTTATTGTATTTTGTCTTTATAATCACCGAATACATAAATTGTATATAATGCAAAGATTAGTTTAATAATACATGTGAGTATTATCACATATTATTAATAGGTATAATTAACTAGAATCTATATGCTATTCTATGCAAAGAATAAAACAACACAAGTTTGGGCCTTTTATAAGCATTTTTTTTTTTAATTATCAAAAATACCCTCATCAATGTCTTAGTGCCTTTTAAGCATTTCAAGTTTTTTTCCACAATTTATTTTCAAAAGAGTAATTAGGACAAAAGTTTATCGTATCTGTACTGATATTAATATACAGTAAAAGTTTATATTCTATAAAAGTTCAGATAGTACATATTTCAGACATTGTGGTCCACACAGTCTATGACAAAAAGGTAGGAACAGTGATATGGTTTGGCTGTCTACCCACCCAAATATCATCTTGAATTCCCTCCTGTTGTGGAAGGAAACCAGTGGGCAGTAATTAAATCATGGGGACAAGTTTTTCTCATGCTCTTCTTGTGAATAAGTCTCACAAGATATGATGGTTTTATAAAGAGGAATTCCCCTGCACGAGTTCTCTCTCTTTGCCTGTCGCCATCTATGTAAGATGTGATGTGCTCCTCCTTGCCTTCCACTATGAGTGTGAGGTCTCCCTGACCATGTGAAACTGTAAGTCCATTAAATTTCTTTCTTTTGTAAATTGCCCAGTCTTGGGTATGTCTTTATTAGAAGTGTGAGAACAGAATAATACAGTAAATTGGTACCAGTAGAGTGAGGTGCTGCTGAAAAGATACCTGAAAAGATAGAAATGACTTTGGAATTGGGTAACAGAGAGAGGTTGGAACAGTTTGGAGGGCTCAGAAGAAGACAGGAAAATGTGGGACAGTTTGGAACTCTCTAGATACTTGTTGAATTGCTTGGGCCAAAATGCTTATAATGATATGGACAATGAAATCCAGGCGGAGATGGTCTCAGATAGAGATGGGGAACCTGTTGAGAACTGAAGCAAAGATGACTCCTTTTATGTTTTAGCAAAGAGACTGATGGCATATTGCCACTGCCCTAGAGATCTGTGAAACTTTGAACAGATGATTTAGGGTATCTGGCAGACAAAATTTCTAAGCAGAAAAGCATTCAAGATGTGAGTTGGGTGCTGTTAAAGGCATTCAGTTTTATAAGGGAAACAGAGCATAACAGTTTGGAAAATTTGCAGAATTATATATATTTGTACAAATTATTTATATATGTATATATTATATAATATATACAAATTTGCAGAATTATATATATATATATATTTGCACAAATTATCTATATATTTTATAGAATATAAAATTTGCAGCCTGACAATGCAATAGAAAAGAAAATCCCATTTTCTGAGGATAAATTCAAGTCAGCTGCAGAAATTTGCAAAAGTAATGAGGAGCTAAATGTTAATCATCAAGACAATGGGGAAAACGTTTTTAGGGCATGTCAGAGACTTTTGTGGCAGCCCCTCTCATCAAAGGCCCAGAGGTTTAGGAAGAATAAATGGTTCCATGGGCAGGGGTCCAGGGTCCCTCTGCTGTGTGCAGTCTAGGGACTTGGTGCCCCACACCCCAGCTGCTCCAGTGTGACTAAAAGGGATCAAGGTACAGCTCAAGCTGTTTCTTCAGAGGGTGTAAGCCCCAAGACTTGGCAGTTTCTATGTGGTTGTTGAGCCTGTGAGTACACAGAAGTCAAGAATTGTTGTTTGGGAACCTCATCTAGATTTCAGAAGATGTATGGAAATGCCCAGGCAGAAGTTTGCTGAAGGGGCAGGGCCCTCATGGAGAACCTCTGTTAAGGCAGTGAGAAAGGGAAACATGGGGGTGGAGCCCCCACACAGAGTCCCTACTGGGGCACTGCCTAGTGGGAGCTGTGAGAAGAGGACCACCATCCTCCAGAGCCCAGGATGGTATATTCACTGACAATTTACACCATTGTATCTGGAAAAGCCACAGATACTCAACACCAGCCTGTTAAGGCAGCCAGGAGGGAGGCTGTCCCTGCAAAGCCACAAAGATGGAGCTGCCCAAGACCATGAGAACCCACCTTTTGCATCAGCATGACCTGCATATGAAACATGGAGTTAAACAAGATCATTTCTAGATGTTGAGATTTGACTGCCCCACTAGAGTTTGGACTTGGATGGGGCTTGTAGTCTCTCTGTTTTGGCCAATTTCTCCCATTTGGAATGGCTGTATTTGCCTGTACTCCCTGTACCCCCATTGTATCTAGGAAGTAACTTACTTGCTTTTGATTTTACAGGTTCGTAGGCAGAAGGAAATTGCCTTATTTCAGATGAAACTTTGGACTGTTGACTTTTGAGTTAATGCTGAAATAAGACTTTGGGCGACTGTTGGGAAGGCATGATTGGTTTTGAAATGTGAGGATGTGGGATTTGGAAGGGGCCAGAGGGGGAATGATATGGTTTGACTGTGACCCACCCAAATCTCATATTGAATTCTCACATGTTGTGAAAGAGATCTGGTAGGAGGTAATTGAATCATGAGGACAAGTCTTTCCTGTGATGCTCTCATGATATTAAATAAGTCTCAGGAGTTCTGATGGTTTTATAAAGAGGAGCTCCCCCGCACAAGCTCTCTCTCTTTGTGCACCACCATCCACGTAAGATGTGGCTTGCCCCTCCTTGCTTTTCACCATGACTGTTAGTCTTCCCTAGCCATGTGGAACTGTAAGTCAAGTTAAACCTCTTTCTTTTGTAAATTGCCCAGTTTCAGGTATATCTTTATTAGCAATATGATAGCATACTAATACACATAAACAATACCTAAATGAGAAAGCATATCTTTGTTTCAATTAAACAATGTTTACAAAATCAATGGTGGTTTGAATTTGTCCTGGGAGCAGTAGTTTGCCCATCCCAGCACTAAATAATCAAGACATTAATATATAATCCAAGCATAAAATACTAATTGATAGTTTTATTGTTCAAATTACAAAATTTCATTAGAATGAAAGAAAAAATCTGAAGTTATCTCACATGTATAGTAATTTTCTGGAGCTCAAAATAATCCTTAATATGTTTCATTCTATCTACTTTATTTAGGGTCACAGGGCCCATTAACAGTAATTATAGTTTATATTTGTGAAAGCAACAGAATGATTTATCTGCTTTTTAGTATTTCATTTTGTTTTACAAATTAAAATTATTCTCACATGCCGATGTCTTTACTAACAGAAAAGACAATTTGCTTCTTATCTTATCAAGAAATATGTTTTTTATTTTATAAATATATCTGTTTACACTTTTCATTGAAAATTTGCATTTCTTGGAGGACTAGTACTTATAACATAAATGTAATTTAGAAAATTATTATAAATTTAAAATATTTGTTGAATAAAAGAATAAATATCAATCCAAGTTTATACTGAAAACTCTTATTTAATATCTATCATCATTTTCCAGATAGTTTTGAGGCAGGGGCCATGGCTTGACTCCAGAGACAGGCTGGGACTCTGGGTCAGATTAAGGACTGGAAAAAAGAGGACCAGGGCTTAAGCAGCTTTCAATCAGACACACCCACCACCGTGCCATGTCAAGTTACTGCTGCTGTGGGACACCAGAAGTTATTGCGCTTTCCATGGCAATGACCCAATGACCCAAATGTTAATACCCTTTCCCTACAGATTCAAAGTAAGTACATGTGTCCTTATTTTGCCTAGAAATTTCTGCATAAACCACTTCTTTATCTGTGTGCAATTAAAAATGGGTGTAAATATGATTGCAAAACTTCCCTGAGCTGCTACTCTCTGCCTACATCATATCTCTGCTCTACATAAGCAGTCACGAAGCTGCAACACTGCCTCTTCAATAAAGCTATTTTCTTCTACCATTGGCTTACTCTTGAATTCTTTCGTGGACAAAACCAAGAACCCAGTGGGTTAAGCTCCACTTTGAGGCTTACTTCCCCTACATCAATTTATCAAAGGAACTCTGCTTTTCAAAACTTCAAAAGAACACTCTATAATTAAAAAATACAAGGTAAAATATAATCTTTAGAAAATCTCCAAATCTTATAACTGTTTTTAAAAGTATGTTATGTTAGAAACTATATTTAATAGTAAATATCTTGGCCTATAATGCTTACATTAAAATGCATATGATAACACTATATTTTGAGAAAATAGGTATAATAATATAATTGCTAATTTTGATTTTATGACTACTACACTTAATATTGGCAAAAATATTTTTCTACCTCTAGCATTGCTGTACATTTAAAGACTACATTTTGTTACATAAAATTCTTTTCACTATTTGCTATAACTTAAATTTGAAACAAAATCACAAGTGGATATTCTACTTATACCAATGGTAAAAGGCAGTGATAATTTCATTTTCCTGGTTAATATCAATAGAAAGATACAGCCAAGATGCAATCAGTCTGAAATTCCTACTTTCTGGACAGTTCATTTTGCTATACTATCAAAAGATCAAATAAACTGATGTCATTATCATGATCAAGATATTTAATTTCCTAAGAGGTACTTAAATTCGTTGACGGACTAATATTCAGGAAGAGAAACAGGACATCAAAGGAAGCCACAACCTTCAGAAAACTAACTTCTACTGCATAAGGAACAATTAGCATTAGTGACATTAGGCTCACTCTAAAAGTTGAAATGCTCTTGGTATAATTCATGTTATTTATTCTAGGGAGCACATGGTTCCTAGTGTTGGTGGTACTATTGGATAAGTTTGCTTTTATTTGTCTGTTCTTTACTGTTACCCCACACAATACCTTTTGTGGCAATGGATATACTTGTGTTGAAATTCAGGACACTTGTCACAAGGACAAATGTTAGCTTGTCAAAAACTTAGGCAGACTTCAGGTCTAAACATTCTGAAGTCTAATAACTATTCTTTGATATCTTTCAACTAAAACATCCTTCAAAACTTGCTGAAACAAAAACAAATAACTTTTTTTTCATAGCAATAACAAAGAGAATCTGAATCTGCTACACTATGACAATAATTGTCACATAATATAATGCTCATAGAATAGCCAAAACAGTAAAGATACTGCATCTAGTATCAGAAGGAAGGAAATACATGCTAAACAATTTCAGAGGAAGAAGACACACCTTACTACATTCTTCTCACCCTAGGCTTGGAAGTGCAAAGCCTGCATTTACTTGATGTAGGACACTCATTTTTGAGAACAGATTTCTAACCCAACAGAAAACACAAATTGTAATCTCTACCATGTTATTGAAGGAAAGAAAATGTATAATTGTACATTTTACAACAAGAAATGGAGACTAAAATTCCCTGGGAGCTGTACATACTGAATCAAAGTTGTGCTTTCTGTAATTGCTCTATGGAAAGTAATTACTAGTAGCCTTTGATCCTTCAGGACATTCAAGTTCTTCATAAATTCTGATAAGCAAGTGATGGGGCAGGAAATGCTACCACATTGTCCAAGTTTATAACTATCATAGATTAACCCCTGCTAGATTTCTAACATAGGCTACACGCAGAAATCTGGGATCCAGCTTTAGATAAGAGAATTCTCCCAGAAAAGGCACGCTCAGAGGCAGATTGAGGACGATGTAAAGCACCGTATAAATTTATTCTCTTTCACATATAAATAAGGATAAAGAGACAATTGTAAGCCAGAGAGCATATTTGTGCCATTAAGTCTTTTAAAAATAGGAAAAGGAGATAAATTTTAAGACTTATAAAGAAAGTTTTTCTCTTAATTTTCTCAGAATCAGAAGTCAAGGTAAGCAATAGAAAGGTTTGTTTTCTGCTCTCTGTACAATAGTAGTCTATGTTGCTTCCATAAATAAGAAAGATTCATTATAATGTAGGACAGATTCAAAAGATAAAAGAAAAGCCTGAGAAGAAATGAGAACAAACAAGAATAATAAACGCCAGCAAATTGTTTAAAATTTTAGTAGGAAGACTGAATTCTATATTAAAAGCCAACAGAAAGTAAATTTGACGCTAAAGAACGTGCAATCTGCATTTTAAAAGTCAAACCAAAGATGGCTCTTGATACAATAGAAAATGACAAAGTAATCAGAATTATGAGTGATAATAATTGATATGTATATGCAAAGTAGAAATGTAATTCTCAATTATGAGGCATTAATGAATACTAATCTTGAAGAAATAGTAGGAAAATAATAATCAAAATTTTAACTAGAGAAAAATAAAATACCTGAGCTGAAAGGCAAACAACATGCCAAGGAAAATTTTTGAATACAAATTACAAAAACTAATATTAAAAAATTTTAATCTTATCTAGTGTGGTGGCTCATGCTTGTAATACCAGTGATTCTGGAAGCTGAGGTGACAGGAGGATTACCCCAGCCCAGGAGTTCAAGGCTTCAGTGAGTTATAACCATGCCACTGCACTCCAGCCAGGTAACAGAATGAGATCTTGACTCTAAAAGAAAACAAAAACAACAAAAAACATGAAAAGGAAAAAAATAATCTACATTTATTTTCTCCATATCTTAAAGCATTCAGCTAAATTATTTCTAAAATACAAATATTAATGCAAGATTTAAAGTTCATAAAATAAAATTACATTTTTCATTAGTAATATTGTAAACTACTAAAATACAATGATAACATATATTCAGTCCTTCAGGATCCTGTGAAGAAGGAAATTATTAACCAGACTCAGTTCCTATCAAAGATATTTTGCAAGATAGGGAGTAGATTTAGGGGAAGCATAGAGGAAATAATCCTGTAATAAATAAGAGTAGGAGATGTTACTACTCATAGTTTTGAAAGGACAATATGAATAATGAGAGAGATATTATTTGATTAGATATATATCCAATCAATTATACATACATATATTATATGCATATATATGTATATATAAACATGTATGTTTGCATGTGTGTGTATATATATTATATAAAATTACTCTAAATCTGATGTGTGTGTATATAGTATATATAATGTATATATTATATGACATAATATATATACACACACACATCAGATTTAGAGCAATTTTGAAATTTTGTGGATAAAGTGGGTCACCTGAAAGAAGCTGGGCCTCTTGATAAAATTACAAAACACGGAAAAAAAACTATCAAAAGAGAATACTATAAACACCTCTACGCAAATAAACTAGAAAATCTAGATGAAATGAATAAATTCCTGGACACATACACCCTCCCAAGATTAAACCAGGAAGTAGTTGAATCTCTGAATAGACCAATAACAGGCTCTAAAATTGAGGCAATAATTAAGAGTCTACCAACCAAAAGTGTCCAGGACCAGATGGATTCACAGCTAAATTCTACCAGAGGTACAAGGAGGAGCTGGTACCATTCCTTCTGAAACTATTTCAATCAGTAGAAAAAGAGGGAATCCTCCCTAACTTATTTTATGAGGCCAACATCATCCTGATACCAAAGCCTGGCAGAGATACAACAAAAAAAGAGAATTTTAGACCAATATCCCTGATGAACATCGATGCAAAAATCCACAATAAAATACTGGCAAACCGAATCCAGAAGCACATAAAAAAGTTGATCCATCATGATCATGTGGGTTTCATCCCTGGGATGCAAGGCTGGTTCAACATATGCAAATCAATAAACGTAATCCAGCATCTAAACAGAACCAAAGACAAAACCACATGATTATCTCAATAGATGCAGAAAAGGCCTTTGACAATATTCAACAGCTCTTCATGTTAAAAACTCTCAATAAATTGGGTATTGATGGGATGTTTCTCAAAATAATAAGAGCTGCTTATGACAAACCCACAGCCAATATCACACTGAATGGGCAAAAACTGGAAGCGTTCCCTTTGAAAACTGGCACAAGACAGGGATGCCCTCTCTCACCACTCCTATTCAACATAGTGTTGGAAGTTCTGGCCGGGGCAATCAGGCAAGAGAAAGAATTAAAGGATATTCAATTAGGAAAAGAGAAAGTCAAATTGTCCCTGTTGCAGATGATATGATTGTATATTTAGAAAACCCCATCACCTCAGCCCAAAATCTCCTTAAGCTGATAAGCAACTTCAGCAAAGTCTCAGGATGCAAAATCAATGTGCAAAAATCACTAGCATTCTTATACACTAATAACAGACTAACAGAGAGCCAAATCACGAGTGCACTCCCATTCACAATAGCTTCAAAGCGAATAAAATACTTAGGAATCCAACTTACAAAGGATGTGAAGGACCTCTTCAAGGAGAGCTACAAACCACTGCTCAACGAAATTAAAGAGGACACAAACAAATGGAAGAGCATTCCATGCTCATGGATAGGAATAATCAGTATCGTGAAAAATGACCATACTGCCCAAGGTAATTTATAGATTCAATGCCATCCCCATCAAGCTACCAATGACTTTCCTCACAGAATTAGAAAAAACTACTTTAAAGTTCATATGGAACCAAAACAGGGCCCACATTGCCAAGACAATCCTAAGTCAAAGAACAAAGCTGGAGGCATCACACTACCTGACTTCAAACTATATTACAAGGCTACAGTAACAAAAACGGCATGGTACTGGTACCAAAATAGAGATATAGACCAATGGAATAGAACAGAACCCTCACAAATAATACCACACATTGACAACCATCTGATCTTTGACAAATCTGTCAAAAACAAGAAATGGGGAAAGGATTCCCTATTTTATAAATGGTGTCGGGAAAACTGGCTAGCCAAATGTAGAAAGCTGAAACTGGATCTCTTCCTTACACCTTATACTAAAATTAATTCAAGATGGATTAAAAGCCTAAATGTTAGACCTAAAACCATAAAAACCCTAGAAGAAAACCTAGACAATATCATTCAAGACATAGGCATGGGCAAGGACTTCACATCTAAAATACCAAAAGCAATGGCAAGAAAAGCTAAAATTGACAAATGGGATCAAATTAAACTAAAGAATTTCTGCACAGTAAAAGAAATTACCATCAGAGTGAACAGGTAACCTACAGAATGGGAGAAAATGTTTGCAATCTACTCATCTGACAAAGTGCTAATGTCCAGAACCTACAAAGAACTTAAACAAATTTACAAGAAAAAACAACTCCATCAAAAAGTAGGTGAAGGAGATGAACAGACACTTCTCAAAAGAAGACATTTATGCAACCAACAGACACATGAAAAAATGCTCATTATCACTGGCTATTAGAGAAATACAAATCAAAACCACAATAAGATACCATCTCACACCAGTTAGAATGGTGATCATTAAAAAGTCAGGAAACAGCAAGTACTAGGGAGAATGTGGAGAAATAGAAACACTTTTACACTGTTGGTGAGACTGTAAACTAGTTCAACCATTGTGGAAGACAGTGTGGCGATTCCTGAAGGATCTAGAACTAGAAATACCATTTGACCCAGCCATCCCATTACTGGGTATATACCCAAAGGATTATAAATCATACTGCTCTAAAGACACATGCACATGCATGTTTATTGCGGCATTATTCACAATAGCAAAGACTTGGGATCAACCCAAATGTCCATCAATGATAGACTGGATTAAGAAATAAAAGAGGACACAAACAAATGGGATGTGTTGTATATGTGGCACATATACACCACGGAGTACTATGCAACCATAAAAAAGGATGAGTTCATGTACTTTCTAGGGACATGGATGCAGCTGGAATCCATCATTCTCAGCAAACTATCCAAGGACAGAAAACCAAACAACACTTGTTCTCACTCATAGGTGGGAATTGAAAACTGAGAACACTTGGACACAGAAAGGGGAACATCACACACTGGGCCTGTGGTGGGGTGGGAGATGGGGGAAGGGATAGCATTGGGAGATATACCTAATGTAAATGACGAGTTGATGGGTGCAGCACACCGACATGGCACATGTATACATATGTAACAAACCTGAATGTTGTGCACATGTACCCTAGAATTTAAAGTATAGTAATAATAATAAAAAAAAAAAAGTTAAAAAAAGACACAGCAAATAGGCCAGGGCTTCCAGGAAGTATAAAGGGAAAACAATACCTCAAACTCACCATCCCCTTAATATCTACCCTACTCTAGATTTTGGCAGCACCTGTTTCTACTTTGTAAACTGTTTCTACAAATTCATTTACCAAGTAACACATATTTGATTTGAGTTTCACAGGAGAGAAACAGATTCGGACTGTGGAACAAGGTGCTCTAACAATTGGGTCATATGATATCACAGATCCAACTGTGGGTGAAATGTCTATGACAAATAGAAATGTTTTAGGAAGGCCACCACTAGTGAACTATAATGTATATACCCTAAGTAGTTTGGAGTAAATATAAGCCATTGAATATAGAACGTGTTCTTTGGAAAAATATCTTTTATTAACCTGGCAGATAATAGAAATAGAGTGATTTGTCGTGATCCTTCAGGTTACTACTTAACTGGTCTATTTTAGTTAGACTCTAGAGATCTGAGCCATAAAGCCGTAAATTTGAGTACATTAGCAGCAGTCTATTGTCAAATGAAAATAGTGCATGGGAGCACATAAGGTAACAGGTGTTGGAAAGGCATGTAAGTTGTCTAAGGAAGTAGATCAGATGCTCATGGAACACATTTTTACATGGCCTTCTCACCTTAAACCCACAAAGCCCCATGGAATATTTCCTGCAATCTCTTGACTGAGGAAGAAAAACAAATGAGATCTAAATTAGGATAATGCTAATAAACATACTAGTACCACTTGAAAGTGAACAAATGTAAAAATGAAAATCCTCCAAGTGGGTAAACTTAACTTTTCACCTCCAGTTGCTGACTTAATCTGAAGGGAGAGTTAAGTATGAATTAACATGAACACATGGAACATAGCTGATAATTTGATGAAAGGTCAAAAACTTAGGAAGAAAAAGAATGAACATTGGATGATGAAGAGGTCTAGAAAGAGCTATGTGAAGAAACCTCTCAATTTGACAAATATTGAGAATATTTATTTCTCAAGAGTGCACATCAAAAGTTAAGCACAGAAAAATAAATGTCCTGATAATCAGGTAATAAAGGTAAGTTATCTGGGTTCCAGTAAGCTTTTCCTCCAGTAGCTCTTGTCCTTGTTCTATGGATTCACTACAAAGTGTTGATCACAACAGGGAGGAGGTTGTATATAAATTCAACAATAATAATTTCTATTTAATGAGTTTAATTTGGTCATAGCCAACAGCAGAAACTATCAGTGGTTCCTCCTATGTCACAGATCCACAGGGGGAAATAGCAAGCCACTTGAAAACACATTGATTACATTGAACCAATTTTACTGTGACATTTTTATCCTCATTAGAAGATGGACACCTTTTTTTTTTATCTTCTGTTATAATTAATACTTAACAGCATCATTAAGATGTAATTAAGATCCCATATAATTTACCTATTTAAAGTAAGCAATTGAATATTCTTAGTATACTCACACATGATTATGTAGACATGATCACATTTTAGAATATTTTTGTCACTACCAAAAATATCCTAATTGCATCTATTAGCAGTCACTCTAAACTTCACCCACATGTCTCCCATTCCCAGCAACCACTAGCTTGCATTTTGTCCTTATAGTATTGTCTATTTTGGGCAATTTTTATATTTGAACTCTTGTAATATGTAGTTTCTTGTGGCTGTATATTTCACAACATATTTCAAGTTCTATCTTTGTTGTAGCATGTAATATTATTCATTTTTTGTTGATTGGTATTCCATTGCATTGATATATTTATTTATCCATTCATGACTTTATAGATATTTGGATCATTTCCACTTTTTGATACTAACAAAAATGTCAATATGTATATTCATGTATGAATTTTTGTTTATATAAAGTGTCTTCAGTTCTCTTGGTCATATCCATAGGAGTAAAATTGGTGGTGTACATGGTAAGTCTACATTTAACATTTTGATAATATGTCAAGTTGTTTTGTAAAGCAGTTGTGTTATTCTCTATTCCCACCAGCAATGTCTGATGGTTTCAATTTCTGGACATCCTTACCAACACTTGTTATTATCTATCTTATTTTTTTAATCAAGGCCTTCAAGAAAATGTGAAGTGTGATTTCATTGTGATTTTGACTTGCCTTTTCCTGATGATTAATAACATTAAATATCCTTTCATGTGCTGCTTATTGGCTATCTGTGTATCTTATTTGAAATAAAATGTCTATTTAAATCTTTACATTAAAAAATTGGGTGAAAGTGTTTTTTACATTGTTGATACACTTCTCTTATTATACATATAAGGCTGGATGTAGTGGTTTATGCCTGTAATCACAGCACTTTTGGAGGCCAAGGTGGGAGTTTGGCTTGAGGCCAGGAGTTCAAGACCAGCAATGGCATTAGGAGATGGTGTGTCAAAAAAAAAAAAAATGAGTGATAGATGATAAATAGATGGATAGATAGATAGATAGATAGATAGATAGATTATAGATATGTAATTTGAAAATATTTTCTCCCAATCTATGTTTTTTTAATTTTGTTATTTTTTATACACAAAAGTTTCTAATTTTAAAAACATCCACATTATTGACTTTTCCCTTTTTAGTTGCTGTGCTCTAGATGTGAACAGATCAGTAATGAATTCTGAAATTGAATCAGTAATAAAAAATCCCTGACAACCAGAAAAAGCTGAGGACCAGATGGACTCACAACTGAACTATAGCAGATATAGAAAGAAAAGCTGGTACCAATCCTACTGAAACTATTTCAAAAAAAATTAAGAAGGAGGGACTCCTCTCTAACTTATTATATGAAACAAGATCCCACTTGATACCATAATCTGGCAAGAACACAGGAAAAAAGAAAACCACAGGCCAATATGATAGATACAAAAATCTATAACAAAATACTAGCAAACTGGATACAGTACCACATTAAAACTTTAACAATTATTAAAATGGCCCAATTGCCCAAAGAAATCTAGAGTTTTGATGCTATTCCCATCAAATTACCATCATTTTTTACACAACTAGGAAAAAACTATTCTAAAAATTCCAACCAAAAAAGACCCCACATAGCCCAAATATCCAAAACAATTCTAAGAACAAAAACAAAAACTGAAGCATCACATTACCCAACTTCAAACTAAACTACAAGGCTACTGTAGCCAAAACAGTATGATACTGGTACAAAAGCAGACACATAGGTCAATAGAACAGAATAGAAAACCTAGAAAATAAAGCTGTACACCTACAGCCAACTGATCTTCAACAAATTCAGCAAAAATAAACAATGGGGAAGGAATGCCCTATTAAATAAATAAACACTGGGAAAACTGGTTATCCATATGCAGAAGAATAAAACTGGACCCCCATCTCTTACCATATATAAAAATTAACTCAAAATGTATTAAAAACCTAATTGTAAGACCTCAAACTATAAAAAATCTTAGAAGAAAACCTGGGAAATACTATTCTGGACATCAATCTCAGCAAAGAATTTATGACTAAGTCCTCAAAAGCAATTTGCAACAAAAACAAAAAATTAATAAATGGTACCCAGTTAAATTAAAGAGGTTCTGCATAGCAAAAGAAATTATCAAAAGTAGACAAACAACCTATAGAATGAGAGAAAATATTTACTAACTATGCATCCAGCAAAGGACTAATATCCAGAACTTAAGTGAATCAACAAGAAAAAAACAAATAATCCTATTAAAACGTGGGCAAGGGGCATGAACATATACTTCTTTTAAAAAGACATACATGCAGCCAACAAACATGAAAAAATGCTCAACTTCACTAATCATCGAAGCAATGCAAATCAAAACCGCAACGAAATATCATCACACAAGTCAGATGGCGATTATTAAAAAGTCAAAAAATAGCAGATGCTCGTGAGATTGCAGAGAAAAGGGAATACTTACATACTGTTGGTAGGAATGTACATTAGTTCAGCCATTATAGAAAGCCATTTGGAGATTTCTCAAAGAACTAAAAATAGAACTGCCTTCGACCCAGCAATTGCATTACTGTGTGTATACCCAGAGGAAAATACATAATTCTACCAAAAATACACTTGTACTCACATGTTTATTGAAGCACTATTCACAATAACAAAGATGTTTGACCAACCTAGGTCCCCGTCAATGGTGAATTGGATAAAGAAAAGGTGGTACATATACACCATGAAATGCTATGCAACCATAAAAAGGAATGACATTTTTTCCTTTGAAGGAACATGAATAAAGATGGAAGCCATTATCCTAAGTGAACTAACGCAGAGACAATATATATATATATATATATATATAATATATATATATATATATATATATATATATTACATGTTGTCATTTATAAGTGAGAGCTAAATAATGTGTTCATATGGACACAAAGATAAAAACAATAGACTCTGGGAACTCCAAAAGGAAGAGTGGAGAGTGCAAGGGCTAAAAATCTTCCTTTTGGGTGCTATGTTCACTATATGGGTGATGGGATCAGTAGAAATCCAATTTGCAGCATCATACTATATATACACTTTTTACAACTTGCACAGGTATACCTTGAATCTAAAATAAAAAAGTAAAAACGTCAAAGCTAAAAGAAAATGCCAAAACCAATGTCATCAGTATCTGTGCCATGTCATCAATATCTGTGCTATGTTTTCTCTAGTTTTGTGCCGTTAGCTTTTATATTAACCTTAAAGCATTTTAACTTTGCATGTAGTGTGAGGTAGGAGTCTAACTTCATTTTTTTTTTTTTTTTTTGTTTCATTTGGCTATCTTGCCCTGTCAGAGCCATCCTTTCAGACAAATCTTTCAATCTCCTCATCCTCACGGTCCACCTTTCCATCATGTGGATCCCCTGCTCTACTGGACCAGACCTTGGGGCAGAAACCTGCTTTTCCTAGAGTGACAACCTTGCTCTACGAGAAGGCACTGGAGATTTAGGAGTAGTAATCCTGGGCCTTTGAATCACTGTGTAATGAAGGCATAAGTTGAGGAAGAGATGTTTGGAGCCCCAATATTCTTGGCCTGTTATACTTGGGGTAGGACTTCTAGAGGACTTGGCTAGAGGAAGGGAGACCTGCTTCTCTCAGCCATGCCTACCTGGAATAGAGTCTCTCCAAAATGTCATTGAGTGAAAGGGTGAAAAACAACATCTTGGTTGTTTGGAGAATAGGGGAACCCTGTATATTTGGCTGCACATTACCAGTGTGGAGCTTCCCTAAGAAAATTGAGTGGGAGGGGCTGCAGTAAGGTAATAGATAATACCACAAATGACACAGACATCCACTGTCCTTGTTAAGATTTAGTAGATTTTCATAAACAAAGATTTATCTATTTACTGTATTCAGAAATTTTAATGATTATGTTTTTAAAATATTCTGTGGTTAAATTGCTGTCTTGGTTTTACAAGGTTTCACTAAGATCCTTACATGGCCATTCTGATAGTCACATATTAAGAAATTTACCTGGATATATTTATTTTCTTCCCTACCCACAGTACTTCTGGCAACACCCTTATCTATATATTTATAAAATGTTATTTGCTCTCAGGATAATCCACACAGCATTATGAAATAATAAGGCATCTTCCTAAATGTAACTCACTATAATTCAAAACACAGTATCTAGACCACAGAATTCATTGATATTACTTTGTTTTTTTTTTTTTTTTTTTTTTTTGAAACGGAGTCTCGCTCTGTCGCCCAGGCTGGAGTGCAGTGGCCGGATCTCAGCTCACTGCAAGCTCCGCCTCCCGGGTTCCCGCCATTCTCCTGCCTCAGCCTCCCGAGTAGCTGGGACTACAGGCGCCGCCACCTCGCCCGGCTAGTTTTTTGTATTTTTTAGTAGAGACGGGGTTTCACCATGTTAGCCAGGATGGTCTCGATCTCCTGACCTTGTGATCCACCCGTCTCGGCCTCCCAAAGTGCTGGGATTACAGGCTTGAGCCACCGCGCCCGGCCGATATTACTTTGATCTAAATAAAGAAGATGGCCTGAAAGCACAGTAGAATAACATTTTGAATACTTAGGTCTAGTTTCAGTCAGTAGAGTATCTGAACTAGAAACAAATAGATGTTAATATATCTCCCACGGTCAGAATATGCTGGTCAGGAAACCAGGAAGTTTATATAGGTGAGGCTCCTTTTACTCCAAATCGTGCATGAAAAATTTTGAAACACAAATGTAATCTTTGTTTTATGTGTTCATGGTGTTTTTGTGTGTGTGGCATGTGCATGAGTGTACTAAGTACACATGAAATATATGAAACCAGTTTTTTTAACTCTTCTTTTTACTGTCTCACAGTAAGTTAGTAATATTTCCTACATATTGCCTACATAATAAGATAGTAAGATTTCCTACAAATTTCTTACATAGTAAGATTTTCTACATATTTCAGTATTTAATTCAGCATTACAAATCAAGATAGCTCCTTGAAATAGTGAGTGAGCTATAAATAAATATATATCAATAAATATAAAGTGACACATATAGTGGAGGTAAGCATGACCTTCGTGGTGTGAGAGATAGTTGCATCAAGTTGGGTAAAGTATGATGTTGTTATTGTTATGTATATATTCCAAGTCTATGAGGATGTGAGCTGTACTGTATTAGCTGGTCTACTCAGTATTATCCCCATATTCCTCTATGCAATGCAAAAGAGCCTGGCACAGGTTTTCCAGAACCTCTTTACCTATACATTTTGGAATAGAGTTTGTCAATGACAAGAGTTTATAAAATATTTGGAAAATGAATGAGGATGACAAAGAAAAGTATTATTCATGGAGCATGTTGTAGTCAGATGAGATGCCCTGGCAGATTTTCTCATGATCCCTGATTCTCAACAGTGGTAATTAGTTATGTCAGAGTAGCAATTCTCACTTCTGAGATTATGCTTTGATGATTTGGGGTAGACCAATGGCTTCACAGACCTCTCTGCTTGCTCCTCTTTCATAGTGGTAGCCAGATGCTATGCCCCTGGGATCTTTCAATGATTACAGTTTCTCATATGCATCAAGGGCAGTATTCCAGATCTTCTTTTCCTCACTTCCATCTGCATACAAGTAAACTCTTATTTCTACATCTGTCTTTATTTTACAGCAAATATACGGTCAGTTTTCTGATCCAACTGAGACTGACATACCATGTGTGTTCATGTAATAGAAACTTAGTCAAGTCTAAATATTCTCAGGTACAGCTAAATTCATTGTATTTAAATTTGTTTGTATAATACATTCATAAGTTAGAAAATCAGTTACTCTAATTTATACATTTTAAAGAAAAATAGCTATTATTATTTTATTTTATTTAAGGAAAAAGTGTACTATTTGTCCAGTTGATTACACTAGGCTTTCCTTCCCATGTAACTGGGTGCTACACTTAGTTCCACATTTGCAAGTCTTTCTGTAGCTCTCGCCAATGAAAAAGAATAGGGAAGTGGGACTGATTTGGTACTTAAAACTGCTTAATGTTACATACATATTTAACTTGACAATAATGTTTAATATTTAATTTTTTCTTTTGTATTAGGGTACAAATTGTGTGCTACATGGATATTTGTGGGTCAATGGATAAGGATAGGGATGTGCATGGGATTTTAGTTATTCTTTTCCTAGATGTTCTATATTTAGTAACTGTCCATTTAAGGATATTCCAGTCCTTCAAAATGAAGACATAGTGTTGGGGCAATGTCAATTCCCGTTACTGAGGAGTGACTACAAAATGAGAGCAAGATGAGTTACATCATTTAAAGAGAAAAACATAGATCTTGACCAGTAGCTCATGGAGGACATTATCTTACCTACTTTCCCTCCAATTAGTGTTATGATCTTTCCCACAAGCATTTTTTCTCAGTTCTTTCTTACTTGCCACAATAGCACTGATTCAGGTTAATAAATTTATTTAATTGAAGCATGTTATATTGGTTCTTTACAAATACAATCCAGTGTATATCCTTTGCCAAGCATCTAGCAAGTATCATGAGAAAAATGAGTATACAATTTTGTACACTCCAGTGGGGAACATTTTAGTTGTCTGACATCTACGTTTGCTTACCAATAATTGGAGGAGATCAATGGTAACTGTGTAGGCTGGAAGGCTGATCTAGCCAGAGTGATTTCCAAATACATTAAATATATAAATTGTATTTTATGTCTGTATTCTTGACTTATAAAAGGTGTGCCTTGAGACCAATTGTTTGTAAGTGGGCAATAGTAAACTTATTTCTATAAAAATCTTGGCTGACTTGATGCAACATATTATTAGATCAACAAAAGACACACACCCAGTTTTGCCAGTTGTAGAAAAATAAATTGAAATAAAAGCTTGTGGAGATCAAAGAGGACTGAGAAATTTCTATATCTGGTGCTATTGTTAAATGAACAATACTTACAAAACGTGATTTTATCCAGGAATAACAAGTCATTCAAATAATGAGCTTCCTTGAAGCTTTCAATCAAATTAATAATGAGCTTCCAAAAGCAGAACTATTTTAAAAATTTTAACTACTACACTCTGATATTTATTTTCAACTCAGCCCCCCTAAAAATTCACTAAAGAACTCAAGTGGATGGAACATTCATTATCCTAGTTTGTAACCTGAGATAATTGGTAGTTCCATACCTTTTTTACAATTATGAGCAAACTTCAAAATAATCATCTGTATACTGGTGAAACAGATTGTTATGAATTCTTACCTAGGTAACGAATAATATACATAACAGTTGGGTTTGGTCCTTTTGAGAGCTGCCTGTTTCCTGGAAAGGTGATTTTAGAGAAAACTATCAACTCTAGAAGTCCTTAGTTCAAGGCTTATTTATTTATTGGTTATTGTTCAGATCCCAGTATTGAATTATATACTTCTGCTCATTATAGTTTGGTTAGAGTACGAATCATGTGTCCACTACATATGATATTTCTATTGATAGTAAATTTTCCTATTTCCAGTCCAGTTCATCGGCCTGGACTGCTCCCTTCCACCTTTATATCAACAGAGTAGCATGACAAATGCTGCTAAATAAAATGTGATTCTGATTATCTCAACTAAATGTTTCCCTGTTTCACTCATGTTGTTACCTGGGTGGCATATAAGTATCTCAAGCAACTTTACATGTTCAAAACTAAATATTTTTCACCCCCCTTTCCAGCCATGTGATATATGTTGCTTCCACAGTTTTAGCTAACTCAATGAGTACGTATCAGTAGTGTAATCCCAAAGCCTTGTATAGTGTTTTCTTTTTCTCATGCTTAAATATTTTCAATTCAATTTTTCAGAAAATTTGGTGGAAAGCTGTAGCTTCAAAATATGGTCCTAGCTGACCACCCTAATATTCAGTGCTTTTATTTGCTCCAAGTCACTATCACCTTTCCGTTGCATTGTTTTAATGGCTTCCTAACTTGTCTTTTAACTTTAGCATTAGTCATCTTCATTCTATACTTAACACAGTTTTATTAATCAGGTCAAAGTACATGACCTTCTTTTGCACTAAATCCTGCGAATATTCTCATTTCACTTAGACAAGAGTCGAACTCCATACAAGTTCCATGTAATTCTACTCCCCTCTCTCCACCATCTTGTTTTCTAGTTGACCTTATTTCTTGTTATTTCACCACCTTCACTACTCTGTATAAGTCATCTTGGCCTCTTTGCTGTTCTTTAGGCATGCTAGATAATATATTTTCTTAAGGTCTTTACTCTTCTTAGAATATTTTATCTAAAAATGTTGATTTTAGTGAAATAAAATACAATTGTATTTGTAGTAAACTAAAAAATGTTTACTTTGGTGAAATGCTTCCTCACGTCTATCTAGTTTTATTCAAAATTTATAATTTTTCAGTAAAAATTATCTATCTCCTATATTTTATATTAAATACTTTCTACACCTGGTATATTACTTATCAAACTTATCAAACTTTCTATCTTAGTTTTCTCTAGGGAACTTATCACTACCTAACACTATACACATTTGCTATTGTTATCTCCCCAACTAAAACATAAGCTCCACAATCTGCTTCTTTTGTTCATTGCTTCAAATGTAGGGTCTAGAAGAATGCTTGGAATAAAGTGGTGTTAAAATATGCATTAATAAATCAGTTGATAAAATACATTTTACAATGGTTTTTATTCAATGCAATTGAAATATATTTCCCATTTAGCAATGATGTGTAAAACTAAGAAATATTATAAATATGTCTAATATCACATCAGAACTTTATTTGTATTTGTAAAAATTATATATTTCTTTTTTTAATTGTTATACTAACAAAAATACATTATTAGGCAGCTCATTGTTGTGTACAAAGCACTACAACAACACGGACCATACAAAAAAGCCTAGAGAGACTCTTGTGTTATTCAATCAAGATTATCTTACAGTGTTAGTGTCTGGAGTTTTAAAACCATTCAAAATACCCCTGCTTATCCTTTTGGCACAACTATGGCAATAACATTATTTTTAGCTATAAAATTGCCAGTAATTTATATTCAAATTAGTTTATAAACAATTTGCATAAAAACCAGGCTTTCAAATGAATACTATGATCAGCTATTGAAATGTTGATCTTTAATTTAGGCCCTTATTATTAAGTAGAATAAAAGGTCATTTATTGAATGGACACAAAAATTAAGAAAAAAATTATGCTACATTTAAGCACCAGATTGGAAATATTCCTAAGGTTTATGAGCAAATAAAATACTTGCACTTACACACAACAGAAAAGCTTTCTGTAGAAAAAACAACTAGTAGACATTGAGCATTATTAAAATGATTTAATTATTTAAAAAATAAAAATAGAAGTTTAATGTTTCCTAATTACAAGCTTGACTCTGAATTACTTAGACCTCTTACTAATTTACAAATCTGCCTGAGAAGAATCACACTGCCAATAAAAATATAGCTTAAAATAGAGGAGGAAAGTAACAAGTTTTGTTGAACATATTGATTCATTTTACTTTGAAAAGGATATTCTGAAGCTGTCATTGGGGCTTTTAAATGATTTTTCTGACAACCACTTACTGCCTAACACTCTTGATGAGTGTCCTTACCAGCTTTTGCCAGTTCACATTCTATTTTTTATTGGAATGAATCATGCATTCTTACTTTTTTCTCTGCCTCTTTTTCTTAACTTATCATAAGGCAGAAATCAGCACATTTGAATTTGGTATCAGGAGAAAATTACATCCAGATTTTGATTTTACTATGTATTACTTTGCAATCACATGAATATAATAAGAATATTCAATAATAGCTACTATCGTTTTTTAGAGTATAGAGTTTCAAATAATATTTAAGGATTTAATTTTTCAGTGTAATTTCTTTTTTTTTTTTTTTTTTTTTTTTTTTTTTTTTTTTTTTTTTTGAGACGGAGTCTCGCTCTGTCGCCCAGGCTGGAGTGCAGTGGCCGGATCTTGGCTCATTGCAAGCTCCGCCTCCTGGGTTTACGCCATTCTCCTGCCTCAGCCTCCCCAGTAACTGAGACTACAGGCGCCCGCCACCTCGCCCGGCTAGTCTTTTTGTATTTTTTAGTAGAGACGGGGTTTCACCGGGTTAGCCAGGATGGTCTCGATCTCCTGACCTCGTGATCCGCCCGTCACGGCCTCCTAAAGTGCTGAGATTACAGGCTTGAGCCACCGCACCCGGCCTCAATGTAATTTCCTAATAACCATCATAACATTATTTGAGAGCACAAAAATTTCAATATAAAATATTTTCCCTAATTTCATAAACTCTTAATAACAGTGCCAGATTTCTTTTAAGATATATTCATATTTTCATCTCTTTAGAGTGTTGACTCTTCATGGGTTCTAAAGTCCTTTTTAAATAGTAAAAATGTTTAGTAAGTTATTTTTCTACAGACAGAGTCAATTTTTATTTCTAACTATTATAAGATATTCGGTTAAGATTCAACCAAAAAAGCTGAGTGTTACCTGAGGGCCTCTTTTCCATAATATAAATAATTTAAGTTAGAATTACTGAATTCACATAATATAAATTTGTACAAATTACTCTTCTATGACATTGACATTTAAAGGTTATCAATTTCAGTATTGTAAAATTATATTCTGTAAATTTAAAGAAGCTCTTTGCAAAGAAATAATCTATACATGTAAAATAAAACATTATTTACATTATTTGGGTGTATTCATTCTTTTTTATGTAAAGAAATACCTTAGCTCTTCTTAATAAGGTGGGAGTAGTTCCTATAACGTAAGTGTAAAAGGATAGCTCAGTCTTAGGTGAAATAAGGAACTAGGAAACCACCAGTATGTGAGAAAATACATTTACAATATCTCTTGCACCCTCATCTATCTGAAAATACACATAGTACAGATTTTTCTGCCCTTTTGTTCATATGATGAGATATCATTGCCCATTCTTCTTGAATTTATATAAAATAATCAGAGTCATATTCAGACTGAGTAAAAACTGTGGATTCAAATTCTGAATTACAGAGAAAGAAAATATTATGCTCTACTTGAAAAATGTGTCCACTTGACTCGAGGCATGGAGGAAAATTTGTAAAATACACATACTCCCACCAAAGATCTATCTGCATAGATCTGAGGTCATATCATACATAAAGGGAATGATAAATGAGCTTAGAAAACATGTAACTATTAATAAATTATAAATCAATTTCAGCATTTTGATATTAAAAATCAGTATTTCAAAAAAGACACCTTAAAATAGAGATGAAATTGACATGTTAAATTTTATATACTTTTGGGTTCTGTACCACGAGGATATAAAGTTAGTTATATTTTTGATATTTCCAGGCTTATAAATCAGGAAGTTTTAAAACACTAACATCACAGTTTACAACTTCAATAAGGAACAACCATTCAAAAATATACAAATATCTTCATAGACAAGAGTGATGATTATATCTCAGGCAATCTGGGCTGGAAACTTGGCTCTATCCTCACTAGCTGTGTTCTCATAGACATGTTACAAAAGGATGAGTTCATGTCCATTGCAGAGACATAGATGAAGCTGGAAACCATCATTCTCAGCAAACTATCGCAAGAACAGAAAACAAAACACCACATGTTCTCACTCATAGGTGGAAATTGAACAATGAGAACACTTGGACACAGGAAGGGGAACGTCACACACGGGGGCCTGTCCTGGGGTGGGGAGGGTAGGGATAGCATTAGGAGATATACCTAATGTAAATGACGAGTTAATGGGTGCAGCACACCAACATGGCACATGTATACATATGTAACAAACCTGCACGTTGTGCACATGTACCCTAGAACTTAAAGTATACTAATAAAAAAAAATATTTTTTGTTCCAGATATTTTTTCTAAATGATAAAAGAGCTAGGAAAATTAAAAAAAAAAAATGCTGGTTCTTAACTGCATAGGCTTTTTAGAAACATTAACTCATAAAATTAATCATACAGGTAATCAGTAAATGGGGATAATGTTGACATAACAAAGAATTTGTGTTGGTCCATGCCAAATTTTCCCAGCTTTTTTTTGCACCATGCAATGATGTATGTGATGCCCCAATCACTCTTCTTTGCCGCTCAGTTTGACACCAGGCTCAGTCCTGAATACGCTTGTTTCATGGTTCCACCTGACTTGTACATGTTTCTCATATCTCCATAACTGAACAACAATAGTTCCTTATACCCTTTATATCAAGTTCCCATCCCTATTTTGTTAATTTTAAT
This sequence comes from Trachypithecus francoisi, assembly GCF_009764315.1. Lineage (NCBI taxonomy): Eukaryota > Metazoa > Chordata > Mammalia > Primates > Cercopithecidae > Trachypithecus > Trachypithecus francoisi. The sequence goes on from NW_022681454.1 coordinate 69,475,487, forward strand.
GTAAAGTACTAGATTTATCGTAGTGTTTTTTTCTGTCACTTATTATAAACTTAACTTGTTTTTAATAAGAACCAGCATAGTTACTAGAATCAATACTGTTATTGTTGGTTTTCTGATTATAAACCTGCATGTGATTTGAACTTCTTCTTTCTATCTACCTTACATTTAATGCATGATTTTGTAAAATCTGAGGCTTTGCAATAACTCATATATTATACCAGAAACAGCACACAGAATAATGCTTCGAACACTCAAGAAATATTAGTCATTATTACTATTATTGTGCACTTTCTCTCAAAGTCTATTGCTAAATCAAAGGAAGGAATAAACATATATTAATGTAGCCAGCAATGACTAATTTCCTTTTAAGGTTAAGCCATGGTGTATGTGCTGCGAGTACAAAGATGAAGAGAACATTTTCTGTGCCTACAGGAAACTCCCAAATGTGATCAGATATATCAAGATATTAAATTCCATTAGAGATATAAGGAAAAACATCTACAGGACAAAAAGGTATGGATGCAATCATGGAGACAGAGTCAAGTGAGGCTTTATTGAAAAGCAGGTAATATGTACCAAACTAGCAGACGATGTGGATTGAGACACTGTGTACACTAGGTAGAGGTGCCAGAAAAAATCCAGCACTCAGATAAATTTGAATTTCTGGTAAACAACAAATAGAGTTTTGGTTTAAATATATAATATGAAATATTTGGAAAATAATTATACTAAAATAAATTTATTGTTTATCATAAATTCAAATTGGCCTGGAGGCTTGGATTTTCATTTGCTAAATAAATCTGTAAACTCTGGAAGACATCCAGAAATGCTAGATTGAATAGGTATGCTTACAAAGAAAAGGAGCATTAAAAAATAGGAGCTTCAGGAGAAATATTTTATACACAGTGATTAAGTTGTAACATACAATAAAGTTTATATTTATCATATTGAGCATAACAGAGACTCAGGCAAGAAAGTGGATTAGGTATTATTTTTTCTCTACAAAACACACAGATATTAGATAAAGAGCATGCCAAGAAGTACATATTTAAAGCATTATTATACTCCCAGGACAGCAAGGGAGGTTATCAAGGCTGTGTCTCCACAGTCCCCACACAACAAATCAATGAACTAAAACCATGAAGCTCAAGAAGATCCACATGCAAACACTATAAACCTAGAAATTTAGAGATTAAGATCCACAGATGAAAACTGTAGAACTACACCTTGCTTGAGCAAAGTTGTGCCGTTGACCATGAGAATCTCTTATAATAAAATAATTATCATTCTTAATATTCTCATTATTCTTATTTTTATTATTATTATTATCATCAATACTACTACTAAAATTTCAACCCAGTAGCCAGTCACAGTTGCTTTTCTTCTTCCTTTTCTTTGTCTTCATCTTCATCTTCATCTTCTTGTCAGGGAAAATGCTTTGTTTCTTCTGGTGGACCAGCAGCACTTACCTGACAAACTAAAATACCTGGTTCACACAATTTATGCTTTGATTCTCAGTTCTACAGTTTGCAATCACATGAAAATAATTAGCCGTAAAAACTTGAAGAATTAAAATGAAATGCAATAAAGTAATCTGGCAAACATAACATTTTAAGAAACAGTAGATAAATGTTATTAAACTGAAGTCTGTTGGGAATAAATATTTCAATACCAGTAACTATTATACACACACATTTCTTGGAATATGAAATAATGGCATATAAGATTAACATAAACATTAAAACTACTCCATGTGTTATAGATATTTCCCATTTCATTATTCTGCAAATCGACTCAATGATTTTCAAGTAAAGAAAAGCCAGCACATTTCTAATCTATCTGAAAAACAGAGTAATGGCACATCCTGTAAGAGACAGAGCCATTGTGAAGTTTTCTGTGCTGTTATCTGTCTACAGTGATTTACATAATCTATAGGTCAGCCTCAAGGCCTGGTCGCTAAAAAATATACACCAGTGAATTTCATGTAATTTATTCACCAGTTGTTCCTATCTGTCCTGTGTGTTGGTTTGCTTTTGTAAGCTTGGTTAGGTTTTGGTTTCTAGTTGTTTGTTCAAGTGCCTGTCTAGACAATGCTGTGAAGGTACTTTGTAGATGTGACTAACATTTTCAACCAATTGATTTTAAGAAGGTTAACTTCCATAATGTGAGATTTATCCTATCAGTTAAAAAACTTTAAGAGCAAAAATGGAGATTTCTCATAGAAGAAGGAATTCTGCCCCAAGACTTTAACATAGAAATCACAACTGACTTTTCAGCCTGCTGGCCCAACTTATTTCAGATTCAAGATAATAAGTATGAAGTATAAGCTGATGTCCCATGCTAAATTAAGACACAGACTATGTCTTAACTATTACAAAGCCAATAATTAAATGGAGTTAATTGGAGAACTGACACAGTAAAAACTGTCCCTTATACATTGATGAGGGACAGTTCTCTGGGACTGGTAAGCATAGAGGCATACTATACTTGATGATTTGCTTTATGAATATATTGTTGTTTACTTAGATTTAAGTATTCAATTTTTAAAAATCTCAAAATATGCATTTCTAAAAATAACAGATGCCATATTTTAAAATATATGGGCTTATCTGTGTACTCATCTGTATCTAACTTATGTCTCTAATTTGTCCATATTCAGTGACAAATACTTTCAATGAATTATATTAATTTCAGTGAAAAACAACCTATAATTATTTTTTTCAATTTTATTGATTTTTCTAAATTTTAGAGAGTTTTTAGCACATTAAAAATTTACTGATATATTTTTAAAAGAAAAAAAGAATAGGCCAATATCTTTTCTTCGGCTTTCAGTATACTTGAATATCCTTCTTAGCTGATATGAACAAAAATATCCTGGAATTCCTACTGGTAATGGAGCATATCAATTACATAGTATCAGATCCCATAGATTCTAACACCAAATTGATTGTTCAGCATAAGCAGTGTTATTAACACTATTGCTATTATTTCTGCAAGCTTTAGTCTTTCAACAGCTGCATCTTTACATACCCAGAAAGGTATTCTTTATTTAGGCTGCAAAGTAAGTAATTTTGTGTATAGGTATTTGAACATATTTGGTAAAAGAAAGCTTAGCAACCTAATTTTTATATATAAAAAATTACTGTTACAAAACACAGATTCAGAAAAAAAATTATAATTAACTTTCAATAGAGAAGCATTGTTGTTCTTAAAAAATCTTGATGACAATAAATATACAGCACATAATCTTAGACAAAATAATGTGTATGTAGAATCTATAATACTTTTATCAGATATTAATTTAGTCGGTCTGAAAATTTAAACCACAAAGAGAACAACATTAAAAAAAAAACACCAAAGCAGGAATAAATGTGTTTAAATTATACCAGAGTGTGTGAGAATCAGTTAAATAAATTATAGAATATAAAATCGGTTCTTATATTGTTAACATTTCTGCATATGAGTTTAATGTATATTGAGATAATTCTATGAAATTCTATGAGCATATGGCTTCCTTAACACATTTTCAAACTATTTGAAATTAAACATATAGCATACATAAATATGCTCATACATATATACATCAATATATATGTCTGTATATGTACAGAACATTTATAAAATTGTACAATATAGATGAACATTAACATGGTAAAAATTGTTTTTTAAATGTAGTAGATTTGTTGCCTTATCTTTCTTATGACAACTTATGTTTATTGAGAACTTCATAAAAGTCAGGCACTGTGCTTGAATGACACCAAAGATAATACAGAAAACCTACTTGATTTAAGATTGCTCACAATTAGCAAAACAGATATAACATATTTGTTTATTATCAAATGTGTTGAGTGTGATAAAAAATTTATATATTCAAAGCTAGAGGAATAGGCTGGAAAACTTCATAATGAACTTACTCAAGAAATATTTGACAGAGATCTCTATGTTAAAACTTAGCTTATAGGAAAATAAATTTTGAATATTATGAAAGAGGATAGAAGGACATTCTTACATTTTATTTCAATGTAATTTTAAAAGTATTATATCTCATATTCTAGAAATCTCACAAAATATGCATGTGTGTGTTTGTGTATGTGTGTGCTTCTATTTCAATATATAGGTCTATATATAGGTCCATAAAGCATTATTTGTGTTTTTAAGAATTTCAACATCAATAGAGAGAAAATATATTTTTTATAAGTTGTAACAATATTGTATCTTTTAAAATTTTTTGTATTATACTTTAAGTTCTAGGATACATGTGCACAACATGCAGATTTGTTACATATGTATACATGTGTCATGTTGGTGTGATGCACTCATTAACTTGTCATTTACATTAGGTATATCTCCTAATGTGGTCCCACCCTCTCCCCCCAGCCCACCACATGCCACAGGGTGTGATATTCCCCTTCCTGTGTCCAAGTGTTCTCATTGTTCAATTCCCACCTATAAGTGAGAACGTGAGGTGTTTGGTTTTTAGTCCTTGCAATAGTTTGCTGAGCATGATGGTTTCCAGCTTCATTCATGTCCCTACAAAGGACATGAACTCATCCTTTTTATGGCTACATAGTATTCCATGGTGTATATATGCCACATTTTCTTAATCCAGTCTATCATTGATGGACATTTGGGTTGATTCCTAGTCTTTACTATTGTAAATAGTGCCACAATAAACATGCATGTGCATGTGTCTTTATAGCAGCATGATTTATAATCCTTTGGGTATATACCCAGTAATGGGATGGCTGGGTCAAATGGTATTTCTAGTCCTAGATACTTGAGGAATCCCCACGCTGTCTTCAACAATGGTTGAATTAGTTTACAGTCCCACCAACAGTGTAAAAGTGTTCCTATTTCTCCACATCCTCTCCAGCACCTGTTGTTTCCTGACTTTTTAATGATTGCTATTCTAACTGCTGTGAGATGGTATCTCACTGTGGTTTTCATTTGCATTTCTCTGATGGCCAGTGATGATGAGCATTTTTTCATGTGTCTGTTGGTTGCACAAATGTCTTCTTTTGAGAAGAGTCTGTTCATATCCTTGACCCACTTTTTGATGGGATTGATTTTTTCTGGTAAATTTGTTTAAGTTCTTTGTAGATTCTGGATATTATCCCTTTGTAAGATGAGTAGATTGCAAAAATTTTCTCCCATTCAGTAGGTTGCCTGTTCACTCTTATGGTAGTTTCTTTTGCTGTGCAGAAGCTCTTTAGTTTAATTAGATCCCATTTGTCAATTTTGACTTTTGTTGCCATTGCTTTTAGTGTTTTAGACATGAAGTCCTTGCCCATGCCTATGTCCTGAATGGTATTGCCTAGGTTTTCTTCTAGGGTTTTTATGGTTTTAGGTCTAACATTTAAGTATTTAATCCATCTTGAATTAATTTTAGTATAAGGTGTAAGGAAGGGATCCAGTTTCAGCTTTCTACCAATGGCTAGCCAGTTTTCCCAGCACCATTTATTAAATAAGGAATCCTTTCCCCATTTCTTTTTTTTTTTGTCAGATTTGTCAAAGATCAGACGGTTGGAGATGTGTGGTATTACTTCTGAGTGCTCTGTTTTGTTCCATTGTTCTATATCTCTGTTTTGGTACTAGTACCATGCTGTTTTGGTTACTGTAGCCTTGTACTATAGTTTGAAATCAGGTAGCATGGTGCCTCTAGCTTTGTTCTTTTGGCTTAGGATTGTTTTGGCAATGTGGGCTCTTTTTTGGTTTCATATGAACTTTAAAGTCTTTTTTTCCAGTTATTTGAAGAAACTCATTGGTAGCTTGATGGGGATGGCATTGAATCTATAAATTACCTTGAGCAGTATGGCCTTTTTCACGATATTGGTTCTTCCTATCCATGAGCATGGAATGTTCTTCCATTTGCTTGTGTCCTCTTTTATTTCGTTGAGCAGTGGTTTGTAGTTCTCCTTGAAGAGGTCCTTTACATCTCTTGTAAGTTGGATTTCTAGGTATTTTATTCTCTTTGAAGCAATTGTGAATGCGAGTGCACTCATGATTTGGCTCTCTGTTTGACTGTTACTGGTGTATAAGAATGTTTGTGATTTTTGTACATTGATATTGTATCCTGAGACTTTGCTGAAGTTGTTTATCAGCTTAAGGAGATTTTGGGCTGAAACAATGGGGTTTTCTAAATATACAATCATGGCATCTACAAACAGGGACAATTTGTCCTCCTCTTTTCCTAATTGAATACCTTTTGTTTCTTTCTCCTGCCTGATTGCCCTAGCCAGAACTTCCAACACTATGTTGAATAGGAGTGGTGAGAGAGGGCATCCCTGTCTTGTGCCAGTTTTCAAAGAGAATACTTCCAGTTTTTGCCATTTAGTATAATATTGACTGTGGATTTGTCATAAATAGCTCTTTTTATTTTGAGATATGTCCCATAAATACCTAATTTATTGAGAGTTTTTAGCATGAAGGGCTGTTGAATATTGTCAAAGGCCTTTTCTGCATCTATTGAGATAATCATGTGGTTTTTGTCTTTGGGTCGGTTTATATGCTGGATTATGTTTATTGATTTGTGTATGTTGCACCAGTCTTGCATCCCAGGGATGAAGCCCACTTGTTCATGGTGGATAAGATTTTGATGTGCTTCTGGATTTGGTTTGCCAGTATTTTATTGCGGATTTTTGCATCAATGTTCATCAGGGATATTGGTCTGAGATTCTCTTTTTTAATTGTGTCTCTGCCCAGCTTTGGTATCAGGAAGATGCTGGCCTCATAAAATGAGTTAGGGAAGATTCCCTCTTTTTCTATTGATTGGAATAGTTTAAGAAGGCACGGTACCAGTTTCTCCTTGTACCTCTGGTAGAATTTGATTGTGAATCCATCTGGTCCTAGACTTTTTTTGGGTGGTAGGCTATTAATTATTGCCTCAATTTCAGAGCCTGTTATTGATTTATTCATGGATTCAACTACTTACTTGTTTAGTCTTGGGAAGGTGTATGTGTCCAGGAAATTATCCATTTCTTCTAGATTTTCTAGTTTATTTGCATAGAGGTGTTTATAGTATGCTCTGATGGTAGTTTGTATTTCTGTGGGATTGGTGGTGATAGCCCCTTTATAATTTTTATTGTGTCTATTTGATTCTTCTCTTTTTTTTCTTTATTGGTCTTTCTAGAGTTCTATCAATTTTATTGATCTTTTCAAAAAACCAGGTCCTGGATTCATTGATTTTTTGGAGGGATTTTTATATCTCTATCTCCTTCAGTTGTGCTCTGATCTTAGGTATTTCTTGCCTTCTGATACCTTTTGAATGTGTTGGCTCTTGTTTCTCTAGTTCTTTTAATTGTGATTTTAGGGTGTCAATTTTAGATCTTTCCTACTTTCTCTTGTGGACATTTAGTGCTATAAATTTCCCTCTACACACTGCTTTAAATGTGTCCCAGAGATTCTGCTATGTTGTTTCTTTGTTCTCATTGGTTTCAAAGAACATCTTTATTTCTGCCTTCACTTCGTTATGTACCCAGTAGTCATTCAGGAGCAGGTTGTTCTGTGTCCATGTAGTTGAGTGGTTTTGAGTGAGTTTCTTAATTCTGAGTTCTAGTTTGATCGCACTGTGATCTGAGAGACAGTTTGTTATAATTTCTATTCTTTTACATTTGCTGAGGAGTGCTTTACTTCCAACTATGTGGTCAATTTTGGAATAAGTGTGATGTGGTGCTGAGAAGAATGCATATTCTATTGATTTGGGGTGGAGAGTTCTGTAGATGTCTATTAGGTCCACTTGGTGCAGAGCTGAGTTCAATTCCTGGATATCCTTGTTTACTTTCTGTCTCGTTGATCTGTCTAATGTTGACATTGGGGCTTTAAAGTCTCCTATTATTATTGTGTGTGAGTCTAAGTCTCCTTGTAAGTCTCCAAGGACTTCCTTTATGAATCTGGGTGCTCTTGTATTGGGGGCATATATATTTAGGATAGTTAGCTCTTCTTGTTGAATTGATACCTTTATCATTATATAATGGCCTTCTTTGCCTCTTTTGATCTTTGCTGGTTTAAAGTGTGTTTTATCAGAGACTAAGATTGCAACCTCTGCCTTTCTTTGTTTTCCATTTTCTTGATAGATCTTCCCCCATCCCTTTATTTTGAGCCTATGTGTGTCTCTGTACACGAGATGGGTCTCCTGAATACAGCACAATGATGGGTCTTGACTCTTTATCCAATTTGTCAGTCTGTGTCTTTTAACTGGAGCATTTACCCCTTTTACATTTAAGGTTAATATTACTATGTGTGAATTTGATCCCGTTATTATGATGTTAGCTGGTTATTTTGATCATTAGTTGATGCAGTTTATTCCTAGCATTGATGATCTTTACAATTTGGCATGTTTTTGCAGTGGCTGATATCAGTTGTTCCTTTCCATGTTAGTGGTTCCTTCAGGAGCTCTTGTAGGGCAGGCCTATTGAGAACAAAAATCTCTCAGCATTTGCTTGTCTGTACAGGTTTTTATTTCTCCTTGACTTATGAAGCTTAGTTTGGCTAAATATGAAATTCTAGGTTGAATATTCTTTTCTTTAAGAATGTTGAATATTGGACCCTACTCTCTTCTGGCTTGTAGAGTTTCTGCTGAGAGATCCACTGTTAATCTGACCGGCTTCCCTGGCTGCCCTTACCATTTTTTCTTTCATTTCAAATTTGGTGAATTTGACAATTATGTGTCTTGGAGTTGCTCTTCTTGAGGAGTATCTCTGTGACATATTCTGTATTTCCTGAATTTGAATGTTGGCCTCCCTTTCTATGTTGGGGAAGTTCTCCTGGATAATATCCTGCAGTGTGTTTTCCAACTTGGTTCCATTCTCCCAGTCACTTTCAGGTACACCAATCAGATGTAGATTTGGCCTTTTCACATAATCCCATATTTCTTGGAGGCTTTGTTTGTTTCTTTTTATTCTTTTTTCTCTGAACTTCTCTTTTTGCTTCATTTCATTCATTTGATCTTCAATCACTGATACCCTTTCTTCCAGTTGATCGAATCAGCTACTGAAGCTTGTGCATTTGTCACGTAGTTTTCGTGCCATAGTTTTCAGCTCCATCAGTTCATTTAAGGTCTTCTCCGCACTAGTTATTCTAGCTAGCCATTTGTCTAATCTTTTTTCAAGGTTTTAACTTCTTTGTGATGGATTCAAACTTCCTTCTTTAGTTCAGAGAAGTTTGATCGTCTGAAGCCTTCTTCACTCAACTTGTCCAAGTCATTCTCCATCCAGCTTTGTTCCATTGCTGGCGAGGACCTGCATTCCCCTGGAGGGGGAGAGGCACTCTGATTTTTAGAATTTTCAGCTTTTCTCTTCCCACCCCCCCATCTTTGTGGCTTTATCTACCTTTGGTCTTTTATCATGGTAACATACAGATGGGGTTTTGGTGTGGATGTCCTTTCTGTTTGTTAGTTTTCCTTCTCACAGTCAGAACCCTCAGCTGCAGGTCTGTTGGAGTTTGTTGGAGGGTCACTCCAGACGCTGTTTGCCTGGGTATCAGCAGCGGAGGCTGCAGAACAGTGAATATTGCTGAACATCAAATGTTGCTGCCTGATCGTTCCTCTGTAAGCTTCATCACAGAGGGATTCCCAGCCATGTGAGGTGTCAGTCTGACCCTACTGGAGGGTGCCTCCCAGTTAGGCTACTTGGGGTCAGGCACCCACTTGAGGAGGCCGTCTGTCTGTTCTCAGATCTCAAACTCCATGCCGGGAGAACCACTGCTCTCTTCAAAGCTGTCAGACATGGACATTTAAGTCTCCGGAGGATTCTGCTGCCTTTTGTTTGGCTACACCCTGCCCCTAGAGGTGGAGTCTATAGAGACAGGCAGGCCTCCTTGAGCTGCAGTGGGCTCCACCCAGTTAGAGCTTCTCAGCCACTTTGTTTACCTTCTCAAGCCTCAGCAATGGTGGACACCTCTCTCCCAGCCTCGCTGCTGCCTTGCAGTTCGATCTCAGACTGCTGTGCTAGCAATGAGCGAGGCTCCATGGGCATGGGACACTCCAAGCCAGCACAGGACATAATCTCCTGGTGTGCTATTTGCTCAGTTGGAAATGCAGAAATCACCCGTCTTCTGCATCTCTCACACTGGGAGTTGTAGACTAGAGCTGTTCCTATTCAGCCATCTTGGAGGTATCATGTATTTATTATTTTCAACAGTCAACATGATATGTTGTTTCCTTATTTTACTTTTATTGAGAACTTATTGTGTGCCAAAGACTCTGGAAAGAACCCTGCAAATTACATTTAATTAATTAGGCATAGAGCAATATAATAAACATTAGAGTAGCATGGAAGGTGATATTAAGTATTCTGGCTGGTAGGAAATTGAAATATTTCAGTCTAGATAAAAACTAAAAATGGGTGTTGAGGATGGAAAGAATTTCACCTAATTGAGAAAAATCATTCCAGACAAAGGAAATGTATTGAGCACAAGTGGAGATATTGAAAAATGCACTGTGGGTTGCAAATTCTTGATCAGCAGAGGGGACTGGGTCTATAGTAATATTTTAAAGGTGGGGTAGGTAGGAGGACAGGAAATGATAATAATAGTACCATTGATAATAATAATGTTTGGAGACTGGCTAAGATTGAGGTGCAAATGGCATCCTTGGGGCATTAATTTCCTATGGATAGTGAAAAACTAATAATTTAGATCAGAAGAATATCAAAGTTTGCTTGAGTAAATGCTACCGAATGAACAATGCTAGATGGAAATTTAAAAAGCAACGATACTTCAAGGTAACTAAGAATATACATGTTTTTTGACCTGTTATTCTTAAGATATGACTCCAACATTTTATTCTCATATAAAAATTCATTATAGAAATATGTATTTATCCACATGATAGACATTTATAACTTTGCTATAAAAGAAAGCACATCTACAAAAGAAAAAAGAAAGACAAAAAAAGAAGAAATAACAAAAGGAAGGAAAGAGGAAATAATGGAATGAAAGGAGGAAAGAAGGAAGAAAAGAAAAAGGAAGGAACAAAGGAAGTGGCCAAAATTCAAACTGCCTTTCCAGAATTATAAATAATGAGAGAAATCTAACATGATTGACTCCATCTAGTTTGTAACCTTAAAGGCTAAATAGGCTGTTTTGCTTATTTTAACACAGAGGCCAAGATTACTATCAGAATAATTTAATTTGTAGATAAAGTTTGAGGCAAGGAAAACTCCTTGTTAGAAAACTCTGCATTCATAGGGCAAGGCTAAATGTGTGATAGGGGCTTCAACTTTGCCAAAGAACAGGCATAGTTTAATAATGACCTGTCATCACTTAGCTTGTTTTCCTATAAGTTGTTTACTGCCACAGAGTCACATAACCGGGGGTTGCAAGATTTATAATTCTCCCACCTACTTCGATATATAGGATCATCATTGTGAAACCTAAGGAACTGGTCTTTGAGATATTTCAGATGTAGCACTGAGCCACCACCTGGTTTTGTGGGACTCTGCCAGGAACCGAGTTAGTTGAGCGAAGACAGCTTTAGACACTCATGTGATTTCAGCAGTCATTTCAGTTTCCCTGGTCCCTGGCTGCCAAAGCACCCTTAAAAAGCCCTAGCTTACAAAATTCTCAGATACAGATGAGTTTGGGAAATTTCTCCTTGTTCTCTTTGCTTGACTAACACTGTGATAATTAAACAATAATAAAACTCTCTTTGCTGCAATACCTATTGTTTTCAGTACATTTGGCGTTCTGGGCAGAGGGCAAGATGAATCCATCAGGTGGTTACAAAATGACCAATATTAAACAAATGTTTATGCTCTGGCATATTTGCTAGTTCAAATAATGAAGTAATTAAGATGCAATTTTGAATTTCATACACAAACATAAAAAACAAATTCAAGTTAGAGTAAATTTCTAATGGATATATAGATTATGATTACAACTTTGAAGTATATAACATATGATATGTTATGTATTATATATTATATAATATGTTATGTATTATATATAATATATAATATAATTATATATTGCATATTATATAATATAGAATATATTCTATTACAAAAATAATTATTATATATTACATATCATGTAATATAATATAATACAATATTATTGAATATTTCATTCAAGGTTTTAGTGCTCTGCTGTACCACTTAATTTGTTTCTTTAATAGTTCCTTACTACAATGCTTCTTTCACTAACTCTCTCCGTATGGCTTCATAAGTTTGGGCTGTTATAACAAATTACCATAGACTTCTAAGTCTGAGACAAGGGTGCCAGTATATATATATATATAATACATATATTTTAAAATATATTATAATATAATATTTTATGTGATATGATAAAATATGATATATTATATGTAATATATATTATATAATGTATTATATCAATATTATATATTATTTATATATTTTATATATTATATATTATATATTATATATAATATATTTTATATTATATATAAACAAAAATCAATATACTATATTGAAAAGTATATTAGGTGGTAGTATTGTGAGTGATTTAGATTTAAATTTGTTTGCCATATTTTTAACATGAGAAAAGTTGTAATAGCAATAACACAGTGTATGGCCTGAAAGTTTGTGTCCTCCAACCTCAATTCATATATTGAAGTCCTAACTCCTAAGATAATGATATTAGGAGGTAGGATCTTTGGGAGATTATTAAGTCATGAGAGTGAAGCCTTTATGAATGGGATTAATGATCTTGTAGAAGAGACCCCAGAGAGCTGCCAGCCCCTTTTTGGCTCTATGAAGTTATAAAAAGATGGTCATCTGCCCTCCCCATAACCTCACCATCCTGGCACCCTTCCCTCAGACTTCTAATCTATGCTAATTTGTTACAACAGCCCAAACTTATGAAGTCATATGGAAAGAAGTAGTGAAAGAAGCATTGTAGTAAGGAACTATTAAAGAAACAAATTAAGTGGTCCAGCAGAGCACTAAAACCTTGAATGAAATATTCAACTGGTGACATTGTTCTAGCTTTTTAAAATCATTGATTTTATTATATTTCATTTGCTGTATATTATAGTGTTAAGGTTGTGGTTTAGCATTACAGTGAAATTTATAGTCTATCAAAATAAAAGAAAAAAGGAAAAATTGAAAGCTTCCCACAATACCCTTTCTATACTACTTCTCAGATGTAATCACAGTATTTGGATATATTCTTAGAGATGTATATACACAAATATATATGTGTATTATATATATGAGAATTAGATTAATAATGCTAATATTTAATTCTATAACCAGACTTTTTAAGTACGTTATAGAAAATGGGACCTAAGTATATATAGTTGAAGGAATTTGCACAAATTACAAGGAGCAGTTATGAAATGAAAACCCTGATTATGAGAGAGACACTGCTAGCATACATGTAGCCTTCCTATATTTCCTTCAAGCTGTGACTGAAACACCAGGGATTGGGTCTAATTCCTGCTGCTCACCACACAGAAAACCAATGACTGAGATGACGAGTGTTACCAAAGAAGAAGGCTTTAATTGGATGCTGCAGCTGAGGAGATGGGACCGCAGTCTCAAATCCATCTTCCTGACTAAAACTAGATGTTTATAGGAAGCATTATAGTGAATGAGGGGTATGGCATCTCATTTTCTGGATGTGATATAGTGAGTTTCAGTACTTTGATACTTTTTGTGGGGGTGAAGCCTGATGGTCCCTTCCTGAGGAATGAATTCACATAAAATAAACCTAAGTGTGAAGTGTTAAGACTAGAATGATCAATTTCTATGTTTATCTTTAAAAAAAAAAAGTACTTATGGGACTATTGGGTCAGTTTTGAAGCTACTACCTCACCCCCTTTCTATGGAACCACTATTTCTGACTTCTTACAGCAAAGGTCCCCAAGTCCCAGGCCATGGACTGCTATGGGTCCATGGACTGGAGGAACCAGGCCGCATAGCAGGAGGTGAGCAGCAGGTAAGTTAGAAGCTTCAACTGTGTTTACAGCCACTCCCATCACTCACATTACTGCCTGAGCTTTGTCTCCTGTCAGATTAGTGGCAGCATTAGATTCTTATAAGAGCACAAATCCTATTGTGAACTGTGCATGTGAGGGATCTAGGTTGTGAGCTTCTTATGAAAATCTAATGTCTGATGATCTGTTACTGTCTCCCATCACTCCCAGATGGGACCATCTAGTTGCATGTAAACAAGTTCAGGGCTCCCACTGATTTCTACATTATGGTGAGCTGTATAATTATTTCATTATATATTATACTGTATTAATAATATAAATGAAGTACACAATAAATGTAACGTGCTTGAATCATCCTGATCCCATCCCCACCACAACACTAGTCTGCGGGAAAACTGTCTTCTACAAAACCAGTCCCTAGTGTCAAAAAGGTTGGGGACTGCTGTCTTACAGACTATATTACCTGGAATTGCATTGTACTTTATATAAATTAAATTGTAGAAAGTGTACTCTTTTTTGATCTGCTGCTTTATCTCACCTTTATGCTTGAGAAATATATATATATATACACACACACACATACACACATATATATAGTCAAATGTAGTTGTAGATCATTAATTCTCATTACCACATAATATTCCAGTATGTGATTATATTATGATTTATGCATCCATATTTTCCATTTATTGTGTTTCTATAAACATTCATGTACCTGTCACTAGAGAATATATATATACCTGGTGTGTATATATACCATATACGTGTATATATATATATACACACCATATATATATATATATATACACACACACATACCTGTTCTGATGACTCCATACCTACAAATGCAAATCTGAGTCAGTTTGTGTATGTTCACCTTTAGTACATAATACCTAATATTCTCCCAAAATGATTGTACAAATTTCCTCTTTTCATCAACATATGAGAGTTCTGATATCAACACATCCTCGCTTTATAGATTTTCTTTTGTTTTTATGATCATTCTGGTGGATGTGTGGTGGAGTTGTATATTTTTCACTACATTTCTTTGTGCTTGTTGACCTTTTTTATACTCTATGTTTTAAAGTTCCTGGTCACTTTTCTCTCTTATTATACCATTGAATGTCAATATTTTAACAAAGAATTTGTAGAAATCTCTTACATACTTTTATTATATGCCTCTTATTGCTTACGTGCAATGTAAATACCTTCTCCCATTCTAGTGATTTCATTTTCCATTTCCTAATGGTACCTCTTGAACAGCAGTTTTAAATTTTAATACATTTCAATGAATTGAATTTTATGTTAGGTATTTTCTTTTTTCTTTCTTTTTTTTCTTTTTTGAGACGAGAGTCTCGCTCTGTCACCCAGGCTGGAGTGCAGTGGTGTGATCTCGGCTCACTGCAAGTTCCGCCTCCCGGGTTCATGCCATTCTCATGCCTCAGCCTCCTGAGTATCCGGGACTACAGGCTCCCGCCACCGCGCACGGCTAATTTTTTGTATTTTTAGTAGAGACGGAGTTTCACCGTGGTCTCGATCTCCTGACCTTGTGATCCGCCTGCCTCGGCCTCCCAAAGTGTTGGGATTACAGGCATGAGCCACCATGCCCGGCTAGGTATTTTCCTAGTGTACTGCTTAAGAATATTCTACTACAATGTCATAAAAGCTTCCTCTGTGCTTACCTATTGCTTACCTATAAAAAGCTTTTCTTTCTTCTTTTTTTTTTTTTGAGAGCGGAGTCTCGCTGTGTCGCCCAGGCTGGAGTGCAGTGGCGCGATCTCGGCTCACTGCAAGCTCCGCCTCCCGGGTTCCCGCCATTCTCCCGCCTCAGCCTCCCAGCAGCTGCGACTACAGGCGCCCGCCACCGCGCCCGGCTAGTTTTTTGTATTTTTAGTAGAGATGGGGTTTCACTGTGTTAGCCAGGAGGGTCTCCATGACCTCGTGATCCACCCGCCTCGGCCTCCCAAAGTGCTGGGATTACAGGCTTGAGCCACCGCGCCCGGCCTTTTTTTTTTTTTTTTTTTTTTTTTGCCCCGTATGTTTATGTTTATTTAAAGATGTTGTAACTTGTATTTCACAGCCACTAATAAACTGGAGACTTCTTTTCTTATCAAAGCATACCACATTAAATGAACTATAAACAAAAGAAAAAATAAATTAATTAAATTAAATATAAATGAAAAACTTTAGTGCTTCTAAGGATGCAGTTAAAAAGTGAAAAGAGAATCTACAAAATGGAAAGAAATATCTTCAGTAATATTTAAATACATAAATTGGACTATACAAATAAAAATATGAGTTTTTAATAGCATAATTGAAAAGTGAAAAAATGAGCACAAAATGGGAGAAAATAACTGAAAATTATTTCTCTAAAAAAAGACTTGCATGAAAAATATATAAACAACACTTAAACCTCAATAATTAAAAGACAAATATACCAATTACAATCATGCAAATAATTACAAAAATTATTTAAAGAAGATACACAAATAGCCAAAGTAAATATGAAAATATGCCCAACATTATTAGTGATTATGAAATTGCAAATGAAAACCACAAGGGGATACATTACATGCTATGATGGCTACAATCCAAAGGTAGACAATAAGAAGTGTTAGTAAGTACATGAAGAGCTTAAAATAATTATATATTGTTGGTAGAAACATAAAATCATTCAAGTGGTTTGTGAAACAGTTTGAAAGTTCTCCCCTAAACAGAGTTATGACAGGACTCTGAAGTTCCACTTGCTAGTATGTATCCAAGAAAACTGAAACATCTATGCAGACAAAAATTTAGACATAAATGTTTATGGCATTGTTATTCATAATAAGCAAAGTGTAGAAAAAAACACAAGTTTTCAGAAAATCATGGGTAGATAAAATTCAATTTATCTATAGAATGCAATATTATTTGGCAATAAAAATAATGAAGTATTTATTCATACTACAACATGAATGAATGTTGATTACATTAAGCTAAGTGAAATAAGTCAGCCACGAAGACCACATATTGTATAATTTTATTTACACAAAATATACAGAATAGGAAAATTTATAGAGACAGCAGGTAACTTATTGGTTGCCTGCACCTGGGGAGAGGCGGAATAAGTGACTGCAAAGTAGTATGGAGTTTCTTTTTTAAAGTGATGAAAATGTTCTAAAATTAGATAGAAATGATGGTTGCAAAACTCTGAATATACTACATTCTACAGAATTTCACAGCTTACAAGAAGGAATTTTATGGTATATGAAGTCTTTGTCAATAAAACTGTTTTTTTAAGTCCTCAAAATAATGTATTACATTGTCTTACATTTTATTTAATCAATTCCCTGACAATAAATATTTAGAGTGCTTCCAGTGTTTTTATTAGACATATTGTTCTCTTTTCTTTGTGTGTGTGTGTGTGTGTGTGTGTGTGTGTGAGAGAGAGAGAGAGAGAGAGAGAGAGAGAGAGAGAGAGAGAGAGAGAGAGCCAGAGTCAAAGCCAGAGACAGAGACAGAGACAGAGACAGTGAAAGGTTATATAGGGTGGTGAAAGAGAGAGAACACTTGTAAGAGGCATGATATTTGCTCAGTTTTGTCAGGATTTCAAAATAATACATTTCCCATAGCAGAATGTTATAATTTTTTTGAACATTTATTGACCATTTATATTTCTTTTTAAAGCAGTACATATCTTTGCCTTCAAACCTTTGCTATTTCTAGAGATTCAGCTCTTTCTTATTGACCTATATGATTTTTAGGATGATGTAGAATATAAAAGTTTGTCATATATATGTGTGTGTGTATACACATATATAATATTTTTTCCACTTATTTCATTTATCTTTGAATAGTTTGTAGAGATTTTCCATAGTAACTGACAAATAAAACAAATTTTACCCATTATTTAAGAAATAAAATGTTGCCAATATTTTAAAAGATGCTAGTATTGCTCATACCATCCTCTCTTCAAAAGATAACTCTTATTCTACATAATGTGTTTCTCAATTCCTTATAAATATTAGGGTTTCATTCTGCAGCTAGGGTATGTGTGTTTTATTTGTCTTGCCTCTAAACTTTATATCTATACAATTATACTGTATGTATTTTGTAAGACTTGCTTATCTTTTTCAATGTAATAGTGATATTTGTACACAGGTGAAGAGTTAACTGAATGTATATAATTAACTGTAGAATTGTTTGGATTCTATGTTATGTTTATATTTAAGGTATAAATAAATAACAAGAAATTTTGTTCAAGGTGTTTTTGTTTTAATTCAGAATTCCACAATCAATTTCTGAGACTGTTGTATTAGTTCACCATTTTAAACATCTATTGATGGTATTTGTCATTTTTAGCATTGTAATAATACAAATTGGTACATTAAATTATATTTAGCCTAACGTTTTCTCTGTACTTTGAAACCATATGTAACAAATTACAATTTAACATGCTATGTAAACAAACTTCAATGTAACTTAGGAGTCTATTCTTCTAACAAGTAGCTGAGTTTTAGCCAATCATAGCAGCCAAACTTCAGCCAATTAATGGCTGCCAACTGATCAGACCATGTTCATATAAAGCAAATGCAACATCACACCATACCCAAATAAACCAAAGGCTGAGCTGCAATGAACCAAGTTGTTTCTCTATGTCACCACATCCCTTTTCAGTATATAAATACTGCCTGCCCATTGCTGGGTAGAGTTCTGTGAATCTCTTCTGGTTCTGAGTTATGCCTGTTTACGAATTTTTTTCATTAAATAAACGTTCCTAAATTTAGTTGTGTAGAGGTTTTCTTTTAATAGTTTCGAATCTGAAGTGGGATCTAGAGTAGACCTCCAGCCATCCCTGGGAGCAGCGAGTGATCAAGTCAAGGTACCTGATGGAAACATAGTGTCCACTACTGTCTCGTAGCACTTAGAGGTTGTGAATGAGATCTGTCTCAGATTCAAGCTGCACAAACTTGTGTTATCAGCTCTCTGAGTTTATTTAAACATTTTTATCTTTTTTAGTTTCATGTATTACAATGGAAATATAACTAGGTCCTTTAGGGAGGCTTTCAGTGTCTGAGTAGTTCCAACAGACACTGGACTGGGTTCAATAGTTAGTCAAGGCTACTAGAAGACAGCGAATTGTGGCTTCATATGGACCCAAAGAGTCCAGAACTTCTCTATGTAGAGCTTCAGTCAATTTCATGTGCAAGAACTATTGATCCAAAACCCATGCTTTTCTAGAAAAATGGGTGAGCCTTCCCAAAGGTAACTTAAAAACTACAGTGGTCATGGGAAAGGGGACTTCTTACAAAAAGCTGAAATGGGTACAGGGACCATGAGGACCTCCTCTTTAAACCCAAACAGTTTGAGCCAAGGTAGCTCAAACTAATAAATCCAGTGTCCTGAAATGTCTGCCTCTTTTGGAAATAGCCTAGCCAATGGAAAAGAAATGATCCATTTTTAAACCTACCATCTGGTAGACGATTCCTTTGGTTTGGACTCTTTTCCCACTAGAGGAAATAGCCAAAGCCTTTACTCCTAAGACAATTGCCAATGAATTTCTCAGAAATAAAAAATAATAATAATTTTTTATGGGGTTTCAGATCAAGTCCAAAAAGTCTACATGTCTGAGCTCAATTGACACTTGGCCCATTAAACAATAACAAATATATATATATATTCCTAATAATCAGTCCTTTCTCTTATCTCTATTTGATACTTCTTCTCCTATGGGAACCCTTCAGTCAACTAAAACCCCTTTTCTCAAGCCACTTCTGACTAAATTCTCTACCAACTTTATCCGCTTCTTTTTGTTGTCATGATCTTTGCTATGCCCCACAATTCTTTCAAAAACAAAACAAAGCAAAAAAACATGAGTGGTCTGTCATTCAATCCTAAAAACTAAAAAAGATTGAACCTGTTTCTGATGATAAAACCTCTCCTTTATATGTTCAGCACAAGTCTACAAAATGCTTCTATTACGGTATCTGACACATGGCTAAACTTTTAGAAAGAATGTTATAAGATTTGTTTCAGTATTAATGTTTATATGTAAGTATGACATTTATGTGTGATATTTTATCTATGATATTAAAAAACAAACTGTAAAACAATGCTCTATTTAATTGGCTTAAAATGTGCACTTATACAAGCTAAGTATTCTCTCAGAAAAATAAGATGTAACTCAAATTCTTTTCCAGTTTACATGACTTGGGTAATCTTTGGTAAATAGAGATACTATTGGTTTGATTAAAACAGACATATCTTCAGAGTGGTCAACATTAAATATAATACAGACACATGATTTCCTATCTAGGCTTAGTGGTAAATTAAGCTTTTGTTACCTCTATATTGCAAAATGTGTCAGCAAGAAAAATAGCTTTTATTACTAGCTAGCTGATAATGTCTCATTTTCATGAGCAGCTCAAGCATATTTGTTAAAAACAAGTGAGCTAAATAGATGTAAGATAAAATTTCTGTATGAATGATGTCCTCCCTATACAAGAAGGTTTTACTATTATTATCATAAAGTGAGGAAAACTGAGACTGAGGAAAATACATAAATAAATTATTTAATTATTACCTAGCCAAAAAAAAAAAACGTAAAAAATGTTCCTCCTCTACAATTTCTTATTACAGAGACACTAAACATAGTAAACCTGTTCTGTGCCGCACTGACAAATTTTACTATGAGAAAGAGTATGCATCTGGAAATTATGATATATAGATTTGTCAATCTGTAGATTTCTGGTGTGACAGACAGTTCATAATTGTTTGCTTCCAAGCATTGACTAGAAATAAAGGTCAGTAAGGGTCAAAAATTCTAATTAACATATGTAACTAATATTACTAGAAATAATTTTAAAATTCTCTATATGCAAATATACAAGAAAAGTAAGATGTATTTTTTTGTAAGAAAAGGGTAGAAGGTGTGAAATTGTCCTGTTTTATGAGGGGAAAAAGTGTAACTTTTATTTGAAATGATTGGTTGTTTCAAAATAAGAAAAAGGAGAAGTATAGCACAAAAAATTGAATACAGATGAAAAAGTTGTAGAAAGTTTGTAGAAGAGGAATTCTTGCAAAGTAATTTTATTACCATATTTATTTATTTATGTATTTATTATTTATTCTTTTATTGAGATGGAGTCTCGCTCTGTTATCCTCCTAACAGTCATCATAAGACACTTTTTGGTGGGCTGCATCTTCTCAATTGATTTAAATGCTTATATGAATTCATCCAAAGGTCTCACTATGGTTAGAATAATATCCAAAGGTCTCACTATGGTTTAGAATAATAAAAATAACATAGTTTTTTCCCAATTCTGTGAAGAAAGTTTGGTAGTGTGATGGGGATAGCATTGAATCTATAAATTACTTTGGGCAATATGGCCATTTTCACGGTATTGATTCTTCCTATCCATGAGCATGCAATATTTTTCCATTTGTTTGTGTCCTCTTTTATTTTGTTGATGGCTGGTTTGCAGTTCTCCCTGAAGAGGTCCTTCATATCCCTTGTAAGTTGGATTCCTAGGTATTTTATTCTTTTTGTAGCAAGAACTTGCATTGCCAAGACAATCCTAAGCAAAAACAACAAAGCTGGAGGCATCATGCTACCTGACTTCAAACTATACTATAAGGCTACAGTAACTAAAACAGCATGGTACTGGTACCAAAACAGAGATATAGACCAATGGAATAGAACAGAGGTCTCAGAAATAATACCACACATCTACAATCATCTGATATTTGACAAACCTGACAAAAACAAGAAATGGGGAAACGATTCCTTATTTAACAAATGGTGCTAAGAAAACTGACTAGCCCTATGTAGAAAGCTGAAACTAGATCCCTTCCTTACACCTTATACAAAAATTAATCAAAGATGGATCAAAAACTTAAATGTTAGACCTAAAACCATAAAAATCCTAGAAGACAACCTAGGTAATACTATTCAGGACATAGGAATGGGCAAGGACTTCATGACTAAACCACCAAAAGCAATGGCAACAAAAGCCAAAATAGATACATGGGATCTAATTAAACTAAAAAGCTACTGCACAGCAAAAGAAGCTACCATCAGAGTGAACAGGCAACCCACAGAATGGGAGAAAATTTTTGCAATCTACCCGTCTGGCAAAGGGCTAATATCCAGAATCTACAAAGAACTCAAACAAATTTACAAGAAATAAACAGACAACTCCATCAAAAAGTGGATCAAGGATATGAACAGACTCTTCTCAAAAGAAGACATCTATGCAGCCAGCACATACATGAAAAAATGCTCATCATCACTGGTCATCAGAGAAATGCATATCAAAACCACAATGAGATACCATCTCATGCCAATTAGAATGGCAGTCATTAAAAGGTCAGGAAACAACAGATGCTGGAGTGGATGTGGAGAAATAGGAATGCTTTTACACTGTTGATGGGAGTGTACATCGGTTCAACAATTGTAGAAGACATTGTGGTGATTCCTCAAGGATCTAGAGCTAGAATTACCATTTGACCCAGCAATTCCATTACTGGGTATATGCTCAAAGGATTATAAATCATTCTACTATAAAGACACATGCACACATATGTTTATTACGGCATTATTACCAATAGTGAAGACTTGGAACCAACCCAAATGTCCATCGATAATAGACTGGATTAAGAAAACATGGCACATATACACCATGGAATACTATGCAGCCATAAAAAGGATGAGTTCATGTCATTTGCAGAAACATGGATGAAGCTGGAAACCATCATTCTCAACAAACTATCACAAGGACAGAAAACCAAACACGGCACGTTCTCACTCATAGGTAGGAACTGAACAATGAGATCACTTGGACACAGGGCAGGGAACATCACACACAGGGGCTTATCCTGGGGTGGGGGACTGCGGGGGGGATAGCATTAGGAGAATTACCTAATGTAAATGATGAGTTGACGGATGCAGCAAACCAGCATGGCACATGTATACCTATGTATCAAACCTTCACGTTGTGCACATGTACCCTAGAACTTAAAGTATAATAAAAAAAAAAAATTGAGCAAATAATAATAAAAAAAGAAAATAACAAAAGAACATGAAACATATAAGTGACCTGACATCAAGAATTATGAATTCCATACTGTGACGAAAAAAGTTCATTATCATGGTGAGAGTGGCATCAAAGACCAAGGTTTTTTTCAATCTCTCAAAATTGAAAGGTTAACTAAAAGGAGGGAATTGTTAAATTAAATTTAATATGACATAAATCTATTTATGTTGTTTAAATCCACACGTATGAAACTGAAAACTAACTTTGTATGCAAACAAATTGCAACCTAAGAGTCTATAACGTAACAAGTAGCTGAGGCTCAGCCGATCATAGCAGTCAAGCTAATTACATGCTGCCGACTGAACAGATCATGTCTGTGTAAGTGGAGTACCTTATTAAAATGTCCAAATAAGGCTAATGCTGAACTGTGATCAAAGAAGCTGTTTCTGTACGTCTTTTTTTTTTTTTTTCTGTCTATAAATACTGCCTGCCCATGTTTCTGAGTGGAGATTTTTGAACCTCTCCTGATTCTGAGTAATACCCAGCTCACGAATTGTCATTTGCTCATATAAACTGTGTTAAATTTAATTTGTCTAAGTTAATTTGTGTTCTTTATATTCTTAATATTTTTTCCAATTATGCAACTTTCTTTTGATTTATTCTGCTGTTCTCACTCTTAAGTAGAATATATTATGATTTATTTTTTAGCATATTGTATTTAAGATAAGTACTTCTGACTTACTAATAATTCCATAATGGAATATCTGTGACAAAAATAATCTCTGATTTTTTAAAAAGAAAGTAAATTTTTAAAAAATTAGTGATTTATATATTTTGGTTGAATTATAGAAATAATATAATTGTGAATGTACAAGGAAAATAGTAAATCATCTAGGTCAATCCCCTTTGTTAAAGTTAGGAAATTATGGCCAATCAATTTATAATGGTCATTTGTCTAATACCAGGCTTTTAGTTTTGTGGATTAGCTTATTTCATTCATTTATGGACATTGGTCAAAGAATATATACACTGATATTTTTTAACACATTTACTGTAATTTTTCTTCAATCAAAATGAACTGTTTGGGGTTTTAATTTTTTTTTTTTTTTCAGCTTTACCAGGTTAGCTCTGACATACCAGCATGAAAAGAGATTTTGAAATGTGTCTTTAAAGTTTGAGCATATTTCAATAACATTTCAGTTCTGAGACTTTTCATTTAACTTGCGGAAAATTCTGAAGGAAGGCCTATTCCATCACTAATTCCCAAAGTTTAAACCAAGTCTGAACTTTGAGCCATGAATCTTTAGTGTGAGAGTATATTGAACTACATTTTGTCTTTTTTTTTTTTTTACACATTTTGTCATTTCTTAGGAAAAAAAAAAAAATGACTTACCTATTAGAAGAAATTGATGACAACTTAATTGTCTCCCTTCATGTGTGCTGGAGAGGACATAATGCTATTCTCCATAGAAATTCACAAAAACAAACAAACAAAACAAACAACAACAACAAAAAACTTGTTTGGCAAATGCCAGGAATTTATTCTCACTAGAGTCAATAGAGTAATGAACCATTAAATTTTTTTTGTCAGAATATATTCATCATATGTAAGGTCATTATTTAACTAGAACATTTCAAGTATTAAATAGGCAGCTAATCTAGTAAGAGTTAGGTAAAGTAAAACTTGTTTAATGAATTGAGCATAATCTTTTCGTTTTTTCTTTTCTTTTCTTTTTTCTTTTTCTTTTTTTTTCTTTTTTCTTTTCTTTTCTTTTTTTTTTTTTGAGGCGGAGTCTCACTCTGTTGCCCAGTCTGAAGTGGCACAATCTAGGCTTACTGCAAGCTTTGCCTACCAGGTTCACACCATTCTCCTGCCTCAGCCTCCCGAGTAGCTGAGACCACAGGCATCTGTCACCACTCACAGCTAATTTCTTTTTTTTCTTTGTATTTTTAGTAGAGATGGGGTTTCACCACGTTAGCCAGGATGGTCTCGATCTCCTGACCCCGTGATCCATCCGCCTCCGCTTCCCAAAGTTCTGGGATTACAGGCGTGAGCCACAGCACCCAGCCTATTTTCTTGTTTTCTAATGTTCTTGGGTAACTGTACCTCTTTATTTTATATGAATCTCAAAAATGATATTTTTAGGAGCAGAAATGCTTTGTGTGTGTGTGATAGTTTGTGTTGACAAGAGTGTTTCTCTGACACTCATTTTATTTTTTTTCCAGAAACTTTGACATATACCCTCTCAAATGCATTAATGACCCTAACTTAACTTGCAAAAACAGTAAGTTCACTCGTAATAAAGTAGCTTCTGCTTGTAAGGAGGTGTACTGTTAGCTTTGAAAACAAAATTCAATTCTTTCTGACAGTTTATACCATTTCCTCAAAATCAAAAAACATGACATGAAATAAACACTGGCTAAAATAAGTAAATGAAAGAATAGCATTAGATTTACAAAAAACACACACAAACCGCAAAACATAATAATGATGTCTGCAAAAGTGAATGAGAGAGTAATTCTCGATAAGCTCCATCCATGCAAAAGAGAATGATAAGAAATGGTGGTGCAGTTTGGTGGGGTGCCAGATTATATATGAATGAGTAGAGACTAAAATGAGTTGGTCAAAATTTTTACAAGTGGTTGATGTGCAAATGTTATGCAAGGGGAATAGGAAAATGCAATATGATTTCACATAGAAGTAACATTACAAAAAAGTAGAAAAATATTTTTTGTTCTGCAATATAGAAAATAATCAAAATGGAATTATTTATATTATCTGTATCATTTCCATAGCAACTATTCCAACTCTATTTTAGAAATAACTTTTTTTTCAAATTTCAATAAAGAGAATGTACAGAAAGTATTTTATTATTTATAATAAATTTATTTATTATATTTATTTATAATTATTTTATAATAAATCTAAAACCTTCATACTTTTCATAATCTTTGTTTTATAACTCTATTGGGATATTATAAGAAATATTACAATAATCAGGTAGAAAAATTCACCTAATTTTAAACTTCTTTAATGCTACTTTATTTCAATGTGCTAACTTCAAATACAAATAATAATGTTAATACATTATTAAAGTAAGTTTATAATTGATTACATTTCATGAAATTAAGTTTGTCTTTATCTTTCAATTTATTATCACCTCCCCCAATGTATACCAATCTTTTTATCCTCTAGCCTTATCTCCACATGTACTAAAAAGCTTATACTTAATGGTAGAAATATTATATATAGATATTGAGATTTAGTTAATATTACCACTTTTTTTGTCACCTATTTTCTTATGTTCTCTATCAAACAGAACAACAAACAAATATTATGTGACTATGCCTTACTGAAAATTTGTAGTTTAGGATGACAAAATTAATGGGGGAAAGCAAAAGTAGCCAGAGAGATAGGGAAGTCAGATAAAGGTGGTATCTTACTCGGCTGGCTAACACTAGAAAAAGCATAACTTGTTCTTCGACACTTGTGCCTTTTCCACAAGGTATGTGGAATTATGTGCAAGACAGAAATGTCTACTGTTTAAAAAAGAAAAAGGAAGTTATCTTTGTACCCTTTATTTCTCCTATTGTTCATTGATTTCAGTTCTTCCCATGGGGCATTAATTACTCTGCAGTACCTTGTTTTGGTACCCAGCCTTTCTGGTCAAATTTCGTGTATGCACTCAAACCTAAGCTGGCCATATGAAGAGGCAGCTAGATGAAGCTCTTCTGTATATCTTCTTTGAGCAAGATTTTGCATCCAATTGCAAGTTAGGAAAGATAAATATGGGAAGGAACATAAACAGTCTTTTAATTGGGCCTGTTTTAAAATATAATACCTAGACAATCATACAGTATGCACTCTCCTGATGAAAGTGTACTTTGGTGCTCACATGCCAGCAGTCTTGTTAGGTATACACTTAGCAGCAAATTGTTGAATTAAAGATTCTACTGCACTCAGAATAGTGAGATAAGTGAATTACTCTTGCTACATACCTTTGTCAACATATGATATTGTCATGTTTTTATTTGTATTGTTGATTTTTTAGGCTTCTGTTGCCAGTTCATTTTCTCAATCTTTATTGGTTTACATTTTCCTTGTGATAATATGATTTTCAGTCTTTTGCCCATTTGAATGTATTCTGTTGGGAAGTGCATTTTCAATCATTTGCCTATAAGAAGGCAGAGATTGTCTGTTTATTCTAAAGGAAATGTGCCGGTTATTTATAGATTATGTCTCCCAGTCTATTGTCAAATAAATATTTTGAAAACTACATATCCCATAAAATGACTTCATTTTCCTGTTTTTATTTTATTTTATTTTTTTTCTCTTTTGAGATATGGTCTCATTCTGTCCCCCAGGATGGAGTGCTGTAATATGATTACTGCAGCCTTGGTTTCCCGGGCTCCAGCCGTCCTCTCACATCAGCCGCTGGAGCAGCAGGGACTAGAGGCATGCACCACTGCATCTAGCTCATTTTTAATTTTCTTTGTAGCGATAAGGTATCACCATTTTGCCCAGGCTGATCTCAAACTCCTGGACTCAAGTGATCTTTCCGCCACAGCCTCCCCAAATTCTCAGATTACAGGCTTGAGCGAGCCACAGCTTCCAGCCTTTCCTATTTTGCAGTAATTTCTTTTAATATACAAAACTTGTGGACTGTAATGTAATCCAAATTGTCTATCTTTTTTTTTTTTTTTTTTACAGTGGTGTTTTGTCTAAGAAATTTTCTAGCATAAAACTCATAAAAAAATTCTTCCTTATTTCTGGAATCTTCATTCTTTTGGCCGATGATTTCTCTGGAACTCACAGCTATGTTTAGCGCAATTTCTGGGTCAAAATTTATTTTCTTAATTGTGGATATTTAATTCATACTGTGTTACCTATTAAATAGACAAACCTAACTAGAAATAGAAGGACACTTATCAGTTTGGTGTTTAAGAATCTACTGATCCTATAGCTAAAATCAGATGTAATGTTGAGAATCTAATTGCTTCCTCACTATGATCAGAAGCAAGGCAAGGATGTCCTCTTTCCCCATTCCTATTTAATATCATACTGAAAGTCCTAGATAATGTAATAGGACAATAAAAGGAAATGAAAGAAACACAGAGTCAGAAGGAAGAAGTAAAACTATCTTTGCTTACACATTATATGATTGTCTATCTTAGAAATCCCAAATAATCAACAACAAAACACCTACCCTATAGAGCTAATAAGCCATTGCATCAACTATATTCTCAAATACATTCTCATTTCATCCAATATACTCTCAATGCTTGTATTCTCAATGCTTTCTTGTCTTGCCGAGAGAGGAGAGACTGCCCATTCCTGGGCTAGCCAATTATTAAAGATAGGAAATAACTCCCCCTGGAGTGTATCTTTCATACACTTAAACAATTCAGAGGCCATGCTCTGAAACACCACTGTCTGACCTATATGCCCCAGGAGGCAATATTTCTCTGCCCTAATCATACCTAGGGCCAGGTACAGCACAACTAGAGATAGCCTGTCTACCTTCAGCAGGCTTGAGAGCCTGCTGAAATTATTCAGACTCTAACCGTAAGTCTGTTCACACCGCCTTGCCTTGTCTTTTCCATGGAAACCACAATAAAAGCTGTTACCCTCACCTTTTCGTCCTCCTGACAGATTCTGGCGCTTCTCCATGAGACCCTTTTTCTTCTTCTTGGCCTGCTCAACCTGAAGATGGTAAGAATGAGTGCTTTTATCATTATCCACTTCCACTTAATTAGTAGTAAATATATTTCCTCTTATGTATGATTTTCTTAATAACATTTATCTTTCTATAGGTTACTTCATTGTAATAACATAGTATATAATACATATAACATACAAAATATGTGGTAACCAAACGTTTATGTTATTTGTCACATTTTTCTGGTCAGCAGTAGGCGATTAGTAACTAAATTTGGGGAGAGTCGATAGTTACATGTAGATTTTTAACTGTGCAGGGTGTTGGTGCCCCTAACATTCACATTGTTCAAGTGTCAGCTGTATTGTGCATTCATTAAATGTCATACTGCTTGAATTACTATATATATACACACATATATACATTTTTTTTTTTGAGACGGAGTCTCGCTCTGTCGCCCAGGCTGGAGTGCAGTGGCGCAGTCTCGGCTCACTGGAAGCTCTACCTCCCGGTTTCATGCCATTCTCCTGCCTCAGCCTCCCAAGGTAGCTGGGACTACAGGTGCCCACCACCACGCCCGGGTTTTTTTATTTTTTATTTTTAATAGAGACGGGGTTTCACCGTGTGAGCCAGGATGGTCTCCATCTTTTGACCTCGTGATCCTCCCGCCTCGGCCTCCCAAAGTGCTGGGATTACAGGCATACACAGAGTCAAATTACTGTAATTGTAAATGTGTTTTGCTATCAACTAGGTTAAGCCTTTCAGTTTTTGAAATTTGAAATCATTTTTTCTTGCCCATTTTCATTTTCATATAAATTCTGTCAGCAGTATGTCATTTTCCCCAATACACTCTCTTCTAAGCTAGATATGTGCTCTATTACTCTATCCAGGCATTTACTTTTTTTTTTTTTTGCAAGAAACTTTTCGTATCACTCTAAACAAAACACTTGCCACAGACTGCAAGTCTTTACATGATCTGTCTCCATCATTCCAGTCTCTGCCTTATTTCTTATCTCTTGTCTTTCAGTTCAGTCACCTCAGACTTCTCTTTTCCTCAAAGACTTCAAGCATGGTCCATTTTATGGCTTTTGGATTTGCTGAGTTTTTGCATAACTCTCCATTATTTTTATTATTTTATTTATTTATTTATTTAGAGACAGAGTCTCACACTGTTGCCCAGGCTGGAGTGCAGTGGCACGATCTCAGCTCACTGCAACTGCCTCCTGGGCTTAAGCAATTATCGTGCCTCAGCTTCAGGAGTAACTGGGATCACAGGTGCATTCCACCATGCCCGGCTAATTTTTGTATTTTTAGGAGACACTTGGTTTCTCCATATTGGCCAAGCTGGTCCTGAACTCCTAATCCGCCCACCTCGACCTCCCAAAATGCTGGGATTACAGGCGTGAGACACTGAGCCCAGTCAACTCTCCAATTTTATTTAAGCCATGAGACTCACTTCATTCCAGTAAAATTCACATTTTTCTTAGAATATTACACAGTTATTACAACAGTAGTAATAAATATTTATAGACTGTCCTTAACTTACCATAATTTGACAAAATTTTTCAATTTTACAATGGTGCAAAAGTGATATGCATTCAGGAGAAACCATACTTCAGGTACCTATGAAATCATGCTAATGTTCACTTTTAAAATAGTACAGCACTTCTTCTTTATCCATGGGATAAAATCTCCAATAACCCCCACGGAAGTTTGAAACCACAGATAGCTCCAAACCCTATATGTATACTAGATTTTCACCTCTACATACGTAAATACCTATGATAAAATTCAATTTACAAATTAGGCACTCTAAGAGATTAACAACAATAGTTAATAATAAAGTAGAATAATTATAAAATATACTGTAATACAAGTCATATTAATATGGCCTCTCTCACTTTCTCAAAATATCTTATTGTACTGTATTTACCTATTTTGAGACTGTGGTTGACCATAGGTACCATAGATTGACCATCAGTTACCATAGGAAACTGAAACCAAAGCAAACAATGGATAAAGGGAGGCTACTGTTACCTTAAAATTGCTTGAGATAGTCAACACTTTATTACAGTATTGGCTTTGTGTTAGATAACTTTGCCCAACTGTAGGTTAATGTATGCTTTCTAAGCATGTTAAATGCAGACGAGGCTAAGCTATAGCGTTCAGTAGGTTAGGCATATTAAATGCATTTTTGACTTCAATATTTTCAACTTACTATGGTTTCATTGGGATGTTAGCCCCATCATAAATCAAGGACCATCTATATTTAGTGATGGATAAACATAGAGGAGGTATATTATTAAGTTAGTAATTCATGTTTCAGAATAATATATATTTACAAATATTATTTTATTAAAAAATATATTTGCATATGCTTCTACAAAACTACAATAAATTTTTCACATTCAATAGTCTGGAAAATTGGTGTCTGATGAGAAAACATCTTTTAATTTTAGTTTTCATATTTTTATAGATAGCCTATTTCACCATGCACATATTATAATTTTGTAATATGATTAAATATTACAAATAAATAAATAGAAACAATTTCTCATTACTCAGTTTAATATGCTGGAAGACATTTTGGCACTGAAGGTTTATGGAGCTCTATATCAAGGTTGTTTTTCCATTACCACAGTTCCTTTACCGGGAAAGATAATACATTAATTTGCTGTCATTATTATATAATATATTAATTATAAATATATAATATTTATATTATATTTATATATATAAAGCATTTCCCAATGTTTTATATACTCCTTCATTTTCAAATGAATTGTTATTCTATGGAGTTTTATAAAAACAAAATAAACTGAATTATAGAAAAATGGCTAACCTAGCCCAGTATTTGGAATATTATAAATGATAAAATTTCAGTATACCATCCAGAAATTGAAATTATAAGTACATCATCAAATTCATTGAACACTTACTCTCTCAAGAAAAAAATTAATTTCAATAATGCTTCTGCTTTAAAAATCATGAGTATGGTAAGATTAATCATATTTTAGCAAGATATATTGTTTGAATGTCTAATGCATATTAATGTCCTGAAAGTTATGGCTATTTATGTTAATATTTAAAAGTTTTCCTGATGTTAACATTAGTAATGTACAAAGTCAGTGCTCTGCAAAGCCTTCTGTTATGGACAATGGAACTTTTTAAAATAAGAAAAGAGATTTTAAACTTACATTATTAACTCTTACATAACACCGTTAAATGCTTTCTCAAAACTGAACAGTGTTAAAAATTTCATTTAAATATTTCATAACAAGATAACTTCAAACTTTTTCATTAATGGCACTAATGAGACTACAAAATATAAATTTATTTTGTTCATAAAATATATTAATATGTTGAATTTGTCAACTGAAGTTACCTTTAAAACATAAAATATATAATCATTGTTACATACAAATACATAAGTAAAACCTTACTCCAATTTTTCACTGTTTTAATCTTTCCTTCTTTTTATTTTACTTACCAATTGCCAAAGAAATACTTTCCTACCAGTTTATCCATATCAATTCTTAATTTTATCATTGTACTCAGAGCACTCGTTCAAAAAATACAAAATGATCTTTCAACATTCTTATTTAAAATCCTACAGGGACTTTAGATTGCTCTTAGAAGATATTCCAAAACTCTTAAACAGAATTTTAATTGGTCAGATATTAGCTTATCTTTCCAGCCATAACTACCATTCTTTTGCTTTATTATTTTTTGACATCCACATTCGCCTTTCTGTTCTTAATCTTGACCTCCATTCAATTACTTATTAGCAACTTGTCATATAACATTTTTTATTTAGGTGTCTCTTAAAAACGTAATCTAAAACATTCTATTTTGTATCCTTCTGATTTGCTTCCCTTTGAACTTCCTCTTCTCTTCCAATGTTGCATCCATTTCCCATGTCACTGAAGCCATTTATTTTTTGCCCAATTTGTTCACTTTGATGGTAGTATCAAATTAGTCACCAAGTTTTCTTTTTTATTTAATCATCTTACCTCAAAGCATTTCTTAATATTTTTAAATTCATTTTTACTCTCAGTGCTACAACTTTATCTAATTTTCCATTACTTTGCTCTTTTAATCTAATAATCATGTATTCATCTTCTGTCATTTCTCAATACTCCATTGAAGCAACACATTGTCCCAGGCACCAGAAATAAAATAGGGAGTGAGATAGGTACATGTCTAATGAAATTTATATTTAAATCAAGGTGATGAACAAACAGATGAATACATACACAAGAAATAATGGACTATTACATACTGTTATAAGACTAAACAATTGCAATGCATGAGAGGTTGATAAAGTTTCTCATTATTTTAAGTATTTGTATTTAATGTACATAATATTGTGCAAATGGTTTATCTATAAAAATGTATTGGATCCTTTCCTAGAGCATTATTTGTTATTATTACTTTACTTTTGAAGATAACACAAACAAATTTCAAAGAAAATATATAATTTACAAAAGTCCTCTAGTAGGTGAGTTTGTGACATTTATAGGTATAGATCTAGATTATTTCTCTGGCCTGTAGAAGCATGAACCTCATTCACCCTCAGTTAATCTCACTGCCTTTCTGTATCTCTGTTATATATTTTTGAGTCCAGGCAACTTTAAAAATATGGGCTATTAAGTTTGTGCTTGAATTATGTTCCCAAGAGTTTCCCTCTATTGTTTTGATGTATGTGTGTATATGTGTGTGTGTGTGTGTGTGTGTATGTGTGTGATGTGAGTTTCCAGAGGTTCATATGCTAGTGTCTCCTTAAATAATTGTTTCCTTTTATCCTAATGGTGATGCAAGATGGAAGTGATAAGAAATATAGGACTTAACATTATAACTTAATGATATAAAATGTATTAAAAATAGCCCACAAATTATTTTTTACAACAATCTGCTGAAGAGGGGATTTATTCTAAGGTAGTATAGACAATATGTTAAAAAAATGAAACAAATCTAAAAAATACCAACTGTACCAAGGTGATATAATTTTTAAGACAAATAAAAGCATACCATGAGAATAAATTTAAGTTTACAGAAACAATCATCACAACAAATTAGTAACTCACATAACAGTTTGAATAACAAAGTAAAATCACAAGCCATCCAAAACCATATGTTTTTTTCCCCTCTATCTCCACTCAGGGATGATGGTCTCAGATTTATATTAACTCAGGTTATTGATGGAGGCAGGAATGCCAGCCATGAGTGGTTGAAGCATGGGAAAGATACTGAATACAACGTTATTTCTTGTAGTTAGTATTGTTTTGGTCTAAATTTCCTGTCACGTTTCATATATATATATATATATAGAAAATAACACTCATGCTATATGAGGAACCCTATTTAAACTACTAACACTATACCTGCACAAAAATTCTTTCTGAAAAAAAAAAACCATAGAAGATAAGGAAGATGTTTTAAAGAAAAAATACCTGAATAACCATAGTAATGGCTTATGTCATGATTTGCAAAAAATGTCTCAGATATCATTTTATAACTACTTATTTAACTTAGAAGATAGCAAAACATAAGAAAACATAATCTGAACATTTAAAAACTACTAATGTGATAAATACGTATCCTTATCTTTGAGGTAGATGAAGAGAAACTTTAAAAATAAAATGTCATTTTGGTTACTAGATCTAACTATAATAATATGTTTAAAAACTATAGTCCTCCCATGATTAGTGTTTTTCAAAAGGCCCACTTTTCAATTAGATATCTCCTTATCTTTCTTTTAATTTGCCCTTATGCTATTAAGACACAAACATTAGCCAACTCAATTAATCTTTTTCACTGTCTCTTCTCACTCTTACATTCTTCCAAGTCCAATAGAATTGAACACTTGAAGTTGTTGTCATTTCTGTTTTCTCCTCTGTCCCTTTCTTCGATCCTAACAGTATGCATTTGACCTTAGACCACTGTTGTCAGTCCCAGGAAATTTGCATCTACATTACCTGACCTCCTTTTCCATGATTTTTTTTTTTTTTTTTTTTTTTTTTTTTGTGGGTTGGTTGGGGGTAAATGAGCAGCTCTAAGTATGACAAAATGATTAAATAAAACTATGTTTTCCCTTTCTAGTTTATACATTGCTTACTTGCTATATGTATCACACCACAAAACACTCAATTATCCAATTTATTTATCATTATCTTTTTTTAACCTGGATTTGGAAAATTTAATCTATCTCATATTTATTTTAGATACTTCACAAAGTTTATTTCTAATGTTGCATTAGAAAAGCTTGAAAATTAATAAATACAAGGAAAAGTACATGATATAGGAGAAGAAAGACAATAATTGGTGTTTTGGATTGTAGGGCAATTTTCTTATTTTTCTGCATATTGGTAAAAGGACATATTTGAACATATTTTAAAAATACTTCACAATAAAAAAATACAATTTAATACATAAAAGAGAAATAAGAATGAATTAAGTCATGTAGGTCTGCTCTAAATTACTAAAATTTAGTAGCTGACAAAATACTAATTCATTTTTGAAAATGAATGATAAATTGAAAAAAGTAACTGCTCAGAGCTATATAGTATAGTATAAGGCTTTGAGTATACTTTCTGAAAATTTATTCAAATACTTAGACTTAGACACAATTTTAACATAAAAATACATTCTCTCCAGAATCATCTATCAAGTTTGAGTGCCTTGCTAATAATTATCCTTAATAATGGTAATACATCACTTGGACTCTGGAAGGGGAACATCACACATCGGGGCCTATCATGGAGGGGGGGGAGGGATTGCATTGGGAGTTATACCTGATATAAATGACGAATTGATGGGTGCTGACGAGTTGATGGGTGCAGCACACCAACATGGCATAAGTATACATATGTAACAAACCTGCACGTTATACACATGTACCCTAGAACTTAAAGTATAATAAAAAAAAAAAAGAAAAAAGTAATAAAGCAATAACTGCATCCTAGGTGTTACCTTACACTGTTCCCTTTTGACAAATACACTTCTGAAAGTAATGATGAATTCCTAATTGTCAGGACACCAAAATGGATCATGGAGAAAATAAACATCGTTTCTCACAGAGCTCAAAGCATCTACCTTACCTACTATCTGGAGAGATTAAGCTACTGGAGTAAATTTTGATGTGCTTTTGACAGAAAGTTTGCTTCCTGAGGTGAAGTGGGTGAGAGAACTACTTATTACTTTGAGCTGCTTTGGGTATCAAGATTGTTGGGAGGATTACAACACAATAACATGTGGAAGTTATTTGACAATATTAAAACACTCTACAAGTCTGATATGTTTTGGCTAGGTTATGGGGTATTATTAATATTTTTAGCAGACTAGTGATATAATATTTATTTTAGGATGCTTAATGTGAATGTGATTTGAAGGATAGCTTAGAGTGGGGAGAGACTACAGACTGGGGAACCAGATAGAAGACTATTTGCAATAGACATCATTGGTGCCTTATGAACAAATCATGGGACAGGACAAGATGGGACAGAACAAATAACATAAATGTGGGTAACTTAGGTCATCATTAAAGTCCCTCTTAACATTGAAACTTGGAGTTAGTAAATACGTAAATAGGATTTGGCAATTGATTAGAATATGAAAATATGAAAAAATCAATGCCCTTGCCATTTATATACTCGCAATTTTATATGA
This sequence comes from Trachypithecus francoisi, assembly GCF_009764315.1. NCBI lineage: Eukaryota > Metazoa > Chordata > Mammalia > Primates > Cercopithecidae > Trachypithecus > Trachypithecus francoisi. The sequence goes on from NW_022681454.1 coordinate 69,511,726, forward strand.
AATCCACAAATGCCTAAATTTCATGCAGAATGGTAGGAATTGGAGATGGATCATGAGTTTGGTTGCAGGTAGACTTGAAAGAATGATAATGTCTCTATGCAAATAGGGACTGCAAGGGAGACTTACAGGTGGTGGTCATGTGTAATGCTTGATGTATCAGATGGGAAAATATGGCAAATAAGGTTTTGGACATTTTGAATTTTAGAGGCTACAGGGATATCTAAGGGGAGATATTTCTCAGGTATCTCACCTGGGATCCTGAAGCTCATGAGAAAGGCAGATTTAAAGATGCAATTTGGGTGTTATCTGCATATAGATAAATCTGCATATAGAAAACGAATGGCAAGCTTTGAAATTTCCTGGAATAGTTCATTTCTGATCTTTTGAGAAGTCTATTTCTTTCAATCTCAAGGATTAAAACAGAACTTTAGACACCACCTGGTCCCCAGAGCTAGTGTCATTGTGTAAGACCTTGTGAGTTAAAATGGAGCTGTCAGAAGCAAAATAATGAAAAGTTCAACATTGTAGTGGAATAAAGAAGCCAGAAATCAGAGGTTTAAGGCCAATGGGGTGATATTAAGCATTGAGTTTGGGTCAAGAAGGAGACTATAACCAGGAAATTAGTCGAGAGCTAAAAAAGAGATGAATTTGTTCAGGAACAGAAAGGAACCTAATGTGTCAGTAGCTTGAAGTTAGCAGTTCTGGGCTATTTCTAAAATCACAGCAAGATGGTTGTGAGTCTCTATTTAAAGATATTGGGCCAAATCTGATAGTAAGAAATTTTTACACAGACCATCATCCCATCTTCCATCTTCACTATGTTTTTCTTCAATGTGTCCCTTAAGTAGATTAAAAAAAATTTTACAAACATCAAGAGGCACTGTTATTCTTACCTATTTGTCACTAAATAAAGCTTTCTTCAATAATAATAATAATAATAATAATAATAGTAATAAATAATTTTTGAATGCTTCTTCTCTTCCAAGCAACCAGCTAAGTGCCTTACAGTTATTATTTAAACAAACTACTTTACCAACCATGTTATTTGGATTTTATTATTATTTCCAATATTAAGATAAACAATGGGAAGTTCAAAAAATGAAATTACCATCCTTAAGCATGTAATTTATAGTGAAAGCATTTTAAATCAAGTCTTTCTCATACAAAGCTCTATGTCAAGAGGAACTGATGTTTAACACACTATTAAATTCTATGAAAGAAGTTGGCCTTCAGGAAACTAGTTCAAGAAATATTAAAATTACATTATCAGTTGTTTTGGAGTAGATGGGTCATTAAGGAAAGTGATTAAGGATTATATAATGTCATTCTTTTAAATGTAATATTTTTTCTCTAAAGACATTACATAGTAAATATATCAGTATGCATTTGAATATTTTGGTACAGATTATAAAATTCAGAAGTTAACCACCAAAACAGCAGAGTACTGTTCTTTAAAATTAAGTATAAACATGTAATATTATAATTCTATGTCAAATTATTTTAGGCCAATATTAACTCTTGGAGAATTCCATTTTAAACACCACCATTTTGTGACATTCTATTGTTCAGATGTAATATGATCAATATTATTTCCTAATTGTGTAAGCCCACTCCCAACTAAAAAAGAAAGCAATTGTTTTGGATAGTTGAACTGGTGGTGTTTTAAGTAGATAAATTACCATGGCCTAAATTTCTTAGGTATGCATTAAATATTTCAGGTAAATAATCTTGGTTAGAAATGTTGATGAATGAGAAGTCATGGTGATTTAAATTTCTGTACAAAATATATACTTAGTGCTTCTTCAGAAAGCATACTTTTATCAACTATTCAATCTATGAATTCAATAGCAATAAAAATAAATTTATGACAAGTACTATTGTCAGATTCAGTCATATTGAATTAGAAATTTTAAAGAATCTGCTTTATATAAGCAAAACAAAGGAAAATTCTGAAAACATGTATTAATAAAAATTTGATTAATTTCCAGGTCAAAGCATCCATGCTATTCAAGCAAAAATATAGTATGTAAAATATATATTCTGAAAAAAGTGATAATATTTATATATTGACCAATACATATGCCATATAGTTATTTATTAAACATTCCATTTTCCTGATTTATATTTTTGTAGCAGAATCTCAGAAAAAGGAATAGTCAAAATTTATTATACTAAAAAAGTTTATAAGTATATATTTATAGAGTATAGATTATATTTATGTAATGGTAAATAAATACACTATTTTAATGAATAGTGCACATTTGCAAATATATTCATATATTTGTGTCTACATGTATGTCTTTATATATATTATCTACATATATATGTAGAGATATATATATATATATAAATATTCATACTGTTTGGACGAACGGAGGCAAGATGGCGCACTTCCGGGTTCTTCATCACCAGTTTTTCCCACGCGCAAATATGCAGCCGGCCCCCGGGAAGGTGCAGACCAACCGGGCATGCGCCAGGTGATGTCAATCCAAAGAGACTGAGATTTACCTGGTCGCACCTGCGGAACGCCCCCAACACGCCCGTGCCCCGCCTATTGCCCTCCCACTCCTAGAAAAGCCCCTCCAGACGGACACCACGCGTGGACTTCCCAGCCCCACCCCTGTCGGGATGTCGGGACTGTATCAGGAACCCCGCCGGAGAGCCCCACGGGGGACTCTGTCGGCCTTCAACAAAGGAGGCCTCCCCTCTCCCTACCCACCTTCTACCCCTGAAGCTAGGTGACCAAAATAAATTTGCAGTTTTGCTCCTACCCTTGCCTGCTCGCTGGTTCTTTTGTGCCCACTGGGCTGGTCTTAGAAAAAACAAATCACATACATTTACAATTTCCTCTTATAAATAAATAGGCATTTTAACTAGTAATGATGTCAATAACTTATTTAAAATATATGGGATACAAATAATAGCTCCGGGATTTAATGTCATTTTAGTTTCATGAGCCCTTCCTCTACTTCACAAAGATTAACTCAATAATAATTAGGATATAATTGAAATTATGTGTGTGGTGGGGGGTGTTTTTCTGTTTTAAACCAAGGTAAGGCAATCGAACAAAAAGATTTGACTAGAAACAAAATCAAATACAGCATGTTTTTACTTATAGGTAAGAGCAAAACAGTAGGTACACATTTATATAAAGATGGAAACAATAAACACTGGGGACTCCAAAAAGGGTGGAGAATGGGAGGGGGTTAAAGGTTGAAAAACTACCTGTTGGATACTATGTTCACCATTTGGATGATGGATTCAATAGGGGCCCAAATTCCAGCATTACACAATATACCCATGTAGCAGACCTGAAAATGTACCCTGTGAATCTGAAGTTTATACAGGCCGGGCGCGGTGGCTCAAGCCTGTAATCCCAGCACTTTGAGAGGCCGAGATGGGCGGATCACGAGGTCAGGAGACCCAGACCATCCTGGCTAACACGGTGAAACCGTCTCTACTAAAAACTACAAAAAAACTAGCCGGGCAAAGTGGCGGCACCTGTAGTGGCAGCTACCCGGGAGGCTGAGGCAGGAGAATGGCCTGAACCCGGGAGGCGGAGCTTGCAGTGAGCTGAGATCCAGCCATAGCACTCCAGCCTGGGTGACAGAGCGAGACTCCATCTCAAAAAAACAAAAATAAAAACAAAACAACAACAACAACAACAAAAATATATATATATATACACTAAAATAAAAGATGTATGTTAACAGGAAAGCATCCTAAAATAAGCCATTTATATTAAAATATGTAAAGTCATAAAGATGGAAATATTAAAGAGAAGGTACTATGCATAGTTTTTATTTGTAACTAAATTTCCAAAAAGATAGGGTACAGAGGGTGGTAGAAACCAATATTTGAGGAAATAATGGCTTAAAGTTTGCTAAAAGATATAGAATACATCATGTTACAAATTCAAGAATATTAACAAATCTCAGACACAATAAATAATATAAATATTCTCCTCTAGGCATATTATTAAAAATATCTAAATATTAAAGCAAAAGGAAAAGGCAGAAACAGATTACCTTCTTAAGAGTCTTAAGCTAACAGTTAACTTCTTAACACAAACAAGAGAAACAAATAGAATTTAAATACAATTTATTTTTAAAATGCTAAAAGCATCACTAATCATCAGAAATGCACAAATCAAAACTGCAATGAGATACCATCTCACATCAATTAGAATGGTTACTATTAAAAAGCCAAAAAACAACAGATGCTGGTGAGGTTGTAGAGAAAAGAGAATTCTTACACACTGTTGGTGGGAATGTAAATTATTCCAGCAATGGTGGAAAGCAGTCTGGAGATTTTTCAACGTGCTTAAAGCTGCCATTTTACGTAGCAATCCCACTACTGGGTATACGCCTGAAAGAAAATAAATCATTTCACCAAAAAGATTGTATAGTAAAAGGTGATACATATACACCATGGAATGCTATGCAGCTGTAAAAAAGAAAGAAATTACATCCTTTGCAGCAATGTAGACAGAACTGGAGACAATAATCTTAAGCAAATTAATTCAGGAATAGAAAATGCAATATTACATGTTCTCACAGAGAAGTGGAAGCTAAGCATTGAGCACACATGGTCATAAATGGGAACAATAGACACTGTGGACTACTGACAAGTGGACGGAGGGGAAGTGGTTAAAAAAACTATTAGGCACTATACTCACTCACCAGGGTAACAGGATCCATACTCCAAACCTCAGCATCATGCAATATTCTCATGGAACAAGTATTCACATGCACCCTCTGTATCTAAAACAAAAGTTGATTTAAAAAAAAAAAATGTGCCACAAAAATAAGAACAAACATAAAATTTAAAAGCTAGCAAAATATATTTTGAGAATGAAGGTGAATATGCCCACTCTAAAAAATGATGAAAATAAAAAATATATAGAATTTGACATGAGCATACCAACACTGAAGAACATATTAAAGACTCTTCTTGCAATCAGAAGAAAACTAATTAGATCATATAGTAAAAATGTAAGACAGTAAGGAATGAAAAGGGAAGTAATGAATGTGTATGTCCATTTAAATATTTACAGTGTAAACCAAAATAATGTTTCCCGGTGTTGAAGAGATGACACAGGATTCTCTTGGTGCACCTTCGCCAGCCAGAAATCTCCACAGCTGGTGGTACTTCTCCCCAGACTTGGCTCAGGCCCGCTGGACTTGCTGTGCCTACTTGTTCCCACGGGCTGCACTCAGCTCATGCTACCGGCCCAAATCCCATGCCTGCCATGGCTCTCTGCTCAGCCCACAACTGGTCCAGGAGTGATAAGACTGACTTCCACCTTAGGTGCCAGTGTCTGGATGAGAGGGATGTAGTAGCACCCGCAAACTGGGAGATGACAGCAACCACAGAGTCCCAAGTGGTGTTATAGTTTTTGCTTAGGGCCTCCCAACATCTAAGCCTCCAGGAAGTGTTACAGCTCTCATTTCTTCCTACTGCCCACAGTTTCAGTGAATGAGGATGTGTCTCAGCTCATTTGGTTCTGCTGCCTACAGCTTAGCAAACAAAGGCATGTAGTTCCCAGTGGCTTTTTCTCTTCTGTTGTTCATCAAGCAGAAGGGAGACTTTCAGTGTTACAGCCCTTTTTGTACCCGCATTTGGTGGGTTCTGGGTTCTTGTCCCACAACCAAGAGGAATGAATTATGCAGACACTGGAGAATAAGCTAGGCAGAGAAGAGTTTTATTGAGTAATAGAAAAGCTCTCAACATGAGAGGGAACCTGAGTGGGTATCCCTCTATTTGAGAGGGGACCCAAAACCAGGGGCTGCCTGAGGCTGAGTCTGAGATTTGTATGGGCTCAGAATGGGTGAGTGCATGTCAATTAGTCCACAAGCAGGCCTGAAAAAAGCACCATTTGATTGGCTAAAAGGCATCGAGGAAGTTCTCACTATGGTTGTGCACCCACCCAGAACTGGCAGCTCAGTTTTAAGGCTTCAGGCTGTCCTTGGCTTAAACGTTGAGTTTCACTGGGGACCTGTCCCTGCCTGACTAGGAATCTATATGTTTCCTTTCACTGTCAGAGACAAATAGAAAATGATTGATGATAGATAGAGAGATGATAGATAGATAGATAGATAGATAGATAGATAGATAGATTAGATAGATGATAGGTACACACATACATACATGCATAGACGATCGACAGGTAGGTATATAGACGGAATGATAGAAGTCTAAATTATAAAGATGGTTATTACTAGGGGCTATCAGAAGCAAGCAAATGAGTTATTTAATGGATTTAATATTTAATTGTTTAATATTTTAACAATTGTTGAAGGCTATTTTTGTGTTTTTAATTGTGTTTATACATATATATACACTATAGAACTTATCAATTCAAATATTTTTAATTATATAGTTCTTTGTCATTAAGTACACTTACATTGGTATGCAACTATTATCACTATTTCCAGAACTTTTTTACCTTCTCCAAATGAAACTCTTTACCAATTATACAATAACTCCCCATTTCCCCAACTACCAGCCCCTGGCAACCACCTCTCTACTTTCTGTCTCTATGAATCTGAGTACTCTAGAAACTTCATATCAGTGGAATTATACAATATTTGGCCTTCTGTTACTGGCTTATTTCACTTAGCATAATGTCTCCAAATTTCAACTATGTTACAGCCTGTGTCAAAATTTCTTTCTATTTTAAGGTTGAATGATATTTGGTTTTATACATATTCCACATTTTGTTTGTACATTCATCCATCATCAGACATGTGGTATGTTTCTACCTTTTGGCTATTGTAAATAACAATGAATAACATGAATATATAAATATCTATTCGAGTCCTTACTTTCACTTCTTAAAATGGTAAAAGTGCAATTTTATGTTATGTATATTTAAGAACAATTTAAATTGAAAAAAATGCATATAATTTAACAGTTTCAGTATAATGCTGTATCAATTAGTCAAGAATAAAAATAGCAATCAACATTAGCTTTAAGAATCTCATCTGCATATTCAATAATAAATAGGTTCAGAAACTTTTCTAGAGTATTAACTTTTAATTTTATTCTATAAAATAATTTTCACATTGCTTTGAAGCAATTTTTCATTTTTCTTTATGAACACACTTCATTAATATACACACCTACATTACTTTATGTAATACTTAAGTAAAAATTATGTAAACCAAAAAATATTCCTGATAACTCTCCAACATTAGCTTGTCTAGATTTTTCTTTAGATATATTACCTTAAAATAATATCACATGCAAGAGCACATCTGCAATAATTCCTTCAGAGGTAGAAAAAAGGTGAATAGTTTTGAGATATTTTCTGCTCTACATTGTCTCAGAAAGCTACAAAACTAAATAAAAATAATTAATTATACAGATTCTTCTGCTACTATGCCCCTTTATTTAAGCATATTTTCTGAAGAGTCTCCCATGGTCTCCAGAAAATTCTTGGTCATTATTAACTTAAAAATATCAAGAAAATGCAAGTTATTACATAAATTATTAAATAAAAACCTTTCTTAGTTTTTGCTGTGCTGTTCAATTCTACCTTCAAATACTTGCAGGAATTAGATATATTAATTTGCATTTATTTCTCTTTCTATCACTTTTCTCAAAAAGTGTACATTGACACATTATGTTTTTTATTTATCAAACTATATACTAATATTTCACAAATTTGCTTAGAAGGAGTACACGAATCACAAGAATACACATTATTTTTTCAAATTAGACACACTCACGCAACCAGCACTCAAATCAACAACCATAACTTAAGAACATCCTGAAAGCACTTCCTATAGACCTTCTAGTCACCACTTGTCCTAAAAGGGTAGCTACTATCCTGACTTTTAACACAAATATTTATTTTATTTGTCTTTCGGATTTTATATTCAAAAATAATATGGGTTTCATTGTATGTATCTAGTTTCTGTTTTTCACATTATGTTTGTGAGTTTCATCCAGGTTGTTGCATGTGGTTGCAATTTGTTCATTCTCATTGCCATACAGTGATTTATTGTACAAATATTAAAACCTTTATTTGTCCATTCTACCATTGATAAACAGTTGAATTGTTTCCTGTTTGCGAGTCCCACAATAGAGGTTGCTATTCACATTTTTTGTACATATATCCTGGTAAATATCCATAGGGGGTCTCTTGGATTATACCAAGAAGTTCAGTTGCTGGTTGCATAATATAATATACATGTTAAAGCTCAATAGATGCTGCCAAGAAGTTTTTCAAACTATTTACAAAATTACATTTTTACCAAAGGTTCATAAGAATTATTTTCCCTCCACATTCTGAACAATACTTAAATCTTGTATTTAAAAAAAAGTTGCCATTCTCATGATATGTAATTTTACACCATTTTGATTATAATTTGCATTTCCTTAGATGACTAATGATGTAGAGTGCCATTTTATGAGTTTACTGGATATTTGTGTAAACTTTTGTGAGGTCCCTATTTATTGAGTTTTCTATCTTTTTGTTACTGATTGATATTCTAGATATGAATTATTTGTAGTATTTAAGTATTGAAAATATGTTGGGACACTCTGTGTTTGACATTTCATTGTGTTTGTAAGCATAGCTTCAATATTTTAGTACAATAAAATATATTATTTGTGATGTCTCTGTACTCTTTAAAGAAACATTTAGCAAACCCAAGGACATAAAAATAGTCTATATTTTCTTCTATGTCTTTCATTGCTAATGGTCTGAAGTAGTGGACTTCACATTATTCAACCATTTCTTATGGGAATTAAATTATCCAGGACCATTTTTCAGAAACTCCATCCTATTTTATTTGCAGAGTGTGTATCATCTTTGTCTTAAGTCAAATGATTATATAACTGCGTATCTGTCTGATCACTATGTACTAATCCCTTGGTCTATCTATCTGCCTTTTGACAAAATTATACTGCCTTAATTGCTATAACTTTGGTATGCACTGATACTGGGTAGTGCAAGCGTCCAGTGTTGCTTACTTGTCTGCCAATCCTGCCTTGACTATTCTTGGCCCTTTGTCTTGCAATACGAAATTTAGAATCAAATTATGAATTTAAAAATATAAGTAGAATTTTGATTGAGACTGCATTGAATCTATACATTAAAGAAATGGAAACCTTTACAATAGTAGTTCTCAAATGAAGGAGATTTTGACTCCAAAGAGACATCTGTCAATATCCAGAGACACCACTTGCATCCAGTAGGATGGAGGCCAAGAATCCTACTAAATATCCTACAATACACAACACAGCTACCAACCCCCCACCAAAAAATAAACCAAAGTATCCATGTTGTCAAGGATCAGAAATCTTGCTTTCAATATTTAGTTTTCTGATTCATAATCATATATTTATACATTTATTTAGAACATTATTTATTTTCCAAAGCAGTGGTTTGAATATATTATTGAGGTTTCACATATCTTAAGTTATACCACCAGGAATTTGATAATTTTTAAGGTTACTGTAAAATTCACTTTTACTCCATTTTTCAATTGCTCATTACCAGAATATAAAAATAAAACAGATTTGTCGATAGTATTGATTTCATACACACTATATTGATAAGCTGATGTATTGATCCTGTTGTTTTTCTTTATATTGCTTTGGATTTTCATCATACACAATTATGTCATCTGTGGAAGGTGTTGGATTTATTTCCTCTTTGTGAAACTTATGCTCAATATTTCTTGTAATGTTTCTATTGTCTTATTTATGGTCACAGTATAAATCCAAATATAAGTGGTTATCATGGCCTTTTTTGTTTCTGATTTGAGGCATAAAACTGTCAATAATGCATATGAGTAGGATGTCTGTTCTAGGTTTTCTCTTGATATGTTTAATCTACTAAATTGTTATCCTACTTTTAAATATTTTATTATGATGACTTGGTGTTTTACTTTGTAAAATGCTTTTCTGCAGGTTTAAAAATTATGATATGATCTTTTCATTTCTTATTGTGTGTTCAAACAGATTATCTTGAAATGTCAAGAAAAAACAAAAACAAAAAATCTGCCACAACTGAAATGATCTTTATTTGATTGGTGTTTTATATTTTGTTCTATTTAATTCATGATATGTTGTTTAATAGTTTTTATCTAGGCTCATAAGAATAAATGATCCATAATTTACCTTACTTTAAATGTCCCTGATATATTTTTTCTGTTTTTTTGTTTTTGTTTTTGTTTTTTGTTTTTTGTTTTTGAGATGGAGTCTCTCTCTGTCATCCAGACTGGAGTGCAGTGGCACGATCTCGGCTCACTGCAAGCTCTGCCTTCCAAGTTCACACCATTCTGCTGCCTCAGCCTCCTGAGTAGCTGGGACTACAGACGCCCGCCACCACATCCGGCTACTTTTTTGTATTTTTAGTAGAGATGGGGCTTCACCGTGTTAGCCAGGATGGTCTCGATCTCCTGACCTCGTGATCCACCTGCCTCAGCCTCCTAAAGTGCTGAGATTATAGACGTGAGACACCGTGCCTGGCCTGTCCCTGATGTATTTTTCTATCAAAATTATTTTGCTTAAACATCTTCAGAAATGTTCCCTTTTTCTACTTTGGAGGAGTTTATGTGGGATTGCTATTCGTTTATTTCATTTTTATCAAGATTCTCTAATTCAGAAGAGATATTAGAAGTCATTTACTCAGTAGTGTATTAAACTTTTAAAATATCATCTCAATTTAAAAACATCATTTTCTATACTTTTATTCATTTTTAGTATAGACTAGCAACTGACTAGCTTATTATACATCAATATTTTCTTCTTAAAATCGGAAGTCAGCTTCTTATAAAGGGAAAGTTTTAAGTGAAAGTATGTTTTAATCATTGTTATGTAAGTTACAACTTCATAGGTATGATTATGTTGTATTTTCCTAAATATTGAATTAAGAAAGATGACAAAATAGGTTCTAATTAGTCAATATCCTGTCACAATTTAGGAAACATATTTAGCCCATCTCTATTCTTACATTATCAAAATAGTTTTATTTCAAAATATTGTTTCTACCTTGTAGAGTAAAAGTGGAATTAGATTACTTTGTCTCACAGCTCTGCTAGATTTTTATTTACATTTTTTTCCAAATTATTATATATTTATTATTGTGCCATTAGGGGCAAAAATTCATAATGAATGATCAGTTTGCTTTGTAAGTCATGCCTTCATTGGTATATTTCTTGAAACCCAAAAACAAAATTGCATACAACTGCATTTTCATACTATCCAAAAGGAGAAGGAAAACGTTGGAAAGTCAGGACGAACATTAGGTACAGACAATTTTGTGATCGCATTTTTGTCCCAAATTATATTAAGATGTGCAGCATTCTAGTCTTCATGCAAAAGGATTATTTTCTCACATAGGGTGGTATCATAGTATAAATTTATGGTTGGTATAAATAACTATTTACCTTGATTACTACATGCCTGTAAATGTAGCACAACTTATCTTTCCTGATTTGAAGTGTAAGTTGTAACATTTTTATTGGTGTGGGTATGTTTTATAAAAAAAAAAAAAATACAGTGTAGTTTTGCTTTTTGGCATGATCTTGTCATTTGAGAAAGCACTACATTTTAATGACAGATAATTTAAAATGCCTCTAGGAGTGAGTTGAATTTACTGAGATATTTTTAAGGGTCATTACTTACCAGAGGTTGTCAGAGCACTTGTAGAGTGTCAGCCTTCTTCAGGGCAGATATTTCAGACTATTTGAAATGAATTAACACTTCCACCATTAATGTTTGATGGGAGACCATAGTGAAAAAGATGGATGCTTACATAATTGACATCCTTAACATTTAGAGCTGAATACTTAAATGCCAGAAACATAATTTTGAATAAAATGTCAGGACCTAACTCAATAATACTTAATGATGTAATAGGATAGGAATGAACAGAAGTCATTTTACATTATTAATTAAATTATTTAAAATAGGCTTAATTGTCTCCATATATCAGTAAGGAGTTTTTATTCATATTATTATTTCTAAGAATAATTGGTCCCAAATTTTCAACTTCTACCAGTCCAGAGATGCCAAACATTCTTCTGATTCATATTGTTGTAAAATACACTTATGAAAATGTAAACAGAAAATATACTTCATAAGCTAACTGTTTTAATTTATTACAATTGTTAAAGTGTAATATTATGTTTATAATTGATATCTTTAGTCTTGGTCAACAGATCTTTTGCAAATAAATGATATGCTTAATAAAGTTAATTTACACTAGTAGAACTAGTAGGCATATACAAAAATAACAAACCACAACATATATTGCCAAAACAGTATCAGCTTAAAAATTATTAAGAAAACTTAATTAATTAAAGAACATGGCTGAGAAATAACTGAATTATAGGTATCTATTTAATGTGTCAATATGGCTGCATGACTTTTACTAACAATTCTACGAAAATGAGCACTAAATGTTTCAAGAATACTTAACATCATCTTTAAGAAGAAAGTGGTACTTTTGAGGTTCTCCTACAAAACTTTTCTTAAGGAGGGTACTTTAGAGGATGGCTTTTACAAAATCCGTTTTTATTATATGTGCAGAGCTGTGAGAAACGGGACAGAATATGGTTCGGCTAATCATATTGTAAAGCCCTGAATTATGTTAATAGAACCTTAATCACCTCTGTATGAAGAAAATAGGTTACAGTATTCTTTAAGCTTATGTTTAACTATCCCCATCCACGTAGGGAAGGTTCTTGAAGAGGATTCACAGTCGAGGTAATGAATCATGCCTTTGCTTCAGACAATAGAGAAAAATCTTGTCAATATCAAACATGGAAGTTAGAGAATATTGTGATAAGTACCAAGGGGTAGTCCAATTTATCAACTGACATTGACTGTTTCTAAGTGTACTCATTGTTTCTGTCTCTATGTTAACTATAAAGCAATTAAACTATCTACTGAACAGTTAAACTATCAAGTATCGCTGTTGCAGATTTTATCGTACCAGCACTAACAGGATTTTCCAAGAAACTTCTAAGGGCTCGGGAAATCAAACTACTGTCATGATGATACTTTTTCATTCGTATTCCCCTGTAAATGTAGAGTTTTCCACAGGCTACCAGGTGGGTGATATTGCAACAGACTGAATACAAAAGGATGTGTATGGATCCAGATGGTCTCATTAAGCAAGCTATTTAAGAGATTTGCAGAACTATTACATAAAACAATGTCACTGTTTGCATTATCTACTTTCTTTAGTTATTTTACATAATTAAAAGTAGTTATATAAAATACATATCTATTTTAATAATGTTATTTATATAATGGTTTATTATTCTTTAAAGTGAATTAATTAGTAGTATTTAATATTTTTTCAGATTGAATTTCTAGTATTATAAATTTTAATAGGTCTAACATGAGTACAAATTTTTGGACTCTCAATACTTTCTAAGACTATAAATAATGACTGATAGGAAATAATTTAAGAATTAAAGTTTTGTTGTATCTATAATGATTAAATTATGATTATTCTTGTTATTATTATTACTGTTGTTATTATTATTTGAAGTACCTTCCCTCACTCCAGAATCTTTGAAGTACTAACATTCTTTTCCCCTTAGGATATGAAAATACTCCTCTCTTAAAGGATAGATGATAACAAGAGTTTCTAATTTCTTTATATTTCTAAGGAAAGCCTACCCTATAAATAGCCTCTGTGAATCATGGCAAATTGTGGATTTTTAGCTCATCTTGTTATTCTCCACTTAATTAAATAAGAAAGCTGCTCAGGTATTGTGCTTATAGATAGCTAGTGCTATTGACAGAACTCTGTCCCTCACAAATTCATGTGTTAAAGCCCTAAAGTACAATATGAGGATATTTGGAGGCTGGACCTATAAGGAGGTGATTTAGGTTAAATGATGTCATAAGGGCAAAGTTCAGAACTAATAGAATTTGTGTCCATTTAAGGAGGAAAGAGCTCTGTTATTGCCCTCTACCACATGAGAATACAGAGAGAAGGCAGCTATCTGCAAGCCAAGAAGAGAACTCTCATTGGAAACCAAATGCAGATGGAGAATTGATCTTGGACTTTTCAATCTCTGGAATTGTGAGAAAATAAACTTTTGTTTAAGTCACCCAATCTGTGATCCAGTGTTAGGGCGGTCTGAGCAGACTAATACATCTATTATCCCATAACATTTATCAATGACAACACAATAGCAATTAGTGCATTATTTTCCTCCTTTTCTGTAAGCAAATTTGAAGTAAGGGCAGTATTGCCCTCCTTATTGTATCTTTAACACATAGTGCCTATTTTCTGAAACTAGCTACTAAAGTGTTTGATGAATTAATTAACTTGGTTTAAAAATGTGTGCACTATTGACTATTAGTTTTCTGTTATCCTAAATTTGTTAACCCAACCTATTCAGGTCTATCTTACTGCACTAAAAAAAATATGTGCCCATTTATCTTATTGTTTCAATGTACTAGCCATCCCTATGTGGAAATATTTGTTCTAATTTTTAAATGAGTATTTCATGTTTCAAATGAGTCCATGAATCCTGATTGCCTTCAAAAGAAAGTAAAAATTTTTCTTGCATGACATTCAAAACCTTTTAATATCCCACTAAAATTAACTCTCAAAAATGTGATTTTCCATTGTTCTTTGAGTCATATTATGTTCCTTTGCCCTGGAAAGATTGATACTCTCCCAAACATATCAATAACTCTGACAATTCATATTTTTTTCATATAATATAGTAAAAGAGTTACTATTTTCAACATGATAGTTTTATTTTATTTGCCTAAGCTATATTCCATAATATCCAGTTTGTTATTATTCCTTTTATTGCAGTAATGCTATTTCCTAAAAGCTCTGGTAAAGTGATAGCACTTAATTTAAACTGATGTTAACCATTACTCCTGGGTCTGAATACATAAACATTGATGACTTGTGTAATCTTATGAACTTAATCAAATGTTGTTATATTTTTGCATAACTTTTTTGCATAATACTTTTAATTTTATCTTTCCCATGTCTTGTGTTTTATCTGGCTTTTGACATTTCAATAAAACTAGTAAAGAATGAAGAAGTAAAATCATACTTTATTATTACTGCTAATGATTTTTCCTTTGAATGCATTGCTCACTCTGTTTTCCTGTCTTTCGCTTAAAAGACTAATGTTATGTAGTTTCCTGTCCTTAAGTTCATTTTATGTAGTTTCTAGATATATATGTACATTCATTTTTGATTAGAATAGTTCTCTAAACTACATATCTACTTTATATTAATTTAGATAATTTGAAAAATAATTAAATAATTTAATAGCTCATATTACTTTATCAAATTTCTGGTAATCACATTTACCTATATGGTTTTGAAAACTGTCTAAGATTATTGAAAGGTAATATAATGCAATATTTTTATTAGGATATACCTAGCTAGAAATAAAGTATAGTTGATTATATATGCACTAATTTTATTCAGTGATAATTTAAATGTCTGACATTTTATTTTGTAGTGCCAGGGGTATATTTATCACTTTGAAAATTAAACCTAAATTCCATCAAGTAAAATTTATGTTTTAATTAATTTACTTAATTGCCTTTGTTTCCTTGGCAACCATCTGTAATTACGATTTTCCAGAGGTGTTAAAAGTATTTGAAATGACACATGTTGCTACTTTTCATAGAAGTTAAGTTCTTATGATTTGGACAGTATCAATAACTGCAGTTTCAAGTGTACCTGATATATTTAGTATATGTTAACTTTATCTTAGGAAAGCACTTTAAATTAGATTGGTACATTTAATTTTATATAAAGAACATGCTTTTCCTTTTTTCCTAATTCTTCCTGAATCCATTTTAAAACATATGACTTGCAAGTATGATAGGATTTTTTAAAATATACTTTTCTATATTCACAAAGATGGTGCTTGGTATATATTTCCAAGCCATTTAGCAGATCCTTAATTAGAGTATGTAATTTAACTCTGTAATTAAATCTTTCTAGATAATATGTATAATGTTCATCAAATTAAGATACACATTATTTATTGTTTTATTATAATTACTTAAAACATTTAAATGCCTCTTTGACCATATACTATTTACTATTTTAGTCTCTGTTGAAGTGAGAATTGTTTCACAACTAATTCTCATGGGAATTAATTCACTGTGTGATCTATTTAAAATTTTTGACACAAAAATATATATGATGTACACATAATATTTTCTTTCATTTACATGCATCTGTTACAGAAAATGCTAAAAGTAAACTAGTATGGCATATTTAAAATAAATTACTTATTCAAAAAATCTTTTGGATCTTATTTTTAATTCCATAAAATAATTTCATCTCTAACATACCTGGGGACCATCTTGAATTATGTTTGTAGTAACGTGGTAGCACAGAAGTCTCCACACTGTTCAAGAAAAGAAGACTATCTCAAAAGTCATAGGAAAAAAATAAGAAGTAAATTCACAAAAATCCAATGAAATCTCAAATGAAATATGATAGGTAATAAATACTTTCTTATGTTTTTATGTTACATTTCAAAAATGTTAATATCATGGAATAATTCTTTCATTTTTAAACTGTCAATTTTTGATATGTTAGAAATGTATTAATTGGTACTGTCATAATTTCATATGGGCTAAAAACAGTTCTACCATTAAAAATATACTAATCTGGACAACCCTTCAAATTCTTCTTTGCAGATTTTTAGCTTGCTCAAAGTTAGTGTACCAACCTAAATTATTTTGACACAAATGTTCAACATATGTCTCTTCTGCAAAAAGTTGATTAAAAAAATCAATTTAATCAACTCTGCCTAAATGCTGAAATAAAAAGACACCTACTACTCAAGAATTTCCTTTCCCTTTTAGGCAAATATCAACACTTCTAGTAAATTCTTATATAGAGATAAGTCAAATGAGTAACTGTAAAGGATTGATAATAAAATTCTGTTTATTAATTTGATTTTGTTTTATGGTAAGCTTCAATAGATTACAAGGTTCTTGGGAGATAGCTGGGAAATATGTAATTGGATTACACAAATTATGATTATTTTGATGCTAGTTCTCTATTTTCCAGATTTCATTATATATTGTTACTTTCATTTATTTTCTTAATGCAAAAGCATATATACAGAAGTAATATTTTAGTTATAATTTAGAAGGAAGTATGTTGTTCATTTTTAGATATCTTTCTGAAAAGTTCATTATAGTTCTAAAATCTAAAAATTTCACAAGTATCACAAAGGCTAAAATAGTTATTTTATATAATGGGAATCTTTGTGTCTTTAATTATTAAGGTTCTTCAATGTAATACAACTTCAAAATCTGGAGATAAATAATAACATAATAACATGTTATTATTGCCACTAAATCTGGATGTGCTTCATGGAAAGAAGGTTAAACTACCATGGGAAAACATAGATGATACCTTTCCCCTTGAATACTGGCAGTGTAATAGTATTGTAAAAGTTGTCAGAATCCCTATGACAGAGAGTCTTGTTATGTTCCATAACCAAGTAAGTTCGCATTCTTTTAACCAAGGAACACTTTCTATGAGTAATACTAAATAACAGCATAGGAAACACTTATTTCTTATGAGAAACATGAGGAATAGCTATTCTGATTAAATTACTAATGTTGGATTTCTTAGCAAGGATTAGCCAAATGAGTGGAAAATGAAACATGTTTCTTTGGGACACCACAACATTTTACAATAATTATTTGATATTTTGGAAATAGTCTCTTTCTATTCCATAAAATAATATAGTGACAAATATACAGTTAGAACCTTAAAAATGTATTATCTCTATTTCCCTCCCTTGATGGTTGACTCATAAGAAATCTTGTGATTTAACAAAATAATTGTATAACCTCTTATATACAGTATTTTTTTTTAAATTATACTTTAAGTTCTAGGGTACATGTGCACAACGTGCAGGTTTGTTACATATGTGTACATGTGCCATGTTGGTGTGCTGCACCCGTTAACTTGTCCTTTACATTAGGTGTATCTCCTAATGCTATCCCTCCCCCTTTCCCCCACCCAACAACAGGCCCCAGTGTGTGGTGTTCCCCTTCCTGTGTCCAAGTGATCTCATTGTTCAATTCCCACCTATAAGTGAGAACATGGGATGTTTCGTTTTTTGGCGTTGCTATAGTTTGCTGAGAATGATAGTTTCCAGCTGCATCCATGTCCCTACAAAGGACATGAACTCATCCTTCTTTATGGTTGCATAGTATTCCATGGTTTATATGTGCCACATTTTCTTAATCAGTCCATCATTGATGAACACTTGGGTTGGTTCCAAGTCTTTGCAATTGTGAATAGTGCCACAATAAACATGCGTGTGCATGTGTCTTTATAGCAGCATGACTTATAATCCTTTGAGTATATACCCAGTAAAGGGATGGCTGGGTCAAATGGTATTTCTAGTTCTAGATCCTTGAGGAATCACCACAGTGTCTTCCACAATGGTTGAACTAGTTTATGGTCCCACAAACAGTGTAAAAGTTTTCGTATTTCTCCACATCCTCTCCAGCACCTGTTGTTTCCTGACTTTGTAATGACTGCCATTCTAACTGGTGTGAGATGGTATCTCATTGTGGTTTTGATTTGCATTTCTCTGATGGCCAGTGATGATGAGCAGTTTTTCATGTGTCTGTTGGCTGCATAAATGTCTTCTTTTGAGAAGTGTCAGCTCATCTCCTTTGCTCACTTTTTGATGAGTTTGTTTGTTTTTTTCTTGTAAATTTGTTTGAGTTCTTTGTAGATTCTGGATATTAGCCCTTTGTCAGAAGAGTAGATTGCAAAAATTTTCTCCCATTCTCTAGGTTGCCTGTTGACTCTGATGATAGTTTCTTTTGCTGTGCAGAAGCTCTTTAGTTTAATTAGATCCCATTTGTCAATTTTGGCTTTTGTTGCCATTGCTTTTGGTGTTTTAGTCATGAAGTCCTTGCCCATTCCTATGTCCTGAATAGTATTGCCTAGGTTGTCTTCTAGGATTTTTATGGTTTTAGGTCTAACATTTAAGTTTTTGATCCATCTTTGATTAATTTTTGTATAAGGTGTAAGGAAAGGATCCAGTTTCAGCTTTCTCCATATGGCCAGCCAGTTTTCACAGCACCATTTATTAAATAGGGAATTCTTTCCCCATTTCTTGTTTTTGTTAGGTTTGTTAAAGATCAGATGGATGTAGATGTGTGGTATTACTTCTGAGAGCTCTGTTCTGTTCCATTGGTCTATATCTCTGTTTTGGTACCAGTACCATGCTGTTCTCATTACTGTAGCCTTGCACTGTAGTTTGTAGCCAGGTAGTGTGGTGTCTCCAGCTTTGTTCTTTTGGCTTAGGATTGACTTGGCAATGCGGGCTCTTTTTTGGTTCCATATGAACTTTAAATTAGTTTTTTTTTCCAATTCTGTGAAGAAAGTCATTGGTAGCTTGATGCGGGTTGCATTGAATCTGTAAATTACCTTGGGCAGTATGGCCATTTTCATAATATTGATTCTTCCTATCCTTGAGGATGAAATGTTCTTCCATTTGTTTGTGTCATCTTTTATTTCATTGAGCAGTGGTTTGTAGTTCTCCTTGAAGAGGTCCTTCACATCTCTTGTAAGTTGAATTCCTAGATATTTTATTATTTTTGAAGCAATACACATTATGTTATTTAAAAATAAAACTTGGTTTTGTAGGAATATTAGCCAAATAAAAAATGTAAATGGTGGTGATTTATTTATTCCTTTATTCATAAAGTATTTTATAGTTCATCTTCTGTGCCAGAACACTCAAAGTATCTGTGATTATGAGAAAATTACATGGGATGGCTTTTACTGAAAGGGATTGACAATTAACAACAAAAATTAAGAGTTCCTCTAAAGTCATTGAATGCCACAATAATAACAAAACTGGAGGAATATAATAGCAAATAAACAATGCATGAATGTCCTAAATTTAATCAAATATCTGGAAAAGTATGAATTACAAAAAGGAGGTACCATTCAACGTTTTGCCTTCTGTATTTAGGTAACAGTAAGGACAAATTATACTCAAAGGGAAAAAAATGCTTGACGTGTAAGATATACAGAAGATTTACATGGTTGTATGTTAGTGAACAAAGATCTGTGTGGTTCTGGGATGCAGTGTTAGTGATATTTAAGAGCCACAGCAACAAGCTTGTAATTTATTTTAAGAATATAGGAATGCTATTACAGGATTTTAAAAGAGAATGTAGTCGATTGAAGAGAGACAAGGTTGGAAGTAATGAGACCAGTTAAGAGACCATTGCAGTAAGTGGCAGCAAATTTCCATTTAGGGTCCTGGTTGGGCCAGAGATTTAATTGACATGAGACAGATCAACAGAAGAAAAGTATAAATTTAATACAAGTTGTGCATGGCATGGGAGACCTCATAAGAAAATGAAGACCCAAAAAAGTAGATAGAGTCAGTAACCTAAATACTGAATTGGATAGAAAATGGTAAGTTGTTAAGAAGTAGCTCAATTCTGGAGGAGGCTTAAAAGATAAGAGTTACTTTAAGAAATCTATACAGATCTATAAGAAATCTTGCTCTTAACTTTTGTCCTTAAGAATAAAGATGTTGCATTTTTCACGTGGTAATTTCATCTTCTGCTCCTGAGAAACATATTCCACATTTTGTTTGTACATTCATCCATCATCAGACATGTGGTATAGTCAATATGCCAGAGATACATATTTTAACTCCTTTAACAGTATAAAAGATGATAGATAACAGGTCTCAGTGTAGTTATATGCAGAGAAATATATTTGAATTTGTAAAATATAAATATATATCCAAAATCTATTACACTAAATATATACATAATTTATATATTTGTATATTGTATATTATATATTATATTCAATTAAAATTGTATATATACACATTTAATATATTTACATGTATAATTTATTTAACATGTATAAATTGGTGTAATTGGAATATATGCTGGGGCTAGAGGTAAATTTCACAGGATCTTCGGGTGTCGCTTTGACAACTGGAAACCTCTATGGCTGATGGCATCTCTGCTTGAGTTTTACTTGCACCTGCTGGCCTCATTCTACTCGCTTGGACTGGGATGCCGTGCTTGGCTCATGCTACCAGCTTGGATCCCATGCCCACCAAGGGTGAGCCAGGCACTGATTGGTGACTGGTGTGTGAGCTAATGCAGGGTCTGGCCACTGCTCACAGCCAAGTATGCCAGATGGTGGGCAGCTGGTGGGCATCTGCTGGTGCTGACACAGGCGCCGGCTCTGTGCGAGGCTGCAGCTGGACCAGGCATACCACAAGTGGCTTCCACTGTGGGCCCCAGCATCTGAAGGAGGGGAACATGGTGGCACCCAAAAACTCAGAGATGCCAACAACCGCCAAGCCCCAAGGGGTGTGGGGATGTATGCTATAGCTCCTTAAATTATTTATCCCGTTGAACACTGCATTTTAATATATTTTTCATGAAGATTCTCTTTCTTCTGAATTTAAAGTATTGAGGAGGACACATAGGGAAGATGTAGTAAGAACAGTGTTACTAATGAATTCTAAAAATCACTGTTATAGGTATATACACATTCTGCTTATAAAGAAGTGACACATTTATTTTATAAACATGAGGCATGTAATAAATACCTAGTATCTTTTACTTTATTGATAGATGGAGTTTATACCAATAAGAAGGAAAATGTTTATTGTAAGGGAAAAAATAGAGATGAGAAGTTGAAAATGAAATAAAATATAACCAGTGTAGATAGTATTCATAGTCACCAATGACCTGAGAAATTGAAACAGGGTTTTATAATGTTTTATCTTAATATCCCAGATTCTTGCTGTATCCAGAAAATTCCCATCCATAGTTAAAATTTTAGAGTAGCTGTATTTGGACAGAATATGTATTTTGCCATCCCTGCATGTAACATACAATGTGTCATCTTGGAGGAGGAGGGGTCCTACAGTTAGAATAGGAGGTGTTGGTTATGTTAAATGGATCAGGAGAGGGTATTAGACCTTTTTGTATTTCCTGAAAAGTTGAGTAATTTATATAGTATTTCTTACACGGTTCTTTGTCTTGAATCTATTATAACCTCTTTAACTGACAGTTTAAAAATTATATGTTAATGCTGCATAATTAATAATCTTTTATCTTTAGCTACTGTGGCTCACCCTACAGTATATATTTTTCTTGCCATTTTTATATTATATACAGCCAACTGGGCCTGTCAACTTCCATTACTTAATTAGAAGAGTTTCATTCTTAGCCAAACACCATTCTTTGTATCATGAAATAACATTATTACCTCATATGCTGCTTTTTCTTCTAACTGACCATTCTCCTGACCGTCTTTATATTTATTAATTGTTTATTTCCTTCTAACTCACCATTCTCATCACCCTCTTTATATTAAGACCCTCTTTAGAAATAAAATTATAGTATATTTAAGCTTTGATTTTCCCTATTAAATACATGTGGCTTAAAACTTGGCAATTATTGGAAACATAGATTATAAGTGGACCCAATTTTTTTCTAATTTAATGATGTCAGAAGTTAGCAAATAAGCAGTTATCCTAAATAGATTGCAAGTTGACAAATTTTTGTTCTAATTTAGTGGTGTCAGAAGCTAGCAAATAATCAATTATTGTAAATACACTTACTAATACTGTTGATGGAAACATTTTTAAAAATTAGTGAAAAAAATTAGAATATGCATTGTTCTAACACAGCAGTGATAAACCTGTATATTTCTTAAATATAAATTCTACCAAAAATGATATAAAACTAAAGTTTTCAGAGAATTATGTTTTTAAATGTCAGCTCTGATTATATATTTGAAAATTGTTTTAAAAATTGATTTCTTTTTCTTTTTTAAAATGTTTTCTTCTATATACCATTGACATTTTCCCTAATTTAAGTGTATCAAGTCATTTTTCTCCTTTATTTACTCTTCACTAATTTTAAAGTTGTAAGACTGAAAACTTTTTAGGAAAAGTCAAACAGGTGTATGAGACTTAGAGAAGGATAAAAGTGAGATAATTTGAAAAAAGAAAACTTTTTATAATGCCTTCTAAAATCTTGTTTCTAGTCTTTGTGGATCATGGTTAGTAGATTTCACTTTGTTTTCTATTAGTAGGAACTAAATTCACTTCTCAAATCTTTGAGTAAATCTCACAGGAGCTTAAATGAAGATATTTTATCTGCAGCAGAATACTAACTATGGTGACTAATTTCATAGTAAGCTCAGTTTTTTAAATGGCATGATGTTTTCAATAAAGTTATGAATTTTACAATGTGAACTGTTATATCTTATTTTAACAAATTAATTCCTTTAGGATTATCATGTGGAAAAAGTACATGAATATTAATGTATTCTGACATAAATGACACATTTAAATTTTAAATCTTACCCCTATGGTATACTTCTTCCAGGAAGAGTAAATAAGAAATGTTATACATTTAGAGAGCAAAAAGTATTTATTTATTTATGTATTTTACTTTACTTTCCAAAATAACTGTGGCATTTTACAGGTAATCAATAAAACATAAGAAAAATATAACCACATATGTAATAATATCAGGGAAATTTAGTGTTCAACATAAAGTACAAGGCAAAAAAGGAATTAATGATATTTCTTAAAGTTGCTATAGTTTTGTCTAGTGTTTACCTCTTTTCTTATTATTACTAAGGGATCTATAAAATTAAATTTAGAAGAGAAAACATATACATCTAACCAAGGTAAACATTACTCTTTGGCTTCTTATGCTGAAAATGACATTGTAACTAAAAATTATTTTCATGGAATGTTCATAATGACATAAATAAAACAAAAATGTTTTTAGAACTCCAGGAAATTTGAGATTAGATAAGACTGAGGTTGAAAGTCAGCACTCAGTAGACAAGCAAGGGAAAATTGCTAAACTTTTTCCAGCATCATTTTTTACTGAATAGAATAAAAATATTAATACTGTAATACACTGAGAGTTTCATCATTTTCCAGGTGATAATCTTTAGGAAGGACTGATGTGGATGTAGTTTGTTCTATACAGTGTAACCAGAAAAATGACTTGGATCTAGTTTGTTCTGTTCAGTGTAACCAAAAAAAAAAAAAAAAAAAAAAAAAAAAAAAAAAAAAATGCCTGTAATGGATTTCCCAGTCCAAATTATCTCTACAAATCCTTTCTTGGTTCACAGATCACACTCAACACATTTTTATTACTTTAGCAAGAGGGTTGACTACTGAGCAATTTTAATAAACTTAATAAAGTTCTCAGGCAGGCATCACTCTTGCTAAGTGACCAAAATAAATATTTTAATTTTTATTCCCCTAGAAGCAGACCCCGATTTATGAATTTGGGTATGAGTAATTTGTTAGAAAGAGGATCTTGGGTAGCATGGTAAGGTCAAGGGAAAGTGATAGAGGGAAGGGATAGAAATCAATAAAGGGAATATTAGTGAGCATTTTCCACTTGAGAGTAACTGGGACTTGATTTTTCTGAGACTATGTAGAATATGACTTAGAGTTGTCCCTCTGAGGGAACGGAGAGTAAGATATTTGTTTAGCAATTACCTCATCATTTGAAAGTTTCCCAAGGAATATCCACTTTCTGAAAATGTTGACCTGCTATTCGTGGTTCAAATTGACAATAGTAGCTGGAAATTGCTCTCAGGCAGAGACACAGAGAGCTTTATGGTAACTCTGCAGGTGACCTTCAGACTAGGTCAAAGGGAAATAAGTGGGACACACACAGTGTTTCCTATGATTGCCATTTATACAATTCAAATCCATTTGCGTGACATATTTGGTCCATCATGAACTCTCAATAAATTCTCAAAGTTGGTGATTAGTTATAATTGTTAAAAAGAAAAAAAAAAAAAAGCATGGAAAAAGGCTTCCCAAAGCACAAAAGGCAGTTAATAGTACAAGATACAGTACTCACTGCTATAGTTAGTCTTGATGTCTTAATTAAAATTAATGACCGCTCTCTCTACTATCCCTCTTAAAATGCTTTTACCTATTCTATCGGGACCTCGTATAGCTTCCATCCCTTCTTCCATGGCTTATAAGTTTATGAACCCACTTTGAGAGGAGAGGTCTTTTTATTTCCTCTGAGAAAGACATCCTGTCCAATGGTTGCTTTTGAGACTCCTTTGGCTCGGTATTAATTGGAGAGTCAAAGATCTCCAAACTCTGTGCACATTCTTAAACATACATCTGATATGGTTTAGCTGTGTCCCCACCCAAATCTCATCTTGAATTGTAGCTCCCATAATTCTCATGAATTGTGGGAGAGACCCGGTGGGAGATATTTGAATCATGGGGTTGCTTCCCCCAGACTGTTCTCGTGGTAGTGAATAAGTCTCACGAGATCTGATTGTTTTAACTGCCACATGTAAGAAATGCCTTTTGCCTTTCACCAAGATCGTGAGGCCTCCCCAGCCACGTGGAACCACGAATCCATTAAACTTCTTTTTCTTCATAAACTATCCAGTCTCGGATATGTCTTTGTCAGCAGCGTGAAAACAAACACAGCAGTGTGCTTCCTCCCACCTCTTGGGGTCTGATCTTCAAATATTATTTTTTCCAATTCTATCATTATGCAGTTAACCATATGCTAAAATCTCTACCCACTAGGGGAATTTCACCTCATTGTTGTCTTTTAAGCCATTGTTACCTTTGTGTCAAAAGAGCAAAATACATTTTGATGGTATCAAATTAGTTCTTAAGTTCAATGTTGATTTTATATCAAACAGGAATTTCTATTAAAATGAGACATTTTGAAATTAGAATAATTTCTAATACAATACTGAATTTATTTTAAGAGACCATGATTCAACCCCTTGCTTAGAGCAATTAACATATACCAGGGGACCAAGGATGTACAATATTGTTTTCGCTCCAAACATTGCTGAGAGATAAAATCTAGTGCATTAATATATGATAAATTACATTGTGTAATGTTTATATAATTGAATTATATAATGTGTAGTGCAATGGAAACACAAGTTTCTACTATTTCCAATTCTATTATTGTGGTATTATAATTATTTCTGTATGTTCCCTATAAATTGCTATTTTCTTGATTTATTTTTAAGAAAAGCTTCTACAATCATAAAAGCATACAAAATATTTCCTTAACCGTTCCTGAATCTTCTCTTCTTCTCTCTCTCTTTTTTTTTTTTTTTTTTTTTTTTGAGATGGCATTTCTCTTTTGTTATCCAGGCTGGAGTGCAATCAATGGCCCAATCTCAGCTCACAGCAACCTCTGCCTCCCAGGTTCAAGCAATTCTCCTCCCTTGGCCTCCCGAGTGCTGGGATTACAGGCATGTGCCACCATGCCCGGATAATTTTTTGTATTTTTAGTAGAGATGGGGTTTCACCATGTTGGTAAGGCTGGTCTAGAACTCCTGACCTCAGGTGATCCACCTGCCTTGGCCACCCAAAATGCTAGGATTACAGGTGTGAGACACCACACCTGGCCCTTTGAATCATTTTAATTCAGCACTTACAGAATTAAAATTTTAAGTGATCATTAATATACAGATCTCTATACACAAAAATATACAGTTTAGTTGACTAGAAATCTTCACTGGCATTTGGAATAAATATAATGGCATAGGTCACAACATTTTGTAGATGTAATTATACATCATACAAGATTAAAATTAAATGTTGGGATACAGAGATTTTTATATTATCAAAGCTATAGTGTTAGACATTCTCTCTTTTTTTCTCTTATTTTGTCTCTTCAATTTAACAATCAAATTGATTTATAAGCTTAGATAAAATTAGGATTTTAATCTCCTGTGTGACATAAAATTCATCAGCTGTCTGGAGAAAATAAATTGTAATAAGCAACTTGTCTCATTGGACTCTTATATGGCATGTATATGTGAACAAACATATCTGCAAATAACAATTTTAAGGTTTCTGTTGTCATCACAAACATCTTCATCATCTTTATCAACACCAAGATAAGCACCATCATCAAATGAATATTATTTTAATCATTGAATATATCAAAACCCTAAGTCATAAGGAGGCAAGATATACATGGCCCAATGGTATACCTTTGGTAGAAAATGAATTCTTCTGAAAGTTAAACTTTAGTGATGGCTTGTTGAGATGGGCTGAGTTCATAGAGAGGTCAGACATAAGATGGACATTTAATATTAAAGAAGAACATAAAATTATTCTAATAATTTAGAATGAAAGCCTGTAGACAGAGGGCCTGTAGATGAAGGACTGTAGACAGAAAATATGCAGAGAGTGGGGAATATTTATTAAATTAATTTAATAAAAGTACAAAGTTTATGCAGGAGAATGTGATAGTATTTGATATATAGAAAATGGAAATATATAGAATGATTTACATCTGGACAAATTATCTGGGATTTTATCCTATATTCATGGGAAATTATCTATAAATATTTTAATCTGTGGGTAATGACTATAGTCAAGTATAATCTGAGAGAATTTTATAGACTTGATTGGATTGTAGTTGATTAAATAAACCATTGCAGTGTTATATGGTTCAGGGTCACGGAAAAGTAGAGTCTCTACTATGAAAGTTGGACAATGTGCAAAACCAGATGGATAATTCCAGCAGAGAAAAGAAAACAACTTAAAAAAAATCAAAAGAAAATTTTAGAAATAAAAAACAAATAACACATATAAATAATATCAGCAGTGGACTAATGCATAAACCTGACACAACTGAAGATGTAACCAGTGACTTTAAATATAAGTCAATGGAAATTACTGAAATAACATCAGATTGCTGAAAAAAAAATATCAAATAATCTTATGAAACAGGACCCATGGAATGCCAGAGGAAAACAGAGATAATATAGAACAAGAGAAACATTTAAGACTGATGATTGAGAAATTTCTGCAATTACTGACAAATAGAGATCCACACATTCAAGAAGCTCAGAGAACACCAAGCAGAAGAAATGTCAAACCAAACCAAATTAAGTAACAAAAACAACAAAAAAATAAGACCCATAATATTTAAGCACCAAAGACAAAAGATAAATGGAAAATCTTGAAGATATCTACATTAAATACATAGAAATAAAACTAACAATAAAAAACCATGGAATCCCAAAGCACAATGGACTTTGATCTACAAAGTATGTGTCAAAATTGAAAGAGAGACAAAGTCTTTCTCAGACAAAAAACACTACACTGTAAAAATTATTAAATAAATTTCTTCCAGTAGAGAAATATCAGATCAAACAGAAATATAAATACATTAAATCAGAGAAGAATGTTGGAAAGATTTTTTTTTCATTTTTAATTACTTATAGTTAACCGTGTAAAGCAAAAATAATAGTAATATGTTGTATAAGGTATATAAAAACTAATGTCATAACAACAATAATATAAAAATTGGGAGAGAGAAATAGAAAATATACAGTAATCTATAACTGAAAGCCCTTCCACTATACATGAAGTAGTAAAATATTACTTGAGGATATAATATTTTAATTAAAAATCCGTAATGTAAAAATAGGATAACCACTAAAGAATTGAACAGTAATAAAAAGTGAGAAAAAAAGAAAAAAAAAAAAAGAAAACATTTAGCAAGTAAGAAAAAAGGCTGACAATAGGAAAAAATAACCAAACAAACAAATAGGAAACAGCAATCTGGTATATTTTAATATAATTATAAAAATAATCATATTAAATGGGAGTAATATGAATGGACCTAAATTTGCAGTGCCTATGTAAGAAAGAGGCTTAGTTAAAACATCAGAAAACATTCGTCTTCCCCAGCTTTCCCCAACCACAATAAAAGGTGTAAAATAAAAATAATAATGGCATATAATACGGAGAGCTGCAGGAAATAGATTCTTTCTAAGAAGCACTACAAAGGGAAGATCTAAAGTAAAGCATGGGGGCCTAAAGGCAAGTGTGGAGTAGATATTGAGAAAATATGTCTTGCAAATGGGCCCATACAATACACGAAAGGAATTTCTGAAGGGTTTGAGCTTTCAAGTTCATGGAGAGTAACTAGAGAAAAGGTAAATTTCAAACTCAGCCCTATTTCTTACCACACTAATGCAAAACCCCAAACTAAAGACTCAGAGAAAGGAAACGTGTGCTCATCCCTAACTACAACAAATATGTGACTCAGTATCTTCTGTGCTATATAACATGTTCAGAATTCCATACAAAAATTACAAGACATGCAAATTCAAAAATTACAAGGCATGAAAAAAAAAAAAAAAGAAACAGTCTGAAGATGAAAAACAGTCTTCAGAACAACACTATAATGTGGCACAGTTGTTGGCACAGACAGTAAATTTAAAACAAATATGACTAATCTAATATAGGCTTTAATGGAAAAGCATTATGAAGAATATAAAATGTGTATTTTAAGAGATAGATGGAAACATTAAAATATAACAAATAGAAGTTGTAGAAATAAAAAGAATGCCTCTGACAGGTTCACCAGTAATCTCAACACAGGAAATAAAAGAATCAGTTAATGTGAAGACAGGTCAATAGAAAGTCAAACAAAAACAAAGGGAAAAAAGAATTAACCGGTAAAATCATACAAGATATATGAGACAATACCAAACATTCATAATCAAAATCCCAGTAAAGGGGGGAAAAGAGAAAAGAGCAAAAGGAATTTTGAGAAATAATGGCAAAGGAGTTTTCAATATTAGTGAAAAATATCCAACACAATCAAAGATAAGCATTACAGCAGAATTCTTAGCAGAACTCATGCCAGCAAAAAAGATAGTACAGTGACATTTTCAATGTGCTAAAAGAAAAATATCCATACTTCCTTACAAATATATTTGAAAATAGAGATATATAAATCCACAATATAATATACATTCAGATTTCAACACTCCTCACTCAGTAATTGAAAAAAAGAACATACAGGCAGAAAAGTATAAGGATATGGATGGCCCTAATAAGATTAATATATTTATAGAATAATCTACCAAACAACAGCAGAATGCTACAATCTTCTCAAGTGAACATAGCACATTCACTGCTTTTCTCTTTATTTTTCAAGTATAGCTTATGTCTTTAAGTCAGTATTTTAAAAGTTGGGGTTTTATTTTGCATTTGTTAATTTTATTGAATTTTTAAAAATAATTTGTTTATGTTGAACACTATTTTGCAAGGAAAAAAAAAAAAACCTCCTGATCCTTCAACCCAGATGGTTTAAAATGCTATTCACAACTTTTTTAAACATAATTTTCACTTTTGGAAAATTATAGTTTTCATTGATTTGATTCACTAAAATAAAGATTATTGGTATTAGCAACTGAGAATTTGAATTTTTTCTTACAGCTTTATAACTGATGCCTATTACATTTCCTGGAGATCAGTTTTGTATCTGACATTTTAAGCAACTTGCTTGTAAAACTTGTAAGACTCATAGCGAAATATAACTCAACTATTGTGGAAGAGGAAGGAAAAGGAATACATACTTCATTAAAATTAGATCTATATTATAAGCCCACTTAATGTCACAGCAACATATTAGGATAAAGAATGATGAAATAAAATTTAAAAATTACACAAGTTTAGGGATAATGAAGTATATTTAATTTTACAATAATATGTTGTAAAAATAATATTAAATAACAATGATTGAAAAAATAAGACATATTATAAATACTTTAAAATAATTTGTAAATAAGTATCCAAGTCAGTTTCTACCTCTTTCACTTTAAATTTATATTCAAACATGAGCAGAGTCACCCTATGTGTAGTATTAGCCTTTAGATCAACTATTCATTTTCTCTTTTATCAGTACCTGACAAGGTTATCAGTATCTAATAAAAGTTTCACAAGTCAATATCCCATTATTGAATTGGAATACCTGGATACTTAAGCTCTCCCTTGAACAATTTAAAAAGAAAGAGTTAAATTACAAAATCATTAGGAAAATGTAGCATTTTTATCTAATGTTTCATAAAGAAAAATATGGATAACACCATGAAAGGACAATGGGTCTCTGACTAGAAGTAGCAAAAAAGTAAATGATAATTGAGGTTAGCTTTGACTGATGATTATAATATCCACAGATCAAGTTGATAGGAAGTGAATACCAGAAAAAATAGACAATATGAACAAAGACTTCGATAGTTTGAAGGACAATTACATATATTATCATTTGTTTAGAAAACTATATTAAATTCAATATTAAATGTTCTATAATAATAATGTATATAGAGCATTTAATATATTTATATTTTATTATTTACATATTAAAAATACTATTATACTATCAGAACTTAGTGACTATATACATACCACTACATATAAAATATATAAATATATTAATGCCACTAAGTTCTGATAGTATAATAGTATTTTTGCTATATTGTAAAATGTAATCTTGCACTTTAGTTTTTCTTTTGATTAAATAAAGACATATCCTGCCTATTTCAGAAATTTCTAATAAATTTCAAGCAAAGGTTAATGTTATCCACAATTTATTGCTATTATTATTACTAATATTTTTGTATTGCCAATCAATTATACTATAATTCAGCAAACTACCGTCTGCATATGTTCTAATTAGAAACCTCATATTATAGTATTTAATGTTAGCTATTCTACCTGTTAAAGCCAGACATTTCAAGGTTCTTTGTATGATGAACATTTATTACTTACTAACTCACAGCACATTGGAGTTTGCGGGTGGTTGGTGGGGAATACAAAAAGGGTGCTCTTCCATAGGCAGCTACTCACAAGATCTCTGCCAGCCTTCAATCTGCCATTGTCATCACTTGACTATAAGGTTACTGTATTATGTTTTGCATTACTGTAAAGGAATACCAAGTGCTGGGTAATTTACAAAATAATGAGGTTTATTTGGTTCATGGTAGTGTAGGCTATTAAGCATGATAGCAGCATCTGGTCAGCTTCTGGTGAGGTCTCAGGAAGTATTTACTCGTAGCAGAAAGTGAAGGGGAAGCAGATATATCACATGGCAAGAGGGAGAGGAAGAGGTACCAGGCTCTTTTAAAATTCAGATTCCGTAGTAACTAAAAGAGTCAAAACTCACTCATTGCTGTGAGGAGAGTCCCAAGCCATTCATGAAGGATTGGCCCCATGACCCAAACACCCCCCACAAGGCCAACCTCCAACACTGATTTCACCTTTCAACATGAGATTTGGAGGAGACACACTTCCAAGCTGTATCAGTTTCCTGCTATCATGACAAGCCAATAATAATCCTGAAAGACACAATTGCCAACACCATACACCATAATCTCAAATGTTGAAACCTAAGAATATCAACATCCTCAAAGTCTAAATATGCTCAAAAATCACAATCCTAAAAAAATCAAAATCTGAAAAATATAATTCTTGAAAAAATAGTTTCAAAATTATTTTATAAACATTTACTTATATTTTTAAAAGCAAATTTGAGAAACATAAAACTATGACAATATTTTGTAGAACAATTTGAACAATATAGGCAATAATGATAAAAGTATTTTTGCAAGCATAAATACTAATTATACTAATGAAAATCACATGTGTATACAAGTTATAAGCAGATTAAATGTATTCATAAAGAAATAGGTCAAGACCAAAATGTATAAACATAAATAAGTATGGTTGGCAAGAATGTACATTCATAACTGGTCATCTAAAATACTATTATGGACAACCTGAATCTTTGAGAAGATGGAATAAAAATCACAATAAGTCACCACTGCATATGCAGTGACCCAAAGAGTTCAGAGCTTGAAAAATTTCACGAATACAGGTGTACAAAAAGAATATATCTTCATTTACTAGGAACATGTCGAAACAAGAAAACCTGGGTGGAGCAAGATGGCCAAATAGGAACAGCTCCAGTCTCCAGCTCCCAGCGTGAGCAACACAGAAGACAGGTGATTTCTGCATTTTCAACTGAGGAACGAAGCTCATTGCCAGCAACGAATCAAAGCTGGACGGAGAATGACTTTGACGAGATGAGAGAAGAAGGCTTCAGACCATCAAACTTCTCAGAGCTAAAGGAGGAATTACGTACCCAGCGCAAAGAAACTAAAAATCTTGAAAAAAGAGTGGAAGAATTGATAGCTAGAATAATTAATGCAGAGAAGGCCATAAACGAAATGACAGAGATGAAAATCATGACACGAGAAATACGTGACAAATGCACAAGCTTCAGTAACCGACTCGATCAACTGGAAGAAAGAGTATCAGCGATTGAGGATCAAATGAATGAAATGAAGTGAGAAGAGACACCTAAAGAAGAAAAAGAAATGAACAAAGCCTGCAAGAAGTATGGGATTATGTAAAAACACCAAATCTACGTCTGATTGGGGTGCCTGAAAGTGAGGGGGTTGGCCGGGCGCGGTGGCTCAAGCCTGTAATCCCAGCACTTTGGGAGGCCGAGACGGGCAGATCATGAGGTCAGGAGGTCGAGACCATCCTGGCTAACACGGTGAAATCCCGTCTGTACTAAAAAAAAGGTACAAAAAACTAGCCAGGTGAGGTGGCGGGCACCTGTAGTCCCAGCTACTCGGGAGGCTGAGGCAGGAGAATGGCATAAACCATAAACCAGCTTGCAGTGAGCTGAGATCCGGCGACTGCACTCCAGCCTGGGCAACAGAGCGAGACTCCGTCTCAAAAAAAAAAAAAAAAAAAAAAAAAAAAAAAAGAAAGTGAGGGGGAAAATAGAACCAAGTTGGAAAACATTCTTCAGGATATCATCCAGGAGAACTTCCCCAACCTAGTAGGGCAGGCCAACATTCAAATTCAGGAAATACAGAGAACGCCACAAAGATACTCCTCCAGAAGAGCAACTCCAAGACACATAATTGCCAGATTCACCAAAGTTGAATGAAGAAAAAAATCTTAAGGGCAGCCAGAGAGAAAGGTCGGGTTACCCACAAAGGGAAGCCCATCAGACTAACAGCAGATCTCTCGGCAGAAACTCTCCAAGCCAGAAGAGAGTGGGGGCCAATATTCAACATTCTTAAAGAAAAGAATTTTCAACCCAGAATTTCATATCCAGCCAAACTAAGTTTCATAAGTGAAGGAGAAATAAAATCCTTTACAGATAAGCAAATGCTTCGAGATATTGTCATCGCCAAGCTTGCCTTACAAGAGACCCTGAAGGAAGCACCTAACATGGAAAGGAACGACCAGTACCAGCCATTGCAAAAACGTGCCAAAATGTAAAGACCATCGAGGCTAGGAAGAAACTGCATCAACTAACGAGCAAAATAACCAGTTAATATCATAATGGCAGGATCAAGTTCACACATAACAATATTAACCTTAATTGTAAATGGACTAAATGCTCCCATTAAAAGACACAGACTGGCAAACTGGATAAAGAGTCAAGACCCATCAGTCTGCTGTATTCAGGAGACCCATTCTCACATGCAGAGACATACATAGGCTCAAAATAAAGGGATGGAGAAAGATCTACCAAGAAAATAGAGAACAAAAAAAAGCAGGGGTTGCAATTCTAGTCTCTGATAAAACAGACTTTAAACTATCAAAGATCAAAAGAGACAAAGAAGGCCATTACATAATGGTAAAGGGATCAATTCAACAGGAAGAATTAACTATCCTAAATATATATGCACCCAATACAGGAGCACCCAGATTCATAAAGCAAGTCCTTAGAGACTTACAAAGAGACTTAGACTCCCATACAATAATAATGGGAGACTTCAACACTCCACTGTCAACATTAGACAGATCAACGAGACAGAAAGTTAACAAGGATATCCAGGAATTGAACTCATCTCTGCCGCAAGCAGACCTAATAGACATCTACAGAACTCTCCACCCCAAATCATCAGAATATACATTCTTCTCAGCACCACATCGCACTTATTCCAAAATTGACCACATAATTGGAAGTAAAGCACTCCTCAGCAAATGTACGACAACAGAAACTATAACAAACTGTCTATCAGACCACAGTGCAATCAAACTAGAACTCAGGACTAAGAAAATCAATCAAAATCACTCAACTACATGGAAACTGAACAACATGCTCCTGAATGACTACTGGGTACATAACGAAATGAAGGCAGAAATAAAGATGTTCTTTGAAACTAATGAGAACAAAGATACAACATACCAGAATCTCTGGGACACATTTAAAGCAGTGTGTAGAGGGAAATTTATAGCACTAAATGCCCACAAGAGGAAGCTGGAAAGATCTAAAATGGACACTCTAACATCACAAATTAAAAGAACTAGAGAAGCAAGAGCAAACACATTCAAAAGCTAGCAGAAGGCAAGAAATAACTAAGATCAGAGGAGAACTGAAGGAGATAGAGATACAAAAAACCCTCCAAAAAAATCAATGAATCCAGGAGTTGGTTTTTTGAAAAGATCAACAAAATTGATAGACCGCTAGCAAGACTAACAAAGAAGAAAAGAGAGAAGAATCAAATAGACGCAAAAAAAAAAAAAAAAAAAGATAAAGGGGATATCACCACCGACCCCACAGAAATACAAACTACCAGCAGAGAATACTATAAACACCTCTATGCAAATCAACCAGAAAATCTAGAAGAAATGGACAATTTCCTGGATACTTACACTCTTCCAAGACTAAACCAGGAAAAAGCTGAATCCCTGAATAGACCAATAGCAGGCTCTGAAATTGAGGCAATAATTAATAGCCTATCAACCAAAAAAAGTCCAGGACCACATGGATTCAGAGCTGAATTCTACCAGAGGTACAAGGAGGAGCTGGTACCATTTCTTCTGAAACTATTCCAATGAATAGAAAAAGAGGGAATCCTCCCTAACTCATTTTATGAGGCCAACATTAGCCTGATACCAAAGCCTGGCAGAGACACAACAAAAAAAGAGAATTTTAGGTCAATATTCCTGATGAACATCGATGCAAAAATCCTCAATAAAATACTGGCAAACTGGATCCGGCAGCACTTCAAAAAGCATATCCATCATGATCAAGTGGGCTTCATCCCTGGGATGCAAGGCTACTTCAACATATGCAAATCAATAAACGTAATCCACCATACAAACAGAACCAAAGACAAAAACCATATGATTATCTCAATAGATGCAGAAAAGGCCTTTGACAAAATTCAACAGCCCTTCATGCTAAAAACGCTCAATAAATTCGGTATTGATGGAACATATCTCAAAATAATAAGAACTATTTATGACAAACCCACAGCCAATATCATACTGAATGGGCAAAAACTGGAAAAATTCCCTTTGAAAACTGGCACAAGACAGGGATGCCCTCTCTCACCACTCCTATTCAACATAGTGTTGGAAGTTCTGGCTAGGGCAATCAGGCAAGAGAAAGAAATCAAGGGTATTCAATTAGGAAAAGAAGTCAAATTGTCCCTGTTTGCAGATGACATGATTGTATATTTAGAAAACCCCATTGTCTCAGCCCAAAATCTCCTTAAACTGATAAGAAACTTCAGCAAAGTCTCAGGATACAAAATTAATGTGCAAAAATCACAAGCATTCTTATAAACCAGTAACAGTCAAACAGAGAGCCAAATCATGAATGAACTTCCATTCACAATTGCTTCAAAGAGAATAAAATACCTAGGAATCCAACTTACAAGGGATGTAAAGGACCTCTTCAAGGAGAACTATAAATCACTGCTCAGTGAAATCAAAGAGGACACAAACAAATGGAAGAACATACCATGCTCATGGATAGGAAGAATCAAGATCATGAAAATGGCCATACTGCCCAAGGTCATTTATAGATTCAATGCCATCCCCATCAAGCTACCAATGACTTTCTTCACAGAATTGGAAAAAAACTGCTTTAAAGTTCATATGGAACCAAAAAAGAGCCCGCATTGCCAAGACAATCCTAAGTCAAAAGAACAAAGCTGGAGGCATCACACTACCTGACTTCAAACTATACTACAAGGCTACAGTAACCAAAACAGCATGGTACTGGTACCAAAACAGAGATATAGACCAATGGAACAGAACAGAGTCCTCAGAAATAATACCACACATCTACAGACATCTGATCTTTGACAAACCTGAGAGAAACAAGAAATGGGGAAAGGATTCCCTATTCAATAAATGGTGCTGGGAAAATTGGCTAGCCATAAGTAGAAAGCTGAAACTGGATCCTTTCCTTACTCCTTATATGAAAATTAATTCAAGATGGATTAGAGACTTAAATGTTAGACCTAATACCATAAAAACCCTAGAAGAAAACCTAGCTAATACCATTCAGGACATAGACATGGGCAAGGACTTCATGTCTAAAACACCAAAAGCAACGACAACAAAAGCCAAAATTGGCAAATGGGATCTAATTAAACTAAAGAGCTTCTGTACAGCAAAAGAAACTACCATCAGAGTGAACAGGCAACCTACGGAATGGGAGAAAATTTTTGCAGTCTACTCATCTGACAAAGGGCTAATATCCAGAACCTACAAAGAACTCAAACAAATTTACAAGAAAAAAAACATACAACCCTATCAAAAAGTGGGCAAAGGGTATGAACAGACATTACTCAAAAGAAGACATTCATACAGCCAACAAACACATGAAAAAATGCTCATCATCACTCGCCATCAGAGAAATGCAAATCAAAACCACAATGAGATACCATCTCACACCAGTTAGAATGGCAATCATTCAAAAGTCAGGAAACAACAGGTGCTGGAGAGGATGTGGAGAAATAGGAACACTTTTACACTGTTGGTGGGATTGTAAACTAGTTCAACCATTATGGAAAACAGTATGGCGATTCCTCAAGGATCTAGAACTAGAAGTACCATATGACCCAGCCATCCCATTACTGGGTATATACCCAAAGGATTATAAATTATGCTGCTATAAAGACACATGCACACGTATGTTTATTGCGGCACTATTCACATTAGCAAAGACTTGGAATCCACCCAAATGTACATCAATGACAGACTGGATTAAGAAAACGTGGCACATATACACCATGGAATACTATGCAGCCATAAAAAAGGATGAGTTTGTGTCCTTTGTAGGGACATGGATGCAGCTGGAAACCATCATTCTCAGCAAACTATAGCAAGAACAGAAAACCAAACACCGCATGGTCTCACTCATAGGTGGGAACTGAACAATGAGATCACTTGGACTTGGGAAGGGGAACATCACACACTGGGGCCTATCATGGGGAGGGGGGAGAGGGGAGGGATTGCACTGGGAGTTATATCTGATGTAAATGATGAGTTGATGGGTGCTGACGAGTTGATGGGTGCAGCACACCAACATGGCACAAGTATACATATGTAACAAACCTGCACGTTATGCACATGTACCCTAGAACGTAAAGTATAATAATTAAAATAAAATAAAATAAAATGTCAACATTGTTACATGAAAACCAGAGCCTAAACCCTGTAATTCCAAATGTTGAAAAAATAAATTATCAAAATGCCTTAAATCTAAATACCTAATGTCTAAAATTCCCAAAAGCATAATCATAGGATAGTTGCATCATGGTTTGTGGAACTATTACCTTGTTATTGTCTTTATTTAGAAATTAAATATGGCTAGTATATGGATTCCTAATTGACAAGGAGTAGATTTGTGACCTTAATTTTAGGTGTCAACTTGTCTAGATTCGGGAATACCCAGAAAAATAGTAATACATTATTTTGTACATGTCTGTGAGAATATTCCAGAGGAGATTAGTGAGTGAGTCTGAGTGGATAAGGCGAGGAAAACTCGTCCTCGATATTGGTGGAAACCATTTAATCAGCTGGGGAACCAGAGAGAGCAGGTACAGAAACGCAATTGGTCCCTCTCTGGCACCTAGTGTAGATTTTTCTTTTGCTGCTTTGAACATCAGAACTACAAGCTTTTCTGCATTTGTACTCCAGGACTTACACCGGAGGCCCCCAGGTCCTGAGGCTTACAGCCTCAGTCTGAGAGTTACACCTTTTGCTTCGGATTGTATTTTTTGAGATTATGATCTAAATCCATTATCATCTGTCAGAGATAATTTCATGGAGATTTTAGAGCTTAGAATAGTTATATATCATGTATAACTACATTCAAATGTTCAGAACTCTGTCACATGGTCCTGCCTGAGAGTCACAAAGTGTAGAAAACATAGTTCTCTGTATGGTGAGGGGAAAAAGAAAATGGTTTTGTGAATGACAATGCCTAACATTGTCTTTGCCAGACAAAGTACCAATTAAGGTTGACATTTGAGAAAAGTTTGAACATCAATGTATGATATAATTTCAATGGATGAAACACTACATTTAAATTCCAAAAATTATTTTAATGTTAGATATGGCTGATTCACAAAGGTCATCAACATAATTTTTCTCCCATAGGTAAAATTTGATTTCATACGGTAATACATTGTTAACATTTCTCTTTCTTGTTCTAATTTTAAAGTACAGGAATAATTTTAATTTCTAAAATCCTGGGGAACAAAGTGCTCAATTGTAATTAATATTTCCAAAAGATAAACACAGTTTAATATTAATTTGAAACTAATTAATACACCATAAATTATTTTATTCAATAAGGCTTTGTAATTTTAATTTAATTTGTTTCAGAAAATATTCCAGATTGACACAGAAATGAAAATGAAATATCACCTCTCAACTGAGAATTCAAAAGGCTGATGTAAATGAAGAGCAGAATTTCAAGCTAGTAAATCTTGGGTGATTAACTTCAAGAAGCATGTCTATAACAAGGTGAGACTCTGAGGATGAGTATAAAATTGTATACTAATGAATTCATTGAGTTATCATGAATCATCTTTGATCTAGAATTAACATTTTATGCGTACTATGCAAAAGCTCATTTTATTAGAATATTTATAAGCACTAGGATATTTACATATTAAGTTATGTTTTTAGGATCCTCCTGGGATTGCCATATGTTCAATAAATAGATCTGCTTTGTTCTCACTCTCTCTCTTTCACTCTCAATCTCTCTTTGTCTCTCTCTTTCATTCTGTGTATCTCTCTCTCTGAGAAAGCAGCTGGTCTTTCTCCTGTAATACTGCTCTCAATTCACACTAAGAGCTGCTGATCAACACATTTAATGATGCATTTGACTTTATTTCACAGAACACTGATTATGTGGTGACTTTGGATAGTGTTGACATCAGTGTAAGTAGTTAAAAGTTAAAAATAAATTAATATGTTCTGTTAACTATTTAGAATGTTTGATAGTTCTGATCAAACATTCTATGTCAGTTTTAGTACTAGAATAGCATAGTTATAGTAATTCCATGTAAAATGAATATCCAATATCCCAGCAATTAAACAGTAAAGGATTTTTGGTAAACCTCATCTAAAAAGTAATCTTATATATCAATCTATTCTCAGAAAGATTACTTTTTAATTTTTTCCAAGGCCATTAATTTCAGGAGTCCATTTTCATATAAATTGTAGTTTTAACTACATTCATTTTTACTTATAACTTAAATTGTTTATAGTCAGTTACAGGATATTCAACTGTAATTAATATGAAGAATCATAGTATACTTTTTGTGATATTGAAATAACTGATTTTCTGCTTGAATATAGAGCAGCCAGGGAGGTTTTTATGTTACTTTCAGAATAAAAAATGTGAATGTTATGGGTTGTAAATATGGCAACTTGAATATGTCACAGTGATTCAATTAAACTCCCAACTACAGCATTTTTTTCTTAAGCAATGACATATCAGTGAATGCCTTACATCCCTTTAGAACAAAAAAGAAAACAAATTAAAAACTTCTCCCATTATAAAGAGAAAATTTGGCCAGTTGCTTTCGCTTGTGCCTGTAATCCCAGAACTTTGGGAGGCCAAGGCAGGCAGATCACTTGAGGTCAAGAGTTTGCGACCAGCCTGGCCACAGGGTGAAATCTTGTCTCTACCAAAAATACAAAAATTGGCTGGGTGTAATGACGTGCACCTGTAGTTCCAGCTAATTGGGAGAATGAGGCAGGAGAATCCCTTGAACCAGGGAGGCAGAGGTTGCAGTGAGCCGAGATCGTGCCACTGCATTCTAGCCTAGGTGATAGAGGCAGACTCCATCTCAAACAAAAATAAGTAAAATAAATAAACAAACAAATAAACAAATAAAAAGGAAATTTATTTTAAAGGCTTTACTTCCAACAATATTGCTCGATGTTAGAATTTCAGCCAGTGAGTACCACACACTGCTATTTAATAGGATAATTCAATATTTAAAGAAACAAAGACTTCTAGAATCTTCATTCTTTCTTATAACTCTTACATCAAGACAGAAAAACTAAAATTTATTATGTGGTATCATTCTGTGTAGCACTAAAATTCACTATGGCATTTTTGTGGTCTTCAGAATTATAGCTCATGGATAACAGTAATATGGAGTAATACGTACAAATGTCTAGTTAAACAGAAAAGCTAACATATGTATCTTCTTTTTTTTTCCCCGAATGTCACCACAAAGCACAGAGTATTGAAGGAGACAAC
Organism: Trachypithecus francoisi; assembly: GCF_009764315.1. Taxonomy (NCBI): domain Eukaryota; kingdom Metazoa; phylum Chordata; class Mammalia; order Primates; family Cercopithecidae; genus Trachypithecus; species Trachypithecus francoisi. Next base: position 69,553,129 of record NW_022681454.1, read on the forward strand.
AGCTCATGAGAAATACCAACACAGTTGTTAAAGGATAAAACTAGAAGAAAGAATCCGTAACTCATCTAGAAGAGCAGAAAAAAATGAAATCTGAATTCTGGCTACCATGGATGCCTTGTGAATCAAGACAATTCACCCTGAAGAACTCCAGACAGGAGCAGGAATTATAGGATTCAAGTACTTCAGGAGGCAGGATGAGGTAGAACTGAAATAGGTTAATCCACGTAAAGATAAATAAAAAGTAAAAGTGATATGGACAGGAGACAGGGAAACACTGCTTAAAGATGGCAGTTCCCTGGCAAAGACCCCATCCTCAAGCCTGAAGACACAAAGCCCCGAATGAGGACAGACATTTCTGTTTTTGTGCTCCAAAAGTTGCCTTTGGCCCAACATGCCCCCTATCCTGTATCCGGATAATGTTTAGGTCAAGATGCTTTTAATATTCAGAGTGAAGAGAATACTTGTGTACTTAGCATATGATATTCTACTAAGTAGAAATATCTCCTTTTAGATCTTTTATTACTTACATTTAAAAAATTATATATCTCTATATATCTAAAATTATATATTTAAAATTGTTTAATATTAAATCTAAAACATTGAACATATAAATCCTATGTTAAAAGTAAAGTTAAAAGTCACATCAATATATTGATTACATCAAAATTTAACAAGAGAATACCTTACCTTCTAAATCACCTATATGCCTTTATGTGGTGGCAGCCAATAGCAGCCAATGTACCAAGTATTGTGTCTAGCCCTCTTTTTTAAATTTTATACAGCTCTTTCTATATCTGTGCCTCTCATGCACACACAAATGTTAATAATTGGTTTCATATGCTTGTAATTATAAATGGAATTACATTTTCTATTTACTTCTGCAACTTCATTTTTTGCTGAACATTATGTAAGTGAAATTCATACCTATTGTTATATAAGGTTTAATTCCAGACAGTTTATCTTCATTACTGTATAGTATATTATTCCTTCCCATTTTAGAATAACCAACAGTATTCATTCAGGTATTCTTGTATGGATCTCTCGTTACGTATGTACAAGAACAAAAGACCCTATTCACATGTACAGAACAGCGTTTTTCAATCTGTGAGCCACAAAACTTCAGTATCATGAAGTATTTCAGAGGGTTATGCCCTATATTTGTGAGTGTAATGTTGTAGATTGGAACTGTAGAAGTGGAAAATATGTCATAACTATTCTCATCATAGAGGTTACAGCCAACACTCTTACAACAAAAGACAGGTTAACAAGAGGAAAGTATAATAGATGTATTTAATAAAATTTTATGTGACACAGAGAACAGAATGAAGACCCCAAGACTTAGGGAAAACTGTCTACTGTTATGCTTAGGTTCAATAAAGAATGGACAGCCATGTAGAAATGTGTCAAAAAAAATGATCTACTAGTCATAGACTGATTGGCTAAACACAGCAAGTCCTGTCTCTTCAGATTCTTCTTGGTCTTTCTGTGTGGCAGTCCTTCTTCCTGGGAATAGGGCAAGAACCTTTTTGGAACGAGGGTTCTAGACACGATCAGACAAAGTAGGTCAGAGAATTTCTTTATGGCCAGCTTCTACACAAAAAAGTAGAGGAAATTTAGAGTAATATTTTTTATCTTGTATGACCTGCCTTTGGGAAGAGGAATTCCAGATTTTATGGCCTGCCTCAAGAGAAAAAAACAAAGTAGGAGAGTGAAGGTCAAGAAAGGTCAGAAGAAGACTTTGTTTCTGAGGTCTTTCCAATGTCCTTCAGCTCAAAGTACTCAGCATGCCAAAGTGCTGTACTTTGGGATATTGTTTTCTCAGCCACAACAGAAAGAAACAGGAAGAATTAAACACAACACATTAGTTTCATTGTTCATCTCAAATCGTTGGGGTAAATATCGTTTCATTTAACTTTTGTTATATGCATATAAATATTGTAAGAAATGATTTTATTATTCTTTTGCTTATATGTGCATGGACACAAATATTTAAAACATGTATTTATAATGTTACAATATCAAATATATTTCTTATTGTTGTCACCATTAAATTTTGAAAAAATTCTTCTCTAGTGCATATGTCCAGTGGTTGAATTGCAGAATAATCTATTATAAATATTTTTAGTTTACTAGAAAAGGTCACATTGTGGTCCAAACTAGTGACAACAACTTCTACCTTTTATACCAAAGGTGTTCAAAATTCTAGTTGTCTTCAAATCTTGACAACGTTTGTTACTCTCAAACTTTTAAGTTTTATCAAATAGTGAAAGTTGTTATTAGTTATTTTATTTTTATTTCACATATTTCCAATGATGATCATAAACATCTTTTTATCTGCCAATTGGATATTCAAGATTCTTCTTGAATTAATAACCTATTCATTTTTTTCTTATTCTTTTCCGAATTAGGTTGTTTAGGTTTTTTCTTATTTTAGGCATCCTATTTATATTATGACAAATATCACTGTTTCAGTTTTATTTCTAATATCATTTATATTTAGATTTTTTATTCACTTTTATACTGTGTTCAGATAAACAGACTGTCTTTTGCTTTAATATAGCTTTCTTAAGTATTTTTGTTGGAGATAGAGAAAATTCACCGGTGGATTGGGATAATTCTATCTTTATATCAGGAGGCATTTATGATGTGCCCTTTTAAGTCTGAACCTCCCCTGGTGACTTCTCAACTTCTGAGGGCTATTTATTTTTTACTATTTTATTAATTTTTTTGTTATTTTTAAAATATGGAGTTAAAATATAATTAAGTTCAATTTACAATGTATAATGAAAATTTTTGTATACTCAGTCACTCTTGAGCCATTAAAAGTTATCTTTCATATCAATCCTTGTTTAGTGTCTTATCAATTGGCCGTGAACCCCTTTTCCTATTTTAGAAGCAGAATTTGCTAAATAAAATCTTATGTTTCCCTGAGAACCAAGAATCTTGCAGTGTCAGATTGATGTTTGTTCACAGTGATGTTCTTCGAAGCATCCTTAGGATGTGCTTCATGTGCTTTCAGGTGAACTGCGGATCAAATGGGTCACATATATCAAAAGTAGCTGGGCCACTAAACTACCTAGGTGGCCTGGGGCAAGATTCTACCAGTCTCTTTTTGAACCTTAGTGTCATCATCTGTAAAACAAAACTAATTGTTACTTTTCTAAAAGTGAAGATAAGTGTAAAGCCCTTAGCATCACATCTGCTACATAAGGAACACTAAACAAATAACAGCTACTCTTCTCATTTTTAAGCAAGATGAAATATATATATATATATATATCGATCCCAGGATATAACCTGTCCTGACTGGCCATTGCCCTTGGCCACCAGGAACTTCAGGTCTAATGTTTTACAGATAATTTTCAATTGACATGTAGCCTAGCTTAACTAAGTCACCAGAACAACATAAAAACTTCACAGAGACATTTTGCATTGAGCTTTTCTGAAGTCAATATTTATTATAAAACTCTTGGTGGTTGAATTCGAAGATAGAAAGCACTTCTGTTTCAATAAGGATGCAGGGAGCTTGCACCTGGAGCTCCCTTGGATTTCCCAATTATTTTCTGCACTTTTATTTTTCTCTGGTTATATATTAAGACTTATGTAAGGATGCTCTGTACAACTGGTGTGACCTTTAAAATATTCAAACTTACAAAATTTATGGCAATGAGATGGAATATTTTAAACTATTCCTGACAACAAAATGTGAATAACAATGTCTAAGACATGGTTTCAGAGAAAAAAAAGTGAGGTAGAGAGAGATCATTGTCTTCAGGTTGACTTACTGGCCATTTCTGGACTTAAGCTGTGCAAGTACTGCATCCACTGGCAGGCAGAAAACTGAGACCTAAAATTCATGGATCTAGATTTGGATGAACATCTAAATGTGTTATATTACATAAATATGTATGTGAGTGTGTGTGTATGTATATGTGTATATATATGTGTGTTTGTGTAAATATATGTATGCCTTAAAAAAATAAGTCCATGAATAATGCAATGTCGTGTGTGTGTGTGCATGTATGTGACTGGGTTTGAGTGTGGTTGTGTTTGTCATTTTTGTTGGTATTTTTTTTAAAGTATGTTCTGGTACAACTGATGCTGACAGATAAGCAGCTGGAGGCTGCTAGAACTGCAAAATTACTTCCTATATAATATTAAGACTTCCACTAATTCTGTGATTCTTACCCCGTAATGCTTGATGCTCTCACAATAAAGGATTCTAATTGTTTGAGTACCTTATGTGACTTTATTCTTAGAGAGAAACAAGATCTGTAGGAAGCTGCTATAAACTTCAGGCCTCTGAATGGAGCTAAATAATATGAGAAATTTCAGGATTATACCAAGAAAGAGAGCAATAAGAAAAAAAAAAAAAATTGTGAAAAATCTGAAGACGGTTTAAGTCATTGGAAGTCTTCATAAGCTCAATTCAAATATTTTAAAAAGGAGGAAATACATGGAATAGCTACTAAAATTTTCACAGATCACTATGAGAAATTAGATTGTCTAGCTGTTCAACCAACTACTTTGTCTGGAAAATGACAATGAAAAAATCTCTTAATTTATCTAATACTTAACATTTAAAAATATATCTATTATTACAGAGAATTATAGTCTACAATCCTGTAAGAGTCAGTGCCAATTAACACAGGAGAGGACTAGGACTCTGCATGACAAAAGGTTAAATGTCTCTTAGTAAATCCCAGTAGGAGACTCAAGGTAATTTACCCAAGAGTGGTTAAAAGGGCCTGAGACTGATAAATAAATTTATTAGGATTGCTGATCATTGATGGTCTTAGTCTGTTTTGTGGTACTACCACAAAATATCACAGACTGAGTAATTTATAAAGAACAGAAACTTATTTTCTAACAGTCTGGAGTCTGAGAAGTCCAAGATCAAAGCACCAGTTCTAGTGTGGATCTTCTCACTACATTCTCATACTAGGATATGGTGATGCAATTATAAGAGACTTGCAGGTGAAAGTAAGGTTCAAGTAGAAATTTATGAACAAAAGGTTTTTTTATTATTGTTGCTTCCTGATTGCCAGAATGTATTATTGGAATATATGTATTGTCTGAATGGGAAAGTTTTAACTTACCCAAAATACAGGAAAAGGAAAGTTATACAAATCTGTTCTTCGTCTGTTTTAATTGGGTAATACATAGTGAATCATTTATAATCATCTAAATGTATGCAAGTGCCTAATTTAAAACAATATAAGATTCATAAGAAATATAAATATTTAAATTAACAAAAGGTCTGTTTTATATATAAGTATATTAGAACCCTAAAATCACTTGTTTAATAATTCTTTACGTATCATAGATAAAGGATTATTTCTGAAAGTCAACTGGTACAATGGTCCCACCAAAAGTATCAGCTATACCCTATATAGAAGAAATTGAAGACAGGCCACAAAATGATTAAGATTTTCATGCCTTTATTGGCTTGGTATTTGTCTTCTTTTTCAACTCTAGTTAGAAGAGAGGTAAAGACAATTTGTATTTACTTGGGATGGGCTCCAACATGCATTCACTGTGTTCCTACAATATTTAATTTCTCCTGTTAATTACCAAAAATTAGTGAAAATAAATACATATAGATTTGATTAGGTGGGAAAGTACTGTTATTTGTTATATAATGTTGATAACTGAATCTGAAGACCAAGCCATAATTACAAATACTTATCAATTCTATGACCCCCAGAGTACAGCTAATTAACCCAGATATGGAAAAGCTCAGAAAAAAATGATACAATTTCTTGTCATCACTTGAGCAAGGGTCATAAAGGCATTACTCAGGCAGCCAAAGTTAAGTTACCTTCTAAGCCACCTCCAAAATCAATCAAGGGGTACACTGATTGATTGGATTATTTAGTTTTTCATGCCACATTTTAAAATATGACTAGCATCTATTCACAAAATTAAAAGGAAAACAGTCAAATTTGATTATCTTTTCTCTAAAAGCAAGCTTTCTTAAAGCTTCAAAAACACACAACCCAACATTAGCACTTCCCATGCTCAAATAATTTTAGAAGTGTCTGAAACATATGGCCACCTCACAAAAACTTCTTACTCTTAGCCAGTGTAAACCACTAGGATTTGGGACAAGTTTTCTGTTGTCACTTTAAAGTATATGTCATTTAAAAAACGTTTGACATCTTGTTATTGGGTTTTTTAGTAACTGTTTCTATTACATAGGAATACAAAATTACTTTAAGACCAAAATACCCATTGTATTAAAATATTAAAATATGTACTGTGATCCAACTCATCAAAGTATTGCATGTCTTAGTGTATGGAGAGGATATATATATATATATTCAGAAGGGTAACTGCTGAGGTAAAAAAAAAAATACTAAAATACTCAGAAAGTAAAAACTAATGTCAGTTTAGAGGCAATGTGATAACATGTATACTGTGTCTGATAGTTCCAATGTCAATCAAGGATTCCCACAAGAAGCTTTCTGCCATACTTAAATTGTAGATGACTACAGCCCAGATGATATTGTACTGGGAAATTCAACATTTGTGGATATAAATTATATGTCCAATTTGTAACTATGAAATAAACATAACAAAATGTTTAGTAGTTGTCTGCAAATGGAAGCCCATTAAACCTAAATAAGGATTTACCTGGGAGAGAGTAAGTATGACTTAAATACAAGGCTCATGATGAAAACTAGTCAATACAACCATGTAGTATAAAAGGTCATATGGCTGTGCCCCAAAAGGCACTGAGATTTCAAATTTAACTAAAACTTGACCCTTGACTTACACCATGGCCTATGACAACATTTAATATATAGATAATGATTGCTTTTATTAGGAAGCCCTACAAAATGCTATTGTAATCAAAAATGACTTCTTTCATAGTAATTTTATTTTAATAATGTAACTAATATTTAGTGTAATACTACCGTAATTGGTAAGAATAATTTGACTTATTTACCCATACCTCATTTCATGATGCAAAAATAATAGCTGACAGTTTTCCACCAGGATTTTGTTCTATAAATATTGCAATAGATGCATGAGAAGAAATGATGACAAGTAATTTCAATTAAAAAGTGTTGGTAGATCATGAGGTGGTTGACTTTATAGGATAGAGTTAGTTTACAAATGAACTGATAAATTCTATCTTTATCTTGGGAGAGTTAATTTACAAATGAACTGATAAATTCTATCTTTATCTTGGGAGATGCCAAGGTATATGGTTTTGGCTATTGGCCAAGATAAGGTCAGTGGAATTCAGAACATGTTACATAAAGTACAAAGTTTACCTTACTACTGCCAGAGTTCATTTGTTCATTGATAATTTTGAAGGGCGTAACAGGTTAACCAGCCTGATATGACTAGTAAACCAGCAATTAGACTAGGAACATCTGTGTTAGGATCTCCCGAAGTTAAGATTCATGACACAGATGGTGATTTACATTAGAAACAAAACATGTGTCTTTATGTACACAAAAGGACTGTGGAAATTTTACTCCTGAAAGACTCTCAGAATCCTTGTGCTTGCCTATGCTGTATCGTTGTCTGCACCATATATTAGCCTTTAAATAAAAGTATTGCAAGAGTATGATTGGTGCATTTTTGTGAGGTATTTTAATATCTAAACTTTTAAATATTCTCAGTTCTTATTTTAATCAAAACTGTAGCCCCAAACATTAGTGGTTTTGGTTGGGAAACATATTAAATGTCTATTAAAAGGATTAATAAATCCTTTCTAGAAGTATGCAATTGCAGTAGACATTGGTCTTCATAAAGCCACTTTCTCTCTACCTAGGACATTTTTTTAAGATCATAACCATGTCATTTCAGAACTTTCAGTGTTATTTGTCCCACATATAAACTTTCTTTGGGAGAGAAACAATCAGGAGCAGATTCAACTTCAAAGATAACAGTGGAGGGTAACTGTGGTGAGCCAATGGCCCACCAAAGACATCTATGTCATAAACACCAATAAATCTGTTAGCTCACATAACAAAAATAACTTTGCAGATGAAATTACTTTAAGATCCTTGAGATTCATGGAGAGATTATTCTGTATTGTGCAGGTGGGTCAGTGTAATAAAACAAAAGATCCTTATAAGAAAGAGTCAAAAGTGTCAAACTGAGGAAAAGGAGATGTGCCAATGAAACAAGAGATTGGAGTAAAGTACTTTGAAGAAAAAGAAAGGCGGTCATAAAGCAAGAAATCTGGGCAACTTTTAGAAGCTAGAAAAGGCAAGGAAACAGATTCTTCTCTGAAGCCTCCCAAGTAAATGCAATACTACAGATACCTTGATTTGGTCCCTTCATATTCATTCCGAAAGTCTTATCTCCAGGACTGTAAGATAATAGATATATAATTCTAAGTCACTAAATTGGTGTAAATTTGCTACAGAAGCAAAAGGAAATGAATACAGCAATCAACTTGGTTCATTATCAAATTATATACTATTTATTTTTCTTTTTAATTTTTCATGAATTTCCAGGAAGATATTTGTTCAAAATTTAAAACGGTATCACCACATTGAAAATGTAGGCCTCTTCCCCACATAATCATCAGAATAGAATCACAAACAAAACAAATTTTTTGATTAATTAGAGGTTATACAGAGAAAAGAAGGGGCTGAGATAGAAGGTCAAATGTGAAGGTCATTCAAGATTCTTGCTACTGAAAATTTTTCATTATTCTAAAAAAGAAATAATGGAAAGTGGGAGATTTTATGCACGAAAATATGGCACTGATACAACCCAGAAACAGTGTTTTGGTGTTAAGGACATTTGTGGACAGATGGGAGTGACTTCTTTTTTTGAGGGTCAACTGTTTATTGGGCAATGTTTATCTTTCATTTATTTAATAGATGTTATATTTTAAAGTAGGACAGGGTAATTTTTCCCGTAGTATTCCTTTTTCTTACAATTTTGGCAATGGGTTTTTTCTGCTTTAGACACAATCATTTCCTTAACGATGGTTTAACTAATTGCTTAATCTTAAGAGTTATTAATTTGGTATGCATTTTTTTTTCCTTGGTCAAAATGTGTTCCATGCGCCCAGCGAGCTCTTGTAATTCAGGACAGGGAGGATGTTTGCTATCTTATCTTTTGTTTCTAACAGAAGGTTTGAAATCACCAACAATGAAAGTAGATACGTTTTTAATGGCATTTTTACATTCATTCAGAGTAGCGTATTCCCAGAATGTGCTAGTTAAGTCATCTTTGAAATGAATGCTTTTTAGTCTGTTTATCAGACTGAAATTTTTGATGATTCAGTTTGAGAGAAAGACATCAGACATAACTGCTAAGATGAATTGTCTTATTCTTGGACTCATTTAGTATCCATTCACGGTCAAATTTCAATCATATACTTGATAGCATTTTGAAAATCAACCCTTCCTGCTCTTTTCTAATCAAGTTTTCACATCGTCAGGACCTACAAGGATATAAACTAAATTGATGGAGATTAGAGAATCTAAAGTAAGAGTTGATAAAGCAACCCTAAATCCTTCAGTGAACTTTTAACCTTTCTTTTATTTCAGTAAATTGGAAAGACTTTTTTTTGTGGACTTTGCGAAGGTATGTTTGGGAGGCCATTGAGGCCTATATTGAAAAACCAAATATCCCGTGATAAAAACTAGAAAGAAGCGATCTGTGAAAATACTTGTGATATGTAGGCTCACCTCACAGAGTTAAACCTTTCTTTTGATTCAGCAGGTTGGAAACAAACTTTCTGTAGAATCTGCACAGTGACATTTGGGAGCCATTGAGGCCTATAGTGAAAAACCAATATTCCACAATAAAAACTAGAAAGAAGCTATCTGTGAAAATGCTTTAAGATGTGTGGATTCATCTCACAGTGTTAAACCTTTCTTTTGATTCAACAGGTTTGAAACAGTTTTATTGTAGAATCTGTGCAGGGTTATTTGGGAGCCCATTGAGACCTACAGTGAAAAACAGAATAACTCGCAATAAAAACTAAACACTGTTGCGGGGATTCAGGGACCCCGAACGGAGGGACCGGCTGGAGCCACGGCAGAAGAACATAAATTGTGAAGATTTCATGAACATTTATTAGTTCCCCAAATTAATACTTTTATAATTTCTTACACTTGTCTTTATTGTAATCTCTGAGCATAAATTGCAAAGATTTCATGGACACTTATCACTTCCCCAATGAATATCCTTGTGATTTCCTATGCCTGTCTTTATTTAATCTCTTAATCCTGTCATCTTCTTTGTAAGCTGAGGAGGATGAATGTCTCTTCAGGACCCCGTGATTGTATCAACTGAACAAATTGTTTGTAGAGCATGTCTCTTTGAACAATATGAAATCTGGGCATCTTAAAAAAAGAACAGGATAACAGCGATGTTCAGGGAACAAGAGAAGTAATCTTGAACTGGCCACCGGGGAGCTGGACGGAACAGAGCTATATTCCTCCTCTTTCATAAGCAAATTGGAGAAATATCGCTGAATTATTTTTCTCAGCAAGGAACATCCCTGAGAAAGAGAATGTGCCCTGAAGGTAAGCCTATATATGGCCCCTTTGTAAGGCATCCCATCTTTTGTGGTCAAAGCCGAAGGGATGAAATAAGCACCAGTCTCCTACAGTGCTCCCAGGCTTATCAGGTGAACAAAAATTCCCACCTAACAAATTGTGGTCAGATAGGTTATCTGCTCTCAAACCCTGTTTCCTGATAAGATGTTATCAACGACAATGCATGCCAGAAACTTCATTAGCAATTTTAATTTCACCTCATCTGGTGGTCCTGTGAACTCACCTTGCCTCCATTTGCTTTGTTATATTTTATTACCTTGTGAAGTATGTGATCTCTGTGACTCATACCTTATTTGTGCACTCCCTCCCCTTTTGAAAATTGCCAATAAAAACTTGCTGGTTTTACAGCTCGGGGAACATCATGGATCCTGCTGACATGTGATGTCTCCCCCAGACACCCAGTTTTAAATTTCTCTCTCTTGTGCTCTTTCCCTTTATTTCTCAACCCAGCCGAGACACGTAGGAAATAGAAAATAACCCATGTTAAACGTCGGGAGAGGGTTCTCCCAATAAAACACAAGCTATCTGTGAAAAAGCTTTCAATGTGTGGATTTAGCTTACAGAGATAAACCTTTCTTTTGTTTCAGCAAGTTGGAAACTCTTTCTTTGTAGAATCTGTGAAGGTACCTTAGTGAGCCCATTGAGGCCTATATTGAAAAAACAAATATCCTGTGATAAAAACTGGAAAGAAGCTATTTGCGAAAACCCTTTGCCAAATGTGGATTCATCTCACAGAGTTAAACCTTTCTTTTGATTCCACATGTTGGAAACACATATTTTGTATAACCTGTGAAGGGACATTTGGGAGCTCATTGTTGCCTCTAGTTAAAAACAATTATCCTGCCATAAAAACAAGAAAGAAGCTATCTGTGAAAAAGCTTTGCAATGTGTGGATTCATCTCACAGAGATAAACTTTTGTTTCAGTAAATTGGACACTTTTGTTTTGTACAATCTGCACAGGGTTATTTGGGAGCCCATTGAGGCATATAGTGAAAAAATAAATATCCCACAATAAAAACTGGAAAGAGTGTGGATTCAACTCACAGAGCTAAACTTTTCTTTTGATTCAGCAGGTTGGAAAAACTTTCTTTATAGAATCTGCACAGGAATATTTGGGAGCCCATTGAGGCATAGAGTGAAACACAAATATCCCACAATAAAAACTGGAAAAAAGCTGTGAAAATGCTTTGCGATGTCCAGATTCAACTCAGACAGTGAAACCTTTCATTTACTTTAGAAGGCTGTAAACAGTTTTTCGTTTGTTTGTTTTTTTGTAGAATCTGTATGCACAGGGTTATTTGCTAGCCACTGAGACCTATAGTGAAAAACCGATATTCTGCAATGAAAACTAGAAATGAGCTTTCAGTGAAAACACTTTATGATGTGTAGATTAATCTCACAGAATTAGACTTTTTTTATTCAAAAAGTTGTAAACACTTTTTTTATAGAATCTGCACTGGGTTATTTCGGAGCCCATTGAAGCCTATAGTGAAAAATCGAATATCCTGCAATAAAAACTAGACAGAATCTATATGTGAAAATGCTTTGTAATGTGTGGATTCATCTCATAGAGTTAAAGCTTTCTTTTGATTCAGCAGTTTGGGAAATGGATTCATCTCACAGAGTTAAAGCTTTCTTTTGATTCAGCAGTTTGGGAAAACTCTTTCTATAGAATTTGTGCAGGGACATTTGGGAGTCCACTGAGACCCTTAGTGAAATACCAATATCCCGCGATAAAAACTAGAAAGAAGCTGTCTGCGAAAACACTTTGCAATGTTTGAATTCACCTCACAGAATTAAAACTTTGTTTGGATTCATCAGGTTGGAAACACTCTTTCTATAGAATCTGAGTAGAGATGTTTGGGAGCCCATTGAGGCCTATAGTGAAAACTCAATATCCTTTGATAAAAACTAGAAAGAAGTTATCTAAGAAAATGCTTTGCAATGTGTAGATTCATCTCACAGAGTTAAACCTTTCTTTTGATTCAGCAGGTTGGACAGACTTTTTTTTTTTTTTTCCATAGTAACTTGTTTTTATCTGTTTATATGAGAAAGGGTGTTCTTAGTATTTTCACCTTTATGGCTGTGTGTTTGGTTTCATGTTTTCCAATCATAGATTCTGTTTCTAAAAATATAAGCCATCATTGATAACTTTAGCAAGTTCAGACGTAATTTTTGCCTGAGACATCTGTTTGCCTCTTCGATCTCCTCCAGGATGTTCTTTCACATAACGTGGTTTCTGAATTACAATCAAAATTTTGTTTAAGTCTTGGTCATCAATTTCATAATCTGAATCATTATCAGACCAATCAGTTAATGTGTGTTTTCATCCTATTTGTTCAATATCTTCATCAAACAACAAATCAAGTTCTTCTTGTTCTGTTTCTTCTGAAGAACATAGTTGATTTACTGATCTTTCAGGCACAGAGACTGATTCCCTCAATTTCACTGGGGCTGGCTGATGTCTCTTTTTTACTTCTATCCAAGATTCTGAGTCCAAGTTAGGCAAACTGGCAGACAAACCTCTAGATGTTGTTTGAAGAATACTTGTTTCACTATTTTTCTTTGGGTTCAATGGGCTTCCAGTTCTTGGAGAATTGGGGGCAGACTCTGAATGTGAGCAAAAGGCTTGGCCTGGTACACTCCGGACAATCAATCAGTTGAGAGAAATCTGTTCGTGGCATGTTGCATGGAGGAGGGCCTGGAATTGGCCATTTTTCTGGTTCTTTTTTTCTCATTCACAATTTCTACTTCTATGCTATCCTTCAGTGCCTCTAAGAGATGAGATAAGGTTTGTAGTGAGAGCCTGAAAACGTTGAAAACCAGTAATCAGGTAAATAAGCAAGAAACCTTGTTCATCCATCTTGCCTCAAAGAAAGTAGTCTTGTTCGAAATTTTCTACATTGAAGTAATTTTCAATTTGACACTTAATATACTCTTTAAGCAATGTTTCTTCCACAGGATACACCTGTACACCTGTACCCCCATCACAGTAATACATCATACTGGTATTAAGTTCTGTTTGAAATGGTTGACCAGTCCTTTCACCATGTTCTTGATAACCAAATAAATAAAGTTCAATCGAGGATTTCCTCTGCCTCCTCCTCTTCCCCATCCTCAGACTCTTCCTGGGCCTCTAAAGGAACCTCGGATATTATCACCCTCACTTCTCACATTGGAAACTTCATCTTGATCATCTCTTTTTTCTCTATCTCGCCTCTAACTTCGTGTATCTTTTCTTCTATTGTTATGTGTTGGTTTACTTGCTTCAGGTTGACAGGATCCAGGTCTTTCTTGACTTTCTGGTCTTACATCATCTGAGTGGTACCCACTTCTGCTTATTAGTTCTCTTTCGTTGATTACTTGACTGACTCAACCTCACTGACATTTTCACCAGGACCATTTAATTTTGTTTTCTGGTTTTGTTTGCTCTTTTACTTCTCTTTTCAACCTTCTCTTCTTTTTCTTTTCTATTTTGTGGCTTTTTATTTCCTTGGCTGAGGACGCTCTGACATCACTAATTCACTTGGTGTTGGCCAATTCTCCATATCGTTGAAATCACTAGCCTTGTTGAATTTGTCTTGAGTTTTCCTGCTTTTATAATTTTGAGGGAACCGAACTCTGCCTCCAGGGTTTTCAGCGCTGGCGGCGGCGGACCTGTCCTGGCTGAGGACAGGTGCTGGGTAGGCTTTTTGTTCCACGATTTTCCTTCGGCGGCAGCGGAGGCAGCTGCCGCTTCTCCTTAGGGTTAGCTGCCGCCTCCTCCCGGGCGTCCTCGGCCAACGGATCCGCAGCAACCGCGGCAAATGGCGGCGACCGCCGTTACGGTTCCCCGCTGAAGGGGCCCCGGGCCCGTGCGCCAGATGCAGCGCCAGGGGCCTCACGGGGACAGCCGCCTGGGGTATGCTGCGTGCCGGCATCACGTCAGACGACGGCTGTCCCCGCTGGTGGTGGCCGCAGCCTTCTCCTCCCTCGCTGGCTCTTTGTCCTCACGTTCGGCCCGGGGCTGATGCTCCGCCTGCCGGTTCGCCTTGGACAACAGCGACTGGCTCTCAGCAGTCACCGCTGGCGCATCCTCCCGAGAATGAGCTGCGGGCACCTGGGCGTGAGCAGATATCGGGTCCTTCTGCCCCAGTTGCCCCAGTTGGGATGGCCCCGAGGCCAGGGAGCCCGACTGCCCGTCTCTCCGCCAGGGCACCGACCGTCTCTGGCTGGTGGCAGAGAACCCAAGAGAGACAGCCACCGTTGCCGCCGCCGCCAGCCTCGGCCGCGCAGCGTCCGACGTGCCACCCCTCCCCGCAACGAATCCAGCGCCAATCGCTCGCCGACCCCATCCTCTCCAAAGCTCACACACCGCGGGAGACACCACGCGCCGAGAGCCGCAACCCCTCACCTGGCGCCGGCAGCAGATGAGAGGTAGCCCGCAGGCGCCGAGGACCTTTACTGGAGTCAGAGAGGCTGGATGGAGCACGCAGAACACGTCACTGGCCGCGGGGGCGTGGACGCCGAGGAAGGGCGGCCTCAGGGGACTGGAAGGAGTCTCCCTGAGGAGGTTGATATGGCTACTCACTGGCTCCTGCTCTCGCCTGGCCTCCCGCGGGAGTTGACGGATTCGCCCGCCCTGGTGCCCACCGGCCCGCCGGGCGGAGGGCCTGACCCATCCCAGCGGCCCTCCCAGGACAAAGGGGAGGAAGGACAAAGGGGCTGACTCCCCACTCCAGGGCAGAGGCCACCCCCACTGCGGGCTCAGGGGTGGGGCATACACCAGGCCTCTGTGGCTGGCTGCGGGCTCCTGCCCTGGCCCCAGGGCAACAGCAGCCAAGGGCCTGGGCAGCCCACACACATGGCACCTGGAAAACCAATTGTTCAATTTGCCTTTAGGCCCTAAAGCCGGGTTTCACCTAGTCTAAGGGAGGGGGACACGGAGTCGACCCTTGTCCTGAGGGGCTGCCAAGTGAATTGTGTTCCCCGCCACCCCACACCACCCACCCCAATCCCCAGGCTCCCACTCCCCATCCCAACACCCACACCCCCACCCCCACCCCCACCCCCACCCCAACCCCCACACCTCCCCACCCCTCCCTCTCCTCTCTTACCCCTCACCCCTCATCCCCCCTCCCCCCTCCCACCCTTCCCCTCTCATCCCCCACCCCCTTCCCCCTCTTACCTCTGCTGCTTGGCTCCCTGGAAACACTCTTTTTGTAGAATCTGCACAGGATCAATTGGGAGTCCATTGAGGCCTGTAGTGAAAAACAATATCCTGAGATAAAAACTGGAAAGAAGTTACCTGTGAAAATCTTTGCCAATGTGAATTCATTTCACAGAGATAAGCCTTCCTTTGTTTCAGCAAATTGGAAACACTGTTTTGCAGAATCTGGGAAGCCTGTAAGTCCTATAGTAAAAAACCAAACATCCTGTGATAAAACTGGAAAGAATCTATCTGTGAAAAAGTTTTGTGATGTGTGGATTCAATTCACAGAGTTAAACTTTATTTTGATTCAGCTAGTTGGAAACACTCTTTCTGTAGAATGTGTGCAGGGATGTTTGGGAGCCCATTGAGGCCTATAGGGAAAATCCGAATATCCGATGATAAAAATGATAAAGAAGCTATCTGTTGTGCGATGTGTGGATTCATCTCACAAAGTTTAAACTTTCTTCTGATTCAGCAGGTTGAAAACATTCTTTCTCTAGAATCTGTTCAAGGACATTTGGGAGCCCGTTTAGTCCTATGGTGAAAACAGACATCCCACGATAAAAACTAGAAAGAAGGTATCTGTGAAAACACTTTGTAATGTATGGACTCATCTCACAGATTTAAATCGTTCTTTTGATTAAACAGGTTGGCAAGACTCTTTCTGTAGAAGCTGCACAGGGATATTGGGAGCCAATTGAGGCCTATAGTGAAAAATCAAATATCCCACTATAAAAACTAGAAAGAAGCTATGGGTGAAAATACTTTGCAAGGTGTGGATTCATCTCACAGAGTTAACCTTATCTTTCCATTCAGCAGGTTGGAAACACCCTTTTGGTAGAATCTGCACAAGGACATTTGGGAGCCCATTAGGTCATACAGTGAAAACAGATATTCCATGATAAACACTAGAAAGAAGCTATCTGTGAAAAAGCTTTGAAATGTGTGGATTTATCTCACAGAAGTAAGCAATTCTATTGATTCAGCAAGTTTGAAACATTCTTTCTGTAGAATCTGAGCAGGGATATTTGGGAGCCCATTAAGGACTATAGCAAAAAACCGATATCTGTGATGAAAACGAGAAAGCAGCTCTGTGAGAATGCTTTGCGAGGTGTGGATTCATCTAACAGACTTAAACCTTTCCTTTGATTCGGCAGATTGTAAACACCTTTTCCCTGAATCTCTACAGGGAAATTTGGGAGCCAATTGAGGCCGATAGGGAAAATTGATACCCTGCAATGAAAACTAAAAAGAAGCTATCTGTGAAAAGGTTTTAGAATGTTTGGATTTATCTAACAGGGGTAAACTTTTCATTTGATTCAGCAGGTTGGAAACACTCTTTCTGTAGAATCTGCACAGGAACATTTAGGAGCCCATTTAGGCCTATAGTGAATAACCAAAATACAACAATAACAACTAGAAAGAAACTGTGTGAAAATGCTTTATGATGTGTGGATTTATCTTACTGAGTAAAACCTTTCTTTTTATTCAGCAGGTTGGAAACACTATCCATAAGATCTTCACAGGTGTGTTTGCAATCCCATTGAGACCTGCAATGAAAAAACAGTATACCGCATTAAAAAGTAGAATGAAGTTATCTGTGAAAGCGCTTTGTAATGTGTTACTTCATGCCACAGAGTTAAATCTTTCTTTTGATTCAGCAGATTGGAAACATTCTTACTATAGAATCTGCAAAGAAAGATTTTAAAGATCATTGAGGCCTATAGCGAAATATGAATATCCCGCAATAAAAACAAGAAAGAAGTCATCTTTAAAAATGCTTTGCCATGTTTGCATTCATCTCACAGAGTTAAATCTTTCTTTTGATTCAGCAGTTTGGAAATATTCTTTTTGTAGACTCTGCACAGGAATATTTAGGAACCCATTGAGGCCTGTGTTGAAAAACTGATATACCACAATATAAACCAGAAAGAAACTATCTGTGAAAACGCTTTGTGATTGTGGATTCATATCACAAAGTTAACCTTTCATTTAATTCATCAGGTTGGAAATACTGTTTCCTTAAATTGTGTGCAAGGACATTTGGGAGCCCACTGAATTCTGTAGTGAAAACAGATACCCTGCGATAAAAATGAGAAAGAAAATTATATGTGAAAATGCTTTCAGATGTGTGGATACATCTCACAGAGTTAAACCTTTCTTTTGATTCAGCAGGTTGGAAACACTCTTTCTGTAGAATCTGCGCAGGGACATTTGGGAGCCCATTGAGGCCCATAGTGGAAAACTGATAACTGTGATTAAAAACTCTAAAGAAGCTATCTATGAAAATGCTTTGTGATGTGTGGCTTAATCTCACAGAGTAAAACATTTTCTTGATTTAGCAAATTGGAAACAGTCTCTTTGTAGAATCTTTACAGGGACGTGTGGGAACCCATTGAGGGCTATAGTGAAAAACCAATATCCTGTGATAAAAACTGGATAGAAGATATCTGTGAAAACAATTTGTGATGTGGGGATTCATCTGACAGAGTTAATTCTTCCTTTTGATTCAGCAGGTTGAAAACACTCTTTCTGTAGAATCTGCCCAGGGACATCTAGGAGCCCATTGAGGCCTATAGTGTAAAACATATATCCTGCAATAAAACCTAAAAAGAATGTATCTGTCAAAATTCTTTGCAAAGTATGGATTCATCTCCCAGAGTTACAACTTTTTTTTTTTTAAATTCAGAAGGTTGGAAACACTCTTTCTGTAGAATCTGTGCATGGCCATTTCGGAGCCCATAGTGGCCTATAGTGAATACAGATATCCCGCAATAAAAACAAGAAGGAAGCTATCTGTGAAAACGCTTTGCAATGTGTGTATTCATCTCACAGAGGCAAATCTTTCTTTTGATTCAGCAGGTTTGAAATGCTTTCCATAGAATCCGCCCTGGTATATTTTGAGCCCATTGAGTCTTATTGTGACAAACTGATATCCTGTGATATAAACTAGAAAGAAGCTATCTGTGAAAACGTTTTGCAATGCGTGGATTCATCTGATAGAGTTAAACATTTCCTTTGATTCAGCAAGTTGAAGACACTCTTTCTGTAGAATCTGCGCTGGGACATTTGGGAGCCCATGAAGGCCTATAGTGAAAAATGACATCCTGTTATGAAAACTAGAAATAAGCTAGGTGTGAAAATGCATTGCAATGTCTGGATTTATCTCAGAGAGTCAAATTTTGCTTTTGATTCAGCACGTTTGAAACACTCTTTCTGTAGAATCTGTGCAAAAATATTTGGGAGCCCATTGAATCCTATGGTGAAAACATATCCCATGATAAAAACAAGAAAGAAACTATCTGTGAAATTGCTTTGCGATATGTGGATTCATCTCACAGAGTTAAAACTTTCTTTTGATTCAGCAGGTTGCAAAGACTCTTTCTGTAGAATCTGCGCATGGATATTTGGGAGGCTATTAAGGCCTATAGCGAAAAACCGATATCCTACGATAAAAATGAGAAAGAAGCTATCTGTGACAACGCTTTGCAATATGTGAATTCATTTCACAAACTTAAACTTTTCCTTAGATTCAGCATTTTGGAAACAATATGTCTGTAGAATCTGCACAGAAAATTTTTTGAGTCCATTGAGGCCTGTACTGAAACACAGATATCCCATGATTGAAATCTAGAAAGAAACTATCTGTGAAAATGGTTTGCAATGTGTGTATTTATCTCACAGAATTAAACATTTATTTTGATTCAGCAGGTTCAAAACACTCTTTTTGTAGCACTTGCACAGTGATAGCTGGGAGCCCACTTGAGGACTATAGTAAAAAATCGATATCCCGCAATAAAAATGAGAAAGAAGCGATCGGTTAAAATACTTTGTGATGTGTGGATTCATCGACAGAGTTAAAACTTTCCTTTGATTAAGCAATTTGGAAACTCTTTTTCTATAGATTCTCCACAGGGATATTTGGGAGACCATTGAAGCCTATATTGGAAAACTGATATCCTGCAATAAAAACTAGAAAGAAGTTATCTGTGAAAAGGCTTTGTGAGTTAAACCTTTCATTTGATTCAGCAGGTTGGAAACTCTTTCTGTAGAATCTGTGCAGGGAATTTCAGGAAATAGTTGAGAGCCCATTCAGACCTATAGTGAAAGACAGATATCCTGTGATAAAAACTAGAAAGAAGCTATCGGTGAAAATACTTTTGGATATGTGGATTTATCTCACAGGGGTAAACCTTTCTTGTGATTCAGCAGTTGAAACACTGTTTCTGTAGAACCTGAGCAGGGTTGTTTGAAAGCCATTTGAGACCTATAGTGGAAAACCAAATATACCACAGTAAAAACTATTCACAAGCTATCTGTGAAAATGCTTTGTGATACGTGGATTCATCTCACAGAGTTAAACCTCTCTTTTTATTGACCAGGTTAGTAACCCTTTTTTTGTAGAATCTGCGAATGGACATTTGGGAGCCCATTGAGGCCTATAGTAAAAAAACAAATATCCAGCAATGAAAACTAGAAAGAAGCTATTTGTGAAAACCCTTTGCAATGTGTAGATTCATCTCATAGAGCTAACCTTTCTTTTGATTCAGCAGGTTGGAAACACTGTTTCTGTAGAATCTGCAAAGGTACATTTGGGAGCCCACTTAGGTCTATAGAAGAAATAACTGAATATCCTGCAATAAAAACTAGAAAGAATCAACTGTGACACACTCTGTGATGTGTGGATTTATCTCACAGAGTAAAAGTTTTCTTTTGATTCAGAAGGTTGAAAACACTCTTTTTGTAGAGTTTGCCCAGGGAAATTTGGAAGTCAATTGATGCATGTAGTGAAAAAAAAAATCCTGCAATAAAACCTAGAATAATCTATCTGTGAAAATGCTTTGCAACGTGTGGATTCATCTCACAGAGTAAACCTTTCTTTTGATTCAGAAGAATGGAAACACTCTTTTTGTAGAATCTGTGTGGGGGCATTTGGGAACCCATTGAAGCCTATACTGAAAAACCAAATATCCTGCAATAAAAAGTAAAAATAAACTACTTGTGAAAACACTTTATGATGTGCAGATTCATCTCACAGAGTTAAATGTTTGTTTTGATTTGGCAGGTTGGAAACACTTCTTTTGTTCTATCTTCAGAGGGACATTTGGCAGCCCATGGAGACGTATAGTGAAAAACTGGACATCCTGCAATAAAAAGTAGAAAGAAGATATTTGTTTAAATATTTTGTGGTGTGTGGATTCATCTAACTGAGTTAAGTATTTCTTTTGATTCCAGATGTTGAAAACACTCTTTTTGCAGAATCTGCGCAGGGACATTTTGGAGCCCATTGAGGCCTATAATGAAAAATCGAATATACCACGATGAAAACTAAAAAGAATCTATATGTGAAAATGCTTTGCAATGTGTGGATTCATCTCACAGAATTAAACCTTTCTTTTGACTCGGCAGGTTGGTAATACTCTTTCTGTAGAACCTGCACAGGGGCATTTGGGAGCTTTTTGAGGCCTATAGTGAAAAACCTAATATTCTGCGATAGACTATGAGAAAGAAACTATCTCTGAAAATGCTTTACATTGTGGGGATTCATCTCACAGAGATAAACTTATCTTTTGATTCAGCAGATTGGAAACACTGATTTTGTAGAATCTGTAAAGGACCTTTGGAGCCCATTGAGGCATATAGTGAAAAACCACATATCCCATGATAAAAAATTTTTAAAAAAGCTATCTGTGAAAATGCTTTGCAATGGGTGGATTCATCTCATAGAGTTAAACCTTTCTTTATACACAGCAGGTTGGAAACTATTTTTTTTTTTTTTTTTTTTAAGAATCTATGAAGGGACATTAAGGAGCCCATATAGGCCTATAGTGAAAAACTAAATGTCTGGTGATGAAAACTAAAAAGAAGCCATCTGTGAAAATGTTTCATGATGTGTGGATTTATCTCACAAGGGTAAAACTTTGTTCCAATTTAGCATGTTGGAAACACTCCTTTCGTAGAATCTGCACAGGGATATTTGGGAACCCAGTGCAGCCTATAGTGAAAAACAAAATATTCTGCAATAAGACTACAAAGAAACTATCTGTGAAAACGCTTTGTGGTGTGTGGATTCTTCCCACAGTGTAAAACCTTTCTTTTGATTCAGCAGGTTGGAAACACTTTTTTTGTAGAATCTGCAAAGGAGCATTTTGGAACCCATTGAAGCCTATGGTGGAAAGCCAAATATCCCACTATAAAAACGAGAAAGAAGCTTTCTGTGAAAATGCTTTCTGATGTGTAGATAAATCAAGTAGAGCTAAACCTTTCTTTTGATTCACTAGGTTGGAAACACTCTTTTTGTAGAATCTGTGCAGCGACATTTGAAAGCCCATTGAGGCCTGTAGGGAAAAACTCATATCTCATGATAAAAACTAGAAAGAAGCTTTCCATGAAAATGCTTTGCAATGTGTGGAACTATCTCACAGATATAAACGTTTATTTTCATTCAGCAGGTTGGAATCACTTTTTTTGTAGAATCTACAAAGGGACATTTGGGAGCCGATTGAAGCATATAGTGAAAAAACTGAATATTCTGCAATAAAAACTGGAAAGAAGCTATCT
Source organism: Trachypithecus francoisi (assembly GCF_009764315.1). Taxonomy (NCBI): domain Eukaryota; kingdom Metazoa; phylum Chordata; class Mammalia; order Primates; family Cercopithecidae; genus Trachypithecus; species Trachypithecus francoisi. The sequence continues at coordinate 69,575,426 of NW_022681454.1, forward strand.
CTGAAAATGCTTTGCAATGTGTGGATTCACCTCACAGGATTAAGGTTTTCTTTTGATTCAGCAGGTCAGAAAGAGTCTTTTTGTTGAATCTGCGAAAGGACACTTTGGGGCCCTTTGACGTTTATATTGAAAAACCGTATATCCCATGACAAAAACTAGAAAAAAGCTGTGTGAAAATGCTGTCTGACGTGTGGATAAATCACATAGAGTTTAACCTTTCTTTTGATTCAGCAGGTTGGAAGCACTCTTTTTGTAGAATCTGCACAGAGACATTTGGGAGCCCATTGAGGCCTGTAGTGAAAAACCGAATATCCCGTGATCTAAACTATAATGAAGCTATCTGTGAATACCCTTTTGTAGATCTTGCAATGAGATACTTGGGAGCCCATGTGGCCTATAGGAAAAAAACTATATTTCACGAAAAGAAAAACAGAAAAAAGTATCTGTGAAAACGCTTTGCGGTGTGTGGATTCATCTCACAGAGTTAAACCTTTCTTTTGATTCAGCAGGTGGATAACACTCTTTTTGTAGAATCTGCAAACAGTTATTTGGGAGCCAATTGAGGTCTGTAGTGAAAAACAGAATATCCCGTGGTACTAACTAGAAATAAGCTATCTATGGAAATGCTTTGTGATGTTTGGATTCAGCTCACAGAGTTAAACCTTTCTTTTGATTCAGCAGATTGCAAAGACTCTTTTTATAGAATAAATGAAGGGACATTTGGGAGCTTATGGAAGCATATAGCAAAAAATTGAATATCACATGATAAAACTGGAAAGAGTCTATCTCTGAAAATGCTTTGTAATGTGTGGATTCACCTCACAGAGTTAAAACCTTCTTTTGATTCAACAGGTTGGATACTCTTTTTGTAGAATCTGCAATGGGACATTTTGGAGACCATTGATGTCTATAGTGAAAAACAAAATATCCCATGATAAAAATTAGAAAGAAGTTATCTGTGAAAGCACTTTTTGATTTGTGGATAAATCAAACAGACTTAAACCTTTCTTTTGATGCAGCAAGTTGGAAATACTCTTTTTGTAGAATCTGCACAGTCACATTGAGCCCATTGAGGCCTATATTGAGAAACCAAATATTTCATCATCGAAACTAGAAAGAAGCTATCTGTGAGTACCCTTTGTGATGTGTGGATTCATCTCACAGAGTTAAAACTTTCTTTTGATTCAGCAGGTTTGAAACACATTTTTTGTAGAATTTGTGAAGGAAAATTTGGGAGCCCATTGTGGCCTATGGTGAAAAACTGAATATCCCACAATAAAAATTAGAAAGAACCTATCTGTAGAAAAGCTTTCCAATGTGCTAATTAATCAAACAATGTTAAAATTTCTTTTTGATTCAGCAGGTTTGAAACATTCTTTTTGTAGAATCTTTTCTGAGACATTTGAGACCTCATTGAGACCTATAGTGGAAAGCCAAATATCCCATGATTAAAAACTAGAAAGAAGCTGTTTGTGAAAATGCTTGGTGATGTGTGGATTCATTTCACAGAATTAAACCATTCTTTTGATTCAGCAAGTTGGAAACACTCTTTGTGTACAACCTTCCAAGGGACATTTGGGAGCCCATTGAGGCCTATAGTTAAAACCGAATATTCCGCAACCAAAACTAGAATGAAGCTATCTGTGAATACACCTTAAGATGTGTATATTCATCTCACAGAGTTAAAAATTTCTTTTGATTCAGGAGGTTGGAAACAGTCTCATGTAGAATCTGCGAATGGTCATTTTGGAGCCTTTCAGGTCTATAGTGAATAACTGAATATCCCACGATACATACTAGAAAAAATCTAATGGTGAGAGCACTTTGTGATATGTGGGTTTATCTCATAGAGTTAAACCTTTCTTTTGATTCAGAAGGTTGGAAATACTATTTTTGAAGAATCCATGAAGGGTCATTTTGGAACTCATTGAGGCCTACAGTCAAAAACTGACTGTCCCATGATAAAAAGAAGAAAGTAGCTATTTGTGAAAATGCTTTCCAATGTGTGGATAAATCAAACAGAATTAAATCTTTTTTTGATTTAGCAGGTTGGTAGCACTCTTTTTGTAGAATCTGTGCAGTGACATTTTGTAGTCCATTGAGGCCTGTAGTAAAAAAATGGTATCCCACAGTAAAAACTAGAAAGAAGCTATCTGTGAAAATTCTTTACAATGTGTGGAAAATTCTTTGCAAAAATTCTTTGCATCTTAGAGAGTTAAATATTTCTTTTGATTCAGCAGATTGGAAAAACTTTTTTGGAGAATCTGTGCAGGGACATTCGGGAGTCCAAAGAGGCCTATAGTGAAAAAACAAATATCCCGTGATAAAAACTAGAAAGAAGCTATTTGTGAAAACACTTTGGGATGTGTGGGTTCATCTCACAGATGTAAACCTTTCTTTTAATTCAGCAGATGGAAAAAACTTTTTTTTGGAGTATCTGCAAAGTGACATTTAGGTGCTCATTGAGGCCACCTGTAGTGGAAATCCAAATATCCGACGATAAAAACTAGCAAGAAGCTATCTGTGAAAACGTTTTGCAATGTGTGGATTCATCTCACAGAGTTAAACTTTTTTTTTTTTTTTTTTTGGATTCAGGAGGTTAGAACCACTCTTTTTGTACAATCTGTGCAGGGACATTTGGGAGCCCAGAGAGGCCTATAGTAAAACACAGAATATCCCATGATAGAAACTAGAAGGCAGCTATTTGTGAAAACGCTTGGGGATGTGTGAATTCATCTCACAGAGTTAAACCTTTCTTTTGATTTAGCGGGTGGAAAACACTGTTTTTGTAGAATCTGCAAAGTGACATTTTGGTGTCCATTGAGGCCGCCTATAGTGGAAATCCAAATATCCTGCAATAAAAACTAGAAAGAAGCTCTCTGTGAAAAAGCTTTGTGATGTGTGGATTCATCACACAGAGTTAAACTTTTATTTTGATTGGACAGGTTGGAACCATTCTTTTTGCAGAATCTGCAAAGGGACATTTGTGAGCCCTTTGATGCCTATAGTGAAAAACTGAATATCCCACTATAAAAACTAGAAAGAAGCTATCATAAAACAATTTACGATGCATGTATTCACTTCACAAGTTAAATCTGTCTTTTGATTCAGCAGGTTGGGAACACTCTTTTGGTAGAGCTTTCCAATGGACATTTGGGAGCCTACTGAGCCCTATAATTAAAAACCGAATGTCCTACAATAAATACTTGAAAGAAGGCATCTATGAAAACACTTTGCTATGTGTGGATTCATCTTACAGAGATAAACTTTTTTTTTTTTTCTTTTTAATTCAGCTGGTTGGAAACACACTTTTCGTAGAATCTGCAAATGGAAATTTGGCAGACTACTGAGGCTTATGGTGAAAAACCAAATATCCCACAATAAAAAATAGAAAGAAGTTAGGAACATGGATGAAGCTGGAAACCATCATTCTGAAAAAATGATCGCAAGGACAGAAAACCAACTGCCGCATGTTCTCACTCATATGTGGGAATTGAACAGTGAGAATACTTGGACACAGGGTGGGGAACATCACACACTGGGGCCTGTTGTGGGGTGGGAGGAGGGGGGAGGGATAGAATTAGGACATATACCTAATGTAAATGACGAGTAAATAGGTGAAGCACATCAACATGGCACATGTATGCATATGTAACAAACCTGCACATTGTGCACATGTACCCTAGAACTTAAAGTATAGTAATAAAACAACCCCCCCCCCCAAAATAATAAAATGCTTTGTGTTGTGTGGATTCATCTCACAGAGTTAAATCTTTTTTTTTTTTTTTTAGATTCAGCGGTTTGGAAACACTCTTTTTGTAGAATCTGTGAAAGATTATTCTGGAGCCCATTTAGACTATAGTGAAAAAAAAAAAAAAAACCTCAATATTTCACAATAAAAACTAGAAAGAAGCTTTCTGTGAAGACACTTTGCAATGTGTGGATTCATCTCACTGAGTCAAACCTTTCTTTTGATTCAGAAGGTTAGAAACACTCTTTTCGTAGAATCTGTAAAGTGACATTTGGGAGCCCATTGAGGTTGTTCATGTAAAACTGAATATCTTGTGATAAAACTAAAAATTAGCCAAATATGAAAATGCTTTGTTATGTGCGGATTCCTTTTACAGAGTTAAACCTTTCTTTTGATTCAAAAGGTTGGAAACCCTTTTTTTTGTAGAATCCATGAAGGATCATTTGGGTGCCCATTGAGGCCTATAGTGAAGAAGTGAATATCCCTCACCTAAAAACCAGAAGGAAGCTATCTGTGAAAATGCTTTGTGATACGTGGATTCTTCTCACAGAGTTACACCTTTTTTTTCATTCAGCAGGTTGGAAACACAGGTTGGATTTGTGTTCCTGACCAAATCTCATGTCAAATTGGAAGAGGTTCTTGATGAGAGGAGACTGGATCTTGGGGGCAAACTTACTTTTTGCTGTTCTTATGATAGTGACTGAATTATCATGAGATCCCATGCATGATTTAAAGATGTGTTGCACTTCTCACTTTGCATTCTCTCTTTCCTGCCACCATGTGAAGTAGGTCTTTGCTTTCCCTTCAACTGCAGCCATGATTGTAAATTTCCTGAGTCTTCTCAGTTATGCTTCCCATTAAGTCTGTGGAACTGGGAGTCAATTATCCCCCTTTTCTTTGTAAACTAGCCAGTCTCAGGTAGTTCTTTATAGGACTAGATACTATTCAAGATACTATACAAGTATCTTGTATCTAGATACTATACAAGATGACCATCCACAAGGCACACAGGTATCTGATTCATCAAGATCAATATGAAGGAAATAAACTTAAAGCAGCTAAAGAGAAGAACACAAGGGGAACCCCTTCAGGATAACAGTGGACCTCTTACAGAAATCTCACAAGTCAGAAGAGGTTGTAGGTATATTTTCAGAATCCTTAAAAACAATTTCAACTAAATATTATTTAACTTATCAAACAAGCCCCATAAGCAAAAGAGAAATACAATTCTTCTCAGACAAGCAAACACTGATGGAATTCATTACCACTAGACCAGCCTTAAAAGACATCCAGGAAAAGGTGTTAAACATGGAATAAGAAAATGACATCTGTTACCACAAAAACACAATTAAGCACATATCCAGACATTGTAAAGCAACTACATCATCAATTATTCATAGCAACAAGCTAAGAACATAACAAGATCAAAATCTCACATATCAATAGTAGCCCTGGATATAAATTTGCTAAACATCCTACTTATAAGACATAGAGTGGAAAGAGGGATAAAAAGACAAAGCCCCACCATCTGCCCTTTTCAACAGACCCATCTCACATATAATGATACCCAAAGGCATAAAGTCAAAGGATTAAGAAAGACTGATCTTGCAAACAGAAAACAACAAAATCAGAATCACTATTTTTATATTTAAAAAAATGAAAAAAGGAAACCCTTAACAAACTGGTGCCTTTGTCTCAAAAATGGAGCATACCTAAAAATAATAAGAGCCATCCATAAAAAAACTCACAGCCAAAGTTATGCTGAATGAGAAAAAGCTTGAACCATTGCCATTGAGAGCTGGAACAAGACAAGCATGTCCCTAGCACTGGAAATTCTAGCTGGAGCAATCAGGCAAGAGAAAGAAATAAAAGGCACTCAATAAGAAAAGAAGAACTCAAACTCTCTTCACAAACAATATGACTCTACACTTTCACCTTAAAATCTCCAAAAAACATTTCTATAAATGATAAATAACTTCAGTAAGGGGTAAGGACACAAAATCAATGTAAAAAATCAATAGCATTTCTATACATAAATAACATTCAAGCTGAGATTCAAATCAAGAACACAATCCCATGTATAATAGTCACAAAAATTTGGAAATACCTAGGAATACAGCTAACCAAGGAGAGAAGATGTAAGAAATCTCTACAAAGAGAACTACTAATAACTACTGAAAGATATCAGAGACAACACTTATAAACTAAAAAAATATTTCATGCTCATGAATTAGAAGAATAAATATTATTTACATGGCTACAATGCCCAACACAATTTACAGATTTATATTATTTCTATCACACTAACATCATTATTTACAAATTTTTTTAAAAGTATCCAAAATTTATATGAAAAAAGAGCCCAAATAGTCAAAGCAATCCTATGCAAAAAGAATAAACTCAGAGGCTTAACATTACCCAACTTCAAACTGAACTGTAAGTCTACACTATCCAAGACATAATAGTAGTGGTATAAAAACAGACACATGGACCAATAAAAAAGAATAGAGAACACAGAAATAAAGCTACACACCTACAACCATATGATCTCTGTCAAAGCTAACAAAAGCAAATATTATTTAATAGATGATGCTGAGATAATTGGGTAGCCATATGCAGAAGAATAAAATTGGATTGCTATATTCTACCATATAAAACAATTAATACAAATTGGATTAAGATTTAAATATAAGACTTTAAGCTACAAAATTCCTAGAAAAGAAAAAACATAGAAAACACTCTTCTGAACATTGACCTTAACAAACAACTTTTGGCAAAATCAAGGAAAACAAAAAATGACAAGTGGGGTCTAGTTAAACTAAAATGCTTCTCCCCAGCAAAAGAAACTGCCAAAAGAGTAAACAACCTTCAGAGTTGGAGAAAATATCGTCAAACTATACATCTGATTATGGTCTAATATTCAAAATCTATAAGGAACTTACAACATTCAACAAGCAAAAACAACTCCATTAAAAATGGATAAAGGACATAAACAGGTTCTTCTCCAAAGAATATATATAAGTGCCCAAACAAACATATGAAAAAAATGCTCATCATCACTGTCATCAAATAATTGCAAATCAAAAACACAATGAGATGCCATCTTACATCAGTCAGAATGGCTACTACTAAAAAGTCAAAAATAAGCTGATGAGACTACAGAATAAAAGAGAGCATCTATTCACTGTTAATTTTAATGTGAATTATTTCAGTCAGCCTGGAGATCAGTTTGGAAGTGTCTGAAAGGGCAGAGCTACCATTTGACCCAGTGATCCCATTACTGGATGTATACTCATATAAAAATAGGATTCTAAAAAAACATAGACTTGTATGTTCATTTAAGCACTATTCACAATAGCAAAGACATGGAATCAACCTAGATGTCCATCATTGATGGACTGGATACAGCAAATGTGGTATATATACACCATGGATTACTCTGCAGTCACATAAAATAAATAAATCATGTCCTTTGCAGTAGCATAGGTTCAGCTGAAGGCAGTAATTCTATGTGAACTTACTCAGGAATAGAAAACTAATAGCACATTCTCCCTTATAGGTTGGATCTAAGCATTGCGTACACCAGTACTTAAATATGGGTCAATAGACATCATAGACTACTACAATAGGGAGGAAGGGAGAGGGGCATGGGTTGAAAAACTAATCATTCATTAGTACACTCACTGTCGGGTTGATAGGAATCACAGCCCAAACCTTAGCATTGTGCAATAAACCCTTGTAAAAAGCCTGTGCATGTACACCTTGTATCTAAAATAGAAGTTAAAATCTCTAAAAAGTTTGAATTTCATCAGTTTTTCTAAAAATTTGCCGGAATGATTTTAAACATTATATTTATGTATATTAAAACTAGAATGTAGATGCTAAAAATTTCTGTATTTATGTAAAATTAATCTGTCTGCATTATCCTTCAAATTCACATAAAACCTACCTAGAAACCTTCTAAAAACTTCTGCCTTCCATCTTTTAAATGTTACGAGTTTAACTGTCCAAATCTCTAGCTATTTCCATATACTCTAATGCTCTGCTTACCTGCCTTTCTTCGAAAACTCCTTCGTTGACTCCCTTTTCCTAATTCCTTCATTGATGATAATCCTGTAATGGTAATGATGGTGATGATGATGCTAATAATGAAAATAACTATTATTTTGGCAGTATACTATAACAATAATTATAGGTTATATATTATCAAAAAGCTGATTACATAAAATTTCTGTTAGTTCTCACAACATAGTAATTCTATAAAGCAGTGTAAATATCATAACCATTTTACATATGTTGAAGTGGGGCCTGGAAAGGATAAGCAACTTGACCAATATGACTCAAATATAAAATTGATATGATGGAGTTCACATGCAAGCAAACTAGTTCTAGAACTTGGCATCTTAATCCCTATTCTATTCTGCCTCCCAGTGGTAGAAAACATCCTAGTCATATATATATATATATTTGGTATCTGCATGTTTCTGAACTTTCTGATCACACAATGGGCTATTATCAAATGTGTATAAAATCCAAATATATAGGTACAAATAATCTGTTTAATTTTTTAATCTTTTTCATTGATAAGCAAAAATAGTACAGTTGGATCTCTATTCATTGATTCAACATACATGAATTCAAACTACCACAAACCAAAAATATGTTTTAAAAAATGCATCTGTATTGAACATTTAAAGACTTTTTTCTTGTCATTATTTTGTAAACAGTACAGTAAAATAATTATTTACGTAGCATTTATGTTGTATCATGTACTGCATATAACCTAGAGAACATACAAAATTTGTGAGAAGAGGTGGATAGGATATATAAAAATACTATGCCATTTTATATCAAGGACTAGAGCATCTGGGAATTTTGTTACTTGACGTGGTCCAGAAACCAATCTTGCATGAATTCTGAGAGACAACTTTATATATTTATGATGTACACATTTTGAAGTATGTATGCATTGTATGTCATTGTATACATTAGGTATGTATACATTATATGTTAATAATTTGAATATAAATTTAACATAAGCTATTTAACATATGTATTACCCCACGTACATATCTTTTTCTGTGGTGAGAACAGTGAAAATCTACTTTCTTAGCAATTATCAAGTATACATTATAGTTTGTTAACTGTATTAACCATGATGTGCAATTGATTTGAAATTTTCCTTCTGTCTAGCGAAGCTGGTGTGTCCTGTGACCACCATCCCTTCCATTCCCCCAGCCCCCATCCTCAGGCAACCACCATTCCATTTTCTGTTTCTACAAGTTTGGCTGTTTTATATTCCAGATATAAATGACATGATGCAGTATTCATCTCTCTGTGTCTGGTTTATTTCACTTAACATAATGTCCTTCAGGTTCATTCATGCTGTCCCACATGACAGGATTTTCTTTTGTTTAAGATTAAATAATTTTCCATTGTGTACATTTATCACATTTTAAATACATTTATCTGTTGTGTTCTTAGGTTAATCTTACATCTTGGCTTTTGTGAATAATGCTGTAATGAAGATGAGAATGTGCAAATATATTTTTGACAAAATAATTTCTCATTCTTTAAATATATACCCAGGAGTGGGATTGGTGGGTCATATGGTAGTCCTGTTTTTAATTTTTTGAGAAACCCAGATACTGTGTTCAATAATGGCAATACTAGTTTACACTTTCACAGAAAGTGTACCCTTTTCTACATTTCCTTTCCAAAATGTGTCTTTCATCTTTTTGATAATTACCCATTCAGACAAATGTGTGTTGGTATCCCATTATGGTTTTAGTTTACTCTCATCTGATGATTATTGAGGTTGAGCTTTTTTATTTTTTCATTTACCTATTGGCCATGTGTATGTTTTCTTTTGAGAAATGTCTATTCAGGTCCTTTGCTCATTTTTTAAATCAGGTATTTGTTTTCTTACTGTTGTTTACATTCCACAAATGTATTTGATATTACCCCTTATTCGGTGTATAGTTTGCAAATATATTCCCACATCTTATAGGTTGTCTCTTTATTCTGTTAATCATTGTATTATTTTTGCAGAATCTTTTTAGCTTTATTTAATCATATTTGTCTATGTTTGCTCTTATTTCCTGTGCTTTGGGGGTCATATCTAAAAACAGCAATGCCCAGATAAATGTCATGAAGCTTTTCCCCTGTGTTTCTTCTAGCAGCTAAAGAGAAGGGCCAGGTCACCTACAAAGGGAAGCTCATGAAACTAACAGTGGACCTCTAAGCTGAAACCCTACATGGCAAGAGAGATCGGGGGCCAATATTCAATATTCTTAAAGAAAAGAAATTTCAATCCAGAATTTCCTATCCAGACAAACTAAGCTTCATCAGCAAAGGAGAAAGAAGATCCTTTTCAGACAAGCAAACACAAAGGGAATTTGCTATAACCAGACTCGCCTTATAAGAGTTCCTGAAGGAAGCACTAATATGGAAAGATTATATCCAGCCACTAAAAAAGCACACTGAAGTACACAGAGCAGTGACATTGTAAAGCATCCACATAAGCAAGGCTACGAAATAACCAGGTAACACCATGAAGACAGGATCAAATCCACACATTTCAATACTAACATTAAATGTAAATGGACTAAATGTCCGTAAAAGACACAGAGTAGCAATCTGGATAAACAATTAAGACCCATTCATTGGTTTGCTGTTTTCAAGAGACACATCTCACATTCAGTCACACACATATGCTCAAAATAAAGGGATCAAGAAAAATCTACCAAGCAAATGGAAATCAGAAAAAAAATTAGGGGTTGTAATCCTAGTTTTTGACACAACAGACTTTAAAACAAAAATGATTTTTAAAAAAGACAAAGAAGGGCATTACATGATGATGAAGGGTTCAGTTCAACAAGATCTAACTATCCTAAAGTAGGAAGATAATGCCATCTTCAAATAGAGACAACTTAATTTTGGAGTTTGGATGATTTTTATTTCTCCTGCCTAATTGCTCTGGCTAGGATTTCCAGTGCTCTGTTAAATAAAAGAGAGTGGATATCTTTGTCTTATTCCCAATCTTAGAGAAAAGGTTCTCAATGTCTCACTGTCGAGTGTGATGTTAGCTATGGTCTTGTCATATACAACCTTTACTGTGTTGAGGTACATTACTTTTACATCTAATTTATTGAGAGCATTTTTCATGAAAGAATATAAAATTTATTCAAATGCCTTTTTTGCATGTATTGAAATGACCATGTGGTTTTTGTCCATTCAGTTAATGTGGAATATAACATTTATAGATTTGCATATATTGAACCATCTTTGCATTGCAGGGATAAATCCCACTTGATTATGGTGAATGACCCTTTTAACATTTGGATGAATTTTGTTTGCTAGTATTTTATTAAGAATTATTGCTTCTGTGTTCATCAGGCATGTTGGCCTGTAATGTTATTTTCTTGTAGTGTCCTTGTCTGGCTTTAATATCACAGTAATGCTGTGATAAAAAAAAGTTTGAAAGTGTTCCCATTAGAAGTTTTCTTGGGCCTGTGGAAAAAAAAATAAGTGTTACCTCCTTTTCAAGTTTTGGAAGTTTGAGAAACACTGGTATTAGATCTTTCAGTGTTTTATAGTATTCAGCAGTGACACTGTTATCAGGTCCTGGGCTTTTTTTTTTTTTTTTTTCTTTTTGGATGGGAGACTTTTTATTACTAATCTCTTTACTCAGAATTGATTTGTTCAGCTTTTCTATTTCTTCATGATTCAGTCTTAGCAGGTTGTATGTGTCTAGAAATTTATTAATTTCTTCTAGGTTATACAATTTATTCATTTATAATTGCCCACCATAGTCTCTTGTGAACCTGTGTAGTTCTATGATATTAGTTGTAATCTTTTGTCTTTCATTTCTGATTTTGAGCCTAAGATTATTTTTTTTCTCACTCTATATAAAGGATTGTTATTTTCTTAATCTTTAAAAAAAAAAAGCCTTAGTGTCTTGATCTTTTGTATCATTTTCCCAATCAGCATCATTTCATGAACTTCATTTATTTCTGCTGTAGTCTTTACTATTTCTTTCCTTCTACTAACTATGGGCATAGTGTGTGTGTTTTTTTTTAAGTTCCTGTGGTGTAACATTAGCTCATTTATTTCAGATCTTTCTTCTTTTTTGATGTAGTGACACAAACTCCCTCTTAGAACAGCTTGTGCTACATTCCATACTTTTTGGTACATGGTGATCCATTTTTGTTTGTCTAAGATATTTTAAAATTTTCTTTTATACTTAACTTTGGCTCATTAGTTGCTTAAGTGCATATTGTGTAATTTCCACATATTTGTAAATTTTCTAAAATCCTGTCTGTTATTGATTTCTAGTTTCATACCATTGTGGAAGGAAATGATACTTTGTATTTCACATTGTGTATATATATATATATACTGAAGAGGGTGTATATATATATATACACACACGTACAAATATACATATATACACACATATACATATATATACATGAAGAGGATATATATATGTATATGTGTATATCACCCTCTTCATGTATATATATATGTATATGTGTGTGTGTATATGTATATGTGGGTATATATCTATACCCTCTTCAAAATGTCTTAGCATTTTGTTCACTCTCTGTGTTTCTTTCTTTACAACTAACCACATTTTAAAAATTCCCAATTTTGTAATCCAAATACCTATATCTCTGTCTTTTTAACTTAGTTTTGTTCCACTCCTTGCCTTGTTTTACTCTTATTTATATCACTGTTTAATATTTTTAGCAGTGGCATTTTAGTAAGTATCCTTGAATGATTCTACTGTATCAAATTGAAAGTATCATCCTTAGGCTTCAGAAACTTTCCAAAAATTGTTATAGCTTTATAAATGACATTTTTTTTTAAGTTACTATTTGTTTGTAGGTTTTGCTTTACTCAGTTTTCTGTTTGTTATAGTTGTCCACACCCAATAAGCAATCTTTGATTGGGTGACTCAGTCTCTTTCTGTTCCTAATCAAGTTACATCTGTTCTTTGTAAAACTCATTTATCTCTAATGTAAAACTCATTATCTCTAATGTCCTATTGGAATCATTACAATTTGGAAAGTAGATTTAGATAGTATTAAAAATGTTAATGCCTGGTGGTAAAACATTAATAAAATTGCTTCTATAACACTATTGAAATTAAAAAACAAAGTTAAAACTTCCAAATACTTGCAGATAAAGCAGTGTAGTTTCTTTTGAATAGTGGATCAGATTTGATAGATCCAGCTTCTTGCCTATGCATTCATTATTTTTAAAGCTGACATTACTGAACGTGCTCTCTGTAAATACACAGCTTCAGAAGGAAAATCAACATGACAAGAGACAAACATCACCATTAGATTAATATCAGAGGAGTATTGGTATTAAGTAATTCTTGTTTCTGCTAATCTTATTCAGATGAAATGTTCAAATTCCAGCTTTCAAGATTGTAAATTAAAGTTCTGCTAACGAAATTCCCTGTTCCTACTTCCTAACCACTCATTTATTCCCCAACCAATTATGATTAGGACTTCATCTCCACAACTCCACTGAAATTATTTTGTGATTGTCATCAATAACCTTTTTTATTGCCAATCCAGTCGTCATTTCTGCATCTTCATTTTAGTTCATCATTCAGTAGTATTTGATATAATTTATCCCTTCTTCATTCTGGATGAAAACAATGTTTTTTTCTCTTTCCTCACTGGATACTTCTTTACAATTTTCTTTTCTTTTCTTTCTAATCTCTAAATGTTGGCATTTCCCTGAGCTTTTATATCTACACTCAATTGCTAGGAAATCACAAGTAGTCCCACAGATTTAAATATCATCTATTAATCTGACTTTCTCCACAACTCCAGAATAACTACGTCTACTTAATATTTCTTCTTTAATATGTAATATATGTCAAAATTAACAAGTAAAAACCTTTGTTTTCTTAACTCCTGGTAATTTCCCAGTGTTCTATGTCATGAACACAGCCATTCTTGATGAGTCGCTTTCACATACCATGTGAAATCAATCAACACTCCCAGGTCTTTGTATCTGGGCCATTCTCACAGGCTGTATCACAACCATTTTGGGAAAAACATTTTTTCCCATAATATTTGTGGGGTCCAGAGCAAGAAGGAAAATGGTGTCTGCCCACAGAAACACACACACATGCACACACACAATCTATAAATGTAGCTGTAGTCTCAGCCTTAACTGCTTTTCTGTAACAGGATCCATCTGATTCCTCCTCAGGGATTCTTCTGCAACCAGGGAAACAAAGGAGTTGCTTTCATTTTTCTCCTAGCTAAGCTCACTGCTTATGAGGCAGCTGGAGTAAAGGCAAAAATATCCTGGGAAAGGGCAGAGATTTCAAAGTTGCGCCTGAATCCCATGATGCCTGGGTCATCACTGGACCATTTCAAACCTAGACTGGAGATCGACAAAGTCAAACTCTCCAGTAAATCAGGACAGGCTGGTTCCTTTTCTCATACCACATATTATTCAACGTTCCTGTCCCTCACACTATAATATACTCAGCACTTCCCAAAACATCACCACAACAGAAGGGAGAAATGAACCACCATTTATCTTTGGAACCTAGTTACTTAGGCACTCTCTATAGGTGACTTGATTTCTTTCCTCTCATCATCTACTTGTGTTCTCAGTATCACTAAATCCTGTGGCCTGACAAGCAAAGTTCCCCTCCAAAGTCCATCTCCAGAATATTTAATTTGCTTGATTAGGTACAAATATTCAACAAACTTTTTTAATAGAATTCTTAACAATTATAATGACATACCTTTTCATTTTTATTTAATATACTATATAAATTACATTTATATTTGTGTTTCAGTGTTGATATATATATATGTGAAGCACTCCAATACGTGTGGCCCAGGGTAGTACCCCTGTTCCTGTGTCCAAATGTCATGGTATTTGCCTCAGATATCATCATCTGGCTCCTTCGTTATTTCATTACCTTTGATCATAATCGTGGACTGTCAGCTAATTACATTTCTAACGAGGTCATATGATATAGTTTAATCTATAGTAGTAATCTGGTTTTTAATATGAAAGAATATCCCTAGAGAAAAACTGAGTTACTCTATCCGGGAAGCATACTCCTAAACTCCTCATTGTTTCCAGTTGATAACAAGGGAAAAAGATAACTCACTAAATTCATATAAATTTACCAATTTGCCTTAAAATATAATATATCATTATTTGGACCTTTCCCTGAAGGTGTATTTGTGGAAATAGAAACTGTCTCAAAATTTTTGCAAATTATAGGCTCTGTAGATAAGTATAATTTCTTTGGCAAGTGTTGATTATTTTTTTCACTCTCAGTTACCACTTTGATTTTTGAGAACAGGTATTTTAAGATGTTTCAGCTAAAGTGCTGTGCTGTGTTGCAGCATTGAAGGTTAAATGTCAATCACACTGCTTCACAAAAGTGGAAATATAGTTGAAAAATATTTCTTAAAGCTGGACTTCAAATATTTCTTAAAGCTGGACTTCAAATGGTACAAAAACAAAATCTTTCAAAGCTTATTGTTTTTGTGGTTGTTGCTAGTAACTCTTGAGAGCTTTCACTACTACTGTTTAGGCCCTGCCTGCAAAAGAACCAAAAATAGTTTGTAGTGGAAAGAAAAATTGTATCAGGGAGTCATGCATTGTTTATTATTGAAAGCATACAAAACATTCCATTCAGGTTTCATCTTCTTTTTCAACAATTAACGGAACGATTAAAACAAAAACAGATGACTATAATTATGTTTATTTTATTTTTCTGTTCTGACATAAAGTTTTAATTCATCTTTTCATGTGTTTCAAAATCACTAAATCCTGTGGCCTGACAAGAAAAGTCCGTGTTGTGTACATAAAGCATTAGTTCTGACAAATATGCTGAAGTTTAAACTACTGAGTACTTAAGCTTAAATATTCTTGGATTGATCCACAACTTATGCAAAGTTGAGTAAAGCTCCTACACGGAATCTGTCATTTCTAATTCATAGTTTATTACAAGTATATTAGTTAAATATATACCAGTGATTTTATTGATTTTATACTATTCAAAAGAGTATCTACTTGTACCAGTGCAGGAAGTTCCTAGCACAAAATGTCACAGAAAAAAGGAAGTGTTCAACTTAATCCATTTTTAAAATTATTAATAATTATATAATATGCATTAATATGTTTTAAGCAAAACCGCAAAGCCCATGTTTTTATATGCTTATAGAAGTGCACTTATTTTTCAAATGCAAAGATTAAGTTTAGTTTTCTTCTCTGTATAATATAAATATACTAAAATAAACATTTAAATATTTACATTTGCAATTAAAAAATAAAGATTTCACCATATGGCACATATAATTTTTAGAATAATTAAAAAAATTATGATTATATACTTTTTTCCCTTTTTACCAAAATGTTAACTGTGTTACCTTACAGAGACAGACCCCATTTGACAAGCACATTTGGGAATTTCTCAGAATTTTTGGCAATGTAACTAAAATACATTACTCACTAGATTCACATTTCAGGCTACATTAACTGAAACTGAACTCAGACTAAAATAATGATTATATAGGAAAACCTATCTGAAATAAACCTTACTAATTCACACTTAACAAATAGAAAAGCAGGGTCAATTAAGATTATCATTACATTATTAAAAAATGATTCACCTGGATGATTTTGTAGGCACCATATTTATTTATTTACCACTAAAATATACTTTCTATTCTTATAATGATTATTTCCAAAAAGTCATTACATCTACCAAATAAGAACGATATGCTTCACTCCTAATTAACTAAGCGCTTTACATTAACAATATCTAATTTAATCCTCCCATCTACCTCAAGAGGTCAGGACTACTATCCATATTTTACCGATAAGTACAATACAGAATAGAGATGAACTGATCTGCTAGGTCACATGTCTAGAAAGAAGTTCACCAAGCGGCTAGTACAACTCTGTCACTTCCATCTCTGTTGAGTCTTAATATATCTACTATTTTGCCTCTTAGCATGATTTTCTGTAGGGATAAAACTTGTCATTCAAGAGACTAAGTTAGATTTAGCATAATGTTAATATCTACGTATCTAAATAAATAAAACAAAATTGTGTTAATATTTCTAAATTTTAAATGTAAATTGCTGCCTTTTCAGACATAAAAATTAAATACACATGTGCTTATAATTAATATTGAACTCAATTATTTTATGATAGGCAATCTAGTTACAAGCTATGCTAAAGTGGTAGCCTCAAAATTCTGTAATTAATTTGGATTCATATAACAGGCATTTTTAAGCATATATGTCAAATTTAAGCTTCAAAATTAGAAAAGTACAGCAGAACCAGAACTATCATGTTTACAAAATTAGTCTTTTTGGTGTTTCTACTTACATATTCCAAGAAAAACAACTACAGAAACGATTTGTATTGCTCTGTTTTATATTTCTCATAATTATGCGTATCACATATCTTATAAGATAATAATGAAAATGATATGACATAATATAGACAGTACTTAGAACAATGCTGCTGGCATATTGATTGTCCAATAAATATAAGCATTACTGTAACACTTTATGTAAATATTTCTGTCAGGTAATCTTGGTGGTGGTAAGCAGTAAGTAATAATGTTTTCATTTTTATAGAGACTAAAGAAGAAATAGAATCAAATGGAATCATGCTTTTTTTCTTTTTTTTTTTTTTTTTTGAGATGGAGTCTCGCTCTGTCACTCAGGCTGCAGTGCAGTGGGGCAATCTTGGCTTACTGCAAACTCCGCCTCCCGGGTTCACACCGTTCTCCTACCTCAGACTCCGGAGTAGCTGGGAATACAGGCGCCCGCCATCACACTGGCTAATGTTTTGTGTTTTTAGTAGAGACGAGGTTTCACTGTGTTAGCCAGGATGGTCTTGATCTCCTGACCTTGTGATCTGCCCGTCTCGGCCTCCTAAAGTGCTGGGATTACAGGCGTGAGGAATCATGCTTTTATAAGTGTATAAGGACTTAAAAATTTTAATTGGCAATTATTTCAGTTGAAATTGTTACTTTTAGAGGAAAATTATTAAAACAAATTTTTAAATAAATTTTAAACTATAAGTGACTTCTAAATAACATAGCATCAGTTTCAAGTGTTAATGTTATTTTGAATATACACATATTATGAAACTTCAAAATTAATTTGTAACTTTATGACACTTTTAGTTTGTGACATTATATGTAACAGAAGTACTAGAATTATCAGATTAGGTAAAATAAATTATTTCTTATAAGCCCACTATACAACAAGTGCCAGTCCAGATCTAACTCAATTCAATTCTCTCACCTTCAAAATTATATTTATTTATATATTGTCTTCATTGTCCAAAAAGATAGCAACTAGTCACATTATATTGAACGTGTAAAATCTGGCTTTTTGAAATTAAGAGATGCTATAAGTGTAACATACCAGATTTTGAGGATGTAATACAAAAAATGTGAAACACCTCTTTAATTATCTTCATATTAATTAATGTTGAAATAGTAATATGTTGGATAGACTGGTTTAAAAACAGATATTAAATTTAATTTTATATGCTTTTATTGGCTAATAGAAATTTTGGATTACATATGTGGCTCACGTTAGGTACTCACATTATATTTCAAGGAACAGTGTTGATTCCCAGATAATGTGTGTGTGTGCATATGTATGCTATTATATGCATATGTGTGCATTCACATAATGGTACTGTACTATAAGAAAAGGCAAGGTATTTCCTGCAATTACATCTATTTCACCTTGCTTACAGTCTGTCTTCTAAAAATATGTTAATATAGACTTCTAAAAATATTTAGATTATATTTTTCATAAGCTTTGAATCTTGAGATTTGATTATTCTTTATGTAGCATATCCATGAATATTTTTACTTATGTTTATTTATCTGATGTTTATTTAATTGTTTCCTTCCTGATATATATAATTTAGAAAGAATGTTAACTAAATATATGTTGCTCAGTGCTGCATAACCAATACCAATATTTAGTATAGTCTAGCATATAGGAGATATAGGAGCCATAAATGTATATAAAGTATACAATAAATGGATAAGGCATTATTACATCTATTTCTGGAGAATTATTTTAATGACTATATAGTACTCTGTCTTATAATTTATTTGGCTGCTGCTAAACATTGTTAATAATATTTACAATTATATAGTCATGTTTGTGATATTTATTTTTTATGCATACTTCTATATTCAGATACTATGAATATTTCCACTTATATCTATATATCTCTTTAGGAAAAGTCTATATTACATAGATTGAGAAGTCAATAACCAAGAGACAAATATTGTCAGTTTTTTCCAGAAATATTAAAATCAATATATGTTGCTAATACTGATGCAGTCTTATATATTTGCCAAATTAGAATATAAATATTTAAGTACACAGAAAAATGGATGAGAGACAGAAAGAGAAAGAGATATCATCATTAATTTGAAGATTGTTTTTTAAATTTTTTTATTTTAATGTATATGTTTGCTATTATATGTAAGGTGAACGTCTTCAGATATGATTGCTATATCTTAAGAATAATAAGAAAAGCATATATGTGGTTAGCATAATGGACAATTCAAACTCAACATGACCATGTTAGAATCATCATCTTTTCATCAAATGTGGGTTTTCTGGATCCTTGTAGTTCTACAAATGTGTTGTAAGGTCATCATCAAATAGTTTTATACAGGATGTTTGAAATTTAAATTTGTATTTCCATTATAATTTTAAAATATAACATTACAAAGTACATTAAAATAATAGTAGTTTAGTAACCATAATAATCTAACTAGATTATAATCTTATAAACAAGTTTAACAGGCAATTATAATCTTTATAGCTGACGATTATTTTTACGTTAGAAATATCTTTGCTTCCAAGTACAAATCTATAAAAACACATATTAACACTAATGCAATGATAAGTGTATATGACTCCTCTACTTTGCTGTGTGTTAATATTGTATACAATGACATCCACAACCTCATTTTGTGTAAACTCTACAAGCAAAGATTTTGTATTATTTTCTCTTACTGATGTGTCTTAAGCACTTAGACTAGAACCTGAAATTTATGGAACACTCAATATCTATTAATTTGAAAGATCCTTAATGATTATAATTTCATCCCAAGTGGAGGAAAAAGAGCTGAGCTTTTGTACCCTCACAGCAGTTACAGGTCACTGGTCACTTGGGAGTCTGAGGAAGAAAATGCAGGCGTGCAACGACAGAATGCTAGACATAAACAACCTTCTCCAGAGAGGTGAGGTGGTGTCCAGCCAATAGGCAATACTGAGTGTTGCAGATGTGCTTTGCTGGTACTCGGGGGTTGGAGGTGAGAATGCACACACCGCTGCTAGAAAGGACCTGGGTGAGACTTAAACACTTAGTACCTTGTGTAGAGTTCTATGGGGAACTTACGAGGAGTCCCCCATTAACCTTGGGTGTTTAAGAAAAGCTATTATAGGCCAGGTGCGGTCGCTCATGCCTGTAATCCCAGCACTTTGGGAGGCAGAGGCGGGCAGATCACGAGGTCAGGAGATCGAGACCATTCTGGCTAACATGGTGAAACCCCGTCTCTACTAAAAATACAAAAAAATTACCCAAGCGTGGTGGCGGGCACCTGTAGTCCCAGTTACTTGGGAGGCTGAGGCAAGAGAATGGCATGAACCCAGAAGGCGGAGCTTGCAGTGAGCCGAGATTGCGCCACTGCACTGCAGTCTGGGCAACACAGGAAGACTCTGTCTCAAAAAAAAAAAAAAAAAAGAGAGAGAGAAAGAAAAGCTATTATAGAGAGAGAATATTCTTTATTGAATCTTAAAGGGTGAGTGTATGTAGACCAGTTGACTATCAGTACTTTTTACTTTGTCAATTTTATAATCTTACCTTCATTTTGCTTTGTAGTTACTGTTGCATTCCCTGAACATTGAACTTGTATTTGATTTTAATATATTCTTTACAGAATCCAGCCCTGTGTGCTCAAATGTGTGTTTAGAGAATTAATGTTAAGCCTTTGATTTTTATCAGTCTTATTCACCTTTCTTGTATAACAGTCACTGTTCTTTTAAAGCAATTTAAAAAATTTTTAAACCTATCCTAAGATATTTACATCTTCATAAAGCTGTTTTTAATAACCCACTTCTGCTACACTGCCACACTGGCATCAAAAATGCCTCACAATTTTTTATCAAAACATTTAAACATTATTCTAAACACATATTCTAGATAAGATACTGTTGCAATTAATTTGCAAAACATATACACTCATGGACACAATAAGTATATTACAATATCAAATGTTAGAAGATATATACATGCATATATAGATAGTTAAATGTAACTTCTGCACAGCAAGATAGACTATCAACAGATTAAATGGACAATATACAGAATGGGAGAAAATATTTGCAGTCTGTGCATCTGACAAAGGTCTAATATCCAGCATCTGTAAGGAACTTAAATAAATTAACAAGAGAAAAAACAACCCCATTCAAAAGTGGGCAAAAAACATGAACAGACATTTTTCAAAAAACGACAAACAGGCATGTAGCAAGCATATGAAAAAAAAAAAAAAAACTCAATATCACTGAGCATTAGAAAAGTGCAAATCAAAACCACAATGAGATACCATCTCCCACCAGTCAGAATGGCTATTATTAAAAAGTCAAATAATAACAGTTGCCAGCAAGGTTGCAGAGAAAAGGGAACATTGATTTACACTCTGCTGGTGGGAGTATGCATCAGTTCAACCACTGGGGAAAGCAATATGACAGTTTTTCAAAAAGCTAAAAGCAGAACTACCATTCGACCCAGAAATCCCATTACTGAGTTATATACCCAGAGGAATATAAGTCATTCTGTCATAAAAACATATTCATGCGGATGTTCATTGTAGTAATATTAAGAATAACAAACACATGGGATCAATATAAATGCCCACCAGTGACAGATTGGATTAAAAATATATGGTATATATACACCATGGAATACTATACAGACATAAGAAAGAATGAGATCATGTCTTCCGCAGGAAGACGGATGGAGTTGTAGGCTATTATCCTTAGCAAACTGACCTAGAAACAGAAAGTCAAATGCCATATTTTCACTTGTAAGTGGGAGCCGAATGATGAAAACTCATGAACTTTAAAGAAGGGAACAACAGACACTGGGGTCTACTTAATGGTGGAAGGTGGGAGGAGGGAGAGGAGCAGAGAAAAATAACTATTGGGTACTGGGCTTGATACTTGAGTAACAAAATAATCTGTACAACAAATGCCTGAGACACAAGTTTGCCTATATAACAAATCTTCACACCTACCTTCAAAACTAAAATAAAAGTTTTAAAAATGATAGAGATATACGTGATGGACTAGAGAAGATAGCCCTCATTTTATATTAAATTTGATGTGTATGATACACAAAATCAACCACAAGAAACAAGAAAATGTGAATTAATCTAGATATTCTTTTTAATTGACTAAAATCAGTTAGATTAAAAAAACCCAAAGAAAATATTTAAAAGTATGAAATATTACAAAAGCCCTAAATATGAATAATTTATTTTCAAAGTGATTGCTTTTTAATAATCCAATTTTTATTACAAAGATCAATTATTGAATTAACTTTCTGATTACTTGGATAATTTTTATAAAATTTACGTAAAGGACAATTTTTTCTGCCAGAAAATTAGCCAATAAGAGTACAGTTACACTGTGAAAAACTGTTCTTATATGACGTTACATTTATTATTTAAAATTTCTCAGTATTTTTCCTTTGAGATTATTAACAATTTTTACAAGATCTAGGATTATATGTAAATGAATACACATCAATTGAAAAATCTCACCCTAGTTATCGACACATCTAGTAAAAAAGAAAAGAACTCCTAGGTGACATGAATTGATAAATGATATCAAAAGATTTAATTCCCATGCTTTTTTTTCTTGACCTTTGGATTCTGTACCCCTGACAAGGTCTCATCTAGTTAAGGCAGAAGATGGAGGAGACAATGTTTTGGAAAACAAGGAAAATGGAATTATGTGACTTGAAATGGAAATCAAATTAAATGTGACTTTTAGCCTGAAGTAAAGAAAGATGATGTAGAATGCAAAGAAGTGTGGTCACTGCATTTAATGAAAAGATATATTCAGAATTTCATCAAAAATAATGAATAACGTGAGTGTTTAAGGGAGTATAATCAACTCTATAAGCAAAATGTCTATTTAAATATTTGCACAAAAATTATATTTTTTATTTCATTATTAAATCCTCTGCCCTGAAAGTTTCTTGTGACACTACTGTAAAAGATGAAAATATATTTGCAAATATATATATTTCTAAAGCTAAAACTTATTTTATATATCAAATCTTGGCTGACAAATTTTATAGAAGCCATATGCTAGTTAATTATTTCCACCTGAATGTGTTGTCTTTCACAGTATCGTCTGAGGCCAGATACTTAATAATTATACTTCTCCTGTAAAAGTAATTGTTTGATATTGAGTCAACATATTTGATACAGTTTATTAATTTCAACACAACTAAAGAGTTTTGATCACAAATACATCAGCAGAAATATAGTGGATATGATACAGAATTACAGACGTACTGAATTTGTATTTCTTGTACAGAAAGAAGGAAAAGTAGAAATCTAAAACATACTTCCTAAATATTTCAGAGGATTTATTGTCCTCTACTTTATAGATTTTCTATGTTTAATTGAAATAAATTTGATATAAAATAATAATGTAATATAATGAGATGTTAGGCCCCAGTAATACATCATTAAATCAAAGAGTTAATTTCAAACTCAAACTTGTCTTTCAATATTCATTCATTTAATTATGAATATTTTTCTAGAAATATTTATCAGGCAGCTAAATACTCTTTCTGGGTATGTTGTTAGTCCTTGACGATACAATATTGAAAGAGTATATTCTCTGCTCTCAGCAATCATGGGAAAGGATTCAGTAGCTGCAGGTGCAATATTAAATGATAAGTGTTTAATGATATATACACAGAACACCTGGCGGCATATTAATAAAGCCATTTAGCCAGTCATCTGGTTACCTAAAGAGAAGTTTCATGTGAAGTGATTGATAAGTAAAAGTCAAGAAGATGCAAGTGGGAAAGCATAGGGGTATGTTTCAAAAGGAGAGAAATTATGGAAAACATTCCACACAGAGAAAGGGCCCACGTACTAAACAAAACAAAACACAACAAAAAAAGTGAGAGAGAACAGAGTTTATTAGGAAAAAACTAATCCAGCGTGTGGTGGTCTCAAGAGATATTATGATTTATCAATGAAGGTAAAGAGGCAATAATCATGAAGGATGGCCTTTGTTTGGCTAAGGGATTTTAAATAAATGTTTTATTCATTTATTAATGGCATAACTTTGGTCAAGTATTGATTTAATTACTTCTTCTTTATTTTTGGATTATACTTTTCACAGAACAGGATTTCCATTCGATTTTTATTTAGTGACTTAAGACCACACATAGATAATTATATCTTTAGCTCAGTGTTTTTGTTGTTGTTGTTATTGTTGTTGTTGTTGTTTTAATCATAAGGTCACTGACATAAGGCAGTTTATTGAATTCTATGCTATGTCACTGTATTTAGTCATTCGACCTACAAATGTATGCTGCTCATCCCAAATTCATACAAAGATAAATACACATGATTAACAACAAGGCTTCCAATTTATGTACTTCTGTCTGAATTTGTAATATGAATGATGAACAGCACACTGGCTAACTACTGAAGAAGCCCTAAGCAATAATGGGATAATTTTAATCAAATACACAGAGATAAGTAGTATTAAATGACTGAGCTATCAACAAAGGCTAAGAGGAGCACTACTTAGTTATCCTAATTCCAAACAGAGAAACATGTGGAATCATTTAATAATAATAAAAATTTGTATTTAAAAATCCTATAATGAAGGTCTGAGTTAAAATAAAATAAAATGTTGCTTAAAAAATATAATTTTATATTTCAGTTTCAGGTCTCTAAAGCAGATTTTTTCAATGCCTTATATAAATGATACAATCCCTTAACTGCTTTATCAAACAAGCTAGGTATAGTAACTAATAAGTGAAATACCTCTGTGATTCTAAAGTACTTTATACCGAGCATAGAATTTTAAGTAATCTATGACTTTTCGTAAATTAATGAATATCTCAACTTCCCACTGTTCCCCAAGAACTCTCTTGCTTCCTGTGCAAATTGTATTTGCCACCAAATGACTTATTTTAAAGTAGTTTTGTGTTAGTTATCACTTTTTACTCTGTACGGAATGGGTGATTTTCACAATCTATAAATCTTTTTTTTTATTATTATACTTTAAGTTCTAGGGTACATGTGCATAACGTGCAGGTTTGTTATATATGTATACTTGTGCCATGTTGGTGTGCTGCACCCATCAACTCGTCAGCACCCATCAATTTTGAATATTTTAATGCAGAGTTTAGATGTTTAAAATTTGAATACCAGCTGCTTTATATCCAAACTTGTTCGTGAAATCAACCTCAAATATATGAAAGAAATCATCTGTCCTATTCAAACTAAAGAAAGAGTATATGTCTCAATGCAAAATAGCAAAATCACTGAATGAAGCTTAATGGTAAATTACTTTTTCCTTAAGGAATAAAAACTTAAACAAATTAAGTTATATTACAGATATTTATAATATGGTCAGTTCCATATAAAAGTAAATTGTTTTTGTTACCTGTAGTGATAACTAACATACCATACTGAAATTTTACAAATATTATAATTGAGGCCACCCACGGTGGCTCACGCCTGTAATCCTAGCACTTTGGGAAGCCGAGGTATGTGGATCACCTGAGGTCTGGAGTTCGAGACCAGCCTGGCCAACACGGAGAAGCCCCATCACTACTAAAAATACAAAAAAAAATTAGCTGGATATGGTGGCACTTGCCTGTAATCCCAGCTACTCAGGAGGCTGAGGCAGGGAAATTGCTTGAACCCAGGAGACAGAGGCTGCAGTGAGTCAAGATCACACGACTGCACTTCCAGCCTGGGTGGCAGAGTGAGAATCCATCTCAAAAATAATAATTATTATTATAATTGAATTAGTGGTAGAAAATAAAAATAATTATTTCGTGGAAAACTATATATTATAAATAGGAAACAATTGCTTTGTTTGTTTTCTTTAATTTCTTAGATTTATTCCTGTAGCCTAAATTTTGCATTCAGTGTTCAGGTCATATGTTGTTTTATTCAATATAATGGCAAGTTGTGTCATCAAAAAAATCTGAGAATTTCAGTTGGCATTTATCTGTCAAAAATATCAACACAAGTAAATAATTTTCTTCTATATTACATGTAGCCCAGTAATGATTATACTTCAGATGTACAGGCAGTATCAATTGCATGTTGGTCATATGTGTCTTATCACTACATACATAGTTTAAATTCAAGGGCATTCCTTTATTCCTCCTTTATGATAATCTTTAACTCCAAACAGTATGTTTGTCAAGATTCAGCTGAAATCTTGGCTTACTGAGAATTCAAGGCAAAAGTATACAGTAGGTATTGTTACGTCTTCCTGGGTTTTGTAAGTAAGCCATTGCTGTCTTACTGGTTATGCCAGTTCAAACCATCAGTAAACAAACTCACTCTGGTGTTTTCCAGGAAAATTCCAAACTTTATTTATCATTTATTGAATGCTAATGCCTTTATCTTAGGCAAGATTCAAATTCATATACTCCTATCAAAACTTTCCCAGAGTTAAAACTAGAGCTCTTTCAGTCTTAAAGTATAAATTATCTGTATCCTATGTAGTGTTATCTTGTTTTCTAAGAAAGTGCTCTCAAGTTAGTTAATTCTTATTTATTTATTCTTTAATTTCAGTTTCTTGATTAAGCACCAGAATCAAGGCTAGTGTGATGCAAGTGAGCTACCTGAAGCACAAAATTTAAGGACATATTCTTACAATCTTACAATCCTAATTAGTTCTTTCCATATTCCAGGCATATACTATTTTTGGAGATAATATATATTTTCATAATAACTATGAGGCATGAGTATATTATCATCTGCATGTTTTTGATGCCATTACTTGTTCTGTCATGCTTAAAAATATGATTTTATATTTTAGTTTCAGTTAAGTCATATGTCAAAAGTCCTACAACTAACATGCACAGCTGAGAGTTTAATACAGGCAGCTTGTTTCCACAATCCAGTATCCTGCCTCTCCTACACATTGTAGGGACAAAAATGTCGTATATTTTCCTCAGCTCACTCAAGGTTCATGGCGGAGGCACCTATAATAAAAGACAGCTTAACGAAGGAAAGCATACAAATTTATTTAATATAAATTTCACATGGCACAAGAGCCTTCAGGAATGAAGATCCAAGGAAACAGGAAAACCTGTGTATTTTTCAGCCTACACCGAAAGAAGCAGATGAAGAAGTAGACAGTCATGCAGACATATGACTGTACAAAACGTCTACAATCTAATGGTAGTAAAAAGGGGAGAGGGAGCTTATCGAGGTCCCTTTGTTCAAATTATTCTCTATGTTCCTGTATTTTTAGAGAGAGGGACATTCCTTTTTTCTGAGTATAGTAAGGGTACTTCTTCAGTGAAGCTCTTCTGACCGCACAGGAACGTCAGAGGATTTTTTTCATGTCCTGCTTTAGGGCAGACATGAAAAGACATAAAAAGGGAGAAGAAATGAGAGAAACCTTCCTGCTTCTCCTGTTTCCTTAAATACCAAGGTGCCATATATTGGGGTAATGAGTCCTGACTCATCAACACATTATAGCATAAGCTCATAAATATATGTTTAAAACCTGTGTCATATCTCCATCTGCTGTCTCTTATCCATTGCTTAATCCTCCCCTCATTTTGCATATTTAAATCTTAGCCTATTTGGGAAAATTTACAAAACAACCACAAATTACTGACATTAAACATGTGAAAGGATGATTACAGATTTTCATATAACTAAGCCAGAATACTTTGATAATCTATTAATTCAGAGATTATGACATTGGAAAGAGCATATGAAGAAATTAATTCAAATGAAGAATATATCTTCAAATGTATAACTCTCTAAGAAAGGACCAACAATATAATTGTAAGTAATTAAAGACTCTTTTACTTACGTTTCTTTGTATTTTATGATTTTTTAAAAAGCCCTCACAATTCAAACTAGTTCACTCCATAGGCATAGACATATGTATGTTTCTGTATGAGAATGTGTATGTAATACTTTAGCTTATATCTAACCTATAAGAAAAGCTGAGGAATAAATGTGACTTCACAGATGATTGGAAGTAGGCACTCAGATAATACTGTCCAGACCCTATCACTTTTCATTACCTCTTAGCTAGGCTTTTCTTACCAGTGTCCTTATTTTCAGAAATGCTTCTTTTTGTTTTCTTTTTGAGACAGAGTCTTGGTCTGTCACCCAGGCTGAAGTGCAGTGGCACGATCTCAGCTGACTGCAAGCTCTGCCTCCCGAGTTCATGCCATTCTCCTGTGTCAGCCCCCATAGTAGCTGGGACTACAGGTGCCAGCTACCATGCCCAGCTAATTTTTTGTATTTTTAGTACAGACGGGGTTTCACCGTGTTAGCCAGGGTGGTCTCGATGTCCTGACCTTGTGATCTGCCCGCCTCGGCCTCCCAAAGTGCTGGGATTACAGGCGTGAGCCACTGAGCCCGGCCTCATTTTTTAATGTTAAAAAATGGCCACCTACAATTGCTTACTTTATGGTCTAAAAGCTTGTAATTTAAAAAATGAAAATTTTCCATTGATCTGATAGAAAACTTCTGGATATCAAGAATTAAGATCAGTTTGAGATTCATGCCCATTCCTATGCTTTTCATTCAGCATAAGCAAATGTGTTATCCTGATTGGCTATATTTGGTAGATAGAATAATGGTTTCCCAAAGAAATTTATGTTCTAATTTCTGGAATCTATACATATATTATGTTACATGTGAAAGAGGAAATATAATTGTTTAATTGTGAGACTTTAAAATCCAGATTATCTTGACCTGTCCAAGCTGGCCCAGTGTAATGATGAGGGTTCTTAGAAATGAAAGAGGAAAACAGAAGAGGAAGCCAGAGTAATAAAATGTGATAAGAACTCAACCTGCTATTCTGTCATGACAACATAAAAAGCTAAAGTCTCCAGTGAAATTTGTAAAAATTATTTTTAAAAAATCATTATAACACTCTAAGCCTTTGGAAATGGTTGTAAGGGTTAAAAGCAAATGAAGAAACAGGTTTCAAGCCAATCTATAAAACATTCAATAGGCCATGCACCGTGGCTCACACCTGTAATCCCAGCACTTTGGTAGGCTGAGGTGGGTGGATTACCTGAGGTCAGGAGTTCGAGACCAGCCGAGCCAAGATGACAAAACCCTGTCTCTACTAAAAATGCAAAAATTAGCCAGGCGTGGTGGTACATGCCTGTAATCCCAGCTACTGGGAAGGTTGAGGCAGGAGAATTGCTTGAACCCAGGAGGTGGGGGTTGCAATGAGCCGAGATCACTCCACTTCACTCCAGCCTGGGAAATAGAGCAAAATTCCATTTCAAAAATAAAAAAAGAAAACATTCAGTAAGAAAGATGAAAGTTGATAGTATTCTAACCAAGACCTCTCTCTCCTCCAGCTCCTGGTTCAGTAAGATAGAGATGCCATCTTAGACTGCTTGCATCCAGAAACACAGGACTCCCTCTTACCCTAGCTCCCAGTCACAGTGGTTTCTTCCACTGAGGAGCAGAACCTCAGCCATTTGTCATCCTACTCTAAGCTGCCTGTTGCTGAAGCTGTCAGAGGCAAGGGGGTGGAGATGTGGAGGTTTCCTTCTTCTGCCCAATCTTCATTCTTATAGTGAAGACTCTACCTCGGATGTGGCACACTGAGAATATTGGGGCTATAATAGGCCTTGCCCAGCTCATGAGATGGTGGTTTTATTCCATGAGAAGTAAGCCAAAAGTTGCCTAAGTAGCTGCCCCTGCCCACTACTCAGGTCCTAGAGTTGAAGGGTGACTCAGAAGAAACACACCCCGCCTCTAGCTCATGAGCCCTAGATCAGATTTTGCCTGGGGCAGGAGAAGAAAATGGCCACAAAATAGTTAACCCTTAAACATTTATGAAAAAAACAGAACAAAACAAAACAAAACAAAAAAACTGACTTCATTTGCAAAAGAGCTTAGGAAAATTTAGACCCTTAATCTCTCTCAACAGCTATGAAGGCTGCTGTAATAGGCATTTGGGAAGAGATCCACATGTCTAAAATAGATACAGCCTATCATTTAAGCCAGCTAGTTTATAGGAAAGAACTGAGGAATAAGAACTGGAAAGAGCTCTGCTAATTTCAGAATACATAAAAGAATAACCCCAGAAAATATCCTTCAAAGAAGCTAAAATTTTATTCGATTAGTTTGTAGAGGAATTTATGTTCCAGACATTGTTAACAACAGTAAAGCAATCCCTGGGCAACTGGTGGAACTTGACACCTTCATGGTGGTTAGGAAAGCTAGAAAGAGAACTCTACCACTGTAATCGCAGAATGTCAATGGGCACCACAAAACTATGTCTCCCTGAGGAGAAACATCAGAGGCTTAACACTGAGGGTGGGGTGAAGGCTAGAGTAGAGCAAGCAAAAACTTCACTAAAATAGTTTGGCCAGTCAAATAATAAGGAAATAACAATAAGAAGCATGAGGGGGTCAGGAAAGGGTGTAAAACTTTAACCAGAGTAGCTATAATACAGTTTGAATATATCTTATCTGAAACGCTTAAGATGGAAAGTGTTTTGGATTTTGGAGTATTTGCGCATGTATAATGAGATATCTTGGGGATGGGACCTGAGTCTAAACAAAATTCACTTATGTTTTATATATGCCTTATACACATAGCCTGAAGATAATTGTATGCAAAATTTTAAATAATTTTGTCCACACACAAAAAGTTTTTACTATGTTTTTACTCTGATCTATCAAATAAAGTCAGGTGTGTTATTTTCCACTAGTGGTACGGTGGGAGTGAAAAACATCAGATTTTGGAACATTTTCAATTTTGAATTTTTGGATTAGGAATACTCAACCTGTACCAAATTTCCAACAAGAAATTACAAGGCATGCAAATAAACAGGAAAGCAAGATCACACAATTAAATAAGAACAGTTAACAGAAACTCCTTGTTGGAGTAACCAGATGTTAGATTTCAAAGTAACCATATAAATATGTTTACATAACTAAAGATAAGTATGATTAAAGAAATAAATGAAGATATGATAATAATGTAAAAAATGAAAAGTATCAATACAAAAGATATATTAAAAATAAAAATAAAATGGAAATATTAGGGCTGAAAGATACAATAACTGAAATTTAAAAATATTCACTCAGAGGAACTCAGTGAATAATAAGGAAAGGAAAAGAAATTAGTGAACTTGAACAAAGATCAATAGAGATTATGCAGGCTGATTTACTGAGAAAAAAATGAAAAATAAGCAGAGCCTCAGTAAAGTATAGGACAGCTTTAACTGTACAAACATACATGCAATGGGAGTACCAAAATGAGAGACAAGATAAAGGATGTATTAAAAGTATTCAAAAACATGACTGCAAGCTTTGAAAATTTACTTAAAAAATAAGTCTACACTTATTTTTTAGAGCTCAATGAACTTCAAGTAGACACATACAATCTTCAACAAAACACCAGGAAAAGAAATACAAGAACTTCTAAAAATAATTACATCATGATGAAATAGAGTGTATCCCAGGGATGCAAAGATTATCTAACATCTGATAATCAGTCAATATAGCTCATCAACATAAAAAAAAATTATCTCAATAGACAGAGGAAAAAGCATTTGACAAAATCTGACCCAATCGAGCAATAAAAGAATTCCTCAATCTGATAAAGAGCCTCTATGAAAAACCAACAGCTAATATAAACCATATGCTTTCTAAGATCAAGAACCACACAAGGATGTCTACTTTGATGACTTCTGTCTTAACATTGTACTTGAGATTTTATCCAAAGCAGTTAGGCAAGAAAAGAAATAAAAGGAGACAAGGCAGGAAAATAAAATACAAGAA
Organism: Trachypithecus francoisi; assembly: GCF_009764315.1. Lineage (NCBI taxonomy): Eukaryota > Metazoa > Chordata > Mammalia > Primates > Cercopithecidae > Trachypithecus > Trachypithecus francoisi. Next base: position 69,607,308 of record NW_022681454.1, read on the forward strand.
AAACTATCGCTATACGTGGATGACTTCAACTTTTATATAGACAATTCTAAGAAACTTGCCAAAATGTATAGAACTTTGAATGCATACAAAAGTTTGCAAGATACAGAATAAATACACAAAGATCAATGGTACTTTTTATGTACTTGCAATGAATAATCAAAAAAAAAAGTTTAGAAGACAATTCCACTCACAGTAGCATAAAAATAAATGCAGTAAGTCTACAATTAATGTAGTCAATAGGTTATCAGCAACTGTGACATTAAGCAAAATAATAATAATAATAATAATAATAATAATGAAACCAATTTTACCACAGGAAAATTAATGTAAACAAGAGGTAAGATCATACAAGAGGTAAAATCACAGCAACATCATCAAAATTCTAAATAAAGAAAAAAAACACTTCTAATATTAATCATTCTAATAAATGTGAGCCATAGCTACATTTAAGAAAGGTTAACAGAAACAAGTAATAATTTTTTACTCAATTTTTGGAGACTTAGTGGGTGATGGTGGACATAGCGGTGTAAGTTAAATTAAGGAATAAGTGTTTGAAAAGTGAAAATTGTAAGGAGTACCTCTTAACACCATGCAGGTCAAAAACAAACAGTAACAAATGTGGCAGTCTTGCTGAGCACTTAGGTACCACACCATTCATTGTCATGTATTTGTATAATTTTCACTAACTTTATACACTTCTATATTACAATAGTTTGTATTCATTCACGCATGCATTTTTCAACCTACTTATTTCAGTTCAAAGTCACTAAGGACCAGAGCCTAACCCAGTAGTTCAATGCACAAACTGGTTGCCAACCCTGGACAGGATGCCATTTTATCACAGAGTGCACTCTTACATATATCTTACACTCACTCATTCTGAGACAATTTAGACATGTCAATAAGCCTAAGGGCACATCTTTGCGACGTGAAAGGAAACTGGATAAACTTTAAAAACCTCATGAAGGCATGGGGAGAACATGCAAACTCCACACAATGACTTCTACGAAAAATCAGTTTGTTTTCCTTTCTTTCTTTTTTTTTTTTTAATTATTTATTTTTTTATTTTATTTTTTATTTTTATTATACTTTAAGTTCTAGGGTACATGTGCATGACGTTTATATCATGTATAACTCCCCAATGCAATCCCTCCCTCCTCCCCCCTCCCCATGATAGGCCCCAGTGTGTGATGTTCCCCTTCCCGAGTCCAAGTGATCTCATTGTTCAGTTCCCACCTATGAGTGAGAACATGCGGTGTTTGGTTTTCTCTTCTTGTGATAGTTTGCTAAGAATGATGGTTTCCAGCTGCATCCATGTCCCTACAAAGGATGCAAACTCATCCTTTTTTATGGCTGCATAGTATTCCATGGTGTATATGTGCCACATTTTCTTAATCCAGTCTGTCACAGATGGACATTTGGGTTGATTCCAAGTCTTTGCTATTGTGAATAGTGCCGCAATAAACATACATGTGCATGTGTCTTTGTAGTAGAGTAATTTATAATCCTTTGGGTATATACCCAGTAGTGGGATGGCTTGGTCATATGGTACATCTAGTTCTAGATCCTTGAGGAATCGCCATACTGTTTTCCATAATGGTTGAACTAGTTTACAATCCCACCAACAGTGTAAAAGTGTTCCTATTTCTCCACATCCTCTCCAACACCTGTTGTTTCCTGACTTCTTAATGATTGCCATTCTAACTGGTGTGAGATGGTATCTCATTGTGGTTTTCATTTGCATTTCTCTGATGGCCAGTGATGATGAGCATTTTTCATGTGTCTGTTGGTGGTATGGATGTCTTCTTTTGAGAAATGTCTGTTCATATCCTTTCCCCACTTTTTGATGGGGTTGTTTGTTTTTTTCTTGTATATTTGTTTGAGTTCTTTGTAGATTCTGGATATTAGCCCTTTGTCAGATGAGTAGGTTGCAAAAATTTTCTCCCATTCTGTAGGTTGCCTGTTCACTCTGATGGTAGTTTCTTTAACTGTGCAAAAGCTCTTTAGTTTAATTAAATCCCATGTGTCAATTTTTGCTTTCGCTGCCGTTGCTTTTGGTGTTTTAGACATGAAGTCCTTGCCCATGCCTATGTCCTGAATGGTACTACCTAGATTTTCTTCTAGGGTTTTTATGGTATTAGGTCTAACATTTAAGTCTCTAATCCATCTTGAATTAATTTTCGTATAAGGGGTAAGGAAAGGATCCAGTTTCAGCTTTCTACTTATGGCTAGCCAATTTTCCCAGCACCATTTATTAAATAGGGAATCCTTTCCCCATTTCTTGTTTCTCTCAGGTTTGTCAAAGATCAGATGGCTGTAGATGTGTGGTATTATTTCTGAGGACTCTGTTCTGTTCCATTGGTCTATATCTCTGTTGTGGTACCAGTACCATGCTGTTTTGGTTACTGTAGCCTTGTAGTATTGTTTGAAGTCAGGTAGCGTGACGCCTCCAGCTTTGTCCTTTTGACTTAGGATTGTCTTGGCAATGCGGGCTCTTTTTTGGTTCCATATGAACTTTAAAGCAGTTTTTTCCAATTCTGTGAAGAAAGTCATTGGTAGCTTGATGGGGATGGCATTGAATCTATAAATAACCTTGGGCAGTATGGCCATTTTCACGATATTGATTCTTCCTATCCATGAGCATGGTATGTTCTTCCATTTGTTTGTGTCCTCTTTGATTTCACTGAGCAGTGGTTTGTAGTTCTCCTTGAAGAGGTCCTTTACATCCCTTGTAAGCTGGATTCCTAGGTATTTTATTCTCTTTGAAGCAATTGTGAATGGAAGTTCATTCCTGATTTGGCTCTCTGTTTGTCTGTTACTGGTGTATAAGAATGCTTGTGATTTTTGCACATTAATTTTGTATCCTGAGACTTTGCTGAAGTTGCTTATCAGCTTAAGGAGATTTTGGGCTGAGACAATGGGGTTTTCTAAATATACAATCATGTCATCTGCAAACAGGGACAATTTGACTTCTTCTTTTCCTAACTGGATACCCTTGATTTCTTTCTCTTGCCTGATTGCCCTAACCAGAACTTCCAACACTATATTGAATAGGAGTGGTGAGAGAGGGCATCCCTGTCTTGTGCCAGTTTTCAAAGGGAATTTTTCCAGTTTTTGCCCATTCAGTATGATATTAGCTGTGGGTTTGTCATAAATAGCTCTTATTATTTTGAGGTACATTCCATCAATACCGAATTTATTGAGCGTTTTTAGCATAAAGGGCTGTTGAATTTTGTCAAAAGCCTTTTCTGCATCTATTGAGATAATCATGTGGTTCTTGTCCTTGGTTCTGTTTATATGCTGGATTACGTTTATTGATTTGCGAATGTTGACCCAGCCTTGCATCCCAGGGATGAAGCCCACTTGATCATGGTGGATAAGGTTTTTGATGTGCTGCTGAATCCGGTTTGCCAGTATTTTATTGAGGATTTTTGCATCGATGTTCATCAGGGATATTGGTCTAAAATTCTCTTTTTTTGTTGTGTCTCTGCCAGGCTTTGGTATCAGGATGATGTTGGCCTCATAAAAAGAGTTAGGGAGGATTCCCTCTTTTTCTATTGATTGAAATAGTTTCAGAAGGAATGGTACCAGCTCCTCCTTGTACCTCTGGTAGAATTCAGCTGTGAATCCATCTGGTCCTGGACTTTTTTTGGTGGGTAGGCTATTAATTGTTGCCTCAATTTCAGAGCCTGCTATTGGTCTATTCAGGGATTCAACTTCTTCCTGGTTTGGTCTTGGAAGAGTGTAAGTGTCCAGGAAATTATCCATTTCTTCTAGATTTTCTAGTTGATTTGCGTAGAGGCATTTATAGTATTCTCTGATGGTTGTTTGTATTTCTGTGGGGTCGGTGGTGATATCCCCTTTATCATTTTTTATTGCGTCTATTTGATTCCTCTCCCTTTTCTTCTTTATTAGTCTAGCTAGCGATCTGTCAATTTTGTTGATCTTTTCAAAAAACCAACTCCTGGATTCATTGATTTTTTGGAGGGTTTTTTGTGTCTCTATCTCCTTCAGTTCTGCTCTGATCTTAGTTATTTCTTGCCTTCTGCTAGATTTGAATGTGTTTGCTCTTGCCTCTCTAGTTCTTTTCATTGTGATGTTAGAGTGTCAATTTTAGATCTCTCCTGCTTTCTCTTGTGGGCATTTAGTGCTATAAATTTCCCTTTACACACTGCTTTAAATGTGTCCCAGAGATTCTGGTATGTTGTATCTTTGTTCTCATTGGTTTCAAAGAACATCTTTATTTCTGCTTTCATTTCGTTATGTACCCAGTAGTCATTCAGGAGCAGGTTGTTCAGTTTCCATGTAGTTGAGCGGTTTTGATTGAGATTCTTAGTCCTGAGTTCTAGTTTGATTGCACTGTGGTCTGAGAGACAGTTTGTTATAATTTCTGTTCTTGTACATTTGCTGAGGAGTGCTTTACTTCCAATTATGTGGTCAATTTTGGAATAAGTGTGATGTGGTGCTGAGAAGAATGTATATTCTGTTGATTTGGGGTGGAGAGTTCTATAGATGTCTATTAGGTCCGCTTGGTGCAGAGATGAGTTCAATTCCTGGATATCCTTGTGAACTTTCTGTCTCGTTGATCTGTCTAATGTTGACAGTGGAGTGTTGAAGTCTCCCATTATTATTGTATGGGAGTCTAAATCTCTTTGTAGGTCTCTAAAGACTTGCTTTATGAATCTGGGTGCTCCTGTATTGGGTGCATATATATTTAGGAGAGTTAGCTCTTCCTGTTGAATTGATCCCTTTACCATTATGTAATGGCCTTCTTTGTCTCTTTTGATCTTTGATGGTTTAAAGTCTGTTTTATCAGAGACTAGGATTGCAACCCCTGCTTTTTTTTGTTCTCCATTTGCTTGGTAGATCTTCCTCCATCCCTTTATTTTGAGCCTATGTATGTCTCTGCATGTGAGATGGGTCTCCTGAATACAGTAGACTGATGGGTCTTGACTCTTTATCCAGTTTGCCAGTCTGTGTCTTTTAATGGGAGCATTTAGTCCATTGACATTTAAGGTTAATATTGTTATGTGTGAACTTGATCCTGTCATTATGATATTAACTGGTTATTTTGCTCGTTAGTTGATGCAGTTTCTTCCTAGCCTCGATTGTCTTTACATTTTGGCATGTTTTTGCAATGGCTGGTACCGGTTGTTCCTTTCCATGTTTAGGGCTTCCTTCAGGGTCTCTTGTAAGGCAGGCCTGGTGGTGACAAAATCTCTAAGCATTTGCTTATCTGTAAAGGATTTTATTTCTCCTTCACTGATGAAGCTTAGTTTGGCTGGATATGAAATTCTGGGTTTAAAATTCTTTTCTTTAAGAACATTGAATATTGGCCCCCACTCTCTTCTGGCTTGTAGCGTTTCTGCCGAGAGATCTGCTGTTAGTCTGATGGGCTTCCCTTTGTGGGTAACCCGACCTTTCTCTCTGGCTGCCCTTAAGATTTTTTCCTTCATTTCAACTTTGGTGAATCTGGCAATTATGTGTCTTGGAGTTGCTCTTCTGGAGGAGTATCTTTGTGGCGTTCTCTGTATTTCCTGAATTTGAATGTTGGCCTGCCCTACTAGGTTGGGGAAGTTCTCCTGGATGATATCCTGAAGAGTGTTTTCCAACTTGGTTCCATTTTCCCCCTCACTTTCAGGCACCCCAATCAGACGTAGATTTGGTCTTTTTACATAATCCCATACTTCTTGCAGGCTTTGTTCATTTCTTTTTCTTCTTTTTTCTTTTGGTTTTCTCTTCTCGCTTCATTTCATTCATTTGATCCTCAATCGCTGATACTCTTTCTTCCAGTTGATCGAGTCGGTTACTGAAGCTTGTGCATTTGTCACGTATTTCTCGTGTCATGGTTTTCATCTCTGTCATTTCGTTTATGATCTTCTCTGCATTAATTAGTCTAGCTGTCAATTCTTCCACTTTTTTTTCAAGATTTTTAGTTTCTTTGCGCTGGGTACGTAATTCCTTCTTTAGCTCTGAGAGGTTTGATGGACTGCAGCCTTCTTCTCTCATCTCGTCAAAGTCATTCTCTAACCAGCTTTGATCCGTTGCTGGCGATGGGCTGCGCTCCTTTGCAGGGGGAGATGCGCTCTTATTTTTTGAATTTCCAGCTTTTCTGCCCTGCTTCTTCCCCATCTTTGTGGTTTTATCTGTCTCTGGTCTTTGATGATGGTGACGTACTGATGGGGTTTTGGTATAGGTGTCCTTCCTGTTTGATAGTTTTCCGTCTGACAGTCAGAAGGACTGTCTGTTGGTCTGTTGGAGATTGCTTGAGGTCCACTCCAGACCCTGTTTGCCTGGGTATCACAGCAGAGGTTGCCGAAGATAGGATATTGCTGAACAGCGAGTGTACCTGTCTGATTCTTTCTTTGGAAGTTTCCTCTCAGGGGTGACTCCACCCTGTGAGGTGTGGGGTGTCAGACTGCCCCTAGTGGGGGATGTCTCCCAGCTAGGCTACTCAGGGGTCAGGGACCCACCTGAGCAGGCAGTCTGTCCGTTCTCAGATCTCAACCTCCGCGTTAGGAGATCCACGGCTCTCCCCAAAGCTGTCAGACAGAGTCGTTCGTGTCTGCACCGCCCTGGCTCTTTCCCCTATTGGACTGCAGCTGTGCGCTGTCCGCAGCGGTAGAGTCTACAGAGACAGGCAGGCTTCCTTGAGCTGCTGTGAGCTCCACCTAGTTCGAGCTTCCCAGCGGCTTTGTTTACCTACTTAAGCCTCAGCAATGGCGGGCGCCCCTCCCCCAGCCTCGCTGCTGCCTTGCGGATAGATCGCGGCAGACGGCTGTGTTAGCAGTGACTGAGGCTCCGTGGGCGTGGGACCCTCCCGGCCAGGTGTGGGATATATTCTCCTGGTGTGCCTGTTTCCTTAAAGCGCAGTATTGGGGTGGGAGTTACCCGATTTTCCAGGTGTTGTGTGTCTCAGTTCCCCTGGCTAGCAAAAGGTATTCCCTTCCCCCTTGCGCTTCCAGGTGAGGCGATGCCTCGCCCTGCTTCAGCTCATGCTGGTCAGGCTGCAGCAGCTGACCAGCACCGATTGTCCCGCACTCCCTAGAGAGATGACCCCAGTACCTCAGTTGAAAATGCAGAAGTCACCGGTCTTCTGTGTCGCTCGCGCTGGGAGTTGGAGACTGGAGCTGTTCCTATTCAGCCATCTTCACAAATCGTGTTTTCCTTTCAACATTATAACAAAGTGATGCTAAATAATGTTATTCAAGGATCTGCTGTGCTAAAGAATAATTTTAATAAAAGGTGTTAAAGTTAATATTATAAAAAGCATAAAACATTCAAAAAATTAAGAATATCTAAATAAATAAAAATGTTCAATAGCATTTCAGAGGAACTAGAAAGCCATAACAATCCCATAAAAAAAGAAAAAAGTAAGAAGACTGATACTTCCCCATTTCAAAACTTATTTACAAAACAACCTTAATCAAGAAAGTGTTTTACTGGCACAAGGTTAGACAGGTAGCCAAATGGTAGAAAACTGGGAGTCCAAAAATAAATTGATACATATAGGTCAAACGATTTTATTGACACAAGGTTGTAAAGACCATTCAATGTGAAAGGAAGTGTGTTGACAACAAACACTACTGTGGCAACTAGATCTCCACAAGCAAAAAAAAGAAAAAGAAAAAAAAAAAACCTTGGGATCTCATATTGTACATGAAAATTAACTCCAAATGATTCACAAACCTAAATGTAATATCTAAAGCTGTAAATCTCTTAGAAGAAAACATAGGGATACATCTTCATGATCCTGTATTTAACAAAAAATTATTAAATAGGATAGCAAAAGCACAAACAACAAAAGAAAAGATCAGTAAACTGGATAATATCAAAATTACAAACTATGTGCCACAAAGGACACCATGAATAAAGTAAAATGACAAGCCACAATGTGGAATATAAATATAAATATAATAGGATAATAAAGAAAATCTCACTGCTTCTCATTTCTTGTTTGTGTGAAAACCTTATGATGAACTTTATACTTTGGTGTAGAGAGCTTTGGCAGGTCAAATTAAAAACTTCTTTAAAAGCTGATTCTGACAACTGGGTACTGGACATGGAATGTTAGATTTTGCATAACATTTTAATGTTGCTTTGAAAATAATGAACTGGTTATCTTTGTCAATTGATAGCATTATAGTATAACAAAAAAAAAAAAAAACCTTGGATTGAATGTGTTTCTATATTACGTTCCAACATGAAAAAAGCTATTATTCGTTTTGAAGTGTTTCTAAATTGCATTTTAGGTTTTGATCTGCTATGTAGAAGTTAATTCCCAGATAACAACTCTGAAAAATTTCCCAAAGTACTTTTGTAACAAAGTAATATAGAGCATATGAGGAATATTTATGATGCTTTAGAAATATGGATTTCTACATACAGAAGTATAAAGAATAGATTATAAAACAGAGTAAATTTGTTTTTGTTTTTAACTTGTGACATATTCAAATGACATCTCTTTGAATATGATGTTATACTGTGACCTCCTTTTATATAGTGAATTAACTTGAGTGTACAATCACTTTTGTTCTTCTCAGTGGTAATTACATTTATTTGAACTGAGTCTTTATCGTCCACACTTCTTTCAGGCTATCTTTGATTTTTCCTAGCTTGAGTTGGTGCTGTACCTGAGAGGGTAACAACAGCTGCTAAGGGTCCAGAAGCAATCCACCATGGGCTGAGATTCCATGTAAGTTACCAACTCTTCCAAAAATGCAAGGCCCTGGCTGTTCATTATCTCGAATATTTTTCAGAGTTGCATTTGCTATGAACAATCTTAAGGTATAAATTTATGTCTTCCCCTGGACAGAAAGTAGGCTTGGTTCTGCTCATGGTAAAGGCAGAGTGTCCCCCAAGTACACTGTTACTTTCTTTTAATAAAACTTACTGCCTGTAGAAACTTTGAGCAACCTCAGTGGGAATTGAATTGGAATAAAGGAAACTGACACAAACAATATGAAGACATGGCCACTGAATAATAAAGTTGTTTGTCTCTATCCCATAGACTAGTGTCTTCTGCTAGCAGCCATGAAGTAGTTACAGGTTGTCTTATTAACCTGTAAGTTGAGTAAAACATTAGACTATACTATTCACAATCTTCATTTTAAGGAGTTTCAATATAGTGTTCTACTGCTCCAATACTGGAACCCAAAGCAAAATAATAATAACAAGTGAATGGAATTTAGTGCCTAAGAATATACATGGCAGAAATACACCTTTGCTATCCCAATGATGCCTGTTTGGTGTGATTGTTTTTTATTTCTACCCAATTTTGTTATACTTTTAATTTATTGTTCTGGATACAAGAACCACTGGGGAAACTGGAGACTGATTAAAGTCTGCTTTAGTCATGACTAAATTCTTGATTTAGTGATTCTTGTTTCTCAAGCTTTGCAAGCTTTTGGACTATCCCAATTTCCTTCACTTTATATAGAATTGACATCCACAATTTAAATATTTTTATTAGGCCCAATAATTTTTACTTTCCCATAGACTGCAGATCAGTCCAACACTCTTGAATCAGAAAGCCTAGAATTGTAGAACCCATTGATATTATATCATTTTTAAAATTAAGATGCAATTGACCACTATTTATGTTGGGTTTGTTGTGGTTTCCTTCTGATTCTCTTTAGCTGTGCTCCTCTACACCACTATTCCAAGTGTGGTACATAATAAATACTGTTAATTATCCTTACATCATCAAGAAGTGATTTCCAAATATTTCCTTGGCTTTTCCATAGTTCATTTGGTTAATGTTTATGCAATCCTCCCTTAAAACACAGAGCTAAATTCAACCATTAACCAAGTATTTCCTGAGATCATAAGTTATAGAACATAAGAATAAAATTTTGCATTATTCTTGAGAAGATTCTAGTCAGTCCTTTGATGAAAACTCGTGTCTCCCAAAACGAAGCAATAAATATGAAGAAGGAAATATAGATGTAGAATAGCTGAAAAGAAGACAGATGACTATCTAATGTAAAGACACCGGTGTGTACAAACATTATGAATGAGAATAAAATATATTTGACTCTAAGGAACACAGTGGTAATAATACATGTTGATAGAACAACAGAGAGTGGGAGAGAGAAAAATATAGATATAAGGACTACGAGTTTCTAACAGACACAATAAAAGAACAATCCACACACCCACATCCTATTTACCGCTTTTCTAATATGTGTGGTTTGCAGAAGATGCTAAATAGTAGTGTGTCCTTGTACATCTGTAGATGGAGTTCTTGATTACAGGGCAGTTGTCTGGGTGGCCTAGGACTGACCCAGTTCTACCTTTCCATCTGTAGTTCTCAATCATAATTGTAGCATGTGCTGGCAATGTAACATTCCTATAGGAAATAACTGGCTTGGAAAGCTCAGGCTCTGTTCCAGTTTCCACCTAGAAGTATGCTTCAACCCTGCAACCCACTTGTCTTGTAGCTCCAGGCTACAAATCTCAGGGCAGACAGCACTCTGGGATATCTCAGCTGCAGTGCAAGCGGTGCGCATGCGGATGAAACTCCATCTGCCTGAAGTAGCTTTTTGCGTCTTGGGGGACTGGCTCACAATGAACCTTAAGCTTATGTTCTCTGTTGTGTTCTACCTGTTAAGTAAGAATTCTGCTTCATTTAACTTGTGTGTATGGATATTCTGTCTCACCGGACACAAACAAGTTAGTAACCAGTGCTCAGTGAGCCTGCTTCATGCTGATCTATAACAATTAATGTGTTGGAACATTAAAAAAACAAGGGCATCACAGACACTGATCCTGACTTATCAAAATTGAAACCCGGTCTTAGTGGGCTCACTTCATCACGTAATTAATATTGTCAGCCTAGTAAAAAGGCAGGAACCCTCTTTGAATGAAGATAATAGCATTTTGACCCTTTCCAACATTTCATTAATGATTTCTATAATTTAACAAATATTTATCAGATATGCCAGGTTTTAGAAATGTATATATATGTATATATATATACACACATATATATGTGTGTATCTCTATGTATATGCACGTGTGCACGCACACACACATACACACACACATATATATATATGTGCATTTATGTCTACGTGTAAGAAATTGTAGATTCCGAAGGAGACAAAGAAGAGAATAAGTTAGGGAAAATTTGTAAATTATAATTACTGAAAACAAAACTCAGAGATTTACATATTTTCAAACATTACACTACAAATCAAGAAGCTCTACAAACGCAAAATAAGTATAATAGTAAGGACATATTAAGAATTCCTTTTCCAAAATGCTTGGAACAAGAAGTGTTTGGATTTTGAAATTTTTTGGATTTTGAAATATTTGCATGATACTTATTGGCTGAACATTTCTAATCTGAAAATCTGAAATCTGAAATTCTCCAGTGAGCATTTTCTTTGAGCATCATGACAGTGCTCCAAAACTTTTAAATTTTGGAACATTTCAGATTATGGATTTTCAATTAGAGGTAACCAACGTATATTGATTTAGAAAGACTAAGAGAAAAATCTAAAAAACAGTCAAATTATAAACTACATTTTGATTTTAAAAGGTATAATTAAGAGTGACTGATTTCTGAACAAAATTGATGGAAAACAGTAGACAATAAAATGAAATATTTATAATTTTGAGAGAGAATAAAATACAACTATGAATCCCAAACATTTCTTCAAAAATGATGGTCAAGAAAGATATATTCCAGCAACACATTTATTTTCTCAAAAATAAATATTAAAAATGATTCTTTTCAGAGAGAAAAATATTCTCAAATGGGAACACAGGAATTCAGGAAGGTATGAAGAGCAATAGAAAATATAATATGTGGGTAAATATATATAAATGTGGAATATACAAAATAATATTCAATGGTTTAAATACATACGTGAAATTAAAAACTTTCCTTAAAACAACAACGCTTTACATAAAGGTCAGTATTATTAAAATATTCCAATACCCTAGCAATAGAAAAACCTGGCACAGGAAGTAAGTTTTGTAGACATAAAAGTAATAGCTGGAAGTTTAATAGCTATTGGAACATTAATAATTTTATAATCAAATGTATGATAGAAGATGTATGCATTTGGCTAACTCCTAAGGAAGTCAGAAAGGAGGGAAAAGGAACAAATTTATTGCTAAATCAAAAACAATTACATGGTATATATAATTCCGAAACCTTGACTAATTACATTAAATGAAACTATTTTAAAGACTCCAACACAAAGACTAATGCTGAGAAACTATAACTGAAAATAAAAACTGTATGCTGCTTTTCAATAGGAGATATATTTGAAATGCATGAATGGAGTAAGGTGAAAAGTAAAATAATGAATGAAATGTATACCGTGGATATACTAACAAAATATATATTTTTTATACTGGTAGTATAAAAAAGTATACTTTAAGGCAAGAAGCATTACTAAAAGTAGACAAATATCTCTTAATAAATCCTGGCCTATCCATCGATAAGATTCTAAATTCTAAAGAATTCTAAATTAGTAGAGTCAGTAATAACTGCTTCAAAATATAGAAAGTAAAATTTGACAAAACTGAAAGAAAATAGACAACTATAAGATGATAGTACAACAGAAAGTAGAAGGGTGGTTAGCTGGGGCAGGGTGGTTGGTAGTGGGTGAATTGGCGAGACGTTCATCAGAGAATACAAAATTTCAGTTAGATAGGAGGAATAAGTTCAAGTAATCTATTGTACTTGTGATGACTATAGTTAACAACATACAGTATTCTTGAAAAATACTAGGAAAGAGGATGTAAAGTGCTCTTATCACAAAAATGATGACTCGGGTAAAACGTAATGTTAATTAGCTGTATTTAGTTATTTCACAATGTATATATACTTTACAACGATATGTTGTACATGGTAAACACATATAATTTTATTTGGCAATTTAAAAATGTGTAAATACAAATGTTATAGAGTAAGACTTTAATACACCTTTCTCAATAGCTTTTAGCAGGAACGATGGAAAAATCACTAGGTATATGTACATTGTTTTAACTACACAAATTACAAATGCAACTTATTTGGCAAAAAAAAAGTGCATTATTTTCAAAAATGTGAACTATTATCAAAATTGACCATACTCTAGATCAAGAAATCCTCAACACACTTCAAAGGATTGAAATTACATCATGTTCATATTTTATAGTATACGTTTTCAAAATGACAGAAATAGTTTTAAATATAATTTATGTTTTATAGTATTTTATGTATTAATCAAAACTTTTTTTTTTTTATTCTAAGCAGTTGTCATTACTTCGAAGCAAAAGTGTCTGAACAATTACCCATGAGGTGCCTTCTTTCCATGACCAACTTACTTACTTTCAAAAGCTGGGTAATTATCGTCACACAGTGGCGGCTCCATACCTTTCTTTTCAGTCCAGTTTTATGAAAGATGTAAGAGAAACATTACTAAAGGTAGACAAACATCACTTAATAACCTGGTCCATAAGAAGAGCCAGTAAGAAAATCCTAAATACTAAACGATTCTAAACTAGTATAGTCAAGCTGTACTGTAGTGAAGCTATAAGAAGAGTTCCCAGAGAAGAAGCTCCCAGGAAGAATGACTTTGCTACCTTTCTACTTTTTTCCTCCGCTCCTCTCCCAGAGTACAATAAACACATTTTGTATCATTTGTCTTTGATATATATCCAAACTCCTCAATAAATTGAAAAAGGATTTTCAAGTGTTCCCTAAATAGTGTTTCTCAGATGTGGGAAATCTCTAAATTATTTTAAATGAATTCAGGGCATAAGAAACAAACAGCTTTATTCATTGTTTTCCCAAAATGTGTACAATAATTATGTATATTAAAATATGTTTTATTCATATAGTTAATAAATAATTACATTGTATCATTTAAATAAATAAATTACTTTCTCTATTAGCTCTACCAAACACAATGATAAATATTTGAGGCCATAGGTTAGATCTTACATCTAATAGGATGTATTTCTTTCTCTTTGTCTATTTTCTGTCTACTGACTGACTCCTTTGTAAGTCTCATCTCAAGTTTTAAACACCATCTTTATGCAGACAGCTTCCAACTTTATGTGTATAATCCACATTTCTTCTCTGAACTAGCACATATATTCAAATGCCTTTTGACATCTTAATTTTGATGTCATAGGCTTATCATATTAAGTGTTAACAGAAATGCCTCATCTCTGAAGCACCATGTCAATTCAGGCTATCCTACAGTTTTTGTCTATATTGGTACATTGCAAACCCATTTTTTCCTATTTTTCAGGACAAAATTTGTGGGTCATTCTCAGTACTTTTCTTTCACTCTCTCCTTATTTCAATCAACCGGAATATCTTGTTGTCACTTCTTTCAAAACACAATAAAATGTGACAAGTTTTCATTCTCTCTATTATTAGCAGCTTGGTCCAAGTCAACATTCTTTATCATAATGATTATTGTAATAACTTCCTTGTTTATTTCTCAATTTCATCCTTCACTTCCCGCAATGTTTTTTCTCAATGAATTACTGCTAATAAATAAGAATAGATGGACAAAGAAATAGTAGAATACAGGAAATTCTAGGCCACATTAAGGGATTGGGATTTTATCTGAAGTCCATGAGAAACCATGTAAGCCTTAGGATGTATTAAGGTTTAAAGAGATCATTCTGAATATCATGAAGGGAATGTCTTTTGAGAGTAAATGTGAAATGCAGTCTATAGTTATTGCCAGTGTTAGGCAGGACAAGAGTATATCTTAAACTATTTTTTAAATATAAAAAAGGTAGGATTAAATGAGTTATAAATTGGAAAGAAGACAAGAAATGGGAGAATACAAAGGTTGATGAAATGGTGAGTAAATGGTGGTATTTTTTAAAGAGATGGTGAGACTGGAGATTTGGATAGTAATAAATCAAGAATTCTGATCTTGGCATACTAACTTTAACACTCTATGAATAAAACAAGGAGATATGTCAATCAGGCATCTGAATGGTGCAGTGTGTATCTCATAAGAATGGTCAATTCTGAAGCTATACATTTATATAAAGAAAATAATAGTCAGTTTTAGAGATTAGTGTCTTGGAAGAACCTCAATAAATATTACCATCTTTTCTTCCAAGGTCCAAAATTAATTGATAAATAAAACAGAAAATTTTATTTTCATTATTATTGGCATTTTCAACTTTCCTTTATGTAAAGTGTGACTGCCAAATCAAAATAACACCTAAGATGTCAAGAGAAATATAATGTGGAACAGGTTTTAGTTTGTATTCTAGGGCTGAATAACCAATTATTCCTTCTGTTTATAATCTTGTTTCATAAAATGTTGAAAGATATTTTTTAAATTTAAAAATGAAAATTATTTAAAAGCAAAACTAATGATTGAAATTAGCTAAATATTTGTAAATGTCAGTTCCTAATTGATAGTCTCACTGAACTGACATTGAAAAAGCTTTTAAAACTTATCTTAAAAAAAAAGTAATGTGTACATTCTCAGTTAGTTTTGGATACATTTAATATTGCAATAATAAGCAGAGAAAGGTTATTGAAAGCTTGTTGAAAAGTTATGGAAATACTTAGCTTGTTGAATAATGAAAATATTTAATCATCTTGACATAAGGAACATTTGTTTTAAGTAATATTCCATTATTTTAAATATTTGGGAATATATGGCAAAATTTTTTTTTACATCATTCAAACCACAAATGAATATTAATATCTGTATTTGCAACTAATCAAACGTATGTTTGTAGTCAAGCTTGCGAAAATCTAGTTATATTGATAGGAACAAGTACGTGCTTGGAAAATTATGCCAATATTTACAGACTGCAATTAGAGATTTTATATTATTTTCATACAATCATACTTATAAAAAGTAAACTCAAATAACTAATTTCAAATTCACTATTTCTTTGTGATGTGAGTTTGTCATGTTTCGGAGATAAAGTCAATTTTGAAATATAAACTGCTGGTATAAAAAGAGATGTTTTAATGTCAATAATATCCTCAGTGAGAGCAACTTTTTTGTGTCTTAAATATTATTAAGTTTGAGTGCAAAGCATGCACAGGTGTTATGATCATGTCTTTCTTTGAACTGCATTCAAATGAGGCACGTTTTAGTATTGTGCCTGTTCAATATTGTTCAATATTGGAAATGAAGTTATTTTTCAAAAAACTGGCAAATGTATTTACATCAACTGTGTGATATGAGACATTTTGGAATAAATGAAAAAAAAAGGTGGTAGTAGTATATAACATAATAGTGTTCCAATACCTGAAGAATAAAGATAAAATTTTATTGTGAAACATTATATTTGAACTGCAGATTGTTGACAACACTATAGTTAACTATAGTGCCATGAGTTCCTGACATTTCCATTGATTCTGTATCTTTATTCTTACAGTATTAAAGTTAAAAAAAAAAAAACTATCACAAATCTAATTGCTATAGAAAAAGAAGAGAACGATTAAAATAATGTATTCACCTTTTGAAGTATTCCACCATTTAAAAATATTCAATATGTATAAAAATATTAAATTTAACTATAGAATTTATATTAAATATAAAATGTAAAGCATTCCACCATTTAAAAATATTAAATGTGCCTTTTTGCCATAGTAGCAAGCTAGAAAACAAAATTACATTTAGAACTGTAATCATGCAATATTCTATTAAGCTTATTATTGTCACCATCATTTGGTAGAATTATTTATCCATATGTTGCAGACTATAATTAACTATATTTCATGTAGAAAAAAAATCAGATGCCTGCTTAAAAGAGAAGAAAATGCATAACTTAAATGGAAAGTTTCAACAATTATCAAGTCTATTGTTCTCTAAGAAATGGATTTTAAATTTAGGTTTTAAGCATATTTTATTCAATCCCCTTTCCCTTTTCATTTGCCACTTATGTTCAAAAGCAAATTGTTCTTTAATTGTCTATAGAGGATCAGGGCTCCTTCAGTGCATCTTCAATTATTTGCAATTTATTTTACATTTGTTCTCTAAAAACGTCTATGTATTCACTGAAAGGCTGAAAAAGAACAAATAGTGCTTACATAATGTGTATGACCTACTTGGATGTGTTCCTTGATAACATGTAATGTATCATCTTCTTTACGTATCCATACTATCTAGTACAATTCTTTGGTCATAATATTATCCAATGTATATGTATGAACTTAAAATCGATTCAAATCATTTTTAAATGCCTACTGTGGCAATATATTGAATCAGTGGCTAATGTAATCCAAATATTGTCCTACTTACAATGGCTCATTTTTTCTTATTTATTAAAATGAGAAATTCAAATTAACAAGTACATTTAAAATTTGTAGCATTCATCAAGACATGTTACAGTTGTTTTGAGCTTTACTAGTTAGGCTGTTAATGCTAAGGACCTAACTGTTAACTATTATTTAACAAATTGACAATTTATTATGATGTTCTTTGTAGAGTTAAAAAGACATTTTTTTTTTTTTTACTTTTTAAATTTAAAACAATAATACAAGAAAATAATGTTTTATTGTTTAACAGTGTTGTATCTCCTTTTGTAACAATACATAGTTTTTCATGAATTGTCTGACACTTGAATGATAAACAGGTCAGATAATATTTTCTTTGTTCTCAACAATTTGAAGTAATTTGAAAATATTGATGCCATAATTGCATAAAGTAAATACCTTTCAAAGATAAATTGATTTGTCTCTACTTACCAAATTATGTATTTAATAGAATTTGTACATTCTTCTTTCTCTGGTGAGGTCCAATTTATACACTGCAAGATAAGCAAGGTCTCTGAATAATTTTCAGTTTCTAGCTCAAAATAAATAAGCCTACCCTGTCCACAGCACACCTGCATAAATGAGGGGCATGGAGAACAGCGCTGCATTCCCTAGCCACATGCTTTGGAACTTCTATTTAGGGAGGGAAGTATTCATTTCTTGCCTACTTTAAGTAAGGCATCAGTCTAAGCATTTTTGAAAATTTGTCATATTTAATTCTTGCAATAACTATGTTGTTTAAGAAGTTATCACTACCAGTTATAGAAAGGAGGAGGAAAAATTCCCTAATCTGTCCAGACATATGGTCAGCTTCTGACAGAGTTTAGATAGGATTCAGTCAGTCAGATTCCTCAAGCAGAGAGTCTTTAATAAAATAGTTTCATTCAGTCCCTTCCTTAGGTCACACACTAAATTGAACCAACAAGTTCTGCCTAGCATAATGTTGAGTTATTTAGCTTATTTTACTGTTTAGCTGGCTGGCTGGTTTTATAATAGAAATGGCTAGACAAGAGCCTAGACAGAACTTTCTGCACGAAATTATTCTACTTCCACTGGTCTTGTATCATAATTAAAATGACCATATTTAATTGTCCCATTAATTTATAACATCTATGACGCTATTAGTCCTTTATATCATTTGAATATGTCTCTACATGAATAAATAACAAAGAACAGGGATCTTAAAATATATGACAAATCGGTATCTATAACAAAACTCACACTCCCCACCAAAAAGGGCGTAAGCAGAGGATGTGCTACTAAGCAACATTAAGAAATTCCACATCTGAACTAGTGGATCTTTTTTACTTAGTTTTGCTGAATGGTACTTATGAGAGTAAGAAATAGCACTCTACTTTTAAGAGTATATTCTGTTGATGAAAAAACATATTTATTTCAAGTTTGAAGAGAACAAATTATACCAGAAACTGATTCCTGGAAAAAATGCTTTACAAAAATATTAAAAGGGAAATGAGATTATGTTAATTTTTCAAAATGTAACAATACTTATCTCTAAGAAAATAACAACAAAAAAAGCAGTCTTTTTTTCCACCAATCAGTAATGGGCATGAATTGGCTTACAACATGATTGTATAGGCAGTAGTCATGCAATATTATCCTCATATACTTGAGAATAACTACATTTTGTAAAACATTTTTTAAATTGTCAAAGTATTTTCTACTTAATTGCTTATCTGACTCCCCTACTGTTTGCTCCTATCCTAGCTGTGTTATGAAGATCAAAGAGGCTATTTAAAAAACAATTATTTTCTTTCGATGAGCAGAAGATGCATGTAAAACAAATGAGATAAATAATGATTCCTAAGCTTATAATTTTGTCAACTTCCTGGTAAATAATGTTAAAACAAGCATCAATATCAACAAGCTACAAAATCTGTTGCAGTTACTAGCTTCTAAATTGTCATTTGTAGTTTGATGAACCTCAGGGAATCAGGAGGACAATCAAAGTCTCCTAGGGACAGTTGGATGTGTGGACATCATGTTTACATTTTGCATATTTTTAGAGACGTTTTAAGACAAGGGTATTGCTGTCCTAAATTACTTAAATGCAGCTTAATGTGAACTAATTTTCTAGCAGTTGTGCTAAGGTAAATCAGTGCCAAGCTACTCTTACATTTAATAGCCTCGGGGACACTGGGATCTAACTTCCCAGTGGACCCTCCTCTAAAGGACTGAAAATGTTGTAGTAATTTTTATTTTCCTAGTACAAAATAAAATGCTAGAACAATGGTTTCCAAACAGCAGGAACCTTTAATTAAATTAAAGCATTGAGTCAAGAAAACAAACATCATCTGATTAGTATCAAGAGAACGGAGTTTTTGAACTTTGGTTTAAAAATAAAACCCTGCCCCAAGACTCTGGTAATGAAAGTCAGAACATTTTAATGAATTTATATATGATTGTTCAAGGCAAAATATAATAACTGGTCAAACATACAGTAGTTATAGCTTATTTCAAATTGGTGTTGATTGAAAAAAAAGACAAATTCATTTTCTCCTGTTATTATTGACTTTGCAGCACGGTGGCTCAATCCTGTAATCCCAGGCTTTGGGAGGCCGAGGCGGGCGGATCACGAGGTCAGGAGATCGAGACCATCTGGCTAACATGGTGAAACCTCGTCCCTACTAAAAAAAAAAAAAAAAAAATACAAAAAACTAGCCGGGCGAGGTGGCGGGCGCCTGTAGTCCCAGCTACTCGGGAGGCTGAGGCAGGAGAATGGCGTAAACCCGGGAAGCGGAGCTTGCAGTGAGCTGAGATCAGGCCACTGCACTCTAGCCCGGGCGACAGACGGAGACTCCGTCTCAAAAAAAAAAAAAAAAAAAAAAATTATTGACTTTGCAGAAACAATGATTTTTACATTTTTCATATATGTTTAAAGTGAATAGATAAGGGCTACAGTAACTTTTTGTCACTTAATGTGCCACATCATCTCTGATAGCTTCAATCTTAATAAAATATTTTTAAATTATCATGTGAATTTCTAATAAGAAAAATAATGAAAATGTTTTATGTTTTGTTGTCCTCTTTAAACTTAAATTATACAATTTTAGAATCAAAGAAATTAATCTAAAATTTGCTTTATTCTAAAATTGTATGTGTTCTTTTGACTGCTATTTTAATGAAAGGATGACAGTTGTCTTAATCTTGAATGTTGATTGTAATCTCTAATTCTATCAGTTTGAGTCATCATAAAAAGGTACATTCACAATGTAAACAAACAGTAGTTACATAGGTAGCACATAAAGGAAATATGGACTATAATTACTTTTTTGTTCATTGAGATACACAATGCTAAAAACAATTTTATTCAGGTCATTGGATATTCAGCTCAGCGTGATTTTTCAATTTTATAAACAGTAGGAGACTCAACAAGGGATAATGAAGTAAAACAGCACCATGAAATCACCAGCTAAATTATTTTCTTTTTCTTTGGCTATTTAAGTTCAAAATTAAATGCTCTGAAAAGTCTAAGCATGACTGAAATTGTACAATTCCTAAGCAACCATGCTTCATTTGTGTTTCATATACAGCCAATGCTGAAACTTTTCTTTTCTTTAAGAAACTTGAAAACATTGAAGAACAGCAAATAGAAATATAAATTTATGAATAAAAATGGATTGAATTTTATAAGGATTTAAGCAAATTGGATTTATTCACTAGATTAAATTTGATAATAAAATACAGCTCTTAGTCAAAGTTTTGATTCTTAAAAATATCTTTCAGATCTCTCTGGAGATAGTCACCTTGAACTATTTTGCCCCTTCAAGTAAAAGATTGACCATTCGTTAGATATGTATATGGTATTCCCCCTACCTTGTTACATACCTCTAGTGTCCTGCTCTTCTTCAAATTATTCTATATACAAATGTGTCTGCTTTATGATGGTTCAACTTATGATTTTCAAATTTGCAAATATTTTATCTGGATATAATCCCATTGTATAAGTCAAGGAGCATCTGCATAAATCTCTTAGAATATCACTTAGCCAAGCCATCATATGTGGCATATGCTTTTCCTAGCTTTTGGTGATAAATTCTTATTCATTCTTTAAATTTCAACACAAATTTAATTTTCTTTATTAAATGTATCAATACATTATCCATTATATTTGTAATATGGGATGCTCACATTATGAAATTATTTTTATTATTCAAATAATTATTACTTAATATGCTACATATTATTTGAGAATAGAGCATGCCCTCAACCTTATCTAGAATATCGTACAATAGAAGTAAAAGTGAGTCATAAAAGTGAGCCAAATATATAATTTTACATTCTGTAGGAACAGCATTAAATAAGGTAAAAACAAAATTGAGTTAATTTTAATGATATATTTTACTTAATATATCCAAAGTATAATTTCAGCATATACTCTATATAAAATATGAATAAGATGTTTTATATTTAAAAATCTAATATTTGAAAACCTGTTTTTTGTTTTGTTTTGTGTATTCCCTTTCAGCACGTATCCATTCCAATTGGCCATAATCAAAGTGCTCAAATTGCCTCATAAGGCTAATAGACACCACACTGGACAGTGTAGATAGAGAATGACATCTGGACGTGGAAGGTGCTTGTTAAAGTGATGAATTCTTTTGTGTTTGTATGTGTGTGAAGGCACATATATATGAAGTAAAGTAAAACATTAAAACACTTAATACAATGTTACAATAAACAGATACAATCAAATTAATAGCCATAGAAAGAGAATGTGTTAGGAAAATATAGAACATGTGTTTGTATAGATAAATATACAGAGTAGTTGATTAAAAGTACATGAAAGTAAATAAATGAGTCAATATTTAAGAAGTGAGAACAAAATTATTCTATAATATATCTGGGCAAATAATCTTAATAGACATTTATCAAAAGAAGACATACAAATGGTCAACAGGTATATGAAAAATCCTCAACATTACTAATTATCAGTGAAATGCAAATTAAAACCACAATAAGCTATAACCTAACATCGACTAGAATGGCTATTATCAAAAAGACAAAATATAACAAGCTTTACCAAGCATGTAGAGAAAAGAGAGCACTTGCATATTGGTGGTGATATAAACTGGTGTCGCCATTATGAAAAACAGTATGGAGGTTCCTCAAAAACAATAACAGAACTACCATATGACCCAGCAATTTCACTATTGGGTATATATTAAAAAGAAATGGAATCAGTATGCAAAGAGACAGCTGTACTCACATGTTTATTACGGCATTGCTTACAATAGCCAGGATATGGAGTACACCTAAGTGTCCATCAATGGATGAATCAGGAAAATGTGGTATATGTACCACATTCAGCCTTAAAAAGAATGAAATCCTGTCATTTGTGACAACATGGATGCTCCTAGGAAGACATTATGTTAAATGAAATAAGCCAGGGTTAGAAAGACAAATACCATAGGATACCAAGAAAGTTAATCTCAAAGAAGTGGAGAGTAGAATGGTGGTTACCAAAGACTGGGATGATTGAAGGGAGTGTAGAGATATTGGTCAATGCATACAAAACAGTAAACAGAAACAACAGGTTCAAAAGAGCAATTGTACAACTTGGGAACCATTGTTAGTATATTGTATTCTTGAAAAGTGCTAAGAGAGGGTATGTAAAGGGTACTCACTACAAAAACAACAGCTCCGTGAGATTATACATTTGGTAAAAAGCCAGATTTAGTCATTTTACAATGTGTATATAATTCAAAACATCATGTTATAGACAATAAATGTAAGTTTTCTGTTAATATAACACATAAAATAAAAAAATAAATCAATGCTTTAACTACATAACTGAATCATACTATTTGTTCTCATTTTGTATTCTTTCCCACTAATAGAATTATAAGATAAAGAAGCCTTATTTGAATTAATAGTTTAAATTTTAATTACTTCTGATAGAATGTTTACTAAAAAATGTTAAAAGATACAAGTAGCAAAGATGTGAAGAAGAAGGAACCCTTCTACACTATAGGTGGGAATGTAGATTGATTACAACTGTTATGAAAAACAGTATGGAGGTTATTCAAAAAATTAAAACTATCCCACTTTAGGGTATATATTCAAAGAAAACAAAATCAGGACATTGAAGAGATATTTTCACTCTCATGTTTATTTCAGCATTATTCATAATAGACAAGATATGAAAATAACCTAAATGTCTGTTGGATAAATAAATTAATTAATTGGATGAATAGATAAAATATAATATTATTTTGGCATAAAAAAGAAACTTCTGCCATTTGGGACAATATAGGTAAAACTTGAGGGCATTATGCTAAGTGAAAGTAGTCAGACAGAAAAAAACAAATACTGTATGATATTGCTCTACATGTGAAGTCTAAAAACATTGAACTCACAGAAAGGAAGAGTAGAACGATTGTTTCCAGAGACTGGGAAGTAGGGAAAATAGAGAAATGTTGGCTAAGGAGTACAAATTTTTACTTAGAAAATGAGTAAGTTATGGAGATCTAATATATACCATGATGACTATAGTTAAAAATACTGTATTGTACACTTAACATATTCAAATAAAGTAGATCTTAAGTGTTCTCAACATAAAATAAAAAAGGTAACTAGATTCTGGTAATCATTTCACTATATATATTATACACATACGAATATGTGTTCACACATGTACAATATGTAAAAACTTCATGTTGTATACCTAAATTTAAACAACATTTTTTTGGTCAGGTGTACCCTTATGAAGTCAGAAAAAATTAAATAAATAAAATAAATCATCTAAGTTTTATTTGACGATGAGTCAATAGATCTCATTTTTAATCTCTTTCATTTATAAGTGAGTTGCTTGCATTGATTGCTTGCTAAGACCACCTGTTGGAATTTTTATAATGGAAAGTCTGAAGTTACAACACAAATTCAGTAATTATTCATAATAATATGATCATAAAATGCAAGAGTTGAATTTTATTACAAATCATTTCAAAAGCCATAAAAAATGTGACTGAATTATAGTCGCACTCTAGCAGAATAAGTGGAAAGATGCCTGCAAAATTTTATGCAAATATCTTTTTGTGGCATGGGATTAAATTCCCATCATCCCAGGGCAAAAAAAAATCCACTTCAAACAATTACACTATATGAGGATTATGCATTACAAAAAAACATTAGTATTCCCAAAATGCATATTTAATGATGACAAAATCAACAATGTGAAAGATGTATATTAGAAATTTTAACTGAAAACCTTTCATGAAATGAGAGTATAAACAAAAATATTTCAGTGTAAATATATTTTTGTACTGCATATTTTAAATATGTACTCATTAATATGTTTGATCTTATAATTATGTAATTAAATAGTTCCTGTATATTTTTAATATTTTACATTGCTCGTTTGTCCTCTCCAAGTAAAACAATGTTTAAAAATACTCTTGTTGTTGAAATAAGAGATTATCTTTTATTCAGAATTATTTTAAAAGTGTTCACAAAAGAAATTCCTTTATGTTTAGAGATGTTTACATACATTTGTATAAATCAACTGGTCCTAAACTATATGACAGAGCCTAAACAGAGAAACAAAAACAATTATGACTAGTTCAAAGAAAGAAAAGTCAATGCAATAATTTGATTAAAATGATGAAAACCTGACCATCAGTTAGTGATTAAATCATAAATAAAGCTGGGAACAACAAAAAATGGTAGGTAGCTGATGACATATGGAATCTCAAACATGTATCCCCTGTTTGAGACAGACACCACTAAGAGCAGAAAGTGACAAATACCCTGATTTTTCCTTTCTTTGCATCTTGCTTTTTAAGTCTTCTCCAGTATTACCCGTTGTTTAAATCCAAATTGAATCTATGCATGAGGATTTGGGAGGGGGAGGCTAAGACTCTACCTTTTGAAATAGAATAACAAAAGGAAAGTGAGCAATGCATCTGAATCAAAGATGATCAAAGTACATACAACCATTTTGATATGAATTTTATTTCAAAAAATTAAAATGCTAATGAGTATACCTCATAAAAATAAGAGAAAACAGAATTTATTTCAGATTAGAAGCAGAGTTATTTTACCAGTCACTAATGATTGTGTCATTTCTTATGTTCCACAAAATTATTTATGAAGATATATGAAAATTATTTTTTTTAAATATTGTAATAATATATTTTAAATAAATATTTTAAAAGAAAGTGAAATAAATTTTCACTAAATATAAATATAATATTGCTGGCTGAGAAAAAAGACTATAACTTGCTAGACATTAACTTATCTAAAGAATAACTCAAATAATATCAAGTTCTTTCAATAATTGTTATGATGCATAGTTCTAAAAAGTAGCAGTTTCTAGGCAAAGGTAAAAGAGAATAATGTTTCTTCTAGCTATAAATAAAGTAGGGTAGCTTTTTTATTACATTCCACTTTATTTCCTTTGCAATCTCAAGTTTCATCCAGATCCTGGGTAGCCATTGCTTTAGTTAAAACATACTTAAGAGGAACTCCAAATTTTCTAGAGAATACGAACCAAAGAATTTAAATATTATACTTTATATAATAATCTAATTGGGCTGGGCACAGTGGTTTATGCCTGTAATCCTAGCACCTTGGGAGGCAGAGGCGGGTGGATCACTTGAGGTCAAGAGTTTGAGACTAGCCGGGCCAACAGGGAAAAATCCTGTCTCTACTAAAAATGCAAACATTAACCATACATGGTGGTGGGCATCTGTAATCCCAGCTACTTGGGAGCCTGAGGCAGGGAATTGCTTGAACCCGAGAGGCAGAGGTTACAGTGAGCGGAGATCATGCCACTGCAGTCCAGCATGGGCAACAGAGCAAGACTCTATCTTCAGATTGTAATACTATTTGTTGATGCACAGAAGGGAGAATTGAAGGTAAAATGGGAGCTGTTGTGGGCAGGATAATGGCTCTGTACAAAGATATCCATGTCATAATGTCCTAGTTCTAGTGTCCTAATCTGAAACCTATGAACACATTATCTTACATGACAAGAAAGAACTCTCTAGATGTGATTAAGAACCTTGAGATGAGTGGATTATCCTGGAAATACCATATATGGGATCAATCTAATTACAAGGGTTCTTAAAATCAGAGATTTTTTTTTTCCCAATTGTGAGCAAAGTAAGATGTGACCAAGAAAGAGGACTCTGAGGGATGCAATTTTGCTGGTTTGAAGATGGAGAAAAGAGTTTACAAGTCAAGGAATAGCAGTAGCCTCCGGAAGCTGGGAAAGGTAAGAAAGTCTGGTATAATCCTAGAGCCTCCAGAAAGAATTTCAGCCTTATTGACACCTTAATTTAGTGAGTCTTGTTTCTGATTTCTGCAGAAC
Organism: Trachypithecus francoisi; assembly: GCF_009764315.1. Taxonomy (NCBI): domain Eukaryota; kingdom Metazoa; phylum Chordata; class Mammalia; order Primates; family Cercopithecidae; genus Trachypithecus; species Trachypithecus francoisi. The sequence continues at coordinate 69,633,896 of NW_022681454.1, forward strand.
TTGAAGTAATACATTGATGGCTTTAAGCTACTAACTTGTGGTTTATTTCAACAGCTATAGAAAACTAAGACAAAAAATATTGCAAAAATGTCTAATGTACTGTAGGGGAATCAAGCAAATTTTAATTTATAAAGATAATATTCAGGCTTTATCTTTACAATAAAGTGGAAAATAGCTAGATGTATAAAGTATTACTGTCTGAGGTAGAGAGAACAACATAAGTGAAGGCCAATAGATGAAGCTTTCATTGTTAAATTTTAAATATAGAAGATGAGGATATTTACAGAAAGATGAAACCACAGAGATGATCGCTGATGCACCATAAAATGTAGACATTAGGGGAGTTAGAGCATGCTACTTTGTTATATGAGAAAACAGCACAAGCAGGAAGACCTCTGTCATGTTCTCCTAGTTCTTCTGCTCTGAAGCAGGTCATAAGATCCTAATTTGAGAGGTCTTTTCCCTATAACCAGAGGAAAGGAAGATCCTTATACGAAGACAGAGGAATACAGAGAAAAATCTGAACAAAAAGGCCTTAATAAATTCCTTCCACCTTTAGATCAACTTTCCTTTGTCCAATTATGTCTCCACAACTATACATCTTTTCATCAAATTTAAGCATAAAAACACACAAGTTCAACTATTTCTTTGTATCTTCTTTTAAGAGTTCCCCTGTTATAGAAAACTTAAAATAGATATATTTGTATGTTTTTTTCTTGGTAACCTCTCTTTTTTATAGAGGCCTCAGCCATGAATCTAATGATGGGCAGGAAAATACATTTTTCTCATCTGCTACAGGATAGTCTGAATTTTCCTAGAGCAATGAATTTTTCACAGATGAATAGAATGAATAAAATGTCATTTTCTGAAATACCATTAATATTCTTATGTGATAAAGATATAATGGAGCAAAGATGCAAGGAAGCAGGAAACCATTTATGATGATACTAAAGTAAATCAAAGCATATAGGTCATGTACTAAGGGAAGTGAGGGTGGAAAAGAAGAAAAACTAAGGAAGTAGAGACATGCAGGAGAGAGAGTTATCAAGCCAGTGCATGGTAATGGAGTTAGGTTCATCGAAGGGACAAGAAAGAAACAAATGCAAATCCCAGGTTTCTGTCTAAGGAAGCTCGGCATTGCTTAGTGTCGTAGATTGAGATTGGAAACTTATGAGGTTAAAAAGTCAAGAGGAGATGGTAAGTTTATCTTTAGACATATTGAAATTGTAATTTCCTGCTAGATATCTAATTGTGTATTTTAGTAAATTATTTTACATACGTGTTAAAACATAAAAGAGATACTAGGCTGGATATGTATATTGTGAAATTATTTTGGTTATATGGCCATGATATGTGGATAATCAAATGAAGCCAAGAAGTAGTGGATAACAATTCCAAAGGAAAAATAAGTCCTAAAATATATGCCGAAGGAATACCAGTTTTAATAGTCAATCTGTGGAGAAATATATAACTAAGTAAATTTCCAGGAAGGAAAATGACATCCTCAAAGTATTGCTAGGAAGTGCAAAGAATGTAAATCCACAAAATCCAGCTCAAATCAAAAAGGAGTGGAACCAGGAGGATCCATTACTCAATGCCAAGTTATTACTTCAATGTATATCTAGATTTTGGTGTGTTTGGCAAACCTGTTATAAATTGTACAGTCTTTTATGATCTGTATGCACATATAAGTGAATTATGTTTAATGTATTCTTATGTAGATATAATAAATAACTCTTTACAAATAGCAATAATTTTTATTTTATTTGGAGAAATGAACGTCTCTGAATCTCGGTTGGCAATCTTGGGCGCCACAGAAGAAAGATTTAATTCTCCTCATACTTTCTGGATTAGTTCTAAGAACAAGATTTTCAGAAAGAGATTCCCAGAAATCTTTCCCATAGGGGAAAACCCTTAGAAATTAAATTAAAACTTACCATTATGATGAAACTACTGATACATACAGCAATATGGATGAAACTCAAAAACATAATACTATATAAAAGAAGATGGACCCAAAAGACTACAAGCTGAATTATTCCATTTATTTGATATTTGGAAAAGGCAAAACCATGGAGACTGAAATTTAATTAGGGCTGGATACAGGTGGAATTGATTCACTGCTAAGGAGCATGAGGACATTATTTGGGGTGATGAAATGTTCTGTATCTTGATTATGAAGGTGGTTACACTCATAGAACTATATGCCTAATTTTTATTATACTTTGATAAAAACCTACTTTAAAACTATGAATAAATTGTAATAATGAAAAGCTTATTGATATACTGAGTGTTTCTAACACCAACCTAATTATATACTTTTTTGCAATAAATTACTAAATGATATATTTTAAAAGAGATTAGATTTTTAATGAATTACTGGTTTATTTTAGAAAGTAATATTTTTTAATGAGAAAACTTACTGCAATCTGTGAAAATTTTATAACTAATGAGCATATATCAAAACATGTTTGTCAAGTTTAACTTGGCAATATGTACCCTATTAACTGATTTACTGAAATTGCTCTTCAGTAATTGAAGCCTATTTTTTTTTTATTTCCTGTAAGATAGATAGTTGATTTTGTGTAGATGAGTTTTGAAGTAAAACACTGAGATATATTTTTAAACTAAGTGCATACTCATACTTGTATAATGTTTTACCTGTTTCCAATTTTAAGAGACTACTTATACTATAAATGTATTCATTTTGTAACTTTGATTTGAGTTTCAGGATTACATGTGCAGGTTTGTTACATAGGTAATTTGCATGTCTTGCTGGTTTGGTGTACAGGTTATTTCATTGCTCAGGTAATAACCATAATACCAGACAGGTATTTTTTCAAACTGCACCCTCCTTCCACATTTCAGTCTCAAGTAGACCCCAATGTCTGTTGTTCCCTTCTTTGAGTCCATGTCTACTCAGTGTTTACCACCCACATGTTAATGAGAACATGTGGTATTTGGTTTTCCATTCCTGCATTAGTTCGCTTAGGATAATGTCCTCCAGCTCCATCCATGTTGCCACGAAGAACATGATCTTGTATATTTTTGGCTATATTTTGGCTATATAGTGTTCCATGGCAGATATCTACCACATCTGTCATTGTTGGGTATTTAGGTTAATTCCATGTCTTTGCTATTGTGAGTATTGCTGTGATGAACATACATGTGCAGGTGTCTTTATGGCAGAATGATTTATATTCCTTTGGGTATATACCCAGTAATGGGATTGCTGGATCAAAAGGTAGTTCTCTTTATTCTTTGAGAAATAACCAAACTGGTTTCCACAGTGGATGAACTAATTTACATTTCTACCAGTAGTGTACAAGTGTTCCCTTTTCTACAGAACCTCAACAGCATCTGTTATTTTTTGACATTTTAATAGTAGCCATTCTGACTGATGTGAGATGATATCTCAATGTGGTTTTGATTTACATCTCTCTAATGACTAAAAACAACTCAAGTGATGTTGAATATTTTTTCACAGGTTTGTTGGTCCCATATATGTCCTCCTTTCAGAAATGTTTGTTCATTTATTTTGCCCACTTTTTAGTTGGGTTGTTGTTTTTTTCTTATAAATTTGTTTAAGTTTCTTATAGATGCTGAATATTAGACCTTTGTCACGTGCATAGTTAGAAAAGATTTTCTCTCATTCTGTGGGTTGTCTGTTTACCCTGTTGATAGTTTCATTTGCAGTGAAAAAGCTCTTTAGTATAATTAGGTCTCCTTTGTAAATTTTTGTTTTTCTTGCAATTAATTTTGGCACATCCATCATAAAATGTTTGCTAGTGCCTATGTGCAGAATGGCATTTCCTATGTTTACTTGAACGGATTTTATGGTTTTATGTTTTACATTTTAGTCTTTAATACGTCTTGAGTTGTGTTTTCTATATCTTGTAGAAATGGGTTCCAGTTTTAATCTTCTGCACATGGCGAGTCAGTTATCCCAGCACCATTTATTAAATAGGGACTCCATTACACATTGCTTCTTTTCGTCAACTTTTTCAAAGATCAGTAGGTTGTAGGTGTATAGTTTTATTTCTGGGTTCTGTATTCTGTTTCGTTGGCCTATGTGTCTGTTTTTGTACCAGTACAATGCTATTTTGGTTATTGTGATCCTATTGTGTAGTTTGAAGTAAGGCAAAGTGATGCTTCCATCTTTGTTCTTTTTACTTAGACTTGCTTTGGCAATTCAGGCTCTTTTTTTGTTCCATATTAATTTAAGAATCCTTTCTTTCTAATTCTTTTAAAAATGTCTTGGTAGTTTAATAGGAATTGCATTGAATCTGTGAATTGCTTTGGGCCATATGGCTATTTTAAGAATATTGATTCTTCTTATCCGTGAGCACAGGATGGTTTTCCATTTGTTTGTTTCATTTCTGATGTCTTTGGGCAGTATTTTGTAATTCTTGTTGGAGAGATCTTTCACCTCTTTGGTTAGCTGTATTCCTAAGTATTTTATTATTTTGTGGCTTCTGAAATGGTATTGTGTTCTTGATTTGGTATTCAGCATGAACATTGTTGGTGTATGGAAATCCTACTGGCATTTGTACATTGACATTACAACCTAAAATGTGCTAAAGTTATCAGATCTTGGAGCTTTTGGACAGAAATTATGGGGTTTTCTAGGTCTATAATCACATCATCTGCAGAGATAGTGTGAACTTCTCTCTTCCTATTTGGATGTTTTTTTATTTCTTTCCCTTTCCTGATTGCTCTAGGTAGGACTTCCAGTGCTATGTTGAAAAGGAGTGGTGAGAGTGAGCATTCATGTCTGATTCTGATTCATGATGGGAATACTTCCAGCTTTTGCTCATTCAGTATGAGCAGTGTGTTACCTGTGGATTTGTCATGAATAGCTGTTATTATTTTGAGATATGTTCCTGTAGTGTTTAGTTTGTTGAGGTTTTCTAACATGAAGCAATATTAAATGTTATTGAAAGCCTTTGCTGTATCTATTGAGATTATTATGTGGTGTTTGTTATTGCTTCTGTTTATGTGATGAATCACATTTATTGATTTGCATATGTTGAACCAACCTTCCATCTTGGGGATAAAACATACTTGACTGTGGTGTATTAGCTTCTCAATGTGCTGCTAGATTTTGTTTGCTAGAATATTTTATTGAGGATTTTTGCAACTATATTCATCAATGAATCAATGATACTGGCCTGAAGTTTTCTTTCTTTCTTTCTTTCTTTCTTTCTTCTTTCTTTCTTTCTTTCTTCTTTCTCTCTCTCTCTCTCTCTCTCTCTCTCTCTCTCTTTCTTTCTTTCTTCTTTCTTTCTCTTTCTTTCTTTCTTTTTTTTTTTTTTTTTTTTTTCTAATCTGCCAGGTTTTGGTATCAGGATGATTCTGGCCTCGTAGGATGAGTTGGGGGAAATCCATCTTGCACAATTTTTTCAAATACTTTCAGTAGGAAGGGTATCAACTCTTCTTTGGTGTTGAATAGAATTTGTCTGTGAATCTATATGGTCCTGGACTTTTACAGGTTGATAGGCTTTTTATTAGTGATTCAATTTTGGAACTCATTATTGGTCTGTTCCAGGTTTCACTTCCTTCTTGGTTCAATCTTGGGAAATTGTATGTTTTCAGGAATTATTCTATTTCTGGTAGGTTCTTAAGTTTGTGTGCATAGACATGTTTGTAATAGTTTCAGAGGGATTTTTTGCATTTCTGTGGGGTTGGTGGTAATGTTCCCTTTGTCACTTCTGATTGTGCTTATTTGGATTTTCTCTCTTTTATCTTTGTTAATCTAGCTAGTGTTCTATCAATTGTATTCACTTTTTTTAAAAAAAAAAAAAAACAACTTCTGGTTTTGTTGATCTTTTGTATTATTTTACTTCATGTTTTTCATTCAGTTCCGTTCTGATTGTGGTTATCTCCTGTCTTCTGCTAGCTTTGGAGTTGGTTTGCTTGCTTTCCTAATTCCTCAAGGTGTGATGTGAGGTTGTTAATTTGAGATCTTTCTAACTTTTAATGTGGATATTTAGTGCTATAAACTTTCCTTTTAACACTGCTTTGACTCTGTCCCAGAGACTGTGATATGCTTTATTCTCATTAGTTTCAGAGAATTCCTTTATTTCTGCCTTAATTTCATTGTTTACTCAGAAGTCAGTCAGGAGCAGGTTGTTTAATTTCCATGTAAGTGTACTGTTTTGAGTGATGTTCTTAATGTTTATTTCTATTTTCATTGTGCAGTGGTCCAAGACAGTGATTGGTATAATTTTTAAAATTTGCTGAGAATTATCTTATGTCCAATTGTATGGTCAATTTTAGAGTATGTGACATGTGCAGATTAAAAGACTGTGTATACTCTGTTGTTTTGGGGTGGAAAGTCCTGTATGTCCGTTATGTTCATTTGGTCAAGTGTCAAGCTTTAGTTATGAATATTGTTGTTAGCCTTCTGTCTCGATGATATGTCTAATAGTGTCAGTGAGGTGTTGAAGTTTCCCACTATTATTGTGAGGTCATCTAAGTCTCTTCATAGATCTTTAAGAACTTGTTTTATTTATCTGGGTGTTCCAGTATTGGACGAACATATATTTAGGATAGTTAGGTCTTATTTAATTGAACTTGCTATCATTATTTAATTCTCTTGTTTGTCTGTTTTAGATCATTGTTGAGTTGAACTCTATATTGTCTGAAATTGGAATAATAACCTCTGCTTTTCCATTTACTGGTAAATTTTTCTATATAACTTTACTTTCAGCCTATGAGTTTCATTACATATGAGATGGGTCTCCTGTAGACAACATGCTGCTGAGTCTTGCTTCTTTATCTAACTTGCCACTCTGTGCCTTTTTAATTTGGGGCATTTAGCCTGTTTACATTTGAAGTTACTATTGATATGTTCAGATTTGATCCTGTTATCATATTGTTAACTGTTTATTATGCAGGTTTGATTGTGTAGGTGCTTTATAGTGTCACTAGCCTATGTGCTTAAGTGTGTTTTTGTGGTGTCCAGTAATAGTCTTTTGTTTCCATATTTAGCACTCATTTAAGGATCTCTTATATGACAGGTCTGCTGGTGACAAATGCCCTTAGCATTTGCTTCTCTAAAAAGGGTCTTATTTCTCCTTTGCTTATGAAGTTTAGTTTGACTGGATATGAAGTTCTTGGTTGGAGTTTCTTTCTTTCTTTCTTTCTTTTTTTTTTTTTAAAGAATGCTGTGTATAGTCCCCCAATCTCTTCTGGCTTGCAGGACATCTGATGGAAGGTCTCCTGTTAGTCTGGTTAGGTACCCTTCCTAGGTGACCTACGACTTCTCTCTAGCTGCCTTTAATATATTTTTGTTCATGTTAACCTTGGAGAATCTGATGAGTATGTGTCTTGGGGATCGACATTTTCCATAGTGTCTAACAGTAGTTCTCCGTACTTCCTGAAATTAAATGTTGGCCTCTCTAGTAAGATTGGGGAAATTTTCGTGGATGGTATTCTCAAATGCTTTTCAAGTTGCTTGCTTTCTCTCCCTCTCTTTCAAGGATGTCAATGAGCCACAGATTTGGTCTCCTTAAATAATGTCATATTTCTTGGAGGTTTTGTTCATTCCTTATTGCTATTTGTTCTTAGTTTTTGTCTGACCGAGTTAATTTAGAGAATCAGTCTTTGAGCTATGAGATTCTTGCCTCATTTAGTCTATTCCGCAGTTAATACTTGCAATTGTATTTATTGTAGTGTGCTTTTCAGCTCTATCTGCAATAATTGAAATTATTGTAGTGTGCTTTTCAGCTCTATCAGTTCAAATTTCAGGTTCTGTGTTGTTTTGTTGTAGTTCTTAATTTCCTTGGATTGGGTTTCAACTTTCTCCTGAATCTTGATAATTTTATCCAGATTCTGAATTTTATGTCTGTAATTTAAGCCATTTCAGGTATGTTAAAAACCATTGCTGGGGAACCAGTGTGCTTGTTAGAAGGTAAGAAGATACTCTCGCTTTTGAGTTTCCAGAGTCCTTGTGCTGTTTTTTTTTTTTTTTTCCCATCTGTGTGGACTGATGTTTATTTAATCTTTGAAGTTGGTGTCATTTGGAAGGGTTTTATTACTTTGATCTTCTTTGAGTCCCTTAGGTGTTTTATTGTGGTATAGATTAGATTAAGTTCATTGGATTCAATTCTGGAAGATTTCAGGAGGCCAAGGCTCAGTTTAGCACTTCTGGGCTGTGTACCACTCTGGAGAACTGGTACTGGTCTCCCAGCTTTGTTCTTTCACTTCTTGAAGTTAGAACGTGCTGTGATGAAGGAGCCAAGGTGTTCCTGGTCTGCTGGCCCCAAAAATCCAATGAAGGATGCCAGCCAAAGCACTTCATTTAGGTCATGGCAATGGGATTTGTGCTCACTCACATGTGCCAGCAGCCACAGTAGGTAGCAGGTTCCACATGCATCAGCTGGGGTGCAACAACAACAGGAGTAGGTCAGAGGTGGTTTTGCATACGTTCAGGCTGGCAGCAATGGTGTGGTTGCGCACCAGCAGGTGTGAGGTGGCAGTGGAGGCACCAGCATCTCTCCACACACTCGTGTGGTGGTGCAGTCGAGGTAGGCCACCAGTAGGGATGAGTGTGCTGGTATCCATGCATGCACTTGTTCCAGAAGTGGCAGCAGCTTGACAGGGGTGGGGCACCAGCAAGAGGGATTCTGACATCTGTGAATAGCACTTGTGACACAGCAAAGATGGCATGCCCACATATTAGTGGCATGGCACACTGGCGGACTTGACAAAATGGTGGGATGTACACATACATATGTGCCATTATCAGAGGATAGACAAAATTACCCACATGTGTGTACTGTCAAAGTGGTTGCTGGAAATATTCATGGGTGAGCATGTGCCAGCCAAGTGGAAGGGGGAGGCTACAGTGGGAGAAAGCTGTGATGTGCTGGTCACGTCAAAGGTGGATGCTCTCCTGCAGCTCTCCAATGGTTAGGTGTCATCTGCAACAATAGAACTACGATGAAGACACCCCAGGATGTATCTGGGTTGTTCATCCAAGGCTATAATGCAATAGGCATGGCCAGGCTGGGGCAGCAGACAAAGGGGGGTGCTCTCAAATTTTACTGGCCTTGTCCCACAGACCAGAGGGCCCTGATTGTCCAAGTCCAACAACCCTCAAAAGGCTAAAGTCACCTAGAGGAGCTTGGGGAGCCTTGGGGAATGGATGTCTGTTGCCACACTCTACTGCAGCCATTCCTGTGCTAAACCCTCTGGGCTACGTATAGGCTGTAATCCTACCTGTGCTACCTTTCTAAGCAGCTCTTCCTGCCACCTCAAGTGTCTGTGGAGGTCATGGAGTCTTTTGCAGATAAGAGTCTGGAGGTCCATAGCAAAAGTGGGTCACACCCATCTGTTCAATTCAGCCTTTCCCTAAGAGTCACTGGTGGCCGGGAGTGGGTGCCTATGCTGGGCAGCCCCTCACAGTGTTCCTGGCTTCTTTCAGTCCATTGTTTGCAACTTCCCTCCCTCCATTCTCAAAGCCTTCCCTCTCCATATCTACTATGAGAGTGCCAGTTTTCTCAGTATCCCAGTCCACTGGTGAGAGATGTTCTTCTGGGCTGTGTCTTCTCAGCCATCTTGGCTCCCTCTGCTAAAAATTTAGAAGATATATGTCAGATTTTACCTAAACATGATGCTCCATGATAATTTTGAATATATTTACAACAAATTACATCCTACAATAATTGTTCAAATGATACAAATGCTATTAAGAGCTTCCGTATGCAATACTTTTACCACATAAAATATCTGATAATTCTATATAAATTTCACTACTTAACTACAGTATACTATACTAAAATTTTCTCTTTGAATTGACTAACCATCAGAAAAAATGCTCTCCACATTGATAATTATAATAGTTATATACATGGTTACACAAACACACATGAATCACACTAGTATTTTTCAATTTAATGAACAGACTATAGTTACAACTATTTATTATTACATTCTAACTGATTGCTTATGATTGATTTAAATTAGAATCAAATTGCTGATAATTTGGATATAAGTATCTGTGTGCATTGGGAATGATTATATAAGAGATGACTCTATTATACGCTTTATATGCCAATGTGGTTTGGATGATTTAGTTACAAACATGGTTAAGAAGATCAAGATGTCTATTACATAATATTTTATTTGCATTTATCTATTCTGGTAATTTGTCTCTATATTAAATTATTGTTTAAATTCACAAACAAATTTGTGATGACTTTAAAAATTCATCTTCATTTCTGTTCTCTCTTATACTTTTATTGAGGGCATTACCCCACTGTAGAAAGATACCCAGAGATCTTGCACCAAGGGTAAAAACCAAACAAATCAAATAACAACAAAAGCATACTTAAGTTAGCTGAACTATATCTCATCTAATCTCCAGTATGAGTTTGCATATTTTAGCATCACTTATACATTATTTATTTAATTTTGCCTCTTACTCCTTCCTTAATAATGTGAATTATTTGAGTATAAGAGCCTCTATATCCCTGGTGTTTTTAGACCTTCTCTGCTTTAATAATTGATGCTTAATACATATATGAAAGTGAATAAATACTTTTCCTAAACAATTTTTTAGTTTTAGTGGTAAGACATTAAAAGTGGTTCTTTGGGTTTGAATTATGCTCCTTTATAATATTTTTAACTGTATGATTCATATAGTCACACACACACACGAACAGATAATCAGAGTTTACTTTAAAACTTCAATCAAGTTATGGTTTAGGAATTATTTGAAGAAGATTTGCTTATAAATTGCAATTAACTATGAATGATATTTTGGAAAATGCACCTTGTTAAGAACTTTTTAAATGGCCATTCAATGGTAAAATAACAAGTTAAATTAAACATAATTTGTTGCATCACGTTATCTTAGTAGTAATTTTTATAATTTATAATCTTCTCTCCATAACATGTTTTGCACAAATATTTCAATTAAAATTTCATTTTCAAAATTTTAAAATTTATTTTACATATTACATGAAATAAATTAGTGTTTGAAAAATTAAACACATTTGTGCATATATTTACATAAATATATGATTACATTTCATTTCAAAAATTTCCAAAGGAATACTATAAATATAAATATTAGTTTTTCTCAATTGATTATATGTAATCTTAAGCTCATCTTTCTAATCCTCCCTTTCACACAAATATTACTCATTTATTCATGAAGGTATCAAATATTTTTCAATATCTCCTCTCTAGTAGGTATTGAGCATAGGTTAATTATATATAACTGCACTCGGTATTTTCCTTATAGTCAGTATTATTTATATAGATACCACAACATCTCTGCGTCATGACAGTGATTCAGAATTTATTTTGAAGGGAAAGGCAAGAAACATATTAATATCTTGAGATTAAAATATATTTTACAAAACAAAAGTGAAATAGCAAATAGGTGGTAGAATTATAGAGATGAAGATTAAATATAGATTAAAAGGATGACATCAGTTTATGTAACATTATTACATATCACTCAGTAGCACTCTTTTTCTACATTCAATTGTTGAAACCAGAAATCTGAGCACCAAAATTGTCCTTGCTTTCACCCATGTAACCCATTTCCAATTAGACATCTGTCTTGTCAATTCTACCATCATAAAAAATATTTATGAAGTGTTTCCTTCTCTACCTTTGATTTCCTTAGGGCTAAGCAATGGCAACAAAAGCCAAAATTGACAAATGGGATCTAGTTAAACTAAAGAGCTTCTTCACAGCAAAAGAAACTACCATCTGAGTAAAAAGGCAACCTACAGAATGGGAGAAAACTTTTGCAATCTACTCATCTGACAAAGGGCCAATATCCAGAACCTATAAAGAACTCAGTCAAATTTACAAGAAAAAAACAAACAACCCCATCAAAAAGTGGGCAAACGATATGAACAGACACTTCTCAAAAGAAGACATTCATACAGCCAACAGACACAGGAAAAAAATGCTCGTCATCACTGGCCATCAGAGAAATGCAAATCAAAAGCACAATGAGATAACATCTCACACCAGTTAGAATGGCAATCATTAAAAAGTCAGGAAACAACAGGTGCTGGAGAGGATGTGGAGAAATAGGAACACTTTACACTGTTGGGGGGACTATAAACTAATTCAACCATTGTGGAAAACAGTGTGACGATTTCTCAAGGATCTAGAACTAGAAATACCATTTGACCCAGCCATCCCATTCCTGGGGATATACCCAAAGGATTATAAGTCATGCTGCTATAAAGACCCATGCACATATATGTTTATTGCGGCACTATTCACAATAACAAAGACTTGGAATTAATCCAAATGTCCATCAGTGACAGACTGGATTAAGAAAATGTGGCACATATACACCATGGAATACTATGTAGCCATAAAAAAGGATGGGTTTATGTCCTTTGTAGGGACATGGATGCAGCTGGAAACCATCATTGTCAGCAAACTATCGCAAGAACAGAAAACCAAATACCACATGTTCTCACTCATAGGTGGGAATTGAACAAATGAGATCACTTGGACACAGGAAGGAGATCATGACACACTGGGTCCTATTGTGGAGAGGTAGGGGAGAGGGATAGCATTAGGAGATATACCTAATGCAAATGACAAGTTAATGGGTGCAGCACACCAACATGGCACATGTATATATATGTAACAAACCTGCACATTGTGCACATGCACCCTAGAACTTAAAGTATAATTAAATAAAAAAAAAATAAAATAAAACCAAACAAAACTATGCCATTCAAGAGTTGGATTTTTGGAACCATAAAGAAGATTTATAGACCACTAGCTAGATTAGCAAAGAAAGAAAAAAAAAAAAAGAAAATCCAAGTAAGAAATGACAAAGATAACATTACAACAGGTCCCACAGAACACAAAAGATCTTAAAGACTATTATGAACACCTCCATGCATACAGATTATAAACTTTAGAGGAAGTATCTAAATTTCTGGAAACACAAAGACTTCCAAAATTGAAATAGGAAGAGAATGAAAACCCGAACAGACATATGACAAGTTCTGAAATTGAATAAATAATAACAAAACCTACCAATAAAAGTCCTGAACCAGAGATTCCCGGCTAAATTCTACCAGACATATACAAAAGAACTGATACTAATTATGTTGAAACTATTCCAAAAAATGGAGGAGGTGCTCCTCCCTAACTCATTCTATGAAGGCAGCATCATCCTTATACCAAAAGCCAGCAAAGAAACAACACACACACACACAAACACACACACACACACGCACACACACACAAATCAGGTCAATAGTCCTGATCAAAACGGATGCAAAAATCCTCAACAAAATACTAGCAAACTGAATCCACAGGCATATCCAAAAAATAATACACCACAATCAAGTAAGCTTTATTCCTGGGATGCAAGGCTAGTTCAATATATGCAAATGTGATTTGACACATAAACAGAATTAAAAACAAAACCACATGACCACTTCCATAGATGCTGAAAAGCATTTCTGTAAAATCTCATATTCCCTCATGATAATAAACCCTAAACAGATTAGGTATTGAAAGAATATATCTCAAAATAATGAGGGCCATCTGTGACAAACCCACAACCAACATGATACTGAGTAGGCAAAAGCTAGAACCATTCTCCTTGAGAACTGGAACAAGACAAGTATGCCCACTCTCATCACTCCAATCCAATGTAGCACTAAAAACCCTTGCCAGAGAAATCAGTCAAAAGAAAGAAATGAAAGGCATCCAAATAGAAAATAAAGTCAAAACCTCTGTCTTCTCTGATATGCTTCTATGACTAGAAAATATAAAGACTCCACCAAAAACTCCTAAAATTGATAAACAACTTCAGTAAAGTTCCAGGATACAAGATCAGTGTATAAAAATCAGCAACATTTCTATACACCAATAACATTCAACATGAGAATCAAATCAACAACACAATGTTATTTAAAATAACCACACACAAAAACATGAAAGGCATAGAAATACAGCTAACCAAGGATGCAAAAGACCTCTACAAAGAGAATCACAATACATTGCTGAAAGAAATCAGAGATGACACAAATGGAAAAACATTCCATGCCCATGGATTGGAAGAATCAAAATCATTAAAATAGCCATACTGCCCAAAACAATTTACAGATTCAATGTAATTCCTATCAAACTATCAAGGTCATTTTTCACAGAATTACAAAAACCTATTCTAAATTTGCATGAAAACAAAAAACAACCTGAATAACCAAAGCAATCCTAAGCAAAAAGAACAAAGCCAAATGCATCACATTATCTGACTTCGAATTATATTACAAGGCTACAGTAACCAAAACAGCATAGTACTACAAAAACAGACATGTAGACCAATGGAACAGAATATAGAACCAAGAAATAAAGCTGCATACCTACAATCATATTAACTTTGACAAAGCCGATAAAAAGAAGCAATAGAAAAAGAACTCCCTAATCAATATATGGTGCTGAGAAAACTGGCTAGTCATATACAGAAAATCAAACTGAACCCGTATTTTTCATCGCATACAAAAAATAACTCAAGTTGTGTTAAGGATTTAAAAGTAAGACCTACACAAATTCTACTAGAAAACCTAGGAAATATCCTTCTTGAAATTGGCCTTGGCAAAAAAGTTTTTGACTAAGTCTTCAAAAGCAATTGCTACAACAACAAAAATTGGCAAGTAAGACACTAAAGAGCATCTACACAACAGAAGAAACTATCAATAGAGTATGCACACAGCCTACAGAATGGGAAAAAATGTAAAATGCATCTGACAAAGGTCTAATATCCAGAATTTATAAGAACTTAAGCAAATAAACTAGCAAAAGCGAATAACCTGATTAAAAAATGAGCAAAGGACATGAACAGACAATTCTCAATAGAATACATACAAGTGGACAAGAGACATATGAAAAATTTCTCACTATCACTGATCACCAAAGAAGTGCAGATAAAAACCACAAAGAGACACTATCTCACACCAGGCAGAATGGCTATAATTAAAATGCCAAAAAATAACAAATGCTAGTGAGGCTGCAGAGAAAAAGGAACACTTACATACTGCTAGTGTGAATATAAATTAGTTCAGCCAATATTAAAAGCTATTTGAAGATTTCTTAAATAACTTAGAACCATAATTTGACCCAGGAATCACATTATTGGGTATATACTTAAGGAAAATAAAATTGTTTTACCAAAGGACAGTCACATTTGTATGTTCATTGCAGCACTGTTCAAAATAGCAAAGCCATGAAATCAACCTACGTGCTCATCTATGTTGTGTTGGATATGGAAAATGTACATATACCCAGTGAAACACTACACAGCCATAGAAAAGAAGAAAATAATGTTCTTTGAAGCAACATGAATGCAGCTGGATGCCATTATGCTAAGTGAATTAATGCAGGAACAACAACAACAAAAAATGCTGCATGTTCTCACTTACAAGTGGGCGCTAAATATTGGGTGCCCATGTACATAAAAAGGGAGAAACTAGATACTGGGGACTACTACAGTAGGGAGGCAGGTAGAGAGGTGTGATTAAAAACTATTAGTTTGCTGCGAAAGTAATTGCGGTTTTTACTACAATTACTTTTGCAGCAAACTAATACCTATCAAATAATATGCTTACGACCTGGGTGACAGGATCCATACTCCAAACCTCAGCATTTTGCAATATAGCCATGTAAGAAACCTGCACATGCATCCCGTGAATCTAGAAAAAGCAGCAAGTATTTTAAAAACACACACACAAACATATATTTCTCACTGAAAGACCTTCAGATGATGTATTTCTTATCTTCTTAACTGGGATCTGTAGGATTTGATTCCACAGTACTGGTTGGATTCAGGTCTTTTTCACATATTCTTCAGTGTAGATTGAGGATCTTCCTGACACATGATCTTCTTATGGTGAATGGAAGAACCACATGAAGGCAAGTGAAAATTTGTGATATCACTTAAGTTACTGAGAATAAACTAGCACGTTGTTACCTTTCTTACATTTCCTTGACCAAATCAAGTCCTATGACCAACATCAATATCAATTACCAAGGAAAGTATACTTCACTGGCTTAAATGTAAGAAATTTCGAAGTCACAAGGCCAGGGAATTCTATTAACACAATCGCAGACTAGCTTGAGGGACACTAATACTTCCTCAGCTAAATTAATAAGCCTTTTCCTGTTGTTCTTAGCTACCACTTTCAGTCACCAGTTAAAAATTATTTTTGACACCTCTTTGAAAGTCAAGATTTTAAAATTCAAAATTGTCTAGAGTAACTATCCTGCTTAGAAATAATTTAGTGAGTTGGTACAATATTTAAGATAATGTTGGATATCACATCACCTACAAGGTCTTTTAGTATCTGATCTTGTTTATCTCTCTACTTTCTTCCTCTTGACCCAACCAACTCTTCCATAAATACGTTCCTTCTGCTGACACTTCATTTTAATTGATTCCGCTTCATTTGTTTTATCATAAAAGTTAAGCTTCTCCTAAGCTAGGAAGACTTTATATGTCTCTTTCTAATCCAGATTATCAGCTTCTTTGACGTTCACTTGTATCATGTAGTTTTCATGCCTTTTTCATAAGACTTATCACATAATAATATATTTAATCATATATAGGCATACTTCTCTTACTCCAATACTAAGTTATAATATATTGTATATTATTTTAAAGTAGAATATGTACTTCTTAAATTCTCTGAAACTGATATATAGCACATAATAGAAAAAATGATTTATTGCACCTTTACTAAATACAAGTAACCAAACTAAGAGCTGTGTTGGGTACAAAATCGCATAACACAAGTACCTTATCCTCAAGAAGTTATTAATATGGTAAGAAAAAATAAGATTCATAAAATGTTGTAAAATAATAAGATTTGTATTAGTGGTACAAATTAATCGTGTGTGTATGTTATGATGTGTGTTTGTTAGTATAAGACTATTGTTATATTGATTATTGCTTAGACTTGTGCGTGTGTGTGTGTGTGTGTGTGGTGGAGTCTCACTTTGTCACCCAGGTTGGAGTGCAGTGGCAAGATCTCAGCTCACTGCAGCCTCCATCTTCAAGGTCCAAGCGATTCTCTCACCTAAGCCTCCCAAGTACCTGGGGTTACAGGCACCGGCCACCATGCCTGGCTCATTTTTATATTTTTAGTAGAGATGGGGTTTCGTCATGTTGACCAGGCCAGTCTCAAACTCCTAATCTCAGGTGATCCACCCGCCTTGGCCTCCCAAAGTGCTGGGATTACAAGCGTGAGCCACTGCACCCTGCCGCTTGCATATTTGTTAGATATTTTATGTGGAATGCTAGGTCACTGGGTTTTTTTAAACAGATAAATGAAATGATCAAAATTGTGCTTAAAAAAAAATTTAACGTGTGATATATGCGGAATAAACTGAAAGATACCTTTAGGGAATAGTTGAAGCCATTGACAAATTGTGCAAATATTCTAATCATAGGCTTACACTCTTCAGCGCACGCTGATTTTGAAGGATCCATAGACTGATGAAACTCATAGAATACAAGCACTAGAAAGGACACTAGAGATGGTCTCATACAATTACCTCAACTTGTTTTTTATGTTCTTGAGGTTCAGTTTTGCTATGTGTCCCATATCAGCTTCATGACATTTTAACGTCTGAAATGAAAATACTGGATCTAGCCCCTAGATAACTTTAAAAGCAAAAAAATGAAAATACACAGAGACCTAAACCAAGTATTATCATAGTATAAAAGAGTACCTGTTAAATGATAATCTTCAGTGCAAAAGAATTACAAATAAAATATGTAGATACTCTACCCTAAAGAGCCAGTAGCATAACTTCCCATGTTTAAGTATAGGTGCACATAGTGACTTTTTTCCAAAGAGATCATTATAGAAAGAGTGGCGAAAAAGGAGAAGAGAACTCCACAGTGGAGAAACCTGAAAAATAACCAAGTTCAACGTCAACAGTCATAAATCATGTTGATAACACGTACTCTTGATATAATGTGATGAATTTGACACATATGTGATATTCCTCCCACAAACCCATATCTCTATTCTAATGATGAGTAGAATATTATACATATTCTAATAAAGAGGCACCTTGCAATATACTTGACTGGTATTCCTAAATATGTCAAAGTCATCAAACCAGAAAAGTCTAAGAAATTGTCACAGCCAAGAGGAGCTGATGGAATCATGGAAATTAGTATAATGTAGTATCCTGGATAAGATCCTGGGGCAGTAAAAGGACATAAGGTAAAAACTAAGAAAATCTGGATAATGACTAATTTTAGTTAATTATAAGTTATCAGTACTGGTCCATTAATGGTGAGAAATACAAATGTAACATACTAACTTAAGATGGTAATAACAGAGGAAACAGTGTGGGAGTCCATATAGTAACTGTATTATCAGCTCAATTTTTTCTATAAATCTACCACTGTTCTAAAAAATAGCTTGTTTTAATTACAAAATCAACAAAGTTATGGAATGATGTCTTCATAATATCAATATTATTAATAGTATTTAGAGAAAGAAACCTATTCACTGTAATTGTTTAGCATGTTAGCTGTTATTCCAGGTATCTTAACATAGTTACCTTTTATTCCATTTGGTTTCTTTTGAGTTTTTGGATATTGTTAAATTGCGTGTGTGTGTTTGTATGTGCATAACCATTCTTATTTTATACTATGACCTATAAGAAAACCAAAAGGAAAAATGTGAAAGTGATTTGTAGAATCAGCTATTCTAATATTATTATTTAATCACAAGCTCATCTGATAAGAAATAGTTATTTGATAATTGATTAACTACTTTGGATTAACACTTGTCTTTACATACTTCAGTAGAGAAGTTATGAATTTTACACTGATGGCAGTAAAATTTGTGCTGCATATGTGAAGCACAATATAAGACTTCTACTCTTGTACAGTCTCAAAAAACACTATCATTCAATTATTTATAGTGTTCACCTGGTATACCTCCAGAAAAGTTCTGATTAATTTATATCTTTATGCAGTTAATTTAAGTCATTTCTTTTGTTGTGAACGATTAGTAGTTTCTCCGCGTTAAATAAAATCCGTTTTTAGTTGTTCAAACAAAAGAAAATTATGCTTCTTAAATTTTTCACAATCAACCAATATCAACTAACCTAAGTGTCCCTCCTCCTTTTCTTTTAATCTTATCAAGGGCCTAATGATTTTCCCTTACTTTTCCTTAAATAGGTCAATTAATTGCTTCCTCTCTAACATCCATTCAATAACACATACAAAGCACTCTATTTTCAAAGAAGTGTTTAATTGAGTATTTAATTCACATCTTGCCATCAGTTCCCCTTGATTTCCCTATGTCAAAAACCAGTATAATTTTATCTATACTTGACTTAATATATTACAAATAGAGGCTACTTATAGTTCTTACAGGAGAATAGTTTTTCATTCTCTGATAGTTTTTTAATTCTTTATTTAAAAGTTAATTATAGCATAAAAGTGTCTATTCTAGGAAAGTTTCTAAAGTAGTATTAATTAAATTTGGGCCAATGTCCCATTCTTCTCCAATCTGATTTTGTGATGATGACAAATATTTCAAAGTCAAAGAGAAATCTCTGACAAATTTTAAGATGCCCACAAAATTCTAATGCAAAAATAACTCCTTGTTTAACATTAGAGTCCTAGGTTGCACAATAAAACAGTGCAGTTAAAATAGTAAACATGTTTTCTGGACATAAAATCTATATGTTAAGCAGGCTATATTTCTATAAAGCAGCAAAATTTTGCTAAAAAAATTAGTTTTCAGAATAAATTTAAAAATTAATTCATGGTACTTTTTTGTTATACATTTATGGTAACATAACATTTCTAAAATATTTTATACATAAATGTGCAATATCTTTTTAGTTATATAACTTATCAAAACATCTCAATTTATAGTTAAAAATAAAGCTACATATTCTGATGGACTTAAAGATTCAATATAAAGTTTAAAATAAAAATTTAAACATTAAAATACAAATTTAAACATTATAGGTTTAAAAGTATTTAAAATAATTATTATAAAATAGGTTTCTTGATTGCTCAATGATGATATTATAATTTCAAACAAAATTGCAATACTTTATATGTGTGTATATGTGCATGTATAAATCAACAGCTTAATTGTAAAATGTATGTGAAAGAACAAAGAACAAGAATAATCCAAAGCAAAAGTGGACCACCTGAGGTCAAGAATTCAAGATAAGTAAGCCTGAACAACATGGTGAAACCGCGTCTCTATTAAAAATACAAAAATCAGCCAGGTGTGGTGACAGGCGCCTGTAGTCCCAGGCACTTGGGAGGCTGAGGCAGGAGAATTGCTTGAACCCAGGAGGCCAGGCATGCAGTGAACTGAGATCGTGTCTCTTGGCTCCAGCCTGGGCGACAGAGGGAAACTCTGTCTAAAAAAAATAAAATAAAATAAAATAATAAAATAAAATAAAGTAAGTTACTAGCAAGCACACAGTCACATCCGAGCATATAATGCACAGTGCAATAAAGGAAGCATCAGAGTGAACAGACAGACATATTTCACATTTTATCAGCAATCAGATTTTTCTTTTTTTTTTTTTTTTTTTTTTTTTTCGAGACGGAGTCTCGCTCTGTCGCCCGGGCTGGAGTGCAGTGGCCGGATCTCAGCTCACTGCAAGCTCCTCCTCCCGGGTTTACGCCATTCTCCTGCCTCAGCCTCCCTAGTAGCTGGGACTACAGGCGCCCGCCACCTCGCCCGGCTAGTTTTTTGTATTTTTTAGTAGAGACGGGGTTTCACCGTGTTAGCCAGGATGGTCTCAATCTCCTGACCTCGTGATCCGCCCGTCTCGGCCTCCCAAAGTGCTGGGATTACAGGCTTGAGCCACCGCGCCCGGCCTCTTTTTTTGATTCAGAGTCCAGCTTTCTCGCCCAGGCTGTAGTGCAGTGGCGCGATCTCAACTCACTGCAAGCTCTGCCTCTGGGGTTCACGCCATTCTCCTGTCTCAGCCTCCAGAGTAGCCAGGACTACAGGCATCCGCCACCATGTCGGGCTAATTTTTGTATTTTTAGTAGAGACGGGGTTTCACCATGTTAGCCAGGATGGTCTCGAACTCCTGACCTCGTGATCCACCTGCCTGGGCCTCCCCAAAAGTGCTGAGATTACAGGCTTGAGCCACTGCACCCGACCAGCAATGAGAATTTAAGTTGATGCTTAGAAAATTGTCTTCAAATTTCACATAAATCAAATTTTTAATGCTGTGAAAAGCTTAGCTTAATGGAGTGGGCTTCCCATTATCCTATGCATACCCAAACTACTCAAAGTATAAAGTAATAAAATAGATAAGGTGCCTTGTGCTGTATTTATGCAAATACTTGTGATTACTTTGAACAGTTTTACTTTAAGGTGTTCTGATAGAATCATGAGAAAACAAACCCAGCAGAAGTTGGCTTTTTCAAATTTCCAGTTAATTGTTTCTTTCTTTCTTTCTTTCTTTTTTTTAATGAAAGCTTAGAGATGACTCATTTTGTTGTTGTTGTGCCTTTGAAATTTGGTGTTTACAGTTATTTAAAAACTTGATGAGAGGTTCAGTAGCTCCAAAGACAATGAGTTTTAAAGACCCTGGCTGGCAACAATTGTCTGCAAGATCAGAAGACCTGAAACATATCGACTCTCTCAACAAATTTTGAAAAAAAAGTCACGTTGCCAAACAATATTTTGTTTAAATTAAACACAAAATTTGTATTCCACACATAAATTCAATAACTAAAATTTTTTTTTTTTATTCTTTTTTTTTTCCTTTTTTTTTTTTTATTTTATTTTATTTTTATTTTTTATTATACTTTAAGTTCTAGGGTACATGTGCATAACGTTTATATCATGTATAACTCCCCAATGCAATCCCTCCCTCCTCCCCCCTCCCCATGATAGGCCCCAGTGTGTGATGTTCCCCTTCCCGAGTCCAAGTGATCTCATTGTTCAGTTCCCACCTATGAGTGAGAACATGCGGTGTTTGGTTTTCTCTTCTTGTGATAGTTTGCTAAGAATGATGGTTTCCAGCTGCATCCATGTCCCTACAAAGGACGCAAACTCATCCTTTTTGATGGCTGCATAGTATTCCATGGTGTCTATGTGCCACATTTTCTTAATCCAGTCTGTCACAGATGGACATTGGGTTGATTCCAAGTCTTTGCTATTGTGAATAGTGCCGCAATAAACATACGTGTGCATGTGTCTTTGTAGTAGAGTAATTTATAATCCTTTGGGTATATACCCAGTAGTGGGATGGCTGGGTCATATGGTACATCTAGTTCTAGATCCTTGAGGAATCGCCATACTGTTTTCCATAATGGTTGAACTAGTTTACAATCCCACCAACAGTGTAAAAGTGTTCCTATTTCTCCACATCCTCTCCAACATCTATTGTTTCCTGACTTCTTAATGACTGCCATTCTAACTGGTGTGAGATGGTATCTCATTGTGGTTTTGATTTGCATTTCTCTGATGGCGAGTGATGACGAGCATTTTTTCATGTGTCTGTTGGCTGTATGGATGTCTTCTTTTGAGAAATGTCTGTTCATATCCTTTCCCCACTTTTTGATGGGGTTGTTTGTTTTTTTCTTGTATATTTCACTTGTTTCTATTTTCTAACCAGGTGAGTACCTGAATAAGAAAAGGGTCATAACATTTTATATGTTTGCATATGTGTGTGTTTATATGTATGTATGAGAATTTTAAATATTTATGTTGCTATCAAACAATACTCTTAACATAGTGTCGCCAACGAGTATTACAGATAGGAATTTTAAACCAGTCAAAGAATAATTTAAAAGGCCCTACTTAATAGGGTTTGTAGATCTCCTTGGTGTAAATACAAACTATCAGAGTGAGTGCACTGAACTCAGAGTTAAGGTGAGATGTGCACAGTTGTCTCTTGCAGGCTGGTGAGGGTCAGTGTGAATTGTCTCGAGTGTATCATTAGAAATCAAGAAGTGTAAAGTCTAAACCTAAAAATAGTTAAAATATAGATATGATATTTTAAAATATAAATATTAAAAGGTAATCAGGATGAACTATTACTGTAAAATGTTAGTTCAATGAATTAGAAATGAAGTGGATACTAGCACTATTCACCCACAAGAATTAAATTACTAACTAATATAAGTAGCCAAGATTAAAAAACAATGTACTTAGATGCCTAGGTAAAACGTCGTAACTACTATTGCATTCTAAATGATTTTAAACAATTGTTTGATTTAATTCTGGAAAATTTGACCAATAAGCTCAATATGTGACATTCAGAATTCAGTCATGTAAATATTTAAAAAGTAGTCAAGAGAACATGTAATAATTAATTCACTAATTAGCTCATTAAACTTATCTAAATGTGAATATAATATATAATCACAAACAACTTGTTGACTTTCTTCTAGATAAATTTTAAAATTAGCTGAAAACTCAATCTAAAGAGAAGTTTGAGATTCCTTAATTAGGAGAATAATAACATGAGACATGTCAAAAAGATGCTGCCCAGATTTTTTAAACTATAATTTCATTCTATAATGTCCCAAATGCACATAATAACAGTTTTCAAGACAGAGTTTAATGCCTTTTTAAATTAAAGAGGTATATTAAAGGAAAATAATTTTAATAATGCCCTCATTTTATTTCTTTCTGTAAAGATTATCCATGTTATAATCATGCAAAAATTGTGTTAATATTTTTAAGAGGAACAATTTATAGTAGCATCAACATATGTAAAGACATTGGAATACATGTAATAAACTATGTGAACATTAAAGAAAAACACATGTTGTCTGCTGACTCTTCCACACAAGACACCTACAATCTGTTGATCAACCAGAGTTGACTATACAGATTACCTTAGCAAATATGAGTTCACTTTGACAGTATCTCAGTAGTGTCTCAGAAAAGGGAATTAAGGAAAAATATTCATGAGTTGTGCTTTTTTTTTTTTTTTTTTTTTTTTTTTTTTTTTTTTTTTTGCTTAAGTGGTTTAGTGTGAATCAGTTAAGGTATCAACGTGGTTGAGACTGGGCAAAATTCAGTGGCAGATATTGGAAGGTAACAGGCCTGATTCAAGTTTTTAAAATGCAATTTGTTGTCCTGAGAAGAAAGCTCTTCGTTAAGAATGGCAGACTATCAACAGAGAAAAAAAAAAAAAAAAATCCAAACATTTGTTATATTACACAGGCAATTTAAAGTTTAAGTTATAACAATGTGGTGAAGAATGTGGCCCCAATTTTCAATGATGTTTCATATTCATGGAGTTACTCCTGAAATCAATCAATAGATGTACTGCATTCCAGATGGAATCCTTGCTGTTTTTGTATATTTATGTGCATACACACATGCATAATTTGACCAGCTGATGTCGATGAAAATAAAAAGAATTCACATGTAGCTAAATACCTCTGAAGAAGAATTTAAAATTTATTACAAGACAAGAGTAAATAAGAGTACAGTTTGAGTACAAATGTGAAAAAAAAAAAAGGAATCCAAAATCAGACTCACGCATTAACTGACTTATGGCACTGCTGACATGGTAGCACAGTGATGAACAAATGGTATTTTCAATGAACAGTGATGTATAAATGGAATACACTTATGAAAAAGTAATAGAAAGTGAACCTCTAACAAACATTATACCTGAAAGTAAATAATTTCAAGCATCTTGAAGGTTGAAATGTAAAATATAAAGCAAAGGTTTTGGAGAAAATAATAGAAAACAAAACTTTCATGACTTTAAAGGCAGCAAATATTTAATCTTAAATGTAACACAGAAAGTGCAAAATTATTAAAATAAAATTATTGATTAATGGGACTATATAAAATTTGTTGATCAACAGACATATTTAAAGATGTGACCAAGTAAGCAAGCTGTAGAGCAGAAGAAGATGGTGGTATAAATCAGTCTGGCAAAAATCTCATATCTAAGATACATAAATAACCAATAAATAAAAGGCAAACTATTTTTTAATTACCATCTAAGACTTTAAATGATAGTCTTTTATTAAAAAGACTAACAAAAGAGGACATCCACATGGCTAAACAGCATAGGAAAAAATAATTTTATTAGTGACCTGGGCAATGGAAATTATACAACTATGTGATACCTATATATCTATTGGAATGAATATGAACAGCAAAAAGGAAACAAAGATACCAAGAAAAAACTGCTAAGTGTGTGTGAGAATGTGGAAGGAGCAGAACCATTTTATACCTCTGTTGAAATTTAACTTGTTAAAACCTCTTTGGAAGAGTGGCAATAATTACTGTTAAAACAACAAACAAAGCCAGATACTTGTTAAAGTGAGAAAACAGACTTTATTCAAACTGCTGCAGTAAAAGGGAAAGATTAGCTCAACTCCAATCTGTGCAGAGGTGATTGGTCATTTTAAAGGGAGAATGAGGGAAAAGGGCTGCAGACTGAGCATGAGTTTAAGCAGAGTTAGAGATGTAGAAAATTACAAAAAGCAGCTAAAGAACTTGGCCAAAGTGATTAGGAAATTTGTGTCCACTAACTGGCCCTTATCAAAATAATGCTTCCACTCTTCTACAGAGACTGGAAGACAGGGGCTCTATCTTTCCTGATGATACCATTTTAGAGGGATGGGTCCCAGGACCCTTGGTTGTAGAATAAACATCTCAAATAGACAAAAGATTTGCCATTGCAAGTTTCTGAAATGCTCTAAGAAAAGGGAGGTTAGGGTTTACATGAAGGTTGTGACTAGGAAACACAGAAGATTCTTTTGGTAGCATTTAGCATTCTCAAACTGGCATTAAAGGGAATCGGGGTCATCAGTCAAGTGAAAGTCCTTTGCTGGTAGAAATGATACTAGTGTTTATTTAAATGTCTTTGTGTGGGGGACAGATTAAACTGTGTTGAGAGTTGCAGTTCTTACAGAGCTGGGTTGAGGCCTATTTGAGAAGAGGGTTTAGAGCAATCTGATAGCATTATGGTCAAGGAGAGAGTCTTTGTGACTATTAAATATTAATGTATGTGTATCTTACAACAGAAGAAAATTAATAAAGAGAAAGATGGAGGGTATGGCATAATAGAAAATAGTAATTATCTGACAGAATATGAGAGAATAAAGAAACACCAAACAGAAGGTTAAAAAATTAGTCACAAGAGGCCAGGCACAGTGGCTCACGCCTATAATACTAGCACTTTGCGGGGCTGAGGGAGGTGGATCACAAGGTCAGGAATTCGAGACCAGCCTGGCCAATATGGCGAAACTCATCTCTACTAAAAATACAATAATTAGCCAGGTGTGGTGGCACACACCTGTGGTCCTAGCTATTTGGGAGGCTGAGGCAGTAAAATCGCTTGAACCCAGGAGGTGGAGGTTGCAGTGAGCCGCGATCACACCACTACACTCCAGCCTGGGTGACAGAATGAGATTCAGTTTCAAAAAACAAAACAAAACAAAACAAAACAAAACAAAACCAAAAAAACTCACAAGATAGATTTAATTCAGGCATATTTGTGATTACTTTAAATATCAATTGACCATATATTCCAAGGTTGTCAAGTTAGATAAACCAAAACTATTCAGCAATATGCCACTTTTTTTTTTTTTTTTTTTTTTTTTTTTTTTTTTTGAGACGGAGTCTCGCTCTGTCGCCCAGGCTGGAGTGCAGTGGCCGGATCTCAGCTCACTGCAAGCTCCACCTCCCGGGTTTACGCCATTCTTCTGCCTCAGCCTCCCGAGTAGCTAGGACTACAGGCGCCCGCCACCTTGCCCGGCTAATTTTTTGTATTTTTTGGTAGAGACCGGGTTTCACCATGTTAGCCTGGATGGTCTCCATCTCCTGACCTCGTGATCCGCCCGTCTCGGCCTCCCAAAGTGCTGGGATTACAGGCTTGAGCCACTGCGCCCGGCCAATATGCCACTTTTAAGAGACGTATCTGAAATATAAAACACAGAGGCTAAAACAATATAATAAAAATATTTATATTATATAAAATCACTGAATAAAAGAAAGCTGGTTGAGCCATACTAATATTTAGTCACACATACTCAATTTTGTGGCAAAACATTTATTACAGTAGTATGTAAAATATGTCTTTTACCATAATAAATGTGATTAATTCATTAAATGACATAATCCTACATGTATATGCATCCAACATTATAGCTTCCAGATTTATAAAGGAAGAAGAAATTGACAAATAAAAGAAGGAGAAACAGCTGTAATCAGAAAGGGGAATTTAATATATATCTCAACAACTAGAAAAAGCAGAACAAATTCAGTAATGGTTAGGAATTAGGAATTCAAGAAATACGTTGATCCATGCAGATCCATTTTTGGAACACTGAACCAATATAACACAATGTCTTAGTCTATACCAAGGGAGGGCCTGCTTTCTGATTAATAGATAATGCTTTCTTGCCTGTCCCCACATGGTGAAAGAGATGAATGAGTTCCTTTGGGACTATTTTATAAGGGCACCTTTCCCATTCCAGAGGGCTCCACCATTATGACATATCACCTCCAAAAAGGCTCCCCTTCCTAACACCATCACCTTGGGGATTAGGATTTAAATATATGAATTTTTGGGGAAACTCAAACATGCAGATCATAAAACAGTGTTATCATTTCAAGGAGAAGTAGAACATTTAGCAAATTTGACTATATGCTAGACCATAGAGAAGTCATCAAGATATTTTGAATGATTAATGTCATATAAAATGTGTTGTCTGATCACAATGGAATTAAACAATTAGAACAACTTCTAAGTAGATGGAATCAACACAATAACCATCTGAATTATTTGTGATTTAAAGGAAAATCACAATTCAAAACAGAAAAAATTTAAACTGAATGTCAATTGCAATATATGTCAACACTTATTGGACGTAACTAAAACAATGATAAAATAGAAATTTATAAGTAAAATAAGCATTTAATTAAAAAGCAAGAGTACCTTTTAAAAAGTTTTCTAAGGTGGTATCTCCATGGCTAGAAACATTTTAGTAACTCAAAGTAGAGAAAGGAAATAATGATTTTTCAATGAAAAAGAAAGAAATGTTCAATATAGAAAACCAACCAAGCCAAAAGCTAGTTCTTAGCTTCATTAATCAAATGAATAACATGCTAGAATGACAGAGTTAAAAAAAAAAAAAGCAGAAAGAAAACATCATAAATTGCTAATATTCCAATATAAGAATATAACAATGTGGGGGTGGGTTTGGGGACAAGAGGGCAGAGAGTCCTTACAGACTCTGCAGTCGTTTTGAAATATAGTAATAAGATATAAATAATTCTATCTCAGAAAATTAACAACTTAGTTAAACTGAACAAACTCCTTAAAACAAAATAAAATATAATTTGGCAAACTGATAGAACAAAATGGGCAAGTGAGCAGTCCTTCTTTATTAAAGAGATTGAATCTGTTACAAAATATGTTCTTACAAAAAAAAAACTTTGTCAAAAATTCAGAGGAAAATTCTCATTCTCTGTTGGTTTGAATGTGGATCTAATTGTTCTTTTCCATCCCATTGTCTATATTTATCTCAGTACGACAGGGAGGTAAATATATTTTTTCTTCCTGGTGTATTCTTAATGATTAAGAAGAAAAAAATTCTAAATTAAATCTTAATTTTGCCTGTGGTCCCTAATGTCTGTTTTCACACCTTGCTATTAATGCAAATAGATTTTAATTTAAATGTAATTTCCTTAAGGGATTTCAAATCAGTGAGCCACAAGTGGTTAGCACTGGTCCAAATATATTAGCATATTTAGGTACCTCTACCCTGAGGAGAGAGGTGTAACAATAGCTGCATTTTTCCCTCCATATCTGCAGCATAAAATTATCTTAGCTTATTATATGTATTTGCTATAATAAATTCTACCATTTCCCACGTTTCAAAACTCAGTGCATGTAATACTTGGTTATTTTCTGGGAAGTGAAAGGTGGTAAAAGTCAGGAAGGAATTTTTTGCATCTTTAAAAATATGACTTATTTTTAAGAACCTACATGGAACCATGATGATTGTATAGAGGAGGATGATGATAACATTGATAATGATAAATCCAGTACCAAAGACAATTAAAATGCATGAGAGATAGGCCATTGTCTCTAATCCAAATACAGATTTTTTTTTATTAAAAATAAAGCTTTCAGGAGTCTTTGAATAAATCTTGAAGCATTTTTAGAGACAAGTTTAGCTCTAGACATAACAACTGGAGCATTTTATTAAATAGCTGAGCTATGCTCCACAGTTTCAATCTCCAGGCTTATAATAGAATTCCTGATTTCTTTATGTTGGATTTTCTCCTAATAGTACTCAGAACTTGAAGCCTTTGCTCTTAGATATTGCTTCTCTTAATGATTCCCAGTGCTCCTTAGTGTCACCTAGAGTATTAAGATATTGGTTTATCAGGTCTTCTGCATTGCCTCTTTTTGAAAGTCGCTGCTGAGCTTGAAAGTGCAGAGGAATGCTCAGAAAACATAAGGAAGAAGTTTAAGAGCAATCAGAGTGCTTTCTTTCTCCACTCCAATAAGAAGTTTAACACACATGTGAGATTATTTTTTACCCCTGTTGGCTTTCACTTTTATTACAACATTTTTACCAACATTGGCTAAGTTGGTAAACAGCTATTCCAGTGTGATCTTTGTACTACTAAAGAATAGAGATGGTGATACAAATGATACATCTGTAACTGATTTTCTTTCTCCTTAGAAATCAGCCTCCATATCAACACTGTATCTATCGCAAGTCCTTTTCACACTTTTGTAGTTCTAAGGCATTCAGCAAACAACAACAAAAAAATTAAACCACAAAGATATAGTGCATTGATATGTACTGTATAATTTGGTCACTGAGGATCTTATAGAATATTTCAACAAGTCTCTAAATAAGCCTAATTACCTAAGCCAAATTAATTTCCAATTCAGTATAATTTGTTTTTCCAAAAAAGAATATAGTATTCATAAAGACCAGCATGCTAATCTTCAAAATATCTATAAATTAAGAAATTGGAAATACTTATTACTTCAGTTAGAGTTATTGAATGTTTGACCATTTTACTATGAAATTTTAATGTATTATTATTCAATACACATTTTTTCTTCACTTAAGCAGCCATACTATATCCAGACATGGTTCAAACATACTAAAAGTGCTTAGCTATTACTTTATACATTGAAAAGTTTTGGAAAATGTTGATATATTTAAAAAAAAGTGAAACTGCTGTTTTTATTTCTTCCTCCATGATGAGTTACATGAGGTTTCTTACCAATTGACCAATGGGACTTTCATCATCCTCTCAGTTTGACTAAACTTTAGATAAACCACTATCTGACTTTAGAACACAAATCTACCTTTTCTTAGAGAATTTAATTAAAACAAACAAAAAACACAAATCTACCTTTTCTTAGAGAATTTACTTAAACAAAAAGTTTGCCATTTTAAAGTATTTATTTACATCTTTGAAATCCAAGTATTTAAAAAATCGTCTAATTTTTACAAATTAGAACTGTCTTTCTTAAGAACCTGGAAGACATTTACTTGAAATGTAATGCACCTGTCTCCCAGTTTCTGTGGTGGTTAGAAGTCTGAGTTTGGCGGATGTCTTTCTCTAATTTGTAAGACTACCTCCAACATGAAGATAGGAGAAAGTTCCCTTCTCCTCTGGGTAAAGCCAAGAGCCCCCACCACAACTATTAAAAACTCTCTAGCCCTTTATTTCAGTAAATTTGTGCTCTGATACGTTTAGGCTTTGTGTCCCCAGCCAAAACTCATGTTGAATTGTAATCCACCTAATTCCCCTAATCCCCATGTATCAAAGGAGAGACCAGGTGGAGGTAATTGAATCATGGGCGTGGTTTCTCTCACTCTGTTTTCCTGATAATGAGTGAGTTCTCACTAGATCTGATGGTTTTATAAGGGGCTCTCCCTGCCCTTTGCTCAGCACTTCTTCCTGCTGCCTTGTGAAGAAGGTGCCTTGTTTCCCGTTACACCTTCTGCCATGATTATTGTTTCCTGAGGCCTCCCCCGTCATACTGACTTGTGTCAATGGAACAACTTTTATTTATAAATTACCCAGTCTTGGGCGGTTCTTCACAGCAGTACAAAAACAAGCTAATACAAGCTAAGACTGTATTTCTGCGTACGGAATTGGTGGGTTCTTGGTCTTGCTGACTTCAAGAATGAAGCTGCAGACCCTCGCGGTGTTACAGTTCTTAAAGATGGTGTGTCCAGAGTTTGTTCCTTCAGATGTTCATATGTGTCCAGAGTTTCTTCCTTCTGGTGGATTCGTGGTCTCACTGGCCTCAGGAGTGAAGCTGCAGACCTTCGCGGTGAGAGTTACAGTTCACAAACGTGGCACATCCGGAGTTGTTAGTCCCTCCCGGTGGGTTTGTGGTCTCACTGGCTTCAGGAGTGAAGCAGCAGACTTTCATGGTAAGTGTTATAGCTCACAAAGGTGGCGAGGACCCAAAGAGTAAGCAGCAGCAAGATTTATTGCCAAGGGTTACAGAACAAAGACTCCACAGCCTGGAATGGGAACCAAGGGGGTTGCTGCTGCTGGCTGTGGTGGCCAGCTTTTACTCCCTTATTTGGCCCCGCCCACATCCTGCTGATTGGTCCATTTTGACAGAGTGCTCAATTGGTGCCTTTACAAACCGTTAGCTAGACACAGAGTGCTGATTGGTGCGTTTACAATCCTTTAGCTAGACAGAAAACTTCTCCAAGTCCCCACCCACCCCAGAAGGGCAGCCAGCTTCACCTCTCACTGGCACTAGATGCAGGACTTTGCAGCACCTACCCTGGGCACTCCAGCAGCCCAGAGGGAGCTCATCCCAGACAATCAAGAGGAAAAGAGGGAAGCGAGAAAGACACGGAGACCTGCTATGATGACCGAGGATCCGGGAAGAGGGAATGGCGGTTTGTGCAAGGGATTCTGCCTCTGATCAAGCCCAGCAGGCACCAGCTGGCCACACCAAGTGCAGGGCTTGCTGAGCCCGCATTCACCTGGAACCCCCGCTGGCCCGCAAGCCCCCTGGGCAGCCCCAGGTCCCGCCCGCGCCTCTCTCTTCACACTTCCCCGCAAGCAGAGGGTCACTTCAGCCAGCCTGAGAGGGGCCCTCAAAGCGCAGTGGCGGGCCAAAACGCTCCTGGAGTGAGGCCAGAGTGGACGCAGAGGCTGAGGAGACACCGAAAGTGAGGGAGGGCTGCTAGCACGTTGTCACCTCTCATTCTGGCCTCTCTCCCCTATTTCAACAACCTTGAATATTATCTTCTTTGCCTGTGTAACTTTTTCTGGTATGATTTTCTCTTTGACATTATATAAATAAGTTGATACACATACTTAATATAGAAACAACTTTATCTAGAATAAAGTTTATTTGTGAGACGGTTTTTACCTTCTCTCTATATTTGTTTGGTGATAGATGAGTAATTAAAAATCTCTCTCTCTTTTTTATTGTTTTATTTATTTTCTAAATATCTTTCCAGCTTTCACAGAGGAATGCGAAATTTTTAAAACAACGTTTCCCAGTTCATTTAGTGTGAAGAAAACTTTGCTACTGGTCTTTCTTTTCTTTCTTTCACTTTTTGTTTTCTAACCTTGTGCCTTATTTTACTAGGTATTTTCTGTCTCATATATGGGAACGTGCTCCATACTTGTAATCCACTAGTGCACTGCATTAGTCCAGGCTCTCCAGTGAAACAGAACCAAACTGAAACAAGAGGGAGAGAGACAGAGAGATAGAGGGAAAGAGAGCTAACATTATGCATATAATTTTTAAAATAAGTAATTGTCTCCCATGGTTATGAAGGCTAAGAAGTCCCCAGATCTGTTGTCAGCGCACTGGAGACCTAAGAGAGCTAATGGTATAGTTGCAATCTGAGACCAAAGTTCTGAGAACCAAAGGAGTTGATGATTTAAGTTCCAGCTTAAGCCCAAGTCATGAAGGCAAAAGAAGAACAGGGTCCCAGGTTGAAGACAATCAGACAAAAACAGCAAATTATGTCTTACTCAAACTTTTTCTTCCATTCAGACCTTCAATGGATTGGAGGAGGCAATCTGCTTTACTCAGTCTGCTTTACTAATTGAAATGTTTATCACATTCAGAAACATTCTCACAGGCACCACCTGGAATAATGTTTAATCAAATATCTGGGCACCCTGTGGCTCAGTCAGGTTGTCACATAAAATGAATCATCAGAATTAGTGACTTGTTTTCTGTGTTGTTCAGAAAGCCTAAAATTCTGACTGGTTCAGGCTTGAATTACTTTGAAATTTTTACATAATACATGTCACTATTCACCAGAAGTATTTATTCAGGTTACGAAACATCTAATAAATTACTTACTTCAGTAGTATGCTTATTCTAAATTAATATCATTTAATAAGTTTTACCAAAAAAATCTTATTAATACCATTAATTTGCATTTGGACTTACGTTTATTTTCTGAGGAAACACATTAAAGACTTTTTTTGTCATGCATAGTTACTCTGATGAAATAAGGAATTTAACTGAATATTTTGCTGCAATTTTCTCAATGTAAGTACAACTTTGATAAAGCACTAAAATATTATATGTCCTTTATAATCTTTCTTTAGAATGTTCCACTAAGTTTTATTCTACTTATAGTAGAGAACACATTTCTTAATGAGGAAATCCAACTCAAGAGAAATATTAAAAGACATATGTAATTTTATTTGTTAGACTATTATATGAGATAGCTTTAGACAGAAA
Organism: Trachypithecus francoisi; assembly: GCF_009764315.1. NCBI lineage: Eukaryota > Metazoa > Chordata > Mammalia > Primates > Cercopithecidae > Trachypithecus > Trachypithecus francoisi. The sequence goes on from NW_022681454.1 coordinate 69,667,613, forward strand.
ACTCTACTGCACTGTAAAATACAACAAAACAAACAAAAGTATGTTTCCTATAATTTCTCTTTTTCTTCTACTAGTAATATAAATAAAAGTGATTCCATTCTTTCATTGTCAGAAACAGAATGACAGACAAGCTTGGATTTCTAATGATCCCAGGACAGATTGTTTTATCACAAGTAAGCATTTCAAATGAACTTTATTATTATTTAATAATGAACATAAGAGAAACTAAATGAAGACACTTAATTTTAAGTACTTATAATTTACTTTATCATTTGAATTTTAGCAACTTATATCTTTCAAAGTTAATTATGTAAAATATTTCTTAATATTATGGTGTGCTGTGTAGTAAGAAGAATATTAATTTAAAACACAAATCCCCACTCTCTGTCTTCCAGCACACACACAGATACACATACCATGAACAATATACACAGCTCATTGATTGAGAACAAAAGCAATGGATTATTATTTATTTTTTGTTGTTTATTGTTTTGCTTTGTTTTTTAAGGTTCTGACTGATATGGTTAGACTTTGTATTCCCACCGTAATCTCATCTTTAATTGTAATCCCCATAATTCCCATAATCCCATGTGTCAATGTGGGGGCCAAGTAGAGGTAAATGAGTCATAGGAGTGGTTTCCCCATCCTCTTCTCATGATAGTGAGTTCTCGTGAGATCTGATGGTTTTATAAGGAGCTTTTCACTTCCTTGCTCAGTATTTCTTCTTGCTGCCTTGTGAAGAAGATGCCTTGCATTTTTTACATGCTTTATGTGTTTTAGTTCTTCTATTCCTCCATTATTTCCTTATTTTTTGTTAAATAAATGTTTCTAGTATACCATACTTTATAAATTATTTTATCAGTAGTGATCCTGGGGATAATAATTACTATCTAAACTTAAAACATCTAGTCAATTAATACCAACTTAATTTTAATAATATACAAAAATATATTTAATGTAGCTTCATTTCTTTTCCCTCATTTGTACTATAATTTTCATACAAAGTATACCTTCATATGTTATAAGCCCCAGAATAGTTTTATCATTATGAATTTATAAAGTTAAAGAAAAATAGCAGAAAAAAAGTGATAAAATTATTACTTTTATATGTTTTATATTTTTTTTGTGTAGCTTACCATACAGCCCTAATTCTGTTGTGTGACTCAAATTACTGTCTGCTGTTTTTATTTTACCCTGAAGAATCTGTCTGTTTTATTGTAGGATTTGAAGTAATGTTTTGCTGGGTATAAAGTTTTTGATTGGCAGTATTTTCTTTTTTTTTTTTTTGAGACGGAGTCTCGCTCTGTCGCCCAGGCTGGAGCGCAGTGGCCGGATCTCAGCTCACTGCAAGCTCCGCCTCCCGGGTTTACGCCATTCTCCTGCCTCAGCCACCCGAGTAGCTGGGACTACAGGCGCCCGCCACCTCGCCCGGCTAGTTTTTGTATTTTTAGTAGAGACGGGGTTTCACCGTGTTAGCCAGGATGGTCTCGATCTCCTGACCTCGTGATCCGCCCGTCTCGGCCTCCCAAAGTGCTGGGATTACAGGCTTGAGCCACCGCGCCCGGCCCAGTATTTTCTTTAACCACTGTGACTGTGTTATTTCTCTGCTTTCTGCCCTCCATAATTTTTGTGGAAAAATCAGCTATTAATCTTATTGACAATTATTGTATTTGTTAAATCATGCTTTCCTTGATTTTTTTTCTTCTACAGTTTAATGCTGATATGCTTAAGCATTGATCTCTTTGAATTTACCTTATGTGAAATTTTTTAAGCTAGTTTGATGTGTAGATTATTTGTATTATTTTTTCTACTTTGAAAAGCTTCAGTTGTTATTTTTAAAACATTTTTTCTATTGTTTTCTCTCTTACATCTGCAGTATTATGTCATATTGGTACACTTAATGGTGTCTCACTTTTAAAAAAATTGATACTCTATTTATTATATTCAATTTCTTTCATTCTGTGCCTCTGACTAAATATGCTCAATTGACCTGTTTTCAAGTTCACTTGTCTCTCTCCTGCCAGTTAAAGTCTGTTGTTTAGCATTTTTAGTGATTTTTTTTTTTTTAATTTCAGTTATTTAACTTTTTAACACTTAAATTTCTTTTGGTGTTTTTAAGGTAATTTCTAACTTTTTATTACTATCCTCTATTTGATAGGACATTTTCCTTAAGCTTTTAAAAAAATCTTTCTAGTTTTCTGTAATTTTTTGAAAATATTTATAATAGCTGATTTAAAGTATTTGGTAATTTCGACATCTGGGCTTTATCGAGAAGAGTTTCTACTGATTTGTTTCCTTTTATTGACCATGTTTTTATGTTTCCTCATATGTCTCATATTTTGTTATTATTATCATTGTTGTTGAAGCTGCACATTTTAAATAATTACATGTGGCAACTCTAGAATTAGAATATTCTACTACCGGGGTTTGTTGTTGCTGCTATTTGTGTTGTTATTGGTACTGTTTGTTTAATCATTTTCCTGGATTCATTCTACAAAGTCTGTATTCTTTGTCATGTGTGGTTCTGAAGTCTCTGTTTGATTACATAATTAATCAGCTACTGATTAGATAGAGATTATCTTAATGCCTTTAAGCTGCTTTCCACCCTTTGCCAAGAGGCTCTGTGTATTTGTGGCTGGGTACTCTCTCAAGGCACCATCAGTTTTCAACTCTGCCTTAGCCTTTAATTCCTGCTTGCCCAGAGCCTCCAAGTCAGCCATAGATAAGACATGAGGGCCTCCTCTTGTCCTTCCTGGGCATAAGTGCAACCTGCTCACACATGTGACCTTCTACATCCCCAAGAATATTTTAGAGGTCCTCAAATTCTCCTATGAAAAATCTCATTTTCTAAATTTTTCTTTTAGATTTTTTAAAGCAGCGTTTGTTTGCCAAAACTAGTATTACCATCTTGGGTAACTGCAGTGATAAATAATTTGCAGCTAATTATTTTTAGCGAATGTTCTAATAATAGTATCTTTCGTTGAATGATCTCTGAGTCAGGTTCAAATAAAGACTATCTGTATGAATGGCATTTTTTTTTCCCCCAATGTGATTCCAAATAGTTAAAATAATAATAGTTCTCTGGAGATGTGGCTCTGTTGGGAAGCTCCAAAGCCATTCTACTCACTCCAGTGGCTGCTGGGATGATGGTTTTCACAACTATGGTTACAAAAATGCTGCCTTTCAAGATTAACACATATCTAGAGACAGAGAGTAGTACAGGCAAGTTAAAATGCCTCATATTGCTCTGTTTTTAATGGGAATCAGCTATATTTCTTAATAAACACTCCTCAAATTGTGTCAAATCTTTTATTAATTTGCAGAGTCCTGAAAATGTCGATTTTGACAATTTTTCCAGTGTTCTGATTCCTCTAATGGAAGAATAGCTTTACAGAGGCCCTTACTACACTATCCTGGAAATGCTTCTCCACCTCTCCATTTTAAATATGGTATTTAAATTAATGCATGATCTTAAACACTGTATTTAATGTGACTAAGAACTAAATGCATTTTTGTTCTTTTAAATATAATTTTCCCCTCTGATAGAAAAATTGTCTTTTAATATATAATTTGTTTCAAATAAAAAAGATCTAATACATTTGTTATGTATATTTGCTGTATTATTTACACATATTCTATTCTATTACAGAAAATAATAGTAGAATAAAGTAGATTGTAAAAAGTGTTTGAAATTTAAAAAAAAAAAAGTAGCACATAATGAATGCTGAACATAGAGAAAGATAAAAGAACCAAGTATGCATCAAGGACTCATAAAACACAGGAGACCCTAAATATTCACAAAATATTACATTAGCAACTCATTCATTATGTTTATTCAGGACAGATGTGCTGTCTGCCCTAGACTTTTGGATAAAAGCAATAGTTGCTTGGCAGGTAATCTGTGAGTTACAGTTGCTGGCCAAGATAATTTTTCTGCTTAAATATGTTGCTTTTCTTATTATTCAATTTATTCATGGATTTCATTTGTCAAAGTTTCTATTGCTTTTTCATTACATTTTCATTGTGACTTTTTGCTTTTTTTGCCTCCAAAAATTCAGTAAATAACTAACCTACACTTTGTTCTTCTGCTCAAGATAATAAAATCAAATTGGCTCAGTTAATTACAATCATGCTTTTTCTGGTACAGATTTAGTTCAAGGCTTACTTCTCAAAGACTTTCAGTCTTGAATAAACTAAGAATTAATTGTCTTAGTCCTTTGTTTTCGCCCATTTCTCCCATTTGGAATGAGTGTATTTACCCAATCCCTGTACCCACATAGTATCTAGGAAATAACTAACTTGCCTTTGATTTTAGAGGCTCATAGGTGGAAGGGACTTGCCTTGTATTGAATGAAACTTTTGACTGTGGACTTTTGAGTTAATGCTGAAATGATTTAAGAATTTGGCGGACTGTTGGGAAAGCATGATTGATTTTGAAATGTGAAGACATAAGATTTGTGAGGGGCTGGGGTAAAATGATATGGTTTGGCTGTGTCCCCACCCAAATCTCATCTTGAATTGTAGCTCCTGTGTGGGAGGGACCTGGTGGGAATTAATTGAATCATGGGGGCAGTTTCCCCCATCCTGTTCTCATGGTAGTGAATAAGTCTCATGAGATCTGATGGTTTTATAAAGGGAAATCCCTTTCACTTGGTTCTCATTCTGTCTTGCTGCTGCCACATAAGACATACCTTTTACCTTCTGCCATGATTGTAAGGCCTCCCAGCCATGTGGAACTGTGAGTTCATTTAACCTCTTTCTTTATAAATTACCCAGGCTTGGGTATGTCTTTATCAGCAGCATGAAAATGGACTAATACACTGTGTCATGTAAAACTTACATTAAATATATTTGTATGCTTAAAAAAAAGAATTAGGCCGGGCGCGGTGGCTCAAGCCTGTAATCCCAGCACTTTGGAAGGCCGAGACGGGCGGATCACGAGGTCAGGAGATCCAGACTATCCTGGCTAACAGGATGAAACCCCGTCTCTACTAAAAAAAATACAAAAAACTAGCCGGGCGAGGTGGCGGGAGCCTGTAGTCCCAGCTACTCGGGAGGCTGAGGCAGGAGAATGGCGTGAACCCGGGAGGTGGAGCTTGCAGTGAGCAGAGATCCGGCCAGTGCACTCCAGCCTGGGCAACAGAGCGAGACTCCCTCTCAAAAAAAAAAAAAAAAAAAAAAAAAAAAAAAAAAAGAATTCACTGTCTTAGATTAAAATTCATTCTGAGAACTGAAGATAGACGAGGACTACTTGAGGATATAATTTATTGTTCACAAAACAATTGTGAAAAATGGATAGGATCAAAAGTTTAGGGATCAAAATAATCTGACAGCTGACTTATGGTCATGTTATCCTTTCAAATCATGTCATGCTTGAGCAATTTAACATTACTTTCTTTCCTTTATCCACCTTATTAGAATATAAATAATGGACAAGCTCATCTAATATCCACTTAGATTCTTAAAAAAAAAAATGTGGGTTGTATAGGCAATTGTTTCTTCTCAAATTATCTATCAACAATCTTGAATTTGTTTTCATTTTAGAGCCTCAACTCCAGAATAGTAAAATTTTATTAGATCTCTAAAAATCTTCTAATTGTACACTCAATTTAGATGAAAATAACTATATTGAGTTAGGAGAACTTACTTAACAGAAATGTATTAGATTTGGAAAGAAAACATGGAGATTAAAGAGTGGAAAAAAAAAAAAAAGAACCCCTGGAAGTATTTGTATCTTTGAGACTGACTGGAATGCATTGCTTAACTTTTAAAGCAATTAGAAACCATTGTAGCTGTAGAGAATTTGTGTTATGTCAGTTTCTTTAAACTAAAACTATGTCTCTAATAAATGTCTTCTATATATTGTCCTGGGTGAACATGGGCCAAGTGAACTTGCATGAGCTTTGGAAGGCAGAAGTGAAGCCTTAGTCATAAGAAAAGGATCACAGTCCCAGATTCTACTGTGGCCCATGAACTTTTTGATAAAATGCTAGCTCACTCTGTAGGTTTGCAAGAGCATTTGGGTCCACAGCTCATCCCATGCCCTCCTTCAGCTTCTCCAATTACTGGACCAGGGGTATATTTAGCGTATGATAAAAGTGGACAGATTCTCCAGCAGATCACCTGTATCACAAAATTTGAGATTTGAAGGCAACGTAAGACCAATACATTTTCTAGGTTTTTCTTACGGGTTTTATTTTTTTCTCTCCCCTCCCCCCCGCCCCCGATTACACATCCATTTTATCTTTCCACTGTCTGCCTTTCTAAATTTAGTCCCAGTAAGATTTTTTTTAAAAAGAACATAAATGTTTAACTAACTGGTACAATTATGTAAGGTCACACACTTACAATAAGTTCCATGTCTTTTATCTTTTCTAGTAGTTTTGATTATATAATGGAATTCTGACTGAAGTAGTAAACCTCCCTACTTCTTATGTGGTGCCTGCCTTGGAGTTGTATTATGATACTTCATTAGCAGAAAGTAGTTAACCCCTTTTTCATTACTGTTACAACTTCACTTTACTTCTGCTGTCCCTACCACTACTGCCTACTTAATGAAAGCTAGACGATAGCAAACGTAGCATACGGGTCTTTTCAAATAGTAGAACTTATAAACAAGCAAAGCTATGAGTAATTAGGATTTTAAAAATCTACGATTAGAGTTGTAACCTGTCTGAATTATAATAAATTGTTTAATATTATTGTATGTACAAAGTTATTAACAAAAAATATCACATATTTACCTCAAAACTCCAATTTTAGGTAAAGTGTGGTGTACTGGAAGCATCTTATTCAGAATTGAACGTTGCTTCTTTTTGCAACTTTGTTTTCAATATGTCATACTGGTAGCTTGAAATAAGCACTGCTAGAAGTATTTATATCACACAAATTGCCAAACACTATAAATAGAGCTCCCTCAACGAAGAGTCAATTTTTACACATTTACCAGCACATCAATTCGGTATGTATCATTTCTCTATTACAAATATTAAAATTGACCCATATAGTATTTTTTCTCAGTGATATAAAACCATGTGGTGAGAAATACTATGGTAAGTATAGCTTTTTACCACAGTTTTATGAACATTATCTTTGAAGTAGTATTTTCTCAGCAAAAAAAAGGAAGAGAGAGTAAATTATTTCAAAAGAAATAAGTAAACTGGGAAGCTGATTGCAAGAGTGTTTTATATAAATTGGACCTAAGGTTTTTTCAAAGAACCAGATCAGAAATTTTTGTTGTGAGATTCGAGTTAACACATTTATTAGTTTTATTAGCTAGTACCTCATATAGTAATTTTCCAATTACTACTTATGAGCTTCTCATATTTTTAATCTCATTATATAAAGTGTTTCTATAAACACAAATCCAAACTTCTGTATTTGTCAATAAGCAGGGAGAAAAATGTATGGAAAGTGATAAAATTTTGTAAAAAGTTTAATTTTGGAATTCATTGGAATAATATATTATTATAATTGAACTCAGCAGTTAAGTTCCATCTTCCCCCCAAAAATACAATATTTTAAAAGTTTTCACCAGTAATTTTTAATTTAAAATTTAATTTGTTTTTGTGTTTGATGGAAGAGCTCTGAATACATTTCACAGCTAAATGTAAGCAACAAAACAAAACCATTATTAGTCTACATCTCAAGTTTATTGAAAAGCACTACAGGCCGAGTGCGGTGGCTCAAGCCTGTAATCCCAGCACTTTGGGAGGCCGAGACGGGCGGATCACGAGGTCAGGAGATCCAGACCATCCTGGCTAACACGTTGAAACCACGTCTGTACTAAAAAAAAATACAAAAATCTAGCGAGGCGACGTGGCGGGCGCCTGTAGTCCCAGCTACTTGGGAGGCTGAGGCAGGAGAATGGCGGGAACCCGGGAGGCGGAGCTTGCAGTGAGCTGAGATCCGGCCACTGCACTCCAGCCTGGGCGACAGAGCCAGACTCCATCTCAAAAAAAAAAAAAAAAAAAAAAGAAAAAGAAAAAGAAAAAAAGAAAAGCACGACATAATCTAACAATGTTTGAATTTTTAAATTGCTTTCCTTTTTTGAAAAAAGTAGCTTACACCTGTATTTAACATTTTTTAAAGAAGTCCAACAAAAGCATATACAAGAAAGTCTAACAACTCTAAAGAAAATAATCTCAAGAAATAGTAACTATATTAATTAGAAAAGCAATTATCTTCTACACTAAGCAAACACAACTTAAATAACTTGAAAATTAATTTGTATAAATTATCTTTTTTTCTTGTATTTATTTTTATGGGGAGACGCTTTGAGCTTCATACAGCTTATGCCTTTTAGAACATAGAGTGATAGAAGTATTTATTTTTCTCAATAGATTACCAGCTTTCAGAACTTTTATCCAAAACTGAGCAAATAAAATCAGGAAAAGATATACTGAAAGCCGGAATATTTGATTTGTGTGCAAATGGTATACACAAGAAGTCAATTTAGCTGCTTAACTCTTTTCATGCAGTGGTTATTTCAAAAGTACATGAAAAATGTTCAAAAATAAAGGTCAATTGTTCACCAGATCCTGCAATATTATTCAATTTGCCACAGACACAATTTTATAGAAAGTCCCTAGAGCAAGCAAGACCAAAATGTAGTTTAATGATAAAAATGTACCTTTTTGGCCCTGCACAGTGGCTCAGGCTTATAATCCCAGCACTTTGGGAGGCCAAGGCAGGTAGATTGCCTAGGTCATGAGTTTGAGACCAGCCTGGTCAATATGGTGAAACCCTGTTTCTACTAAAAATACAAAAATTAGCTGGGTGTGGTTGGGTGCACCTATAATCTCAGTTACTCCGGAGGCTGAGGCAGAAGAATTGCTTGAACCCAGGAGGTGGGTGTTGCAGTCAGCCTAGATCATGCCACTGCACTCCAGCCTGGGTGACCGAGTGACCCTCTGTCTCAAAAAAAAAAAAAAAAAGTACCTTTCCGAGAGCACTTCTTTAACATCACTCACAGAGAACAGTAGCAGCTAGAAATAGGTATATGTGATTAAATGCAGTACAATAGGCATATCAAATTCAACATTATATGAATATTCTAGTAGCGATAGAACCTCTGAATTGGTTGGCTTGAGTCTAGATAGATGGGAATGGAATGAAATATGTTGATCTAGAGGGCACACATAATCCCATGGTAGCAGAAAATTCAGCATTCTTCTGAAATTACAAATAAAACGTTACTCAACTTGACAATTAACTAGTTTAAGTCTCAATTATATTTGCATACTAATAGGAAAATATCATTAGATATGTGGAAAAGGGGAAAAAAACAAGCTATTAGAATATTAACAGATTGAGGACATTGAAAATGTCAGCACTTGCTTCTTTGAGAAACTTCTAGTGATTGCTCTATGCAAAGCAAGATGACAGAGAAGGCTGCTGTATGAACATGAAATGTCTGCTATTAATAATGGTTCCAGGATCTCAGATTATAGAAGCCGATTGTTATTGTATGCAAAGTGATAAAATAAAAGCAATAAGAAATTGGCATTTATAGTGTCTTGACCTAAAGGAAGCTCTGGCATGAATTAATGGATCAGTTTTCAGGGTTAAGATAGAGACGGGCGGATCACAAGGTCAGGAGATCGAGACCATCCTGACGAACACAGTGAAACCCTGTCTCTACTAAAAATACAAAAAACTAGCTGGGCGAGGTGGCGGGCGCCTGTAGTCCCAGCTACTTGGGAGGCTGAGGCAGGAGAATGGCGGGAACCCGGGAGGCGGAGCTTGCAGTGAGCTGAGATCCGGCCACTGCACTCCAGCCTGGGCGACAGAGCTAGACTCCGCCTCAAAAAAAAAAAAAAAAAAAAGATAGTTGGTCAGAAGACTAAAGTTTTGCTCAATTTGTAGAATAAAAAATATAGGAAGATATTATCAACCACTCCAATAAAAAAAATTATTTCGTACTCAATTTTGATATCTGAGCCAATTTGCACTTATAAACCCAATGACTGTAGGCTGGATACCATTGAATGGGGGGGAAAGTCACTGCAAGTAATTTCAATACTTATTTTAATTATTTAAAGATATGTGTCGCGATTTGCCAGCATAATTGTGCACCAAGAAACAGGAAATATCTAGCCATTTCAAAGTCTTATAGATACAGGAATGAGTTAACACCAATACCAGGCATGTGAATTGCTTTCATGGGTTTCCGGTTAGACCTGCACTTGGTGCTGCTGGAGGAAGTGAGGTAAATGGAGCGTTGGCCCAAGTTCATCATATAGAAATCAACTGTTAGTTTTTCGTATTTGATTTTCAAGGTAGAGTGACTTTTAAAAGTGTTTTTTTTTTTTTTTTAAATAAATCTCTGTATCTTTGGTTTACATTGATTATACTATAAATGGTTTTTGTTTGTATTTAATTCGGTTCCTTTCATAGTAATTATTTTTTTAACTATATATATTTTCTAAAGGACAATACACATTTAGTAAAATACACAAATCAACTGAGTTTTTTTTATTTATGAGCTTTGCATAAATAAAATCATACCACATGTGCTGTGTTCAGTATGTCTGTGATATTAATTCAAATTATTTCTATAGGCTTTTTTGTAAATTGTATTCCATTGTATGAATCCAGCATAATTTAATAATCTATTATTTTCATTATTCATATTTGAGATATTTACAATTTTGACTATGATAAATTAAGATGATAAAACCTCTATTATACAATCATTATTATTGTGTAATACATAGTACTAGAATTACTGCATTACAAGCAGGCTTGTTCTCAATTTTAGTCAATGCTGCCCAGTGGTTTTCCAAAAAGGTTACTTCTCTTTATTATCTTATCAGAAATACATAAAAATTCCAGTTGTTCCTTATCCTTGTTCATGTTCTTATCTTCAAAAGAAGAACCTTCAGGTCAATATGTGAAGCCAAAAGTATTCTAAGTTTTTGATATCCAAAGGATGTGCTTTCAAGTTTCAGCGTTTCTAAATATAAAAAAAAATCAAATTTATACAGGAATTTTTGGTTGGTGGAAGTCAGGGATTAGCAAACTTTTAGAAATGATGTGTTTAGTGATTGATTTAACTTCAGTCATAGAATCATAGTCTGTTGAATAAAGCACTTATTGACCTTACGACTTTCAAAAACAGTGTTGTCACTGGTCATCTAGCTTTCAGAGTGTTTAAGGCTATTTCTGGTGTCTATTGCTTGTTATATCCTATCTATATAAAATATATATATATATTTCTTGTGCAACATTAACATTTTATTATCTTTATTGTCAGTCTTTTTTCTTTTTCTTAATGCCTTCTGAGTTGTGATTACTAATATCACATTTTAGATTTAACAAAAACTTGTTTTTTAATGAATGATATTGATTTCTTGTTTCTCATAGGATTATCAGCCATTTAGATATTTTTTGTGTGTGGACTTCTTCAGCTATTTTGCTAATATTTTCATTCAATGATCATTTATTTTTATTAAGTATTAATAAAAATAATTGTTAAAAAAATACAAAAACTGTTATATGTTTCATTTAAATATATTTTGAGTATGTAAATTTTAAGCGTTGTGTTTCTAATTTTAAGAATTCCAATTTAACTATCCTGTACTTAATGGATGTGTCTTGTTGAAGATATATTTGTTTAGGCTAAGCAAATTTAGACATTTTCCTATATCATCTGCCAAGTTGTTTTTAAAATTAAATCTATGATTTCACAGGAATTGAATTTGCTTATTGTTTCAGTTAAGAAAGAAGGCACATGTTTTCTAGATGGACTTCTTATTGCCCAGCATCATTTACTGAGAAGTTTATCCCTTCTTCATTGCAATACAGTCTCAATTATGGCATAAATTGACTACATGTAACAGTCGGCTTTTGAACTCTTTTATTGTTATATGTCTATTTTTGAGTCAATCCCATGTTCTTGATATTACTTGAGACAAAAAGGCTATTATATATTGATACAAATCTTAATTCATCAAAAGATTACCAATTATAAACATAATTACACCAAACAAAAGAGGCTTAAGATATATGGAAGCAAACATTTACCAAATTAAAAAAAAATAGACATTTTAAAATTGTAGATGGAGACTTCAATATCCATGTTACAATGATAGCTGGAGACTTCAATACCCCATTTTTCAATAATAGATGGAACAACACCTTGAATCTATTGTTCAAAATGTCTATTTTAATAGATAGCCTGATTTTTATATATATGTTTTTATATTTTTATTCATATATGTATTGTACACATGTATTCATGTGTATATATATTCATATATTAATACATATACATTATAGTCATATTTTAATTCATGAATATATATATAGAAATTACATATATATTGAAATTACATATATAATTTCAAATAATCCTTAAGAAAGCTTCTAGAGTTAACAAGCTATCTCAACAAAATTTTAGGTTATAAGATCAACACACAACATCAGTTGTTATTCTGTATAACAGCAATGAACAATCTGGAAGGCAAATTAAGAAAGCAATGCCATTTACAATAGCACTATTAGGAAAAATATATACAGAAATACATTCATCCAAGGTAGTGAAACACTTACATACTGAAACTATAAAACATTGCTGAAATAAATTAAAGACCTAAATAAATGAAAAGACATTCCAGGTTTATGAAAAGAAAATCAATAGTGTTAAAATTGTAAGACTTCTATAAATTTATTGTAATCCTTATCAAAATTCCAACAGTCTCTAGTCCAAAACAAAACAGTCAGTCTAGTTGTTTCATATTAATTGCTAGTGGCCTTGAATAGTAAAACAAAACAAAAACAAAAACTCCTGAAAAAAATACAAAGTTGTATGACTCACATATTTCCAATTCAAAATTTATTACAAAGCTATAGTAATCAAAACAGTGTGGAACTGGCAAGGCATTGACATATAGGCCATGTCTATCCTCATGACAGAATATGATAAAATCCATAGTAGAGTCGAAATAATGGTCAACTCATTTTTGACAAGGGATTAAATCCATTAAATTGAAGAAAAATAATTTCTCTAACAAATGATGTTGGCACAACTAGTTTTCCATATGCAAAAAAATAAAGTTGAACCCCTACTTTACTTCACATATAAAAATTAATACAAAATAAATTAATTACCTAAACATATAAATTAAAACAATGAAACTCTTAGAAGAAAACATAGAAGTGTGATTTCAATCTTATATATGGCAATGGATCCTTAGACATACAACCAAAAGTATGACCAACAAAAGGACAAATAGACAAATTAAACTTTGTTAAAATTACCAATTTTTATAAATCAAAAGTCAATATCAAGAATGTGAAATAACAACCTAAATACATAACAGGATAAAATATTTGCCAATCATGTATATTATAAGGAATTAATATCCAGAATATTCAGATAACTTCCTGCAGCCAATTAAGCCGACTGAGTTCCTTTCCTCATGGGGGCCCAGTGTGCAATGGCTGCAAACAGCAGCTTCCCTGGTAGTGATGCAGCCTGTTTGTTGTATGGGTTGCTCTAAGGGACTTTGGAGACAGTCCTTTCAGATGGATGTTCATGTTTCTGACCTTGCACTACACCAGTGTAGGCTCCAAAGAGGCATGCGAGGTGCCATTGGAAAGCCCCAGGGCACTGTGGCCAGGGTTCACATTGGCCAAGTTATGTCCATCCACACCAAACTGCAGAACAAGGAGCATGTGATTGAGGCCCTGTGCAGGGCCAAGTTCAAGCTCCCCAGCCACCAGAAGATCCACATCTCAAAGAAGTGGGGCTTCACCAAGTTCAATGCCAATGAATTTGAAGACATGGTGGCTGAGAAGTGGCTCATCCCAGATACGTCAAGTACGTTCCCAATCGTGGCGCTCTGGACAAGTGGCAGGCCCTGCATTCATGAGGGCTTCCACTGTGCTGTCCCCTCTTAATACTCACCAATAAATTCTACTTCCTGTCCACCTAAAAAAAAAAAAGAAAAACAACAACAAAAAAAATGCTTTCACTTCAATTACCCCTCTTTCTTACGTACTTTAAGTCTGTTATTTTAGTTTTATCCTGATTCCCTCAATAAACATTATTAGTATATTAAAAAAAATTCAAATAACTTTTGAAACTTAAAAGCAAAAAGAAAAAATGAGTAAAATGTAAGTAAAATATTTAAATACACATTTCTTCAAAGTTGATATGCAAATGGCAAATAAGTACATGAAAAGATGTTCAACATTAGTAGTGACTAGTGCCATGCAAATCTGTATTCGTTCATTTTCATGCTGGTAAAGATATACCCGAAACTGGGTAGAAAACAAAGTTCAATTTGTCTTATAGTTCCACATGGCTGGGGAGACCTCAGAATCATGGCAGAAGGTGAAAAGCACTTCTTGCATGGCAGAGGCAAGAGAAAAATGAGGAAGAAGCAAAAGCAGAAACCCCTGATAAACCCATCAGATCTTTTGAGACTTACTTGTTATCATGAGAATAGCACAGGAAAGACAAGACCCCATGATTGAGTTATCTCCCCCTGGGTCCCTCCCACAACACGTAGGAATTCTGGGAGATACAATTCAAGTTGAGATTTAGGCTAGGACAAAGCCAAACCATATCATTTTGCCCTGACGCCTCCAAATTTCATGTCCTCACATTTTAAAATCAATCAAAGTCTTAACTCATTTCAGCATTAACCCAAAGTCCACAGTCCAAAGTCTCATCTGAGACAAGGCAAGTCCCTTCCCACTATGAGCCTGTAAAATCAAACGCAAGCTAGTTATCTCCTAGATACAATGTGTGTACAGGTATTGGGTAAATATAGTTGCTCCAAATGGGAGAAATCAGCCAAAACTAAGGGTAATAGGGCCCATGCAAGTTCAAAATCCAGTGGGGCAGTCAAATTTTAAAGCTCCAAAATGATCTCGTTTGACTCCAGATCTCACATTCAGGTCATGCCGATGCAAGAGGTGGGTACATCTTACATGGCCAGAGCAGGAGGAAGAGAAAGATGGGGAGGTGCTACACAGTTTTAATCAACCAAATCTCATGAGAAATCACTCAACATAATGAGAACAGCACCCAAAAGAATGCTGTTAAACCATTAGAACCCACCTTCATGATCCAATCACCTCCCACCGGGCCCCACTTCCACAATTGAGGATTACAATTGAATGTGAGATTTGGGTAGGGACACAGATCTAAACCATATTATTCTTGTCTACACAACTCTGCATTGTTGTGGTTTTGTAAAATTTCCTAATGCTGAACATTGGTAAGTGCATATACAGAAATGTTTTCAAAATGTAATGATAGTTCATTTAAAACATACTCTATAACCAAGGCATGCGTTTAAAAATAAATATGGAAGTATGACAATGATGACCCTCAGGACAACCATGTTCACAAAATATAAAACATATATACTTGCAATATATGATGAGAAAAGGAGAGTAGTGACTAAATAAAGTTAAAAATGGTAACAGATAAAATTAAATGAACTAAGGGGTCTTTATATTATAAATAACATAGTGACGACTATGGTGTGATTATTAAATCCCAATACACATAGCTATACAACATTCAGTTGGGCTGGGTGCAGTGGCTCACGCCTGTAATCCCAGCACTTTGGAAGGCCTAGGCAGGGGCAGGCAGATCACAAGGTCAGGAGTTTGAGATCAGCCTGGCCAACATGGTGAAACCCCGTCTCTACTAAAAGTACAAAATCAGCTGGGCATGGTGGCGGGCGCCTGTAGTCCCAGCTACTCAGGACGCGGAGGCAGGAGAATCGCTTGAATCCGGGAGGCAGAGGTTGCAGTGAGCCGAGATGGCACCACTGCACTCCAGCCTGGGTGACAGAGTGAGACTCTATCTGAAAAATAATAAAAATAATAATAAAAAATTCATTTAGAGTAAAGTATGCACCTAGATCTCTAATGTGTTTTTATTATATTCTCAGGCAAAGTCTCCCTTTGCTTCTGGGTCCTCATTATCATATAAGTGTTTCTTAATTTATTGTAACTTATCATTTTCCGCTTTTCCTCAGCTACGGAGCCACGTCTCTTTCGCCACATACATTTGTATGCAATCTTACTTTTTCACCAGGTCTCACCATTCTAGAAGTAATAATGAAATCACACTAACACTAACATGGAGGGAGATTGGTTACTTATTCATAAATGAGTCCATTTCCCTTGGAGACATACCTCTATTATGGATAACGCCATATCTTCTGGGTTTCATCTTTTTCCACCAGTCATACATTGGGGCTGCTGAGAAGTCACTTATTTTTAAAGTCATTGTTTTTTCTATATATACATCTGTAGTTCATGACAGAAAACCTTCTTAATTAAAAATCGCTGTTGTATTTAATACAAAGATGGGGTGTATTGCTTATTTTTTTCTTCTTTCTTATCTTCCACTTTCCACAAATTACCAACAAAAGTCCTAAAGATTGCCGAGTATATTCCAAATCTTATAAAATTTCACAGATAAATAAACTCCTCCACTTCCTGCTGTGTCTTTACTTTCTATGATGATCTTCAGTGAGACTTATTCTTTGAAATCAGGAAAGAGTTTTTATATGACATGCCAATCTAGCCATTTATTAAACTTCAATCACTTCAGAATATTAGGAATCCTTTATACAAAACAAAACCTCTAAAGCAAATTCTATGATTCACTAGAAAATATTCCCATTACTCTAATTAAATAATTGGACATGTCCTGTGCTCAACATAAATCTCCATTCCATTTTTTTTTTAATTCCAGTACAGTGTCAAGCAAAGAAAGCAAGATAGTGTATCAAATCATTTTGATAGTATAAGATCATACTACTTTTTATCCTCTAAAATTAGGATAGGTTGAAAACTAAAGATATTTTCGTTGTAGGACATGGTGATTAATTAAATTCAAATTACATTAAAGCTTACCAAACATTTAGAGAAGTGTATTGCTTGAAGAAAATCATAGCGGTGGTATGTGACGGCTTACCTAAAGAGCACTCAGCCTCTCACCTTGGTGTAACAGAAGAAGGCCATCAACTATGTGGGATTTTTTCACAGAGAAGTAAAAAATATACTTATAGTTCTTTTAGGTAGCCACATTCACATAGGATCTCATGGTAAATCCAGTACAGTAAATCCTTGGCATTTATACTCACCAACTTAAGTATATTTTACTCATTTAAAAATAATCTCAAGTTAAATTACAAAATATATTTTAAAATATATATTCTGTTACATTCTATTTCAAATGTCTGCCCCTTTGTTCTATGTATTTCAATCAGATCTTTAATTTTTCAGTTACTAAAGAACTAATTTTCAGATTTAAAAGTAAAGCACAATCTAAATAGAACTTTCAATTAAATTGGAGCTTTCATCTTTTTTTTTTTTTTCTGTAGCTATTGTAATGACTTAATCTTGGAAACCTACAGCAGGGAAAGATTGGTATGGTTTGTCTTTTTTATTCTCATGCTATCTCCCCTTACTTGTAGTTTGCTCAAGTAGACATGTCAGGACTTGGGTAGGGATGATAAGATGGGTAGAGGGTGCAGGGCATATTTCCTGGAAAGATCAGTTGTAATATGATACTGATATCTTTTTTAACCAGATGGCACGTGTCACTTTTATTCTTGTAGTGTAATTATTTTGTTGTTACAATCTATGTTTGGAAACAATCGATGTCTTCTTCCTTGGCACTGATGATTGACTCTTTATTTCATTGCTCATGCATTGCTCATCAAATTTGACTTCTGCACATGAAACCCAAAAGACTCTTTCTGTTAGAATCCATTATGTCAAAAAGTCTTATAAAGGGTGTTCAAACACCTTCTGAAACATCTGTTCTGTCCCACAGGAAACATTTGATATGTTGTCTCATTATAAATGAAAGTGCAGGATACTCCTAGCTCTGCCTCAGGGGACCTCTAGTTAACTATCTGATATTAAATTTTCTTCGATAGTATCAGGTACTACTTCCTGTCTTCCATACTCCAGGAAGTCTTCCATACTTCCATATTCTAGGAATGCCTTACCAACCCCCTTTCACTTGCTAAACACAGAGAGAAAAGAAAAAAGGAATACAACTGACATTTATTTTCAAAACTATGCTGTCAGCAAACTTTTGAGTTTCAGATAAATTATGTATGCAATATGCAATTATATATCTTACATATTATATTGTGTGTATATATATAGGTAATATACAATAGATTGTGATGTTGCAAGAGACATAGTTTCTTGATATAATAGTTGACCTTGCATAAATTGTAGGGTACTTATTTAGAATGTATGGAGCACATAATACATATTGTTGCCAGTACAAATTCTGAGGCACAAAAATTCCCATTTTAAGAGTTTCTGAGTCTTTCCCTGACATGAAAGAATCTTCATATTGTTTAAAGCGTGAGATCAGTTCTCTATTTTGTAACAATAGACTAAACTAGCGTAAGCCAATATCTGTAATAATACTTGCAGCATTACAGTACTACACGTAGTGCTACACGTAATGAAATACATACAACAGCTCATGCGGTGTTATAATAACACATTCAGTACTGCATGTAATGAAAATCCCATCCCTCTTCAAGCGATAAATATTTCTGTCAGTCTCATCCTAATTTAGCTAATGTATAATTGTTTTGTTTTGTATGCATCTCAGTGTATGCTGTGGGTTGAATTGTTTTCCCTATCAAAATAGTTGAACCCTAACCCCCAGCACGTGTGAGTATGACCTTATTTGAGAATGGGGTCACTGTAGATTCAATTAGCTAAGATGAAGTCATACTGGAGTAGAATGGGTCTGTAAATCAATATAAATGATATCCTTAAAGAAAGGAAACATTTAGACACAGACACAATTGAAAGGTAGTCATATGTAGATGGCATCAGAAATTGAAATTTTGGTACTATAAACTAGGAATGCCTGGAGCTACCAGAAACTAGGGTTGGTGGGGGAAGAATGCTCGATCCTCTTCCAGATGCTTCAGAGAGAGCATGGCCTTGCCAGCACCTCAATTTCAAACCTCTAGCCTCCACTATAAACTGAAAGAGAATAAATTTCTGTCGTTGTAAGCCACCCAGTTTGCAGTACTTTGTTCCAGCAGCCCTAGGAAAGTATATACAGTGTATATGAAGTGATGGTTAGCTAAGAAAATGACTAACAGTCTAAATCTTGGAGAAAATATTCAACTTATTTTATTTATTTTATAAACAAGAGACATATACAGTTGAAGGAGCAGGGAAGGAGGGAGGAAACGGAAGAGAGATTCATTCTGCCTTTTTGTAAGTATTTCTAAATACATTGTCTAAACATATCATTGGTAAATATTCAATGATACAAATATTTGTAATCTTTCTGTTCTACATGTTTTCAGAGTTGTTCAGACAAACACAAATGAATCAATTAAGAAACAATGAAAGGTGGTATATGATTAAGTTCCAATCAAGTCTTCTTTTGAAAGTGTTTAGACAATGTGTCACTATTTTTACACTGGAACATAGTAATACCTATTATATAACTGAGTCTATAAAAACAGAGAAGGTTTTTATATAAAACCTTTACTGTGAGATATTATATAACTGAAAATAGGGCTACTTAATGTCATTTTAATTACAAATAGACACAAATTGCCACTGTGTGAAAAAATGTAGAACAATCTAATAAAAATGCCTTGTTTGCTCTATTGTTTGGCATTAAGAGGAAATACCTTTATAAAGCACACAGCATGAGCATGAAGCATTCCATTCTATCATTTATATCATAGAGGGCATTTTCTATTTTCTTAACTAAATTACTTTTTACTCCTTATGACCATCACTTTAATACCAACTGTATTTGTATATTTCCTATAGAAGATTTAGTTCATCTGTCATGTGCCATATTAATTTAAAATTCATGTTACCATTAGAAGCTTAATGTTTCAACGATAAACAAGTTGAGAGAACTGCTGTGCTATAAAACTACCCTAACTGTACCTATTTGTGAAGCAATTTTTCCTGTTAATTAGTTATCCAAAGAAATCCAACTTATAAAGTACAAAAATAAAATAGTTTAAAAAGCTTAGTTAAATAGTAAGATTTCATTAAAACACACAATAATTTCTTTTGCTATGTATCCCCCAGGAATCTGTTAGAATTAGTTCATTTTCTAAAGTATTTGCTAAAACCCAGCCTTAATACCATTAATGATACTTATCAACCATTTATGTTTTAGCTTCTGTGTATCTCTTTACTTCAGGCATGACTGTTTTCTTTCTTGTTTTTTTTTTTTTTTCCATAAGTCCATAAGTCCTCTTTATACACAGTTCCCATTTATTCTAGTCAGTTTCTATTCATCATTATCTCTTAGCCTAACATATCTTCCCCATGGAGATTTCACAGGCAACCACTCCTTAGCCCCATTAAATAAAGATGCAGTTACCATGAAAGCAGGAACATGACTGCTCTTGCTCTGCCTTTTTTTTTTTTTTTTTTGGCATAGTATCCTAGAGTGTTCACTCACTTATGCACTGATTGTATGATAGGACAGTCACAGTTGAATGTGATTCCTGCCATAGGCTGCTTCTAATCTCCCAAGAGGAATGCACATTATTCTTATTTTATCCCCCGCTATACTTATCTCCCTAAAATTTCTCTAATGCCTACAAGTCACGTCATCATCAATCCAGTTGATCAAGTCAAAGGTCTGGGAGCTACACTTGGTTCCTTGCATTTTCTCACTCTTCCCTCATATTCACTCTTACAGCAAATAGTATCCATTTTACTTACCACATCTCTTAAATCTGCCTTAGTACTAATCCAAAACATCATCATCCCTCAAGATTTTAAGAGGTTTCTAAATGGTCTTTGAACTTAATTTCCTATAATTTATTTTTCTTACAAGCTATGGTAATTTTGGATTATTTTAATGAATATAGTGTTTCAGTAGGTAGTTAAAAATCTAATGGCCTAACATTCAAAGGTTTCACAATTGAACGTAAAAATTCTCCAGGCATCTGTCCCCTAAACACGAGTCACCTGAAGAGCTAACCATGAGCAAAATATTGGTTTTCTTTATATCTGAAATATTTTGACTATATAAGCAAAAATATATATCTTTTTATAATATATATAATAATCCATATTTTTTAATTTAATGATTCATATTGCAGAAAATATCATATGAAAATTTAAGATAATCTTTAATATGTTTTATGTAAGCAGACTATTTTGTTAAAAGACTGTAGAATAGTATTAAATGAGAGCCTGATTTAAAAAAATTAGATTTCTTCCAATCTTTGAACTTACAGACAATGCTTCAAGCTTGTATATATTGTTTTTCACATGTGATATTTTACTTATAGTGACTCCATGAAATAGAAATGCTGGATCAAAGATTATATACATTTGGAATTTTAGCATATATTGCCAAATTCAGAAAGTCATGGCAATTTGCAGATACACTAGCAATGCTTAATTTGTGTACATTCTAAGTACTGGAACAAAAGTATATATGCTTTTAAGTAAAAACATGTTGTTAATAGATGTGCTTAAGCTTCCTTCTATGCTTATTTAATGGCATATGACTCTTGTCCACATTAAGAGCAATTGGATTAACCAGGAATAATACCTATCCAAGCAGCAAGAAATAAATAAATTACCCAGTAAATTACAATGTCTTTTGCTCAACAAATATAACCTGAGAGATCTAGTCATTTGTCATTAGTTTGAATCAATAAATTCTTAGAATATAAAGCAGGAAGTATTGAAACCAGGATTTAAAAGGTTTTGGTGTGAAATTGAACAGGACAGATTACGATAGGCTAAGTAAAAGCCAAAGTTACAATGGAAAAGAACATAGCAACAAGTAAAGGGAGTCCGTGATAGAAAAATAACACTGAATGAATACACAGAAGTTAAGGTGTCTGATATAAGGCAGGCCACGCATGCTGGATCACAGAAGAGGCTTGGGTTAGAGTAGCTTTTGAATTCCAAAGGAAATGTTTGTGTATTTTAAGTAATACCTTGTCTTAGAATTAAATATTCTTTAAAATATCTAGTCACGGCCTTATTTTAGTGACCAAATTTAAAGTCTAGAACATAGTGGCTTGCAAAGATTACAGCCACTCTATTTATAGTCAGGTATTTACCAAGTTGCATAGTATTTTCATTATTTAACAATTGTCATGTTTTGGCGGTGTTTGTTTATTTCTTCTTTCCTTTACTTTGTTTTTTAATAGTTGATATTTTAATTATGACTCTCAGTTACCCTAGCAGATATTTTCTGAGATCTAAAATCATGAACACTCTGTTTTACTTTATTTCTTGCTCAATCCTTCACAGAAAATAATAATAATAATAATAATAAATCTACTTCTGTCTATGCTTTCACTGAATTTGTAATTCCATGAAGTTTGCTCATATTGAGTTTGTGTTTTCATTGGTTCCTCTCCTTTGTGGTTTTTCAATAATTTTTTGAAAGAAAAGCAGGAAATTCTCCCTTCACCATTCATCACATCCACTTTTCAACATAACACATTTGTTTTTAGATTTTTCTTGATATATAGGATTAGTATGTAATCCCCACGAGCTATAAACTTTTTCTTCCTTATTTAGCACATTTCCAATATTTAGAACATATAGTAGACACTCAATATATTTTACATAAATTGATGAGTACAATATAGTACATAGTTTCAGCTGAAAATTAAAAAATCAATGTGTATATTCTTGATAATAAATAAAGTTTTAGATCTGAAATAATCCAAGGAGATTTCCACCCCTTCATCATCTTTTAGATAACTCAGCATCAGAAATCAGGAAAATGACGTGGTGGAAAAAATGAGAAATCGTACTATATTGTGGCTTATCAATATTTATTGCGGCTTATCAATATCAATTTAAGGATTATCAATATCAATTCCATCATCTGGGATGGGGCAGAGAATCTAGTAAATGCATAAAGTCAGAAGCAGAATAATGAATGGGAAGAAATAAAGGGGAGGATAATATTTCTATAATAAAATTCTTGGATGCTGTATGTTGAAGTTCTAATCACCAGTCCTTCATAAACTGATCTTATTTGAAAATGAAGGCCGGGCTCGGTGGCTCAAGCCTGTAATCCCAGCACTTTGGGAGGCCGAGACGTGCAGATCACGAGGTCAGGAGATCGAGACCATCCTGGCTAACATGGTGATACCCCGTCTGTACTAAAAAATACAAAAAACTAGCCGGGCGAGGTGGCGGGCACCTGTAATCCCAGCTACTTGGGAGGCTGAGGCAGGAGAATGGCCTAAACCCGGGAGGCGGAGCTTGCAGTGAGCTGAGATCAGGCCACTGCACTCCAGCCCGGGCAACACAGCAAGACTCCTTCTCAAAAAAAAAAAAAAAAAAAGAAAATGAAGTCTTTGTAAATGTGGTCAAGGTAAGGATGAGGTCATTCGGGTGGGGCTTAATCCAATAAGACTAGTGTCCTTACAAAAAGGGCACCAGTTTGAACGCAGATTCAAATATTCACAGAAGGAGGACCAGCTCAATAGATATAGACAGAATGCTATGTAAGAATTGGAGTTATGCTGTTACAATCTAATAAAGTCTGGGGCTACCAGAAACTAGGAAGAGGCAAGATAGAATTTCCTTATGGGTTTTTGAGATAGAGTGGCTTTGTCTATATTTTGATATCATATTTCTAGCCTCCAGACATGTGAGATAATAAATTGCTAAGTCACCAAGTCATTACTACCCTAGCAAACTAACACAGATGCCAACAGCTCTAAGATTTTGATTAAAACAAAATCAGTTCATAGACTTCCAAATGCACATCACAAGATCTCAGGAAATATGAAATAACTACTTAGAACTTCCAAAAATTCATGAGCAATAAGAAACAAAATGGCGGTTTCAGAAACCAAAAGATGCTCTGAAATAGGATTGTCTTCACAGATTTGTAGTGAAGCGCATTTTCTATAATTCTGTAACATCACATACCTGTAAATATTAACCCCTCTGACCTCCCAATTTTGTCTAATGTCTACCATTACCATCAGACTTATGAAATGCAAAGAGTGTTTCATATTTTGTATTACTTTTTCTGCTGTAAAGATAATTTATGTTTCCTAACTCAAGAAAGACTATACTCCCAGCTTTAAATTTTATCAATTATAACTAAATGTTCACATCTGTTACTTTGTTCTAAAAAATGTTTGTTATCTGAATAAAGAAGGAATTTCTTTGGTTTGAATTACTAGAATTTAATAAGAACATTTCAAATAATAGAATTTTGATGTTGAGAATAAAAAGATATCAACAAAGTAAAACATTTTAGATAATAAAACTGCCCTTAGATCTTGTCAATTTGACGGTCACTAGAAATAACTGGTTAATTTATTCTGTTTGTCAATCTAGTTGCTAAAAACAGAATAGCTTAGATAAAACTCACTTGAAAAACAAGCATTTCTAAATAGTATTGTTCTTTAAATTGAAACTAACTAAATAAAGTAGATTTTTAAATAAAGTACTAGACAAAAGAAGCAGGTAACTAACTCTTACAACCCCAAAACATCCTCAAAAGTAAATCTATATTAATAGGATAATATTAAATATCAACAATAATAACATTGAATTATTACATTAACTTGTCTTTGCAAGTTATAGAATTATTGATGCATAAAAAATTAAAATAATACATTATAAGTAATTAGCCTAAAAGCAAAATAAATTTTCCTAAAAAATAAACTTATCACTTAGATTTCCCAACCATATACATATAGTACATTTAAAATATATTCTTACTAAAATTTCATATGTGCATTTCATTTGAAAATGCTTAATAAGCATAGAAAAGCAAATACTAATGTACCAAATAGCCAAGTATTTTCTCAGAATAAGCACACATACTAATCTGTTTTTAGTTTATACATATACATGAAGAAAATACATTCAATAGGTTTTTATAATTATTTTTTTTTTTAGATGGAGTCTCCATCTGTCACCCAGGCTGGAGTCCAGTGGTGCGGTATTGGCTCACTGCAACCTCTGCCTCCTGGGTCCAAGTGATTCTCCTGCCTTAGCCTCACCAGTAGCTGGAACTGCAGGTGTGCACCACCATGCCTGGCTAAGTTGTTTTTTTTTTTTTTTTTTTGTATTTTTAGTAGAGATGGAGTTTCACCATGTTGGCCAGGCTGGTCTCAAATTCCTGACCTCAAGTGATCCACCGGCCTTGGCCTCCCAAAGTGCTGAGATTACAGGCTTGAGCAACTATGCCCAGACTACATTCAATAGTTTTATTCTCATTTTCTATACTATTAATATCCAATATTTTACTTAAAATTCTTTGTATTTTGCTTTATGTTCTCTTTATTACCCAGGAGAAGCTACCAATAAAAAACATTTTGTTTTGAAATAATTTTCTGAAGTCTATATAGCAAAATAAATAATTCTGTATGAGAAGCAAATAAAATAACAATATCTACTTTTTCATTTTTAAACAAGTGCTTGGGAAGACAATAAGCAAAATTTTAAGTAAATTAAAATGGAATTTGCTTTTTACCATGGCTCATAAATGCCAAACAATGAAATGATTTAGTTTTCAAAGTTATTATATCCCAATTGATCTTCCAGGCAGCAGACTTATTATCTGATTATGAAGATATGCACATTTATCAAAAGCTAGAACCATCTGTCTCAATTCTGTTTAATTTAATTATGTATTCATCATTTAGACAGCAAGCTTATGACATAAGCCTCTACAAATGAGTAATTCTATACTTATTATCACTTAAGAATGTGCACAGGCAGACTTCAGTCAACTCCTATTAGTCTACTTTGAAATTAAAATTATTCTAGTGATAGGACACTGACTAGCCTATCATCACTGACATATGCAAGATAAAAATCTGGCATTCCTCTCAAGAAACTTAAAACTATCAATTTCTGTCTTCTAGCAAGACAGATATATTTAGAATTTCTAAATATTTCTTGAATTGAGAGGTACATACATTTACACCCATATACATATATTCAAAATTCTAATTTTTAGATAATAAGTATTAAAACTAGGAAAGAATGATTCTTTAAAGCAATATTCATAAAATATTTATAAATTTGTTACATTTTATAATTATGGGAAATGTATCAATAATCCTGCTTAATGAATTTGGTACAGAGCTTCAGATTAGCTACGGAATGATATTTTTCTTTCTTTTCTATGTTGTGATTGATTATATTTGATGGGAATTAGTGAGAATAAGGAGAATTATTTGCTGAAAACACTTAACCTCATTTATGTATCTGGAATTAAGATAAAAAATATATGGCATTCTATTATAAGACTACTAAACTAATTAGGAAAGTGATATCTATGCTATCTCATAAATAAGAGCAAATCAAATTACTAAAACTAATCCATGAATCTTGTAGATGTCATTTTTCTGTGCCTGTCATTATGGCCACAGGTAACACAAATGATAAGCTCATAAATTATCTAAAGTGAAAATTGATTTCCTCTATGCCTCTCTCTGTGTGTGTGTGTGTGTGTGTGTGTGTGTCTGTGTGTGTGGGGAGTATGTACATATACTGGAACTCTGTATTTCTAAACAAATATATGTATTGTACAACTATTTGGGAATCTGGCTTTTTAAATTTAATCTCTCGAGAGATTGTCAAAATGATCGCCATCTCAACTAAGAGGTTTGCTGGAAAGTTAGAAATCAGGACCAGTACCTGTGGGTGGTATTTGGACTGGGCATCCAAGGTACAGAAATAGCTTAAAATTAACCCATCAGATCAGCAGCAGTGTCTTATTTAGCATCCAGAGGTTGTGATGTATTCAGAATTGGTCTTATCCACTTTTAGTATTTACGAAGAGCAATGTTTTGAATAGGACACAGAATTATGAGCAAAACAAATGGAATATAAAGAAAGTTAGATAAGCCAGTACAGTTGGCCCTTGAAAAACATGGTTAGGTGCATGCATACATGTATTTTTTCAAGTAAATATATTGGAAACATTTTGGGGGATTAGCAAAAAATTTGGAAAACTTGCAGATGCAGTGTGTAGTCTAGAAATACTTTTTTTTTTTTTTTTTGAGATGGAATCTCGCTCTGTCTCCCAGGCTAGAGCGCAGTGGCCGGATCTCAGCTCACTGCAAGCTCTGCCCCCTGGGTTTACGCCATTCTCCTGCCTCAGCCTCCCAAGTAGCTGGGACTACAGGCGCCCACCACCTCGCCCGGCTAGTTTTTTGTATTTTTTTTACTAGAGATGGGGTTTCACCGTGTTAGCCAGGATAGTCTCTATCTCTTGACCTCGTGATCCGCCCGTCTCGGCCTCCCAAAGTGCTGAGATTACAGGCCTGAGCCACCGCGCCCGGCCTAGAAATACTTTTTTAAATAAGAAAAATTTAATGGAGGTATGTCAGGAATACATGAAATATATAAGGATATTAGTCTATTTATTTATTTGCTACCATAAAATATACACAAATCTATCATAGAAAGCTAATCAAAACTCATGCACACAATTATAGACTATACAGGGAGCCACTTACAGTCTACAGAAATGTAAACAAACCTTGAGCCAACATTCAGTCATAACTGGATAAAATTAACTATGCTACATACTGTACTGCTGCAATACTTTTGTAGTTACCTCCTGTTGCTATTGCAGTGAACTCAAGTGTTGCAAGTATCTGCTTAAAACACTCTGTGACACTAATCATCTCTGCTTGAGCAATCCCTCTCCCTAGTAAATTGCGTATCACAGTAAAAAGGGAACTCTCATGGTTCTTGAGTATTTTTTTCATTTTTTTTACTGTAGTACTATAAACTTCACATAACACCATGGAACCCATATGAAGTACCATTAGTGGGATGAAAGTGCTTCAAGGAAGCAGAAAAACTTCATAATATTACAAAAAAATATGAATTATGTGATACATACTGTAGATTGAGGTCAGTAGCTGTACTTGCTCACCATTTCAAAATCAATGAGTCCAATATAAGGGCTATAACTAAATAGAAAAGGAAATTTGTAAAACTGTTGCTATAGCTATGCTACAAGATATAAAAACCTGGCATTTTTTGTTAAATGCCTTTTTATTTCATATCAAAAATGTAGCTTTTATGTGGGTGCAGGATTGTGATAAGAAAGTCATACCTGTAGACTTTACTATGATTTGAGAAAAAGCCATCATTAATCATTACATGACAACTTAAAGCAAAAGAAAAGTGAAAGATCTGGAGCTGGAGAGTTTAATGACAGCAAAGGATAGTTTGATAATTTCAGAAAGGTTTGGCTTAAAAAAAATAAAGTCAGAATAACAGGAGAAGTAGCTTCTACCAACCAAGAGGGATCAGACAAGTTTCCAGACACAATTAAGAAAATTATTGAAGAGAAAAGATATCTACCTGAACAGATATCTTTAATACAGATTAAAGCACTCTACTCTGCAACAGTAACCACTACCACCACAACAGCAAAAAGGCTACAAAAGACACTTATTAGTAAGGAAGAGAAGCAAGCACCAGGATTTAACTTGATGGAGATGAGTACTTCTGAACCAGTGCCAGACAATGAGGAAGAAGATGTAGAAGAAGCAATTTCCATAAACAAATGGAAACAAATTAACATTAGAC
Organism: Trachypithecus francoisi; assembly: GCF_009764315.1. Taxonomy (NCBI): domain Eukaryota; kingdom Metazoa; phylum Chordata; class Mammalia; order Primates; family Cercopithecidae; genus Trachypithecus; species Trachypithecus francoisi. Next base: position 69,696,182 of record NW_022681454.1, read on the forward strand.
AATCTGGCAGAAGAGTTCTGATTATTCAAGACTCCTTTTGATGTTTATTCAAGACTCCTTTTGATGGCAATTATGCAAACAGTAGAAAGATTGATACTTTATAGAAATATTTTTAGAGAAATGTAAAAGAAAAATTTAGACAGAAACGTTGATGTTTTTCCATAAAGTTTTATTATGTGTACCTGCCACTACTGCTTCCCCTCCCACCTCCTCCATCTCTTCCACTTCTGCCACCTGAGAAAATATCAATGCTTTCCCCTCATCCCTCCCTGTCCTCTCCCTACTCAATGTGAGGATAAAAATTCTGTTGATGAACATTTATACAATGATCTATTTCCACATAATAAATAGCAAACATATTTTCTCTCCCGTATGATTGTTAATAACATTTTCTTTTCCCTAGCTTATTTTATTGTAAGAATACAGTATACAATACATATTAATAAAACATATAAAATATGTGTTAATTGACTGTTTATGATGTTGGTAAGCCTTTTACTTAACAGTAGGCTGTTAGTAATCAAACTTTTTAAAACTCAAAAATTGTATGCAGGTTTTCAACTACACAGGATTTTGGTGCTCCTGACACGCACATTGTCCAAGGCTCAACTCTAGTTTCTTTCAATTCCTTCTTTTCAGAAAATGTTTCCAGACAGCAGCTAAATTTATGAGTAACTGGGCCAACTCTCTCCAACAGAAATATATAAATGAAAATATTATATCGAAACTCAATCACATAAACTGTAGTTTCAAACCCTTAGTAATATGATAATGCTTACAAGGATAACCAAAACAAAAATGAAAGGGTAAAGAATGGTAATCATTTCCCATGGCACATTTATATTAAGTGTTAACTTCAAACACCATAAATATAAACATCAAGGTGATGAGAGCAATTCAAAACTTTTTTTTTCTTGTGACGTGAGGACTCGTGAATATTTGTAGCCATCAAGATTGACAAAGAGAAAGATCCAGGTTATGGGTTTAACTTCAAGTCTTTGGTACCTATAGGAAAATATAATAAATAAATGTGTTATTTGAGACCAAAGGCTCTAAATGTTTCATATGCTTAATAACTACCTTGAAAAGTTCAATAAGTACAGATTTCTGCATCTTTCTTCAAGGAATTTAAACAAACATCCTGAAGCAGGTGGTAAGTGGTTCATGCTGTGAGATTCACTATTCTAGGCAAAGTAAAAGGTCACCTCATATGTTGAAAGGTTTCCTAACAATTTTTTGACTTTTTAGTCAGATTACATAAAAAATTATGAAAGTAGCATTAAGATTCAGGAGACTGAGAAAGGCTGCTGAAGGCAGCAATGAGTGTGCTGGCCTCAAAGTTTAGTTTAACAAACATTTAATTATTTATTTATTGAAAAGACATTTAAAACAAGTTTTCTACTTTATTATATTTGTCTAAATCTCTCTGAGTCATTCAAATAAAGGGACTAATTACCCTAACTCCTGATATACTAGGTTATCCAAGGCTATCCAAGGAATTAAAACAATCTCAGGAAGTAAATGAAAACACAGTCAAATAGAAGTGTAGAGGGAGCTACACAGACCCTCAAGTATTTCGATAAGTCATCTTTCCTTAATTTAATTATCTAAAACTTTTGAATTTGTTATTTGTCCTTTTCAGCAAAAGAAAATGTATGTATATTTCAGGATAATATTATCTAAAGTACAGTCTTAGTTTGGGTAAATATGAAGCTGCAACTTCAGAGATTGCTTCTGTTAACTATCTTACACTGGCTCTCAGAGCCATGAGATCTCTTTCATGCCTTACTGAATCTATAATTTTCTTAAGAGAGAGGCTATAATCATCAACTGTGCAAATGTTAATTGTCTTTTAAAAGTAAAGAACTTTGTAATCTTAGGACGATTTTATAATACTGTTTGAGGTAGTGTTGCATCATTAAAAGTCCCACAAAATAAGCAAAATTTTAAAATCCTGGATACTAAAACAGCAATTTCCTAGCCTCTCCCAACTAATCAATGTATTCGAAGTGTCTCCCCAAACTTCATGCTCATTAGCTTTTCAGTAAACTTCAAACAATTGTTTCTAATTACATAATGCTACATAAAAAATATATTTTCTATTTCATTGTCACAATTTACCTTAAAATACATATACATTATATATATACACAAATATATATACACATTTAAACTGTGTGCATGTGTGTAGATACATACCTATACAATATATATATGTATACATATATTTACATATATATGTAGTTTTAGACTATTTTAAGGGAAAATTGTACTCCATTTAATAGTAGATCCAATAAATTAAATGCTACTTTAAATACTATCCTGTTACAACAGGTGAAAATTAAAGTGGTTGGGAATGCGGTTGCTGAGGATAGCTTTATGTTTGAAAACATACAATCAAAATGACAAATAATTGTCTATATATTCATCTTCATTTGATCCTATAATAAACATTTTAGTGATTTTAGGTGAATTAAAATAATGTATTTCTGTGATTACAAATAAGGAAAATACAGCATAAGCCATGAAATATGTTTTAAATTGTTACATTGCAGATGTAATCTTTAGAAATTAAATATATAAATGTCTTTTGGCTTATTCTGTTTTGGTGTTTTCGTTTTTTGTAAGAAACAAAAGTTTTGCTGTTAATCCTTTAAAACATAATCTCTCCTTTATCTCTTCAGACTGCTTTAAGATATTTTTTGTCTTTGATTTTCAGTACGTTTTCCTGTTATGAGACAAAGTTATATAGTTGTTTGGGGATTGTGACTCTTCTTGAATCTGTGGATTAATTTGTATTAATTTTTAATATTTAAAATCACTAACCATTATTTATTTATATAATGTTTTTGCCTTTATTAGGTCTCATCATTTTCTGAGACTTAAAATGCACATATGCAAGCTTTTTCACCATAAAAATACTTTACTACAATGCTTGTATTTTTCAACGTTTCTTATTTTCATGTGTCATTCTGCATATTTTTTTACTTTTTCTTCACTTCAAACTTTTCATCAGTTAAACTAGTGCTAAACCAATCAGTTGAGTAATTTACCCTGTTATTATTTTTTCATTTCTATAATTTGAATTTTTTTTATTATTGTTTCCTGTTTTCCATTAAATCTCAGCTCAGTTACTCTAAAAAAATCAATCATTTATTTCAATGTTGTCATTATATAAAACATAATTATTTGAAAGTGAATGACAAATGAATCAAGTTATTTAGATTTACTGTAGCTTTTTTTCTCTCTTTTTATTTGGTTTTGGTTGTATTGTGTCTTCTTTTATTTCTTGCTAGTTTTAACAGATTCCTATAAATTTCCATTTATAAATCACATTATTGGAGTTCCGTCTTAGCTTCAATATATAAACAACTTAAAACTTGTCACTCCCATCATTACAAAAACTAATATTAGAACAAACTGAAACTCAACATATTTTTTGTACCCATTAGATAACAGAGCTGTTGGGGTAAACCACCATTATGAAACCTGGATAGACAGGCAAATCAAGGGTCACAGCCAAGGTCTTACCTGGAGCAGAAGTTCCATCAGCTAGAAGCATAAACTGGTAGGAATACTTACATGGTAATTCTGATAAATTGCTACAGACTTCTTGTGGACTGCATCAAAAGTGAGAAACTACAGGTGACTTCAGTCTTAGGGGGCCCACACATTTATGGATGTACCCTTTAGCAGTCCCACAAGATTCTCACTGTGAAGAGCCAAGAATAATCTCCCAGTGGGCCTGGAAAACAATAAGTAAATGTACCCATGTTGAAATATACCAGAGAGTTTTCCATTAACAGAGTCAATTTTGCATGGTAAAAGACTTAATCTTATCAAATGTGGGCTAAGAATGTTTCTCTGAATTAAGCTCCCTGTATCTTTCTGTTCTTACCTAAGAGAAGAAAACTAAAAAAAAATGAAAATAATAGCTTAGACATAAGTCCAACCAAAATACAGAAACTTAATCATAACATTATAAAATATTCCACTTCCCACACACCTTCAAACACACTAACAGGGCTCTATTATAACGAAGTCGATTATAGCTGACCGAGCTTAAAACACAGGCTATACTTGAAAAGGAGCTCTTAGGGAAACCCAACAACAATTATGTCAGTCCACTTACATTGCTATAAAATTGTATCTGAAACTACGTAATTTAAAAAGAAAAGCTTATTTGGCTCACAATTCTGCAGGCTGTACAAGCATGCCACCACCATCTTCTTGACTTCTGGCAAGATCCAGAAAGCTTTTAGTCACGGCCAAAGGGAAGAGGAGCCAGCACATCACATGGTGAGAGATGAAGCAAGACAGCAAGGAAGAAGTTCCAGGCTGTTTTAAACAATCAGATCTCAGTGAACTCATAGAGTGAGAGGTCACTCATTACCATGAGGATGGGGCCAAGACATGAATGAGGAATCTGCCCTCATGACCCTAACACCTACCACCATGCCTCCCACGCAACATTGGAGATCATATTTCAAAATATGGCCTGAAAAGAACTAAACATCCAAACCATATCATTCTACCCCTGGCCCCACAAATCTCATGTCCTCCTCTCATTGTGAAATATGATAATCTCGTCCCCATAGGTCCCAGTCTTAACTCATTCCAGCATTAACTCATAAGTCCAAAAATCTCATCTGAGACTCAAGGCAAGTCCCTTCCACCTACGAGTCTGTAAGATCAATAAGTTATTTACTTCAAATATAAAATGCTGGTATTGCCGGGCATGGTCACTCACGCCTGTAATCCCAGCACTTTGGGAGGCCGAGGTGGGAGAATCATGAGGTCAGGAGATCGAGACCATCCTGACAAACACGATAAAACTCCGTCTCTACTAAAAATACGAAAAAATTAGCCCGACGTGGTGGTGGGCGCCCGTAGTCCCAGCTTCTAGGGAGGCTGAGGCAGGAGAATGGCGTGAACCCAGGAGGCGGCAGAGCTTGCATGCTGGTGTAGGCATGGGTAGACATTCCCATTCCAAAAGGGAGAAATCAGGCAAAAGAAAGGGGCAAAATTCCCCACACAAGTCTGAAACCAAGCAGGGCAATCATTAAATCCTAAAGATCCAAGATAATCTTCTTTGACTCCATGTCCCATATCCAGTGCACACTGGTGATAGTGGTGGCCTCCCAAGGCCTTGGGCAGCTCTGCCTCTGTGGCATTGCAGGTGGCTGCATTCGTGGGTTAGAGTTGAGTGTCTGTGGCTCTTCCAGACTTAGAATGCAAGTGGCCAGTGGCTATACCTTTCGCAGGTCGGGAGGGCAGTAGCCCTTTTCCCACTGCCTCACCAGGCAGCACCCAAGTAGAAACTCTGTGTGGGGACTCCAGCCACCTTTTTCCCTTCACACTGCCCTGTGAGAGCCTGTTTTCAAGGACTCCACCTCTGTGGTAGTCTTTTGCCTGGCATCCAGATTTTCTCATGCATCCATTGAAATCTAGGTGGAAGCTGCCAAGTCTCCTTTATTCTACATGCCTGCAGACTTAGCATCTTATGGAAGCTCCCAAGACTTACTGCTTGTATCCTCTGAAGCAGCAGCTGGAGTGGTACTTGGGGCCATTTGAGCCATGAATGGAGCTAGAGCTAGAGCATCTGGGATGCAGGAAATAGTGTCCCAAGGCTGTGCAGGGCAGTGACACTCTAGGCTTGGGCGCCCATACTATTCTTTCTTCCCAGGCTTCTGAACTTGTGATAAGAGAGACTATCCCAACGACTTCTGAAATACCTTTGGGACTTTTTTCCATTGTCTTGGCCATTAGCACTTGGCACCCTTTTAATCATATTAATCTTTTTAGTAGGAGGTTTCTCCATAATCTGCTTATATTTCTCTTTTGAAACTGTTTTTTTTCTTCTCTCCCAGATGGTAAGGCTGCAAATTTTTCAAACTTTTATACTCTACTTCTCTTTTCATTATAATTTCCAACTTTAAGTCATTAATTTCCTCCTGTATCTGATACTAGGCTATTAGAAGCAGCTAGGCCAATTATTGAACACTTGGCCATTTAGAAATGTATTTCCTCAGATACCATAAGTCATCACTTTTAAGTTCAAACTTTCACAGATCCCTAGGACCAATCACAGTTCAGCCAATGCCATTGCCAAGAAGTAATAGGGTGACATTTGTTTCAGTTCTCAATAAGTTTCTTATGTCCCATCTGAGATCTCCTTAGCCTGGCCTTTATTGTACATATTTTGATCAACATTTTTTATCAAAGCATCTTAACAAGTGTCTAAGGAACTCCAATTTATGCTTTTTTTCTTGTCTTCTGAGATTTCCAAACTCTTCCAACCTCTGTCCGTTTCCCAGTTCTAAAGCTGCTTCTACATCTTCAAGTAACTTTGTAGAAATGCCCCACCTCTTGGTACCAACTTTCTGTATTAACCCATTTGTGTTGCTATGAAAGAATACCCAAGTCTGGGTAATCTATAAAAAAGAAGCTTACAATGAGATTTGGAAGGAACAAAACATTCAAACTATATCAAAAACAGAGGGGAGAATAAAACAAAGACAACAGAGGGTTTGAAGCCTCGAGCACATACAGCTACAATTATCCATAAACATTAATAACTCCTATAAAAGTTCACATAAAATAGCACACTGTGACCTATTTATCTCAGTTATTTTCTGATATATTAATATTATGTTCAACTTTCAACCAAAAACATCATAGAAGATGCTTAAAGTCAAAGAAGACAGTCTGAAAAAACAAACCTGTCATTATAATCATATTCCAATATGATATAGACTTTGATATTGTCAGACATAAAATATAAAATTATATATATTTTTCAGTTAAAATTAGAGAAGACAGAAAACACAAAAGAAGAAATAGAACAGATAATAATGCAATGCATAGAAAATAGTTAAATATGTGGGACCAGGCACAGTAGCTCAAGCGTGCAATCCCAGCACTTTGGGAGGCTAAGGCAGGCAGATCACCTGAGGTCTGGAGTTTGAGACCAGCCTGGCCAACATGATGAAACCCCATCTCTACTAAAAGTACAAAAATTAGCTGGGTGTGATGGCACGTGCCTATAATCCCAGCTATTCGGGAGGCTGAGACAGGATTATCACTTGAACCCGGGAGGCGGAGGTTGAAGTGAGTTGAGATCACGCCAGGCACTCCAGCCTGGGCAACAGAGGAAGACTCTGTCTCAAAAAAAAAGACAGAAAAAAAAAAAAAGAAAAAAGAAAACAGTTACACCTGTGGTAGATATTCATTCTTATATCTCAATAATCAAATCATACTAGTATGAATGGTCTATACATACCATTTATAAGATAGGCAATGTCAGAATGAACTATAAAAATGGAAGAAGATGCAAGTATACATATTCTCTAAAATGGTACTCAACATGTAAAAACTCTAAATGGTTCAAAGTAAAGGAATGTATAAAGATACATAATGCTAACTTTAACCAAAAACAAAACCAAAAATAACAACCTACAGTAGTAAATTCAGACAAAGTGAAATTCAAAACAATAAAAGTTATTTGGGATTTAAAAAATGCCACTACATGATAATGACTGGAACAATTCTCCAAGAAGACATAGAAGTCTTAAATGTGTATGCATATGACAAAGGATCAACATATATGAGCCAGGATTTGGTACAACTAAGAGGAGAAATAGTCCAGTCTACTATTACACAGTAGAGAAGTAAACACCCCTCTTTCAGTGGCTAGTAGATTAAGTAGGCAGAAAACCAGTGAGGATAAAACTGACAACAAAAACACAATCAATGAACTTGATGTAATTGACAGTTATAAAATACAGACTATTGCATCCTGCAATAGCATAATTCACATTTGTCTCAAGCTCATGTGGAAGTTCACTAAGAAAGACCACATTCTGAGCCATAAGAGAAACCCTAAAATGTATAAAAAGCAATGGAAATTATACGAAGTATGCTCTCAGATGAAGATAGCAGAGTAGGTCAGCAATGTATGTTAGCATTCGTTTCCCTCACCAACCATTCATGTAGAGACTTGCTTAGTAAGTAGTGTCTTAATAATAGTTCAATGTATATGGACTATTCAAGAAACAATGTAAATGAACTGCTTTACTATTGCCTAAATTGTAGTAATATTTGTAAATTTCAAAATCTGATGAAACAGAAACATTTGAATTGACCATACAGATGCGGATAGAGATATTAATATTTATGAAAAGTATAAGTGCAACATAATGAATCATGTGAAAAGTAAAAGACTCCCTGAGATTTTTAAAAACTGATCCCATTACATACACCCATTCTGCATAAGCAGGGCTAAAGATATTTCCAGCTGTCTTAGAAAATACAAAAGCATACAAGACAATTATTGGGTGGGTGCAAGCCTTTCTGTATAGGGGATGAGGTTGGAAAATAAATACATTGGTTACATAATATCTTTAAATGTAAATCCTATTCATTTAAAATGAATAATGTTAATGAAACTTCCTAGAGATATTATAGTAGAATTCCTTGGTAGACAAATGGTTTTATCATAGATACCTAATTGAAGACTGAAGTAAAAATGCAAGTTAACTATATTTTATTAAAAATAATGATAGAAAAAACCTATGCTAATTTTCAACGCAATTTTTTAACAAACTAAATGTTCCAATTATAGAAATAAAAACCAATCAAATCCTATTATGTACTTAAAAAAATAAAATAATCAAGGAAAGGTATAATTGCCATCATAAAAATGAGAAAGCTATCTCATTTTCTCACTGAATTTAACATTTGAGAATTCTTAAAATATACCCATGTTTAAAATTTATTTTTAATTTCAAAAATTATAATAATAGAATTTAAATAATTTATTTCTGTGTGAAATTTGGCAATTTCTTATTGTAAAGTGTTAACTCCAAATGATTTTTTTTTTTTTTTTTTTTAAATGGAGTCTCACTCCGTTACCAGGCTAGAGTGCAGTGGTACAATCTTGGCTCACTGCAACCTCTGTCTCTCAGGTTCAAGAGATTCTCTTGCCTCAGTCTCTCGAGTAGTTGGGACTACAAGTGCGTGCCACCATACCCAGATAATTTTCATAGTTTTGTAGAGAAGGGGTTTCACCATGTTGGCCACGATGGTCTCGATCTCTTGATCTCATGATCCGTCCGCCTTGGTCTCCCAAAGTTCCGTGATTACAGACGTGAGCCTTCGCGTCCGGCCTCCAATTGAGTATTATCAGATTTTGGATATGTGTTTAAACATGTTGTTTGCACTTTTGTCTAAACATAAAATATTATAAAGTGAATATGTAATAGAACTAAAACTTACATTACATGATTAGATTATTTCATCATTTCACAAACATCATAAAGCATACTTACACAAACCTAGATGGCATAGCTTACTACACAGCCTGGCTATATAGTTCAGCCTATTGTTCCTAGGCTACAAATCCATACAGCACATAACTGTATTAAATACTGCAAACAATTATAACAAAATGGTATTTGTGTATCTAAATATAGAAAAGTTACAGTAAAAATACAGTAAAATATTAAAAATAATCCAACTAAATAAGTCACCTACCATGAATAAAACTTGCAGAACTGGAAGTTGCTGTGGATGAAGCAGTGAGTGAGTGGTGAGTAAATAAAACAAACAAATAAAATAGTCAAGGACATTATTATACACCAGTAGTCCCCAACATTTTTTGGAATCAGATACCAATTTCATGGAAGACAATTTTTTCCATGGACTGTTGGTACGGGGTATGGTTTTGAGACAAAACTGTTTCATCTCAGATTATCAGTTATTAGATTTCCATAAAGAGCATGTAACCTAGATCCCTTTCATGTGCAATTCACAATGAAAATCTAATGTCACCACTCATCTGACAGAAGGCTGAGTTCTAGTGGTAGCACTCACTCACCTGCCACCCACCTTATGTTGTACAGCCCAGTTCCTATCAGGCCATAGGCCACTAATGGCACATGGCCCAGTGGTTGGGGACCTTTGCAGTACACTACTGTTCACCTTATAAACACTTTACATTTAGGGTATGATAAAGTTATATAAGAGTATATTTATTTCTTTGTTTTGTGGGTTCTTTTTTTTTTTTGAGACAAGTTCTTATTTTGTCGTCCAGGCTGGAGTGCACTAGCACCATCGGGGCTCACTGCCTCAGCCTCTCAAAGTATTGGGATTACAAGAATGATCCACCACACTCAATCTTTATTTGTTCAGTAATGCATTAACCTTAGCTTAATGTAACATTTTTACTTTAAAAACGTTTTTTAAAATATTGAGTGCTTTTTGACTCTTTTGTAATAATTGAAAACACAAACTGTATAACTATACAAAACATTTTATTTATTTATTTATTTATTTATTTATTTATTTATTGAGATGGAGTCTCGCTCTGTTGCCCTGGCTAGAGTGCAGTGGCACAATCTCGGCTCACTGCAAGCTCTGCTTCCCAGGTTCACGACATTTCCCTGCCTCAGCCTCCTGAGTAGCTGGGACTACAGGTGCCCGCCACCACGCCTGGCTAATTTTTCATATTTTTAATAGAGATGGGGTTTCACCCTGTTAGACAGGATGGCCTCGATCTCCTGACCTCATGACCCACCTGCCTTGGCCTCCCAAAGTGCTGGGATTACAGGCATGAGCCACAGCACCCAGCAACATTTTATTTCTTTATATCCTTATTCTAGAAGCTTTTAAAAAGATTTATTTTTTCTTTTTAAATATTTTTATTAAAATACACACCTAGCATAGGTCTACATAGGGTCAGAATTATACTACTATCTCTCACCTCCACATCCTGTCCAAAAAAAAAAAATACTTAGGGGTAATTACATGCACAGAACTGTCATCTCCTAAACTTTCTTCTGGAGTACCTTCTGAAGAACCTGTCTGAGACTATTTTACAGTTAACTTTTTAAAATAAGTAAAAACTACAGTATAAAAAATAAAATGTATAATATAGTAATATAGAAACTCATAAGATCATTGTGTATTATTATCAAATATTGTATACTGTACAAAATGGTATGTGCTATACTTTTATAAAACTGGTAGAGCAATGGGTTTGTTTATATCAGCCTCACCACAAACATATGAGTAACGCCTTATGGTATAATATTACAATGGTTATATCACTAGGCAGCAGTGACACATCCATTAGAATATTATGGGACCACCATTACACATACGAACTATTGTTGACCACAGTGTTGTTAAATAGTGTGAGACAATACTTGGCTTTGACAAAGACTCTCCTTCACTAGACTATATTCTGGCTCTTTGGAGCACTCTTCCTGATGATCTCTTGGCCTTGGCCCTCATCTTGTCTTTGCCTGCCTACCCCAGTCTTAGAAAGGATCTTGCTTATTTGGTTTAGTGAGAATCCTCACCCTTTTGATATATAATAACTTTCTTCATCCCCTCATTTTATGTCTAATTCTTTGTCCTGTCTTTAACAAGAATCCTGTTAGGTCGGTTTAACAACCATCTCCTTAGCCTTGATGTTTTCTTTTAGTAATTTGCTATTCACTGACACTCTCTTCCCGCTCCTTAGCTATACGTCTGCACTTGTCATTAATAATTTTGGGGGGCAGACCAAGAAGGCTGATTGGAAGCAGCTGTGGTCTGCACTGCTCACAGAGAAGAACAAAAACAGTGAGTGAAATCTACACCTTCAAATGAGGTATCCAGTGGGACTGACTAAGCAGTCAGTGAGACATACATACGGAGAGTAGGGAAAAGCAGATTGTGGTGACAGCCCACCCAGGAATGGCATGGAGTGAAGAGAGCTCCCACACAGAGCCAAGGGAGGCAGTGAGTGATTGTGCAACCCCACCTGGCAAACCACTCGTTTCCCGTGGATCTTTGCAAACCACAGATTAGGAGATCCCCTCATGATCCCATGCCACCAGGGCCTTGGGTTCAAAGCACAGAGCTGTGCAGAGTCTCCGTGGCTGCTTGGGCATGCACGGAGACACAGGAGTTTGCACATACTTTGGCCCTGGGAATTCCAGTGAGGCAAAAGATCAATTCATTCCCCTAAGAAAGGGGTTGAAGCCAGGGAGCAAACCAACCTCATTCAGCAGATCCCGCTCCCAGGTTAAGACCCCGTGGCTTGGAATTGCAGTCAGATAGCAGCACAGCAACAGTAGGCTGGAGGCTGCCTGAGACAACTGATTTCCCATAGGAAAAAAGTGGCCGCCATTCTTTTGCTAAAGTTGGCTGTCCTGGTCTGCCGTCTCTGGAGAGTCTGGGTGGTCTAGATGAGGAAGATTCCCACCAATGCAGTGTGCCCACTCCAACAAGGGCAACCCAACTACTTCTTTAGTGGATCATTAACCCCATTCCTCCTGACTAGGTGCAACCTCTCAAGAGAAGTCTCCAGAAATCTCCTACAGGAACATCCGGGCTGGCATCAGGTCAGTGCCTCTCTAGGACAGAACTCCCAGAAGTAGCAGCAGGCCACTATCTTTACTGTTTTTCAATCTTTACTGATGATACCTCCAGGTGCAGGATGGACCCAGGTGATTAGGGTCTGGAGTGAACCTCCACCAAACTGAAGGAGCCCTATGTAAGAGGGGCATGATTGTTAAAAGAAAAACAAAGAAATAGAAAGCAACAACAACATCAACAAAAAAGACCCCACAAAAACCCCATTTACAGATCATCAACCTCAAAGATCAAAAGTAGATAAGCCCACAAAGATAAAGGAACGAATCAATGAAAAAATACTGAAAACTCAAAAAACAGAGTGTCTCTTCTCCTCCAAATAATGTCAACACCTCTCCAGCAAGGGCACAGAACTGAGCTGAGACTGAGATGGCTGAATTGACAGAAGAAAACTTCAGAAGGTAGGTAATAACAAACTTTGCTGAGCTAAAGGAGCATGTGCTAACCCAATGCAAAAAAAGCTAAGCATCATAATAACACATTATAAGAGATGATAAACAGAATAGCCAGTTTAGAGAAGAACATAAATGACATTATAGAGCTAAAAAAAAACCACAAGAACTTCACAATGCAACCACAAGTATCAACAGCTGAACAGATCAAGTGGAGATAATAATCTCAGGGCTTCTGTATGAAGACATTCATACAGCCAACAGACACATGAGAAAATGCTCATCATCACTCACCATCAGAGAAATGCAAATCAAAATCACAATGAGATACCATCTCACACCAGTTAGAATGACAATCATTAAAAAGTCAGGAAACAACAGGTGCTGGAGAGGATGTGGAGAAATAGGAACACTTTTACACTGTTGGTGGGATTGTAAACTAGTTCAACCATTATGGAAAACAGTATGACGATTCCTCAAGGATCTAGAACTAGAAGTGCCATATGACCCAGCCATCCCATTACTAGGTATATACCCAAAGGATTCTAAATCATGCTGCTATAGAGACACATGCACACGTATGTTTATTGCGGCACTATTCACAATAGCAAAGACTTGGAATCAACCCAAAAGTCCATCAGTAACAGACTGGATTAAGAAAATGTGGCACATATATACCATGGAATACTATGCAGCCATAAAAAAGGGTGAGTTTGTGTCCTTTGTAGGGACATGGATGCAGCTGGAAACCATCATTCTCAGCAAACTATCGCAAGAACAGAAAACCAAACACCGCATGTTCTCACTCATAGGTGGGAACTGAACAATGAGATCACCTGGACTCGGGAATGGGAACATCACACACCGGGGCCTATCACAGGAGGAGGGGGAGGGATTGCATTGGGAGTTATACCTGATGTAAATGACGAGTTGATGGGTGCAGCACACCAACATGGCACAAGTATACATATATAACAAACCTGCATGTTATGCACATGTACACTAGAACTTAAAGTATAATACAAAAAAAAAAAAGTGGGGAAACAAACAAACAAACAAACAAAAATCTCAGGGCTTGAACACTGTCTCTTCAAAATAAGACAGTCAGACAAGAATAGAGAAGAAAAGAATAAAAAGAAACAACAAAACTTCTGAGAAATATGGTATTATGTAAAAAGACCAAACCTACAACTGATTGGTGTACCTGAAAGAAACACAGAAAGGAACCAGGTTGAAAAACAAATTTCAGGATATCATCCAGAACTTCCCAAACCTAGAAAGACAGGCCAACATTTAAATTCAAGAAATCCGGAGTACACCAGTAAGATACTCCATAAAAATTAACCCCAAGAGACATAATCATTAGATACTCCAAAGTTGACATGAAATAAACAATGTTAAGGGCAGCCAGAGAGAAAGACCAGGTCATCCATCACACTAACAGTGAACCTCTCAGTGGAAACCTTATAAGCCAGAAGGGATTGGGGGCCAATATAATTATTCATTCTTAGAGTAAAGAATTTCCAACCCAGAGTTTCATATCCAGCCAAACTAAGCTTCATAAGTGAGGGAGAAAGATCCTTTTCAGACAGTCAAATGTTGGGAAAATTTGTCACCACTAGGTCTGCCTTGCAAGAGCTTCTGAAGGAAGCACTAAATATGGAAAGAAAAGCCCATTACCAGCCACTATGAAAACACAATGAAGTATACAGGCCAGTGACACTGTGAAACAATTACATAAAAAGCCTGCAAAATAACTAGTTAGCATCCTGAAGATGGTATCAAATTCACACATATTGATGTTAACCTTAAATGTAAATGGACTAAATGCCCTAGAATGGCAAGCTGAATAAAGAGTCAAGACCTATTCAAACCAACAAAGATCAAAAAAGACAAATAAAGGCATTACACAATGGTAAGGAGTTCAATTCAAGAAAAAGAACTATCTTAAATAGTTATGCTCCCAATACAGGAGCACCCAGATTCAGAAAGCAAGTTCTTAGAGACCTACAAAGAGATTTGGACTCCCACACAGTAATAGCGGGAGAGTTTAACACTCCACCAAGAATATTAGATCATTTAGACAGAAAATTAATAAAGATATTTAGGACCTGAACTCAGCTCTGGAACAAGTGGACCTCATAGATATCTACAAACCTATCCTCCCCCAAACAAGAGATATACACTTATTCTAAAATTCATCATATAATTGGGAGTAAAACATTCCTAACAAAATGCAAAGGAACTGAAATAATAACAGTCTCTCAGACTGTCTTACAATTCAATATTAAGAAACCCACTCAAACTCACACAACTACATGTAAATTGAACAACCTGCTCGTAAATGACTGCTGTGCAAATAATGAAATTAAGGCAGAAATCAAGAAGTTCTGTGAAACTAATGAGAACAAAAGGACAACATGCCAGAATCTCTTTAACTTAACATCACACATAAGTGGTGTTAAGAGGGAAATTTATAACACTAACTGCCCACTTCAAAACGCTAGGAAGATCTCCAATTGACAATGTCACATCACAACTAAAAGAGCTAGAGAACCAAAGACAAACAAACACCAAAGCTAGCAGAAGGCAAGAAATAACAAAGATTAGAGCAGAACTGAAGGAGATAGAAATAAAAAAAACCCTTCAAAAAATAAACAAATCCAGGAGCTGTTTTTCTTTTGCGGGGTGGCGGGGTGGGGGTGGGGTTGAAAAAATTAATAAAAGAGGCTGCTAGCTAGACTAATAAATATAAAAAGAGAATAATCAAATAAAATCAGAAGTGATAAGAGGAATATCACCACTGATCCCACAGAAATACAAACAATCATCAGAGAATACTATAAATACCTCTAGGCACATAAACTAGAAAATCAAGAAGAAATGGACACATTTCTGAATGCATATACCTTCTCAAGACTGAACTAGGAAGAAATCGAATCACTGAATAGACCAATAATGAGTTCTGAAATTGAGGCAGTAATAAATAGCTTACCAACCAAGAAAAAAGCCCAGGTCTAGACAGATGTACTGCTGAATTCTACCAGAGGTACAAAGAGGAGCTGCTACCATTTCTTCAGAAACCATTCCAAACAATTGAAAAGGAGGAACTTCTCCTTAACTCATTTTATGAGGCCAGCATCATCTGGATATAAAAGCCTGTTAGAGATACAAAAAAACAAACAACAACAGCAACAAACTCAGGTCAATATCCCCAAGGAATATTGATGCAGAGAGCCTCAATAAAATACTGGCAAACAGAATCCAGCAGCTCATCAAAAAGCATATCCACGATGATTAAGTAAGGTTCATTCCTGAGATGCAAGCTTGGTTCAACATACGCAAATCAATAAGTCTAATTCATTCTATAAACAAAACTAAAGATAAAAACATCATGATTATCCCAATAAACACAAAAATGCCTTTGATAAAATTCAGAATCCCTTTAGTATAAAAACTCTTAATAAACTCAGTATTAAAGGAGCATACTTCAAAATAATAAGAGCCATGTATGAAAAACAGCCTATATTATACTGAATGGGCAAAAGCTGGAAGCATTCCTCCCTTGAAACTCAGCACAAGACAAGGATGTCCTCTCCAATAATAAGCACAAGATAAGGATGCCACTTCTATTTAACATAGTATTGGAAGTTCTGGCCAGGGCAATCAGTCAAGAGAAATAAATAAAGTGTATTCAAATAGGAAGAGAGGAAGTCAAATTATCTTTGTTTGAAGATGGCATGATCTTATATCTAGAAAACATGATTGTTGTCTGGGAGCGGTGGCTCACACCTGTAATTCCAGCACTTTAGGAGGCCGAGGCGGGCAGATCACGAGGTCAGGAGATCGAGACCATCCTGGCTAACATGGTGAAACCCCGTCTCTACTAAAAATACAGAAAATTAGCTGGTCGTGGTGCTAGGCACCTTTAGTCTCAGCCACTTGGGCAGCTGAGGCAGGAGAATGGCATGAATCTGGGAGGCGGAGCTTGCAGTGACCCTAGATCACGTCACTGCACTCCAGCCTGGGCAACAGAGTGAGACTCCGCTTCAAAAACAACAGCAATAACAACAAAAAACACCATTGTTTCAGCCTCAAAGCTTCTTAAGCTGATAAGCAACTTCAGCAAAGTTTCAGGATACAAAATCAATCTGCAAACACCGCTAGCATTCCTATACACCAAGAACAGGCAAGCAGAGAGCCAAATCATGAATGAACTCCTATTCTCAATTGCTACAATGAGAATAAAATATTTAGGAATACAGCTAACAAGGGAAGTGAAGGACCTCTTCAAGAACTACAAGGTGCTGCTCAAAGAAATCAGAGAGGACACAAACAAATGAAAAAATATTCCATGCTCATGGACAGGAAGAATAAATATCATGGAAACGGTCATACTGCCCAAGGTAATTTATAGATTCAATGTTATTCTTATTAAACTACCGCTGACATTCTTCAAAGACTAAGAAAAGAAACTATTTAAAAATTAATGTGGTACCAAAAAAGAGCTCTATAGCCAAGACAATTATAAGAAAAAAACAAACAAAACAAAAAAATGAAGATGAAGACATCACACTACCTGACTTTAAACTATACTGCAAGGTTACAGTAACCAAAACATCATGGTACTGGTACAAAAACAGACACATAAATCAATGAAACAGAATAGAGAACTCGGAAACAAGACTAGACACTTAACAACCATCTGATCTATGACAAATCTAACAAAACAAGCAATGGGGAGAAGATTTTTCTTTTTTTTTTTTTTTTTTTTGAGACGGAGTCTCGCTCTGTCGCCCCGGCTGGAGTGCAGTGGCCGGATCTCAGCTCACTGCAAGCTCCGCCTCCCGGGTTCACGCCATTCTCCTGCCTCAGCCTCCGGAGTAGCTGGGACTACAGGCACCCGCCACCTCGCCCGGCTAGTTTTTTGTATTTTTTTAGTAGAGACGGGGTTTCACCGTGTTAGCCAGGATGGTCTCGATCTCCTGACCTCGTGATCCGCCCGCCTCGGCCTCCCAAAGTACTGGGATTACAGGCTTGAGCCACCGCGCCCGGCCAAGATTTTTCACTTAATAAATGATGCTGGGAGAAATGGCTAGTCATATGCAGAAAATTGAAACTGGACCCCTTCCTTATACTTTATATAAAAAATTAACTGAAGATTGACTAAAACTTTAATGTAAAACCCAAAACTATAAAAATGCTAGAAAAACAATCTAGACAATACCATTCAGGACATAGGCACAGGCAAAAATTTTATGATAAAATTTTCAAAAGCAGTTGCAACAAAAGCAAAAATTGACAAATGGAATCTAATTAAGCTAAAGAGCATCTGCACAGCAAAAGAAACTATCATCAAAGTGAATAGAAAACCTGTAGAATGAGAAAACTAATTGCAATTTCTCTCTCTGTGAGAGGTCTAATATCCAGAATCTGAAAGGAACTAAAACAAAGTTATGAGAAAAAAACAAACCAAACAACCTGATTAAAAAATGGGCAACAGGGATTAACAGATGCTTCTCATAGGAAGAGATTCATGTGCCCAAAAAACATGAAAAAAAGCACATGACTGAACATTAGAGAAATCCAAATCAAAACCACAATAAGACAACATGTCATTCCAGTCAGAATGGCAATTATTAAAAAATCAAGAAACAACAGATGCTGATGAGGATACTGAGAAAAAGGAATGTTTCTACACTGTCGGTGAGAATGTACATTAGTTCAAACATTGTGGAAGACAGTATGGCAATTCCTCAAAATTCTAGAAGCAGAAGTACCTTTTAACCCAGCAATTCCATTACTGGTTATATACTCAAAGAAATATAAATCATTCTGTTATAAAGATGCATGCAGGCATATGTTCATTGTCTCACTATTTACAATACCAAAGTTATGGAATCAACTGAAATGCCCATCAATGATAGATTGGATAAAGAAAATATGGTACATATACACCATGGAATACTATGCATCCATAAAAGGGAACAAGATCATGTCCTTTGCAGGAATATAGATGAAGCTGGGAGTCAGTATCCTTAGCAAACTAACACAGGAACAGAAAACTAAACACATGTACTCACTGCTAAGTGGGAGTAGAACAATTAGAGCACACAGACACATGGTGGGGTGGGTTGGAAACAACACACACCGAGGCCTGTCATTGCAGGTAGGAAAAGGGCAAGCATTAGAAAGAATAGCTAATAGATACTGAACTTAATACCTAGGTGGTGGGTTTTCCTGTGCATCAAACCACTGTTGCACACATTTACCTATGTAACAAACCTGCACATCCTGCACATATATCCTGGAACTTAAAATAAAAGTTGAAAATATAAAAGGTTAATGTCCTCCATGAAATTCTAGTAAATGATGCTTTAGTTGTATAAATTTGTGAGGTAGATAATATGATGTTTTCATATATATATTCATAGTTAAATTATTACTACAAGTAAGTGATTTAACATATCTATCACCTTCCATAGTTATATATATATATTTGTGTTGTGTGTGCATATCACACAAGTGTGATATATATAAAAACACACTTGTATTTACTTTTGTATTATATATTATTTACATATATAATATATATTAATATATAAAATTTATACTAATTTTAAATAAAATATAAATTGCAAAAGAAAAATAGGTGAAAGAAAATTATATCATTGATATACTATAATTTAATATTTTATATAAGTTTCATATACATGTAAATTTTATTTTTCAGTGCAAATATATACTAACTAGCTAATTAATCTGGTGAAAGTGCTATTAATGTTCCAAATTTTTCTTTCCATTAGGGTCTGATTAATATTACAAAACTAGCAAATTATAATCTATACTTGTAATTCACATAGACATATATAGGTAAGGAGATTAGCATTTGAAAACAAGTAAATATTTTTAAAGTAACTTTACTTACTAAATTAAGGCATGAAATTTAGTATACAGAAACTACATATCCATTTTGCTGTTAAAGCAATATTGTGAGTCAATTCATATTTAAATGTTTTATGTTTAGTAACTTAAAAGAAGAGAAAGTGATTTGGACAGATGAGGTCTTGGTGGGATTCCATTATTTAAAGAACACCATGTTGAGCTACCAAAGGCCTAAAAATCAAGGAGACAAATAAAGAATGAGTTTTATGAAGTCCCAGAGGATGCTCAAAGTTGATTTATCATGTGGCATGCCAGGAAACATCAAAAGATGATTAAAATATATGTTAGTGTTTTCATGCTAGAGAAAAGCACTGAAAGCAAACAGTAAAATTCAGCTTTCCCTGGATAAAAAGGAGTCTTTCTCTGAATTCAGTTCCACAACAGAAAAGGAGATACCTCTATACCCGTTATAAAATAAAACAAACATTTTACTTATAAATTATGAGGCAACCATGCCCCCTCCCGCTCTTTCCTTCTCTCTCTTTTGAGATCTTCAGTTGGGTTGAGTCATCGTCTTCGTACAAATTCCCTGCCTAAGAGTCCTATAAGAAAAAACCACTAAAATGTACTGCGTTTTGAACTGGCCAGGAGCATATGGCCAGAAGCCAGATTGCCTGCTTCACATTCCAGCTCTGTCCCTTGTGTTCATTAGGTTTGTGACCCTGGTCAAGTTACTTAATTTATTTCTTCCTCCATTTCCATATCTATGCATGACAATAATAAAAACAGTAGTACCCACCACATAGATTATTATCATTAAATATACATTTGAAATATATTTATCTTTTTAATTTAACAATCATTGTTGAGGAGTGTCCGGTACATAATAATATAAAATATGTTAAGTATCATTATTTACTCAGCACATATACGTGGAAAGTCTCTTTGATACAGGGTACTATGATAGTTTGCAGTTTAAATCTGAAAGATCGAGAAGCAGGAGCGATGAAGGCAGGAGAAGATTGCTGTTAGCTCAAGCAGTCAAGCAGAGAGTCAATCAGTGCTCCCTGCCTTTACCTTTTGGCTCTATTTGGGCCCTCAGTGAACTGAATGATGATCACCCACACTGGGGAGGGCCATGTTCTTTAATAAGTCCACCAATTCAAATGCTAGTATCTTTAGAAACACCTTCACACACAAATCCAGAAATAATGTTTAACCTGGTATCAGGACATTCCCTGATCCAGTTAAGTTGATACATAAACTTAATTATCATAATTCCCTAGCAGGGTTGTCTCCTATCCCAATATTACTAGTGTCCTTTAAAAAAAAAAAAAAAAAAAAAATGTAATGTGAAGTGATGGACACATGCAAGGAGAAAATAGCGATGTAAAGATGCAAATATTTGAGTTATGTTACCACAAACCAAGGAATGTCTGACTCCACCAGAAGCTAGGAAGAAGCAGGTAAAAAAATCTTCCACTAGGGACTTGAGAGGGAGCATGATCCTGCCAATACATTCATTTCTTTTTTTAAACTTTTATTTTAGGTTCAGGGGTACATGTTCTGGTTTGTTATATAGGTAAACTAGTATCACAGGGGTTTGTTGAAGAGATTATTTTATCACACAGGTATTAAGCCTAGTACCTAATAGTTAATTTTTCTTCTCATCTCCATCCTCCCACCCTTTTCCCTCAAGTAGACCTCAGCATCTGTTGTTCCTTTCTTTGTGTTCATGAGTTCTCATCATTCACCTCCCAGTTATAAGTGAGAACATATGGTATTTGGTTTTCTGCTCATTCATTAGTTTGGTAAGGATAATAACCTCCAGATCCATCTATGTTCCTGCAAAAGATATGCTCTCCTTCATTTTCATGGCTTCATAGTATTCCATGGTGTATATGTACCACATTTTCTTGATCCAACCTGTCACTGATGAGCATTTAGGTTGATTCCTTGTCTTTGCCATTGTGAATAGTGCTTCAATAAACATTCACGTGCATGTGACTTTACAGTAGAATGATTTATATTTATCTGAGCATGTACCCAAATCCATAGGAGTGCTTACTTACAGCCTCCAAAACTGTAAAAAATAAATCACGTTGTTTGTAGATTCTCAGTTAATACTGCAGCCCTAGGAAATTAACACAGGTATCCCTTGTATGTTCTCCCATACCACAGTGTGTTCTCATTTTAGCAATGATCATATTCAGTTGCATTTTTTCATTTATCTGCCAGTATTTTACATTAGTCTAAATTTTTTGAGAGAAAGGTCAAGCTTATTTTGTGAATTATTTTAACTCCTGCACCTAACAGAAATCCAGACCTTTTATTAATTCAATAAAATGTTTGTTTTTGTAAATGAGGTACATTAATTTCAAATTTCAGCAACCTGCATGGTAAGTCTATATTTCATAAAAGATAATTCATAGTTACTACTTAAGAACAATTAATATATAGTGTTTTGCCTTATATTTCTATTTTTTGAAATAATTGTTTACTTACAAAAGCCTTCCATGTAATCATCACTTAACTAAAACAATTAATGCATATATAAATACAAATGTTAATATATTAATGTAATCATTTTTATTTATAAATATACAATTTAAATACCATAAAATTTACCCTTTTATAATGTATAATTCAGTGATTTTTAGTAGATTTCCAAAGCTTTGTAGCCATTCTTACTCATATTAGAACATGTTCACCACCCCTAAAAGAAATCCAATACCCATTGGCAGCCATTCCCTGTTTCTCCCTTTTTACAGCTGCTGTAAAACAACTAATCTACTTTTTGTTTCTAAAAATCTAACTAATCTAGATATTTTACATAAATGGAATTTCATCATATGTACCTTTCATTTATCTTTCTTTCACTTAGAATAATGTTTTCAAAGTTCATCCATATTGTAGCATGTCTCAGTATTTCATTATTTTTCTTGACAGAGTATGGACCTATTGTATGAAAATACTAATTTTGTTTGTTTATTCATCAGTGAATGGACGTTTGTTTCTGCTGTGTTTCCATTGTTGATAATGATGCTATTAATAATAATGAATGCACTAGTTTTTCATGTAGATATATATTTTCTATTTTCTAGGTTATGTATCCAGGAGAGGAAGTGATGATCATATCATAACTGTGTGTTTCATTTTTTGAGGATCTACCACACTATATATTTTTTTTTAGATTCATATTGATGTTGGTTACAAGGGAGTATTACATAATGCTGAGTTTTAGGCTTTGGTAAGTTTCAGCTCTCTTGAGTCTATCACAGGAATAGGGAACATAGTATCCAGTGGGTAGTTTTTTTAATCCTTCCCTCCTCTCCTCTCCCCATTTTTGGAGTCCCCAGCGACTATCACTTCCACCTTTATGTTCATGTGTACCCATTTTTTACTTCTCACTTGTCTGTGAGGACATGCAATATTTGATTTTCTGTTTCTGTGTTAATTCACTTAGAATAATAACCTCCACCTGCATCCACATTGTTAGAAATGACATGATTTTATTCTTTTATATGACTCTGTAGTATTCCATGGAGTATATATGCCAAATTTTCTTTATCTACCTACCATCAACAGGCACTTAAGTTGATTCCATGGCATTTCTATTGTGAATAGTGTTTCAATAAACATATGAATGCAGATATCTTTTTGATAGAATGATTTCTTTCTCTTTGGGTAGATAACCAGTAGTGGGATTGCTGGGTCAACTGACAGTTCTAATTTTAGGTCTTTAAGATCTCTCCACATAATTTTGCATAAGGGTTGAACTAATCTACATTCCCACCAACATATCACATTATTTTTCAAAGCAGCTGCCCCAATGTACTTTCCCACCAACAATGTACGAGGGCTCTAATTTCTCTGCTTTCTTACCAAAACTTGTTATGATCCATTTTTTTCTTATACCTAACCTGCGAAGTGCTATAGCATTATGATTTTGACTTGCATTACCTGAATGACTAATTAATTTGCACATATCTTCTTGTATTTATTGTTCATTTATATATCTTCTTTTAGGCAATGTTTATTTAAATTTTTTGTTCATGTATTATTGGATCACATGTATTTTTATTTTTAATTAAATTTTTGTGTATTCTGATATTACTCCCTTACCAGATATGTAATTTGGAAATATTGTATCTCATGCTGTGGATTGACTTTTCACTTTATTGATATCATCCTTTTCTTATCAAAATGCCAGTGATTTGGTCTGGGTCTTGCCGTTCACTGTACAGAAAGCCAATCACTGAGACAACTAGTATTGTGAGTTAAGAAGGCTTTAATCAAGTGCTGCAGCTGAGAAGATTGGAGATCAGTGTCAAATCCCTCTCCCAGATTGACTAAAATTAGGGATTTACATAGCAAGGAAGAAGTGTGACCATCTGCGGGAAAACAGAAATTAGTGAGAGGTAAGGAGTAGTAATTGGTCAGGGAGAAGCAAGTGGTCAGTTAGGCAATCATAGTGAGTAAAGATTCTGTTGTTTTATTGTCCAGATGCAGGGATCTGGCAAGTTTCAGCTCCTTGATACTATCTGGAAGACGTGATGGTTAGTTTCTGACAAAGGAACTCAGTTAAGACAAGCACAACTTTCTCCTAAGACTGAGAGAATCAATTTCCATGTTTATTCAAAGAAATCGTAAGCATCACTTCCACGGGACAATTTGGCAGGTTTCACTTTGAGACATATATATATAAATATATATATATGTGTGTGTATTTATATCACATATATAAAATAAATATTATTTTTATGAGATCCAACTTACGTACTTTTTGTTTTTGTTGTTGTTTATGCTTTTGTTGTCAAATGTAAGAAATAATTTCCTAATTCAAGTTCAGGAAAATAGACATGTATTTTTTTTCTAAGAATTTTATAGTTGTAATTGTTACATTCAGATTTTTTATGTACCCTGAGTCACTTTTTGTATATAGTGGTTGGTTGGTTGTTTGGCTAAACATAAAAATGCATGCTTCTGGTTTTAAAGCTTCAAAGTTACATTTGTTTTTTTTTGAGTTCCTTCCTCAGAAAATGATCTTCAGGCCTGTCAGAGAAAGTATTAAAGAACTGAAAATTACTGGATCACTACATCCAGACAGTGAGATGCTGGGCCTCCCATTAATTATGATTGCTTCCTTGCTCATCCCTAGTTCTTATTTCCTAACACATTGTTACATTTCAACCCTAGGGTTTTGTTTTGTTTTTGCCGTTGTTGTTTATTTCTTTGTTTGTTTTTTTGTTGAGACGGAGTTTCGTTCCTGTTGCCCGGGCTGGAGTTCAAGGGCACCATCTCAGCTCACTGCAACCTCCACCTCCTGGGTTCAAGCTATTCTCCTGCCTCAGCCTTGTGAGTAGCTGGTATTACAGGCATGCACCACCATGCCCGGCTAATTTTGTATTTTTACAAGAGACGGTGTTTCTCCAATAAACCCCTAGTTTTAGTTGGTGAGGGAGATGAATTTGAGACTGATCTGCAATCTCCTTGGCGGTGGCAGCCAATTAAAATCTTCTT
Source organism: Trachypithecus francoisi (assembly GCF_009764315.1). Lineage (NCBI taxonomy): Eukaryota > Metazoa > Chordata > Mammalia > Primates > Cercopithecidae > Trachypithecus > Trachypithecus francoisi. The sequence continues at coordinate 69,721,405 of NW_022681454.1, forward strand.
CATTGACAATACTCATTATCTCAGTCATTTGCTTTCTATTTGGTAAGCAACAGGACCTAGATTGAACTGATATTAGGGTAACATAGTCAATTTTGCAATCTAATTTACACATATTTTTAATAATTGAATATATATTGAAAAATATTGATTTTTATATTTGCATTCCTTCATTAAGAAACTGACTTTAAATTGATCATGCCACATGTATGTTTTATATAAAAATCATAATTACATTTTGAGAAGCAGCATTAATAGAGAAGTTTTAAGCAAATTTAAAAGGATTCTGAAAAGTTAATTCCATAAAAATCAATCTCACCCAAATTAAAATCTGAATGCATTTTTTTCATACATTCTTTTTAATAAAATATGCACTCATAGCTTATATCTTGCTTAAAGGCAGGAGGAAAAGCAGCACAAGTATAGTACAGCGTTATTGTCATTAAAAGTTCCTTTTACATTCTGAGAGAATGCAGGAAAAAATGTGAAAAAGTAATTTGATTAAAATTATCTAAGATACTATTATAGTATACTAAAAATGACATTAAAAGGTATTTACAAATTAAAAAGATATATTATTTTTTTCTGATATTTAATATTTGCAATTTTAATCTCTTACAAATAAATCTATTATTTTTTTATTAAACTCACATAGTAGAAACTATACAACCAGAAAAAAACGTTGTTTCTACTAATATTTCTGAAACTGACTATATTGGGATAGATCCAAAATTATTTTTTTAATGTGGAATTGAAGTTAAAAAGAAATGATTATTTCAGTGCATATCAACAACATATTCTAGACTAAAGAGATAAAAGACAGTTGTATTAGGGTTCTCTAGAGGGACAGAATAAATAGGAACTATATATAGGAGTTTGTTAAGTATTAATTTACACAATCACAATGACCCAAAATAGGCTGTCTGCAACCTGAGGAGCAAGAAGAACCAATCCAAGTCAAAGTCCCAAAACTGAAGAACTTGGAGTCCAATTTTCGAGGGCAGGAAGAACTCAGCATGGGAAAAACATGCAGGTTGGGAGGCTAGGCTAGTCTCTCCTTTTTATGTTTTTCTGCCTGCTATATATTCACTGGCTGCTGACTAGATTGTGCCCACCAGATTAAGGGTAGATCTGCCTTCTCCAGCCCACTGACTCAAATGTTAATCTCTTTTGGCAACACCCTCACAGACACACTCAGGATCAATATTTTGTATCCTTCAATCCAATCAAGTTGATACTTAGTACTAACAATCATAGCAGTGTTTTAAGTTTAGTATAAAGGTTAGATGGGCACAACGTGGTTGCTGAACTACTTTAATATTTGATTACCAAGATTTAAGTGTTCAGTAGACTCAATCTCTAGACATTTCTATGAATGTAAGTTTATTTTTTTCATCTGTTTGTAAGGTGAATCATCTGCCTGAATAGTGGGACACAGCAACTGTGGACCTCACTCTGTGGGACATGTGTACATATAGTACATATCAGGCAATTAAACTTGTAATATCATAACTTTTCTCTGCTTCTTTGGAGGACTTCCAGTATCATCAGTGGGCCTTTGTATGGGTCCCACAGTGTTAGTCAAGGTTTACAGTATTGCACTAAACACAATAAAAATACACAAGAGCCATGAGACATTTTTTACTGTGACATGCAATTTACTGTAGAGACAATGGCTCTAGAAGAGATGATTAGCATCACAGAGTGTTTTAAGCAGATGCTAGGAACACTTGAGCTCATTGCAATAGCAACAGGTGGTTGCTGCAAAATTATTGCAGTAGTACAATATGTGCTACAGTTAATGTAATGCAGTTATAACTCATACTGCATCTTTACATTTGTTTACATTTCTCTGTGAGTGATACCACGTGCAGTCTGTGTGTATAAGTTTCAATTAATTACTTATTATAATAGATCTGTGTATATCTTGCATTAATAAATGACAAAATGGACATATTTTTAACTATAGTGTGCATACATAAACAGCAAACTTTCTCTTTTTAAAATAATATTTCTGGGCTATAAAATTTGTTTGTAGGATTTTTTAAATTGTTGCAAATCTCCAAAAATATTTTCATTATACATATTGGAAAAAAAACAATCCTATCTGTAAGTGACATGTTCAGTTCAAACTCGTATTGTCCAAGGGTCAATTGTATTATAAGTAATCTCAGAAACATTACAATGTTATTAAAATTTTATGTAAAGTATATGGATTAAAAACACTATGCTAGGGGGTGCACCCAAGATGGCGGAATAGGAACAGCTCCAGCCTCCAGCTCCCAGTGTGAGCGACACAGAAGATGGGTGATTTCTGCATTTTCTACTGAGGTACCCAGTTCGTCTCACTGGGGCATGTCAGACAGTTGGCGCTGGTCCGCGGGTTCAGCTCTACCAGCAAGAACTGAAGCAGGACAAGGCATCCCCTCACCTGGGAAGTGCAAGGGGGAAGGGAATTCTTTTTCCTAGCCAGGGGAACAGAGACACACAACACCTGGAAAATTGGGTAACGCCCACCCTAAAACTGTGCTTTTCCAAGGGTCTTAGCAAATGGCATACAAGGAGATTACATCCCACTCCTGGCCAAGAGGGTCCCACGCCCACGGAGCCTCCCTCATTGGTAGCACAGCAGTCTGAGATCTAACTACAATGTGGCAGCGAGACGGGGGAAGGGCGCCCGCCATTGCTGAGGCTTAAGTAGGTAAACAAAGCCACGGGGAAGCTCGAAATGGGTGGAGCCCACCACAGCTCAAGGAGGCCGGCCTGCCTCTGTAGACTCCTCCTCTGGGGACAGGGCACAGCTAAACAAAAAGCAGCAGAAACTTCGGCAGAGGTAAATGCCCCTGTCTGACAACTTTGAAGAGAGCAGTGGATCTCCCAGCACAGATTTTGAGATCTGAGAACGGACAGACTGCCTGCTCAAGTGGGTCCCTGACCCCTGAGTAGCCTAACTGGAAGACATCCCCCACTAGGTGCAGAACGACACCTCACACCTCACATGGCGGGGGTATGCCCCTGAGACGAAGCTTCCAGAGCAAGAATCAGACAGCAACACTCACTGTTCAGCAATATTCTATCTTCTGCAGCCTCTGCTGATGATATCCAGGCAAACAGGGTCTGGAGTGGACCTCAAGCAAACTCCAACAGACCTACAGCGGAGGGTCCTGACTGTTAGAAGGAAAACTAACAAACAAAAAGGACACCCACAACAAAACCCCATCAGTACATCACCATTATCAAAGACCAAAGGCAGATAAAACAACAAAGATGGGGAAAAAGCAGTGCAGAAAAGGTAGAAATTCAAAAAATCAGAGTGCATCTCCCCCTCCAAAGGAATGCAGCTCATTGCCAGCAACGAAACAAAGCTGGACAGAGAATGACTTTTACGAGTTGAGAGAAGAAGGCTTCAGTTGATCAAACTTCTCAGAGCTAAAGGAGGAACTACGTAACCAGCGCAAAGAAACTAAAAACTTTGTGCTGAAAAAAGTTTGGATGAATGGATAACTAGAATAATCAATGCAGAGAAGACCTTAAAAGAACTGATAGAGATGAAAACCATAACATGAGAACTATGTGACAAATGCACAAGTTTCAGTAACCGACTCAATCGACTGGAAGAACGAGTATCAGCGACTGAAAATCAAATGAATGAAATGAAGCAAGAAGAGAAGTGTAGAGAAAAAAGAGTGAAAAGAAATGAACAAAACCTCCAAGAAATATGGGATTATGTGAAAAGATCAAATCTACGTCTTATTGGTGTGACTGAAAGTGACAGGGAAAATGGATCGAAGTTGGAAAACACTTGGCAGGATATCATCCAGGAGAACTTCCCCAACCTAGTAAGGTAGGCCAACATTCAAATTCAGGAAATACAGAGAAGATCACAAAGATACTCCTCGAGAAGAGCAACTCCAAGATACATAATTGTCAGATTCACCAAAGTTGAAATGAAGGAAGAAATGTTAAGGGCAGCCGGAGAAAAAGGTAGGATTACACACAAAGGGAAGCCCATCAGACTAACAGCAGATCTCTTGGCAGAAATTCCCCAAGCCAGAAGATAGTGGGGGCCAATATTCAACATTCTAAAGAAAATAATTTTCAACCCAGAATTTCATATCCAGCCAAACTAAGTTTCATAAGTGAAGGAGAAATAAACTCATTTACACACAAGCAAATGCTTAGAGATTTTGTCACCACCAGGCCTGCCCTACAAGAAATACTGAAGGAAGCACTAAACATGGAAAAGAACAACAGGTACCCGCCATTGCAAAAACATGTCAAAATGTAAAGACAATTGATGCTAGGAAGAAAATGCATCAAATAGAGAGCAAAATAACCAGCTAATATCATAACGACAGGATCAAGTTCACATAAAACAATATTAACCTTAAATGTAAATGGACTACATGGTCCAATTAAAAGACACAAACTGGCAAATTGGATAAAGAGTCAAGACCTATCAGTTTGCTGTATTGAGGAGACCCATCTCACATGCAGAAACACACACCGGCTCAAAATAAAAGGATGGAGGAAGATCTACCAAGCAAATGGAAAACAAAACAAAACAAAACAAAAAAGCAGGGGTGGCAATCCTAGTCTTTGATAAAACAGACTTTAAACCATCAAAGATCAAAAGAGACAAAGAGGGCCATTACATAATGGTGAAGGGATCAATTCATCAGGAAGAGCTAACTATCCTAAATATATATGCACCTAATATAGGAGTACCAAGATTCATAAAGCAAGTCCTTAGAGGCTTACAAAGAGACTTAGACTCCCATATAATAACAACAGGAGACTTTAACACCTCACTGTCAACATTAGACAGATCAATTAGGAGATATACCTAATGTAAATGACAAGTTAATGGGTGCAGTACACAAACATGGCACATGTATACATATGTAACAAACCTGCACATTGTGCACATGCACCCTAGAATTTAAAGTATAATAACAACAACAAAAAAAAAACCACTATGCACTTTTCTCCTCCTGGCATATCATTTTGAGTTGTCCTTCAATTATTCCAGATATATTACAAACCTTACCTCTAGAAAACTAATTTTACTAAAAAAAATTCCAGGTTAAATTCTTCCTTAAATCTTTTAATTTATAATAAACTTTCATAACAACTATGTTAAATAATTTTTGTAGGTGTTCAATTAAAAAATGATAAATAATCTGGCAAGCAATATTTATTTGTATATAGGAGCTTGAAGTGTGGTTGTGAAAGAAGTATATGTATTCATAAAGCTAATCTTTAATGAAACCATGCTGAAGGCTTAATCCTGCAAAGGCACACTCCACATGCTTACGGCCCTATGCTGGGAACTTCCCACCAGAGGAGCAGATTAATTATAACCTTTAGACCAGGTGCAGTAGCTTACATCTGTAATCCCAGCTCTGTTGGAGGCCAAGGCAGGCAGACCACTTGAGGTCAGGAGTTTGAGACCAGCCTGGCCAACATGGTGAAGGCACTTATCTACTAAAAATACACAAATTAGACAGGCTTGGTGGCGGGTGCCTGTAATCCCAGCTACCTGGGAAACTGAGGCAGGAGAATCTCTTGAAGCCAGGAGGCAGAAGTTGCAGTGAGCTGTGGTTGCTATCACTGCACTCCAGCTTGCGTGACAGATAATTTAGTCTCAAAAATAAATAAATGAAATAAATTTAAAAATAAAAATAAATTATAACCTTTAGAAACTATAATTTCTTTAAACTATTTAATATAGTAACTTAACCTTACTAAAGATACATTTCTTTTAGACATACTAAAAATCTTATCTCCAGTTTTGTAAGAAAATATTATATCATTTTTGTTCATCTTCTTTATATAATTTGTACTTACAGTTATACATTACTTTTAATCTTACTATTTATTTAAATTCTTAAATTTGATTTATGCTGTTTTATTTTAATATTAGTTTTAAAGTGTTATACTCCTTTATCATTCTTAACATTTACTTTATAATTTTCATTGTTACACTTGACACGTGGAACATCGTGATTGACTGTAGAGAAAAGATAATTTAATTATAAATGAAAAATCTACAGTCATTTTCTTACCAAAACACGAGACTGATGTGGGTCTTGCTGCTCTCTGCACAGAAATCTAATGACTGAGACGAGGAGTATTGCCAAGGAAAAACGCTTTAATCGGTCATTGCAGCTGAGGAGATGAGAACTCAATCTCAAATCCATCGCCCTGAAAAACTAAAACTAGTAGTTTATATAGCAGGAAAAAAAAAAATGAAACAAGGTCTAACAAAACAGGAACAAATGAGGGGCAAGAAAGCAATCATGATGAATGAGGGGTAGTCATCTCACTGTCTGGATGTGGTGATTTGATGAGTTTCAGTTGTTTGATACTTTTTTGAGAGACCTGAAGTTCCTTTCCTGAGGAAGGAACTTAGATAAAACAAATATAGGCCCGGCCCGGTGGCTCACAGCAGTAATCCCAGCACTTTGGGAGGATGAGGTGGGTGGATCATGAGGTCAGGAGATCGAGACCATCCTGGCTAACATGTTGAAACCCTGCCTCTACTAAAAACACAAAAAATTAGCTGGGTGTGGTGGCAGTCACCTGTAATCCCAGCTACTTGGGAAGCTCAGGCAGGAGAATGGTGTGAACCCGGGAGGCAGGGCTTGTAGTGAGCCGAGATTGTGTCACTGCATTCCAGCATGGGGAATCTGGTCATCAATCTTCCTGACTGCTTCATGCTGAGGAGGGCTATCACAGGGAGCTCCATACAATGGGTGACCATGTGGCTACCCAGGAATCAAAAGTTAATCTAACGCTAGAATTTTTTTTTTTTTTTTTTTTTTGAGACGGAGTCTCGCTCTGTCACCCAGGCTGGAGTGCAGTGGCCGGATCTCAGCTCACTGCAAGCTCCGCCTCCCGGGTTTACGCCATTCTCCTGCCTCAGCCTCCCGAGTAGCTGGGACTACAGGCGCCTGCCACCTCGCCCGGCTAGTTTTTTGTATTTTTTAGTAGAGACGGGGTTTCACAGTGTTAGCCAGGATGGTCTGGATCTCCTGACCTCGTGATCCGCCCGTCTCGGCCTCCCAAAGTGCTGGGATTACAGGCTTGAGCCACCGCGCCCGGCCTAATGCTAGAATTTTCTTGTGAAACACAATGTTTCTCTCCAATCCCCTACTTCCATCAAAAACAAATCACAGCAGGACCAATCTACCTGCAAAATAGCATCAGTACCACATACTTGGCCTGATTGCCCACTCAGAGTACAATAAAAATTGCCCATTTAGGTTTTCCTAAACTGATTTTGCTGGAACCTCTCACAAGGTCATTTTACTCTAAGCCCTGGAAAAATAACTAGGTCTCTTAACTGACTCTCATTATAAAATAAACTGTTTCTTATTAAATGTATGCAAATAAACATATTGCTATGAATTATGAATATTCACAAATAGTTTGTAAATTCTAGGGCAATTAGGCACACAGAGAGAGAGAGAGAGAAACATGACTCAAATTGTGTTTACAAATGTATACCAAAGGCCAGGTGCTGTGGCTCACACCTGTAATCCTAGCACTTTGGGAGGCCGAGGCATGCAGATCATCTGAGGTCAGGAGTTCGAGACCAGCCTGGCCAAAGTGGTGAAACCCTGTCTCTACTGAAAATACAAAAATTAGCCAGGCATGGTGGGAGGTGCCTGTAATCCCAGCTACTCAGGAGTCTGAGGCAGGAGAATTACTTGAACAGAGGAGGTGAAGGTTGCAGTAAGCCAAGATCATGCCACTGCACTCCAGCCTGGGGGATATGGTAAGGCTCTGTCTGAGAAAAAAAAAAGAAAGAAAAGAAAATGTATACTCAATACATTTAAAGTATATATCATGGCTATAAATTGCTCAAAGGAAAAAAAAAATGTCTGCGGATCCTGAAAAAAAAAAAAAAGGAATCAGCAATATTCCAAACAACAACAAAAAAAGACATGAAAATTACTTCACTCCTCTAATAGTTCAGTCCATGCAATCAACCCCTGTTTCAAATTTGGTTAGTAATCTTCATAAACACATCAGTCTTTCAATTAGTGCAGAGGATGTTTCTTCCCTAATGCAATGGAACAACATCCAAAGTTATCAGAAACCTTCCTTAAAGAGTCCTTTTCATGAACTCTCTCCAAAAAGCAAGCCCTGGACTATTGCTGATTATGCCATTGTTTTGAGAAGGATCAAAGCAAAACATAAAAGTTGGATAACGAAAATCTTAAGACAGCCATAAAGACACAGTTGGCAAGGAAATTTGGTTATTTCTGTGGCATACCACAAGTTGACATAATAATCATAATTATTACTAAGACATATCAGAATTGTAGAAATCTCATACAATCCTGCAACATACAATAACAACAATCTATTAACATATAGATATATCCCAAAGGAAGCTAACCACCACTCGAATTTTGACAATGCTTCCTGCATAATTCTAGTGTAACACATAAGCTTAGTAAACTTAATATGTCTCTTTTGGACTTCGTGGAACCTCATATCCAGAAAGTTAGTTTGACATCAAAAAAACTGAATTTAGAACTTGACATATTGCTCTTAAAAATATCAGTTTTAAGACACCTGATATCACAAAATAGAATGACAGGTCACTATATAATAGTCATTCATTTAGCCAATATGATGAAATAAAACATTTATCTTTTGATAGAAAGGAGATTGTTTCCCAAACAATAAGACATAATGCTTAATAAGGCATAGGCCAACTAAGTCTGTGTCTCCCCCCTCCATTGTTTTCCTGCAATTTACTCAAAAGGTAAACATAAATCTTGTATCCTCTTTTACATAAAAATTTTCTTCAAAAGAGAAAACCAAATTTTATCTTTGTATGGTATATTATTAATATTAAAGCTAATTTTGATAAAATCTTTTAAACAAATCTGATTTTAATCAGATTGACCATAGGTAAGATTTCTGTAAACTTTTTATAACCTTTTATGATTTTCCATTAAAAAGATCAATAAAAGAAAAAAAGGGGGATTAATGTTCCAAAAGAACCCCATTATTCCGACACGCAGGTTCAGATGCTAGACTTGCATCAGTGTACTTTTGATATTAATGTTTAATTTATAGAAAAACTCTGAATTAATTTTATCCCTCAAAATCAGCCCTTACAATCTCATGTGCTCACATTTTGCCAATAGTCCCTGGACTTAGAGGGATTTAATAGTGATTTAATAGTTTTAATTTCTGGCCCCACATCTCACAAAAGCAATTCATTTTGATTGTCACCTTCTCCTGAGTCTGAAGACGATGGTGTAGCTGGTGTCAATATTCATAGTTTAGCAGGGATTGGTGCCTTCTTCAGATCCAGAGAGCCAAAGCCCTGTAACTTAACAGCACAATAACTAGTTAAAAGAACATTTATACTACAGAAAGTTCTGTCATACTCTCTAACACGTCACAAATTAAAACACTGTGATTTGGTGTCTGAATTACTGTCTGTAGCATTTCAAACCACTGTATTGAAGTAATTTGATTACTCACTGCTAATGTCTAATTGCTGGCATTCTAGTGAGTCCTATGCCAAACTTATTAAAGTAAGACAACTAACTTTTCTCTCCATCATTAAAAAAAGAAATAGTAAATGCAAGTTTTAGTTTTGAAAGTTCAATATAAGGATAAACTCCTTTCACTTAAATATTATACAATAAAACAAGGAAAAACTAAGAACAAAAGCACACAATAATTACTTTTCAACTATTTAAAACAGCATCATCATGTCTTTCCAAGATCGGTTTCTAGACGCAGTACTGACAACTGATGAGGTCACTTTCGTCACTAAAATCGTCAAACCAGTGTCGCACTTGAATAGTTTTGTTTTCAGGTACACACATGAAGGTCCATCAATGATAAATGGCTCAGGATCAAAAGTCACTAGAAAGTCTCAGACTTTTAGCACTACTTAATGCTAATGAAGATCATTTAATTTTAATAATAGTAAGCACAACTAAAGTAGCTTGAGAAAATTCCCAACCAATATAACTTCCTTAAATATAAGGCTAATAATTATTTAACAGTATAATTTTGTAACCACATCACAGTTTTTCTTCATTACCCATTGGGAAAAATCTGAAACCAACTCAAATCATTGATTAAGTTGAATAACCTTGGAGATAGACACCACTTGAACATTTTGATTCTCCCCTGCTTTTTTTGAATAACAAATAGTGTACTATTTCTGCTCAGAGCTTGTAAAATAGGTTTTTGGGTTTTTTTTTTTTTTTTTTTTTTTTTTTTGGCCAGCACTCCTAAAGCTTTTGTAGCTTTCTAGAACAGCAGAAGTAAGCATAACCAACCAAATTTTAAATGACTGGTGTCCTCTACCAATTATTTCAGGTTTGACAAAGGTAGCTTAGAATTCGAGATAAAAAGAACAAATGATGAATTGTTGGAAATGCATAATAAACACAATGACTATTCATAGAACCAAATAAAAGCCTTCCATTAGAAACTAAAAAAAAAAAAAAAAAAAAAGTTTTAACTTATGTATACAAAAATAAAACCCAAAAAAGAACATACAGCAAATAAATAACAATTAAAACAAAAACAAATATACAGAAAACCAACCCCAATTCTTCTCCTACTCAGATTACCTTGGAGGCTAGAGTATTACCTAGAGCCTAAAAGAACACATAGTATATATTTTGTTCCTAGTATACAAATTAATGTCTTTAAATCCACTGATACCACTATCCATTTTGTGCAATTAAAAAATTTACTTAGGGCCGGGCGCGGTGGCTCACGCCTGTAATCCCAGCACTTTGGGAGGCCGAGGCGGGCGGATCACAAGGTCAGGAGATCGAGACCATGGTGAAACCCCGTCTCTACCAAAAATACAAAAAATTAGCCGGGCGCGGTGGCGGGCGCCTGTAGTCCCAGCTACTCAGGAGGCTGAGGCAGGAGAATGGCGTGAACCTGGGAGGCGGAGCTTGCAGTGAGCCGAGATCGCACCACTGCACTCCAGCCTGGGCGACAGAGCGAGACTCTGCCTCAAAAAAAAAAAAAAAAAAAAAAAAATTTACTTAGGTACATGACCAGTAATTACTTCAGTGCTAGACCATCTATGCAATATAGCAAATACAGTATAAAGCAATGCAAGCATGTGTGTGAAATTTGGCTTCATGCTTAACAACATTGAAACAGAATTGCCAGGCCGGGTGTGCTGACTCACGCCTGTAATTGCGGCACTATGGAAGGCAAAAGCAGGCAGATCACTTACGTTCAGGAGTTCCAAAACAGCCTGGCCAACACGGTGAAACACCACCTCTACTAAAATAGAAAAATTATCTGGGCATGGTGGTGGGCACCTGTAATCCCAGCTACTCGGGAGGATGAAGCAGGAGAATTGCTTTGGAGGTAGAGGTTGCAGTGAGCCAACATCTTGCCACTGTACTCCAGCCTGGGCAACAGAGTGAGAATCCCTCAAAAAAAAAAAAAAAAAGCTAAACTCTCAATGTACTTCTTTATAATATTTATTTTTTTATCTTCATCAGAACTAAGACTTTTAAATATGAGCAATGCTAATTAGCAAAATTCCAAATTTCTCCAATTTTCTATCAGTTTATTTATTAATTTATTAATTTATTTTTATTTTTTGAGATGGAGTCTTGCTCTGTTACCCAGGCTGGAGTACAATGGCGTGATCTTGGCTCACTGCAACCCCCACCTCCCAGGTTCAAGCAATTTTCCTGCCTCAGCCTCCCAAACTGCTGGGATTACAGACACATGCCTCCACACCCAGCTAATTTTTGTATTTTTTAGTACAGACGGGGTTCCATCATATTGGCCAGCCTGGTCTTGAACTCCTGACCTCATGATCCACCTCCCTCAGCCTCCCACAGTTTTGAGATTACAGGCATAAGTCACTGCATCCAATCTCTATCAGGTTTTAAAGAACATTATACTAGCTAAACTTTTCCAGCATCCTATTTTCTCTGTATGCATATGAAGACAGACATACACAGAAAAAGGAAAAAAAACTACATATAACTTACAAAGACCATCTATAACATGAGTGGCCTTTTCATTTTGTCCTTTGTTTTCTTAATAACCATTTTACTTTAGGACAAACATTCACAGGCCAGGCGTGGTGGCTCAAGCCTGTAATCCTAGCACTTTGGGAGGCCGAGACGGGCGGATCGCGAGGTCAGGAGATTGAGACCATCCTGGCTAACACGGTGAAACCCCGTCTCTACTAAAAAATACAAAAAAACTAGCCAGGCGAGGTGGCGGCGCCTGTAGTCCCAGCTACCTGGGAGGCTGAGGCAGGAGAATGGCGTGAACCCGGGAGGTGGAGCTTGCAGTGAGCTGAGATCCGGCCACAGCACTCCAGCCTGGGTGACAGAGCGAGACTCCGTCTCAAAAAAAAAAAAAAAAAAAAAAAGGACAAACGTTCACCAAACAAGACCTATTTTATACAGATTTGTTCTCTTTTCTTTACAACTGTCCTTTGCAAAAGTATATTTTCATATCCATAACTTTCTTTACACCTCTCCCCTGCCTACTAGTTCCTTACTACCTTGTTTCTCAAATAAGCTTAGTTAAGTGCATAATTTGAATTACCTTTTAGATAACTTCTGAATTACATAAAATTATTATTTTTTTCACTAAAAACACATATTTTGTTACAGTTTATAAACAGAATTACAGATTAACTATAATTCCTATTCTTAGTAACCTTGAATGTTAGTGAAATCCTAAAAAGCAAGAAATCCTGAACTATCAGATGAATTTTTTAGAGGAGAATAATTCCACAGTCTTTAGAAACATATTTTCCCATATCATAACCCTTTCTTAATTGGGAATGAACCAGATATCCAATGAGCATCAAAAATAATTTTAAGATTTTAAATTACAGAAAAGTTTACTTCAAACATTTATCCTATTTACAAGTACTCAATTATATCATTTTTAACATTTTATCTAAATAACTTCTGAAAACTGAGATATTGGACATCATTATTTAAAGTTAGTTATTTCTTTGTTAAACATTTTTTAGTACTCAGTGAACATCAAGAGCTCACCTAAGAACCACAGTGTTAACTATATAGATATTTTTGCCAATGACTCAGACGATTCAGCTAACAACATTAAATTAGTCTCATTTGCCAAAGAAGATGCACAAACCAAGATCATTTTGTTTGCATGTGTTGATAGTTTTACAATCTTCTATGACAAACCCAGACACCTCAAAATATCTACCAGAGACAAATATAAAATTCAGACCAAAAAAGGTATGCTGACAATTCTGAAGGCATTTCTCTTATATTTGTTCAATAATTTTAAAGCCAGCTTATTCATTATAGGTTACTTGCCACATGAACTTGAAGTTTGCTTGGACTTTCTTTACCTAAATTTTGAATGCTCTTTTATTTATTACCCAACTTGGTAGACGCAACATATAACAATAAATGTACGTACAAATAAACTCATCTTGATATGTATACACACACACACACACACAAAGATCTAATAACTTTTACTGTGGAACTCTAACCATAAGATAGCAACACAAACTCACCAGTCTACAAATCTGTCCAAATGGCTGATCTTAGTTAAGTCTGTGAACCAAAATGTTGGGTAAAGCAGTTGTCATGGCAGTTTGATTCTTAAAGGCCAAACCTCCCCAGACTCCAAAGAACACTGGGGCCAAACAGAACCAAAGGAGAACATCACACACTAACCAGCCCCAACATTGCTTAGAATAGCAGCACAAAAGTCTGGATATATGAGCTTTTATCCTATTTTCCCATTCAACAGCAAATTCCAGATTCCAAACAATACTGGGACCAAACAGTATTAGAAAAGAGTATCATTTGACTGAATCCTAATCTCCCACAACTATACCAAACACACACAATCACCAAAACATAATCTAACTTCAGCAACAACAAACAAGTTCCAGGAGTGTTCAAAACGAAAGAGTCAGGGAGCTTCAACCTGTAAACAAAAATTTCTTTAGAATTTCTCGAATTGAGAGGATCCAATCCTGCTGTTTGGTACCCACAAAATATACTCACTTGCCCAGACACTCACACAACAATTACAAAGAAGCCCACAGGCGTGTCCGTACTGAAACAGTTGGGGTGTTTCCCTCTCTGTCACTTGGGATTATTCAACCTGCAAACATAAATTCCTTTAAAAGTTTCTCCAACTGAGCAGAGCAGACCGTGCTGTCTGGGCCCACAAAGAAAACTTACCTATCTGGACACAGATGTAAAATTACAAAGGCAGTTCTTCCAAAGGAATCAGAAATACCATTGGGGCTCACTAAAAAAGGGCCAGAGAGAGATGAAAACTTACCTCCAGCCAAAACTGGGAGTGCAGGGGTTTGATCTAGGTCCTGCTGCTCACTGTACAGAAAGCCAATGACAGATGATGAGTATTGCCAAGGAAGAAGGCTATAATCAGCCTCAGCAGCTGAGAACATGGGAACTCAGTCTCAACTCCATCTCCCTGACCAATTAAAACTAGGAGTTTATTTAGCAGGGAAGAAATAAAGCAATGCATTAAAAAAAAAAAAAAAAAAAAAAAACGGAAGTAGACAGGGCAAAGAGGTAATTGTAATTAACAAGAAGTCTGGAATCTCATTTAATATGATAATCTGGTGAGTTTCAGTGCTCTGATACTTTTTTGAGAGGTCTGAAGCTCCTTTCCTGAGGAAGAAAGTTATATAAAACAAATGTAAGTTTCAAGCATTAAAACCAGAAGGATCAATATCTATGTTTATCCAAAAATTTATCTATGGGACTATTTTATCCATTTCAACTTGGGGTCCTAAATATGATAGTATTGAGTATGGACAACCAGCTTTATTTTTTTAACAGTAATGGCAGATTGGAGAAAAACAGAACCTTAAATGTTCATCAAAATTGAGTGCTTTCCAAAATGACTTGTTTTAAAATTTAATCTCATAACAAAAATATTGTTGATATAAAATTATTCTCTATTGCAAGAATTTTTAACATATGTTAAGACTTTAACCTTCTCCTTGAAGAAGGAAGTGATGAGTTCTTCACAGAAATTCTCATGTGATGATCTTCCCAGAGCTAAATTCATCTTTAGTGTCCTTTCAATATATTTGAGCTTTTTTCATAAATTTTGCAAACTTACAAATAATTGCTTTTACCTGCTTCTGCCTCTTCTATCTTTCATGTTGCCACAACTTTTTTTGAGAAGGTGGATTATAAGTTTGTGCCTCTATTTCAAAGAAAATTCAGTAAATTTTCTCAAAAATATTACTGTATTTTCACTAAGAATAATTGAACAGAAACATTTTCTTGCATGTTTTAAACCATTTATTTTAAAGGTAATATAACAATAATAGGGATATACTTTGAGCCTTCATTGACCTGCTGCTTTTTTGTCTTTTCTATCTATTCTAATCCAAATATAATTAACCACATTTTTTCAATACTATTATTTCCTTTAAAAAAAAAATACTTTAAGTTCTGGGATACAAGTGCAGAATGTGTAAGTCTGTTACATAGGTATATGAGTGCCATGGTGGTTTGCTGCACAAATCAACCCATAATTTAGGTTTTAAGCCCTGAATACATTAATGATTTGTTCTTATTCTCTCCCTCCCCTTGCTCCCCACCCCCAGTCTGGACCCAGTGTGTGTTGTTCCCCTTCCTGTGTCCATGTGTTCTCACTGTTCAACTCTCATGTATGAGTGAAAACATGTGGTGTTTAGTTTTCTATTCCTGCTTAGTTGGCTGAGGATGATGGCTTCCAACTTCATCCATGTCCCTGAAAAGGACTGGATATCATTCTTTTTATGGCTACATATCATTCCATGGTGTATATGTACCACTTTTTTTTTATCCAGTCGATCATTGATGGGCATTTGGATTTGTTCCATGTCTTTGCTATTGCAAATAGTGCTTCAGTAAACATATGTGTGCACGTGTCTTTATAACAGAATAATTTACATTCATTTGGGTATATACCCAGTCATAAAATTGCTGGGTTAGATGTTATTTCTGGTTCTAGATCCTTGACGAATCACCACGCTGTCTTCCACAATGGTTGAACTAATTTGCATTCCTACCGACATTGTAAAAGCATTCCTATTTCTCCATAGCCTCACCATCATCTATTTTTTCTTGACTTTTTAATAATTACCATTCAGACTGGTTTGCGATGGTATCTCATTGTGGTTTTGATTTACATTTCTCTAATGACCAGTGATTTTGAGCTTTTTTTCATGCTTGCTGACTGCATAAATGTCTTCTTTATAGAAGTGTCTGTTCGTATCCTTCACCTGCTCTTTGATGGGGTTATTTGTTTTTGTGTTTATACATTTGTTTAAGTTCCTTGTAGATTCTGGATATTATACCTTTGTCAGATGGGTAGATTGCAAAAATTTTCTCCAATTCTGTAGGTTGCCTATTCACTCTGATGATAATTTCTTTTTCTGTGCAGAAGCTCTTTAGTTTAATTAGATCCCATTTGTCAATTTTGGCTTTTGTTGCAATTGCTTTTGGCATTTTCATCACGAAATCTTCATCCATGCCTATGTCCTGAATGGTATTGCCTCGGGTTTCTTCTAGGTTTCTTATGGTTTGGGGTTTTACATTTAAGTCTTCAATCCATCTTGAGTTAATTTTTGTATAAGGCTGTAAGGAAGGGGTGCAGTTTAAGTTTTCTGCATATGGCTAGCCAGTTTTTCCAGCACCATTTATTAAATAAGAAATCCTTTCTCCATTGCTTGTTTTGGTCAGGTGTGTCAAAGATCAGATGGTTGTATACGTTTGTTGTTCTTTCTGAGGTCTTTCTTCTGTTCCATTGGTCTATATCTCTGTTTTGGTACCAGTACCATGCTGTTTTGGTTACTGTAGACTTGTAGTATAGTTTGAAGTCAGATAGCATGATGCCTCCAGTTTTGTTCTTTTTGTTTAGGATTGTCTTGGCTATATGGGCTGTTTTTGGTTCTACATAAAATTTCAAGTTATTTTCTAATTGTGTGAAGAATGTCAATTGTAGTTTGATGGAAATAGCATTGAATCTATAAATTACCTTGGGCAGTATGACCATTTTCACAATATTCATTCATCCTATCCATGAGCATGGAATGTTTTTCCATTTGTTCATGTCCTTTCTTATATCCTTGAGAAGTGATTTGTAGTTTTCCTTGAAGAGTTGCTATTCATCCTTTGTTAGCTGTATTTCTAGGTATTTTATTCTCTTTGTAGCAATTGTGAATGGGAGTTCATTCATGATTTGGCTGCCTGTTTGTTTATTGTTGGTATATAGGAATGCTTGTGACCTTTGTACATTGATTTTGTATCCTGAGATTTTGCTGAAGTTGCTTATCAGCTTAAGGAGATTTTGGAGTGAGACGATGGGGTTTTCTAAATATAGAATCATGTTTTCTACAAACAGAGCCAGTTTGACTTCCTCTCTTCCTATTTGAATGCATTTTATTCTTTCCCTTGCCTGATTACTGTGGCCAGAACTTCCAATACTATGTTGAATAGGAGTGGTGAGAGAAGGTGTCCTTGTCTTGTGCTGGTTTTCAAAGGGAATGCTTCCAGCTTTTGCCCATTCAGTATGATGCTGGCTGTGGGTTTGTCACAAATAGCTCTTATTATTTTGTGATATGTTCCATCAATACCTAGTTTTTTGAGAGTTTTTAAAATGAAGGGATGTTGAATATGTTGAATTTTATTGATGTCCTTTTCTGCATCTATTGAGATAACCATGTGATTTTTGTCATTGGTTCTGTTCATGTGATGAACTTCATTTATTGATTTGTGTATGCTGAACCAGCCTGGCATGCCAGGGATGAAGTAGACTTCATCATAGTGGATTAGCTTTTTGATGTGCTGCTGGATTCAGTTTGCCAGTATTTTATTGAGGATTTTTGCATTGATATTCATCAGGGATATCAGGCCTGAAGTTTTTATTGTTTTCATGTCTCTGCCAGGCTTTGGTATCATGATGATGCTGGACTGTTTTTGGCATGATTCTTTTCTAAATATGTTTATACTCTTATATATGCACATGTGTCCATTAGAAACATTTCATTTTTTACAACTTTTGAAAACTATGAAGATATTTTTACAGTTTTTATATTATCCTCATTTTAGCTATGTCATTTTAGATAAATAACAATAGTTAATGTTTTCAACTGCTATATTTATTCAATTATATATTTAAATACATTATATTTTATTTATTTAATCATTTATTTACAGGTTTCTAATATAATTTCATTCTAATATATACTCTAACAAATAATTCCATGATTAACATCACTTATATATCTTGTGTGTATTTCTTGTGTGTGACCTATTCCTGGAAATAGCATTTCCTGTTTAAAAATGTATTTAAATAAAATATAAATTTTAAGATATTAATAGCTCATGCCAAATTGCTTTCCAAACTTAGTAGCTTTTTACAGTTTACATTTCTTGTCCCATGAGAACTGAGTACCTTATGTTTTATAATAAAAGTGTTCGATATATTTTTTAAAACCAAAAGAAATAATAATTTAGACACATTTTTTTTTCAGTGCTTATACACACCATATTAATTATGCTTTTTGTTTTCTGTATTCTGTACTCTGACATCTTGGCGTCTTGCTAACCTTGGACAGACTGACTTTCCCAGAGTTAGCTAATTTCTAGAGATAGCAGAAAACTCACCTTTGAGTGTGCCTTTCATAGGCAAAGAAACAAATCATGGATTCATACCTTCACCAGCTGACTATATCTGGCTCTTATAATCTGGACCACTATCCACCTGTCCTAATCACCCTGAGACAGGTATCAGGCAACCAAATACAGCCAGTATGTCCCGAAGCCTGCTGAAAATTTTAGACTAGTCAATCCTAATTTAGCTTACCCTACTTTACCTGCTCCTTGCTGCAGAAACCACAATCAAATTTGTTGAATTTATTTCTCTTTCTCTCTGCCTCCTGACAGAATCTAGTTGTTCACGTTTGGCCTATTAACATGACACAGCATGCCTCCATTTCAAGGGAACTGTGAATAAAATCACATTCATTCATGGCAGTCATTTCTGTGTCTGCATGTCTTACCATACCATATTAAAACACATACTGTATACCATTAACACACACACACACACTCACACACACACACACACACACGCACATTTTCCCTTTGTTCCTCACAAATGTTTTGCCTTGTACTAATATTGTCTGATTTAAGTATAAGGGTTATACTGCTGTTATATGAAAATTGGGAAATGCTTATTTCTTTTCTACTTAAAAAAAAGACTCCTGGCACATAACTTCCTTAGTGGACTTTTAAAAGAATTATGAATTATATGTTAAATATCTTTAGCACCACTAGGACTTTTTGGTCCTTAATTTCTTCTTAGGTCAGTTTTGTTGTTAGTTTTTTTTTTTTTTTAAGGTATTTATTTATTGGTATTTAATTGGTTGTATTTATCAATGTTACCTTCTTTAGAATATTTTCTTATTGCTCTTCTGATAAGTGAGCTATCCTTTCATTTATCTTATTGATATTTTTAATTTTTTCTAACCAAATTTTCTAAAGAACTAGCAGTCTTAATGAGTCATCTTTTGTTTGTATATTTTGTATTTATTTGATGTTTGCACTAATTATCATTTTGTTTCTCCTTATTCAGATTTAATAGACTACTTCTCTTACAGCTGTATAAGGTAGATATTGAGGTAATTTATTGTAAACCTCTACCTTTTTTAATGTAAGCACTGAAACTATTCAATTTCTCTTAGCATGTATTCCTCTGCTTCACATGAAATCTGATATGCTTCATTACTAACATTCAATTAACATTTTTTTTTGTATTTTTAGGATTATATAATAGTTGTACATGTTTTGAGGGTACATGCCGCATTTTAATACATGTATACAACTTGTAATAATTATATCAGAGTAATTGTGATATCCATCACCTCAAAGATGTATCTTTTCTTTGTGTTGCGAGCATTACAATTCTCCTCTAATTTCTCTTGTGATTTCTTCTTCAGCTAATGGATTATTTGGAAGTATGTTGCATAATTTTCAACTATTTAGAGATTTTCCATGTATCTTATTGTTATTATTTCTAATGTAATTCTGCTGTGGGCAGAGAATACATTATGTGTTGTTTCTATCACTTGAAATTTCTTGAGAGGTGTGTGTGGGTATTTAATATATATATATATATATATATATATATACACACACACACACACACACACACATTTTAAAATAATGCTTCACTATGCTAGTAAAAATGGTTTTACTTATGGCAGCATTTCCTCAGATTGCCTTAATATAGAACTATCAATTCTCTCTGTAAGTCTGAGTTTCACATAAACCAACACAACAGAAATAATCACTATCCTATTAATAGATAATGGTTAAAATCCAATGCTGTAGTATAACTTAGTGGCAAGACAAGAGGCACCTTCCTATTTTGTTAGAGTAACTGTGCAGGAACCTTTCCTTGCCAAATTTGAGCAGAGGAGCTGCTAGTCCTTTGTAGTGGGATTCGAGAATTCTCTGCTCAGTTGATCATGTGAGGAACACAATGTGGATCTTCAAGTGGATAAAGGAAAGGATTTGAGTGAGAGACTGTAAAAGATAGACTGCTGTTACTGTTAGGAAAATATTATTGTACTTCATTGTACTTACTATGATCTTAACTCCAGCTTTATTACATTGTGATAATATCATAATATGGTTTGAAAGGTTTTATATTTTTGGTCTTACAAAAATTTTGGCTTTTCTATGTGACCATTTTTGGTATTATAGAAATATGTACATATTCAATAAGATAATATATTTCTACTTTAAGGTATAAAATGGAATAAGGATTAATTCTACTTTAATACAAGTTTATAGTTCTTAGGTATTAAATAAATTGATCTACTCATGTTATGATATACTGATGTTGAATTTCCCTACATCATCACATTTCTACATATTCTATTTTGAATAATTTTTCTAATGATTTTTAGAATAATTATATTTTTAATATTTTAATATGTGGTTTTATTAATATGTAATGCAGATATGGCTATTCTTACATTTCCAGTATGTATAACAATGTTTACCATCTTACGATGATTTTTCTTAAAATGATCAAGCATTCTAAATTCATAATATTATATTTTTCACCACCTTTGAGATCACATATTCTAAAATACATATACATTATTTTGAGAACTGCAGTGGATGAAATAACTTTTCTAAATACTAAGGGAGGACATACTTCAGATTTTTTAGAATAACCAAACCAAAGTTTGTACTACAAAGCTTAGAAATAAGATGCAGTAATAGAGAGATTAGAATAACTTTTCCATTCAATATTCTAGTTATTCACAAATATCTAAAAGATGTAGCAGAGTGATATCAACAAGATAGTTGATTATAGGCAACTGGTGTTTGTCTCTCTAACAAGAAAGAATGGAGGCAATGAAAAAAACAGCTAATATTTAATCAGGATGTCAAAAGGAAAGTGCTGGAGTGCAGCCAGGGAGGTAGTTGTGGTCATTGGAAGCACAGGAGAGCAATGTGGAGGCACCTGTCTCTGTTCCCCTATCTCACCAGATCTCTCACCCAACTCAGCCCAGAGTCAGGCACTTTAGGAAAAAAAGCAAGCAGAAGAACCCCACCAGTCCCCATTGGTACCATGGATGCCTACAGTTCCTCCTACAGGAGAACTCACAGTCCTCTTTAGCCATGAGTCCAGTTTGGAGAGCTGCTGGGAATTCAAACTGACTGGGCTTTGGCAGTGAGAGAATGCCCCACTGGGATGAGACTCATGTGCTAGCAGTTGGAAGTCAGACCAGCATGCACAGAAATCAGAAAGGCTGAAAATGTAGAAGGAGACACTAAGAGCCACTGCTATAGTTGGCACCTTTTATTATTTTACATTCCATCCTCACAGAAAAACAGGCACCTACATTGGTAGTAGATGAAGATAGTTATATTCCACACTATTCCTGCAAAAGAGCAAAATGTGATCTTGGATGACCCCTATATCAATATCGACTGGATATATGCTTGTCTGTGTGGATCTTCTTTCTTAGCTGCCTAAATTTTCTGACTTTCTTCTAATTACTCTTTAAAGAAGGGTCAGTTTGGTAGTTCAACAGGAAGATAGGGTAGTCCCATAAATGAATACTCGCCTTAGTAAGTTAGCCTTGCATAATAAGCAAGATGCTGGCTCTAATCATCTGCAGCTCCTCTTTAGCTGACTTTAATTGGAAAGTGGAGAAGGGAGAAAACAGTAGAAAATAACACAGTAATTGTACCTTAACAGAAGGTAACCAGCAAGAGGACATCAAATATTTTCAAGATCTTACTGATTAACAAAAGACCCCCATACATATTCTTGAATATGATCTAAAATGAAGAATGGTGGTTTAGCACACAAATGAGCATGTAAAAAAGTATGCTTTATTTTTTAGTGGCTTGTCTAAACAGTAAGCCAGACTTACTTTTTATTAAATATGAATAAGGCTAATTTCTACAATATGATATTATGAGTATTTTTAAAAAAATGAATAAACAACATATACACAAATTTTATATTTTCATATATATGCAATGAATATAGAGTAAACAATAATTATCTAATCTGTCAACATGCTTGAATGATATAGATTTCAAGAGTTCATTTGAAGTTTTCCAACTCAAAACTAATAATTTAGTGCTCTATTAGTCTTTAAGCAAAACCACTGCTTTCAGTTCTACTAATTAGGCCCTTTGAAAATGTTTCCCTCCAAGCAAATGGCTTGTTTTCTTCCATCATATCCTGTGAACTAAATACTTCTTGTTGTAATAAAGCTTTAAAGTTACATGACTTCAGGTAACATTATTAAGTAAGACTCAAAACAATGTCTGTTGAGCAAAGATGAAATAAAACACTTAAGTACAACCTGCTGAAAACAAAATTCTAAACCATAAAAATAAGAAATGGGTTCATATTATCATATTAGGGGAAGCTAGCTTTACATTTAATTTTGGTACAGGTTGTTTTACTTAAACTTATGTGTTTTAAATGTAGTAACAATTTCTTCAAATATTTTCCTATGGAATGAGGTAGTTCCTGTACTAAAACATTTGTAATGAAAAACAAAACACCTCCTTTATTTCTATTGATATATCTTCACTGGAATTATAAATTTTATTGGATAAATGATATGAGCACTAATAAATATTCTGTAAACTATGGATAATAATCACAAACTTGCTTGTGAAGAAATAAAATTTAGAAAGCATACTCTAAAACAAGATAAATCAAAATATAAATCATATTTACATTAACAATGATTTTACTTAATTGACATATAGAACTTAAAACATTTGTCTGCCCTAATTCAACTTGCTGTATTTTATAATTAAAAACGATTTCAAACACCAGTATGATATAATCGATTTTGTTGTATTTTTTAAAAAATTTCTTCTTATACGAATCTACATTTTCCACAAAGTCATTTGTCTAAATGTTAAGTATGTTGTTAAAAAAAAAAAAAAAAAAGACCCAGGATAGTCATCCTTTCCTCTACAGCTAGCATATGTGCATCGTTGCTTAAAAGAAATATACCTAATCCCTGTATAGAGTAGGACTCATCCAATACGTTTCAGTGTTTTGTGAACCTAGAATATCTAAGATAGATCTGTCAATTTAGAAAGTTGATTTTGCCAAGACTGAGGACACTCCGTGACACAGCCTCAGGAAGTTCTGATGACATGTGCCCAAGGTGGTTGGGGTAGAGCTTGGTTTATACATTTTAGGGAGACATGAGTCATGAATCAATATATGTAAGAAGTACATTGGTTCGGTCTGGAAATGTGGTACGACTTTAAGTGAACGCAGGAAGACTCAAAGCTGGGAGGGAAGCACAGATCAATGATACACAAATGGTTACATTCTTTGGAGTTTCTGATTAGCCTTTCCAAAGGAGGCAAATCAGATATGTGTCTGTCTCAGAGGGCAGAGGGGTGACTTTGAATCTAATGGCAGCAGGTTTGCCCTAAGCAGTTGCCAGCTTGAGTTTTTCTTAGTGACTCTGGAGGCACAAGATATTTTCCTTTCACATTTTTAATAATAAAATAATTATGTCTGGAATCATCTTGTATTTGACAAATACAGTTGGCCCTTAAACAACATGGGTTTGAACTGTTCAGGTCCACTTATATGCAGATTCTTTTTCAATAAAGGTTACAGTGAGTTGTGTGTGATTGCCTCTCCTGCTTCCTCCTTCACCTCTTTTGCTTCTACCACACCTGAAACAGCAGGACAACCTTCTCCTCTTGACTCTCCTCAGCCTACTCAATGTAAAGACTATGAGGATGAAAACCTTTCCAATGATCCACTTCTACTTAATAAATAATAAACATATCTTATCTTCATTATGATTTTCTCAATAACATTTTCTTTTATTTAGCTTACTTGATTGTAAGAATACAGTAAACAAAAATTTTCTCCCATTCTGTAGGTTGCCTGTTCACTCTGGTGGTAGTTTCTTTTGCTGTGCAGAAGCTCTTTAGTTTAATTAGATCCCATTTGTCAATTGTGGCTTTTATTGCCGTTGCTTTTGGTGTCTTAGACATGAAGTCTTTGCCCATGCCTATGTCCTGAATGGTACTACCTAGATTTTCTTCTAGGGTTTTTATGGTATTAGGTCTAACATTTAAGTCTCTAATCCATCTTGAATTAATCTTCGTATAAGGAGTAAGGAAAGGATCCAGTTTCAGCTTTCTACTTATGGCTAGCCAATTTTCCCAGCACCATTTATTAAATAGGGAATCCTTTCCCCATTTCTTGTTTCTCTCAGGTTTGTCAAAGATCAGATGGCTGTAGATGTGTGGTATTATTTCTGAGGGCTCTGTTCTGTTCCATTGGTCTATATCTCTGTTTTGGTACCAGTATCATGCTGTTTTGGTTACTGTAGCCTTGTAGTATAGTTTGAAGTCAGGTAGCGTGATGCCTCCAGCTTTGTTCTTTTGACTTAGGATTGTCTTGGCAATGCGGGCTCCTTTTTGGTTCCATATGAACTTTAAAGCAGTTTTTTTCCAATTCTGTGAAGAAACTCATTGGTAGCTTGATGGGGATGGCATTGAATCTATAAATAACCTTGGGCAGTATGGCCCTTTTCAAGATATTGATTCTTCCTATCCATGAGCATGGTATGTTCTTCCATTTGTTTGTGTCCTCTTTTATTTCACTGAGCAGTGGTTTGTAGTTCTCCATCT
Source organism: Trachypithecus francoisi (assembly GCF_009764315.1). Lineage (NCBI taxonomy): Eukaryota > Metazoa > Chordata > Mammalia > Primates > Cercopithecidae > Trachypithecus > Trachypithecus francoisi. The sequence continues at coordinate 69,746,637 of NW_022681454.1, forward strand.
GACAAAGGGCTAATATCCAGAATCTACAAAGAACTCAAACAAATATACAAGAAAAAACAAACAACCCCATCAAAAAGTGGGCAAAGGATATGAACAGACATTTCTCAAAAGAAGACATTCATACAGCCAACAGACACATGAAAAAATGCTCATCATCACTCGCCATCAGAGAAATGCAAATCAAAACCACAATGAGATACCATCTCACACCAGTTAGAACGGCAATCATTAAAAAGTCAGGAAACAACAGGTGTTGGAGAGGATGTGGAGAAATAGGAACACTTTTACACCATTGGTGGGATTGTAAACTAGTTCAACCATTATGGAAAACAGTATGGCAATTTCTCAAGGATCTAGAACTAGATGTACCATATGACCCAGCCATCCCACTACTGGGTATATACCCAAAGGATTATAAATTATTCTACTACAGAGACACATGCACACGTATGTTTATTGTGGCACTATTCACAAGAGCAAAGACTTGGAATCAACCCAAATGTCCATCTGCGACAGACTGGATTAAGAAAATGTGGCACATATACACCATGGAATACTATGCAGCCATCAAAAAGGATGAGTTTGCGTCCTTTGTAGGGACATGGATGCAGCTGGAAACCATCATTCTTAGCACACTATCACAAGAACAGAAAACCAAACACCGCATGTTCTCACTCATAGGTGGGAACTGAACAATGAGATCACTTGGACTCGGGAAGGGGAACATCACACACTGGGGCCTATCATGGGGAGGGGGGCGGGGGGAGGGATTGTGTTGGGAGTTATACCTGATATAAATGATGAATTGATGGGTGCTGACAAGTTGATGGGTTCAGCACACCAACATGGCACAAGTATACATATGTAACAAACCTGCACGTTATGCACATGTACCCTAGAACTTAAAGTATAATAAAAAGAAAAAAAAAAAAGAATACAGTAAACAGTATACCTAACCTAGAAAACATGTGTTAATGGACTGCTTAAGTTATCAATAAGGTCAGCAGGAGGCTATGAGTTGTTACAATTTGGGGGAGACAAAAGTTATACATAGATTTTCAACTGTAACAGAGTAGGTCAACGCACCTCATGCCAGTATTGTTCAAGTTTCAACTCTATATTCAATCTGCTACCCATATTGTGAACTATAATTTATAATTTTATTTCATGATAGTGTGGGAAAAAAACAATTATTAATAAGATGTAAAATAATTCTGAGGAGTGAAGTAATCGAAAGTCCAAACTTAAGTGTATTGAAATAAAGACATTTTACTGCTTATATTCCTCTATTAGTAAAATAATTAAATACACCAAGTGCTTCTTTATATTTGGAGGATAAAATGCAAAAGATGAAGATTTTTTATTTATTAGCAGAATTATTTCATTTAAGGGAATGCTGTGTTATTAACTGTGTTAATTGTGATAGTTAATTTTATATGTCAACAGGGCTAGGCCACAATGTCCAGATATTTGGTCAAATATTACTCTGGATGATTCTAGTAAGGTGTTTTTTGGATGAGATTAACATTTAAGCAGGTGAACTTTGAGCAAAGCAGATTACCTTCATAACATGAATGGGCTTCATCCGATTTGTTGAGGCTTTACTGGAACAAAGCCTGACCTCCCCTCGGCAAGAAATAATTCTGCCAGTTGACTGCCTTTAAACTTGAACTGAAACATTGGTTCTTCCCTGTGTCTCCAGGCTGTTGTCCTATCCTTCTGATTTTAGATTTACTAGCCTCCATGTTTGTATGAGCCAATTCCTTAAAATAAATCTCTCTCTCTCTCCACGCACACACACACACACACATACACACACACACAGAGAGAGAGAGAGAGAGAGAGAGAGAGCGAGAGAGAGAGAGAGAGAGAGAACTGTCCTTTGTTATATCCAAAGGATTGAAGGATTGATCCCAGGAACCCCTCGTATACCAAAATCCATGCATGCTCAGGTCTTGCATTAGGTCCTGAGGAACCCATGTGTATGAAAAGTCAGCCCTCTGTATTCATGGGTTTCTTCTATTAATAATATTGTTCTTTCTATCTATGTTTCCTTGTGAATGCAAGGATATAGAGAGACAAATGTATTTATTGGAAAAAATCCACATATAAGTGGACCTGTTGAGTTCAAACTTGTGTTATTCAAGGGGCAACTACATATTCACATCTTATTAGTTCTGTTTCTCTGAAGAACCCTGACTAATACATTAATATTTTAATAATATTAGCAAACAAAAATGAGTCAATCTGTGCCACCTAATTTTCAAAGAGCTTTATGTGTGTTAACATAATTAATTAGTAAATTCATCTTATGAAACAAGTACTGCTATTTTATCATTTTGTACCAACGCGGAAAACTGGTAATTTGCCTACATTAACAGCAAATAGTGTAGTTGAGATTCAGATAGTAGCATTTTTGTTTTAGAGTGTGTGCTTCTCACCATTATTGAAATCTGTCCACATTGATATGTGATTTGGCTTCAGATGCACAGAAAAATTTTTACAATCGTTTGTAAAACACTAACGGGGAAAAGTAGAACCAATATATAGAGTCCATTTCTAAACCTCTGTCTGGTTATTCCCTCTTCATACAATTGTAAATTAAATTAAAATTATGCAACAGTAACAGAAAGTAACACTAATATTAATAGTACCTATGGATGCTAAATAATTTACTTTTTCTAATAAAATTCAGATTATTGCAATCTAAATTCAGAGAAAATCATACTCTAAAATAATTGCAAGAAAACTTAGGAAAGTCTTTGGTAAACCATCATTTGTCTGTAATAACTACAAATATGCTGATTATATACATTATAATAAATAGAATAATTATATGCTATAACATTTGAATGAAATGCGATATGTAGAATTGTATTGCAATTAATTCCAAATTCTTTTTAAAATATTTATAAAAATATAACAATGGAAAATGTAAAAACTCCTACTACAAACAGCATTCTCAGATTGAAAAAGACCATGAATCTGTGGGGAATTTCTATGAGCTGTGAAATGCAAAGATCAATATTAAAACAAAGTCTCTGAGTAGCCTTCAGTGTTAAAATTCATTAAACAAATATGGTTTGGCACGGCATGGTACAGCCATAAGAATACGAAGGAAAGAGCCTTTGGTCAATAATAAGAACTGACATAAAGTATACACTAAGATGAATGGAGAAGGTGTCCTTTCCCAACATGGGTTCTACGTTTTCATTTAGAAAGTTTAGTGCATTTAAATATACTAAAATTATTAATATAATGATTTAAATTGACCATTTTTGCTACTTGTTTTTTATTTTGTCATTATTTTGTTCCAGAGTATGAGTTCCTAATTACTCTTTCCTTTTTACTTCTATGTTAATAAAATGATACTGCATTTTAGTTACTCTATTGAACTTGAAGTTATTCCTATTTGCTTTAAGTGCTTGATTTAGGTACATTGTAATATTCATCATTAACCTATGCAACTTGCCTAGAGTTAATATTTTACTACCTCCAAAAAATTTAAGAACTTTGTAGTAATACAGTTTCATTTACCACCCTGTTTTTATGTGTAGTTAATGTAATGTACATTACCTTTATATATTTTTTGAAATTATAATATAGTATAATGATTTTTAATTTTCCATGTCTATTGCTCATTCCTTCTTGAAGATCTGTTTCTGTCTGGTGTTATTTTCCCAAAGTCTAAAAAACTTCCTTTGGCATATCTTACAGTATACAAATTTGCTGATGATGAATTCTTACTGTTAAGAATTACATGACAATTTTGTTTTGGTTTTTTAAGAGATAGGGTGTCACTATGTTGCCCCGGCTGGAATACAGTGGCGATTCACTGGCACAATCATAGCTCTTGGCATACTTGAACTCCTGTACACAAGTGATGCTCCTGCTTCAGCCTCCCAAGTAGCTGGTATTACAGGCATGCACCACTGCACCTGGCATATGACAATGTTTTCAGTTTACTTTTATCTTTGAAGGATGATTTCACTAGATATACAATACTGGGTTGACTTTTTTTCTTAATTCAGTACTTCAAATATTTCATTCCTTTGACTTCTAGCTTCCATTATTCTGATTAGAAGTCAGCCTCATTAATGTGGTCATTCCCATGAAGGTAATATAACATTTTTGTTTGCTTTCTGTCAGTATACAAGAATGTGTCAGAAAAACATCTCTATCCAAAACCACATTTTTCCTCACCTCTCACCAGCAATTATTGACACAGAAGACATATGTGACCAAATGTGTGTGGGGTCCTTCTCACACAGCAAGCAGGGGCATCAGCTGGGTGTCATCAAATTCAGTTTCAACACTATTTACCTGGAGATAGTGTCACAGATCCCACAGATTGAGGGCTCAGTCCCCAACATCGTGCTTCCCACTTTAGACACCAGTAGCAAGCATGGGCTTCTAGAAATTCTGACTGACCAGCTTCAAGTTGATATTCTAATGCTTTTGTCTTTGGGTTCAATTAACTTGCTAGAGTGGTTCACAGAACTCAGGGAAGCACTTAGGTTTAGTGGTTTATTATAAAGAACATTGCAAATGATACAGATGAAGATATGTGTAAGATGATGAATAGGGAGGAGGGGTGCAGAGCTTCCATGCCCTCCCTGGATGCAACACCCTCAAGAAACCTCCACATGTCCAATTATTCAGAAGCTCCTGAACCCTATCCTCTTGAGTTTTTGTAAAGGTTTCATTACATAGGCATCATAGAATACAGCATTGGCTATTGGTGATCAATGTGACCTTCAGCATCTCTCTCTCCCAGGCATTTGTGGTGGTTGGAGCAGGAAGTCCCAACCTTCTAATCTTGCTTTGGTCTTTCAGGTGACCACCTTGAACCTATCAGACAAAAGACACACAAAAGTCATTAAACTCTTTGTGATGTATATTAATATATCTCAATAAACTCTTTGTGATATATTTATATATATACCATAAACTCTATAATGACTTCTTGTTTGTATTCAGCAGTTTGTCAGTGATAAGCTTAGGTGTGCTTTTAGTTTGTTTGCTTATCTTATTTCTGTTTAGAGTGTGCTGAAATTCTTGGACTTGTAAATTAAATTATTTTAAAATCAAATTTGGGAAACATTCAGTCAATATTTCTTCATATACATTTTTCTGCCTCTTCTCTCTCTGTTATTCTTCTAATAAGAGAATTCTCTGTGTGTATGTATAATATATATATGCAATATATATAATGATGTGGTTTGACTGTGTCCGCGCCCAAATCTCAACTTGATTGTATCTCCCAGAATTCCCAAGTATTGAAGGAGGAACCCAGGGGGAAGCAATTGAATTACGGGGATTGATCTTTCCTGTGCTATTCTTGTGATAGTAAATAAGTCTCCCGAGATCTGATGGGTTTATCAGGGGTTTCTGCTTTAGCTTATTCCTCATTTTCTCTCGCCACTTCCATTTTAGATGTGCCTTTCACCTCCTGCCTTGATTCGGAGGCTGCCCCAGCCATGTGGAACTTTAAGTGCAATTATACCGCCTTTTCTTCTGAGTCTCAGGTATGTCTTTATCAGGATCATAAATAAAGACTAATACATATATAGAATTGTATGTATATTTATATACCCATACACACAGACACACACACACACTTTCTACTATTAATAGCTCCTTGGATTCTTTCAGTAAATGCATAGTTTATGACGTCATCCATGGATTTATGCAGAGTTATATGAAGATTTGTAGATTCTCCATTTGAAATCCTTCCTTTCTGTGATTTTCATCTTCACCGTTCAGCTGCTCTGGTAATCCCAAATTATAATAGTTTACCATTTAGGAAGAAAAAAATGGTATTTTGCTTGAGTTCCCAAAACTCTCTGATACCTATGGTTTAGGAAGTATTCAAGTAAAAATTTTTGTAAGTATAAATTTTAGTTCTCTTCTTTAATGGTATTTTTTCCTCTAAATTTGCCCATTTTTTTTTTCGGAAAAAATCTACCTACAAATAGCTGTTTTCCAAAATATTTATCAGAATTTAAAATTATTTTATAGATAAAGCTTGGTCTGGTAAAACCTAGTTAAGTACTATCAGAAAGAGAATGAAATATTTTGGCATGCTGAAATAATATTTTATATAATTTTAAGACAAGCTAAATTGTATAGTGTTAAGCAGTAGCAAATTTGTAAAATAAAATACATGGGATCCAAGTTGCATTTTCCAAGATGAGGTTTTCAAGTATAGTCTCTTGGAAGCAATGTCTTTAAAGAAAGGCAATTATTTTATTTAACTAGATCAGCATACCGAATTCCCAATAAAATAATGTTGCAGAATGCCTATCCAGCTATGTAAATTGAGTTATAAGCTGATAGCAGCTGCACTACTAATGAAAAATGATTCATACAGTGTAAAATAGAGTGTCTTTTTTTTTTATTCTGAAGTGATCTCACCTATGCTCAGTGACTAAAATCATGCACTAGACACTTAGGACTTTCGTGCTGTCTTTCCTTTGAGATTCATACTAACTTAAGACAGTGGCTCTTATATCCATGATAAATTATATTCATTTGTAAAGTCAAATTTAGGTATCTGAAAATCAACATATCTAAGCCTTAACTCATTATTTATTTCTAAAACTTCCCTTTCTGTAAATTTCTTTCTATTTTTATTGTTGTCACATTGGCAGAACACATTATCATCTTCCTCTTGACCTCACCAAATAGCTTTCTTACTGGTTTAGCTGCTTTATGCTTATTTCTTTTAGATCTTTAATGCACATAACATTGAGAATTAAATGACAATTTGAATATACTGCCTTCCTTAAAAAAAAGAAAAAACCTGTGCAGAGATATCTGTTTTACTTTGTTCGCATTCAATATCAATTTAATTCACTTTCACATCATAATTATCCCTGTCCCCAAACAGACTGTAATTTAAGGGCTGGCTTAATAATTTTGTGTTTTCTCCTTCTTATCTACCAACATGTTTTCCAAATAAAAAAAAGAAGAAAAAAAGATTCTTTAAAGTATTTTCAATTATTATATTATTTCTTATTTACTTTTAATTTGTTTAATGTGAAAATACGTTAATTTTATGTCAACATTGATGATACAACCTGAACAAACTCCCTTTCTGACAAAAAGTTAGAAAAATGAAGAATAAGAACAATAACATACATATTCAAAACCAAGTACTTTACTGGAATCACATATAGACATTTAGCTCGAATTGAGTAAAGTCTTATTTGAATTAGTGCTCATTTTGAATACAATGTCTCATAGAACACTTTATCATTGGCCATATGTTACATAATTACATAAATGTTGATATATGCTGTGAATGTGCTGCAAATTAACAACATTTCTTGTTTCTGAAGAGAAAATGAGAAATTAATTTGGCAAATGTCAAGTTTAGTCCATGTCAAGATGCTTTTTATGTCATGATACATCATGAAAGATTAAATAGATACGTTCTACTAAATAGAAGAATTTGGGGGCAACAGCTGTGGTTCATTCTTTCATTTGGCAGATTCATTCCACCTGACTTCAGACAAATTGCTGAGATCACGTTTTCATAATATGCATATGTTTTTATTTCTCTTGCCCGATTCAGAGTTGATAGAAGAAAAGAAAATGTTGTTGTGTTATGCATCTTTAGTTGAAATTAGGTATCACAGTAGTTTTATTCATGCACCAATAATTAGGAAATAAACACAAATTAAAATTGTATTCCTGTAAGGTTTATTTTAATGTAAAATGGGATGTCTATAAACATCATGACTCATTTGGAACACATTATAAATTTTGTAAGATTTTAAAAGCTCACAACAAATTTGAGTGAGTGTCAGCAGTGTTCACTGTCTCCCATTGTTTCCTAAACTACATGCAGTGCATTAAACCTGACTAGGAAATGGGGGAAGCAGTTTGTCATGCCCCACAGCTGAAAGACATTTTTTAAATGTCTTGCTCTGGTTCCCTGTTGAATAAAAATGTAGTAAACATGTAGCCCAAATATGTCATCATTTTATACTTTTTTCTCTATATCTGTGTGTTTGTTACAATTCTCTGCTATAAAGTTACTTCCCATGGTAAAGATATTTGTAATGACTTTTACCAAAACTATACTTTTCAATAATACATTTCTGTCTTGGATATAGTGTAGGTACAGACTTAAATAAATTATTATTATTTTTTTTTAGTTAAACATTTGCATAACTCTTGTAAGTATAGCAGATTATCAAGGCTTTCAACATATTGGTTGTGTTGCTGCTGAGACATTTTGTAATAACCTGATAATGAATAAAATATAGGATTACTTTCACATCTACATGTGTGCCAGGTATTGTACTAGTCATTTTACATGGGATATCACCTTTAACGTGTAACATAGATTCTCTTGTGCCTAATACGCACACTTAAATACAGATCTTAAACACAAAATAGTTTGATCAAATTATATATTCAGTGAGTAGTTACTGGATCTCAAGCAAGTCCATCTATTCTATAACTTATGCATTTTATCTCTGTGAGGAAATTGACCTAATAGCAATCACATTCTTACTTCTATTTGTGATTGGAGTGAGGGATATGCAATGGTCTTCTAATATCCAGAATGACATGCATTGCCCTTTATTCAAAATAGAGATAATTATGAATCCTTTTGTTATCTACCATTAAATTACAACATGAATTTCAGATCTAAATCCACATGTATAATGATTTTAATTGTTGATTTGAAGGTTTTAATGCAGAATTTGTACCTGAAATCATTTTTTTTATGAAAGTTAAAGCATTATTATCACTGTCTCAGTGGATACTCAGAAAATATTTACACTAAATCCTTTATTCCAAATAATTTTAGAAACTCCAGGAACTCAATAATCCTTTCAGGGGATTAGCCTACATTTTAAAGCTCCAGCGATCCAGATAATCTCTTTGGGGAATTCAACCCACAATTGAGTGCTCCAAAGACAACATAGCATTTCCCCTAGGGAATAATGATTTTATGATAAACTTTTACAAATATATACTTTAATAGTGTACTTTTATAATGTCAGAAATATACTACCTTTATTCCAAGTATGTCTTTATATTTTGATTTGTATGTTTAATACAGAAATCTATGAATTCACCACTTAAACGTAGATATGACACTGATGTAGGGCATTATTATCTATTTCCTGTAAAGTACTCAAGAGAGTGTGTCTGACAAGTCATAAGAATGAAAGCCTCCAAGGGCATAAAGATTGACAGTGTTGATTTTAAAAACAAAAATGCCACAGAGAGGAGGCATACGTAATATTATGCCAAAAGAAAATATCTGAGTTTATTTTTCTTACTTTTCCCACACAAAACTAGAGAACTTCTCCTGCAATATTTGAAACCTTGAATACACAACTGAGAAGAAAATATTACCTCCGGCGCTCCACAAAAGTTTTCCAAGGCCAATGTTGGACAACATATGAGCTTTTAGAAATAGGATGGCAGTTAATGGTAGGATGTCCAAAAGTGTAATATTCTCTATTGAAGTTAAAAAAATGTAAAAGGCTAAGAATTTGCCATTATGGAAAAAATAATTTCTACATTATAAATATGTCTATAAATTGCTTTGTATTAAACTTCTGATTTATGAAAATTTTATGAAATTATATTAAAATTGTGGGTTATCAGTTTCTACATGTATTTGGTTAAAAAATAGTAATGCCCATATAGCAAAGATAAAATAAAATTAAAACTTAATTTTCTGTTAGTTTGGACTCCCTGGGAAGCAGAAACCTAGATGGAGATCAACACGTGAAAGTATAGTTGGCAGTACTCTCAGGATGAACACGTTTGAGGGTGTGAAGAAAGTAGACTGGGCATAAGGAAAAGCTTTACTGAAATGCCGTTAGCTTGTCTTATGGAGTGCTCTGGACCTGAGGTGGCTTTTCAGAATTGTCTCAATTTCAGGCAGAAATGAGAGATGTGATACAATACATGGAATTGTCATTAGATGCATACTGCACCCTGGGGAAGGTAAAATGACATTAGATAGGTGAGCTTTTCAACCAAAACAATTCTCAGGGAGGGTCTAAAGTTTTAACATTCTTTCAACAGCACTCCTAGCAGATCGAGATATGAGTATCTCAGTACCAACAGAAGATCTGGACTGGGCATTATCTAGTCTTCTCCTTGTAGCTCAAATCCATTTTCTTTAATAACAAATTGTGAGAAGTGTTTCCCCGGAATATTGGTTGAGCTCTTTCTGGGGAAGCTGAGAGAGTAAGATAAATAGGAGAAACTACCATTGTCATCGCTGCAGCTGTTCTCAAGATGGTAATTAATGGTCCTCACCTCTCTGCTTCACCCACTGGAGATTCTTCTAATCCTTAGCTAGCCCTTCTCTGGGTCTGTGGTAATCACATAGAACTATAGTAATAAATTACCACCACAAATTTGGTGGCAGAAAACAATAGGAACTTCTTCTCTCAAATGTGTAGCGGCCACAAGTCTGAAATAAAGTTGTGAGCAAGGCTGGCTTCCCTCTAAAAAATCTAAGGGGGAAGACTCTCTCACCTCCTCCAGAGTTTCGTGGCTCCTGACATCTCCAGCTTTGTGGCAGCATAATTCCAATCTCTGCCTCTGCCTTCACATGGCTTTCTTCCTTGTATTTCTATGTGTCCTTTTCTGTATAAGAACACTCTTAATGAATTTAGTTAGGACCTACCCTAATCCAGTGCGGTCTCATTTTGCTCCTTATCTGAAGTACATCTACAAAAAACCTATTTCCAAATAAGACCGTATTCTAGGTGGACATGAAAATTGGAGGAATATTATTCAATCCACTGCAATCTACTCTCTACCCTTCCAAATGTATATTATTTCCACATGCAAAATACATTAACCTCATTCTACAATTTCTAAAAATCTTAACCAATGCCAGCATCAAATATAACTCCAAAATCTCATCTAAATATCATCACTCAAAAAATCCCAAATCTTATTTTCTAAACCATCTAAATTCAGTGTGGGTCATTCATTTTCCGGATATGATCCATCATAGGAACATTTCTTTCCCATCTGCAAAGAAGTTATCTGCTTCTGAAATATAATGGTGGCACAAGCACAGGTTAGACATTTCCATTCCCAAAGGAAGAAACTGGAAGAAATGAAGAAGATACTAGATTCAAGCAAGTTCAAAATCAAGCAAATCCCCTTAGGTTTTAAGGCCTGAAAATAATCCTTTGTGGTTTGATGCTCTGGGCCCATGATGTGAGCATGTCCTCTGAGCATAAGGCTTTGCCTTCTGAGTTGGTCTTCCTTTTGGTTGAAAGTTAGCACTGGATGGGATGTTAGTTTGATAAATTTGGGAACTGATAAAGGAAAAAGAAGACTATGAGACACAGCAAAATTTCTTGGGTGGTGCTTGGGCAGGGTGGCATGAAAGGGGAAGTCCCTCCCAGAATAAAAAAGTCCAGAGGCTTCCAATGTGGGAGCCACCTTCAAGAAGGGGAGGAGAATAAGGGAGGGAATTCCCAGGGGAGAGAGGAAGAGAAGACAGCGGTATGTGTCTAGGTAATGTTACTCAGCAGCACAGTGCTCAACAGCAGGTCAGAGACCTGTGAAGGGCAGCAGTAGCCTGGGGCCTCATAAATACAAGACTCTATCTTACCAGTGGGTAATACCTACTCTGTGAGGTATCCTGGAACATGCAAAGGCTCTTAATGGATCTAAATCTGCATTCTTGGGCTACTTTAAATATAGCTGAATGTTTAAAAATTTGATTTTGTGGGCAGGGCGCAGTGGCTCATGCCTGTAATCCCAGCCGTTTGGGAGGCCGATGCAGGTGGATCACAAGGTTAGGTGTTCCAGACCAGCCCGACCAACATAGTGAAACCCTGTTTCTACTAGAAATACAAAAATTAGCCAGTCATAGTGGTGTATGCCTGTAGTCCCAGCTACTCAGGAGGCTGAGACAGAAGAATCGCTTGAACTCAGGAGGTGGAGGTTGCAGTTAGCTAAGATTGTGCCACTGCACTCTGGCCTAGGAAACAGAGCGAGATGCTATCTCAAAACAAAACAAAACAAAACAAAACAAAAAAATGATTTTGCACCAGTGGACTTTTGAGATAATGGGTCTCAACCTGCAGTAAAGAAATAATATAGGAAACAGGTCAGGGGTGGGATTACAATCTACTGCCTGTAATACCAGAACTTTGGGAAGCAGAGACAGGAGGATCATTTGAAGTCAGGAATTTGAGACTAACCTGGTCAAAATAATGAGACTCTCTTTCTAAAAAAAAAAAAAAGGAGACAATACAACAAAGCCATATTTGAATCATTTATATGCCTAAGATATCTTTCCAAAAAGATCAGACTCATCCTCAACATCTCATTCTATGAGGCCAGCATCATCCTGACACCAAAACCTGGCAGAGACAACAAAAAAGGGAACTTCAGATCAATATATTTGATGATCACTGATGCTCAACAAAGAATCATTGATCTTCAACAAAATATCAGCAAACTAAATCCAGCAGCACATCAAAAAGCTTATCTACCATGATCAGGTAGGCTTCATCCCCAGGATGCAAGATTGGTTCAACATATGCAAGTTAATGTAATTCATCACATAAACAAAACTAAAGATAAAAACCACCTAATTATCTCAATAGGCACAAAAAAGGTCTTCAATAAAATTCAATATCACTTTACGTTAAAAACTCTTAATAAACTAGGTGCCGAAGGAACATACCTTAAAATAACTAGAGCCATCTATGACAAACCTACAGTCAACATCATACTGAATGGGCAAAAGCTGTAAGCATTCCTCTTGAAACCTGGCACAATATAAGAATGCCATCTTTCACTACTCCTATTCAACATAGAACTGCAAGTCCTATCCAGGGCAACCAGGCAAGAGAAAGAAATAAAGGTATCCAAATAGAAAGAGAGAAGGTCAAACTATTCCTGTTTGCAGATGACATGATCCTATATCTAGAAAACCCAATAATTTCAGCCAAAAGCATCTTAAACTGATAAACAACTTCAGCAAACCCTGAGGATACAAAATCAACATACAAAAATCACTAACATTCTTATCCACCAACAAAAACCAAGCCAAGTGCCAAATCAGAATGACAATTCCATTCACAATTGCCATAAAGAATACAATACCTAGGAATGCTGCTAACCAAAGAGGTGAAAGATCTCTACAATGAGAATTAGAAAACATTGCTCAAAGAAATCAGAGATGACATAAACAAATGGCAAACTTTTCATTCTCATAGAAAGAATTCATACCATTAAAATAGCCATACTGCCCAAATAACTTACAGATTCATTGCTATTCCTATCAAAATACCAATGACATTTTCCACAGAACTAGAAAAAGCTATTTTAAAATTCATATGGGATCAAAAATAAGCCCGGATAGCCAAGGCAATCCTAAGCTAAAAAGAAACAAACAAGAAAAAAAAGCAGGAGGCATCAGGCCAAACTACCTTACTTAAAATTGCACTACAGAGTTACAGAGTTACAGTAACCAAAACAGAATGATATTGCTACAAAAACAGACACGTAAACCAGTGGAACAGAATAGAAAGCCCAGCAATAAGGCCACACTTCTGCAATCATCTGATCTTCCACAAAGCTGACAAAAACAAGTAATTGGGAAAGGACTCTGTATTTAATAAATGGTACTGGGATGACTGACAAGCCATATACAGAAGATTGAAACTGGAACCCTTTCTTACACCATATACAAAAAATCAATTCAATATGATTAAAGACTTAAATGTAAAACCCAAAGCTATGAAAAACCTGGAAGACAACCTAGACAGTATCATTCTGGACATAAGAAGTGGCAAAGATTAAATAATAAAGACACCAGAAGCAAACACCACCATAGCAAAAATTGACAAGTACTATCTAATTAAATAACTTCTGTCACAATCAAAGAAACTATCAACAGAATAAACAGATAACCTACAAAATGAGAGAAAACATTTGCAAACCATGCATCTGGCAAAAGTGTAATATCTATGCACTTAGAAAGAATTTAAACACTTTTATACGAAAAAAAAAAAAAAATTCCACCCCATTAAAAAGTGGGCAAAGGACATGAAGACACTTTTCAGAAGAAGACATGCATGCTGCCATCAAGCATATGAAAAAAGCTTAGTATGTTGATCATTGGAGAAATACAATCAAAACCTCAATGAGATACCATCCCATACCAGTCAGAATGGCTACTATTAAAAAGTTATAACAGATGCTGGCAAGGTTGTGGTGAAAAGGGAGCACTTATACATTGTTGGTGGGAGTGTAAATTAGTTCAACCATTGTGGAAAGCAGTGTGGCAATTGCTCAACGAGCTAAAAATAGAACTACTATTTGACCCAGTAATCTCATTACTGGGTACATATCCAAAGGAATATACATAATTCTACCATAAAGATTCATGCATGCATATGTTCATCGCAGTGCTATTCACAATATGAAAGACATGGAATCAACCTAAATGCTTGTCAATGGAAGACCGAATAAAGAAAATAAGGTATGTATATAACACAGAATACTATGCGGCCATAAAAAAGAATGAGATCATGTCCTTTGCAGAAACATGGATGGAATTGGAGCCCATTATCCTTTTCAAACTGACACAGAGACAGAAAACCAAATACTGGATTTTCTCACTTATAAGTGATAGCTAAATGATGAGAATGCATGCTTACAAAGAGAGGAACAGCTGACACCAGGGCCTACCAGAGAACAGAGGGTAGGAGGAGGGAGAGGAGCAGACAAAAAAGTAACTATTAGATACCAGATTTAGAACCTGTGTCATAAAATAATCTGTACATCCAACCCCTGTGACAAGAGTTTACCTATTTAAAAAACTAGCACATGTACCCTTGAGCCTAAAATAAAAGCTAAAAACAATTCAGAGTCTATTACTTTTGCGAGAAAAATGGCTGTTTCTTTCCTGCTAGTTTTTGGTAAGACCTTCCTAGAGTGATTGAGTAGCAACAATAGTTCAATATTCAGTGCTTAAAAGTATGTTTTCTGTTAAAAATGTTGTCCTTTTTAGAATCAGGAACACTAAGCCTTTGCAGTCCTGAGTTATAGGAAGATAAAACACATACTCCACTGTGTCACTGGAATTGTTGAAAGCTGGATCACTGCTATTCAAAGTACATTTTTTGGACCCATTCAATAAAATTTTTGATAACACTGATCCATATATATGTATTTATTTAAGGTGAACAATGCATACTTGAGGAAGACATCCTTGCTCTATTGAATCTTCTCTACACACTAGTCTATTAACGACACCTTCAAAGCTCACCCCATCACTACCAGGTTAGAAGCTTCTAGGTGGTCTATGGTATTATAGAGTCAGTTGATACCCTTATCATGTGCCCTAGAAGCAACTATTTCTCTGTAAATTCATTCTTTGCTATTATTATTTTACGTGGGATCCCATGCTCCTGGAGCAAACTTTATGCAAGCTCTCAAAGAATGTTACTATCTGAGACCCTGTGGACCAAAAAGTAAACCAATATGCAAAATGTGAATAATGCACAGGCAAAATAAATCATTATCCCTTCCATAATTAAAGATGTAATACAAACAACTTGTCACCGAGTGGCTCCTAGACTTTATGAGAGATAGTGTCCTATTCAGGGCCCAGTATTTGTTCCTGTGGAAATAAAGTAGGATACTATGCAGCCTTGATAGATTACCCTTGAATGTGCTTTCAAGTTGGTGGGCTCTCAGATACTCTCCATCCCTTCCACCACCTCTACTCTGTTTAAAAGCACATTGTGTCAGCTCTGTGGAAGCTGAGATCAGAGGCTGCCTGATGTTGATTGACAAAGTCATCAGATTTACTTTGATGTGTTTCGTTTTGGATATTCTTTGATGGATGTTTACATGTGGTACAAAAATCATAACTGGCAGGCCGGGTGCGGTGGCTCACGCCTGTAATCCCAGCACTTGGGGAGGCTGAGGCAGGCGGATCACGAGGTCAGGAGATTGACACAAAGCAGGTGACTGCATGTGCTGCTTAGAATTGTGCCTTTTAGGAGATTTTTCTCACCACCTTTTCAGGTGCACAAATGAATTAAGCCCTGTGAGAAAGAAGTCCATTTGTTAATCTGCATCCTAAGGACAAGTCAACTCATATATGAATCAAACTCATCCTTTCTCTTCCTCTATCAATTAGTCATAAAAAAGTCACCCCTTGTGATACATTTGCCAGTGATTCTTTTTCAGCTCACACTTATTGTCACATGGTGCAACATGGCAGTGGATGACATGGTGCATGGACGGACTGTATAGGGAACTACAATCTTCCATGAGTCTCTTATCTTCTGACATGGCTTCCTGGTTATGTTGAGAATGCAAACCCTTGACCACTCTTTACTTGTGCCATTTCTCATGGTTGTGTTCACAACAAAAACCTTGAAGGTTGAGGTAATGTTTCTCTCTCAATAAGAACCAGCCTTGCTTTAAATGTGGTACATACCAAAGCTAGTTTTATTTTTCAGTTGTGACTCTGTGTGGTATGTATCTACTCTCATCTGCATACTCTCTCCAGGACTTGTGGAGCCTGGTATCAATTGATAGACATATCAATGCTAACGTAAATCTTAAGTTATCTGCTGTGCTATGAATAATAAAGTCCATTGTCTCTGTGTTAGGAATTTTGTGTCTTCTTTCAGTATCAATAAAACAGTTACAGATTAACATATGAAGTTTTGAGGAGTGGAAATCCCAGCCTCTGTCATTTGTTCTTGCACCTTACATTTGCCCTCTTTCCCTGCTTATAATTAATTATGGTTGTCCTGCTTCCATCATGTGTGATATTGCTGGTGGGTCCTTACAATGTGTTTGTCTGCATCATTAATCTTTTGATAGGCACTCTGGCTCTATGGTCACTTTATTTTTCATAATTAAGTACTCTATCTTGATCAGGCCCCAGTCACATATCAGGTGGTTTTAATTAAATGTTGTTTATATCTTTGACAAAAAGAACTTAAACTTGTTCTGAAACCTAAAGGATAATGAATATGTATGCGTGTGCACGTGTGTGTGTGTGTGTGTATGCCCACACACATGCATGCACTGTTGGATCTTCATTTACATGGTTTATACTTTTGTTTATAAAAGGCACATGCTGAAGAACTTAAAACTGTAAAGTCTTAAGTGTTGTGTTGATCAGCATTTCAGAAATCTCCTGAGGCTTTTTTAAAAATCATTATAATATATAGAAACTAGCAAGTTGTGGAATCAATGAAACCTAACTGCAGAAATGTCAGTAGATATTCTCTAGTGGTTTTCTGATATGTATTTATATATATATATCTTACCTCAAGCTTTCTGAAAAGCAGAAACCTGTATGAATTCACTTTATAATTAAAATTTTCCTTCAATATAAACTCTCATTACATCAATGCAAAGATTGGTATTGTCTCTACAGCAAGTAGTATATTATACTATCATTTTTTCTTAGTTATATCTCTGCCTTTACTTTAAATCCATAAATTATCTAAGAAATAATATGCTATTTGCCCCCAGTGAATTTTTTATTCAAATTTTCAAGCAAAGATAACACGTATTAAAACTTAGACTGGCACTACCAGAAGAAATTCAGTGTAATGAAAACTAAATGAAAACAACAAAAACAAGACATAAATTTCCAATAAATAAAATAAAACAGATGATAGAGAATATATGCTATATTATTCCATTTTTATAAAAATTCTAAAAAAAGTAAACTAATGTGTAATGACAGAAAGCAGAGCAGTGGTTGCTTGGCAGTATGTAAAGGGAAAGTAAAAGGCGAGAGGTAGTTTTGGGGGGATAATATATAGTCCTTATTTTGATTATATTAATGGTTTCACAGATATATCTAAATCTACATCTACATCTATAACTATATATTACTATTCAGTATGTGCAGTTTGCTTTTTAATGATTTACCTCAATAATTATGCTTAAAAATACTAAGAAACTTGAAGTTTTTTATTGGTTGGATGTGGTTTTTTCCCCCTTGGAAACCATAAATCAAGTCATAACAAGAATCTCAAGGATAAATGACACCTTGCTATTGAAGTTGAAAGAGAAGCACCAGTCACTGGGGAGAGAAGCTGGAGAGAGACATGCTTCGTCTCAGGACACTATGTAAAATACAGACTACAGTACAAATTCTGATAAACACAGCTAAGAAATAGCCATGTAAAACTTCAAGTTTTACCTAAAGCTGTTAATTAATAGTTTTGTGATACTGACTTGATCTACCTAAAATAAGTTTTGAATATGTTCTTACTCATAAGATATATTTGCAAAATAATAAAGATAGTACACATACATAAAAAATTGATAATTTAATTTGTTTCACAAAATGTATTGTTTACTCCCATGCTAGACAATGGGATATAAAACCATGACCTCACAGAACTTAAGAATATAGTTTTGATTATTCATCTAACAAAAGATATATTTCATTAGTAAGTATACATTATATCTGCTAAATATTTGTCTTACCTGTGTAATTTGTAAATTAGAAACAAATATGCATATTGAAGATATAGTTCACTTTAGACAATTATTAATATCATTTTAGTTGCTGAATCGAAATCAACTCAGTGCTTATAGTAAATATTTTGTAGTGACATTGAACATCATTTGAAGAAGATATCATTATGAGTCCTACAGTTCTATACATCACCAAAAGAACTGACTTTGAAAATCGGTGTGTGTTCACATGTACCTTATCTTTCATACAAATGTGCTGTCTTTTATAACATTACAAGGGAAAGTCATTTTGGATCATCTGATTGTCCTTTTTGTTATTCCAGAATGTCTGTATTCTAAAATGTTTACTATATCATAATTATCTGGGATTCATACTTCATATAATCCTTAACAGATGAATTCTAAAATAAAAATACAAACGATAGAATAATATCCAAATATAGACATATTGACCTCCACAAATACAACCATATTACTTCTGTGTCTGTATGAAATATTCTGTTTTTTGCAAGACTGAGTTAAATGAATATATCATGTGTGTCTTTTATAGTCACAGACACATGCTCATCTAATAGTTTGTTTTCTTCACCAATTTCATATGTACAACCTGGGAAATTATGAAATTACAGAGAATAGTATTTTGTTTTATTTGTATATGTCATTCTCATAAATATTTTTAAAAAACATGGGACACATAACCAAGGAAGAAACTTGTTACCTGCTTTCCTATAAGTTACTAGCATTTCAAATCTCACCTCACTCTTGTGCTATGCTCAGAATAGAGTAACTGAATCCCTCTAGCACTTGTGAATACCATCCATGTTGAAAAATAGATGACAAACTGCCTCCAAAATCAATTTTCAGGTTTTCTATGAATAAATATTTCCTATATTTTTATTCTATAAAATATATTTTAATGGAAATACTAATCCTTTGAAAATTAAGTATAACGTATTTGCTTAGGACTATGCTATGTGACAGATGGTGGTTATACATATTAATTGTTGGTCTTTTATTTCTGCATTAATGACTTGTAATTGACTGTAGGCTCTAACCAGTGAATGCTGTTAATATACCCACATTGTATAGAGTTCTATATGAAAAATATGAACAGGTGTGGTTTGGCTACCAATGAATAAGTATTTAAGATAATGTTATTTTACTTATTTTTAATTACATTCAATAAAAATGTTTCCCATATAAAATATGTAGTTATGGTGGCAAACTGCAAAAATGACTATCTTTTTTTTCTATGTATGTTTGCATTTCACTTTTGCCATACGATTTTACACCATCTTGCATAGAACAGTGAAGTCTATTCTTCTAGTCCTTGAATCCAGGCTTGATCAAATTTTCTTTAGTCAATGGGACAATAGAAGACATGATGGAAACTTTTCCTTGGTTTATTAATTGGAGTCTGTACACTTGCTGCTCCTCAAACTCTACCACCACTATGTAAAGAAGCCCTAGTTTTCTACCTGGAGAATGACAAATTAGGTGGAGAAGGGGACCAGAGCTTCTGGTCATCTCAGTGTTCCCCATCTGAGGTACCAGAGATTAGTTGAGTTGAGCTCAGACAGGAAAAGGCATCCGGCCGAGCTCACACTAAATTATATCTCTACAGATTCAAGGACTAAACAAATGATTGTTATTATAAGGTATTAGGTTCTGGGAGATTTTTAAGGCAGAAAATGCTAACCATATCAATTATTAACATGGATTAATCTTGAAACTACACACATATCCTGTAATAACTTTATAAATAATGATTTTTCTTAGATTTCTTTCTTGATATAACCACATAAAAATCTAGGAGTCAACCAGAGCTTCTGGATATCTCAGTGTTCCCATCTGAGGTACCATCGATTAACTGAGTTGAGCCCAGACCAGAAAAGGCAATCAGTAGAACCTATACTAAATTATATACCTACAGATTCATAGGTTATATAAATAATGGTTATTATAAGATATTATGTTCTAGGGGATTTTTTAAGGCAGAAAATGTTAACCGTATCAATTATTAACATGAATTAACTTAAAAGCTACACACATATTCTATAATAACTTTATAAATAATGACTTTTCTTAGATTTATTCCTCACTATAACCACATAACAGTCCAGGAGTCAGCGTTGTGATGAAAGATTACAAGATTGGGAAATGTAAGAATACCAAATGAAACTAGACCACTTGTCTCATAAAACTGATATTTATGGTTTCTTCTCAGTAAACATGGAAGAGGATGCCCTCTTCAGCCTTAAAGCTTGAGAAACTTACTTTCAACTTACCTGAGTTTCTTTCTCTGAAAATAAACCATCAAGTATGGCAGATAATATCATGGACCTAAAACTTATCAAATCAATTCATCTGGACAGTGAGACGCTGGATCCCACGCCCATCATAATTGCCTAACTGTCCACCAGCTGTTTGTTGACCAACTTTTTCCTTATCCTTCCCTAATTCCTGTTTTCCCACATGCAGTAAAATTTCTATCCTGCAACATAAACCCCTAATTTTAGGGGTGGAGGATGACAGATTTGAGACTGATCTGTCATCTCCTCAACTGCAGCACTCAAATTAAACTTTCCCCATCCCTGGCAATAAATGTTCATTGTCTCAGTGATTGACTTTCTGTGCAGTGAACAGCAGGTCCTAGACCAATTCCCTGGCATTTTTATGACACAGGAACTATAAGTAAGAAAGATATCATTGAGTTCCAGTTAAAAGTGGTGAATTGGAACTCTGTTCAATATGTTTACCTTTGTTACAATTTAAATTCACTTAAAATATTCATAGAGAAATAAAAAGCATAAACCTAAAGAAAAAAATACTTTAAGATAAAAGCCTATATAATTGTTTCCTTTGTTTGTTTGTTTTGGAAATAAGGTCTCACTCTGTCACCCAAGCTGGAGTGCAATGATGTGATCATGGCTCACTGCAGTCTCAAATGTCTGGGCTCGCATGATGTTCCCACCTCAGCTTCCTGAATAGCTGGGACTACAGGCATGTGCCACCACACCCAGTTATTATTTTTTTTTTTCATTTTTTGTAAAGACAGGGGTCTCACCATATTGCCCAGGCTGGTCTCAAACTTCTGGACTCAAGCAATCTTCCCATCTCATCTTCCCAAAGTGCTGGGATTATAGGTGTGACCCACTGCACCCAGACAAATTCTTAACATAAACAGTAGGTAGAGGATTTAGCAAATATGAAAGAGCTAAATACCAGGTGTCTACAGAAGGAGAAGTAAATGAAAAGTACACCAATTCTCATCACAGAACCAAAGACAGGCTGAGATATAGAAAGCATCATGTAATGTATATTGAGGTTGAGATGGGGCATAATAATGAAATCAAAAAGACTGCTCAAAATTTTGTAAATGAATATCTAGATACCCCATTGCCTTCCCCCGTCCAATTCATCTTTGTAAATAAACTGACTCAAACCATGTAAAAGTCAAAGGTTTTATTCTATGTAGAAATGTTTGCAGAAATGGTCCATTCAGTGATATAATAAGTACTGCAGAAGTTAGGAAGAAAAATATTTCCAGAAGGATATAAGGAAATAATGAAAAGTTTCTTAGTGAAAAGATGTCTGGGCATGTATGTTCTCAGAGGAAGAGGAACCAAAAATTACTGGAGAGTTGTTGTTACAAATAACATGCTGACTTGATAGGAAGCAGGGCTAGTGTGCATCTCCCACTTGGATAAACAGAAGAATGTGCAGAGAGTCACGCTGTGAATCTTTGTTCCAAGAACCACTAAAAAAAGTACCAGGAAAACCGAAAGTATTCACAGATCCTTTCAAAAAGTGCCACACTGCTGCCAACTCCCTGAGACAAGCAAAATACTGAGTTCTCAGAGTGTGAAGGGGGAAAGCCTGCCTCTGAAGGCACATAAATTCAGATCACTGAAGAAGGCTTTAACTCCACCTAGAGCTGTAAAAGATTTAGGGAGTGTCTTGAAATATAAAAGTAGAAGCAGCAGCAAGAAAGTCCTTGTAGGCATTCCTGGTTTCCAACTAGAACCCAGGGAAGCCATTTCTGACTTATTTCACAGGGAAGGCAGATAGTGGAATTAGGGAGAAGTTGCAGAGTGAAAGAAGCCCCCAACTGAATTTTGTGATAATTCTGAGAAGGCTTGAACTTCCTTGAATAGAATTTACGGTGCAAACAAGAACTGCAGCAGATAGGAATGCAGGTGCAGGACACCCAGCATTGAAGTCAGATGGGGAAGAGCATGACCTGAAAGCCATGCTTGCTTTCTCATCAGGGAAGCTTATGGCCTGGGGCAGGTCTGAGTTCTATGTGCAGGAGGCCTGGATCAGCACTGTTTAGCAGGGCACTGTTTAGCAGGGCACTGCTGAGTGAAACCTGCCTTGCCAACTGTGTAGGGGGAGCTGGGTGAGGCCAATCACTGCTGGCTATTCCCCACTCCCCTGAAGAACCTACTGCACAGCAGAGGCAGCCATTACAGCAACTCTTGGCAGAATAACACTGCTCCCAGGAAGGAGAAAACAACAGCACTGCCTGCAACACCCTGGCTAACCGGTGGTCCCGAGTCTGTTCACATGACAAATTCACTGGTAGCATAACCAGTATTCAAGAAAGCCAGCACACTAAACCTATCCACAAACAAGGAAACTCAGTATCTACTGCACTCACCTGCCATCTCCACCAGAGCAGGTGCTGACATCAATGCCTGGGAGACCTGAAGACTGGTCACATCAATGGACTCTCTGTAGACATTCCCCAGCACCAGGCAAAAGCATGGTAGTTCCATTGGGTGGCTAGACCCAGAAGGACAATAACAATTGCTTCGATTCAGCTCTCAGGAAGAAGTCCCACTCTCAAGGAAAGGGGGAGAGTACCACATCAAGAGATCATGTTGTAAGATAAAACAATCTGAACATCAGGCTTGAATTTCAGGTCTTTCCACTGGTGGGAAGTTTATTACAGCAGAGATGCAATTGAAATGCTGAGTGTAATAGGGAAAGTCTGTACCTCTCTTCCACAACAGGCAGGCAGCCTCTGTGAGAAGAGATCCTTGTTACTCCCTGGCACTCCACTGCAAACACAGCTGGTGCTTCCTCCGTAGGAATGCAGAGTGAAGACACATATAGACAGCCTTCCTGGAATAATCCAGGGTAAGCATAACCCCACAGGAGGAGCATGCTCCAGATTCAGGTCTGCATGAGAGGCAGAGTCACAGTTTCTTTCTAC
Organism: Trachypithecus francoisi; assembly: GCF_009764315.1. NCBI lineage: Eukaryota > Metazoa > Chordata > Mammalia > Primates > Cercopithecidae > Trachypithecus > Trachypithecus francoisi. The sequence continues at coordinate 69,770,344 of NW_022681454.1, forward strand.
TTGGAACATCACATTTCTATAGAAGAAAAGAGGTGGCTGTCAGTTTTGGGTAGCTGAAACACTAGAATAAGAGTGAGGCTGTGAGATGAAGATTTTTCCTGCTGGCCTGGCAGGGAGCTGAGGTAGTTCCAACTCTTCACCCTGGTAGAACCTCAGCACATCTAACTGAGGAGTCCCTCTGCCACCCTCATCAAGGCTAGCACCTCCGCCCACTGTTGGGTATTACATATACCCATTTACCTTAGCTACAGTCAGTGCCTACCCAGAGATGTTTTCCCTATTGACCTGAAGCCTGAATCACCTCAGTGAATAAAATAACAGAAAATAAATAAATAAATAAATAAATAAATAAATAAATAATTAAATAAAGTATATCCCACAAGAGAAGGAGACAAGTTCAAGAGATCCCTGGCATTCCAATTCCATAGGAGACAGTGATCTCACCCACACAGCAAGAACATAACTACTACAGCCAGTATCCGGGAAAGTCAGTGCACAAAAACTGTCTATAACTAAGAAACTTATACTTATACAGTCTTCACCCAAACAAACACCAAGAATCAAATTTGGTTAAAATAAACATTAATGTCTGATTCTTAACAGAGGAAAAAAAAGACATTTGAATTTTTTTAAAAAAAACACAGTTTTTTTTTTTAAACTGTGTTTGATTGAAACACAATTTCAATCAAAAATAAATTCAATAACAATTTTAGGAAGTAGTCTACTCAGATGAGTGTGAAGCAGAAAAGTTATTCTCATAATATGACAAAGCAGGTTTCTATAACATGCCAGAAAGATCACACTAGCTCCCAAGCAATGAATCCAAACCAAGAAGACATTTCTTAATTGCCAGATAAAGAATTCAGAAGAATTATTGAGAGGTGAAGCCATCTGGACTTCCTGAGTAGAGTGGGGACTTGGAGAACTTTTCTGTCTAGCTAGAGGATTGTAAAAACACCAATCAGCGCTCTGTAAAATGGACCAATCAGCACTCTGTAAAATGGACCAATTGGTGCTCTGTAAAATGTACCAACCAGCAGGATGTGGGTGGGAGCAAATAAGAGAATAAAAGTTGGCCACCCAAGCCAGCAGTGGCAACACACTCAGGTCCCCTTCCACGCTGTGGAAGCTTTGTTCTTTCGATATTCACAATAAATCTTGCTGCTGCTCACTCTTTGGGTCCACACTACCTTTATGAGCTGTAACACTCACCACAAGGGTCTGTAGCTTCATTCCTGATGTCAACGAGATCATGAACCCACTGGGAGGAACAAACAACTCTGGACACGCCACCTTTAAGAGCTGTAACACTCACTGCGAAGGTCTGAGGCTTCACTCCTGAAGTCAGCGAGACCACCAACCCACCAGAAGGAAGAAACTCTGGACATATCTGAACATCTGAAGGAATAAACCCCAGACATACCATTTTTAAGAACTGTAACACTCATCGCGAGGTTCCGTGGCTTCATTCTTGAAGTCAACAGGACCAAGAACCCACCGGAAGGAATAAGTTCCAGGCACATTATGATTAAGCTACTCAAGGAGACACGAGAGAAAGGTAAAAACAACTTAAATTTTTAAAAAAATGCAGGTTATGGATAAAAAATGTATACAGACATATATGTAAGAAAATAAAAATAATCACAACCTCTAGAAATGAAAGAAAGACATCAGGGAAATACAAAATGCAGTGGAAATTTTCAAAAATAGACTAGAACAAGTAGAAGAAACTACTTCAGAGCTGAAAGACAAGGCTTTCTAATTAACACAATCAGACAAGGACATATAAAAAAGAATTTTTTAAAAATGGGCACTTTCCAAGAAATTTGGGATCATGTTAAATGGACAAACCTAAGAATATTTAATGTTCCTGAGGAAGAAGAGAAATTTGAAAGTTTGAAAAACTTATTTGAGGGAATAATTTAGGAAAACTTTCCTTGCCTTGCTGGAAATTGAGACATCCAAATACAATACAAAGAACTCCTGGGAAATTTATTGCAAAAAGATCATCACCTAGCCAGCTAGTTCATCAAGTTATCTAAAGTCAAGACGAAGAAAAGAATCTTAGGAGGTGTGGAGCAAAAGCATCAGATAGCCTATAAAGGAAAATCTATCAGATTAACAGCAGATTTCTCAGCAAAAACCTTGCAAGCCAGAAGGTATTGGGGTCCTATCTTTAATTTCCTTAAACAAAATAGTAGTCCGCCAAGAATTTTGTATCCAGAAAAACTAAGCTTTATAAATGAAGGAGAGATAAATATTTTATTCAGACAAATGCTGAGAAAATTTGCCACAACCAAACCAGTAAAACAAGAAATGCTAAAAAGAGTTCAAAATCTTGAAATAAAACCTTGAAATACACCAAAATAAGAACCCTCTTACAACATGAATCTCACAAGGCTTATAAAAACAATAACACAATAAAAAAGGTACTTAGGCAACAACTAACAAGATGAATATAACAATATCTCAAGTCTCAATACTAACATTCAATGTAAATGGCCTAAATGTTCCACTTAAAAGATACAATATGGACAAATGAATAAAAATTCAACAACCACCTATCTGCTATCTTCAAGAAACTCGCCTAACACATAAGGACTCACACAAGTTAATGTAAAATAACAAAAGAAACTCAAACCCAGCAGAAGAAAATAAATAACAAAAATCAGAGATGAACTAAATAAAATTGAACCAAACCAACAAAAAAAATACAAAGAATGATAAGTAAAACAAAAAGTGGTCCTTTGAAAAGATAAAATTGGTAGACCATTAAAGAGATTAACCAAGAGAAGAAGAGGCAAGATCCAAATAAGCTCAATTAGAAACAAAATGGGAGCTATTACAACCAATACCACAAAATACAAAAGATCATTCAAAGCTATTAACAACACCTTTATGTGTACAAACTAGGACATCTAGAGGAGATGGATAAATTCCTAGAAATGTAGAACACTACTAGATTAAATTAGGAAAAAGTACAAACTCTGAACAGACCAATAACAAGCAGCAAAATTGAATCAGTAATAAAAATGATCAACAAAAAAGTACAGGACCAGAGGGGCTCACAGCTGAAATCTATCAGATGTTCAAAGAAGAATGGGTACACAATTTACTGAAAATACTACAAAATATAGAGAAAGAGGGAATCCTCCCTAAGTTTTTCTTTGAAGCCAGTATCACCCTAATAGCAAAACTAGGAAAGGACACAGCAAAAAATAGAACTACAGACCCATACCCCTGATGAACACAGCAGCAAGAAGTCCTCAACAAAATACTAGCTAACCAAATCCAACAACTATCAAAAAGATAATACAACATAATCAGATGAGTTTTATAACAGGAATTCAGGAATGACTTAAAATATGTAAGTCAATAAATATGATATAACACATAAAGATAATCAAAAAGTGAAAACCACATGATAATCTCAATAGAGACAGAAAAACATTTGACAAAAATCAGCATGCTTTTGTGAAAAAACTCTCAGCATTGGCATGTAAGGGGCATACTTCAGAGGAATAAACTTAGTTTTTTGGATACAAAATTCTTGGCGGACTACTATTTTGTTTAAGGAAATTAAAGATAGGGCATACTTCAGCCAACAACACATTTAATACAGAAAAGTTAAAAGAATTTCACTTGAGAACTGGAACAAGACAAGGAAGACCACTTTCACCACCTCTATTCACCACATTACTGGAAGTCCTAGCCAGAGCAATCAGATAAAAGAAAAAAATAAAATAAAGAGCATCCAGATTGGAAAAGAGGAAGTCAAACTCTCACTGCTTGCTGATGATACGACCGTATACATAGAAAAACCTAAAGACTCATCCACAAAGCTCCTATCTGGTAAATCAGTAAAGTTTCAGGACACAAAATCAAAGTACACAAATCAGTAGCCATGCTATACATCAACAAATACCAAGCTTAGAATCAAATCAAGAACTCAATCCTTTTTACAACAGTTGCATATATATATATGAATATACATAGGACTACACTTAACCAAGAAGTGAAAGATCAAAAATATAAAACAAGGAAAAGTACAAAACATTGCTGAAAGAAATCAGAGATGACAAAATGCAAATGAAAACACATCCCATAATGATGGAAGAGTAGAATCAATAGTATGAATATGATTATACTGCCTAAAGCAATATATAGATTCAATGTAATGCCCATCGAAATACCATCATCATTCTTCACAGGAAAAAAAAAAAAATCTAAAATTCTTATGGAACCAAAAAAGAGTCCTCATAGTTAAAGAAAGACTAAGCAAACAGAACAAATCTGGAGGCATCACATTACTTAACTTCAAACTACACTACAAGGCTATAGTTGTCAAAAAGACATGGTACTGGTACACAAATAGGCATGTAGACCAAGGGAACAGAATAAAGAACTTAGATATAAAGCCAAGTACTTACAGCCAACTGATCTCTGACAAAGCAAACAAAAAGATAAAGTGGAGAAAGGATACCATGTTCATTAAAGGATTCTTGAATAATTGGCAATGCACAAATAGAACAGTAAAACTGGATCCTCTTTTCTCACCTTATACACAAATCAACTCAAAGTATATCAAACACAAATCCAAGGCCTGAAATTATAAAAATTATAGAAGATAACATTGGAAAAACTTCTATACATTGACTTAGGCAAAGAATTTATGACTAAGAACCCAAAAGCAAATGCAATCAAAACAAAAAATAAACAAATGGGACCTTTTTAAACTAAAAACTTTCTGCACAGGAAAAGAAAAAAATAGTAGAGTAAATATACAGCACATAGAGTGGAAGAGAGTATTTGCACACTAGGAATCTTACAAAGGACTAATATCCAGAATCTACAAGGAATCCACACAAATCAACAAGAAAATAAAATTTAAAAAAAAATTCAAAAAGTGGGCAAATCTCATAAATGCACAATTCTCAAAAGAAAATATACAAATGGCCAATGCACATATGAAAAAATGCTCAACATCTCTAATTATCAGGGAACTGCAAATTAAATCTACAATGAGCTACCATGTTACTCTTGCAAGAATGACCATAATTAAAAAATCAAAACACAATAAGTGTTATTGTGGATGTGGTGAAAATGAAACACTTTTACACTGCTTGTGGAAATGCAAATTAGTATGAGCCCTATGGAAAACAGTATGGAGATTTTTTTGAAGATTAAAAGTGGAACTCCTATTTGATCCAGAAATCATACAGCTGGCTATCCACCCAGAGGAAAATAATTCATTATATGGAAAAGATACTTGCACATACATGGTTATAGTAGCACAATTTGCAATTGCAAAAATATGGAACCAACCCAAATGCCCATCAACCAGTGAGTGGATAAAGAAAATGTAGTATATACACACCTCTGTCATAAGATGTAATGAAATAATCATATTTGCAGCAATTTGGATGGAGTTGGAGGCCATTATTCTAAGTGAAGTAACTCAGGAATGGAAAAACAAATATTGTATGTTCTCACTTATAAGTAGGAGCTAAGCTATGAGGATACAGAGGCATAAGAATGATAAAATGGATTTTGGGCACTTGGGTGGAAGGTGGTGAGCATTAAAAACTACATATTGGGTGCCGTGTACACTATTTGGGTGACAGGTATACCAAAATCTCAGAAATCACCACTAAAAAACATATTCATGTAATCCAAAACCACATGTTCCCCAAAAGCTACTGAAAAAAAATAACATGCCCATGATAGTAGAGCCTCCAATAATTGATTTAGTGCTTCTGTCTTCAAGAAGAAAACAAAAAGGAATGCCAGATATTAAATGAAGTTCCCAATATAAATTTTGGAACCCGATGAAAACTAATATAAAGAAAATGAAGCGCCCCCCCCACACACACACACTCTCTCTCACACACACATACACTCTCACACACACATACACTCACACACACACACACACACATAGTGATGAAGAAGAAGACAGAGAAGGAGAAGGAAAAAGGAAGAATACAGACTATAGAAGACAGAAACTCTTTTCATTTATATATAATATTCTCAGATATATTAAATAAGTTACTGAATTTGTTTAAAAAAAAAAGATGTTCATATCCTTTGCCCACTTTTTGATGGGGTTGTTTGTTTTTTTCTTGTAAATTTGTTTGAGTTCTTTGTAGATTCTGGATATTAGCCTTTTGTCAGATGAGTAGATTGCAAAAATTTTCTCCCATTCTGTAGGTTGCCTGCTCACTCTGATGGTAGTTTCTTTTGCTGTGCAGAAGCTCTTTAGTTTAATTAGATCCCATTTGTCAATTTTGGCTTTTGCTGCCGTTGCTTTGGATTTGAACAGACATTTCTCAAAAGAAGACATTCATACAGCCAACAGACACATGAAAAAATGCTCATCATCACTGGCCATCAGAGAAATGCAAATCAAAACCACAATGAGATACCATCTCACACCAGTTAGAATGGCAATCATTAAAAAGTCAGGAAACAACAGGTGTTGGAGAGGATGTGGAGAAATAGGAACACTTTTACACTGTTGGTGGGACTGTAAACTAGTTCAACCATTGTGGAAAACAGTATGGCGATTCCTCAAGGATCTAGAACTAGATGTACCATATGACCCAGCCATCCCACTACTGGGTATATACCCAAAGGATTATAAATCATGCTGCTATAAAGACACATGCACACGTATGTTTATTGCGGCACTATTCACAATAGCAAAGACTTGGAATCAACCCAAATGTCCATCTGTGACAGACTGGATTAAGAAAATGTGGCACATATACACCATGGAATACTATGCAGCCATAAAAAAGGATGAGTTTGCGTCCTTTGTAAGGACATGGATGCAGCTGGAAACCATCATTCTTAGCAAACTATCACAAGAACAGAAAACCAAACACCGCATGTTCTCACTCATAGGTGGGAACTGAACAATGAGGAAACTTGGACTCGGGAAGGGGAACATCACACACTGGGGCCTATCATGGGGAGGGGGGAGGGGGGAGGGATTTCATTGGGGAGTTATACATGATATAAATGATGACTTGATGGGTGCTGACGAGTTGATGGGTGCAGCACACCAACATGGCACAAGTATACATATGTAACAAACCTGCACGTTATGCACATGTACCCTAGAAATTAAAGTATAATAATAATAAAAAAAGATGTGATTTAAAAGGAACAATCATAGAAGGGAAAGTATTTATAAGGCTCAAAAGCTGAATAAAAGATTTAGAAGGAAAAGTCAAGAATACTTCCCAAAATAAAAATATGAAAACTTCTAAACTAAACAGTAAAAATCCCAGATAGTCAAATAATTTAATTATATGATTACTTGATATTTATAAAAGTAAAATCTAGGAAGAGAATATGGGGACAGACATCACATCCAGCCATTTCTTAATATACTTTCAGAACTTCATTTCAGGCAGAAAAATCCAAAATCTACCAGAGGAAAAATGATAGATAACATGGAAAACTTACAAAGATTAAAGTACATCTTGTGATCACACGTCTTGATAGTTGAAAAGAGCATATAAATACCTTCAACATTTTGTAAAGACAATTATTTTCAAATTTAAATTTTATACTTCAAAAACCTATATTTTCAATTACAAGCCCATCACATTTTAGATATGTAAAAACACAAGAAATGTATCTCTAAGTAGTCTTTCTCCATGATGTATCACAAGAGCCCCACTCTAAGGAAAAGGCAACCTAAAAATAAAAGGGGCAAACAGAACAGGAGACAAGTTATCAAAATTAATAAAATAGTTACAAGATCTGATAAGAGACAGGAAGTTTCATGTGGAATAGCTTTACAAAGGAAAAGAAAAGAATCTGAATGATTTTCTGATATGTCTAATAATATCAAAAGTAATCAGCAGAGTTTTCAAAGTTGTGTTTCAGAATTTTGAAAGTCATAAAGAGAAGTATATAGAAAATGAGATAAACAAAGGAATACACACACACCACATCCAGTGGGAGAGTTACAGAATGATAAACCAATCATTATCTCATGAATGAATCAGAAGTAAATAAATTGATTTAGCCAAAATTTGTGATTCATGTATATTGGGGAGTTAAAGAGATGGTAATGTGCAGGCTGAGGCAGATTTATAAAAATTACTATATACTGGTCCAGTATATAGTAATATATAGTATATATCAGAAGATTTTAACATCGTGAAATCCCATCTCTACTAAAAAATACAAAAAAAAAAAAAAAATTAGCGGGGCATGGTGGTGGGTGCCTGTAGTCCCAGCTACTTGGGCAGCTGAGGCAGGAGAATAGCATGAACCTGGGAGGCAGAGCTTGCAGTGAGCCGAGAAGGTGCCACTGCACTCCAGTCTGGGAGACAGAGCGAGACTCCATCTCAAAAACAAACAAACAAAAAATTACTATTTACTCACATTCAGTAATAGAAAGTCAATAAATATATTTAAAATTATGAAAGAAAAATAGCAGTAAAAGTTTATTGTATTAAGATACGGTTGCAAATAGTAGGGAAAAAAGTAGTACTATATGTGTGTTTCTTTAGAAAGATGTTCTGATGGGCAGGAAGGAGTGAGTAGGGTCTGCAGTTTTTCCTTATATAGCAAGCAATGCCAAGCAACCTTCAAGATTATGTGCATATTTTGAAAAACAAAGTTTTAAAAAATAAATGACTGCTCTTTTTGCTTGAGATTGTCTTGACTATACGGGCTCTCTTTTTGTTCCATATGAAATTTAAAGGAGTTTTTTCTAATTTTGCCAAGAAAGTCAATAGTAGCTTAATGGAATAGCATTGAATCTATAAATTACTTTGGGCAGTATGGCCATTTTCACAATATTGATTCTTCCTATCCATGAGCACGGAATGTTTCTCCATTGTTCGTGTCTTCTCTTATTTCCTTGAGTAGTGGTTTGTAGCTATCCTTGAAGAGGTCCTTTACGTCCCTTGTAAGTGGTATTTCTAGGTATTTTATTCTCTTTGTAGCAATTGTGAATGGGAGTCCACCCACGATTTGACCCTCTGGTTGTCTATTGTTGGTGTATGGGAATGCTTGTGATTTTTGCACATTGATTTTGTATCCTGAGATTTTGCTGAAGTTGCTTATCAGCTTAAGGAGTTTTGGGGCTGAGACGATGGTGTTTTATAAACATACAATCATGTCATCTACAAACAGAGATGATTTGACTTCCTCTTTTTCTATTTGAATAGCCTCTATTTCTTTCTCTTACTTGATGGCCCTGGTCAAAACTTCCAATACTATGTTGACTAGGAGTGGTGAGAGAAGGCATCATTGTCTTGTGCCAGTTTTTAAAGGGAATACCTCCAGCTTTTCACATTCAGTATAATATTGGCCATGGGTTTCTCATAAATAACTCATTATTTTGAGATACATTCCATCAATTCTTAGCTTATTGAGAGTTTTTAGAATGGAAAGACGTTAAATTTTGCTGAATGCCTTTTCTACATCTATTGAGATAATCATATGGTTTTTGTCAGAGATTCTGTTTATGTGATGGAGTACGTTTACTGATTTGCATATGTTGAATCAGCCTTGCATCCCAGGGATGAAGTCGACTTGACCATGGTGGATAAGCTTTTTGATGTGCTGCTGGGTTTGGTTTGTCAGTATTTTATTGAGGATTTTCTCATTGATATTCAAAAGTTGGAGGCATCATGCAACCTGACTTCAATCTATACCACAAAGCTACAGTAACCCAAACAGCATGGTACTGGTACCAAAACAGATATGCAGACCAAAGGAACAGAATAGAGACTTCAGAAATAACACCACACACTACAACCATCCAATTTTTGACAAACCTGACAAAAACAAGCAGTGAGGAAAGGATTTCCTATTTAATAAATGGTGCTGGGGAAGCTGGCTAGCCATATGCGGAAAACTGAAACTGGACCCCTTCCTTAAACCTTAAACAAAAATTAACTCAAGATGATGAAAGACTTAAATGTAAAACCCCAAACCATAAAAACTGTAGAAGAAAACCTAGGCAATACCATTCAGGACATAGGCATGAGCAAAGATATCATGACTAAAACAAATGCAATTGCAACAAAAGTCAAAATTGACAAATGGGACTTAATCAAACTAATGAGCTTCTGCACAGCAAAAGAAACTATCATCAGACTGAACAGGCAACCTGTCAGACAGGAGAAAGTTTTTGCAGTCTACCCATCTGACAAAGGTCTAATATCCAGAATCTACAAGTAACTTAAACAAATGTACAAGAAAAAATCAAACAACTCCATCAAAATGTGGGCAAAATATATGACCAGACAATTCTCAAAAGAAGACATTTATGTGGTCAAAAAACATGAAAAAAAGCTCATCATCAGTGGTCATTAGAGAAATGCAAATAAAAACAACAATAAGATATCATCTTACACCAGTTAGAATAGTAATCTTTAAAAAGTCTGGAAACAACAGATGCTGGTAAGGCTGTAGATGAATCAGAATACTTTTGCACTGTTGGTGGAAGTGTAAATTAATTTAACCATTGTGGAAGACAGTGTGGAGATTCCTCAAGGATCTAAAACCAGAAATACCATTTGATCCAGCAATCCCGCTACTGAGTATACTCAAAGGATTGCAAATCATTTTACTATAAAGACACATGCACATGTATGTTCACTGAAGTACTATTTACAATAGCAAAGACTTGGAACCAACCAAAATGCCCATCAGTGATAGGCTGGATAAAGAAAATGTGACACATATACACCACAGAATACTATGGAGCTATGAAAAAAAAAAATGAGTTAATGTCTTTTGCAGGGGCTTGGGTGAAGCTGGAAGCCATTATCTTTAGTAAACTAACACAGTAACAGAAAACCAAACACCACATGTTCTCACAGATAAGTAGGAGTTGAACAATAAGAGCACATGGACATCGGGAGAGGAACATCACACACTAGGGCCTGTCGAAGTTGGGAAGTAAGCAGAGGAACAGCATTAGGACAAATACCTAATGCATGAGAGGCTTAAAACCTAGAAGACAGTTGATAGGTGCAGCAAAAGACCATGGCACCTGTATACCTAAGTAACAAACTAGTACGTTCTGCACATGTATCCCAGAACTCAAAGTAAAATAAAAATAAAATACAATAAAACAAATGACTGCTTATTTGGTTTCTCAAATTTAATATTAGCTAGGCTTACTTCATTAAAAATATTATTTCTGAGCCTCTACCATTTGAAAAGCAGGATCGTAAGTTAAAGTGATGGGCAGAAGGAAAGGGAGACAAAAATGTAAGTAGAAATAATTATCAGAATAAAATCACATGGAATTGTTTCTAGGTATTTTGAATGTGGAGTTAAAAACTGTACATGTTTCAAATAGACAAAGAGTTATAAATAAAATATATAATGAATTTCTACTGAAATTTACAATTTTCCAATAAACATTTTTTAAATTCTCCTATCTTACATCTTATATCCCCTTTCTTCCATGTTAGAGTTCCCGATTGTCAATAACACTTGATGTAATATTTTGAATTCATATTTTGCTTATTTTGTATCATAATGTATTCATAATCAATACTCCCAGAACAGTGTATACACTAATAACAAGCATCTAATAACTGAAAATAGTTTAAGGTCTTCTTTTACATTTTCACTTGGTTCATTTATTGACCACAGTGCACAACTCAATTTGACAGTAAAACTAAATGCCTAAGTTCAGAAATCCCTTGGAATATTGTCTTTCTGCATAGTGCACCACTTACTAGGTGCATATTTTTCTTCATTTGTTTCTTTTTATTTTGACATTTAGGTATTGCCTTTGTATTTGATTATATTTTTAAAATTAACATATTCACACTGTTTCACAGTCATATTTTTATTATTTATTTTCTAAAAAGTCTAGCTTTTTGCTCTATCCCCTCTAACTAGTTCCCCTTCTCTCTTAGGTAGCCATCTAAATTTATTCTATTTTTTCTTCTATTTTAAAAAACTATGAACATATATTATCTTCACATACTTGACCTTAACTAAACAGTCACATACAGTTTGCACCAATTTGCCCTTTTCACTTAGCAATGTAAAGTCCAGTAGCAATGAATCCCATATTGATCATTCTATGGTCTTGAAACATGGCTCTTCATGGGGGTAGAGTTGGGAATGTAGAATATAAAACTATAATGTGACAGGGAGCCGTGGCTCACGCCTGTAATCCCAGCACTTTGGGGGGCCGAGGTAGGCAGATCACAAGGTCAGGAGATTGAGACCATCCTGGCTAACACAGTGAAAACCCCTGTCTACCTAAAATACAAAAAATCAGCTGGAGGTGGTGGCGGGCGCCTGTAGTCCCAGCTACTGGGAGGCTGAGGCAGGAGAATGGTGTGAACCCAGAAGGCGGGGCTTGCAGTGAGCCAAGATGGCACTACTGCACTCTAGCCTCGGCCACAGAGCAAGACTCCTGTCTAAAAAAAAAAACAAAAACAAACAAAACAAAACAAAACAAAAAAAACTATGATATATACTCATACCACCTTATGATGATGAAACCAGTTACCAACAGGATCACATCAAAATTTCCCAGGAGCTACTGTTGAAATACAAAAACAGTATCAATCTCTGTAATAATTGCTGTAGATTAAAACACATCATATATGATTGCATCCATGATTACATGCTGACCAAATTAGTTGGTCACTTTTCTGAGTAAAACAAAAATGTAATTTTTATTCCGAACTGGTATATGAAGCAAAAGAAAGCATTTATTTTACCTTTGATATCACCGAGTAACCTACCAGTAAGTAAAGAGAAGTATTTCAACTAGTACAGTGAGAAGGGATATTAGAATATCGCCATTTGTAATGCCCATAAATTCACGAATCTAGGCATTGATATTCAACAAACTACTAATATCACTAAATGGAGACAGGCAAACATAATACATGTACGGATGGAGGTATTACTGGCCATTTATGAAAAACACTCCCCCCAAAATTTAAAATAAGCTAAGTTAAGCCTCTATATTCAAGTACAATTGACGGTAAATAAAGAAACCAGAATAACATGTTAAATAATACCTTGGGATACGGGTGGGGGGAGGAATGTAACCGGCAAAATATTTAAAGTGGGAAACTCTACAGTACAAGTGAGATAGAGTTTTCAATAAATAAACTTGCAATAAGATAGAGTGAGAATTCATATGTTAAGGAGATTTGAAAGATATATTAAGTAATAACAGTGTGTAGACTTATTTAATCATTTAATTAAATTGAAAACAATAAAATTATGAGAAAATGAAATTCTGAACAATGCAACATTAATTGCATATTTGAAGCAACAAATAAATTTCTATTTATTTTTCAGGAAGGAAAAATTGTGAGTGTTCTAAAGTTCTCATCTTTTAGAGATAAATATCAAAATATTTACTAATTAAATGATAAGGTCCCTGTAATTTATTTCAAAATAATATACTGTGAAAGGCATTGGAGATTTGTATAAAATAAATTGACCATGTGTTAATAATTATTAAAATTGCATATTGATTATATATGATTTCAAGATAGCATTCAATATATCAGTATAGTCAACATACAAATATACAAACACCTAATTTTTTATTTGTCAAATATTTCATATTAAAAATGATCTGTTTATTTAATCTGTCATATACTTATCTAAATTATGTATAAACTAAAAGATACAGTGAAAGCATAAGTGAACATAGTAAAAAGTGCAAAGTAAAACATAGTAAAAACAGTAAAAAGCATAAAGAAGAAACTATAATTTCACTGTCAGTGACAAAATTGAGGTAGTGGCATGTCAATTGAAATTGAAGGTTAAATAGAAAAGTATTGCAAGTAGAATAAAATAGAACCAAGACATGAGAGTGGAAATAAAATTCTCAGAACTGGTTGCTTTTGCAGAGAAAAAGAGTGGAAATAAAATTTAGTAAATGACATTTCTTTTTCTCAAATTCTATAACGATTGAGAAATAAGAAGGTGGTAGGCAGGAATCAACATATCTCTCTCCTTTAACATATATCACATGAGACTCATAAAGTAGTATTCTTTAAGTTCACTTGTTTATCTCCCATTTCTGGAACAGTGCTGGCACATAGTAGATACTCAATGAATACTTATGGAAAGTGTGAAAAATGGAAGTATTAATGAATTGAAGAATGCATAGAGGCCAGATAAGAAGCTATAGCCTCTAAAATTCCTAATATAGAAACCCAGGATATACAAACTTATTTATTTAAACAGAGTCCACAATGAACTGGGATTGAATTTTATAGTGTATAGGAGCAAAGGAGAAAACACAAATTTCATATATATAGTCTGCTACTAAAAGAAGAAAGGTGTTGGGTTGTAGGAGTCAACCACTTGTGGGGGTGCCTGCCTGTAGTCCCAGCTACTAGGGAGGCCGAGGCAGGAGCATCACTTGAATCCAGGAGGTGGAGGTTGCAATGAGCTGAGATCATTCCACTGAACTCCAGCTCAGGCAACAGAGTGAGACTGTCTCAAAAATATATATATTTAAAAAAATACTATGGCTATATCTGTGGGTTCCTGTAAAGTAGGAGAAGATTGGTGGTATTAGGTTGGATGTATTTCCAAAGGGCATTAATTTCAAACATTAGAATATTATGCTTTATGTAGGATATGAGATGGTTCTCATAAAGTTTTTGAAAAGGAATCCTGATCAATTTATGACATCAGTTTTATTTGCAGTAATTTTTTTTAATTTCTTAACCTTTTCATTCTAAGCTTAAATGCCTCTTAAAGTTATTGCTTACACGTTTTTTTCTAAAACAATAGCATTTTGTGATGTTTAATTGCTCACGTTCTTCCATTCCTTCAGTGCATCACAATTTGGAAATTGTGTCCGATTTATTCAACATATGAAATATATTCCCATATTGTTCCTTGTCTTTCCACACTCAAGACTACAATCTTTAGCCCTTCATTCATGCATTCTTATACTAATAGTATAGCATATCAGGTACTTACTTCTCTGACTCTCTTCTTATGAATTCTCCGCCTGTCTTCAGAGTTACATTTCTGAAATTCAATTAAATCATGCCACTTTTCTGGTTTAAAACTTGTAAATATTTCCATTGTCTAATGATTACAGTCCTAACTTCCTATTTGTCATTTAGTGATGTGTGTGATCTTTAACTTATATTTTCAGATTAATCTTTTGCTACTCGTCCTTCTACACATTAAAATATAAATATATGTCGACTGTAATTAAAAATTGTTTCAGTTTTGTACTCGTCTGTTTCTGGCGAAAAAAATCTTTCTTTAATTCAATACTTTCACATTTTGCTAGGTAAAGATATAAGGAATGCACTGAGAAGTTTCAGAAATAGAGCTTGGTAAAAGCTGTTATTTTCAAACTGGAAAATCTTTCTTGACACGTATTTAAATATTTTATATTTTATGAGCTTGAGAAACCATCTGTGGCTGAGACGTTATGCAGTTTTATTATCACCTGAACCAGAGTCCCTTAGGCTTGCTTGAATCAACAATACTTTGCAACCACATGTTCTAAAATACACTTTTGAAAGAATAAATAAGTTCCCCCATTCTTCAGTAAAAAATGCTGTAATGCTTTTATAATCAGGATTCCTTCCCACTTCTTGCTAGAGACAGTTGCACTGTGTGGAAGAAAGTTTTCAAAAAAGCAATCATCAAACAAAGCATCCAGGTGGTACTAATTGGTGTAGAAAAAAATAATAAAATAGAAAATAAATGTATAAGAATGATGCATAAGGGATTGTATGAAAATGAGTCTATCTAATAGAAAGGATTCCAGATAAAAGAATGATATTAAGGGATATTCTGCATCATTTCCATCAGGCTGTAAAATGTATCTCTTTAGGAAAATATTAAGAAGAAACAAAATTTACTTAATAGCTACACTCATTATTCAGCTTAAAGGTACTTGGAAAGACAAGGCCTGCCCCCAAAAAAACAAACAAAAAACAAACAAACAAACAAAAAACAGTGACTCCTAAAAATTAAAAGAAGGCATAGTTTTGCTTGTAAGTTTAACATATGAGAAACAAATCGTAAATTATATATAGTTTTTAGGAAACATGACTCAAGCATTTTAAATTTGACTAGTAACTTGGGAATAGCTAATATAAGTGAATGATTTTGAAATTAAAAAATGGAAGAAGAAAAGACTGAAAAATGTGTACTGAATTCCTCAGACCTTTTACTAATTAAGTATGTATTCTTGGCAATTGAGAAATCTACCTTGTCATGTAAAATTCACAAGAAAATTGGCTTGTGATTTAAAAAACAGAAGAAACTTTGATGTTGATGTATTCTGAACAAAGTATCTTCCAGTTAAAAAAAAAAAAAAACAATTTCAACTAATTGAAATAATTACCCGATTTTTATACATTTCAATTACTTAGTCTGTATATCTAAATATACCTTGTGATTTTGTGTGAACCATCACACTACACAGAATTATACTTCCTTTCGTGGCCTCAAATTGCAAAATATATATATATCAGGAAACAGCACTGTTTCCCCCTAAAGCAAATGCTATGACTGATCTAAAATATTTGATAGTACTGAAAAATGAAAATTGACTCCATGTCACAGTTTGGGAAAGCATTGTTAAATTTAATAAAACTGGGAGTTATCAGACCTTCCATTTCCTGAGCTGCTTCTTTCTGCTGGATGAGAGCCTTTTGTTAATGGATCCCAGGAATTTGTGTTTGATACAAACATCAGGTTATTTGTATGTGCATTAAAGTCTGGGATAGTTAAAGGAATATATTCTAGCCAGCCCACTAAACTGTCACAAGTTAATGGCAAACCCCTAGTTTAAAAAAAAAAAAAAAGCTAATAAAATTATACTAGGGTAAAGTCCTTCCATTTTAGAGCACTTTTTTTTGTAAATAAATATGACATTTGAAAAGCATTCTTGAACCCATTGTATAGCAAGGGTAAAGGAACATGGCCACTGAGATCCAGTTTCAACACATATTAGGAGCATTAAAATATTGATTCTCTTTTATTCCCAGGAATTCTATTACTAAAATTTTGACTTGAAGAAATTAACCTAAGATGAACATGACATTTATATAAACAAATTCTGATGTCACAAGTATTTATAATTCAAAAGTGAGAAACATTTTAAACAATGAATATACAAATTCATAAAATAAACTATGCTGCAGTTATATGATGAATAAGCACTAAGTAGGTATCAAAATAATGTTTTTATAAACATATGCTAAAGTAAAATAATACAATATATTAAAAAATGAAAAAGAAAAAAGACAATTTCACATACCACAGTCCTGTCACGTCTATTATAGTAACCACTAGTCCCATGTGATGTTTGAACACTTGAAATGTGCCTACTTCAAATTAAAATGTGTTGTAAGTCTTAAATACACACAGGATTTTGATGACTTAGTATAAAAAAGAACGTGAAATAACTCAATATTTTATATTAATAACACTAATTACATGTATTAGTCAGTGTTCTTCAGAGAAACAGAACCAACAGGATACACACACACACACACACACACACACACACACACACACATATACAGAGGCTCCTTAACTTCTTATGATAGGCTTATGTTCCAATAAACTCACTGTAAATTGAAAATATTGGTAATTCTAAAATGTATTTAGGATACCTAACCAAATAAACATCACAGCTTACCCTACCCTACCTTAAATATGTCCAAAACTCTTACTATACTCATATATATTTATACACACACATACACGTGTATATACACAGGCAAACACGTTTTTTTGGCGGGGGGCAGTGAGGGGCTTGGAGACTCGCTCTGTCGCCCAGGCTTGAGTGTAGTGGTGCAATCTCGGCTCACTGCAAGCTCTGCCTCCCGTGTTCATGCCATTCTCCTCCCTCAGCCTCCTGAGTAGCTGGGACTACAGGCACTTGCCACCACGCCCAACTAATTAATTATAAAGAGTTGAATATCTCATACACCGTTACAAAATAGGCTTTGTGTTAGATAACTTTGCCCAATTATAGGCTAATGTTTGACCAAATACCTTGGCACCCTTACCCAGCAAGTTGATGATTAACCATTATACATGTTATATATTTGGCAAGTATTGGGTAAAATAAAATATACTGTTAAAATGTATTTCACGTGTCTCTGTATGTCTTTTTATATAACAGAAAATTTAAAATCATATATGTGAAATTTATACTTCTATTAGACAATGCTACTATAAATATTATATAAGCAACTGATAATAGTGCTTATTTTGGGGTGATTGTAGGTGACTTAATTTTATAAGATCCTATGTTTGGTAAGTATATTGTCTGTTTGTTCTCATTGGTTTCAAAGAACTTCTTGATTTCTTCCTTAATTTCATTATTTACCCAGGCCATTTGATTTTCATCAGAGGATGGCCAATCACATTTACCCAAAATGCCAATTTCTCTACTCTTTAAGAAATTATTGGTAAAATACCATAGTGTATGCCGATCAGTAAAAGCTAAGCAAAACCGATTTAAACTCCTATGAAACAAAATCTAGGATACAGTTAACCACAGAATAATAGCTTAAAATGGCTACAGACCATTAGGTTTCAGATATTTTTAGTCCTTACAATTAATGCTTTCAGTATATGTTTAAAATAAAATTATGAATCCATTACAGAGTGCTAAAAAATGTTGATGCAGCTGGGAACTGCAGCTTCTGCCTATAATCTCATCATCACTTTTGGAGGCAGAGGCAGAAGCAATGCTTGAGCCTAGGGCTTAGAGGCTGCAGTGAACTATCATCATGCCATTGCACTCCAGGTTGGGTGACAGAATGAGATCCTACTGGGAGGAGGTTACTGAATTTGTATTTCCATTAATGTTTCTAATACAGGTACTGTGTGATGCTAATGACTTTGACAGTGTTTGAATATTTAGATTTAAAACAAAACTTTGTTTCAGACTATTGGGTAAAGGCATGAAAGCTAAAAGAAACAATTCAAAATATATGTATGGTAGGTACTGTTGATTGGCTCATTCTCATGTGTTTTACTGTGCATGCAACTGGGATATTAAAGACAGCTTTCCAAACTTTCGTATAATTCAGATCTTGCATGGGATATGGCTGCTGCCAAGTAGCTACATGTGAAATAGATTTTGAAGACTAACATGGATACTTTGGGATAAAGGCTATGACTTTGGTGTTGTAAGTAATGCAGAAGCTGAGTTACAGCTCAGTTTCATAGAGTTTACTAGCTAGCTTTGTGGATGTTATAGTTGGTTCAACAGTTTGGATGTGGAGACTGTAGAAAAAGTGTTGTGGTTTTGGAGGCAGTATGTTTGGCAATGTCACCTGATTACTCAGCTTTGATATCTTGGACTGCATCACTGTTCCCTTGAAAGACTAAGTTTGCATTACTGTTCTGGGAGAAATAGTGTTCTCATGCAAATAGTTTCTTTTGATTAGCAAAAGAAATGAATTAATGTAGAAAATGGAAAAAAGATATAGGAAAATAAGGTGAAATATAGGTTACTAGAGTTTCCAATAAATGTAAGCCTCCGAATTCCTTGAATTAAAAATTTTTTGTTTCAATTAGTTGAAGTGTACTCTTGTTATCAACAACCAATAAGAAATATAACCCCATAATTCATAAACAATAAAACTAACTTTAAAATGTATTTTTATTATATTTTATTAGTAATCTGTTATTAACATAGTATTTACTCACATAATATATTAATAACAAATACATGTTCATGCATTTAGATACATGTATCCATGTATCTGAAAGCATAGAAGATAGAAGAGTTTATATCTTCTATGTTTGTGTTACTCACTTAAGTAACATAAGTAACAATGTTATGTCACTGAAATATTCTAAATCATTATTTTAATAGCTACCATCCTACACATATATAAATACTTAATTATTACAATCCATCCATCATTGTTAACCATTTGTAGTGATTACTTGTCCGGAGCCATGAGGCCTGGAATTAGCCGACCTCTGTTGCTTGATCTCCGCAAAGCGGAGACAAGATGGCACTTTTCCGGGTTCTTCATTATAAACTGTTCCTGCGCGCCCCTAAAGTTTTTCCCGTGCGCACAAACATTTTTCCCGCCCAGGAAGATATGCAGCCTACAGCGCAGGCGCGATCCCGCGCCCGGGAAAATCATCAACCAATGGCGCATGTGCAATTGTAATTTGAGTAAACCCAGCCTCCTGTCACCACCCTGGCCCAACTTCTTCCTCCGCCAGCCTATATAAGGCATTGCACCGCCACCATTAAACGAGACTTGATCAGGCAATTGTCTTGTCTCCATTTCTCGTGTTTTCTTGTCTCCTCCATTCTCACTCCCCCTTCCAGGGCCCGTTCGACTGCCCTGCGGGTAGGGACACCTGGCGCCTGAACAGGGACCTGGACACAGGGGAAAAAGTGAGGAAGAAGGCACTAAAGTTGGCCGAAAGTAAAAGTGGAAGAAATTCCTCTGGACGTCACGGGAACCTGCCGTGTTGGAACCACAGGTGAGTAATAGTGTCTGATTATGGGACAAGAATTAAGCCAGCATCAGATTTATGTAGGGCGGTTAAAAGAGGCCCTAAAAACACGAGGAGTAAAGGTTAAAAGTAATGATTTGTTTAAATTTTTTGATTTTGTAAAAGATACCTGCCCTTGGTTTCCACAAGAGGGAACCATTGACATAAAGAGGTGGCGTAGGGTGGGAGATTGTTTTCAAGATTATTATAGTACTTTTGGACCAGAAAAGTTTCCGGTGACAGCTTTTTCCTGTTGGAACTTAATCAAAGATATAATAGATAAAAAGGAAAAAGAAAAAGATCCTGAGATAATGGTGGTGGTTACTCAGACTGAGGAAATATTAAGAGGCAGCTCCCAAACCGACCTCGAAAAATCCACACCTAACAAAGAAATAGACCTTATATCGCTACAAAGTGACGAGGAAGAGGCTAGGGTCCCCTCAATAACAAATATAGAAACACCAAATAAGGAAAAGGCCAAAAAATACCCAGTTTTACCTACAACTAATGAAAGCAAAAGTAAAAATTACCTTAACCCTTCAGAAGTAGACTGGGATAATTTAGAGGAAGAGGCAGCAAAATTTCATAATTCTGACTGGCCACAAACTCTTACTTATGCCCCTCCCTATATTAAGGCTTCTGCCCCCGCAGTTATGGCAGTAATAGACCCGAAAGAGGAGCTTAGAGAAAAAATTGCACAACTTGAAGAGCAAATAAAGCTCGAAGAACTACATCAGTCTTTAATCACTAGATTGCAGAAGTTAAGGACAGGAAGTGAGAGCGTTCAATACCCTAAAGGAATAGAGAAACACTCTCACCCTCAGAGACCCAGACAGCATGTCCCAAAAGGAAGGTCACTTGGTAGTAGGGATAGGGAGGATTCCTCTCCTCGAGACGTTTTTCCAGTAACTGAAACTACAGATGCGCAGGGCCGAGCCTGGAGACACCACAATGGGTTTGAATTTACTGTTATAAAAGAACTAAAAACCGCTGTCTCGCAATACGGAGCTACTGCCCCGTATACCCTGGCCATAGTCAAATCTGTGGCCGAAAATTGGCTCACTCCCATAGATTGGAATACCTTAGTTAGAGCAGTTCTTTCCAGAGGCAACCATCTGATTTGGAAGTCAGAATTTTATGAAAATTGTAGAGATACGGCCAAGAGAAACCAACAAGCCGGAAATGGTTGGGATTTTGATATGTTAACTGGCTCGGGTAACTACACAGAAACCTATGCTCAGATGCAGTACAATCCCGGACTGTTTTCTCAAATATAAGCAGTGGCTACCAAAGCCTGGAGAAAACTCCCTGTTAAGGGGGATCCAGGAGCCTCGCTCATGGGGGTCAAACAGGGGCCTGATGAGCCTTTTGCAGACTTTGTACATAGACTTTTAACCACGGCTAGCAGAATATTTGGAAATGCTGAGGCAGGGGTGGATTATGTAAAACAGCTAGCTTACGAAAACGCTAACCTGGCTTCTCAGACAGCAATCAGACCTTACAGAAAGAAAACAGACTTAGCAGGCTACATCCGCCTCTGTTCAGACATAGGGCCCTCATATCAACAGGGCTTGGCTATGGCTGCTGCCTTTAGTGGACAAACCGTAAAAGACTTCCTCGCTAGTAAAAATAAGAATAGCAAGGGGTGCTTCAAGTGTGGAAAAATGGGACACTTCACTAGGGATTGTAAGGGAGAGCTACCTAAGACCTTAGAGGCAAAAGCCCCAGGCCTCTGCCCTAGGTGTAAAAGAGGAAAACATTGGGCCAACAAATGTAAATCTAAAATTGACAATCAAGGAAATCCCCTAACACCTCAACAGGGAAACGGATTGAGGGGCCAGCTCCAGGCCCCGAAACAAGCTTATGGGGCAGTCAGTTTTGTACCAACCAAACACAATCCATTTCACAACTTAGTAGAGCAACCCCAGGAAGTGCAAGATTGGACCTCTGTTCCACCTCCCACACAGTATTAACCCCTGAAATGAAACCCCAAGCCTTAGGTACTGGGGTATATGGACCCCTACCCTCAAACATGTTTGGATTAATCCTAGGGAGAAGCAGCATCACCATGAAAGGCCTACAGGTCTTTCTGGGAATAGTTGATAGTGATTATATAGGAGAAATCAAAATCATGGCCAAGGCTATTGACAACATCATTATCATTCCTCAAGGGGATAGAATAGCGCAGTTACTCCTGTTACCATCGCTAAAAACTGCTAATAAAGTCCAATCGCCTCTAAGGGGAAAGGGAGGATTCGCATCCTCAGACATCTACTGGGTACAGTCCATTACTAATCAAAAACCCTCTCTCACCTTATGGCTGGACGGAAAGTTATTTACAGGACTGATAGACACAGGGGCCGATGTAACAATATTAAACAACAAGATTGGCCCGCCAGTTGGCCCACTTCAGAGACCTTAACAAATTTACGAGGAATCGGGCAAAGTAATAACCCTAGACAAAGTTCCAAATATCTCACCTGGAGAGATCAGGAAAGTAATTCCGGTCTCATTAAGCCATTTGTTATCCCTGATTTGCCTGTTAACCTTTGGGGTAGAGATCTTCTCTCCCAAATGAGGGTCATGATGTGTAGCCCAAATGATATAGTCACTGCACAAATGTTGGCTCAGGGCTACCATCCTGGGAAAGGGTTAGGAAAAAGAGAAGATGGCATTTTACAGCCAATCCCAGCCATAGGAAAATTGGTTAAAAGGGGGCTTGGAAATTTTTAACCGTGGCCATTGACATGCCTACACCCCAAAAAAGTGCTGACCCAATCACTTGGAAGTCAGATGAGCCCGTTTGGGTTGATCAATGGCCACTAACCAATGAGAAGCTTGCCACTGCCCAACAGTTAGTGTAGGAACAATTAGAGGCAGGACACACTACAGAAAGCAACTCTCCTTGGAACACCCCCATATTTGTCATAAAAAAGAAATCCAGAAAGTGAAGACTCTTACAAGATTTAAAAGCAGTAAATGCTACTATGGTCCTTATGGGCGCCTTACAGCCCAGACTACCCTCTCCAGTAGCAATCCCTCAAGGATATTTTAAAATTATCATAGACCTTAAAGATTGCTTTTTTACAATTCCCCTTCACCCTACTGACCAAAAACGATTCGCCTTTAGCTTACCATCTATAAATTTCAAAGAACCAATGAAGCAATACCAATGGAAAGTGTTACCTCAAGGTATGGCCAACAGTCCCACCTTGTGTCAAAAATATGTGGCTACAGCCATACACTCAGTTAGAGAGACATGGAAACAAATATACATTATACATTACATGGATGATATCCTCATAGCAGGAAAAATGGGAGAACAAGTTTTACAGTGTTTTGCTCAACTCAAGCAAGAACTAACCACAGCGGGGTTACAAATAGCTCCAGAAAAAGTACAACTACAAGACCCTTATACATATTTAGGTTTTCAAATAAATGGACCTAAAATTACCAATCAAAAAGCCGTTATCCGTAAAGATCAATTACAAACCCTTAATGATTTCCAAAAGCTCCTTGGAGATATAAATTGGCTCCAGCCATACTTAAAACTCACCACGGGAGACTTAAAACCTTTATTCCACACCCTGAGAGGTGACCCCAACCCTAAGTCCCTTAGGTCGTTATCAAAAGAAGCTCTTTTATCACTTAATAAAGTAGAGGCGGCCATTGCTGAGCAATTTCTTACCAACATAGACTATTCACAGCCATTAACCTTTTTAATATTTAACACAACACTAACACCTACTGGTTTGCTCTGGCAAAATAACCCTATTATGTGAGTCCACTTGCCTTCATCAACCAAAAAGGTATTATTCCCCTATTATGATGCCATAGCTGATTTAATCATCTTAGGTAGAGACAATAGCAAAACATATTTTGGAATTGAACCTTTCACAATCATACAACCTTATTCTAAGCCACAAATCTGTTGGTTGATGCAAAATACTGAAATGTGGCCAATTGCTTCTGCCTCTTATGTCGGTAACTTAGATAACCATTACCCGCCAAACAAGCTTATCCAATTTTGTAAGCTACATGCCTTTGCCTTTCCTCATGTCATCAGTAAAACACCTTTAGACAATGCCTTATTAGTATTCACTGATCGGTCATCCACAGGAACTGCTGCATATACCTTTGCTGACACCACTGTTAAATTCAAAACCAGCCATACTTTGGCTCAGCTAGTAGAATTGCAGGCCCTAATCGCAGTGCTGTCAGCCTTCCCTAATCAGGCTCTTAATATTTATACTGGCAGTGCATACTTAGCTCACTCGATACCTTTACTTGAGACTATAGCACAAATCAAACATGTGTCAGACACAGCCAAGTTATTTTTACAATGCCAACAGTTAATACATAATAGAACAACACCCTTCTTTCTTGGACACATTAGAGCTCATTCAGGATTACCAGGATCTCTATCCCAGGGCAACCAACTGGCTCATATAGCAACCAAGACGGTAGCCATAGCTACAAAGACAAACCTAGCCAAGCACAGGCTACTCATGCCTTACACCATCTTAATGCTCAAACTTTGAGACTGATGTTTAAAATAACTAGAGAACAAGCAAGAAAAATAGTTAAACAATGTCAGACCTGTATAACATACCTGCCAGTCCCTCACTTAGGAATTAACCCAAGAGGACTAGTTCCCAACATGATCTGGCAAACGGATGTCACCCATTATTCAGAATTCAGTAACTTAAAATACGTCCATGTATGCATAGATACATTTAGTGGATTTATACTAGCCACCTTACAAACAGGAGAAGCTACCAAACATGTCATAGCTAATCTACTACACTGTTTTTCTGTAAGTGGAAAGCCTAAACAACTAAAAACAGACAATGGTCCTGGCTATACATCCAAAGCCTTCCAAGACTTCTGTCTTAAATTACAAATAAAACACATTACTGGAATTCCCTATAACCCTCAAGGACAAGGAATAGTTGAAACAGCTCACCTATCCTTAAAAACCACCATTGAGAAAATAAAAAAGGGAGAATGGTATCCTACTAAGGGCACCCCTAGAAATATCCTTAATCACACACTTTTAATTTTAATTTTTTTAAATTTGGATATCCTGAACAGATCTGCAGCCGATCGATTTTGGCATTCCGAGTCCAAAAAACAATTTGCCATGGTTAAGTGGAAAGACCCCTTAGACAACACATGGAATGGTCCAGACCCAGTGTTAATCTAGGGAAGAGGCTCAGTTTGTGTTTTTTCTCAAACTCATGATGCAGCCAGATGGCTACCAGAGTGACTGGTAAGACAGGTACCTAACAATAACCAATCCAGGGAGTAATTTTCTCCCTGAGAGTACTCTTTTCCTCTATTGCAGAGATGAACTTCAACTGCAAGCCCCTCTGGACCATGTTGCTGATTTGCCAAGCACTACAGGTATATGCCGGCTTTGGTAATCCCCATGAGGCCCGTAAATATATACAACAACGACACGGTAAGCCCTGTGATTGTTTGGGGGGATATGTGACCTCCCCTCCAAATACATACATCTCAACCGTGTCCTGTTCTGCTTACACAGCATACCTGCCTAGTAACTCTCTTAAGTGGAGGTGTGTGTCAACCCCAAGATTATCTAGCAGAGGGGGTATCACAACCTGCCCTTGTGACACATTTGAGGCTGCTATGCATAGTTCCTGCTACACTACTTATCTAGAATGTACCTCTGGCAACAGAACATACTATACTGCTATCTTAACAAGATCTAGAACCCCTACTATAGGGGCCAGTAATGTCCCTACAGTTTTAGGAAATACCAATAACCTTATATCAGCTGGCTGTACTGGAATTGTAGGACAGCCTGTGTGCTGGAATATTCACCCCCCTCTTCATATCTCTGACGGAGGAGGACCACAAGACAAGGTCCGAGAAATTAGGGTATACAAAAAACTCGAAGAGTTGCAAAGGTCCCTGTACCCGGAAATTCACTACCACTCCTTGGCCTTGCCCAAAGCCTGAGCGAAAGAGAAAGTTGATGCCCAGGCCTTTGCCCTTCTCACGGCTACTCATAACCTGCTTAACAATTCCAACTCTAGTCTAGCTAATGACTGCTGGCTGTGTCTGCAATCAGGAGATCCCGTTCCTCTTGCCATACCCAACATGACTTAAATTATACATCCAATACCCCTTGCACCATAATTCCTCCTCTTAAAGTACAGCCTTTAGAATTTCCTAGTTCCTCTTGCATCTACTCCCCTCCCCTTAATAACACTTACGATCTCGATGTAGGGTTCAATGAATTCAATAATTGTTCCACCATAGCAAATATTTCCCAATCGCTGTGTGCCCCAAACAGCTCAGTTTTTATATGTGACAATAATAGGGCTTATACCTATTTACCTACTAACTGGACGGGACTCTGTGTTTTAGCCACACTTTTGCCAGACATAGACATTATCCCTGGAGATGAACCTGTACCTATCCCAGCGGACTCCGTCCCTATCTTATGCCATTCCTGGGCCCCCTGCTTTGCCTATTGCTCTTACTCTCTGTAGGACCTTTGGTCTTCAATAAACTCATGACATTCATTAAGCAACAGGTCAAGGCTATCCAAGCGAAACCTATACAGGTCCATTATCATCGCCTAGAACAAGAAGATCTTGGTGGTTCATACTCACACCCATTATGACCACCTTCCCTATGCGCTGAACTGGGCAGCCAATGACAGGTAAGAGAGTATCATCTCTCACTAACCTAAGACAGGAGGGCCGTCATAAGTTACTGCCTAATCCCATGACGGGTACCAGTGATGGTATGCATTACTCCAACCTAAGACAGGTGCAGTTCCCGAGGGACAATCTTCTAGCCATAATTATATATATAAAAAAGGGGGACCTGTCCGGAGCCATGAGGCCTGGAATTAGCCGACCTCTGTTGCTTGATCTCCGCAAAGCGGAGACAAGATGGCACATTTTCGGGTTCTTCATTATAAACTGTTCCCGCGCCTAAAGTTTTTCCCGCACGCGCTAACCTTTCCCGCACGCGCTAACCTTTCCCGTGCACGCGCAAACATTTTTCCTGCCCAGGAAGATATGCAGCCTACAGCGCAGGCGCGATCCCAAGCCCGGGAAAATCATCAACCAACGGCGCATGTGCAATTGTAATTTGAGTAAACCCAGCCTCCTGTCACCGCCCTGGCCCAACCTCTTCCTCTGCCAGCCTATATAAGGCATTGCACTGCCACCATTAAACAAGACTTGATCAGGCAATTGTCTTGTCTCCATTTCTCGTGTTTTCTTGTCTCCTCCATTCCCACTCCCCCTTCCAGGGCCCGTTCAACTGTCCTGCGGGTCGGGACAATTACTTTTGGTGAAAAATTATCATATAAGACAACTGGTGACATAATCAGGAATGATATTCATTAATACTTATATTTATTTTTGAATGTTTAATGAATATTTTCGAATGACATTCAAGAACAATTTATACTCTTAGAACATCCTTGATAGTATTAAAAAGTTTGTCTGCTATAGTCCAATTGATTTTACTTTGTTTTGGTTAGCATTCTGAAATAATTAGTAAGGTTAATCATTTTAAATGTAAATAATGATTAATATTGTCACTTATTTTTCTTTTCACATACTTGACATCACATAAATGATTACTTTAGCAAAATATATATAGAATTAAGCAAATATATATAAAATTAGCAAAAATATACAGAATTAATTAAATTCATACCTAAGAAACCATTAAGGAAAAGTTTGATAAAGTTGACTACATATAAAAAAGGGTATGGAAGAACATACTTTAGGAGTACAACAATAAAACACATCAAATGTTGAGGGCACACTTTTTGATATGGTGCTTTTCTATGATACTGATCCTTCTGTTAACAACTGCCAGTACATTCTCTGGTTATGCAATAGTCTCATCAATTTCTGTATTAGAGCTCTGTGTAGTTTTTCTTATTCTATGCTGAGTACCCGCAGTCATGCTCATTCTGACCTGAGATATGATATTGACCAGTACTTAGAATAATTAAATCTAATGAGCTCAGGAGGGAATTTATATTCTAGCTTTGGGTCTTTTGTTCTCCTCCCACCATCACCACCTAAGTCTGACTCTTAGAGATAACAAAGATTCATCTATGAAAATAAAAACTAAACCTATAGATGTCAAATAAGATTATTTGAGAAAAGCCCAATTTTCAATTGTGTTCCATTTGTTCTTCATTTTGTTTGAGGTCAAATATAACAAATTAGGAAAATGACTTACAGTGTCCTCTATGATATTGGGTCAGAATTGATTCATTTGCATGAGAAAGAATATTGAACTACAACATTGTATTTTTAAATAACAGTAAATACATTTAAAATAGTTTCTTTTGATTAGCAAAAGGAACAAATTAGTGTAGAAAATAGAGAAAATATATAGGAAAATAAGGTGAAATCTAGGTTATTAGACAAAATATAATAGATACAGATATTGATTCAAATTATATGAAAATGAACTATTTAATTCTTAGAGACTTTACACTTGATTATCATCTGAAGATAAATACTAGATACTAAAATGAAACTTATTATATAGAAAAACATTAAGGTCTTATGTATTAGGCTGTTCTTGCATTGCTATAAAGAAATACCTGAGACTGAATAATTTATGAAGAAAAGAGGTTTATTTGGCTCATGGTTCTACAGGCTTTACAGGGTGCATAGTACTGACATCTGCTCAGCTTCTTGGGAAGGCTCAGAAAGCTTAAAATCATGGCAGAAGGTGAGGAGAAAACAAACATATCATATGGTAAAAGCAGGAGCAAGAGAGAAGGAGAACAGAGGAAAGTGCCACACACTTCTTAAATGACCAGATTTTGCAAGAACTCATTAGACAAAGACAGCTCTAAGTCAGGGGGTATCCACCCCCATAATCCCACCGGGCCCCACCTTCAGCATTGTGGGTTACAATTCAACATGAGATTTCAACAGGGGCAAATATTCAAACTGTATTATCCTACTTTATCAATTTTATTCATTTTTTACACATAAACATGTGTAGAATATTTCATATTCAGGCATTATATATTTCTACAATAGCACTTTACTAATAATAAATGTTCTTGTTTATTACAAAGTCCAATATAAGAGTTTTAACTTCAATTTAAAAAAACAACTTTTGTGGGAATAAAATAAGTGAGAAAGTATTGCATAATGGCAACATTATTCATAGGATTGCATTACTAATTTATGAGAAATTTTAGTGTGTCATAAATTGTCATATCACCAATTAAACTTATTTTATTAATGACAGTAATGACTATACTCTGACTACTAAATCTTTGTCTGCTTTACAACTAAAAAGTTATAATATAGTTCTTGTTCACTGTTCACTTTAAAACAGCTTTATCCATTTAAAAACTTTTAACATTTTTTCAATGTCAATCATATATAAATGATGAAAATTTTTATTTGCATTATTGCAATGTTTAATAACACTACACTAGTATCTGTGTGTATAAATCCACTGGTCTTGGATATTTAAAAATATTCTTTTAGAAAACATATTGATTTCCCTTCCCTTGTAGATAAAGTTTAGTATTTGAAAAATGATAAAATATAAAATCTATGTAAAAATCAGAAATTACGATAATATTGCATGTCCTAATCATATTTGAAAATGCTTTTTGGTTTCCAATAAGCAATAAATATATCTATTAAATAAATTTCAATTTTACTTCTTAAATAAATTCATTTTCTGATAAAACAGCATCAAATATTACATAACTTATTTGGACAAATAATATGATGAGTAATTTTTTAAAGACATGTAGTCATAATCTGAAGTCAAGAATTAATGCTCACTTTAATAATTAGAGCCTCTAAAAATGTGTTTATGCTGAATATACCTATATGTTGTTAATTTGCCAGAGATGAGAGTATCTTTGAAAATAAAATAAAATTTGTCATTTCAAAAGGGTGTCAGATAATTATTTCCTAAATTTTACTTGGTAATTATTAATAGCATTAAAACATATATAATATTGCATATGAAGTTATTCATACAGAAATGCAAAATTGAAAGAAAAAACATCAAATTAGATTGAACCACATGAAGTTGCTGACAATACCATTTCAATCTGTAAGAACGGCAACAACGTATAGTTTAAGCTATTGCAGTAATCAAAATACGATGTAGAAATACTAAATTTCAAGTTTTGGTAGGAGTTAGTTTACCCTTAAAGAATGTCAAAAGTTGTTTCTTTTCCTTGTCTTCCAAAATCAACTGGAAAGAGAACAATGTTCAGTATCAACTCTTTAACATGTCTAATGTGGCTAAGTAGGAACCAGAGTAAATTATTGGAACTGTTTATCACCCCTCTCTTATAGTCCATCCTAGCAGTATCTCCCAGCAGAAGCCATCTCTTATTCAACCAACAGTAAGTTTTTCATTTCATTTAATTAATTAATTTAGTTAGTTAGTTAGTTAGTTAGTTTTGGAGACTTAGCCTCGCTCTGCTGCCCAGGCAGGAGTGCAGTAGCGCGATCTCCGCTCACTGCAACCTCCGCTTCCTGGGTTCAAGCGATTCTCCCAACCAACAGTATCTTTTATTTAATAAGTCAACAGGCCGGTAACATCATGATAGTTACAGTACAAAATAACATAATGAACAAATAGTTGTCTTAGACAGTTTTAAAATCACTATGATAAAGTTGTTTGTACTTCTGATTTTTGTAGGTACTTGCCAAATAATTTGCCTAAAGCTATGTCATCAGATAATAATAATAATAATAATAATAATAATAATAATACATTTCTATTTCAAAACCTACATGGATGCTGCACTTTTCAGGTTTATTGAGTCATGTAATTAAGCACATGTAAGGTTTAGGTTGACTCTCCAATTACCTGCATAGTATTTCCCCTCTTTTATATGATTATTTTAGTTTATTAATAGTTGCCTTCTAAAAATTTGAGATGATGCAAATTACCATCTGTTAGATAATGAAAAATAACTTAGTATTTATTCATTGGCTGGCATATTCTGTGGAGATGAAATTTAAAAGAGGTGAGAAATGAGTGCAGAAAAATTTGAAGAAGAAATTTTGAGTACAACTGTCCTGGAGTAGAGAATGGCCTTGTGAGAAAATAATACAAATTATGGGCATTAGTTTAGCTTTTTTAATGGATTATGAGATAAGTAGAGGAATTACATATGACATCTGGGTTTTGTCCTGGCTAAGTGGATGGATTACTCTTTCATTTACTGGAAACAAGGAAAACTGAAGTAGACACAACTTTCAAAGCTTACGTCATTCCCCCTGACAAGCTAATTTTAGGATGATTTTAGATAACTGGCTTATTACCATTCTCAGTGGAAGTCTTCTCCAGAGGTATCCACGCTGCAGATGCTAATAGCCTTTCCTTTTCTATGCATGTATATGTGTGTATGCACGTTTGTGTAGTTTATATATGCATGTGTGTGTGGTGAGGTGTATTTTATGTTACCATCATACTGGATATAGTTTAATGAATCATGTTTTTTTTTTATTGTTTATTCTATTGTGTGTGTGTGGGGGGGGTAAGTACTTTCTAAAGTACTTTTATAATACTAATTATCTTTGGTAGTCTAAATACATAAACATTTTTAGAAAATTCAAAACATTCTATTCTCTGCTCTCTAAATATTTTACTTACTTTTTTTAATCTACTGCATAGGCCAGGCCATTAACTCTTTTAATTATTTTATTTAAACAATTTTAGTGTATAAATACAATTTCAAGCAGTATGGATTCATCAGTCATCC
Source organism: Trachypithecus francoisi (assembly GCF_009764315.1). NCBI lineage: Eukaryota > Metazoa > Chordata > Mammalia > Primates > Cercopithecidae > Trachypithecus > Trachypithecus francoisi. The sequence continues at coordinate 69,802,610 of NW_022681454.1, forward strand.
ATGGCCTATATTTGGCATCATGGCAATAGCTATATACATATATATAAAATATCCACACTTTCTGTGGTACTCTGGTAGAAAACAACTATCAAATTAAGGAAATATAGTACCATCTCCAGTTGTTGAAGTGTATTATAAACAGAAAATGTGTAGATATTTTTAGAAAGGACATTAAAGAGGTTAAGTATTTGTACATTTTTCACCTTAATTGTTTAAAGGACTGAATTATATTAACAGTGTTGTTTTATATTAAGCCATCTTAGCATTTCAATAAAACATTTTAGGTAGGTAGACTTTTTGTTTTTAACTATGCTAGATGAGATTTCACATACAATTTTGTTTATAAATCATTATTAACATGGTGGAAATAATTATTATTAACAAAATGTTAATACATTTTTGGATTAATGATTTTCTTTCTTGTGTCACTGTTCTGAATTTCAGAAAGTTTAGTATTTACATTATTCAAAGCCCATTCAATGAATAAAATAGATACTGACATTTTTTCCCTGCATTCCCTGTACCGCAATCGTTTGTAATAGATGAGTGTGTGTATATATGTATATATTAAGCAGAAAATGGATTATCTGTAAAAAATATATGATCTGAGCTTGTATATTTGAACTGAAGGTAGAGGATTAAAGCAGGTTGTAGGCAAGCAGATACTTGAATCCCAAATCCATGTTTTATTTGGTTATTGAGGTCTTCAAGCTTTTAAAGTCTCCTAATTCTGGTTTGGTAATATTTATCTTCTGTAAAAGCTTAATTTTAGTTTTCAAATTTATTAGCTTATTTTGCTAATATTGCATGAGTTAATATAATTTTCAAGATATATTTTATAATTAATACTCTTATTCACTTGAAATTCAAACTTTTTAAAACAAATATCAGAATATAAATATTTCAAAGTATTTATTTAAAAGATTCAATAAAATGTATATATCTTATTAGTATTTCAAAAAAAAATTCTTTGTTTTATTTTATTAAATCTACAAGTTTTATTTTCCAAGTATCTTATTTCTCATATTGTTTAATAAATTGTTTATATATGCATTGCATTTTAATTTCCTAGTATCTTTAAATGTTTAGTTCAAAGAAACATTCATGTAAGTAAAAAATTGTTTAAACAAAATTTATTTAAACTAAACATTTAAACTAAATAATTACTAAATAAATACTAATATTTATTTAGTATAAATGTTTATTTAGTTTATTCAGTTTAAATGAATTTTTAGTACATAAACCCAAAGCATTTTTTAATGGTGGCATTGTTAAGTAATGCTCTGTAAGAGCAATGCTAAATAATTAGTAATTTTTATTTTAATTTTTAAAACCACTTTCTTTTAGAGTTTTTGGTTAATGTATACTTATGGTCCATTGAAATTTATTTAATACTACTTCCTTAATATAACAATTGTCTTCAAATTGAGTTTTACAAACTAGTGTATCTACATGAATAAGTATACAAATATATATAATATACTATATACTCTCTCATGTTCTCTCTCTCTCTCTTTGTGTGTGTGTATCTTAGTAATGATATTAGATTTTTCCTACATGTTTTAATTTGATGATTTTAATCTCTGGAAAGTCTAAATTAAAGTAGTAAAATTTAAATAGTAAATTAGGATTGCTATCGTGGAGAAGAAAAAATTGAAATAATGGCCCAGGCACAGTGGCTCATACCTGTAATCCCAGTACTTTGTGAGACCAACGAGAGCAGACCACTTTAGGTGAGGAGTTCAAGACCAGCCTGCCCAAAATAGCAAAACCCCACCTATATTAAAAAATACAAAAATAATAAATTAGCCAGGCATGGTGGTCCACGCCTGTTATCACAGCTACTTGGGAGGTTGAGGCAGGTAAATTGTTTGAACTTGGGAAGCGGAGGTTGCAGTGAGCCAAGATCATGCCAGTGCACTCCAGCCTGGGTGACAGAGTGAGACTCCATCTCAAAAAAAAAAAAAAAAAAAAAAAGAAAAAAGAAAAAACTAGAAAGGAAAAAGAAAAAAGAAAAAAATAGAAACAAAAAAAAAGAAAAAATTTAAAAGAAAAAAAGAAAAAACACTATAAAAAAGAAAAAAAAGAAATAATATAGCTCATGTAATTTTTCCTCTAATACAGGATTCTAAATTTTAACTGACAGTTTGCCTATGTAGAACCTGGAACCTGTAACAACAACAATCAAAAAGAAAACCAAAACATAAATGTAAGAAAGCTGATTTGCCTTAACAAATCAAAGAAGAAACCCCTCATATCTTTTTTTTTTTTTTTTTTTTTTTGAGAGAGAGAGTCTCTGTCACCCAGGCTGGAGTGCAGTTTCATGACCTCAGCTCACTGCGGGGCCTCCTCCCTGGTTCACATCATTCTTCTGCCTCAGCCTCCTGAGTAACTGGGACTACAGGCGCCCACCACCATGCCCGGTTGAACTTTTTTTTACATTTTTAGTAGAGATGGGGTTTCCCCATGTGAGCCAGGATAGTCTTGATGTCTTGACCTCGTGTTCTGCCTGCCTCAGCCTCCCAAAATGCTGGGATTGCAGTTGTGAGTCACCACGCCTGGTCAACGCTCGGCTGATTTTTGTGTTTTCAGTAGAGAGGGAGTTTCACTATGTTGTTCAGGCTGGTCTTGATCTCCTGACCTCGTGATCCACCTGCCTCAGCCTCCCAAAGTGCTGGGATTACAGGCATGAGCCACCGCGCCCCACCCAAAGTATTTATTAAAACAAAATACTCTTTTTACTCTTTTTTTCTTTTTTAGCTTACTTATTATGTGCCTATTTCCTTCATTAGAATGTGACAGAGAACATGTCTGTTACTTTTGCTTCCTTATTGCCTAGTAGAGTATGTATTTATTACATAGCAGATGTTCAATAAATGATTTTAAAGTACATAAATGGACGAAAGTCATGCTGAGGCTAAGAAAATTTTTAGGCTAATAGAGTTTGATGTCCCCAAATTTATTAAGGAATATTAACTAGATATTTATGGTTCATGAGAAAGGAATGTTTGCAAAACTAGAATTGTTCATTTCCACCTTCCACTGAAATAGTGTTGAAAGAAAAATATGAGTCAAAGAGTTCCTCAACTATTCATATTGATCAACATACTTCTAGATATCTTAATCAATTTCCACTAATTATAATTCAGGGATGCCACAAACCAAACCACTGGACCATTTAGGAGTAAGGGGATCTGTATAAATATTTACCTTTGGTATGTGTCTTTAAAAAGAAAAAGAAAACGATGTTAATCTGGAGGCAAAGTGCAACCTTTCTATTGCATGGGATTATTCTAGCTCATAGCTATGTTCCAGAACTAGACTATAGTAAAGACTGCATTTCTAGCCTTACTCTAGTGACATTTTATGACTGGGTACAGAAGTGATCAATGGATAGAAATTTACCTGCAGGATGTGACTCTGGTGGTTGGAAGGAGATAATCCTGGAAGTTATATGGTGTAAAGATGGTGCTGAAAGGAGAAGATGGCTTGTATAATGTTGTCATAAATGCACGTTTCTTTTTCAGTGAGAAGAGTAGGCAGTAGCTAACAGGAATCCAATGCTACGAAGATGTGCCATGAATGAAATACAAAAGAAGATTTAAAAATGATATCAGAAAGTATATTTATTCTATATACTATATACTTATTCTGTACCACTTTAACTTTGTATCAGAAATTGTACTTCTACTAACAGCCACATGAACAGTAAGGGCCAAGAAGAAAACAAAACCAATGTACAATTTAAAAAATTACAGTTTCCTAAGTTCTGTAAACTCTCTCATAGCACAAAGGTAAGTAAAGAAAAGAAAAAACACCATAAATAATTAAAAAGAGTCAGCAATATAAAAGATAAACATTACGGAAAAAGAGAATATGAAAACATGTTGTCATTTAAAAAAATTTTAGAAATCATTTGCATTATAATCTCATTATAGTTTGACAAATTATGTATGCCACAATGAAGAAATGAATAGAAATGGATGTGGCTTAAGACTGAAAAAAAAAAAAAAAGCTGACCAGAGTGGCATAAATATATTGCTTAAACTGTCCCACAGTAAGAATACATGTACCATGGAGGATGTTTCTTTGTCCATTATTCCTTATTTTAACTTACATTTCTACCTACCTCAACCCTTGAGAATACCCCCTGTGTTGGGCCATAACCCTGAAGGTGATGTATACAGGAAACTTGCTAGGATCCTTTCACTTTCTTTGTCTTCCTATGGGTTGGAATGTTTTTGTTTCATTTTAAATTATGCAGCCTTTAAAACATATTAAATTTTTGAATTCAAAATACAGTATCATTATATTTTCTATTTAATTGATGGTTTCTTTAGAACTATAGGCAAGAAATGCAGTGGTATTAAGAAGATTAAGTGTCTTTTTAAATCTCCAGCTTATCCTTACAAATACAATATGCTATATGTCAAAATAATTAGTTATCTATAATTATCATAAAAAATACACTAGAGAATTGAAAGGCTCTGCTACTAACTTGCTGTGTAATGTGCAATAAGTCAGTTAGTATTTCTGGTCATCAGTGTCTGCCCCTAGTTATCAAATAATGATGTAAACTAGATTATCTTCAAGGTTGCATTCCAGTTCTATGATTTAGCATAAATTTGCCTCTCACTGATCAGTTTGCAATTTCTGAGAATTATTTTCCTCATTTGTCCTTTTTTGAATATACCATATTACTATACATTCAGTAAATATAGATTTTTAGTAAATAAGACTAGAGAAATACTGGTGATTAAGTATCACAAACACCTGCAACTTCTAATAAACAGTATGGAGCATATGTACAAGTTCATCTTTGGGTAGTCTTTTAAAATATAGAAATTTCAGTGAGTAATAATCACCATTCATTAAGACTTCAAGTTGCAAAGTTAAAGGAAATCTTTATTTTGTCTCAATACTAGTGAAAACCCACAGCTGGATTTTAAAGACTTTTTTATTTTTTTATTTTATTTATTTATTTTTTATTGGTAGTATTTTATTTTCCTTTGATCTGTGACCTGTTTTTTTTTTATTTTTTATTTTTTATTTATTTATTATACTTTAAGTTCTAGGGTACATGTGCATAACAGTGCAGGTTTGTTACATATGTATACTTATGCCATGTTGGTGTGCTGCACCCATCAACTCATCAGCATCCATCAATTCATCATGTATATCATGTATAACTCCCCAATGCAATCCCTCCCTCCTCCCCCTCCCCATGATAGGCCCCAGTGTGTGGTTCCCCTTCCCGAGTCCAAGTGATCTCATTGTTCAGTTCCCACCTATGAGTGAGAACATGCGGTGTTTGGTTTTCTCTTCTTGTGATAGTTTGCTAAGAATGATGGTTTCCAGCTGCATCCATGTCCCTACAAAGGATGCAAACTCATCCTTTTTATGGCTGCATAGTATTCCATGGTGTATATGTGCCACATTTTCTTAATCCAGTCTGTCACAGATGGACATTTGGGTTGATTCCAAGTCTTTGCTATTGTGAATAGTGCACAATAAACATACGTGTGCATGTGTTTGTGTAGTAAATAATTTATAATCCTTTGGGTATATACCCAGTAGTGGGATGGCTGGGTCATATGGTACATCTAGTTCTAGATCCTTGAGGAATTGCCATACTGTTTTCCATAATGGTTGAACTAGTTTACAATCCCACCAACAGTGTAAAAGTGTTCCTATTTCTCCACATCCTCTCCAACACCTGTTGTTTCCTGACTTCTTAATGATTGCCATTCTAACTGGTGTGAGATGGTATCTCATTGTGGTTTTGATTTGCATTTCTCTGATGGCCAGTGATGATGAGCATTTTTTCATGTGTCTGTTGGCTGTATGAATGTCTTCTTTTGAGAAATGTCTGTTCATATCCTTTGCCCACTTTTTGATGGGGTTGTTTGTTTTTTTCTTGTATATTTGTTTGAGTTCTTTGAAGATTCTGGATATTAGCCCTTTGTCAGATGAGTAGGTTGCAAAAATTTTCTCCCATTCTGTAGGTTGCCTGTTCACTCTCATGGTAGTTTCTTTTGCTGTGCAAAAGCTCTTTAGTTAAATGAGATCCCATTTGTCAATTTTGGCTTTTGCTGCAGTTGCTTTTGGTGTTTTAGACATGAAGTCCTTGCCCATGCCTATGTCCTGAATGGTACTACCTAGATTTTCTTCTAGGGTTTTTATGGTATTAGGTCTAACATTTAAGTCTCTAATCCATCTTGAATTAATCTTCGTATAAGGGGTAAGGAAAGGATCCAGTTTCAGCTTTCTACTTATGGCTAGCCATTTTTCCCACCATTTATTAAATAGGGAATCCTTTCCCCAATTCTTGTTTCTCTCAGGTTTGTCAAAGATCAGATGGCTGTAGATGTGTGGTATTATTTCTGAGGACTCTGTTCTGTTCCATTGGTCTATATCTCTGTTGTGGTACCAGTACCATGCTGTTTTGGTTACTGTAGCCTTGTAGTATAGTTTGAAGTCAGGTAGCGTGACGCCTCCAGCTTTGTCCTTTTGACTTAGGATTGTCTTTGCAATGCGGGCTCTTTTTTGGTTCCATATGAACTTTAAAGCCGTTTTTTCCAATTCTGTGAAGAAAGTCATTGGTAGCTTGATGGGGATGGCATTGAATCTATAAATAACCTTGGGCAGTATGTTCATTTTCATGATATTGATTCTTCCTATCCATGAGCATGGTATGTTCTTCCATTTGTTTGTGTCCTCTTTTATTTCACTGAGCAGTGGTTTGTAGTTCTCCTTGAAGAGGTCCTTTCCATCCCTTGTAAGCTGGATTCCTAGGTATTTTATTCTCTTTGAAGCAATGTGAATGGAAGTTCATTCCTGATTTGGCTCTCTGCTTGTCTGTTACTGGTGTATAAGAATGCTTGTGATTTTTGCACATTAATTTTGTATCCTGAGACTTTGCTGAAGTTGCTTATCAGCTTAAGGAGATTTTGGGCTGAGACAATGGGGTTTTCTAAATATACAATCATGTCATCTGCAAACAGAGATAATTTGACTTCTTCTTTTCCTAACTGGATACCCTTGATTTCTTTCTCTTGCCTGATTGCCCTAGCCAGAACTTCCAACACTATGTTGAATAGGATTGGTGAGAGAGGGCATCCCTGTCTTGTGCCAGTTTTCAAAGGGAATTTTTCCAGTTTTTGCCCATTCAGTATGATATTAGCTGGGGTTTGTCATAAATAGCTCTTATTATTTTGAGGTACGTTCCATCAATACCGAATTTATTGAGCGTTTTTAGCATGAAGGGCTGTTGAATTTTGTCAAAAGCCTTTTCTGCATCTATTGAGATAATCATGTGGTTCTTGTCTTTGGTTCTGTTTATATGCTGGATTCGTTTATTGATTTGCGAATGTTGAACCAGCCTTGCATCCCAGGGATGAAGCCCACTTGATCATGGTGGATAAGCTTTTTGATGTGCTGCTGAATCCGGTTTGCCAGTATTTTATTGAGAATTTTTGCATCGATGTTCATCAGGGATATTGGTCTAAAATTCTCTTTTTTTGTTGTCTCTGCCAGGCTTTGGTATCAGGATGATGTTGGCCTCATAAAATGAGTTAGGGAGGATTCCTCTTTTTCTATTGATTGGAATAGTTTCAGAAGGAATGGTACCAGCTCCTCCTTGTACCTCTGGTAGAATTCAGCTGTGAATCCATCTGGTCCTGGACTTTTTTGGTGGGTAGGCTATTAATTGTTGCCTCGATTTCAGAGCCTGCTATTGGTCTATTCAGGGATTCAACTTCTTCCTGGTTTAGTCTTGGGAGAGTGTAAGTGTCCAGGAATTATCCATTTCTTCTAGATTTTCTATTTGATTTGCGTAGAGGCATTTATAGTATTCTCTGATGGTTGTTTGTATTTCTGTGGGGTCAGTGGTGATATCCCCTTATCATTTTTTATTGCGTCTATTTGATTCCTCTCTCTTTTCTTCTTTATTAGTCTTGCTAGCGATCTGTCAATTTTGTTGATCTTTTCAAAAAACCAACTCCTGGATTCATTGATTTTTTGGAGGGTTTTTGTGTCTCTGTCTCCTTCAGTTCTGCTCTGATCTTAGTTATTTCTTGCCTTCTGCTAGCTTTTGAATGTGTTTGCTCTTGCCTCTCTAGTTCTTTTAATTGTGATGTTTGAGTGTCAATTTTAGATATTTCCTGCTTTCTCTTGTGGGCATTTAGTGCTATAAATTTCCCTCTACACACTGCTTTAAATGTGTCCCAGAGATTCTGGTATGTTGTATCTTTGTTCTCATTGGTTTCAAAGAACATCTTTATTTCTGCTTTCATTTCGTTATGTACCCAGTAGTCATTCAGGAGCAGGTTGTTCAGTTTCCATGTAGTTGAGCAGTTTTGATTGAGTTTCTTAGTCCTGAGTTCTAGTTTGATTGCACTGTGGTCTGAGAGACAGTTTGTTATAATTTCTGTTCTTTTACATTTGCTGAGGAGTGCTTTACTTCCATTATGTGGTCAATTTTGGAATAAGTGCGATGTGGTGCTGAGAAGAATGTATATTCTGTTGATTTGGGGTGGAGAGTTCTATAGATGTCTATTAGGTCCTGCTTGGTGCAGAGATGAGTTCAATTCCTGGATATCCTTGTTAACTTTCTGTCTCGTTGATCTGTCTAATGTTGACAGTGGAGTGTTGAAGTCTCCCATTATATTGTATGGGAGTCTAAGTCTCTTTGTAGGTCTCTAAGGACTTGCTTTATGAATCTGGGTGCTCCTGTATTGGGTGCATATATATTTAGGAGAGTTAGCTCTTCCTGTTGAATTGATCCCTTTACCATATGTAATGGCCTTCTTTGTCTCTTTGATCTTTGATGGTTTAAAGTCTGTTTTATCAGAGACTAGGATTGCAACCCCTGCTTTTTTTTTTGTTCTCCATTTGCTTGGTAGATCTTCCTCCATCCCTTTATTTTGAGCCTATGTGTGTCTCTGCATGTGAGATGGGTCTCCTGAATACAGCAGACTGATGGGTCTTGACTCTTTATCCAGTTTGCCAGTCTGTGTCTTTTCATTGGAGCATTTAGTCCATTTACATTTAAGTTTATATTGTTATGTGTGAACTTGATCCTGTCATTATGATATTAACTGGTTATTTTGCTCGTTAGTTGATGCAGTTTCTTCCTAGCCTCGATGGTCTTTACATTTTGGCATGTTTTTGCAATGGCTGGTACCGGTTGTTCCTTTCCATGTTTAGGGCTTCCTTCAAGGTCTCTTGTAAGGCAGGCCTGGGTGACAAAATCTCTAAGCTTTGCTTATCTGTAAAGGATTTTCTTTCTCCTTCACTTATGAAACTTAGTTTGGCTGGATATGAAATTCTGGGTTGAAAATTCTTTTCTTTAAGAACATTGAATATTGGCCCCACTCTCTTCTGGCTTGTAGAGTTTCTGCCGAGAGGTCTGCTGTTAGTCTGAGGGCTTCCCTTTGTGGGTAACCCGACCTTTCTCTCTGGCTGCCCTTAAGATTTTTTCCTTCATTTCAACTTTGGTGAATCTGGCAATTATGTGTCTTGGAGTTGCTCTTCTGAGAGTATCTTTGTGGCGTTCTCTGTATTTCCTGAATTTGAATGTTGGCCTGCCCTACTAGGTTGGGGAAGTTCTCCTGGATGATATCCTGAAGAGTGTTTTCCAATTTGGTTCCATTTTCCCCCTCACTTTCAGGCACCCCAATCAGACGTAGATTTGGCCTTTTACATAATCCCATACTTCTTGCAGGGTTTGTTCACTTCTTTTTCTTCTTTTTTCTTTTGGTTTCTCTTCTCGCTTCATTTCATTCATTTGATCCTCAATCGCTGATACTCTTTCTTCCAGTTGATCGAGTCAGTTACTGAAGCTTGTGCATTTGTCACGTATTTCTCGTGTCACGGTTTTCTTCTCTGTCATTTCGTTTATGATCTTCTCTGCATTAATTAGTCTAGCTGTCAATTCTTCCACTCTTTTTTCAAGATTTTTAGTTTCTTTGCACTGGGTACGTAATTCCTCCTTTAGCTCTGATAAGTTTGATGGACTGAAGCCTTCTTCTCTCATGTCGACAAAATCATTCTCTGACCAGCTTTGATCCATTGCTGGCGATGGGCTGCGCTCCTTTGCAGGGGGAGATGTGCTCTTATTTTTTGAATTTCCAGCTTTTCTGCCCTGCTTTTTCCCCATCTTTGTGGTTTTATCTGTCTCTCGTCTTTGATGATGGTGAGGTACTGATGGGGTTTTGGTATAGGTGTCCTTCCTGTTTGATAGTTTTCCGTCTGATAGTCAGAAGGACTGTCTGTTGGTCTGTTGGAGATTGCTTGAGGTCCACTCCAGACCCTGTTTGCCTGGGTATCAGCAGCAGAGGTTGCCGAAGATAGAATATTGCTGAACAGCGAGTGTACCTATCTGATTCTTCCTTTGGAAGTTTCCTCTCAGGGGTGACTACACCCTGTGAGGTGTGGGGTTTCAGACTGCCCCTAGTGGGGGATGTCTCCCAACTAGGCTACTCAGGGTTCAGGGACCCACCTGAGCAGGCTGTCTGTCCGTTCTCAGATCTCAACCTCCACGTTGGGAGATCCACGGCTCTCCCCAAAGCTGTCAGACAGAGTCGTTCACCTCTGCACCGGCCCCCGCTGCTTCCCCTATTGGACTTCAGCTGTGTGCTGTCCTCAGAGGTGAAGTCTACAGAGACAGGCAGGCTTCCTTGAGCTGCTGTGAGCTCCACCCAGTTTGAGCTTCTCAGCGGCTTTGTTTACCTACTTAAGCCTCAGCAATGGCGGGTTCCCCTCCCCCAGCCTCGCTGCTGCCTTGCGGATAGATCGCCAAAGACTGCTGTGTTAGCAGTGAGGGAGGCTCTGTGGGCTTGGGACCCTCCCGGCCAGGTGTGGGATATATTCTCCTGGTGTGCCTGTTTCTTTAAAGCGCAGTATCGGGGTGGGAGTTACCCGATTTTCCAGGTGTTGTGTGTCTCAGTTCCCCTGGCTAGGAAAACGGATTTCCTTCCCCCTTGCGCTTCCAGGTGAGGCGATGCCTCACCCTGCTTCAGCTCTCGCTGGTCAGGCTGCAGCAGCTGACCAGCACCGATTGTCCGGACTCTCTAGTGAGATGACCCCAGTACCTCAGTTGAAAATGCAGAAATCACCGGTCTTCTGTGTCGCTCGCGCTGGGAGTTGGAGACTGGAGCTGTTCCTATTCGGCCATCTTGCCCTGTCAAGACTTTTTTTAAACTCAAAACTATAATTTGTTAAAATAATATTGCACTTGTGAATAATGCATATGAAGTATAAAAGCACATCATTACTAATTCTTAATAACTACATGATTATTCATAGAAAGCTTGATGTTATATGATAAATGGAGAAAGATATTAAAATTGATGTAGATTCTGGAATAAAAAATACATTAGGTTATAATTCTACAATCATTTAATACCCACTTAAGCTATCCAGTGTACTATGCAGTAGGCATACAAAAGTAAACCAATGTCACTAACTTTAAATGTGTAATATGAAGGCACAAGTATAAAAACTCTGGTTTCTTTTCTCCATTTTTGTTATAACTTTTTTTTTCCTTATTTTAGATTTCCAAGTGTGTGTAAAATGACTTCTTTCCACTATATTTAAGTTATAGTAGGATTTTAAAAATCAAATTTGCACAGGCATTCAGAGACATCAATTTAATATAAATTATAGCAACTTCTTTCGTTTTCATATTTATGACCTGCCGCATAAAGCTGAGTTGTCTTTACACACTATGTTATTTAATCCTTACAATAACTGTATGAGTTATGCATTATTTGTTGAGGAAATATAGGTTAACAAGAGAATATTCAACTATGCCTAAGGATATAGTAAAAGTAAACTGCAGTCAGAATTGAAATTCTGACTTCTTCAAAGTTGATGACATTATATCACCATTCTATGTGGTCTTTATTGTGCATGGTATAATTTTCTGCTAATTTAACATCTTAATATAAACTCTTCTGGGTGTCATCCAACATTTATTTACATCTTGAAATAGATATGAGATTCAAAGCAGAAGAAAAAATTATTGTCAAATTGTCTTAAGATGATGAGTTCTATAACTGAATATTTAGAAATACTTTATGACTGACCTAATAAAAGAAGGCATTAATTCATGTGATATGCTTACTATTAAAATATATTGTGAATTAAAATGAACATGCTTTGTGTATTTAACAGAAAATTTGAATTTATTGCTAATGTTAGAAAAGCAAATAGAAAATATGAGAACATTTGAATATCATATAATAATCAAATATTCTTAAATAAAGGGATAGAGTGTCTGAGTATTCTGGGAAAAATATATCCTGTTCTCTTTTTTATGCAACAATTCCAATTTCAAAGATTACTGTCTCCCCACAACATTCGTAAATAACCAGTAGAAAAACATTAACTGTAAAAATAGGAATACAAAAGTATAAAAATAATATGGGGAATAATAAAATACAGAAGAAGTAGAAGCTTTCAATAATGCTATGAAAAAATATGCATAACTCTGAGTCCATTTAGAGCTAGGTAAAGAAAAACAACTAAATAAATTTTTAAATAACTGGAATTTTTTATTTGAGGAAATTTCAAATATTACGTAAAATTATGCCACTAAAAATTATTATATTGCAAAAATAAACCATATTGCTGGGTTTTAATCAAAATTCAGAAATTATGAAAACATAGTAAAAAGTACCTGGACATGTTTATTAACTCAAGACCTCAAGTTAAAATTATTTGCATATCAAGATACTAACATTACCTAAACACTTTGTGTATTAAACCATTCTCACACTGCTATAAAGAACTACCTAGACTGGGTAATTTATGAAGATAAAAACGTTTAATTGACTCACATTACCACAGGGAGTACACAAAGCACGGCTGGGAAGGCCTCAGGAAAATTACAATAATGGCAGAAGGTGAAGAGGAAACAAGCATGTCTTATAATAGCAGAGAAGGAGAGACAGAGAGGAGGCAGAAGTGTCACACACTTTTAACAATCAGATCTCATGAGAACTTACTCACTATCATGAGAAGAGCAAGTGAGATATTCACCCTATGATCCAATTACCTCCAACCACTCCCCTCCTGATTGATCTGTTTTGACAGAATGCTGGTTGGTGCATTTACAATCCTTTAGCTAGACACAAAAGTTCTCCAAGTCCCCACCAGATTAGCTAGACACAGCATGCTGATTGGTGCATTTACAGTCCTTTAGCTACACAGAAAAGTTCTCCAAGTCCCCATCCAACCCAGAAGCCCAGCCAGCTTCACCTCTCAATCCCCCCTCTAAATAGGACACGCCAATTGCTGTTGAGAATTTGGCCGATGACCATTCTAGCTACTTCCTGCTGGACAAGGGTGAAGAAGGGGCTCTGCAGTTGTAGTGTCCTACAGAGGGGAGCTCCTTAGGTCAGTGGAAGTGCCAGTAGGTTGGTCCGGGGCCCTCAGTAGAAGCTGTTAGTTGAACTCATTTAGGATTCCATATGTAAGACCATCTGTAGCTTGATGGCTGCGATTCTAGAGGAAACAAATTTGACAAGAAGGTTAAAAATACAGGGCCCAAAGGCAAGTAACAACAAGATGGCTGCCACGAGACCTGGAAAGGGGAGAAGCCATGTTGCCCAACCCCAGAGGTTAGTATAAGAGTTTGAAAGGTGTTGTCTGATTTCGGAAGCCCTTTTCTGTAAATGCCGGGTGGCATCTCCTACTATCCTTGACTGGTTAGTGTAAAAACAACACTCTTCCTTTAAGAAGGTGCAGAGTCCTCCTTTCTCAGCAGTGAGGAGGTCTAGGCCTCAGTGGTTTTGGAGAGCTACTGCTGCCAAAGAGTCTATCTGGGATTGTAGAGTAAGGATAGATTTCATTATTTCTTGCAAACTGTCTGAAAAATCCTTTGAGAGTGTGTGTTAGTAGGATAATGTGTGTTACTGTTAACCTCTGGCAAATTTTACTTTAGTTGAAAACCCTGTAAGTTTGGGATTTTAATCTCTCTTTGCTATTAATAAGACCTCGTTCAGTCTATATTAACTTAGAATTGGTATAGATGGCTCCTTCCTGATTCTGTAAGTACTTTAAGGTTTGGCTGAGTGCAAACAGCTTACACTTTTGAGCAGAACAATTATTAGGCAATTTTCCTAACTCTGCTTCTATATGAGTTTCCGTATCACTTACTGAATACCCATTGTGTCTTTTTCCTTAATCGTCCGGGAGGAACCATCTATCAACCTGTCCTAAAGGGAGTTCCTACCTATGTCTGGTCCGACCTCCATATTTAGATTCCCTGTTAGGAAAGCTGCTGGGTTAAGGATTTTTGATAAGAAGGCTAGGGGTTGTCAGTGGCCTCAGTGTTTTCAGGCTGTGGCCTTGTTTGTACTGACAACAAGGTGGTATTGGAGTGTTATAGGGTCACGGAGAAGACCTTCAATTATCAGTTATAGGTTTTAAATTTACCCTGGATTTTAAAGGAGTAGGTTTTTTCTTTGCTACTTCCATCTCTCTTTCTTTCTCTTTGACTTATTTGTCTCTCTCTCTTTCTCTCTTTCTGACTCCCTCTTTGTCTCTTCCTCTCTTTCCTTTGACTTCATCTCTTCCTGTCTCTCTTTGACTCCTTCTCTTTGTCTCTCTGTTTCTTCCTCTCTCTCTCTTTCTCTCTCTCTGACTTTCCGTCTCTTACACTTTTTCCTTTCTACTTGTCTTTCCCCGCCTCTGCCAGCCACTTATGCTGCTGTTCTCTCCTCTCCTTCCCCTATTTGATGGCTTTGGCAGTGTAAGACTGCCACTTCCTAGGTTTTTTTGTACTAAGTGCAATAACTCCATGATTTCCTTATGGTATTTAATGGGGATTGCCCCAGATGTTAGGAACTCCCTTTCTTTCCATATTGCAGCATGGGCATGTAGGATTAGATAAGCATAATTGCTATCTGTATACACATTTATTCTTTTTCCCTTTCCCAGTTCTAAGGCTCAGATAAGTGCCACTAGTGCTGCTAACTGGGCACTGGTCCCTGGGGAAGAGGCTTATTTTCAAGTATGGTTACATCACTAACTATGGCATAATCTGCCCTACATATCCCATTCTTCACAAATGAACTTCCATCAGCATATAGGTTAAGGTCAGGATTAGCTAAAGGGACTTCTAAAAGATCATCTTGGGGAGCATAAGTCTGGACTACAACCTGTTGGCAGTCATGCTCGATTAGTTCCCCATCCTCTTGGAGAAAAGCAGCAGGGCTAAGGGCCACTCACATACATATTTGAAGCACCGGTCTCTCAAGCAGTAGTGCCTGGTATCTATAGGCTATTGTCTGATAGCCATAAACTTCCTTTGGCACCTAGCATGCCATTTACATCATGAGTAGTCCAGACAGTGAGATACCTTCCTTGTATTATTTTGATAGCTTCTGACACTAAGACAGCCACCACCATAACTACCCTTAAACAGTGAGGACAGCCTTTTGCTACTACATCAGTTTCCTTACTTAGGTATGCCACTGGTTGTGGTTTTCCTATGAGTCTGAGTAAGGACCCCAAGAACTATTCCTGCTCTCTCTGTGATGTATAAAGAAAAGTTCTGTCCTGTGGGAAGGGCTAAGGCTGGAGCTTGAGTTTGTTCCTTCCAATGCCAGACTTCAGGGTTGATTTCCTCCTTAAGCAGGGGACAACAAATGGGTAACTTGTTCGCCTTATTCATATAGATAATAGCTCCAGATCTGACTAATATATCCCTCCCTAATAAGGGTGTGGGACTTTCAGGCATAACAAGAAAGGCATGTGAAAAGAGCCAAGTCTCCCAATTACAACTGAGGAGGCAGGAGAAATATCTGGTTATAGACTGTCCCAGGATTCCTCAGATGGTAATGGATCTTGAGGACAGTCGTCCAGGACAGGAGATTAACACTGAGAAGGCTGCACCAGTATTCAGGAGGTCTCACCGCTTGGTGATAGGCAATGGTCCCTTCGTGGTCACTAAAATGTGTCCAGAATTGGTTCTTTCTGGTGGGTTCTGTGTCTCGCTGACTTCAGGATTGAAGCCATGGACCCTCGCGGTGAGTGTTACAGTTCTTTTTTTTTTTTTTTTTTTTTTTTTTTTTTTTTTTTTTTGAGACGGAGGAGTCTGCCTCTGTCACCCAGGCTGGAGTGCAGTGGCCGGATCTCAGCTCACTGCAAGCTCCGCCTCCTGGGCTTAGGCCATTCTCCTGCCTCAGCCTCCTGAGTAGCTGGGACTACAGGCGCCCACCACCTCGCCCAGCTAGTTTTTTGTATTTTTTATTTTATTTATTTTTTTAGTAGAGATGGGATTTCACCATGTTAGCCAGGATGGTCTCAATCTCCTGACCTCGTGATCCGCCCATCTTGGCCTCCCAAAGTGCTGGGATTACAGGCTTGAGCCACCGCGCCCTGCCGAGTGTTACAGTTCTCAATGATGGTGTGTCTGGAGCTTGTTCCTTCAGATGTTCAGATGTGTCTGGAGTTTCTTCCTTCTGGTGGGTTCGTGGTCTCGCTGGCTTCAGGAGTGAAGCTGCAGACCTTTGTATTGAGTGTTACAGCTTGTAAAGGAGGTGTGGACCCAAAGAGTGAGCAGCAGCAAGATTTATCACTAAGAGCAAAAGAACAAAACTTCCACAGTGTGGAAGGGGGCCTCAGCCAGTTGCCACTGCTTGCTCAGGTGGCCTGTTTTTATTCCCTTATTTGGCCCCACCCACATTCTGCTGATTCTTTCATTTTACAAAGAGCTGATTGGTCCATTTTACAGAGTGCTGATTGGTCCATTTTACATGATACCTGATGAAGATAGCTGCCCAAGATCTTGATAAAGAAACCCAGGAATGAAGACTCAGTAAGACCTGTTATGTAAAAACTTTGTAATTGCCTGTAGTCATGCTTGAAAACTCACACATAAGCTTTTTAAGCAGGAGCTGAACCCCTCTTTAAGCAAAGATTTTAACTGTTAACCAATGATCCACAAACAGCATGCTGGTCAGAAAACAACATTCAGTTTTCATTCTGATAAAAATGACAATATCAACAAATTGTGACAAATATTTAACTGTGATTTTTTTAAAACTTGAAGAGCAATGATAATCCAAAGAAAAACCAGAGAAATTAGCAAATTATATTTGCTTTGTCTATCTATGTCTTTGAACAGAACTCAAAGAAAGAAGTAATCAATGTGTCACCGGTAGAGGGTTGTGATTGCATGTTGTCCAGGTTCTTGGCATTTCGAACAAAGAATTGGACAAAAGGCCCAGCAAAGCAAAGAAAGAATGAAACAACAAAAGAACGAAAGCAGGGGTTTATTGAAAAAGAAAGTACACTCCAGTGTGGAAGCGAACCGGAACAGTGGCTCATGGGCCCAGATATCCAATATTCTTTGGTTAAAACATCCCCTAGAGGCTTCCCATTGGCCACTTCATGCTCACCTCATGTAATCTTAGTATCCACACAATCAGTCTGATTGGTTGCAGAAAACCGCCAACCAGAGATGAAGTGAAGTTACAAAGATCACACTCCTGTGCAAACATCTGATTAGTTGCAATCAGAGGCTAGGATGAAGTTACAAAATTACAAATGAAGACTCCATTAGCAGTCAGTCTGATTTGTTGCTGCCAACCAATTTCCCATCTGCCATGCAGAAAAAATCAAAGGGAGTAGCCTCTAGTCCTTTTGTTACTTTAGTATGGAAAGTTAAGGTTTTCCTTTCAGTTTTTTTCCTAGAAAGTCCGCGTGAAACAGCCTTATGTTCCCTGCCTCCAGACTCTTCTCCTGCCTCAACTGTGGAACTTCCCTAATGTGAAGAATGAGTGTATCATTCTATAAGGCCTCACTTCAAAACAGGTAGGGAGACTACTCTGACAGGAGCCTTTGACTCTCTGACAACTCCGATAAATACTGGCCACTGATCTTCAACATCTCCAGGTGATAAAATGTCATCAAATTCAGTTCCATCTCTATCACTGTGAAACACTCTCCGTTAGTAACTCATATCAAAAGGAGAAAAAAAGGAATAGTTGTATGTATTTCCAATTTGATGGCTGTGTGCCAACAAATAAACCCCCTATTTTAAACTCTGCTGCTGTCAATGTTTAATTTAAACAGCTGAATTCAGGATATAGAGAATATGAGAAAATTTTAGTGAGTGTTGAAAACTCTGTTTCCATCTGAGAATTAAGACAAAATGGGAACTCCTCTGGAAAACCGATGTCCTATTAAAAAAAAAAGTGAAGAGTGGTAAACAGGTGGCTATCAAATGTATAAAATATTTAGCTGATGTGATTATTCAGTTTTCATAAATTGTCTTTACTGATAAAGACTGAAAAGAGCAGAAAGAATGAGAAATTGAAGTATACACGCCATCATTAAGAAAAAAACATTACAGCAACATCAACCGTAAATCATTACATATAACTGGCAAATATGGATTATGAAACAGAATGTAAGTGACAAAAACTTTTTAGATTTTTTTAATCTAATAATTATTAATTCTCTCTTTTCTTAGCAATCATAATATGGCCAGGCTAAGACCATCACTCTACATAAGATAGAGAATAAATTCAGGGTGAGCAAAACTTGACTGAAATATAGGGTGAATTCAGAATGCAATAATATTGACTTGACTTAAAATAGTGGCCCTGGAAAGGGAAAAGACAAATAGATTTGGAAACAATTTAGGAGTCAAAATGAAGCCATAATTTATGACTGTGGAGAATAAAGAATAAGATAGGATCAAGGATAGTACACAACTTCCCAGCAAAATGAAAGGAAAGATAGTAACTATCTTTGAAATATGTCACCTTATATTAACAGCTGAATCTTGACATTGTATGAGAGGTGGAGGACATCTTTCATTTGAAAAATGTGAATTTCAAGGCACTTGTGGAATATCTGAGGGGAAAATTTAAATTAACATTGATTTCAGCGATGTGAAATATGGCCAGCGTTCATTGACACACTGAACAGGAAAAATCAGAGCAAGCACACCTGAGGAAACTGGGGATTAATATTAGAGAAGGCATACAACCCTCCAAAACCCACAAAGCTGTAGCCAAAGAGCTGGACCTCCTTCTCATACAAAATTTATTCAGATTTTCAGAGATTAAGATGCCACTGTGATGGGAAGAGGACAACAGCAGAAGAGAAACATGTGAGTGTGTGTACTACTTAAGTTCCTATAAAAAATATAACATCTTGGTGAGAATTGGTAACTGAACACTTGCCTGAAATAAAAAGAAAAAAAAAAAGCTAAATATGCCAATGTTTTTAGTATGAAATTCTTCAAAAATTGTGGAGAAGCCATTTGATAATGTTCTCAGAAATAGTTTACTTAAAATACTAAGAATAGTTTTGGTAAAATCTTGAGGGAAAAGGCGGCTGAGAATCTTATGGTCTTTTATCTACTTAAATATGACTAATGATATTCCACAACTAGTTCAACATGGATTATAAAGATTTGCTTGAGACTGGATGCGGTGTCTCATGCCTGTAATCCCAGCCCTTTGGGAGGCCGAGGAGGGAGGATCACGAGGTCAGAAGATCGAGACAATCCTGGCTAACACGGTGAAACCCCATCTCTACTAAAAATACAAAGAATTAGCCAGGCGTGGTGGTGGGCACCTGTAGTCCCAGCTACTCAGGAGGCTGAAGCAGGAGAATTGTCTAAAACTGGAAGGTGGAGGTTGCAGTGAGCAGAGATTGCGTCACTGAACTCCAGCCTGGGAGACAGTGAGACTTTGTCTCAAAAAAAAATAATAATACTAATTCTTGAAAGTGCTTTGCTGGATTTAAAGAAATATCTATTATAAAATTAAAGAGGAAACAACAATAACTTTGCTATTATACAAATACACAAATATAAGAGGACACATGACCTGTTGGTACATATTACACCCATCAAGATTTATTGAATTGATAAAATCTCTACAGCGAACTGAAATTTAGAGGAGCTGCAACATTGGGGTTTAGAACAAGACTGGAGATACTAAATTCAAGATCACAGCACTACAGTAACAATCTAATGATCAGCATGCTTGGGATGAGGAAGATGTATCTGCCTTAACATCTCTTTTGTGCACCTAAATGGCAACTTAGGAATTTCACAACTAACAGTGGCTTCTGCAACTGTGCATTGACATTTATTTCTTACAATCTTGTGTACCAACACAAGTCAAGAGCAGCGAAAGTCAAGAGCAGCGAAAGTTAAGAGCAGTGACAATATGGTCTTTCTCTGATTTCTACATCCAAATCACATTGAAGAACATTTAGTTTGCAAAACATAATTACTGTACAGAATGCTTCTTGCAAGGAAATCTGATCGATGCAGGATTCTTCAATTCTGGACATTTTATTAAAGAAAAGAATCTCACAAGAATAGATACCAGAATACCTCTCTAGATACCAGAATACTCTTTCTAAAGAGAAAAAATATATCTCTTTTACCAAAAATAAATATATATATATATATATTTTTCTTTCTATATTTGTGTTTTCTATCATAATAACTTCACTGTTAGATTAGTGCTTAGAGATATATTAGATCAGGGTCAATATGTAATTAATAATTTGAAGAATAGTCAACAATGAAATAAGAATGTAATATGAGGATATAATTCATAAACTAGTCATAAAAATTGAAAATATATTACTACATATAGTATTTAATTTTAATAATAATAAACTTTTCTGAAACAAATTTAATATCTTAAATAATAATATTTATCTTTGTCATATGTACATGGGATAAAACCATCTCATAAGTAATTGACAAATGTATAAATTGGTGTGAATGTTATAAGGAAAAATTTGTCAATATTTATTTTCAAAAAAAGAGTGAAATATTTTACCAAATTATTCTATATTTAATAATTTATTTTACAGAAATAATAAAAGACAAAATAAATAATGATATTAAGAGAAATAGTTATACAAAGTCACAAATAGAGTTAAAAACTAAAATACCTTCAATATACTATTTCAGAGATATGGCATTAGTAATTTAACAAATTCTGAAGACAAAGGGAATACGCTTATTATATTTGTAAACACAGATTCATGTTTAAAGAGATAATTTAAATGTATATGTTTCAATAACACAGGAATAAACAAACCAAAATAGAAAAGGTGATTTTGTCTAATTGTAGTTACTTTTTTCTGCCTTTGCTTTTTTCTCTGTGTTTTTCTCAACTTTTATAATCTCCAATGAATATTTGCTGCATCAATAACCAGAAAAACAACTTTTATGAAAAAGAGAAATTATTGACCTAGTCAATATTTTGGCATTTATCTTCTTAAAAGTGGACTATATAGGTCCCATAAAGCAAAATGTTTTCCCTTCAATTATCTTTGAAAAAAATATCAATTCAAAGTGATAAAATGAAACAATTGATTATATCATTTTATGACACTCATTTTTTTTTTTTTTAATTCTAACAAAATCATTTATCTCACAAACATCCTTTTCTTACTTGGAAAGTACGTTTAACTAAAATAAAGCTATTCTAATCCCAATCTTTTTACCTATCCACCTTATGAACCTGGGATATTTATCAAAATATGTTTGTTTACATACCTGCAGAATAGAATTCAGATTAGTGTCAGCCCTCAACTAACTTGTGGGCTCAGAATGAAGAATATTGAAGTTTTAGGTGCATAAATTTGCATTGATATAAGCTGTTATATACTTAATTTAAATTATATTATTATTTCTGTAGTTTTCTCATTATTTTCAGCAGTTTTGAGATAATATTCCTTTTGAAGTGTTGATGACAGAGTTTTCACATGTCCAGTACTAAAAGGAAAACAAAATTTATTTTGATTTATTTTTAATTCACACAATCCATGTAGTGTGAAAAGAAAGTAATGGAACAAATCTTTAAATGAATTTTTTTTTTTTTTGTAAAACAATAGACAAAACAGTTCTACAAAGTCTGATTTGATTTAAAAATTGGCAGAAGATCTGAATAGACATTTCTCAAAAGAAAACATGAAAATAGTCAACCGGTATACACAAAAATGTTCTACATCACTAATCATTAGAGAAATGCAAGTTAAAGATAAAATAACAGTTGACATGGATTTTATCCAAAAGGCAGGAAATAACAAATGCTGGAAAATATGCAGAGAAAGAGGAGCACTACTGATGAAAATGTAAATTAGTACAACTATTATGGAAAACAGTATGGAGTTTACTAAAAAATATAAAAATAGAAGCACTATAATCTAGCAATTCCAGTGCTAGGTATATACCCAAAAGAAAGAAAATCAGTATATTGAAGAAATATCTACACTCCCTTATTTATTGTAGCACAATACACAATAGTCAAGATATAGAGTCAATCCAAATGTCTATTAATTGATCAATAATGCATTGACTATTCAGCCATAAAAATAATACATCCTGTCATTTGCAACAACATAAATTAAAGTAGAGGTCATTATGTCCAGTGAAATACGTTAGGCACAGAAAGACAAATGTTGTGTTCTCATTTGTGTATGAGAACTTAAATAAAGAGCTCAGGGAGTTAGAAAGTAGAATGATGATTACCAGAAGCTGGGAAGGTTTGTAGGAAGAGGAGAATAAAGAGAAGATGGTCACTGGGTACAAAAACACAGTTAAATAGAAGGAATAAGATCTATTATTTGGTAGCACTATAGGACAACCATAGTTAACAATGAGGTGTTGTATATTTCAAAATAACTAAAAGAGTATTATTGCAATGTTCTTAACACAAAGAAGTGATAAATGTTTGAGGTGATGGATATCCCACTCACCTTGATTTGATCATTACACATTGTATGCTAGGTCAAAATATCATATGTACTTCATAAATATGTACAACTCTAAGGTATTCATGATTAGAAACACAAAAATTAAAAGTAAATAAAATAAGACAACAATAAAATGTGCCACATCCATGAACTCTTTCTATCATGAGCTATTTTTCTGTAAACTGTGATGCTGTTTGATAATATTTTACCGACAGTAGAACTTCTTTCAAAATTGGAGTCAATCTTCTCAAAACTTTCTAATGCTTCAATTAAGTTCTTGAAATACTCTAGGCTCTTTGTTGTCATTTCAACAATGTTCATGACATCTTTAGCAGAAACACATTCCATCTCAAGAAACTAATTTTGTTGCTCATTCATAAGGTGTAACTCCTCATCTGTTCAAGTTTTATCATGAGATTGCAGTAATTGGTAACGATTTCAGGCTGAACTTCTAATTATAGTTCATTTAATATTTTTGCCATGCCTGTAGTGACTTTCTCCACTGAAGTCTTGAACCCCTCAAAGTTATCCATGAGGGTTGGAATCAACTTCTTCCAAACACCTGTTTATTCTGACATTTTGACCTCTTTCCATGAATCACATATGTTCTTAATTGCATTTAGAATTATCAATCCCTTCCAGAAGGATTTCAATGTACTTTGCCTTTTATCATTCATAAATCCTTCTTTGCCTCTTTTTAGTTTTTATCTTGAAATAGATTTTCTCTGATATAAGTATAGATACTCCTGCTGATTTTGTTTTTATTCTGTTTTTGTTTTTGTTTTTTGAGACAGAGTCTTGCTCTGTCACCAGACTGGAGAGCAGTGGTGCGATCTTGGCTTAATGCAACATCCTCCTCCTGAGTCCAAGCAATTCTCCTGCCTTAGGTTCCCAAGTAGCTGGAAATACAAGTGCACACCACCATACCCAACCAATTTTTGTATTTTTAGTAGAGACGAGATTTCACCATGTTGGCCAATATGGTCTCGATCTCTTAACCTCGTGATCCACTCACTTCAGCCCCTCAAAGTGCTGGGAATACAGGTGTGAGCCATCTTGCCCAGCTCTTGCTGTTTTTGCTCTCCACTTGCGTTGATTATCTTTTTTCATACTTTTCTTTCCAGTCTATCTTTGTCTTCTTTTTATTTTACTTTAAATTCTGGAATACATGTGCAGAATGTGCAGATTTGTTACATAGGTATACATGTGCCATGGTGTCTTGCTGCACCTATCAACCCATCATCTAGGTTTTAAGCCCCAAATACATTAGATATTTGTCCTCATACTCTCCCTCCCCTTGCCTCCCACCCCCAACACGCCCGGTGTGTGATGTGATGTTCTCCTCTCTGTGTCCATGTGTTCTCTTTGGTCAAATCCCCCTTATGAGTGAGAACATTCAGTGTTTGGTTTTCTCTTCTTGTGTTAGCTTGCTGAGAATGATGGCTTTCTGTTTCCTCCATACCCCTGCATAGGACATGAACTCATTCTTTTTTATGGCTACATAATATTCCATGGTGTATATGTGCCACATTTTCTTTATACAGTCTGTCATTGATGGGCATTTTGATTGATTCCAATTCATTGCGATTGTAAATAGTGCTGCAATAAACATACATGTGCATGTGCTATTCTCATCAAGCTACCAGTGACTTTCTATGTTTGTCTTGACAAATTAAATGATTTCTTGCAGGGAACATATCGCTTCATCTTCCTATTTTATCAATTTAGACTCTCTTTTTTTATTGTATAATTTAGCCCATTTCCATTCACTATTATTGATAGGTAAGGACTTACTCCTGCCATCTTGTTAATTGTTTTCTTGGTCCTCTCTTCCTTTCTTTCTTTTGGTCTTTTTTTTGTGTGTGTAAAAATAATTTTCCTTGGTAGTATGTTTTAATTTTTTGCTTTTATTGTTCACCTATTATAGTTTTTTGTCAAAGAAAAAAATCAAAACAAAACACTCTACACATTAACTCAGCTCAAACCCCTAGATTTTATTGTCTCTATTTATATATATTTTCATATTGTCTACTAAAAATTTGTTATTATTATGATTTTGGATAAGCTTGTCTTTTAGTGTTCCTACCAAAAGTATGATTGGCTTAGAAATCACAATATACAGTGTTAAGATTTTCTGTATTTGTGTGTATTTTTACCTGTAAGTTTTATAAACCAGATGATTTCTAGTTGCTTGCTAAAATCCTTTTCATTTAGGTTCACATAAGAATTCTCTTCTGTGTTTCTTGTAAGACACATCTGATGGTGGCAAAATCTCTGGGGTTTGTTTGTCTTGTGTATTAGTCTATTTTTACCCTGCTGATAAAGACATACCTAAGACTAGGTAATTTATAGAGAAAAAAGGGTTTAATGGGCTTACAGTTCCACATGGTTGGGAAGCCTTACAATCATGATGGAAGGCAAGGAGGAGCAACTTACCTCTTACATGGATGGCAGCAGTCAGAGAGCCTGTGCCAGAAAACTCTGCCTTATAAAGCCATCAGATCTCATGAGACTTATTCACCATCATGAGAGCAGCACAGTAAAGGTCTGCGGCCATGATTTAATTATCTCCCACCGCGTCCCTCTCACAACATGTGGGCATTCAAGATGAGATTTTTTGGGGACACAGTCTAACCATAACATCTTGTAAAGTCTTTATTTATTCTTTTACATTTAATGATAGTGGTAATTTTTGCTGGATATAACATTTGAAATCGTATGTATTTTTGAAATATGTTGTTCACTTCCTTATGGCCAGTCCGGTTTCCTCAAAGTCTGTTGCTAGAAACAATAGTTCCTTTGTATGCTATTTAATCCTTTTCTCTTGTTGCTTTTAGGATACTATCCCCCTCCTAACTTTTTTTTTTTTTTTTTTTTTTTTTTTTTGAGACAGAGTTTTACTCTTTCTTCTCTCAGGCTGGAGTGCAGTGGCTCGATCTCGGCTCAATGCAACCTCCAACTCCCGGGTTCAAGCAACTCTGACTCATCCTCCAGAGTAGATGGGATTACAGGCACCAGCCACCATGCCTGGCTAATTTTTATATTTTTAGTAGAAACAGTGTTTCACCATCTTGGCCAGGCTGATCTTGAACTCCTCACCTCGTGAACCACCCACCTTGGCCTCCCAAAGTGTTGGGATTACAGGTGTGAGCCACCATGCCTGACCAGGATCCCCTTGTAATATTTGACCTTTTAGAGTTTGATTTTTATAAGCTTTGAGGTATTCTTATTTGGGTTGAATCTTCGAGGTGGCCTTTGACATTTTTGTACTTGAATATTCATTTTGTTCTCTAAAGATCCTTGTTATTATTTCCTTGAATAAATTTTCTATCCCAGTTTCTCTCTCTCTACAGTTTATAAAAGGCAAATAACTCTTAGATTTGCCTTTTCAGGGTATTTTATAGATCTTTGAGGCATGCTTTCTTCCTCTTTTTTTATCTGCTGACTGTGTATTTTCGTATTGCCTGTCTTTGAACTCACTGATTGTTTCTTCTGCATTACCAATTATGTTGTTGAGAGACTCTAATGTATTTTTCAGTTTGTCAACTAAATTTTTTCGTATCAAAATTTTGTTTGTTTTTTATTACTGTCATATCTGTATTAAATGTATCTGGTAGAATTCTGAATTCCTTCTTTGTGTTATGTTAAAGTTTGTTTCACTTCCTCAAGGCAGCTATTTTGAATTCACTGTTGCAAGAAGCCACAAATCTCTGTCACTCCAGGATGGTCACTGATGAGGTCATATTTTCCAAGAAGTTCTTGATGCACATAAATATTCATCCATGTCTGGGCATTGAAGACTTCAGTATTTACTCTATCTTCTCAACCCAGGCTTATTTGTACATGTCCTTCATGAGATAACTTTCCAAGAATTCAAAGAGTTATTAGTGTTGTGTCCTAAGCCTGTGGTCACTGAAGCCATTTCAGCACTAGCATGTATTCTATCCCAGGAAATCTTGAAGATTCCTAGATTCACAGCCTTGGTGGCCTTGGGAAAGATAAAGCAGAATTCCCTAGGTTAACAGACAAAGTATTTCACTCTCTTTCTTCTCTTTCTCTTACTCAGAAAGAGTCTTTCTCCAAGTTGGGCTTCTTGGAGTTGGGAGAGGGGTGATTCAGGCACTGCCATGGCCACAACTGGCACTATGCTGGGTCTCACCTGAATCTGATGGCATTCCAGATCAAGAGGGTGTTCTAGACACACTGTCCAGAAGAAAAAGCCTAAAAGTGGCAGCTTCAGGAAGCTTCCTGGTGCTTATTTTACTGTGGCTGAGCTAGTACCCTATTTGCAAGAGAAAGTTATTACTCTTCCTTTTCTTTTTGCCAAGTTAAAGGGTCTCTCCCTGAGATGTATTGTCTAAATTTGGGGAAGGATTTATAGAGGCACTCCCATGGCCTCCATAGGTGCTGTCACACTAGGGTGCATGCCAAGTCCACTGCCTCTGGGACCAGCACAGCACCAAGGCTTGTTCAAAACCTGTTTCTCACATTTATTTGGGACTCTCGGCCACTTTAATCAGCCAGTGGTGAAGCTGGCTTGGACTCAGCTTCCTTCCACTGGGATACAGGATTCCCTTCTGGCTCAGGGCTTATCTAAATGCTCCCTTTATGGGAGCAGTAGAATTCTTCACCATGAAGTGTTCCATTGTGACAGGGGAGTACAGATTTCCAATGTAAAATCTCAAACTCACTTTGTTCTTTTTACCCCAGGAACACAGATTCTCTATCTGTCCTGTGCTAACTGAAGTTGAAAGAAGGATACTCTAGGCGAAGCAAGACAGTCTTCGTACTATCTTCAATGTTTCTGTTCTCGTTACTACATTATAATCAGATACTGTGATAGATTACCTGATTTTTGTACTTATAAAGATATTTTTTGTAGATAGTTGTTAAGTTTGGTGTTCCTGTATGATCACTGGAGGGTTCTATTTGGCTTTCTTGGCCAGCTTTCTAACCCCATCCTATTGTCTTATTTTAGAAAATTGCCACAGCTATCCCAACCCTCAGAAACTATCACCATAATCAGTCAGTAGCCGTCAACATTGAGGCAAAATGTTATGTCAGCAAAAAGATCAGTCTTGCTGAAGACTTGGATGACACTTGGATCTTTGTAGCAATAAAGTGTTTTTAATTAAGTTATATACATGGTCTATTTTAGGCACAGTACTATTGTACACTTAACATACCACAGTAAACATAACTTTTATATGCACTAGGAAATCAAAAAAATGTGACTCGCTTTATTGTAATATTAGCTTTATCAAAGTGGCCAGAAACTGAAACTTAGGTATCTCTCAGTTATACCTCTCTCTCTCACAGTTATAATCTGAGTTTATAACTGCGAGTTACTGAGAGATTATAACTGTGAGTTATTAACTGAGAAATTATAACTGAGAGTTATACTGTAGCGTAACAAAAATAGCATCCTGAAGGCTATCATAGCACAACAAAGTTGGACCATCCCTCGCACCCTGCCTAATTATATGCTTAAGCAATAGAATAAGAGCAATACTCAGAAAGCTTAAGCCTTTCCAGGACTTTGTTTACATCTTCATCTGTTATATTTTTTGTTAGGTTTTGAAGGGAAAGTGAGGGTTAAAGAAAGACACACACACAGAAAGAGGGTGGCTAGACAGGAAATGCAGGCTTTATGTCCAGCATAAAACCTAAAGAAGTGGGGAATCAGAGTGATGCCAGTGCCCACTGCTGCTTACAAGCTGTGGGTACCTATATGTATGAGCAGGAGGGGTCTGAGCAGTATGGCTTGTTGCCTGGCAGGATATCGATAACATGTTCCCATAATGCAGCGGTTCTGGCCCTTGTTCCAGTGGAATGTGGTATTCCTTGCACTTTCTCTCAGCAGAATATGATAAGGATGTTTCTTTAGCTTTTGGTTTAGCCTTTATTTGGGCCTTTGTCTGCCTTGTGATCAGGTGGTTAGGCAGGATGTTTCTCATGGTGAACCTTCGTGAACTATTTAACTCTTACCCAGGTCTGCAAAATAGTGGGGAGCTTACAAAATGGTGCATTTGGACTAACATTCTTGCCTCTATTTATTTGAAACATCCTGAGAGACTCAAGGAAAAATATTTCATTTTCATATTGTGGAGCTGTACCAGTTGATATTTTCCCTTCTCATATTTCATGTATATTAAATAGTAGTTGTATTGTAAAACACTAGAGGCATAACCTAGAACTGTATTTTTACTTAAAACTCATAAATCTGGCAGGTATGTTTTTCATGGGTAAGAGTGTCAATGTATGTATTTCTTATGCAGTAGAGACGTTTACAAAGTTTGAGTCAGAATTAGTTATTCACTAATGTTACGTGGTTACATTGTCAATTTAGAAGACAGACTTTAAAAATCCTTACCATTTTGCCAGTTTTTATTTTGTATTTGTTTTTTTCTGCTAAAGATAATTGAGATAATAAGCTTAAATAGTTTAGACTATATAGATACACATATATGTGTGTGTGTATATATATATATACACACACGTACACACACACCTGTGTATTTACATGTAGACTACTAATATGTATAGGACAGTTATAGATATATAAGTCTAAAATGTATAGCAAAGTGATTAAATAATTATTTATTGATTTTGCATGGTAAATTGTCTTATTGTCAAAATATTTCCTAATGTTCCCTACCTCTCCCCATTCCTTATCAGACTTATCCCAGAAGGAAGATTATACTTTTAGCTACACTATATAATTTGCCTTGGCCAGTAAAACAGGTATGTAAATTTTCATTAATGCAGTTTAAGAGCCATTGAGTAGTTTCTATATTTGTCTTCTTCCTCAGCTCTGAGATCTGCATGTCTCAGATATAGGCTGTTCCTATATCCTTGGTTTGAAAGTGTAGAAACCCCACGATGGACATTATTGTGATTGTAAGCTATGAAGACTGAGGGTCATTTCTTATCATAGCATAAACTGACCTATGCTCACTGAATGTTTAATTCTGTATAAGATCATACCTCACACCACACATTTTGAACAAATTATATATTTTAATTTTTACAGCAGTCTGTTGATATTTTATTATCTGCACTTGAGCATGAGAAAAATAAGACTTAGACAAGTTGAGATTGTAAAACTAACTCAGTGACTAAGTTGTCTCATTTTTAAAATGTATACTTTTAACTACTACTCTATATTTCATCCATTTATTATAAAAATAAATCACATGTCTCATCAAAGGGTTATACATGACCAAAAGAAAAGAACTGCAACTGCAGCATGGCTACTATAATTTCAGGTCTTGTTCTCTATTCAATGTATAAATATGTTACATAATAATCTGAGTAACAAAACTGTTCTTCCCCATGTGGAATTTTGTTTAACCTCAGTGTTGACATTTCTATATAATAGATGTTAAAATACTAAAAGGTATTTTATTTTATTCATTCTTTGAATTATTTATGTAATTTGAAAATCAAAATAAAGAGATTAAATGATAATTTCTCCTCATAAAAAAATCCCTGAATCTGAAAGAAATCAGTCTCATTAGCTATTTCTGTATTTTCCCAGACATAGTATATGCATATACAAGCAATACTCTATAACTTTTACTATTAAATATTAAATTCCATATGTCATAACATAGGAGATAAAAACATATAAATCATAATATTGGGAGATTTCTCATTCTTTTAAAGTAGGATCATGATTTGCTCTGTGGATGCATGTACATGTGCATGTATAACTGTAGGAAAATCCTACCAGAAATACAGAGTTAAGCCAATTTATAATTTTGTACATATTGGCAAATCACCCTTATGAGAGCTTTTACCAATTTATACTCCCACAAGTAATGCTAAAAAGATTTCCTACACATTTGTCTGTACAAATCCACTAGGAGAGTATTTCAGTGTGATGTGATTTGCATTTTTTTTTAATCTAAGACTGAGAATTTATTTCATTTATTTAAGGATTGCTTACATTGACTTTTCTGTGAACTCACTGTTCATATTATTCGCTCATTTTTGTTATGAGTTTTTGAAATTTTACTTAATGACTTGAAAAAAGATACTTACAAATTAAGAAAGTTTTATCTTTGTCTATGTAATTTATAAATATTTTCCAATTGTTGGACTGTTTAGGTTTTGTTTGTTTTTTAATTTCATTTGTTGCCATGTCATTTTTTTTTTCACTTTTGTGATTTTTTTTGGAAATCTATTTCTCTTATTGTTTCTAGGTTAATGCTTAATTCGAATATTACCAGTGATATTATAAAATAAATTCTCCCAAGATCAATATTTTATTTCTTTGATAAATCTAATTTTAATCACTTGGAATTTATTCTGATATATGCAGTATAAACCCACATTTGTTTTTGCAAGTGTCTATTTAGTTTTTTTAAAAAATATACAAAAATTGTATCCTATTGTCACTGTTGCCATACTTCCTATGGTAAATTATTATTTAGGACTGTCATAATAACTCCTCACATCCTTCATGAGCTTCTTTCATTGTGACTTTGTCACTCTTTCTATCTGGTGGTGAAGTCTTATTCTCCCTTTAAATTAGACTTGTTCCTTGGAATTGCTTTGGATAGATATGACAGAAGTACATTTCTGGAAATTTTGTTTATAGGCTATTGTGTGACCAAAGAGAGTTGATGTGCTATGCATAACCACAGTTATTTTTTTCCTTCCTTAGAGAAAAATTATGTTAGAATAAACTAATAGAATCTCTTAGGTGAGCTATCAAAAAAATACTGAAAAGCAAGAAACTTTTTAATTTGTTTAATTTGTTTTAGTTTCATCTTCTTTTTAAAGAAGGTCCACAGTTTCAAAACATTTTTTCCTGAAGGAAATAAACTAGGATTATTTTCTTCCAATAAAAAATAATGAAGAAAACCCAAGAAGTCACAACCTGTGTGGAGTAATTCTAAAAATGTAATTTTCAAAATTAATGCAACAAGAAATGATATATAAAATTTAATACTTTTCTCACCTATTAAAAGAGTTATGACCAACATGCTTATAATTAAAGACAAATTAAGAGAAAAGCATAGGACCTAGCAGAAATTGAAATATTTTTGTAAGTTTGGCTAAACTTAATTAAAAATATACAAAAGAAAATAAAAGGAAAAATACACTTTACTGGAATTTTACTTAGAGGAAATCTTAAATAGAAAAAGAAATCCCAATACCCAAGTATTGGTAGAGAGTTGAGGTATTCTAACTGCCAAATGCGCATGCAACATAACCCCAAGTCAATTCATTTAGCTTTTTTGACTTAAGTAATCATATCTATAAAATATCTGAGTAGTTTTCCTCTGTAATACTTTTGAACTAATTCTGTTAGAATAATTATCATTGCTTGCATGTTATTTTAAAAATTTTCTTCAGTGTGCTGCAAAATAGAATGCTAACCAGACATAACTAAACATTTGTAGTTTCCTTATTCTCTAGAGTCAGAATCAGGAAATTAAATTTTATCACAAAGTAAATATGGTGTAAGATGCTATGCTTGACACTATTTTTATAGGTCTTAACTTCCAAAAAGATATACACAAATACCATTCGACTGTTTCAGCAATAGGACAATATATATATGTATGTATAATGAATCATAGTATATTTTCCTCTCTTTTTTATACCAAAGACATATATGTAACCACCAAATCTTAACACATTTGCTAAGATATTCTTTTCTTTTGAATATAATTATAACTGTCAACATATAAACTGTGACAGCCAGCAACAAAACAAATAATGAGAAGACAAGTTAAGCAAATTCAGTTTGGGAAACAAATTTAGTTATGTCAGTTACTCTCTACTTGTCACAACTGGCAATACGTTACTAGAAAAGTTATCACTGTACTACGCTAGTGTAATTAATAGTAATAAAAATTCAAAGAAGTGAAATAATGTGAATGGATTTTCTACACAAGAAAGAAAGCATGCCATTGAAAATTCTAAAGATGTGTCAAGGCTTGTAAATGTTATAGCAATAATTATTTTACTGTGTTTTAAAATGTTTGTGTCAAAAGTTCAGACATGTACTCTGTAATTTTAGATAGAATTGACTCTTAAGAGTAAGATCTGCCATTAGATGTAAAATAATAATATTGTGATATTAGAATAAGTAATTATCTGTTCAAAAGCTTCAGAAATGCCTTCCAGCTATTCTGTCTGCCTGTGGCAATAATACAAGAGCACCAGGGAGATGTCTGAATTCTAAATTCTGTCCTTCTATTGTTTAAGAGTTATTTTGTCAAAGGTTATATCCTTATAGATTTTTAACCAATGAATTAGAGACAAATTTTTTTCTAAGATCTATGTAGATAACATTTTACCACCATCTTTTCCTCCAAGGTTTTAAAACAGAATTCTCCTTGCAACAGTAAGAAATGAATCACACAAACTGTTTAGGTAAAGAGTTTCTTGCTACCTCCTCTTTTGAGGGATAAATAAGTCTATCTGGAGTCAAAGTGATAGAGAAAATTAGTAGAAATAATAATTCCATATACATTAACCTGAAGGTTAATCTTGAGATCTTGTTTTAGTTGGTAAGTTATAAAGCTATCTTTTCAACCATGACAAGATGACCACCCTCACATAAATACGAAATAAAGTTTAGAAAGCAATAATGGTGAAGACTCAAGCTACACACTAAGAAATCTAAGTGTATTTCAAGATACTTCACTTTGAATATTATGTTGGGTATTATCTGGAGGTCCATTTTCAGATAGAATTTGAAATCTTTTTATAGGATATATATAATATGTAGTTCTTGTTTTAGTGGGTAAGTTATAAAGCCAAAACCTTCACCCCATTTCTTACTATGCAAGATTGTTTTTTATTTTCTCTCTCAACCCCAGTGAACCTATTTTCTCTTTGGCAAATGCTGTTTCCAGTGATCTCATAAATGTAAGATAACATTTAATATAAAATATAGTTGTTAAATATGACTCAGTGATGTAAAGTATAAAGCTGAAAGATTGGAACAGCTAATATTGCTAAGACGACAATACTACCCAAAATTTATTAAGGATTCAATGCACTATCTACCAAAATTTCAACAGCTTTTTTTTTTTTTTTTAAACAGGAATTTTATCATATAATGTATGTGGAATCTCAGGGGACTCCAAGGAGCCAAAACATTCTTTTTTTTTTTTTTTTTTTTTTTTTGTGGCGGAGTCTCGCTCTGTCGCCCGGACTGGAGTGCAGTGGCCGGATCTCAGCTCACTGCAAGCTTCGCCTCCCGGGTTTACACCATTCTCCTGCCTCAGCCTCCCGAGTAGCTGGGACTACAGGCGCCCGCCACCTCGCCCGGCTAGTTTTTGTATTTTTAGTAGAGACGGGGTTTCACTGTGTTAGCCAGGATGGTCTCGATCTCCCGACCTCGTGATCCGCCCGTCTCGGCCTCCCAAAGTGCTGGGATTACAGGCTTGAGCCACCGCGCCCGGCCGAGCCAAAACATTCTTAAAAAGGAATTAAAACTTTTGAAAAAAAGTTGGGGTGCTTACACTTCTTGAATTAAACACTTACTACAGGGGATTTGGGACAAAATGGCCAATTAAACATACCCATTAAGAGCCTCATCCACTGAGTGAGACCAAAACTTAGATTAAATTAACATGATTCAAGCAGATGATTTTGAGACAAAATACTGAAAGTTAATAGGTAACACAGACACCAAGGCTGAAGAGGGAGAAAACTGTAAGCCCTGCATTGGATTGTTGACTGCCAAGATTCATTCCTGGCCTTGAATGGCTCCTAAGGAAGTGGTAAATGAAGTGATTCCTTCAACTATACAAAACTCACCTCATAGTCAAACCTTCAAGGAAACTAAAGAACATAAAAACCAAAAGCCCCACTCGAGCAACAGAAAATTCTAAATTATAAATTATAAAGGAAAACCAGCCCTCTTAGATGAGTACAATAACTATATAAATTTTAAAAATCAGAGTGTCTTCTTACTTTTAAATGATTGTAGTACCTCCCCAACAGTGGCACTTAATCAAATTGAAGTGGCAGACATGACAGACAGAATTCAGAATCTGGATGGCCAGAGAGTTCAATGAGATCTAGGAGAAAGCTGAAACCCAATCCAAGAAATCCAGGGAAACAAAGAGTTGAAAGACAATATAGTCATTTTAAGAAAGAACCAGGTTGGACATAGTGGCTCACACCTGTAATCCCAGTACTTTGGGAGCCTGAGGCAGGAAGATTGCTTAAGTCCAGGAGTTTGAGAACAGCGTGGGAAACATAGTGAAACCCTGTCTCTACAAATATCAAAAAATAAAAAATAAAAATAATAGAAAGAACCATATTCAAATTTCTAGAAGTAAAAGATTCACTACAGAAATTTTGTAATACAATTGGAAGCATTAACAACAGAATATAACAAGCTCATGGAAGAATGTCAGTGCTTAAAGAGCAGTCCTTTGAATCAATACAGTAAGACAAAAAAAAAAAAAAGTAAAAAGTATAAAAAAAAAGTAAAACCTCCAAAAAGTATGAGTTTATGTAAAGAGACCAAACCTGTGACTCAGTGACATTCCTGAGGAGGAAGGGTAGCGAATAAGAAACTTGCATAATATATTTGAGGATACAGTTCATGAAAAATTTCCTAGTCTCAAAAAAGAGGCCAACATGCAAAATCAAGAAATTCAGAGAACTCCTGTGACTTATTATACAAAAGGATCGTCACCAAGACACCTTGTCATCAGATTCTCCAAAGTCAACATGAAAGTAAACACTCATAAAGGGAGCTAGGGAGAAGAGCCAGGTCACTTACAAAGTCAGCCCCATGAAGCTAGTAGCTGGCCTCTCAGTAGAAATGTTAAAAGCCACACGTGACTGGGGGCCTATTTTCAACGTGCTTAAAATAAAGAAATTCCTACCAAGAATTTCATATTCCATCAAACTAAGCTTCATAAGCTTCATAAGAGAATGAAATAACTAACACGGAAATAAAAGAAGGATACTTGCCACCACAAAAACATATTTAAGTATATAGCACACAGACAATAAATAACAATCACAAACTAAAGTAAAAAAAAAAAAAAAAAGAAAAGAAAAAAACAGCTATCAACATGATAACAGGATCAAAGTCTCACATATTAATATTAATCTTGAATGGCCTATTTGCCCCACTTAAAAGACATAGAGTGGCAAATGAGATCAAAACAAAACAAAACAAAACAAGACCAAACTGCCTGCTGTCTTAAAGAGACTCATCTCACATGTAACAACACTCCTAGGCCCAGAGTCAAAGTAAAAGGATAAAGATTCACTGTGCAAACAGTAAAAAAAAGGAAAGAAAAGAAAAGAAAAAAAAAAAAGATTGCTATGCTTATATCAGATAAAACAGACTTAATACCAAAAATACTCAAAAAGAACAAAGAAGAGCATAACATAATAATAAAGGTTTCAATCAGTAAGATTTAACTATCCTAAATATATAAACACTCAAAATGGAAACAGCCAGATTCATAAAGCAAGTTCCTCTAGATCTACAACATTATGTAGCAAACTATACAATAATAATAGGAGACTTCCACACCCGACCGACAGTGTTAAACAGATTATCAAGGCAGAAAGCTAACAAAGAAATTCTGGACATAAACTCAACAGTTGATCAAGTGGACCTAATAGACATCTATAGAATATTCCACCCCACAACCCCAAATATACGTTCTTCTCATCTGCACATATAACATATTCCCAACTCAACAATGCTGCAACACAAAGCAACTCTCAATAAGTTCAAACAAATCAAAATTATATGAAGCACACTATCAGACTACAGTGCAGTAAAAATATAAATCAGTAACAATAAGATCTCTCAAAACGACAGTTACATGGAAATAAAACAAATTGGTCCTAAATGACTTTTATGTAAAATGAAATTAAGGCAGAAATCAAAAATGTATTTTCAATAAATGGAAATGAACACAACATATCAAAACCTTTGGGGTTCTGCTAAAACAGCATTAAAAGGAAATTTCATAATACTTAATAGCTACATCAAGGAGTTAGAAAGATCTCAAGTTAACAATCCAATCTATTATTGCATCTAGAGGAACTAGAAAAACAAGAACTAACCAACCTAAAATCTACTTGAAGAAAAGAAATAACCAAAATCAGAGCAGAGCTTAATAAAATTGAAATGCAAAAATCCATACAAAAGGCCAATGAAACCAAAAGTTGTTTTTTTGAAAAAACAAACAAAATTGTAGACCACAAGCTAGATTAG
Organism: Trachypithecus francoisi; assembly: GCF_009764315.1. Classification (NCBI taxonomy): domain Eukaryota; kingdom Metazoa; phylum Chordata; class Mammalia; order Primates; family Cercopithecidae; genus Trachypithecus; species Trachypithecus francoisi. The sequence goes on from NW_022681454.1 coordinate 69,839,586, forward strand.
CAAAGAAAAAAGGAGAGAATATCCAAATATGCACAATGGGAAATGACAAAGATTGCATTACATCTGATCCCACAAAAACCCATATATACTCAAAGAATATTATGTACACTTCTGTGCACACAAATTAGGGGAACCAGAGGAAATGAATAAATTCCTGGAGACACATCACCTCCCAAATTTGAACCTAGGAAGAAACTGAAACCTGAACAGATCAATAATAAGTTCTGAAATGGAATAAGTAACTAAAAACCTACCAACCACAAAGAGAATTGGACCAGATGGATTTACAACCAAATTCTACCAGGAAAACAAATAATAACTTGTGCCAACTGCAGTAAAAAACATTTTAAAAAGTAGAGGAAGAGTTCCTCCCTCACTCCTTCTGTGAAGCCAGCATCATCCTGATACCAAAAACTGGTAGAGACACAATGAAAAAAGAAAACTTTAGGCCAATGTAAGGATCCCCCCCTCCCCCCGCAAAATACTAGCACACCAAATCTAGCAATATATCCAAGAGGTAATTCAAGTAGTCTGTATTCCTGCAATGCAAGATTGATTCAAAATATGAAAATCAATAAATGTGCTTCACCACATAAACAGAATTGAAAACAAAACATGTGATAATCTCAAGTCACAGAAAAGGCTTTTGATAAAATCCAGCATTGCTTCTGTGATGGTTGATATTATTTATCAATATGACTGGATTGAGGAATGCCTAGATGACTGGTAAAATGCTGTTTCTGGGTGTGTCTGTGAGGGTGTTGCCACAGGAGATTAACATTTGAGTCTGTGGACTAGGAAAGAAAAACTCCCTTCAGTATGAGTGAGCATAATCCAATTGGCTGCCAGTGTATCAAGAACAAAGTAGGCAGAAAAGGGGAGTCTTCTGGCTCCTTCTTTCTTCATGTTGGACATTTGCTGCTGCTTCTCCTACCATTGGACATCCGACTTCAGATTCCTCAGACTTTGAACTCTGGGACTTATACCGCTGGCCTACTGGGGCCTCTTGGACCTTTGGCTACAGACTGAAGGCTGTGATGTTGATTTTGAGGCATTCAGACTTGAACTGAGTCACTACCGGCTTCTCTCTTTCTGCAGCTTACAGGTAGTCAATCATGGGAATTTACCATGTAATTATGTGAGCCAAATCTCCCTAATAAACTCCCTCTTCTATATAAATACATCCTTTTGATTCTGTCCCTTTGGAGAGTCCTGACTAAAACACCTCCATGATAAAAATCCTCAACATACTATGTATCACAAAGATATACCTCAAAATCATAAGATCCATCTATGATAAATCTAAAGCCAATATCATACTGAATGGGCAAAAACCACACATCTTGAGAACAAGAATACGACCAAGTTGCCCATTCTCACCAGTACTATTCAACACAGGACTGCAAGTCCTAGCCAGAATAATCAGGCAAGATAAAGAAATAAAAGACACCCATGTTACATGTAATAAGATGTTATAGAACACTTAAAGTTAATTATCTTATTTAGCTATAGTTTTATATTCATTAACCAACCTCTAACTAACTCCTGTCAACCTTCCCAGTCTATAGGAACCACTGTTCTACTCTCTACTTTAATGAAATCAACTTTTTAAACCTCTACATATGAGTGAAAGCATGCAATATTTGTCTTTCTAATACCTGGCTTATTTTACTTAATATATTAAGAGCTCATCTATATTGCCACTAATGACAAAATTTCATTCCTTTTTTATGGCCCAACAGTAGTCCATTGTGAATGTACATCACATTTCCATTATTCTTTTATCTGCTAATGGTCACTTAGGTTGATTTCATAGCTTGGCTATTGTAAATAGTGCTGCAGTAAACATGGGAGTGCAGATAGCTCTTTGGCATACTAATTGCCTTTCATATATATGTATATGTGTGTGTACAATCATTGAGATTGTACATCATAGGGTAGTTCTATTTTCAGGTTATTAAAAAACCTTCATACTGTTTTCCATAATGGCTGTACTAATTTACATTGGTACTAACAGTGTACAACAGAAAAAGTTCCTTTTTCTCTGCATCCTTGATAGCTTTTTTTAATCCTTTTCATGATAGCCTCTGGGGTGAAATAATATCTCATTGTGAATTTAATTTGCATTTGCCTGATGATTAGTGATATTGAGCATTTCGTCATGTAACTGTTGGCCCTTTGTATGTCTGCTTTAAGAGATCTCTAGCTCATTTGTCGTTTTCTAACCAGATTGTTTTGTTTGTTTGTTTGGTTGGTTGATTTTTTTTTTTTTTTTTTTTTTTAGCTGTTTAGTTGTTTTGGATGTATACTGCAAATATTCACCTCTTGTCAGATGAATAATTTTTAAAGAGTTTCTTACATTCTGGAGATAGGGGTAGGGCTCAATGGTGACTGGAAAGGGTAGATGGAGCAGGTATACCAAGGCACCATTCCCTGGGAGGGAATGTGAAATATTTGCTTGAGGTCCCAAGGGGCAAGTACAGCAGTGACTGGGATAACTATATGGAATTACCCTGACAGGCAGTTTCCATGTAAAAGAGTGCACAGATCCAGATAAGGTACATAGTGGCAGGGTACAGTAGCAACTGGGAGGGGTAAATGGCACAGTTCCTTCAAGGTACTGTTTCCTCAGGAGGCAATGTGTAATTTCAGCTCTGGCCTAAGGGGTAAGTTTCATCCACAACTGAGTGGATTAGTTGGGGCATCTCCACCACCACTTGGTCACATGGGGAAGGGTGTAACAGCTACCTGCAGCTTGGCTTGAGGATGTCATACTACTATTTAGCAACACTTTACCCTCAGAGAGGAAAGGGTGCCATGGACACTCAGTACCAGAGCAAAACACAGTCCATTAGTAGTTTCAGTTCCAACATGACATACTCAGTAGCCACAGGGGCCAGAGTGGGTAGGACACAGTGTTGGCTTTTTCTGTGGGGAAACAGAGCTGTGTGGACTCAAGGAAGCTCCCACACAGCTAAGCTTAGTGCCTGTGAGAATGGCAGGGGTTCCCAATAATAAAAATTATAGGAGTCCAAGGTGTCAGTGGAGGCTGCTGGATTCCTCTTGCTTACATTTTCTCCACCAGGAGAAGCTTCTTCTGCCTCCTGGTTTATGCTAGCTAGAGTATAGGGCTAGAGTATGGGGTGGCAGATGCCAAGTAGAATCTTCTCTTTTCTATATGTCTGTATTAGTCTGTTTTCATGTTGCTGAGAAAGGCATACCCAACACTGGGTAATTTATAAAGGAAAAAGGTTTAATGAACTCACAGATTCATGTGGCTTCAGAGGTCTCACAATCATGGTGGAAGGTAAAAGGCATGTCTTACATGGTGGCAGGCAAGAGATCCAAGTGAGAGGGTTTTCCCCTTATAAAATCATCAGATCTTGTGACTTATTCACTATCACAAAAACAGCCTGGGGGAAACTGTCCCCATGATTCACTTATCTTCCACCAGGTTCTTCCCACAACACGTGGCAGATATGGGAGCTACAATTCAAGGTAAGATTTTTTTGGCTGGAGCCAAACTGTATCAATGACTAGAGTTTCTGTGCTCATCAGGGTTTCTGTTACACCTTTGATAAACTTTGGTGCTTTCCTTTAGTCATTTTTTGTCAAAATGTAGTTGCTTATTTGTTGTTTTTGCTGTTTTTGTCAGGGGACAAGTTCTAGGAGCTTCTAGTCATCCGTCTTAGAATCCCCCAACATCAGAATCCCCCTTAGGTTTCTTTTATAGTTTATGTTGATTTATGTCTTTCCTCTACACAGGCCATGCTTTTCTGTTTTGAGATTTTTTTGTTGTTGTTGAAAATCAAACATTTGAGCTTATGCAGTAACACTGGATATCAGATTATCCCCTTTTCCAAGGATTTGCTGATTTTTGTTTTTTTTCTTATTTTTTACATTATTATTGGCTGTCTCTGTGAAAAGAATCACCCTGAGGTGTTAATTTAAGACATTTTCAGTTCTGTACTCATTCTGCATCTTTCCCTGGGCATTCAAGATCACTTTCTAGCTTTTCCCATATATGCAGTTGTTTTTTAATGTTTTAGTCTTTAATTAGTGGCTCCAAAAGGGAAAAACAAAATCAATGGAGGGGAAGGGCACTAGCCCATTAAATACCCTGGAAATAACTTCAACCAGAAGAGGAAGGGCTTGCAACAATAAGTGGAGGTGCATCAACAATGGCCACCTGCCTGTTTGTCTGCATCTCTGTGATCAGAAGCAGCAATCAGTGATCAGAAAACAGATTTCCAATATTTGGAGGACAGGGTTTTTTTCAGGGACCTTTTTACCCACTCTAGTGTCTGCAATCTGTGTGCAGATGTCTCTGGGAACAAGCACACAGTTGCTTGCCACTAGGCTGAGTTTAGAGGATGGGTAGCTGCTACTGTAATAAGAGCCAAAACTTACTGAAATTAACTGGAATTTACTGTCCAAGCCTTCCCCTGGAATTTGCAAGCTTTCCATACACTTCAGAATTCCAAAACACTTTCACCAGATTTTGCTAATGCAATTGTACTGGTGGGGAGACAGACATCTTTTGCTTCCTAGTCTGCCTTCTTCACAGATTTCTCTTTTCTACCAATATATTTTAAGACAAATAATTTTCTTTAAAATAGCTTTCCTATATGGCTTAAAATCTGGGTGTACCATGGCATAAATATTGAGAGTTAATGTCTAACACTTACATTGACCAGATAACTTATATCACTTACATTTAAGTATGTTGTTTGAGATTCAAAACCATACAAATTAACTGTATTTTAAAAACAGGCAAAAATGAAAAGAAAAGCCACTAATTTTCACAAACACATGAGATACTCTTTTACTTTTTGGTTGAAACTATTTGATAGGTAATGTTTTGAATGATGCAGTTTATAATATGATGTGTGAGAATGCTAGAATTCTAGAGAAAATATATGACTCACTTTATATGGTGCCTTAAGCTTTTATATAAATTGCTGTAGTAACATTAACTTCAACATAAATTAATGAAATCAAAGAAAACATTTTGTAGCACTTATTAGTCATTCCCATATTCAGAAGATTTCATATATCCATACTGTTTCTTGTGATTTGTTCTGTTATCACTGATAGAAGGAAAATTGTCAACATTGCCTAAGATAGACTGTATAAAACATTTCTTGTGAAGTGACCTACCTTTTCTGCCATAAATTTGCTCCTTAAATATTTATATCCACTAAATAGACTAGCACTCTTTTATCTACTAAATACAGCCTTAAACAACACTGAGACAAATGTGGGAGTCAGTAAAAGCTAGTCATGAAGCAAATCTATTGCAGACATTTTCTCTGGAGAGAATAACTTAACGTTAGCTTAATATGTTGTAAACAAAGATGTTGATAAAACAAGTTAATTAATCTAGTCATTCTATTTGATCGATAATATTATGAATTTTTTATTTCTCATGAATTATGCTAAATGTGGAGAACATAGAAACACATGGGAAAACAAGAAAAGTCATACTGTAAACTTCACTGTGAAAATCACCTTATTGAAAATAAACAAGTAAGCGTGAAATATAATGGGATCACACAGAAAAGACTTCCTTTTTAGCATTAGGGAAACAGAAATTTTCTTGGAGAAAGTAACATATAAGGTTAACAGACAAAAGAGAGTTATCCATAATCAAGCCAAGGTAAACACAACTCTTCCAAAGTATGCTTATTTTAGTGTTATTTACAAATATAAAATATTTTTTTTTCTGTTGACTTCTACATGGTAAACATAATTGTTGCAGTCTCATTTGTCATTCTAAAAATATCCCTTCTGAAATAAAAAGCTGATATTTAAAACTCCCAGCCAATTATTATTTTGTAAAGTGCTTCAAATTTTTTGAATGAAATTAATGTTTATATAAAACATCAGTAATTAATGTTGTTTCTATAAGAATCTGAGCCAAGAAAAATTTTCATTCTAGAATAGGATACTAAGTAAACTAATAGTATACCTTTGCAGAATAAATCATTATAAATTGGATACACACTGATACCAAAGCAAAATGAACTTAACAGGAAATATAATGTTAAGGTTATGTTGATCTTTTAAAATTAACAAAATCTGGTCCATTCCAAGATGGTCAAACAGGAACAGCTCCGGTCTGCAGCTCCCAGCATGATCAACACAGAAGATGGGTGATTTCTGTATTTCCAACAGAGGGACCTGATTCATCTCATTGGGAATGGTTGGAAAGTGGATGCAGCCCATGGAAGGTGAGCTGAAGCAGGGTGGGCCATCACCTCACCTGGGAAGTGCAAGGGGTCAGGGCATTTCCCTCTCCTAGCCAAAGGAAGCTGTGATAGACTGTACCGGGAAAATTGAGACACTGCCATCTAAAACTGTGCTTTTCCAAATCGTCTTAGCAAACAGCACACCAGGAGATTATATCCCGTGCCTGGCTTAGTGGGCCCCATATCCATGGAGCCTTGCACACTGCTAGTCCAAGACTGAACTGTGAGGCAGCAAGCCTGACTGGGGGAGGGGCATCTGCCATTGCTGAGGCTTGAGTAGGTAAACAAAGTGGCCAGGAAAGCTCGAACTGGGTGGAACCCACCGCAGCTTAACAAGGTCCATCTGCCTCTGTAGATTCTACCCCTGGGGGCAGGGAATACCTGAACAAAAGGCAGAAGAAACTTCTGCAGACTTAAACGTCTTGTCTGACAACTCTGAAGAGAGCAGTGGTTCTCCCAGCATGGTGTTTGAGCTCTGAGAATGGACAGACCACCTCCTCAAGTGGGTCCCTGACCCCCGTATAGCCTAAACTGGAGACACCTCCCAGTAGGGGATGACTGACACTCATACAGCCAGGTGCCCATCTGAGATGAAGCTTCCAGTGGAAGGATCAGGCAGCAATATTTGCTGTTCTGCAGCCTCCACTGGTGATACCAGGCAAGCAGGGTCTGGAGTGAACCTCCAGCAAACTCCAACAGACCTACAGCTGAGGGTCCTGACTGTTAAAAGGAAAACTATATAGAGGACTACGTGCTTGCAAAGGAAACGTTCCAGATAAGTCCTGCTCTTGCAAATGAAGCAGGGCGTTCCCGATAGGAGCCAGCTGCAAACAGCAGACCCTGGGGGCTTGTTTATGTGTAAACATCTTGAAAATCCAGAAAGTCAGGGAAAGGTCAGAAAAACAACAATGTGTCTTGTGACTTGGTAACATTCCACAAATGACTGTATAAAATAAAGCAGAGCATGTCGTTCGGAGCGGCTGCCATGTTTGCCTTGTCTTGTTTTGTCTTGTGTGTTCATTCCTTTGTTTAGGGAACATGCAGACCCCAACAAAACTAAAAAAAGGAAAGGAACACCAACGAAATCAACAAAAAGGACATTCACACCAAAACCCCATCTGTAGTTCACCATCATCAAAGACCAAATGTAAATAAAACCACAAAGAATGGGGAGAAAACAGAGCAGAAAAGCTGAAAATTCTAAAAACCAGAGCACCCCTCTCCTCCAAAGGAATACAGCTCCTCACTAACAATGGAACAAAGCAGGACAGAGAATGACTTTGATGAATTGACAGAATTAGGCTTCAGAAAGTCGGTAATAACAAATTTCTCTGAGCTAAAAGAGGATGTTTGAACGCATTGCAAGGAAGCTAAAAACCTTGAAAAAAGATTAGACCAACGGCTACCTAGAATAAACAGTGTAGAGAAGACCTTAAATGACCTGATGGAGCTGAAAACTATGTGAAACATGCAGAAGTTTTAGTAGCTCATTGGATCAAGTGGAAGAAAGGGTATCAGTGACTGAAGATCAAATTAATGAAATGAATTGAGAAGTTCAGAGAAACAAGAGTAAAAAGAAAAGAACAAAGCCTACGAGAAATATGGGACTATGTGAAAAGACCAAATCTATGTTTGATCAGTGTACCTGAAAGTGATGAGGAGAATGGAACCAAGCTAGAAAACACTTCAAGATATTAACCAGGAGAACTTCCCCAACCTAGCAAGGCAAGACAACATTCCAATTCAGGAAATACAGAGAACACCACAAAGATACTCCTCGAGAAGAGCAGCCCCAAGACACATAATAGTTAGATTCATCAAGGTTGAAATGAAGGAAAAAATGCTAAGGACAGAAAGAGAGAAGGGTCGTGTTACCCACAAAGAGAAGCTCATCATACTAACAGTGGATCTCTCAGCAGAAACTCTACAAGCCAGAAGAGAGTGGGGGCTGATATTCAGCATTCTTGAAGAAAAGAATTTTCAACCCAGGATTTCATATCCAACCAAACTAAGTTTCATAAGTGAAGGAGAAATAAAATCCTTTACAGACAAGCCAATGCTGAAAAATTTTATCACCAGCAGACCTGCCTTACAAGAGCTCCTGAAGGAAGAACTAAACATGGAAAGGAACAACCGGTACCAGCCACTGCAAAAACATGCCAAATTATAAAGACCATCGAGGCTAACAAGAAACTGCATCAACTATCGGGCAAAATAACCAGCTGACATCATAATGACAGGATCAAATTCACACATAACAATATTAACCTTAAATGTAAAAGGGGCAAATGACACAATTAAATGACATGGACTGGCAAATTGGATAAAGAGTCAAGACCTATCAGTGTACTGTATCCAGGAGACCCATCTCACGTGCAGAGACAGACATAGGTTCAAAATAAAAGGATGGAGGGACATCTACCAAACAAATGGAAAGGAAAAAAAAAAAAAAAAAAAAAAGCAGGGGTTGCAATCCTAGTCTCTGATAAAACAGATTTAACCCAACAAAGATCAAAAGAGACAAAGAGGTCCATTACAAATTGGTAAAGGGATCAATTCAACAAGAAGAGCTAACTATCCTAAATATATTTGCACCCAATACAGGAGCCCCGAGATTTGTAAAGCAAGTCCTGAGAGACCTAGAAAGAGACTTAGACTCCCACATAATAATAATGGGAGTCTTTAACACCCCACTGTCAATATTAGACAGATCAATGAGACAGAAGGTGAATGAGGATATCTGAGACTTGAACTCAGCTCTGCACCAAACAGATCTAATATACATCTACAGAACTGTCCACCCCAAATCAACAGACTATACATTCTTCTCAGCACCACATCACACTTTTCCCAAAATTGACCACATAGTTGGAAGTAAAGCACTCCTCAGCAAATGTAAAAGAACAGAAATCACAACAAACTGTCTCTCAGACCAGAGTGCAATCAAATTAGAACTCAGGATTAAGAAACTCACTCAAAACTGCACAACTCCTTGGAAATGGAACAACCTGCTCCTGAATGACTACTGGGTAAATAATGAAATGAATGCAGAAACAAAAATGTTCTCTGAAAACAATGAAAACAAAGACACAACATACCAGAATCTCTGGAACACATTTAAAGCAGTGTGTAGAGGGAAATTGATAGCACTAAATGCCGACAACAGAAAGCACGAAAGATCTAAAAACGGCACTGTAACATCACAATTAAAATAACTAGAGAATCAAGAGCAAACACATTCAAAAGCTAGCAAAAGACAAGAAATAACCAAGATCAGAGCAGAACTGAAGGAGATAGAGACACAAAAAAACCTTCAAAACATCAGTGAATCCAGGATCTGGTTTTTGAAAAGATCAACAAAATTGAGAGACCACTAGTAAGAGTAATAAAGAAGAAAAGAGAGAAGAATCAAATAGACACAATAAAAAAATTTAAAGATATCCCCACTGATACCATTACCATCAGAAAATATTATAAACACCTCTATGCAAATAAACTAAAATATCTAGAATAAATGGATAAATTCCTGGACACATAAACCCTCCAAAGACTGAACCAGGAAGAAGTTGAATCACTGAATAGACCAATAACAGTCTCTGAAATTGAGGCAATAATTAATAGCTTACCAACCAAAAAAGTCCAGGACTAGATGGATTCACAGAAAAATTTTACCAGAGGAACAAAAAGGAGCTGGTACCATTCTTTCTGAAACTATTCCAATCAATAGAAAAAAAGAGAATCCTCCCTAATTCAATTTATGAGGCCAGCATCATCCTAATACCAAAGCCTGACAGAGACACAACAAAAAAAGAGCATCTTAGACTAATATCCTTGATGAACATCGATGCAGATATCCTCAATAAAATAATGGCAAACCAAATCCAGCAGTACATCAAAAAACTTATCCAACACAATAAAGTTGGCTTCATCCATGGGATGCAAGGCTGGTTTAACATACGCAAATCAATAAACGTAATTCATCACATAAACAGAACCAAAGGTAAAAACCACCTGATTACCTCAATAGATGAAGAAAAGGCCTTCGACAATATTAAACAGCCCTTCATGCTAAAAAACTCCTAATAAACTAGGTATTCATGGGACATATCTCAAAATAGTAAGAGCTATTTATGACAGACCCACAGCCAATGTCATACTGAATGGGCAAAAACTGAAAGCATTCCCTTTGAAAACTGGCACAAGACAGGGATGGCCTGGCTAATCACTCCTAATCAACATAGTGTTGGAAGTTCTGGCCAGCACAATCAAGCAGGAGGAAAAAGTAAAGGGTATTCAATTAGGAAAAGAGGAAGTCAAATTGTCACTGTTTGCAGATGACTTGATTGTATATTTAGAAAACCCCATCATCTTACCCCAAAATCTCCTCAAGTTGGTAAGCAACTTTAGCAAAGTCTCAACATACAAAAATCAATGTGCAAAAATCACAAGCATTCTTTTACACCAATAACAGATAAACCCAGAGCCAAATTATGAGTGAACTTCCATTCACAATTGCTTCAAAGAGAATAACATACCTAGGAATGCAACTTACAAGGGTTGTGAAGGATCTCTTCAAAGAGAACTGCAAACCACTGCTGGACAAATAAAAGAGGACATAAACAAATGGAAAAACATTCCATGCTCATGGATAGGAAGAATCAATAACGTGAAAATGGCCATAGTGCCCAAGGTAATTTATGAATTCAATGTCATCCCCATTAAGCTACCCATGACTTTCTTCACAGAATTGGAAAATCTACTTTAAAGTTCATATGGAACCAAACAAGAGCCCACATTGCCAAGACAATCCTAAGCAAAGAGAACAAAGCTGGGGGAATCAAAGTACCTGACTTCAAACTATACTACAAGGCTACAGTAACCAAAACAGCATGATACTGGTACCAAAACAGGGATATAGACCAATGGAACAGAACAGAGGTCACACATCTACAACCATCGGATCTTTGACAAACCGGACAAAAACAAGAAATGGGGAAAAGATTCCCTATTTGATAAATAGTGCTGGGAAAACTGACTAGTCATATGTAGAATGCTGAAACTGGATCCCTTCCTTACACCTTATACAAAAATTAATTCATGATGGATTAAAAACTTAAATACTAGACCTAAAACCATAAAAACCCTAGAAGAAAACCTAGGTAATACCATTCAAGACATAGGCATGGGCAAAGACTTCATGACTAAAACACCAAAACCAATGTCAACAAATGTCAAAATAGACAAATGGGATCTAATTAAACTGAAGAGTTTCTGCACAGCAAAAAAGAAAATGCCATCAGGGTGAACAAGCAACCTACAGAATGGGAGAAAAGTTTTGCACTCTTCCCATCTGACAAAGGATTAATATCCAGAATCCACAAAGTCAACCAAATTTACAAGAAAAAATCAAACAACCCCATCAAAAAGTGGGCAAAGGAGACGAACAGACACTTTTCAAAAGAAGACATTTATGCAGCCAAAAGATGCATGAAAACATGCTTATCATCAATGGTCATCAGAGAAATGAAAATCAAAACCACAATGATATACCATCTCACACCAGTTAGAATGGTAATCATTTAAAAGTCAGGAAACAACAGATGCTGGAGAGGATGTGGAGAAATAGGAATGCTTTTACACTGTTGATGGGAGTGTAATCTAGTTCAGCCATTGTGAAGACAGTGTGGATATTCCTCACGTATCTAGAACTAGAAATTCCATTTGATCCAGTGATCCCATTACTGGGTATATACCCAAAGGATTGTAAATCATGCTACTATAAAGACACATGCACACGTGTGTTTATTGTGGCACTATTCACAATACCAAAGACTTGGAACGAACCCAAATATCCATCAATGATAAACTGGATTAAGACAACCTGACACTTATATACCATGGAATACTATGCAGCCATACAAAAGATGAGCTCATGTCTTTTGTAGTTACGTAGATGAAGCTGGAAACCATCATTCTCAGCAAACTATCACAAGGACAAAACACCAAACACCTCATGTTCTCCCTCATAGGTGGGAATTGAACAGTGAGAATACTTGGACACACGGTAGGGAATATCACACACTAGGGCCTGTCATGGGATTGGGAGATGTGGGAGGAGTAGCAATAGGAGAAATACCTAATGTAAGTGACGAGTTAATGGGTGCAGCAAACCAACATGGCACATGTGTACATATGTAACAAACCTGCAAGTTGTGCACATGTACCCTAGAACTTAAAGTATAATTTAAAAAAATAAGAAAATCCTGGTACGCAGTGAGCTGAGATTGCGCCACTGCACTCCAGCCTGGGTGACAGAGTGAGACTCCATCTCAGAAAAGAAAAAGAAAAAAAAAAAAGAAAATCCTGGTACACAGGGGATGAAGTAGAAAAAAATATTGTCAAGAAGCTGGTTCAATTTACACTACTGCAGTTCTAAAATATTACGATGTAATTTACTAAATAATAAAAAGTCAAATTTTAAATGACATTATGAAAACTGTTTATATCTTTCTTCTTACTAGACAGGAAATAAATTCAGTTCAAATATTTTAAAACAGTTTAGAACTGAAATTTTAAAAATTGACTTACCAAATAAGGAATTCAGTTAATAAGAGTGACATAGTGCAATTTTTCTCTCCTAATTATCTTTAAAGTTAGCCAATGAAATTTATGATGAATCTAAATATACAAACAATCCAAAAACAAAGTAATAAAAGTATCCTCCATTATTACTAGGCAACATCAATCAATTTTCCAAAAGAAATTTCTGTGACTTTGTAGCTTTTATTTATGTATTCACAAATACTATATGTATTTATATATGCACATATACGGTAGTAGTACAAATTTATACATATATTTATATAAACTGGATAACATTATATTATTCTATAGTTTTTTAGTCTTCATTTCACCATGAAACATACATATATTTTCATACCAGATTTATATATTTAATTGACCACATTATTTAACAGCTACATGGCAAGGCATAGATATAATTAGTTTATTATAACATTATCAGGAACTGTGAAGGCTCTGAGACTTTTCACTCCTTGCAAGCTATCAAGCAAACCTGCCACAGGTTAGTGGATATTGGTAGAACACACAAGACTCCTGAGTCAGAAAAGAAAGACAGTTTATTATAGTAATAATGGTAACCAAAGCGTCAGCATTTTAAAATCTTTTTCTCATACTTCAATTCCCAGAGGGCAAATGACAACTGCATAGACAGTGGATTAAATCATAGGAGAGGAATCCCAAGCTTTAGAAATCTGCAACTTTTTGAACACTGTGTTTTATTCTATTTTGTATTGGTATTACAGAACACCATAAACTAGCTACTTGTTTTAAAACAATATTTCTTACAGTTCTGGAGGCTGGAAGTTCAACGTCTTGGGGAACACATCCAGCAAGGGTCTTCTGTCTGCCTCATCTCTTGGTCATAGGATATAAAGAAAGAAAGCTCGAAAGAGAGAGAGAGAGCAAGAGAGCAAGAAGAGACAGAAGTTGCTTTGTAACTAACCCACTTCTGTGATAACAACATTAATCCATTCATGAGGGCAGTGCCCTCATAACCTAAACATTGAATTAGGCCCCACCTCCCAATGCTGCACTCCATATTAAGTTTTCATCAGATAGACTTTGGGGATACATTTAAACCACATACAGCAGTTAATTTTTCTGGTTTTTCTTCTGCAGATTATCTTTATGATAATGCGCATTAAGCATTCCAGGCATTTACTTGATTGGATGATACTATCTCTATTTTCCAAGGCTGTTTCCTATAGTATAGACATCCTTGAAAAAATTTTGGAAAAAAATCATCAGTGCCTCTCTCTCAAGAGAAAAATACAAGAAACCCTTAGAGAATACTCTTTAACAGTCATATTTTAAAATATTTCTTTGTCAACATCTGGTTATTTCAAATTTTTGTTTCTCTGTTTGCTATGTATACTTCTTAATGTTTTAATGACCATTATTTTGCAAATCTCATCATATTGGTGGCTGTTACATACATTTTTATAACAAATACTTCTTTCAAGTTAAAGTATATTTTACAAACAAAATTTATATTTTAAGGTATACAGCATGATGAAATGGTTACCACAATCAAATTATTAAACACATCCATTATTTCACAATTACCTTCATTTTTTTATGGTAAGAAGACTTAAACTGTACTAATCTTATAGCAAATTCCAAATATACAATGCAATATTATGAACTATAGTCACAATGCTGTGCATTAGAATTTTTAAAATCTTAAAACAGAAAGATTTTACACTTTGACTAATATCTTTCCATTTTCCATACCCCTAAATCTCTGGCAAATGCCATTCTACTCTGCTTCAGTCAAACATTTTTAGATTTCAAATAATATAAGTGATGTTGTTCAGTATTTGCTTTTCTGTGTCTGACTTATTTCAGTTAGCACAATGTCCTTCAGGTTTATCCACCTAGTTGCAAATCGCGGGATTTCTTTTTATAAAAGCTGAATAATATTCAATTGTATTTATGTTTAAATATAATTATATAATACACTTTCTTTATCTATTTATCTGCCAATGAGCATTTAGGTTGTTTCCATATCTTGACTATTGAGAATAATGCTTTAATGACTGTTTAGATACAAGTTTCTTTTTGATATAATAATTTTGCTTTTTGTTATATGTATCCAGAAGTAGAATGCTGGACAATATTGTAGTTCTGTTGTTAATTTTTTGAGAAAGCTCCGTACTGTTTTCCATAATGTCTCTAGCAATTTACCTTTCCACCAACAATGTACAAGAGCTCCCTCTTCTCCACACCTTTGCCAACACTTGTTGTCTCTTATCTTTTTGATAAGAGCTATTTTAAAAGGTTTCAGGTGATACTGTGGAGTTGTTTTTCATTTTAAAAATGATTAGTGATGTGGAGCCCCTTTTCATACAGTTGTTGACCATTTGTATGTCTTCTCTTGAGTGTCTATTTATGTTTATGTCCATTTTATAACTGCCTTATGTGTTTTGCTTTGGGTTTTATTTGCTATAGATTTGTGTGAATTGCTTATACAATTTAGATATCAATCTCTTATCAGATATACGATTTGCAAGTATTTTTTCTCATCCCATAAGTTGCCCTTTTAACTTGTTGATTGTTTCTTTTGCTGAGCAGAGTTTTTTTTGTTTGATGTGGTATCACTTGTTCACTTTTGCTTCTGTTGTCTGTGCTTTTGGTGTCATATGAAAAATCGTATTTTCAAAGGTCATTATGAAGAAGTTTTACTCCTAAGTTTTCTTCTAGGATATATATGGCTTCAGGTCTTCCTCTTAAATCCTCAATCCATTTGGTTATTTTTTTTTTCTATAGTGTAGGAAAGAACTCAATTTCATTATTCTTCATATGTTATTCATTTTTTTCCAACATTGTTTATTGAAGAGACTGTACTTTCCCCCTTGTGTATTCTTGGTGTCTTTGTCAAACATTAGTTGATAGTTTGGGTAAGGATTTATTTATGGGATCTCTAATCTGTTTCATTAATCTATGTGCCTGTTTTTTTGACAGTATCACACTGGTTATTGGAGTTTTGTAACACAGTTTGAAATTAGGTGTTATGCTTCCAGCTTGAGAAATAACAAAAATCAAAGCTGAACTGAAGGAAATCAAGACACACACACAAAAACATTCAAAAGCTCAATATATCCAGGAGTTGGTTTCCTGAAAAAACTAAAATAAAATAGGTCACTAGCTAGGCTAATACAGAAGAATAAAGAGAAGATTCAAATAAATATGCTTAAAAGTAATGAAGGACATACAACTACTAACCCCATAAAAATTAAAGCAACCATAGAAACTACTATGAGCACTTCTATACACATGAACTAGAATACCTAAAAAAAAGATTGATAAATTCCTGAACACCTACAACCTTCCAAGACTGAGCCAGGAAGAAATTGATTCCCTGAACAGACACATAATGAGCTTCAAAATAGGATCATTAATATATAGCCTACCAACCAAAAAAACCTGAGAGATTCAGAGCCAAATTATATCAGATGTACAAAGAGCTGGTACCATTCTTACAAAAACTTTCCCAAAAATTTAAGGGGGGAGGACTCCTTCTTAACTCATTCTATGAGGCCAACATCATCTTAATACAGAAACCTGGCAGAGACACACACACACAAAAATGAAACTTTGGACCAATTTTCTTGATGAAAATGGATGCAAAAATCCTCAACAAAATACTTGCAAACTGAAGAGAGCAGCACATAAAAAAGCTAATCCACCATGAAGAAGTAGGCTTCATCCCTGGGTTGCAAGGTTGGTTCAACATATACCAATCAATAAAAGTGATTAATCACATAAACAGAACTAAAGACAAACACCACATAATTCTCTCAATAGACACAGAAAAGCCATTCGACAAAATTCAAAACTGCTTCATGTCAAAAACTATCCATGAAATAGGTGTTGCAGAAAAATACCTCAAAATAATAGGCACCATCTATGACAAATCTACAGCCAACATTATAATGAATGAGCAAACCCTGGAAACATTTCCCACTTGGAAACCAGTACAAGACAAAGATGCCCTCTCTCACCCCTTCTGTTCAACATAGTATTGGAAGCCCTGGCCAGAACAAACAGGCAACAGAAATAAATAAAGGGCATCCAAATAGAAAGAGGGAAAGTCAAACTATCTGTTTGCAGACAACATTATTCTATATCTAGAAAGCCCCATAGTCTTGTATCAAAAGCTCCTCCAGCTGATAAAAAACTTCAGCAAAGCTGCAGGATACAAAATACATTAAAAAAAAAAAAAAAAAAAAAAAAAAAAAACTAGCATTCCTATAGACCAACAACAGCCAAGCTGAGAGTCCAACCTGAAAGGCAATCTCATTCACAATTGCCAAAAAAAGAATAAAGTACTGAGGAATACAGCTAACTAAAGAGACAAAAGATATTTACAATGAAAATTACAGAACACTTCTCAAAGAAATCAGAGATAAAAAAAACAAATGGAAAAACATCCCATGCTCATGGATAGGAAGAATCAATATCATTAAAATTGCCATATTGCAATTTACAGATTTGGAGCTATTCCCATAAACTACCAATAACATTGTTCACATAAATAAAAAAAAAGAAAACTATTTTAAAATTCATATGGAACCAAAACAGAGCTCAAATAGCTAATGCAATCCTAAGCAAAATAAAACAAAACAAAAAAAGCTGGAACCATCATATTACCTGACTTTATACTACAAAGTTACAGTAACCAAAATAGCATGGTACTGGTACAAAAATAGGCAGATAGACCAATGGAGCAGAATAGAGAGCCCAGAAATACGGCCACGCATGTATGACCATCTGATCTTTGACACAGATGACAAAAGCAAGCAATGAGGAAAAGATTCCCTAACAATAAATGGTGCTGGCATAACTGACTAGCCAGGTGCAGAAGATCGAAGCTGGGCCCTTTCCTTACACCATATACAAAAATCAATTCAAGATGGATTGAAGACTTAAATATAAAACTGAAAACTCTAAAAACTCAGAAGACAACCTAGGCAATACCATTCTGGATATAGGAATGGGCAAAAAATTCATGAAAAAGACAGCAAAAGCAATTGCAGCAGAAGCAAAAATTGACAAGTGGGATACAATTAAACTTAAGAGCCTCTGCATAGCAAAATAAACTACCAACACAGTAAACAGACAACCTACAGTATAGGAGAAAATATTTGTAAACTATGCATCTGAAGAAGGCCCAATATATAGTATCTATGAGAAACGTAAGCAACTTTACAAGAGAAAAACAACCCCATTAAAAGGTGGGCAAAGGATATGATCAGACACTTCTCAAAAGAATACATACATGCAGCTAACAAGCATATGAAATAAAGTTCAATATCACTTATCATTAGATAAATGCAAATCAGAACCACAATGAGATATCATCTTACACTAGTCAGAATGGCTATTATTAAAGTTGGCCTGGTTGAACAGAAAAGGGAACACTTATACATCATTGACAGGAGTGTAAACTACTTCAATCATTGGCAATTCCTCAAGTGCTAAAAGAAGAACTATCATTCAACCCAGCAATCCTGTTACTGGGTATATACTCAAGGAAATACAACTCATTCTACCATAAAGACATATGCTTGTGAATGTTCATTGCAGCACTATTCACAACAGCAAAGATATGGAATCAACTTAAAGGCCCATCGATGATTGATAAGATAAAGAAAATGTGGTACATAAACACCATGGAATATTACACAGCCATAAAAAGAAATGAGATCATGTCCTTTGCAGAAACATCGATGGAGCTGAAGTTAGCCTCAGCAAACTAACATGGGAGCAGAAAACCAAATACCACATGTTCCCGCTTATAAGTGGGAGCTAAACAATGAGAATTTCTGAACATAAAGAAGAAGACAACAGACACTGGTGTCTACTTGAAGGTGGAGGGTGGGAGGAGAGAGTGTAGCAGAAAAGATAACTATTGAGTACTGTGATTAATACCTGGGTGATGAAATGATATGTGCAACAGACACTTGTGACACATGTTTACCTGTGAAACAAACCTTCACATGTACTTAAAATATAAGTAGAAAAACAGTAATGACAACAACCATGACAACAACAACAAAAATCATACTTTGCCTATTAGGCATCTTTTGTGGTTCCATACAAATTTTATAGTTATTTTTTAAATTTCTATTAAAAATCCCATGGGAATTTTAATTGGCATGGCATTGAATCTGTAGATAACTTTGTACAGTATGGACATTTTAAAACTAAAGGTTTTTCTAATTTATGAACACAGGATATCTTTATATTTATTTGTGTCTTCCTTAATTTCTTTCATCAGTGTTTCATAGTTTCTAGTGTACATATTTTCACCCCATTGGATAAATTTATTTTTAATTATTTTATTCCTTTTAGTGTTGTTGTAAATGAAAATTTTATTTTATTTAAGTATTTCATTTTAAGTGTATAGGAATGCAGCTGACATTTTTATGTTGATTTTGTATCCTGTAATTTCACTGAATTTGTTTATCAGTTCTAACAATTTTTGGGTAGAGTCTTTAGAGTTTTCTATATATCAGATCATATCATCTGTAAAAAAATAAAACACAATTTAACTTATTATTTGTTGACATGAGTGCATTTTATTTTTTTAATGCCTTAATTGCCCAAGACAGAACTTCTAATATTATGTTGAATAGAAGCGGTGGTAGTAGGTACTCTTATTTCTAATCTTAGTGGAACACTTTCAGCTTTTCACCATTGATTGTGTCTGCTGTGGCCTTTATATGATCTTTTATATGATCTTTATTACGTTGAGATACATTTCTTCTATTCCTAATTTGTTGAGAGTTTTTATCATGAAATGACATTGAATTTTTTAATCCTTTGTTCTGTGAATGTAGTATATCATATTTATTTACTTGTTTATGTTGAACTATCCTTGCATCACAGGAGTAAATCCCACTTGACTATGACGAATGATTTTTTTTTTTTTTTTTTTTAAGCACTGTGGAAGCTGGGCATGATGGTTCATGCTTGTTATTCCAGCACTTTGGTAGTCCGAGTCAGGTGAATTGCTTGAGTCCAGGAGTTTGAGACTAACCTTGGCAAGGTGGCAAAAGCACATCTCTACCAAAAATATAAAAATTAGCCAGTCACATAGCCTGGTCTTAAAATTAATTAATTAATTAATTAAAATTTAAAAATTAAATGAGAAAATAAACAAAACTTAAAATTTGTTGTGGGATTCAATTTGCTAGTATTTTGTTGAGAATTTTGCATCTATATTCATCAAGGATGTTGGCCTGTAATTTTCTTTTCTTGTAGTATCGTTTTCTGGCTTTTGGTCTGATGGTAATGTTCACCTATAAAATGAGCTCGGAATTGTTCCCTTCTTTTAATTTTTTTGGAAGAGTTTGAAAAGATTGACATTAATTATTTAAATGCTTGGCAGTTCATTTAAACTGTGAAGCCCTCTGTTTCTGGAATTTTCTTTCAGGGAGATTTTCAGTTATTGATTCAATCTTTTTACTAGTTATGAGCCTATTCATAGTTTGTATTTCTTTATAATTCAGTTTTGGTAAGTTTTATGTTTCTAGTAATTTATCTATTTTATGTAATTTATCCAATTTGTTGTTTATAATGGTCTCTTATTTATTCTTCGTATTTCTGTGCTGTCATTGTAATGTCTATTTTTTTTCACTTATAATTCTATTCATTTGAGTCCTCTCTCTCTTTTTTCTGGTTTATATGACTAAAGAATTTCAATTTTGT
Organism: Trachypithecus francoisi; assembly: GCF_009764315.1. Lineage (NCBI taxonomy): Eukaryota > Metazoa > Chordata > Mammalia > Primates > Cercopithecidae > Trachypithecus > Trachypithecus francoisi. The sequence continues at coordinate 69,860,135 of NW_022681454.1, forward strand.
TCATTTTCTTCAAAATACCACAGTTGGTATGACTGCCTGGGAAATAATCTGCCTTTTAAAAATGGCCCTCCTCAGTCTTGAGCTTCACCAGAGTTTTACAACCCTGATTATAAAGCTCCCACAAATACACTTTTGTCTGTGGAACACTGCTAAGTTGCTGTTGCTATGATAGAACGTAAGTGAGGTTCTCTTATTCTGCCATTCTGGCATCATTCTCTCTTCCAGAGAGAAGTTAGAATTTAGAATCAGTATTTCAAGTTAGAGAAGAATATTATTAAGATATTGAATGTGATTACACTTTGCAGATGACTTTCTATCCCAGAACACTTGTATAGATTTCCTGATTTATAGAAAGAATAAGGATAAGTGAATTAGAGCCCTGAGTCAAATTTGGTGTTCAGCCCGTTTTTGTATGGACCTCCAAGTAAAAATATATATATATATTTTTTATTTTGAAGGGGTGTACAAAAAAAAGAAAAAACTTAGAAGCTATATCCAACAGATAATGTATATGGCCTACAAAGCATATATATTTGCTGAATGGCTCTTTAAAAAAAAGATAGCTGACCTCTGTTCTATGATTAAATTAAATACTTATCTGCATATTAGTTTTGAAATTTTCAGGTAGAATTCTTTCTAGCTTTTTTGTTTTTTTAAAAAAGCAATTTTAATTATCTGTTCTATTTTGTATTAATATTTAATTCATAATTGATATTAATATATTAGTATTAATGTATCTAATTTTATAATTTGATTTTTTTAAGAATTTAAGTAATACATGGATTGTCTAAATTCTGAATTATACCATCTAAAATAGGACCACTCCATTTCTCTTCTGTGCTATTAATTGTGTGAATTAGATATTTTTCTATCCTAGTACTCTGACATTTTCTGGCAACATGCTAACTCACATAGATTTCTCTTTTTAAGAAACATAGAAATTCTAGGCCAAAAATAGATAAATAAAAAAGATACTTATCCCCGCTTAAAGAAAGAGAATCAGAGCCAGTGTAGTACTTTTTTTTTTTTTTTTTTTTTTTAAACATAGTCTCACTCTATCTCCCAGGCTGGAGGGCAGTGGTGTGATCTTGGATTACTGCAATCTCTGCTTCTGAAGTTCAAACAATTCTCATGCCTCAGCCTCCCTAGTAGCTGGGACTACAGGTGCATGCCGCCATGCCCAGCTAATTTTTTGAATTTTAAGTAGAGACGGGATTTCACCATATTTAGGCTGGTCTTGAACTCCTGACCCCAGGTGATCTGCCCACCTCAGCCTCCCAAAGGGCTGATATTACAAATGTGGGCCACGGCACCTGGCCCAGTGAGTAGTCTTAAGCTAACATTTTTGTTTGCTTGTTTTTAATGTTTTGCAAAACATGTCTGGTCTAGAGTATAAGAGTACAAGGTTTACATGTGGATAAAAATCATGACATTAACTCAAGTGGGGCTGAAAATTGCAATAATATTTAACCTGAAATCTCAAAATTCTGTCCCATTTATTTCTTAAAAAGTGGGGGAGTGACCAGGAAAACCTTCTATGCAAGTTCTGAGATAGTTTGAGAAACATTCATCTCTGTGAATGTCATCATGAATGTCATGATCTGGTTAAAGTTCCAAGTTATAATTCCAAGTTATTATATCTTTAAGAAATAATGTATGACAATGTGTCAAACAAAAGTGGGAAATTTTTTGAAATGCTTGCTTTAGGCTTTTCAGCAGGGAATAAGTGTATTGCCAAATTTAAATACTTAAGAAATAGACATAGCTATATATCCATTTAATGTTAGCTCGCTAAGTTTTGAGTAAATTACTGATCATTTTCACTGTCAGCCAATAGTCAAGGACTGCGTACTTTGTATAAATAAGCACTATTCCAATTTTTCAATTTTATATCTTTTAGGATTTTCAATATTATACCTGCTAGAGAAACTCAAAATTTCTGACTGAAAGGCTATTAAACTTTTTTTACATTGTTTTAAACAGAGGTAGTGGTCTTGCTATGCTGCCCAGGCTTGATTTGAACTTCAGGGCTCAAGTGATTCTTTCATTTCAGCTTCTCAAGTGGCTGGGACTACAGGTGAGCCACCAAATACAATTGAATTAATTTATTGATAAATATAATAAAATTCAGTCATTAATTGAACAAAGATACTGAGATACTTGTAAGTTCTAGGTACTGTTCTAGTAATGAATTAAACAAATTACAAATAACAGTAGCAAAATCTAAGTTCCATGGAATTTTAAAATTTTTATTTTAATAGAAATTCAGGTTTGCTTCTTACCAACATAAGTTGAAAATTTCTATGTCAGAAAAAATAAAAACAGACATATTAACAAATGCATTGTTTACTAAGGCCAAGTGCACAAGCTTGTTTTTATGTTTTATAAATAATGTGAAGAGAAATGGGAAAGAAAAAATATCCTTCTAGAAATAAGTAATTATAAATTCAAGTTATTTGATTTAACATTGGTGAAAATCTTATTTGAATTCATAATCAGGAATTTCAATAGCAGTTAAGCAGAGAAAAGAATGTGAGGTTATTGACACAAGTAAGTGGACAAAGTCAAACTATTAAAACTATGTTTAAAAATAAATAAATTTAGCCAGTATTTTCCATTTTGTTGCAATAGACTTTTAAATTTGTATTATAGTGTTAAATTTGTAATAATATTTGGATATCCTATATACAAAAAATCATTTAAAAATAATACTCTTTCTCTCTAATCCACTAAGTTTTACCATTAGATAATTTTTACCTTTTTGCAATAATATTTAATAATCAAAGGTCTTTATTCCGTTAATAATCAGTGGTTCATTTAACTTTTATTGGAACCAAAACATTTTAATCTTAACACTTTTGAATTTCGCGTATAAGTAAAATTGCATTTATAAAAATATTATTTGTGTTTTTTGGAGCATTGTGTAATCAAAGTAGTGAAGCTTCTAATACAGATTTTTCAACAATTTTGTTTTTAAAGCAATTTTGGGGTTCACAGTAAAATTGAGCAGAAATTAGGGTTTCCACATACTTCTGTATCCTCCCTACAGACAGTCTTTTTCAATATCAACTTGTTGCACCAAAATCACACACTTGTTACAATGTGCATTCATATACTGACACATCATTATCACCCCAAGTCCATAGTTTACACTAGGGTTCTCTGGTGATGTACATTCTATGAGTTGTGACAAATATGTAATGATGTATATCACTCATTATAATAACATGTAGGAAAGGTTCACTGTGCTAAGGATCCAGTGTGTTCTAATTATTCACCCTTACTTCCCCTCGAATCACTAGTACCAATTATTTTTACTGTGTGCATAGTTTTGTCTTTTCCAGAAAGCCATAAAATTGAAAGCACACAGCATGTACACTTTCAGATGGGTTTCTTTCACTCGGTAACATACATTTAAAATGTACCCATGTCTTTTTGTGACATAATAGCTTATCAATTTTTAACACTAATCATAATCCATTGTCTGGATGTATCACAGTTTATCCATTCATCTACGGAAGGATGTATCAGATTCTTTCAAGTTTTGGTCACTATGAATAAAGCTACTTTAAACATCAGTGTCCACTTTTTATATGACATTAGTTTTAAGCCCCCATGGGTAGATACCAAGGAGAATGATTGTCATATCATATGGTAAGAATTTGTTTAGATTTGTCAGAAACAACCCAACTGTCCTCCAAAGTGGCCATGTTATTTTGCATTGCCATCAAAAATTTGTGAGAGATCCTGTTCCTCCTCATTATCACCAATGTTTAGTGTTTTCAGTGTTCTAAATCATGGTCATTCAAACAGGTGTGTAGAAAACAACATAGAGGTAACTTGATGTTTTTCTCATTTGTGCTTCCCTGATGGAATATACAACTTTTAGCATTTGTGTGTATGCCTACTGTCATCTTTACATTTTTTTGATGAGCTGTTTTTTTTCAGATCTCTTACTCATTTTTAATAGGGTTATTTGTTTTTATTGTTTAATTTAAAAAATTCTTTGTATTTTTTGTGAGTCCTTTTTCAGATATGTCTTTACAAATATTTTTTTCAGGCCTGTGACATAATTTCTCATTCTTTAGATGAACAGAAGTTTTAAAGCTTAATGAAGTACAGCTTATCAATTATTTCTTTCACAGATAATGCATTTGACATTGTATCTAAAAGGTTATCATCAGTAACCCAAGATCATCTAGGTTTTATCGTATGTTATATTCTAGGAGTTTTATACCTTTGTGTTTTACATTTAGATTTCTGACATGTTTTGAGTTGATATTTGTGGATATATGCTGTCTGTGTCTAGATTTATTATATATATATATATACACATATATATACATATATACACATATATACATATATACACACATATATATATATAGCATGCATATGTGCAGGTGTTTCAGCACCCTTTGATGAAAGGACCATCTTTGTGCAACTGTATTGCCTTTGCTCTTTAATCAAAGGTCAGTGGGCAAGATTTGTATGAGGCTGTTTCTGAGCTTTCTATTCTGTTCCATTGATCTTTTTATTTGCTTTTATCATCAACACCACACCGTTTTAATTGTTATAGCATTATGGTGAGTCTTGATACTGGTTAGTGTGAGTCCTCAAACTTCGTTATTCTTTCTGAATGCTGTGTTGGCTATTTTGGGTCATTAGCTTCTCCAAATAAACTTTAGTTATTCTGTGAATATTCATAAAATAACTTGCTGATATTCTTATTGGGATTGCATATAATGTATACATCCAATTGAGAAAAATGACATCTTGTCAACATTTAGTCTTCCTATTTTTTTTTTTTTTTGAGACAGAGTCTCGCTCTGTGGCCCAGGCTGGAGTGCTGTGGCCGGATCTCAGCTCACTGCAAGCTCCGCCTCCCGGGTTTACGCCATTCTCCTGCCTCAGCCTCCCGAGTAGCTGGGACTACAGGCGCCCGCCACCTCGCCCGGCTAGATTTTTGTATTTTTTAGTAGAGACGGGGTTTCACCGTGTTAGCCGGGATGATCTCGATCTCCTGACCTCGTGATCCGCCCGTCTCGGCCTCCCAAAGTGCTGGGATTACAGGCTTGAGCCACCGCGCCCGGCCTAGTCTTCCTATTAATAAACATTGAATATCTCTCAAATTATTTAGATCATTTGTATTTATCGTTAGGTTTATACCTAAGTATTTAGTGTTTTGGAGTGTTAATATAAATAGTATTGAGTTTTAAATTTTAAATTCCACTTGTTTATTGCTGGTATATAGTAAAGTCATTGACTTTTGTTTATTGATCTTATATCTACAACTGTGCTATACTCGTTTGTTAGTTCCAGTAGTTTTTGTTATTGTTGATGATGCCTTTATAATTTTGCATAACCAGTCATATCATCTGTGGACAATAACAGATTTATTTATTCCTTTACAACATGTAATTTTTTTATATTCTTTTCCCATCTTATTTCATTAACCAAGACTTTCAGGATGGTGTTGAAAAAAGAGTGGTAAGATGTAACGCCATTGTCTGGTTCTTGATCTTTTTGGAAAACCTCTTAGTTTCTCAACATTAAATATTATGTTAGTTATAGGTTTTTGGAGAATTGACACAGTTCCCCTCATTCTTCGTTTGTTGGGTGGTTTCTTTTTTCAAGATAAATGAGTCATGTCATCAATGGTTTTTCTGCATCTCTTGACATTACTTTTTAGTTTTTCTTTAGTCTACCTATGTGATGAATTACCTTAATTCATTCCCCCTTTTTTTCAAATTTATGTCAGATTTAGGAGGTATATGTGTAGGTTTGTTAACTGGGCACCTTGTGTGAAGATGAGGTTTGGGGTACAAATGATTCTCTTACCCAGGTATTGAGTACAGCATCCACTAGCTTTTCAGTCATTGTTCTCTTCCATCTCCCATATGGAATTCCCATGTTTCTATTATTCCCACCTTTATGAGAACCCAAAGATTAGCTCCCACTTACATATGAGAGCATAATGTATTTAATTTTCTATTCCTGTGTTTATGAACTTAGGATAATGGCCTCCAGCTGCATCCACATTGCTTCAAAGAACATGATTTTATTCTATTTTACAGCTGCATAGTATCCTATGGTGTGTATACATCATTATGTTTTGTCCCATTTAATATTGGGGCACCTAGATTGATTCCATGTCCTTGGTATTGTGAACAGTTCTGCAATGAACAGGCAAGAGCGTGTGTTTTTTGATAGAAAGAATTATTTTCTTTTGGATCTATACCCAGTAATGAAATTTCTGGGTAAAATGGTAGTTCTATTTTAAGTTCTTTGCATGGGAAATGCTAGTCAGAACAATTTGACAAGATAAAGAAATGAAAGACATTCAAAGAGGAAAAAAAGAATTCAAACTATCTCTCTTGACATGAAATGTGATCCTATACCTAGAAAACATAAAGACTTTGGCAAAAGACTCCTAGAAATCATAAAAAAACTTCAGTAAAGTTTCAGAATACAAAATCAATATACAAATATCAGTAGCATTTCTTTACACCAATAGCGTTCAAGCTGAAAACTAAATGAAGAATGGAGTTTAATTTACAATAGCCATTTAAATAAAATATCTAGAAGAACATATAATCAAGGAAGTGAAAGATCTCTGAAGGAAAACTATAAAACACTGCTGAAAAAAATCACAGGTAACACAAACAAATGGAATAACATTCCATGCTCATGGACTGGATGAATCAATGCTGTTAAAGTGCCATAATCCTCAAAGCAATATACAGATTCGACACTATTCCTGTCAAACTACTAATGTCATTTTTCACAGAATTAGAATAAAACTGTTCAAAAATGCATATGGAGCCCAAAAGGAGCTCAAGTCACTAAAATAATCCTAAGCAAAAAGAACAAAACTGGAGGCATTATATTACCAGAGTTAAAGAAAATTATAATGCTCCTGCAACCAAAACATTATGGTCCTGGTCCAAAAACAGATAGACCAATGGAACAGAATACAGAACCCGGAAATAAAGTCACAAACCTCCATTCATCTGACATTCAACAAAGTTGACAAAAATATGCAGTGGGGGAAAGGACTCGCTATTCAATAAATGGTGCTGGAATAACTGGCTTGCCATATGCAAAAGAATGAAATTGGACCCCTATGATTCACCATATACAAAAATTAACTCAAGTTGGGTTAAAGATTTAAGTGTAATCCTCGAAATACAAGAATCCTAGGAGAAAAGCTAGGAAACACAATTCTGGACATCAGCCTTGGGAAAAAATTTATGACTAAGATTCCAAAGGCAATTACAACAAAACCAAAATTGAAAAGTAGAACCTAATTAAACTAAAATCCTTTTGCACAGCAAAAGAAACTATCAGCAGAGTAAACAGACACCCTACAGAATGGGATAAATATTTGTAAAGTATATATCCAACGAAGGTCTAATATCCAGAATCAGTAAGGAACTTAAACAATTGAACAAGCAAAAAAAAAAAATAACTCCATTAAAAAATGGAAAAAAAAAGACATAAAGAGACTTTTCTGAAAAGAACATAAACAAGCAACCAACATACATCAATTGATTAGTATATGTTGAACTAGCCTTGTCTACTTAGAATTAATCACACTTGGTCATGACGTACTAATTGTTTTCATAGATTGTTGGATTTGAATTTTGAATTGTTAATATTTTGTTGATGATTTTTGTATTAGTATTAATGAGAGATATTAGTCTGTAGTTTACTTTTTAAATAAGTCTTTAGGTTGATATTAGAATAATTCTGGCATCATAGAATGAATAAAGAACTATTATTTCTGCTTCTGTCTTCTGGAAAAGATGGTACAAAATTGGTATGATTTTTTAAATGTTTTGTAGATTCACCAGTGAACTTATCTGGATTTGTCATATAATATTAATCTCAATTTAGAAATATTAATTGAAAAACTTTCTCTAAAATAAAGTTTTTTAAGTGAAAATTACACAAACATTATGTGTAAGAAAAACAATTAGACACAAAACAAAATATCATTGTTATATTTGTTATAAAAGAAAATTACAAAAATATTAGCATATATCTTTGGATATATTCTAAATATGTTACCTTGTATGATGCCATCATAGTTACAATGGTAAATTTTCATTTCTGTTGTAGAAGTTTTATTCAGCAACTCAAGTTAATTAGTAAATAAAAATGCCTAAAATTAATATGCATATTTATGATCTCATAAAATGTTAGAATTTAGTAAATTTTATTTTTTCAATTAAGAATCTGCTAGTTCCTAAAAATAAAATGTTAAATAAGAAAAATATTCTTGCCATTATATAATGTTCCTCCCAGTGAGAGAAACATAATATAAGCAAGTACACGTAAATATCTTGTAATTTCAGAGGTATGATATAAACAATGAAAGACTAAGATAGGAACGAGTTGTAAGATAAGTTTGAAAAGAAAGGCATCCCTAAGGAAGTGATATTCCTCTATATATTTACAGAATGCAAAAGTATAGATTATGTAAATGTAACTTAAAAGTTATAAATAAAATTTAACTTCTCTAGGTAAAACTTATTAACAGGACAGGGGTAATTTTTACAACATCTATCCTCCAATTATAATTTCATTCTTTCTTTACCCTCATAGGTAGCTCTTTACTCATTGTTTCTGGAATGCTAAAACTTATAGCAAAACTGTTTCTCCATTGAAAATACTACATATGATAAAAATGTCATAAGCCATATATGACATTAAAATTCAAAATTTAACCTAAATTATCGCACTTTTTTGCTTAAATACCATAAAAGTAATTCAATTATGCAGCATTGTATTCATCTTTTAAGTACTCAAAGTGAATCTAAGACGAGAATGTATGGAATGCAGCATTCTTCAGAAGTGGTTTGACTAAGGAATTTCATGCTGAGGGACAAAAAAAAAAAAAAATTATATGGAAATGTTGAATAAAAAAAAACTTCCTAAGAGATATCTGTACTTTCATGTTTATTACAGCATGATTCACAATAGCCAAAAGAAACAACCTAAATGTCTATCAACATATGAATGGATTTTTTAAAACGTGGTATATACATACAACAAAATATTATTTAGTATTAAAAAGGAAGAAAATTCAGACACAGGCTATGTTACGGATTAACCTTGAAGATATTACACTGAATGAAATAAGCCAACCATAGGAAAGCAAATGCTGTATGGTTCAACTTACATAAAGTGTAAGTTATTTACAGAATGAAAATGTGTGAATGATGTACATATAGCTTTAAAGTTACAAATGACATTTATAGAGTAGTTAATTCACAAAAACAGAAAGTAGAATAGAGGTTACCAGGTAATGGGACGGAGGAATGGGGAGCTGTGGTTTAATGGTTATGGAGTTTCAGTTTTGCAAGTTGAAAAGAGTTCTTTGTATTGATTACCAAACAATGTAAACATACATAACACTACTGAACTATACATTTAAAAATGGTTTAGATGCTGCATTTTATATGATGTGTATTTTATCATAATTTTTTAAAACTGTATATTCACCTGTCACTTACTTGTATGATAGAAAATTCATAACAGATAAAAAATAATTATTATTAAAACCTGAATAGTGTTTAAAATACATTTTAAAAGCATTAGAAAGGTCCATGCAACTGACATTCTAATTAGAGCTCCATAATTAGAGCAGGTATGATGGCTCACCCTGTAATCCTAGCACTCTGGGAGGCCCAGACAGGAGGATCACTTGAGGCTGGGAATTTGAGACCAGCCTAGCCAACATGGTGAGACCCCTTCTCTACTAAAAATACAATAATTAGCCCGATGTGGTGCCTCATGCTGTAATCCCAGCTACTCAGGAGGATGAGGCATGGGAATTGCTTGAGTCCAGGAGGTGGAATTTGCAGTGAGCCAAGATTGGACCACTGCACTCCAGCCTGGATGTCACAGTGAGATTCCGTTTCAAAATATATGTGTATATATATAGACACACACACACACACATACATGTACATATATACACAAGCATATATATACACACATATGCGTGTATACAGCTCCTAAATTAAAGCCCTGCTTCTCCACTCAGCCATAAATTAAATTTATTTGTTTGTTTATTTATTTACTTATTTGAGACTGAATCTCACTCTGTCACCCAGGCTGGAGTCCAGTGGTGGGATCTCAGCTCCCTTACTGTAAGCTCCACTTCCCAGGTTCATGCCATTCTCCTACCTCAATCTCCTGAGTAGCTGGGACTACAGGCGCCTGCCACCATGTCTGGCTACTTTTTTATTTTAGTAGAGACAGGGTTTCACTGTGTTAGCCAGTGTGTCCAGAATTCATTCCTTCCAGTGGGTTCTTGGTCTTGCTGACTTCAAGAATGAAGCCGTGGACCGTCATGGTGAGTGTTACAGTTCTTAAAGATGGTGTGTCCAGAGTTTGTTCCTTCAGATGTTCAGATGTGTCTGGAGTTTCTTCTTTCTGGTGGGTTCGTGGTCTTGCTGATTTCAGGAGTGAAGCCACAGACCTTTACAGTGAGTGTTACAGCTCTTAAAGGTAGCGGGTCTGGAGTTGTGTGTTCCTTGCAGTGGGTTTGTGGTCTCGCTGGCTTCAGGAGTGAAGCTGCAGACCTCTGTGGTGAGTGTTACAGCTCATAAAAGTAATGCGGACCCAGAGAGTGAGCAGCAGCAAGATTCATTGCAAAGAGGGAAAGAACAAAGCTTCCACAGCATAGATGGGGACCCTAGCAGATTGCAGCTGCTGGCTTGGGTGGCCAGCTTTTATTCTCTTATTTGGCCCCACCCACATCCTGTTGATTGGTCCATTTTACAGAGTGCTGATTAGTCCATTAGCTTAAAGGGGAGCTACAGGGAGGCTAGGATATGAGGGTAAGCTGAAAGGTCCTCCTGTGGGATGTAAATTGCAAGTTTGTATAGTTGTGTATTCTCCTTCAATGAAAAGAAAATTTGGACATAAGGTATTTCACCCATTTGCCTTCCCTCTTACAGAAAAGGTCAAGCTGCAGGGTAGAGGGGAGATATTTGACCAACATTAGATCTCCTGGTTGAAAAAACTCTGTTCCCTTTTCTCTGTGACTTCTTTCAGGTAGGTTTTTAAGGTTTTGTTGATATTTTGCCAAATAAGTTACATCTTTGACCAATTTGGCCATTTCCTGATCAAGTAGGAGGTCATTTGTGAGAAAAGATCATCACAGGGTATGACTGCAGGGTAGTATTGTAATTTATATTTCCCTTGAGTGTCCATTTTTCCCAATCAGAGAGACAATATTGGGGTCAGGCCATAGTGCAGAACAAAATGAGCCATCTCTTTTTCAGGGTTTGCAGATCAAATTGGTCCCAATTGCGTATGATACATTTCAAGGGTGAGCCTGTTGATGCCTGAGTGTTTCCCATATGAAAGACAAAATCGCCCGTAGTTTTGGTTTGTTTGTTTCTCCCCCTGCCCAAGAACCTACAACAGTCCTTGGACCCTGCTGATCAGAATAGTTGCGCTCACTAACACAGCAGTAGAATCCCCTCTTGCCCAAGAACCCTCAACTGTCCCTGGACCCTGCTGATGGAAATAGTTGCACTCACTGACATAGCAGCAGAAACATTAGTTTTCCTCCTAGACCACAAGGAGGACCAAGGAATGTCAGATTTAGTGACCTTTACTGACACATTCTCTAAAATCTGCACCTTTGCCTGTCCTCCTAGACCATAAGGAGGACCGAGAAAAATCAGATTTAGTGGCCCTTACTGATGCATTCTCAAAAACCTGTTAGAGTTCTAAGCATTCTGCTGTTAGTATTGGGACTTTACCCATGTCCTATAAAGATGTTGTGTCCCAAAAATGAAGTGGAAGGCCATACCCTGAGGGAAGGGAGTGATCACCAGAGTTAGAAGAGTGATGCCTTTTGTCCTCAATTGAATAGGAAGGATATCATTTCTGAGGCTCCTCATATCCTAGCTTCAGAAATAGCTTTTGTTAGGCCTGCTTGTCTGAGGAGGGATCCTAAAATTCCAGATAGTCCTCACTACAGTGGAGTTTTGGGCAAAAATTATGTCTTTCTGATTGGTAAGCCCAGGTGTCTAGAGAAGGTAACAGAGTCCTGAAGTTTATACTAGAAATCATTCTTAAAGGAGAAACTGGAAAAGCACCAGAGACAGGGAGTGGGTTTTAGAAGTGGGACTAGCCTCAGAGAAGAGATGCAAGGGGAGGTTTATCTGACAGGCATTAGTATCCAGGAGGGAAGGGTCAGGATAGATAAGGTAGATGGGCAAGTCTCACTTGGGTGACATGACTTTGAGAGTTCCACTCATGGCTGCAGGGTCAACAAACTTGTTGGGTCCCTGGAGCCGTAAGGTTTTTCTCTCTGTCAACCCTCAGCTCAGTCCAGAAGTACAGGAAAATTGGAAACTGGTTCCAGGCAAACTAATGCTCCCAACTCCAAAGAGTCAGGGGTTGTTAGAGAGCCCTTTCCCAGAAAGCCTGAAACCCATGTGTTTAGTCCAGTAGCCATGCCAGTCACTTTTAACTGGCCAACAGGTGCCCAGTATTTAGTCCCTGAATTCTCAGGAAAAATAGTGAAAGGGGTCTGATGATGCTCACCACTTGGCAATAGTCATTGTCCCCTCATGGTCGCCATAATGTGTCCAGAATTTGTTCCTTCTGGTGGGTTCTCGGTCTCACTGACTTCAAGAATGAAGTCGCAGACTCTCGCAGTGAGTGTTACAGTCCTTAAAGATGGCATGTCCAGAGTTTGTTCCTTCAGATGTTCAGATGTGTCCAGAGTTTCTTCCTTCTGGTGAGCTCATGGTCTTGCTGACTTCAGGAGGGAAGCTGCAGACCTTCACAGTGAGTGTTACAACTCTTAAAGGTGGCACATCCAGAGTTGTTCATTCCTCCCAGTGGGTTTGTAGTCTCGCTGACTTCAGGAGTGAAACCGCAGACCTTAAGCAGTGAGTGTTACAGCTCTTAAAGGTGGTGTGTCTGGAGCTGTTTGTTCCCTTCTGTGGGTTCGTAGTCTCACTGGCTTCAAGAGTGAAGCTGCAGACCTTCACTGTGAGTGTTACAGCTCACAACGGTAGTGTAGACCCAAAGAGTGAGTAGCAGCAAGATGTATTCCAAAGAACAAAAGAACAAAGCATCCACAATGTGGAAGGGGACCCAAGCAGGTTGCCGCTGCTGGCTCGAGTGACCAACTTTTATTTCCATATTTGGCCCCACCCACATCCTGATGATTGGTTCATTTTACAGAGTGCTGATTGGTCCATTTTTACAGGGTGCTGACTGGTGCATTTACAAACCTTTAGCTAGACACAGAGCACGGACTGGTCCATTTTTACACAGTGCTGATTGGCGTGTTTATAAACCTTTAGCTAGACACAGAGTGCTGATTGGTGCATTTGCACTCCTTTAGCTAGACAGAAAAGGTCTCCAAGTCCCCACCTGACCCAGAAGCCCAGGCAGCTTCACCTCTCACCAGGATGGTCTCCATCTCCTGATTTCGTGATCTGCCCACTTTGACCTCCCAAAGTGTTGGGATTACAGGCATGAGCCACCACTCCCAGACAAATTTATTTTTAAACCATGCATTCTTATTATGTTACTGTTTCATGTAATTTTATTTTATTTTTTCTGAAAAGCTAAAAAACATCCTTCTAATAACAAAGAAAATAATTTCCTTAAGTTTTTATTTAAATCATAGGAGAAGTGGTAAACCAATTGAAATCAGAATTATAATATGCTTCTAAGCACTTATCACAGGAAAAAGGAATAAAAAGAGTTGTATTTAAAATAAACCTTTAACTTTCATTATAGAAAAAAATACAGGACTTCCGTTCTTTAACCTGTGAAAAGCTTGGAAGTCATCATTCCCCAATCCTATAACAAGAAAAAAGCTTAAAATGAAAATTCATTCACAGGTATATGAGAGAATTTAACTCAGAGGGAAAATAACCATCCCAAATCTGTAGAAATGAGCAGATACAGGGAATCACAACCTGGATATGGTTAATTAGAGCAGAAAGGCGTTGGTGTCATAAACCGGTAGAAACAGGTGGATTTTAATTGTGATTAATTGCTGGAGGCTGATTGTAGACTAGCAAGAGAGTGAGAAATTCCTGGGTGTTGTAGTCTTAGGGGACCCCACACCTTACCTCCAGAAACATCAGATTCTTACCATAAAGTGTCAAAAAAAAAAAAAAAAAAATCTCCTAGCATCTCTGCTGAAGGAAAGTGAAAAAAAGTAACTATTTTAAAATAACCTCAGATAATTCTTCCTAAGAAAATTATACTCCCCAGGGGAGACTATTTTAATAAAGATTTACCTCACCTAGAGGAAAAATAAATTTCACAGATCCAGTCCTATATAATCTATGTCTCACTAAGACGGGAAAAAAACCTAAGAAATGCACATGAAGGTCCCACACACGGGCCAACTACACATTTAGCTAAAACAAAAGGTAAACAAAGATAAACATATCTCAACTCTTAGATTAAAAAATCCTTATATTTAATGCTCGTTTATGTCTGTTCTATTAATCTTTTTTTTTTTTTTTTTTTTTTTTGAGGCAGATGTTCACTCTTGTTGCCCAGGCTGGAGTACAACAGCATGATCTTGGCTCATTGCAATTTCGGCTCACTGCAACCTCCACTTCCTGGGTTCAAGCAATTCTCCTACCTAAGCCTCCTGGGTAGCTGGGATTACGACGTCTGCCACCTCACTCGGTCAATTTTGTATTTTTCATAGAGACGGGGTTTCACCAGGTTGGTCAGGCTGGCTTCAAACTCCTGACCACAGATGATCTGCCTGCCTTGGCTTCCCAAAGTATTGGGATTACAGGCTTGAGCCACCGCACTCGGCCTATTACCCAATACTTTATCTCCAGCTTTCAACAAAAAATTACAAAGACATGCTGAAAGGCCAGAAAAAAGACAAAGCAAGCATCAGAACCAGTCTCCAAGATGACACAGATTTGGAATCATCAGACAAGGCATTTCAAATAACCAATATGGTAAGGTCTGTAACGCTAAAAGAATAAAACATGCAAAAACAGGTGGGTATGGGAAGCACAGATACTGAAACTCCAAGAACCACTAGCAAATGCTAAAGTATAAAACGTTGTAACAAAAAGGAAAAATGCCTTTTATGAATCATGAATAGATAGGATTTGGCTGAGAAAATAATCAGTGAGCTTGAAGGTGAAACTGCCTTTGTGAAAATTATAACAGTGAGAAAATTATGGCAGTAAAAGAGAACCTGAAGATATGGAATACCACTATTGTAGATTGGCCTTTAAAATTATTTCTTCAGTTTTTTTGCTTGCCGGACACCCATGGCTCCACCTGGACCCAATAGCTCCACCTGGAGCAGCCTATGCCCGTGGACTGGTCCTGCGGTCCCATCAAGAAGTGATTCAATGGGCAGGAGGACCATTTTCAACCCCAATGATTACACTACCAACCAATCAGCAGCAAGTCTAGCAACCACCACTCTTTCCCCAAACTGTCTTTGAAAACCCCTACCTAGGGCCTTGGATGAGATTGACATGAATACTAACTGTCTCCCATGTGGCATGGCCAGCCTCATGTCTATTAAATCATTTTTGGTCTTTATTTGTGTAGCAGGCAGAAAGAACTCCTCAGACAATTACGAAAGTATGTTAAAGTAAATTTCTCAAATTAAAACGTAAAAAGAAAAAAAGACATAATAAAGAACAGAATATTCAAAAAGTACGAGACAATTTCAAAAACTATATCAACTTCTTTCCTATTCCTCATGAAAGGAGCTTGGAGTCTCCATCCTAAAAAGTAAAAGGCTGAACAGACTGAAATGTCAACAATTCTTGGATTCATCAGCTATAACTGATGAATTGCTGGAGGCTTGGTGTGGATGAGTCAGAGACTTAAAAATGCTAAAGGGCCTAGTTATATGGGATTCCCACTGTCTTGTGAGTTTTACTTCCAGGAATCAGACCAGTTTCTCATGGGAAATATCAGAGAAAAATCCTCTTGTGCTTCTGGGAGGGGCTGGGGACAGGGAAGACCAGTTGTGAAATATCCAGGAGACTCTGTTTTTCTGAACAAGACCTGCCCCCAGGAGAAACTATTTAACCATAGGCTACCCTGCTATGGTTTTATCAGAGCCTAACCAGGCTGAGGGGAGGGAAACACTTAACTCTAGCCACCTCTAGACATCCAAATGGGAGAGGAAAAATACTCAACAGCAGCCCACTCTAGCCATCCCGTCTCACCTAAAGGAGGTGGTGAGGACGGAATTGAAAAGATCCAGGGGAGTTCACAGTCCAGAGGCATAAGCTAACTACAAATTGAGACCTAATTATGGAACTGTAGCATGCTTTCTTTCTGTCACATTTTACCACCACATTACTAAAAGACTATTAACAGGAGCTCCTTTTACCTAGTACATCATGGCTGGCTATTTCCAGCAGGAAAAAAATGCAAGAAATACTAAAAGGCTAAAAACACAATTTAGTGAGAGAGACGGCAGGTATCAGAACCAGACATGGCAGGAATGTTGAAATGATCAGACTGGGAATTTAAAACAATGATTAATATGCTAAGGGCTATAATAGATAAAGCAGACAGCATGCAAGGACAGATGGGCAATGGAGGCAAAAAAGGTTGAAATCTTAAGAGCCAAAACAAACAAACAAACAAAAAAAAGGATAAAGATTAAGAAATCAAATAAAAATGAAGAATGCCTCTGATGGGATTATTAATAGACTGGGCATAGCTGAGGAATCTCTGAGGTTGAGATATAGCAATAGAAACACCCAAAACTAAAAAGTAAAAAGAACAAAGACTTGAAAATTGGAACTATGGGACAACTATGAAAGCTGCAATGTACAGAGTGAAAATATCATAAGGAGAAGAAAAACATAAAGAAACAAAGTAACATTTGAAACAATAATGACAGAAATTTTCCAATTTAATATCAGCCACCAAACCAACATCAAGGAAGCTCAGAAAATGTCAAGCAGGACAGATACCAAAAATATACACTTAGGCATATTAATTTGAAATTATAGAAAATCAAAGACAAAGAAAAAATTCTGAAAGAAGCCAGAGGGAAAAAAAAACACCTTTCCTATAGGGTAACACAGGATAATTATAACCAACTTCACCACAGAAACCATGCAAGTAAGAAAAGAGAGAATAAAATATTTAAAGTATTGAAAGAGAAAAACACACCAGTATGAAATTCTGTATCGTGTGAAATTATTCTTCAAATGTAAAGGAGAAATAAAGACTTTCTCAGGCAAACGAAAGTTTAGAATATTTGTTGCCAGTGGACTTGCCTTGAAAAATACGATAAAAAATCTTTAGAGAAAAGAGACGGTTTATGTTAAGAAAGGACAAACATCAAAGAAGGAATAAAAAGCAAATTAAAACTTTTATTTTTCTTATTCTGAATTCATACATATACATATATACACACTTATATCCTCACATAGATATCGATAAATATAAATATATACACAAGTTTATATACACATAAATATGTATTTCTATGTATAAGTTTGTGTTTACATACATGCATACGCACTTATGTATTCTTACATACAATAGAAATGAGTGACAGCAATGATGCAAGGGATGCGAGCTAGAAATTAGGACTGCTTTATTATTATGAAGTACTTACAGTACCCATAAAATGGCATAGTGTTATTTGAAAGTAGATTTGGATTTGTTATAAGTGTATATTGCAAACCTTAGGGCAACTTTAAAAAATATAAAATGAAGTCTAATTGTATTCTAGAAGTAGAAAATGAAATCATATAAAGTGTACCAACTGAATGTTAAAGATTGTGAGCCCAGCTATGGCTCAGGTGTGCCTAGCTATAGCTTGAACCAGTGCTATAGAGGGTGCAAGGGGTGGGCCTTGGTGGTGTCCACTTGGTGCTAACTGTGTAGGTGTTCAGAATGAGAGCTGTTAGGGCATGGTGTCCTCCAATTACATTTCAAAGGATGCCTCATAGATCCTTGGGAATCATGAAGCAATCTGCCACAAAGACAGAGCCACCACAGGAAGCCCCACCTAGGGCAATGCTTAGTGGACTGTGGAGGCAGTGCCAAACCCCTGAGACTTCAGAATGTAGAGCCGCCAGTGTCTAGCACCAACCTGGAAAAATCAATCATGTAACTTCAATGTGTAAGTGCTGAAATGTGGGCTTATACCCAGCAAAGCCACTGAGGCAGGGCTGCCTGAGGTCTTGGGGACCCAACCCCTTCCCCAGTGTGTTTGGAAGGTGGGAAATGTAGTCAAAGAACAATATCCTCAATACATAGGATTTAGTATTTTTCAGTCTGTTATGTTATGGACTTACTTGGAATCTGTTACTTCTTTCTTCGGTTTTATTGCCTTGTGTTTTTTTTTTTTTTTTTTTTTAATGGAAATGTCTATCCTATTCCTGTCCCACCATTGTATTTTGGAAAAATGTAATTTGTTTGATATCACAGGCTTACAGCTGAAAACAAATTTCTCTCTGGATGAATGGTGCTTTCAGTCTCTCTGATATCTGATTTAGATGACACTTTGAATTTAGACTTTTAAGTTGATACTTCAATGAGTTAAGATTTTTGGGTGTCACTCAAATAAAAATAGTACCTTTTGTATGTGAGAAGGATGTGAATGTTTTTTGGAGACGTTAGTGGTAAATTGCTAAAAAATTCATGTGTTGAAACTTATGGCCTATATGATAGTATTAATGGTTGGGATCTTTAAGAAGTGCTTAGGGTCAAGAGGATTTCTCCCTCATGAATGGAATTAGGCTGCCTTATAAAAGGGCTTAAAAGAGGAAGTTCATTCCGTTTTGCCTTTCTTCCTTCTCCCATTCCTCTTGTCTGGAGAATGTAGCATTCAAGAAGTGATCTTGGAAGCTGAGACCAGATCCTCACCAGATACTGAACCTACCAGTACCTTGACCTTGGACTTCCCAGCCCCCAAAACTGTGAGAAATACATTTTTATCGTTTATACATTTCTCATTCTCAGCTATTCTGTTATGGAAGCATAATCTAAGACAGCAGTAGTATGATACCTGTATGCTCTTCCTTATCAGCAACGTTTCATGATGAAAAATGGGATATTGGGGCTGGGGCACAGTGGTTCATGACTGTAATCCCAGCACTTTGGGAGGCTGAAGTGGGCAGATCATCTGAGGTCAGAAATTTGAGATCAGCCTGGCCAATATGGTGAAATCTTGTCTCTACTAAAAATACAAAAATTAGCCAGGCACTGTGGTGGGTACCTGTTATCCCAGCTACTCCGGAGGCTGAGGCAGGAGAGTTGCTTGAATACAGGAGGCAGAGGTTACAGTGAGCCTATATCCTGCCACTGCACTCTAGCCTGGGTGACAGAGCAAGATTCTGTCTAAAAAAAAAAGGATATCAGATATTTTCTCAAGTTTAGTCTCTTGCTAATGGCTAGTCCAACACCTGGTAGTTCAATTCAATTCTTTCCAGCTCGGCTGAACTCGTAATACTAATAGTAATGTATCAGGCAATTATAAAACATGGATAAATAAAAAGGATGACATAAATGGTATAAGAGACAGATAGGAGGGATTGGAAATACTCTAAGGTACCACACTACTTGTGAAGTGGTAAAGTAAGTGTGATTTGAAAGTAGACTAAGATGAGTTGTAACACGTATTGCAAATTCTAAGGCAATTACAAAACATTTTAAGAAGTAAAATTCATATGCTAAAACAGGAGTTAAAACTGAATTATAGGATGGGCATGGTGGCTAACACCTGTAATCCCAGCACTTTGGGAGGCCGAGGTGGGTGAATCATGAGGTCAGGAGATCGAGACCATCTTGGCTAACACAGTGAAACCCCATCTCTACTAAAAATACAAAAAATTCGCCGGGCATAGTGGCAAGCGCCTGTAGTCCCAACTACTTGGGAGGTTGAGGCAGGAGAATGGCATGAACCCAGGAGGCGGAGCTTGCAGTGAGCCAAGATCATGCCACTGCACTCCAGCCTGGGCGACAGAGCGAAACTCAGTCTCAAAACAAACAAACAAACAAACAAACAAAAAAAAACCTGAATTATATAAAATGCTTAATTAACACCAGAAAAAGTAGAAGGAGATGGGGGAAAAAAATTTAAAAAATATATGCATAAATAAAGGGCAAGTCCATTAAATAGTAAATAGTTCTAAATAAATAGATCTCAGTCAATTATTGCAACAATTATTTTTAATGTTAATTATCTACATAGCCTAATTAAAAGGCTGTGTGGATAAAATAATAAAATAAGTCAACTATATGTTTTCTGTTTTTCTAATTATTATTCATTTATTTATTTTTGAGATGGAATCTCACTGCAATACTCAGGCTGGAGTGCAATGGTGAAATCTTGGCTCACTGCAACCTCTGCTTCCTGGGTTCAACTGATTCTCTTGCCTCAGACTCCTGAGTAGCTGAGATTACAGGCATGCACCACTATACCCGACAAATTTTTGCATTTTTAGTAGAGACAGGGTTTCACTATATTGGGCAGGCTGGTCTTGGGCTCCTGACTTTAGGTGATCTGCCTGTCTTGGCCTCCCAAAGTGCTAGGATTACAGGTATGAGCCACCAAGCCTGGCTGTCAACTATATGTTTTATATAGGAAAGCCACTTTAATATAAACATATTTATAAAGTAAAAGTAAAGAGATGAATGAAAATATGCCATGCTAACACTCATTAAATCAAAGCTGGAATATCTATATTAATTTGAGAGAAACAAAGTTCAGACCAAGGAAGATTACTAGGGATAAAGAGAGACATTATGTAAAGATAAAGGCATTAATTCTCAAAAATAACCTAATGATTAACAAATATGCATCTAACAATAAAGCATCAAAAATCATTAAAAAATTCAGGTGTAGAGGCTCACATTTTTAATCCCAACATTTTGGGAGGCCAAGGAGGGTAGAAGACTGGAGGTCAGGAGATTGAGACCAGCCTGATCAACATGGTGAAACCCCATCTCTACTAAAAATACAAAAATTAGCTGAATGTTGTGGTGGCTGCCTGTAGTAGCAGCTATTCAGGAGGCTGAGGCAGGAGAATTGCTTGAACCCAGGAGGCAGAGGTTGAAGTGAGCTGATATCATGCCACAGTAGCCCAGCCTGGGCGATAGAGTGAAACTCTGGCTCAAACATAAATGCGTGAACAAATAAATTGTTTAAAAATAGTAAAACTGCATGAATAGACACACTCACCAGTATAATTAAAGACTTCAGCACTCCTTTATCAGTAATTGTCAGATACAGTAGGCAGAAAATCAGTAAGAATACAGTTGAACTGAATAGCACCGTTAATCATCTGAATCTAATTTATATTTATAGAATACTTTATCCAACAAGAGAAGAATACAAATTCCTCTCAATCTCATATATAACACTCACCAATATTCATCATATTCTGGAAGAAAAAATGTATCTTATCAAATGTAATATAATAAATTTATGCAAAGAATACACTTAGAACACAGTGGGATTATAGTATAAATCAATAATAGAAAAATAGTCACAAAATTCATGTATTTGGAACATAAATAATAAATTGCAAAGAAAATGTGTAATGAAAAAAGTATCAAAAAATATAAAAATTGTTTGTACTAATTGAAAATTAGGCTACAACTGATCAAAGTTTCAAGGAAAATTAATACTTTTAAATCCATATATTAGAAAAAAGAATGTTATATTTACTATTAATTAAATATGCTTCTGCCCAGGAAACTAAAAAAGGAGGGGGAGCAGAAATCAATAAAATTGAAAGCTAATATAGTTTGGGTGTTTCCCTACCCAAATCTCATGAATTATAGTCCCCATAATTCCCACATGTCAAGGGAGAGAGCTGGTGGGAGGTAATTGAATCATGGAGGTAGTTTCTCCCATGCTGTTCTTATGATATTAAGTGAGTTATGATGAAATCTGATGATTTGATAAGTGTCTGACATTTTCCCTGCTGGCATTCATTATCTCTCTTGCTGGCTTGTGAAGAGGTGCTTTCTGCCATGATTGTAAGTTACCTGAGGCTTCCCCAGCCATGCAAAACTGTGAGGCAATTAAACCTCTGATTTTTAAAATTACCCAGTCTCAGATATTTATTTATAGCAGCATGAGAATGGACTAATACAGTAAATTAGTACCTACGAGTGAGGCACTGTTATAAATAAGGCACTGCTATAAGGATACATGAAAATGTGGAAGTGACTATGGAACTGGGTAGCAGAGGCTGGAACAGTTTGTAAGGCTCAGAAGAAGACAGGGAAAGATGTGGGAAAAGGCTCAGAAGAAGACAAGAAAGAAATATGGGAAAGTTTAGAACCTCCTAGATACTTAGAGAAGACAGAAGACAGGAAGATTTGGGTTATTTGGTACTCCCTAGGGACTTGTTGAATGACGTGACCAAAATGCTCATAGTGATATGCACAATGAGGTACAGGCTGAGGTGGTCTCAGATGGAGATGGGGAACTTGTTGGAAACTGGAGTAAAGGTCACTCTTGTTATGCAAAGAGACTGATGGCATTTTGTCCCTGCCGTAGAGGTCTGTGGAACTTTGAACTTGAGAGAGATGATTTAGGATATCTAGCAGAAGTAATTTCTAAGTGGTAAAACATTCAAGAAGAGGCAGAGCATAAAAATTTTGAAAATTTGCAGCCTGACAATGTAACAGAAAAGAAAATCAATTTTCTGAGGAGAAATTCAAGCTACTCCAGAAATTTGCATAAGTAATAAGGAGTCAAATGCTAATCACCAAGACAATAGGGAAATGTCTGTAGGGCCTGTCAGAGACCTTCATGGCAGCACCTCTCATCACAGGCCTGGAGGCCTAGAAGGAAAATATTATTTCCTGGACCAAGTCCTGGCCTCTCTGCTGTGGGCAGCTTGGACATGTTGCCCTGTATCCCAGCTGCTCCAGCCATGGCTAAAAGGGGCCAAGGTACAGTTCAGGTCTGCTTCAGAGTGTACAAGCCACAAGTCTTGGAAGTTTCCACATGGTGGTGGGCCTGCAAGTGCACAGAAGAGAAGAAATGAGATTTAAGAACTTCTGCCTAGATTTGAGAGGATGTATGGGAACATCTGGATGTCCAGGCAGAAGTTTGCTGCAGGGTTGGAGCCCACATGGAGAACCTCTGCTAGGCTAGTGCAGAAGGGAAATGTGGGGTTGGAGCCCCGACACAGACTTTCCACTGGGGTATGGCCTAGTGGAGTTGTAAGAAGAGGGCAACCATCCTCCAGCCCTCAGAATGGTAGATCCACTGACAGCTTGCATCATGCACCTGGAAAAGCCACAAACACTCAATTACAGCTGTGAAAACAGCAGTGTAGGGGGCTGTGCCCTGCAAAGCCATGGAGGCAGAGCTGTCCAAGGTCCTGGGAGTCCACCTCTTGCAGTCATGTTCCCTGGATGTGAGATGTGTAGTCAGAGATCATTTTGGAACTTTAACATTTAATGACTGACCTATTAGATTTCGGACCTGCATGGGGCTTGTGGACACTTTGTTTTGCCCAATTTATTCCATTTGGAGTAGTTGTAATTGTCAAATGCCTGTACCCCTGTTGTATCTAGAAAATAACTAAGTTGCTTTTGATTTCACAGGCTTATAGGTGGAAGGGTCCTGCCTTATCTCAGATGCAACCTTGGACTTGGGCTTTTGGGTTAAAGCTGGAATTAGTTAACACTTTGGGGGACTGTTGGGAAGGCAATATTGTGTTTTGAAATGTGAGGACATAAGAATTAGAAGGGGCCAGGGGTGAAATAATATGATTTGTCTGTGTCCCCACCTAAATCTCATCTTTCATTGTAATTCCTATAATACCCATTTGTTATGGGATCTGATGGGAGGTAATTGAATCATGAAAGTGATTTTCCTGCTGTTCTCATAATAATGAGTGAATTCTCATGAGAGCTAATGGTTTTTTAAGCATGCAGCATTTCCCTGATGGCACTGTTTCTCTTTCTTGCTGCCCTATGAGGAGGTCACTTCCACCATGATTGTAAGTTACCTGAGGCCTCCCTGGCAATGCAGAACTGTGAGTCAACTAAACCTCTATCCTTTATAAATTATCCAGTCTCAGATATTTCTTCATAGCAGCATGAGAATGGATTAATACAAAAGCAGTAAAGCAATAGAAAAAGATTAAAAAAAAGAAAAGAAAAGTAAAGAAAACCTAAGAGTTGGTTCTTTGAAATGATCAAAATTGACAAATCTCTGGCCAAGCTAATCAAGAAAAAATGAGAAGACAAAAATTATAAATATTACAAATGAATAACCACTATCACTACTGATCTCATAAACATCAAAAGATAATAAAAAATGCTATGAACATTTCCATGCCTATATTATGTAACTTAGATAACAACTAACCAGTTCTTTTAAAGAAACCAGCTACTAAAACTCATGCAAGTAAAATAATCTGAAGAGTCCAATATCTGTTTAAGATTGACTCAATGATTAAATTAATAAGCTTTTCTCAAAAAAAAAAAAAAATGCTAGGCCCAAAGGATTTCATTGATGAATTTCATCAAGCATTTAAGGAAGAAATAATACTTATGCTGTTTAAATCTCTTTTCTAAAACAGAAGCAGAGGAAACATTTCCTAGTTCAATCTATATTGACAGCAATGCCCAAAAAACAAAGCCAGATAAAGATACTACAAGAATGGAAAAGTACAAACTAATATCTCTACAAACATAGATGCAAAAATTTCCAACAAGATATTAGTAAATACAATCTCACAATAAATTTAAAAATTGTATACCATGAACAAGCAGTATTGATTCCAGATATTCAGACAGATTTGGCATTCAAACATCTAGTGATATAATTCATCACATCAACAGGCTAAAGGAAAAAAATCATATAACCATGTCAGTTGATGAAGACAAAGCCTTTAACAAAACCCCACAGCCATTCATGACCTTATGTACTTTTCAAAACTCACTGAAATTTTCAACACAAATGGTCAAACTTGATGTATACAAATTTATTCCATATATATATATATATGAATTTGTTGGATCCCAGAAAGGAATACACACTGTGATGTGAGAATCTAATTGTATTCTCATACAGTTATGAGAATGGAATGGAAGGAAAAGTTATTGACGTAAATACTTTTGGAAATGAGGTCAGTCTGTAAGACTAAGGGCAAAAGGAGCTGAGCAATGTAATCTACTTGGAAAAGTTGTTTTCCAAGAGGTACAGGGAGATGAATTAATAATTCTGTGACAGTTGTACATATACACTGGAATTGAACAATCAATAAATGAACAGTGGATTGTGGAAGCCATATTTCTTACAGTTGGAGAATAGAAACAGATAAACAAGGGGAAGAAGATAAAATTAACCATGTGGCAATTGACTAGATTTGGCAAGGTCAGTGCCAAGTAATGTTTCAGCTTACTTCAACATAAATGCTTACATATAGAAATAATTGTACATAAGTATATACACACTTTAGTATGTACATATATTTTCTTCCTTTGTCAGATGACAGTGTCTGAAAGAAACAACATCCCAGTAGCACCCAGGTCTTTGTTGTTAAAACCTGGCACCCAGGTCTTTGTTTCTACTACCATTCTCCAACAAAAAAGGTTAGAACTCTTTGGAGAAAAGGTTAATTCTAGGGCTGGGCCCAAAATTATACAAAATAAATCTCAAGTATTTTGTAGTGCCAGAAAGTAAGGAAATGATGAAAAAACAATTTGTGAGGGGTCGTCAAAGGAGCACTGGAGTCAACTGAAAATGTTTCCAGTGACCAAAGAGAGAAAAATTTAAGCAAAGTGAAAGAGAAAAAAAGAAAGAAGAAAGAAGGAAAACAAGGAAGGAGTGAGGGAAGGAAGAGAAGAAGGGAGGGAAGAAGAAAGCAAGAGAGATTTATATTATTATAACCCAAAGTACAAAACAAATATCCATCAGTTCATACCAATATAAATAAATGATTTAGTAAATTAAAACATGGGGAGAAGAAACAAATTTTCCATGTTAATGATTTAGATAAAGTATATTCACTCATCCATAAATGAGGAGGAATATAACTGCTCTCTCTTTAAGTGTGAGCTATAGTGATTTTCTTCCAAAGATTGCAACATGGAAAAAAAAAAAAAAATCTTTCCTCAAGCTTTATAACTAAAATAAACTTTACCTTGAAAAACCTAAAAAGCACAATTTTACCCAGGTATCAAAGTCAATGTCAGTAGGCATAAATCATATTAACAATATGTGCTCTTGATGTGATGTGTTAAAATGGCTTTTTACCTCAGTGGTCTTGTTCCCCGAAACCTATAACCTCAAACTGATTATGATAAACTTCAGAAAAATTCAAATATAAAGGCAACCTATAAAACACTGAAATAGTAAAACTTAAAATTGCCAAGGGCAACAAAACCAACACAACTTTTGAGAAACGTCACAGCCAAGAAGAGCCTAACTAGACATGACAATTAAATGTAATTCCTTCTTTGGATGGAATTCTTGTATAGAAAAGGACATTAGGTAAAAGCTAAA
This sequence comes from Trachypithecus francoisi, assembly GCF_009764315.1. Taxonomy (NCBI): domain Eukaryota; kingdom Metazoa; phylum Chordata; class Mammalia; order Primates; family Cercopithecidae; genus Trachypithecus; species Trachypithecus francoisi. The sequence continues at coordinate 69,886,641 of NW_022681454.1, forward strand.
GAAATATGAAGAAAAATATGCACTTTAATTAATAATAATGCTTCAATGTGAGTTTATTACATGTAAAAATGCACCATAGTAATATATTGTGGTAACAATAGGAAAACTGAATGTAGTTTATATAGGATCCCCCTGTATTATCTTCTAAAATTTTCTTTGTGTTTAAAACTAAAAAATGAAGTCTGTTAAAAATGAAATTGTGTGTTATAAGAATTTGCCCATTTATTCTTCTAAAATTGAAGATAGGTTAACTTATTTCATAAGGTAACACAAAGAGTTAAGTATTAAGAAGTATATTAATGTAATAAACACATAGGGCTATTGTCATAATTATTATTATGTCTGCTGTTTTATCTTTCACACAATTAGTTTCAAATTAGATCATCCTCTATTTCACAATCATTTCAGTAACATAATCCATATAGGTCATATAGGTGCAAAACATGATATAGAATGTCATGAAAATAACATTAAATCTGCAGTGACACAGATATGACTTAAATTCTAACTCTTTATTAGTTATCACATCATTTAGCAACATCATTTAGTATATCTAGGCCCTTGTTTTGTAAAATGCTTCCATGTCCTATTGTCCCTATTAGGTATTAAATGCAATCAGAAAACTTGCCTTAAATAATAACTGAATTTTGTAGTGTGAAAGAAAAATAGAATCTCAAAACCTCAAACTCACTACCAAAGGGAAAGTTAAGTTTGGGAACTGAACCATGGCCAAACTGCCTACTTTTACTTTTGTTTCCAAACAGGTAGCTGTAATTTCACATCCTGACTTTATCTTGTATAAAATGTATTATTTACTGAGCACAAGATGAATACATAATTTACTTTCCCTTCTACTCCTTTTCACAGGTAAAATGCAGATTCACTGAATGGTAATCAAAGCCTCACAGGACTGTAACCATTTGCCTTATTGCCTACCCCCATACCTTTTCCCTTCCCTCCTGCCTGCTCTTTTTCCTTTCAGTATTGAAGTTCCCAAAACCCTATTTGGAAAAATCACAGTCCATAGATTTTACTGTAACTTGTATTTGTTTTTCCCAGGCATGTCCTCAACCTTGGCAAAATAATTGAGACCTGCTTCAGTCATTTTTTTGATTTATGTACAAATGTAAACCAAAATTTTACATTTGCATTAAATAGATGCATAATACACATTTTTATTTTCAATTAATTTTCCATTTGTCCTGAGAATGCTCACGGGCAGCACCTGCAGCTGCAGCAATTACTCCAAGATAAGTTTGCCATGAACTATCTCACTTTTATTCTTATTTTTGCATTGGTCTATTATATCAACTTTGGAAACAGAAGTCATCATTCTACTTATAGAATTATGTTTTTAATAGTGGTATTTGCATTTACAAAATATAATAATTCTCAATTTCTGAAAATGTTAAATCCTAAAAAACATAGCATTTCTATGTGTGCTGTTAACATTGCTCTCTAATAGTAGTTGACTGAAGATAAATTTGATTAATTTGATTTTCCAAAATAGAAGATTCTGATGATTCAGATAATTCTGATGTTAATTCTGTTTAGACATAACTCCAAGAACAACTTATATATTTTATTTTCACATTGAAAGTCAGACAGATTTGCTTCTGTCTCAAAGAGCATATTTATGTAAAATTAAATGAGCACTGGCAGTGAGCTGCATTTTTTTTCTAAATGGGAAAGAGGTTAAAATAATGTTTTAGTTATTTTTATGATATGTTGAATTCACAATGACATGAAAACATGACAAATATTTTCATTTAGATGTATAATAATGCTATTGTATTAGTGAAAGAAAAACATAATATATAACTTATTAAAGTTACAGAGGGAATAATAGAGCATTAGAATTGTTTTACAGATAATATGATGTTAAAATTATATTTTATAAAGCAAAATCAGTCAAATAGATTATATTTGAATCTTTTCTACACAGGTCCATTGCTTTTCTTCTTAAAATGACTGGCTAATAGATGAATGACTCCATCAAATTACTAGTTATATTAATTTGCCAGAGAATTGTCTGATTGCTTAATTCAAATGCCAATTGCTTTTATGTTATAGTAATCTCTTAAAACATATAATAATATAATATTATATTAAGATATATGAATATGTAATTTTAATATATTAAGACATCTAAGTTTATTTTATGCAGCAAAGACAGAACCTGTATACTTTTCTGGACTTTAAATACAGATTTCTAATATTAAATAATTAACAAAATAATTGAACTTCTTAATAAGGAGACACATACACAAGAAAGATGCTAAGAAATCTACTCTGAACAATATTAATATCAGATAGTTAAATTCAATGTTTTGAAAATATTTATAAGCGATTAAAATTATATCAATAAAATATATAATTCACCTCAAAACAAGTCAACAAGCATTTATCAACCTAGAAACTTAGCTCTGCAAATACAGAACATCATTTTAGAGTAACAAAACTAACATTTATTATCATATACTTTTATTAATCCTTAATGATTTATATTATAAATTTATTTTCTATATATCCGTATTTATATGTATAAGCACTAGATACAGATGTGAATACAGATTTCTTCATATAGACAAGCTCTTCATTAATAGAAACTCCCTTCTCTAGTGCTCAGAACAACTGTATCACATCAGTACCATTATCATTTTATATATGGAAAGTGAAAAACACAGAGGTAACTTTCATAGAATTTTTAAGAAGGAATCTAGAGTAGCCAGAGTACAGAGGCTTTGAAATTAACCACTACATTAATGTGTCTGAAAAAAGTAATAAAGTCTAAGAAATCTTTCAGAAACTAATAGATCAAAATTAAAACAAATAAGTCTTTTGGGAATTTTTACACCAAAATTAATTAATTTCATTCAGCAAGAGAGAATGACAATTCGTACCCAAGAAACAAATTGCATATGCTTTTCTAAATACAGGGAAAACAATTTTAGATGCTTATGGGTTAGGCGTTAATGAAAGTTTCAAGGAATTTCATAATGTTGAAATCATTCAGATCATGGCCTCAATGAGGAGGCACTGTTCATGTTATGGGAAGAAAGGAGTTATTCACTCAAGAGCTGTAAGTCCCTGCTAGTATGCACCAGCTGGAATCAGCAAGATACGCCTGGGGCTTTCAAAGGGAAAGAGCTGATAAGGTGTCAGAATATAAGACAGAAGACCATACACCAGAGCTTTCTTAAAAATGTCCATCTGTGACAGACTGGATTAAGAAAATGTGGCACATATACACCATGGAATACTATGCAGCCATCAAAAAGGATGAGTTTGCGTCCTTTGTAGGGACATGGATGCAGCTGGAAACCATCATTCTTAGCAAAGTATCACAAGAAGAGAAAACCAAACACCACATGTTCTCACTCATAGGTGGGAACTGAACAATGAGATCACTTGGACTTGGGAAGGGGAACATCACACACTGGGGCCTATCATGGGGACGGGGGAGGAGGGAGGGATTGCATTGGGGAGTTATACATGATATAAACGTTATGCACATGTACCCTAGAACTTAAAGTATAATAAAAAAAAATAAAAATAAATAAAAATCTAGAAGACACTCTCAAAAATCAGTATTTAACAACCTGGCAAGCTCATCTTCTGTCAATTCTAGTATGCTACTAGAATACTTCTTCAGAACTTAAGAAAAAAATACAAATTACTTGGAGATTCTGGAAGTTCCTTACCAGAGAACAAACAATTTAAAAAGTTCAGGGAGATTGGCATGTTAAGTGGTAAAACTAAAAAATTCACCAGCTGACTATGTTTCTAAGGAGAGCAGAGATCACACTCACTTCACTACAATGATAGGAATATGGTAATGAGGAGAGCAAAAGAATTCTTGAAAATCTTGTCCTCCCTGAACCAGTATTGATTATAGAGGAAACTGCTATGAAACTTGGCTCCCGTACTGGAGAAAATAGGATTTGTAGAGTCCTGGTGGTCTCATGTGATATGGGGGTTTGTGTCAGTGCTTAATAGACTACGTTCTCTTGAAATGAGATATTAATACATAGGATGGGATTAAGTATGTTTCTTAACTTTCATAACCAAAATATTAAGCGTGATTAGACAGAAGCAATGTCAATTGTAGCAGTGAAAAAATAAAATGTAGCGTAGTTTCCAGACAAAGGCAATTTCTCCAAGACTATAGCTATTGAGATTTTAAAAATTAAAAAAAAATATTTCCCTTACTTCCAGGAAAAGATTGGTAACTTTATAGGTTTACAGCCAGTGAATATTAAAAATGGTTTTAACAAGTAAGTGCCAGGATGAGTTATAAACTGGTGTGATCAATGACAACTTGCTTCTGCAAGTATACTAGCCAATTAGTACAGCCTCACACTGAACACTAGCCAGAGTGCAGACACTCCAGGGACCACACTTTCTAGACTGAATGTCAACCTGCACTTGCTTTAAACTAATATGAAACATACTTTTCTCGACAACATAAATTATGAGTTTTTGACTGATTTCAACCACTGTGATATTCATAACCATCACAATCCAAAATAATTTTCCCCAAAACCTTATGCAAGATCAGTTTATTTTTCTTTTTTTTGTTTGTTTGTTTTTAAATGTGGGTTTTATTATTATTCAGGTGTGAAAAGGCCAACAGTTCAAGAGACAGTTGCCACTGAAAAGATATTCATACAGCCAACAGACACATGAAAAAATGCTCATCATCACTCGCCATCAGAGAAATGCAAATCAAAACTACAATGAGATACCGTCTCACACCAGTTAGAATGGCAATCATTAAAAAATCAGGAAACAATAGGTGCTGGAGAGGATATGGAGAAAGAGGAATACTTTTACACTGTTGGTGGGACTGTAAACTAATTCAACCATTGTGGAAAAGAGTGTGGGCCGGGCGCGGTGGCTCAAGCCTGTAATCCCAGCACTTTGGGAGGCCGAGATGGGCGGATCACGAGGTCAGGAGATCGAGACCATCCTGGCTAATACGGTGAAACCCCGTCTCTACTAAAAAATACAAAAAACTAGCCGGGCGAGGTGGCGGGCACCTGTAGTCCCAGCTACTCGGGAGGCTGAGGCAGGAGAATGGCATAAACCCGGGAGGCGGAGCTTGCAGTGAGCTGAGATCCGGCCACTGCACTCCAGCCCGCGCGATAGAGCGAGACTCCGTCTCAAAAAAAAAAAAAAAAAAAAAAAGAGTGTGGCGATTCCTCAAGGATCTAGAAACTAGAAATGCCATTTGACCCAGCCATCCTGTTACTGGGTATATACCCAAAGGATTATAAGTTATGCTGCTATAAAGACACATGCACATGTATGTTTATTGCTGCACTGCTCACAATAGCAAAGACTTGGAATCAACCGAAATGTCCATCAGTGACAGACTGGATAAAGAAAATGTAGCACATACACACCATGGAATACTATGCAGCCATAAAAAAGGATGAGTTTGTGTCCTTTGTAGGGACGTGGATACAACTGGACACCATCACTCTCAGCAAACTATTGCAAGAACAGAAAACCAAATACCGCATGTTCTCACTCATAGGTGGGAATTGAAAAATGAGATCACTTGGACACAGTTTATTTTTCTTAATGAGTTCACATCTGACCAACTCTCTTGTATGGAAGTAAGCAGTCAATCCATCTTCATGATTTTATGTATTGAGAGACATTCTCATTCTTTGACAATTTTGGCTATTCCATCAAAATTATATTAAATAAACTTGCTTGGTATCATTTGATGGTAAGTTCAGGTAAACAGAAAGTAGACATATTAACAGCACCTTGTACTCAAATTTCTTTTGTCTTTCCAGTTTGCTGCCAAGTAACTTCATCTCAGACATAATCTAAACTCTGGTTCGATTTGTAGAGTTCATGGTATTTAATTTATTTTGTTATGCTGGAAACTATTACTAACTAACATATTTTAAAAATTGCTTTTTGTTAAAATGCTCTGACTTTTCATTTGGTGATATATCATGGTTAAATAATTAGATCTGGGTCTTTATACAAAGTTATTAGAACTTTGTTAGTATAATCTTTGGTAAATATTTCTGTATTAATCTGATTAGTCAAAGATTGTTGGTCCAAATCTTGCTTTTGCATGACTATTTGTACAGTTTTCCTGTGCTTTAGTCTTGCCTTAAATTTTTGTTGTATTGAATTTTGTTTTTCTCATGTGCTTTTATTCTATAGAGAACAGATACAGGCCTGAAATCATAATATCTGTAATTCAAGCTGGCCCTGAAGACTAATACTTTGAAGGTACACTAGACTAGCAAACAATTCATGCGAAGGTGATGAGTAAAGTTTGGCTGTGAGTCCCTTACATACTATCATAAAGACATTCTTATTTAACAGATTTTGAAAGAATATGGCTTTATTTAATCCATCTTTCAGAATCAACAATATTTAGGTCGACTGTCATATTGCTCTTTTGAGATTCCCCTTGTTGAGGGAATCTGAAAGAATCTTCACAGACATCAATTTTGACAGACACTGTGTCCTCTTTCGTTTTCATTAAATGTTGTTTTTTTTTTTTTTTTTTTTTGAGACAGAGTCTTGCTCTGTTGCCCAGGCTGGAGTGCAGTGGCCAGATCTCAGCTCACTGCAAGCTCCGCCTCCCAGGTTCCCTCCATTCTCCTGTCTCAGCCTCCCGAGTAGCTGGGACTACAGGCGTCCGCCACCTCGCCCGGCTAGTTTTTTGTATTTTTTATTAGAGACCGGGATTCACCATGTTCGCCAGGATGATCTCGATCTCCTGACCTCGTGATCCGCCTGTCTCGGCCTCCCAAAGTGCTGGGATTACAGGCTTGAGCCACCGCGCCCAGCCCATTAAATGTTTTTTCTATGTCAAATCTGCAATTCACTCCTACCAGAGATCTTTATTTTTAGACAAATTTTTAATAAAATAAAATTCTTGCACTTATCTTGGAAAATATCAAAGTTACATTTTATTTGTATATCAATGATCCTCTGGGAAAAGGTTGATAAGTCAAAATTAACATATTTTTAAAAGATTATAAGAATCTGGAAAAACCATTTAAAAAAAAATTAGTAGTGTCTAAGACGCTCAGTAATCTGAATTGTTGGAAAGATAGCCATATACATTTTTGTCTAATTCGTGATTTTAGGTTGAAACACTCAGTTTTTCTTTATTAAATGTGTTTTTATCTGTAGGAACTTTCATAGATGTTGTTTATCAAGTTGAGGAAGGTTTTGTTTCTAGTTTTCTGAGAGTGTTTATCATTAATGGATGCTGGATTTTATCATTTTTTTTCTGCTTCATTTGATGTGATCATATCATTTTTTATTCTTTACACCAGATATGTTGGTTGACTAACTTTTAAATGTTGAATCAACCTCATATACTTGCCACTTGATAACAGATCATAGCTCTTTTTATAAGTGGTTGGATCTGTTTGCTAATATTTTGTTGAAAAATTTTGCCGTAAATTTTTGAGAAATCCTGATCAGTTTTCTTTCTTTTCTTGTATTAAGCTTGATTTTGATATTAATGTATTACTTACTATTCTCATAAAATAAATTGAGAATCTATTTTCTGGAAGATAAAGCATAATGTTTTAAAATATTTACTAGAATTTTCCAGGCGAAATCATTTGGGCATGGAGATTTATTTTTTGAGAGCTTTTAAGTTACTTAGTTTCTTTAGTGATATAATTCTTTCTAGATTGTCTGTTTTATCTAAATTGAGTTCTGATACTATATTAGTTTTCTATTGCTAATGTAACAAATTATCTCAAAATTAGTGACTTCAAAATACCACAAATTTGTTATATTTAAGTTCTGGATGTCAGAAGTCCTAAATGCAAGACATCAGCAAGGCATCGTTCCTCTGGGAAACTCTAGGGAAGAATTCTTTTCTTTGCCTTTTCCAACTTTTAGAGGTCACCTAAATTCCTAGGTTCATGACCTCTTCCACTTTCTTCAATGTCAGCAGTATAGCATATTTAAATCTTTCTTTCTATGACTTCTGCTTCTGTTGTCACATATTTTCTGAATTTCACACTCCTACTTTCTTCTTATAATCCTTTGTGATTACGTTGTTCCTACTGAAATAATCCAGTGTAATACTCCCTATCTAAAGAGTCTTAATTTAATCAGATATGCTAATTTCCTTTTACTATGTAAGGTAACATATTGACAGGCTTCAGGTATTAGAAGAAAGATAAACTGGGTAAGGAATATTTTTCTGTCCACCACACGTATTTTTTGATTTTCAATGAATTTATTTATTTTTACCAAATTGTCAATTTTATGGACATAAAGTTATTTGTAGATCTCTTTATTATCCTCTTAATATCTACAGAATCTGCAGTGATATCATCTTTTTGTTCCTGATATTGGTGATTTGTGTCTTATCTTTTGATTTTTTTTTTTTTTTTTTTTTTTGAGACGGAGTCTCGCAGTCGCCCAGGCTGGAGTGCAGTGGCCGGATCTCAGCTCACTGCAAGCTCCGCCTCCCGGGTTTACGCCATTCTCCTGCCTCAGCCTCCCGAGTAGCTGGGACTACAGGCGCCCGCCAACTCGCCCGGCTAGTTTTTTCTATTTTTTAGTAGAGACGGGGTTTCGCCGTGTTAGCCAGGATGGTCTCGATCTCCTGACCTCGCGATCCACCCGTCTCGGCCCCCCAAAGTGCTGGGATTACAGGCTTGAGCCACCGCGCCCGGCCTTCTTTTGATTTTTGACAGACTCACTAGCAATTTGTCTATTTTAACAGTTTTTTAAAGAACTAATTTTTTGTATCACTGATTTGTCTACTCTTTCTGATTTAATTTCTGCAATTTCTGATCTTGTTTTTATTTTTCTTTATTTTTAATTGTTCTTTGCTGGTTTTTTGAGGCAGGAATTTTAGATTATGGGCCTGAGATATGTCTTTTTTTCTAATGAAAGCAAGCCTTTCTTTCTTAGTACTGCTTTATCTGTGCCTCATGTAATTTGATGTGTTGCATTTTTATTTTCATTTATTTATATATATATTTCTTTGAGACTTCCTCTTTGACCTATGAATTATTTATAAGCGTGTTGTTTAATTTCTTGATATCTGGAGCTTTTCCTGATGTATTTTTCTTATTTATTTCTAGTTTGATTTTATTATAGTCCATTGCGGTATAATTATAGTAGCTTAATTTTTGATATCTCCTTCATGGCTCAATATACAGTTTGTCTTGGTAGAAGATGACCCCTAAAAAATATTCTGAGGACTGAAATATTGGTGGAATGCTTAGAGGTCTAGTGGTCTGAGTCGTATTAAGATATCCTTTCTAAGACAGAGAACAATTTATTGTGCCTTGCAGCTACCATTTTTTAGAAAAGTTGTGCAACTTTTGGTTGGCATATTAAGGTTTTGGCCACAGTGCATACCACAACTGAGTCTGTTCTTCTAGCCCTATTTACCAGGAGACTCATAAGGCTATCAGTTTCAGTGTGGGTCATTATATCCAATGACTGTTCAGAGGGTTTAGGCTGTAATATAAATAGCCCTGCTCTTGGGCCATAAGTCCTGGTAGATTCAGTGGTGTTACAGATTTCTTTAGTGGATGAAAACACACTGAAGAATACTCAGAGGAGTGATTAAGCTTATACTTACTGGGTTTTAGAATAAATCTTACCTTCTGCAGAAAAGAAATATTTGTCACTCAAAAAGCAACTCATGAATGCCATTGCACCATATTGGAAACTAAGCATTAGATCATGGACTATGATATGATTATGCAACCAGAGTTGCATTCACAATCTGAGTCATGTGAACTCCACAAATCATTATTTGGGACAGACACAACAGTAATCTATCACACAACAGAATCTGGTCTTAGTACAGACAGAAGGAATATAGAGTACATACATGCATTACTGGACAATAGCAAATACCTTAGGTAGTTGGTAGAAGGTCTGTAGGAGGTAAGTAAGAAGTGTGGAAACAAAGAACTTCAGAAATAGGAATGGACTGGGTACTAAACTATACGTATCTTTCTATCTTGTATCAGAATCCATAAAAGGACATTCACTGCAAAGGACACATAGATTAACCAAATTTAAAAGAAAAATAAAAACAAACAAAAAGCCTCTGTTCTTACTGACTCTGGTGTCTACACAATTAGTTCATACAGTTGTTTTGGTAGGAATGGACACATATAATGAGGCCCTTAGTAGCTATTTTGATAGAAATGGACATATAACATGAGGCCAATAGTAAGAAGACTATTTTGTCAGGGCTGATTTATCTACTGCTGAGATTAAATGTTCAACCTGTTAGCAGCACAGCGAAGACTAAAGCAATAATCGCAGCCAAGATTATGCTACCATGGTAATGCCGTTGTATTTTGGCTCATCGTTATATCATGGGAGGTGTCAGTAGTACTGAAATAATATAACTTAAAAGATTATCACCCAAGTATCCCACCCTCTCTCCGAAATATGTCTGTCCTTTCTAAGCTGTTACATGTCGCTCAGAATGTGATGCTTCACCAAGAAGTTGCATGTATTTCTTCAGCTAATCAAAATGACATGAATCTGTCTCATAAATAGTATTTCAGTAGGCCTGGTATGTTGCTAACTTTTTGGCGTGATGCTTGTGGATGCCACTATAGTAATTATATTTTTTATTTGCAACTATATAAAATCATACATATAACCTAATATAAGGTCAAGGCATAATATGAACTCCTATCTTATAAAACAGCAATATCTAATTGACAAATATAATTTATACATACTGGTTTACAATAACAATTTAAAATAAAAACATTTACAAAGAATAAAATTCCTCAAATGTTCGACATCTGTTTGAAGTATGATCTAGGAAATTTTATTAGACTTACATATTTGTATGTGTATATATGTGTTTGCGTTTATGTTCTTATCTTTTAAAGAATTAAGTCTACTGAAATAAACCTTTAAATAGAAAGAAATTCTTTCGAATAACATTGTGTTTTATGTAACTTGGTAGAAGATCCTCAGGTTCATTTGAAAGAGACTATTTGAAGAGTAGACACTGTTTTTTAGAAAATTATATCGCCACTTAGCAAAACTTAGTATTTAGCCAGAATGGTATTAGTATAAAAATGGAAACTATTTAGAACTATATAAAAGTTTACAGGATCTAAAAACTGATCCTATGTATATTTGAAAATATACTATTCTAGCCTATAAAATATTTTTCTAGAAGGATGGCATTTAGCTCAATAGAAAATGAAGATTTCGGCCGGGCGCGGTGGCTCAAGCCTGTAATCCCAGCACTTTGGGAGGCCGAGACGGGTGGATCACGAGGTCAGGAGATCGAGACCATCCTGGCTAACATGGTGAAACCCCGTCTCTACTAAAAAAATACAAAAAATTAGCCGGGCGATGTGGCGGGCGCCTGTAGTCCCAGCTACTCAGGAGGCTGAGGAGAGAGAATGGCATAAACCCGGGAGGCGGAGCTTGCAGTGAGCTGAGATCTGGCCACTGCACTCCAGCCTGGGCGACAGAGCGAGACTCCGTCTCAAAAAAAAAAAAAAAAAGAAAATGAAGATTTCTTTATTAATTTCTTGGAGACAATTGTTGTTCTATGTGGAGAATAATAAAGCCTCAATTTACAACTCACACTCTTTAGAAATAATGAATTATAAGTAGATTGAGAACTCAATATTACAAAAAGTAAGCTACAAAATTGTGGCAGTATGTATTTTATAAACTGAGTTTGGCTTTCCTACAAAAGACAGAAAGTGAAAAAATTATTAAAGATAGATGGCAGATAGATGAACAGATAGGCAATCATATGCAAAGATGTGTACAGACATAAACATATAGTGGTCATTCTGATATCATATATTACATGTGTTCCTAAACAGTCTTGAATTACAAAAACTCATACATTAAATTCCAGGGCTTAAGAGAAATCACACATACACACACACAAACATGTGTATTTATACATACATATACACATACACACAAACACACACAACCCAAATACTATGCAATTTTATAACAAAAGTGATGCAAAAATGATTATACTTCTCTAAAAACAAAACAAAAGAAAAAATTAGCAATAGTAATTGAGAAGATAATTGGAGTACCCAAGAAAGCGGGAAATTGTCTCTGTAGGTATTGAAAATAAAACAGTAGAGTGAATATGCTTGCCATCCTTTAACTCAAGCAGGGTAGATTCTAAGGCAAGACTGCTAGGGCTAACCCCTAAGACTGTGGGGTCATCTTTAACATAGGCAAGGCTGGCATTGTAATTTCCCATGAATCCAAAGTTGTGTCTTCATATAAATGTCTACGAGGTAGGATTTCTGGAGACAGGCCCATGTTTGTAATTTTATTTAAATATAGCACAACAGTCTATACCACTAGTGCAGCAGCCAAGCTGGTTTTTGTTTGTGTGCTTGCTTGTTTTTATTTTCTGTAGAAGAGTATAATGCAATTTCTGCTATTCTAGCAGCAACTGCCCATGAAAAAGCGCATATGGAAAACAGTAACTCTGTTTATATGACATGTTTTTCATATTTTCTAATCACATGTGAGCTAATTCACATTGCAAAGCTATCTATTGTATATGGAAGTGACTGGGAAAAATAGTAAAGATAGAGACCGAGACAGAGATAAAGAAAGAGACAGAGGCCCGGCACAGTAGCTTATGTGCCTGTAATACCAGTATTTTGAGAGGCCAAGGTGGGTGGATCATTTTGAGGTCAGGAGTTCAAGACTAGCCTGGGCAACATGGTGAAACCCCATCTCTATTAAAAATACAAAAACTAGCCGGGCTTATTGGGAGAATCTGCTCCCAATGTTTAACATGCTTCTTTTCTATATCCTAAGTGTCTCGGCTGGGTTGAGAAATAAAGGGAAAGAGCACTAGAGATAGAAATTTAAAGCTGGGTATCTGAGGGAGACATCACATGTTGGCAGGATCCATGATGTTCCCCCAGCCGTAAAACCAGCAAGTTTTTATTAGCGATTTTCAAAAGAGGAGGCAGTGCACGAATAGGGTGTGGGTCACAGAGATCACATACTTCACAAGGTAATAAAATATCATAAAGCAAATGGAGGCAGGGCGAGATCACAGGACCACCAGATGAGGTGAAATTAAAATTGCTAATGAAATTTCAGGCACTCATTGTCATTGATAACATCTTATCGGGAAACAGGGTTTGAGAGCAGGTAACCTGTCTGACCACAATTTATTAGGCAGGAATTTTTGTCCACCTGATAAGCCTGGGAGCACTATAGGAGACCGGGGCTTATTTCATCCCATGGGTTTCACCCATAAAGAACGGGACACCTTAAAAAGGGGCCATCTATAGATCTACCTTCAGGGCTCATTCTCTTTCTCAGGGATATTCCTTGCTGAGAAAAAGAATTGAGCAATATTTCTCCTATTTGCTTATGAAGGAGAAGGAATATATCTCTGTTCCGTCTGGCTCACTGGCGACCAGTTCAAAATTACCACTCTTGTTCCCTGAACATCACTGTTATCCTGTTCTTTTTTAAAGATGCCCAGATTTCATATTCAAACACACGTGCTCTATAAACAATTTGTGCAGTTGACACAATCACAGGGTCCTGAGGCGACATTCATCCTCCGCAGCTTAAAAAGCAAATTATAGGATTAAGAGATTAAAGTAAAGACAGACATAGGAAATCACAAAGATATTCATTGGGGAAGTGATAAGTGTCCATGAAATCTTCAAAATTTATGTCCAGAGATTACAATAAAGACAAGTGCAAGAAATTATAAAAGTATTAATTTGGGGAACTAATAAATGTCCATGAAATCTTCACAATTTATGTTCTTTTGCCATGGCTTCAGCCGGTCCCTCCATTCGGGGTGCCTGACTTCCCGTAACATGGGCGTGCTGGCAGGCACCTGTAGTCTCAGCTACTTGGGAGGCTGATGTGGGAGAATCGCTTGAACCTAGGAGGTGGAGGTTGTAGTGAGCCAAGATCACACCACTGCACTCTAGCCTGGGTGATAGAGTGAGACTCTATCTGAGAAAAAAAAAAAGAATATAAATAAGTGTAAGTGTCAGATGCCGGCTCACAGAAACCCGAAAAAGGGGTGTCTTCATTCCTTTCTGTTCAGCTGGAGGACCTAGGGTTTCCTTCCGCCTCCACACCCTCACTCCTGCCCTATAATCCTCCCTCTCTCCCTGCTCTCTCCAACCCCTCCCTTCCTGCCCAGACTCTTTCTCCTTGCTCCTCATCGACTGGTAGCCTGCTCGCACCCATGCCCCCTTCCACGTCCTCAGCCAGTCGCCTAGGGTCCCCATCTCTGCACACACCCGCTCTAAGTGCCCTGCTGACACCCCCACTCCTGCCCCACACCCTCCTACAGTGTTAGCCCCTTTGCGAGAGGTAGCTGGGGCAGAGGGGGTAGTCAGAGTACATGTCCCTTTTTCACTGACAGACATTTCCAAAATTGAGAAGCGTTTAGGAGATTTCTCAGCTAATCCTACTATATACATAAAGGAATTTAGATACGTCTGTCAGGCCTATGACTTAACTTGGCATGACCTCCAGGTTATCCTAGCCTCTACGCTAAACCTTGAGGAGCAAGAGTGCATCCTAGCGGCCACCAGGCAGCACGCCAACAAACTACATTTAACTGATGCCGCCATTCCACTAGGGGAGCAAGCAGTCCCCTCGGCAGACCCAGACTGTGACTACCAAGCAGGCCAGCCTGGGCACCGTAGGCAAGACATAATGGTCCAGTGTTTGCTAGCTGGTATGCAAGCAGTCTCAAACAAAACTGTAAATTTTAACAAATTAAAAGAAATTATTCAAAATCCAGAAGAAAATCCAGCCGCATTCTTAAATAGGCTGACTGAGGCTCTAGCCCAATATACCCGCTTAGATCCAGCCTCCCCCACAGGGGCCACCATTTTGGCATCTTACTTCATTTCTCAATCAGCTCCTGACATTCGCAAAAATCTTCAAAAGGTAGAGGATGGTCTTCAGACACCAATACAAGACCTAGTTAAATTAGCCTTTAAGGTCTATAGGTCTATAACTCCAGAGAGGAGACAGCTGAGGCACAGTGGCAGGCTCGCCTCAAACAGAAGGTAGAGCTCCTAGCGGCGACTTTACAGCCCAGTCATAACCCCAAACCAGAGAGCACACACCCTGCAGACTCCAAGACTACAAAAGGAGCCTGCTATAAGTGCGGCAAGGCAGGACACTATGCCAACAGGTGTCCACAAGGTCCCCGAGCCCCAACGCAGCCTTGCTATAAGTGCAAGCCATCAGGACATTGGGCCAGCGAATGTCCTAACCCTCGTCCACCAGCAACCCCCTGCCCTGCTTGCCAACAGGAAGGGCACTGGAAGTCTGATTGCCCCACCCTGAGAACAGGTGCCACGCCTCAATGTGACCCCCTTTCCCAGGATCCTGGGAGCTCCTTCCAGCTCCTACATCTGGACGATGATAACTGAAGGTGCCGAGACTCGGGGACGCCCATCACCCTCGCCGAGCCATGGGTAACTCTCCTGGTAGCGGGTAAGACAATTAATTTTTTAATCGACAGCAGGGCTACCTATTCTGTTTTGCCATCCTTCTCTGGACCTAGCCTTCCATCCAATATCCCTGTAGTAGGAGTAAACGGAAAGCCATCCACTCCACGAAAAACTCCACTCCTTAAGTGCTGCCTGGCCAACAACTACTTTGTGCACTCGTTCCTCATTATACCCTCATGCCCTACCCCCTTACTAGGCCGAGACATCTTGAGTACCTTAAAGGCCTCCATATCCATTCCCACCAACTCATCCTCACGACCTGGTGCTCATGCTTTGTGCAGGCGCACATGCTCCTCCTATGTTGCCCCCACCCCCCATCTTCCCTATTTCTGTACACCCTCAAGTGTGGGACACTTCCACCCTGGTCATAGCGGCCCACCACCCACCAGTTCTTGTCAAGCTCAAAGACCTCACTCATTTCCCAAACCGCCCCCAATCCTCTCTCTCTCCGACACATCTGCAAGGTTTAAAGCCAATTATCACGCAACAACTTAGCCAACATATTCTTGTTCGCACACATTCCCCCTGTAACACTCCAATACTTCCAGTTAAGAAGGCAGACGGAATGTATAGGCTAGTACAGGATCTTCAGCTGGTCAACGAAGCTATCCGTCCAATGCACCCTGTAGTTCCCAACCCTTACACCCTTCTGTCCCATATCCCCACCAATTCTACTTATTTTACTGTGCTAGATCTTAAGGATGCTTTCTTTACCATCCCCCTACACACAGACTGCCAGTTCCTTTTTGCTTTCACATGGGAAGACCCCCCCCACACACACACATCCACTCAATTGACGTGGACAGTCCTCCCACAACGGTTCTGGGACAGCCCCCATTTCTTCATTCAGGCCTTAGCAAAAGACCTTGCCTCCTGGTCCCTCACTAATAGCAAAGTTCTGCAGTATGTAGATGATCTCCTAATCTGTAACCCTACCAAACAAGACTCTATTCTAGACACTGCAACTCTCCTCAAACATTTAGGCTCACTAGGTTATAGAGTATCTAAACACAAGGCCCAAATTTCTCGCCAAACCATCATATACTTTGGAATTGAAATTACCCCAACAACCCGGTCACTAACTACCGACCGTATGGCCCTAATACAAAACCTTCTTCCCCTTCAAAATGCAAAAGAAGTTCAATCCTTCCTAGGTCTAATAGGCTTTTTCAGACATTGGAGCCCCAATTTTGGAATCTTGGCCAAACCTTTATACGCTGCAGTTAAAGAAACCCCACATGGGCCTTTGTCCAACCCCAAGTTAATCTCGACTCATTTCACCTGCTTAAAAGCTTGCCTTCTCTCACAACCCACTCTCTCACTGCCTGATTTCCAGCGTCCCTTCCAACTCTTTACAGATAAAAGGCAGAAAGTAGCAATTGGTCTTTTAGCCCAGCCTGTTGGCAGCACCCACTGCCCTGTGGCCTATGTATCCAAACAACTAGACCCAACTGTACAAGGCTGGCAACCCTGTCTGCGTGCATTGGTAGTGGCAGCCTGCCTGACCCAGGAAGCAAAAAAGCTCACTAGAGGCAGTAATCTAACAGTCCTTTCCACACACCACCTTCAGGATCTCATCTCTCATAAAAGTATTAGCCACTTAACTCCATCCCGGCTCCAACTTTTCCATCTCTTATTCATAGAAGACCCCACTGTTACTTTAGAAGTTTGCTCCTCTCTAAATCCAGCCACTTTACTGCCAGACCCTCTCAAACCACCCCATACTAAACATTCTTGTCCTGAGGTCCTGGAGGCTTAACCCCCCAGCCACCTACACTTGCATGATCAGCTCCTTCAGAATGCACAATTAACCCTATTTGTGGATGGCAGCTCCTTTATCAACCATCAAGGAAACAGACAGGCAGGATATGCAGTAGTTACCTCCTCCACAGTTTTAGAAGCAAAACCCCTACCACAAGGGACCACATCATAGCAGGCAGAACTCACTGCACTAACCAAGACACTCCTCCTATCAAAAGGAAAAACAGTAAACATATACACAGATTCTAAATATGCTTTCCTAATTGCACACACTCATTCAGGCATCTGGAAAGAGAGAGGGTTTCTAATCACCTGCGGTACCCCTATTATCAACAAAAACCAAATACTCAAACTACTAGATGCACTGTCGGCTCCTTCCAAGGTGGCCATTATGCATTGTAAAGGTCACCAAACTTCATCTAACCTGGCAGCAGCTGGCAACAATTTTGCTGACACCACTGCCAAGTCAGCTGCCAAATTTTCCACCCCCAAGCCTCCTTCTGTCTGTTTTCTCTCCCCCCAGTATGACCCTGATTACACTCAGGAAGAAAAGGCTAAACAATTACAAAATCCAATAGCCAAACTAACTACAGATGACTGGATATATATTAATAACAAATTAGTTATTCCTGAAACACAACTCCATACCATTCTAACAGACATACATAATTCTTTACATATAGGACCCAAAGCCTTATACAATTTTCTAAATCCCCTCCTCCACTGTCCAACACTACAAAAACACTTACTTACAATCAACCAGCAGTGTTCTACCTGCCTAAAGGCAAATCCTCAAGGCACATTGCGTAATCCCCATCCCAGCCACCAACTCAGAGGACACCAAACAGGCAAAGATTGGCAAATTGATTTCACACATATGCCAAGACATAAAAAATTAAAGTACCTCTTAACCCTTGTGGACACCTTTTCAGGGTGGATAGAGGCCTATCCCACCACAGGAGAAACCGCTAACAATGTTGCCTCAATACTCACTGAACATATTATCCCTAGGTTTGGCCTCCCGGTCACCCTTCAATCCGACAATGGTCCAGCATTCATCTCCAAGGTAGTCCAACAGGTGGCAGCCCTCTTACACATCACCTGGAAACTCCACATCCCCTATAGACCTCAGTCTTCTGGTAAGGTGGAAAAGGCTAATGGACTCATCAAACAACAGCCCACCAAACTCTCAATCAAAATCCGGCAGTCGTGGGTAACTCTCCTTCCCTTAGCCCTAACCCGGCTGCGGGCAGCACCTGGAAGCCCAACAGGCCTCAGTCCGTTCAAATTAGTCTACGGACGACCCTTAACCCTCCAGCAAATACCTTCCCTGCCTGCCCCTTTGGCGAACTACCTCCCATATCTCATTCTTCTCAGACAGCTCTTAAAACAACATGCTGAGTTAGCACACCCTCCTCCAACAGATGCCTACAACCCACATCTTTCCCTCAGCCCTGGAGACCAAGTGTACATAAAAGATATCCAAGCCAAAGACTTACAGCCCAGGTGGAAAGGCCCATACACTGTCCTCCTGTCTACACATACAGCAGCAAAACTCCTAGGACACACGCATTGGATTCATATTTCCCAGCTAAAAAAGGCCCCCACTGAGAACAATCAGTGGACATCAGTTCAACTTTCCCCCACTCCCCTCAAACTCACAAAACTTTCTTAACTATCTCATGCTCCCCGACCCCTGGCACTTAGCTCGCTTTCTCACCATCCTCTACATAAACCTATCAGACTTTCAATACATAACCCCAGACCCATATCTACCTCCAGACAATAGTCCAGAGCAGTGGTTCTCCCGCCTCCTAACTTTCATCAAACATCTTCAGTGGCAAGGAACACTCTGTGACTACACCGAAAATGAAGTCCTTTTCTATACTTACATTACTACTCTCCTTATACACTCAGACTCAGACTTCTACTAGCCCACCCACTGTATGGCAATTCTCTATCACTGAAACATGGACACAAGACCAGATGACACATAAACAAATAGTAGGCCAAGCTAACTGCTCGCCCAAAGGATGTCAAGAACTAATTTCTATACCCTTCAAGTCTAAAACCCCTAATAACATCTTCGGACACATTACCATGTTATGTTTCCTTTATGACCAAACACATTACAATTGCAAAAACTATTGGAAAGAAACCAATATCGGTTGCCCTTACAACTACTGTAAATGGCATTTCTCATAAGAGGAAGAGCGCGACGTAAATAAAATCAGAAAAACACACCTATTAACTTACAACAGAACCACAACCCTCACTTCTACAGCAGACACTTACTTTCTAAACATACCAGACCCTTGGGACTCCCGTTGGGCAGATGGACAAAAGGCTGGGATGTATGTCTCCTGGGCAGACTCATACCCTACAGCCACCCTCCTAATAAGAAGAGTGTTAGTCCAACACCGACAGTCCTTCCCAGAAAGCATACAAACCCTAACTAACCTAACCTCAACCATACAACAACAAGAACAGGCCCTACAGCAACAACTACAACCACCATAAGAAAACCCATTCTCCTTGCTCTCACTCATACGTCAAGGACTAAACCTAAGTTACACTGCAAATATCTCCAATCTCACACATTGCTTCCTCTGTGCGGCTTTAGGAGGCCTCCCCTTGGTGGCAGTGCCTCTGCCCAAGGCCTTTGATACCACTAGTGAGACACCCCACAATTCCCACAATTCACCTACCCTCCAGGTGCCACTATACGAAAACCCAGACAGCCCAATTCTCCCTTTTTGTTATTCAACCCCAAATTCATCCTGGTGTAATCATACTCAGGTGCCCAGTGGAGGCCAAACAGCCCCCATTGGAGGCTATGTCTGGTGCAACGGGTCCCTTTCTAAAACCTTTAACCAAATTGTAACAACTCAATCTCAATCACTCTGTGTCTCAGTATCCTTAGTGCCCAGCCTCACCCTGTAGAGCAAGGCTGAACTAGCCGAACTGACACTGCAGCTACACCCTCCTGTCAATTGCTTAAAATTAAAGAACAAATCATCTTTACACTAAGGCCTTTAGTAAAAAGCCTTTAAATAGAACAGAGAAAAGTTTTATATACATTTTCTGAATTTGCTTTCCAACGCTAGGAGAGAAATAACTGCATTTTTGTTTTTAAGAGAGGAAGTTACTCTCTTTGTATGGTTTTATAGCTACTTGAGTGAAAAAGAAAAATCTGTAATTTTACTGTTTATATTTTCAGGAGTAAATGCACATTGAAGCAACTCTTTCAATAGAAAGGGAAGCTATAAAAATCTGTCTTACATCAAAGCAATACAGTATGTACATCTGTCAGACTCTGAATTTCACCTGCTCTGAGACAATGATTGTTCTAAGCACATTATTTCTGGTAGTGACATCAACAATAGAAAAATGTGCATCCTTTAAAATCACATCTTGGTGTTTTATTATTTCTCCAAAAGCAAAAACAGAAATACCAACTCACTGTTATTCTTACAAGTCCATTTTTTTTCATGATATGACATGTCCATTTGTTCCAAAGGTATTCACCTAGAATCACAAAGAAATTGTTTCCCACCAAATTATCAAAATTGTGCCATATTTTTAGCTATTTTATTTGAGTACTGCGAGAGACAAAAGACATGTGTATCCTGAAAAATAACTGTATTTGTATGTAATTTATTCAACCTTATTTACAAGATGAAAAAAGTCAATTTTATGAGCACAAGTTTTTATGGAATTTTATTATTTAACTTGCATCACAATTTTTAGCTCTTTACAACTTCTCAAGATGATAATAGTGATTATATTATTGCAACACCTTATTGAGTACCCCTAAGCTGCACACTAGCACTCAGGTAGAAAATAAGAAAATATAGATTAATTTTAGTTTGTGTGTGTGTGTATGTGTTTTATCTAAAACCATTTTTAAAGTTCACGGGTACATGTGCAGGTTTGTTACATAAGTTAACTTGTGTTATGGGGTTTGATGTACAGATTTTTCATCACTCTAGAATTAAGCCTAGTACCCATTAGATATTTCTCCTGATCCTTTCCTTCATCCCACCACCCACCCTCTAATAGGCCCCAGTGTGTGTTATTTCCCTCTATGTGTCTGTGGGTTCTCATCATTTAGCTCACACTTATAAGTAAGAACATTTGGTATTTGGTTTTCTGTTTCTGCATTAGTTTGCTAAGAACATTGGCCTTCACCTCTGTCTGTGTACCTACAAAGGATATGAGCTCATTCTTTTTTATAACTGCATAGTGTTCCATGGTGCATATATGCCACATTTTCTTTATTCAGTCTATCACTGATGGGCATTTAGATTGATTTTGTGTCTTTGCTAGAAAATAAGCAAATATAGTTTATGTAATAAGCATGTAATAAATTTAGATAACGAAAACATCCATGAATCTACAACTATGTGTTTTGTTAAAAATGTCATGGACATGTTACTATGTTCAAAAAATTCAGATGAAGTCGGCAGCAAGATGGCCGAATAGGAACAGCTTCAGCTGTATAAGGAATAAGGAAAGGATCCAGTTTCAGCTTTCTACTTACGGCTAGCCAATTTTCCCAGCACCATTTATTAAATAGGGAATCCTTTCCCCATTTCTTGTTTCTCTCAGGTTTGTCAAAGATCAGATGGCTGTAGATGTGTGGTATTATTTCTGAGGACTCTGTTCTGTTCCATTGGTCTATAGCTCTGTTTTGGTACCAGTACCATGCTGTTTTGGTTACTGTAGCCTTGTAGTATACTTTGAAGTCAGGTAGCGTGACGCCTCCAGCTTTGTCCTTTTGACTTAGGATTGTCTTGGCGATGCGGGCTCTTTTTTCGTTCCATATGAACTTTAAAGCAGTTTTTTCCAATTCTGTGAAGAAACTCATTGGTAACTTGATGGGGATGTCATTGAATCTATAAATAACCTTGGGCAGTATGGCCATTTTCACGATATTGATTCTTCCTATCCATGAGCATGCTATGTTCTTCCATTTGTTTGTGTCCTCTTTTATTTCACTGAGCAGTGGTTTGTAGTTCTCCATCTGACAAAGGGCTAATATCCAGAATCTACAAAGAACTCAAACAAATATACAAGAAAAAAACAAACAACCCCATCAAAAATTGGGCAAAGGATATGAACAGACATTTCTCAAAAGAAGACATTCATACAGCCAACAGACACATGAAAAAATGCTCATCATCACTCGCCATCAGAGAAATGCAAATCAAAACCACAATGAGATACCACCTCACACCAGTTAGAACGGCAATCATTAAAAAGTCAGGAAACAACAGGTGTTGGAGAGGATGTGGAGAAATAGGAACACTTTTACACTGTTGGTGGGATTGTAAACTAGTTCAACCATTATGGAAAACAGTACGGCAATTTCTCAAGGATCTAGAACTAGATGTACAATATGACCCAGCCATCCCACTACTGGGTATATACCCAAAGGATTATAAATTATTCTACTACAAAGACACATGCACACGTATGTTTATTGCAGCACTATTCACAATAGCAAAGACTTGGAATCAACCCACATGTCCATCTCTGACAGACTGGATTAAGAAAATGTGGCACATATACACCATGGAATATTATGCAACCATAAAAATGAATGAGTTTGCGTCCTTTATAGGGACATGGATGCAGCTGGAAACCATCATTCTTAGCAAACTATCACAAGAACAGAAAACCAAACACCGCATGTTCTCACTCATAGGTGGGAACTGAACAATGAAATCACTTGGACTCTGGAAGGGGAACATCACACACTGGGTCCTATTATGGGGAGTAGGGAGGGGGGAAGGATGCCATTGGGAGTTATACCTGATGTAAATGACCAGTTGATGGGTACTGACATGTTGATGTGTGCAGCACACCAACATGGCACAAGTGTACATATGTAACAGAACTGCACGTTGTGCACATGTATCCTAGAACTTAAAGTATAATAAAAAAATAAATAAATAAATAATTCAGACTGAAACAAAAGTAAAATGTAATTTCTAAACATATATATTGGTTTGGTGAATATTTAAAACATTTATAAAATATAGATGAAGATTTTTGGAAAGAAGCACTTTAATTCATTTTCACTGAATATAATAATAGTCAAATATGACAGTCATTTCATTATATTTTAAATTTAGTTTTCCTAGCACGTGAGAAACTAAAATAATGAAAAAGCAATATTGTTTTACATCTAACTATAACAGGATATATTGAGGCTGTTTTTAGAGTTTTATTATTATGCATGATATTTAATGTGTATTATGTGTATATGTATATATACATGCAAACACACCTGTACATATTGTTTATCAGAGATATTACTAGCTGTGTTATATACTAAGATTTCTTACCAAAAACTGATTGTATATTTAATAATAATTTTGGCATTTATGAAGATGTTACCTTTTGTCATTTTGACTATTAAAATTGCACATTGTTATTTGTAGCCTAAAAGATTTATATTAATAGACATAAAAGTATATAATTTGCTTATTAATTTTAAAATATGATCTATAACATTGATACAGGCATTCATAATTTGCATGATGCTTGGTCAAAAGTATACTATTTTAATATACTACTGGAGTTAATTTGCCAGTCTTTTTATTACTTAAGCAGCTATAGTAAAAAGTGAGAAGAGTCTTTTTCCATATTAATGACATTTTCATATCAAATATAAAAAATAGAAATGTATAATCTCTGATATGGAAAATATGAAAAACATGGACTTTCTGTGAATGAATATTCTGAAAATAATGCACAAAACACTCTGAGCAAGATTATATTTTCACAAGGTCCTCATTGAATATTAACATAATTCTCTATTTTTTCCACAGCTATCAGTCTGTATTCCTATTTTATCTTGACTCAAATTTAATACTTTATATTACACAAGAGAGAAATTACTTTTACCCCGGTATTTAAATACATTAATATAAAATTGTGCAGCAATAAATATAATTAAGTATACAACATACACATAGTTATTTGATCTTTCTTATTTCCCTTTGAGCATATATATGTGGAATTGTTGTTGTATTTCATGTAATTGTTTTTCATTTAGGGCTTTTTAGCAATCTCTTGTTATCTTTATGTCTTTATCAAGTGTCTTACTGAATCCTTATTTTATTGATTTTTTTAAGAAATTGCTCTAATTTCCCAATATTTAAGGGTATTTTGTTTCTATATTTATTCCTTTTTTCTGCCTTCCTTTTGTTTGAATATTGATTGGATATTGGTTTTATTTGGATGAGATATTTTAATTCCTAAGGGTGTAATTACAAAACAGAGCTTATTCTTTTTTTTTTTTTTTTTTTTTTCGAGACGGAGTCTCGCTCTGTTGCCCGGGCTGGAGTGCAGTGGCCGGATCTCAGCTCACTGCAAGCTCCGCCTTCCGGGTTTACGCCATTCTCCTGCCTCAGCCTCCCAAGTAGCTGGGACTACAGGCGCCAGCCACCTCGCCCGGCTAGCTTTTTGTATTTTTTTAGTAGAGACGGGGTTTCACCGTGTTAGCCAAGATGGTCTCGATCTCCTGACCTTGTGATCCGCCCGTCTCGGCCTCCCAAAGTGCTGGGATTACAGGCGTGAGCCACCGCGCCCAGCTGAGCTTATTCTTATACCTGATCATGACTGGAGTAAATCATCATCTGCCCCCAAAACAGCCACAAAGGTGAGGAAAGAAACTCCCAAGAGAACATGTTTGAAGGTCAGCCAAGGAAAAATAAGATTGTTTTGTGTGTAGTTACAGAGAAAATACTCGATAAACTTCACATAATGAGGAAAAATAATAGAAGGCCCTTACTCTCATTGCACTTACAGTCTGATTTTTAAAAGAGTAAAAAAGACTGTTAAATTTCTATAAAATCTGATGCATGCTAAGGCAGAGCAAATTCATGGGTCTAGGGCAACTCCCAAAAGTTTCATCTAATCAAAACATAAAGAGCTTGAGAAAACTTTCTGAAAGTGATATCTAAATTGAGAGCTGAAAAATAAGTCAGTATTACATAGGTAAAAAGTGACAGAAAAATAAATATATATAGGAAAAGAAATAACACATTTCATGGCAGAGAGACAGCATAACATAGTATATGTGATGAATACAAATGAGTTCCACATATTTGGAACATAGAGTTTGGGTGTTGGAATTTATCTAAAGAGCTTGGAAGCATTTGGATAGTCAGTAATTGACAGGGCATAGTAGAGGAGTTGGTCAAATTAGAAGCATTGACTCTAGCATTTGACTCTAGCTGGTTTTCTAGGAGAAAGCACTCACAGATAAAAGTCACCCTTCAGCCCAGAGGAGTAGCAGGACTCAAAACAGGAGGAGATGCAACAAGCCCATTCTATGAGGTAATGCAGAAATAGAAAATTTCAAGCAAAACAAAAACAAAACATCTTTGCACATACTAGCAGACAATTAATAATTTTAAAAATTAAGAAGCAGACAAGAAATGAAAGACATTTGTTATGAAATTTACAAATACCCAATATAAATAACTAAAAATCCATACAAATTGGCACCCAATAGAAGAAATCTCCATGTCTACACACATAGAAATACGACAAAGTGAATATATAAAAGAATTTTCAACTTCAAAGATAATCAGCTATCAATGAGAAAGTAAAAGAAACTTATACACTATTTTAAGCATGTTGAATGAGAAAATATTTAAATAAGTAGTATAACTCAATGTTACAATGTTCATCGTGATTAATGGTCTTCATAGCCTCAATATTATTACAATCTTTCAGAAAAGTGCCGTGGCAAGAAGATATCAAGAATTGTGAGATTCTGCCCAGTAATTACACAAATGAAAATGTAGTTTATGTAAGTAATTCTAGAAATGGATGATAATTTAAATTCAATGATTTAATTTGAATCCAATTAGACTGTCAGATTTTTGTGTTTCAAGCTTCCAGAAACTTTACATCTATCTATCTATCTATCTATCTATCTATCTATCTATCTATCTAGATATAGATATATATAATATATATAGGAGAGAGAGAGAGAGAAGAAATGAGGAGGTAGATCACAGAAATTCAACATCAACATCGAAAGTTAGTATCTTAATATCAAAGTTTTAAACAATCTAAATGAAAGTGATTTTCGACCTAGAAGCCCCAATTAAGCCAGAGTATCAATCAAGTATGAAGGTAAATGAAGGAATTTTAAAGATATTCTAATTCTAAAAATACTTGCTCCCAGACACACATTTGAAAAATGAAAGTACAGAAGAGAAATAATCAAAGTAATTTTTCCCTAGAATGTAATGAAAGGAGTTCTAGAATGTGGCTTTACAATATGATTAAAGTACATTCCAGATTGGATCAGAGATATGGATGCTCTAAAAAGGAGCTAAATATAGAACAGATCTTTTGCCCTCCTGTGTTTTACTGTATCTAGAACTGTTTTAGAAACCATTGGAAAATTGTATACTAAATTATTGAGTGCACAGAAAGTTAAAAGGAAATACACAAAGCAATATTATCTTCAGGGAAATTAAAGTTGTATAATAAAATTAATTTAATAATATCTCTATAATGGGTTGAATATTGTCCCTTAAAAATGTATGTCCACTCAGAAACTCAGAAAATGTATTTGGAAATAAACTCTTTGCAGATGTAAAATGGTGGAGATTTTAGGTTTTCCAAATATAGTATTATATCATCTGCAAACAAGGATGATTTTACTTATTCATTTCCAATTTGGAATGCTTTTATTTGCTTAACTTTTCTAATTGCTCTAACTAGAACTTCCAGTATTAAGTTAAATAGTAGTGGTAAAAGTATTTTGGATTCTTGTCTTGTTTTGGATTTCAGAGGAAAGGTTTTCAGTTATTTTCCGTTGTGGGTCTATCGTATACGGCTTTTGTTGTATTGAGGTATGTTCCTTCTATCCCCTATTTTTTGAAGTTTTTATCAAGAAGGGATATTGAATTTTATCAAATGCAGTGGGATCTAAACTAAAGAGCTTCTGCACAGTAAAATAATCAACAGAGGAAACAGAAAACCTATAGAATTGGAGAAAATTTTTGCAAACTACACAGCTTACAAAGGTCTAATATCCAGCATCTATAAGGAACTTAAACAAATGTACAAGAAAAAAAAAAAAAAAAAAAAAACTCCATTGAAAAGTAGGCAAAGCACATCAACAGATGCTCAAAGAAGATTTATGGACAAAAAAAGGAGAAAATGCTATACAGAAAATGGAAGTGAGGTACACAAACAGCCAGACTGGTTATAGCTTGGTGTGCTTGGTGTTTGCCTTATTTGACTATGGTTTGAAAAGTTGGACACCTTTGATTGGCCAAAACTTGGTGATTGGCACAAAAGTAGACTACAATCTACTTTTCAGTTTAGATTTTATCTCACTACGTAAAGAAAAACTTTAGGCTAAAGTTGCAATATATGAGGAGGCAGCTGGGGCAAACTGATTTAATTGATTTAACAATTCCCCCAGTTTGGTCATCTTCTCAATTTTGAGAGATGGACCAAAACTTTAGTCATTGATGTCACTATCACCATCGTAAATGCACTCGTTTCATCTTGAAATCCACTGGGAAGTAGCAGAATAGTGTTTTTTTGTAATATGGGAACAATTACTTCAGGTTATTGTTATTATTTCTTTTCATAGGGGTTAGAAAGTACTTCCTTATGCAGGAATGTCCTGCTTACAGGAGAAAAAACAAACCTGGTCTGGTCTAGGATCTATGTGTTTCCTTAATGTATTAGTTTGATTATGTCACATTCAGCATAACTGACTTAAATTTAGTTTGGTCTGGTTTGTCGGGGCCTAGTGCAGGAGTTCAGTCCAAAAACAATGACCTCTCATAACTTTGTTTAAAAATTTCCCCATTTTGGCCAAGCTCTCAATTAAGTGAAAGCATGACCAAGGCTTAGGGCATTAGCGCCATTCTCAGTTACCATTATTTTGGGTTTCCAACCTCAGCACGTCATTCATAGGTTACAGCATCCTTATGGTCACACATTTCTTTCACCTCTTCCCATTCCAGTTGAAAAGAGATCAGAGACCATTGGACAATTCTGTAGATGGCTGCATGCCAAAATTTAAAACTTTTAAAAGAATACAGTGCAACAAGGAGATTACTATTATAACTACCAGGAAGATAATACCAAGAGTTTGGAGTATGCTGCTTAGCCAGGGTCCCCACAAACCAAACCAACTAAAATAAAATAGATCAAAGAATGAACTAGATGAACAGTCTACTCACTTTAAGAAGTCTCTTTGTTAATTTCTACAACTGAATATCTATAATACCTAATGTGATGTATTTCTCCATGGGCAGCAAATACCAGCTGCTGTACAGATACTTCTCTGTTTAGTCAGTAAGTAATGTAGAGCAATTATATTATTTCACCTAACTTCCACAAGAAATTTAAAGTCTTTTGATAACAATAGTCTTTATAGTAGAAACTGCAATACAGTCTATTATGAGGGATACATTTCTAATTATTGTTTTTTTACTCCAAACAATGAGAAAAACGACCTAACACAGGATTTCCTTCTAGAAGAGTTTAGATCTTCTGGCAATATTCTCTTTAACCCATGATGTATGTTAAGAGGAGTGAACCAATGTTCTGTTTCTGACTGATTATGAGGCAACATACATAACATTAAAACTTCTCACCTATTTTGGGCCTTTATTTTCCATCTATCAAGGCATCTATCATCTTCCATCTATCAAGGCATCCTTATCCATGTAGAAGGCTGGCTTCAAAACCCTTTAAAAATAAAAGTATATTCCATGAGTGCACACAGAAGATGACCTTTTCACTTCTATTGTTCATAGAGGCATAAACAAGGTAAAAAAAAAAAAATCATAGATAACAGTCTCCTTATAGTAGAGAAGTTTTGATCTGTGATTTTGGATAAAAATGCTGTCTGCATCAAGGATGCTATCTCTTTTTGGGGATAAAGTTCCCTGGTTAGCTTTACCTTAAGGTTCCTTATGGGTGTACAGTTCCAAGAGTGCAGAGGGACCCTTCTTATTTGTGAGATTATGAACCCAAAGTTCAAACTTGAAGTTTTGTTGTTGCAGTGTGGATGGCAAGGCAGTCTTTCTCTGATGTTCTTGGAAGATCCAATCTTCCAGTTCTAGACTGTGAAGGAGCTGATTGTCCTCAGTCAGTAAATCATGAAAAGCTTTCTTTACCTGGTGAAAATACACTATGGCATAATGAGCTACTTCAATAATATCAGTCCTTTCACATGGGGAAGCTTTTATAAAACCAGAAAACATTCATTTAAAATGACAATTGAATGAAATCCCTCTATAAATGTTTAAATGGCCCATCAGCTAGTGGAATTTACCTGAAGTTCTTATTGTCTTCCCAGGAATATGGGTTTGACAAAGCAAATATTAGCCATAAATTATTTTATCAATTTAGAAGCACCATGAGAAAATATGTATACTTAATTTGGATAACTTTTAATAGCAAATGATTTAAGGACTCAGGAAGGACAAGGTGGCCTTCCTGGTTCTCCATGAATCCCTGCTTAATGTTAGACTAATGTCCTCTTGAATACCAGTTGTTTCTCCAATTTAGAGGCATAGCGTTGATAGCTGATGGGTTATAATAGGTAGTTTGATGTAGATCATAGAGTTCATTTAAATTGTAAATCTAAAAAATTTCAATATTGTCTGATTTAGCATGAAAATCTGGAAAAGTATCTTCTTAGTATTCAATTATTTTTTGTTCTGCTCAGGTTAGCAGTTTTATACAGCCTGTATACAGAATTGCTTCTCTCAACTTCAGTAGTTTTCAACTCTTATTAACCCTCATTTCTAATGAAAAGTCTAGAAAGTTACTTTTGAAGTGTATATGTCAGTATTTGTAGACAAAACCATTTTATAATTTTTAGAAAAGTAGTCTTTTAAATTATTTGTTAACAGTTCTAAATATATTTAGCTTTTCTATACCATATAAAAATAACATGTCGAGATATATAGACTTAAACTCATGTTTAATAATATTTTAATAACTTAGAAATGACTTAGGCATTTTATGATTATTTGTTACTTTATTTAATATAACATGACTCTAAGATTTTGAATTGCTGAAAATAATTTTGAAACCATGACACACATAGCTTCCTTAATATCTTTTCCCAGTAATCCTAGGTCACAAACAGTCACGCAGCACCCAGGAGGACTCTGAAGGTCAGGATCTTTCTCAGTCCATGAGGGCAGAAGACAGAGCTTTGAAGACTCCACCTGGAGGATCCAACTGCCCCCAAAATAGCCAGGAGGCAAAACAGGGAAGGCAGAGGAAGAAGAAGCCATATTGAGCTTGTTTCTGGCTTGTAGTCTTTGGTTTAGGCACTAAGAACATGTCTCCAGACCTCGTCATGGTCACCGATCTTGAACCTTGAATCCGGATACTCTAAACAAAAGATATAATCTCAGTCAAATCAAGCATGTGTCTAATTATATTTAACTGATAATTTTGAAAATATTTCTATTTGAAACAATTTCTAAATTAGCTTCATTTACCAAATATCACATACACACATATAGACAAACAAACATAGAGAAGCAGATCTGACAGCTCCCATAAAGGATTTTCATTTGCTGCCTTTTTAATAGTTTTTCTTTTCCTCTTTCAGTCTATCAATCTTCCAATTACCGGTTTCATTGCCCTAAGCAATTGTTAACTAGGCAATTTGCATTTCCTAAAGGAACAACTCTTAGGTAGAACAAAATATATATATATTTCATGAGCACAGAACTAAAATATTAGGTCTAAATACTATACCCTTATTCTATCATCATTTACTCAAATCAAGGGGGGAAAAACTGCTGAAATAAAAGTTTACTTAAGACAAGATGGCCAGAAAAGCACCTTACACAAGAAATATGACTTATTATGTAAATTTAAAAGAACAATAAGCATTTCTAATATACATAGGTGGATATCCTTAAAAATGGAGATTCCCTTCACATGTGATCTTTTTTTTTTTACAAAAGATGGTCAATATAGCCAATTTAATTTCAGAAAGGTGCATTTTAGTTCTAGAGTGTTCTTTTTAACTTAGCTACTGTTTCTAGGCTAAAATTGCTAAATTCAGGGTAACGGGTGGAGCCCGTTAAGGAATGGGCAAGAAAGCATTGTATGCCAAGACTCAGCATGGATAGATCTGAAAAACAAGCAAGGCTCTTTTACCTGAGAGCCTATCTTTTATAAACACCTTATCTAAGATAGCTTTCTACTTTCTGGGTGGGATAGTATCTAAGCCAAAAGGTTAGCAGATTTAATTTTCTTTTAATCAGTTAGTTACTAAGCTTTTTACCTGCCTTACATAGTCTGCAAATAAAAATATTGGAATACTTTTAGAAGCTTCTTCATTGTTGTTAATTTATTTATTTATTTATTTATTTATTTTTTTTTTTTTTTTTTTTTTTTTTTTGAGACGGAGTCTTGCTCTGCCACCCAGGCTGGAGTGCAGTGGCCGGATCTCAGCTCACTGCAAGCTCCGCCTCCTGGGTTTACGCCATTCTCCTGCCTCAGCCTCCCCAGTAGCTGGGACTACAGGCGCCCGCCTCGTCGCCCGGCTAGTTTTTTGTATTTTTCAGTAGAGACAGGGTTTCACCGTATTAGCCAGGATGGTCTCGATCTCCTGACCTCGTGATCCGCCCGTCTCGGCCTCCCAAAGTGCTGGGATTACAGGCTTGAGCCACCGCGCCCGGCCCATTGTTGTTAATTTAGAATGTTCTACTCTAACTCTAATCTTTAGTAAGATTTTGCAATTTCTGTATGACTTTGGAGCTTCCAGGGCCTAATATTTATGCATGTATAAGCCAGAAGGAGCTCAGTTCTTCACAAATTAAGGATCCCATTTTACTTCAATGTTGGCTTTAGCTCTTAGGTTCCCTTCATCAATTTAGCCAATGATTTGTTTTCTATACCTAAGTCTGCAAGAAAAATAAAACAAAATGGGTAGAATATAAAAATTCTTGCAAATTCCCAAAAGCCAAATTTTACATCTTTTACAATATTGCCATTTATTACTGGTTCTTTCTGACCTAGTCAGATGTAATAGGTCTCTAATTTTATCCAAGTCAGTAAATTATCAGATCCAATCCAATCCTGTACTTATTCCAGTTTTGGTCATGACTTCCAAACCCAATTTGGATAAGAAATATTCAGAGAGCTCAAAACCCAAATCTGTGGAGCTTCAGAATCCTAGAGAGAACTTACCACAGTCCCTAGCTGCTCCTAGAGAGCAACGGGCACAGTGGGTCCAGCAGGTACCTGACTTGTTCCCTCAGCGCTCCTGGGGGTCGCTGGAAGCTCTAATTCAGATCTCATTTCTAATGCCATCTTTTTTTAAAAAAATAGACACATTAAATTTAAATGAGTTTAGTTGAGCAAATAATAATTCATAAATTCATTAATATTGAGCTAGAGTTGTCTCAGAGACTTCAGTTCAGTCACATGGTAGAAGATTTATGGACAGAAAAAGGAAAGTGTCAAACGGAAAGTGGCAATGAGGCACAGAAACAGCTGGATTGGTTATAGCTTAGTGTATGCCTTATTTGAACAAGGTTTGAATAGTTGGCCACCTTTGATTGCCCAAACCTTGGTGATTGGCCCAAGAATAGACTATAGTCTGAATAGAACTCCATTTAGGATATAGCTCATGATGTACAGAGAAAACTTTAGGCCAAACGTAAAATATGTGAGTCCGCAGCTTTAGGCTAAACTTGATTTAACAATACTTACTGGTTTCTACAGAAGAATCTAGGACTACATCTGTAAGAAACAATTATCAGGTTTCAAGAAGGACAAGATATGACTTAGGTAAAAAAATAATCGTGGTATGTTGCTTTTAATATGTGTTTTTATTATATATGTATATGTGTTTGTGTGAATTTTTATAAATAATTTCTCAAGTATTTTTAGACAAAAATTATCATAAAAATTCCCATTTCATTGAGCTAAAATCTTTGAAATTAACATTGAATAACCTTTTCTTTCACTCTGTGTAGCTAATCAGAAAAGTCTGTTGCGCCTATTGTAGGAAAGTTAAAACTTTTTCTCTGAAGGTTGGGTGTAAGTTTGTTGAAATCAATTGCAAAAAGACAAATTAAGTGGAAAAGAGATATATAAATTTATTAACGTGTACATAAACATAAGAGTCCCATAAATATGAGATTCAAAGGAAAGTCAGATGACTGAACTGTTTATATTGTACAGAAGAGAAGAGAGGTGTGAAAGATGAAGACAAGTTAGGGACAGGGGAGACGAAGAAAGGAGGTGTGAGAAAATGCTGCCTTGTTATGCGGATAACATCTCCCAGGTAATCTTCAAGATGCCCTGAGGGGGAAAAAAAAAACAAAATAGATGGTAGCTGGTAGTAAAACTTTCTTTGCCATACCTTTAAAAGTGTTAGACTTTCAGTCTCTTTTTGTTGTGAGTTAATCTTCCCTAGATCCACATAAGGCAGATGTGGGAAACTCAGAGAAAGCCTATTGTATCTGCTATTTACCTTACTAATGTAACTTTTCTCTACAGATGCAGATCTTCCTTACAAATGAAAGCTTTTCAGAGCTGTTTTTGTGGTCTGCAGCCCCTCTAAATTCCCATATCAAAATATGCCAAGGAAGTATATGCTGGGGTGAAATATCCCGATCTCCATTATTATCTTCAAAATCTATCCTAAATCTGATACTTTCTCAGCAACTCCACTTCTCTCACCATCATCTCTCACCTTGATCATTCCAACTATGTCCTGCTAAAACAGTTATCACTCACAGACTATTATCCAAAATTAAGCAAAATGAACATTTTAAATATAAATCTGATTTATGACAACCTTCTCATTCTTAGCAGGCTTAGTGTGTTGCATATAATCTGGTTTCTGCCTACATAGCCAAACTCACCTCCTAGGATTTTTCTCCAGCTTTCAAACTGGCTTCTTTGCCTTGAACACACAGCATATTGCTTGGGAGTTGAGAACGTTAAAGGTTTTTCTTTTTGCCGAAGTCATTTTCACTGGGATAGCTACATGACTATTTCCCTTATTCAATCGTGGTCTTTGTTCTAATATTATTTCCTCTGAGGAAACAACATTAAGCAGACTCCTTGTCATCTTCCAGCCCCTCACTATAATTTTTCTTTGTCTTTGTTTTATTTCATTAACGGTACATGTTCCTGCCTCATTTACATAGCTAAGTTTGTCAATATACCTACCTTTTGTAGTTTTTCTTAGTTGCCTTTCTTGTCCAGTGGAACACCAATATCATGAAAATGGAAAGTTTATCTCTTCTGTTTATTGTTGTATCTCTAGTTCCTAGAATGAAACTTGACACATGGCCACTATTCAGTTTATGTTTCTTGGATGAATAAGAAAATAAGTACAAATTGTAAATGTCTACTCAAACATCAAACAGATATCAGAGATACACATTACAACTCCATCCTAATGATTAGAAGTTACCCTAAAAGTGGTGCCATTTATATTCAGGACAGTAATACAATGGTCATATTCATAAAGTGTGACAATATATGGAACTTATTTTAGCTAAAATAAAAATAGAAATATGAATAACATGCTTTCTAGCATTTATATATAGTGCTACTGTTAGATTATTCATTATTTCCTAACTCCTAGTTTTATATACAGTTTGCTTTTGATACTGCACTTTCTGATTGCACACAGCGTGCACCCTTGGGGTTCACCATACATGCAGTGTTTTGCCTGAAGAGCTGAGGTTGTGGAAAAACATTCAACTTTTCTCTCCTCTGATAAGCTGTATATTCCCTGTAACCTCTGTGATCCTCATTCATCAATGAACAGATAGATCTGAAGCACTGCAGGATTCAGTGCTACAGCATTGGAGCAGAGAAAACATTACCTGCATTTCCAAAAAAGGACCACTTTGTTAAGGAGTGCTTTAGGGAAATTAAAAGCATACCCCAAACTATCAACAGGTTTGTAGTATTACTGACCTAATAAAATACTTTTTAAACATAAAATTCCCTGTTTTGAATCATAATTATATCTTTTAAAAAATCAACAGTAAAGGAAGTATAATTTAGTGTCATTTTAAATTTACTTATTGAGTGCTTGCTGGAGGCATTGTTCTATATGCTATATATTCTGGTCTTATATTGGATTAGTTAAAAATGTGAATTGTCACTTTTACATATTTCTGTTATCTTATTAAGTATCTCCAAACAAAATTGGTATGGATAAATTTTATATTATGATTCCTTAGATATATATTTTTAGTTTAATAATAGGTACTTTTTCTTATGTTTGATATCATGCTGTAACTATATTATTAAAAATAGAGAAATCAATATTTAGATGACATGGTAATTTAATTTATTTAAAATGTACCAACTAAAGACTTAAAATATTGAAGATATTATGCTAGTTGTATAAGATAAAATGAAAAGCATGAAACAAGACTCCTCTCATGAAATTTGCAGTTTACAAGAATGATAGATATTAATTAAATAACCCATAATGAGATAAATCTAAATAAAAATAAGTGCAATGAGGAAGCTTGCAAAGTACTACAAATACATTAATCGGCATCTTGCCTTAAATTGCAGCATATGGAATGAATTGTGAATGACACAAATGTTTTAAAATATGAAGGCAAATTAGAAATTAATTACATGAGAAAATTGAAGGAGATGGACACCGTTTCAGGTACTGGAGACAGCACTTGGAAAGCCTAAGATTTGGAATAAGTGTTGACATTTAAAAAGTTCAAATATTGTTCTTATTGCATTATTAATGGAACATAGAGTGTTCCATAGAGAGAGGCATGGAGTGAGCTGGAATGGGGCTGGAGTGACAGGCACATGCTGAGATGTGGAAGATTACACTACCCAGGCTAATCTTATTGAGAGCCCTTGTTAAGTACTCTGGTGTTTTTATCTTAAAGCCGCAGAAAGACATTAAAAGACTTCTAGGAGAAAAATGACATAATCATTTCTAAAAGATCATTTTGGACCTAATGTGAAAATGACTGAGTAGAAAATTGTTAATATAGTGAGGGCATTTAAAAGGCTATTTCAGTAGTTTAGACAATCAATAACCTCACAAATTTTATGTAATATAATTATTAAAACTCAGAAATGAAGAAGGCATAGAGAATGTATGTGTCTACAGTCCTATTTTGACTTAACATTAGACATAAGAAGGAAAATATGTCAGGACTGATCAATAAAGTAAAACCATTGAAAAAACCATGAGACTTTCAGATCAATTAGTGAGAATGAAAGACTTGCAATTTTTTTTAAGAGTCGAAATGATGGATACAATTTCATAGATCTCTTTCATATATTTCACTAATAAAATGGAGACACAAAGTTCTAATAATTTCACAAGAATATTAGATTTCTAGATCAACTTTATATTACTAAATTATGACAGGCATTTATAGCCACAATATAATGAATACTTCGGAATCTAGAATCAAGGAACTGTCAAAAAAAAATTGATTGATTAATTCTTTTTTTTTTTTTTTTGAGATGGAGTGTCACTCTGTCATCCAGGCTGGAGTGCAGTGGCATGATCGTGACTCCCTGCAGTCTCCACCTCCAGTGTTGAGGCAGGTAGGAGCTCCTGCCTCAGCCCAGTGAGTAGCTGGGATTACAGGTGGGCGCCACCATGCCTGGCTAATTTTTGTAATTTTAGTAGAGATTGGGTTTCATCATGTTGTCCAGGCTGGCCTTGAACTTCTGACCTCAGGTGATCTGCCCACCTCGGCCTCCCAAACTGCTGGGATTACAGGTGTAAGCAACCATACCTGCTTGATTGGTTGATTCTTTTACTGTAAAATGAAAAGTCTCAGTAGTGTTTAAATAATCATTTTTGTTGAATGATACCTATAGTAGAAAACTAAACCAAATGCTGAACTAATTAAAGATATTTTCAATGAGAAAAATAACTGATTAATGATGTTTTGACAATAGGCTACAAAAAATGGAATATATATTAAAGAGTGGTACACCATATTTTGGAAGAATTATGAAAATATTTTTATACATATAATAATATTCTACTGAGAAAAGTATATCTAACTACCTTGAATTATCAGCAGAAAAAGTAATTGTAAAACTTCATAGCTCATAATATGGTCATTCTAAAGCAAAATATTAAGAGATGGGACACATATAAATTGAAAAAACCAAAATATTTAAATTCATTAGGGTTTACACACATTATGAAAAAGTGTTTGAAAAATACTTGTTCTGAACAAGATAGACATTCTAATTATAAAATATATAAATAGCAATGAGCAAAAATCATCATTCTCCACAGCCCATTTCTAAAATATATCTATTGTATGTCAAGATCAATGAGACACACTGTCTGCACCTAATATTCAATTGCATGAATTCAGATTTTACACTACATGTACAAAGAAAGTAAAGGTAAGTTGGTGATTTCTAACAAGGTTTTCTTTTAAAAGAAAATTGGCCAGCTGTGCAGAGTGTTTGATAATTTATCACAACAGATAGAAATCTACTAAACACATAAATAGGCAAACAAGAAATTTAATTACATTGTGAATGAATATGTTAAGTAGCAGAATATATCAGAATCCATATGTTGTAAAACTTAGAATTAGAAATTGTTTTGTCCTTTTTCCTTTTGTTCTATTTCATGGCAAGTGCTCATTCTGGAAAATAACTACTTACAGAAAATTTAAGGACTTGCTATTTAATGTTTACGGTTCTGTGTAAGAATGTCTATTGACTCCAGTCTTTCCTTATCCTTCCCAATTAAATAAGCATTTTATTTGACCTATTGTCAAAAGCTATTCCCAAGAACAGGCCCTGACAGTTCTCAAAAGTACCCTCTGCATCAGCATTTCTTGCTCCATTTCTATTGATTATTCAGTAAAAGCTACTATCAACTGTTAGCTAGATAGCTACTAGAGTTTCCGAGTTTTGTTTCTCTATAATCCAATTTCCATTTAGCATTGATAATTAAATTTTACGAGGTTATATTGAGATATAACACTCTATGTTGCACAAATATTAAGAATAAAGCTGTCATTTGGTCAATATATAGAACATGGATAGCCACCCAAAGGGTTTTCATTAGTCATATCCTTGTCCAGCACTCCCAGAAGTAACCACAGCACTGACTTCTATCACCATAGGTAAATATTCCCTGTTCTTAAAATCTATGTAAATAGAATTACATGTCACATGTCCCTTTTGCATTTTGTTTCATTTGCCCAATATTAGGCATATAAAGTCTACCAATGTTTTGTGTAGTTTTTAGTTTTCATTGCAATATATTCTTTCAATAAATATGCCACAATTAATTTATCTGTTCCACTGTAAATGAACATTTGAGTTTTTTCCAGTTCAGGACTATGATGAGTAAAGATGCTATGATCACTCTTTAACATATGTGTTGGTGACTTGAAAGTCACTCATTTTGTGGAATTCATATCTAGGAGTAGAATTGCTAAGTGACAGAATAGGGATAGGTTTGACTTTGGTGGATAACACAAAACACTTTTCCAAAACTGCCCGTTTATAAGAGAGTTCTGATTGCTTTGCATTTTTACTAGTGCTTTGATATATCTAATGATATTATTTTTGCATATTGTATTAATTTCAGTGATTAAATTCAATGATTGGTACCTTATTGTGGTTTGATTTACACACTATAATAACTCAATGTTGAACACTTTTTCATAGGCTTATTGGCTATTTGTAAAAATATTACTCTGAAGTGATTTGAGATTTTT
Source organism: Trachypithecus francoisi (assembly GCF_009764315.1). Lineage (NCBI taxonomy): Eukaryota > Metazoa > Chordata > Mammalia > Primates > Cercopithecidae > Trachypithecus > Trachypithecus francoisi. Next base: position 69,925,675 of record NW_022681454.1, read on the forward strand.
TCCAATTTTTTCTGTCTTCTTATCAATCAATAGATACTCTTTACGTATTCTGAATAGAATTCATTTGTTGATGTAGACAGTTAGAAAATATATACACATAAATATATCTACATACATATATGTATGACAAATACATACACCTGTATATTAATATATTTGGCAAATATGTGTTTTCAGTGTATATCTTGATTTATCATTCTTATTGTGTTTTTTTTGTAAAACGATTTCATTCAAAAATTCAATTTTTATAGTTAATTGAAAACATAATTCATATCCTAATATTTTCTTTTTTCTTCTAGGAATTTATTATCTTTTGCATGTTGGACTATGAAGCTTTTTGAATGAATTTGAGGTTTTAGTGTGGAGCTTATGATTCATTCTTTTTCCGTTAGATAATTATTTGAACTAGCTTCATTATTTTAAAAAAATCAAAATTTTTCCATTGAGATAAAAATACTTTTTAAAATTAATCATATGATCCATAGAACTGTGAGTCTGTTTCCAGACTATGTATTATGTTTCAGTGGTCTCTCTGTTTATCCTTGTGTATGCATTTGACTTGTCTAGGACATCAAGTAAAACACTTTAAAGTGCTAATATTACAATCTTTTCTAGTTCTGAATATATTAAATATGATATTAACTGGAAGATTTTCTAAGATACCCTTTAAGAAATTCCAGATTATCTCTTCTATTTCTAATTAACTGAACATTTTATTTTTTATGAGAAAAGGATGTTGGATGTTATCAAATGTTTTCTTGTGGTATCAATTAAGATAATCATATAGTTTACCTTATTTAAATGTTAATGAACAAAATTACATCAAGTGATTTTCAAACATTAATGCAAACTTGCATTGCCAAAATAAAATCCACAATGTTACTAATTTATTTAAATTTCTTTTTTTTTTTTTTTTTCTGAGACGGAGTCCCGCTCTGTCGCCCAGGCTGGAGTGCAGTGGCCGGATCTCAGCTCACTGCAAGCTCCGCCTCCCGGGTTCCCGACATTCTCCTGCCTCAGCCTCCTGAGTAGCTGGGACTACAGGCGCCCGCCACCTCGCCCGGCTAGTTTTTTTTGTATTTTTCAGTAGAGACAGGGTTTCACCGTGTTAGCCAGGATGGTCTCGATCTCCTGACCTCGTGATCCGCCCGTCTCGGCCTCCCAAAGTGCTGGGATTACAGGCTTGAGCCACCGCGCCCGGCCTTTATTTAAATTTCTAGATTTACTTTGTACATGTTTGTTTAGAATTTTTGTATCTGTTATTCCCTTCTTATGACTTGGTCCAGTGGTGCTGTGCTTATGTTGACCTCGTAAAATGAGTCACATACTATTTTCTAGTGTTTGACAGATTTGATTTTTTGTTTAATATTGGATAAAATGTACTGGTAAAACTACCAGGATAAAAATATTTCTTTCTTATTTTTATTTTTTAATTGAAAAAATAATTTTATAGATTTAATGGGGTAGAATGCTATGTTTTGTGTATGTTTATATCACTCAATAATTATATCAATCAGATTAACATATCCAGCACCTCCCATACTTAATCTATTTTTGTGATGAGAACATTTAAAAATTAATCTTTCAGCAATTTTGAGGTATACTGTGTATTATTATTAATTATAGTCAATATTCTGTGCAATAAATCACTAAAACTTAATCTTCCTGTCTAGCTGAAAATTTTTACCCCTTGATCAAAATCTCTCATTTTCCCATTCACCCTTCTCCCTCAGTCTTGGGTAACCACAATTCTAGTCTCCACTTTTATGAGTTCAACTTTTTTAGATTCCCCGTATAAGTAAGATCATGCAGTATTTGTTTCTTTGCCTGGCTTATTTCATGTTATATAATGTCCTCCAAGTTCATCCATGTTGTAAATGACAGAATTTCCTTTCCTTTCAAAGCTGAATTGTATAGCTCAGTGTGTGTGTGTGCGCGTGCACGTGTGTGCGTGCGTGTGTGTGTGTTGATAGGTTGATGCCACCTCTTGGCTATTGTAAATAGTTCTGCAATGTACATAGAAGTGCAGCTATCATTTTAACATACTGATATCAAATCCTTTGACTCTGTACCCCGAAGTGGGATTCCTAGATCATATGATAGCTCTATTTTTAATTTTTTGAGAAACGTTTATACTGTTTTCCATAATTGATGTACTAATTAGCATTCTCATTAACGGTGTACAAGGGATCCCCTTTCTCCACATCTTTGCCAACATTTATCATTTTTTAGAATAAAAGCAATTCTAACATGTCTGAGGTGATATTGCTTCAATATAAATTAATTTAAATGCTTTAATTTACCTTTTCCTAATGATTAGTGGTTTTGAACATCTTTTCAGGTATCTGTTGCATATTTGCATGTCTTCTTTTGAGAAAAGTCTGTTGAATAGCTTTGCCTATGTTTTATTAGGTTGTTTTACTTCTAAAAAATTGAGTTGATTATGCATTTTGGAAATTAGCCCCTGATCAGATATATGATTTGTGAATATTGTCTCCCAATTCCTGAGTTTTCTCGTCACTCTATTATTGTTTCCTTTTTAATTGGGAATTTGTAGACATTTTAAGCTGATAGTATTTTCTTTAGGAAGTAAAGACATATGTTTACATATACAGAAGCATGAATTTTAGTATTCACGTGATTCATGATATTGTTTTGCAACTTATCCTTGAAGGAAATAATATTGTATCCACTTCTTAGAAATGTGTCTGATATTTAAGAAAAGCTCTTTTCCAGTATATTAGAGTCACACATTGGTGAGAAACTAGTGTTTCAATTATGAAACACAGAATATTTACTCATCCATGAATTTATCTTTATATATAAATGTCACTTTTATAGTATTTGCTAAATATAACTGTCAAAAAACATACAGTTCAGTTCCAAGCTCCTGCCCTTCAAGAATCTACAGGAGTTGTAGGCAAGTAAAGAAAGACAGGCGGCCAGGTGCGGTGACTCACACCTGTAATCTCAGCACTTTGCCAGGTGTAGACAGGCAATTCACAATGTCAGAAGTCCAAGACCAGCCTGGCCAACATGGTGAAAACCCATCTCTACTAAAAATAGACTAAAAATTAGTCAGGGGTGGTGATGTCATGCACCTGTAATCCCATCTACTCAGGAGACTGAAGCAGGAGAATTGCTTGAACACAGGAGGCAGAAGTTGCAGTGAGCCAAAATGGTGCCACTGCACTCCAGCCTGGGTGACAGAGTGAGACTCCATCTCAAAAAAAAAGAAGAAAAAAAAAAAGAAAGACAAGCCTCAGACAGCACTCCTGGAAGGGAAAAGTAGCAGACATGAGGTGGAAGTATGAAACAGTCATGTTCATTTCTGGAAGTTGACACATATTTAAAAATCACTAGCATTTAATAATTGTGTTTATAAAGTATAAATATAATAAAGTGTGATAGGTATGACAGTCAAACAATGCATTTAGTATAGTTAATACCTAAGAATAAGTTAAATATTATTAAAATGACTACTATTAATTAGTTATTATATCACCATTTGACAATAATTATCTATCATAATTCCACTTGATAAAGTAGATTCACATATCTAGGTTATTTCAAACACACTTAAATATTTTCAAATTACTGGATAAAATAGGTATACAAACTTAAGTTTAAATTAATTAAAATAAATAAAATTGCAAATTCAATTTTGCCACTGTTCTAGCCATACTTACAGCTAGTCATATGGTTACATGGTTAGTAACTACCGTGTAAGACAGTGTAGGTTTAGAGAATATCCAGAGGGAAAAAAAAAATGTTTAAAAGAATACAGCTCTATGGCTTACTTTTGTAGAAATTATTTCCATCTCACACTAAATGACAACATAACTCTAACTTACTATTGTTAAGATAGCAGTACTCTCCAGATTGATCTACAGATTCAAGACATTTCTATCAATATTCCAGATGGCTTTTTGCAGAAATTGACAATTGCATACTAAATTTATGTGGAAATGCAGAGGACTCAGAATAGCCAAAGAATCTTAAAAAAGAGATATAAAATTGGAGAAATCACATCTCCTCATTTCAAACCCTAGTATAAAACTAAATATTCAAGACAATGTAGTACTGACATAAGAATAGATATACAGATCAATAAGACATAATTCGGAGTTCAGAATTAAGCCCTTATATTTATGGTTAATTGATTATCAATAAGCATGTCAAGACAATTCAATAGGGAAAAAATCGTCTTTTTAACATATGGTGCTGAGGCAAACAGATACATGCAAAGGAATAGTTTGACTTTTACCTTACACAATACATACACATTACTCAAACTATATCACAAACCCAAATATAAGAGATTAATTAAATTATAACACTCTTAGAAGAAAAGTTACAATAATTTTTTGTGATCTTGAGTTAGACACTGAATTCTTAAATAAGACACCAGAAGCACAAGAGACAAAAGAGAAAATGAAATAGGTAAAATGAATTAGTTGATATAATAATAACAAATTTTGTGCTGTAAACAATACCATCACAAAAGTGAAAAAGCAACCAACAGAATGGGAGAGAATATTTGCAAATCCTGTATTTGATATGGGACTTGTATTCAGAATATATAAAATACTCATAATTCAGTAATAAAAATAAGAAAAACATTGACAAATTATATGAACAGCCATTCATCCAAAGAAGGTAAACAACCTTGAAAGAATGCTGATCAACAACCCTTGAAAGAATGCTGAGCAATATTAGTCAATAAAAAAAAAACTAAATACAAATTATGGTAGGTAATCTTCACACCCACTAGAATAGCTAAATAATAATACATAAACTTTGAAAAAATTACACTAAGTGAAAGAAGCTAGTCACAAAACACCACATATTGTATGATTCCATTTCATTTATATGAAATGTCCAGAACAGGTAGATTTTTAGAAACACAAAGTTAATAAGTGGTGGCTTAAAGATGGGAATAGGGAATTTTGAGGGGTGGCAATGTAATAGATGTAAGTTTCCTTTTAGAGAGCATGAAATTATGTCAAATCAGATTGCACTATCATTTTCAGAACTTGCAGACATACTACAATACATTGAATTAATACTTTAAATCAGTGAATTGTATGGCATATGAATTGTATCTCAATAAAGCTGCTCAAAACAGCAAAAGCACAGAACTTGCACATCACATGGTTTTCTTTAAGTCAGCATCTTACATAACCATAGCATATGCATTAAAGCTAAGAACTTAACCTTAGTCTGATATTTTTAACAAGTTTTCAAAAGGTATTTGAATTTCTAAATTTTACACTAGTGCTTTTCTCTCTCACTCTCTTCCCAGAGTTCCCACTGAGTTTAATTTTCTTCCAATCTGTGACAATTCCCCAATATGTTTTTGTCCTTTACAACTTTGACAATTTTAAAGAGTACCATTGAGTTATTTTATAGAATGCTTTTTATTTGGATTTGTCTAATGTTTTCTTATGACTGGATTAAGTTATTGCTTATGAGGAAGGATATCACTTAGATGATGTGCTCTTCTCAGTGCGTTATACGGAGTGGCACATTACCTCAACATGCCTAGTTATGTTCACTTTTATCACCTGACTAATGTGAGTCTGCCTGTATTACACAAGACAAAATTATCACTTTGCCATTTGTAAATATCAAATATTTGGGGGAAGAGAAGTCTTTGATATATGTAAATTTCCTATTTCTGTTTAAACTTTTTCCCAGTAATCTTAGGATCGTAGAAGAATTTTGCTTGTGAAAATTATTATTTTAACTTAGTGGTGAATTTCCATTTCCCTTAATTCTTCTATATGTATTAACTGTTTTTCTGTAAGAAAAAGTTGGCATTTTCTCCTTTGACCTATGTATTCACTAAGGTGTAAACATATGGACTAAGGGTTATTTTTTATGGAGGTTGCAATCCAATATTGTATTTATTTAATTGGTTCAAGTTGTTCTAATTTTGGCTCTTGGGGGAATGTTCAGGTGGATTATGTGCCCTTTGATATGCTCCCTTTATTTATTTTTTATTTTTATTTTGTGCTCTCTGTTACTTCCGGGCATTATGATACCCCAAGTTCATCTTTTAATTCCCCTATTTCAGTCCATCACTCAACTAGTTACCCAAGGAGTCTGGCTTTTTTATACTGGATAATTTTGATATTGATTTCTGTAACTATCTTCCAACATCATACTTTTTATTCTAGTTATCTCTTTTCCTTATAACTCACCTTCATTCTTCAACAGTGAGAAATCTGGCTTTCATTATCTACAATATAGGATTTATTATTTATTCAACTCTATAATATGATTAGTTAATTTCTAACTCATGCTCTGTAAAAACAAATTGACAATAAACTAGGTCACAATGTATATGAAAAATTATTTTTGTCTGTAATTCTACAATATTCAATTAAAATGCAATTTTACAAAGTAATGTAGGTCAGCTCTTATGTTTCTCTTCCTTTTTACTTGAAACACAGATTCATTTGCAACAATCTGCATTCTTTCTCTACCCTTATACATAGCTGATATTTTTAGACACATGCACTGAGAAAAATCCAGGTTTTTTGTGATGTACTCTTCTATGGGTCATAAAGAATGCATTGAATTGTGTAGCTACCATCACAGTTTCTTACAGTTCCATCACATCCAATGATCTTTTCATTATATCCTTTTAGAGATAACCTCTCTCTTACTCCCAGCAAATCACATTTTAAAAAATGTTTTATTAATTAATGATCAATTAGGCTGTTATGAATAAAGTTGCTTGATATTTGCGTACACTTCTTTGTAAAGCTATTAATTTTTCATCTGATAGCTGTGGTATTAAATGTGTAATTATTTAATTACATAGGTGTGAAATCTATGAGTCTGTGTGTAGATGGATGTTTATCTCTGTGAAAAAGTGTAAAACTATTTTCCAAAGTTGTTGTTCCATTTTATGATAATTCACATTGTTCTTCATTCTCATGGGCACTTGATAGTAACTTTTTAAACATTTTAATATGTATGAAGTCAAACGTTTTTGTGTTTTTAATTCAAATTTTCATAAAGATTAATAATGTTCAATATATATCCATATGTTTATTTGACATTTCTTTATCTTCTTCGGTGAAATATCTATTCAGATCCTTTGTTCACTTTTAATTGGGTACGAATGAATCTTAATTTTCTTCCTCTACAGGACAGAAGTAAACCACTGTATGAGAAGTAAACTCATATGTTATTATCAGGAGTGCAGAAAATATATACTGTAAAATGAGATCTAGCATATTTTAAAAAACTATATATACATTTATCCTTTGAAACACTGATCTCTTTTCTAGAAACTAACTGTGGTAATACATTCTGTCAATACACTCACACACACACACAAATACAACCACATATACTTAATGCAGAGTCACCAATGAAGGTGTTATCTGTAATAATAGAATACTGTATTAGTAATACAATAATTACAGAAATAGCAATAATATAAATAATACCCTTTTTTGTTTTTGAGACAGAGTCTCACTCTGTCACCCAGGTTGGAGAGCAGTGGTGCAATCTCAGCTCACTGCAACGTCCATCTCCCAGGTTCAAGTGATTCTTCTGCCTCAGCCTGCCAAGTAGCTGGGACTACAGGTGTGTGCCACCATGCCAGGCTATTTTTTTATTTTTTATTTTTAGTAGAGACAGGGTTTCATGCTGCTAGCCAAACTGGTCTTAAACTCCTGACCTCGTGATCTGCTGTCTTTCACCTTCCAAGGTACTAGGATTACAGGTGTAAGCCACCGCACCTGGCCATAAATAATACTCTTAATACTCCTCTTAATACTCACAATACTCCAATACTCACAATACTCTTAAAACTCATCCATATTATGGTGATAGGAGGCAGACAGATTCCTAGGTGGGAGGAGGCAGGCACCTGGTAAAGGCCCAACTTTCAAGTCAAGGATGGTCTGAAGCCTGGGGTCAGGGCTGCCAGTTCTGGGGGCAGTCCACCACTAGAATGGGAACTTCCTTGATTCCTTTTGGTCAGTTGGGTAGTGCTTTTTCTGGGCCCTCCCATAGATCAATCAGCTTGCACTTCCTCCATTCTGAGCTCATAAAAACCCTAGACTCAGCCAGACTCAGACACAGGTTAGGACTATCTGTCTGCAGCTAGGACCTACCCACTTTGTGTCTCCTCTCCACTGATAGCTGTTCTGCCACTCAATAAAACTCTTCTTCATCTTGCTTATCCTCCAGTTGTCCATGTAACATCATTTTTCCTGGATGCAGGACAAGAACTCAAGACCCACCCAACCATGAGCATGAAAAGGACTGTAACACTTTTCTGGCTCGCTTGCCTGGCTGTGGACAGTGACATGCTTCCATTCACTGAACTATGGAAGGGAAGAGCCATGGCCCTTTTGGGGGCCCAGACCTTGAGATTCCCCAAGCCAGAGCTTTAACACTATAGCCCTCATGCCCTCAAACAGAGTTAGGCAGCTGCTGCACATGACAGGAAGCAATGGTAGGGCCAGGCCAGCCCACAAGTGGGGCTAAAGGACTGAATGAACTGTAACACAAAGGGGCTGAAACAGTCCCTGACATATTTGCTGCACTGTGGGCAGTGAGAAGGAGACAGCTGTAACACACCTCCCACCCCCACCCCTTGGGGCTCTGCAGTTGCTGGCACCTTCAAGGTTTCACGTGGCACCATATTCCTCTTGTCCAGATGCTGGCACCTGCAGTAGAATCCCCTTGTGGTATGCTTGATCCAACAGCAGTCAGCACCTATGATGGTGCCTGGAGCTGTCTGCCCCAACACAGCAGCCAGTAAACCTGGTTATGTGCAACGGCCAGACTCTGTGCTCTTTCACTCACATACTTCTCACCACTCTGTGTCTGGTTTGCCCTTGGAGAGCATGGGATCCAGGCTGGTAACATGAGCCAAGTGCAACTTAATAGGCCAAGTGTGCAGGATAAGTCCAGCCAATGTGAGCAAAATTCAAGCAGAAGTGCTGCCAGCCCCAGAGGTTTCTGGCTGGCAAAGCAACATGCAAAGGGTCCTGTGACACATAGAAGGCTTGTTAATTAAACCATGGAACACCTACACAATGGAGAAACATGCAGCTATAAAAAAGAATGAGAAAATATTGGTTAAGTGTATATAAATTTTGCAGCACAGAATCTTTTGTTTAATAATGTAGAAGAAATATTACGCCTGTAATCCCAGTACTTTGGGAGGCCAAGGCAGGCGGATCACAAGGTCAAGAGATCAAGTCCATCCTGACCAACATAGTGAAACCCTGTCTCTACTAAAAATACAAAAACTGGCTGGGCGTGGTGGTGCACGCCTGTAGTCCCAGCTACTTGGAAGTCTGAAGTAGGAGAATCACTTGAGTCCAGGAGGTGGAGGTTGCAGTGAGCCAAGATTGTGTCACTGTACTCCAGCCTGGTGACAGAGCATGACTCCGTCTCAAAACAAACAAACAAACAAAAAAAAACAAATATAAGACAGAATATATTTGCTTGTTTTGAAAAGTAAACATAGGAAAGTTAAATCAGAAGCAAACAGAAATACTTAGCCATAAAGAATGATAGGGAATGGGACAGGCATGATAGAGATATCTATAATTTTAATGTCATTTACACTTTTATGTAGTTTTTTTCTTGAATATAATAAAATTACCTAAAAATCATCGGAAGCAACTCTAAAATTGCATTCAACAGTAAGAAATATATATACTGATATCAAGTTGATAATATAACCACACATACAGGCACACACACATGCACTTCCAAAAAAAAGAACAACAAACAACATAAATCAAGTAAAATTTGAACCCAGCCAACACATCCTATATGTGAATCTATCCTAATAAAAAAAAAAAAAAGGCAACGTATCTTGAATGTTAATTTTTTTCTTTTGGACATGCCATTGCTGTACTGATTTTGAAATTATGTTATGTACATTGTAGGATAAAGCAGATGAGTAAGTATACTGATGCTGGGGGAAGCAGTATTCTTACTCTGAGAAAAGAAAGTTACAGCAATGGGAGTTGAAAGACGGGAAAATGCTATGATTTATTTATATGAATTGGAAGTAGTGGTATGAATTCATCATATTTTAGAAATACATGTCAGCTTTGTACTCTTAAAGGATTTAAAAGCTACACTACTCCAGTAGCAAAGCTCTCATATTACCTCTATATTTGCTATCTATATGTCTTGACTCAAATAAATCAAGACTTTTTGAATAAGTTGAAAATTTTAGGTCAGCAACAGGGAAAATAAGGTAAGTCTAGAATACTTTATTTTGCCAGAAAGCAAGAACAAGTTAGAAGACTAAGAAAAACATGTGAACAGGACACAGGACTCCCTTGAACTGCTTGACCTGGCTCCTGAATTTGAAAGTATTTCAACAACCAGAAAACAGAAAAAGTGAAATGTAAATTATAACATGTCAAATTTTTAAAATGCACGTATTTTATTGACATTGAAAAGTCAGAAAAAAGAAGGCTCTTTATAGAAGAATGTTAACTACTAAACATAAAAGAACCATAAACCTAGAAAATCACTATTGTAAGTTCTCAAAATTATTATCGCTTGAATTACTTATAAATAACAAAAGAAAATAAAAATAGGGCACCCTTACAATAGAGAGTTCTGGTGAATACTCATTTAATCAAGGAATCAAATTTAGCCTCACCAATAAGATGAAATGACAGTGTGTCTTCCAGTGTGATGCAATGGAAAGTAAATAATATTTACTTATTATAATAATAACATATTACTCAGTACTTCAGTAGTGTTAGAAAAAATCTTTAACTGGAATCTGATAATGATCAAAGACTCACTCAGATTCAGATTGTGACATTCTATAAAACAGCTAGCCTCAACTCTTCAAGTATTCATGTTAAACACAAACATACACCCACACACACACGCACACATACACATTCAATGCAGGCTAGTCTGTATTGAAGGGTATGAAGGAGAAGTGACAATTAAACAATTCGTTATTTAGGTGGATACTGGATGTGAAAAAAAAAAAGCACATTGATATTTTAGAATAATTAAACTTAAATGAATTATAATATATAGGACAATTAAAAACAATTTAATAGGGCTGGGTGCAGTGGCTCCATGCCTGTAATCCCAGCAAGTTGGGAGACCTAAGTGTGAGGATCACCTGAGGTCAGGAGTTCAAGACCAGCCTGGCCAACATGGTGAAAATCCATCTCTATTAAAAATACCAAAATTAGTAGGCATGGTGGTGGGCACCTATGATCCCAGCTACTTGGGAGGTTGAGGCAGGAGAATCTCTTGAACCTGTGAGGTGGAAGTTAGGCGGAGGTTGCAGAGAGCCATGACCGTGCCACTGCACTCCAGCCTGGGCAAGAGAGTGAGACACCATCTCGAAATAATAATAATAATAATAATAATGAAAACAAAGATGTGCTATGCCAGAGATTATGCCATACAAGAATAATATAAATTAGTCTAAAATATCTAATTAAAAACACTTTTTAATCAAGCAGATGATGATGTATGTTTCTAAAAGATTTCAGGAGTTTGGTCTGTTGGTTTCTATGTATATCTCCTTTTAGCATATGTCTATTGGAAATGAAATAAAATTATTTCATTGAAGTTTTCATAAATGGTTGCATTTGTTTCTAAATTGTTTGTGAGTGCTTTTGAAATTTAATAACATGATAACTAGATTTATATGTATTTTCATGAACTAGTCAATATATGGAAATTTTTAGACTCATTCCCTTGTAGGAAAAATAAAAATGAAAATATATGCTCTAAAGGGAAAAAAATAAACAGAAATCAGAGAAGACAATTGCAATTCACTTGCTTATATCGGAAAGTGAGAATATTGTCTACAAAAGAAAGACCTTTTCCCCTCTTAAATGCATATATTTTAATATAAAAAATTCAGTGTCTTCACATTGAGTAATATTACACTCAGTCGTTACAGAATAACAAAACAAATGATGATGTGCCAGGTATTGGCAACAAAATTAAAAGATTTATCAATGTTACTCTACATTAATAAAATACAATGACATTTTTCAGAATTAATATAATATCATTCATTGCTCTCTATTGCAAAATATATGTTAGAAATAAAAAGCAAGAATTCAGGACTGTAAATAGAAAGAGGAAGTTAAAATAGGATATTGGCTATGTTGAAATACATACAAATAAAACCAAATAAGATAGAAAAGTTTTTATTTTCAAATATGCCATATTTTATTTCTCAAAACTTCTATTTAATGTGAAATAGTGCCAAGAGCAGCATAAATAAAAGTTGCATCTAATATTCAAAATGCCAATTTAGATGCAATATAGTATGCTATTGGTGATTGGGGATTTTAAATCCACTGCAGCTCAAAATAAAATATAATTTTCACTTGGAATATTGGAAACAGATTTGCAAATGTATTTATTATTAAATAAGAATATATGAAAGTATTTGCATGTGTATCTGTGTAATTTTATGACACCTCATTTTCAAGTGGTCTGAGCTATGCCAAGTGCTAAGAATATCTCTCTAAAAATGTTTATTTCTTTATGTCTGTCTGGAGAGTTGCAACTACTTATATTGCTCTAATATCTGCTTCTTTCTAATGTTTTTTGTGGTTCCTTTAGAAAAAAATGATTATACACACTCTTGAACTCTCACAATATTTTGAATACATTCTTATTACATCATTTAATACTGTATTATAATCATTGCTTGTTCCAGCTAAGTTACCGGAGAAGTAATCTATGCATTTTCAATGAACAATGACAATTTGCTGAAAAGATGCACATGTGTTGTGAGGTAACATTTGCAAATCATCATGGGCCAAGAACTCCCACATCTGGACATATCATTAATGTGGGTCCTCAATACAGTGGGTCAAGCACACAGTCTTTGGAGTTCTAGTCAATGTATTTTCTGGAGGTACAAATGCCTTTGATTAGCCAAGTAGAGGCCAATAACTTCTACATGCAATACTCTTCTAAGCAGAGCAAATTATTTATTGCATACCAGAAAGACATTGTAAAGCATTGCTTTTGGTTCAACATTGCTCTCTAAATCTCCCGTACTAAGCGTTACTAAAATTTTCTCAGTCAAATATCCACAGCAGCTTTTAAGGGACCCTAGTGAATCAAGGACGTAAGTGGATGGAGATTCTTGTTGTCCGAACTTTGTATTTGACTATAGCATAGATGTGGAGTAGGTCTGTATGTACATGTGGTCTGTTTGTATGCACATGCTTGTATGCACATCTGTTAAGCATTAAGCAGGGCTTTGACAAAAATCAGTGGCACTATAATATATACTTTTCTTCCCAATTATTCCATGAAAGTTTTAAAAAGTAGAAACCACAGATTCTTCATTTTTATATCCATTGCACCTAATAGCAATAGGTATAACAATTTAGTGAATGAAAGAATATTTTTCAGGCTCACTAACATTCTACGTAGATGAGAATATTAAAAAGAAGTAAAGTGGTTCTAGAGAGAGATGGCTCAACTAATATTGTGATATATTTCATGAGAGATACATCTGAATATGTTCATTATTTCTTCTAAACCCTCCTCTAAGATTTGGCTATCTAATATATGTTTATGGCTAACAAGACACTAAAGATCATTAACATTAAAACCAATACCTAAATGTATTCAATTTGATTATACTAAGACCCATAATATTTAAAAATGTTTAAAGATATATGGGTTAAAAATTGTCAAATTGGATTTTTCACATAGATCTTTTTTTGCTGCAATCCCTAAAGCTCAAGAAAGAGCATATTCAGGCCACAGCTGGTTAAAATTAATGCATTAGAAAATAACTGCTAAAAGTAGGTGCACTATTGATAGGTATAATAGTTAATTGCTGAGGTTAAAAATTAACAATATCAACCATTACAGAATTAAAAGTCAAGTTTACATAGTGGAGACAAAGTCATAAATATACAAGGGCTACATTAAAATAAGGTGTGATTAATTTATACAGTATATTCTTTAAGAAGAAAGAAAACTATTTAGTGATGGCTTTTTCAATTATGAAAATGAAAGAAGTCTCTCTTAAGAATTATGCAGGGACAACAGGCATAAACCAATACTATACCAGCGATTGGTCAACCAGGACATATGTTTACTCTAATAACAAACACATAATTTCTTTATATTTTAGAGATGCGTAAGTTTTACATATAAATATCTCTGTATTTCAGATAAATCACAAATAGGCTGATTTTTTTTTCCTTAATTAGATGTTCGTTTTTAAGCTAAATAATTTTAGTTTTTGTTGACAAAGCGATAAGCATCATCCTTGGCAGAATCAATTATTTTGTTTAAAAAAACACATTTCAGTAAAGTATTAGTTATACAAAAAATGCCAAAATTTTATCCATTAATATAAAATTTGATATCTTAAAAAATGCCTCTTTATGCTCCAGTATAAGACTTTGCATATTGCAAACTTTCATATTTTAAACTTATTTTTTGCAGAGATGATTATGTTGATTTACTACTTGGTTACCAGTCCTAAGGCTTTTGATTAGTAATAGTTACTGATATATTTTAGGTCCTATTCACTGTTCTCCAGAAACAAATGTATTGATAATTCAGTAAAGATGACATATATGTATGCATATTATTTCTATGCTATACTTCCTACTATCTTCACCAGATGCTTTCATTGTCAAAAGAAAAATCACTTTCTACAGAAATCTACACACAGGCATGAATAAGGCCACTTACAACTAAAAATAAATAAATAAAAATTAAAAACTAAAAAAAAAAGACTGAAATATTCTGTGTTTAGTTTCCAAATGAGCTGCTCTTTTTAGAGACAGACCAAAAAATTGGATTTAGAAAGCATTTTATTTTTCTTCTTAGCACCCTGATACATGACTGAAGCCTTGGGAAGGTATTAAAATTACTGAGGGATAATGAGTCCTGGAGAGCTTCAGAAAGAAAATTTGGACCTGCCAGTGACATCAAAGTACCCTGTGAAAACTGCCCACTGCGGGCATTTGCAGTCAGTTTCTCTTTATGTGTCAAAATGTTTACAGTTCTTCGTCAGCCTATGTGAACAAATCCTGTCTAAAGAAATAGAACACCAGAACTCTTGGACCCTAGAAATAAATCATGAAAGGTTGGTCTTTTTGCTTTATCTTGTTAAAACACTTGAATACCTTATAGGGAGATTCTGTGCAGCGATATTTTGGCTTCTTAACCTAGATGAAACTGTAAGGTATTTCACAGAAATTGTAAACTCACTAAGCCAATGGAGTGTTGGAGTGCTTCACAGAATGGCAGAGGAGTTGAGCATATATTAGTGTCATTGTTTTTATTATAAACTTCAATGAATGCATAGAATAGAATGAGTACATGCTATTAATATTTTCAAGTAGAAGACAGTATCATGGAAGACATTTAAATAAATTTCTACGAGACCTGAGAACATGGAATGGTGAGATAGATTGTAATATCAGGGTATGATTAACTTTGGAGAAAACATTATTTGAATTTAAACTATGGATAAGAAATGAAATTATATTTGTGTGGGGCAGGGTGGGAATATTGCATAAATCGTCACCTACTGAACACACATTCTTTCCTTTTTTTTTTTTTTTTTTTTTTTTTTGAGAAGGAGTCTCGCTCTGTAGCCCAGGCTGGAGTGCGATGGTGCAATCTTGGCTCACTGCAACCTCCGCCTTCCAGGTTCAAGCGATTCTCCTGCCTCAGCCTCCTGAGTAGCTGGGATTACAGACGCGCGCGCCACCATGCTCCACTAATTTTTGTATTTTTAGTAGAGACGGGGTTTCACCACGTTGGTCAGATTGGTCTCGAATTCCTGACCTCGTGATCCACCCACCTCGACTTCCCAAAGTGCTGGGATTAAAGGCATGAGCCACCGCGCCTGGCTCTTTCCTCCTTTCTTAAAAAGAGATCCATTTTTTTTTGTTTGTTTGTTTATCAGTGGGTGGTGGCAGCAATGAACATTTAAAGTAGGTACCACCTGAATGTCTTTGAGAGGAGGTGTCAGCTGGGTTTCTTGGATCAAGTAGGAGCTCAGAAAGCTGTGAAACTCACTCATTTCCTGCATCAGGAATTACTTCAGTCCTGGATGAATAATTGAAGATATATGCTTGAAATATTTCTAACACAGGATGTGTGCATGTGTTTTCTTCCCCAAGAAAGCTATAAACAGTGAAAATTTTGCTTTAAGTTTCCCTGTGTCCTCTATCCCTCTCTCCTTTCCCCCTCCCCCAAAACTAAAGTTAAAGGAATGTTAACTGCCTGTTTTCTGTGATCAGCGGACCTTATCTATACTCCCAATTCCCATTCCTTGTAAACATACTTTGTAAAGTTCTGTAAGATCGTCTCCTTTGCCATGCTGCTGCAAGGTCATAAAATAGATAAAACCTAAGTTGCAGTTCTGATTTTCCTCTAAATCTAAAACATGTCACAAAATAATTTTCTGTCTTTGTTTCTCGCTTTGGTGACATCTTCCCGCCTCACATATTTCCCACCTTAAAGAATTTAAAAGCAGTCATCCAAAATCAGCAGTGACAACCCATTTGGGACTCCTTCCACACTGTGGAAGCTTTGTACTCTTGCTCTGCTCAATAAAACCTACTGCTCACTCTCTCAGTCCAAGTCTCTATCACTTGCTGCGATTAGCCATTGCACAAATTCTTTGGCGTGGCTAGGCCTTAGGCATTACATCTTTACACCAAGAGTTGCATATAGGAACTAATTCAGAATGGACTTCTGGGAATTCTCCTGAATAGGAGTCCTGGGACATTTATTATGTTTATCATAAAATACACAAACACAACTGGTTTATCCATTTCTCTGTGTTTTTTTCCTAGAGTGAAATATGATTGATGGAGGCACCACCTTCCAAACTTGAGAATAGTAGCAATCAATCAAGAATAGGGAGTGAATAGTGGGGGAATTAAAGAGCAGGATCTCGGGCCTGGTGCGATGGATCATGCTTGTAATCCCAGCAACTTGGGAGGCCAAGGCGGGTGAATCACGAGGTCAGGAGTTTGAGAACAGCCTGACTAACATGGTGAAACTCCATCTCTACTAAAATTATAAAAAAATTAGCTGGGAGTGGTGGTGGCTGCCTGTAATCTCAGCTACTCAGGAGGCTAAGGCAGGAGAATTGCTTGAACCCAGTAGACAGAGGTCGCACTAACACAAACCCAATGCTATTACACTTAAAACATCTTGTTAAATGAGTAAAATGAAACTTCTATTGTTGTTAAGATTGTAGTCAAGTACCTAGTACCAGCTGTTTGAACCCATTCTTAACAAACACAGGGCACAAGTTAGGATATTCCAAAAAAGGAAACAGCATGAAAAATTTATGATGGAAATTAGAATTACATAACACATACATTAATGGGGAAGTGTTTCAGTAAATGATATGTAAACAAAGAGTATGCAAAATCATTTTATGACATTATATTTTGAGATTACAACTGAGTCCTAAAATTCCATAGGTTTACATTGTATTCAGTAGGCCACTGGAGCTCTGGAATGATATGATCAGAGCTGTGTTATAGGAAGATAATCTTGCAGGATTTTCAAGGATAACTTCTTGAAAAAGACTGCTGAGATTACACTGAGATATTGAGAACTGGCATTTGGGTCCTGGACAGAAGAAGGGACATGTAAGACATAATGCATAAAATATATGGAAAATAAGTTGAATGGAGTGTGAGGTGCATAGTCTCGGGAGGAAGAAAAACTAAGGTGTTAAGAACAACACTGAGGGTACTATCTTATTATGAAGGGAAACAGGGGTCAAAGGGTAAAACAAACTTGGAAATTAAGGTTAGCTCATTAGTTAAGGCTTGAATGTTTAAGTAATGAAACATCAACTACGTTTTGAAACATTAATAAATAACAGTCTATTTGGTTAATTAAAATAAATTACATGCAATGCAAAGTTGACAAGATAATGTTACTGGTGGGTCTTTGCTCCCAGAGCTCCCAAGATGGGGGTGGCTGCTCCCAAGATGGCAGCAGCTGCTCCCAAGATGGCAGCAAGCCTTTGTTCTCTGACCTGGGGTTCTTGGCCTCACAGGTTCCAAGGAATGGAACCTTGGGTCATGTGGTGGGTGTTATAGCTCTATTAGAAGCCGTGGGTCATGGAAGAGAACCGTAGAACCCAGGGACTAGTGTTCAGCTCAATTAGGATAAACTCGGGCACTTAGCCATGCAGGAACAACGGTGAGCCTTTGTTTAGCCCAGTCGGGAGCCGCAATGGGTACCTTGCTGGATCAGAAGTGCGTCAGACACCCTGCTAGATCGGGAGGGGTGGAAGTCAGTGGCAGTCTGTGACAGCAGCGATCAGCAGTGATGGACAGCGAGCAAAACCTCAGCTCCAGCTGGAACAAACACGGACCACAAGAGTGCGCAGTTTCAAGATTTAATAGAGTGAAAACAGAGCTTCTATACAATGGGAGAGGACCCAAAGGGGGCTGCCGCTGCTGGCGTGAATGTCTGGGTTTATATCCCAATTATTGTCCTTCCCCCTGTGCTCTCAGGCAATAGATGATTATTTCCTTACCTCCTGCTTTTAGCTTAATTGGTATATTAATGAGCTCTCTTTACTACTTGATTGGTCGGGTGTGAGCTGAGTTACAAGCCCCTTGTTTAAAGGTGGGTGAGGTTACCTTCCCCAGCTAGGCTTAGGGATTCTTAGTCAGCCTAGGAAATCCAGCTAGTCCTGTCTCTCAGTGCCCCTCTCAACAGGAGAACCCAAGTGCTGTTCGGGAGGTTGGCCGACAACTGCTCTGTTTCTTGATGAATTGGGGTGTAGTAGGGGTCGTGCAGTTGAGATTTCTTCTTGAGGGGTGCCTTCAATGTCATTCACATAGGAGCATGGACTAGCAGGCTGGTCCAGGGGACTGCGATAGATCTTATTCATGGGCTGCATCTGGGGTTCCATTTGAAGAATGATTTGTAGTTTTACAGCTTCAATTCTGGAAGAGACAAACTTACCAAGGAGGTTAAAGATACAGAGATTGAAATGTATGGCCTGAAGTGCAGGGGGAGGCACATCCAACAGTTAGTAGGGTTTGGGCCAAGGCTTCATGGAGCCCAGTGAGGGTGGTATTAAATAGGCTTACCTGGCAAGTATGGGTATGGAGGATCTTCAAAGGCAAACAAGAATTGAGAGTCAGATGTATAAGGATGCAGAAAAAGGCATCTTTAAGGTCCAGACTATAAACCACTCTGCTTCCTCTGGTATTTGGGAAAGCAAAGTGTAAGGGTTAGATACAGCTGGGTGTAGAGGGACAATGACCTCGTTGATAATCCTGAGATCTTGCACTAACCTCCACTGTCTGTTGGGTTCCTGTACTCCTAAAATTGGAGTATTGCAGGGGCAATTGCATGGTTTTACTAGGCCTTGGGTTTTAAGTCCTTAATAATCTTTTGGAGTCCTTGCTGGGCCTCGGGTCTAAGGGGGTACTGTCTTTGGTATGGAAAGGAGGCAGAAACCTTTAGTTTAACTTGAATGGGATGGACATTCTTCGCTCATCCATATTGTCCTTCTGTTGCCCAGACTTCAGGATTAATTTCTTCCTCAAGTAGGGAAAAACAAATAGGTGTTCCTTCTTCTATGTTCAGGTGTATAATGGCCCCTGCTTTTGCTAGGATGTCTCTCCCTAACAAAGGAGTGGGGCTTTCAGGCATAATTAGAAAGGCATGTGAAAAGAGTAAAGTTCCCCAGTCACAACTTAGTGGCTGGGAGAAGTATCTGTGACTGCCTGTCCTAGGACCCCTCGATAGTGAAAGACCTGGAGGGCAATTGTCCAGGACAGGAGAGTAAGACTGAGAAAGCCAAGTCAGTGTCCAGGAGACAGTTAACTTCCGCACCCTCAATGGTCAAGCATACCCGGGGATCTGTGAGGGTGATGGCATGGGCTGGCGCTTGCCCTAGGCACCCTCAGTCCTGCTGCTGGATCATCTGGTTAGTGGTTTGTGACTCAGAGGATCTTGCTCCCCTGGGGCAGTAGGCCTTCCAGTGACTCCCTTGACATAAGGGACATGGATGAGGGGGCGGTTTATTTCTATTAGGACAATCTTTTTGAAAGTGTCCTTGTAGACCACACTGGAAGCAAGCCCTATTAGGCATTTGATTTGCCCAGCCTTTCCGTGTTCCACAGCCTCCAAAGTCCATTTGCCTGAGGGCCATGACCAAAGTGGTGGCCTTTTTTTTTTTTTTTAAATCCCATTTGTTCCGTTTGCCTGCTCCTCCTGATCTCTATTATAAAAAAACGATGTTGCCAAGTTCAGTGGAGTTTCTAAGTTTTGCTCTGGGCCTAAGGTGGGCTTTTGAAGTTTTTTTCCTAATGTCTGCAGCTGACTGAGTGATAAACGTATCCTTTAAGATTAGTTGGCCTTCAATAGAGTCAGGTGATGGAGCGGTATGCTTCCTCAGTGCCTCCGTTAGTCTCTCCAGAAAGGCAGTAGGAATTCCTTCCTTTCCCTGTGTGATAGTGGACATCATTGAATAATTCACAGGCTTCTTCCTAGTTTTCCTTAGTCCTTTTAGCATGCAAGTTAGAAATGTCTACAGCACCAATCTCCATGATCTGATTCTGCATCCCAATGAGGGTCTACACTGGTAACTGCCTGCTGGCCTGTGGGGAATTATTCTCTTTCCTCTGTTGTCATCCTGTCATTGACCTGAGATACCAGAGATCACCAAACTCTAGGGCTGCAGTTATGGTGGCCCTTCCCTCAATTGGGGTTATTTTCTGACCTAGCAGTAACATTATATCTCTCCAGAATGCATCTTAGGGGCGTTTTTGCTTTGGGGGAATGTTTTCCATTTGAAAAAAGAACATCGGGATGCCAGCACCCCTAGTCATTCTTCAATGAACATTAGTCCTAGAGCGTCCTCTATGGTTCTAATGTTTATTCCTTTTCCAGGGTGCATAACCACTCATGGACCTCTGTTCATCAGATTAGTTACACTCACCAATGTGGCACTCCTGTACCTGTTTTCCTGCCTTTCTTGACCACAAAGAAAGGGGTCGGGGCTGCTGGATTCTAGTGGTCCTTTACCAGGGTGCCCTACATTGTCTTTGCACTCAGAGGTGAGTTCTAGAGCTGGGCTAGGTTCCTGAGTATTTCATAACAACCCAGTTGCCCCATCAAGATGCATTCCCATAAACAACAGTTCTTATGCAAATTTGTTTCAAGAGGGTGTAGGTAACCTTTTGAGTCAGGATTGAGATAGAGGTATTTTTAAGATGATAACCAATTTTTCTAAAGTGAACTTCCTTTGTATCTGTGGACTAGATTGTCTAAATGTAACGCCAAAGGTTCTTGCCTTAGCCACCCCAAAGAATTGGTGTGGCAGCAGCCTATGGCAAGAGAGAGACGTGGATCTGACTGAGAGGAAAAAAAAAAAAAAAAAAGCAGTAGGATTTAGTGAAAGTACAAAGTTTCCATAGCATAGAAGGGCTTCCAAGTGGTAGCCTTTTTGATCACCTTTTAAACTCTTTAAGGTGGGAAATACCTGCGGAGGGAAGATGTTACCAGATCAAGAAACAAAGACAATTAGTATGTCTCAGATCTTGAGGAAAAACGGAATTGCAACGTAAGTTTTATCTACTTTATGACTTTGCAGGAGCATGGCAAAGGAGACAGGATCTCACAGGATTTTACAAATTATATTTACAAGGAATTGGAATTGGGAGCACAGATAAGGTCTGCTAGTCACAGAAAAATGGGCTTTTAACATTCCTTTTAGTTTCAGGGGAGCGGGAAAAGAGAGAGGGGGAGAGGACATAGGAAAGTTTACAGCAAAATTTTCGCTGTTTATAGCTTTCTTGGGGAAGAAAACACATGCACAAATTCTGATATTAGAAATATTTTTAGCATATATCTTCAATATTAATCATCCTGGACCGAAGTAAGTTCTGATGCAGGAAATGAGTGAGTTTCACAGCTTTGTGAGCCCCTACTCGATACAAGAAGCCCAGCTGGCACCTCTGAAAGAACACATTCCTCAACACATCACATCCCCCCATATGCCTCCACTTCCTGGGCCCTACACAAACACATCACAGCCTTGAGCACATCACATCCCCCCATATGCCTCCACTTCCTGGGCCCAACACAAACACATCACAGCCTTGAGCACATCACATCCCCTCATATGCCTGCCCGACACAAACACGTTAAGAAAAACAACACCTGGAGAAGCTCCAATAAGGTTACAACCGTTTGTAAAAGCGCAGGAACCGATAAGAAGGCTGCTAAAAGCATAACTTAACATTAACATGTAAACCAATTGTAATGCTGTAGCCTAGAGAAATGCCTTGTTCCTCTGTAACCTGACAAGTCCTGTTTACCTCGAGCTATAAAAAGCAAGCGCACGCATTGTTTGGGGCCCTCTTGTATGTTGTAGAACGGAGGGACCAAGTTCAAACTTGCATTAAAGATCCTTGCCACTTGGCTTTGACTCTGGACTCTAGTGGTCTTCTTCGGGGAATAAACGGTCTGGGCATAACACCTCCTCCTATAAGGCCACAAGATTAGAAGTTAGGATAATACAGGTTACACTGTTAACTTTGAACAAAGTTTACTTTTGTTGAAAACCTTGTAAGTTTAGGATTTCAATTATCCTTTGCTATTAATAAGACCTTGTTTAGTCCAAATTAACTTAGAATTGGTATAGATGTTGTGTTTTATTCTGCAAGTACTTTAAGGCTAGGCTGAGTGCAAACAGCTCACACGTTTGAGCAGACCAGTTATTAGGCAATTTTCCTCTCTGCTTTTACAAGAGTTTCCCTATCACTTACTGAATATCTTTTTTTTTTTTTTTTTCCCCCTCAATCTCCCGTGAGGAACAATCTATCTTCCTGTCCTGAAGGGAATTCGTCCTAGGTCTGGTCGGATCTTTGTATGGTAATTAAGATTTAAATCCCCTGTTAGGAAATCTGCTGGGTTAAGGGAATTTTCAGTAATTAATGTTAAATCATCTTTTTCTAACAGAATAGCCCTATAGTTTAAGATTTTTGAGTTAGTAAGCTACCTTTTTGCTTTTTTAACTTAGGATAGTTCTGAACTGGTGAGGTGTGCTCACAGTGGGGTTTCCTCTAAAAGTTATTTCTCTACTTTCTTCTGCTAACAAAGTAGTTGCCACTACTGGGTTAAGGATTTCTGATATGAAGGCTATGGGTTGTTAGTGGTCTCAGTGCTTTCAAGCTACACCCTTGTTTGCACTGACAACGAGGTGGTATTGAAGTGTTATAGGGTCATGGAGAAGACCTTCAATTATCAATTATAGGTTTTAAATTTACTCTGACTTTTACAGGAATAGGGTACACTGTTTTTTTTTCTTTACTACTTCTATCTCTCTCTTTCTCTCTTTGACTTTCTCTTTCATTTCTTTCTCTCTTCTTCTCTTTTCTTTCCTTCTTTGCATTTCTCTCTCTCTTCCCCTCTCTCTCTTTCCTCTCTCTCTCCCTCCTTTCTCTCTCTCTCCCTCGTGGTAGATAGATTTTGGAAACACAGCAGAAGGACATTCAGTCCTTACCCCCATTTGCCACTATAGGAATATGCGCCTCCCTTTAATTTACTTAATTTCCTTTCATCCTGATCTATTACGTTGCCGTAGACCCAGTTCCAGTTGTTAAAGTACTAGGTCATCAGTTCTAAGGTCCTGGTCAAGGAACCAAGGCTTAGAGATTGTATTGCAGGGGGTAAGCTGGGTAGAAATTGTGGGAGGAAAGCCTCTTACACAATGGGAGAGCAATCCTCCTAGCCATTCACAAACTTGGTGCCCTGGAAAGGTGGTAGGGAACGGGTTCCACATAACCGCCCATGTCGAGAGCTGTATAACTAAGTTGGGAGGGATACCAGGAGCAAGACTCCCTGGGTTCATACCCTAGGTGCCTAAGGATGCAGCATAGAGCTTCATAGATCCCTTTGGAGATACAGCTTGCTCTAATACTTGACAGAGAAAGTGAAAGTCTGAAGTATTAGCACCTAGGAGGCAGGGATCGGAGGAAGTAGATTCAGAGGTAAGGAGAATTTGGGGGCTACACTTTCAAGAAAGTCGTGATCAGGACCCAGAAGGTAAGGGTCAGAAGGAGAGGTAGGGGCACACACATGAGCAACTGTTGAGAAGAGACTTCTGGCTGCGGCATGATCTTGACCAGCCAATGCCGGGAGTTTGGGATGACAGCTTTCTGCCTCTAGTCGGCCCTCCGCTTCCCCCAGGAATACTGTGAAAGGAGAAGCTGGTTCCAGCAGACCAACACTCCCAACTGAGAAGGGGTGAAGGTTGTTAGAAAGCCTTTTCCCAGAAAGCCTCACTTCTGAGTCTTAAGTCCAGCAGCCATGCTAATTGTTTTTAACCAGCTGACAGGTGCCCGGTATTTTCCTTTGATTCTAAGGAAAGATAAGACTGAATAGCAAGCAAAAGCGGTCCGATATTACTCACCACTTTGGAGAATCCTTATTTGGGCCACCAGGGATTATGGGCAGGTATTTACTCCCAGATGGTGGCCGGAGGCTCCCAAGAAGGGGGCAGGCTGCTCCCAACATGGCGGCAAGCCTTTTGTTCTCTGACCTAGGGTTCTTGGCCTCATGGTTTCCAAGGAGTGGAAGCTTGGGCCATGCAGTGAGTGTTATAGCTCTATTAGAAGCCATGGGTCATGGAAGAGAACTGTGGAACCCAGTGACTAGTATTCAGCTCGATTAGGATGAATCCAGGCACTTAGCAGTGCAGGAACAATGGTGAGCTTTTAGTCTGATTGGGAGCGGCAGTGGGTGCCTCCCTGGATCAGAAGCATGGCAGATACCCTGCCAGATCAGGAAAGGTGGAAGTCAATGGCGGGTCTGTGATGGCGGCAATCAGCAGTGGTGGAAAGTAAGCTAAAGCTCAGCTTGAGCTAGAACAAACACGGGTCAGAAGAGTGCAGTTTCAAGATTTAATAGAGTGAAAACAGAGCTCCGGTACAACGGGAGGTGACCCAAAGGTGACTGCCACTGGTGGCACGAATGCCTGGATTTAGATCCCAATCATTATCCCTCCCCCTGTGCTCTCAGGCAATAGATGATTAACTATTTATTTACCTTCTGCTTTTAGCCTAATTGGTATGTTAGTGAGCTCTCTTTACTACCTGATTGGTCAGGTGTGAGCCGAGTTACAAGCCCCATGTTTAAAGGTGGGTGTGTTCACCTTCCCCAGCTAGGCTTAGGAAATCTTACTTGGCCTAGGAAATCCAGGTAGTCCTGTCTCCCAATAAGGAGGTAGATTTGGTCACTGGGTAATTGTTCATCATGGCTAAATATCCATTGTAGGGTTTCAGAATAGTAGATGCAGCAGATAAGTCCTTGAAATGTAGAATCCAACTTTAGGAAGGATAAAGTAAGTCAAATCTATTATTGAGGTCTTACTATTTCTTAGTATGATAACCCTGAAACATGTTTTGAGTTGTTCATGTTTAAAAGTGTGTATTTTAAAATTAAAAGTTAAAAATTAAAATATTTTATTACTTTGATTCTTTTAAATGATGATTCTAATAATTACTTCCAACATGAAGTTTTAATCATTTTCCAATAAAACAATGAAATCTGCCAGGTTTGCATAGCACATATACTGTTATTGATCCAGCTCCAGTTGTTGAGAGTGTGCTGAGACTCAAGCAATGATTGAATTCAAGGAAAGAATTATCAGTCCTTCATATTTGTCTCTCTATGGAAATGGAAACTTTTTTTGGTGTTTTGACAGCATTCTGGGAAAGAGTTTACTTTAATTCACTAGTCTATAAATAACCTCAAGACCCTAAATAATCTGAATATAAATGTTAAAGGCTCAAACTCAAAGTAAAGTTAGTTTATAAAGTTTAACAAGAGTAGCCAACATGAAATTAAAAAGTTTTTCCTCGTCCAATATATCTTGTTGTCTATCACTATGCCAGATGCTGTTAAATGTTTAATAACTGTAAAAATGTCTATAATTAAATATAAATTCCTGTCCAATTACAAGTAATTTATTCAGTTCAAAAAATAAAACCAAAGAATACATCAGCATTTTTATACTTGATAGCTTTTAATATTTCTTAGCATTTGAACTTAATACTGTTTAGCTAATTTTCTTTCAATAGCAAAAAAAAAAAAAAAAAAAACACATTTTAACAAGAATTTGCATTTATTCCATTAGTTTTATTCAGTCTTAATATTTTCCTAAATATAATTCATAGACAACATTAGACAAAGTAGAAAAAAAAGGCTTATTTTAAAACTTTAATGGGATTATTTTTTGATACTCAATACAACTGAATAACTGTTTTATATTAAATGATATTCTTCTGCAGTCACAGTTCCCTTTGCTTCATTGAGGCATTTAACGTCCATGCATGTTTTTTTTTTTTTTTTTTTTTTTTTTTTCTTGATGAACTCTTCTTGTTCCTATTATATTTCCAGGCCCTCAGCTTTGCTTCGTCTTTCTCCATGGTCCCTTTAATGTCTCCTTTCACCAGACACCTCTGGTAAGGGACTACCCACGTTTTCTATGTGTGTATATATGCAATGCTCATGTTATCTATTACTGAATATTTGAACATGTGAATATGTAACAAAATACCTACATTCCTATTTCTTATTTCTCTGATGAATATCAAACATATATGCAAATACATTTTATTTGTCCATCCAAATGTACCTAAAATCATCATGGCTAAAAGTGTTCTCTTTGTACTTTAACAATAATTATGTCTATATGTCTAGCAATTTATCTTCCAAAATGCAAAATCATCTTTCTATTTTCTTTCCCCTTATTCTACATTCATAGTCTTGCAACAAAATCTTAAAAAAAAAAAAAAAATCTTTTCTTTCAACATTACTCATGTTTATTACTTCCTTTCCAGTCTAACTCTGTTTTTAATCTCTTCATATCTGCATAATTATAGTAGTGTTCTAAACATTTTATCTGAGTCTATTCTAATTTATCACAAATGACACTCATAGATCAGTGTTCCTGAATATCACTTTTATTATAATTACTACCTATCTCAGTGTTATCAGTTTTCTGTTATCATGGACTATAAGATCAAATTATTTTCCATCAGCTGGTACTTCAGACAACCCACAATCTTATCTCAAACTTTTAATCTCACTATTCGCTTTATATCCATCTATTCTTAAACATGATTTTTCTAAAACTGCCTTTGTGCTACTTCTTTACTTCCTGAACATGTCTCATCTACTTGATTATTTACAAGTAGATTGCCATCTGAAAATTATCTATGATAGTAACTGTTTTGATGCTTAAAAAATGTAATATCTATAGATTTACTTCATTAAGATCTAGATAACAAACACATTAAACTGATTTTACTGGTAATATTTTGAATGTCTGGATTACACTTCATTTCTCTGAATAAATCGCAAACACATTAAAAATATATTTACATTCAAAATATTTTGGAGTCTTCCATTTGCATTCTGTTATTCTTCATTTGAGTCATATTTTGCACACATTCAGCAATAATCATATACTCATTTAAAGAAAGTCTTTTTCTTTATCTGCATGCATGGGGATGTGTGTAAAAATTTCTTTTTCCTGGGTAAATATCCTTTTACAAATGATAACCTTAATCCTGGTTTCATCATGAATAAAACTTATTAAGATGCATGATCATGAATGCCCCTCACTTTCAGGCATTACTCAGTCCAAAACTCTCGTAATTACTGAATACTTCTTTAGCCCAGCAAAAACTAAAAGGCCTGTGGGAAGCTTGTGGTAGGCGGAATTATTACCCACTCGAAGATGTCCTCTTTTGAATTTCTGGTACTATAAACATATCCCTTATACAGCAAAGTGACTTTGCCAGTGTGATTAAATTAAGGATACAAACTGGAAAGATAACTCTGTATTACACAGTGGACCTCGTATAATTACAAGAGTGTTTATATGTTTTAGAAAGAGGCAAGCACATTCATGTCAAAGAAGAACACATGACAATGGATAGAGGTTAGAGTGATGTGATTTTTGGCTTTGAAAATGGAGAAATGGGTCACAAGCCAAGACACTCAGGTGACTTCTTTAAGCTGGAAAAGGCAAGTAAATGTAGGCTTTCCCAGAGACTTGAAAAAGAACACAGAACTTCCAATACCTTGATTTTAGCTTGATGAGACGCATTTGGATTTCTAATATCCAGAATTGTAAAATAATACATTTGCACTGTTTTAAGTACAAAGTTTGTGGTACTTCATTACAGCAGTAATAAAAAAAAAAAAAAAAACAAACAAAAAACAACAACAACAACAACAAAAAAAAACTAGTAAAAGGCTCTGTTTTACTCTTCTTTACCAAAATGCTTAGGTTTTGTTTTTACTTGTTTGGGGCAATGTATCCTCCCTTACAGCAGCAAGATGAATAAACCTAGATTTCTTAGAGTACAGGTATGTTTCCAGTGAATTTTCGTTGGTCAGCTTCATGAAAAGAAATGGGTTACAGTGAATTTCGACCAAAATTCCCATGGTTATAGACCAGAACCATTGATGAGGGCTGATAGAACTTATTGAAAAAAATCCACATACAAGTGAATCCAAACAGTTCCAACGGTGTTATTCTAGGGTCAACTGTACATCTATGAGAAGAAGCTAATACTGCAAAAATGGTCACATATACATTAAGTCTACCCTTAATGTGTCCCTAAGGCCTGAAGATTTCAAAAGGTCTTATCAGACAGAAGTCACTGGAAAAGGTTGTTTTAGTCATGTTTTTCAAAAGCATACAGACTTTTTTTCAATTTTGTCCTAGGGACTCTGAGAACTATTTTATTTCATTCCATTTGCTTGGGGACATGGGTATGTCAGACTGCAGTTGATGATTGCTGGTCTTAGATCAGATTCCAAAAACAAATTTGCAAATAGTTTTCCCACTGATTAGTGTAGCTCTGAAGGTCAACTGAGTCTAAGTCTATACCTCTCCAATCTGACCTTTTGCTTTTTTTATGTTCTTATACTATGGTTTTGTCACATGTACATTTTTCCTTGCTTGTTGGACACAGCTTTAAAATTTTAGTATCTTTATAATGTGAAGGAGGCAAATATTTCCAAAATGGAACACAAGCCCATGCTATAAGAGACAAATAATCATGCTTTACCAAAGTTAAAAATGTCTCTCCTTGAAAAGTTTTTTTTTTTTTTTTTTTTTTTTTTTTTTTTGAGACAAGGTCTCACTACTTGCCCAGGCTGGAGTTCAGTGGCACAATGATGGCTCACTGCAGCCTCCATTTCCCAGGCTCAAGTGATCGTCCTACCGTAGCCTCCTAAGTAGCTGGGAATATAGATTGAAACCACTAGACGTAGCTACATATTTTTTTAATATATTTTATTTAGAGATGAGGTTTATCCATGTTTCCCAGGCTGTGAAAAGTTTTAAGGAACTAAAAAAACAAGTAAAAAGCTGAAAGAATATATTTACAATTTATACACCTGATAGAGGATTAATTAATCAAATTATAGCAAATTCTTAGAACTCAACAATGGAAAGGCAAAACAGTTTAAAAATTTTTTTGATAACTTAAATCTTCAAAAATAAAATGAATTGCCAATGTGCACATGCAAGGATTCACAATATCATTGTTATCAAAGAATTGTAAATGAAAACCACAATGATATACCACACATACCCACTAGAATAGTTAAAATTAAAATGTCCACCAAAACTGAATGCTGGCAAGGTTTACAGCCAGTGGAAACTCCATATATTTCTTGACATAATATCAAAACATACAAACATTTTGGGAAACAGTTTGATACTTTTTGATGTAGTTAACCTTTTGGGAGATAGCTTCACACTTTTTGATGCATATCTGATGCGGTGCCCCAGAATTTCCCTCTTAAGTACTTACTCAAGATAAATTAAAACATATATTCATATAGAGCCTTGTATATGCATATTCATCACAAATTTATTTATGCAAGCCACATTTGGATTCAAGCCAAATGTCCATTATTAGATAAATGAATAAACAATTGTGGTATTTTATACAATGAAATACCATCCAATAACCTATAAGGGAGTAACTACTGATACGTCCCTAATATGGTTTGGCTCTGTTTCCCCACCCAAATCTCAGATTGAATTTTAATCCCCAGTGTCAGAAAAGGGGCATGGTGAGAGGTGATTGGATAATGAGGGCAGACTTTCCCTTGCTGTTCTCATGATAGTGAATGAATTCTCACAAGATCTGGTTGTTTAAAAGTGTGTAGCACTTTCCCCTTTGCTCTCTCTCTCCTGCTCCATCTTGTGAAGATGTGCCTGCTTCCTCTTTGCTTTCGGCCACAATTGTAAGTCTCCTGAGGCCTCCCCAGCCATGCTTTCTGTACAGCCTGGGGAACTGTGAGTCAATTAAACCTCTTTTCTTCATAAACTACCCAGTCTCAAGTAGTTCTTTATAGCAATGTGATAACAGAATGATACATTCCCTAAACAAGAATGCCTGTCTAAAACATTATGCTGGGTGAGAGACCAACTATAAAAGCTTATACTCCAGATTTCATTTATATGAAACTCTAGAAATGACAAAGCTAAATTATAGGGATAGAAAGCTGGTGAGTTTTTACTTGAAATATTGTTTATTTACTCAAGTGCAAGAAGTGCTGGTACACACTTTCAAACGTTGGGTTTTATAATAAAAATAAAGGTAAGAATTTCTATAAGTGTATTCTTACAACCCAATCTTTCTTATTTTGAGAGGTAAGAGCCCAAAGACCCTGTATCTCTGCCCTTGGACTCACTTCTGTAAAGGTATGGCCCAGACCATTGCCCCATCCTGAAGGATACTTGTGGTGAGTTTCTCTGTTTATTGATTGGCATTCAAACAAAGGTTCTGTCTTATCTTTTAAATCTGGTATCTCCTGCTTGATGCACACATGGAGGTGAAAGCATTTCTACTTTGAATGAAGTAGAAATAAATTCAGTTTGTGTTGCATATTGAAAAAGAGGGAAATGTCTACTAGAAATGTCAGAGTATTCTTGGAGAAGGAATGTTAACTAGGTCAAGATTATATTAAATATTATTTTCTCTTGTCACATTATTATATTAATAATAGCCTCTGGCAGTTTATCATAAGTTTTTGTATAATAATTAGGTATATTTTCCATATTTATAATTGTAAAAGTTTATTCTCAAACCAAGTTAAGAAGGAAAAAGTCTTTTGTGATACATTAATTCAGTTATAGAACAAAATAATTATATATACTGTAATTAGTTGGCTTTATATTTTATAACACTGTGACTTTTATTTTATTTATTATACTTATATATTTTATTTTCAAAACACTCTCTAAATTAAAATGAAATTATTTAGCTGTTGAAAGTTAAATGCATATAACTTGTGAGAGTGTATATTTTTCTTCAAATACATTATATTATTACATAATTTGTATTATTATACAAATAATTGCATTATTACATTAATACAAAAATAATACTCAACAGTAGAAGAGTAGGTATGTGAATCCAAGATCAGAATATCCTATATATATTTTACCATAGTGAATTTACTTATGCCCCATTTTTGAATTAGACAAGACAGCTACTTTAAATAGATATCAGTAGCTAGCTACTGATAACAACTACTATTGATAATCCTACCTCCGTATTTGCATATATTAAGATTTTTAAATGAAAGTATAATGCTTTGTTTATGATTATAATAAATCAGTGCTTAGCCAAAATTAATGAATTAATATGTATTTTCTTTGCTTTATTATTTTCTTTATGTTTACTAAGAAAAAAATTGTAAGTAAACATGAAGAAGAAAGCCACCTTAAATAGATATCAGTAGCTACTGATAACAACTACTATGGATAGTTCCACCTCTATACTTGTCTACAAGCACAAGGGGAGAAGCTCATCTCTGTCTCATGCAGACATGGCTCAGAAGAAGGAGCTTCTTAAGACAATACGTTTCTTTTGTGGAGAAAGTAATCTATTTATTCTTGAATAAATATGCAGAATGATTGTGTCTTTGCATTGTAGTGTTTGCTTTTCTTATTTTTCTGTTAAGATGACAGTTCTGGCTATACATTTCAATTGGGAAATGTTACGAGAAGCATAAAAATGGTTCAGCCATAAATATCACACGCTATGCTAATACTTAATTTTTCTCAATGAATAAGTTCATTTTATCAATTTTTTAAAGCAAATGATTGTATTTATATGGTAATGCTATTTTTCTTAAGAAGCTATATGAAATGTAGAGAAGAGATTTTACACAGGTGATCAGCAAAATCTCTGCTCAGAAAGCTATTTGCATATAATTAAGAAAAATAATCTACTTGGTAAAGGAGAATATATACTATCTATGACCTAACAAGTATGGGTCAGTTGAGTAAATGTGAGAAGAAATCAGTAATATTTATAATTTCTTTACATACTTGTCTTATACTGCTTGAGACTGAAATTATCTCATGTTTTATTTCATTCCCTGAATTAAATGCAAACTTTTTCTTGTCCATCTATTTCCTAAGTATAAGTCTTAGATTAAGTTAGTAAAAGCATTTTAAAACAAAAAAGTGTGTGTTGCTGTTGCCTTAAAAATATTTTTTTAAAGTCTACTACCTCTGTGTCATTAAAAAGAGAATCCAATTTAAGCAACATAAATATTCCATAAATATTTACATCCCCTGTTATTGATAAATCATTGTGCAATAAATGAATAGTATCTATACAGGAAGCCAATATCGGTTTTATTCTTTTCAGGGTAGAACAAGATTGATACTTGTTGCATACTTCTATGCATTTTTGACAATTAATAAAGTATAATTTCCAGGATCATGGTCAGGCAGTCTTAAAAGAGAGGCAAAAAAATAATTTTATAAAGAAATTAGAAAATTAACAATAGATCTATATTAGTCCATTTTTTACACTGCTGTATAGAACTACCTGAGACTTGGTAATTTATGAACTAAAGAGATTTAAAGGACACACAGTTCTGCATGATTGAGGAGGACTCAGGAAACTTATAATCATGCTGGAAAGTAAAGGGGAAGCAAGGCAAGCCTTACATGGCAGCAGGAAACAGGGAGAGAATGGGGAAGTGCTTTTAAACAATCTGACTTTTAAACCATCAGATCTAACTTTTAAACCATCAGACTTCATGAAAACTTACTATCACAAGAACAGCAAGGGGAAAGTCTTCCCCTATGAGTCAATAGCCAACCTCCCACCAGGTCTCTCCCATGTCATGTAGGGATTACAATTTGAGATGAGATTTGGGTGGGGACACAGAGCCAAACCATATCAATATCTATATGGATTTACTTCCACTATTCTTTTCTAAATACCTTCCTTATATATGTTGTATTATACTGCTTGAACTGAAATTATCTCATTTGATTTCATTCCCTGAATGAAATACAATTTTTTTCTTGTCCATCTATATCCTAAGTCTCAGATTATCTATTATTTAATTTCAGCTCCTATTTTATCATCACAGACCGTATTAAAGACTATTATGCTTACTGATGACACTAATCAATCTATCACAGTGGCAAATAAAACCATAAACTAATTGTTACATATATTGATTCTGACTATCTAGGACTAACATGGTGTATGAGAGACATCACAATATGTGAAGTAGAAGGAAGACCTAGGTTTATATATTTTATACCTTCATTGTTACATTCTAGAAATATTACCTGGGCATGTCTTTGAAGCTTCCTAAGCCCAGAGGAATTAACAGGTAGTCATGCTCAGCTCACTGGGTTAGTGTGAATATTACAATGGACAACATATGTCTAAAAACTTAGCATAGTGACAAATTACTGAATTTTTTATTGATTCATTAGCTGCATAAATTATTGTGGCTTACATTGGGGAGTGCTATTTACTTAAGCTCCTTCCCACACAGACACAATTTTGAAAGGCAAATAACAAAACTAGATTTTCTCTCTAGCCTAATATATTGAATGGAAGCTAAAAAAAAAAAAAGTTTATCTCATAGAGGTGGAGAGTAGAATACTGGTTACTAAAGGCTGGGAAGAGTGGAGGGGACAGGACTACAGGGATAGGTTGGTTCACAGGTATAAAATTATAGCTAGTTATGAGGAATAACTTCTAGTATTCTTTAGCACTGTAGGGTTATATATTTTCAAATAGCAAGAAGAGCTTTTGATTGTTTCCAACACAAAGAAATGATAAATGTTTGAAGAAATCTTTGAGAATATGCTAATTATGCAGATTTAATTATACATTGTATACATGTGTTGAAATATCACTTTGTACCCCATAACTATGCACAATTTTAATGTGTCAATTAATAATTTTAAAAATTAAAAAGATATATATGCTTTGTTTTCAGAGTGGTAAATATACTTACTTTGAACCCTGATACATTTAACATATTTCCCTTACATACAAAAAATATACAATACAGAAAAGTTATCTGTAGAATATTACATAATATAGTAACTTAAGTTCCTAAATATTTTTCTATAATTGATTATGTATCATAGAGATGAGTGTTAAATTTACAGTCAGAAACATTGTTAGACTCTGCCTTTTAGAACTGAATTTGTTGATGAAGCTTTCTCATTTTCTACTTATCTTTAAAATAGGGATTGTATTGGTAGCTTCCTCAAATATGACTGTTAAATTACATTCTTATATCCAGTAACTCTTAGAGCAAAAAAATGCTTCCCTTTAATAGTTTTTCATCAAAAGTTTTTGAAAAAATAAATATCTCAATTGTTCAAGTCTAATGAAATTACCAAAAAATTGTAATATAAAAAAATTTAAAATAATGAAATAATTTATTGATATATTATTAATACCTATTAATAAATAATAATAAATTTTAGTAATAATTATATTGTCATGAAATTAAAATGATTTTGTGAATTTTTAGTTTCAAATTTAGCTTTCTCCCACTTTTTCCTCTGTATTTTCTTTTATTTCAAAATATAATCTTAGGGATTTTTTTCTGATTAATTCTTTATCATATATTTTATGGAAGGGATGTTATTATTATGCAGAAAGTTTAGCATTAGCATTCTAAGTCAGAAGAGAGTTTGTTCTAAAGTTGTCAGACTTTCTTTTGGTGTGTGTATATATATGCAATTTACCAAATCTTAACAGCTGAGATCAGGAGTAAACAAATCTGAATAATAAGTGTTAAAAATACTCAAAGACAAATTGAAGTTAATGAGTATATTCTGACCAAAAATAAATAACAATAATAATTAAAATTCTTTAGCATTATACAGAAAGTTTGCAAAGTTTAGGAACTGCTTTTATTCCCAATATTCTAAGTGGTACCTGACAGTTACCTTGATGAACCCAATAGCACGTAGCTCATTTTCCAAGTTTTCACTTTGAAAAAAAAAAAAAAAAAGGCACAGTTAAATACTCAAAGCAGTTCGAAAGGAGCATACCTTTTAAAAAAGGCATTTAGTTTATGGTTCCATTTTAGCACTTTGCCAAACTTAGGCAGGATAGATAGTCAAGGAAGTAACCAAGTCCTCATCAACGCAATAAACCTCAGCATTTGCATCATAATCAAGCTCATTAAAGCAAAGCAACCCCCAGTATGAAATTTCCCCTGTAGTCAGCTTGCACATTTTGATTTTACCTATCTTCAAACTCATGTTTTGCTCATTATAATAGTAAAAAACACACCCCAGGGGGAGATTTAAAATGCAAATAAGACATGTGATATATGAACCAGCATGCATAGCTACTGTGCATATGCACTCAGAGGACCACCCAAAACATGCTTACTGGTAACACAGTCTTCTCAGCTCCTCATGAATAATCATGTAAGTTTCCCCAGTAACAGTGAACACTGTCTCATCCTTACAAGCAACCCGTTCTGAATTGCCTCTCGGGGTGTATTGTCTATTCTGCACCTAACTTTCAGAATATTCTTTCTTATTTGCAATATGTTACTCCATGCTGCATCTCTTTTGCTGTGTGTCTCTTTTTAAACCGAGAAGACAAGAACCAAGATTTCACAACAGCCATCAACAAAACTACTTCTTATATTTACCAGGTGTCCTAACATAAAGCTGTTGAGATGATACTCTCCATAACCCAAGCTACCTTCCTAGGCCTCAGTGGACAAGACAGGCACAAATCCACTTGGTAGTGTTTTGTTATATCAGCTTAAATAACCTCTCCTCCAGTAAAGAAGAATATTTCTTCTTTAAAAGCATGG
Organism: Trachypithecus francoisi; assembly: GCF_009764315.1. Taxonomy (NCBI): domain Eukaryota; kingdom Metazoa; phylum Chordata; class Mammalia; order Primates; family Cercopithecidae; genus Trachypithecus; species Trachypithecus francoisi. Next base: position 69,961,867 of record NW_022681454.1, read on the forward strand.
CAAATGTGAAGAAAAACAATATTTTTAAAATTTTCAATTAAAACGTTTATCTAACTCGTGGACAGGCATAGAGAGAAATTTTCATCCCAAACAGGTATGTAAAAAAATATTTTTTGCATGAAATATTTAGAGACATTTCGGGAGAGGACATTCTTCTTGGTTAATTACTGATGAGAATAGGCTAACAAGTCATGTTGAAAACTTTGGTCATCTCAAAACATTGTTATAACTCTTGCCTCCTCTAAATATCTCAACTTAAAACTGACAAATGGCATTAGGCAAGCGCTTTTCATACGAACCTGTAGCTGCAAATTACTGCGACAACTTTGAATGTGTACAAAATCTTTACAATGTGAATAGAAAATAAAGTTTAATAATTTCGCCATCATTTTATTTTATTTTACAGATGACTTTACCGCACCTTTTCTCACCAATAACCTTCCTCCAATAACCTGACTCCTGCTTGGATGATCAGTGAAGAAGCTGGAATCAGTATGAAAACAGCTTTCATATTCCCACACTAAAAAAGCTACTAACCTCCCTAGATTGGTTCCATTTATGCTAACTTACCTACTGTCAGAGTGGATAGTCTTCTTTGCACCTTTCTCATACCAATCTCTCTACTTGGGCACATGGGGATAACATTGCTCATGCCCACTCAAGTGCCATTCATACAATGCTTCCCTCTTTAATCTGCATTCTCAATTTTTTCACAGAATTCTACTTGGTCATACCCATCAAACATAATATAATGTATCCTATTAAAAAATTATTCCCTTGTCAATCATTCCTTCTCCAAGTACCACCCCAATATCCTGATAACTTTCACAGAAAAAATGTCTACAAATTTTGCACCAACTCACTGTCTCTCTATCTTCTTTGTTTCTTTGTTGCCTATTGACCTCCCCCAATACTTGATCTATAACTTTACCAAAAGTGCTTTTGTGTAGCTCAACAACAACCTTCACAAGCCTATACCCATAGTTATGTTTAAACTCAATGTCAGCAGCATTTTAATGCACTTGATCTAACATCATCTTCACTTGGCACAGGCAGTGCACTCACACTTTCTCCTTAACCTACTTGTCTGGTCCTTTTCATTCTTCTTTGTTGGAGCCTATCCATTTTTCTGCCTATTAAATGTGAAATACCCTAAGGCTCAGATTTCAGACATGTTCCATTTATTTATCAACAACCATTCTCTAGGTCATTGCTTCCCAACCTGACTGCATGTTGGAATAACCTTGATAAATTGAAAAACACGTGAATTTTATTTTATTGACTTAGGGAATAACCTGGACATAAATATTATTAAACAATTCCCCCAGCAGATTCTGATTTCCAGCCAAGACTTAGAACCACAGCTCTAAGTCAAATCATACAAACTCTTCATTTTAAATGGCATTTATGCTACCTCCACATTAGAATCATATGGGTTATTTAAATATACCCACCTACACACACATACACACTAATGCATAGATCACCTTTTTTCAATTCTGAATAAATTGTTCTACCCTTAGATCCAGACATATATGTATATAAAAATATCACCGAGTCATTCTAGTAATCAGCCAAGGTTGGAAACCACTAATAAACATAATGGCCTCTCCAAGTTTAAATCCATAATTTGATCTCTTCCTTGAATCCAGTCTTATATATAGGGCTTCCTTCTCAATTTCTGTATTTGGATATATCAATAGTATTTCAAACTTCCATTTTGAAAACTTAATTATTTCTTCCCACCTCAAGTATACCCCATTCATTCATCAGTTCATTTATTTATTGAGCATTTGTGTGTCATGTTCGTTCTAGGCTCTGGAAATTCAGCAATTGAGAACGTAAAAATTCATACCTTCTTGGCTCTACATTTTAGTGGCAGATACAAACCATTAATAGACACACACACACACACAAACACACATACTTTTCAGGCCAAATCTGTAAGCCTAAGGGTGTTTTATTTTACTGACAGCATTTTTTTCAATATGTCAGATAATCTAGTATTTTCTACATGCAAAATACCTATTCAGAATCTGAGAACTTCTCACTATCTCCAATAGTTATGACCCTGACTGGAATGCTATCTTACTGAATTTTAGTAATAGTCACCTGTCTGGTATTTTATTCTAACTTTTGTGTCACTGATACAATCCCTATTCTACACACACCGAGAGAATGATCTTTGTAAAACATGCATCTGATCATGTCACTGTCTAGCTCAAATGTCTCTGAGGCTATCCTTCTTTCCCAAATTAAAATCCAAAGTCTTACATTGGCCTTGAAAACCGTTTGCAATCTGCTTTTTCATCGCGATCCTCACCCATACCTTCATCTCCTATTGCTTTCCCCCTTTCTCTTTTTATTACAATTATCTGGCCTTGTTTTTCTGAAAATACACTAGTAATGTTCTGATATTGACCTTTGTATACACTGTTTCACCTTCCACACAAATTCATGACTCTTATTTCATTCAGGTGCAAAATAATACCTTGTTATAGAAATATTTTCTTATCATATCTAAAAGATTACATTTCTTCTATTTGTTATATAGGTAAACACATGCCATGGTGGTTTGATGCATAGGTCAACCCATACCTAGGTATTAAGCTGAGCATGCATTAGCAATTCTTTCTGATGCTCTCCCTCCACCCCACTCTACTGGCAGGCCCTAGTGTATGTTGTTCCACCTCCCTTCCCCACAACCCATATCCATGTGTTCTCATGTTTCAGCTCCTACTTATAAGTGAAAACACGTGGTGTTTGGTTTTCTGTCCCTGTGTTAGTTTGCTAAGAATAATGGCTTCCAGCTCTATCCATGTCCCTGCAAATAACATGATCTCTTTTTTTTTGTATGGCTTCATAATACTCCATTTTGTATATGTAACATATTTTCTTTATCCAGTCTATCATTGATGGGCATTTGGGTTGATTTTATGTCTTTGCTATTGTGGATAGTGCTGCAATGAACTTACATGTGCATGTTTCTTTATAACACAACAATTTATATTCCTTTGGGTATATACCAAGTAATGAGATTGCAGGGTCAAATGGTATTTCTGCTTCTAGAGCTTCGAGGAATTGCCACACTGTCTGCCACAATGGTTGAACTAATTTACATTCCCACCAACAGTGTGAAAGTGTTCCTGTTTCTCTGCAACCTTAACAGCATTTGTTGTTTCTTCACTCTTCAATAATTGCCGTTTTGACTGGCAATAGATGAAATATTATTGTGGTTTTGATTTGCATTTCTCTAATGATTAGTGATACTGACTTTTTTGTCATATGTTTTTTGGCCACATGAATGTCTTCTTTTGAGAGGTATCTGTTCACGTCCTTTGCCCACTTTTTTATGAAGTTGTTTTTTTCTTGTAATTTTTTTTAAGTTCCTTGTAGACTTTAGATATTAGACCTTTGTCAGATGGATTGCAAAATTTTTCTCCTATTCTGTAGGTTGTCTATTCACTTTGATGATAGCTGCCTTTTCTGTGCAACTATCTCATTTCAGTTTAGTTATATCCTTTTTGTCAATTTTTCCTTTTGTTGCAATTGCTTTTGGCATTTTCATCATGAAATTTTTGCCCATGCCTATGTCCTTAACAGTATTCAGAAATTTTCTTCTAGGGTTTCTAGAGTTTTGGGTTTTACATTTAAGTCTTTGATCCATCTTGAGTTCATTTTTGTATAAGGTGTAATGAAGAGCTCCAGTTTCAATTTATGCATATGGCTAGCCAGTTTTCCCAGCACCATTTATTACATAGGGAATCCTTTCCCCATTGATACTTTTTATCAGGTATGTTGGCGATCAGATGACTGTAGGTGTGTGATCTTATTTCTGAGTTTTCTATTCTGTTCCATTGGTCTACATGTCTGTTTTTGTACCAGTTTCATGTTGTTTTTGTTACTGTAGCCTTGTATTAAATAGTATAGTTTGAAGTTGGGTAGTGTGATGCCTCCAGCTTTGTTATTTTTCATAAGGATTGTCTAAGCTATATGGACTCTTTTAGGGTTCCATATGAATTTAATATTTTTTCTAATTCAGTGAAGAATGTCAATGGTAGTTTAATGAGAATAGCATTGAATCTATAATTTGCTTTGGGCAATGTGGTCATTTTCATGATACTGATTCTTCCTATCCATGAGCATGGCATGTTTTTTCACTTGTTTGTGTCCTCTCTGATTGCCTTGAGCAGTGGTTTGTAGCTCTCCTTGAAGAATTCCTTAACTTCTCTCATTAGCTGTATTCCTAGGTATTTTATTCTCTTTGTGGCAATTATGAGTGGGAGTTCATTAATGGTTTGGCTCTCTGCTTGTCTGTTGTTGGTGTATAGGGACGCTTGTGATTTTTGCACATTGATTTTGTATCCTGAGACTTTGCTGAAATTATTAGCCTAAGAAGCTTTTGGGCTGAGATGATGGAATTTTCTAGATATAGAATCATGTCATCTGCAAACAGAGACAACTTGACTTCCTCTCTTCCTATTTTAATACCCTTTGTTTCTATCTCTTGCATTATTGCCATGACCAGAACTTCCAGTGTTGAATAGGAGTGGTGGGAGAGGGCATCTTTGTCATGTGTCAGTTTTCAAGGGGAATGTTGAAACACTTTCTACAGTTTATCTTTATAGCACTATTTATAGATTGTTTTATTATTTATGTTTAATGTCTTTTTCCTTTACATATATATGTGTGTGTGTATATGTACACACATACATATACACACACACACATATATATATACAGCACAATGTGTAGAAATAAATATATATTTATATATTTTTATATATTATATATATGCATATATACACAACACAATGTATAGAAGTAAATATATATATTTATACACACACACACACACACACACACAATACAATGAGATTAAGAATTTTCTTTTGTCTCCTCAGTTCCCAGTGATATGAACAGTTATAAGTACATGTTGGCTGGGTGCAGTGGCTCACTCCTGTAATCCCAGCACTTTGGGAAGCTGAGACAGGAGGATTGCTTGAGCCCAGGAGTTCCAGATCTGTCTGGGCAAGATCCATCTCTAAAAAATAATTTTAAAAATTCAAAATTAGCTGAGTGTAGTGGCCTGCACCTGTAGTCCTAACTACTCAGGAGGCTGAGGCAGGAGGATCCCCTGAACCTAGGAGGTCAAGGTTGCAGTGAGCCATGAATTGTAACATTGCACTAAAACCTGGGTGATGAAATGAGATCCTGTCTCAAGAAGTAAATAAAGAAAATGTACATGTTATCCATTCAATAAGTATTTGCTGGATATAAATTATCTAATATTATATTTAATATTTGCTAATCTTATCTACTAAGTTTAACTAATCTGTCTAATCTTAATCTCTTAGATAATCTATCTAAAGCTAGCCTCATGTATTTAAAAGAAAAAGATAAAATTTGAGAGTAATGAATAAAATATTTAATAAGGTTTCTCTGGCTTATAACACTGTGTGTGACAATATTTTCTTTATTGTATTTTTTCTACAAATATTTGCTCTTCTATTACACATACATATGTGTATATACATATTATGAAAAGTTCCACTTTTAGCTATGAATATTAATTTTGTTGAAATAAATTATATTTTCTGAAAAATGACAGTTGCAATGGATAATTGTCATACCTTTTATTTGTAAAGCTTTGCTTTGTAATGTGCTTAAAGCTTATACATATATATGCAAGCATATATGTATATCCATATGCCATTTATATATGTAACTTCATAATTATTTTAACAACAGTTCATTTACACTTTAACATTTTAAGTAGGATTTATTTTGCCCTACCCTCGGTAACACACATTTAATTCAGTTTGTAAATTTTGGGATTTTTGCCAATGCTGAAAACAATTAGGTTACTTAAACTAAGTGATAATTTTCTACTTAATTCAATTAAATACTCATTTAAGTGTATTTGGCTTGGGGGAGGATAACGCTAAAACTCTGTTGCTGGACTTGTAACCTGGCTGTTTGCCTAGAAACACTGAACTGTGATATTAAGTAATCACGAGTAACTGGGAACAAATAGTAAGAAAAATTAAGCTATTGTGTCTCAGAGAAAAGAGCTTACATGCTGAGTGTAAAAGAGTTATACATTTGTCTTTAACTCACAGTTGTTTAAAAGTGTAATAGATCCGTGAATACTAAGACATGAGAATCAACATTTGGAATGTTTCTTGTAGAATGGAATCTATTGTAGATCAGGTTTCCTGGAAGTCAACATTGAAGCGGATTTGCAGATAGGGTGCCTATTGGAGCTAGCTAGCTCTTAAGGTTGACACCTGTGTGGAAAGGAAGGCAGCATGATTGGGCAAAGGTAGGTGTGGACCTGGCATGACCCTCCAGAGTTGCCTTGCACTGAAGCTGTGAGTCTAGATTTGTATATCTCCTTACCAACCAATTATTGGTAGAGACTGTTTTAGCCTAGAGCATTTCCTGGAAATTGACTCAGTTGGGCACTAAGAGCATCCAAGATTTCCAGCATCTGGGGGAATTATTGCTTCAGTTTTGAAAGGTATACATGGATGGGAATCTAGGAGGTATGCGATTTCTGAATATACATTTCTAAAAACCTGTAGAAGACGTAGATAGAGCACGGTGATATTGTTAACAGTTACTTGTATTTTTCTTTATTTATTTGTAAACATTTATGGGATATCTGAAAAATTTTGTTACATGTACATTATGCATGGTGATCAAGGCATAGACAATTGAAGACATTATTTTCTTTTGAGTCACTAGTCTTAGAATTTGATACACAAATAACAAATGTTGCCAAAATCCAAGTAGCTTAGAACAAAAAGCGTTCATTCCCATTCACATTATTGAGACATCATTACAGTATGGCTCTGGCTCTACTTTATGATAATATCATTTTGGGAATCTAGCAGACAGAGCAGCCCCATTTCAAATCTTACTCATAGGTTTAGGCCAAAGAAAATCACTTGACCACATCTATTTTAAAAAGAAAGGAATGCATTTTTCTCCCCTGGTGAGGATTTCTTCACATCAAATATGTTGTATAGCAACAGTGTATAATACAGTTCATATTCTCACTCACACTTGATAAGGTCCAATTTGTTAATGTGTGTCTACCTAGAGACAATAAAATAGTTTCATACTGTAGTAATATTTTGTATTAACCTAATGACTAATAAATGTAAGAATATTTTTAAAGATTGATTTACCATTTTTAATTTTCTTTGTGGTTAAATGCCAATTTCTATATTTGCTCTAATTTTATTACATTTTATATTTGTTCATAAATTCTTTCTTTACTGTTATTTTTTATTATGTACTTTTGAAACCAATTTTTTCAGTTACATAGGTTTTGTAAATTTCTACTTTTAAACATTTACTTTATATGTATTTTATTATTAAAGTTATTCATTTGAATTCATTTTATTTTACTGTTTATTTTCATGGCTTGTAAATTTGTGTCCATTTTGCACTATCTTTCTTTAATTTGAATTTAGATTTTAGTGACTTGTTTGAAAAAAATGTTTACAATTATTTCTCTTCCTGTATCCAGGCACTTGCAATGTGATTTTGTAACTGCTCTTAACAAGAGACTGAATGTATATGTCTGCTTCTGAAATCTGAAACCATGCCTTGCTTTGTCACTTTCACAAGTGACGTTGTGTCAGTTCCATGTTTAGGCACTGGGGCTTTGTGTTATTTCAGTCATTCTCTTGGAAACCTGCCTTTCACCGTGTGGAGGACATCTCAGATTAACTGATGGACGTTGTGAAACATATGATCCAATTATCTCCACTTACCCCAATCCACAACCCTAACCAAGTCCCAAATGCAGAGTCATTTAAGTGACCACTGGCTGACTGTAGATGCATGAGTGAGGTAACTAAAATAAAGAGAAAAAAACATATGTTCCTAGTCCAAATTTCTGACAAAGAGAATCATAAACCAAATATGCAACTGTTGTTTTGAGCCACTAAGTTTGTCTGTGGTTTGTTATATACCAAAAGCTAGCTGACATTATTTTTAAAGACATTATTCTATAGGTTTACATTAAAATGTTATAGAATGGCCTTTTTCACTTAAGTTTTAATTTAATGCACTGAAAACAAAATTTTATAGAAAGAATTATATAGAAATTTGCTTTTCTTTCCACATTCCCTGAAACCCACCATTAAATAATCAGGTGTACCCTACAGTAGTAAAATATTTGTCGTATAATAACCGTTCTCATATCCCTCAGTCTGTTTTTGAGATCAGCCTAATTTTTCATTAATGTTTCTATGCTGCATCCCTCCCATAGTTGTAATTATTATGATTATGAGAATATGTGAAATCTGGTAGAACACTTTCCTAATTCTGTCTTTATTCTTCTTCAGGAGTATTTTGGCTATTATTAATATTAGTCTTCAATGTTATCAATTTCTTGAAAACAAGTATTAATTTATTTTAATTGTATTAAATCAATAAATTAATATAGGGAGGATTGTTATCTTCATGATATTTAGAAAGAACTGAAATTTTTAAATATTGTGTCCCCACATTGATGAACAAGATATATTTTTCAAAATATTTATTTGTTTCTTAAAAATAATATATAAACTTTCCACACAGGTTCTACAATTGTATTGCTATATTTATTATAGAGGAACTTATTTCTTTTTGCCTTTCTAAAGAGTATTTTCTCATAAATCTTATTTCTACGTAGAAACGTAGCCATTTTTATTTTTCACTTTTATGTAGTAAAGTTATTAACATCGTTCATTAAATATAGGAATTTTGCTGAGTATTTTTAAAATTTCCTTTTTGCATAATCATAACACTTGAAAATAATTAGACATTTAATTACTACAATGTTCAAAACATAAAATTGTCTTTCTGAACTAACACTGTACATTTAATAATGGGACTATTCACCTTATTTACAATAGAAAACATATTTTCAAATATGATATTTGATTTAATTATTTATATATATTTTTGCCAGATTAAAGGGGTTCCTTTCCATTCCCAGTTGTGAAAGTTTTCATTTTTTTGTTACAAGTATGTATTTATTATAAGTAATTAATATACTATTATTGAGGTGATCATGTAAATTTTCTTAATCTATGAATAACTTACATTGATTTTTTAAGGGTAACTTAATTTAACATAATCTGGAATAATCTGAAACATATGATATAGTATGTTTTTCGTACAATAGGTGTCTCATTTTGATATTTCATTTAGAATTTTAATTTGTATTTGTGAGTAACATTGGCTACTAATTTCCTTTTACATTTTTTTGTAAAAAAAAAAAAAATTATATCAAAGTTACCAGAAATAATTCAAAAAGTAAATCAAAAAGAAAAAAAAAAAAAGCCGGCTTTTAAAATAGAAATAATAACACAAATGAACTTAAGTATGTATTAAATGAATGAGATAGCTACAGAAGTAAACAAATTACTTTTTAGAGAAATTTAAAGTATACCTTTTTTTTAGAGACAAGGTCTTGCTCTGTTACTCAGGCTGAAATGCATAAAATATATTTTAAAATGGATTTTAAAAAGTTTTAAGACTTGTGATACATGCAAAATACTTGCAAATACATCTTCGCTAAATTTTGGTATAGTAACAAGTTTAATAATCACATCGTTATTAAAACTATGACAGTTGAGAGAAGATAAAATATAATTGGATAACTTAGTTGGAAACTTTGGATCTTAAATTAGAATTGCACGTATTAGTATAAACTTCTAAAGGCTTGTGCTCCTTCTGATATACACAGAGTTTCTCAGTCTTTCCATTATTCCAGAATATTAAGCAGTGTCTCTAGTCTAGCTCCTAGACTACGCTTCTAAATATAATTGCAAAACAGAAACAAAAGAAGGTTTTTTTTAAATTTCAAGCTATATTTTAGATACAGGGGAACATGTACAGATTTGTTTCATGCATGTATCACATGGTGCTGAGGTCTGGAGTACAGATCCCATCACCCAGGTAATAAGCATAGTACCCAATAAGTAGTTTTTCAATTCTTGCACTACTCCCTTCCTCCATCCCATATCTAATAGTCTGATGTGTCTATTGTTCTCATGTTTATGTCCATGTGTACTCAATGTTTAGCCCCAATTATGAGTGAGAACGTGGCAGCATTTGCTTTTCTGTTCCTCCATCAATTCACTTAGGATAATGACCTCCAGCTATATCCATGTAGCTGCAAAGGACATGATTCTTTTTGATGACTATGTAGTATTCCAAGGTGTACATGTACCACATTTTCTTCATCCAATTTACCACCCATGGGCTCCTGAGTTGATTCCATGTTCTCAAGTAAAAGATCAATCCATATCTGTCTGGGAACATGCTTCTCTATGTTCCCCATAGGCATTTTCTGGGCTGGAAAGCAACAAGAAAATTAAAAATTTTCATCTCCAAAGACCACGGGAAACCTCACAAAAACTCTGCTTATGAACCAAGTGGAGAACAGCATGAGAAAGTACCAATTGATTTTTTATAAATTTCAAAATTCATAATAATATTAATAGGCAATGAATTGTTCTGAAAATTGATAATGTAAGAATAGAAACAAATATTTATCTTGCCTACCTTTATGGACTTTAATTTAGCATAACAGAATGAAGAGGAGGAATTCTTTAGAGAAGAATTTTATCTAATAAATTCAGAAGGAAAGGGGAATTGGAATATTAACATTTTGTAACACATAATGGAACAGTCAATCTAAGCAATAATCAAAATGATTTTAAATGATGCCTTGAAAATATGGTGAATAATTTTTATAGTAGAGTGATTAGACTGACAGCACTCTACTCATTGGTGAAAATTTACATTAATAAAAATAGAACAGCCAGACATTCTGCATGTAATAATTTGACACAATAGAAATTACACAGAAGCATTATTATTTTTGTTCTACAAAAGTTGAATATAACTCTAATCAAACTTCTGGTTGTAATTATTGTTCTACAGGAAATATGAAGAATTGTGAAAAAAAGTAAACAACATCAGAAAAAGACAACTTACCGTACACCAAATGTGTGTCAATCATTAGACAAATAACTTGGTCTTTTCAACTAGTCAATGCTAAAAAACAAAAACATCTCTAAAAGAGTTTTTTCTCTGTAACATTATGTAACATGTTTAAAGAGTTTCTGTGAAAGTTTTCACTGCTTCAAGCACCTTAGCTACCAAATCCAGGCATTATCAAAAAATAATCTGATCTCTGCATGTTAAATCCAGATGTGCTTTTAGCAACCACACTCCTAAGTAAAGAGACAGGTGGTGAAGTCACTTACTTTAAAATCAGGGAAAAAAATAACTAGTTTTTATTGATCGAATTTCTAAACTTCTGTAAAACATTCTTGTTTGTAGATCAATTAATACAATCTTATGTTCATAAATATTCAAGATAGAATTGGTATACAACAAATTGGATGACAGAGTAAAATCATCAAAAATCTAAAGAAAGATACTGTATACTGGGAGAAGATAGAGAAAAAATAAAAATTGTTTTTTATTTGCTCATCTGTCCTTAAATGGATATTGATTGATAAACATCAAATTCTACATTTTAGTTTAACTTTAGGATACGTAAAATTATAACATTTCCAAAGAAAGCTTTCTAAGGGCAAGCATAGTGTAATTAGCATATATGTATAATTTGTAATATTATAGTTGTGCATACATAAATAAAGTGAGTCAAGGGAGATAGGACTTGACCAAGATCATAAATGTATTGCTACATGGTTTAAGGATGTTTGAAATGTAAGAAAGGATTATCACATTGAAATGTTTCAGGAAGCATGCTATGTGGATTCATGAGAAGAATGCTCTTTCCAAGTAGGAAAATAATTGTTGACCTCTCTGAATTGTGCTACAAATGTATGAATAATACTGAACAGAGAGAAATTGAACTTATGTAGTGGAGATGCTGAGTCACTGCTAAAGTGATATATGCAACTATTAATAGACCTTAGCAAGACTATCTCTTTTACTTCGTTCCAATAATCCAAAAGATGAAATGTAACTCACTGTGAAGGACAAAAATAAATGTGTCAGACATGATATGTTAGTCCTGAAAATGAGGAGAAAGTACACTTTTTTTGAATATCATATTAATAAAAATGATTAATTCTTCTCTTCTCTTTCACACCATATCTAGTATGGTAGTTTCAATGCATACAAATTCAGAGGTTTTGGGTAGTATCAGTCATTTTTCTTCACATAGAGAATTCATTGTAACTGAGTTATTCAGGTTTGAGACATTAATGATTCACCAAATGTATTTTGTATTTAAAATGGTATTTGTATCACTGAAGGTAGTGATAAGCAGCTAAAATCTGGTTTATAATAGGTACTTCATGCAACAAAATGACAAGTATCAACTCATTTTGCAACATTGGGTTAAACATTGCCCCTTCTATAAAAAGGCAATGTTTTACATAGGCGTAATGCTTTACATTTTCATAGTTTGGAAATGTAAAGAAAATATGTAAAGATCTATAGAATTGATCAGAAATCATAGCCAGTGTTCCATAAAAGTATATATGCCATGTATGAATAGCAGTATAGTAATGGATTATATGTATTATATAAGAATGTTAATTAATCATAATCAACCCTAGGGTAGTCCCCCCTTCATGACAGCAACAAAATAGCTTTGAAAACACAGTATCAAACAAGGCATTCTAAGAAGGCTAATGACCTGAAATTATTTTCTTTATTTTATATGAAAATCACTTATACAATCTGCCTCTCCCAAGTCAAATGACAATTTGGGCTTAGGCGAATGAAGTCTTGAATTCTGGGGAAGTAAGAGCTGGTATTGTATTCTCTACAATTGGTATTCTCTACTAATTTTGGGAGCAGATGCTTCACCAACATATTCGAGACAACAACAACAGCAACAACAAAAACCACTTGTAAAAGGAACCAACAACCAAAATGAAAGATAGTAATACCTGCTTGCATAAAAATTAATAACAAGCATATGGCAATGGAAAATATGTTTGTAACGTTAACAACAAGCTTTTTAAAAAAGACACAATTATCAAAAAAAAGGTCAATTGATGTGAACAGGAAATTCACCAAAAAAGTAATCCAAATTGTTAAATTCACTAGTATTCAGATAAATGAAAATATAGGTAATAATGAGTTTCATGTATATCAGCTTACATTTTATATGTATCAGCTTACATTTTGTATGTAAAAAGTTAAAAAGACATTTCTTTTGGGGACTGGAAAATGACACTCTTATATTGCTTGTAAAAATCTGAATTGCTTTTAAGGCAAGAAATTAAGCAGCAAAAATTCAATGTACTAAGATAAATTTCCCATTTAAACTCGTAATCTTCTGTTGGGATATGTACTCCATACAAATAGAATACCTTTGTATAATAATATATGTATCAAAAGTTTTATGGCAAACATCATTTTTAGTAGTTAGCGAAAATAACATAAATCACTATCATTTGTAGGATAACTGAATAAATTATGGTATAACCTTCTATAAAGTATTATGCAGGCATTAAGCACAATTAATTGCATATATGCCACTTGAAACGGAGGAATTTTCATAAAGTATTGTTCACTAAAAATAGCAGAAAAGTAATTCCACTTCAAATTATGAAATGACAAAGAAAACTCTATATATTCTTCTATATAGTTAAAATAGTTAAAGAGGCTTTATACTGAATTGCGTATGTGAATTATTTGGTGGATTAATCAGTTAGATGAATAGATAAGAGTTGCAAAGTCAAAGCCGGGCGCGATGGCTCACATCTGTAATCCCAGCACTTTGGGAGGCCGAGGCGGGAGAATCACGAGGTCAGGAGATCAAGACAATCCTGGCTAACACATTCTAAAACCTTGAGGAATTGCCACACTGTCTTCTACAATAGTTGAACTAGTTTATAGTACCACCAACAATGTAAAAGTGTTCGTATTTCTTCACATCCTCTCCAGCATCTGTTGTTTCCTGACATTTTAATGATCACCATTCTAACTTGTGTGAGATGGTATCTCATTGTGGTTTTGATATGCATTTCTCTGATGACCAGTGATGATGAGCATTTTTTCATGTGTCTGTTGGCTGCATAAATGTCTTCATTTGAGAAGTGTCTGTTCATATCCTTTCCTTTGCCCACTTTTTGATGGGGTTGATTTTTTTCTGGTAAATTTGTTTAAGTTCTTTGTAGATTCTGGATATTAGCACTTTGTCAGATGGGTAGATTGCAAAAATATTCCACAATGGTTGAACTAATTTACACTCCCACCAACAGTGTAAAAGCATTCTTATTTCTCCACAGCTTTGCCAGCATCTATTGTTTCCTGACTTTCTAATAATCACCACTCTGTCTGGTGTGAGATGGTATCTCATTGTAGTTTTGATTTGCCTTTCTGTGATGATCAGTGATATTGAGCTTTTTTCATATTTTTGCTGGCAGCATGAATGTCTTCTTCTAAAAAGTGTCACTTCACATCCTTCACTTTTGGATGGGACTGTGTGTTTTTTTATCTTGTAAATTTGTTTAAATTCCTTGTAAATTCTGGATATTATACCTTTGTCAGAAGGGTAGATTGCAAATTTTTTTCCCCATTCTATAGGTCATCTGTACAATCTGATGATAGTTTCTTTCTCTGTGCAGAAGCATTTTAGTTTAATTAGATCCCATTTGTCAATTTTAGCTTATCCACCACAATTAAGTCAGCATCATCCCTGGGATGCAAGGCTGGTTCAAGAAACACAAATCAATACATGTAATCTATCACATAAACAGAACTCAAAATCAAAACCACATGATTATCTCAATGGATACAGAAAAAGCATTAGATAAAATTCAACATATCTTCATGTTAAAAGCTCTCAGTAAACTAGGTATTGATGGAACATATCTCAAAATAATAAAAGCTATTTATGACAAATCCACAGCCGATATCATATCAAATGGGCTAAAGCTGGAATCATTTCCATTGAAAACCTGTACAAGAAAAGGATCCCTTCTCTTACCACTCCTATTCAACATAATATTGGAAGTTCTGGCCAGGGCAATCAGGCAAGATAAGGAAATAAAGAGTATTTGGATAGGAAGAGAGGAAGTCTAACTGTCTTTGTTTGATTTTTATATTTAGAAAACCCCATCATCTCAGTCCAAAATCTCCTTAAACTGATAAGCAACTTCAGCAAAGTCTCAGGATACAAAATCAAAGTGCAAAAATCAAAAGCTGTTTTTACACCAACAATAGATAAGCAGAGAACCAAATTATAAATGAATTTCCATTCATAATCATTACAAAAAGAATAAAATACCTAGGGATACAGCTAACAAGGGATGTGAAGGACCTCTTCAAGGAGAACTAGAAAATATTGCTCAAGGAAGTAAGAGAGGACAAAAACAAATGGAAAAACATTCCCTCCTCATGGATAGGAAGAATCAATATCATGAAAATGGCCACAATGTCCTAAGTAATTTACAGATTCAAGGCTATTTCCATCAAACTGACATTGACATTCTTCACAGAATTAGAAACAACTATTTTAAATTTCATATGGATTCGAAGAAGATGCCGTATAGCCAAGACAATCCTAAGCAAACGGAAGGTAGCTGGAGGCATCATGCTACCTGACTTCATACTATACCACAAGGCTATAGTGACCAAAAGAGCATGGCACTGGCACCAAAACAGACATATAGACCAATAGAGCAGAACAGAGACCTCAGAAGCAACACCACACATCTACAACTCTCTGATCTTTGACTAATCTGACAAAAATAAGCAATGGGGAAAGCATCTCCTATTCAGTAAATGTTGCTGGGAAAGCGGGCTAGCCATATGCAGAAAACTGAAATTGGAACCCTTCCTTACACCTTATACAAAAATTAACTCAAGATGTATTAAAGACTTAAGTGTAAAACAGAAAACTATAAAAACCCTAGAAGAAAACATAGGCAATATCATTCAGGACATAGTCATGGGCAAAGACATCAAGACAAAAACTCTAAAAGCAATTGCAAAAGGAGTTGGCATTCTTAAGAAACTGAACCGCTTTTCAAAAAAGGCAGTTGAACTGAAGCTCAAATTCAGTTGCAATAACTTAGGTTACAATGTTCTGTTCGGCTTGGGATATAATAAAACGACCTTATTTTGGAGAAAGACCTCAGATTTTATATACAATTAGAAAAACAGAGAGAGGAGAGAGAGCAAAAGAGAAGAAGGAGGAAGAAAAGGAGAAGAGGCCGGGCGCGGTGGCTCAAGCCTGTAATCCCAGCACTTTGGGAGGCCGAGACGGGCGGATCACGAGGTCAGGAGATCGAGACCATCCTGGCTAACATGGTGAAACCCCGTCTCTACTAAAAAATACAAAAAAACTAGCCAGGCGAGGTGGCGGGCGCCTGTAGTCCCAGCTACTCCGGAGGCTGAGGCAGGAGAATAGCGTGAACCCGGGAGGCGGAGCTTGCAGTGAGCTGAGATTGTGCCACTGCACTCCAGCCTGGGCGACAGAGCAAGACTCTGTCTCAAAAAAAAAAAAAAAAAAAAAAAGAAAAGGAGAAGAAAAAAAGTGTTAAAAGAAAGAAATTATTTTATTATGGTATCTAAGGCCAGATTTCTGCAGAATCAGAAAAGTTAAGGCCAGAGTTCTGAAAATTCAAAGGGTAAAACCATGCCTTTATATCCGAAGAACAGACTCATTTGAAATCTATTTCTTTGTTAAATTAACAACTGAGACCAGAGTCTGGATTATACACTTTTTTAGCCAGAAAAGAATATGGCATAACTTTGGGATTAGAAACTAAGACACTACCCATAAGTTTAAACAAATGCAGCTGAACAAGATATATCTCATGTTTTTCCTGGATTTGAAGAGTTTTTAATTATATATGTGGATGAGTTTGAGGTGGCTATGGGTTAGAATTCTAGTTAGTTTGGAAAGTATAAGAGAAAGCCAAGCACATTGGGGAGTACTTCAAAAGAAATACAAAGATTGAAATGTTCTTTTAATATCATTTTCTATAAGATTTGCACTAATCATAAATGCTAATATATATTGGGGTTTATGTACAAGGCATTATTCTGATATTTATTTGCATTAACTCATTTCATCTTCATTTTTCATATAGTACGTATTATAATAATCCATATTTCAGTGAAAATAAAATTGAGGTCCAGTTAAGTGACTTATCAAAGTCATATATACAATAATTATGAAACTGGAATTCAAACCCAGACAAGCTGGCTCAAAACTCTGAGTTCTTCATCACTTTATTGAATTCTATCTGCTATGATGGCACAAAATTGGATTGAAAGATTAATTATATTTAGAGAAGTGGGAAAATCTAATACAGGAATACAGCATAAGGACAGAGAAAGACCTACTACTCTTTCTGACCTGGATGGCTTATGGGAAGAAGAGACAAAGAGAGTTGTGAGAAGATATCACATCAGCCTGTTCTGTCTTCCTCATTTCAGATTCCAAAAATATACACAGGAAGCCCAACACCATTGGGAAGGAGGAGGGAGGAAGCTAAAAGTGCTCAGCCGTAAGTATCTTGTGGATATGCCAGGCTTTCTGGACATGTCTTCAAGGGAACAACCAATTTGAAGAGGTGATAATTGTGCCAGAATGGTGAGGGGAGACAGATGGATAAATTAGACTGAGTCAGGAATTCTGGTTCACCAAAGGACTATGTAAACTGAGAAGAGGATTCAGAAATCTCTGATGCCCTGGTGGCAATGTAATAAGGTCCTATCAGAGTCAAGGTCCAGTAAATATCTTGAGTCACAATGCACAATGAATATGTTACTTGTAGGGAATTCAAGATAAAGGCAATGGTCAAGGCCAGGGATTCCAATGGCAGGGTTACTACAACACTCTAAAAGACAAACTCCAATGAGTCACAATTCAGAGATCACCAGTCCAAAGGGAAGATCATATCAGTTTTTTTTTTTGTTTTTTTTTTTTAACCAAAGGCCTGAATGGTTTAGAAGGTACTGCAAGGATTTATGGTCTTTGTCTTTGTGCCAGATGTCACACAAACCTGACTTCTCCTTTAAAAAATATACCATCATGGAGAGGAACAAAGGACTGAGTTTAAGAAACAGTGCTTTTACATAAAACAGAGGAATCCATGAAAAAGAAATTGTTGAGACTGGGAGGCACTAACATTCTGTATATTTCAAAGTTTGACTGATTGTATTTGTTTCTCTTTGCTAAATAGCCAGGTACTGGCTTATGAGTAATCAGCATAACTATGAGAATAAAAAAACAATATTTATTTTATGTACCTGAGTATAGTGTGAATAAGAGTTGTAGCATGGCTGTGTGTATTTTAGCAATACTAATTCTTAGGAAATACTTTTCTGGACATTAGCAATAGGCTAACAGTCAAAAAATATATATGGCTTAAGACCCCAAAACAATTGTAACAAACACAAAAATTGACAAGAAAAACCCGATTAAATTAAAGGCCTTCTGTGCAGGAGAAAAAAAAAAAAAAAAAAAAAAAAACCTTTCAAAACTGTAAAGAATAGAAGGACACCATACAGAATGAAAGAAAATATTAGCCAACTATGCATACAACAGAGGTCTGATATCCAGAATCTATAAGGAATTTACACAAAATAACAAGCAACAAAGAAAACAAAACCAAAAATAACCTCATTAAAAAGTAGGCAAACGATAGACACTTCTCAAAACAAGATATACAAGTCACCAACAAACATTTAAAAATGCTCAACATTACATTTCATAATTTCATTAAAGAAATGCAAATCAAAACCACAATGAGATACCATCTCACGTCAGTCATAATGGCTACTATTAATAAGTCAAAAAATAATAGATGCCGTCAAGGTTGCGGAGAAAAGGGAACATTTATAAATGTTTATGGGAATGTCAACTTGTTCAGCCCCTGTGGGAAGCAGTTTGGAGAAGTCTCAACTTAAAACAGAACTACCATTCAACCCAGAAGCCCCATTGCTGAGTATATACCCAAAGGAAAATAAATTGTTCTACCGAAAAGACACCCGTGCTTGTATGTTTATTGTGACACTTTTCACAATAGTAAAGACATTAAATCAACCTAGGTGCCCATTAAAATGGTGGATTTGATAAAGTAATGGCAGTACATGTATACCATGGAGTACTACACAGTCATAAAAAAGAGCAAAATTGTGTCCTTTGCAGCAACATGGATGCAGCTGAAGGTTGTTATCCTAAGTGAATTACTGCAGGAACAGAAAACCAAATACTACATGTTCTAACTTATAAGTGGGAACTAAACATTCAGTACATATGGACCCAAAGATGGAAACAATAGACACTGGGGACTACTAAAGGGTAAAAGGAGGAGGAGGGGTATAAGCTGAAAAACTACTAATCGGGTTCTAGGCTCACTACCTGGGTAACAAGATTAATCATACTACAAACCTTAGCTTGTGTGATATGCCCATGTAACAAGCCTGCACATGTATCCCCTGAAACTAAAAGCTGAAAAAAAAAAAATTATCTAACTAAATAACTTTGGGAAGATATACTCAGCAAGTTAAAACAACTCTTTTCCTCAGTGCCTCAAAAGTTGATCTAAGCATACATTATTACCATTAGACTTCAAATTTTGAAGTTTAAAATTCCTTACTGTAGGAAATTAATGAAAATTATTTCATATCTTCATACTAGGATTATCAGCGACCCCGAAAACTAATAATGACTTGACACAATCTGAAAAGTGCTAGTCTTTATGCTATGCATGATTGGTTAAAAACAAATAAATAAATAGATGTTCCTCATATTTGCTGAAAGCAAGTAAAAAGGACTTCTGGTACTTTATGTTTAAATGTTCATTAATTTCATCACATAACAAGTGTAAAAGTGCTATTAAATTAGGCATAATATCACTGTAAACTTCAATCTATTATGTCAATATCTCTGTATCATGATCATGTATCTATTAAATATAAATTGGGGAGGCAAATACCTCCTCAACCTTTAATGAAAGGACAGAGCAAGCTTTCTATAAAAAGCAGTGCTTAGGTAAGATGAGGCATAATATCAGATGAGGTTTCATAATCCCATAGAGAAACATTCAGGAGCCAGGGCACACTTGGACTCATCACCGGTTATATTCCAAGAGAAGAACTCCATATCTCACAATTCCACCTAAAGAACAAACATTAAGTGAAACAAATTGGGAAGGAGTTACATATTTGCCACAGGTTGCCTGGAGACATCATAGGCAATTGGAAGTGTAGGCAGCCCCTCCCTAGTAGAGAAGGAAGAGTGACCTGCCACTCTGAAGAAGAAAAAATAAATTTGTGGAATTTCCCTTCTTCACAAATATCAGTCTAATTTTTACCTTCCTCAACACTATGATCAACTTGTATTTCTTACCTTAGATATAGACATGAAAAGTTGCCTGCATTGCAACAAAGATTAGAAATAGAAATAGTAAATTCCATTCAGATAATGAAAAATGCTATTATATCAGTTTTCATAATTAAGACAAAAACATAATCTATCTCAAATTACACTGTAGTTGAGTATCAACAATCCATTGTCACTGAAACTTGTCCTGAGGAACTAACTTGATTTTGGTATTACAATCATGAGCTTTGAAATCAGACAGACACAGGAACAAATCGCTTCTCTTATTGTTAATTATGTTTTAGGCATCATTTTGATCACCTAAAAATTGAAGGCTATAATTGTATTAGGTTGTTCTCACACTGCTGATAAAGACATACTCAAGACTGGGCAATTTACAAAAGAAAGAGAGCTTAATGGACTTACAGTTCCACATGGCTGGGAAGACCTCACAATCATGGTGAAAAGCAAGGAGGAGCAAGTCACATCTTACATGGATGGAAGTAGGCAAAAAGAGAGCTTCTGCAGGGAGAGTCTTATTTTTAAACCCATCAGATCTTGTGAGACTCACTATCACGAGAACAGTATAGGAACAACTTGCCCCCACAATTCAATCACCTCACAACAAGTTCCTCCCATGACATGTGAGAATTGTGGAAGTTACAATTCAAGATGAGATTTGCGTGGGGACACAGCCAAAAAATATCATTCCACTCCTGGCCCCTCCCAAATCTTAACTCATTCAGCAATAACTCAAAAGCCCACAGTCCAACATCTCATCTAAGACAAGGCTTGTCCCTTCTGTCTATGAGCCTGTAAAAGCAAAAGCAAGCTATGTTACTTCCTAGATACAATGAGGGTACAAGCAATGGGTAAGTACAATCATTCCAAATGGGAGAAGTTGGCCAAAACAGAGGGGCTACAGGCTTCATGCAAATCTGAAATCCAGAGGGGCAGTCAAATCTCAAAGCTCCAAAATGATCTTGTTTGACTCCATGTCTCATATCCAGGGCATGCTGATGCAAGAGGTGGGTTCCCATAGTATTGGGCAGCACCACCCCCGTGACTTTGCAGGGTACAGCCTCTCTCCCACGTGCTTTCATGGACTGGTGTTAAGTGTCTGCAACTTTTCCAGGCACACAGTGAAAGCTGTCACTGGATCTACTATTCTGGGGACTAAAGGACAGTGGCCTTCTTCACACAGCTCCACTTGTTGCAGGAAATTAGGGACCCCGAACAGAGGGACTGGCTGAAGCAGTGGCAGAAGAACATAAATTGTGAAGATTTCATGGACATTTATTAGTTCTGCAAATTAATACTTTTATAATGTCTTATGCCTGTCTTTACTGCAATCTCTGAACATAAATTTGAAGATTTCATGGACATTTATCACTTCCCCAATCAATACTCTATTTCCTATGTCTATCTTTATTTTAATCTCTTAATCCTGTCATCTTTGTAAACTGAGGATGTATGTCGCCTCAGGACCCTGTGATGAACGCATTAACTGCACAAATTGTTCCTAAAGCATGTGTGTTTAAACAATATGAAATCTGGGAACCTTGAAAAAAAAAACAGGATAACAGCAATGTTCAAGGAACAAGGGACATAACCATTAAGTCTGACTGCCTGGGAGCCAGGCGGAATAGAGCCATATTTCTCTTCTTACAAAAGCGAATAGGAGAAATATTGCCGAATTCTTTTTCTTAGCAAGGAACAGCCCTGAGAAAGAGAATGCATTCCTAGGGGGAGGTCTCTAAAATGGCTGCTCTAGGAATGTCTGTCTTATATGATTGCAGATAAGGGATGAAATAAGCCCCGGTCTCCCATAGTGCTCCCAGGCCTATTAGGATGAGGAAATTACTGCCTAGTAAACTTTAGTCAGACCAGCTGTCTACTCTCAAACTCTGTCTCCTGATAAGATGTTATTAATGACAATGCATGCCCAGTGGGACATGAAACTTCATTAGCAATTTTAATTTCACACCAGTCTTGTGGTCTTGCTCTGCCCCCATTTGCCTTGTGATATCTTATTGCCTTGTGAAGCATATGATCTCTGTGACCCACACCCTATTCGTACATTCCCCCCTCTTTGAAAATCACTAACAAAAACATGCTGGTTTTGTGGCTTGAGGGGCATCATGGAACCTACTGACATGTGATGTCTCCCCGGACACCCAGCTTTAACATTTCTCTCTTTTTTGTACCCTTTCCCTTTATTTCATAGACTGGCCAACACTTAGGGAAAATAGAAAAGAACCTACGTTGAAATATTGGGGGCTGGTTCCCCCGAAACCACTAGGCAGTGTCCCAGTAGGGACTCTGTGTGGAGACTCCAACACCACATTTCCTTTCTGCACTGCCCTAGCAGAGGTTCTCCAGGAGAGCCCCAGCCCTGAAGCAAACTTCTGCCTGAACATCCAAGCATTTCCATACATCCTCTGAAATCGAAGTAGAGGTTCCCAAATCCCAATTCTTGACTTCTGTGCACCTGCAGGCTCAACACCACTTGGTAACTGCCAAGACTTGGGACTTGCACCCTCTGAAGCCATGGCCAGAGCTGTACTTTGGCCTCCTTTAGTCATGGCTCGAGCAGCTGGGACGCATGGCACCAAGTTCCTAGGCTGCACACAGCATGGGGACCCTGGGCCCAGCCCATGAAACCATTTTTTCTTCCTAGTCTTCTGGGCCTGTGATGGGAGGGGCTGCCATAAAGACCTCTGACATGCCCTGAAGATATTTTTCCCATTGCCTTGGGGATTAATATTCAGCTCCTTGTTTCTTACGCAAATTTCTGCAGCCAGCTTGAATTTATCCTCAGAAAATGGGATTTTCTTTTCTATCACATTGTCAGACTGCAAATTTTCCAGACTTTTATGCTCTTCTTCCCTTATAAAACTGAATGCCTTTTACAGTACCCAAGTGACCTCTTGAATGCTTTGCTGCTTAGAAATTTCTTCCATCAGATACTCTAAATCATCTCTCTCATATTGGAAGTTCCACAAATCTCTAAGGCAGGGGCAAAATACTGCCAGTCTCTTTGCTAAAGAAATCACCTTTGCTCTAGTTCCCAACAAGTTTCTCATTTCCATCTGAGACCACCTCAGCCTGGACCTTATTGTCTGTATCACTATCAACATTGTTGTCAAAGTCATTTAACAAGTCTCTAGGAAGTTTCACATTTTCCTGTCTTCTTCCAAGCCCTCCAAAGTGTTCTAACCTCTGCCTTTTACCCAGTTCCAAAGTCACTTACACATTTTTGGGTATCTTCACAGCAATGCCCTACTCCAGTGGTACCAATTTACTGTATTAGTCCATTTTCATGCTGCTGATAAGGACATACCTCAGACTGGGAAATTTCCATAGGAAAGAGGTTTAGTGGACTGACTTACACATGGCTGGTGAGAACTCATAATCTTGGTGGAAAGCAAGAAGGAGCAAGTCATGTCTTACATGGATGGAAGTAGGCAAAGAGAGACCTTGTGCAAGGAAACTCCCATTTTTAAAAACATCAGATCTTGTTAGACTCATTCACTATCATGAGAAAAGCACTGAAAAGACCCACCCCCTTAATTCAATCACCTCCCACCAGGTTCCTCCCATGAACATAGGAACTGTGGGAGTTACAATTCAGGATGAGATTTGGGTGGGGTCACAGCCAAACCATACCAACAGTGCACTTCCAGTAATGTGTTGTAAAATACAGAACACAAGGTACAGAAAGTATTTTACAGTTGATAATATCACTGATACATTCAATATATGTTGTTTGTATATTTAAATACTTATCCTCATCTCTCTTTATAAAATTGAAGTGGTTTTGTTTTTTCCTGTGGCTTTTGAGAAACTGTGAGTTAAAAATCTAACACTATCTCAGATTTGATGTCTCAGATTTGATGATGAATTTACTTGGGGTCAACTATATGTGAAAACAAATTTATTCACAATGTTTCTGAAAGCACTATATAAAAAGTTTTATTCTTTTCTATGATTTATTATTTGATAAGTACATACTACTTCCTCCCTGACTCACCTAACTGGAGAGGGGAAAAACCTGATTTTCTCACTATGAAAAATAATTTCAGGACATTTTGCTTATTGATACATTTAGATATTCATTTAGTCACTAAGGACTTACTACCTACTCGGGGCTAAGAGCAGTTCTATGTTCCGTGAGTATAAAAGACAGCAAGATAGAATGAGCCCTTCTTCAATGTAGCTCAAATATGAGGGACAAAATAACACATTAAAACAAATTAAACAATTACAATAACAAAGATTATAGTATGCTATGGAAATATTAAAGTGTGACTTTTAATCTCTCTGAGAAAACTCCACACATTCAAGGTGTGACTTGAAGTTTGAACATAAATTGACTACTGAAATGGAGAATGGCAATGGGAAGAGTATTCCTGGCATTGGGAAAAGAACCTAGGGACTAGGAAGATCACTAGTATTCACTGGTATTTCAGAGACCTAAAAATATCTCGGCATTGCTAAAATAGAAATGAAGAAGAGCTGGAGTTGCTAAAGCTGGAACTGGAAATGTAGGTAGGGTTTTTCTTTTAAAAGAATAGTTTTTTAAGAATTTGAATTTATAGTAAAGACAATATGAAAGTTTTAAAGAGTTATGACATGAACATAGTTGTAGTCTAAAAGGTAACCTTTCAACTTAGAGCAAAAGTTAAAAAGAATGAGAGGGATATAGAAATATATTCTTATAGACCAAATAAGACACACTCATGTATTATGCTAGAATGAAAGCTGTGGCAGTACAGAGGGTTGAAAGTTTTAGGAGACATGTAAGGGGTGGTATTTGTAGGATCAGTTATACATAGAATTTGAGCAAGAGGTGAGTTTCTCACCTTTGAAATATAGAAGAAATAGAAAATTGCTTTAGAGCCGGGCGCGGTGGCTCAAGCCTGTAATCCCAGCACTTTGGGAGGCCGAGACGGGCGGATCACGAGGTCAGGAGATCGAGACCATCCTGGCTAATACGGTGAAACCCCGTCTCTACTAAAAAATACAAAAAACTAGCCGGGCGACGAGGCGGGCGCCTGTAGTCCCAGCTACTCCGGAGGCTGAGACAGGAGAATGGCGTGAACCCGGGAGGTGGAGCTTGCAGTGAGCTGAGATCCGGCCACTGCACTCCAGCCTGGGCGACAGAGCAAGACTCCGTCTCAAAAAAAAAAAAAAAAAAAAAAAAAGAAAATTGCTTTAGAACTGTAAGTATTATGACAAATATATATATATATATATATATATATATATATATATACTGACCAGATTCCAAGATTGTTTTAGCCACTATAGATATTGAATTTACTTATCTAGGCAATACTAAACAGTCAAAGAAATGAGAAATAAGACATCATCTCCAAGGAAAGGAACTTAAGAGAAACTAAGCCAATAAGAAATAAGCCTCTGCTTCTGATATAGCATTCTACAGAATAACTGAGCCAATGAGCTATTCCTGGTGGCAAAATGGAGTACAAGACACAGCCTTAGTAATTCTGCTTGTTGCTTGTTAGAATGACTTTTGAAATCTAGTTGTTAATTTTTGTATTTGAATAAACATTTAAAGATAGAGACATAGTGGTAGTCAAGCCAAGTTCAATATTAGTCACCAACACTGCCAACCACAAGGAATAATCCCTCCAAAATAATAAAAATAACAACAATAGTACTTCAACAATACAAATATATGGCTTATTAAAAGATTAAATTAACTATTGTATTGCTATCAATCTAATTAATATTAATATCAATCTAACTGATATTAATGTAATATTAATATTTTATTGAAAGATTAAAAAATAGGTGCTAAAGGAATAATAGGCAGTACAACTGCATCTGTATTTGTCTACTGACCAAAATAAGAGTCTGAGCGTTGGTCTATTGTTCAACATAAGTCAGCCCTTATGCGTCATTTGAGGCCATTGAAATAAGCTCATTTTCCTTTGCCAGCTTTCTTTCTTTCTATCTACCTAATCTCTTAAAAAGAAAACAAACAAACTGAAACAGCTCTCTTGTGATCTTATAAAACCCTTCAATGCTCCATTCTCTGACAAACTTTTACATCAGCATTTGAAAATACTTGTCTATTCTTTTTAAAAAGTTTTGTCAAATTTTTCTCTCATGAATTCATTTGGATCCATACTTTATCCACATCTCTTCATAAAATCTGATGCTGTATTGTCTTGCTCTGGTCAACAGTGGCATCATTTTTGCTAAATCCCCATCGACAATTCTTGGTCTTCATTAACTTGACCCATCTGCAGTATTCTCTTAGATCAAGTAAGTTTTAATATGGCATCTGCTTTTTTTTTTTATTTTACCACCGGCATATTACTCCTTTGTTGTTCTTCTCTGCATCAGCACGCTCCTCATCAGTATTCTTGGTTAGATCTCCGTATCTTTTGGACTTCTCTATATATTACATTGTCATAGCATTTATCACAAAATATATTTCCTCTCTCTATATTTTTCTCTGGTTGAATAAAGCATGAAAAGATAAATGCATTCATTGAGCAGTGAGCAAACTAAGTGGTAAATTAGAATCATATAGTGCATTTTGTGTTTTATATAAGATATATAATTTATTTCCCAAAATAAACCTGTAAGGCAAGTGTTGTTATTTGTCTGAAAGCTCTGATACTATAACTTGGAACTTGTTTTGGACACAGGTGAATGCCTGAATTCTACCTTTGCCCAGTTGCATCCATTTCTATGATCTCTGGTAAAACATATCTGCCAAAATCAGTGCAAATATTATGTAATATATTATTTCATTAATGGTTGGGTTTATAATGGTAATACAGGTTTAAGTTAAACTAGAGCTTATTCCAGAACCCTAGACGACTCTGTGGGGACTCTCAAAATCTATAACATGGCTGAAAGACCAATGGAAGCCAATGAAATGTGTGAACAAAAAAGCAAAATGAGTTGGCCTTAGATGAAAAGAAAAACCTCTCATTCTTGTGTTTAGTGATCCAATTCATAAATAATCATGGTTTGGTTACTGTCTTAGAATCTGATCAAAGGCAGACTATCAGTATTTTTTTTTTTTTTCTCTCAGCAAAGAGGAAGAAGCCCTCACCTTGTAGTAACAATTGTTGTTCACTCTTCTTCTTTTTTTTTTTTCTTTGAAGGTTAAGTGACTTATCTCATTTAATTAGCAATTCAGTAATTGAACCCAAGTCCAGTTGATTCTGGACCCTAGCTAGACCCTCACTTTCTAAATCATTACAAAAGGATAATGGCACATAAAATAAATATGGAAACATCTGAAAATAGAGGGTATTTAGCATAGGGACTTTGTAAAATGGATGGAGAAGAGAATCTAGCTCATAA
Organism: Trachypithecus francoisi; assembly: GCF_009764315.1. Classification (NCBI taxonomy): domain Eukaryota; kingdom Metazoa; phylum Chordata; class Mammalia; order Primates; family Cercopithecidae; genus Trachypithecus; species Trachypithecus francoisi. The sequence goes on from NW_022681454.1 coordinate 69,989,564, forward strand.
TTCCAAGAAGCATGCAGAGGTACAGAAGATAAAACACAATGAGTGTTCTGAGATGTGAGAGAAATACCAAGAGTGAGTGCTGCCCAGGAGAATAAGAACAGAGACTTTTGATACGAGTTACCAACCATGTCAAATAACAAGTAACAACCAAGAGCAAGATTTTTAATTATGCAGTGGCATTATTGTACTGGACTTTTTGTTTGCCTTGGTTATTTGATTTTTGTTAACGTAACAAATATGGAATAAATGCCTGGATATAATGAGTACTAGCTCTTTCCACACCCTCTCAAATCCAAATTATCAGTATTGTTCTGTCCAGAGAGTTACCAGAGTTATTTAGCATATTCATATTGGTATCTTGTTAGCATTTTAATATAGTTTATAGAAAAAGTTTCAGACTATATTAGAATGGAAAATTTTACGACCAACTACTCCTACACTATTTCACAAAGACCTGCTTGATCATTTAGTTCTCTTTGAAATTTCAGAATAGAACTATTTGTTTGCTCATTGCATTGCAATCTAAACGATGACAGCATAGCATTATCACCTCTCCCACTGATTCTCTCCTATTTGTTCTGGCTAAAATTATCACCCTGTTATTCTGAAGCAAATCTTACCCTTTCAATATACTTTTCTTGTTTTTATATTCCTCACAGTGCAGGCATTTCCCTGACATGTTCTTTTGTCAAAAATCTATTCTCTATACAAAATAAGAACCAATAGCAACAAATATAGATTTATTTACTCCTTAACATAAGAAAAAAACTGTCCCAAAATGGAATGTCAAGAGATGGTACAAAAGTGTAGTGATCACCAATTATGGTGGGCAATATTATAAAAACTTCCGTGGGAACTGTAGCTTATGTTACTTTCTTACTATGATATCCTATAAATTTCTATTTATGTTATCTATGTTAAAAAGTTGTCTTTCAAAAACTCTTTATTGCCGGACGCGGTGGCTCAAGCCTGTAATCCCAGCACTTTGGGAGGCCGAGATGGGCGGATCACGAGGTCAGGAGATCGAGACCATCCTGGCTAACACGGTGAAACCCCATCTCTACTAAAAAAATACAAAAACTAGCCGGGCGAGGTGGCGGGCGCCTGTAGTCCCAGCTACTCCGGAGGGTGAGGCAGGAGAATGGCATAAACCCGGGAGGCGGAGCTTGCAGTGAGCTGAGATCCGGCCACTGCACTCCAGCCTGGGCGACAGAGGGAGACTCCGTCTCAAAAAAAAAAAAAAAAAAAAAAAAAAAAAAAAAAAACTCTTTATTATCAAAGAAGAAAAACAACCTAAAAAAGTCCTATGATTTGAAGTCAATTTTAGAAATGCTTACTGCTAATGTGGCAATCATAATTTTAACAGAGGCCAAATATTTAAAATTCTGAAATACTTAATCTCTATCATTGTCAGTTACAGAACAAAATATATTAATGTTTCAAGAGGTAAAAATTAACTAACATCCTCATAAATTTAGCTCCTATTTACATTTTTGTCACCAAACTTCCTTCATTTATTTTAAACAACATCTGGAAGGCATTCTTCCATAGTAAAGTGACTGTGAAGGTTAGAGAGAGAACTGTCTCTAGTTCTACCTGTACTATTTTGGGCAAGGTATGTGACCTCTTTGGGTTTCAAGCATCATGTCTGTGAAATAAGAGTAGAATTTATAATTTGCAGCGTTGGTAGAAAGCTTAAACTAGATTATGTATATAAAGTTGGGCCCTTAAGACATTTGATGAATCTTGACCTAGAATGAATGAATGAAAAATGAGGCAGACAGTTTCTCTAATGGGTAGAGAAGACAGCAGAGGATTTGAAAGTTTCTTGTAACTAAAGAAAATCAAAGTTTAAGACTGCCAAGTCTGCAAGAACTTAATGGCAAAAATCCCTGAAAAAAGAGAGAGACACGGGAAAATAAATATAAAATAATATAACAATAATATAAAATAATAAATATTATTGATTCTTAAGCTGTACAGATAAAGGCAGTGAAGAAATGAGCAGAAAGTTAATGGAAATTACAGTGAGGCTTTCCATGATGTCATGTTACTGAGGGATTTAATACTGTCAAAGAAAAAATGGCAGTAATAAACATGCTCTACTGGAGAGTTACTTGCTAAGGTAGGGAGAATGGGGAGAAAAAGGTATAGCGAGCCTTCCAAAAACTAAAACTAGCATCAGTTTGAGAATTTCTTGGATTAAGGTAAATTAACATACTGTGACTAACTAAGAGCATAATGGGTGTTTCTCTAAGGAAAAATACAAACACCGAAAGAAAATGAAAAATAATATTACTTTGAAAGGTGCTAAAAAAGACTTGGAGAGGACTTTCCAAAATAAATTATGAAAGTCAGATAAAAATAAAATGATATTCTTTAAGTGTTTTCAAAGACTTAAATGTTAAAAGTTTAAAGACTTAAAGTGTTGCCTTTAGACAAAACTAGAGGTCTATGCTCACAGGAAATATCTTTCCAATGTTGAATAAAGAAAGAAACTGTCACTAAAATTCAACATACAAACAAAAGTCATTATTTGTAATTGTATATGTGCTTAAGATAACTTTGGTCTCCTTCTCTCTCTCTCTCTATATATATATATGTGTGTGTGTATACACACACACACACACACAGAGACAGAGAGAGAGGGAGATATTCTCTCTCTTATAAACACATGATCAGAATTTTATCAAACTGAATTTAGTCTTATATAAAAGACAATACATCACAGTAAAGTGTGGCATGGCCCCCAAACAACTCAACTGAATTCTATAGATTTTATTGAACATAACTGGCACATTAAAAACAATTACTTTTGGAGCAAGAAACAATGTATTTTCATCTAGGTATGCTATAGATAACATATTCATCACATATCATTTATTCAAGAAACACATTTATGTATCTTTATTTTTATAGTCAATTAATTTAAATTGCAGGTATAGTAAACATTGGACACTGTGTTCAATTTAGAATATCCGTATTCAACAAGATTCACTTCTTGTCTTGAAGTAGCTTATGGCACAATGATAATATAGCTGTGATATAGTAATGTGATAAGACAAAACAAGGAGGAAACAATAAAAATATTTTCATGGAAGGGAACAGGTACTTCCTAAGCAAGTACTGGTGAGATATGAGGTTAGAGTAAGATGACAAAGGAATGTCAAGTTTTCTATTGTGCTGTTCAGCATCTTGTCATGTTATGGCATGACGTGATATGTTGTGACATGATGTGATGTAAAGTTATGTTAAGAAATAGAGACTAAATACGATGGCAGTACTTGAATTTATTAGCATAAGAAAAATAATTAATTAGAAGGTGACCTAGCTATAATATGATGCAGGGACTGTAAAAGTCCAGAGTGGATTCAAGGATACAAGAAATAACCCTGTTAATACTTGTGAAAAGTTATACAACAGTAAACCAAAGTAATAACTGAAAGTATTTTTTATAGTACATTAGGAGATTCAAGAGACCTTAAAAGAGTGTAATGATCAAAGGTAGAGAAGACTAAAATGAGGCAGAAGACAAGAGTGAAACTGAGGTCTCTGGCTGGCTCAAATTTTATTGATTATTATGCTGTTAACAAGCAGATGAATCATTTGGGAAGATCTTTTCATTTCTCCTTTCTTTTTTTCTGCCATCCATCTAAGGCATTTTCCACATTTATACATGCATTTTAACTGGATAAAAATCATAATAATTCCTGTGAAAATAGCAATCATGATAAAAACAATAGCCAATAATAATACTAATGTCTATTTATATGTCAAGCACTCCTTGTGTAATATGCACCACACTGTACTTTATGCTTTATGTTATTTAATCTGTAAATGACCTTTTGATCAACAAAGTATTTTTCCTATTTTACAGGAGCCAAAACTGAAGTTTTGAGATGTTCAGTCACGTACAAAATGTCTCAAGCTAATTAGTGGCAGGACACAAATTTAAACAAGAAAAAAATCCTACTAAACTCAGTCTTTTAAATATGTATTTATGTCAATTATGTTTCTGGAAAAACACATGGGATTTTCCTGTCCTGGTACTTCTGATCTCTCTACCATATCTCCTGTCTCCATAATTAGGGTCACATTCCTTGTCACTTTTGCCAAGTCTCAGACTCTTGTAGGGTGGGTCCTTGAGTGCAGCTGCCTGAGCTGAAATCCTGATTCTTTCCACTTACTGAACTTGAAATGTTACAATCTGACTGACCTTGAGACATTAACTGAACTATTCCTGTGCCTCATTAGTGCATTTTAACTCTAACTTTGTTGTAAGGGTTAAATAGTTGCAAAGCAAAGGGTCTGGCAAACAAATGCTCAAATAGCCTTTCTTTTAAAATTATTCTCACCTTCATGGACTTTTTAAATAAATCGCTCAAAATTTAACATATCTTTCATTGCGCACCATGAAAACAGCTGTGGGGAAAGCTCAACTTTTCTTTCTCATGTTATTATCACTTTTAGGTTATTTCAGAAAGATTACTTTGCTAATAAAACAGTTGGCTATGTAAATGATGTAACTCAATAGCTTAAGTGTATAAAGTAATATTTTATAAACCTGACAAGTCAGTGAATATTTCAGAAAAGTTAAATTGAACAGTTTATGGTTCACTGACAAAGTCAGTATGATAGGGAAAGGGATCCATCTGAGTACTTCACATATATTAACTAATTTCATCCTCAACATAAGCCTGTGAGGTTTATACTAGTTATGCATTTTATAGGCAAGAGAACCAAGGTACACAGATGTAAAGTTACTTGACAACACCATTCACCTAATAAATAGCAGAGCTGAGATTTTAGTCCAAGCCCTCTGAATTTGCTGTTTATGCTTTTAACCACTGTGCTAACACTAACTATTCTCAGTAATAATGCATATGAAATTTGGAATACATGTACTATCATTTTTAAAAAACTGATATAGCTTAGAGATTTATGAATCTCGGTTACTGCCCTGAGGTTTAACCCCAGAGAGTATTATTTTAGCCATATATTTAATGGAGAGAGCTGAACCCTACCAATTGTCTTACATGATGCTAGGCACTTTCACTTAGACAGGAAAAAATGTGTCGCTTAAAATAAGAAGGATCAAATACATAATATTTCAGACTATGAGATAAAAAACAAAATATATGTAGGTAGAAACCTTAGCATCTTGATAAAATAGCCAGGATATAATGATAAACTAGAAAACTCCTGTTTTTAAGTTCTCCAACCCAAAGTTTCATCTCTCCCTTCCCCAATAAACTCACTCATATTGGCTCTCATTTCCTGGGAAATGTATCTCAAACAAGAGCAATCCCAGAACGCCTTATTCCAAACCTACTCGAATGAGCACAAAGAAGAAGTTCCAAAGGGTGAAAAATATAAATGCTACAATTAAAAACTAAAAAATGTTAAAATATTTGAATTTAAAAACGGGTTGCACACAGATTATTTGGGTTACTCAAAATTTCTGTATCTAGCACTACTGCTTTAGATTGGGATCTTACGTTTAACTTTTATTCTTACGATGTTCCAACTATTTGAGAATTAAAGGTGAAATCTGAAAGAATTTCTACTCTGGATTTCTATTTGTCCTACAATATATTTCTCTAAATTGTTACATCTTCTGAGTTCATTGGTTAACATTTTATTTTGTCTCCATCTCCTGCCTGAGTTTTAGAAATAATTGTTATTGATATGTGTGTGTCCCAATGCTTTTAAATTGGTGTTTTGTTTTGATTTGGCAAGTGAGGAATAAGCAAGTAAGGTATAAACAGGAATAGAGTAAATATAGGTTCTTATGAGCATCTGCAAAATTGTTCCTCTTTGTTTTATATAACTAAGGTTATCGCCTAAGTAACTACTAGACAGTTAATATGTTTCACTAACAGATTTTAAACACTCCCAAAATGTTCAATTTGTAATAGCATCTAGCCAGAAGATAATTCTGTATGAGACATCCTAAAGACTATTTGCTTTCAAGCTTCCAATCCCTGTGGTTTACTAAACTTCTAATGATTTTCAACAGGTCAAGTCTTTTCATTATTTAGTTTTTTATGTTTGCATTGCAAATCACACACACACATGCATAGATACATATAATTGAAAGGAAAGTGACCTTGATGTTTTTGTCTGCTCAACTGCAATTAAAAAATCTCACCATGGGGATTATATAAATTCATTAAATCACTTCTCAAAATTTATTCTACAAGAGGTCATTGGATGAATACAAATTAAAATCATTTATATTATTTTTCTATTTGAATACATGAAGATAATTTTTGGAAAGAATGTAACAATGATTTGATCTTCATAAAACTAGTAGAATTTTCCATAGCTCATACTTATGATCATAAAACTACCTTTTTGAAATTTTACATCATTACTAGCAATATTGTATTCTTAACCTTAGTTTTAAGCAGATGAAAATCTAATTATTTTTCAAACCAATGTATTGATGAGAAATCACTCCAGAGTATTAGTTATTTGGAATTCACAACTAGTATTGTATTATCTCCTCTTTCATCATTTATTCTAACTCTCCTCAAAGCATCACAGAAGTGGTGATTATCAATATCTAGAAAATTCTCCATTGGTTATGTAGACCTGCCACAAAAGCTCAGTGTCCAGGAGGGAAAAGTTTCCTGTAAATCTAATATAAATCTATCTTAATGGCCTAATACCCATATTTTTGAAATTTTATTTTGTATTCTAATATAACAATAAACCACTCATATACAACCAAAATTGTTATTATCTGTCTGTCACTGGGCAAAAGCAGTGGTCTTTTGAGTAAGCCTACTTATTGCTGGTAGTCTCTGTCCTATGAGTTGTGTCCCTTAAAAGTTTGGAGAAAGAAACCTACCATTTTTTAATTAACTATAACTTTTATTACGTGGAGGATATTTATCTGTAATGCACCCTGGAAAGAACTATGGAGCATATTGCAGTTAATCATATAAAAATCAGATGTATAAGAAAAGTAGACACACTGTTTAACTTTTATATGTCTTCAGCAGTACATGCTCTTTTGTCTCAAAATTTTTCTCAAGAGCTAGTTTCTTTCTATTTATTCATTTATTTATTTTAATATTACCTAATCTGATTAAGTGAACTAACATTTAATTTGTAAAAGTCTAATACAGGTTAATACAAATGAAAAACATTGATAATAGATACATGTCATTGGGGAAAAAAGGAATGTATAGACAATTCATAGAAATGATACAGTAGCCAAAAATACACCCATACAAATATTATATAAACATATCCACATATAAGTTTTATATATTGTGAAATTATATATATATATATGAAAATGTAACTTCACTTACAGGTTATCATAGGAACATTTATACATCTTACAGTAATACTAATTGGTAACAATCTCTCTGGAGGAAAATTAGCATAATATTTCAAAAATTGTAAATGCTGAAAACCTTTGCTATATTCATGCTACTTATAAGACTTCTGAAAAGAAATAATTAGATAAGTCTAAAAGGGTGGATGCACAATTTTCCAACCTGTATTTTTTACAGTTAACAAGTAGAAACAATCTATAAAGCAACCATTAGGGAACTGGTAAAATACAGGGTATATAAATGTTAAAAATGCAGCAGTAAGTCCCAAGCAATTATTCTAAAAATACCAAAAAGTTATAAATGAAAAAGTCAGGTTAAAAATTGTTATTATGTATTTTTTTTCTTGTAATGTATTACATCTATTTATAGTGATGAGAAGGAATTATTGATCTTAGTGCCCACTGGACATTATGGTGACATCTGCCACTCAAGGTACAACTGTGGTATCAGCACCTGTGAGTCTTCATTGCTGTCTCTGTCTCATTACTGACCCAAGGAGCCCATGTTGCAGTGTCTGTCTTGGAGCCACATTCTTTTTTGCCACAATGACAATTTGACAAGCCCAGTGAGTTATACATTAATTTGCCTCCTTCAGTGGGATTCCTTTCTCATTGTGGAAGAGTGGAGTGAGACGCAGAGACTCTGTATCTGTTCCTCTTTCTGCTTCAATTCATCACTGAGCCATTTTCAATCAAGGGAACTCTAATGGCCTAGGAAGACATTTTGATTTGGTTCCGTAGATATCCATGAACAAAGAGGAAGGGAAACCTCTCCACTTATGCGTTCATTCGTCAGCCGATTTAAGAATTTCTTTTTTTTTTAATTTATACAATTTTATTTGTCAATTATACCTCAATAAAGCTGGAAAAAGTTATGTCACACAAGCAGATTTGGTAAACAGTCACAGCTCAAAAATAAGCAGATTGGTATCTGCTCTTTTCCAAGTAGAAAGTTTTATAAATCTCTTATGTCTGCAAATGGTTAATAAATGTTCTTAAAGAATCCAGGACAAACTACTTTTTGATACAATCTTAGATTGAAAAGTTAAGGAAACTGTAAAAAGATGAATCACACATAGGAAAGAAGTTGAAAAAGGGAGAAACTCATCTACTACCTGTTCATAAGTAGCCATACAATCTTAATCCAGCTCCTATGCAGCCCTGCCTGACATCTTGACCCTGATTAGTGAGGCAGTGGAGGATGCCTTTGATAAAATCTGCAATAGGCATGTACACACACACACACACACACACACACATATATATATGAGTTTATATACAAATACATACACATCTATATATGTATATATGACTTTATATTATACAATACACAGAAGCTTATATTTGAATGTTAACATTTGCATTAAGACTGTGAAACAAAATGCATTAAATAACTCAAATAGCCTGGGCACGGAGGCACGTATCATGCCTGTAATCCCAGCACTTTGGGAGGCCGAGGCAGGCGGATCACAAGGTCAGGGGTTCAAGACCAGCCTGACCAACATGGTGAAACCCCATCTCTACTAAAAATACAAAAATTAGCCAGGGGTGGTGGCCCATGCCTGTAATCCCAGATACTCAGGAGACTGAGGCAGGAGAATTGCTTGAACCTGGGAGGCGGAGGTTTCAGTGAGAAGACATTGCGCCACTGCACTCCAGCCTGGGCGACAGAGCAAGACTCCATCTCAAAAAACAAACAAAAAAACTCAAATAGACCTTAAATACTTTATTCAACTGATACACACCAGGGAAAACCTGAAGACCAGGCAAATCTGAGTTGAAGCAGGGTCGAAGTTTTACAGGGTAAGGAGAAGAGGGGAGTATGTATTTTTGTGGTTTGGCTGAGGTAGTGGCTTTCATCTTTAATTGCTGTTAAATTTACCGAGTTCTGGTTTTCTTGCTTCTGGCTCAGGATTGTTGATGTAATCCCATTGGATAGCTGTCAGAGTAGTACTTTCTCAGTGCTGTTCTTGCAAGCCTTGCCATTTATCAGTTAGTCAATTATCAGGGGTAGGTAAGGTAGCAGAAAACAACAACAACAACAAAGTGTGGGAGGAGAGAAGAAAAAAAGGAGAAAGAGGCACAACTGAAGTCAAAAGGAAACTGGGAATCCTTTATCATGTGTGTTTTAGTCTTTTTACAAAGCACAGTATGATTTGTGTCTTCTGTTAATGTCTAATAAAGAAGCACAAATACGTAAAATTTTATGCAGTTTTCTTAAACATGAAGTAAAATTCTAAAGTGATCTTATAAGTATATAATTTGAATTATTTGCTACTCTACTGCAAATACTTTTCTAAATGAAACAACTGAAGACCAGTAGAAGGGGTATTACAAATAAAACAAATTATTCCCCCCCAACTTTAGTTTACATGAAAACAAATTATTCTTTCCATGCTGGATTATAATTCCTGCTATACTGCTTTCATCTTTTAAAAAATCCAGGTTCATTGATTTCTTAAATATCCCCATTCTCGTGAATTCTTTTTAAAATGTGACTTATTCCAGCACAAATGCAAATATGCCCAAGAAGGTAAAATATAATAAGTTATCTGTGTCGTAAAAACTCTTCCCCTTTTACATTTGGTGTGTAACCTCAAATCTCAGGGAATGTCTTCTGGTCCCGATTTAAGAATTTCTATAGCTTCCTTAAGGTGATTCAGAGTTGGGGAGGCTCCTTGCTCTCCATGCTCTCGTTTCTCGCTGTCGACGTCTGTGAAAATGCTTATCTCATTAACTTAGTTTGGAATTGCCAGTGTGAGCATCTTAGATCTCAATAACCATGACTTGCACCAAACTTCGAAGTTTAGATTTTCAGTCTTTGTATGTGATAGAGAACAGTTTTCACTCCCAGCAGTCAAACCTAGACGATAAGTTTATTGCTCTGTTTTACATCTGTTCTGCTTGCATTGAGTGATGAAATTTATAGATAGTATTCATCTTAATCTGGAAGGTGCCTTTCCAAACAAGTCACAAATAACAAATATAAATCAAACACAGAGTTTTGGAGAATATTCCAAAGATTATTATATGCATTATTTTGGTTAAGATTTATATATACCTTTTTTCATTTTGATCATATAATCTCTATATAATTAATTAAAATAAATGTAAAACAGTAAGGTATTATGTAACTTTATTTATATTTCAATTTTTTCTAATAACCTCTGAGTTTATTGTGGCCATCAGAACGATTAATTCACATTTCCCTCTCCAAGCTGTTTGTAGTTCATGGGAAGGAGGTGCTTAATGTATGGTTGTTGAATAACCTAGCATAATTGAAAACTAGTAAATAGCACAACATTCAAAATATTATTTAAGAAATAAATTATCTTCTGGTCACTGCAATTTTAATTAGTTGATCAAAACACTAGGTGGAATTGACATTCAGGACCTAGGTAAAAATTTGGGAGACTATATTAAAATATATATTATTGACACTGCCCACTGGAACAATGTGTCAACATTTATCTACTAGGTATAGCATAGTGCCCTACTATATGATGTGATCAGACACTGGGGGCAATTAGCTGAATATGTGTTTAATCTAAGATGTATCATTTATTAATTGATACATTTAGGCCTTGTGTCCCAACCCAAATCTCATCTTGAATTGCAATCCCCTTAATCCCCACGTGTCAAGAGAGGGACCTGGCGGAAACTGATTGAATCATGGGGGGCCGTTTCCCCCATGCTGTTCTCATGATAGTGTGCAGTTATCATGAGATCAGATGGGTTTATAAGTGGCAGTTTCCCCAGCTCTCCTGTCTCTCTTGCCGCCTTATGAAGAAGGTGCTTGCTTCCCCTTTGCCTTCTACCATGATTGTAAGATTCCTGAGGCCTTCCCAGCTGTGTGGAACTGTGAGTACCTCCTTTCTTTATAAATTACTCAGTCTTAGATATTTATTTATGGCACCATGGAAATAGACTAATACACTAATTTTATTAATGCTAACAAGCAATTAAATCTATTAGAAAAGTTTAATTTTTCATTTCAAAAATAAGTTAATAATCATAACAAATAATTGTATAGATGAATAAAATGTTGTATAATAAAGCCTGTTGCTCACACATTTCTTTTTAATTATTAACATGGACGTTTTGTATGTTAGGTACTTTGGAAACTAAACAACTTGTGTAATGTGGCAAAATAATGTCAAAAACTTTAGGATAGAAAAGGCAAGTTAGTTTGACTCCATTAATTCATACCCTCAAAGTCTTCAGTATATTTGACTCAGGTATATTATTTCTAAAAACTGGTTCCATGAAGATACATTGATATTCCCCATTTTTCAAATTATGTGTCTTACATTATTTGGTGGAAATTTCATAGTTAATTTTTTAAAATACTGTAGTAGTTTATATTTTCATCTAGAACATTAAGTATTTTTTAGTAAAAAAAGCAATGTTTTCCTTCTAAATAAAATAAACAGAATAAATGACTGCTTTTACTTAATTCAGTTATTTTTTTCAGGATGAGTTCCACTTCCACACAGGTCATTAAGGACATTTGATTTCCGTAGCAAAGACATTATTTAGTAGTAATTAAGTAAATGCAACCCTCCAGTAATACATTTAGTTTTGGCCAAGTGTTTACTGTTTTACATTTATTATAAAAGTTTAATAGAAACTATTGATGCAATCTACTTTTCTCAATATCATTTTTAATGGTAACACTTCAGTCCACTTTCCTGTGTTAATAAATATGCAAAGTACAATACTTAAATAACTAGAGATTTGTGTTTTGTTTTGTTTTGCAGCTATGCAGAATAATAATTAGGGCTCACTGAATACTGAAAACCTAATTTTGAAAAAAATAAATAATGTGAATTAAAGCTTGTATTAGATAAACATATTTTATTCCTGTATCATTGAAGAATTTATAATGTTTGTATAGGTAATATGTCATTTAATATACACCTACATTTTTAAAGTTATAAGACTTTTGCACATGAAAAAATAAGAGCCTTTTTTATTTCTATTGTTGGTAGTCACAGAGTAGATCATATTATTCTATTTATACTTTTATATAGATTAAATTCATACATTACTGAAATTATGTTCTGTTTATTTTAGTTTTATTTTTTGACTTCCTGGAAATAAATTTATTATTTTTTATATGTAAAGAAACATTGTGACTTAAAAATACAACTCCAAGTATGCTTTTAAAAAATTGCACATTTTTTCAGGTGATTTAAAATTACACTTTAGAAAAATTCTATTATATAGTTGACCTCTGTTGGCAAAAATATGTGATAACCTAACACACTTTATCTGTTATTTTTTCTCAAAAGTGGCCTGGTTTTATGTTTTTCTAGTACTTACAAAGAAAGTATGATTGGTCTTCTTAGAAGAATTACTAAATAGGAGATTAAATAATTAATTTAAAAATGTAAATTCAAGTTAAAGCACATTGTTTTCAATCAGGCTCTACTTATAAAAACACTTTCTTGCTTTTATGGAATCAACTGGCAATCATTTCAATATTTATCATATTTAGTACAATTTCAAATTCTATGCATAAGGGAAAGTAATGTGATAACACGCCTCTCAAAACCTCTGCAACAAAGTACAAAAGCATTCACATATCTAATAAAATAATGACTAATTTTAAGTGTTTTATATATTAAATTTCTATCAAATAAATGTTTTACATAAAATATAAGTATATCTTTTTAAAAATGTGAAGGCAGCATTATGAAAAGGAGTGTAAAGAGTGCTTGTATATGTTAAAATTTGTATATGTTAAAATAGACACAAGGGAAAAATTGACAGGGATTGCACAATGCAGACAGCAGGGAGAATGTGCTGTGCATGGCATTCATGTACCATGTTAAAATCTTCATTGCATTCACTTGTGTTCATGGAATTTGTGCTCAGTTGCCATTATCTACTGGTGCAAATATTAACAATGAGTAAAGCCCTGTGACTTTCATGATGCACTGACGTGATGTCACTAGTTCCCCAACACATATAAACCAGTTTTCATTTTAGAAACTCACATTATACATTACATATAGAACAGAATATAGAGTCCAAACTGGTGCCATGTAGCTTTTATAAGAACTGAGGATGCAGATATGAGATACTGAATAATAAAACCAACATGGCTACAATAGTATTTACAATCTAGTGAGGAAATATGTGGCAATTACATATGCATATTGTGTATCTATTTATATCCATATTTATTTAATTATATTTATCTATGTTCATCTATCTATATGCATTTATTTGGTTTATCTATGTCTATGCCTGTATCTATATGTATATAAAATGATGTAAGTGGCTTAAAAGCAGTGCTGATGAAGTAATTTATGTTTAAGAGTAAATTCTGTTTGTCTATATTACCCTAATACTAAATTCCCAGATTAAAGAAAGATGAAAATGCTTTGACATGGGAGATGGTGTCTATCACCACTTTTCTGAACTATGTGTGGGCTCTGTGGCTACTTTGATAACAGAGTACTACGGAAATTCTGTTATTCCAATATCCTTTCAGGCACTAAGAGACTGGCAACTTCCTCTTCCAGTCTCCAGTAGCATTCTTTGGAAGCCTTGTAGAAGTCTGATACACTTGCTCAGCGGACTACATGGAACAGTCCTAAGACAAAATGGGAAGATAGTGGACCCCAGCTGATCCCAGCTTTCTACTCTCTTCATCAAGTTGACAGGCATGTGAATGACACCATATTGGACCTCTCAGCTAACAGCAGAATAACACCAAATGAGCCGAGTCACAGCCATGGAAACCCTGGCCAGTCTCCTCACCTCAATCATCTCAAAATATCATGGGATATAAAAAGAAAAGAACTTTTGTTAAGCTACCAAGTTTTGAGAAAGTTTGTTATGAATTAATAGATAATAGGAAAACATAAGTCTGGGAAATAGTAAGGATGCCAAAGGGCAGGATTGAATCGATTGATGTGTTAGAATATTATGGCTACTAAGATAGGTATAGTTACACTGATTGATTGATTTTTTTTGTTACACAAAATTGAGCATGTAATTTTTGAGTCAGGAGTCAGGCAAAATGAAAATGTGGATTCCTTTATTCAAAAATCATTAAAACTTTCAATACAACAACAGCAGAGCATTAAATGAAGTGTAGGATCCTTCTGAGTGTGAGGCCGTTGTGACTGTATATGTCACATGCCCACAAAGTCTGCTTTACAGTGTGTGGATTTAAAATTACACAGTAAGATAATCACACTCCCTGTGGTGCATAAGAGATAGTTTATATTCAATTAATATTAAAATTACTCTTCAGTAGCCCGACCCTATAACATCAAATAATGTACCTTTAGCTAGAGTCATGCACCGCATAACGTTTCTGTCAATGCCAAACCACATATACAACAATGTTCCCATTACAGTATAAAGGAGCTGAAACGTTCCTATACCCTAGTGAAGTCACACCCATCGCAAATTTGCAACATAATCCATTATTCACATGTTTTTGGGGATGCTGCCAGTTGCATAAAAGTAGAGCACATGCAAATATTGCAGTATATAATACAGTTCTCCCTTTGTATACATGAAGGACTCCTTATACCTAAATCCATCCCATATTGGCATATAGCCTACACACATACTCCCATATACTTTAAATCATCTCTAGTTATTTGTAATACCTAATATAATGCTTACACATCACTTAATTCCCATGAATTCAACATAGTGCTTGGAGCATGGCAAATTCAAGTTTTTCTTATTGGACTTTGTGGATTTTTTTTTTTTCCTTCTGCAGAATATTTTCCATCCATGGTTGGTTGAATCCACGGACTCAGAACCCATGGATATGAAGGGTTGAGTATACCTGATAATGGTAATAAATGACTGTAACTAGTTTACGTATTTATTGTACTATACTTTATAATCATTATTTTAGAGTGCATTCTATTTTTTTTTTTAAGTTAACTGTAAGATGGCCTCAGCAGGTTCGTCATCAGGTATTCCAGAAAAGGTATTGCTATCATTGGAGATGTCAGCTTCATGTTCCCTGTATGTTATTATCCCTGAAGACCTTCCAATGGGACAAGATGTGAAGGTGAAAGACAATGATATTGATGATCCTGACCCTGTAAAGGCCTAGGCTATTATGCGTGTTTGTCTTAGATATTAACCAAATCAGTTTAAAAAGTATATAAATTATAGAAAGAAAAAAAATGCTCATAGGATAAGTATATAAAGAAAGAAAATATTTTTGTAGTTTTACAACGTATTTGTGTTTTAAGTGGTGCTATTACAAAAAAGTCAAAAAATTAAAAATTCTGTTTATAAAGTGAAAATGTAACAGTAAGTTAAAGTTACTTTATTATGAAAGAAAATTAAGAATAAGTTTAATGTAACTTACCTCTACAGTGCTGATGAAATCTACAGTAGTGCACAGGAATGTGCTAGGTCTTCACATGCGCTCACCACTCACTCATCACTCACCCAGAAATATCTGACTCATCAAAGGCAATTTTCAGTCTTTCTAGCTCCATCATACTGCATTTTCAGCTTATTTTTACTATTTTAGATATACAAATACATTGTGCCTAATTGTATATAGCCTATTACACAGGTATACACAATACCTAATTTAGGTATTTACTTCATGATATAAGTGTAGTGTATTGTGAAAATAAGGATCTTAAAACTTTATACACCTATACCAAATTCCTTTCTGATTCCACATACTCATGTTTACTTCCTGTGCTGGTTTTATGTCTATATAATTTAGGTATTGTATATACCTATACAATAGGCTGTATAGCCTAGATGTATACTAAGCTATACCATCTAGGTTTGTGTAAATTCACTCTATGTGGTTTGCACAATGATAACAATTCCCTAATGACGTATTTCTTGGTGTATTTCAGTTATTAAATGGTCCCTGACTATATTATGACAAGCTCCATGTATCAGTATATGCCTTAAGTTACAGAGGCATAGAAACAGCATTCTGTTACAGCTAAGAAAACAAAGATAAAATTAAAATGTGAATCAAAACCTAAAAAGGTCATACTGACCAGACATATATTTATAGGAAATATAAATTGCATATTCTGGGGGAAATATATAGTGAAAATGAATAGTTCAAAACATTTTCTTTGAACAGCACCATTCAATTGTCTTTAAACAATAACTTATTGAATTTAAATTACATGCAGTCTTAAACATACTTAAAGGTGTTTTGTCCTTTAAATATATCATATTTTCTTTTTTGATATGCAGTACTTCATGATGTAAGTGTGGTGTATTGTGAAAATAAAGATTTTAAAACTTTATTCACCTATACTAGATTCCTTTCTGATTCCACGTGCTCATGTTTACTTGCTGTGCTGGTTTTATGTTCAGCACCAGATTATTCATCAATTCCAAATATATCTGCCAGACTCTTTTACATAAGTTACCAACAAATCCATCCACTTTATTTGTATAGTTATTTATTTTTTCAGAAACTTCTGTATGTAATCTTTTAGAGTTCCGTCTATAAAAGCCTGATAAGTGAGCAATACTAGTGTAGAATAGGTCTTTTATTTTAGAAGACCTGGGAAAAACCTGAAAAACAACATTCCTTGTTCCACTAAAAGCATATACATGACCAATGAAGTAGTGATAACATTCTAATACAGATGATATCCTCCTTTTAATCTGTTTCCTGCTCATTTATTTCCAAAATAGGCACATAAGTAGGAACCCAGAGGAGTGATTTTATAATTTTGCCTCCTGGTTACAGAATCCTAGTTAGCTATCTTCTTTAAAGATAACTTTTTTTATTTAAATAAATCAAGATCAATGTACAAAAACCATGTACATTATAGAAATAATTGGAATTGAAATAAGTAAAATATGAAGAAACACTCTTTCATTAACCATTTATTTCAATAATAATCACCTGCTGTATATCCTAACAGAATTTAGTCTATGTATACAGCAGTAAGTTAACATGCTTCCTGAAAACATGCTTAAAACTTACAGTGTATCTTTCCTTAAAAATCAGTTTATCTAGCAGAACATTGAATGTCTAAATATAAATAAATGCATCACATTTATTTAACATGTGCTAAACTATTAGATGTGATTATTATTTCTATATTATGAATATTTTAATTAACCTTGTTGCAACTAACTTTGCTAGAAAGCTCAAGTATATCTTTATAATATTGTCATCAAAATGAAAAATCTGGTGCAAAGCACTGCATATTTTTCCAGCTTTTCAAGCATATTACACAATTGACCACAAGTAAGGGCTTTGTCTTCTTTCTAAATTTTAAACAAAGTCATTAAATTAAATACTTTACCTACAATTTTGATCTACATGCACATTATATATTGCAAGTATTTATGTAAACACTCATAAAAGTTGCAAAAAAACATCCTAATGAGATAGATATTCTTTTAATTTTCATTTAATAAAAGTAAGGCACAGAATATTTGAACAATCTGCCTATGGTTTTGTTAAATTTTAAATGAAAATTGAGTAATCTGTGATTTAAATCTATGGAGGCTTAATTGAGAGTTGATACTGTTAAACACTATATATTTAGGCCTGTTTTAAAGCATATAAAATCTTTATATATTAACATTATGAAAATATTTTAATGAGACACTGACAGCTTCCCAAATGGTTAATGTCAAAGCTACCAGAAATCATTGCACATTATTCTAGAGACAAATGCACTTTCTTCTATACTACTCTACATCTACACAAATTCTACATCTCTGAAAGCAAGGATAAATTTGTTGCTACTAGGTAACCATTATGCGGGGTGTTTAAATGCCTTTGCAAGTTTTGTGATCTAACGCTTAAGAAAATTTACCTTGATGAAAAATATGTGGTGACCATTAATACTTGTGAGAACAGAATGGTTTTACTAAGCATTTATTTCCTCTTGTGTAGCATTTATCTTACTAAATTATTATATTATCTATTTCCAGATATTTCTTCTCTACAAAACTGGGAAATAATTAATGGTTGAAACCATCTGTGCTGATTATTGGGTCCCCAGTACTCTACACAGCAGAATGACTGTTGCACATCATGTTTTCATTTATTGATTCAATAAAAATATATTTAGCACATACTATTTCACTAACAATATGTTGGCACTAGAGATTAAATATAATACAAGACAAATAAATCCTCTGCACTTGCTGGTCTTGTACCTTAGTGGAAATAACAAACCAACTAATAAATATTTGAATTACCCCGTATATTCTTAGAATATACTAAATTGGCTTACCAAGTAAATTGGTATGAGCATAATTAGGAATGTTTTGGGTGTGATGTAAGCTTGCTGGCCAGATATCCGGCTTGGGTGTTGATCTGATAAGCCATCGTGTAGCCATATGTTGGAGCCTATTTTAGACAGCACAGTCAAGAAAAGCTTCTTTAAAGGGTATAGCTTTATCAGAGTCCTGCAGCATGTGAGCTGGCCCACATGAGAAAACGCAAGTAAGAACAGTCCACATCAAGAGAACAGAAAGCACAAAAGCCCTGAGGCAGGAGGGAGCTTGATATAATTCAGAACTAATGGGAGAAGACAAAAGAGACCAGAAAGGAGTGGACTTTTGAGCTAGATGAGAAGATTCATGAGATGAGAGGTTGTAAATGAAACCAGAAGAAAGCTCATTCGGGCATTACAGGCTAAGGAATTTAGATTCCAACAAAAGTAAAAAAATCAAATAAAAAGTTTTAAGCAGGGATGAAAGCAATGTGATATGATCTACAATTTTAAAAATATCACTCTGACTTTTCCATTTGAATGGGTTGGAGGGAATGGTATTTGTTGAAAAGAAAGAGACCATCTGGGAAGTTGTTGCTCTAAACTAGGCTAACGCAATGGCAGTTTGAACTAAGGTAGAAGTAGTGAAAGTGGCATAAAGAGTCTATTTGAGATATACTCTGCAGTTAGCAATGATAGAATTGTAAAAAGTTTAATTGGTTCTTTTGTTTTAAGTAAATTTTGAGCTCCTTGAAAAAAATGGGCCATTGTTAGGCTGTCTTTTAATAACATCATGCTTGTAATAGAGCTTTACCGAAGTGCTAAAATAATTGTTTTATTTTAAATTAATGTTTTCTTATAGATAGTAAACATCTAAATTTAACTATATCAAGTTTCTCCTTGACCCATACACATAAATTTTAACTTTTTCCTTTCCCAAATTAGAACATTTTGTTTTCTTTCTATGATGTCTGATACCTAACCTAGCCCCAGAAAAATTTAAGGAGATTCTATGTTTCTGACATTATTCGTTGAGACTCAAAGTCAAGTATATCATATACCTTTTTTCCCAAAGATTTCATAATTTACAAAGAAAAGAAAACTGTAAAATAATAATTGTATGTAGTTATCTTTCCTTTAATATTATACTGGGTGTATTTTAAGCCAAAATTATCTGAGAAAAGCTGGGCATTTAAAAAAAAATTATTTGAAGATACTAGATTGTTGCCAAAACGGTTAGGACTTGCTGCGGTTAAAATCCTAGGGAGAAAAAAAATCTAAGCAAATTTTTAGAAATCAGAAACAAATCTATATTATTATGGAGCTTAAAGAAATAATCTTGAATTGATATTTAATGAGAGGCTATTTTTGCACTACAATTTTAAGGTTACCAACAGAAACAATTATAATTTTCCATAAGACATTTCTGAATAGTTTTTCATTAACTATTATATACTTCATCTTGAAGAGCATGAATAGAGATAAATTTAACTAAAATGTTTTCAAAGCAATTACAATCAATCACCTACCATAACAACTAGAAAATTTAATTAATGTTCTAAAGAAAGGATTAACTTTGAGTGACTTATTTTGGTAAATTTTCAGAAAACAAAAGCTGGATGATGCACCTCAATTAACTGAAATCTTACCTCTCAATGAATATCAGTACTCTTACTATAATTTTTATTGCTATACTTATATTTATTTTATAACACCCATCAGAGGTTTACAGATATATGTTATATATATGTATATATAATTCATTACTTTCAGTGTTCCCTTTCTCTATTAGATTATAAACTCTATGATAGCAGAGGCATTTTGCCTAGTGCTTTTCACACTGTCTCATTGTATTGTGTCTCATTATTTCAACCCACTTCTTTGTTTTAACGGTCCTTAGAAATATGTTGTATTATGTCTTGCTATTTTTATGGAATATATTTTTTAAGTCTTGCCTCCTTAATTTATTATATATTATATATCTTCTTATTATATATATCTCCATTTATTAAAAAAGCATCTAGACCTCTGAACTCATTAGTGTCTGACAGACTCTTCAATTCCATTTCACTATATCAAAGTTAACTTCTACAATACGCAAATAAATAATATGACAGTCATAGGCTTTCTTTGTAAAGCTTTGAAATCCTATATATTTGTATTTTCAGCATTTTATTATGTAAAAAAATCTGTTTGGTTAATATTTTTGCATCAGAGTATTCATAAAAATACCATAGTAATGTACATATATATCTATTTTTTTTTTTAATGCATACTGAGTGTCAAGCTATTTTTGTTAGTCTGATTCCAGGAACGTTCCTAAGGGTTTTAATAATACCTTTTTCCAATAGAAAGATTAAGTAGATCAACTGAGTGTTGTTGAGTTTGGTGTTCTGCAAACAGGGCAAGGTGCCAGCATGTTTACCTCTGTGCCTCATTGCCAAACACAGTGGTTCCCTCTTCAGTCAATAGAAGAAGGTCCTCAAACTCACTTACTGAAAATGTGGACTTTGCTCCTGCCGTAGGTATAACACTCAGGGCTGTTATTATCTTCTATATTTTTATTTGTTAACCTTTTTTTAACAAAACTAATAGAACACTGAAATATAAATTACTTGTACTTCATGGAAGTTCAAGCTCCTTTGTGCATAAAAAATTGGTGCTTCTAGACAACACAGATCTGTAAAATGTGTGGGGTTTTTGTTTCTCTTTGTTTTTGTACTTGTTTTTCTCAGAACGTAGTAACAGTTAATTTCCAGAAGCAAGGGAAAGGTGATGGCCCTAATCAATATTAAAATCAATATTATAGGATAGCATTCAGAATAGTTAGCAATCAGAGATCTTTGAAGTGGTTAGATTCTAAAAGAATTTTTAGCACTTTAAACGTAAAGACCTCTGTCTTAACTTGAATTCCCTAAAATCCACAACTCACTTGAAAACATAGACATTATATTTTTGTTAGAGAATTCAATCCTGTGGAAGAAAAGATGAAGAAAAAAAAACAAATTGATGATGCCCATTTTACCACTTCTATCTATCAGTTTGCTGGATATCCTATAGGCAGAACAGAAGTGCAGATAAAGAAATAAATATTGTAACTATTTGAGAGAAAATAATACATATGTTATTATTTACAGCAGAAAATAAATATATAAAATAGAAAAGGTCCAAGGTCTAAGAACCAAGACACCAGAATAATTAAAGGATGAAGAGTATGGGAGAAACAGAAAAGGAGTTGGAGAAGCAATATTCAGAAAGGCAGGAGGGAAATGAGGAGAGTGTAGTATCTATCGATACAAGAGAGAAGTGAGTTTCAAAGAGAAGCAAGTGATCAAACATATCAAATGAATAGTTCAAAAATAATTGAGGATTTTAGCAAGGTAGAGATCATGAAATCTGTAAAAGCACTTTTTTTGGAATGATGGGGGCAAAAATCTGAATGAAAACCATTGGAGAAAGAATGGAAGGTAAGCAAAAAGATAGCAAAAAATAAGGGGTACTAGAAAAATTATTATTTAATAGAATAATTTTATCTTGATAAAACCCTGTATTAGAAGAGGCAACATGTGTAAACTCTGTCTATCTCAGATAAATGAGACACACTAGTCAATGTAGATAGAATATACAACTTTCAGTGAGTTTTGCTTTGAAGGGAAGGAAATAAACATGGTGGCAGCAAAAGGAAAAAGTGGGATCCAGACAGATGTTTGCTTTGTTTTGTTTGTTTGTTTTCAGATGGCAGAGATGGTACATGCTTGTGTGTTGATGGAGCTGAACCTGTAAAGGGTAAAGAGCTGTAAATATACAGTAAAGACGGTAGAATTGATTGGGTTATTTCTGGGAGTAGTTAGTAGGCAGAAGATCTAGTGAAAAAGAGGATATCTATTGGATGACATAGAAGCATGAATAATCCATTCAGAAAAATCATAATAAAGGTAGAAGGTTGGGCACAGATACAGTTCACAAGATGTGAAGATAGAAATCTGTAGATGTCTCAGTGAAACAGAAATGGAATTCAATGCCTAAACTTAAATACTACATAAAGTTTTGTGTCAGTATAAGCTACACATATTTAATGTAGCCAATGAAGTTTTAATTCATATGGTGGAACATGTGATTAGTCATCCCCAAAAGTATTAATAAAACCTAATTTATACTATACAGCGAATCACATTTTATATAGTTTTAAGAAACAATAAAATTAAAGTAACACTATAAGTAATATTGTAACATTACATCTTTTTATGATAAATAGTACATTAATATATTTTCTAGAGTTCCTTTAAAATTTAAAAGAAAAAATCTATCTGCTGTATATTTAAAAATCACATAATGTTAATGAAAAACTTGCAGAAGAATATAAAATACAGTAATGTATCATGTTAGCAAACAAAAATACTTTTAATTAAATAGATTTAATTATATATTTAATCAGCATATTTTCATAAATTCATAATTACTTTAAATATATAAATATATATTTAATCAGTATATATTTTCATAAACTGGTTTGGATATGCTGACACAAAGAAAATTCATACACTTCTGGTAGACAATTTAAGAGAAGAGTTCTCAAACTTTAGCAAGAAGGTTCATAATTTTTGATCTAGTAACTTTACTTGTAGGATTTTGAACCTAAGGAAGTAATCTGAGATGCACACAACAATTTATATTTAAGGAAAGCACCTATGCATTCTTTACAATTGAGAAAAAATTAGAAAAACATTAAATTTTTAACAATAGGAAATGAGTTAATAATATTCTTCAATGTAACATATTTAATGACTTAGAGCAAAGCCACAGTGAATACTTAAATTTACAAAATGTTATTGAGTGTATCAGTAGTGAGATACAAAATAAGTTATTCTTTCTATATGTTTTATATCTAGAATAATGTATAGATTAATGAATGGAAGGAAAGAATGAGGTAAGAAGGAAAGAAGATAAGAAGCAAGGATAGAAGAAAGAAAGAAAGAAAGGAAGAAAAGAAAGGAAGGAAAGAGGAAGAAAAGGAGAAAAGAAGGGAAGGAAAGAGAGAGGAAAGGAGAAAAGAAGGGGGAAGATAGACAGATTTATAAATGACATTATCACAACAGGAAGAATTAGAAGTGGATTGTTCTTGTGTTTTAGCAATTTAGAAATTTTTCTTCACTATCTTAAGATATTGCAAGTATAATAATATAAATAATGTGTATATATATGTAAGTATCAAATCACTTTAAGGACAAAATATATGTTTCCTTCTGACACATTCATTTTAATTTTTAGTAATGTTTATCTGCACTATGCATCTTGCGTGTTATGCTCTGGGGGACAGTGTGTGTGTGTGTGTGTGTGTGTGTGTGTGTGTGTGTCAGGTGCGTGAGGGCAGATCATCCCAATGAGAAAAAATTGTTTAAAGTTTCAGTTAGGATAATTTAGATAATATGCAGCAGTAAAAAAAAAAAAAAAAAAAAAAAAAAAAAAAAAACATTTTATCATATTTTTTGACATTAGTGATAGATGAGAATGGTTTGGCAATGTGAGACCTAAATAGGCCTTCTTACATTTTGATTGGGGTAAAATATTCTAATCAAGAACACTCGTACTTTATTTCATATGCCTCAATGAGCTCAGATTTATTAAAATGTTATCTCTGAAATATTTATCTAAGAATGGGTCTTTGTGCGTGCATGCATTATAAAGATTTTCATATTTTGGCCATTAGATTTAGTTCCACAATATTTAGGTACACCTGGTTAGCAGATACTGTTGTGTTGCCCCTTAAACACTCAATGAAAATGAGCATCTCTAAAGCATTTCTGGATTGTGTAGGTTTGACAACCTGTAGTATGTCATTATGTTTATGTTCAGACAAAAATCTTTGATACATAAAACAGACACAGATGACAGCACTGAAACTGCTGCAAAGAATCAAAGGAAGAATGACACTGTAAAAGTTAAAACACATGCTTGGGGATTGCCCAAGATTCCAAGGGAAAGGTCAAGGAGACAGTGAAGAAACATAGGCTTTTAGATCTGTATGCGAGTCTTATGATGTTATAAATGCATAAACTTTGTTGCATTCTGATAGTATAGTCCAGCAATTGAATCAGGTCTAAACACCTGACCAGAGATTGCTCATGACTCGATGAAAAGGAATAAAGGGAAGGATTAAGAGTTGTGTAAAACTATGTGAAAATAATCCTCTAAGATAGTGATGTTAAGATTTTTATAAGTGTATAAAATGCTTTCAGTTATATTTGTAGTTAGTGGCTATCTTTTTACAATATGAGAATATAATTAGAAAGTCTTTTCAGTTTTCACTGAGATGTGCTGCATAAAAAAAGGAAGAAAAAAGCTTTCAATCTTTTTCTGTATTTTGAGGAGCCTTGGTTAGTATTAGGTCAGTGCAAAAATAATTGTGGTTTTTGCCATTAAAAGTAATAGCAAAATGTAATGACACGTATGTTTGCACCAACCTAATAATTTATAGTTGCCTAGCCCATTTTGCATGCTAAATTCACTTGAAAAATAATGTAAATATATATGGTGAAAGCAAGTCACTGAAATAATTGAATTGCATGTTCAATTATTGTATGTTCAATTGAATTGTATATTGCACAAACATTTCCTCTGATTATAGTCAAGTTCCTTAGATTAATCTAAAACTTATTTTGCAGAAGTAGAAGAACCAGCTTGGAACAGCACATAGCAGGGCCTGTTGGGGTGTGGGGAGTGAGGGGAAGGAACTCAGAGGATGGGTCAATAGGTGCAGCAAACCACCATGGCACATGTATACCTATGTAACAAACCTGCAGGTTCTGCACATGTATCCCATTTTTTAGAAGAAATAAAGAAAAAATAGAAAATATGGCACTTGACAGTGTCATCAAAAGTATTATTTTATAGTGTTCCTATATTTAATAATAGTTTTTTGGAAGATCATAACCGTTTTGCTGATTTACTATGGTAATCCCTCACACCACCTGTGCATGATATTATTTAAGAACTGGAAAGACAGTGTTATAAAAATGAATGATTTTCTTTGTCATTGATAAACAAACAAACAAACAACAAATAAACAAAAACACTGGGTACATTCTTTGTTGATAGAGTTTGGTGATGATCCAACTACTTGTCCCTTAGGTAGAGTTTTATATCTCCACAGCTTGAAGCAATAGAGTAGCTAAAAGATAAAGCTTGCAAGTTGAATAGTCAGCTTGAATATATATTCATGTCTTTCTGTCCACTTGAATTAAATGTTCTTAGAGAGCTGAATGTGCTTTGTGCATCTTTTCAAGCTGAGGATAGAAGTAAACAGCATGGTTCTAGCAAGATGCCACGATAGCTGTTAATCTACCAAGCAGTCCATTAGTATTTGTCACTTTGAATTAACAGAGTTTTTATGTCCATCATTGATTCAAACTCACTGAGTTTTAGATGGATTTGTAGATGGGTTAAATGTCTTTAATTCTCAGAAACCATCCATGTTGAGAATTTTATAAATTTATTTTTCTGTACATTAAACCCCCATATAATGCGCTTTTCCAAGACAGATTATTACCTGAATGATTTAACAGGTTCAAAGTTTCTAGCTTCCTAATATTTAAAAAATGAAAAAATTAGATAGTGATTCATTTCAAAGAAATTGTATTCAGTTGACTTGTTATTTCTTACCAATGCACCAATATTTTCATATATCTCTAAGCATGTAAACATGTTAATCCCCCAAAGTGTATTACTATTCATTAAGTTCTATGTTGCTTTAAAAATTTTCAAAATTAAAACTTTATTTTGGTGGCAATTCAAATATAACTAAAATGTATAAAAACAACAAAGAAGTTCTCTTCTCTCTTTTTAACTTCCCACCCTGAAGATAATAAATATTGACAATTAGGTGTGTTATTTTCTACTTTTTATATGCATATATGTAAAAATGCATTTATTTAATACACTTATTAGAATTTTTAAAAGCCCAATTTGCACTTTAACAAAAATGAGATGAAATTCTATACAGCATTATAAAGAAACTTTTGCAGTTAATATATCTAACTTTTTCATCTTAATAGCAGCATTATAACTATGCTATAAATATATATCATAATAAAATTATATAAATTATAATAAAATTATAATTTATTATAGATAGAAATTTATATTAGTTTACACTCAGATTTTTATCAATGCTGCAAAATAAAACACATGTTTTTGTGTTTGTATATGTATATATTTATGCTTAATTTTAGTTCTGCAGGTTAAATTACCAGAAACAATTGATTGGTTAAAAGTATATTTTAAACAATACTTTCAAATAATTGAGAATTTAGTGAGGCAATTTTCATTCCTTCCAGCGTTGTTTGGGAAGCCATTTTTTTTCACATAGATTGCAGCACTGAAAATACCAATATACTTTTTATACTCTGTATAAAGTTGAAATTGATATGGCGGCATGGAATTTCTTCTGGCTATAAGTAAAGGATAAAATTAAGAAAAATGTAATAGCTAAGGTAACTTTCATATTTCACATGGAATTTTGTCATACAATCTAAATGTCTTCCAAATTTTGAGAATTTTACACTATATTAAAAGTATTTAAAAAATGAAGGGAGTAGAAGAATAGTAATTTTAATTGCCTTCTCGTGTGAATTCTGGAAAAAGGAATAGAAAAATTTATCTGACAAGGCTCTTCTAAAATGAAGAATTGGTAACAAACTTGTTGATCTGTATATTCTCACCATCTAATAAGGAATGTAACATTTGCCAGGATAGATGGCATTTAGAACAACTAAGTAACAATGATATATGTTAGAATGAAAACCTGTTGTGAATTTGAATATAATAATAACAGCAGCAGCTTCGTTTATGCCAATTTACTTTATAGAATAATACTTCCTGTGGAGCAGTTTTAATAATTCTTCTTTAAAATGCTATTACAGGATTTCTCAATTATACTGGAGAGTAGCTTGCCTGTAATTATAGAACTTTGGACAAGAACATTTAGACAGAGGTCATCAAATTTATAATTAGAAGATAATTGTGTTTGACATTGTATTGAAGTCAATAAGGATAATTATTGCCATTAATATGACATTAAAACTTTGCAATTATAAAAGCATAATTTTCAAACGAATATCTCAAGCGTTTTTCTTGCAAGTTGGTGAAAAGTATTTATCTTATTAAATGAACATATGTGATAGTGTGGAAATATATTTATGTATGTCGAGATACTAAAGTTGTGCCAAATATTTTATAAAATTTCAGTTTGATTGAAATATAATGGTCACTGAAATCCAAACTTCATCCCTTTACTACAAATTATATGAAATTCAACACATTTTTGCATTTTTGTCTTGCTGATATTCTTAAATATTGTGTTTTGCTTATTCTAGAACAGTAAGAATATGATGTAAGCACAATTAAATCTTTATCTTTTATATGTTTCTGTCAATATGAAACCACTTTGTTCCTATAAGTGTAGCTTTAAAATAACAATTAAAAATTAACTGAAAGGATATTAATAGTTATAATTTTGATACATCTAAGAGCAATTTGAACAGAGATGCTCATTCCATATCCAAATGGAAATAATGAAAATGCTATTTGAAATGTACGGGAAGGAGCAAAGACTCTGTCGGTTTTAGTAATTTAAGAAATAGGTCATCCAGAGACCAGCATCTTTAGAGGAATTTCTGATACAAATGGAGATGGAACCATAGTAAAGGAACCACTGAAAATTTAATCATTCTTTTTCATTTTTAGAAAGTGATTCAACGTCAGAAGACGTGTTTGGATTACTACAGAACTTTACTAATGATGTCGCAGAAATTTAGATCTGAGGATGAACTCTGTGAAGGCTTTTGACACATCCCTGGGTATGATTTTCAACAATGTGCAGCAATATATTTGAAAGGACTTATGCTAATAGTATAAGAAAAGCGAAGAAAAGATCTACACACAGTCCTTATTTGATAGGGCTTCTCCTAGTTGTATGAACCCTTGATCTTTCTTATTAGGAAACAGAATTGCAAAGCAAGTCAGATAAAACTTGATGTTATAACTGCATAACAAGGATGTGGTAAAAGGAAAAGCAGATATTGTTATAGGTGTTGTTTTCCATAGAAACAATTATGATAATCCCTATATTAGATTATCATTAGAAGGCTCAGATTCTATAAAACAACCACTCAGATTTGATAAAATTTGAAATCTCCTTTACATAGAAGTTTAGGTAGGCAATCAACAAACACCAAGAACTTATTTTGTTTATGTCTTGGGGTTTTTCCAGCCTCAATATGTGGCACCCATTTTGTCAACCACATGAAAAGTTCTAACTGTCACCATCAGGCACAAGTCAAGACAAGACAGGAGCACCGCTCTTCTTGAAAACCCGGACTCAAAATTTGTACATAACACTTTTATTCACATCCCATTGGCCAAATTCTTTTTTCCCACGATGACAATTATCTGTTAGGAGACTATATGTATTTTTGGAAGGTTGTGAGGTAGAGGTGTGCCATGAGGTAGCCATGTGGCATGCACACATTCCTTTTTCATTATTTTTTAAAATGTTTTCCCCCAAAAGGCAAACTATGGAGTAAGACTGCCAAAGATCATGTCCTAGCTCCACACTGGCTCTTGGGAAGTCTACCTAACCTCACTGTGCTTCCATTTCACCATACGTAAAATGAGGCTAAGTAGTACCTACTTGGTAGGATGTTATATAAATCATATGAATTATTACTTGGAAAGATTTTAGAAGAGTGCCTGGAAGAATATCTGCCACAATGCCATTGGAAGAAGAGAAAAATAAAAAGCAAACTATATTTGGATTATCGAGGTGTTATTTTATTTAGAATATACCAGAAATTATAGAACACTTTTTGGTCTTTTTAAAATGAAGTGATTCAGTGGCTAACAACCTACATTCATACAAATAATCACACATACACACATACACACACATACATTTTCATCATTCTTCTGACTCAGTCTTAAAGAAAAAAAATCAATCATGCAACAGCCTGTTTAGTTAGGGCTAACCTTGCTTCCAGTAATCAAAGCATGGACATAGGGAGACAGAACACAAGAAAAAAGTCAAATTGTGGACTGTGTGGTATGTTTTTTGGCTATGAAGAATCTGCTTTGAAATCTTCATCTCTATTCAATAGCCTAATAGAAAAAGTAATAAACAAACAAAAAGGGAGCCCAGTGTTATTCAACTCAGTCATAGAGAGGTTACTAACATCATATCTATGTTCTACGATACCAAAACCAACCTGAGTAGAGTATTTGGAATGTAGAAGTATTCTACATAGAGTCGAGGATAGGAATATTCCTGTGGTCTGAATGTGTTCCTGCAATGTGTATATGTCTATATTTAATCACCAGTGTGAAAATATTAAGAGGTAAGGTCTTCAGGTGGTGATTAAGTCATGAGGGTGGAGCTCTTGGGAATGAGATTAATAATTTTATAAAAGAAGTACAAGGGAAATATGCACTGCTCCTGCCATGTGAGAAAGTAGCAGGGGGTGCCATCTATAAAACACAGAGTAAGCCTTTATCAGACACTTTGTTTACTGACATCTTGATCTTGGTTGGACTTTCCAGTCTCTGGAACTGTAGCAAATAAGTTTATATTATTTACAAATTACACAATCTAAAATATTTTGTAATAGCCGCTAGGTGGACTAAGACAAATATCAAGTCGATTTTTAGTTGGATTTGGTTGTTTCTTTTAAAAATCAACAACAAAAGAATAAATGATTCTTGTATAAGAACTGGATGTTAAAATGCTAAAAACAAGTTGGACGAACTAAAAAATTTGTAGAGTAGCTGGTTTCAAACGCTTCAAAGTAGACTATAATTCATTTTGAAATGGCAATATTAAATTAATACATTTCATTGCTTATAATTATTTTATATTAATTATAGTATCTTGCATAACACTAAGTGTCAAACACTTTTCTAGTGCTTTACAAATAAAAATTTATTTCATACTTACAGTTGTTATATAGAGCAGGTAGTATTATCATCTCTATATACGATAAAATTAAGGCCTCAAAACATTATGTAAATTGCCAAAGATCACCTAATTGGTTTGCTCTTTAGCTAATATTTGATCCCTGACAAATTGTTTCATTTTCTGCACACTTATCCACCTGGGATGCTGATTTGTTGACACAAAATATAAACCACATCGGTAATATAGTTGTCATAATCTTTCTATATGTGTCTTATTACCTAAGAAAGAAATACATAAAAACATTTCTTGAAAATTAAGACAAAATAATCATGACAGATGTTACTGCAGCATTATCATCTCATGATAGATCAAATAACTATTAAAAAACAGGATACAGAACTTTATTAGCGTCCTGATAAGAAAACTACCTACCTGGTAGCATCTAAATCCATTTTCAGTTTGCTCCCTTGTTGCTTATCCCATTTAAGCCAAATTGCTCCTTCTGGGGGTCTGGATCATATTTTCTTCCAACTCCTAGAAACCTTATGTTACTGATTATGCAAGTTCTCCTTGGTATAATATACATCTCTCACACCAAACTGGATCTTTACCACCAGCACATAAACATAAATTCTCCATATTCTTTCATCTTGGTGAAAATCTTGCTCATTCTCTCCAATCTCTCCTCTTTCCTCTTCTATCCTTTTCTCTCTTCTCTTTGCTTCTTTCTTCTCTCTCCTCACTACTCCTTCTCCTCTTCTACCTTCTCCTCCTGCTCCTTCTTTCTCTCTCTCTTTCATTCCCAGACCCTCTATACCTTTTTTTTTTTGTAATCAAACATCATAAAACATCAATCTATGCTGTCTAGTCTTCATTCGCTCATACCTACCTCACTCGATCTACTACAAACTGGATTCTGAAATGGCCTTATGTATAGGTTAGTAATTGCCTCCTTATTGATAAATCCAATAAAATTTTTCAGTTCCATTTTATTCAGCTATTCTGGGTAATTTATATTGCTGATGTAGTCCTCTTTAACATACCACTTTTAGTTACCATTTGTGACACCATTTTTATCTTTCTTTGGTGTCTTCTACTCTGTTGTTTTGCCAGAACTCCATTAACCAGTCTGTATATAACTCCAAACTCAGTCATCTTTTGAGGTGAGTACAGAAATGTAAATAAAAATATATCTAAAATTTAATTCTAAGGCACTACAGCAAATGGCAAATGAGAAAATATAAAGAATTCAGCAAAGAAAAGACTTTCAAACAATTAAGTAGGAAAGAAAAAAGTAGTTATACTGCTCCAGTGATCAGGTGAGAAAAGAATAGTGAAAAGAAGTCAATGATTAAGTTTGTTAAGTATTGATGATGGTTGGAGATGAGATCAGATGAAAATGATTAGACAACTTGAAATCTATGATAACCTTGATAATAGTGATAGCAATGAAGTAGAGAAAATGCTGACTGAGATGGAGTGAGTTCCAAAGAATGGGAGGAGAGATGGTAGAGGAAGTGAATAAATAATGCTTTGGAGTTGTTTTGATCTAAAGAGGAGCTCCGCAATAGAATCTATGGACAAATGTGTGTAAAATAGATGTTATTTTTTTCTTTTTTAAAATGGGAGATAATGCATAATTTGTTTGCTGATGAAAATGATTCTCTATAGAGACAAACGTGAAGATTTTTGTGACATAAAATTTTCAAAAATGCAAGAATGAATAGAATGCTTATGCACAAGTGGACGCATTGGCATCGAATAGTAACAAAAGCAGTATCTATAAATGTTTTTCATAAGAGACAGCATAAAAGTTTAGGAAGCAAAAGTAAAGGAGGCCTGAATCAGAAACTCTCCACACATTCTCCCCCATCCCAATCTCCTAAAAGAAAAGTATGAGATCAACAAGGAGCTCAAACACAGTCATATGTAAAACTTGCCATGAGCCTTTCTCAGAAATGGAGAAGAGCACAACTTTCAAGTTACCTCTAAGTAGAAAAATAAGCAAATCAAATTTCACTGGAGCTCCATCTTCTGTCTCAAACTTGTTGAGAGTAGAAAGTAGGGAAGAAGAGACTCAAGAGCTACCATAAAAAGAGGAGAGAGCCTTGGAAGACAGAGATAAGGTATAGCAAGGAGGAGTAAGCCAAGGTGGAGAAAGCCCAACAGTAAACGGCAAAATGCTACCCACAGATTTACAACTTGGTAGGTGATAGTACCAGCTCTAAGGAATGGGGTTGAAAATGGGAAAGAGAGCATTGGGCAGACTCAAAGTAAAGTTGCTTCTGAGAGACAATCAGATACATATAGAAGGAGATGTGCTCTTTGTGGGTGCAGCTGCAAACAGTAAAAATGAATAAAAAGTAAAAATAAGAATTATGAAGAAATACAAATGGAGGGGGTAGATATATGAAGGTCCTTTCCCTTCTCTCACTACTAACACAAGCATCAGACCTTACAGAAGCTGAGGTTTGCTACACATCCATGAAGAAAACAGTCTGCATACATAGATGCAACAAAAGAAAACAGAGCATTAAATAAAATTATAATAGCTGAAGTAAATTCTACCCCAGTCCTTCACAACACACATGAATCAGGGAAAAAAAAAAAAAAAAAAAAAAACTCTAATTAAATAATTAAAACAGAACTAAATGACCTAAATAAGCACTGGCAATAAAACAAATTTATCTGGGGCTATAATTATTGATGCTGCTCTCACTCAAATAGCTCTATAAAAAATTTTGCTTGTGTGTCTTGTAATTTCGGATTATCAACTCGTATTAGCTGCAGTTTAATTTTAGGAATCCTGAAAGACTTTGTTTGAGGCTATACTTTTTTTTAAACTTTTATTTATACTTTTTTAAAAAAACTTTTATTTAGGTTTGGGGTACATGTGCAGGTTTGTTATATAGGTAAATTGTGAGTCATGGAGTTTTGGTGTACAGATTATTTTGTCACCCAGATAATAATCATAGGGTTTTTCAAATGTAGCTTTTACATCCTCATTGCCGTCCTACCCCCCACCCTCAAGTAGGTCCCAGTGTCCGTTTTTCCCAGCCTTGTGTCCAGATGTACACAATGTTTAGCTCCCACTTACAAGTGAGAACTTGCAGATTTGGTTTTCTCTTTCTGCATTAGTTTGCTTAGGATAATGGCTTCCAACTCCATGTATGTTGCTGCAAAGAACATAATCTTATTCTTTCTATAACTGCATAGTATTCTGTAGTGTATATGTACCACATTTCCTTTATCTAGTCTATCATTTATGGACATTTAGGTTGATTCCATGTCTTTGCTATTGTGAATAGTGCTGCAATGAACCTACATGTGATTGTGTATTTATAATAGAACAATTTATATTCCTTAGGCATATACCCAATATTGGGGTTGCTGGCTCAAATGGTAATTCTATTTTAAGTTCTCTGAGAAATCACCAAACTGCTTTCCATGGTGGCTAAACTAATTTACATTCCTACTAGCAGTGTGTAAGTGTTCCCTTTTCTCTGCAATTTCACCAACATCTGTTATTTTTTGACTTTTTAATAATATCTATTCTGACTGATGTTAGATGGTATTTCATTGTGGTTTTGATTTGCATTTCTCTAAAGATTAGTAATGTTGAGAATTTTTTTTCATATGTTTGTTGGCTGCGTGTATGTCTTCTTTTGAAAAGTATCTGTTCATGTCCTTTGTTCACTTTTAATGGGGTTGTTTTTGCTCATAAATTTGTTTAAGTTCCTTATAGGTTCTGGATATTAGACCTTTGTCATATGCATAGTTGGCAAATATTTTCTCCCATTCTGTAGGTTGTCTGTTTACTCTTTTGATAGTTTCTTTTGTCTGTTTACTCTTTTGATAGTTTCTTTTGTTGAGGCTATATCTTTACAGAGTAAATTTGCTCTTCCTTTAACCAGCTATTGCTCTGAGACTCTGTAACTCTTAATCTAATTCCTTGTGTCCTGAACACACAGCTAGTGTACATTAAAAACCCACTCTCATTTTCATTATGCTTGTGCTTAATGCTCCTCTGTATAGTACTTTTTCTTTTCTTTCTGACCTAGAAAACTTGCATAGACATTTTACATAGGCCCTTGTTGAGTTAAAACTGAATTATGGTAGTTAATAAAAATACATTAAAATTCATTTGAAAAGGACAAGTAGATTGTATGTGTTCATGTGTTAACAAGGAAGTCAAGATTTTTCATTACATAAAGCAATATTTTAATTGTGATAATAAGCAATGCATTAAATATAAATTAATACAATGATGTAACACATTATAATTATTTGTTTTAATACATAGTCATTTTTTATATTCTAAATATCAGGTGGACTGAATCACTGTGATTTTTCAGCTGTTTTATATAAACTGAGGAAAAAAATTATTGTCTTTTTAAGTACCAAATAGTTCTTTAGTCATAATTTTTCTAAGGCAAAGGTTTGTCACTGAAAAAAAATCATCAAATGCTTATAGGTAAAAATTACTTTTTCTATTTGAACTAGAAATTTTACAATAATAGATTTTTTGGGAGATTGTTAATATAGTCCAACAATATTTGATATTTCATATCAAAGTTTCACAAAGTAAAACTAAATTTCTTATTTTCTATACATAAAGTGTGTTCTGATAGCTTTCTTAAAGATCTGTGATGACATTTGTGACATAAAGGGCACCACCTGAGGTTCAAAACTGAAGATATACAGTAGCCATGAAGCAAGATGCTGAAGACTTCCCAGGAATGGTCACATCAGACTCAACTGAAACTATAGGAAAAGCTTAGTGGATATAAGTCAGGACACTGGCGACCAATCACAATGGGCACTGGCACAGGTTGCTTTGCCAGCAAGAAACCTCTGTGGCTGGTAGTGCTTCTGCTTGGGTTTTATTCACACTCACTAGGCTTGTTCCACCCACTCAGCCCATCAGGCTGCACTCGGCTTGCACCAACAGCCCTGATCCCATGCCTGCCAAGGGTGAGCCAGGTGTGCAGCAGCAAAGGGTGTGTGAGCAAGCGAGTGCAGGGTCCGGCCAATGAACTCAGGCAGGTGTGCGGGCTGAGGCAGGGCAGGCAACTCCAGGTGCCAGCACAGGTGCTCGCTCCATGCAAAGCTGTGGCTGGACCAGGTGTGTACTGCAAATGGCTTCTGCTGTGGGCACTGGAGAATGTGGTGGCACCCCAAAACTTAGATATGCCAGGAACCACAGAGCCTCAAACAGGGTGTTACAGTGTGTCACTGCCCAGGCTTAGGGACCCCCGAAGTCTGGGTCCCAAGAAGAGCCTCAGCTTTTCTCTTTTTCTTGCTGCCTGCAGCATGGCGAGGGAGGGGCATCTTTCAGGGGGTTCTCTTTCAGCCTGTTTGTGTTACAGCTCTTTCAGTCCTGTCCTGCTGCCTTGCTGTGGCCCATGGCTCCTGGGCTGGGTCAGCCCTGGCACTGTTTCCTGTTGCATGGGACTACTGGCCATTGTCGGCAGAGGTTTGGGGAGCTATAGTGTTACAGCAGCTTTGACTCAAAGAAATCTGGGGTCTAGGCCCCCAGAAGAGTCACTACTTTTCTCTCCCACAGTCTGGGAGCATGTCACCACCTGCAGCTCAGCAAGCCAGCCAGAAACATGTTACACCCTTTTGCTCCTGCAGTTCAATGGATCCTGATTTTCTTATCCCACATCCAGGAAGAATGAGTTTACTTGGAGAAGCGGAGGGTGAGCAAGGTGGAGAGAGCTTTGTGGTGTAACAGAACAGCTCTCAGGAGACCCAAACTGGGTAGCTTCTTTCTGCAGGCAGGTGGTGCCAACAAGTGTCGGAGTCTGGCTGAGTCTGGGATTTTTACCTGCTAAAAATGGAGGAAGTGTGTGCTGATTGGTCTATGGGTGGGCATGGGTGGAATTGAAAAAATCACCATCCATTTGGCCAAAAGGCAACAATGAAGTACTCACTCAGGGTTGCAGATTCCACCCAGAACTCCACCCGGCCTACTCCCAAGCTTTAAGTAGTCCCTAGCTTAGAGGTGGGGTTTGACCGGGGACCCAGTCCTTCTCTCCTAAGAACCTGTATGCCTCCCACCCCATCACTATGCCATCCCTGATGCCCAGGCTGTATTGAGTGGCTCCTATAGGCCAGCACCTAGCTGCCTTCAGCAAATCTCCTTCCCTGAACTCATCAGCACCCAAAGTTTCAGAAGAGGCCGAGGTGGTGGGGGAGCTAGTGTGTCAGTGCAACCTTGAACATGCACACACCCAGCCAGTTTCTGACAATTCCCAGGCTCGGCTACAACTTTGCTCCACAAGGGAGCAGGGGCGAGGAATGAGGAGGTGCCAGGGAGCAGGCACTTCTGAGCTTGTGAGGGTAAGGGGCTTCCCAGGCCCACTAGAGCACAAGAATCACCTGGGTCTGAAGCCATGGTGGGGCAGCTTCAGCTGTGCCTGGGAGCACAGGCCCCTCCCTGCTGGTCAACTCGGTGGGGTGCGGGGCTCCTACTGGGATCACCTGTTCTTGGCTCCTCCCTCCCAGCTCCAGAGTGTGCAGCACTAGCCGTTGCCTCCCCCTGTGCAGCTGGCATCCCTACAGCAGCCACTCCAAGCAGGCCACCACCATCAGCAGCACCAGATCACCAAAACAGGGTCCTGATGTCCCTCTGTGCCAGACAATAAATGCTTCATTCGTTGTTCTAGGGGAACAACACAGGGGCTTGGAAGGCCAGGGCGATTAAGGCAAGTTCATTTCTAGAGAAGCTCAGGGCATCCAGTATTTGAAAAATGGTATGATGGAAAGTGCTTCAAAATTTTATCAAATCATAGAGCTTTTCTTGTGTTTATAGGCAAAATATATGTAATTACAAAAGCTTAAGTATCTCTGCAAGGATATATAAGAAAGAGGCAAATTGATGCTTCTTGGGGGAGACATAGGG
This sequence comes from Trachypithecus francoisi, assembly GCF_009764315.1. NCBI lineage: Eukaryota > Metazoa > Chordata > Mammalia > Primates > Cercopithecidae > Trachypithecus > Trachypithecus francoisi. The sequence continues at coordinate 70,026,982 of NW_022681454.1, forward strand.
GGCTGGGAAATAGAGTTTGAAAGAAATATTACTTTTGTGGTCTGGGCGTTTTTATAGATGTTCATATATTACCTATTTAAAAATAAATAGTTTTAATTTTCAATTTAAAAACTTTTTATTGAAAGATTTGACATTGATTTTAAATTTATAAAAAGAAAACTCCTACAATATAATAAAGGATATCTTTGAAAAAATGTATTGTTAATGTACTATGTAATGGCAAATAATTGATTTTTTTCCTCTCTAAGAAAAACAAGAGAACATGGATGTTGATTTCACTTCTTTCATTCAATATTAGGTTGATGGCTGTAGCTAATGCAATAAGGTTACAATTTTTTTAATTATAAAGATTGGAAATAAATAAAATTTTTAAAATAAAGTAATATGCCTAACCCTTAATGAATGAATGTAAAAGAGAACACCCCAAAATTCACAAATGGATATCTCCTTTAAGTCAAAGTATTTACCATCTCCTCTAACGGATAGTAACTTTATACTGTGTTAATTGTTACCAAAGGATATTATGAATTTAGAAGATTTTAAAATGTATCAAAAATCGATATACATTTAATACATACTATTATATGATATGTGATTAATTTTGTCTTTTTTTAATTATTATTTTTTAGAGACAGAGCCTTACTCTGTCAGGCTGGAGTGTGGTGTTGTGATCATAGCTCACTGCAGCCTCAAAGTAGTTTGGTATTTTAAAGCACACTGCTCCTTCCTTCCCTTCCCCTGGCTCTCATGATTGACTCTGTAGCAGTAGTAAAACAAATATTAGTGCTTAACTCTGATTTGATATCATTTTATGCAATTGTACACTTAGTTTTATCCCATACATATTAACATACACATTTCACTTGGAGACAAAAATTTTAAAACTTTAAAATATACCAATTTTTATCTTATAAATATTAACATACACATCTCTCTTAGAGACAGGAATTTTAAAATCTTAAAATATAAAACAAAAGCCCTTATGAAAAAGTATGCTACATGTTATATTTATTTCTTAATAATCTATTTCTTTTGGAACATTATTTGATCTTCCATAATTTAGTTGCCCTGTCTCTAAAGCAGAATTAATGGATTTGAATACTCACTTTTTACTTATAATAAATTCAGGCATTGATAAACTTCTGTTCTTAGTCATCCAAAAACAAATACAATATAAATGTTACACCTGAAAAGAGGTCATCCCCTAACCCTAACATCACCAGGGAAGGCCCTGTCAACCATAGAAACATAACTATAATCACTTTTTCATATCATTAGAAGTGGAACATTTTTTGTTGTTCTTGTTGTCATCATGTGCAAACCTGGTAGTACAGGGAAAAGTGGAACAGAACCAGAGGACAAAGACAAATACTTTCCCTTAAGTGTACTCTGTAAAAGTCTCATGCACTCAGTCATCATCCAAAGATCCTCATTTGTCTAAAGTCTGGTTGCACATAAAAATGTTTATTATAATGTAATATCTTAATTATGCAGACATCAGACACACCCAAACTGAGGAAATTTTTTTTTTCTTATGTTGTAACAGGGGTCTCATTATGTTGCCAAAGTCATCTCAAACTCCTAGCCTTGAGCAATCTTCCAGCCTCAGCCCTCAAAGTGCTGAAATGATAGGTGTAGGCCACCTCAACCAGCCAAAATTGAGGAATCATTTACAAAAGTATCCTTAACTCTTAAACAAATTTTCATGATGAACTTTTATAAAAAGCAGAGAGAAAGCTCTATATTGAAGACCAAGGGTACATAATGATTAAACACAATGAATGATCCTTGAATAAATGTTAGGTTGAGGAAAAAATGCAGAATTAAACCCATAAAAGACATTTAGGAAAAATTAGAGGATATTCAATAAGAATCATATACTAACTGATAGTATTAGATAATGTTAAATTTCATGTGGGTGATAATTATAACTCTATATTTTAGTTCTGATTGTTATATATGTAGATGACAATTTCATTATAACAAAATGTCCTTTCCTTATTTGAGATAAATGCTGAAGTTTTTACAGGTGAAGTGTTAAGATTTTTACAAACTCAAGTCTCAAATCAAGCACCACACAAAAAAATTGTGCACATGCTTGTGTGTGTGTGTGTGTATAGTCAGAGGTGTGCATCTGAGAAAGCATAATGATGTAAGCATGTCATGTATGAATCTAGATAAAGGAAATACCTGTTTTCATTGTATTGTTCTTTATATTATTCATAGGCTTGACAATTTTTAAAGTAAAAAGATGAGGTAAGGATTTCCTCCCAAAAATATGTGTTATTAGGGTAAATCAAACTAGAAATAAAGAATCTGAGAAAAGAAGAAAGGTAAGAAACATAAAAGATAATTTCTGCTTTTGAATTTTTGTATTCCTGCTTTTATTGTTATATATAATCAGAAAAATTCTATGTCATCCTTTTGGGATATATGTAAGATACATAGAAAGCTGCCCTGATGGTTGGCTATTTCCAAATAAAAAGGAATAAATGATATTTAATGTCTTTGTAATGTCTCAGTCTGAATAGACTGAACTAAATATTCCAGAATTTCCTTTCTTGTGTGCTTCTTTTGTGGGTAGGCCACAAAAGAGATTCTTAGGACATTTGGAAAATGGAAGGGAAGCAGCAGTCATTCTCTAGCACACAAATGTAGTTGCTGATGTGTTGGATGTAAAGCAGCAGCTGGGCCTGCAACTGCTGTATCTTTCCATAAATTCCTCTTTAGCTATTTTGATTCCTATGATGAGTGTGTGTATTTAGCTCCACGGCTCCAGCTTCTGCAAGATACCTTCATCATCAAGGTCCTAAGCAGTAAGAATGGAGAAGGGGTTCAGTCCATTCTGCGGAGGTTCAAGCTCATGTTTGTAGATTTTACCCTGCTCATGATATTTCTTTCCTGACTGCTTGTCTGGCAGAATTGAAGCCCCATCATCTGAGAGGGAGACAATAGCTTCACAGAGACAGCTTAACTAAGTCTCACAGTTGGACAAGCCAGGGTCCTGTAGCAGATACTTTGATAGATAAATAGATAGATAGATGGAAAGACAGAGAGACGAATGTAGAGATAGATAGATAAGTCTCCTGCTGGTTCTGCTTCCACAGTAGAATCTTGACTAAGTCAGAAGCCTTTTAAAATAGTAAGACACAATAATATTGCTTATATTTTTAACTTACGCTTTGAAGACATATATAACTTCACCTGAAACCTGTATCTTGAAATGAAAGTTTGGGGAACAAGTCTAATACTGAAAAATCTACAGCAAACCCTAAGTCAGTCAAATATCAGTGACATTGAAATACAAATTTGGGAGTATATAAATTTAAAATTACTTCCACATTTAGTCTGACTGTAAATTAAATGTGTGTCTCTGTGCCTGCATGAGTATGTATGTGCATTTGTAACTTGCAATCATTTCAGTACAAATTTGACAAATATGTTTATTTCCACTTTATTGTCCCAAATGCTGCATACATAAATAAATGAAATAATCGATAATGTTTCTTCTCATGTTAGCTCAGTTCTCTTTTTATTTGCATAACTAGTCTAGTGGTCTAGACTTTAGTTAGCAGCAGAGGTCGTTTAGAATATATACCATCAAAAGTTAAGCATTATTCAATGAGATACAAAATCTTCCCTATGATCTTCTCAAGTGCTAAAGAGCATCAGATAATGTTCAGATGAAATACCCTACCACTCTAAATTAAAGTTAAATTTTAATTAGCTCATTTTATCTTGTACAAATTTGAGAAAACAGATATTAAGACTTAAAGATATGTCAAAGATAATTTACATAATGTACAACTATTATACATCCATAGTAAATGGCTGTCCTATGAGTTAAATAACAGAATTATATCCTTACCATCACAATTATTACATTCTTGCTTTGTAGGTATCAAGGCTAGTGAAAATAATTTGCTCTACCATTTCACATTGATCTCTCAACATTCACTCTAACTAATGCTATACAACTTTAAACAATGCAAAAGAAGGAGAAAATATTATTAAATTTATTTTCAGAAAATGGGCAAGTAATTGGTTGAGATAAATTAATAAAATTTTAGAATATCATGTAATACTTATCTAATGATGAGTATTGCCACTTACGCTTATTTTTTCTTACCTAGATTTGATATTATAATTCATATTTTGTAAGAACTATTTATCTCAGAGGTTTTGTGCTGTGTTCAGTGATCTTTTAAGTTTTGGTTCAGAACTCATAATGACCTCCTTACTGCCCTAGTTACATGTTTGGAGCTAACTCAGATTAATTATAAAAGAAGAATACAGATAACCTAATAAAGCAAATGGTTATTATAATGATAAACAGGAATATCAACAAAAGAATTCCCACTGATCCTATCATGTATGTTTTAATGTTAAAGCTTATTGAAGAATAATCCCAAAACTATAAATTAGACATAGAAATAATTGATACACTGGATATCCATAAAATGGAAATTTCTGCTCTCCAAAAGACAATGTCTACAAATGAGAAAATAAACCACAAACTGGAGGAAATATTGACAAAAGACACATCTGAAAAGGACTCTTTTCCAAAATATGTAAAGAACTCTAAAAACTCAACAATAAGAAAATGTAAAACTCTACTGAAAATGGGCAAAGGCCCGAAAGAGATGCCTTATCAAAGAAGATCTATAGACATCATGTAAGCATATATTAGAACTGCTAAAAGCAAAAACGCTGACAACACCAAACGCTGGCAAGGATGTAGAACAAAAGGAACTTGCATTTGTATTTTATTGCTGATGGGAATGCAAAATGATACTGCCACTTGGAAAGACAGTTTGGCAGTTTCCTACAAAACTAAACACATTCTTACTAGCAATTGTATTTCAAGGTATTTACTATAATGAATTGAAAGCTAATATCCACACAGAAATCTGCATGTGGATGTTAATAACAGCTTTATTTATAATTATCCAAACTTGGAAGCAACCAAGATGTCCTTCAATAGGTGAATGAATAAACAAACTGGTACATTCAGACAATGCAGTATTACTCAGCACTAAAAAGAAGTGAGCTATCAAGCCATAAAAAGACATGGGGGATACTCAAATATATATTACTAAGTGAAAAAGACCATTACTTAAAAGTGAAGTATTGTATGATTGCAATTATATGACATTCTGGAAAAGGAAAAACTGTAGTGGCAGTGAAAAGATCAGTGGTCGCCAGGGGTCTGGAGGAGCAAGGGATGATTAGGAAGATTACAGAGAATTTTTTTTTTTAAGTTCTGGGATATATGTACAGAACGTGCAGGTTTGTTACATAGGTATACATATGCCATGGTGATTTGCTGCATCTGTCAACACGTCATCTAGGTTTTAAGCCCCGTATAGATTAGGCATTTGTCCTAATGCTCTCCCTCACCTTGTCCCCCACCCCCAACAGGCCCTGGTGTGTGATGTTCCCCTTCCTATGTCCATGTGTTCTCATTGTTCAACTCCCACTTATGAGTGAGAACATTCGGTGTTTGGTTTTCTGTTCCTGTGTTAGTTTGTTGAAAATGATGACTTCCACCTTCATCCATGTCCCTGCAAAGGACATGAACTCATTATTTTTTATGGCTGCATAGTATTCCATGGCATGTATGTGACACATTTTATTTATCCAGTCTGTTGTTGATGGACATTTGGGCTGGTTCCAAGTTTTTGTTATTGTAAATAGAGCACAGATAATTTTTAGAAGGGTGCAACCACTATGTATGATACTACAATGGGGTGCATGGTATCATACATTTTGTAAAACCCATAGAATGTACAACATCAAGAATGAACTCTGATGTAAAACTACGGAATTTTAGTATAATAATGTGTCAATTATGTTCATGAATTTTAACCAATGTATCACTGTGGTAGGGAATATTGACAGTGATGGAAGTTCTGTGTGGGGGAAGGGGAAAGAGGGCATATGAGAATTCACAACATTCTGTTTAAGTTTGCTGTGAACCTAAAACTACTCTAAAAATAAAGCTTATTCATATAAAAATATTTTTAAAAAGTAAAAGATAAAGCCTGCATTAACACAGCCTTTGTTTCTTTGCACATACAGCCTTTGTTTCTTCAGTGATTTGCTTGATTATAAAAGTCAACTTATAAAACAGAAGACAAATATTGCCTTATTGATTACACAGGCTTCTGTAAAGTGAATGAGATATTTAGGTATCTTTGCCTCCTCACAAGGAGAAAATTCTGTCACTAACAACTGTTATTTATGAACTAAAAATGTGGACCTATCCATAAAAGCAAAAAAATTACTTAATGGAAAAAATACTAAAACCAACAAATACAAACATTACTCATTTTAAAAGTTTGCATTAAATTATTTGTTTTGTTCTATTGTTATGCTTCTGCATAAAGAATCGTTAATCTGTTTATTAATGCATGCATTCGGCAATCATTTACTGAGTTTCTACTTTATGTGAGACATGGAAGCACTTAGAATAGTGAACAAGCAAAACTGAATCTGCTTATAATCAAGTGCAGAGCCCACATAAGCGAGACAAGTTTGCCCAGAGGAACACAGTGTATTGGGATGGGAAAATAAAATATTAGAATTTTGATTTACATTTATTTTTTATGATTACCTTTTTAAAAATCTTTCTTGATCATTATGCTTCAAAAGTATATATATATATATGTATGTATACACACACATATATATACACATACATATATACACACATACATATATATATACACACACATACACACCTATATAAACACTGGTGCATGTATAAATATATGTAAATATATACATATCCATGGGGAATTCATATTTTTTTCTCTGTATGATCAAACATGTTCAGTCTTAAGTAATGAGGCAGAATCTAAAATAAGCACAGAGTACAAATGCTCTATGAAAGCAAAAGACAAAGTACTCCTGGAAATAGTGTGTAAAGTGTGGAAAAAGTGTTTTAGGCAGATGGAACAATATATTTAAACGTTCTGAGGAGAAGCAAGCATTGTACGTTAATGGAGCAGAGAGACAGTCAGTGTGACTGAAGCACAGTGAACAGGAAGGAGTACCATGAGGTCTGATAAGGTTGGCAAGCCACGTAAGGGGCAGGTCACACCGGCTTGGGGTAAGAAACTTGAATTTGGTGCTACATAAAAAGAAGAAGAAAAAAAAAAAGACTGTAAATAGTTTTTAAGAGCAATGACATTCTTAGCTTTATTTGTCTTCAAGACAATCCTGATTGCTATTTTTGTTACACATTTGAGGGGGTAAATCGAAAAAGCCAGGAAGTCTGGTTGGCTCAATGAATTTTGTTAAAGAAATCTCTCTGCATAAAATTTCCTTCAAAACGTCATTTGAAATTAGACAATGTAAATCTGTGACATGGATAAAGTTTCTAGACTTATCCTTTTATGAGCTGAGTAAATCTTTCAGGACTGCCATTTAAGCTATGACTAGTATATGACATTGGTCATTATATCTTTGACAACACATGTCCAAGTTTAATTCAAACTTGTGGATTCATAACTTAAGTATTTTACCCAAGAAACATAAAAAATAAGTAGGAACAGAAGGAGGAAAAAATGGAAAGCAAATGTAGGTTAAATTCACATTTTAGAAATTGTGACAACATTTAAAGTTTGATACCTCATTTATTTTAATATAAACTGTTCCTAGCATCAGGCATTATTAGGTCTTAAAGTTTATTTGATGAGTTGTCCTGTAGATATAACAAAAACACTTGAATTGAGCTTATGTAAACCAAAGCCCAGCTTTAGATATAAGAATTCTTTACGTTACCTGACCAGTTTATTCCATTGAAGCCAAACATACTTGTAGGCATTTTATTGAAGAATTTGGATACGGTGAGGTGAAATCATAGCATGGCTTGATTTTTCTTGAGATAGTGGGTATTTTATTTTTCTGTTCCTTAATACCATGTCTACAATACCAAATATTATTTATTTTCACTTTATAGAACTAACAAACCTTCATTTTTAAGGTTTTGAAGAACCCAGGATAATACAAAATGAATTACAATGTCTCATTAGATTTAAATATTCACTCTTCTCCTTTAACTGGGCTTTGAAGCTCTCATGGAAAAAGATAGCTATGGGCTATTTTTTTTTTTTTTTGGTCTTTCTTTTCTTCTTCTTTTTTTTTTTTTTTTTTTTTGCAGCTTTTATTTTAGGTTTAGCAAGCTTGCTACATGGGTAACTTACACATTGTTGAGGTTTGGTGTACAAATAATTTCATCATCCAGGTTGAAAGCATGGTACCCAACAGGTTATTTTTCCACCCCTACCCCCTCTCACCTTCTTCCCTCCAGTAAGCCCCAGTGTCTGTTGTTCCCATCTTTGCATCCACATGTACTCAATGCTTAACTCCCAATTATAAGTAAGAACCATGTTCACACTTACTATAAGTGAAAATCTGAGTTTCCATCTTTGTGTCCATGTATTAAATCACTTAGGATAATGTCTTCCAGCTGTATTCCTGTTGCTACAAAGGATAGGATTTCCTTTTTTATGGCTACATAGTGTTCCATTATATAGTGATTCTACATTTTCTTTACCCAGAACACTGTTGATGGGCATTTAGGTTGATTCTATGTCTTTGCTATTGTGAGTAGTGCTTCAATTAACATATGAATGGATGTGTCTTCTGATAGAACAATTTATACTCCTTTGAAAATAAATTCACACAGTATGTAATACATGTCCAATAATGGGATTGTTAAGTCAAAAGGGAGTTCTGTTTTTATATTCTTTGAGAAATCTCCTAACTGCTTTCCACAGCAGCTGAACTAATTTACATTCCAACCAGCAGTGTATAAGCATTCTCTTTTCTCTGCAATTCCACTAATACCGGTTATTTCTTGACTTTTTAATAATAGCTGTACTAACTGGTGTGAGACGGTGTCTCATTATTGTTTTGATCTGCATTTCTCTAATGATAGTGATATTGAACATTTCGTTCATCTTCTCTTTCTACTTTGTCATCTGCTCCCTCTACTCAGAGACTATCTGACAAGGAGAAAAATTAAAGGAGAGAAAAACTCGTATTTATGGTTTGAACTTGTAGTCTAGACAATAACAATTTGAAAAACTACCAAAATTGCTCACTCTACCTGCCTTAATCCATTTTGTGCTATTATAATACAATACCTGAAACTGGGTAATGTATAAAGAACAGAAATTGATTGGTTCATTGTTCTGAAGTCTGGAAAGTGCAAGATTGAGGAGTTGCATCTTATGGGGGCCTTCTTGCTGCATTATAATATGGAAGAAGGCATCACATGGTGAGAATGAGAGAGCAAAAAGAGCCAAACTCAGTCTTATAACAAACCCACTTCGGGGATAACAAACCCATTCCCTGAATAATGACATTAATTCATTTATGAGGGCAGATCCTAATCACCTCTCAAAGGTCCCACCTCTCAACACTGTTGCCTTTTGGGACACTATTCATGTGTTGCACTAAGTTTCCAACACATGAACTTTGAGGGACACATTTAACTGATAGTACTACGCCACACACACACACCCACACACACCCACACATACACATATCAGTCTTAATTTTGAAACATTAAGCATAAAAGCTACCTCAGTCTGATTCAGCTGGCATGTAATCCTTAGTTATGCATTTGATTTACTGCTTTAGCCAAGACCCCACTTCACATTATGTTTCTTGTAGGTTCCTGGGGTTTGAAGTTTACAGAAGAAAATACTTTTACTAAAGTGCTTTCATCCTTAGTCTTTGCATCCAGTTTTTGCTTATAATTAGATCCAAACATTTTTAACTCTCAAGTAGAAAAGATCATTCTTGGCAGGTTGTTTTCAATTTGAAAGATTCAGCAAGCATGATCCTTGATTATTCTCCAGTTTTAGTTATTTTGACTAAGGTATGAATATTAATCCTAAAGTACTCTTAAAATTATCATTGAGTATATAAAAAATATTATCTTCAACACTGGCTTGTACGCTGACACACCTAAAATGTTAAACTTTCTGTTATTCCTAAAAGCATTCTAAGTAAAATCTAAACTCAGAAGATATAGAGTCATTTGTTTAGTTGCTTTATTTTAGCACATTGTTTTCCTTCCAGTGTAATTTAAATGGAAATTGATCTTAGAAAAGAGGAGCTGTAAAACAGGAGAAAAACTTAGCAAATTTTCAAATTTTACCTTGAACTAACTCATAAAGGATTTTCTATCATTATATTTGTGGAAATTGGAACTGTTTAACAAGTTGTTAGTCAGGGATTCTAGATTCATATCACATGATTTGGTAGAAAAAAACACAGGTTAGACAGTTTCTAATTCTGGTCCAACAACTTTCTAGCTTTGTTATCTGGGGAAAAACACATCTCTCTGGATCTGTTTCTAATCTGTAAATAGCTTACAGTGTAGAGCTCCTATGAAGCTGAATGAAGTAATTTATGGTACTGTAATTTACTGTAGCACACATCTGTAACCATACCTCCTTCACTCATACATCTTTCCTTGTTTCATTGAAGTCTAATACTATACAGATATCTATACTCATCCACGAAGCAATGTGCTTTTAAAGAGTGTCTCCATACTCCAACCTTAGGAGAATTTCCTAATTGGTCTAATCCAACAACAGCACTCCCATTTAGCTTGTCAGTGATTGGTCTAACTCTAAACATAAGATCCAGTGCTGGACAGTATAGATGAGGACAATCTCCAGAAGAGTTAAAGGAAAAGTTTCTTTTCCTCTAAAAGTGAAACTCTATAAATTACATTCTGTTTGTGGATTTGTCTTAGTGTCTGGCTATAATACATGGAGCTACTGCAGCCACCTTGCTGTGGGCCTACAGAAAAAAAACAAACTGAAAATGGTGGAAAGAGGCTGGGATACTTCCTGTGATCATTTGATCATGTGATTGACCATTGCTAGAATCACAACAACTCTATACATTTTGTTATGGGGATAATAAATTTTCCTTGAGATTAAATAGAATGAAGTTTTACAGTTATTTATTAACAATGCGACTATCACAGTGTAAGGCATGTTCTAAGTATTCAGCAGAAGTTATCTTTCTTATCATACCCCATTTAAACCTAGAAGTGTTACAAAAATTATGTCTGAAATTACTCTGCATGGTTCTAACCTAAATGCAATTATATACAGAAAAAATATCACGTTTGATCAATTGCTTAGCCTAAGGAATTTGCAGGAGAAATTGATAAGCAGTGCTAATTATGTGCCAATGCCATTTTCATTTTAAAAATAAAATTAGCATTATTTTGCTAGATATCTCAGATTGTGGAAGACAGATGAGAAACCACTTATCTTGCCCTGTAACATTTAATTTTTTATGTTTTCTATGTATTTTGCAAAAGTGTTTTTAAAAGTTGATATTAGTTCAAACTGGAAATTAAACATTTCATTACTCTATTAAAATCAATAAAATATGTAAAATGAAATTTAGCATACTGAAGGATGACAAAAATTCATGTATCATTCTTACAATAAAAATATTAAAAGAAATATTTGAAATCCAATGAGGGGAAGGCTGCATCTGTTGTCATCATTTCTCATCTAGAAAATATACTCCAAGAGTTAATTGAGTTTGTATATAATGAACTGTACAATTAAAATCTGAGTTGTGTTTGTGAGTGGAGAAAAAAAGCAAGACGAAAAGTTTAATTATAGATGGCAATTTAAATACTTTTTTTTATTAACTTGGGAATTTTAACAAGAAAAGAAGAAAAACTCTCTTCAAAAGAAGAAAGTGCTTGACAGATGAGGAAATTTACTTACATGGATTTTTGACACAAGACTGCATTGAATAAGTCCTGAGAAAAAGTTATCTTTTATTTTGTTAAGAAAAAAATAAGGTAAATTACAAAACAGCACTCTAATTAAGGAATAAAAAATGATTTGGATGAATTGATGACAGTTAAGAACTTTATCCTCATTTGAATTCTTTTAACAATTACTGTGTGAACCACATTTATAGCATTTATTTTTAACTGTGTTCCTTTGCATTTTTTTGTCTACCTCTTCTATCAATCCTGTGCACTGTAATTTTAAATAGCTCAGATACAGACTCTATCTTTGCCTTTTCTATTTTTTCTTGGCATGGATGAAAGGTTCATAAATAGTAGTCTTTTGATAAATTTCTTAGATAAATGAAGGATAAAAGAGAACTATAATTTACAATTTTGGTTACTCAATGCAATTTTTATAACTTCTTTCTTTTGTGCTTATGTTGACATATTTTATAAGAAGAAATATTATAACTGCAAAATCCTCCCAATGGCTTATAAATATCATATTTTACTATAAATATACACTCAAATCACAAGGTTACTAAAAAGTCACTACCTAATAGTATTGCAACCTATTTGCTGGTAAATCATTCCCACCTTCATGACTGCCCCAAATCAATGACAGAAACCTAATTATGTTGTTATTCCTTTCCCAGGACAATGCGAATCTCTATGAAAACAAGCAGCTGTTAAATCAATAATACATACACACACATTGTACTGATAGTCACATCTCTCCATTGGCATCAAGTCTCTAAGCATAATATAGCAATTAGAAGAAAACATGGAAATTCCTCAAAGAGCTAAGAGCAGAACTACCATTTAGTCCAGCAATCCCATTACAGGGCATATAAGCAGAGGAATATAAATCATTCTACCATAAAGACATATGCATGCAGATGTTTATTGCTGCACTATTCACAAAATCAAAGACATAGAATCAACTAAAATGCCCATCAATGACAGATTGTATAAAGAAAATGTGATACACATACACCACTGGATACTATACAGTCATGAGAAACAAGAAGATCATGTCTTTTGCGGGAAAATGGATGGAGATGCAGGCTATTATCCTTAGCAAACTAACGCAAGAACAGAAAACCAAATATCAAATATCACATGACTTTACTTATAGGTGGGAGCTAAATGATGATAACTCATGAACACAAAGAAGGGAACAACAGACACTGGGGTCTACTTGAGGGTGCAGGGTGAAAGGAGTGAGAGGAGCAGAAAAGATAGCTTGGGTACTGGATTTAATATCTGGGGGATGAAATAATCTGTACAGCAAACCTTCCATGACACAAGTTTACCTAGATAAAACACTTTCAAATGTACTAAAATAAAAGTTTTTTGTTGTTGTTGTTGTTTTTGTTTTTTAAAATAACCTTGAATGATCACTCCAAAAGCAAGAATTGGGCATTACTCATATCTGTTTCTTCCAAAATATATTCTGCATAGAGTATTTTTTTCTTATTTTGTAATGAATTAAGAGCCAAAACACTTTTTAAGCAATGATTGTTTATTTAATTTAAAAAAACCGTACTAACATATATAATTCTGATATCAAAGTATTCAAATAACTTTGAGGTAATCCTTTACCAACTATGGTCATTAGGGAAAGAAACAAGCAAATTCCACCAGCTCGGTGTTACTCCAATGTTTAAGTAATAGTATGGGCTTTTACTTCAATGTTTAAGTATCAGGAGCAGTGGGGATAAACTAGAAGAGAATTTGCAGGTAAGTTAAAGGGTTTTGGTAAACATCATAACTGGAAAAAGAAAGGCAAAATTCTATTTTTATTTTATTTTATTTTTTTTGAGGTGGAGTCTCGCTCTGTCGCCTGGACTGGAGTGCAGTGGCCGGATCTCAGCTCACTGCAAGCTCCGCCTCCCGGGTTCATGCCATTCTCCTGCCTCAGCCTCCCGAGTAGCTGGGACTACAGGCGCCCGCCACCTCGCCCGGCTAGTTTTTGTATTTTTTTTAGTAGAGACAGGGTTTCACCGTGTTAGCCAGGATGGTCTCGATCTCCTGACCTCGTGATCCGCCCGTCTCGGCCTCCCAAAGTGCTGGGATTACAGGCTTGAGCCACCGCGCCGGGCCTGAAAGGCAAAATTCTAAACAAGTCAACCAGCAAAAAACATAGTAAAGAAGGGATTGGAAAGCTCATGAGCGAAAAGAGAATTTAGGTAATGTTTGACTTCCAAGCAATTTAAGAAACTGTTAGGTCAAAACATTTTCAGGAGAAACACTAGTAATCAAGTTCAATTTTAGTTCAAAGAAAGAAGTTCTTGTTTCCCTCATCTGTTCTAAGTTCTCCTCTTGGAGTGGATAGCACTAAGATTATAAATGTAAACTCTTGGGCAAATCCTGATGTTGATTTTTAAAAGATAGACATTAACATCATTACCCCGAAAATGCAAAGCTAATAGGCTGAAATTTCATCACAAAGGAAGTTTGACTCATCTATCATGAGTCAATAATTCATGCCAGAATGAGCTACTAGTTTTGCATTGACCTCTCTGAATGACTCAAAATGAGGGCAAATAAAGTTTGTGGGCCTTGAAACTCTCATCTGACTGACAGTAGAAGGCAGATCCTTTAAGAGAACTGATTCTACAATTTATGATGAAAGTCATGAGACTCAGAATAGTCCCAAATAATCTTAAGAACATTGAATAAAATACAATTCTCAATTTCAAGAGTTATTACAAAGCAACAGTAATTAAGATAGTGTGATACTGGAGTAACAGATATGTCAAACAATAAAATATTTAAGAGTCCAAGAATAAACCTTCTCATTTGTGGTCAGTTGATTTTCATTTTTGAACACCAGGACAAGTCAATGGAAAAAGAATAATAGTCTTATCAACAAATGATGCTAGAAAAACTGGATACCCACATTCAAAAGAATGAATTTGATTCTCATCTCGCATCACACAATGAAACTAATTCAAAATGAATCATAGATGAAATATAAGTGCTAAATGTATAAAACTCTTAGAAATAAACATAGTCATAAGCCTTTATGACTTTGGGTTAGGCCATGGTTTCTTAGATTCAACAGCAAAAGCACAAGTAACAAACAAAACTAAAGTTCGACTTCACTAAAATGAAAACTCTGGTTAAAAGGAACACCATCAGGAAACTCAAAAAGAATCAACATAACAGAAAATAGTCACAGGTTGTATATTACATAAGGAACTAGTATCTAGAGTACATTGAATGACTTCAAATTTAAATATGAGACAAGGATTGAAAAGACATTTCTCAGAAGAAAATATAGGACTGGTCAATAAGCCAAACAGCAGATACTAAACATCCCTAGTCATAAGAGAAATGAAAATGAAAACAACAACAAAATTCCACACTCACTGGAATGACTAAAATAAAAAAAAAACATAGCAATAACTAATATTGGTAAGATGGTGGCAAACTTGGAACTCTCATGTATTATACATTTAAAATGGCTTAATTATATGATATGTGACTCTTATCTCAATAAAGCTGTTGTATTATAATATAGGACATTTTAATATATTCTTCACTCTCTTTCATGTCAAAAGCAAGAACAAAAAATATATCTCACACAGACACAGACCATATGTCAAAGCTAAGAAATTAACCTTGGTGCAATATTATCAACTAAAATACAGAACTATTCACATTTTTATGCATCTTTTCACTAATTTATTTTTTCTCTCTGTTTTACCATCTAATCCAGGATCCCTTATTAAATTTAGTTTTCCTCCAACCTGTGATATCTCTCTTATTCTTTTATTAATTAGACAATTTTGAAAAGTAACAGATCATTTATTTTGTAGAATATCCCTGTTTGAGTTTTTGTGATGCTTTCTCATGACTAGATTGTTATGCCTTATTGACAAGGATACCATAGATGTGATGTGCTCATCTCGAGAAGCTATGCAAGAAATATATGATTTGTCACTGATTATATTAACTGTATCACTTGACTAAGGTGTGTCAGGGTTAATCAAAATTTTCTAAAATTAGATAGTGGTGATTGTTGTAGGAATTTGTAAATATACAAAAAGTTGAATTATACATATTAAATGTGCACTCAATTTTAAGTTAGGGGAATTACATTTAATAAACTTGTTAAAACAACACGTTCATGTCCAGATATATTAAAAGAAGTTTATTTCCCTAGTTCAATAATAATGGTCTCAACTTTCTGTCTATTATTCAACCATCATTTACTGTATGGCTAACAGTTCTCACCATCAGAGTTTAAAAAACAGATCCCTAGAATATCTACAATTAAGGTATATTCTGAAGAAGGCAGTTGGGATAGGAACTGATCCTAGACTGCAGTAAATATAAGGCAGAGGTTCCCAAACACTGGACCATGCATCAGCTGACCACTTCCTAATATAAAAAATTTAAAATACATGTTCTATTAAAAATGTTCTGTCCAGGGAGTTAACCTGAAATGGTACTATGACAACTTAATGTTTTAATAGTGTGGCATTAAGTGGATCTATCTATCAGCAGTATCTAGATAAATCTTGGATGGTCTCCCTACCAAATGACAGGTGCTTCTTGCATGGATCCACATACTTAGTGCTCTCTTTAGAAATTTCCACAAATCATTTTCTGTGATCTTCTAATCCTGTTGTTTCAAGATTTCTGGACAACTGTTCAGGCTATTCATTACTGTCCAGGAATCATGTGTGTTTCTGTAATTCAGATGTTTTTTTCTCCTTCATACAAAGTGAATACCCTCATATATTCTTATAGCTTTCTCTACTGAGATAATTTCCCTTAACTCATATTTCACTGCCATTCCCAAGTGGGTTTATAATAAAGAAGCCATTTCTTTGTCATCCAGGAATCTGTACGTTGTTTGGACCCATCTTTGAACCAAGCCCCTGTGTTTTTCTTTTCTCGCAGTGAGCCATAGATAACCACTTCGGGAAAATTGGTAAAAATAAAAGATAAGCATCAGTGCAACAGATATAGGTGCCATTTGTACAAGTAAATTATTCATACCATACCATCTGGACCATGTGAACCTCAGTCAGAAACAAATCAGTCCTATTTTGTAGTGAATTGTTTTTCTACCCACTCAAACTTATGTTTTGTAGACTTGATAGCACTCAGTGAAAGATGGGTAGCTCTAGCCACATCAACATTTGCTGTTTTATGCTCAGACGCTCAATGTTGCTGAGGTTTCAATAGTATAATAAAAATATTTTTTTATTTAAAAAAAAAAGCTTGATCAAAGAACATGGCCTTGATTTTTAAAGCTAAAGATTTGTTTAGAAACCTCTTCTGCTCAAGGCTCCATTTCCATCTGGCACTTTCTGAGTTACCCACTAAATTAGTCTATGAAGAATTGCAGTTGAGTAAATGCTGCTCTAAAATTCAGAAAAGCACAATAATCACTGTGAATCTTTCTCACTAATAGTGAGTGCTAGGTATGTTAACTTGTATTTTATTCCATAGGGGAAATCTTCTACTCCCCAGATTATTGGACTCCTAGAATCTTACCATTTTGATAAGAATCTGGGATCACATGACATAAGTGACAGAGCAGTTTTCACTGAAGCTTGCACATGTGCGGAGCCTTCTCTTTCTCTGGACTTCATAAAAATGGCAGTCCTCTGAGATACCCACTGTGGCAGGCTAAATAATGGTTCTCTAAAAAATGTTCATGTTCTATTTTCTGAGATCTGTGATTATGTTACATAACAAATTAATGGAACTTTACACATTTTTCAAGTAAAGATATAGCCATGAGGACACTCTGTAGTTGGAAAATGTAATCAAAAGTGTCCTTGCAAAAAGGAGGCAGGTAGATCAAATCAGTAGTAAAAGTTGTGATGATGGAATCCAGAGAAACCAGGAATAAAGAGGAGCCAAAAATGACAAAGGCAAAAAACAAAAAATCAAGTTCTCCCTTCAGAAGCTCCAGAAGGAACCAGTCCTACTGAAACCTTGACTTTAACCCAGTAATAATTATTTGGGGCCACTATAAGATAATCAATGTATTCTTTTAAACTACTAGATTTATGGTAATTTGTTACAGAAGCAATACTAAACTAATATAACTACAAAATAATTTGGTGGTATATTTCTAAGCAAAGAGGACTGCAGAAGCTGTATTTCTTTTTTGATACTACCTTGGAAGGGATATCTTGGAATGACCAGATCTTGGGCACCTTAACATTTGTCTAAATTTAAATGCTAAATTTCCTAGTATGCACTTAAGAGTACCCAGAGTATTTGTCATTTTATTTATTTTTTATTTTTGTCAGTATATATACATATATATACACACACATATATATAGTATATGAGTGTGTGTGTGTATATATATATATATATATATACATATTTTTATGAGGTACAGGAGGTGTTTTGATACAGGCACACAATGTGAAATAACAACATCATAGAGAATGGGGTATCCATCCCCTCAAGCATTTTATCCTTTTAGTTACAAAGAATTCAAGTACACTCTTTAAGATGTTTTAAAACGTACAGTTATTATTAATTATAGTCACCCTGTTGTGCTATCAAATGGTAGGTCTTACTCATTTTTTTTCTTAACTATGTTTTTTGTACCCATTAACTATCACCACCTTCCTCAAATCCCCATTCCCCTTCCCATCCTCTAGTAAACATCATTCTACTCTCTATCTCCATGAGTTACATTGTTTTGATTTTTGGATCCCACAAATAAGTGAGAACATACAATGCTTATCTTTTTGTGCCTGGCTTATTTCACTCAACATAATGATCTCCAGTTCCATCCATGTTGCTGCAAATGACAAGATCTCATTCCTTTTTATGGCTGAATAGTACTGCATTGTGTGTGTGTATGTGTGTATGTGGGTGTGGGTGCATGCGTGTATGTATATCCCTTTTTTATTAATCCATTCATCTGTTGAACACTTAGGCTGCTTCCAAATCTTAGCTATTGTAAACAGTGCTACAACAAACATAGGAGTGCAGATATATCTTCGAAATACAGATTTATTTTATTTCGGGTATATAACCAGCAATGAGATTGCTGGACCAGAGGGTGATTCCACTTTTAGTTTTTTGAGGAACCTCCGAACTGTTCTCCACAGTGGCTGTACTAATTTATATTCCCACCAACAGTGTATGATGGTTCCCTTTCCTCCACATCCTCACCAGCATTTGTTATTTCTTGTCTTTTGAATATAAGTCATTTTAACTGGGGTGAGATGATATCTCATTGTAGTCTTGATTTGCATTTCTTGATGATCAATGATGTTGAACACCTTTTCATATGCCTCTTTTCTATTTGTATGTCTTCTCTTGATAAATGTCTTTTCAAATATTTTGCCATTTTTTGATCAGATAATTGAATTTGCATAGAGTTGTTAGAGCTCTGTATATGCTCTGGTTATTAATCCCTGGTTAGATGAATAATTTGCAGACATATTTTGCCATTCTATGGATTGTCATTTACTTTGTTGATTGTGCCCTTTGCTATGCAGAAGATTTTTACTCGACACGGTCTAATTTGTCCATTTTTGCTTTGGTTGGTTGTGCTTGTAAGGTATTGCTCAAGAAACTTTAGGTGAGCCCATTTTCCTGGAGAGCTCTCTCAATGTTTACTTGCAGCAGTTTTATAGTTTGAGTTCTTAGATTTAAGTCCTTAATGCATTTTAATTTGATTTTTGTATGAGGTGAGAGATAGGGGTATATGTTCTTGGATCTTTTGTCGTAAATGAATTCACTGTAGGTATGTGGACTTGTTCTTGAGTTCTCCATTCTGTTGCAGTGGTCTATGTGTCTGTTTCCATGCAAGTACCATGCTGTTTGTGTTACCATAGCTTTTTGTTTTTTTTGTTTTTTTAATTATTATACTTTAAGTTCTAGGGTACATGTGCATAACGTGCAGGTTTGTTACATATGTATACTTGTGCCATGTTGGTGTGCTGCACCTATCAACTTGTCAGCACCCATCAATTCATCATTTATATCAGGTATAACTCCCAATGCAATCCCTCCCCCCTCCCCATGATAGGCCTCGATGTGTGATGTTCCCCTTCCCGAGTCCACATTGTTCAGTTCCCACCTATGAGTGAGAACATGCGGTGTTTGGTTTTCTGTTCTTGTGATAGTTTGCTAAGAATGATGGTTTCCAGCTGCATCCATGTCCCTACAAAGGACGCAAACTCATCCTTTTTTACGGCTGCATAATATTCCATGGTGTATATGTGCCAGATTTTCTTAATCCAGTCTGTCACAGATGGACATTTGGGTTGATTCCAAGTTTTTGCTATTGTGAGTAGTGCCACAATAAACATACGTGTGCATGTCTCTTTATAGCAGCATGATTTATAATCCTTTGGGTATATACCCAGTAGTGGGATGGCTGGGTCATATGGTACATCTAGTTCTAGATCCTTGAGGAATCGCCATACTGTTTTCCATAATGGTTGAACTAGTTTACAATCCCACCAACAGTGTAAAAGTGTTCCTATTTCTCCACATCCTCTCCAACACTTCTTGTTTCCTGACTTTTTAATGATTGCCATTCTAACTGGTGTGAGATGATATCTCATTGTGGTTTTGATTTGCATTTCTCTGATGGCGAGTGATGATGAGCATTTTTTCATGTGTCTGTTGGCTGTATGGATGTCTTCTTTTGAGAAATGTCTGTTCATATCCTTTGCCCACTTTTTGATGGGATTGTTTGTTTTTTTCTTGTAAATCTGTTTGAGTTCTTTGTAGGTTCTGGATATTAGCCCTTTGTCAGACGAGTAGATTGCAAAAATTTTCTCCCATTCTGTAGGTTGCCTGTTCACTCTGATGGTAGTTTCTTTTGCTGTGCAGAAGCGCTTTAGTTTAATTAGATCCCATTTGTCAATTTTGGCTTTTGCTGCCATTGCTTTTGGTGTTTTAGACATGAAGTCCTTGCCCATGCCTATGTCCTGAATGGTACTACCTGGGTTTTCTTCTAGGGTTTTTATGGTATTAGGTCTAACATTTAAGTCTCTAATCCATCTTGAATTAATTTTTGTATAAGGAGTAAGGAAAGGATCCAGTTTCAGCTTTCTACTTCTGGCTAGCCAATTTTCCCAGCACCATTTATTAAATAGGGAATCCTTTCCCCATTTCTTGTTTCTCTCAGGTTTGTCAAAGATCAGATGGCTGTAGCTTGTGTGGTATTATTTCTGAGGGCTCTGTTCTGTTCCATTGGTCTATATCTCTGTTTTGGTACCAGTATCATGCTGTTTTGGTTACTGTAGCCTTGTAGTATACTTTGAAGTCAGGTAGCGTGATGCCTCCAGCTTTGTTCTTTGGACTTAGGATTGTCTTGGCAATGCGGGCTCTTTTTTGGTTCTATATGAACTTTAAAGCAGTTTTTTCCAATTCTGTGAAGAAACTCATTGGTAGCTTGATGGGGATGGCATTGAATCTATAAATAACCTTGGGCAGAATGGCCATTTTTACGATATTGATTCTTCTTATCCATGAGCATGGTATGTTCTTCCATTTGTTTGTGTTCTCTTTGATTTCACTGAGCAGTGGTTTGTAGTTCTCCTTGAAGAGGTCCTTTACATCCTCTGTAAGTTGGATTCTTAGGTATTTTATTCTCTTTGAAGCAATTGTGAATGGAAGTTCATTCATGATTTGGCTCTCTGTTTGTCTGTTACTGGTGTATAAGAATGCTTGTGATTTTTGCACATTAATTTTGTATCCTGAGACTTTGCTGAAGTTGCTTATCAGCTTAAGGAGATTTTGGGCTGAGACAATGGGGTTTTCTAAATATACAATCTTGTCATCTGCAAACAGGGACAATTTGACTTCTTCTTTTCCTAACTGGATACCCTTGATTTCTTTCTCTTGCCTGATTGCCCTAGCCAGAACTTCCAACACTATGTTGAATAGGAGTGGTGAGAGAGGGTATCCCTGTCTTGTCCCAGTTTTCAAAGGGAATTTTTCCAGTTTTTGCCCATTCAGTATGATATTGGCTGTGGGTTTGTCATAAATAGCTCTTATGATTTTGAGGTATGTTCCATCAATACCGAATTTATTGAGCGTTTTTAGCATGAAGGGCTGTTGAATTTTGTCAAAAGCCTTTTCTGCATCTATTGAGATAATCATGTGGTTCTTGTCTTTGGTTCTGTTTATATGCTGGATTACGTTTATTGATTTGTGAATGTTGAACCAGCTTTGCATCCCAGGGATGAAGCTCACTTGATCATGGTGGATAAGCTTTTTGATGTGCTGCTGAATCTGGTTTGCCAGTATTTTATTGAGGATTTTTGTATCGTTGTTCATCAGGGATATTGGTCTAAAATTCTCTTTTTTTGTTGTGTCTCTGCCATGCTTTGGTATCAGGATGATGTTGGCCTCATAAAATGAGTTAGGGAGGATTCCTCCTTTTTCTATTGATTGGAATAGTTTCAGAAGGACTGGTACCAGCTCCTCCTTGTACCTCTGGTAGAATTCAGCTGTGAATTCATCTGGTCCTGGACTTTTTTTGGTTGGTAGGCTATTAATTATTGCCTCAATTTCAGAGCCTGCTATTGGTCTATTCAGGGATTCAACTTCTTCCTGTTTTAGTCTTGGGAGAGTGTAAGTGTCCAGGAAATTATCCATTTCTTCTAGATTTTCTAGTTGATTTGTGTAGAGGTGTTTATTGTGTTCTCTGATGGTAGTTTGTATTTCTGTGGGGTCGGTGGTGATATCCCCTTTATCATTTTTTATTGCATCTCTTTGATTCTTCTCTCTTTTCTTCTTTATTAGTCTTGCTAGCGATCTGTCAATTTTGTTGATCTTTTCAAAAAACCAATTCCTGGACTCATTGATTTTTTGGAGGGTTTTTTGTGTCTCTATCTCCTTCAGTTCTGCTCTGATCTTAGTTATTTCTTGCCTTCTGCTAGCTTTTGAATGTGTTTGCTCTTGCCTCTCTAGTTCTTTTCATTGTGATGTTAGAGTGTCAATTTTACATCTTTCCTGCTTTCTCTTATGGGCATTTAGTATAAAATTTAAGTAGATAATATGATGTTTCCAATTTTGTCCCTTTTGCTTAGGCTTTGTCTACTCCTGTTCTTTTTTGTTCTATATCTAAATATCTAATAGCTTTGGCTATTTTGTATCTTTTGTGGTTCCATACAAATTTTATAATTATTTTTTGTATTTCTGTGAAGAATATCTGGTAGTTTTACAAGGATTGGACTGAATCTGTAGCTTGCTTTCAGTGGTACAGACACTTTAACAATATTGATTTTTTTCCAATCCATGAACATGCAATATCTTTCCAATTTTTGGTGCCCTCTACAATTTATTTTTAATCTTTGTTTTATATTTTTCATTATAGAGATCTTTCATTTCTTTGGTTAATTCTCACGTATTTAATTTTATGTGTGGCTATTGTAAATGGGATTGCTTTTTTATTTTTTTTTGTTGTTCACTGTCAGCATATAGAAATAGTACTGATTTTTGTATGTTGATTTTGTATCCTGCAACTTTACTAAATTTATCAATTTTAATAGTTTTTTGGTGGAGTCATTAGGTTAGTATAAATATAAGATCATATCCTGTGCAAAAAGGAATAATTTTTCTTCCTTTTCAATTTGAATGCCCTTTGTATCTTTCTCCTGACTGATTGCTCTAGCTTGGACTACCAGTACTGTGTTGAATAACAGTGGTGACATCCTTGTCATGTTCTAGATCTTAGAGGAAAGCCTTTCAGTTTTACCCCATTTGGTCTGATACTTATGTAGGTCTATCATATATGGCTTTTATGTTGAGGTATGTTCCTTCTATATCTATTTCATTTTTAGTTTTCTCATGAAGAGACATGGAATTTAATCAAATTTTTAAGTATCAACTCAAATGACCATTTTTTTTTATTCTTAATTCTACTGATGTGATGTGTCACCTTGACTGATTTGCATATGCTGGACTATCCTTTTATCCCAGGAATAAATCCCTCTTGGCTATAATGAATGATTTTCTAGTATATTGTTGAATTTGGTTTGCTAGTATTTTGTTGGGGATCTTTGCATCAATATTCATCACAGATATTGGCCAGTAGGTTTTTTGTTTTGTTTTGTTTTTTTCCCCCCTTTTAATGTGGCTTTATCTGGTTTTTGTGTCAGGGGAACACTGATCTCATAGAATGAGTTTGAAAGCATTCTCTTCTATTTTTAAGAAGAGTTTGAGTAGAATTAGTATTAGTTCTTTAAATGTTTGGTAGAATTCAGCAGTGGAGCCATTCGGTCCCAGGCTTTTCTCTATTGGGAGACATTTTATTATGGCTTCAATCTTGTTACTTGTTATCGGCCAATTCAGTTTTCTGATTTCTACCTGGTTCAACCTTGGTGGCATCTGGCTAAGGATTTGTCCATTTCTTCTATATTTTCCAATTTATTGGTGTATAGTTGTTAGTAGTAGTCACTAATGATCCTATGAATTTCTGCAGTTGTAATGCCTCCTTTTTCATTTCTGATTTTATTCATTTGTATGTTCTCTCTTTTGTTTTCTTAGTCTGGCTTAAGGTTTGTCAATTTTGTTTGACTTTTCAAAAAACCACTTTTTTCACTGATCTTTTGTATATACTTTTTATTTCAACTTCATTTATTTCTGCTCTGATATTTATTATTTTTCGACTAATTTTGAGTTTAGTTTGCTCTTGCTTTTTTAGTTCTTTAAGATATATTGTTAGATTGTGTTTATTTGAACTTTTTCCTCCTTTTCTTTTTTTTAATGGGGGAAGTCTCACTTTGTCACCCGGGCTGGAGTGCAGTAGCCCAGTGTTGGCTCACTACAACCTCCACCTCCCAGGTTCAAGTGATTCTCCTGCCTCAGCCTCCTGACTAGCTGGGATTACAAGTGCACACTGCCATACTTGGCTATTTTTTTTTGTATTTTTGTTAGAGACAGGGTTTCACCATGTTGATCAGGCTGGTCTCGAACTCCTTACCACAAATGGTCTGCTGCCTCAGCCTCTCTAAGTGCTAGTATTACAGGTCTTTTTTATGTAAGCACTTATTGCTATAAACATCTCTCTTAGCACTGCTTTTGCTCTATCCCTTGGGTTTTGGATATGTCACGTTTCTATTATCATTTGCTTCAAGAAACTTTTCAATTTCCTTCATAATTTCTTCATTGACTCACTGGTCATTCAGGAATATATTGTTTAATTTTCATCTACTTACATAGTTTCCAAAGTTCATCTTATTATTAATCTCTAGTTTTATCTATTATGGTCAGAGAAGATACTTGACATTATTTCAATTTTTTTGAATGTTTTAAGACTTATTTTGTGACCTGATATATGATCTATCCTGAGAATGTTCCATGTTTTCAGGAAAAGTAATACCAGCAGTAATACCCAGGTACTATGTTGAGGGCCTTGGATAGGCCTCTGAGTACTCCACAACTGTTAGACGAAATGTGTTGTAAATACCTATTAGATCTATTTAGTCTATACTGCAGATTATGTCTGATGTTTCTTGATTGATTTTCTTTTTAAAGATCTGTCCAGTGCTGAGAGTGGGGTATTGAAGTTTCAATCTATTATTGTATCAGGGCCTATATCTCTCTTTAACTCCAATAATATTGGCTTTATATATCTAGGTGCCCCAGTGTTGGGTGTATGTAATGTGTGTGTGTGTGTGTGTGTGTGTGTGTGTATATATATATATATATATATATATAATTGTTATATCCTCTTGCTGAATTAAACCATCATTATACAGAAGGCCACTACTCTTTCTTCTTATAGTTTTGACTTGAAATCTATTTTGACTGAAGTAAGTATAGCAACTCTTGCACAGTTTTTGTTTCCATTTGCCTGGAATTTCTTTTTCTGTCCCTTTATTTTCAGTCTGTGTGTCTTTATAGGTGATTTGTGTTTCTTGTAGGCAACAGATCCATGAGTCCTGGGCCTCAACAACCAGCAAGTGGCAAAGCCAGCCAGTCCTGTGTCTTTCTCTTCAAGGTTTTGAGATGCCCCAGGTCCCAGGTTGATCTAGAAGTGCTGTCCAGGAGTCAGGGACTAGAGTCAAAAACCTTAGAAGTCTACCTGGTGTTCTATTGTGCTGTGACTAAACTCACACTCAAACCACAAGACACAGTCTTTCCCATTCTTCTCTCCCATTTCCAAAGGCAGAGGAACCTCACCCAATAGCCACCACCACCACAGGCCACTGATATTTTTGTAAGGCCCAAAAGCTCTTAAGTCAGCTTGTGAATGCTTCCTGGCCTGAGACTCACCCTTCAGGTCAGTGGACTCCCCTCTGATACAGGGCAGGTCCAGAAATGCCATCCAAGAGTCAACTTCTGGAAGTGGGTACCACAAGAGCCCACTTGTGGTGCTTTACCCCCGCTGTGGTCATGCTGGTACCTAAGGTTCAAGATAAAATCCCCTTTACTTTTCCCTTTGCTTCTTGGAGTTTTGTTCCATAGCTACCATAGCTGGGAATGTGTTGGGTCTCACCTGAAGCCAGCATGTCTCAGAGGCCTATCCAAGGCCCTCAACATAGTACCTGGGTATTACTGCTGGTTATTCAGGGCCCAAAGGCTCTTCAGGTAGCAGATGATAAATGCTGCCAGAACTGGGTCTTTACCTTTAAAGCAGCAGGTTCTTTTCTGGACCAGGGAGTGTCTAGAAATGTCATTCAGGAATTAGGGCCTGGAACAGGGGCCTCAAGACTCTGATTGGTGACCTATCCTGCTGTGGTTGGACTGGTATCCCAGATGTAAGACAAAGTCCTCCTCATTCTTCCCTCCTCTCTCCTTGTGTGAAAACAAAGGTCTCTTTTGGAGCCACGAGTTGTGCAGCTTGGGTTTAGGGGAGGAGTGATGCCAGCGCTCTGTTAGCCACGCCAGCTGGTGTTTCAAGATGTTGCATGCTCCCCTAGTCCACTGTCTCTAGGCTTAGTTTAGCACTAAGACTCACCTAAAATTAATAGTCCCTATGGCCTAGCCTGCTCTATTAGTTCATTCTTACACTGCTAAAAAACACATACTCAAGACTGGGTAATTTATAAAGGAAATAAGCTTAATTGACTCACAATTCTGCATGGCTGGGGAGGCCTCAGGAAACTTACAAAAATGGCAGAAGGCACCTCCTCACAGGGCTGCAGGAGAGAGAATCAGTGCCAGCAGAGGAAATGCCAGAAGCTTATAAAACCATCAGATCTCATGAGAACTCACCCACTATCACGAGAACAGCATGGAGGAAATTGTCTTCATGATTCAATTACCTCCCACCAGGTCCCTCCTATGACATGTGGGAATTATGGGAATTACAATCTAAGATGAGATTTGGCTGGGGACACAGCCAAACCATATCACTTGTCTTTCAAAGTTCTTTCCATTTTATGTCAATGGCAAGTTAGAGTTCTAAATCCCAGTTACACTACCAGTGTCATATTCTTGGTAAATATCAAGACAATTACAATTCCTTTGAATGCTATTGTGACAAAAAGCAGATATTGCTTATTCCTTGGCAAGATATACCTATATACATGTATACTATTCTCTATCTCAGATGAATTTAAGCTGCTTTCAATAATCTGTCTGGATGGAAATTGATAAGAAAAACACCTTTACTGGAGAAATAGCCACATAATGTACTCAAACGATGTGTAATATTTTAAAATAAGGTCACCACCTCCTAGTCAACCTCTGTGATTGGAGCTACCCCTTAGTTGTTTACCTTGGATATTCAGTCATCTACCAGTATCCAATAAGATCAACTAGCATTTGCAGAAGTCAGAAAAATGAATTAAAATAGGAGCATTGAGTCCAATACTCTTGTATTTGTTAAGTCTATGAAGTTGTTACTAATCTCTGAAATGCTATTTGGGATATGTTACTGATTCTATTTTGTCCTCTTGGCTATGTGGAGAGTATAGATTCCAGACTTTCACATAACCTCTCCTATCCTGATAGCTCTACTCTGTAGGTGAAGGATTCATGGAAGGGTGCTCCCAGCTGTGATGAATATACATGCTAAATATGCACTCCTAAACAGCAGAAATAATCCCATTAGACAAAATTGGCTCAATATATTCAATTTATTACTTGGTTTCTAACCATCTCTGCTTTCACAGGGAGCTATAATGGCTTGTTTTCACTTTGATAGCAATGCCAGTTCAAATTTCCTAGTCGACCTCTGTATCTAAGCTGAGTATTCCCCTTTCTTCAGTATACAGTAATGGAAAGATAGGATACATGCATTGTATGTACTTGCAGTAGTATTTCAGAGTCCTTCAGCTTGGGCACTTGGAACTATCCTTTAAATTATGACTTATAGACGTAAGAATTAGTCAGGTCTAGAAATTTAATAGATAACTTGATTTTTTATTATAACTTCAAACAACAACCTTCTACTCATGAGAAATAAGTAATTTATCCAAGTTTAGTCAACTACTAAAGAGCAGGGCCAGATTAATACTCTAGTACTCTAGATTTAGAGTTTTTGATTCAAAGCACTATACTATACTGCTTTTCCATTAGAGGAAACAGCAAATAAGCAAAAGCAGAAAAAATATAACAAATCCACTGAGGTACTATAAAATTATAACAACAAAACTATGGTACCATAATTACGTAGCCATTAAAAATAGCAATAGAGTTCCAAACTTGCTGATCAGTAAAGATATTCAAACAAGTATTTCAGTGACAAGAGTCACAGCAAAAAGATACAGGATAATATAAGCCCATATTTGTAAATATGCATAATTATATGTTTATGTGAAAATGTATGGAATCTACTATAATAATGATCATTATAAATTAATTAAGAAGCTTGTCAGTAAGAGGAAAAAAGAGAATGAGACATAATGTAGGTCATTTGCCAACAGAACAGGTTTTTAAGATAAAGAAAAGTAACAGATTTGAGGAGAGGAGAAAGAATGAGTCAATACAGAAAAGCTTTTTTGTCAATACAGTAATCACAATAAAATAATTAAGAGTCATTACATGTGAAGTATGTTGTTTTCATACTGTGCATGTAATAGCTCACTTCATCATCATAATAACCCCATTGAAGAAGCTCTTATGTTTATTTACTAGTTAGGCAACTGAGGTTTAAAAAGAATGAGTCACTTACTCAGGCACTCTATTTCATGAACCCATGCTTCACTCTTCTCTACTACGGTATCCTGCTTCCTCTATTTGTAAGGGAAAGATAAAAAAGACAACAGAAAAGCACATATTCTTACATGCTTCAGCAATGTCATTTCTTCAACCTCAAAATCAAAATGTACTATCCATACCTGCAACTTAATACATCGTTGATACAATTATTATAAGCTTTCTACAGAATTTCAATTTTTTGAAAGGCTATCAGGAAAATTATTTTAAATATCCACTTAACTTGGACCATTAGACATCACACCAAAAGACATTAATAATTAAAAATATCTTTATGCTGATATTAATTACAAATTAGTATTTATACATGCCTTAAAATAGTTTTAAATTAAATTCTTTAGATGGGTGATTTAAATGTGAACCATCATTGGAAAGATCAAACACGTAGTATCACAGAAAGGAGTTCTAAAATTACACACTTTGAAAATCAATGCTGGATTTCACTTGCTTCCTAGATTTAAGAGCAGCAGTTTCTGTCTTTAGATTGCTGTAATTAGCACTAGCCTCAGATGCTCATTTACACCTTTGGCAGTCAAGGATGGCAAATGACTTTCACTGATGGTGTGTTATAATCACACCAGCTTGGAGCTTTTTCTTCCCTCTGATTTTTGTTGATGGCAGTCACAGCAAACTTTAAAAAAAAAAAAGTCAAAGTGCACTTCTTTTGAGTTAAACGCTTTAACTCAGAGAATCTCAGCAGTGCATCGATAATTTATAATAGTTTGCCTTTTGTTTCTTTACTTTGTTGTTGGTCTCACATAGACAAACATTAAGAACAAAAACAAAACAAAACAAAATAATATATAGCTGAAGACCAGTTTCCTTTTATATATATGTATATAACCTAAGAATTTCCCATAAGTGCAGATTATTATAAAATAAGAAGTATTAAGATCTGAAGCAAAAATTCAGAAAAAACTTGTACTGTGCTAAATATGGAATTTAGAATTGCTAGTGTTAATATTATACCTTATACAAGAAAATATAGTTATCAATATCCAGTCTGAACTATGACCCAAGCTACACAGCATTCACACTTTGAAAAGTTGGCATAAAACGAAATTTTACGACATAGTCAAATCTTAAATAGGACCATTTATTGAAAAATGTATTTTTATCAGTGTGTACAAATGTACACTTAATATATGTACAAGTACATGTTTAATATTTGTTCCTGTTTCTTTCTCAATCACCATAACCATAATCATGCTTTTAATTTTTAAAGAACAATTTCTGTGTTTTTAACATAACTATGAAAGCCTTATATAAATGTGTATCTTCATCTGAGCCATGCCAAAATAATTTTATTTTTTAACAAACATAATCATTAATATTGTATTGGAATGCATTGTGTATACTAAAGGTAGATTTGGCAGAAGTAGTTGTAGATGCCAATTCCTAAAAATAAAAGGCTTGTTATGTAGAATAACAGTAGATTATTAAGAAGATATTGGTAATATACTAGAAGAAAGAACAGAAGTTACATCTTTAGTAGGTAACACACTGCTTGCTTGTTTTCCAGGTGTGAGAAATAGATCAAGTTTCTCTGCCAGAGATCACAATGGCTTTCAAACCTTAAATAGGAGCAAAATGTGATAATGATTTCCACTATCTGCCCATTTTCACTGCGACTAATTCATCAAAAGATAGTTAACAGATAAGCCCTTTATTTTCCTCTTGGTAACTGAATGTTTGGGTAGGAAAAAAAAATCCTGAAATATTGCTTGCTGTTCCGATTCTAATTCTAGTGATTTTTGTTTTCTGTTTGCCAGCTGAATTGAAGAAATCATTCAGATTCAATTTCTGCCCCTTATTTTATTTTATTTTAATCCATTTTTATCTCCTCAAATTTAAAGTTCTTTTGACAATTACTGGTGTTGTTATCATTTGGTCTGAATGGAATTAAGTATCAGAATTAATATTTAGTTCCTTAGGAGCCAGAAAGGGGCTGAAAAAGAGCTGATGCTGTTAAAAATGAAGTAGTCGTCACAAATCACCATGAAGTGTGGAAGAGTGAAGCTGGAGAATAATTATATATGTGAATACTAAACAGCAGAAAAGCAATTGTAAAATAACAGAGAAATGTAAAGACAAGTCCACAGCAGGGGACTGAGGCCCTTAAAGGGAAATAAGAAATTATGAGAGGCCTGACTATACTTATGAATGATCTATAAGAGAAAGCAGAGAAGATAACAGATAAAAACATGATGATCAGAAAAAAGGTTTTACATTAACAAAATGTTTGAAAAGCATATTAAAGCCAAGCATAAAAAAGTGATATCAATCTCTGAGAAAAATAGAAAGAAAGATGAATCTCAAGATAATTTTTTGGTTTTGGTTGTGGTCTTACTTTTTGCAATTATCACTGCTTTGTTTCGTTTGCTTGCTGATTCGTCGTGTTCGAAGAAGGAGACTTATAGCACTAAACAGTCTGTTTATCTAAGCTGATTATTTAACCTTGAACGAATATATTTATTTATTTCCAAGACAGTATCTCACTCTGTCACCTAGGCTGGAGAACAGTAGCATGATCACAGCTCACGGCAGGCTTGTTCTCTGGGGAACAGGTGATGCTCCAGCCTCAGGCTTCCGAGTAGCTGGGCCCACATATGAGCGCCACCATGATTGTCAATTTTTTTTGTATTTTTAGTAGAAGTGGAGTTTCACCATGTTGCCCAGGCTGGTCTCAAATTCCTGGGCTCAAGCGATCTACCCACCTTGGCCTCCCAAAGTGCTGGGATTACAGGCACGAGCCACCACACCCAGCCGTTGAATGAACATAAAGTAAGAAAAAAAAATTCAATTTCTATTTAACTTCCTTCTTCTCAATTAAGTGGACTGCAATTCACACTTAAAAGATTATTGGAGACAACAAAACTCTTCTGAAGTATACCCCCATCCCTAAAACTCATCAAGTGGATAAAAACAATTTGTTGCCATTGTATGTGCAAATCCCTTTGTGTATATCTGTGTTGGCCAATATAGTAGCCACTAGCACATAGGGCTATATAAATTTAATGTGTAATTAATTAAAAGTAAATACAATTAAAAATTAAATCCCTCAATTACACTACCTGTATTAGTCAAGGCCTCTTTCACTAACAAAGAAGACTAATTAGAATTTAGAGGCTCAATGTCCTTGGCTTCATTAGGGTTTCCCCACATGCCCCCATTCCAACTTACAACATCCGGTTCTTTTTCAATCCATGCCCTTAATTTAAAAGTAGATACTCTGTGAGACTGAGAACTCAACCTGTAATTCAGTGAGGCACTGGATGAAATTCTGCATTTGATTTTCAGCTATCTCAGTCCCGTAGCAAAAGGAGATAAGGATCTCCTCCAGGGCATGCAAAAGCTTTTAAGTCATTTATGCAGTGCTTGAGCTGAGAATTTGAATTCTGAAACTCGATCTTTTCTGTCACTTTGTCCAGCAAAATTAGAAGCAACCAGCCAACCTCGTTATATTTGTTAATTTTTTTTTTTTTTTTTTTTTTTGAGATGGAGTCTCGCTCTGTCGCCCAGGCTGGAGTGCAGTGGCCAGATCTCAGCTCACTGCAAACTCCGCCTCCCGGGTTCCCGCCATTCTCTTGCCTCAGCCTCCGGAGTAGCTGGGACTA
The DNA here is from genome assembly GCF_009764315.1 of Trachypithecus francoisi. NCBI lineage: Eukaryota > Metazoa > Chordata > Mammalia > Primates > Cercopithecidae > Trachypithecus > Trachypithecus francoisi. The sequence continues at coordinate 70,059,517 of NW_022681454.1, forward strand.
CAGGCGCCCGCCACCGCGCCCGGCTAGTTTTTTGTATTTTTTTAGTAGAGACGGGGTTTCACCGTATTAGCCAGGATGGTCTCGATCTCCTGACCTTGTGATCCGCCCGTCTCGGCCTCCCAAAGTGCTGGGATTACAGGCTTGAGCCACCGCGCCCGGCCAGTATTTGTTAATTTTTCATAAAACTTTGAAAGCATTATATACTCAACTTTTTGCTTCTTTTAAGTGATTGGTTAGGAATATTCAATTAAGATATTTTGCATACCTCCACTGCTAGTTCACTCTACACACTACAAGTGTTCTCTTACCAGCAGAAATAGAATCACTAGCATCTTTAAGTCTAGTCAGACTAGAAAGCCAATTTCAGAAACTCCAAAACCAATTTAGAAAACTCATTCTTAAAATTCTATTCCATTAGAATCACTCCTCGTACAAAATCTGTGTCAGTCAAGGTTCTCCAGAGAAACAAAACCAATGAGATATATACACACAGAGAGAGAAAAACCTATCTAAATAATTGTATATAGCTACATATTCTATAATTACATCTCTATCTGAGTGTATATAGATGTAATTATATACATAATTATGTAGTAATTATATATCTATATAATTATATATTTATAACATTATATTATATATAAATTATATATATTTATAATAATGTGTGTATGTATATATATATAATTAGAAATTGGCTCATATAATTACTGAGGCTGGGAATTCTCATGATTTGCCTTGTGTAAGCTAGAGACACAGGAAAACCAATGGTGTAGTTCCAGTCCAAGTCTGAAGGCCTGAGAACCAGGAGCCACCATAACATAAGTCTCAGTCAAAGAGTAGAAGAAACGGGTATTCATTGTAAACAGTCACACACAGAGAAAGTTCTCCCTTGCTCTTTCTCTTTGTTCTAGTCAGGTCTTCAATAGATTGGATAATGTCCCTTTCCTTTTTTTTTTTTTCCCTTGAGATAGAGTCTTGCTCTGTCACCTAGGCTGGAGTGCAGTGGCACAATCTCAGCTCACTGCAACGGCCGCCTCCAGGGTTCAAGAGTTTCTCCTGCCTCAGTCTCCTGAATAGCTGGGGTTACAGGCAGGCACCACCATGTATGGCTAATTTTTGTATTTTTAGTAGAGATGGTTTGCCATGTTGGCCAGGCTGATTTAGAACTCCTGACCTGAGGTGATCCACCCAACTCAGCCTCCCAAAGTGCTGGGATTACAGGTGTGAGCCACTGTGCCCAGCCAGGGTGATGTCCATTTACACAGGGAGGTCAAATGGCTTTAGTCAGTCTACTGATTCAAATACTAATCTCTTCCAGAAATACCCTCACAGAGACACCCAGAAAAAAATGTTTGTCGAAATAGCTGGGCACCCAATGACCTAATCATGTTGACACACAATACTAACCACCATCACATTACTCAAATCTCAAGTGTTCAATCACCACCTATGACTACTACTTCCCATATTAGCACAGATCTATAACATTTCTATCATCATACAAAATTCTACTGCCAGAACTAGTCTAGATAACTATGTTTAAGTACACTAAGGTATAACATTTTGAGAATTTACATTATTTCTGTTAATATTATTTGAGTAATATATGCCCTATTATTCTATAATCCAGAAATTTTCAATTGTTTGTAATTGGTAAAGAATCAAAATTATTGTTTTACTAATTTGTTTTGTAATTCAGGCCATTAATCCAAGATATTATTCTTATTATTCTAGAATGTATTACCATACAATAAACATTTACATACCTGAGAAATTGCAACTTGTTTTAGGTTTCTAGAACAATGGAGGATAAAATATATTAAAAGTAATATATTGGGGGCCGGGTGTGGTGGCTCATGCCGGTAATCCCAGCAATTTGGGAGATTGAGGCCGGCAGATCACCTGAAGTCGGGAGTTCGAGACCAGCCTGACTAACATGGAGAAATCCATCTCTACTAAAAATACAAAATTAGCCGGGCTTGGTGGCACATGCCTGTAATCGCAGCTACTCTGGAGGCTGAGGCAGGGAAATCACCTGAACCTGGGAGGCGGACAAGGCACTGAGCCGAGATCGTGCCATTGTACTCCAGCCTGGGCAACAAGAGCGAAACTCCGTCTCAAAAAAAAAAAAAAAAAAAGATAATATATTGAGGTTCCAATAAAAGATTAAATTATACTCTTAGAAAAGATTTTAAAACATAGGCTGTATGCTAGAACAACTGATAAATTAGATGCTGTTTTAACAACTCTATTCAAAGTAATGTTTATGAACTTTCACAAGTTCCAGGATTTGTTCCTGATTATGGACTATATTATTCCAATTGAGATAAACTCGCGTATAGAAATGTAAAGTAGTGTGCCCAAGATCATACAACTGGTAAGTTATGGAAGTGTTATTTCACTTCATAAGATAGGACACCGTGGCTTATGCTTTTGTGAATAATTTATGTTAGGAAGGACTTCCTACCTAGTAAGTGTTAGTGCAGATTTTGTGCCAAGAGTGATTCTAATGAAATAGAATTTTGAGGAAGAGCTTTCTAAATTGGTTTTGGAGTTTCTGGAATTGGCTTCTAGTCTGACTAGTTTTAAAAATGGTGACAAATTAGCATTTTTGTTCATTACTTAAACAAAATGAGGAGTATTATTTTAATGATCAGAAGCTGACAACAGAATTATGATTCTTAAAAATCCGGACAGAATAAAGGAATGTATTGAATATAACAAACTAATAAAGAAAATTTAATGTGTTGGTATTGAGTTTTAGACATCGTACATCTTTTTAAAAATAAAATTATAACTCTTTTAGTGCGTATTATACTAAAGTAAACCAAAAATGTGAATTTGGTACTTAATTCATAGTTTTTTTTTTTTTTATTTAGGGTTGATCTTTAGATTAAAAACTTTTATAGATTTAGCTAATTGTCAAACAAATTAATTTTGTTCCTGTAAGAAGAAGGAATGTTGCCATGGTGTGGCAAAATTTAAGTAACTTTAGTAAGACACATATTCTAGCTTGTAGGTTTTTAAACTTTGGAATGTAACAAGCTCATATTGTTATAAATTTGAAATGTACATCGGTTTGAAAACCAAGGTTTTAAAAATAAAGATATTAGAGAAACATATGATATTCTTGTTGAAATTTGTTAAGATTACATTAGAAAGAAAAGGTGAGTTTATTAATGTGAACACAAAGTATAAAAACATTAGTAAGAAGTGAACATTTTCATGAGAACAGAATTTGTCTCAATATAAGCACAAATAATATGCACTCTAGTTAATAAGTAGGTATATTTGGAAGTCAGTGAGTTTGTTTAACCTCTGAATGTGTTAAAAATTGTAACATGTACGTATTTTCAGAGATAATTTTGCTGAGAGGCTCTCTGCATGTTTATAGGCTGATTTCCTTTTGTGCTTTACTTTGGTGAGAAGCATTTTTATAATCAGCCTGTCTGCCTTCTAGAATCAATTAAGGAAGGAGCTGCCTAGATCAGCATGGTGATACGTAAACTACTCAGTATTTTGTTAAATATTAATTAAAATAAGTTTAAATACATGGTTAAATTAGTGTCACAGAATACCATTTTTCAACTATAGTATGTTTACCAATTTATCTACATTGTATCTGTTTATTATAGGTAACAATTATAGGACACTTTTGTTCATATTGAGGATATTTTCTAAGGTTCACACAGTTGTATATATTCCAGAAATGGTCCAAGATATATTTGCACAAACATTGTTTTAAATTTGAATGGGCATCTCAGTTGCTCTATCTGGTGTTAATTATCCTCATTGGTTTAGGAGTAAAGAGTTTAGAAAATATATAACTAAAGGTGCTAAAATAAACAAACAAAAATGTTTTGTTATTTCTAGAGAAGCATACTATTGGTAACATTGAAAATGCCCAAAAATTGAGGTGGAGGAGGTCCCATGACGGGAGAAATAGCAACACAACGAGGTCGAGTACATTTTTACTTGATGACAATAAAACAATTCCTTAAAGGTAACTTACGCTCCCCAAAGACAAGTAAAGGTACTCTACTACAGATTCTCATGTCTTATGTGAGATGGTAGAGCCAACTCTTTCGAATAAAATTTTGTATTATGAGAACAGTGGACCAAAATGTAATGTCTCACCTTTATTTTTTCCCACAGTGATGACAACTTGAAGTCAGTTAATCAGTTCTGCGGTGGTTTAAACTATTCACTTTTCTCCTGTCTCGTTTGTACCCTCAAGACATCTAATCATTTGATGTAGCCAAGGAGAGTAAGTCCATTGAAACGAGTCAGGCTTGCCAGTTAATATTATTCAGGTAACATCTGTCACTCAAAAATAAAATAGAATTTATTAGCAGGTACAAATATAAGATTTGATAAAAGAAATAAGACCTAATGATAGATAAATCAGTAGAGTGACTATCGTTTATAATAACCTTGTATATTTCAAATAGAATGGTTCTAGCTGGAAAGAAAGAAAAATATTTAAGGTGATGTGTATCCCTAAAACACTAATTTGATCTTTATAAATTACATGAATATATTAAAATATCACATGTACCCCAAAACTATGTACATCTATTATGTATCAGTACAAATAATACCACATAATAAAATGAATGGCATTATGACCTTTTAATATTTTTCATATTTTCAGGTATGAGCCACCAGGCAACTATTTTATCAAAATTCTAAAACTTTCTTTTTATAACTGTTTGAAGAGAAGCAGGTTTTATCATCTAATGATACAGTCAATAAAACATCTTTACATTTCAGCCGTAAAGTAATAACACTGCCCTTATTTTTTGTTAATGAGAATATAGTAAATTCCATTCAGACATTTTATATTCTAGTAACTAAAGAAGCTTTCAATCACTTTAATATCTGAACAGGTCATGATAGATATAGTTTTCTTTCTTCACTCCTCAACAGAATTCGATAAATGATTCTATAACATAGAGAATGATATTTATATTATTTTCATATGTTTGATTTCTTTTTTTTTTTTTTTTACTTTTTTCTTTAGGACAAATTATATTCCTATTATTTTAGAACAAACATACTATTAAGGTAAAAGAGGAAGCCTGTTTGTGACATTATCTACTTTTAATTTTCATTTTAATTGCTACTTTTTTCTTATGCTTATTTAAACGGGATTATGAATGACACTGGCAGACTCTTAGGTATATATTCAACTAACAATCATTAAAATCCTGACAATCCTATTTGTTTCAGGAGTAAATATTTAATAAGTCACTTTCAGAAAGAGAAAGTGGATAGAGTTTTAGCTTTATATCTCTTATATGCCATGAAATATTCCTGTGATTGGCATATGGTAGTTTATTTAATCTTTGAAACAACCTCATGTGCTATTTGTTATTCTCATTCCTTCACCACAGATTCATAGATGCTATGCACCTTGACCAATATCTCACAACTCTTAGAACATGAAGAAACAATTTGAAGCAACTATTCTTTTACTATGAAAAGTTAAATCTTTTGTCTCTGCCATCTGCCTTCTAATTCAGAAGCCTATATTCAGCACTAGTGGAAACATAAAAATGTCACTTTAATATTCTTTCCTAAAATTATTGAAGGAGACAATATTAAGTTAATAATTATTATTCAAATTAAAAGTGAAAAAAATAAACAGGAACAATGATAAACAGTATGTCCTCAAAGGAAGATTAGCCTTGGGAAAGTTCATGTAGGGAAGGATATTTAAGCATCATCTTACAAGTGTAAATAAAAGTTAAGAAGTGCAATATTACTCTTTTAATTCTTCTTTAATTTCTGAGACATTCCTATAGGTCAATCATTTCTAAAAAAAAAAAAAAAAAAAAAAAACTAAAACAAGGTAAATCTCAGTTTGGTGATTCACCAACACTGCTGAAAATTTGGAGCCATGTACATATCATCTTCCTGCCAATTTCTATTAACTGTTTCCTTTTGCCAACATAATAAAGTCTATTTTCCTTAGTTTCACATTTGTTCTTTCAATCCATAAATCTAGCTTCCTCTCACTACTACCTTTCAAAATGTTTGCACCCAACTCTTTTCCCCATACTCTCACTATCCTCCTATTTCGCTGCTTCATTCAAGTATTCCTATTACACCTACAATCTCCTTCATTATTCCTATTGAAATTCCACCTGACACTGAAATTCCAGCTAAAATGTTACTTCTTTAATAATTACTTGCTCCATATGTAGATGAATTCATTTTTTTCTAAACTCCTGTAAATCTTTCCTGAATTTTACCAAGACTTAATCAAATCTTGATTTAACTATTGCTGCTTCTAGAACTTATTTGTACAGATTTTTTGTGAGTACTCTTTTTAAATTATTATAATTTTCTTGAAGGTAGAACGTTTGACTTTTTTTCCATTTTCCTTTCTATTTTCTAAGTTTGTTGCTTTAAATTAGTCACATGTTAACTGAATATTTCCTAATTAAATTGAATTGCAGGGAAAAATGTGAAAATCACAATGAGTTAACAAAAATATACTGATAGGCCTGTTTTTTGGTAAAACATGCATCTAGTTTAGATGGCAGTTAAGATGAATAAAGAACATACTGAAAACTACACTTGTGGACAAAAACAGAATGAATGTAAGTCGATTGAGAGAACACTTAAATTGACAAAAAAGAACAATTTAAGAATAAAGAGGATAAATACACATTATAGGTTAACTTTTGTTAATATTTCTCAAAATGTCAATTTTATTTCTTAAAAAATTAGAATGATATATTTAAGGTAACATTTTACTTATTACTACAGATAAACAGTAGTAGATCACTGCTTCTTTTGAATCAAAGTACTCAAATCAAGCAAAACTTATTTGTTTAGAAAAGAGAAGTTGGTTAACTTACTCAACGTTTTATAGTCTACACATGAAGTTGTAAGTGATTTTAAAGTGTATGTTTTCTCTAGGTCTTGCATGTTTTTTTTTCCAGCATCATGCTTATCAAATTATACAATATCATACATATATAACTAATATGTAACTGATCCAATTATCCCTAAGGTGGACATGTGACTCATACTGAGTCAATAAGTATATTCCATATCTCCAATAAAATGATGGAATCAGATATGGGATATGTATATCTATCAGGACCAAGACGAATTTCTGCTGATATTTCTGCTGATGCTAAAGGAACAAAATACCTATTCTTTCTCTGTATTCACCAGTTTAAAGAACTTTGAGTGAGAAGAAGGGGAAAATCTTATCACCATATGTACAAAGTCTAAGAAGAATGAAATACAACAGAAGTAAGCAAAATTAAACAATGAATTAAGAGAGAAGAGGAAAGCAAAAGAAAAATGTATGGGTTCCTGAATTCAAAATTTGAGCGGTGCTTAAAACAATTCCAACCCCTTAGGACTTTGAGTTATAGTGGCAAATTAATTCCTTCTTTTTGTTTTAGTTTCTGACAGTTATGCAAAGTCCAGACTTACAAAGCATTCTGTTAATTAATGTATTTAAACTGTTGAATATTATAATTTCAGCAAAGGCCACTAACTCATTTTCTAGAGAAGTTTTCTAGGATTTTTATTTTTTTGTATGTTTGTGTCATAAATTACTCTTTCCCAGACTACAGTGTCAAATAAGTGGTTTATGATAGTCAAAGATCACAATTTACTAATCCTACTTATTCACATAAGAAAATAAATAAATCATGTATTATGTAGTATTGAAGGCACCAGGATTATAAATGAGAATTGAACAAATATTCTTCTATAATCTAGATATACAACAATGGTATTCAAATCTACTTCACATTTATTTTCTTTGGGGTTCAGATGATATTTTTCTTTGTCAAAGCTGATTTTTGTTTGTTTACTTGCTTGTTTCAGTTTTTTATCACATGCAATAACTTCCTCCCTACTAAATGCAAAGTTTTTGTCGTTGAGTCTAAAAATGTTAACATTTCTTTAAGTAGAATATTTATCACTTTATATCTCCAGAAACGTTTTCCCCAGATTCCTCCCTAACCACTTGATTTGTGAAACCCACTGTGCTTTTTGATTCTAATGTGAAAATTCTTTGCCAGATCTATGTTTGCTGCTACATTATCCTTCCCAGTGGCATTCTAATGGTTTAACAGATTAATATAATCTTTGAATTACTTTTTTATTGAGATCCCAGAGGAAAAAAAGCCTTTATATAGTGTGGCACACTTTTTTTTTCTGTTTTATATTATTGAACTTTCTTCCAATCAACCCACTATAATGTAGGTGTGTTATGGTTTAGTCATTTTACACCCATTATTGTGTGAAGTACACAGGGATATAATGGCACTTCAACAAATAATTAATGATGAATACAATTTAAAATGAGTAAAAATAATATTTTCCAGCTCATATTTCTGGCAATTCTAATTTGATTTATGAATAATTATATCTGACTGCGGTACTATGACCTTCTTTGTGAATTATATATTACCTTGCTGAAGTGAAATAATCACATCTACATTAGAAGTTACAGCTATTAAGTCTCAATTTAAAAACGTATCTAGCAATTTCAATTATGTGAATATATCCAAAACAAAGCAGGATTTCACAGGCATATTTGCACATTGATGTTTATAGCAGCATTGTTCATAGCAGCAAGAATCAACCCAAGTGTTCATTATTAGATGAATAAAGGAATTGTGGTATATACATACAGTGGAGTATTATTTGGCCTTAAAAAGAAAATAAATTCCAACACATGATCCCACATGGATGAATCTTGAGGGAGTTATGCTATGTGAAATAAGATAATCATGAAAAGACAAATAATGCATGATTTTACTTATATGAGGTTCCCAGAGTAGTCAAATTTTTTGGAGATGATGGAGGTTGGTGGGAGGGGAAATAAAAAGTTGCTTAATGGATGTGGAGTTTCAGTTTTGCAAGAAGAAAAAGTTCTGGAGATTGGTTACACCACAGTATGAATATACTTAACATTATTGAACTGTACACTTATGAATGGCTAAATGGTAAATTTTGTTTTGTTTCTTTATACCACGATATTTTATAAAATGAAAAAGAGTGAGAATTCGCAGTTTTAAAAAAGTTAAAAAGTCTTAATTGTGTCATATAAGTTCACTACACCTTAGATGTATTTGTATTTAATTTTTTTTTCCAGAATTCTGTAAGGTCAATTTTGTAAAACCAATTATTATTGAACTCTTAACTAACAGTATAAACTTTTGAGGTTTTATTGCCTTTTCAGCTGTATTTATTTATATCAGTATTTATTAAACTTAAAAGCTGCCTTAAACATTCCCTACTGCAATGTGCTAAGATTGAGGGTAATTTAAAATTTTCGATAGAACTGAAAATTGAAAATTTACAAACATGTTATTATTAATATTTGTGATAAGGGGTAGTAATGAAGAACAACGTAAGCGACTTAATTGGCATGTACATTTGAACTTTAAAATGACTGCCAGCCGGGCGTAGTGGCTCACACCTGTAATCCCAGCACTTTGGGAGGCTGAGATGGGCGGATCACAAGATCGGGAGATCAAGACCATCCTGGCTAACATGGTGAAACTCCATCTCTACTAAAAATACAAAAAAATAGCCGGGCATGGAGGTGGGTGCCTGTAGTCTCAGCTACTCGGGAAGCTGAGACAGGAGAATCTCTTGAACCCAGGAGGCGGAGGTTGCAATGAGCCGACATTGCACCACTGCTCTACAGCCTGGCGACAGAGCAAGACTCCATTAAAAAAAAAAAAAAAAAAAAATTGTCGTAGTTGGAATCATAATGTTGCCAAAACAAATAAAAGATAAATGTTTCAAGTGATAGATCTTCCAAGTACTCTGATTTGATAATTACACGTTGTATACAATTATCCAAATATCACTGTGCCCCCAAATATGTACGACTCTTATGTGTCAGTGAAAATGGATTAACTAAAAAAGATTGTGTATTAATATTTTCTCACATTGCTCTACAGAACTACCAGAATTGATAATTTATTAAGAAAAGAGGTTTAATTGACTTACGGTTCCACAGGCTGTACGGGAAGCACGGCTGCTGAAGCCTCAGCAAACTTTCAGTCATAGCAAAAGGTGAAAGGGAAGCAGGGCATCTTATAGGGCCCGAGCAGAAGGAAGACAGTGAAGGGGGAGATGCTATACACTTTTAAACAACCAGATCTCGTGAGAACTCACTCGTTATCACAAGAACAGCAAGTGGGAAATTGGGCCTCATGATCCAATTACCTCCTACAAGGGCCCTTCTCCAACATTGGAGATTCCAATTTGACCTGAGATTTGGGTGCAGACACAAATACAAACTATATTAGATTGTTATATCACTTAATTTCACTGCATTTTTTCTCAACAAATAAATAGAGAATTTACTTCCTTTATGGGATCTGAGATTTACTTAGTGTCTAACTTTAGGGAGCTAATTCAATATGTTGAGAGTAATCTTTAAAAAGTTAGAGGCTGAACTGCTGAAAGCAGATAACTGGACAGCTCTTCCAGTTATGGATATGTGTAAATAAATATGCTGAATGAGAAGTTATATGGACAATTGTTTAGTCATTTAAAATTGTTCCAGATTTTTACATATTAATAGTTGTGATTAAATAGTTAATGTAACATACATTTGCCTGTTAACTAAATGCATTTTATTTAGTTATAATTGAATTTCCATCAGAATTGAATAAATTGCCATGCAAGGCTTTCTGAATATTTACCTTGCACAGGGGAATGAAAAGCATATGAATAATACAAGATATACTAAATGAATTAAAAATGAATAATGTTTTAAACACTTGAAATCCAATTTGAATTCATTTTTAAATAAATTTACAAAGTTTTCTTTTGTAATTCCAAATTTCTTTTAGAAAGATAACTGCAAATAATTGAGAAAATAATAGAATGCCTTCAATGTTTTAACAATGATAATTATGTTTTCCATAATAACTGCTCCTATTACAATGTGGCCTTTATGTAAGAGCCAATCATTGGAATGAAAGATAAAGACTGGTAATAACTAATCACAAACTTTATGCAATTATGTCATAACTGGGGTAATACATTTGGATTTCAAAGAAGGGAGTTCTAGGAAATCTTCACACACACACAAAATTCTTACATACACTTCATTTATTTCTTCCACAGTTACTAGCAAAGACAGAATAATTTCTCAACCTTTATAGGTATAATTAAAAAGAACTGTAAAATTAGTAAGCCAGAATATTACATTTAACTAGTTAAAAAAGAAAGTAATAAAAGTACAAAATATTTTTATTATGACTTTTTATTTATTACCAAAAGATGAGAGAAACATTTCTGCTTCCTTGTGACACTATGCCACCCTAACCAAACACCAAGGGCTTGTCCAAGTTCCAGTTCTTTTCTTTTTTTCCCAGGCACATCATTGTAGCCCTTAATACCACTTTCCTAATATTTGCTTCCCTTAACATTCATTAACATTTAGTTAATGCTTAGGCCTTTTTCTTTTTCTTTTTTTTTGAGACGGAGTCTCCCTGTGTCTCCCAGACCGGAGTGCAGTGGCACAATCTCGGCTTACTGCAAGCTCCACCTCCCAGGTTCACGCCATTCTCCTGCCTCAGCCTCCCGAGTAGCTGGGACTACAGGCGCCCGCCACCACACCTGGCTAATTTTTTGTATTTTTAGTAGAAACCAGGTTTCACCTTGTTAGCCAGAATGGTCTCCATCTCCTGACCTCATGATGCACCTGTCTCGGCTTCCCAAAGTGCTGGGATTACAGGCGTGAGCCACCATGCACTGCCGTGCTTAGGCCTTTTCCTTCCTTCCTTCCTTCCTTCCTTCCTTCCTTCCTTCCTTCCTTCCTTCCTTCCTTCCTTCCTTCCTTCCTTCCTTTCTCCCTTCCTTCGTTCCTTCTTCCCTTCCTTCCTCTTTCTTTTATTTCTTATTCCTTTTTTTTTTTTTTCCTAGGGTCTCTCGCAGGCTAGAGTGCAGTGGCACGATCTCAGCTTACTGCAACCTCTACCTCCCAGGTTCAAAGGATCCTCCTACCTCAGACTACAGGCGCACCACCATACCTGGCTAATTTTTTGTATTTTTTGAGGATGCGGGGTTTCACTATGTTGCCCAAACTGGTCGCAAACTCCTGGGCTCAAGTGATTAGCCCGTCTTGACCTCTGAAAGTGCTGGGATTACAGGGGTGAGCCACCACGCTTGGCTGTTTGTCTTTTATATGTATACTACACTTGACTAATATATACAATTGTTATATTATTTTTTTCATATGCACATGCACATATACATATAACATTTTGTCCCCACAGGACCATGAGTTTTTTTATGTCATAAATATTGGCTTATATATTGGCAGTCCCTTACAATATCTACTTATATTAGGCATTCAATCAATACATTTCTGGGTTTCAAATAATAGTAAATCATGACTTTCTTTCTTTCTTTCTTTTTTTTTTTTTTTTTTTTTTTTTTTTTTTGAGACGGAGTCTCGCTCTGTCTCCAGGCTGGAGTGCAGTGGTGCAATCTTGGCTCATTGCAACCTCCGACTCCCTGGTTCAAGCAATTCTCCTGCCTCAGACTCTAGGATTACAGGCACGTGGCAGCACGCCTGGCTAATTTTTGTATTTTTAGTAGAGACTGGGTTTCACCATGTTGGCCAGGATGATCTCAATCTCCTGACCCCGTTATCTGCCTGCTTCAGCCTCCCAAAGTGCTGGGATTACAGGCGTGAGCCACCGCTCCGGTTCAATCATGTCTCTCTAATAAGATGGTACAATAAAGTACTCAGTTTAGTTTCATTTTTTATGTGTATGAGTCATATTTATTAGTTATGTTTTCTCTTATTTATTATTCAAAATGTGTGATTATTTTTAAAATGCAGGGCAATGTCACAAACATGTATTTTGTAAAGGCTGTAAACATTATTATTATATTATTATTATCATTTGAGATGAAGTCTCACTGTGTTGCCCAGGCTGGAGTGCAGTGGCACGATCTTGGCTCACTGCAACCTCTGCCTCTTGGGTTCAAGCGATTCTCCTGCCTTAGACTCCTGAGTAGCTGGGACAACAGGCTCATGCCACCACATCCGGCTAATTTTTTATATTTTTAGTAGAGATGGGGTTTCATCATGTTGGCCAGGATGGTCTTGGTCTCATGATCCATCTGCCTCAGCCTCCCAAAATGCTGTGTGTGTGTGTGTGTGTGTGTGTGTGTGTATATGTATATATACATGTATATATGTATATGTATACATATAAAATAGTTTATTGTATATGTATACATATAAAATAGTTTATTGTATATGTACACACATATATAATGTATATATAAAATAAACAAATTATAGAATCTCCATCAATATCAGGTACTTCAGGTGCTAGGGATACAAAATTGAGGATGAAAAAACCTGAAACTTTCAATCAAGCAATATTTTTAAAGAGATAGACATTATCAAATATTTCAAAAGTAAATACACAATTATAACTGGTAAATTCTATAAAGAGAGGCTGAGGTATATAATGTTATAAAATAACTTCTTCCCCCCCTACATTTTAGGGAAAAATAAGGAAGAGATCAGGGAATGCTGTCCTAATTAGCAAATAACCCATAGGCTAATGTTGGAAGATAGAATAGAGATTAACTAAATAAATAGGGAGAAGAGGGCCTACTATGCACAGATGTCTTGTGTTGAGAGGTGCCACATTATGCTGTGAAATTGGAAGAAAGTCTATTGTGGGCAGAGTGACATCATAAAATAAGAAAGATCGGCAAGAAAGTAGGAAAGTAGGTAGAGGCTGAATCTTGCCAGCGTTCTTTCTAACATATTGAGAATTTTGAACTTTATTTTAAGAATAATGTGAATACTTTGAAATAGCCAAGCAAAAAGTCTACAGAATCAAGTGTATGATTAGACAGAATCAAGTGTATCCTGGGGCTAGTGTTTAAATGAGTTAGGAGCTGGGGAGGCACAGTTGGTCCCCTGCCTGTCTCCCTTTGGCTTTACCATTTCTGTTCAAGCCAGCCAGACTGACTTGCCTTTTTTTTTTCTTTTCCTTTTTTCCACAGCGGCCTTTCTCTTGCAGTTAGAGCTCATTCTAATTGCAAGCTTAGCAGATGGGAAGTTCTAAGAAATTAATGACTAATCACTGATAGTACTTGGTATATTAATACCCCAAATTCTTTGTTACTTGGGTGTGATGACTCTGAGGCACTTTTTTCTACATTGTTTCCAAGAATTCCTCTGGGAATTAAACTTCAATTGGACCTAAAGATAACTAGATTGATAATCCTTTTTGGAACTCTTGATTCACTTCTTTACCCACCTACAGACATGTCCCGAGATGACCTCCCCTAAAAACTATTGGCACTAAAATTTTTGTCGCAATTTCTACTCCTAAGAAATTCTGAGGCCGGGCGCGGTGGCTCAAGCCTGTAATCCCAGCACTTTGGGAGGCCGAGACGGGCGGATCACGAGGTCAGGAGATCGAGACCATCCTGGCTACCATGGTGAAACCCCGTCTCTACTAAAAATACAAAAACTAGCCGGGTGAGGTGGCGGGCGCCTGTAGTCCCAGCTACTCGGGAGGCTGAGGCAGGAGAATGGCGTAAACCCGGGAGGCGGAGCTTGCAGTGAGCTGAGATCCGGCCACTGCACTCCAGTCCGGGCGACAGAGCGAGACTCCGCCTCAAAAAAAAAAAAAAAAAAAAAAAAGAAATTCTGAATCAATATAAGAAATGTCAGGAGTGAAAAACAGGAGACAGGTTAATAGGTCTTTGAAGTAAACTTAAATAGGTGTAGAATAAAAAGCACACATAAATTTAAACACGGTTTTGTGGGCAAGACTTACAAAATTTATTTTTCTATTAAAACCCAATGATCCTTCTTAAAATTCAAGAGATAGTAAATAGAGTAAACATCATTTTTAGTGGAATATAGAACCTGGTGCTTTTCTCTTCTTATTATTTTGATATTTTTATAACTCCCTGTAACACAATACAAGCCAGGTTGTTCTTAGGATCTAACAACAGGTAGAGAGCAGTTTTTTTACCTTCTTTTTCTCATCAGCAGTTTCTTGTCATGAAAGTTGCATTCCTTTAGCCTAATTTTTGGGTCTTAATAAGATGTGTCAGTCAGAACTCCAATAGAAAACAGAAAGCATACTCAAAATAGAATATTTTGGGGAAAGTTTAATTTCAAAGAAATAATTTACAAACGTGGGTATAAAGTAAACCACTATGGAGGTTACAGTAACTACAGTAACTATTTGGTGTTACTAAATACTTCTATTTAGTATCCTTCCTGTAGTGTAATGCCTTGTAGTGGAGAGAGATTCTTACGATGCAGACTACCGGGAGAAGACCTAGTGACAGAGTCAGGCTGACAAAGTGGCACAGACAAGACACAGAAGAATACAATTCCTGATCTCACTCTCCATTCGCCCTCTGATCTTCTCCCCAGGATTCAGAGTTCGGTCAACTCAACAGGAATCTAGTGAGTGGGGAAGTCACTGATGAAGTTCACATAGTCATCCCTCAATGGCAGAGGCCTAGAAGGTGAAGAGTGAAGAATCACATTGGAAAGATAAACCAAAGGTATCTGGTGTCTAAGAAAAGTGTCAATGACAAGGTTTTTTTTTTTTTTTATCATGAAATTTGCTACATCTCAGGGCAGCCACATGAGCTGATATCATTCTACTTAAAGCATTGCCCATGTTCTTCTCAATGAAGTTTGTTCAGCAACAGAAACCTCAGAAAGCAGTGATTTTTTTGTACACAAAAGAGAATACAATATACATTCCAGCACTTTGGGAGGCCGAGACGGGCGGATCACGAGGTCAGGAGATCGAGACCATCCTGGCGAACACTGTGAAACCCCGTCTCTACTAAAAAATACAAAAAACTAGCCGGGCGAGGTGGCGGGCGTCTGTAGTCCCAGCTACTCGGGAGGCTGAGGCAGGAGAATGGCGTGAACCCGGGAGGCGGAGCTTGCAGTGAGCCGAGATCCGGCCACTGCACTCCAGCCCGGGCGACAGAGCAAGACTCCATCTCAAAAAAAAAAAAAAAAAGAGAATACAATATACATTATCTGCAGATAACATTATATTTCTTAATGATGTAACACTGCATAATCACTAATGAAGCAAGTGGGAAATACCAGGCTAAAGTCACTTTTCAAGTAGAAATGCTAGTTAAGGGATTGTTTAGTTTTAATTTTTGGTGATTTTTATTATGTATTTATTGTTAAAAAATAAATAACCTCCAAATTTTGTAATTTAAGAATAGCATATTTACCATCTCATGGTTTCTGTCAATCATGTATTTGGGCACATAAACAGAAAAGCAGCACAAACAAATGTGTAAAAACAAATCTCATATCAGTTATAATAAGTATAAATTCACTAAATTTTACAATTAAAAGATAAAGAGTACAAGTAAATAAACAATGAAGATATGTCTTCAATTTATTATTTATAATTGACCCACTTTACATTTTAAAAGAAATGATACTAAAAAATAGCAAAGTATTGGATTATATATGCATTCATTGATGTGGATTAATATCAAAAAATATAATACTGGGTAAAAAGTCATAGATGAAAGCATACAGAATGATTTCCATTTATAAAGCCTCAAAATTTTAAAAGTAAATAATACATCTTCCAGGCATATGCGGAATCAATAAAAGGGATCAATATATGAATGAAGACAAACAAGACACACCCTCAAAACTAGAACTTCATTAAATCAATCTTTTTAAAATTGACTACTTAAAAATGCAGTGCTAAATCATATATTGCAGGTGTGCAAAAATATATTCAAAAGACATGTAAGGTTGTCACAGTTTAATACAGAGCAAAGGAGTAGAACTGTCTCTGGCAAATACAAACCATTGTAAAAATATATGCCTCAGCGGAGGATAGTTGATTCATCAGAATTTTATTACATTAAAACACCCTAGTTTCTTCTTCTGATTGTAAGTCCATAAAACAAAATTCTAATCTAACATTAAAAAGAGGCCCTAAAAATTCGGGTGGAGTTGGTCAAAGGTATTAAATTTCAGTTAGACAAGAGGAATAAGTTCAATAGATCTATAGTACAAAGTGTGACTGTAGTTACTGACAATGTATTCTGTAATTGAAAGTTGGTAGAATAAAATTTCAAGTGTTCTCACCACAAATAAATATGTATGTGAGGTAACATATATGCTATTTAGTCCAATTTAGGCTTTCTACAATGTATGCACATATTTCAAAACATCATGTTGTACATTATATATATATACAATTTTGAGGTCAATTTAAAAATTTTAAAAAGAGGTTTTATCATTCCAGAATATTGTCTTGTATTCATGTTTAAATTATTCATCATGTATGTCAGCTGTTTTTGTTTCTTTGTATGCTTTTTCCTTTCTTTTTCAACAAACTCAGTCCCTCCTTTTAGAGTGATTTTTACACTCTGCATATTTCAGTAAACTACAGTTAATGTTTTTACCTTCTGTTTTTGAGTATACTCTAGTTTTAAATTACCCTGTACCCTATTTTTCTTTTTTTTTTTTTTTTTTTTTTTTTTGAGACGGAGTCTCGCTCTGTCGCCCAGGCTGGAGTGCAGTGGCGGATCTCAGCTCACTGCAAGCTCCACCTCCCGGGTTTACGCCATTCTCTCACCTCAGCCTCCCGAGTAGCTGGGACTACAGGCGCCCGCCATCTCGCCCGGCTAATTTTTTGTATATTTTAGTAGAGACGGGGTTTCACCGTGTTAGCCAGGATGGTCTCGATCTCCTGACCTCGTGATCCGCCCGTCTCGGCCTCCCAAAGTGCTGGGATTACAGGCTTGAGCCACCGCGCCCGGCCTTATTTTTCACTATTTTTCACTCCACATAGCACAGTTAGGAGAGCAAATTGTAACCACCACAATATCTGACTTCATGTTGTAACATACTTGCATTGTGTCATCCCTTTGTCATAATGACAATTCAAAAATTTTCTTACTGCTAAGCAGTCTAAAATGTATCACTTTCTTATAAGAACAGTATTTTATTTATATTTATATGAAATGTAATATGTAATATCATTTCATTGTTGCATTTAACATTAATATTATCCATAACTATTATTACTTGATATTACTTAGAAAACATTTTAAATGCTTTATGAATAATCTTATGTCAATCAAAATAAAAAATAGGTAAAATTTAAAATCAAATACATAATTCAAAAGTGATGATAATTTTCATACTAAAAATTAAATTTAAATTATTTTGCATAATATTAGCATTATAACAGTATCTTTAAAAATCAATTGTTTTAAAATGTCATTCTCAAAACCATTTTAGTGTTTATTACTGCTCAACCTATGTGAAAATCAAAGAAACACAGAACATTGAACAGGCAATCGTGTTAAAATGCCGCCTAACAATTTTCTTCTGGTTAAGATTGGCTGAATTAGATTTAGTCCAATAAAATGCTATCCCTTTTTGACTTCATATATGTAAATAAAGAATTACAGCTCTACCAAAAGTGCCAGACACTATACTCTAACTACCAAAACAAGGACTTCCTCCTCATCCAAGAATATGTCAAATCCTTGACTATAGTGACAGAGCAGCCCTTGCAGCTTCCAAAACCACTACTTTAGGAAGGTGCTGAAGTTATTCAGATAGTTCTGTCTCATCATTTTAATGGCAATTTGAATTTACTATTTAAGTCTTTCCCACCCTTTACTGAATGTGGTTCTAATGCTTCAGGCATGTCGATTGTATTAATGATAAGAAGGTCAAATGGAAGAGGAAACATTTTTTAAAAAAGCATGTTTGGCCGGGCGCGGTGGCTCAAGCCTGTAATACCAGCACTTTGGGAGGCCGAGACGGGCGGATCACGAGGTCAGGAGATCCAGACCATCCTGGCTAACACGGTGAAACCCCGTCTCTACTAAAAATACAAAAATTAGCCGGGCGAGGTGGCGGGCGCCTGTAGTCCCAGCTACTCGGGAGGCTGAGGCAGGAGAATGGCGTAAACCCGGGAGGCGGAGCTTGCAGTGAGCTGAGATCCGGCCACTGCACTCCAGCCCGGGCGACAGAGTGAGACTCCGCCTCAAAAAAAAAAAAAAAAAAAAGCATGTTTGTGGTTTATTCTAAACATATAAATATAGTCTAGTTTCCTTATTTATCTACAGTAAATTTAGAAAAAAAGTTCAAATTTTCATTTTCTTTCTTTCAAAACCATTTCCAGAACATCCTTATGGGCTAATTAACACGTTATCATTCAGTTCATCCCACCTTTTGCCCTTTGTACCTTGTTTGTATATCATTAGTTACATGCTACTTCAGTGAAACATGACCAGGATCTTGAGCTACTCTTCATAGACAGGAAAGAAAAAAGCAAACACTATAAGAGCATACTGATTTGTAATAATCCATGGTAATAACTCTTCTCTCTACAGAAATGGGAGATCAGCAACCAATCAATAATAGACATAAATATAAAAGAGTCTATGGTGACAGATAAAAGCAAAAAATTAATAACCAGATTAAAGTAAGATCACATGTGCTTGCTACACTCTCTAAGGCCTAGTAGGTAATGCCCAGACCAAAATAAACAGAAAATACATATGTATAACAATGTTGTATGTGTGTGTGTGTATATATATATATATAATAACCTATATGTTTTATATATATAAACAATGTAAACAGATTACATAGAAAAAAGATAAACATTGGATTCTTTGTCTTGATTGTGTCATAGATGTATTGATAAAGAGATTTATAATAAAATTTGGGATTATGGGCTGTAACTAATTAGAAATTAGAAATAAATATATCACGAGCCATTGTATCCACTAAGAATGGAACAATGAATGATCAAAGGCATAATTTTGACCTGTAATAAGAAGACCCAGTCTTTCTCCATACATCATTAAGAAGTAAATTTGAGCAATAAACATTCTCAAAGACGTCTTGATCTGCAGAGCTCCTCTGACAACCTGCAGGTTTATGACAAAGATTTGCCACTGTAATACTATAAGCTTTGGAGTAGTTTATTTGATATATCATTGAGGCAGAAGAAAACTGAAACATACACACACAGACACGCACACACACACACAGAGCTAAAATCCGAATGTGTCCCCTCCAAACTCATAGGTTGTAATTGTAACCCCCAAGGTATGGTATTAGAAAGTGGGACCTGTGAGAGGTGATTAGGTCATGGAGGAAGATCCTTCATGGATAAAGAGGCCCCAGAGTGACCACCACGCACTCCCTCCATGTGAGGTTAGAGTGATAAATAAGACAGTTATCTAAGAGGAAGCAGGCCTATACCAGAAACCAAATCTTCTAACACCTTCATATTGAACTTACCAGCCTCCAGAACTGTAAGAAATAAATTTATGTTGTTTTTGAGCTACCCAGTATATAGTATTTTGTTATAGCACCCCAAATGGACTAAGACACCTAAACACACACACACCCCAAAGTTTTGCCTCACCCAAAATGAAGGTAAAAATCCAGAGACCTCTCAGTAATTGATTTCTCATTGGCCTTAATAAACTGGAGTAAAAAGTGAATACTAAGGAGTTTTTATACCCACAACTATGAGTCTGACACTCTGGGACACTTTCTATTTTGCATTGCTTTAAAAAGTAACTTACTCCTCTCAGTTAGATTACTCTAGGTATTTCTTTTTTTTTTTTTTTTTTTTTTTTTTGAGACTGAGTCTCGCTCTGTCACCCAAGCTGGAGTGCACTGGCCAGATCTCAGCTCACTGCAAGCTCCACCTCCTGGGTTCACGCCATTCTCCTGCCTCAGCCTCCTGAGTAGCTGGGACTACAGGCGCCCGCCACCTCGCCCGGCTAGTTTTTTGTATTTTTTAGTAGAGACGGGGTTTCACCGTGTTAGCCAGGATGGTCTCGATCTCCTGACCTTGTGATCCGCCCGCCTCGGCCTCCCAAAGTGCTGGGATTACAGGCTTGAGCCACCGCGCCCGGCCTACTCTAGGTATTTCTGAGCTCTGAAAATACTTACTCGGATTTAGCCTGGACACTAGAAGAATGCTGCTCAACAAATGTTAAATGATAATGGGGTTTATCATCTACTCTCCTCCTTGATCTTCCACATCTGCTCTTGTGCTGCTCAGTTTAACTTTATAGACTATTCTGAAAACTAATGATTCCTAAAGGTTAAGGTTTTTCAATAAATACAAAGTCATGAATATTACTTTTCTCCTTTATAGTTTCATGGTCTATAATGAATTTCAGTTCAAGCAGTTTTCCTTACTTAATAACAAGGAAGGTTAAAGGATGTTTATTTCTTGTCAAGGCCTTATTAATAATCATTATGAAGCATAATCAAGACATCTCAAAGATTAGTAGTATTGGTGATTCTGCATGGGCACACTCTCCTGAAGGTATATTTGAAACATGAGAGAAGTGTACTTATAATTGAGAATCTTTTATGAAGTGATACAACTTAAAGTATTTCATCATTCTTATTGAAAGATCTGGTAACCTAGCACAAATTAAGCATCTGTGCTCAATTAATTAAATTGTCCTCTCAGTTAAATAGTTTGAGAAATAGTAGTCTCATTAAACAGGATTATAAAACTCCTATATTGGCAAAGTGAACAATCATTATAAACCCTTTCCTTTCATTGCCTGTTTATATTCTTCCAACGTACTTATAAGGCAGAAATGTAATTACACCTTATTAAGGACAAATAGTTCCTCAGATCTGTGAGATGATGTACTCAAGATAATGAAGTTAATACAGACCAAACTATGATACATGACTGCTTTTGGGTCTCAAAACTCTCTCTCTCTCTATGATAAAATATTGCAAATTCTAATGTTCTTTTTAATAAACTGAAATCCATGTTATTATTTAGATACCTAAATTCGTTGCTGGTTTATATTGGTGCAAAATTTCACTGATTAACATAAGTATATATTTACAGAGCTATAATTCTTCAGTGAAAACTTCAATAAAACAGAGAGAAGAGGTTAATATCCCAAACTGGCCAATTACACACTAAATAAATAATATCTTTCTCCCTCTCTTTGCTTTGAATTTGAAACCAGACTTCAATCACTCAAATTCCGGGTTTGCAACAATAAGAATTAGAAGTACATCTTATTTCTGCCACTTCGTGGCTATTACCTAAAGCAAATTACTTCTCTAAGAATCAGGGTTTTTTATTTGTAAATTAGGAAGTACAATGATACTTCATAAATTACCATAAGAAACAGATTTAAAAGTACAGGTAAAGTTCTCAGCACACTGCCTGACTCTTGGTAAGTGCTTAATAAATTGCAGATTTACCTTTTTTTTTTTATTTTGTTTTTCCTGACTTTAAAGCCTGGCATAGATACAATGAATGCAAGTTAAGATGTCCATCATATTGTTTATAGATAATAAAGCTTCTTATCAATTAAAATCTCAGAGGACAATTTCTTTCTCAAAATTGGGTTATTTCCATTTTCTCTCTTATGCTCCAGAAGTTGACTCATATTACAAATATTATTATGTAAAATGGAGTGTGCCTTGTTAACAACATTCTTATTCACCCTAGTGAAGCATATAACATTTATTAAAAGTTAGTTAGCAATGAGTAACAAGTGTTACAGACCACAGTTGTTCTTGGAAATAACACCAGCATACCCCAAGCTATTTGGGGATTGACATGGCTATTAGGCCTGCTCTTGAATCTTTTTGCTAGGTGTATATTATTTCATAGATGCATATTCTCTTTGTAACTGTTGGCACGCTTTCTGTCTGCTCCACAATATAAAATATTGAAACTTCCAATTTCTAACTCCCCACAAAGCCTACTCTAGCCATTAGGTCTTCCAGAATTGACATTGAAAACCCCCTCTGGAGAGCTTAGTAATTAACTTCTGACATCCTGTTCTCTCTTTATTTATTGATATCGCTCCTGTTTTGTTCTGATATTGCCTTACTGTTTTTAAAGACAGTTATATGGTTTGGCTGTGTCCCCACCCAAATCTCATCTTGAATTGTAGCTCCCATAATCCCCAGGTGTCATGGAAGGGGCCCAGTGGGGGGTAACTGCATCATGGGGGTGGGAATTTTGTGCTGTCCTTGTGAAAGTGAATAAATCTCATGAGATCTGATGGCTTTAAAAAGGGCAGTTCCCCTGCACTCGCTCTTTTGCCTGCCACCATGTAAGATGTGCCTTTGCTCATCCTTTGCTTTCCACCATGATTGTGAGGCCTCCCCAGCCATGTGGAAATGTGGTTCCAATACATCTCTTTTTCTTTATGAATTACTCAGTCTTAAGTATTTCTTCATAACAGTATGAAAATGGACTAATACAGATGGGTAATAGCCAATGAAAAAATTCTACTTCTGCTTTATTCAAAGTTAGGATTTGTTAAATATAGAATTCTATTCCCATATTTTCTTTGAAGAAAGGAAGGAACCACACTTAAGAAGTATTGAGAAGAAGACATACATGTGGCCAACAATCATATGAGAAAAAGCTCAACATCACTGATCATTAGGGAAATACAAACCAAAATCACAATGAGATACCATCTTACACCAGTCAGAATGGCTGTTATTAAAAAGTAAAAAAAAAAAAAAAAAAAAAATTGCTGGCAAGGTTGTGGAGAAAGAGGAACACTCGTACACTGTTGGTGGGTGTGTAAGTTAGTTCAACCATTGTGAAAGACAGTGTGACAATTCCTCAAAGACCTAAAGACAGGAATACCACTCAACCCAGGAATCTCATTACTGGATATATACCCAAAGGAATATAAACCATTCTATTATAAACACACATGCATGCGTATGTTCATTGGACCACTATTCACAATAGCAATGACATGGAATCAGCCTAAAGGCCCATCAATGATAGACTGGATAAAGAAAATGTGGTACATACACACCATGGAATACTATGCAGGCATAAAAAAGAATGAAGTCAGATTTTTTGCAGGGACATGGATGGAGCTGGAGGCCATTGCCCATATCAAACTAATGAAGGAACAGAAAACCAAATACCACATGTTCTCACTTATAAGTGAGAGCTAAATGATGAGAACACATCAACACATAGAGGGGAACAACACACACTGGGGCCTGTTGAAGGGTGAAAGGTGGAAGAAGAGAGAGGACCAGGAAAAATAACTAATGGGTATTAGGTTTAATACCTGGGTGATGAAATAATGTATATCACAAACCTCCATGACACTAGTTTACCTGTGTAGTAAACCTACAGATGCACCACAAAATTAAATGTTAAATAAAAGCATGGTAACAAAATAAAATAAAAATGAGTAACTAAGTAAATAAAAGAAAAACATGAAATATCGAGAAGTGCTTAATTATAAAAATAATTAATAAATGTCCTGAGAGACCATGTGAAATATATGTGTTATATGTTATATATCACAATACATTCATATATTAATACATTAATAAATTCACACATATATTATTTCAGATTTATCCAGATGAATGTGAACTCCAAACTAATTTTTTGTGTCATATAATTATCATGGCATAAACTGCCTTTCTTGTTTCAAAGATTACATGATTCTTTATTGCCCCTAGTAGTCTTTTCCCCTGTAGAGGGCCAACTACTTTTCTAAGCTCACATACATAGTCACAGTAATTTCGATTTAGATACATGAAATACAGTAAACAACAGGACAGTTCTGAATTTTTGAATAATTTTCCATAGTTTCTGATTCATTAATTTAGTGAAGTACTTCTCTGTTCCCAAGTTATGTGGGTTTTTAACTACTAGCACGTATTTCGTTTTGTTTTTTATTTGTATATGTGTTTGTTTTGCCTTCGAACTTCTTTGGCCATCTGGTTAAGCCTATGGACTCTCTCAAAATAAAGGTTTTAAATAACAAATGCTTTTAAAATATTCTAAATAATATATTATTACAGAAGAAATCCAATTATAATGAAATATAGATAGATTATTAGATGCATGCTATAGATACTATATATACATCATGATTAATGTATTAAATGAAAAAGGACTATAAATGTCATAATTTCAAAATAATGGTGAGAATAAACATCTTAGGAGATATTTACAATTAGTGTCATGCATTATGAACATATCTGCGTGTTCTCTTCCTGAAAAATTGTGAGTACCACTAATAGTACAGTGATTTATTGCTTCATATACATAATTGAAGAAAATGTAAATTTTAGTTATAGGTTAGTAGGGGACAAATATAATTTTTCTTTAATCCAAAGTAAGTGGCTGCAGAATTCTCTGTTATCTATGGTCACCAGGTTTAGTACCTCTAACTCACAGGAAAGTTTTTGGTATTGCTGTGTTTGCATGAAAGTTTTAAGGAATTAGGTTTTGTTGTTGTTATTATTTGTTTATTATATAAACTTTATAGTTATCTTGAGATATGCTGACTTTTGATTCAGAACCAGAGTAGTCTGTATAATGTTTTTAATTCAAAAGTCCATTATTGTGTTACCTAAAGCAGTGTTACTCCTTCATCTTAACTTACTGTGAACAACATTAGATATCTTCAAGTTACAGTTTACTCCTAAAGTGGTAGGCTAAAGTGAATCAGATGTTATATCTCTGCATGTTATAGATATAAAAGGACATAAATTAATGCCTAATTATCATATTTATATCCCATTTATATGTATTCATCTCTTGTTTTATGTAGGTTCACTGCAATTATGTAACTTTTATAACCAACACAGAATGCAATTTTCTTTTTTAGTTTTAAGCAATAGAGAAGAATGATGTACTACTTGTTCTCAGTATTGTAAGATTTAGAGATTTATTTAAGTTTAGTGGACAGAAAAGTTAAATAGGAGTTGCTAGATCAAAGTTAATGCTTCAGAAAGAAACATCAATAACTTGCTGTTGAATATGTTATAAAATTAAAACTACTTGAAATTATTCATATAAAATGTGAAAACTTAATCTTTTAAAGTCATGATCATATATTTTAAAACAAGGCAAGTCAATAAATTTAAAACCTGAAATATTTCACATACAATCTTTCTATATTTTAGAGAAACTTTGAAGTATATATTTGTTTACCTGGTCATTTGGCTTCCATTTACTTTAGCTAATTAGACTATACTGAGAAACTTGGATAACATAATATTTTTAAAGATCCAAGTTAGAGAAAATTAATTTTCACAAAATCACAATGAAGTGTGTACTACTATTCTAGGTCTACACACACTGCACTTACTAACTTTCTTTCTTCAGACAAAGCTGGATGTAAAAGGAGATTATTTTTCTCACATTTTCTTCACACTATTTTTTATGCCTTAAATTTTGGATAAACAGTAAATTAAAATCAACAGAGGAGTGAATAGGAGATGAAAAATTGACTCAATGAATATGAGCCACTCTCTTAAGAAGCACACACCTGGAGGTAAGGAGAGACACCGTGCAGTTGAGGGAGTTTGAAGGCCTATGTTTTTGTTTTTGCTATTTTTATTGCTCTTGTGTTTATCTAAAAAATATGAGAACTAAGACTTTTTAAAGTAATTATGAGGAATAGACCAGAAAAGTTCATTAAAGAAGCTAAAGGGGAACAAATGTGTTATGGATCCCTAGAAAGGAACGATATCTAGATCAGTGAATACCATTCCGAGAAGATATCCATTCAGTGGATATCATACTGAGAAGACACACAGAGGAAATAATGGGATTTGGAAATATGAAACAAAATAGGAAATAAAATTATATTATTTCACAATTTTTCCTGTGCCTCATTTTCCTTTGGTTTAAATGGAGATTTCTACTGATCAGTGGTGGCCAGCCAATAACTCAGAGTTACATGTTATAATTCAGCAGCAAGAGGAAGGTAAAAAATAGTGGCTACTGTAAAGTGATTTAATACTCTCATAAAACCCCTAATTCTAATGTGTTGAGGAATAAAAGAGAATTTTCTTGTTTATATGGTGAGTTCTTTATTCATTATAAAATAGTTTTTTAATCTCAATTTTTTTCTTTACTTGACACTTATCATTTTGTCATAATGAATAGAATGACTGAATATGAAACCAACATTTTAAGCACCCTGAAGATACAGTGAATGAGAGCGAATCAATTTTGACACTGATATTTGACAGGTATACTTGTATCGTGAGCTAGTGGAGTGGTGAACACTTCAATCCGTTTCTCTAATATTGTGGCTGATGAGGACTATGCCAGTTCAACATGGGTTTGATTTTCTATAGTGTATAAAAGACATCAGACCATGAATATTCAGAACATTAGGATATAAAATTAAATAATAGCATAGAGACACAAGAGACTGCCTTACATAACTTGAAATAGAAACAGGAACTCAAGTAATAAATAATGTATGGCAAGAGGCAAGTGGCAACAGGCAAGTGACACTTCCTGCCACATATTAGAGCCAAAAGAGTAATCTTCTTTCTGGGAATATAGTCAAATATGTGGGCAGCTTCAGACAGAACACATGTAGGAGTGAAAGAAAGAAGTACAGTGCTTTGGCATCCATAAATCTCTGGCAACCAATAGTGTCACACTTGTCACCATATCCAGTGATTTAGATTGGGGGGATATTTACGGTACTCCTTTCAATGACACTAGAGAATTATTGTAGCTCTCTCCACACTGGCTCTTTTATTTCCTCTATATTTTAGGTCATGGTTAAGAGCATGGGTTCTGGATTCCAAATAATATAATTTTAAAAGTTGTATAGATACATAATGTTTTATCAATGAAATATTAAAAACAACTGTAACAAAACTTATACTCAATACACTTGTTACCTTAATATTACTTTGTGCTAGTAATGCATTGTATTAATAAGTTAGACCATGAGCATGTCCAACTTAAGTTTATATTTACTTTCCTTTTCTTTCCCTTCAGTTCTTAACCTTCAGTTATTAACCTTCTCCGCTTCATGAATAAGGCTTCTATATCCTCTTCATTTATGTCATCAAAGCTCTCCAGTGGCTCATGTCTGTAGGCCAGAAATGGCTGTAGAAAAACGCTCAACAGAGTTGATCAGATCTCAGAGAAACAAGGGCCAAGTACAGTACATAACTGCCATAGACAAGGGTGATAAAAAGAACCAAGGTGTTAATCAAAAACGTTTGAGAAAGAGGAGTCTTTGGTATTAGATAATTTACCATAATGTCCCTTAGACTGATATAGATGGGCTACCTACTAAATTATTACGTGGTTTTTGTAAGCAGAAGTGCCTTAGGTTTGTTGAGCAGAAGTTTGAATTAAATCAACAAATAAAAAATCAAGGTCTGTGTTAGGCTGCCCTTGCCTTGCTATAAAGAAATACCTGAAACTGGGTAATTTATAAAGAAAAGAGGTTTAATTGGCTCATGAGTCTGCAGTCTTTACAAGAAGCATTTTGCTGGCATCTGCTTGGCTTCTAGGGGACCTCAGGGAACTTACAGTCATGCTGGAAGGTGAAGGGAGAGCAAGCATGCCACATGGCAAAAGCAGGAGCAATAGAGAGAAAGACTGATGGTGAGGGTTGGGGGAGGGTGCCACACACTTTTAAATGACCAGATCTCACAATAACTCACTCACTATCTCAAATACAGCACCAAGCCATGAGGGATCCACCCCATAACCCAAACACCCTCTACCAGACCCCATCTCCAGAATTTCTCCAGCATTGGGGATTACAATTGAACATGGGATTTGAGCAGGGACAAATATCCAAACTATATCATGATCCCTCTACAAATCTCAGAATTAAGCCAGATCAGAGATCTCGAGATGAAGGGGAAGTCAGGTTCCCTTGAGAAAGGACTCTACTTAAGTTCCAAAATTTTGTGTTGTAACTCTCACTCTAAGCCATCTGCAAAAGCCCCTGTGACCATTTACCAGAGGTAGCTGTAAATTAAACAATGAGAAATGGTTGGACGCTGTGGCTCAAGCCTATAATCCCAGCACTTTGGGAAGCTGAAGTGAGTGGATCGTCTGAGGTCAGGAGTTCAAGACCGGTCAGACCAACACAGTGAAACCCCGTCTCTACTAAAAATACAAAAATTAGTCAAGTGTGGTCATGGGTGCCTGTAGTCTCAAATTCTTGGGAGGCTGAAACAGGAGAATTGATGAACCTGGGAGGTGGAGGTTGCAGACAGCCAAGATCGCATCACTATGCTCCATCCTGGGTGACAAAGTGAGAATCCGTCTCAAAAAAAAAAAAAAGAAAGAAAGAAAGAGAAATAACTAGATATTCAGAGAGCAGTGAACATGTCCTTGAATTGTCCTTAGTACCTGAGATGCAACATGCCCTGATCCTGCACCAATCAGATTAAGGACTTATGAAGATCTGATGATTAATAGAATTTAGCTAGAATTTCTCTCTGAAAGGGATCAAAGGCACTTGAAACCACTCTGTTTATTTTCTCACTTCTGGAATACACAGTTGTAATAGAAATACCTGGCAATGGCAATGTCTGAATGGATTCTCTAACCTTGCGAGTTGATGGCTCTTCTGGCATGAAAGGCCAACAGGAAGTTCCTATTCCTGCCTTAACTTTCCAAAACAGTAAACCAAAAACATATGACATTCTTGGAGAGCTTGCAGAGAAGAGTGCCACCACCAAAGACTTGACAGACACAGCAGTGATTATTTCTTCCATATTTTCATCCAATTTTCTCATTATGAGTGTGCAAAAGACTGATGGATATATGACAATTGTTACAATGTAATTAAATGTTGGCTCCAGTTGCAACTTCTCTTCCACATATAAAGTATTTGCTATAGCATATCTTGGCATCTGGTAAGAAGCTTTTGAGCATAGAATTCATTTTTCTATATGTATTCATAAACATTACTAAAGGTATTCATACACTTTCATGATCCTATCTCAAGGATATATCAATTCTCCAGTCCTATTTCACAATTTTTCTACTTGAATCTTGATGGTCTCTTCATTCCACAGAACATCACTCTGTTCCACTTTATTGATTATATCATCCTGAATAGACTAGATAAGTAGGAATTAATGATTGCTCCTGATACCTTGCTAAGGTACATGCATGCTAAAGGTGGAAAAAATAAATTCCACCATGATTTATTGCTCCAATACCTCAATTAAATTTCTAACAGTCTTGTTTTCTAGTGTATGTGAAAACCCATTCAAAGAGATCTGCATCTGGCCACTCCTACAATTTAGAGAGAAATACAAAGCCTAGTGGGCCTCTTTAGAACTTGAAGTCAAACTATACCTAATTTTCCCTTGTTATTCCTCTCATTTCTTGAGTAAAATGAAAGGCTAACAGTTTCAAATGAAACTCAGAGGAAAAGAATTCTCTTTAACAGGTGCAAGCTATTCCAACACTTAGACTGTAAGACTGAAATGACTTGATGTTGACTGATGTATCAGTAGACAAAAGAGATACTGTATAGAAGAGGATCTGGAGGTATGAGTAAGCTGAAAAAATGTGTAGCTCAAATTGTCATAACTCTCATTAATTTCACATTTCTTCATCTCTCAGTTTGCACTATACACTCATGGAAATTTAGCAATAATTCAGTTACAGTCTCCAAATTTTTATATGCAACACGTATGCCCCAAAGCAGACAGCTGCATCACTACTGTTCCACTCCTGGGTGATGTTAAGGAAGAGTGGTGAGTAAAAATTCTTCCAAAGGGAGCATAGACCTTGAGAAGTTTATGTTATTGTTCCTTTATTTCAGAAAAAAAAAGACCTGAAGTATGAATTGTTATAAATTCACAAACAATAACTAATAATTTGATTAGATGATTAGAATTTCAAAATAAACATAATTATAATACTGATTACAAGAAAGTTTGGGGGAGAGGTATGAGATTATCTGTGCCTAATGTGAATGCTTGCCAATTATCAACCTCAATAAAGGGAGACCTTAACAATTAGATGAAGAAAATGCTCTAATCTGTAACTGTCATCTAGCTGTTCTTGCCATTACCCAATGAACAAAACGGCCGTGACTGCAAGGATGGTGCTTAATGTTGGCTTAGCATATGTATTTGGTAAATATTCAATTATGACAAAAGTTAGCGTGTTTTGAGCCCTTCAGGATGGTTCCATCATATTAGGAAGCATGATTTTCTGTTGTCATTATGTGTAAGTAACTATGATTAAGACAGTTTATGTAAATGTTAACTTAACAAAATACGAACAAATTCTAGATTGTACTTTGTCAATTTAGTTAAAGTGGGACTCGTATTTCCCCAAATCTCCTTCACTATGTATCCTCAGGTTAGATTATGCCAGAGAGGAGTTTGCATGGAATTTCAAAGGAAAGAAGTAAAGTAGCAACCAGGACTCTCTATGTCCTTTGTAGTCATATATGTTGAGGAACAAATGCAGGATTGCCTGGAAGTTCTGGTGTGTCTTCACACACCTTTTCTCTTTGTCTAGCTATTCTTCTCAACAGTTGGCTTTTCTGGTCAACAGCTGCCCCAGGTCTACTGGCAAAATATTATCTGCAGTTCCATAAAAGTGGTAGGTATGTTGATATAGCAGCTTTACAAAGACCACTCTTGGAATCACAACTTGATGGAATATAGCTAAAGCAATACTAAGAAGAAAACGTGTAACACCCAGTGCCTACATTAGAAAAAGTAAGAAGACAAGTTATATTCTCACCTCAAAAAATAACAGAAAAGATCAAAAGAAATCAAAGTAATCAAAGGAAGGGAATTACAAAGAAAAGCAGTAATCAATAAAATTGGAAAGAAGAAATTATGGAAAAAATCAATAAAATAAAACTTCCAGTTATTCAAATAAATCAGAAAAATTGTTAAAAGTCTAACATTTTTCTCTTCTTGTGATAGTTTGCTAAGAATGATGGTTTCCAGCTGCATCCATGTCCCTACAAAGGACGCAAACTCATCCTTTTTGATGGCTGCATAGTATTCCATGGTGTATATGTGCCACATTTTCTTAATCCAGTCTGTCACAGATGGACATTTGGGTTGATTCCAAGTCTTTGCTATTGTGAATAGTGCCGCAATAAACATACGTGTGCATATGTCTTTGTAGTAGAGTAATTTATAATCCTTTGGGTATATACCCAGTAGTGGGATGGCTGGGTCATATGGTACACCAAACACCGCATGTTCTCACTCATAGGTGGGAACTGAACAATGAGATCACTTGGACTCGGGAAGGGGAACATCACACACTGGGGCCTATCATGGGGAGGGGGGAGGAGGGAGGGATTGCATTGGGGAGTTATACATGATATAAACGTTATGCACATGTACCCTAGAACTTAAAGTATAATAAAAAATAAAAAATAAAAATAAATAAAAAAAATTAAAAAAAATGGTTAACTTTTATGTTATATAAATTTTACTTGAATAAAATAGAAAAAAAAAAACACACCCCTGCTTTCTGAGAGGAAAAAAAAAAAAATGTTTATGTCACACTATTTATAATTGCCCAATAAAAAAAAAAAGTCTAACATTTAACAATTTACTCTAATTTAAAAATTTTTTAAAGTCTTTTTAAAAATAAAAAGAAAGAAAGCAAACCACCAATATCCAGGATAAAATGGGATATTACTACAGATCCTGCTGTCATTTAAAAATTAATAAGGGAATACAACCCTTTGCTCTTAGATTCAACTTTATGCTCATAGATTCAGCAACTTAAAAGAAATAAACTAATTGCTTGTAAACCACAAACTAACATAACTTAGTCAAGAATATATAAATAATCTGAATAATCAAATAGTCATTACATAAATTTAATGTGTAACTAACCACTCCCCCTTAAAATATATCTACAGATCCAAGTGGTCTTGAATAAATTTTGCCAAACTTTGAAAGAAGAAGTAACCTCAAATTTGTAGAATCTTTTTTAGGAAAAGAAAGAGGAGAAAATATTTTCCAACTCATTTTAATGAAACCAATATTACCTTCATACAAAAGCCAAAGACAGTACAAATAAATAACTTTAAAAAAAAAGGAAGAGAAAAATACAAATGAGTATCTCTCATGAAGTTAAGAATGAAACCCCTAAAAAAGGAGCAAATGAAATCCAATAATACAAGGAAATAATTATATGCCATGATTAAATTGGATTTATTCCAGGTATGCAAGGCTTATTCAACATTTACAGATAATCAACAAAAGTTACCATATCAACAGTCTAAAAAAGAAAAATTGCATACTCATATAAATAGCAAACAAAAAATCGTTTGACAAAATCCAAACCCATCCATGAAAAAACTCTCAACAAGTTAAAAATAAAATAGAACAACCTCAACTTAATAAAGGACATTTACAAACTACCTACAACTAATATCAAACTCACTGGAAAAGTCTGAATGCTTTATCCTAACATGGAGAATAAGGCAAGTGTGTCTGTTCTCAAGACTTATTCAACATATAGTACTGGCTGTTCTAACCAGTGCAATAAGACAAGAAAAGAAAAGGAGAGAGAGACAGAAAGAGAGAGACAGAGAGAGAGAGGAGAGAAAGAAAGAAAGAAAGAAAGAAAGAAAGAAGAAAGAAAGAAAGAAAGAAAGAAAGAAAGAGAAAGAAAGAAAGGAAAAAGAAATAAAGAAAGGGAGGCAGATTGAAAAGGAAGAAAGAAAATGTTCCTTATTTACAAGTTATCTATGTATGAAATCCCAAGGAAACTACAAAAAAAAAAAAATAGTATTTCTAGAACTAATTAGTAATTTTAGTGATATTATCAAGGTCATAGAATATAGAATCAATGCAAAAATCAACATGTGGAAAATAAAACTTAAAACTTAAAAATAAAATATCTTTATCATAAGGACAATGAAGTATCTAGGTCTAAATTTGATAGAAATGTGTACAGGTATGCTGAGAATGCTAATTATAAAATGCTAAAGTAATCAATGAAGAGCTAAGCAGATGAAGACATACAGTGTATTTATGAATTGGAAATTCCAACATAGTAAATTTGACCATTTTCTCCAATGGACCCACAGGTTTATTGCAAATGCTATCAAAATCTCAATAAGGTATATTATAGACACAGAAAAACTTATTATTATATTTATATATAAATGCAAAGGACTTAGAGAAGCTAAAACAACTTTGAAAAAGACAAAGAATGTAGAGGAAATCATCTTACACATATTAAGGCCAAGTGTATAGCTTTGTTAATCTAGAAAGTGTAGTACTAGTGGAGAGATAGAATTATAAGTCAATGAGACAGAATAAAGAATGCAAATAGACCCACACAAACACGGTTAACCAATTTTTGACAAAGGTGCATGCAAAAGCAATTTCAAAGAAGAATAGACCTTTCAACAAATGGTCCTTTAGCAAGTGGAAATAAAAGATCAACCTAAACCTCACACTTATGCAAACATTAAGTTAAAATTAATGATAAACTTAGATGTAAAATGCAAAACCATATAATTTCCAGAAAAATATTTTGAAACATTCACAATATAGAGCTAAGCACAATTTTTAGCCTTGATACCAGAGGCATTAGACATAAAAGTAAAATTTGATAAATTAGAACTCAACATTTTTAAAAAGTTGATTTGCAAAAGATTGTAATATAAGGATGAAAGGACAAACTGGAAAGAATGCAAACCACATATCCAGTGAAAGATTATTATCTAAAATATATACTCTCAAAACTCAACAGAAAAAAAAAAAATGAAAATGGGTAAAAGACATGGACAGACATTTCACCAAAGAAAATATGCAGATTGGAAATAAGGACATAAGAAATTCTACACCATTAACCATTATGGAAATGGAAATGCACATTAAAACCACAATAGATATCTCTACTGACCTACCAGAATGGCTATAATTAAAAAAATATATAACAACACTAATTGCTGGCAAGGATGTGAAGAAACTAAATAACTCATTCATTGCTACCAGGGATTGTAAAATGGAACAGTCACTCTGGAAAACATTTTGGGCATTTTTAATAAAACTAAACATGCACTTCCATTTGTCTTAGTAATTGTACTCTTGGACACTTATTCCAGAATAAACAAAATGTTAGGGTCACACACACACACACACACACACACACACATACACACACACTATACACAAACGTACCCGAATACTCATGGCAGCTTTTTTGTAATAGTCAAAAACAAAAACAAAAACAAAGAAAAAAAGACAAACAAACAGGTGTCTTCAATGGGTGAAATGTTAAGCAAATTGTGGTATATCCATACCTTGAAGTGCAGCAGTAGAAAGAACAGTTGGATGAAGCTGAAGGTAAATAAACAGTGAAAAAGTTCAATCTTAAAATATTGCGTACTGTATAAATACATTTACATAATACTCTTGAAATGACAAAACTCTAGAAATGGATAGCAGATTCAGTTACCTGGATGAGAAAAGGTAGAGCAGCTGGTGTTGCTTAAAAGGGCCATAGGAGAGATCTTCTTGGTAATAAAACTGTTCATTATCTT
Source organism: Trachypithecus francoisi (assembly GCF_009764315.1). NCBI lineage: Eukaryota > Metazoa > Chordata > Mammalia > Primates > Cercopithecidae > Trachypithecus > Trachypithecus francoisi. Next base: position 70,094,890 of record NW_022681454.1, read on the forward strand.
GACTGTTTCAGTGTCAATATCCTCATTGTAATATTGTAGTATTAATGTTCCAATCTATTGTACTCTTGTCTCTATCTGTTGCATTATCAATTTCTTAAGATTCTTCTGTGCGGGGGGTGGGGGATTGGGTGAGACTACACAGAATCTATCCTTATTGTTTCTTACAACTGTTTGGAAATTATTTCAAAATAAAAAGTATAATTTTTACAAATTCATTTGATTTAATAGTCCTACACTCTTGATTGTCCTCTTGCATCACTAGTGTTCCAACTTGGTTATCCTTCTACGTCATTACTTGCTCCTTTTTTATCTTATTTAATTATTTTCTTTATCTCTCCAACTCCTAAATCCCTGAGTACTCTAAGATTCTGTCCTCAGAAATCTTATCTTTTTAATTCCCATTTAATCTACTTCACCATTAAGCTATAAATATTACCTCTGCGCTCAGTCTCATATTTTACATATAATTCTCCACACTCTTCATTCCAGAGACCTGAATCCAACTGCCTACCTGTTTTCACTTGAATGTTTATGAGGCACCATGAATATAATATTTCTAATATAGATCTCCTAATTTTCCCTCTAAAATGTCTTCCAATATGGTGTCTGGAATTTATTCCTTCTGGTGGGTTCTTGGTCTTGCTGACTCCAAGAATGAGGCCATGGACCCTAGCGATGGGTGTTACGGTTCTTAAAGATGATGTGTACAGAGTTTGTTCCTTCAGATGTTCAGATGTGTCCGGAGTTTCTTCCTTCTGGTAGGTGTGTGGTCTCGCTTACTTCAGTAGTGAAGCCAAGGACCTTTTCAGCGAGTGTTACAGCTCTTAAAGGCGGTGCAGACCTGAAGAGTGAGCAGCAGTAAGATTTACTGTGAAGAGCAAAAGAATAAAGCTTCCACAGGGTGGAAGTGGACTGGAGCAGGCTGCCACTGCTCACTCAGTGGCCAGTTTTTATTCTCTTATTTAGTCACACCCATATCTTGCTGATTGGTCCATTTTACAGAGCACTGATTGGTCAATTTTACAGAGTGCTGATTGGTTCATTTTACAGTGGGCTGATTAGTGCATTTACAATCCTTTAGCTAGATACAGAGCGCCGATTGGTGCGTTTTTACAGAGTGCTGATTGGTGCATTTACAATCATTTTACTAGACACAGAGGACTGATTGGTGCATTTTTACAGAGTGCTGATTGGTGCATTTACAATCCTTTACTAGACACAGAGTGCTGATTGGTGTGTTTTTACAGAGTGCTTATTGATGCACTTGCAGTCCTCTAGCTAGACAGAAAAGTTCTCCAAGTCCTCACTTGACCCAGGAAGTCCAGCTGGCTTCACCTCTCAATATCCCCCTCTAAACAGGACACCACAACTGCTGTTGGAAGTTGGGTGATGGCCACCCTAGCTACTTCCTGCTAGATAGGGGCAAAGAAGGGGCCCTATAGTCATAGTGTCCTCCAGATGGGAACTCTTTAGGCCAGTCAAAGGGCCAGCGGGTTGGTCCAGGGGTCCTCTGTAGAAGTTGTTAGTTGAGTCATTTGGGGATCCATTTGTAAGACCCTCTGTAGCTTGATAGCCTCAATATTAGAGGAAACAAATGTGACAGAGCCCAAAGGCAAGTAATAGCAAGACGGCTGCCATGGGAGCTAGAAAGGGGAGAAGCCATGTTGCCCAACTCCAGAGGTTGGAATAAGAGTTTGAAAGGTATTGTCTGATTTCAGAAGCCTTTTCCTGTAAACACTGGCCAGGCAGCATTTAGTGCTATCCCTGACTGGTTAGTGTAAAAACAACACTCTTTCCCTAAGAAGGTGCAGAGTCCTCCTTTCTCAGCAATGAGGAGGTTGAGACCTCAGCGATTTTGGAGAGTCACTGCTGTGAAAGAGTCTATCTGGGATTGTAAAGTAAAGATAGATTTCATTATTTCTTGTAAACTGTGTGAGAAATTCTTTGAGAGTGTGGGGTAGTAGGATAACACATGTTACACTGTTAACGTTTAGCAAACCTTACTTTTTTTGAAAACCTTGTAAGTTTGGGATTTCAATTGTTCTTTGTTATTAATAAGACCTCGTTGGGTACATATTAACTTAGAATTGGTATAGATAGCTCCTTCCTGATTCTGTGAGTACTTTAAGGTTTGGCTGAGTGCAAACAGCTCACATGTTTGAGCAGACCAATTATTAGGCAGTTTTCCTAACTCTACTTCTACAAGAGTTTCCTTATCATGTACTGAATACCCATTGTATCTTTTATCCTTAATCACCTGGGAGGAACCATCTATGATCCTGTCATGAAGGGAGTTACTTCTAGGTCTGGTCAGACCTTTGTATGGTAATTAATTAAGATTTAGATTCCTTGTTAGAAAACCTGTGGGGTTAAGAATTTTTGATAAGAAGGCTATGGGTTGTCAGTGACCTCAATGCTTTTGGGCTACGCCCTTATTTACACTGACAAGGTGGTATTGGAGTGTCACAATACCCCAATATCAGGATTGTAGGATTACAGAGAAGACCTTCAATTATCAATTAGAGGTTTTAAATGTGCCCTGTCTTTTAAAGGAACTGTTTTTTTCTTTACTACTTCCATCTCTCTTTCTTTCTCTTTGACTTCTTCTTTGTCTCTCTCTTTCTCTCTTTCTGACTTCCTCTTTGTGTCTTCCTCTCTCTGACTCTGTCTCTCTCTTTCTCTCTCTCTGACTCCCTCTTTGTCTCTGCCTCTTCCTCTCTCTCTCTGTCTCTTCCTCTCTCTCTCTCTGCTCATTTTTCCCTGCCTCTACCAGCCACTTATGCTGCTGTTCTCCCCTCTCCTTCCCCTTTTGATGGTTTCAGCAGTGTAAGACAACCACCTCCTTGGGTTTTTGCACTGCATGCAGTAACTCCATAGTTTCCTTGTGGTATTCAGTGGGGGTTTCCCCAGAGATTAGGAACTCCCTTTCTTTCCATATTGCAACATGGGCATGTAGGATTAGATAAGCATGCTTACTATCTGTAGCAAAGTCTCCCAATTACAACTGAGGATGTAGGAGAAATAGCTGGTTACAGGCTGTCCCATGATTCCTCGCTGGTAACAGACCTTGAGGACAGCTGCCCAGGACAGGAGATTAACACTGAGAAAGCTGCATCAGTGTCGAAGAGGAAGTCAATTTCCTGGCCCTCAATGATTATATGTACCCGGGGCTCAGTGAGGGTGATGACATGAGCTGGCGCTTGCTCCAGGTACCCTCAGTCATGTTGTTTGATTATCTGATTGGGAGCTTCTGGCCCAGAGAACCTTTGTCCTCTGAGGCAGTGTGCCTTCCAATAGTGGAGATGGTCAAGGGGGCAGCTTGTTTCTCACAGGACAACCTTAAGTGTCCTTGTAAACCATACTGACAACAAGCCCTACTGGGAGATTGGCCTCCTCCATTTTATGTCCTCTCTGCACCACCAAGGTTTGTCTGAGGGCTGTGACTAAGGCTGTGGCCTTTCCCTGATCTCATTTTTCCTTTTCAGCCTGTTCCCCTTGGTCCCTGTTATAGAACACTGAGGTTGTCAGGTTTAATAATGCCTCCAGATTTTGTGCGGGGCCCAGGGTTCTCTTTTGGAGCTTTCTTTTGATATCTGTGGCTAATTGGGTAATAAACTTATCTTTTAGGATCAATTGACCCTCGAGGGAGTTGGGTGACAGAAAAGTACATTTTCTTAAGGTCTCCTGCAGCCTCTCGAAGAAGACAGAAGGATTTTCTTCCTTTCCCCGAGTTATGGTGGACATCATTGAATAATTCATGGGCTTCTTCTTAATTCTCATTAGTCATTCTAGAACACATGTCAACCAATGTTTATGACTCCAGTCCCCATTATCTGAGTCGAGGTCTCAATGGGGATCCATACTGGGGACGGCTTGCTGACTAATAGGAAATTTGCCCCTTTCCTCAGCTGTCATTCTGTCATTTACTTGAGTAAGATACCAGGTATCTCTAAGCTGTCAGGCTGCTGCTAAAGCTGCATTCTTTTCATTAAAGGCCAGGGTTTGATCTAACAATAGCATGACATCTCTCCAAGTGAGATTGAAGATTTGCCCTAGACCCTGTAGGATATCTATGTACCTATCAGGATCATCTGAAAACTTCCCGAGTTCTGCCTTGATCTGCTTTACATCAGAAGGGGAGAAGGGGACATGTACCTGGGTTGGGCCAAATTTCCCTCCACCTATAGCTTGAAGGGGGCATAACTAATAGCCCAGGGGCGTTTGTGGTCCTTTGGTGATTTCTTTGCTTGTTTCTTTCTGGACAGGGGAGATTAGAGGAGGCTTATCATTATTAGAAGGGGAGCTATAGGGAGGCTAGGATATGGGGATAAGCTGACAGGTCCTCCTGTGGGATGTAAATTGCAAGTTTTGCATAGTTGTGTATCCACTTTCAATGAAAAGAAAGTTTGGATATAAGGTATTTCACTCCATTTGCCTTCCCTCTTACAGAAAAGGTCAAGCTGCAGGATAGTATTGTAATTTATGCTTCCCTCATGTGGCTATTTTTCTCCACCAGAGAAAGAATATTGGGGCATAGCCACATGGCAGAAAAAAAATGAGCTGCTTCATTTTCAGGGTTTGTGGGTCAAATTGGTCTGAATGACTTAGGATGCATTTCAGTGGTGAGCCTTTTGATGCCTGAGTGTTTCCCATCTGAAAGACAAAACCACCCACAGTTTTGGTTTGTTTGTTTCTCCCCCTGCCCAAGAACCCACAAAGGTCCCTGGACCCTGCTGATCAGAATAGTTGTGCTCACCTATGCAGCAGCAGAAACACTAGTTTTCCTCCTAAACCACAAGGACAACTAAGGAATGTCGGATTTAGTGGCCTTTACCAATGCATTCTCAAGAACCTGCACCCTTGCCTGTCCTCTTAGACCACAAAGAGGACCAAGAAAAATTGGATTTAGTGGCTCTTACTGACGCATTCTTGAAAACTTGTTAGAGTCCTAAGGATTCTCCTGTTAGTATTGGGACTTTACCCTTGTCCTGTAAAGATGTTATGCCCCAAAATGAAGTGGAGAGCCATACCCTGAGGGAAGAAAGGGATCTCCAGAGTTGGAAGAGTGATGCCTTTTCTCCTCACTTATATGAATAGGAAGGATATAATTTTTGAGGCTCCTCATATCCTGACTTCAGAAATAACTTTTCTTAGGCCTGCTTGTCTGAGGAGGGATCCTAAAATTCCAGATAGTTCCCCCTACAATGGGCCTTTGGGCAGAAATTGTGTCTTTCTGGTTGGTGAGTATGGGTGCCTAAAGAAGGGAGCAGAGTCCTGAAGTTTATACTCTAAGTCATTCTTATAGGGGAAACTAGAAAAGCAACAGAGACAAGGGGTGGTTTTTAGAAGCAGAACTAGCCTTGGAGAAGAGAGGTGAGAGGAAGTTTGTCTGATGGGCAGTAAGATCCAGGAGGCAAGGGTCAGGATGGATAGGATAGATGGGCGAGTCTTGCTTGGATGATACGACTTTGAGAGTTCCACTCATGTCTACAGGGTCAACCAATTTGTTGCCAGGACTCTGGAGTTGAATGGCTTTCCTCTCTGTCAACCCTCTACTCAGCCCAGAAGTATAGGAAAAGTGGAAGCTGGTTCCAGGCAAACCAACACTCCCAACTCAGAAGAGTTGGGAGTTATTAGACACTCCTTTCCCATAAAGCCTGACACCCATGTCTTTAGTCTGGTGGCCATGCTAGTTGCTTTTAACTGGCTGACAGGTGCCCGGTATTTAGCCCCCAAATTCTAAGGAAAAATAGGACAGAATAGCAAGCAAAAGGGGTCCGATGATACTCACCACTTGGTGATTGTCCCTTCATGGTCACCAAAATGTGTATGGAATTTTTTCCTTCCACTGGGTTCTTGGTCTCGCTGACTTCAAGAATGAAGCTGCAGATCTCACAGTGAGTGTTGCAGTTCTTAAAGATGGTGTGTCCAGAGTTTGTTCCTTCACATGTTCAGATTTGCCCTGGGTTTCTTCCTTCTGGTGGGTTCGTGGTCTTGCTGACTTCAGGAGTGAAGCCACAGACCTTCTCAGGGAGTGTTACAGCTCTCAAAGGTGGGGTGGACCCAAAGAGTGAGCAGCAGCAAGATTTATTGTGAAGAGCAAAAGAACAAAGCTTCCACAGCATGGAAGGGAACCTGAGCAGGTTGTTGCTGCTGGTTCGGGTGGCCAGCTTTTATTCCCTTATTTAGTCATGCCCACATCCTGCTGATTGTTCCATTTTACAGAGTGCTGATTGGTGCATTTACAATCCTTTAGCTAGACACAGAATGTTGATTGGTGCGTTTTTACAGAGTGTTGATTGGTGCATTTACAATCCTTTAGCTAAAAACAGAGTGATGATTGGTGCATTTACAATCCTTTAGCTAAAACAGAGTGCTGATTGGTGCATTTACAATCCTTTAGCTAGATACAGAGCACTGGTTGGTGCGTTTTTACAGAGTGCTGATTGGTGCATTTACAATCCTCTATCTAGACAGAAAAGTTCTCCAAATCCCCACTAGACCCAGAAACACCAGCTGGCTTCACCTCTCAATACTCTCCCCTATTACAGTAAAAGGCTTGGTAGTTTTCCAGTTGAGTTGCTGATACCAGAAATCCCTGATTTATCTTTGATTCTTTTTTAGTCTTTCTTTTCTGGAATTAAATCAATTAGCACTTTCTCTTATGTCTTATGAAGACTTCAAATATCTTGCCACTTCTTACTACGTTCACTGCTACCACCTTGCTTGACCCACCATTACTTTCACTCAGATTCTGAGAATAACCTTCAAAGTTTTTGGGGTTTTTTTGTTTTTTTTTTCTGCTTTCTTCGGCCCTCTTGTTGCAACTCACAGTCTATCATAGTACAGCAACCATAATAATCATTTAAACATAATTAAGATGTTACAAAAATTGCATTTTATCTCACATCACTCTACCTTTGTCCCTCTTCCTCTTGTAGACATCATCATTTGATAAACCACACATTTTCCTGACTTCTCTAATCTGTATATATCTCTTTCTCTCCTACTAGAGTAAAAACAGTGTGGAGGCAGAAGTTTTGGTTCTTTTGTTTCCTAAGAAATGACTATTGAAAGAACATTACTTGACACATGGTAGACATTTGATAAATATGTGTTAAGTGCAGGAATAAAAAAAGAATTGATAAAGTATACATTTAATAATACTTGAAAATTATTTGAATGTAGAATATATATGAGACTAATAATTTAATATGACACAAATTTCTTCTGTGAATGACTATGAAAATTGATGGTTACATGAAATGAGAAACTATGTAACGCTAGTTTAATCAAGTGTCCGAAGAAGATGATGATTTTTTAAACATGTTGGGTTTGGGATTAATATTAATGAATTAACTTCAAATTAGCAACCGAAATTTAATGTAAGAAGGAAAGATAGCCTAACACATGGATTAGCAAATGGGTAGGTCATTTCTGAATTTCTTAAAACACATAAATTAAACATTTATTTTTTCTCCTGTTATTTCCTGCATAATGTCCATATGGTAAGACAGATTTTAACCCAATTTGTGGTTATATTTGAGATAGTTACTTAAAATGTAGGCTTTGTAGTTTCCTGGATACTTACCTTGGAGCCTGAGGAGAACCTAAAAGAACTTTTAAGCCTTCCTCAAAGGCAGGTAGAACTGATGAATATCTCCAGAAGTTCATTTTGACTGTTGAATGGTAGAGACATACCAATATGTGTCTACATGCTATGGATAAACAAAACACACAGTGTTTTAAAATAGAGTCTCTAAATGAAAATAACACTGATAAGTATTTCAAATTACAAGTTCTGATTTGCAATCAGGCCTGTTTTCTCATGGAAAGGTCGAAATGTGTGTTCCAGGGTGAGGAGCAGCAGGATTTATCTACATTTGTTAATGATTCTCCCAGTAGACCAGTCAGTGATTTAATAGAATAGTTTGAAAAACGTGCATAATTAATTTATAGCTTATAGAGTTGAAGAAGCAGCTATCACAATAATTAACTTTGAATGTCAACACTTGTAGATAGATTTTAGTTAGTGAGTACCATACTTCAAAGTCTGTACACATTGCCTCTGTTTGGTTTCACTGCCACTAACTGAATAGTAATGCCATTGTTGATGTTCAGAGGAATAACAGGTGGGACTTCGGTACATTGTAGTTCAAAACAACTGTGATTAGGCATTATTCAACAAGATTCTGTTCTTTTCTTAAGATGCCAAAGGAAAGTCTTTAATCAGAACCTCTGGTATTTACTGCATCCATAAACCCAGACTGCAGATATACCTCTTAGCCACCCAAATAACCTTTTTTGAATTTCACGTTCTCATGTTTCATTAATATTTGGCATCAATTCAATTTGACCAGCTACTTACATTTAATCAGAAAAGACATTGAGTTATTGCAACACTCTAGCACTCTTTTTGAAAAACCAGACAGTATCTATCTGGACTATATCCTCTTTTCTTCATGATAGGCAGAAAAGGGTAAGAAAATTAAGATTTAATGAATATAAATAACGAAATGAACATAAATGATGGAAGCACTAGAAAATGTAGGTGTTTCTCACTAAGAAAATTAAAAGAAAACTAGTTATATGCCTTATAGCAATAATTTTTGCAAGATAGACAAGGGGATTTATTAGATACAATTGTAGGAGAGTAGTTTTAGAGAAAAAAAAGTAAGTCAAATTTAGTGTGTGGAATTTTCACTTCTCTCTAAATATTTAACTTATCTATTATGCTCTGTTAAGAATATGACTCTGTTTGAAATTATTTGAACATTATACTTCTATTTATGGTGCATAAGAGGAGGCAGAAATTACAGGGTCATTCACAAATGACACCAAATAAAGGATAAGTTAAAGTACTTTGCTATCAAAAAATATAGTGTTTTAATTGTGTTGTGTTGCTTGATTGGAATTGTTGACTTGATACAAAGTCTATATTGCATAATTTAGCTCCTTTTGATTTTAAAATTGTTGAGGTAATGTTTATCATTCAATGCTATAATTTCTCACCTGCCATTATATGCTAGGAGTTTGGAATACAGTCAACAGTGGGCAATAATGACAATAATTTTATCTATACCCTTATAGGAGAAAATTACTATTTCTGACAGAGAAATTTCTTGGCATTACTATGACTTGGATATCAGAAAACCTGAACCTATACCTTCATTTTGCCTTTACCCATGTGGGTAAACTTGAGCTGATTACATAATCTTCCTGGTATTCACTTGGTTATTTACATTACCTTAAAGCTTACCTCCAGTTATTAAAATAATTCTGATAACATACATTATTTTCTGATGACAATCATCATTTTAGCCTCTATATTGACTTTTATTTAATATCAGTAGTGACCTTTCTAGTTACTAGGGAATATTAAATGTTTAAATATGACACAAAGAAGAAACGTTTGGCACATGTAGACTTGAGACTACAATCTAGAATGTGATACTAGATTAAAGATGCTATCCCATCTTCATTTTTTTCTCCTGTTATTTCCCTGTTTCCTCTCCAAATTTTCTGTTGCATAGTGGGCTCTCACTGCATCAAAAGTGGAATAGGATACAGTCTAGAGAAGGAAAATACGTTATTCTTGCCTTATCTTTGAGTTTTCAAAACCTAAGCCTTGTGGCGATGAGGTGAGGGAGGGGAAATTAGAAATTTGGAATCTAAATAAATTGTTTCAGAGAAACAAAAAATAACATTACTCTTCTGGGTTGGAGTGACCATGTGAACTGAAAGATCCATTGTACTTGTCTAAGAATAGTATACTATGTCATATTTCCTGGTCAGATATTTAGGAAGTCATTCAGAAACCAAAGAGGAAATGATATGGACAATGTTAAGTAGGTAGATGAAGTTATAATGTACTCAGTAAAATTCCTGTGCCCTATAACAGCAAGGAATATATATATATATACATATATATATATATATATATATACATATATATATATATATATGTATATATATATATATATATCAGCTGGATATATTGTCCTCTGTCACACAAAGTCAACTGTCATTTATACACAGAATTGTAAGAGGTTTTTATTGTATCTTTACAATTATGTCTTCTTCTTTTGCTCTTGCGTAGTTTCACTTAGCCAAATTCTGTTTCCTTGCCCCCGTTGACTTTGCCTTGTGTTTGTTGTGAGACTTGTTTCAACTCATGGAATGTTGACAAAGAGGAATATGTATTTGTTCTTGCTCTTCTTATATTTTCTTATCTGTTACAAAAAAAAAAAAAAAAAAAAAAAAACAGTTTTCAAGATTCTTTAGCCTGAGTCCTACAAGGAAGAAGACCTGACCTGATTTTGTAGCCTGCAGCTAAATCCAACTGAACATAGTCAAGACAGGCCAAAGCACAGCCAAGATACAAACTACTGGTTAACAATTTTTCTTATTGCCATGTACTACTAAAATTTGGGTGGTTTTTTTTTTTTTTTTTTTGAGACGGAGTCTCGCTCTGTCTCCCGGGCTGGAGTGCAGTGGCCGGATCTCAGCTCACTGCAAGCTCCGCCTCCCAGGTTCACGCCATTCTCCTGCCTCAGCCTCCCGAGTAGCTGGGACTACAGGCGCCCGCCACTTCGCCCGGCTAGATTTTTGTATTTTTTAGTAGAGACGGGGTTTCACCGTGTTAGCCAGGATGGTCTCGATCTCCTGACCTCGTGATCCACCGGTCTCGGCCTCCCAAAGTGCTGGGATTACAGGCTTGAGCCACCGCGCCCGGCCTTGGGTGGTTTTTAATCACAGCAAAAACTAACCACTGCAGTAAGTGACAGAAGACAGATGTGCTGATTATATTAATGGCTAACCACACGGAAATTTTTAAATTTTGATTTGATAATTCAATATACACCCACCTAAACAAACAGAATGCTCTAAAATCTCTTTGGGATTTAGAAACTGTCTTGGAAAATGGATAGTGGAAACATTCCAGTTGATCAAAGTTAAGATTCCTTCACCCAAATGAAAGACAATATTAAGTGAAAAGAGGAGAAAAACGTAAGGATTAAAGAAAACTGGAAATTTAACATCTTTAGAGATTCATTGTCCAATTTGATAGCTGCTAGCCACATGTGGCTATTTAAATTAATCACAATTAAATAAAGCTAAAAATTAAATTCCTCAATCACATTAGCTGTGTTCCAAATCTTTTTTTTTTTTTTTTTTTGAGGCGGAGTCTCGCTCTGTCGCCCGGACTGGAGTGCAGTGGCCGGATCTCAGCTCACTGCAAGCTCCGCCTCCCGGGTTTACGCCATTCTCCTGCCTCAGCCTCCCGAGTAGCTAGGACTACAGGCGCCTGCCACCTCACCCGGCTAGTTTTTGTGTTTTTTAGTAGAGACGGAGTTTCACCGTGTTAGCCAGGATGGTCTCGATCTCCTGACCTCGTGATCCACCCGTCTCGGCCTCCCAAAGTGCTGGGATTACAGGCTTGAGCCACCGCGCCCGGCCTAGCTGTGTTCCAAATCTTAATGGTCATATATCATTAATGACTACCTTAATGGAGAGGACATATTATAAAGTATTCTTGTCATAACAGAGAAGGTTTTATGGGACTGTTCTATAGGACACAGATGTTGGTAATTTGGCCTTTCTATAATAGATAAATGAGATAAAACAATACTCATGTTCTCATATTGGACAGTGAGGAGATTATCAAAGGTTGTATTATTATTTGCAAATATTTATTTTTGCCTCCCTCTCTATTAATGTAGGCCTTGCACCTGTAAGTTGCTTGCTCATATAAATATGAGTATCATTGGCATGTATCATGTTTGAGCAGAAGCTTTAAATTTAACTACATGGTTCACCTTCCCTCTTTGCTCTTCCTCTTTGATGTAAAAAATGGGTACGTCTCAAAAAAGAGTTGCTCCTTATTCCAGGTTCCAGAATTAGATGGCAGGTGGAGCAAAAACAAGCTAGAGCATAATTGCAACAAATAATGGATCCAGAGCCAAATTGCAATCCTCATACAATATGAGAAATAATGTTTCTTGTAAATCACTGAATTTTGGATTATTTGATTCCCCAGCAAATCTAATGAATATCAAGGTGATTGAAAGAAAAGGGGATTTTGAAGTATACGAAACAAAAGTCTAATATGTTGAGTTTGAGCTCATAGTAAAATGCTCTAGAGAAGATTCTTAGTGGGATATTTAGTAGATACTGGATTCTGGAACTCAGGAGAAAAGTTAGGGCAAGTGATATAACATATAACCAACTGCATAGAGGTAAACAGTGAAAATTGGGAATAGATGCTGTTATCTATAGACTGATTCTATAGAATTCACATATAGAAAAAATTGAAAATGAAATATTGTCATAGTGGATGCATTTTTGAGACATTTTATAAACTTCCGGGTATATATTCGCCTTTCTTTAGATAAAAGTTTATAGTAATTGCAATTTGGAAAAATGCCTCATGCTCTGACCTGATTTCAATATTTTGGCTTTATTCAAAACTCCAGAGGTGGGTTTTCTTTGAGTAAACTAATCAGAGTAGTTTATTCTCTCACACATAATAATCGCTTCAGGGATAAATATACCATCCCTCATAATCAATAAGACATGAGAAAGTATGTGTGAGGCATCAGAGCAATAAATCTCTTTTCAATATGAATAAGAAAAGCTTATTTTCTCCTGGATAGCATACTGTGGTTATGTGAGATTTGCAACTGCTATAGCACTGTATAATTTAAGCAGATTTTCTGAGAATGCAGGAGTAGGAGTTACCTATGTAGAACCTAAAATGGAAATGAGCACCATAATGGAAATGAGCAAATGATGAAGAAAGGCACACAAAAAAGCAATAATCAGAACACTTGATGGCACTGTTTGAGAACTGTATAAAACCTTATATGATCCAGTACAAGTACTCTAGTAACTGACTCAATTTGATTTGGATTTTCCATATGTTGCAACAAAATCTTATCAGATATACACATAAAACTCACGTGTCTAAAATAACCGGAAGAAACATTTTATTAAGCCTTAAAATTATGCACAACAGAAAACAAAATGAAAACAGAAAATGTAGAGGCCGGGCGCGGTGGCTCAAGCCTGTAATCCCAGCACTTTGGGAGGCCGAGACTAGCGGATCACGAGGTCAGGAGATCGAGACCATCCTGGCTAACACGATGAAACCCCGTCTCTACTAAAAAATACAAAAAACTAGCCGGGTGAGGTGGCGGGCGCCTGTAGTCCCAGCTACTCGGGAGGCTGAGGCAGGAGAATGGCGTAAACCCAGGAGGCGGAGCTTGCAGTGAGCTGAGATCCGGCCACTGCACTCCAGCCTGGGCGACAGAGCGAGACTCCATCTAAAAAAAAAAAAAAAAAAAAAAAAAAAAAAAAAAAAAAAAAAAACACAAAAACAGAAAATGTAGAGTCACGGAAGAGTGTTTCAAGAAAAAGAAGAAACACTAGCTCAGATGCTACTCAAAAATACAGTAAACAGGAACCATAATGTTTACAAACTTTTCAATGAACCTAGTAACAGGAAAATATGGAATAAAGCAGGTTAAACGGTTTAGTAGAGATAAAATTGAGATTTCCTTACTTTGAAGAATGACTGGGAATTTTTGAAATAGACATGGGTTTCTTTATTTTAAATGTTTATACACAAATAATATTTGTACATATTTATGGGGTACATGTGAAATTTTGATACGAGAATAAAATGCATAATGATCAAATCAGTGTAATTGCGATATCCATTGCCTCAGGCATTTATCATTTATGTTAGTAGCATTCGAATTCAATTCATTTAGTCATGTTGAAATATACAAGAAATTATTGTTAACTATGGTTGCCCTATTGTGCTACCAAACACTAGATCTTATTCCTTCTATGTAACTGCATTTTTGTGCCCATTAACCAACACCTCTTTTCTCCCACTCCTCACTGCTCTTCCCAGTCTCTTGCAACCACCTTTCTGCTATCTCCATGAGAACGTTTCTTTAGTTCCCACATATGAGTGAGAACACGTAATATTTGTCTTTCCGTGCCTGGCTTATTTCACTAAACATAATGAATATATTCTAGTTCCATCGATCTTGTTGCAAATAACAGGATTTCATTATTTTTATGGCTAAAAATATTCCATTGTATAGATGTACCACATTTTCTTTATCCATTCATCCACTGATGGACAATCAGATTGACTCTGTATCTTGACTATTGTGAGTAGTGCTGCAATAAACATACATTTATTCTAGAGAGTAAAGGTAGATAAACCTCACAAAAAAATTTGGCTATGAAGGAGGAAAATCAGGTAAGGTAGAAGGTATAGTATTTAATGATCTTGAGGCAAGCATTTTATGTTTATGCTTTTGTAATCTGTGTTGTTTAAGTTTTCATACATATGATCATTTTTAAAAGCTGTCATGAACCATATAATGATGTGTTGGTCAATGATGGAATGCATTGACAATGTTGTTCCCAAAAGATTATAAAGGAGCTGAAAAATCCCTATTGTCTAGTAACATCAGAGCTGTACCATGATCATAGCCCAGTGCATTACTCAAGTGTTTGTGGTGATGCTGGTGTACACAAATCTACTGGGCTGCCAGGCATATGAAAGCATAAGGTCATGTGTGTTGGCTAATGCCTGTAATCCCAACACATTGGGAGGCCAAGGCGGGTGGGTTACTTGAGGCCAGGAGTTTGAGACAAGCCTGACCAACACGGTGAAACCTCGTCTCTATTAAAAATATAAAAAATTAGCCTGGCATGGTTGTGCACACCTGTAAATCTCAGCTACTCGGGAAGTTGAGGCATGAGAATGGTTTGAACACAGGAGGCGGAGGTTGCAGTCACAAAGATCATGTCACTGCACTCCAGCCTGGGTGACAGAGTGAGACTACATTTCAAAAAGGAAAAAAAAAAAAAATAAGTATAGAAAGTACAGCATATATAGCACATACAATTAGTACATAGTAATAATTATACTGATAATGAAAATAAAAGACTTCATGTTTGTGTTTTTACTTTTTATACTATATTTTTATTATTATTTCAGTGTGTATGTCTTTTTCTTATTTTAAAAAAGTAAACTCAGAGGGGGCACCCAAGATGGCCGAATAGGAACAGTTCCTACCTCCAGCTCCCAGTGTGAGCAACACAGAAGACAGGTGATTTCTGCATTTCCAACTGAGGTACTGGGTTCATCTCACTGGGGTGTGTTGGACAGTTGGTGCTGGTCAGCAGGTGCAGCCCAAACAGCGAGAGCTGAAGCAGGGAGAGACATCGCCTCACCTGGGAAGCACAAAGGAGAAGGGAATTCCTTTTCCTAGACAAGGAAAACTGAGACACACAACACCTGGAAAATCAGGTAACACCCACCCTAATACTGCACTTCACCAGAGGTCTTAGCAAACAGCACATCAGGAGACTATATCCCACACCTGACCCAGAGGGTCCCATGCCCATGAAGCCTCCCTCATTGTTAGCACAGCATTCTGAGCTCTGACTGCAAGGTGGCAGTGATGCTGGGGGAGGGGTGCCGGCCATTGCTGAGGCATAAGTAGGTAAACAAAGCTGCTGGGAAGTTCGAATTGGGTGGAGCCCACCACAGCTCAAGGATGCCTGCCTGCCTCTGTAGACTCCATCTCTGGGGACAGGACATAGTGAAACAAAAAGCAGCAGAAACCTCTGCAGATGTAAATGTCCCTGTCTGACAGCTTTGAAGAGAGCAGTGGTTCTCCCACATGGAGGTTGAGATCTGAGAATGGACAGACTGCCTGCTCAAGTGAGTCCCTGACCCCTGAGTAGCCTAACTGGGAGACATCCCCCACTAGGTGCAGACAGACACCTCACACTTCCAAGGCAGGGTACATCCCTGAGACGAAGCTTCCAGAGCAAGAATCAGACAGTGCACTCACTGTTCAGCAATATTCTATATTCTGCAGCCTCCACTGCTGATACCCAGGCAAACAGGGTCTGGAGTGGACCTCAAGCAATCTTCAACAGACCTACAGCTAAGGGTCCTGACTGTTAGACGGAAAACTAACAAACAGAAAGGACACCCACACCAAAACCCCATCAGTACATCACCAGCACCAAAGACCAAAGGCAGATAAAACTACAAAGATGGGGAAAAAGTAGTGCAGAAAAAGTGGTAATTCAAAAAATCAGAGCACATCTCCCCTTCCAAAGGAACACAGCTCATTGTCAGCAATGGAACAAAGCTGGAAGGAGAATGACTTTGACGAGTTGAGAGAAGAAGGATTCAGTTGATCAAACTTCTCAGAGCTAAAGGAGGAATTGCGTAACCAGCTCAAAGAAATTAAAAACCTTGAAAAAAGAATGTATGAAGGGATAACTAGAATAATCAATGCAGAGAAGAGCATAAAAGAACTGATAGAGATGAAAACCATAACACAAGAACTGCATGACAAATGCACAGGCTTCAGTAACTGACTCGATCAACTGGAAGAAAAGTATCAGTGATTGAAGATCAAATGAATGAAATGAAGCGAGAAGAGAAGTGTAGAGAATAAAGAGTAAAAAGAAATGAACAAAGCCTACAAGAAGTATGGGATTATGTGAAAAGACCAAATCTATGTCTGACTGGGGTGCCTGAAAGTGAGAGGGAAAATGGAACCAAGTTGGAAAACACTCTTCAGGATATCATCCAGGAGAACTTCCCCAACCTAGTAAGGCAGGCCAATATTCAAATTCAGGAAATATAGAGAACACCACGAAGATACTCCTCGAGAAGAGCAACTCCAAGACACATAATTGTCAGATTCACCAAAGTTGAAATGAAGGAAAAAACTGTTAAGGGCAGCCAGAGAGAAAGGTCGAGTTACCCACAAAGGGAAGCCCATCAGACTAACAGCAGATCTCTTGGCAGAAACTCTACAAGCCAGAAGAGAGTGGGGGCCAATATTCAATGTTCTTAAAGAAAATAATTTTCAACCCAGAATTTCATATCCAGCCAAACTAAGTTTCATAAGTGAAGGACAAATAAAATCCTTTACATACAAGCAAATGCTGAGAGATTTTGTCACCACCAGGCCTGCCCTACAAGAGCTCCTGAAGGAAGCACTAAACATGGAAAGGAACAACAGGTACCAGCCATTGCAAAAACATGACAAAATGTAAAGACCATCGATACTAGGAAGAAACTGTATCAACTAAGGAGCAAAATTACCAGCTAATATCATAATGACAGAATCAAGTTCACACATAACAATATTAACTTTAAATGTAAATGGACTAAATGGCTCAATTAAAAGACACAGACTGGCAAATTGGATAAAGACTCAAGACCCATCAGTTTGCTGTATTCAGGAGACCCATCTCACATGCAGAGACACACATAGCCTCAAAATAAAGGAATGGAGGAAGATCTACCAAGCAAATGGAAAACAAAAAAAAGTAGGGGTTGCAATCCTAGTCTCTGATAAAACAGACTTTAAACTAACAAAGATCAAAAGAGACAAAGAAGGCCATTACATAATGGTAAAGGGATCAATTCATCAGGAAGAGCTAGCTATCCTAAATATATATGCACCCAATACAGGAGCACCCAGATTCATAAAGCAAGTCCTTAGAGACTTACAAAGAGACTTAGAATACCATACAATAATAATGGGAGACTTTAACATCCCATCGTCAACATTAGACAGATCAATGAGACAGAAAGTTAACAAGGATATCCAGGAATTGAACTCAACTCTGCACCAAGCAGACCTAATAGACATCTACAGAACTCTCCACCCCAAATCAGCAGAATATACATTCTTCTCAGCACCATATTACATTTATTCCAAAATTGACCACAGAGTTGGAAGCAAAGCACTATTCAGCAAATGTAAAAGAACAAAAATTATAACAAACTGTCTGTCAGACCACAGTGCAATCAAAAAAGAACTCAGGATTAAGAAACTCAATCAAAACTGCTCAACTACATGGAAACTGAACAACCTGCTCCTGAATGACTAGTGGGTCCATAACGAAATGAAGGCAGAAATAAAGATGTTCTTTGAAACCAATGAGAACAAAGATAAAACATACCAGAATCTCTGGGACACATTTAAAGCAGTGTGTAGAGGGAAATTTATAGCACTAAATGCCCACAAGAGAAAGCAGGAAAGATCTAAAACTGACACCCTAACATCACAATTAAAAGAACTAGAGAAGCAAGAGCAAACACATTCAAAAGCTACCAGAAGGCAAGAAATAACTAAGATCAGAACAGAACTCAAGGAGATAGAGACACAAAAAACCCTCCAAAAAATCAATGAATCCAGTAGTTGGTTTTTTGAAAAGATCAACAAAATTGATAGACCGCTAGCAAGACTAATAAAGAAGAGAAGAGAGAAGAATCAAATAGACGCAATAAAAAATGATAAAGGGGATATCACCACCGACCCCACAGAAATACAAACTACCATCAGGGAATACTATAAATACCTCTTTGCAAATAAACTAGAAAACCTAGAAGAAATGGATAATTTCCTGGACACTTACACTCTCCCAAGACTAAATCAGGAAGAAGTTCAAACCCTGAATAGACCAATAGCAGGCTCTGAAATTGAGGCAATAATTAATAACCTACCACCCAAAAAAAGTCCAGGACCAGATAGATTCACAGTCGAATTCTACCAGCGGTACAAGGAGAAGCTGGTATCATTCCTTCTGAAACTATTCCAATCAATAGAAAAAGAGGGAATCCTCCCTAACTCTTTTTATGAGGCCAACATCATCCTGATACCAAAGCCTGACAGAGACACAACAAAAAAGACAATTTTAGACCGATATCCCTAATTAACATTGATGCAAAATCCTCAATAAAATACTGGCAAACCAAATCCAGCAGCACATCAAAAAGCTTATCCACCATGATTAAGTGGGCTTCATCCCTGGGATGTAAGGCTGGTTCAACATACACAAATCAATAAACATATTCCAGTATATAAACAAAACCGAAGACAAAAACCACATGATTATCTCAATAGATGCAGAAAAGGTCTTTGACAAAATTCAACAGCCCTTCATGCTAAAAACTCTCAATAAACTAGGTATTGATGGAATGTTTCTCAAAATAATAAGAGCTATTTATGACAAACCCACAGCTAATATCATACTGAATGGGCAAAAACTGGAAAAATTCCCTTTGAAAACTGGCACAAGACAGGGGTGCCCTCTCTCACCACTCCTATTCAACATAGTGTTGGAACTTCTGGCCAGGGCAATCAGGCAGGAGAAAAGAATAAAGAGTATTCAATTAGGAAAAGAGGAAGTCAAATTGTCCCTATTTGCAGATGACATGATTGTATATTTAGAAAACCCCATTGTCTCAGCCCAAAATCTCCTTAAGCTGATAAGCAACTTCAACAAAGTCTCAGGATACAAAATCAATGTGCAAAAATCACAAGCATTCCTATACATCAATAACAGACAAAGAGAAAGCCAAATCATGAGTGAACTCCCATTCAGAATTTCTTCAAAGAGAATAAAATACCTACGAATCCAACTTACAAGGGACATGAAGGGCCTCTTCAAGGAGAATTACAAACCACTGCTCAAGGAAATCAAAGAGGACACAAACAAATGGAAGAACATACCTTGCTCATGGATAGGAAGAATCAATATCGCGAAAATGGCCATACTGCCCAAGGTAATTTATAGATTCAATGCCATTCCCATCAAGCTACCAATAACTTTCTTCACAGAATTGGAAAAAAAACTACTTTAAAGTTCATATGGAACCAAAAAAAAGCTCACATTGCCAAGACAATCCTATATGCCAAAAGAACAAAGCTGGAGGCATCATGCTACCTGACTTCAAACTGTACTACAAGGCTACAGTAACCAAAACAGCATGGTACTGGAACCAAAACAGAGATATAGACCAATGGAGCAGAAGAGATCCCTCAGAAATAATACCACACATCTACAGTCATCTGATCTTTGACAAACCTGACAAAAACAAGAAATGGGGAAGGATTCCTTATTTAATAAATGGTGCTGGGAAAACTGGCTAGCCATAAGTAGAACACTGAAACTGGATCTTTTCCTTACTCCTTATACGAAAATTAATTCAAGATGGATTAGAGACTTAAATGTTAGATTTAAAACCATAAAAACCCTAGGAGAAAACCTAGGTAGTACCATTCAGGACACAGGCATGGGCAAGGACTCCATGTCTAAAACACCAAAGCAACGGCAACAGAAGCCAAAATAGACAAATGGGATCTAATTAAACTAAAGAGCTTCTGCACAGCAAAAGAAACTACCATCAGAGTGAACAGGCAACCTACAGAATGGGAGAACATTTTTGCAATCTACTCATCTGACAAAGGGCTAATATCCAGAACCTACAAAAAAACTCAAACAAATTTACAAGAAACAAAAGAAGTAACCCCATCAAAAAGTGGGCAAAGGATATGAACAGACATTTATGAAC
Source organism: Trachypithecus francoisi (assembly GCF_009764315.1). Lineage (NCBI taxonomy): Eukaryota > Metazoa > Chordata > Mammalia > Primates > Cercopithecidae > Trachypithecus > Trachypithecus francoisi. Next base: position 70,115,312 of record NW_022681454.1, read on the forward strand.
AGACATTTCTCAAAAGAAGACATTCACACAGCCAGTAGACACATGAAAAAATGTTCATCATCAGTTGCTATCAGAGAAATGCAAATTAAAATCACAATTAGACACCATCTCACACCAGTTAGAATGGCTATCTTTAAAAAATCAGGAAACAACAGGTGCTGGAGAGGATGTGGAGAAATAGGAACACTTTTACACTGTTGGTGGGACTGTAAACTAGTTCAACCATTGTGGAAAACAGTGTGGTGATTCCTCAAGGATCTAGAACTAGAAATACCATTTGATCCAGGCAACCCATTACTGGGTATATACCCAAAGGATTATAAATCATGCTGCTATAAAGACACATGCACACATATTTTTACTACAGCACTATTCACAATAGCGAATACTTGGAATCAACCCAAATGTCCATCAGTGACAGACTGGATTAAGAAAATGTGGCACATATACACCATGGAATACTATGCAGCCATCAAAAGGATGAGTTCGTGTCCTTTGTAGGGACATGGATACAGCTGGAAACCATCATTCTCAGCAAACTATCACAAGAACAGAAAACCAAACACCACATATTCTCACTTATAGTTGGGAATTGAACAATGAGCTCACTTGGACCAGGAAGGGGAACATCACACATGGGGCCTATTGTGGGGAGGGCGGAGGAGGGAGGGATAGCTTTAGGAGATATACCTAATGTAAATCACGAGTTAATGGGTGCAGCACACCAACATGGCACATGTATGCCTATGTTATAAACCTGCACGTTGTGCACATGTACCCTAGAACTTAAAGTATAATAATAATAATTTTAAAAAAAAAAAGTGAACTCGAAAACAGCTTCAGGCAGGTCCTTCAGGAGATATTGCAGAAAAAGTTATTGTTATCATGGGACATGACAGCTTCACACGCTATTGCCGCTGAAGACCTTCCAGTGAGATAAGATGGTGGAAACGGAAGACAGTTATATTGATGATTCTGATCCTGTGCAAGCCTAGGCAAATGTGTATTTTTGCCTTGGTTTTTAACAAAAAACTTTTAAACATTTTTTTTAAAAATGAAAAATCTTTTAAATGGAAAAAACCTATTGAATAAGGACATTTAAAAGCATACTTTTTTACAACTGTACAGTATATGTTTTAAGCTATTATTACAAAAGTCAAAAAGTTTAAAAAATAAATGTTTACAAATTTAAAAAGTTACAATGTTATTTTTACTGAAGAAATTATTTTTAATAAATTTAGTATAGCATAAAGATGCAGTGTTTATAAAGTCTATAACAGTGTACAGTAATGTCCTAGGCTTTCACATTCACTCATCATTCAATCACTGACTCACCCAGGGAAACTTCTAGTCTTGCAAGCTCCATTCATAGTAAGTGCCTCATAGAAGTGTACCATTTTTTATCTTTTGTATTATATTTTTACTGTATTTGTTCTACGTTTAGATACATAAATACTTATTATCATTATATTACAACTGCCTCTTATATATAGTACAGTAATATGCTGTACAGGCTTGTAGTTGAGGAAAAATAGGCCATACTTTATAGCATAAGTATGCAGTGGTCAAACCATCTAGGTCTGTGTAAATACACTCTATGATGTTGGCATGGTTTGGCTGTGTCCCCCCCAACTCTCATCTCGAATTTCCGCCTGTTGTGGGAGGGACCCCGTGGGAGATAATTGAACCATGGGGGCAGGTCTTTCCTATGCTCTTCTTGTGATAGTGAAAAAGTCTCCCATGAGATCTGATGGTTTTTAAAATGGTAGTTTTCCTGCACAAGTTCTCTTCTCTTGTCTGCTGCCATGTGAGATGTAACTTTCACCTTCTGCCATGATTGTGAGGCCTCCTCAGCCAGGTGCAACTGTGAATCCAATAAACCTCTTCCTTTTGTAAATCATCCAGTCTCACGTATGTCTTTATCAACAACATGAAAACAGACTAATACAGATGTTCACACAAAGACAAAAATTGCTTAATGATGCATCTGTCAGAACATATCCCTGTCATTTTGCAAGGCATGACTGTATATAATAACATGTCAATGTAAAGGAATGGATAAACTGAAAATATATGAGAGATTTACAATAATGAAATGGATCAATATCACTAGGAAGGTGGAAAAAAAAGAGTGGCAAAACCTCAGACAGAAGGAAAGCTTTCCTTTAATTATGAAAATAGAGAGAGGGAAAAAATGGCCACAGAATGGCTACTTTCTAAATGTGGTATTAGGAAGTTAAAACAGAGCATTTGGGAAACAGCAGTGAGGGCTTGTTTAATACTGGGAAAAAAGGGACCTATATTGTGTTGTATAATGTTAGATTGTGTGTGTGTGTGTGTGTGTGTGTGTGTGTGTCCCACTTGGATGTGGCAGTCAGCCAGAATAATAGTAAAATTTATTGCAGAACGGACTCATTTATTCTAGGTACTGCACTCTTCAGTAAGTGAGAGGGAGTTATAATATACTTAGTAAAATGATAGTGACTAAAATTGTGTAGTTGGAGGAATAGGCACAGCCAGATGGCATAATGCTCAAAGGAACAGATGCTTTTAACACGAGGGTGGAGCAGCAATGATCCTGAAATTACATTTGGGAATGAATTGGATGTAATCTCTGCTTCCTAACACTAATGTAGGCAGGGTGCAGGATAATGAGGAAGTTTGTAACAGGAGTTATACTCTTAACAGGTAGCTAGATTTTAGTTAGTGCAGTAAGATAAGGGTAAAGTACAGTGAAAATATTTAGGTTGCAGGAGAAATATTTTAGCTGAGAATGGGAGTTCCAGAAAGCAGGATGACACATTATGGAAAAAAAGAAGTATAATGTGAGAAAGAGTTGGGATAAAGGATAAAATATTTAGTATATAACACAAATCACTGAAGTGTTTTGTTTTCAAGGAGTTAGTTTTAAGTAAGTGAATTATATTTCAAAAAAATAATTTTTAAAAGAATAAAGAAGACAGAGGATTAAAGGTGCTGTCATGAGTAATGATGCCAACAGGGAGAAATCAGCAGAAAATGATTTTTTCAAAGGAATGAATTCCATCCAAAACTTGAAGAAGAGAGTTTGCAGGAGAAAGATTTGCAGGAGAGATTGTTCACTCTCTCTGTAGTGCTGGCTCAGCTGGCTGATAGGGAAACTCTGAACACTGACAGGCACATCATCATGGTGCACAAAATAAACAATTCTGAAGGAGGTCAGAAGAAATAAGGAATCTGACACACACAAATGAAGTAACAAAAACAGTATGTGGATATTTCTAGGAACTTTATTCATAATTGTGAGAATTTGGAAGCAACCTAGATATCCTTCAATCAGTAAATGGATAAATAAACTGTGGCACATCCAGACAATGGAATATTATTCAAGGTTAAAGAGAAATGTGCTGTCAAACCAGAAAAGACAGAGGAAAAATAAATTAATAAAAATATTATTAAGTGAAAGAAGTGAATCTGAAAATGTTATGTACTGTTTGGCTCCAATTATGTGACATTTTGGAAAAAGTAAAAATATGGCAATACTAAAAAGTAAGTGGTGGCCAGAGGTTAAGGGAGTGGGTGTGGGGAATGATAGATGGAAAAATTATGGAAAATTTTTAGGGTAGTGAAAACACTCTAAATGATACTATAATAATGGGAACATGACTTAGTAACATTTGTATAAAACCCATAGAATCTACAACATCAAGAATGAATAATGTAAACTATGGACATTGAGTGACGAGGTGTCAAATGAGGTTCATCGATTGTAGCAAACAATCTACTTTGGTAGATTGTTTAGCAAACACACGACTTTGGTGGAGGTTGTTGACAATAACGAAGGCTATGCATGTGTGGGGCCAAGAGACATGGGATATGTCTCTACCTTCCTCTTAATTCTGCTGTGAAACAAAACTGCTCTAATAAATAAAGTCTTAAAAAATGTATTCATATAGCATCACTATCTCCCAATGGCTAAGTAAGTACATTCTTGCTCTGCAAAAACAGAGAAGCAGATATTGTACATCACATGAAATGCATAAGCTCCTAACTTTTTTTCCTTTTGTGCCTGTCATACATTTGTACTGTCCCACTAAAGTTCATTCTCTATAGATGGAATTCAAATCAGAATAAAATAACAATATAAAAACATGAAAGAACGGGGATTGCAATGTACTTTTGTATATATCATCTATTATCAGCAAAAGAAAATACCTATTCTGTTCTAAGTTTAGTGTTGAATTTTGAATAGTGGAGAAAAACAGAAAATGAAGGCAGCCCTGACTGACAAAGTCCACAGAAATAAATCTGAGATGCTACAATATGGCAATTACATTGATATAATAGACAATAAAGCCACTGTAACAAATCCCGGGAGCTTCAAGAGGAGGGAATACTGTGTTATCATGGAAGGAATCGCTTCATGTGAAATTCATTGAGTCTTAAGGGCTGTGTGTTGAGATTTTGTTATTTTAATATAGCTAAGTTCTTTTTAAGAGGTGTTTTAAAGGCTTTGCACTTTATTCTAGAATAACAGAAAGAAAATATTAAACAAGAAGATTTAACAAGAATAAAATCATAATTAATTACAGGCATATCAGGGTCTGAGAAGATGTGTGGAAAATTGATTGCAGCAGGAATAGTCTGTGTTATAGTTTCCTGATATGATTTTCTTGGTAACTGGGAGAACTGGACAGAAGATAAAGGTAATAGGGCTTAAGAGGAGAAAGAAAAAATTATATATATTTTCTGGAGAGAAAGTAAGCAACTTGGTTATATAATTTATTTACAAGTCATCAGTTCAAAAATATTAAATTATATAAATTAATAATCGATTCATAATTTAGAAAGTCTTTGTCATTCTTACAATGTGAACAGCGTAAAAAGATTGTCAGTTTTTCATTACCCATTACTTAAGGCCCACTGGAATTTTAGTTCATGTTTTGGGCATTGATCAAAAGACTCTGACTTTGATTTCCTTGTTCTGTAGAGTTAAATTATTTAGACTCTATTTTCATCTCAAAGGAAGGCCTCAAACACTCATAGAAATCTTGCAAGATTGCCCTCTAGTACTATTTTGTTTATCTTTATCTATCTTTGGATGTATCTTGGTTAGAAGAGAAAAAAAAAAAATATTTCAGAACTCCCCATACCTAGTGCATTAGTACTTCAATAATAACACACAGGACAAAATTTTAGAGATGACACAATGGTCTCAGCAATTTGATAATTTATTACGCTGTTTGATCTATTTTAATTTTTCAGTTGTAAAGTTTTAAAAATGACATTAGGTATAGAAGGCTTATTTTCATTGGTGAAAAACAATAATAACCTTCAGACTTTTGTGACTGGTAAGGTTACAGAGCAACAGAGTAGATGTTTGTAAAAGTAGAAATGGCATAGCACTTCACCAATACAACTGATGATACAAGAGGTAATGAGCCATGTTAAAGAAGAATATACTGAATGGCTTTTTATGTATAAAAGAGCCATTATTTAATTTTTAGAAAATTGTTAATATTTTTAAATTATGAATAGTTTTAATAATAGATTGTTAATAATATGAATGATTAATATTAACATATTAAATAAAATCCATTGTTATTTCATATTAAAATACTATTTATCAATATAATATCATTTAAAGTAATAAAATTATTAATAATTTTTTAAAACATGAGAATATGTTCTGACTGAGCAAACAATATAATAGAATAAAATACAGTTTAAAATATAGCTTAAATAAAGTGAAATGAAATAATAGAGTAGTGTCAGAGGTGAAATCACAGATAACTCAAAACTCATAATTAATATCAAAGTATATCAACATTTAATATCTAAGGAAGAGAAACCATTTTGGAATAAATTCTGATTAAAGCTTGGCAGGAAACTGGGATAAGATAGTGAAAGAGTTAAAAATATACCACCCTGGCACATTGACTATTACAAAATAAAGGCACTTGAAAAATGGCAAGCACGAAAAGATCATGCTGACCTCTTTTCTGTTTTCTAAAAGCAGAAGATGAAATTCCTGTGTGAAAGCCACTCTTCCTACACAAGAAAGGCAACACCCTTATCTGCAAGGACGAGAAGTCAAGGCTGAGGGCTGAGAGGAGAACACTGCACAGACTTTGTTAGAATAACTTATCTTTTAAGCCTCTAACATAATTTAGTTGCTTCTTCACAGCATACTACTCTGTGTCCAGTTCGGTAAACAGTACCCTTAACTTCTTCTTTGGTCTTCACTTCTTTATGAAGGCTTCCATGCCACATAAAACTTGTATTACATAAGTGTGTATGCATTTCTCCTGTTGGTCTTTCTTATGTCAATTTAATTCTCAAGTCCAGCCAAAAGAAACCCTAAAGCGGAAGCCAGTACTCCTACAATAGCCTTTCCTTCTGAGCTCATTTGGCAGCAGCTAAGTAGGATATTGACTTATCTGTTCTGTCTGCCCCCAGCTCCAACAGGCTGAGAAAGTGAACCAAACTCTTACTCTTGGTTACTGCAGTAAGGGGAAATAGAGGATGAACTCGGAATGGTGCAATTCACAGAGAAATTCAACTTAATAAAGGGCCAAAGAGTCACGTGTACACAAGAAACAAACTATGAATCAATTGATTCAACCATAAGACAAGAGGGAGTCACAGAAACTGCGAGTTAGAAAAGAATACACTTGGTTCCTGAAGGCGTTTAAATTTAAAGGAAAATAATTACGAGGTTCAGGCCGGGCGCGGTGGCTCAAGCCTGTAATCCCAGCACTTTGGGAGGCCGAGACGGGCGGATCACGAGGTCTGGAGATCGAGACCATCCTAGCTAACATGGTGAAACCCCGTCTCTACTAAAAAATACAAAAAACTAGCCGGGCGAGGTGGCGGGCGCCTGTAGTCCCAGCTACTCGGGAGGCTGAGGCAGGAGAATGGCGTAAACCCGGGAGGCGGAGCTTGCGGTGAGCTGAGATCCGGCCACTGCACTCCAGCCTGGGTGACAGAGCGAGACTCCGTCTCAAAAAAAAAAAATAATTACGAGGTTCAAAACAGACAAACAAATGAAAAACAACAATAACAAAATATGTATCTGTGGCCAGATAAAGTCCATGAGCCACCAATTAGCTTCTTCTTTATTAAAAACACAGAATAAGTCATAGACAAGATGAGGACTTGGCTTTACAAATGAATTAATGTAGCAAATATACTGAAGGAAAGCATATACCAGTAATAGAAAGAATAAAAATAAAACAAAAATTTAAGTCAGAAAGGCAAACATTTGTAAGGCTAGCCAGTTTCCTAACTCTGGGGGAGAGGTGACTACAAAAATTATTCCTAAAACCTGATTTTTCTCAGGCCTTGAAAATTTGCAGGTTCCTAAAGTTTAAAGCACATTTTAGGAAACACTGTGTAACACAGGATGTCCTATTATCTACAGTGTCTACTCTTAAATTTTTGTTTAAGAACAGGAACATTCTTACAGTGCTCCCAGTTTGTAGCACATAAGAATACCCTGTCACCACTGTCTCTTTGTCTTTAAAGCTGCATCCTCTCAATTTCATAACACCTTACCAGTTACTGCCTTTTCTCTCCTTCATTGAGATCACTCATGTCCTGCCTGTATCTGCTGTCTTGGTCAGATATAGTTATTCTAAGTTCTTTGACCTACACCATGGTCTCATACTTCTCCATGTGGCTCATAAGTTATTTGTGCACCAAGAAGAGTTGGAGCCCCAAGTAACTGTAACCCAGAACCATGCCATCCAGGATATACTGCTTTAATTAACATTGATATTGTATCAAGTCAGAACAGTAATTTTTATATGTGGAAAGACCTTCCATCCCATGTGTTTCCATTGAAGCAGAAGGATTATTTTTATTTTTTAATGACAATATTTTCCCAGGGCTTTTTAAGTGTTGCACTGTATGAGAAATAGCCAACATTTGGTTATCCGTCACACTGAGAACAAAAATGAGAACACAGAGAACAATAGCATTGCAATCTTCATTCAGGAGAAACAAGAAATAGATACTTTCTCACTCTCATTCTACTTACAAAATACTAATCCTGAGACAGAAGTAAAGGGAAACACCTTTTTATTCAATGTGCAACCAAAGTTTAGATTTAGATTGAAGTGGATTTCTTTTTTTGTTTGTTTGTTTTCAACTGGATATTTTAATGCCAAATTGAATACTCTCCTTATACTCCAAATTGATTGCATTGTATAATCTTCTGGGGAATCCAATGAGGGTAAAGGCAAGGAGTCAAGAAAGTCAATTGCAAGATGACAACTTATAGCAAGATTCTTTCACCTGATTTAAAAGAATAAGAGTTTGTCAGCAGATCATACATGTGGCATTATTTGTAAGTGAATTTGAATTTATTATTTAAAATAGAATTGAGGTACAAAAATGAGAGGAGAAGAGCATTATAATCATAAGAATATGTTAGCTATAATAAATGATATGTTATTTTTAGTGGAATTAGGAGAACTTTGAAGAAGAAGGAATTATCAGGAGGTGTAGCTTTGCCTACCTGTAAAAGGTAATTTGCGTGTGGTCAAAGCAATACTATTTAGAATTTATTGGAAGTCAATTGAGTTCTTGATAGAAGTTGCATTTTAAGTAAAGTTTTCCAGAAGGTTGTCTGTGATTTCTAAAGGAAATGTTAACAAGATCTATCAAAATACTATTTTTATATTGTTTTTATTCAAATCATATGTTTTCTAAGCACCTGGATCTATCTGCCTGCTTATCTCTCTATCCAAGCCAACTAATCAGAGAGATTTTTCTCAGTTGTTATTCACTTGACTGTAACTTTCAAATAAAACACCCACATTTCCATGGTTATGGACAGAAAATACCCTGCTTTCTTTATGCTGTCATCCAATCCTTAGCCGAGATGAGTGTTTAAAATACGTATTTCTTCCATTATCCTTTTTATTTCTTATTTCTGGTTTGTTCCTCATTATGCTATCCTTTCTTATTTTCTGCTTTCTTCCACACAAAACTTCAAATTTCAATTCCAATCTTATCTTAAACTTTATTTTTCTTTGCTTTACCTAGCAGTATTTAGTTCAATTCTAAGTGTCAGTCATACAAACTTTTATTCAGTGAGCTATAGCTGATCTGAAGACTCAAGACTTGAGTCTGTAATGGAAAAGTTTAAGGCAAGAATTCTTAGATGAAAAATATCAAAAGAACTAAAACATTATTTATAATTTATGATTTATTACCCATACACTTCAAAAACAATTCAGGATGAACTGACTTTATTGAAATAAAATTTAAAAATCTTCATATATGTTCTTTGTGAACAAAGAGAAAATTCCCTTTGACAAATATTATACAATAATAGGTCATTGTAGAAGGTGTGAGAAAGTAAGAGATGATCATACCTTTAAGAAGTTCTTTTGCATTTATCTGTATTGAAATCTCTCCTTGTGGACCTTCAAAGAAGCCATAATCAATTCTGGAACTGGACTGCTTCCATTTGAATACTGATTCTTCCCCACAATAGTTGTATTCAATTGGGCAAGATATTATTTCAATGTCAATTTCATCACCTATAAAGTGGTAATAATTGCATTAAACAAGGTCATAGTGTTGTAGTGAGAATTAAATAAGTTAGTACTTATTAACTTAGAAGAGTGTATGGCAATTAATAATTATATAATAAGTAATAACATTGGCTGGGCACGGTGGTTCACAACACATTGGTAGGCTGAGGCAGGTGAATCATGAGGTCAGGAGTTCGAGACCAGCCTGGCCAACATGGTGAAACCCTGTCTCTACTAAAAATACAAAAAATTAGCTGGGCATGGTGGCGGGCACCTGTAATCCCACCTACTTGGGAGGCTGAGACAGGAGACTCACTTGAACCTGGAACGCAGAGATTTCAGTGAGCTGAGATTGCACCACCGCACTCCAGTCCTGGTGACACAGTAAGACTCCATCTCAAAAAAAAAAAAAAAAAAAAAAGAAAAGGTAATAATATTATTGTTGGGGTTATTTTTTACAAAATTAAAAATAATTCCATTGTTCATATCATTTATAAATTGGCTAATTCTAGAGTACAAATTTATTACATTTTTAAAATTTAATAATTGTATTAGGGCTCTCTAGAGGAACAGAGCTACTAGGATATATATATATGTGTGTGTGTATATATATATATATGTGTGTGTGTATATATATGTATATGGGAGTTTATTAAGGTATATTAACTCATAGGATCACAAGGTCCCACAGTAGACCATCTGCAAGCTGAGGAGAAAACAAGCCAGTCCGAGGTCCAAAGCTGAAGAACTTGGAGTCCTATGTTTGAGGGCAAGAAGCATCCAGCAATGGGGAAAGATATAGGCTGAGAGGCTAAGCCAGTCTTGTCTTTTCACGTTTTTCTGCCTGCTTTGTATTCGCTGGCAGCTGATTAGATGGTACCCACTCAGATTAAGGGTGGGCCTGCCTTTCCCAGACCACTGACTCAAATGTTAATCTTCTTTAGCAACACCCTCACAGACAAACTCAGGATCAATACTCTGCGTCTTTCAACCCAATCAAGTTGACTCTCAGTATTAACCATCACAATAATTAACTATCCCTTATGCCAATAAAAATTAGATGTTTACCTAAAATTAAATAACTTAAGAAACTTAAACCTAGAGATTTTTTACATTTTCCTTTTAAACTAAGTCAAGGTAATTTTATTTTACTATGGTAAAATAAATTGCTTATAGAAATTTTATTTTAACTTGGGAGTTCTATAGTAAGCAAAGTGTTAGGTAAAGGAGAGAAGAAATAAATATTACCCTGAGATTCTAAAACGAAGAAATAAAAAGTAAAGCATAATTTTAAGTGCATTCATTTTTAAATAATAAAATTCCTGATTTTATATTTAAATTTTTTATGCTCTAAAGTTTATTTTTGGCAAGTTATTTTTAAGCCAATTTCAAAGTATCAAATTTTCATGAATAGGGATATCCAAAAATTTTAGTTCAGTACACACAGCAGTTTTTTCTTAGTGAATGGAGTGTGCTCTATTTATAAAGAAAATTAAAATGATAAAATACCTTCATGCCAAGGTTAATATCTAACATTAAATGAATATAACTTTTTAGCAGTTGTAGACATTACACACAAGTACACATGTAAAATCTTTACAATTATATATTATAACATATACATCATATATAATCTGGTTTGTGTTTTCTACTTTGGTGTTGAATGTATGAGTCAGAAAACCATGTAATAGCCAACTTTTAGAATATTATCAAGGTTAGGCCGGGCGCGGTGGCTCAAGCCTGTAATCCCAGCACTTTGGGAGGCCGAGACGGGCGGATCACGAGGTCAGGAGATGGAGACCATCTTGGCTAATACGGTGAAACCCCGTCTCTACTAAAATATACAAAACACTAGCCGGGCGAGGTGGCAGGCGCCTGTAGTCCCAGCTACTTGGGAGGCTGAGGCAGGAGAATGGCATAAACCCGGGAGGCGGAGCTTGCGGTGAGCTGAGATCCGGCCACTGCACTCCAGCCTGGGCGACAGAGCGAGACTCTGTCTCAAAAAAAAAAAAAAAAAAGAAAGAAAAAAAAGAATATTATCAAGGTTAATATTAGCCCATGGAGTTTTAACAGAATGAGAAGGAGCATTGAATAAATATAGACTTTCTACTATGACCTAGAATTATTCTCTGATATCAGATTTTAAACCAAAGCTTAAATTCATAGATGATTTGCCTGTATCAACCATAAAGAGTATATAAGATATCTAACACAGTTTTGCCCTTGACAGGAGCTCTTCTCTGTTCAGTTTTATTTCATGTGTTAAATTCACCACTACCTGCCAGGCATGGTGGCTCATGCCTGTAATCCCAGCACTTTGGGAGGCCAAGACGGGTGAATCACAAGGTCAGGAGATCGAGACCATCCTGGCTCACATGGTGAAACCCTGTCTCCACCAAAAGTCCAAAAAAATTAGCCGGGCCTGGTGGTGCACGCCTATAGTCTCAGCTATTGGGGAGGCTGAAGCAGGAGAATGGCGTGAACCTGGGAGGCAGAGCTTGCAGTGAGCCAAGATTGCACCCCCACATTCCAGCCTGGGTGACAGAATGAGACTCCATCTCAAAAAAAAAAAAAAAGAAAAAGAAAAAAACAAATTTGCCACTACCTATAAAGTGCATTTTAATAATGTGAAACTTAACAATATTAAAATATAATCATGATTGTTTTCCGTCACAAGAAGTATTACCAATACAGAAGTGTGAGTATATCAAAATCATATGCAATAATATATTCCTTAGTTACATATGTGCATATTCGGTACGTAATTACATTCATCCCTTGATGTCTAATATATGACTAGTATTTTAGTGATATGAGCTCAAAAGAAAAGAGAATGAGTATCCTGCACTTTGTTCTGAGAATTAGAGGATTTTTTTTTCCTTAATGATAGATACTAGGGTCTTATTGTAAAACAATCACATTTATCAGTTTTTTAAATAAATGATCAGTGTCTTAATGTGACTTATATTTCACGTACATTTGAAAGAAATTTATAGAAAGTTATAACTTGTGATGGTTAATACTGAGTGCCAATTTGATTGGATTAAAGGAAGCAAAGTGTTGATCCCGGGTGTGTCTGTGAGGGTGTTGTCAAAGAAGGTTAACATTTGAGTTAGTGGACTGGGAAAGGCAGACCCACCCTTAATCTGGGTGGGCACCATCTAATCAGCTGCTGCCCTTGTAGCCAGAATAAAAACCAAGCACGAGAACATGAAAAGATGAGACTGGCTTAGCCTCCCAACCTACATCTTTCTTCCGCACTGGATGTTTCCTGCCTTGAACATAGGACTGCAAGTTCTTCAGCTCTGGGACTCTGACTGGCTTCCTTGCCCCTCAGCTTGCAGATGGCCTGTTGTGGGACCTTGTGATCCTGTGAGTTAATACTCCTTAATAAACTCACATATATCCTATTAGTTCTGTGCCTCTAGAGAACTCTAATACATATCTTAACCAGAATATCAACTTTTTATATGCAATAAAAAACTATAATGGAATGCTACTGTTCAAGATGGTGGACTAGAAGAAGCTAGTGGCACCTCTATCATGGAGAATAATTAAAATGAAAAGTAAATAATAGCACTTCTAGGACATCTTCTAAGTGAGTACACTTGAATTAATCAGAGAAGCAATGCAAATTATGGAAAGCAGAGGAGAACAAAGCCAGGCTGCCTGCTGAGCTTGGACCTGCGTGAAGTTGCAGGAGGCTCCCTAAAGCAGGGAAGGCATGAGTGAGAGACCCTCTCCAGGGTTCCACACTGTTGCCACGGACTGTTAGAATCCCAGCTACAGGAGAGCCCCCTCAATACCCCCAGGCCTCCAGAGGGACACAGGAAGCTACCTGGAGTCTTCACAGAGGCGACTGCTCAAGCCCAGGTGGAATCCCACAGGCTTTAAATCCCTAAGTGGCTTGGTACCAGCTGCCATCATTCCATGAAAGAGGGAGATCAGGGTAAGGAACTTATGCATGCTCCAAAGACATCTGTAGCAGCAGTGGTACAAAACAATGGGCAGACAATGCGCTTCAAAACTGCCTACCTCTTCTGTTCTCCCACTAAATGGAGTCCACCTGCTTTGACATCAGGTCCCCAGTGCCCACAGCCACCCTGCCCACATATGAGTACTTTGTCTATGGCATGGCATTCCTCTGACATTCCAGCCCCCTTTGGTTCCCATTGCAGTCGCCACTACCACTGCTACCACTCCTGCTGTCCCTAAGCCTGGGAGAGTGGAGAAGCCAGGCACCTTTGTGAACCCCCAACAGCAAAATATACTGCCGCTTCTGTGGAAGGGAAGTGCAGGTGGGTCACAAGCCCCACAGCTGCAGGTTTCCATTGTTACAGCTGGCAGGGACCTGCCTTCCCCAGTGAATGACTCACAGCACAGTCACCCTGCTTCCACCTGACCATTTCAACTGTGACCTGGAGCCCTTCTGAGGGACCAGCCCGCAGAGGCCCATAATCTGCCCTGGTCTCCCATCACCTGAGCAGTCTGCCACCCCCTAAGAATTCTGCTTGACCCCATCTCAGACTTTTGCTGGTGATCTGGAGATAGTCCACCCAGCCCTAATGCAGCCAACACTTGAATTCTACGGCCCCAGGGACAAGTTCATTGGCCAGGTCCCAGTCAGTATCTTCACGCATGCTGTATGGTGAGCCATCCAGGGGCCAGGGAATTGGGAGATTGCCTAGCTCAGTTTAACACTGCTGGCACCTGACCACCTCCCCCAGGGACTCAGGTCCGGTTGACCTCAGCCAACAGCAACATATCTGACACCCACTTGCACACGATAAAAGGCAATACCCCTACCCCTCTCTACATGAAGCAGCAGTGTTACTGTGTCATCAAACAGGAAAGCCACAGAGCTGCCTGGATTGAACTGAGTAAACAGATTCCACCCCCAAACCACTCCCACAGAGTGCAACAGCACAGGCATTTTCTGTCACTATGATAGACACCGTGGCCTGGAGATAGCCATCAATGTGCATTCAAACTGAGAGTCACCTGGGACAGGCGTGTGATAGGTAAACTGATCGGTTTCTACCTACCTAGAAGGTGGCGCTAACGCAGTCACCTCACCACCTGCAGAGGCCTCAATTCATTTTACTAGGAGTTCCCCGTACCACCCCTATCAGGGCTGTTCCTGAGTTTGCACTGGGCTAGTTGTGGGAATACCAGGTGTCCAAGCTGTGCCCAGCCGTGCCCTCTCTTCCAGTGAATAGGAAGTTGAAGGCACCAGGCATTCCACTGTCCAGTCCATCACCGGAGGCAACAGGGAGCACCTCACAGAAAACAAAGATCAAGCACATACTCATCTGCTTTTACCACAGCTGGTTTTACCCACAAGCTCCACTGACTGGCCTATAGGTTGAACAGCACAACCCAATACAAAACATGTTGACAGAAGTGTAGAAACAAAGTCAAAAAAGCCTGCCCAGCATACTTCATAGTCACATCTTCAAGGAGAAAAAATAAATAAACCTAGAGAAAAAATCTTATTTAAACAAAAGTAATTTAAGAAACAAGAAGTAATACCTTCTCTGCATAAAAAGGAACCAGTTTAAAAATTTTGGTGCTATGAAATCTGGTATCATCAAAGTATTACACCAACTCTCTAGTAATGGTTCCTAACTAAAATATAAATTGAGAAACAGTAAATTAAAAATTCAAAGGATGGACCAGGTAGAGGGGCTCACGCCTGTAATCCCAGCACTTTGAGAGGCCAAGGTGGGTGGATCATGAGGTCAACAGATAAAGACCACCCTGGTCAACATAGTGAAACCCCATCTCTACTACAAATACAAAAAATAGCCAGGCATGGTGCCATGTGCCTGTAATCCCAGTTACTCAGGAGGCTAGGGCAGGGAAATTGCTTGAAGCAGGGAGTCGGAGGTTGCAGTGAGCTGAGATCATGCCACTGCACTCCAGTCTGGTGACAGAGTGAGACTCCATTTCAAAAAATAAAAGAAAGAAAGAAAAATTCAAAGGATGGATTGTAAAGTAGCTTAATGAGATCCGAAAGAATGTTGAAAACCAACACAAAGAAACCACAAAATCAATCCAGGTAATAAAGGAAGAGATAGACATCTCCTAAAAAAATTAGAACTCATGGAAATAAAAAAATTCACTTAAGGAATTTCAAAATACTATTTCAAGCCTTGATATTAGACTAGATAAGTCAGGATAAAGAATTTCAGAGTTTAAGGCCTGGTCTTTCAAATTGACCCAAACAGCAAAAAATAAAGAAAACAGAATTTTTTAAATGAAACAAAGCATTCAAGATATATGGGATTATGTAAATTGACAGTCTCTGATTTATAGACATTCTTGAGAGGGAAGAAGAAAAAGCAAAAAATTGGGAAAACATATTTGAGGGAATAATGCAGGAAATTTCCCCGATCTTGCTGGAAATGTAGACATATAGATACAAAATTTCAGAGGGCACCTGGAAGATACTGCACAGATCATCACCAACACATGTATTCATCAACTAACCAAAATCAGCATGAAATCACAAATCTTAAAGGCAGCTAGAATGACCAGGTACCGTGGCACTTTGGGAAGCTGAGACAAGTGAATCACTTGAGCTCAGGAGTTCAAGACTAGCCTGGGCAACATGACTAGACTCCATCTTTACTTTATATATATACACATATATGTATATATGTGTGTGTGTGTGTGTATATAACCTATAGTTGCAGCTATTTGGGAGCACTGAGGTGGAAGAATCACCTGAGCCTGGGATGTGGAGGTTGCAGTGACTCGAGTTTGCACCACTGCAGTCCAGCCTGGGTGACAAAGTGAGACAGCTATAGAGAAGTGTAAATTTTATATAAAAGGAATTCCATCAGACTAACAGTGGACTTCTTAGCATAACCTTATAAACCAGAAAAGACTGGGAGCCTATTTTTAGTCTCCTTAAAGGGAAAAAACAATGTCAGCAAAGAATTTTATATTCTGTCAAACTAAGCTTCAAAAATAAAAGAGAAATAAAGTTTTTACCAGACAAGCAAATGCTAAGGGAATTCATTACCACTAGACTGATCCTACAAGAAATGGTCAAAGGTGTTCTAAATATGGAAACAAAAAGATGAAACTCGCTATCATAAAAAGACAGGTAAATACAAAGCTCACACATTCTATAAAGCAATTACACAATTGAGACTTCAAGGCAACTATTTACCAACACTATGAAAGGAAAAAATCCTTATATGTCGATATTCATCATGAATATAAATGGGCTAAATACTTAAAAGATAGTAGCAAATGGATACTAAAAAATAAAAGTCAAACATGTTCTGCCTATAGAGACCTACCTAATGGCTAAAGGCATGCACAGGTTCAAAGTAAAGGAGTCCAAAAAGATACACATGCAAACAGAAAATAAAAGTGAGCAGAAGTAGCCATTATTTTATCAGACAAAACAGACTAAGTCAACAACAGTAAAAAATGACAAAGGAAGAGATTATATAATGATAAAGGGTTCAATAAAACAAGATTTAACTATCGTAAATATGTATTCACCCAAGACTGGAGCACTCACATTCATAAAATAAATACTACAGACCTAAGAAAACAGATTGACAGCAAGACAATAAAAGTGGGGAAATTCCATATACCTCACTGTCAACATTGGACAGATCAATGAGGAAGAAAATCAACATAGAAGGCTGGGCATGATATCTTATGCCTTATTCCCAGCACTTTGAGAGGCTGAGGTAGGTGAATCACTTGAGACCGGGAGACTGAAACCAGCCTGACCAATATGGTAAAACCCCTGACTCCAATAAAAATACAAAAATTAGCTGAAGGTGGTGGTGCTTACCCGTAATTCCAGCTACTCGGGAGGCTGAGGCATGAGAATTGTTTGAACCTGAGAGGTAGAGGCCACAGTGAGCCAAGATCATGCCACTGCATTCCAGCCTTGGCAACAGAAAGTGAGATTGTCTCAGAAAAAGAAAGAGAGAAAAAAAAGGAAATCAACAACGGAAATTTGAACTTAAACTGGAATGTAGTCCAAATAAGCATAATAGGCAATTTTAGAACATTCTACCCAGCAACATCAGCATGTACATTTTTCTTATTTGTACATGGAATATTCTCCAAAATTGACCATATGCTTGATCATAAAGCAAGTTACAATAAATTTAAAAAATCAAAATTTTATCATGTGTATCTTCTTAGACCATAGTGGAATAAGAGTAAAAATTAATACCAAGAGGCACTATCAAAACTACGTAAGTGCATAAAAACTAAATATGTACTTGTGTAGTTTTAATAGTTCCTCTTGGTATTAATTTGTGAATGAGTTAGTGGTTTTTGGATAAACAATGAAATTAAGGCAGAAATAAAAAAAAAAATAATGAAAATAGAGACACAACACACCAAAATCTCTGGGATACTAAAAAAGCAGAGCTAAGAGGAAAGTTTACAGTGTTAAATGCCTTCATCAAAAAGATAGAAAACTCTCAAATTAACAACCTAAATTCACACCTCAAGGAACTAGAAACACAAGAATAAGAAAAACAAGAACAAGCCAAATAAATTACAAAGATCAACACAAAACTAAATGTTATTAAAAGCAAAAGAAAGATACAAAGTATATAAAAAAACAAAAAGTTGTTTCTTAGAAAGGATAAACAAAGAACAAATTGTAATCTGTTAGCTAGATTAACCAAAAAAAAAAGAGAGGATTTAAATAGTACAATCAGAAATGATAAAGGTGACATTACAATTGACACCACAGAAATACAAGTGATCAGCAGAGACAACTATGAATGTCTCTTTTCACACAAATTTAAAAATCTAGAGGAATTGGATAGATTGACAGAAACAAACAATCTCTCAAGATTTAACCAGGAAGAAATAGAAATCCTGAGCAAACCAGTAATTACTTATAAAATCAAATAAGTAATAAAGGATCTTTCAACAAACAAAAGCCCAGGACCAGATGGATTTACAACCAAATCTTACCAGGCCTACAAGAAAGAACTGGTACTAATCTTACTGAATTTATTCTAAATTTGAGGAAGAAGGCTTCCTCCCTAATTTATTTCTGTTAAACCAATATCACCTTGATTCCAAATCAGGCAAGTGCATTACAAAAACAGAAAACTACAGGTGAATATCCCTGATGAACACAGATGCAAAGATCCTCAATAAAATATTAGCAAACTGAATTCAAGAGAACATCAAAAAGATAATTCATCATAACTGAGTTGGTTTTCTTCCAAGGATGCAAGAATGGTTCAACATCTGCAAATGAATAAATGTGATTTGCCATATTAAACACAATTAAAAAACAAAAACCATATGATTATCTTAATAGGTGCAGAAAAATCATTCAATAAAATCCAAGAGCCCTTCATGATAAAAACCGTCATCAAACTAAGCACCTAAGGAACATACCTCAAAATAATAAGAGCTTTACATGACATACTCATAGCCAACGTTATACTGAACGGGGAAAGGTGAAAAGCATTTCCCCTAAGAACTGGAGCAAGACAAGGATGTCCACTCTCTCTCCTCCTATTAAACATCATACTGAAAGTCCTAGCCACAGCAATCAAGCAAGAGAAATAAAGGACATCAAATTGGAAAGAAGAAGTCAAATTATCTGTTTGCTGATGACATGATAATATGCCTAGAAAACCCTACAGATTTCTCCAAAATTCTCCTATTCTTGGCAATTGACTTGAGTACAGTTTTAGGACACAAAATCAATGTGCGACACTTAGTACCACTTCTATACACCAGTAATGTTCAAAGTGAGAAGCTGAGAACCAAATCAAGATTGCCACAAAAAAAAAAAAAAAAAAAGCCCTAGGAATACATTTAACCAAAAAAGTGAAATATTTCTACTATCAAAACTAGAAAACACTAATGAGAGAAATTATAGATGACACAAATAAATGGAAAACATTTCAGGTTAATGGATTAGAAATATCATTATTGTTAAAATAAACATATTGCCCAAAGCAATGTATAAATTTAATGCAATTCTTATCAAATTACCAACATCATTTTTTACAGATTAGAGAAAACAATTCTAAAGTTCATATAGAACTGAAAAACACTCCAAATTTCTAGTGTAATCTTAAGCAAAAGGAACAAATCTGAAAACATCACATTACCTGACTTCAAATTATGCTGTAAGGCTATAACAACCAAATCAGCATGGTAATGGTATAAACATAGACATATAGATGAATAGAAAATAGAGAACCCAGAAATGAAGTCATACGTCTACTACCAACTGATCTTTGACAAAACCAAAGAAAAATAAACAATGTGGAAAGGACACCATATTCAATAAATGGTGCTGAAAAAAATTGGTTAGCTATACACAGACAATTGAAACTGGACTTCTATCTCTCACCATATACAAAAATTAACACAAAGTTAATTCAAGACTTAAGCATCAGACCTGAAACTATAAAACTCCTAGAAGGAAATATAGGAAAAAACTTTTCTAGACATTGGTCTAGACAAAAAACTTATTACAAAAACCCCAAAAGCAAATGCAATAAAAACAAAAATAGAGAAATGGAATTTAATTAAACTGAAAAAAGTTATTAAAAACCGGACAAAGGATATTAATAGATATTCCTTAAAAGAAGACATGCAAGTGGCCAAGAAACATTTTAAAAAGGTGAATATAACCAACCATCAGAGAAATGCAAATTAAAACCACAATGAGATGTCGTCTTACACCAGTCACAATGGTTACTGTTAAAACATCAAAAACCAAGAAATGTTAGTGTGGATGCAAAGAAAAGAGAAAATTTAAACACTATCAGTGGGAATGTAAATTAGTTCACTTCTGTAGAAAACAGTATGGAAAGAACTAAAAACAAAACTGCCATTCAACCCATGACTCCCACTACCAAGCATCTATCCAAAGAAAAAGAAATTATTATATAAAAAGATGCCTGTATGCCACACACATGTTTATTACAGCACTATACACAATAACAAGTCATAGAACTAGCCTGTCTCCATGGCTGGACATGGTATCCACATCAATAGTTGACTGGATGAAGAAAATGTACTACATGTACAGCATGGCATACCATGCTGCATGACATGCCATATTGCATGGTATGGCATGCAGCATGGTATGCCATACAGTCATAAAAAAGAATGAAATCATGTCTTTTGCAGCAACATGGATGAAGCTGGAGGTCATAATTCTTAGTTATATAACTCAGAAAGAGAAAATTAAATACCACATGTTCTTATTATGAATGAGACATACACAATAGGTCCACATGCACATAAAGATGGAAATAGTAGACCCTGGGGATTCCAAAAGAGAGTAGGTAGAGAGGGGGATGAGGAATGAAAATTTATCTGTTCAGTACTATGTTCACTATTTGGGTGATGGGTACACTAGGAAACCCAATCCACAATTATGCAATATATCCATGTAACAAATGTCCACATGTCCCTTCTGGATCTAAATTTTTAAAAAATCATAGAGATATACTGTAATTATGTTAATAAGCCAGATATCCTTTCTAATTTAGAGGTATCTGAGTAATTCAGTTAGCGTCAGCATTGTTTTACTAGCATTTTACCAGAACAAAGTTATGTAAATACTTTTCAGAATAGTTCAGCTCCAAGAAAATTAACCCTACTTCTATATAGTCTATTTCAGGACATCTGTTTTCTCACTTTCAATCTCATTGTCAATAAATGGTATATTTTGACTGCTGTGGCCTGAATGCTTGTGCTTAACCCAAAATTAACATGTTAAAGCCTAATCACCTGTAATGAAAATATAAGACTTTTCAAGGAGGCCAAAGAGGAGAAACTGATTCTAGTCAAATGACATAGATTGTTCAAACACCTGGACGTGATGAGTAACACATTCAGAAACTGGGTCAGGTATTTTCAAATACCAGTAAAAAGTTAGCATAGAAATGCCTATGATGTAAACTGCTGTATAGAGTTTGGTTCTATCTAGAGACAAGGGATTGTTGGAGAACTTTAATCGGTAGAGTGAGTTTTGTTTTTTGAATGTTTATGAAATTTGTAGTTCAGATGGAAACATTCACATGTAAAGTCAATATCCAATATATAGAAATAAAGAAAAGCTAAATTCTATGATCTGATATTTTCTGTGCTGAGTAATTTGGAAAAACTTTCTTCAATTTGTCTTGGATGTTAGCAGAGATCTCTAGGTCTTTCCTTAATCCCAGATATTGGGAAAAACTATTTCAAGATTATGTCGAGTTAAAATTCTTTGTCAAGTCCCAGCCTGTATACCTACCTGTCCCTCCCGAGCTCCTCCCTTATCCCATCTCCTTAGTCACACACATGTATACTGATTCTGCATTAGCATCTTCTGGGACAAGCATTGTATGATGCCTGAAGACCACGGCATGTGTTACCTTGGGGTTAATATTTCCCCCATCCTATTTCAATTTCTCAAACTCTGAAGGCTCTTGTGCTTTATGGAGCTTACGATGTTTGTATTAATTTTACAAAGTGAAAATGAACACAGAAGATAGTTTGATAAATTCTTATTAGTTTAGAAGTAGATTTCTTCACATATGCCATACAAATTGACATAAAAAATAACATCACCAACCGTATATTCCATATATATCACAAAACTATTTGCATAGCTCAGAAGAAGGCTTATAGTTAGAATTTCTTCTCATTATAGGATAGTGTATAGATAATATAGATTTGTTGTCCTTTTCCTTCTCACTAACTGTACCAAAATATCCAAACTAAGCTTAATTTTATCTATCTATCCCTGTCATCTGTCAATCATCCATTATTTATCTGTCTCTCCCCCTTTTCTCCGACCCTTGTTCCTAATACAATGTATACTAGCTTCCAAACATGTCCCTCCTGTGTTGCTTGAAGATGTCTTACGTGACCCCAATGAGAACTTTCAGGTTAATTTACCTTGAAGCAGCTACAATGTTCCATTTTCTAGCAGACTCTTTCATCAGGCATTGTAATGTATTACAGATAACATGTCTCTGTGATATTTCTGTTCATCGTAGGCAAACTTCTGCTTACACTGGTGTTGCATCTTTTTCACTCCCATATTTTGTTGAGCAGGAGGAAGTATTACAGCTTTTTTATTCTCCCAGTTTGGCAAATTTTGAGTTCTTGTTTTACGACCAAGAGTAATGAAATACGCAGATGCCTGAGAGTGAGTAAGACATAGTAGAATTTTGAGTAACAGTAAGAAAGCTCTCAGCAGAGAGAAGGAGGCCTGGAAGTGGATTGCCAGCTGTGAGGCCGAGTCTGGAATATTTATGGGCTTAGAATAGGGAAATGTGTGCTGATTGGTTTATAAGTAGGCTTGGAAAAAGCACCATTCATAAAGAGGTACAAGAGTGCAAGGAACCAATCAGAGACTGAAGTGAAGGCTTGACCTGGGATCAATCAGGGACTGAGTACACCAAACGGGAATGGAAGTTCTCACTCCAGCCTGTGGACTCTATCCCGAACTGGTAGTTGGGTGTTCAGGTTTCAGACTATCCTTGGCTTGAAGGTCTAGTTTCACTGGGGACCCATGCCTGTCTGCCTAGGAATTTGTCTGCCTCCTACTTGTATTACTGATATGGTTGAGTTTTTTTGTTTGCATGTTTGTTTTGTTTTCATTTTCCTTTGAATCAAGCGCTGGCACTTCCACTGGGGATCACCAGCACCCTGACATGTTGGAGATTTTATGCAACAAAGTGGTAAAGCCTATGAAGTACTTAATGTGTACAATGTGATATCCTTCCTATGGAAGTCAATCAATTTTATTTTTCTATGATTTTACATTGTAATTTACTGCAGTAATACCGAAACACAAAGCTTTTAAGAAAAAAGGCTATTGGGAAAGCCACAGGATGGTAGATGGAAAGGAAAATCCTAGTGATATGTTCCAAATGCTGCATTCCTAATCACTAAAACCTTCCTGTGAGTGAGTGAGACTTTGTTATTGACCACATGTGAATCTTAGGAGAAATTTTCTCCAGGAAACTCTTGAGTCTTATCTTAATTAGCTCTGGCAGATCTTCCCTATCAGCTCACTGGACATTGTCAAATATGATTGAAGCTCAGCACTAACATCACCAAAGGTCAAGCTGGAAGTATTCCCCGAATTTCAGGGAAGACTCCCCTCAAAATAGTGTTGCATTCTACCATATGCTTGTTCCTTGCCAACTGTAACTTGTGACTTCCATTTTATATTTTCTCACTTAACATTGATGGACTAAATGTATTCCTGCTGGAGTTACACCTAGCTATCCAAAGATGAGACAAAACCAATCCAACAGTGGTGCATGACTATGCACACACAGAGAAATATGGTGTTAGGGAGGAAGGACCCCACATGGGTGCATGAGCTTTTTAGTTATACATTTGTACTTGTATAGTGAAACAGTTCCATCCTCAACAATGAATTCATATTTACCTTATCTAAAATCACTGTAGAAAAGAAAATTTTCTAGTTTGAAATGTGAAGTAGAACTGTATTTTCCCGAAATATTAAGAATGTCTTCAAGAATTCTCTTTTCTTTAAATGAGTTCTTAATGTGGTGTTTATTAGAAAATTTGCAGAATATTCTTTTCTACTTGGGCATTCCAAAATATTTAATATATGGGCGGTTACCTATGAAAAAGCTAGTATTGTCTTCACTTATAGTTTGAAAGTAATGGCAAAAAACACAAGTACTTTTGCAACAACCTAATACAATATGGAACTGTAGTTCTTCATTGTTAGTTTAAGTGAATTCAAGAAGCTTTGGGTTAAAGCAAAGCTTCCTACATATAGAACTAACAATGATATATGCTAAATTGCTAGGTACACGTAAATTTAATTTAACAAAGCAATAGAATAATTGAAAATGGGAGAAGAAAATAAAACTGCTTTCTACAAACATAAGCTTCTACCTAAATCCTGTTGGAAATATGCTTAGCATTACTGTCTAGACACTGAGATCCAGCATTCATAAGATAAATAAGAAAACATGGATTTAATATTATGGAATAAGCAGAGAAAAAAATAAAATTCAAACATGAAAGTACGGAAAAAATGAATAAGTAAGAAAACATGAAACTGATTTTAGAATGAGTAGAAAGAAAATATACAAATAAAAATGTATAATACAATGACATTAAAATGATAAATTATGCAAAGAAAGCTTTTAAAAGGAGAAGGCTTAAAACAGAGAAGTCTAGTTGTTAAGAAGAAAATATCCCCCAGGCATGGTGGCTCACGCCTGTAATCCCAGCACTTTGGGAGGCCAAGGCAGGCAGATCACAAGGTCAGGAGATCGAGACCATCCTGGCTAACAAGGTGAAATCCCATCTCTACTAAAAAAAACACAAAAAAATTGACCAGGCGTGGTGGCAGGCATCTGTAGTCCCAGCTACTCGGGAGCCTGAGGCACAAATATGACATGAACCCAGGAGGCAGAGATTGCATTGAGCCGAGATCACACCACTGTATTCCAGTCTGGGCTACAGACCAAGACTCCATCTCAAAAAACATAACAAATTAAAATAAATAAATAAATAAATAATAAATAAATAAATAAAAGAAGAAGAAGAAAATATCCCAATCAAGATTTCCAAATGAACATTGTATAGCAGAATCAAACTAGTGCTTCTAAAACTCAGTCCATACAAAACTTTTTCACCATACAATATCTGGTGAAAAACAATATATGTTCATATTATTCAAGTATTAATAGATACTTTATGCAATACAAATTAGAAACCATATGTGTATATATATACACATGTATATACATTTTTTTATTGTCATAAATATGAAAGAATGTTAACACTATGTGTTTTTCTGCAAGTGCTGTATTTTCAGTAAAGTACTAAATCGTATTCATTATTATAAAAATATAAGTGATTCTAGTCAAGAATTTACAATAAAAGTAGAATAAAATATTTCAGCCAAATGCCTATGGTCATTAATCTCTGACAAGCTGAAAGGACAAAAAATTATCTTGCCTCAAAATACACTTTACTTATCAGTATGCCCATTCAGTTCACAGTAGATAGGCTCAGCAGGGCCACTTTAATCCTCTATTTGAATACCGATTTCTAGAAGTCAGATTTAGAATATATCAGGGATGCTAATTTTCTCTATTTAAATATCACCTTATATTCTGAAGTCCCCTTACGGTTTTGACTCCTGTGAATGGAACAGTCTCTTTACTATGACTTTGAAAATAATTCCTGAGATAAACATCTCCAAGCTATACTTTAAAATTCATGTTTGAAGACTTGCCAGTGGTTTTTATCTAATAACATATTTGAAACACAAATTATCTTCATTTGAAAAAATATGTTTTTCTGTATTTTCTAGATAGGTTAAATAGAAAACACAAAAATATTGTAATTGCCTTTCCAACTGTCTTTGCTAGT
Organism: Trachypithecus francoisi; assembly: GCF_009764315.1. Classification (NCBI taxonomy): domain Eukaryota; kingdom Metazoa; phylum Chordata; class Mammalia; order Primates; family Cercopithecidae; genus Trachypithecus; species Trachypithecus francoisi. Next base: position 70,141,231 of record NW_022681454.1, read on the forward strand.
TTTTCATTTGATAGACTTTTCCCCGTATAATTCCTCAAGATAATACTTGAAATTAGATAAAGAAAAAAACTTAATTTCCAATGTAATGTGTTGCTTATATATTCTATCACAAAGCTATTTGTATATATTCACCCTATCTAGTCTCAATTAAAAAGCATGAGGTAAACAAATATCCTTTTCTAAAATGTCCTGCAGAGAAGACAAGATGAACTTTTTAAGGTTTCAAGCCAGCCACAATGCTCCAATCAATAAACCGAGAGGTCTCTTAGATGCTTCATCTTCATTTTAGTATTTTCCTTCTCCCACTTTTCCACTTTGTGATATTTCCTTTAAAATGATATTAGTTGATTTTTGCTAATCAATCAGGAGTTACTGGGGAACAGCATTCAGGTGACTGAATAAAGGTAGCAGCTAATAAAACCTTAATGTGTCATTTTGAGAGATCCTGTGTGAAATCCTCAATGATATAGGAAAGAAATATAATTCTGAAAGCTCTAGCAAGGACCAAAGTAGATATATTGGTGTTTGTTATGAGGTGACTTGTGTTCCTCAAAAAGCTATATTGTCATTCTAAGTCCCGTATTTATGAATATGACCTTATTTGAAAATAGCATCTTTATATATGTAATCAAGTTAGGATGAAGTCATTCCTGACTAGTATAGATTATAGCCTAATAAGACTGATGGCCTTATCGATAGGATGAAGAGAAGAGACACAGACATACAGACAAGAGTCCCATGTGAAGACCGAGGCAGAGATTGGAGTGATTAGTCTATAAGTCAAGAATTTTAGGCAACCACTGGAAGCTGGGAGAAAGAAATGAAACAGATTCCTCCTGTGAGCAGATGAAAGGAACTAGCCCTGTCAACATCTTGAGTTTAGACTCCTAGTCTCCAGAAAGGTTGAGATAATAAATGATGTTGTTTTAAGCCATGAAGTTTGTAGTAATTTGTCACAGCAGACCCAGGAAACTAATAGAATATTTCTATTTGGTATCCTCCAAAGAGCATCACTTAATGTATACTTCTGCTCTATGGAAGACCCCTAGAAAAACAGTAAAGATACATTTTCACAAAGTTACTGATCTTTAAGGTCAATAAATGGGAAGAATGTTAACAAAGTAAAAGTTCCTGAAAGAAGCAGAGTGTGTATTCCAATTTACCATCTCATAAATTATTATTTTGATGATCATGCTATTCCTCCATGTGGCAATATAAGCCTATGCCAGTCTAGCACCTCTTAGTACTTCTATATGCGAAGTCTTGATTAAAATGATTTTAAAGGAAAGGTAGTCACACTTAAATCGAAAACAGCTATTGGATTTGCACAGTTCAAAGATGAGCTGTCGTTGGAAAAATTAGCAGATGGAAGTTACCCAGGAGTTGAGAACTCCATGTTTAGTCTTGGGCTCTTCTAATCAACTAGATGTATGCAAATCTGTTTAAGTTTTCTAAGCCTAGGTTTCCTCATCTGTAAAATGAAAGTCAGCCAGGATACACTGGGTGTCTATGTGCAGCCTAAACTGCTGGCAGTAACCAACCTACTTTAGATATATATTCTTCTTCAATTTTCTTTCAAGCCAGAACAACAGGAAACAGTTTATCTTGACTTAACACTGGAAAGGCAGTTACTTACAGCTTACTTTAAACAAGGTACAATACAAGAATAATTATTGATACTACATTAAGACTTTATGTAACTTCATCAATTACCACGTTATTTCCCTCTCCTTTAAACCCTAAATTTACTTTTATCTACATACCCTTTTTATTATTATGTTATCTTCTTTTGCTGTTTTTCAGGTCCTGTGATGCCACTTTTCATTGTTTCCACGTACTACTAGAGTTATTTTTCACTTTGAAGAGTTATCTTTCATTTTGAAGAGACAAGAGACTTCCAATCTTCTCTTCAGACTATTTTTCTAAGAGTCTATTTTGGGTTTCTGTGATGTCGAATTTCCTTTTATGCTTTCTATTCTGCCACCAGAACATATGTCTTAACTACCCAACATCCTCCAATTTTAAAAACTGACTCAAGTATACACATTATGTGACACTCTCTAAGATAGCATAGCTCCTTTAAGAAGAAGAATATCCACTTGAAAGAAGTATTGAATTTTACAGTTTAACATCAAGGTCAGGGAGTGGAGGGAAAGTAAAGCAAAAAACTTACACCGAATACCACATATTGCTTTTTCTTATATTCATTTCCCTCCAGTTTGAAACTAGAATTAAAACGTAAGTGAACACTGAGATTAGCAGTTTGTCAGGATTCTAAATCTAGGTATTACTGTCTGCTCTAAATTACTTTTTGATTATTATTTAGACAAGAAGTTTGCTGATCCTTTTAATCATTTTTTTTTTTTTTTGTATGTGTCACTCTTAAAAGATTTTCTAAACTTTTTTATTTCTTAGATCTTCCGGTGGGACAAAGTCTAATATCTGCAGGACTCTGGGAGACTTTAAGGTATAAAAGATGCCGTTCCTCGTTGCCACTTTGCTCCTTCGGCCTCTATCTACCAGATTGTGTAGTCAAACTGTAAGAATCTTTAAAAATACATAAACATTTAAAAAGTCAGAATGATTTACCGATTACAGGAACAAAGTTTAAATTTCTAAGCAACTTGAACTTTTCACTGAATATTCCTCAGGAAAGAACTCTCAAGACATGCTCGTGTCCCCAATGTATTTCCAGGGCAAGGTTTCCTTTTCTCTTTACCTTGTTAATTTTCTCTCAAGTTCAAGTTGTCTGTTCCATTTCCATTGGCAAACTTCATTCCAATTTATTTGTGAGACACTGAACAGTTTCTTTTCCTTAAAAGAATCTATTTTAGGCCGGGCGCGGTGGCTCAAGCCTGTAATCCCAGCACTTTGGGAGGCCGAGACGGGTGGATCACGAGGTCAGGAGATCGAGACCATCCTGGCTAACACGGTGAAACCCCGTCTCTACTAAAAAATACAAAAAAATTAGCCGGGCGAGGTGGCGGACGCCTGTAGTCCCAGCTACTGGGGAGGCTGAGGCAGGAGAATGGCGTGAACCCGGGAGGCGGAGCTTGCAGTGAGCTGAGATCTGGCCACAGCACTCCAGCCTGGGCGGCAGAGCGAGACTCCGTCTCAAAAAAAAAAAAAAAAAAAAAAAAAAAAAAAAAAAAAAAAGAATCTATTTTATTATATTATTATTATTATTGTTATTATTATACTTTAAGTTCTAGGGTACATGTGCACAACGTGCAGGTTTGTTACATATGTACACATGTGCCATGTTGGTGTGCTGCACCCATTAACTCGTCATTTACTATCTATTTTCTTGGGAATAGAGATTTTTTTCTTACTCAATTCTATGTCTTGTGATCTTATACATGCCCAGGGTTTCAGCCAAAATAATACAGCTTGTTGCAGCTGTGTTTCACTCTTATGGAGGAGATGGCTCTAGCCCTGTGAGCAAAGATGAATGAAGCATTCCAGCTTTTATATATATATATTTATATTTTTATATATATACATATGAAATACACACACACACACACACACACAATTTCTACCAGTAAAGCAGCATGCTTTCAAGTTCTTTGAGATGTCAACCAATAATTTAAGTTCCTCTCCTGTGTTAAATAGGAAGGTTTTGCCCTAAGTAATAGAAGATCTGACTCAAAGTTGCTTAAAGAATATGTACACTCTTATGACAGAAAGCCCCAAGATAGTCAAGTTTTAGATTAAGTTGTTTAAGTGACTTCATGAGGCCATCAAAGATATGGATTCTTTCCATTCTCTTGTAGTGTCCTTCTCAATTTTGCTTCATATTCTGTTGTGGAGCAATTCCAGGCATTATATATAGCTCTAAATGTATCCTGAAAAAGACAGAAACCTTCTCTTCATGCAGCAAAATCTTTTCCAGAAGACACCTTGTAGCAGCCTTCTCTCATGAATTATTGGTTACAAATAGGTCACATGTCCATTTTGAACCAAACACAAATTAGGGGAATTTGCTTCATATTGGATCAATCAGTCTCCATCTGGGGTGAGTTGAGGGGACCAGCTTCCCCTGAGACACAAGCTGAGCAAACTTGAGGCTTCACTGGAGGGATAAAAGATGAGAGGATTAGATCATAAGTGACCTTAGATAACTGCCTTAAGGATCACTTTTCTTTTTCTTTCATTTTTTTCTTTTTATTCTCTCTCTTTCTTAGAAGTGATAATCCTTTCTAAATATCTAAAATCACAAGGATAAGGTATCAGCTTACCTTAAATTTTCAACTTGGTAATTTCCACATTTAGGAGAATGTGTGCAGGAAACCAGGCCCAAAATGATGTCCTCAGCATATTAGGAGCCTGTCTCTCTATGTTCACAGGCCTGTTAAAATGACCCAGCCATCCCATTACTGGGTATACACCCGAAGAATTATAAATGATGTTGCTATAAAGACACATGCACACATATGTTTATTGCGGTACTGTTCACAATAGCAAAGACTTGGAACCAACCCAAATGTCCATCAGTGACAGACTGGATTAAGAAAATGTGGCACATATACACCATGGAATACTATGCAGCCATAAAAAAGGATGAGTTCATGTCCTTTGTAGGGACATGGATGCAGCTGGAAACCATCATTCTCAGCAAACTATCACAAGAACAGAAAACCAAACACCACATATTCTCACTCATAGGTGGGAACTGAACAATGAGAACACTTGGACACAGGAAGGGGAACATCACACACCAGGGCCTGTTGTGGGGTGGGGGGACGGGGGTGGGATAGCATTAGGAGAATTACCTAATGTAAATGACGAGTTAATTGGTGCAGCACACCAACATGGCATATGTATACATATGTAACAAACCTGCACGTTGTGCACATGTACCCTAGAACATAAAGTATAATTAAATAAAAGAAAAAGAAATTATAGTCCTTTCTAAATTTCTAAACTCACCACAAGTGTAAGGTACCAGCTTACCTTTAATTTTCAACTTGGTGATTTCCACATTTAAGAGAATGTGTGAAGGAAACCAGGCCCAAAATGATGTCCTCAGCATATTAGGAGCCCATCTCTCTATGTTCATAGGTCTCTCAAAAGTTCAAAGAGATATTAGAAAAATATGTTATTGTATTATTTGAGAAGAGATATTTGAGAATCTGAATCAGATAAATAGTCCTTACTTTAGCCTAATTAAATCAGTTTTCTCTCATAGCATGAGGGCTCCTGGCTTATTTCAACCTTTTAAGCTAAAATAATATTTACTCAGAGCTTTGTGGGTTTGAAGGTCTCTGCTTCCCCATTCAAGTGTGGAAGCCATGCCTTCAATCTCCTTTGATCAGTGTCCCGAAGACTGAGCAAGGCATTTGAAAATTCCATCCAGCATATTCATTTCTAGTTTTCCTTCAAATCGTACTGCCTAGATTCAAAACTGGAAATCTATTCTTGTCTTCAATTTCCTCAGTGACTAATACCTAATATTTTGCATCCTCTTTATACCCAAGCTTTATAAACAATTAGCATTCTTACACTGATCCCTGATTATTAGAAGCCTGTCACCTATATATTATCGGATCCAAGATCTGAAACTGGACTGTTTCTCTTTTTATCAATTCTAGAACTCAACAATAGTGTTGTTTCTCTATAAATGGCATTGTGGAAACAATGAACAGAACCAATGAGTTTTCCAGGGATTACCTCTTAACTTATTTGCAATTTGAGTAATATGATTTGCTCTCCCATCTGCAGAAACTATACTAAGATCCATATATAGTTCTAGGTAATCTTGGTTATATATTGAATCTGCTGTCTTTAAAATTTTAATTTCTCACTTTAGCGTCTCTTCTTTAAATATTTTACTTTTCATTTTATCTGGTTGTCCTGTGCATCTCAAAATACCTACTGTGTGAATTAATCTGTTAGGGCTGCCATAAAAAATACTAGCATCTGGGTGACTATAAAACAACAATGTATTTTGTCAGAGTTCTAGAAGCTGGAGGTCCAAGATCAGGGTCCCAGCAAGGATGGTTTCTTCTGAGGCCGCTCTCCTTAGCGTGCAGTTGGCCACCTTCTCACTGTGCTCTTACATGGGCCTTCCTTTGTGCGTGTGCCCTCCTGGTGATGCCTTCTTCTTAAAGGGCACCAGTCACAATGGATTAGGGCTTCATTCTAATGACTTCAGTGTACCTTAATTACATCTTTAAAGGCCTTGTCTCCAAATGTTGTCATATTCCAAAGTACCAGATGTTATGACTTCAACATGAATTTTAGGGGAACACAATCCAATCCACAATGCTATGTAAAAATCAGTCTTGAATACTCACCTCAAATCTTTTTCCCTAGTTTTAGTGGCGCCACTACCTATGTCAAGTTGCTCAGTCTCTGTAGTCTTCTCTGAACCCTTGCCAGTAACTCTTCTTCTGCTTCCCTGATCCTAGCCTCTATAATCTCCTGTCTGGACTGTTGGTCTTGATGGCTCTCTTTTTTATTGACTAAACCCCACTATATTAGCTACATCTCTCTTTCTCATAGAATAGAAACTTAAATTTGCCTGTGGATATTGGCTTGAATTTCTTTCTCCCTTGGATTTGCTCCCCAAGTCCTTAAATGTGTCGATTATTCTAATAGATACTCTCTGCTCAGAAGTCTTTATAGCGAAGGGTTTTTTCCTAATCATTCTAACCAAAGTGTATCACCTCTTATTCTCCAATTTGCCTATTTTATTTTCTTCATTAAATACAACACTCTGTGAAAGTACCTTTTTTATTATTGATTTACTTATATTTTTTCTTTTCCTCTTTTTTTTTTTTTTTCAGAGATGGAGTTTCGTTCTTCTTGCTCAGGCTGGAGAGCAGTGGTGCCATCTCGGCCCACTGCAACCTCAGCCTCCCTGGTACAAGTGATTCTCCTGCCTCAGTCTCCTGAGTAGCTGGGATTACAGGAGCATGCCACCACGCCCAGACAGTTTTTCTGTATTTGTAGTAGAGACAGGGCTTCACCATGTTGGTTAGTCTGGTCTCAAACTCCTGACCTCAGGTGATCTGCCTCAGCCTCCCAAATTGCTGGGATTACAGGTGTGAGCCACTGCGCCTGGTGCTTATATTTTTTCGAACCCAGCCAAGTTGTATACTCCTCCAGAGCAAGTATCTTATCTCCTTATTCACAATTTGAACAGTGACTAAAACATAAAAGGAACTCAATAAATACTGATTTAATATATAAATGAAGAACATGACCTCAGGAATGACTCTTATCCATATAACATACTATAATCTAACCAAATTACTCATTTCATGAAGGCTGTAGAAAAGAGAATTTCACAGGAGGCCTGCAACTGCTTCCCAGTGCTCCATTTCTAAACCTCCACTTGAAATTTAGACACGTTAAACTGGTTGTCCCAGGTTCACATATTAGTTGTGGAGACATGATCCCTCTCTAGCAAAACTAGCTCTGGACCCAGCATTTCTAACCGCCACACTCAAGATCTCTCCATTGGGCACAGAGAAGAAACATTTCTAGAATTTTTTTCTAAATTCCTTCCAAATCCTAAAAAATAAGTAAAAAAATAAATAATACATTATTATGTGAGGTATTTTAAAAAATTGTTTTATGTAAATGTTTGGATTCATAAAATGACAATTGTTCTTCAAACAAATTCCAAGCACTAGGACAAAATAAACCACACTAAAATACTAGAATACCTAAGTATAAGAATACAAAGAACAACTTAGTAAGTAGGTTAGAAGAGTATCAGTTAAAGTTTCAAATGTTTTTCTGAACTTATAAAAATTAAGCTACAACAAAAGAGACTTTTCAACTACAATAAGCTCTTGATCTCTGTATATTGCTTAACTCTATCTAAATTAGGTTTACAAAGCATTAAGGAGTAATAAAGCATCCTTTTTTTCCATTATGAAAACTCAACTAGGATAGTAAGATGGTTAATTTTAGCAATTTATTTATTCTGCAATCCTAAAATATGGCTAATGTGGATATCACAGGGTTAGAAGTTGATTTTGATAACAATATGTAATGATTCTGTCAATAACACAAAGATTGTATTAAAATAGTCCTGAATCCACTTAACACTGAATAACTGAAGAGCAAGCATTAATCCTCTTTGGTATAACAGTCAGGAGTTTCATATATTGAAGCTTCTCAGTCGATCTTATTGCAATGATATTCTTCTTACTTAGTTCACTTTCTCAAGAATGTTTAATCGGAACAACGACCTGGGTTTACATTATCAATGTTCTTGAGAACACTTTAGATTATAAAATGCAAAATATTTAAAGACCTCACATAGATCTTTATGTAGATTTATATGAAATTAATGAAAAATTCTAATAAATGGCCTGGAAAGTTTTTTGTTTTTTTTTTTGACAAGGTCTCACTCAGTTGCCCAGACTGGAGTGCAGTGGTTGATGTTGACTCACTTCAGACTCATCCTCCTGGGCTCAGGTGATCCTCCCACCTCAGCCTCCTGAGTAGCTGGGACTACAGACTCATGCCACCATGACTGGCTAATATTTTGTATTTTTGTAAAGACGGTGTTTCAACATGTTGCCCAGGCTGGTCTTGAACTCCCGGACTCAAGCAATCTGCCCACCTTGGCCTCCCAAATTGTTGGGGTTACAGGCGTGAACCACTGAGTCCAGCCTAGAAAGATAAATATTTAAAACTACAAATTTGTGATTACTTTTCAAACCCAGGGCTTCCTTTATCAAATACTATAAATATTTCTATTACAATTTTGTCTATAACAAATAATTTAAAATCCCAAGACCTATTAATTCAAATATTTACTTATTTTCAAAGTGTGTAATAGCTTTTGTTGTTCTCTATTTATATTTTCTGCCAAATGGAATCTGAGTTGCAACATAATTTGTCTATTTTGTCTATAACAAATAATTTAAAATCCCAAGACCTATTAATTCAAATATTTACTTATTTTCAAAGTGTGTAATAGCTTTTGTTCTTCTCTATTTATATTTTCTGCCAAATGGAATCTGAGTTGCGACGTAATTTGTGTCATTTCATATGAACATTGGCTAAACTTGTTTATGCAAAAAAATTGTGATCTCATCATTCAAGGAAACCATCCATCCTCTTTAATAAATCTCATTACCAAATTATAATTTTATATACACTCTGTTTCAGTATGAAGCAAGAGATGTGGGACCCCACAAAAATAGACTTTCAAAATTTTATTCATCTTGATTTTCCTTTATCTAGAATGTGATGAAAGTCTCTGCATGATAAGTATGTGTTAAGGAAATGAAAGTAAATACAAATGTGTATATATATGCACATACACACATGATATGTTAGAGAACCTATGACTTGTTAATGTAAATGCAGCTATATTTAAAATACTATAGAGGCTATTGTCTCACCTCTATTAAATATCTTTAAGCAATGATCATGTCCAAATATTGTAAATATAAATATATTAAGTATTATTTATAGGAAGTAAGAATTTATCTTAAAGACCAAAAAGCCTTCAGAAACATGTTGTTAGACAAAAATAGAACTATTTTTTTCCAGCAACAGTTTTCTTGATCACTAATCTAAGAAAATAATAGCCATCGCCATTCTGTCATATCTTAGAACAAACTAATACATTTATTTTTAAACTTCAGAGATCCAAATTGACAATAATATATTTCCATTTTACAGTTTTAAAATTGATTACTTATATTTCCTGCTGTTTATTTTTTAGCAAAATACTCACAATTAGATCTATAAACTGAGTTTTTAAACATGTAAATGCATAAGAACCTCATTTACTGTAATCATACACAATATAAAAAGTATACATAATATTTGACTTTTTCTCTTGTAATATTCAATTTATCTCTAGGTCATAAGTCACCAGCAGGTGGACCCAGGAAAAGAAAGGACACTTCAGAATTTACAGAGAAATTTTATCTCAAAGTGCATAAATACATAAAATCCTAAGTAACACAAGTTATTAGGGAAATTATTTAATTTTGAGTCTTTATCTTCATACTCATCATGGCTAAGGTTTAAGTGCTGTTACAGAAGGAATATTGTCTTCTCCCAAAATTTATTTTCCTAAGCCCCAACCCCAAATATGATAGTAATAATGGAATTAGGATGTGGGGATTTTAGAAGTGACTCAATTTGATAAGGTCAAAAAGGTGGAGCTCCATAATGAAATTAATTATCCTAAAAAGGAAGGAAGAAATATCAGAACTTTCTCACTCCATCATATGAGAATGTAGCTAGAAGGCACCCAGAACAGTAAATGTCTGTGGTTTCAGCCATCCAGCCTATGGTATTTTGTATAGCAGCCTGAGCAGACTAAAACAAGTACCTATAATAAATTCACACTTGACATTCCTCATCAATAGCCTAGATAATGCCTCATAGCTAGCCTCCATGAGGTCAGAGATTCATGTCTTTTTTTTTTTTTTTTCTGATCCCCACCTTCTTCCTGAAATAATATCTGGCACATATGAAGACTTGAATAAATATATGCAGAGAAAAGAACAAACACAGCTAAATAAACTGACGTTCACATAAAATTAAACAAAGTACAATTATATGAGGCCAAGAGATGAATAATGGAAATCTATTGTGTATACAACACACCTCAGCAAGGCCATGATGAATGAATTTTGATAGTGAAAAAGAGAAAAGCAATTTTAACAGGAGGAAACATAAAGAACAGTCATGCAGTTATTGAACACCAAGGATGTGTATGAGATATTAACAGGTCCTTATTACCAGATTGTAAAGTGCACAAAGGGAGATATAGTGGTAAAGTGGGAAACTGGAAAAAGATAGGAAAGATTATTTCAATGCTCCAATGAGAAATAATGCATCAGTGAACTATAATTCTGGGCAGTTATGTGCTAGTAAATGTTTAATAATGGCTCTTTGAAAAAGGAAAGGATGTATGGGATGATGCATGTGTTTTGTGTATATGTGCATATGGGTTTGTATAACATGCATATATGTGTATGTATACCTATATATTTTAGTAAATTTCGTAATACCACTTGAGGGTTACTATTTGGCTATTTCTGTCTTTATATAATTTTATAAGTGAAAATTAAAATATATTTACACTATTTTTTAAATGTACTCATAAGTTCAGTGTGTCTATTTCTCAGAAAATGTGCTATCAGTATTTATCATTCTATCTTTAACAATATGTAGCAAAATTAGACTATGCCTAATGCTTAATAAGTAATGAATCAGGAGACATCACTTAAGTAAGTGGTTAATAAGAGTAGTTCCAACATGAATTCTATATTTGACTTTTTTTTTACATTGATGGGTAAAGCAACATGAAACAGTGAAGGCCTACATTATAACTTCAATTGTTTATCAATAGCATGAGTAAATTATTTGCTAAATTAGGTAGTTTTCAAAGTGAGGTATAAGAGTCCCTCAATTTTTGGTGTTGTTCGCAATATAATGGGTATAGATATAAAAGACTTTAAGTTGAATCTTCATTAACATGTTCTTCATTATTTTCTTAAGTTTAGACAATCAAACTGTAAATCAGGCTCTGATTTTTAATGTACACCCATTTTCATGGTGTAAATACTTCAACAATGGCCAATTTCAAGCTACCAAGAGAAATGCTATTAAACATATTTGGAAGAGATGTGCAGTACTGAATCATTATGAAATATTTACACTATACATAACCACTAGACATGATCTCAAGAGCATAGGCAAAAGTAGAATTTCATAAAATAATTAGGAAAAAATTAACGTTGAATATTTATTGACCTTATAATATAAATTTTAATAGCACATTTTTGCAATTTAATTTTTAATAATGGCTGTGTTTAAGAATCAAAAGACAGAATTTCTAAAATATGACCATTGCTCTTATGAACCAGCTTTAGCACATCAATAATTAGAAGTACATCTTTGTTTTAAAATTACTATACAGCAGCTTTCCATTTATGAAAGCAATAACATTAACTATCTCCATTGCGAATACACTCAGTCACTCTTCTAAGATCTTTCTCTAAGTCAATAGAGAGGTATATTTCAAGTAAACAGGAGGTAACTCAGATTATTTTTAAAATATAATAAAATAAAGTGAGATATAATATGACCACAGCTTAGACATAGTTATTATACAAAAATATTTGTAAAAAAAAGTAAAAATCCTTTCTTCAAAGGATTTTTAATTCCTTTAGAAATTAATTGTACTCAACCAGTCTACAAAACAAATGATTATTAATTTGCATAAACTGAGTTCCAAAAACATTTTGAAAGATGGATTAAACATTAGATTGAGACAAAATAAACACATTTTAGGACCAGAGATATTAATTTGAAAATATTATACAAAATATAATATAAAAAGGAAAACTCACTTGTATATTAGACATTCAGAAGAGCATTACATTTTTATCTTCTCCTGTGGTTTAGAAAGCTCAGCATGGGAGTTACTATACTAGTGGGAAGTAGAGAATGACTGAGAGAATAAGATCAGAGATAAACTATGATGATATGTTAAAATTTTTGGCAAAAAACAAAGAGCAGAATTTAGTTTCAGACTTAGTCCTTATACAATGGGAATGGAAGAACAAAAATAATTAAATTTTTGTAGTAGATAAACCAAAAATTTATATAGATTTTGTTGCTGCTATATCCTATATCTATCATGCGATGTACTTCAAGATACCACTACTCTGAACGTTTCTTTGAAAATACATTAAATATGCACACATGAACACAAGCAAGGACACACAATTACTTATACAATATACCTGTATTTAAGACAGTGATTATATGTATATCTTGTAGCCGTATATTTATAAGAAAATCATCTCAGTTGAAAAATGCTGGCCAGGGGAGGAATTTTGTTTCATCTACTTTCACCTAAATCCTGTTCATGAACCCTGAGCCAAAAATCACATGGCCCACCTAAATTCTCCTATATTCCAAGAAAAGGGAGAATTAGGTTAGTGTAAATGTAAAAAGAATAATAATTGTTATTTGCCTTTACTTTTTTTTCTTTAAATACCAGATCTTTTTCTACCATGTAGAGGATAAATGCTTATGGGATTAGTCTTTCTTTTATTTTCCTTTGTTGTTGTTGTTGTTGTTGTTGAGACAGAGTCTTGCTCTGTTGCCAGGCTGGAGTGCAGTGGCATGATCTTGGCTCACTGCAACCTCTGCCTCCCAGGTTCAAGCAAACCTCCTGCCTCAGCCTCCCAAGTAACTAGGATGACAGGCCTGCACCACCATGGACAGCTAATTTTTTGTATTTTTAGTAGAAACGAAGTTTCATCATGTTGGCCAGGATGGTCTCGATCTCTTGACCTTGTGTTCTGCCCATCTGGGCCTCCCAAAGTGCTGGGATTACAGTCATGAGCCACCGTGCCCTGCCTCATCTTCCTTTTAATGGATGTTTACCTATTTCTTTTCTGTCATGAAAAAGCAATATAATCACAAACCAATGTAAAGGTCAATAAAAATTATGAAGTAAAGAAAAATATACATAATAGAATCTGTGAAAGATCATGCTGGTGGAAAAAGATAAAGTGGTGAACAAATAGAGATAGGGCACCTAAAACATGGCACATAAAATGTATCCAACGGGTTTTTGTAGGGATTTAGTTTTTGCTATAGTTATGTTTTCTTTATTTTTATTTTTTAATAACTGGATACTGGATCACATTAATGGTGTAAATGCCATGAAAAGATTCATGATCATCTACAATTGCAATGGAACCATCTAGGGCTGCCTTTATTCAGAAACATTATAAGGCAGAAGAGAATGGGGGCCAATATTCAACATTCTTAACAGAATTTTCAACCCAGAATTTCATACACAGCCAAACTAAGCTTCATAAGTGAAAGAGAAATAAAATCCTTTACAAACAAGCAAATGCTGAGAGATTTTGTCACCACCAGGAGGCCTGCTTACAAGAGCTCATGAAGAAAGCACTAAACATGGAAAGGTACAACCCGTACCCGCCACTGCAAAACCATGCCAAATTGTAAAGACCACTGATGCTAGGAAGAAACTGCATTAACTAACAAGAAAAATAACCAGCTAATATCATAAAGACAGGATCAAATTCACACATAACAATATTAACCTTAAATGTAAATGGGCTAAATGCTCCAATTAAAAACACAGACTGGCAAATCGGATAAAGAGTCAAGACCCATCAGTGTGCTGTATTCAGGAGATGCATCTCAGGTGCAGAGACACACATAGGTTCAAAATAAAGGGATGGAGGATGATCTGCCAAGCAAATAGAAAAAAAAAAAAAAAAAAAAAAAAAAGCAGGGGTTGTAATCCTAGTCTCTGATAAACAGACTTTAAACTAACAAGGATCATAAGAGACAAAGAAGGCCATTACATCATGGTAAAGAGATCAATTCAACACGAAAAGCTAACTATCCTAAATATTTATTCACCCAATACAGGAACACCCAGATTCATAAAGGAAGTCTTTAGAGACCAATGAGGAGGCTTAGACTCCCACACAATAATAATGGGAAACTTTAACACCCCACTGTCAACATTAGACAGATCCACAAGACAGAAAGTTATCAAGGATATCCAGGACGTGAACTCAGCTCTGCACCAAGTGGACCTAATAGACATCCACAGAACTCTCCACCCCAAATCAACAGAATAGACATTCTTCTCAGCACCACATCACACTTATTCCAAAATTGACGTCATAGTTGGAAGTAAAGCACTCCTCAGCAAATGTAAAAGAACAGAAATTATAACAAACTGTCTCTCAGACCACAGTGCAATCAAGATAGAACTCAGGATTAAGAAACTAACTGAAAACTGCTCAACTACATGGAAACTGAACAACCTGCTCCTGAATGACTACTGGGTACATAGAGAAATGAAGGCAGAAATAAAGATGTTCTTTGCAACCAATGAGAACAAAGACATAACATACCAGAATCTCTGGGATACATTTAAAGCAGTGTGTTGAGAGAAATTTATAACACTAAATGCCCAGAAGAGAAAGCAGGAAAGATCTAAAATTGACATCCTAACATTACAATTAAAAGAACTAGAGAAGCAAGAGCAAACACATTCAAAAGCTAGCAGAAGGCAAGAAATAACTAAGATCAGAGCAGAACTGAAGGAGGTAGAGACACAAAAAGCCCTTCAAAAAATCAATGAATCCAGGAGCTGGTTGTTTTAAAAGATCAACAAAATTGATAGACTGCTAACAAGACTAATAAAGGAGAAAAAGCGAGAAGAATCAAATATACACAATAAAAAATGATGCAGGGGATATCACCACGAATCCCACAGAGACACAAACTACCATCAGAGAATACTATAAACACCTATATGCAAATAAACTAGAAAATCTCACAGAAATTGATAAATTCCTGGACACATACACCCTCCCAATACTAAAAAAAAGAAACTGAATCCCTGAATAGACCAATAACAGGCTCTGAAATTGAGGCAATAATTAAGAGCCCACCAACCAAAAAAAGTCCAGGACCAGACAGATTCACAACCAAGTTATACCAGAGGTACAAAGAGGAGCTGGTACCATTCCTTCTGAAACGATTCCAGTCAATAGAAAAAGAGGCAATCCTCCCTAACTCATTTTATGAGGCCAGCATCATCCTGACACCGAAGCCTGGCAGAGACACAACAAAAAAAGAGTTTTTAGACCAATATCCTTGATGAACATCGATGTAAAAATCCTCAATAAAATATTGGCAAACTGAATCCAGCAGGACATCACAAAGCTTATCTACCATGATTAAGGGGGCTTCATCCCTGGGATGCAAGGTTGGTTCAACATATGGAAATCAATAAATGTAATCCAGCATATAAACAGAACCAAAGACAAAAATCACATGATTATCTCAATAGATGCAGAAAAGGCCTTCAACAAAGTTCAACAGCCCTTCATGCTAAAAACTCTCAATAAATTAGGTATTCATGGGATGTATCACAAAATAATAAGAACTATTTATGACTAACCCACAGTCAATATCATACTTACTGGGCAAAGACTGGAAGCATTCCCTTTGAAAACTGGCACAAGACAGGGATGCCCTCTTACCACTCCTATTCAACATAGTGTTGGAAGTTCTGGCCAGCGCAATCAGGCAGGAGAAAGAAAAAAAGGGCATTCAATTAGGAAAAGAAGAAGTCAAATTGTCCCTGTTTGCAGACAACATTATTGTATATTTAGAAAATCCCATCGTCTCAGTCCAAAATCTCCTTAAGCTGATAAGCAACTTCAGCAAAGTCTCAGGATACAAAATCAATGTGCAAAAATCACAAGCATTGCTATACACCAATAACAGACAAACAGAAAGCCAAATCATGAGTGAACTCCCATTCGGAATTGCTTCAAAGAGAATAAAATACCTAGGAATCCAACTTACAAGGGAAGTGAAGGACCTCTTCAAGAAGAATTACAAATCACTGCTCAAGGAATTGAAAGAGGACACAAACAAATGAAAGAACATTCCATATTCATGGATAGGAAGAATCAATATCGTGAAAATGGCCATACTGCTCAAGGTAATCTATAGATTCAATGCCATCCCCATCAAGCTACCAATGACTTTCTTCACAGAATTGGAAAAAACTGCTTTAAAGTTCATATGGAACCAAAAAAGAGCCCGCATTGCCAAGACAATCCCAAGCCAAAAGAACAAAACTGGAGGCATCACGCTACCTGACTTCAAACTATACTACAAGGCTACAGTAACCAAAACAGCATGGTACTGGTACCAAAACAGAGAGATAGACCAATGGAACAGAACAGAGCCCTCAGAAATAATACCATGCATCTACAGCCATCTGATCTTTTACAAACCTGAGAAAAACAAGAAATGGGGAAAGGATTCCCTATTTAATAAATGGTGCTTGGAAAATTGGTTAGCCATAAGTAGAAAACTGAAACTGGATTTTTTCCATACTCCTTATATGAAAATTAATTCAAGGTGGATTAGAGACTTAAATGTCAGACCTAAAACCATAAAAACCCTAGAAGAAAACTTAGACAATACTATTCAGGACATAGGCATGGGTAAGGACTTCATGTCTAAAACCCCAAAAGCAATGGCAACAAAAGCCAGAATTGACAAATGGGATCTAATTAAAGAAAAGAGCTGCACAGCAAAAGAAACTGCTATCAGAGTGAACAAGCAACCTATAGAAGGGGAGAAAATTTTTGCAATCTACCTGTCTGACAAAGCGCTAATATCCAGAACCTACAAAGAACTTAAACAAATTTACCAGAAAAAATCAACCCCATCAAAAAGTGGGTAAAGGACAGGATATGAACAGACACTTCTCAAATGAAGACATTTATACAGCCAACAGACACATGAAAAAATTCTCATCATCACTGGTCATCAGAGAAATGCAAATCAAAACCACAATGAGATACCGTCTCACACCAGTTAGAATGGTGATCATTAAAATGTCAGAAAACAACAGATGCTGGAGAGGATGTGGAGAAATATGAACACTTTTACGTTGTTGGTGGTACTGTAAACTAGTTCAACCATTGTGGAAGACAGTGTGGCGATTCCTCAAGGATCTAGAACTAGAAATACCATTTGACCCAGCCATCTCATTACTGGGTATATACCCAAAGGATTATAAATCATGCTGCAATAAAGACACATGCACACATTTGTTTATTGTGGCACTGTTCACAATAGCACAGACTTGAAACCAACCCAAATGTCCATCAATTACAGACTGAATTAAGACAATGTGGCACATCTACACCATGGAATACTATGCAGCCATAAAAAAGGATGAGTTCATGTTCTTTGTAGGGACGTGGATGAATCTGGAAATAGTCATTCTGAGCAAACTATTGCAAGGACAGAAAACCAAACAACACATATTCTCACTCTTGGTTGTGAACTGAACAACGACAGCATTTGGACACAGGGTATGGAACACCACACACTGGGGCCTGTAGTGGTGTGGGGGCCGGGAGGAGGGATAGCATTAGGAGATATTCCTAATGCAAATAATGAGTTAACGGGTGCAGCACAGCAACATGGCACATGTATACATATGTAACAAACCTCCACGTTGTGCACGTGTACCCATAAAGTATAATACCCTATAAAGTGTAATACCCTATAAAGTATAATACCCTAAAAAGTATAATAAAATGAATTTAAAAAATAAAATTGCCTTTATTTTATGTATTTTAAGCCTAGTTATACTGATTTTTTACTACTGGATTCAAGTTAATTGTTTGTCTCCCTTTTTGGAAATAAAATTTTCCTCTTCCTGTGGAATTCTTGAAAACAAAATACATGGATTAATTAAGATGTCATGGTTCTTTAATATTCATTTATGCCTTTTAAATTTTAAAAATGCTAAGGCTGTATCCTAAAAATAATTGACTCTAGACACTGGGAAAACAGTAAAAACATTCTATAATCCATCTAAAATCCTGACTATCAAAACAACAATCACATCCTTAAAATATGCTTTAAATAATAAAAGTACACACTAACTTAATAATCTTATCACCTGTGATACAAAGAGTTTGGAGATAATTTTGGTAATGAATAGCTCCTTTGATTCCTGAGCATGTGGGAATATAGTATGCTAAAGTCCAGTTAACAATAGAAGTGGGAGAAATAGAGGTCTTCATTCTGAGGACTCCCATATATACACATTGAATAAATTTGTTTGCCTTTCCTTCTAGAAAAGCAAGGAAGAGGAGGAGGAGGAGGAGGAGGAAGAGGAGGAGGAAGAGGAGGACGAGGAGAAAAAGAAAAAGAAAGAAGAAGAAGAAGAAGAAGAAGAAGAAGAAGAAGAAGAAGAAGAAGAAGAGGAGGAGGAGGAGGAGGAGGAGGAGGAGGAGGAGGAGGAGGAGAAGGAGGAGGAGAAGGAGGAAGAAGAGGAGGAGGAGGAAGAAGAGGAGGAGGAGGAAGAAGAAGAGGAAGAAGAAGAAATGGGAGACATAGGGATAAAGTGAAACAGGATACAGAGTCGTGCTGATTATTACGACAGGTTAATTCACGTTGATGATCTATAGTCTTGGGTCACAGCATTAGATGACATTTTATTTGAGTAGACAAAGTATCATTATGGTGCTCTTAAAATAGAAAACAAATATTCTACTCATTGTATTTTGGTATCACTTATGGAATTGGGGGGCAGTAAGGAAGGAAAGATTTTTAAAAAGAGTGCACTTTCGCTTGGGTAAGAAGTCTTTTAGGGAGAACAGTTTCCAGATAAAGCTAAGATTTGAGAAGGGGAACTAATATGGGTATAATTAAGAGAAATATGCTTAGATTAAAATACAAGCAAAATAAATATGCCAAAAGGAGAGAACAGGAGATAACTAAATTAGTGGAAAATTTGACTGGCAAGTGTAACTGATAGTGTCTTAACCAGTTACTGTTCAATTGTGGGTACTCCATCCTCATACTTCTGATCACATTTACTAAGGCTGTGTGTTCCTCCTCCAACTTCAGTACTATTTATTTATTTATTTATTTATTTATTTATTTATTATGGCGAGTACTTGCAACATTCTTTGTAAAACTGTCTTCAAGCTGCAGAAACCAACTTGCCCACATATAGACAACCGAAAGTCTCTGAGTTAGATCTCCTGGGAAAGCTCTTAACAAATGTCTGATTGGTCCAGAAGTACTGAAGTTGCATCCCCTTTGCTTCCAGTTGGACAAGTTTTTAAAGCATAATTTACACAGAGCCAGTCCGTGGGGGCAGGCTGAGACTAGGGCTTTGCCTTAAATGCACTTTTGCTTGCATTCTCTTCCTCCTTTTTAGGCATCTTTTACTTCTTGATCTATTTCTCCTGGGAGGAACTTTATAACAAGCTATTTACACAGGATCACCGGTCTCATGGTCTGCTTCTAAGGAATATTATTGGGATCAAAAATCAAAAATGTTTTCATTGTTGTTGTGTTTTCTCCTAAGTTAAGCACAGGTAAGTGAAAAGGAGAAATCTCTTGAATTCAAATGTCTTAAAAATTGGAAAGGTTGGAGGGCGGAGCAAGATGGCCGAATAGGAACAGCTCCAGTCTCCAACTCCCAGCGCGAGCGACACAGAAGACCGGTGATTTCTGCATTTTCAACTGAGGTACTGGGGTCATCTCTCTAGGGAGTGCCGGACAATCGGTGCGGGTCAGCTGCTGCAGCCTGACCAGCATGAGCTGAAGCAGGGCGAGGCATTGCCTCACCTGGAAGCGCAAGGGGGAAGGAAATCCCTTTTCCTAGCCAGGGGAACTGAGACACACAACACCTGGAAAATCGGGTAACTCCCACCCCAATACTGCGCTTTAAGGAAACAGACGCACCAGGAGAATATATCCCACACCTGGCCGGGAGGGTCCCACGCCCACGGAGCCTCCCTCACAGCTAACACAGCCCTCTGCGGCGATCTATCCGCAAGGCAGCAGCGAGGCTGGGGGAGGGGCGCCCGCCATTGCTGAGGCTTAAGTAGGTAAACAAAGCCGGTGGGAAGCTCGAACTGGGTGGAGCTCACAGCAGCTCAAGGAAGCCTGCCTGTCTCTGTAGACTCTACCGCTGCGGACAGCGCACAGCTGCAGTCCATTAGGGGAAAGAGCGGGGCCGCTGCAGACCCGAACGACTCTGTCTGACAGCTTTGGGGAGAGCCGTGGATCTCCTAACGAGGAGGTTGAGATCTGAGAACGGACAGACTGCCTGCTCAGGTGGGTCCCTGACACCTGAGTAGCCTAGCTGGGAGACATCCCCCACTAGGGGCAGTCTGATACCCCACACCTCACAGGGTGGCGTCCCCCCTGAGAGGAAACTTCCAAAGAAAGAATCAGACAGGTACACTCGCTGTTCAGCAATATTCTATCTTCGGCAACCTCTGCTGCTGATACCCAGGCAAACAGGGTCTGGAGTGGACCTCAAGCAATCTCTAACAGACCAACAGACAGTCCTTCTGACTGTCAGACGGAAAACTATCAAACAGGAAGGACACCTATACCAAAACCCCATCAGTACGTCACCATCATCAAAGTCCAGAGACAGATAAAACCACAAAGATGGGGAAGAAGCAGGGCAGAAAAGCTGGAAATTCAAAAAATAAGAGCGCATCTCCCCCTGCAAAGGAGCGCAGCCCATCGCCAGCAACGGATCAAAGCTGGTCAGAGAATGACTTTGACGAGATGAGAGAAGAAGGCTTCAGTCCATCAAACCTCTCAGAGCTAAAGGAGGAATTACGTACCCAGCGAAAAGAAACTAAAAATCTTGAAAAAAAAGTGGAAGAATTGACAGCTAGACTAATTAATGCAGAGAAGATCATAAACGAAATGACAGAGATGAAAACCATGACACGAGAAATACGTGACAAATGCACAAGCTTCGGTAACCGACTCGATCAACTGGAGGAAAGAGTATCAGCGATTGAGGATCAAATGAATGAAATGAAGCGAGAAGAGAAACCAAAAGAAAAAAGAAGAAAAAGAAATGAACAAAGCCTGCAAGAAGTATGGGATTATGTAAAAAGACCAAATCTACGTCTGATTGGGGTGCCTGAAAGTGAGGGGGAAAATGGAACCAAGTTGGAAAACACTCTTCAGGATATCATCCAGGAGAACTTCCCCAACTTAGTAGGGCAGGCCAACATTCAAATTCAGGAAATACAGAGAACGCCACAAAGATACTCCTCCAGAAGAGCAACTCCAAGACACATAATTGCCAGATTCACCAAAGTTGAAATGAAGGAAAAAATCTTAAGGGCAGCCAGAGAGAAAGGTCGGGTTACCCACAAAGGGAAGCCCATCAGAATAACAGCAGATCTCTCGGCAGAAACTCTACAAGCCAGAAGAGAGTGGGGGCCAATATTCAACGTTCTTAAAGAAAAGAATTTTCAACCCAGAATTTCATATCCAGCCAAACTAAGCTTCATCAGTGAAGGAGAAATAAAATCCTTTACAGATAAGCAAATGCTTAGAGATTTTGTCACCACCAGGCCTGCCTTACAAGAGACCCTGAAGGAAGCCCTAAACATGGAAAGGAACAACCGGTACCAGCCATTGCAAAAACATGCCAAAATGTAAAGACCATCGAGGCTAGGAAGAAACTGCATCAACTAACGAGCAAAATAACCAGTTAATATCATAATGACAGGATCAAGTTCACACATAACAATATTAACCTTAAATGTCAATGGACTAAATGCTCCAATTAAAAGACACAGACTGGCAAACTGGATCAAGAGTCAAGACCCATCAGTCTGCTGTATTCAGGAGACCCATCTCACATGCAGAGACATACATAGGCTCAAAATAAAGGGATGGAGGAAGATCTACCAAGCAAATGGAGAACAAAAAAAAGCAGGGGTTGCAATCCTAGTCTCTGATAAAACAGACTTTAAACCATCAAAGATCAAAAGAGACAAAGAAGGCCATTACATCATGGTAAAGGGATCAATTCAACAGGAAGAGCTAACTCTCCTAAATATATATGCACCCAATACAGGAGCACCCAGATTCATAAAGCAAGTCCTTAGAGACCTACAAAGAGACTTAGACTCCATACAATAATAATGGGAGACTTCAACACTCCACTGTCAACATTAGACAGATCAACGAGACAGAAAGTTAACAAGGATATCCAGGAATTGAACTCATCTCTGCACCAAGCGGACCTAATAGACATCTATAGAACTCTCCACCCCAAATCAACAGAATATACATTCTTCTCAGCACCACATCACACTTATTCCAAAATTGACCACATAATTGGAAGTAAAGCACTCCTCAGCAAATGTACAAGAACTGAAATTATAACAAACTGTCTCTCAGACCACAGTGCAATCAAACTAGAACTCAGGACTAAGAAACTCAATCAAAACCGCTCAACTACATGGAAACTGAACAACCTGCTCCTGAATGACTACTGGGTACATAACGAAATGAAAGCAGAAATAAAGATGTTCTTTGAAACCAATGAGAACAAAGATACAACATACGGAATCTCTGGGACACATTTAAAGCAGTGTGTAGAGGGAAATTTATAGCACTAAATGCCCACAAGAGAAAGCAGGAGAGATCTAAAAGTGACACTCTAACATCACAATTAAAAGAACTAGAGAGGCAAGAGCAAACACATTCAAAAGCTAGCAGAAGGCAAGAAATAACTAAGATCAGAGCAGAACTGAAGGAGACAGAGACACAAAAAACCCTCCAAAAAATCAATGAATCCAGGAGTTGGTTTTTTGAAAAGATAAACAAAATTGACAGACCGCTAGCTAGACTAATAAAGAAGAAAAGAGAGAAGAATCAAATAGACGCAATAAAAAATGATAAAGGGGATATCACCACCGACCCCACAGAAATACAAACAACCATCAGAGAATACTATAAATGCCTCTATGCAAATCAACTAGAAAATCTAGAAGAAATGGATAATTTGCTGGACACTTACACTCTCCCAAGACTAAACCAGGAAGAAGTTGAATCCCTGAATAGACCAATAGCAGGCTCTGAAATTGAGGCAACAATTAATAGCCTACCCACCAAAAAAAGTCCAGGACCAGATGGATTCACAGCTGAATTCTACCAGAGGTACAAGGAGGAGCTGGTACCATTCTTTCTGAAACTATTTCAATCAATAGAAAAAGAGGGAATCCTCCCTAACTCTTTTTATGAGGCCAACATCATCCTGATACCAAAGCCTGGCAGAGACACAACAAAAAGAGAGAATTTTAGACCAATATCCCTGATGAACATCGATGCAAAAATCCTCAATAAAATACTGGCAAACCGGATTCAGCAGCACATCAAAAAGCTTATCCACCATGATCAAGTGGGCTTCATCCCTGGGATGCAAGGCTGGTTCAACATTCGCAAATCAATAAATGTAATCCAGCATATAAACAGAACCAAAGACAAGAACCACATAATTATCTCAATAGATGCAGAAAAGGCTTTTGACAAAATTCAACAGCCCTTATGCTAAAAACGCTCAATAAATTTGGTATTGATGGAACGTACCTTAAAATAATAAGAGCTATTTATGACAAACCCACAGCTAATACCATACTGAATGGGCAAAAACTGGAAAAATTCCCTTTGAAAACTGGCACAAGACAGGGATGCCCTCTCTCACCACTCCTATTCAACATAGTGTTGGAAGTTCTGGCTAGGGCAATCAGGCAAGAGAAAGAAATCAAGGGTATCCAGTTAGGAAAAGAAGAAGTCAAATTGTCCCTGTTTGCAGATGACATGATTGTATATTAAGAAAACCCCATCGTCTCAGCCCAAAATCTCCTTAAGCTGATAAGCAACTTCAGCAAAGTCTCAGGATACAAAATTAATGTGCAAAAATCACAAGCATTCTTATACACCAGTAAGAGACAAGCAGAGAGCCAAATCAGGAATGAACTTCCATTCACAGTTGCTTCAAAGAGAATAAAATACCTAGGAATCCAGCTTACAAGGGATGTAAAGGACCTCTTCAAGGAGAACTACAAACCACTGCTCAGTGAAATCAAAGAGGACACAAACAAATGGAAGAACATACCATGCTCATGGATAGGAAGAATCAATATCGTGAAAATGGCCATACTGCCCAAGGTTATTTATAGATTCAATGCCATCCCCATCAAGCTACCAATGACTTTCTTCACAGAATTGGAAAAAACTGCTTTAAAGTTCATATGGAACCAAAAAAGAGCCCGCATTGCCAAGACAATCCTAAGTCAAAAGGACAAAGCTGGAGGCGTCACGCTACCTGACTTCAAACTATACTACAAGGCTACAGTAACCAAAACAGCATGGTACTGGTACCAAAACAGAGATATAGACCAATGGAACAGAACAGAGTCCTCAGAAATAATACCACACATCTACAGCCATCTGATCTTTGACAAACCTGAGAGAAACAAGAAATGGGGAAAGGATTCCCTATTTAATAAATGGTGCTGGGAAAATTGGCTAGCCATAAGTAGAAAGCTGAAACTGGATCCTTTCCTTACCCCTTATACGAAGATTAATTCAAGATGGATTAGAGACTTAAATGTTAGACCTAATACCATAAAAACCCTAGAAGAAAATCTAGGTAGTACCATTCAGGACACAGGCATGGGCAAGGACTTCATGTCTAAAACACCAAAAGCAACGGCAGCAAAAGCCAAAATTGACACATGGGATCTAATTAAACTAAAGAGCTTTTGCACAGCTAAAGAAACTACCATCAGAGTGAACAGGCAACCTACAGAATGGGAAAAAATTTTTGCAACCTACTCATCTGACAAAGGGCTAATATCCAGCATCTACAAAGAACTCAAACAAATATACAAGAAAAAAACAAACAACCCCATCAAAAAGTGGGGAAAGGATATGAACAGACATTTCTCAAAAGAAGACATCCATACAGCCAACAGACACATGAAAAAATGCTCATCATCACTCGCCATCAGAGAAATGCAAATCAAAACTACAATGAGATACCATCTCACACCAGTTAGAATGGCAATCATTAAGAAGTCAGGAAACAACAGGTGTTGGAGAGGATGTGGAGAAATAGGAACACTTTTACACTGTTGGTGGGATTGTAAACTAGTTCAACCATTATGGAAAACAGTATGGCGATTCCTCAAGGATCTAGAACTAGATGTACCATATGACCCAGCCATCCCACTACTGGGTATATACCCAAAGGATTATAAATTACTCTACTACAAAGACACATGCACACGTATGTTTATTGCGGCACTATTCACAATAGCAAAGACTTGGAATCAACCCAAATGTCCATCTGTGACAGACTGGATTAAGAAAATGTGGCACCACGGTGAAACCCCGTCTCTACTAAAAAAATACAAAAAATTAGCCGGGCGAGATGGCGGGTGCCTGTAGTCCCAGCTACTCGGGAGGCTGAGGCGAGAGAATGGCGTAAACCCGGGAGGCGGAGCTTGCAGTGAGCTGAGATCCGGCCACTGCACTCCAGCCTGGGTGACACAGCGAGACTCCGTCTCAACAAAAAAAAAAAAAAAAAAAAAAAAAAAAAGAAAATGTGGCACATATACACCATGGAATACTATGCAGCCATAAAAAAGGATGAGTTTGCATCCTTTGTAGGGACATGGATGCAGCTGGAAACCATCATTCTTAGCAAACTATCACAAGAAGAGAAACCAAACACCGCATGTTCTCACTCATAGGTGGGAACTGAACAATGAGATCACTTGGACTCGGGAAGGGGAACATCACACACTGGGGCCTATCATGGGGAGGGGGGAGGAGGGAGGGATTGCATTGGGGAGTTATACATGATATAAACGTCATGCACATGTACCCTAGAACTTAAAGTATAATTAAAAAAAAAAAAAAAATTGGAAAGGTTTTTAATAAGTTCACAGTTAATTAAGAAGTAAAAATTGTGTCCAAGAAAAGTATACATAATGAGAAAATGTTTGGAATTACAATTTTTTCATCAAATATAAAATTATTAAAAATCTAGTGTTTTATTTATGAATTATCTTTAAACTATCTTTAATATAAAGTAATGAGACAAAACAGAGTTTTAGAAAGTTCTACTACTTCTCAAGTTCTAAAATCTTTTCTTCACATGCTTTGAAATTTTATAACAAGAATTGATTCAGAGAAATACCTAAAACACAAATATTCATTAAAGCAACACATAAGGACTTTAGGTCAAAATAAATTATAAATGGTTGATATACAGTTTAGCAAATGCTGTGGTAGGTTGCTTCTAAGATGGTTTCCAATGTCCCCAACCCCATTTATGAGCTTGTGTAAGTCCCTCTGTGTTGAATAACTTGTTCCTAACCAATAAAATATCTCAAACTTGAGGGGTGTCACTTTTGTGATTAGGTTATAAAGATTGTAACTTTTATTTTACCAGCAAATTATCTCCCTCTCTCTGGGTGCCCACTGCCAACAACCAGCAAGAAACTGAGGCTCTCAGTCCAATAACAGGAAGGAAAATAAATCCTGCCAAAACCAAATGAGCTCAGAAGTGAAAGCTTTCCTAGGTGAGCTTTCAGATGAAACAGCTGTGACTGACACCTTGATTGCAGAGTGTGAGAGACCCAGAAGAAAAGGGGCCACTTATGCAGTGTCTGGATTCCTGAACCACAGAAACTGTGAGATAATAAATGTGTGTGCTTATAAGCTGCTAAATTTGTGGTAATTTGTTTTGCAGTAATCGAAATACTAGGTATATAACTAATATACCTTGTATATTTAATACTATGTAGAAGCTATAAAGGAAAAATAATAGCCTTTGCCTTCAAATTGTTGTATAACTAATGAAAAAAAACCATTTAAAAAATCCTAGGTAGACTGAATACAAATATTCTAAAATGAAGTTTCTCATAAAAAATTTTTTGGCACTATCAGAAGGAGGGAAAGAGAGAGCATGAAGAACAAGGAGCAGAAAGAGAACATTTAATTTGATACTGTCATTTATTATTCCTATATTTTCATTGTTTTGTTTTTTAAGTATTAAAGACAGAAAACCACATTGACAAATCAAGTGAAAGGAATGGTACTCCACAGAGCAAGGTTCATTTAGTAGCAGATTCAGGAATTAACAGGATGTATTCAAAAATAGAGAAGAGTTGTTGAATGGGTGGTGGAAGAAATTAGGATATAAAGTGTTATCAATTCTGAGAAAACTTCAAATGTCATTATCATCATCATCATTATCATGATCATGGAATTTACTCTGTGAAAAGCACTAGTTTTATCAAGGTTTTGAAAATGGCGATAGCACAGATTTTCTTTTCTGTAGCTTGTGTTTAACAGATGAGAAAATGTGACGTACCTGGGCCAGTGGAGTGAGAGAGTTATCACCACAGAAAACGAATGTTTCAATAGGAAGGAGGAATGGTACACCAAAGATAAACTTGATCAATTGCATAATTTTGCTTTGATCTGCCAGTCAGTGCTAAGCAAGAATTTAACATTATGTTTTCTCCAGGTTGGATTTCAGGGTCACGTAAATCTTCAGAAGATTTATACATATGGCTCTGAATGGTGCTTTGTATTAACTAAGGTTGAAGAACTTAGCGGCTCAGTTTTCTATTAATAAAATCCCTATAAAACTCAAGAACACCATGAAGGAATACTTAAAAAAAAAAAAAAAAAGACTGCTTTATAAGGTGTTTCTTGAAAAGCTTTTATTTCTTTGTTTTGAATCCTACTGTTTTCCCCAGAAGTTCACTTTTTTTCTTTTACTTTCTACATTCATTTACAAGTGAAGCTTTATTGCTTAGTTCTCAAGTCGTAAGTGTGGGAACACCTTTCATAGGACATTTTCCCACATGAATTTCTTTGAAGTCGTTGTTGATAGAGACTTGCACAAATACTTGTTCATCTCTTTTTCACTCATTTATTTATTTTCCTATTTAATATTAATAAATAAATACATTGTGTATGATTTCATTTCTTGGGAGCATACAAAAAAGGGGCACCCTAAAAATAATTTGGCTGAGGCTAAGAAAGTGCGAATAAGACAATGTATCATAAGAAAGAATACAAAGGAAAAAAGAGGTACGATAGAGTTTCATATACTTTCTGCCTTTGTGTAAATTTAATTGAAACCTAATCTCACAAAATCTGCCTGAATGTATTTCAGAATTAGTTGCAAGTCTGATTTTTCTTTACCCAAGTTTGTTTCATTTATAGAATTTATGAAATCCTCACTATTACATAAACTCATTCAAATGTTATTTATTTCTGTGAATTTCTGCTATGCTCCATTGCGATTTGACCTTGATCTCTGTATTTTGAAAAAATTAGTTTACTGGAGTAGGAGATACTCAAATGGACTGAAATAAATAACTGCATTATGTAGCAATAATCCCCAAATGATTAGTCACTGTTTTTCTTTCAATGTTTAGTTCTAATTCCAGTTGTTTTGAGAATCATAGAGTTTTTATTGATACTAATTATTTTCCAAATACATAAACCTGCTGAAGTCTGTTCAATTTTACTTTTTTTAATTTAGAGAATTCTTCCAGTCATTCTCTGTTTGCATTTTTGTCTTCTTCCTTCATAGAAACTTCACACATCAGTTCTATTTTCTCACTTCCCTGGAACCTTCCTTTTCCTTGGTAATTCAAGGTTATTTCTTACTCTAGTTATAAGTTACAAATATATAGTGACCAAAATACAAAGCTCTAAAAGACTATATTATTGTATTTTAAAAATGTAGAAAAGCCATATCTCCCCCTAACAATGCAAAATCACCACCTTTGAAGATAATATGGAATATTATTGAGCTTGCTAAAGATAATAATTGATTAAAAACATATCTCTGCTAAAATCATTTAACAAAGCATGTTATTTTCTGGTATTGGTATATATGGTCTCCTGGTATCTCCCCAACTTTGGTTAATATCCATATAATAACATTTAGGATAGTTTCTCAAAGAACTCAAATTCCTGAATATACAAGCTAGCTGAGACTTTGTAAGACTGACCATTTGGGAAACATATTCAAACAAACCAAATATATTCAAAGTAATTTGTTTATAATATTAATTATATTCTTAGTATAAATTTTATACTGCAAAATAGTATCCTATGCATGTTCAACTTGGTCTTTTATAATACGACAATTGCTTGTAAATGCTTTTTTTTTTTTTTTTTGCTTTTTAGCTGATTATTACAACACTTCAATCATATTGGGCAAAAGGGAATGATTCATTAATACTGCTTTGAAAATTATTCCTGCTTTGCAATTCACATTCTCCCTGCAAGTGCAATCAAAATAAATTACACTACTTAGCCTATAAATTGAATTTTAGGCCAATTTTGTGGATTATATCTCTAGGTTTTTATCACTGACTTTATAATAAAAGCACATTGCATGTAGATGTTATAGTCCATGTTTTTATTTGATAGCAATTAACATTCCCCTAACCCCATGGTGTATTCTAAATACCAGAGCACTTTAATAACACTTCAGTTTAACACAGCTCTTCATGGCCATTGAGGCAAAATGACTAATTTGAATCAGGAACACACAAGCATTCCTGTGAACTAATTTAAATACAAACACTTGATCTTCAAATTTTGTTTAACAGGTGGAAGTAAAGAAAATTAGAAAAACTTAGCACTTTGGTGTCTACTGAACAATGTCGTTCATTACAGTGATTAAGTATGAAAAGATGAACACACTATCACATAGATAAATTAGAGTTACTGTTCTTCACTGAACTCTAACAAGATTAGCTAGACAAAGTATGAAAATAATTTGTTATATCAAAACTTTAAAATAATAACAAATAATGAAAAATAAACATTTGTGAAATGTAATTGTCACTACTATTAGGGAAAACTGAATTTTACTGTATGAGTTCATTCTCACAGTGCTGTAAAGAACTACCTGAGAGTGGGTAAATTATGAATAAAAGAGGTTTAATTGACTCACAGTTCTGTATAGAAAGCATGGTTGGGGAAGCCTTAGGAAACTTAAAATCATGGCAGAAGGACAAAGGGGGAGCAAGCACCTTCTTCACATGGCTAAACAGGAGAAAGAGAGAGTGAATGGGAACATGCCACATACTTTTAAACCATCAGATCTTGTGAGAACTCACTCACTATCACAAGAACAGCAAGGGGGAAATCTACTCCCAAGATCTAATCACCTCCTACCAGTTCCCTCCCCCAACATTGGAAATTACAATTCAACATGAGATTTGGGTGGGGACACAGAACCAATCCATAGCATTCACACGGAAAAAAAAAGTTTTATTTGACCAATGAAAAAAATCTAAATATTAGGACTAATTTAAACATAAATCTATTCTAATTACTTATTTGATATTTGTATTTTATTTCTCTTCTGAAAAATCCTATTGAAGATTCAACCAGTTTATATTGGAATATCTACAATGTGAGAGACTCAGCACTTTCCCTAAAAGCCTACTTTATAACTGAAAAGCAATTTGAAATAATTTCATAAATGTGTTGATACAAATTCATTTTACTTTAATTCCCAAAAGCTTGAGCTGTTGTAAACCTGGAGCTATACACAATAAATTAAAAATAGTACACAGTAGATGCCATGAAGTACACAAAAAGGCATCTGATATATAATTTACTATCTATCCCTTCTTAAATGTATTTTCACTGCAAAATTAATCAGTCAAATATGGTTCTAACTATGCCTATTTCTAGATACAGCACCTTGGGAAGAAAACATTTTCTCTACATAGAAACATAAAATGCTATAAAAATACTTATTAAACATCTCAACTTTAGTATGTTCTTATCTGTTCTACTTTCCATGTTGACCTACAGTCTTAACCTACCTAAGGAAAGAATAAGGATTCTAGAAGATTAAGAATTTAATATAAGCCTTTGAAATGAGGAAACTATAAACGTTTAAAAGAGATGATTCTTTTACGTATTTGAGCAGAATTTCCTCATAATCTTTACCATGGCATTTGGGTTAAACTTTTTAGTTTTATCAATTCCTTTTTCTTTTCATTTTTTTTCTATTAGTGTTGTGGAGTCTTTGTTCTCTGAAATATTATTTTAACCTGGGAATAAAATCATGCCTTAGTCTTGAATTCTCATGAAAAAAATGTGAAAGTAAGAAAATTTTTAAGTCCATGTTAAATAAAGCTATATAAATTTTATTAATACATGCTGAGGCCATCCTTTTAGCTGTACCTCCAGTGATGACAAAAAAAAATTAAAAAAAAGAAAAATGCACTAGGATAAATATCTGTAGATGATTACTCATTTTTTATAATAACCACTTCTCAATTTTATGCATAATATTTAGTTCTATCTAGTGCAGATACTGAGATACAAAAAAATTCTATTTGTTTTGAGTCATACCTCATTCAAAAATATTATACTTCAAAAAAAGTTTCATAGAAAAATGAGCTGGCAATTACCAGAAAGTGTAAATACTAAATTTTTGTATATACGTATTTTAGGAATAAATTGTCTAAATATAAAGTATTATTCTAAATAAATATTGAAAGCAACACATTAAGATTACAGGCAAAATGTGTCCTATCTTGGAAGTAGAAATATATCTAGCAATTTTTGAATGCCCTAATGTTGGAACTGCTTATAAATTATACATAGAACCATTTCTAGTCATTAGCATATCAGAAAACTGACAAAGCTGATGATTATTAGTAATCAAATTATTACATAGGAAAGGAAAGAGTAGAAAGAAATTCTAGAAGTCTAAATGTAAAGAAAGAATCCTCACATTTCCTTCATTCTTCATGCTTAGAATGACAAATAAATTTTTATGGCATTATATATTCCCCAAATTTTCAATCCTGGCTTAGAGTTGACTCTTTTATAGCCTTCCCACCTATGTGACTTCTAGTAACAAACTTTAACTAGATCATGTTTAATTCTATACAAAATTAATTCTCACTACATTGACTATAATCACCAGGAGATTGCTAATTTCATGCAATTTATTCAGATTCCCTGTTATTGGCCGATATTCTGAAATAGAGAAGGAAGAAATTGTATAACTTTGCTGCTGCTATGTAAACACACAAAAGTCATATTCTATATGCCACTCTGTGAAACCCACTCCTTTGCTCCATCCCAGGTGTCTTACTTTAGCTCTATAATAATGGTGATGATCAGAAGAAATGGCCATTACTCAGTTCCTTCTGCAACATCTTACGAAGAGCTCTGGTTGTATTTAATATGAAATAAATCAACTAGAAAAAAAAAAGACAGATAATTAAACATCCTGTATAGAGCTGACCTTTGAACAACACAGGTTTGATCACACAGGTGCTTATATAGAGATTTTCTTTTGCCTCTGTTATCTCTGAGACAAGACCAACCCCTCTTTTTCTTTCTCTTAGCCTACTACAAAATACGAAGATGATGAGGATGAAGACCTTTATGATGACCCACTTCCACTGAATGGATAGTAAATATACTTTCTCTTCCTTGCGGTTGTCTTAATAACATTTTCTGTTTTCGATCTTAATTTATTGTAAGAATACCATATATAATACATATAACATACAAAACATGTATTAATTGACTATGTTATCAGTAATGCTTCCAATCAACAGTAAGTTACTAGTAGTTAATTTCTTGAGGAGTCAAAAGTTATATGAGGATTTTTTACTGCACAGACTTGAGTGCCCCTACCTCTTGAATTGTTCAAGGGTAAACCATACATTTTGATTTGTAGTATTCTATTTGTCAAACCAAGAAAAATGTGTACAAATATACAGACTATAATGTTCCAAGTTTATTTTATATTGAAACTCATTCCTTATGAGTAATTCAAATTTTAAATAGTTATTCCTTCCACCCACTTCCAGTAGTCACGTAACTCTTCCAGTCTACAGAGTATCTCAAATACTTTCAAATGTGTGCGTATTGCATATGTATATGTATTTTTAATTGAAAGGTTTACCTTGGTATTTTTGTAAGTTTTAAGAATAGCCTTTTACTCATTTAAATAGAACAAGTATTTATTTAATGTACACATTAAATCCTAGTACTCTTTTAGGTACACAACAGGGGTATAATACATTTAACGTCTATGATGTCCACAAGGAGTTTTACAGTGTGTGTGTGTTTGTGTGTGTGTTTGTATTCACAGACAAGACAAATACTAAAGCAACACTAGGCATTGAACAATAAACCCTTAAGTTGTACATGAAAATATGTCAAAAGATGGGCTAAAAATAATAAGTTTAAAAGATAAAAAGACATATGATCAGGAACTTTGTTTGGATTTCATTCCATACAACCACATCTCTAACCCTCTTCTAGCATATGAGAATACTGAGTAATCCACACAGAAACCAAACAACCGTGTTCTGCCCTGCCTCAATCCTGCTTCATCTGGGCCTTTCCCATCAAGTTAAAGGCAGCTCCATCCTTCTGGTTTATCATGCTAAAATAATAGAGCCATCTTTGCCTCCTCTCTTTTTCTCACCATCTGTGTCTACCCCGTGACCAAATCGTGTTAGTTCTAATGTCAACATGCATCTGCATTCCAGTCATTTCTCACTATGCTGGATCATTGCATTACCCTGGTTGTTCCTAATCTAGCACAATAGAGTAGCCAGAATAGTTCTATAATATTTAAATCAGATTAAAGTACTCTTCAAATCAAATCATTCTTTAGCAACTGACTTTTCTCAAAGTAAAACTATCCAATTACCTCCCAGTACTTCTACGACATCATTTCTACTACTCTGACCATTGCTCTGAATGATCCAGCCACACAAATCTCCTTCTTGTTTCTTGAAACAAACAATACACATTGCCTCAAGCTCTTCCCCTAAGATATTCATTACTTCCCCCCTTCTTTCAAGTTTTTGTTTTAACACAATATCACCTTGTCAGTAGGGACTATAATGGCCATTCTATTTAACACTAAAACTTCCAGTCTTAATCTTCACTCCTTATTGCCACTGCTGCTTTATTTTTCTATATAGCACTTTTTACTTTCTGACATAATGAATTAATTACCTATTAATTATGTCTACCATTTTTTCTGTCCAAGTAGAGTGTAAAATCTTTGAGAGCACATTGTTTGTCAGCTGGTTTCTTATACAGCAATACTAAGAGCAATGCCTAGCAATTAGCAGTTGGTGAGTAAATGAATGAAGTGTGCTGGTAATTAGTCTCAGCTCTGTCTTTGACACAGATGAAACTAGTAATTAAGTGAATTATAATCTATGTGAGGTAGCATTTCAGAGACAGCAGAAATTCTTTGAAAACAGTTCATTGGATTCTTTAAGGGAACATGCCTGTACACAAGAAAATATATCACATTTTTGGATCAGAATACTGCTAAATGCAACCTGAGACGTTCAACATTAGACTTGCTCTTCCTGATGAAACAGGAGATTTCCTTGACCCCTTCATGGGCCTCACAACAGGGGTGCCTCACTTAGCCCACAGCTCTCAACCCCTCAGGCAGAGCTTGCAGGCGAGCAGGTGCAGGAGCGGGCCCGAGTGCTTTTGGTCACTGCCTGGAACAAAGCTTTGTAGGCTAGGGGCCCTGTGGCAGCATTGAGAGGGGAGTACCTGTGAACCCAAAATTTCTAGAGGGTATGTGTTACAGTGCTCTTTTAGCTTTTCTGCCCACTGACAGCTTTAGTGTTAAACAACTCAGTGGACCCTCTGTCTTTTGGCGTGAGGAAATTGCTCTCCACCAGCGAGGGCAGAAAGTCAGTGTGACAGCCTTTAGCATCCACACCCGTGGCACCCGAGCTTTTGTTCAGCATCCAGGAAAAATCAGGTCACACCAACAAATTGAAGGGTGGTGAATACAGAGGATTTTACTGCCGATGAAAGTAGCCCTCCGTGGGAAGAGGAGCTGGAAGGGATATGGAGTAGGAAGCTGATCTTTCCCCGGGGTCTGGCCTTTCCCAGCCAGACTCCACTCTGAAGCAACACTATCAACCTGTTCCTCTGAAGGGAAGCTGCTTCCCTCCGACATCAGACCAGAGGCTCTGACACCAGCTGCTTCTCCTCTTCTCCCCTCCTCTGCTCTCTGCCAGTTGGATCAGAAATGTTTATGGGTACAGGAGGAGGGGTAGGGAGGGCAATGGGTGGTTTTGAAAAAGGCACCATTAGAGGGGGAAAACGGGGATGTAAGTTCTTACTTTGGGCCATGGTCTCAGGCTTTTCAGCTTTAGAGTGGTGCTTCGCCAGGGACCTGCCCTTTTCTGCCTATAATTTCTGTACTCACTGACCCCATCATTATTTTACTCTTTAAAATATTTTCTTATATTTTATACTTTGATTTTTATGAAGAAAATAATAATTATTTGAGTATGACTTAATATATAGAAAAAATCAAAGTGAAGTATTCTTAATAATTAAATGAGACAATGAGATATATATAGTAAAGCTATAAAGTTTTAAAGAGTCATTTTAAAGAGCTCATTTTAAGGACAATTACGTAAAACACAGTTTTACATTTTTATCTACAAGTTGTGCACAAAATCTCTCCTACGTCAAACCCACTATTAAAGTCATAGGTAAATTTGCTATTTAGGGAACACTAAAATAATTATTTTGGCAAAAAAAATTCAATACAAATAATTTTCTTCTTTGTTCTATGTTAGAATATTCTAATATAACATTTTTGTTACGTGAGATCTATATCCCAATTTGCTATAGAAGTTTCTGATATAAAATAGAAGATTGAGTACATTTACATAGAAAATTAGCATATAAAAGAGACTTTTTTCTCTCTCTTAAACATGTCAGGATCATTTCTGGAGGAATTTTCTTGTCATCACATAATAGACAACTTGCACTTGTAATATCTAAATTAACATATTTTAAGAAACTGACTACAATTTATAGACCTCTTCATCCCTATACACTGAATAAATGCAATATTTTTTACACAAAATGTGTCTATAGTAAATTATAGTAGTTTCTTTTTTTTTTTTTTTTTTTTTTTTAGGCAGAGTCTCGCTCTGTTGCCCGGACTGGAGTGCAGTGGCCAGATCTCAGCTCACTGCAAGCTCCGCCTCCCGGGTTTACGCCATTCTCCTGCCTCAGCCTCCCGAGTAGCTGGGACTACAGGCGCCGGCCACCTCGCCCGGCTAGTTTTTGTATTTTTAGTAGAGACGGGGTTTCACCGTGTTAGCCGGGATGGTCTCGATCTCCTGACCTCGTGATCCGCCCGTCTCGGCCTCCCAAAGTGCTGGGATTACAGGCTTGAGCCACCGCGCCCGGCCAATATAGTAGTTTCTTACATCTGGATTTGTAGAAGCAGCACTAGTCCCATTAAACTATGATGATTTTAAAAGGCCTTTCAAACTGTGGTATTTAAGTGGTTATGTGAGGCATATGTGAAGGCTAAAATCATGGTGGCTCCTAATAAATGTGTCTATGCTCACTTATTGGTTGATAATGCCTTCAGACACTCAGTGGCAACATAATGCCAGCACACTGTGTTGTGATAACATCCTACCAGAACTCTTGGCTTTAAAATGCTCTCCCTGCAACTTCGTTGGATAATTCTGTTTTTTAAGATAATAATGGTGATGAAAGTGGTTAAAGGGAGCCAAACAAGCTAAGTAGACCAAGATCTAAGTGCTCCTTTCATGCTTCACTGGGAAGTTTCAATTTCTCCTTAAAAGAGTTTCCTGGGTTATAAAATGTACAAGAAACACTTTAGCCTGGAATTCTGAATTTAGTTTTCTGCTTTGCATACTCATGTTACCAACTCATAGAAATCAAAAGGCTAGGCAAAATGGAATAAGTAACTGTCTTAGTTTATTTGTTCATTGATGAATGTGTATTTCCACGTGTGACAGAGAAAGAACAGAAGGTTGAAAATGAGACCCAGAAAAACATGAGATCATCCAGTAAAATGATAAATTTCCTCTGCCAATTTCAAAAGTGATTTGAAATTATTTTGGTGTAGCTTGTTTTTAATGTACATTTGGTGTCAAAATATATATTTAAATCCTTCATAAAAACAAAAACTTAGGATGTACACTATAATGTGTGAGTTTTGTGTCCATTGTTATTTAAAGTATTTAGTAATTTAACAAGTAGAAGCACATGAAACATGCTACAAACTCTTGAAGTATACATATCCTTTTTCTTCTTTGAAATGTTTTGTAAAATGTATCAGAGGGCATTTCTTGATATGTACCTGTGTCTACTCAAACACTAACATCAATTTTAATGTAGTTATGTGGAAAATTTATTTACTTTACCAGACTTTTGACATGTCAAGATAAGAAGAATAACTAAATAAACAGATGGTACATTATTATCATGTTTTCTCAATACCAAAAGCATCTATATTTTTTATTAATCCCATTTGATCCTCTAACTATATTAGGAATAATATTGTCAAGTTTCAGTTTTGATAGTTTAGAGATATTTTTTAAAATAAGGTCAAAGATCAGATGGCTGTAGACGTGTGGTATTATTTCTGAGGACTCTGTTCTGTTCCATTGGTCTATATCTCTGTTTTGGTACCAGTACCATGCTGTTTTGGTTACTGTAGCCTTGTAGTATAGTTTGAAGTCAGGTAGCGTGACGCCTCCAGCTTTGTCCTTTTGACTTAGGATTGTCTTGGCAATGCGGGCTCTTTTTTCGTTCCATATGAACTTTAAAGCAGTTTTTTCCAATTCTGTGAAGAAACTCATTGGTAGCTTGATGGGGATGGCATTGAATCTATAAATAACCTTGGGCAGTATGGCCATTTTCACGATATTGATTCTTCCTATCCATGAGCATGGTATGTTCTTCCATTTGTTTGTGTCCTCTTTGATTTCACTGAGCAGTGGTTTGTAGTTCTCCTTGAAGAGGTCCTTTACATCCCTTGTAAGTTGGATTCCTAGGTATTTTCTTCTCATTGAAGCAATTCTGAATGGAAGTTCATTCCTGATTTGGCTCTCTGTCTGTCTGTTACTGGTGTATAAGAATGCTTGTGATTTTTGCACATTAATTTTGTATGCTGAGACTTTGCTGAAGTTGCTTATCAGCTTAAGGAGATTTTGGGCTGAGACAATGGGGTTTTCTAAATATACAATCATGTCATCTGCAAACAGGGACAATTTGACTTCTTCTTTTCCTAACTGAATGCCCTTGATTTCTTTCTCTTGCCTGATTGCCCTAGCCAGAACTTCCAACACTATGTTGAATAGGAGTGGTGAGAGAGGGCATCCCTGTCTTGTGTCAGTTTTCAAAGGGAATTTTTCCAGTTTTTGCCCATTCAGTATGGTATTAGCTGTGGGTTTGTCATAAATAGCTCTTATTATTTTGAGATATGTTCCATCAATACCGAATTTATTGAGCATTTTTAGCATGAAGGGCTGTTGAATTTTGTCAAAAGCCTTTTCTGCATCTATTGAGATAATCATGTGGTTCTTGTCTTTGGTTCTGTTTATATGCTGGATTACGTTTATTGATTTGCGAATGTTGAACCAGCCTTGCATCCCAGGGATGAAGCCCACTTGATCATGGTGGATAAGCTTTTTGATGTGCTGCTGAATCCGGTTTGCCAGTATTTTATTGAGAATTTTTGCATCGATGTCCATCAGTGATATTGGTCTAAAATTCTCTTTTTTTGTTGTGTCTCTGCCAGGCTTTGGTATCAGGATGATGTTGGCCTCATAAAATGAGTTAGGGAGGATTCCCTCTTTTTCTATTGATTGGAGTAGTTTCAGAAGGACTGGTACCAGCTCCTCCTTGTACCTCTGGTAGAATTCAGCTGTGAATCCATCTGGTCCTGGACTTTTTTTGGTGGGTAGGCTATTAATTATTGCCTCAATTTCAGAGCCTGCTATTGGTCTATTCTGGGATTCAACTTCCTGGTTTAGTCTTGGGAGAGTGTAAGTGTCCAACAAATTATCCATTTCTTCTAGATTTTCTAGTTGATTTGCATAGAGGCATTTATAGTATTCTCTGATGGTTGTTTGTATTTCTGTGGGGTCGGTGGTGATATCCCCTTCATCATTTTTTATTGCGTCTATTTGATTCCTCTCTCTTTTCTTCTTTATTAGTCTTGCTAGCAGTCTGTCAATTTTGTTGATCTTTTCAAAAAACCAACTCCTGGATTCATTGATTTTTTGGAGGGTTTTTTGTGTCTCTATCTCCTTCAGTTCTGCTCTGATCTTAGTTAAATAAGGTAAACCTGGAGAGCTACAGAATTTGCCATGTTTTCCTTTTTGTGAAGTAATCCAATAGATAAAATAACACTGTGGCAAGAAAAAAAGAATGCCCCTAAATATATCTACAAAAAAACTGTAAGTAAATATTTTAGGGATTGATTAATAGCTTCGGTATTCTTTCTGTGGCTTACAGATTTCAAGTCAACCAAACGGTTAGAGGGAGAAAAAAAGAGATGTACGAAAAGAGTATTTTGTACATACATTTTAATTCCCACATAAAACAAAGGTAAAGATCTGTTAAATTTACTCAAATGTATAACCTATTATCTTTTTCTTAAATGTCAAAAAGATTTTTTTTTTTTTAACTTTTAGGCTCAGGGGTACATGTATCATTTTTTTCATTCAAATGTGTTTTATTTTAATTATTCAAACCCTTGATTATTTTTCACTTTTTTGATTAATTCT
The DNA here is from genome assembly GCF_009764315.1 of Trachypithecus francoisi. Classification (NCBI taxonomy): domain Eukaryota; kingdom Metazoa; phylum Chordata; class Mammalia; order Primates; family Cercopithecidae; genus Trachypithecus; species Trachypithecus francoisi. The sequence continues at coordinate 70,181,259 of NW_022681454.1, forward strand.
TGTACATTTTTAAAGACATTGGACTTATATTACTACTTTATGGAGACATTTCCATTCCAGTATGACTTTTCTCTTTTCTCTTTTCTCACAGTTAATAAGAAAAATTATAAGACATAATTATCTTCACACATAAAACTCAGTCCTATGAATTCCTATGCATTTCTATAGAATCTATTCTAGGTTTGTGGGAATATGGGTTATTCCCATATAAATTGAAGTTTCAATTTATATCCACTTTTCTCTTTATAGCTGTTAATAAGTGTTTCATAAATGTAGTATTACTATTGGAACAATAAAACAGTTTTAAGAAAAAACACAGGTAAGGAATCTGATTTCACATTCATTATAAACCATACAATAATTCTATTTCAACTTTTTTAGCTGGTAAATTTAAGTCTAAAGAAAATGTCATTTCAGGAATTTTGATTAAAGATAGTAGAGTATGCTGTTTTGAGATTTCACAAACTGAACCTAATTTGAACAGCCAGATATACCACTCAAAATTAGAACTATATTACTCAGGAATATATTATTGAAATTATTAAAAGCTCAATTCAAAGCATCTTGGGCAGTAAAGGGAATTTATTAAAAGAATACTAAATTAACTCACATTTCCAGAAGCAAGCCAGCATCTAGCTTGGGTCTAGATAACCAGTATGTTTGTTTATAACTAGAACTAGAGTAAGAAATTTAATCCATGAATGAGTGAAGCTCAAAAACTGAAAGTGGTGACCAAAAAGAGAAAGCAAAGAATTCCCTTTGACCCAATATTCTCTTTGTGTTCCTTATTACTCTCCTGGCCACTTTGCTAAGTCATCTGATAAGCTCATTTTCTCAATGTGGATATCAAAAGTTGAATTGCATTAATTTTTAATTTATTTTTTATACTTCATTATCCATACTTTTCCTAGGAGAAATCATCTTTCATATTGCTTCAATTATCATCCATACTCAAATGAGTCATATATTTCTGTCTCCAGCCCAGAATACTTCAAAGTTCCAGTCCTCAATATTCAACTTTTTAATTGACATTGTGAATTCTACATAATAAAGCCAATTCAATATCAGTAAAATACATGATGTTTTTCTATTCCAGCATGCCAAAAAAAAGAAAGAAAAGAAAAACAAATAAGCACAAAGTTACCAGTTTTTAGTTATCTCCAAGTCGATCAATGAATTCCTCATTGGTAATGATGATGAAGCAACTGGAATCATGGAATCATTCCTGACACTTCAATTTCTCTCATATGAACCCACCACTCATCTACCCTGACACACTTAGGTCTAAATATACAATGTATCTTAGAGTATGGTCAATATGCTCCCTTAAAAAATTGTACAATTCCTCTAAATCATTCCTTCTCTACCAGCACAACTTTAGCCATCTCATATTAACTCTCAGTTATGTTACTGAAGTAAATGACTAAAAATGCTATTTGTACACATGCCTATTCTCTTCAAATAGTTCATAAGGCAGTGTTTGTGATTTGCTAAAATACAGATTTTTACCTGTAAAGCACACTATGGACTTTTGCTTAAAATGTGTGGTTGTTGTCCCCCCATATTTCTTCATATAAAGAGAATTCCTTCCCCTTGAGTGAATGGCTATTACTGAAATTGCCAAGGAATTGTCAATCTCCCCATCTGGTTATACCATCTTACCCTGTTATCAGCAATGGTGGGGTATTGGTCCAGTTGTTTCTCATCTACACTTATATTTGTTGGTGAGAATTTAGTCATTTTTATTGGCTGTGAAATAGTGATTTCCTTGGGTATTTTTGGCATTTCTCTGACGATTGATGCTATTAAGAGCATTATATCACGTGATTCTAAACATGGCCTTTACAGACTGGCACTAGTCATATCCTGGAGACCTTTCCACATGTACCTTGTACCATGTTCTTTTTACCCTTTGCTTTACACAACTTTTCTTTAATTTCCTCATATAAATCATATTTCCTCTCACTATAGGTCTTCTACACTTGGCAGTCCCTCTTTCTGGAACATTCTTTTATCAACACTTTAATATTAGTTTATTCTTACATCTTTAAGGTCTCAGCTCAGATGTGAGATCCTCTTAACCTATACATTGCCATTCTGGCTGGGTCAAATTTTCTGTTGCCATTGGCACCATGTACCACTCAGTCACAGTGATCTACCACAGTTGAGATGCTGCACATGTATTGTTATAACTTAATCATTGTCTGTCTTCATTCAACACAGTGTAAGTTCCACAAAGGTAGAAAATGCATTTAACATTGTTTATTATTTTATCTATAGCTCCTAGCAAAATTATTGACAATTTTTTGTACTCAGTTAATATTTATCAAATTAATAGCTAAAAGTAGAATGAATATCTACATTCAGCTATAGGATAAAAGGGCAAATAATATTTTTTCAAAAGACTGATGCCTCCTTTAACAGAAATTAGTTGCTAATTAGAAGAGCTGATTCATTCTAATGCACTGGTTCAGTTACTAACAGACTCACAACAATAATCAAATTAGATTTTAAAGATTCAAAATACTCTCATTTTTGTCAGAAAGGTTATGCTATACTTACCAGTATATTTTCCTTTTTAGCTGTAATCTTATCAATTTTATTGAACTCTAATTTACATATATAAGATCCCCTATTTTAGGTATATATACACATACTATAAGTTCAAAGTGATTTGACAAAGTCTTATAACCACCATAACATGGAGGTATAACATATTTCCTTTTTCTTTTTCCAGAAGGTTCTCCTACTCTCCTTTATGGTCAGTCCCCACCCTACCAACCCACCCACACACCAGACAACCACAAATTAATTTACATTACTACAATTTCATTGCCTCTTCTAAACATAATATAAATACAATCAAACAGTATTTACATTTTTATGGTGGCTTTTTCGTTCTGCATGGTGTTTTTGGCAGGGAATATTTGTTCATTTTGTAGCATATGTCATTATTTTGTTAATTTTTAGTGCTAAGTCATAGTCCACTGTATGTATTTACTACAGTGTACTTATTCAGTCACCTACTGACAGTCATTTGGGTTATTTCAAGTTTGTTTCAAGCTATTATTAATAAATTTAACATAAATATTCTCCTACAAGTCTTTTTGCAGACATACACATTCTTCCCTCTTGATTGAAGAGCTAGTATTGAAATTGTCAAGGAATCGCCAGTTTCCCCATCTGGTTATATCATCTTACCCTGTCATCAGCAATGGTGGGGTATTGGTTCAGTTGTTTGTCATCTACACTTATATTTGTTGGTGAGAGTTTAGTCATTTTTATTGGCTGTGAAATAGTGATTTCCTTGGTATTTTTGGCATTTCTCTGACGATTGATGCTATTAAGAGCATTATATCACGTGATTCTAAACATGGCCTTTACAGACTGGCACTAGTCATATCCTGGAGACCTTTCCACATGTACCTTGTACCATGTTCTTTTTACCCTTTGCTTTACACAACTTTTCTTTAATTTCCTCATATAAATCATATTTCCTCTCACTATAGGTCTTCTACACTTGGCAGTCCCTCTTTCTGGAACATTCTTTTATCAACACTTTAATATTTAGTTTATTCTTACATCTTTAAGGTCTCAGCTCAGATGTGAGATCCTCTTAACCTATACATTGCCATTCTGGCTGGGTCAAATTTTCTGTTGCCATTGGCACCATGTACCACTCAGTCACAGTGATCTACCACAGTTGAGATGCTGCACATGTATTGTTATAACTTAATCATTGTCTGTCTTCATTCAACACAGTGTAAGTTCCACAAAGGTAGAAAATGCATTTAACATTGTTTATTATTTTATCTATAGCTCCTAGCAAAATTATTGACAATTTTTTGTACTCAGTTAATATTTATCAAATTAATAGCTAAAAGTAGAATGAATATCTACATTCAGCTATAGGATAAAAGGGCAAATAATATTTTTTCAAAAGACTGATGCCTCCTTTAACAGAAATTAGTTGCTAATTAGAAGAGCTGATTCATTCTAATGCACTGGTTCAGTTACTAACAGACTCACAACAATAATCAAATTAGATTTTAAAGATTCAAAATACTCTCATTTTTGTCAGAAAGGTTATGCTATACTTACCAGTATATTTTCCTTTTTAGCTGTAATCTTATCAATTTTATTGAACTCTAATTTACATATATAAGATCCCCTATTTTAGGTATATATACACATACTATAAGTTCAAAGTGATTTGACAAAGTCTTATAACCACCATAACATGGAGGTATAACATATTTCCTTTTTCTTTTTCCAGAAGGTTCTCCTACTCTCCTTTATGGTCAGTCCCCACCCTACCAACCCACCCACACACCAGACAACCACAAATTAATTTACATTACTACAATTTCATTGCCTCTTCTAAACATAATATAAATACAATCAAACAGTATTTACATTTTTATGGTGGCTTTTTCGTTCTGCATGGTGTTTTTGGCAGGGAATATTTGTTCATTTTGTAGCATATGTCATTATTTTGTTAATTTTTAGTGCTAAGTCATAGTCCACTGTATGTATTTACTACAGTGTACTTATTCAGTCACCTACTGACAGTCATTTGGGTTATTTCAAGTTTGTTTCAAGCTATTATTAATAAATTTAACATAAATATTCTCCTACAAGTCTTTTTGCAGACATACACATTCTTCCCTCTTGATTGAAGAGCTAGTATTGAAATTGTCAAGGAATCGCCAGTTTCCCCATCTGGTTATATCATCTTACCCTGTCATCAGCAATGGTGGGGTATTGGTTCAGTTGTTTGTCATCTACACTTATATTTGTTGGTGAGAGTTTAGTCATTTTTATTGGCTGTGAAATAGTGATTTCCTTGGGTATCTTTGTCATTTCTCTGATGATTGATGCTATTGAGAGCATTATATCCTATGATTCTTGGCCATTAATGTATCTCTTTTGATGGAACTGTGTTCAAGTCCTTTGCTCATATTTTAGTTAGAGTGTTATTGATTTTTATTGATTTATAGGAACCGTTTATGTATTCTGGGCACTAGTTCTCTGTGAGATGTATTATGAATATTTTCAATCAACCTGTAACTTAACTTTTAATTTTCTTAATGATATGTCTTGAAAGGAAGGGTTTTTTTATTCCAATGAATTTCTATTTATCATTTTTCTTTTAGAGTAATTGCTTTTTGTGCCCTAAGAAATCATTGTTTACCTCAAAGTCATTAAGATGTTCTCATTTGTTTCCTTCTGGAGTTTGACATGTTTTGCTTTTATGCTTAGATATATTATATATAATATATATGTATATATATGTCAAATTAATTTTGGTGAAATCTGTGAGGTGGAGGTCAAGGTTTCTTTTCCCTTTTTTAAGTGGATACTCAGTTGTTCGAGCAAATATTTTTCTTGAAAAGATTTTCATTTTACCATAAAATTACTTTGACACTTTTGTTGAAAATGTAATAATCACATGTACACACAAATACAAAAATAGCTCAAAGTAGGCTTTGCCAATTTTGCTAGCCTTCTCAGCCCTGCCTGCTTTGTCAGACAGGGAGGGACCTATCCATCTTCCATGTCCGACAGCCTTCATTATACTTCCATACAGATGCTGCCAGCCCTACAACCTCAGAAGAAGAAAAAGGAAAGGAAGACAATTGAAGAGAAGAGGAGAAATAAATATTCAGAAGAAAGGGAATAGGAAGGCACGATAAATATAAATTCCTCACTGATCTTTTTTCCCCTATAATTTACTGAAAGAGTTATGTTTAAGTCAACTATTAATCTGGATGCGTCTTTTATTCCCTTTTGTTTTGTTAACTTGTTAATGTATGTTTTATGTACACTGGTAGTCTAACACTAGGAACAGTCTTAAAATTGTCAAAAGTTTATTTTATTACAATGAAATGTCAGTCTCTACCTCTGATAATGCTTTTTGGTTTTTTGTTTTGTTTTGTTTTTGAGACGGAGTCTCGCTCTGTCGCCCAGGCTGGAGTGCAGTGGCCGGATCTCAGCTCACTACAAGCTCCGCCTCCCGGGTTCACGCCATTCTTCTGCCTCAGCCTCCTGAGTAGCTGGGACTACAGGCGCCCGCCACCTCGCCCGGCTAGTTTTTTGTATTTTTTAGTAGAGACGGGGTTTCACCGTGTTAGCCAGGATGCTCTCGATCTCCTGACCTCGTGATCCACCCGTCTCGGCCTCCCAAAGTGCTGGGATTGCAGGCTTGAGCCACCGCGCCCGGCCATATAATGCTTTTTGTGCTGAAGCCTACTTCAACTGATAATAGTACATACATATGAGCTTTTTATAGCTACTGTTTGCATTCATACATCTTTTTCCATGCATCCCTTTACGTTCAACTTATCTGTGACTTACTTGATTCATTTTTCATTATTTTAGTAGAATTAGTTTTCTTTATTATCTTTTAGCATTTGTTCTTTGTATTATTTTATTTTACTAGTTTTATTCTGTCTAGTTATAGTGAATATTTTACCATTTCATGTAATACTAAATTAACAATATAATTTCATTTCCAGTGTTTGTTTTTTTCTAATGTTGTCAGATATTTTATTTCTGTGTATCTTACAAACACATTTATACAATTTTATAATTTGGGGGATTAATAGTCACTTATCCCTTACAAATGTAAGAAACAAAAAGAAAGGCTGTTTATGTGTTTATTTACAAATATTAATTCATGTGTGTACTTTCTGGTGCTTTTTATTCTTCCTGAAAATCTGAGTTTTTACTTGGTATGATGTGCCTTCAGGCTGAAGAACTTTCTTAATCATGTCTTATAGCTCAGGTCAAATGGTAACAAATTTCCATAAATTTAATTCATTTAAGTCTATATTTTATCCTTAATTTTGAAGAATATTTTTACTAAATATCTGGGATGACAGTTTTTTTGTTTGTTTCACAAACACTGTAACAATGTCATTAAATTGTCTTTTGATCTCCATTGTTTCTAATGAGAATCTCCCTAGTCAATGTATCATACTCCCATTCGTATAATGTCACTTTTTACCCCTCTTAGTGCTTTCAACATTTTCTGTCTGTGGCTAATAATAGTTTTATTACAATGTGCATGACCATGATTTTCTTTGTATTTCTTTTATTTATTTATTTATTTATTTTAGTTTTTTTTATTGTCCCATAATATCTCCCCTCTTTTTGGGATTCTACTTAAGCATATCTAAGCATGCATGATACTGGCCTACAGGCTACTTAGGTTTTTTTCACAGTCACCTTTTTTCGTTGTTGTTGTTGTTTATCTCCAGTGGGATAATTTCTATTGATCTGCATTCAAATTCACAAAAAGTTTTTTTGCTCTGTAGTCAAATATTTGATTAAGCTCACAGGAAATTTTAAAAATTTCAGATACTATAATTTCCTATTCTAGAATTTCTACTTTGTCCATTTAACTGTTGAATATCTCTGCTGGCATTCTCTATTCATTACTTCATTATGTCATGCTATTCTTTTTATTTCTACAATATGTTTATAATGAGTGTTTTAAAGTCTGTGTGTGCCAATTATAACAGGTGGGCCAATTATAACAGTGGTTCATATTGAGATTTGTTTCTATTATCTTTTTACCTCAAATGAGGATTTTATTTTCCTGCTTCTTTAAATGTATAATAATTTATGATTACATACCTGACGTTGTGTGATACACTGAGTAGAGTCTGGATTATGTGACCTTTCTTTAAAGGACATTAAATTATGTTCCTTAAAAGAGAGCAGTTAAATTACTAGTGGCTTCTTTCAAACTTTTCAGGTTTGTTCTACTTTAATTTGGTAAGATGTATTTCAATTTTTCCTTAATCCTAGGGAGTATCATTCTTTCTCCTAAAATATGGTCTTTCTCAAATATCAACTAAGTGCTTAGGTACACAGTAAGATGTCTCTACTATGACTAAGTAAAAAGTCCAACATTTCCCAGCACAGTGCAAATATTTCCACTTACTTCTCAGTCTTGTGGTAACTACTCTTTGGTAGGCCTTGCTAACTCTGTGTATACAGTTTCCAAAATTCTATTGAAGACACTGACAGTGTATCTCACACAATACCCAAGATTTCCTGCATCACAGTTCCCTTCTCTGCAGTATGCTGTTCCACAAATTCAACTGTTGCAGCAGCCCCTAATTTATGTCTGCCTCCTCACCTAGAAGTACTGTCATCTCTGCTTAGTGTCTATCTTTAAGGGCTTTGGTCTAAAATCCACTTGCAGCAAAGGTGCAGAGGCAAACTTATAGCTGTCTCCACAGTCATATATATATTTTTTTTACTGCATATTAACTAATGTCCAAAAAAAGCTATTTCAAATGTTTTGTCTAGTTTTATTATTGCATCAAAAAGGCATATTTGGTACCAGTTACTCCACCAAGATTGGAAGCAGAACCACTTTTATTTATTTTTAAAGTAAAAAGTTTATAAAAATGAAGAAATTATTTTCTCCCTTATAAAATTATGAATAATAAATAAATATGCACCCTATAATTTAATGTTTATTTAGAAATCTATTTTGTCCATTAGATCCCCTTTTAAAAAATATTTTGTAAAAATGTTCAGAAAAAATAATTAAAATAATTATATAATTAATATTATAATAATTTACCAATTGTTAATATTTTTCACTTTTGCTTTTTTTAGGTCAAAAAATGATATAGATAGATAGATATAGATTTACTGGTTTGTATTTAAATTCTTATAAATGGAGTCTCCAAAACTGATTCCAATAATCTTATAACATATTACAGTTATACTCCTGTGTCCTGAAATCATTACTTCTGCTTGGCTAGTAGTATATCCTCCCCGAAGAAAAACAGTAAGAAATACATCTGGAAATTACAATGTGGTAAGCTACTTGAAGGTCTTTCATGCTTTCTAAATTATTTATATTTTATTTATTTATGCATTTATGTATGTATGCACGTATGTATGTATGTGTTTACTTATTGTTTGAGATGGAGTCTAGCTCTGTCGCCAGAGTGCAGTGGTACGATCTCTGCTCACTGCAACCTCTGCCTCCCTGGTTCCAGGGATTCTCCTGCCTCAGCCTCTCAAGTAGCTGGGAATACAGGTGCGCACCACCAGGCCCAGCTAATTTTTGTATTTTTAGTGGAGACGGGGTTTCACCACATTTGCCAGTATGGTCTTGATCTCCTGACCTCCTGATCTGTCAGCCTCAGCCTCCCAACGTGCTGGGATTATAGGCGTGACCCACCACACCCAGCCTACATTTTCTTTTGTGTCTAATAATAAACTATTTTTGCTTTACATAGAATTTCATTTTAATTACAGACATCGTTTAGAATAATTTATTTGATAGTACTATGCAATTTTGATTATAAAGTTTAGAGAAAGCATTTAAAAAATTATAATACATACATCATAGGACAAAAGAATAGCTCATTAGCTGTCATCAGTGTGAATTCAGTAATATGTTGATCTCATATTTTGGTGTGTGATCTATGTCAGCTCCAAACAAATATGAAAAGAGGCAAAGAAAATTTTATTTGTTAAAAAACAAAGAAATACATATTTAAACAAATAAACTGGTTATAAATCAAACCTCTTACTTCTGGAATTGAAGGAAAGGTGAGAAAGGGAAAGTCTAACTAATGTTAATAATTCCTTATAAGAATGTGAATGTATAATTAGATTTAATCCATGTATTCACTGTGCAATAAGCTAAATTTTAACCTTCAATTTATTTATTAGTAGTTTCAGTTTAGTGTATTGCATGCAATAGCTCATTTAATGCCTAATACCAATAACAATAGAGAATAATACATTATTAGTTGTATATCATTGACACATGATATGAATGAAATAATTTCATCCAGATGATACCCAATGCAAGCTAGAGATATGATGTAGTCATTAATTCTTTTTTTTGTAAAACTTTCTCTCTGCCCTGGGTTCATTACACTCACTGAGCACATATGAGCAACACGTTTTTTCTTTTTAAAACATGTACATGTACATGTGCATACATGAGTAAGTATACACACCCACATCTTCATAATTTTGATGCTTTTTACAACCAATCTGCTGGAATTTGTTGTCTAATCTTCATTTTATCTAGTTCCTTATCTCTACTTATTCCTCAATCCATTTCTATTAGGCTGCTAGAGAGTAGAGTGCTGGAGCTGGATCATACTGGTACTCTGTGCCAGTTGTTAAATTTTCAGGAACACTTTGAGCCTAACACAGCATTATTAAAATAAATTAGTATATATAAATTTATAATTAAATAAATTATATTAAAACAAAGGCAGCAATTTTTCTTAACTTACCACTTCCTAATTATCTTTCTATAAGTCATTATATTATGTGCCCTCAAAGTTGTTAATATCTATTGTATCTGTATGGCCTAAATTTCATATAATGGTTCCCCATAACGATTTGTATCTCCACAAAAATTGAGAGCCTCAAATCAGCCATGGAGGGAGTACTCACACCTTAGAATTTGGTAAATGCTGAAAGTCGGGGTTTTATGATTTAGTTTGTGTATTGTCTTCCAGAAAACAGGTCATTAAACAGCACCACTTCTATCAATAGGATTCTACTGACTCATTCGCATTCAACTGAATAATTACGCAGTTGCTGAATCCAAATGGATTTTTCACTCCTTAGATTTCTCAACTCCTTGGCAGCATATGATGTTATGGTCTATCCCTACTCCATATCTGCTGGGTTCTATGAAGACTCCCTTTCCATCTGTTCCTACTGCCTCTCAGGGAAAGACTCTTCTGGTCTTTATAATAGACATACCATTGTCATCTTACTTGTCCCTTTAAAGTGGCCACTTCCCAAGTTTCTGCTCTCTTATCACTCTGTACATTCTCCCAAGATTCTATTAACTACCTCTGTTGTTTTAATTATAATTTGCATTTTATACCATTCAATGTATCTCATAAGTCAGGCTTCTATTTTGAAATTCAAACTTTGAGTTATATCTCTACTGCCATGTAGTTTAAATTTGCAAACCTGAACTCCTCTCCTTTCGTCTCTCCAAAATTGTTTCCACTGTTTCATTTCTTGGCAGATAGCATGAGGAGCCACCATGTAATTCTATCTAGATAATGGTGCCATCTAAAATTCCTCCAATTTTCTAAATAAGTCATCTAACGTACATTGATTCATATGCATTTTAAATATACATACTTTTCATATACATTTTATCCTTTCTTTTCTTGTTTTAGCTCTCTCAGGTTGAACGTTCATCATTTTATCAATTTGCTTATATCTCAAAAGTAATAAAACTAAAAAAGATAAAGTATTTTGATTGCAGGAGAGATTGGTCATATCTCTATTACAAAGTCTAATTAGTAATTGAGCTTAACACTTTTTTAGACCACTGAGAACAAAAATACAAGATCCTTAAGTTCCAGTATTTCTCACTTGCCTACAAATTTTCTTAAGACAAGGATTAGTCTTTTATTTTATAGGGACAAGGCTTCTCCTTGTCACTGAGGGTGGAGCACAATGACACAATCATAGCTCGCTGCAGCCTCAAACTCATGGGCTCAAATGACCCTCCTGCCTCAACCTCCCAAGTATCTGGGACTATAGATGCACACTACTATGCCCGGCTATGTATGTATGTATGTATGTATGTATGTATGTATTTAGTGGAGACAAGGTCTTCCTATTTTGCCCAGGCTGGTCTTAAATTCCTGGTCAAGGCATCCTCCCACCTTGGCCTTCCAAAGTGCTGAGATTACAGGTGTGAGCTACCATGTCTAGTCCAGGACAAGGATTATCCTGTTCACCAGTGTATTTCCAGAGTTTTGTTTACAGTAGTTCAAAAATGCTGTGTATATGAAAAGTCTGAGTCATGGAATTGACAGGACTCCTGATGGAAGAAACAAAGTTAAAAAGAAAAGAAGGAGAAAAAATAGTGTTTCCTTTTTTGTCAATTTCTATCAGGGTTATCTCTGATAATAACTGCTGCAGTCAAAATTAAAATCAAGCATTCCTCCTCAGACTACAAACCTCGTGGTGTTATATAATGCTTGTTTGTGTAATGTATATTTGGGACAGAAAACCTTTTAAAGCTAAGGCTATGTTAATAAATGTATATCTTACATATTGAAGTTTTACTTATATATACACACACACACATTAAAGCTTAGCTTTTTTTTAACAACCGAAAAAGAAAAACTGTATCACTTTTCTGAAGGAAAAAATAAAAGACATCACTTTTGCTTCCAATGTAGGGAATATTCTGAATGGAAAGAAAAACATATGACATGAAAGCTGGAAATATTAAGTAATAACATACAGCAATAGAAATTTGGATTGGCAAATGAGACACTAACAGAATCCAAGTCCTCAAGAATGAAGTGAGGGTGTGAGAATTGCATTATATACATCAGCATTTAAAAACTCACAGTAAATAAACAGAAAACATGCTCCAACATGGAGTACTGAGTAACTGAAATAATATTGAGATGTGATATGTTACATCCTAGTCAATTTACAAATATTTTTGTTTGGATATTTCTTAGTTTGGTCTTGTACTTTAACCTAATGATAAGTTGCTCATTCTGTACCTAGACTTTGTAAAAAAAAATTCAAGTCAAACATTTTCTTTTATGCTCAATTTTAAAACCCAAATTTGAATCAGGCAAATGCATCTTATTTATGTTCCTATGAGCATTTCTCTTCAATTTGCATTATTTTAAATATCTAAGTCAGTCTACGTGGTTAATTTATCAAATATGACTATAGAATATTTCAAATTACACAGATTTGTAAGAAAAAAAATAGAATTCCCCAAATCCTTTTTATTACATGTCCCAGAAATCTAGCTTACATGGGTACTGTGTATTTTATTGATTTATTCATCAATCTATTTTATCTATCTATCTATCTGTCTATCTATCTATCTATCTATCTATCTATCTATCTATCTATCTATCATCTATCTTTCCAAGCATATTCTTTTGACTTCTAATAGATTAAGAGTGAACAATGGCAAAACCATTGCCAAGAACCTTGTTTTGTCTATTAAAATAAACTTCAATTTCAGAGGAAATAATGTGTCTAGCTAAACCAGGCCATCATGTTCTGGAGGCAGAATGGTAACAGAATGAGGAATAGTATATATTTATGGCCATTTCTAATAAATCTACATCTTTTTGTTAATATCCCACAGATTCACATGTTGCTGTCTTTTTCTCTTCTTGCCTTGAACATTTACATGATGGTTGTACGTATAGCAGCCTCCCTGAAATCATAAGGGAAAGTAATCATGACCAAAATGATTAAAAGTAAATATTAAATAAAGCAGATTTAAACAAAATTATGAAATACTATGAAGATATATAAATTATTTGTATAAGAATATTTATTGACAAGGAATTGATCACAATACATGGCAAAAGTTTTAAATGGTGTGACAATGTTCACAAATATGGTATTATTTTGCAAATATATGGAAGGAAACAGAAGTGTAAAAAGTCTAGGTACTCCCTGGCAGTGACATAAATAAAGTGAAAGTAAAAACAATCACAGTAAGTGCAAAGAATGATGGGACTGCACTCTCAGTTATAGGAATTAAGAACTGTAATAAAGCCAACTAAAAGCTAATAAGCAATTTATTATTAATGTGTACCAACTAACATTTCTTTTTGTTTGTCTGCAGAAATAATATCATCTAAGAACAGAACATTTTTAAAACCAAAAATTATTAAATGTAATTTGAATTATTCCACCAAGTGCTTTTCAGTAGTTTTTGTTAACTACTCAAAATGAAAAGTTTAAAACAACAATTTATTATTGTGTTTCAATATTCTTTGAGTCAAAAGTTTGGGCAAAGCCCAGATTATCTCAGAATCACAACCTTTGGGGCCTCTACTGGGATAATTTGAATGGCTCGGGCTGAATCAGCTAAAGCTAGTGAAGTTTCTCTGTTTTTCTGTCTTTGTTTCTCTCTCTCTCTCTCTGTGTCTCTCTCTCTCCCCCCATCTCTCTCTTTCTCTTTCTCTCTCTGTCTCTCTCTCTCTACCCCGTCTCTCTCTCTCTCTCTCTCTCTCTTTCTCTCTCTCTCTTTCTCTCTCACTCTCTCTTCTCAACCCACCCCCTACTCTCTCCTCTCCTTTCTCATGGTGTCTCCATGTGGTTACCTTGGGCTTTCACACAGTCTGGACACAAAGTCCAGAGCTCCAAGTAAAAGAAAGTGGAAACTTCCAAGCCCCTCACAAACAAGGTCCCAAACTGACAAACCTCACTTCTGCATGCTCAAAGCCTAGATTCAAGGGGATGGAACATAGTCCCCCACTTTCAAAAGGAGGGATGTCAAAGAATTTGTGACCATCTTTAATCTGTCACAATATTTATATGTGTTTATATGTATATTATTAAATGGCCAGATATCTTCCAATTAAAATGTAACTCAATATAGTGTAAATTAAAAAGAAAGAAGTTTTAACTAAAAAGTTGAAACAGATCATATATGCCATTACGCTATTCAAAGTAATCTTTAATCATCATTTACATTCATGCTTTATGAACTGTTCTATTGGATCCAGGGCTTTCCAGCTGTTGAGAGAAGTCAGGAAAGAAGGTGCTGAATGATTGCCATTTCTCACCTATGCCCCAAAGCCTGTAGCAAATTCATTTTCAGACAAAAATTTGTGTGTTATTAATATATGTGGCTGAATCATCAGGAAGATTTTATTTGAAGGAAAAAGTCCATATATATGAAAACATAGAAATTCCTAAGCTATACTGGGGTCTCTTCAAATATTAATATGGATTTAGTTATAAATGTCACGTTGTTGTAAATATTATCTGCACAATAATGCATTTATATAGATGGAGAGTCTTAAAGGAACATATGTATAATATATTTTAGTTTTAAATTATTGAAAAAAGCCTTAGACCAAATAAAATGTAATACTGATAATAATGAAATAAATTTCATTAATTCTGCTATTCTATTTTTGATCATCTTCATTTTGTGGTTTAGTAATTTATAAACCTTGTTATAAGTTTATTTCACAACTATATTTTAATGGCCGTCATGCCTGAAAAATATACAATCAAAAATGTACAGATCTAAAAGGAAGGAAGCTATCACTATTGATGATATCTTTCTGCTGATTAGCATATCTAACCTAAACAACCAGCTATTCACAGACTTTTATTGAAAACTTAATAATAACTACTTAGAGTAAATGGGAAATTATTGAATAGTAAATTCGTTTAAATTTCTCCTGAATCTAGTTGTTGAGATTTTACATAAATAAGAAAATTCTATTTTGAATTACGATTTTGGGGGGGTTTTATGTGTTACATAAGGGATTTTAAATCTAACTTACTAGCCTTATTATAAAAATAAAATTGTATGATAACTGGTACAATTTTGAACACCTGTTTTTAAAATGGCAATCTCTATAGCACAAGCTTGTTTTGAAAAGCAATAACTTTCCCACTCAGTGTAAAAAAGGTCGCCTTTCTGTTGACAGAACAGAACTTTTACATTTATTCTCAATTTTATAACACCTCATCAATAGGTTATTACTGGCAGTCACTTGTCATTCAACAAAATGTCAACAAATTCAGAGCACCATTTTTGTAAAATAAAAATACAAAACTCAGCTTTAAGATTCACAACTCTTTGAAGGACTACGTGAAAGTAACTAGTAAAATATTGGGCTGCAAATATTTTATTGATAATAACTTAATAACAAATATGGTAAAACTTTACCATCCAAATGTGTTTTATTAAAACGCTAATCATATTTAGGATATTTGGGTACATAATTATATAATATCAAAATAAGCTGAACGTTTATGCAGCAGTTAGGGAACAATAACAAGCCCTCTGTCCTATGAAATTCAAGTCTCCCTGAGAATACACATTTTATGAAATGAGCAAGAGTCCCAATGACAAGCCATATATTGAGTTGTAAAAACTAAATGCTCTCCTAATTTTTCTTTTTGTATAAATATATGGATTACAAGAGCAATTTGGTTACATGTATAGATCGCATAGTAGTTAAGTCAAGAATTTTAAGCTATCTGTCACCCAAATAATGTACATTGTATCTATTTTGTAATGTCTTATCATCTACCCTCCCTCCAAGCCCTCAACCCTTGCAAGTCTCCAATATCTGTTATCCCACACTCTATGTCTATCTGTATTCATTATTTAGGTCCCATTTGTAAATGAAAACGTTAGACATTTGTCTTTGTTTATGAGTTTAATGAAATACATTCTTAGATGTCTTCCTTTACTTCTATAGAACACATAAGAAACACCTTGAGGTGTTTGCTTGCCACCGTGTAGACAACCTGTCCATAGTCTGCCCACTTTAAGGAACTATGTAATCTCTTACAATTCAGTCTATATAACATTACTAGAGCAAGACTAAGGCTCCTGAAACCAGTGCTCAAAAAGCTTTATGTGCTCTCCCTTGGATAGAGACAATGTGCAGATGACATACTGTGGCAGTCGGGGCCCACTATTTTCATATCTAAATCAGTCTTTCTCCATGATCTTCCCCAGAAAAATGAATTATAGGCATCAATTATATAAAGATATTGCTTTCCACTGGATGTGGCTGTTTTCCTATCTCAGGGCTTTTACTATTTCATTATCTTCTGCTCCTCTCTTACCATAATCACTGCCTCAACAAATTCTACTTCTTTCACATCCACCTCACCCATGACTTTTTCTTATTTTCATCCCCCTGTTTTGGGAATGTGTGTGTATTTCATCAAACATGTGTACTATACAACATTTTATCCCAATAACACAAAGGAAAAAAGACTAGCTTCAGGGCAATACGGGAAAATGCCCTTTTTCTCCTACTATATTAAAGGGAAGTATTGTTATTTATTTATTTATGTTATTTTAAACACACATATCTAGATATATCGGGATCGATAGGTCTGTTAAATTTAAATTTTGCTTATTTATGAGGACTTTTATTCATTAATATAAGAAAGATATATTCAAAGAGTTTTCTAATATTCCTAGATTAGTAAAAGTATAATTGATCAATTATAAGCTTTCTGCCAGTCTAACTTCAGAAACAATAGTAATTTGCCTTTCCTTGCTCATTTACTCTTTTATAAATTTTTATTTACTTAATATTAATAATGATTTGTGTATGTTAATTACTATAATAAAGTTGTGATTGTCATTATTTTCCTAAAAGAGTTAAGCTAAACGTAAGAAATGATGAATACTGTTATAATAAATTTTAAACATGAAAGGAAAAATGTATAAAAACCTTTAATTGCGGAAGGAAATACTCTAGTATTTGCACACATAGTAAAAGAAACATTCTGTACCATAAATAATCACTAAGCATTGATAAACTCAGTGCACAATTTTCCTAGTTATTCAAGCACAAAAAATAAATAAACCCTGAACTTGACATTCCAGATACCTTATAAAATTCTGGAAGACAATGATGTATTTTTAAAGCCATTTAATAAGCATTCAGCAACATTTCTTTTTTGAAATAAGCTTTTTCCAATTAAACTGTAGAAGTGAAAACAGTTTATGCCTTTATTTGATGTGATAACCCCATATGTCAGAGTTATGGCATACAATTCCAGATAACACAAAGAAATAAAGACTAGCTTCAGGGCAATTTTTCTGGTATACAATTTTATGATTATAATAAATATTTCTCTATTAAAATCTTGTGTTATCTGTTGATTGAAAGTGCATTAGGTTTTGAGTGGACATTGAAAGCTCTGCTGTAGATTTTAAATTGGGTTGTTACAAAATACTTCGCTGACATGAGTATTGAATTCAGAGAATTACTTGAGAAATCCATAGAAAAATAATCTTAAATTTTTTTTTCTGTCCTCAAGTGTAATTTTTTATTAAATGGCACTTTTTTTTTATTGATGACATTATTTCCTATTGACTTCTTATTTCTAAGGTAAGCAACCAACATTTTAAAAAGCAAAAACATATGAATAGAAATAGGTTGCTTAGGTTCAACAATAAAATTGAGTTCTTCTAGTCAAGGTTATCAAAATGCTTATTTAACCAGAAAGAAGTGGTGTTTTTCAACATGATCAGTTGTCTCTTGGTTTCTTGAATCACTGGAGACCATTTAGAATGAGTCTTTAGGGGATTTACTGCTCAGAATAAGAAAGTGAGTTCTAAAATGATTATTCTAAAGAAGAAAAAGTTTGTACTTCTCGACAGTGAATGTACTTGTCCAAAAAAGAATATCCCTATAAATACTGGCAAGTGTGTTCAAAGATTTTATAAAACTACTTTAAATGCATGTGTGCTGAAGTTACCAAAAGTAGTTTATGATCTGAGGCAAGGCTTCAGTTTATTTCAATTCTGAAGGAAAGATAAAAGTATGTAATATGAAAAAGGTGAACATAATATTCTCATTTTCTGTAATAATTGTGAAACATTTGGAAATTTATATAGTTATTGTGTTCCAATGGGAAACAGACAACTTTCTTAGAGATATTTTACTTGATCATTTATTCATCTATTAAATATTGTCTAATATATTTCAGTTGCAGTGCTTAACCTTGAAAGTCACTCCCATCACCTAATTTCAAGGAGCATCAAACCTAATGGAGGGAATAAATGTATTAATCACAAATGCAAATTTTCAGAATACATGAAAACGAAGAAGCGACAGCTATTTCAAACCCAAGTCAGTTACAAATGGCTTCCCAGAGGAAATGACAGTGGACTGAATTTCAGTAGGTGAGTAAAGATTATTTAGACACAGGGAAGAGAAAATGAGATACAATAAATGCTAATAAACCTAGCATGCTGTGCCCGCAGGGAACCAACCCAACATGGGACTTTGAAAGCTTAAAATGCAAGGCACTGCGTGACTAGATATGTGTCAGGGAACAAGTCAGAGGGCAAACCATGGTCACCCCTGAATGTTATTGAAAGTGACCTGTAGATGAAGGTACACCCCAGAAAGCTGTTCAGCAAAAGAGTAGAGTTGTTAAATTGCATTTTAGAAAGATAGCTGGTGACTTTGTAACCTATAAATGTGAGTGGGGGAAGGAGAAAGCAGAAAGACTGACAAACAGAAACATTAAAATATGGCCCTAAATGACCATGTCCTGCCTTCTTTTATGGATGTCCTCTCCACCTTCTCCACCCAGTATACTTTGTTCCAGCCACCCTGGCCTCAGTGGTCATTCATGAACACAAAATGTACTCAAAGCTTTTGCATTTTCTGTTCCTTCATCCTGAAATGTTCTTCCCTCAGTCACCCAGAAGATGTTTTCCTGAACATCATTCAGGGCATTGCTCAAATTTCACTTTGAGGACAGTCTGTGTAAATGGCATCCCACTCTCTACAGCTCCAGACTTCATCATTCTCTATTCATGTACTCACTTTCTTATCCGACAAAACACTTCTTGTCACCAGCCATAATCTAAATTATTTCATTTTCTGTGTTCAACTACTAGAATGTAATTCCCATGACAGAAGGAAACTTGTTTAACTTGCTGCTGAATCTACAGAACCTGCAATGGTGTATGACGTATAAAAGACACTCAGTAACTATTATCGAGTGAATGAATGACAATAATAATAATAACAATGACAATCAATTACCATTTATTAAGCACTTACCATGTGTCACATATTGTCTTAATTATACCCTTAATATATATGATCTCAATCAATCATCCTAACCTGATGATCATATTATAACAATTGTTCATTTATGTATGCAAAAGGGATTGGAAAAAAGCTTAATAACGTTTTTTTTTATATTATTATACTTTAAGTTCTGGGGTATATGTGCAGAACATGCAGGTTTGTTACATAGGTATGCACATGTCATGGTGGTTTGCTGAACCCATCAACCTGTCACCTAAATTAGGTATTTCTCCTAATGTTATCCCTACTCTAGCTCCCTACCCCCTGATAGGCTCCGGTGTGTGATGTTCCCGTACCTGTGTCCATGTGTTCTCATTGTTCAACTCCCAATTATGAGTGAGAATATGTGGTGTTTGGTTTTCTGTTCTTGTGATAGTTTGCTGAGAATGATGGTTTTCAGCTTCATCCATGTCCCTGTAAAGGACATATATTCATCCTTTTTTTATGGCTGCATAATATTCCACGGTGTATATGTGTCACTATCCAATCTATCATTGATGGGCATTTGGGTTGGTTTCAAGTCTTTGCTATTGTGAACAGTGTCACAGTAAACACACGTGTACATATGTCTTTATAGTAGAATGATTTACAATTCTTTGGGTATATGTCCACTAATGGGATTGTTAGGTCAAATGGTATTTCTAGTTCTAGATCCTTGAGGAATTGCCACATTGTCTTCCACAATGGTTTAACTAATTTATACTCCCACCAACAGTGTAAAAGCATTCCTATTTTCCACAACCTTTCTAGCATCTGTTGTTTCCTGACTTTTTAATGATCACCATTCTAACTAGCATGAGATGGTATCTCATTGTGGTTTTGATTCACATTTCTCTAATGACCCGTGATGAGCTTTTTTTCATATTTGTTGGCTACATAAATGTCTTCTTTTGAGAAGTGTCTGTTCATATCCTTCACCAACATTTTGAAGGAATTGTTTTTTACTTGTAAATTTGTTTAAGTTCTTTGCAGATTCTAGATATCAGCCCTTTGTCAGATGGTAGATTGTAAAAATTTTCTTCCATTCTGTAGGTTGCCTGTTCACTCTGATGATAGTTGCTTTTGCTGTACAGAAGTTTTTTAGTTTAATTAGGTCTCATTTGTCAATTTTGGCTTTCGTTGCATTGCTTTTGGTGTTTTAGTCATGAAGTCTCTGTCCATGCCTATGTCTTAAATGGCATTGCCTAGGTTTGCTTCTAGGGTTTTTATGGTTTTAGGTCTTATGTTTAAGTCTTTAATCCATCTTAAGTTAATTTTTGTATTAAGTGTAAGGAAGGGGTCCAGTTTCAGTTTTCTGCATATGGCTAGCCAGTTTTCCCAACACCATTTATTAGATAGGGAATCCTTTCCCCATTTCTTGTTTTTGTCAGGTTTGTCAAATATCTGATGGTTGTAGATGTGTGGTGTTATATCTGAGTCCTCTATTCTGTTCCATTGGTCTATATATATATATATACACATATATATATATATGTTTTGGTTCCAGTACTATGCTGTTTTGGTTACTGTATACTTGTAGTATAGTTTGAAGTCAGGTAACATGATGCCTCCAGCTTTGTTCTTTTTGCTTAGAATTGTCTTTGCTATGCGAGCTCTTTTTTGGTTTCATATGAAATTTAAAGTAGTTTTTTCTAAGTCTGTGAAGAAAGTCAATGGTAGCTTGATGGGGATAGGATAGAATCTATAAATTACTTTGGGCGATATGGCCATTTTCACGATATTTATTCTTCCTATGCATGAGTACGGAATATTTTTCCATTTATTTGTGTTCTCTTGTATTTCCTGGAGCAGTGGTTTGTAGTTCTCCTTGAAGAGGTCCTTTGCATCCCTTGTAAGTTGTATTCCTAAGTATTTTCTTCTCTTTGTAGCAATTGGGAATGGGCAGTAACTCATGATTTCGCTTTCTGTTTGCCTGTTATTAGTGTACAGGAATGCTTGGATTTTTGCACATTGATTTTGTATCCTGAGACTTTGCTGAAGCTGCTTATCAGCTTAAGGATATTTTGGGCTGAGATGATGAAATTTTGCACATATACAATCATGTCATATGCAAACAGAGACAATTTGACTTCCTCTTTTCCTCCCTGAATATGCTTTATTTATTTCTCTTGCCTGATTGCCCTAGTAAGAACTTCCAATATTATGTTGAGGAGGAGTGGTGGGAGAGGGCATCCTTGTCTTGTGCCGGCTTTCAAAGGGAGTGCTTCCAGTTTTTGCCCATTCAGTATGATATTGGCTGGGGTTTGTCATAAATAGCTGTTACTATTTTGAGATATATTCCATCAATATCTAGTTTACTGAGAGTTTTTTGCATAAAGTGGTGTTGAATGTTGTTGGAGGCCTTTTCTGCATCTATTCAAATAATCATGTGATTTTTATCATTGGTTCTGATTATGTGATGGATTACGTTTCTTGATTTGTGTATGTTGAAACAGTCTTGCATCTCAGGTATGAACACGATTTCATCGTGATGGATAAGCTTTTTGATGTGCTACTGGGTTCAGTTTGCCAGTATTTTACCGAAGATTGTCACATTGAAGTTCATCAGGGATATTGGCCTGAAATTTTCTTTTTTTGTTGTGTCTCTGCCAGGTTTTAGTATCTGCATGATGCTGGCCTCATAAAATGAGTTACAGAGAATTATCTCTTTTTCTATTGTTTGGAATAGTTTGAGAAGGAATGATACCAGTTCCTCTTTGTACCTCTGGTAGAATTTGGCTGTAAATTTGTCCAGTCCTCGGCTTTTTTTGGTTTGTAGGCCATTAATTTCTGCCTCAATTTCAGAACTTGTTATTGATCTATTCGGAGATTTGACTTCTTCCCGGTTTAGTCTTGGGATGGTGTATGTGTCCAGGAATTTATCCATTTCTTCTAGATTTTATAGTTTATTTGTGTAGAGGTGTTTATAGTATTCTCTGATGTTAGTTTGTATTTCCGTAGGATCAGTGGTGATATCCCCTTTATTTTTTTTTTTTATTGCATCGATTTGATGCTTCTCTCTTTTCTTCTTTGTTAGTCTGACTAGAAGTCTATCTATTTTGTTGATCTTTTCAAAAAAAAACAACTCCTGGATTCATTGATTTTTTTGAAGTGTTTTTTGTGTCTCTATCTCCTTCAGTTCTGCTCTGATCTTAGTTATTTCTTGCCTTCTGCTAGCTTTTAAATTTGTTTGCTCTTGCTTCTCTACTTTTTTAAATTGTGATTTTAGGATTTCGGTTTTAGATCTTTCCTGCTTTCTCTTTTGGGCATTTAGTGCTATAAGTTTCCCTCTAAAAACAACTTGAAATGTGACCTAGAGATTCTGGTATGTTGTGTATTTGTTCTCATTGGTTTCAAATAACTTCTTTATTTCTGCCTTAATTTCGTTATTTACCTGGTAGTCATTCAGGAGAAGGTTGTTCAGTTTCCGTGTAGTTGGGCAATTTTGAGTGAGTTTCTCAATCCTGAGTTCTTATTTGTTTGCACTGTGATCTGAGAGACAGTTTGTCATGAATTTTGTTCTTTTGCATTTGCTGAGGAGTGTTTTACTTCCAATTATGTGGCCAATTTTAGAATAAGTGTGGTGTGGTGCTGAGAAAAATATATATTCTGTTGATTTGGGGTGGAGAATTCTGTAGATATCTATTAGGTCCTCTTGGTCCACAGCTGAGTTCAAGTCCTGGATATCCTTGTTTATTTATTTTCTATTTCATTGATCTCTCTAATATGGACAGTGGGGTATTAAACTCTTTCACTATTATTGTGTGGGAGTCTAAGTCTCTTTGTAGGTCTCTAAGAACTTGCTTTATGAATCTGGGTGTTCCTGTATTGGGTGCATATATATTTAGGATAGTTAGTTCTTCTTGTTTCATTGATCCCTTTACCATTAGGTAAGGCCTTTCTTTGTCTCATTTGATCTTTGTTGGTTTAAAGTCTGTTTTATCAGAGACTAGTATTGCAATCTCTGCCTTCTATTGCTTTACATTTGCATGCTAAATATTCCTCCATCCCTTTATTTTGAGCCTATGTGTGTCTTTGAATGTGAGATGGGTCTCCTAAATACAGCACACTGATGGGTCTTGACTCTTTATCCAATTTGCCTGTCTGTGTCTTTTAATTGGGGCATTTAGCCCATTTACATTTAAGGTTAATATTGTGATGTTTGAATTTGATCCAGTCATTATGATGCTAGCTGGTTATTTTGCCTCTTAGTTGATGCAGTTTTTTTCTGAGTGTCAATGATTTTTAAAATTTGGTATTTTTTTTGCAGTGGCTGGTACTGATTTTTTCTTTCCATGTCTAGTGCTTCCTTCAGGAGCTCTTGTAAGACAGGCCTGGTAGTGACAAAATCTTTATAGGTAAATGCTGAGAGATTTTGTCACCAATAAAGTGTTTTTAGGAAAGACTAGAGAAAGTTAATTTTAAAACATGGATATAAACTTTGCCAGATTTCATAAGTGAAAGAAATAAAAGTTAATGCCCAAGTTGTCCATTTAAGTAACATTTGTTGAAAATCCTTGCCATCAACTTCAAGAATAAAGAGCAGAAAATAAAGAGCAAAATGTATTCAATCTTTGCATATGTACAACAAGCAGCATAAAAATTACATCACCAACCCTAACCACATATTTGCTCTCATTCTACAATGTTGAGCTTCATTTTATTTTGATTGTGCAAATAATAACTGAAGCAAAAAACAGAACCAGTTAAGTCAAGGAATTTTTTGTTGTCAGGAATTGTTTATGCTTTAGAGATAAGGAAAATTATTATTGTCTCAGTTGGGTCATAAAAGGAAAAAAATTCAAGCCAAAATTAAAGTCAAATTTTTTCGAGTATGTATACTTCTAACTTTGGGGATGCTTTTATTATTATTTTTTTTATTGTGAAGTCTCAGCAATCCCTTGTATCTAATGAGGTAAATTGATGGTTTGTCTTCTATAGTTTTTTTTTTTTTTTTTCTTAACACTAATGGGAGTTTTTGTAATCTGTGTTTTTCTCTTTTTATTATTTACTTAAATTTAGGAGAAAATAAAATAAGATAGGTTAACAAATTTCAAAACAGTATTGTTCTATGTTTGTTTGTGTATTCTAAATTAGTTCAATATAAATCACTACATTCCTAACATGGGAAGCTTGGCGTAGAGTATGTCAGTATATATGAGTTAAGATTATAACATTTTGGGTTAGAAAAATTTTAACATGGGTCATCTGATAACTAAAGAATGTTGCCATTTTTTATTTGCCTTATAGCAACTTGTTCCTATTTCCAAATTCTCTGCCGTTATTCTTAGACCCATGTACACAACTCAAGACGTCACATCAAATGCATATATTGGCTTGACAAGCATATTTGCTGATAGTTGTATCTAGTAATGTACTAGAATTCTCCCCAGCTCCATGTTTAGTGACATCACATTGGTAGCTGGAAATCAGTGATGGTAAGAAGATTTACACTAAGGAAATTAGCAAAAAAATATATAAGCAGGTGTGTGTGTGTGTGTGTGTGTGTGTGTGCGCGCGCGCGCGTCTGTGTGTCTTTTATCCTGAAGAACAGGTTGCTAAATATTACCAGCACATGACTGGCTATATCCCACTATTGATCATTTAAAGACTATACCATTATGTTAATACATCTTCAAAAGTTAAAAAAGATAGGGTGATAATATCAAAAACAATATTTCCAATGCCTCATAAAGTTGTGCCCCAAATTAATTGATGTGTTGAAATTAGTAAAAAGTTTGTAACACTTAGCTGAACTAAAATACACATAAATTAGTTTAAGGGACCTGAACATATAATCTGTAAACCAGTGACTTTCTTTCTAGAAATTACTGCATTCAACAATGACAGAAGTGATTTTCAATCACACTTTTCTATCTAAAGACCACTAGTTACCATGGTGCTGTCATTTATGACTCAATACTGGAAGTAAGATTCTGTCACTTTTTTCAGAGTCTCCCTTCATGACTACATCCAGAAATTTCTGCAGTAAGAAGTATCGTCGATGAACAGAATCTGTCAATGACTCAAAAGGCAAATACAAAATTATATTTTAATTAAAAATTGAAATGTTAAATCAAATGTTACATAATAATAGTTTTGTTCAGTCTGTTAGTGTTTGAATTACCATGTTATATATTACATTAATATTTTACATATTATCACATTGATTCCTCATGCAAGATCAGTTTACATGTAAAAATTAGGGTTAGAGTGCTTATGCCATGCTGAGGGATTTATAGAAAAAAAGTGGTTGAATAATAATTGGAACCCAGTCTGAAACCCCAGATCTCTTTCTCTTGTCTGGTTGTACAATTTGCTCTAACATTCTCTACATTATCTTGTGACAAAAACGGAAGAAAAAAGTCATTTGAAAATCCCACAAAGTGCAGAATAGAGTCCTGATGCAGGAAAAATGGAGAAGATAAAACTTGAGAGGCTTTGCTTAGTGATGGAGTCAGACAGATCTTAATAAATATCTTATTCCATCAATCAGGTGAACTGTGTGAATATGGTGAAATCATTTGGTCTCTCTGAGCCTCAATGTTATCACGTGTAACACAGTTATGAGAATTAGATATGAAACTGCATAAAACTCTCTAGTGTAGACTCAGGCAATAGTGAGGACTCAATAAAAGGTTAATATCACTGCTATTGCTGAAAAGTAAGTTAAAATAATAAGTGAAGAGAATATAAATATCAATATTGATTTATTTTCCAAAAGAATTTTCAATTAAGCCAACAATAACACTTTTAGAAATGGGTTTGACTTCAATAGCATTACACTAAGAGACATTTTGTTATCTATGTGTGTGTGTGTGTATATACATATATTATATATATATATGTGTGTATATATATATATATGATTTTTTGCTTAGATTAAAAACTAAGGCCCAAGAAGGGAAAAACAGAAAGAAGAGAAAGGGTGAGAGAATTGAGTAGTTTTATATAACTTTTTTTTTTTTTTTTGAGATGGAGTCTGGCTCTGTCGCCCAGACTGGAGTGCAGTGGCCGGATCTCAGCTCACTGCAAGCTCCGCCTCCCGGGTTCACGCCATTCTCCTGCCTCAGCCTCCCGAGTAGCTGGGACTACAGGCGCCCGCCACCTCGCCCGGCTAGTTTTTTGTATTTTTTTAGTAGAGACGGGGTTTCACCGTGTTAGCCAGGATGGTCTCCATCTCCTGACCTCATGATCCACCCGTCTCGGCCTCCCAAAGTGCTGGGATTACAGGCTTGAGCCACCGCGCCCGGCCATATCACTTTTAAAAATTGTAATTTTCCTGGAAAATTGTAACAAAAATGAAAATACCATGAAATCAAATCACTATCAATTATTGTAAAATCTGCTAGTATATATGACATATTATATATGAATATATGACATAGTATATGTGAATATTAATTACATTGTTTAAAATCTGTGTAGTATATATGGATATTAAGCATATTGTTTAAAATATTAAAATATGTAAGGAAAGAGCGATTGAATAGGCTTGGCCTTTGCAAAGTGTAGATCAAGAATAAGTATTATTGCTTTATATTAGCAAATGAAAAATAAATTTACAGGAGTGAACAGTAAAGTGTAAAACTGGCAAATTATAAAATTCAATGTTGGATAAGATAGGAAGTGACTATTATAACTCAGTGTCTTCCTCACCTGCCCCCAAAATTGATCTCAAAATTTAACATTCTGATAAATGCTTTTGCCGTTATCTCACGGTAGTTAATCATGCCTGTTGCATGTGGTCATACCATCACTGTTCCACACTCAACACTTCCTGGGTCTTGTTGGTGTCTGCAAGCAACACCAGTATCACCTGTTGGTTCTTTTTTCACCCTAAGACAATAAATCAAGGGTGAAAGCAAAGCTACTGTTGATAATTGGCAAGATATATTCAGGACTCGTAAACCTGCTTTCTGAATTAAAACATCCGTCATTGTCTCAACCACCCCGTCCATCTGTCTCCTTCCTTTAAAATAAAAATGAAAAAAATGAGTATGTGAGAGGCAAGAACTTTTTCAATCTTTGATATTTAGAAATGTACTGATGAAATTCAAAGAACGATTTTTTTTCGTTTCTTTTCTCATGTTTTCATTATCATTGAAATAGTTGTAAATGAATCAGTATTGTGATCCTGACATTTTCACTCCATATAACTTTACTATTTAATAGTATGCATTTTATATAGAAGACATAATAAAGGAATCATAAAAATGTTTTTTTCTATGTGTGCAAATCATAATGCGAATGAACATAGTTTAATGTAATCCCTGAAAAAATACTGGATAAATTCATAACTATGCTCTACCATAGTAATAACCACATGTACAGCCCCCATGCACACACAAACACACACCAACATTCTCCATGAAAACAAAGAAAAAAGTATCAAAAGTGTCTTGAGGCAGAGAATGTCTTTTCATAGAATGAATAGATTTGAGTAAAACTGTTATTCAAATAAATTTATTATCATTTATATTACTGTGTTTACTGAGAAGGTAAAATAAATTTCAGTACTTTCACCTAATTTTAATGCATCTTCCTTTTATTGAACTCTACCAAGCACAAAATATCATTATAAATTTCATAACCTGTGATCCTCACAACAAACTGGCAGTAGGCCAGGTATGGATATTCTTCCTCCTCCACAGATAATGAATTTGGGCTTTAGACAGTCACATGGCCAGTAAGTAGCAGTGCTGAAATGATAATCCAACACTTCTGATTCTCATATCGCTGTTCATTTTGCTTTATCAAATTCAGCTAAGCTACAGTGACCTTTAAAAATGTTTGTTTAGTCAAAATATAATATTTAAAAGAATAAGAAAAATTAACATGCCAAGGCAACCCTGTCAGGCACTGAATGGGAGACCTGTATCAAAGAACGGACAGAATAAAATTAAGTCTCCAATGAAACTCAAAGGCTAATAGTAAATAAATTATATTTTAAAAATAATTACAACACAACATATTTAAGAAAATAAAACTACATGGGTCATATCTGATACAGGCAGGAAAGAAAGAGTGATAAAATCAAGGCTTAGATTATGAAAAGCCTCAATACCAATTCAAAGATTTAATTTTTTTCTTATATGTCATATAATACAAATGAAGATGTGTATGCTGAAAAGTAACATAAGACTTCCTTACATAATGTATAATCAATTAAAAATTATAAATACATAATGTCTTCCAGAACATTTTTGGAGAAAATGATGGATGATGTTACCATTCCCTAAACAGGTATTATGATAAACTGAAAGACTCATGGGAGGAGGGGGAGAAAAGGTGTTTCATGAAATCTGGTCACTCTGAGGACATAGGGACAATGAATCTCAAATCTGTAATAAAAGATAAATCAGAGAGAGAAGGTATCGCTGACAAATTGGTTTTAATAGAAGGAACTACAAATTTTAAAAAATCAAATAACCAGTTTCCAAATTTTTTTAGAAAAATAAATAGAAAACAAAGGAAATAAACGTATTCAATAATTACAGCCAGAGATCTCAAGTGCTAAAGCTACTTTTAAGTTTTAAGTTAACCATATTTTCATCTAGGTATGTAACTTTCTGTCTTTTATTATACTTTATGTTCTGGGATACATGTGCAGAACCTGCAGGTCGATTACATAGGTATACACGTGCCATGGTGGTTTGTTGCACCCATCAACCGAACATCCACATTAAGTGTTTCTCCTAATGCTATCCTTCCCCTACCCTCCCCACCCACCCCTTGACATGCTCCGGTGTGTAATGTTCTCATTGTTCAACTCCCACTTATGAGTGAGAACATGTGGTATTTGGTTTTCTGTTCCTGTGTTAGTTTTCTGAGAATGATGGTTTCCAGCTTCATCCATGTCCATGCAAAAGATGTGAACTCATCTTTTTCCATGTCTGCACAGCATTCCATGGTGTATATGTACCACCTTTTCTTTATCCAGTCTATCATTGATGGGCATTGGGGTTGGTTCCAAGTCTTTGTTATTGTGAATAGTGCCGCAATAAACATACGTATGCGTGTGTCTTTATAGTAGAATGATTTATGATCCTTTAGGTATATACTCAGTAATGGGATTGCTGAGTCAAATGGTATTTCTGGTTCTAGAGCCTTGAGGAATTGCCACACTGTCTTTCACAATTGTTTAAATAAATTTATACTCCCACCAACAGTATAAAAGTATTCGTATTTCTCCGCATCTTCTTCAGCATCTGTTGTTTCCTGAATTTTTAATGATCGCCACTCTAACAGGTGTGAGATGGTATCCCATTGTGGTTTTGATTTGAATTTCTCTAATTTGACCTGCAATGATGAGCTTTTTTTTTCATGTTTGTTGGCTGAATAAATGTCTTCTTTTGAGAAGTATCTGTTCATATCGTTCACCTGCTTTTTGATGGGGTTGTTTGTTTTTTTTCTTGTAAATTTTTTTATGTTCCTTGTAGCTTCTGGATATTAGCCCTTTGTCAGATGGACAGATTGCAAAATATTTCTTCCATTCTGTAGGTTGCCTGTTCACTCTAATGGTAGTTTCTTTTGCTGTGCAAAAACTCTTTAGTTTGATTAGATCCCATTTGTCAATTTTGGCTTTTGCTGCCATTGCTTTTTGTGTTTTAGTCATAAAGTCTTTGCCCATGCCTATGTCCTGAATGGTATTGTCTAGGTTTTCTTCTAGAGTTTTTACGGTTTTAGTTCTTACATTTAAGTCTTTAATCCATCTTAAGTTAATTTTTTTATAAGGCGTAAGGAAGGAGTCCAGTTTCAGTTTAGAAATTTTTCCCCATTTCTTGTTTTTGTCAGGTCTGTCAAAGATCTGATGGTTGTAGATGTGTCGCATTACTTCTGAGGACTCTGTTCTGTTCCAATGGTCTACAGGTCTGTTTTGGTACCAGTTCTATGCTGTTTCGGTTACTGTAGCCTTGTAGTATACTTTGAAGTCAGGTAGCACGATGCCTCCAGCTTTGTTCTTTTTTCTTAGAATTGTCTTGGCTATGCGGGCTCTTTTTTGTTTCCATATGAAATTTAAAGTAGTTTTTTCTAAGTCTGTGAAGAAAGTCAGTGTTAGCTTGATGGGGATAGGACTGAATCTATACGTTACTTTGGATGGTATGGCCATTTTCATCTTCCTATCCATGAGCATGGAATGTTTTTTCATTTGTTTGTATCCTTTCTTATTTCTTTTAGCAGCGGTTTCTAGTTCTTCTTGAAGAGGTCCTTCATACCCCTTGTAAATTGTATTCTTAGGTATTTCATTCTCTTTGTAGCAACTGTGAATGGAAGTTCACTTATGATTTGGCTCTCTGCGTGTATATTATTGGTGTATAGGAATGCTTCTGATTTCTGCACATTTATTTTGTATTGTGAGACTTTGCTGAAATTGCTTATCAGCTTAAGGAGATTTTGGGCTGAGACCATGGGGTTTTCTAAATATACAATCATGTAATCTGCAAACAGAGACAATTTGACTTCCTTTCTTCCTATTTGAATATCATTTATTTATTTCTCTTGCCTGATTACCTTAGCCAGAACTTCCAATTCTATGTTGAATAGGAGTGGCGAGAGAGGGCATCTTATGCCAGCTTTCAAAGGGAATACTTCCAGCTTTTGCCCACTCAGTATGATATTGGCCGTGGTTTGTCACAAATAGCTCTTACTATTTTGAGATGCATTCAATCGACACCTAGTTTATTGAGAGTTTTTAGTCTGAAGGGCTGTTGAATTTTATTGAAGGTCTCTTCTGTATCTATTGAGATAATCATGGGTTTCTTGTCATTGGTTCTGTTTATGTGATGGATTATGTTTATTGATTTGCTTATGTTGGACCAGCCTTGTATCCCACGGATGAAGCCAACTTGATCATGGTGGATAAATTTTTGATGTCCTGCTGGATTCAGTTTGCCAGTATTTTATTGAGGATTTTCACATTGATGTTCATCAGGGATATTAGTCTGAATGTAACAAAAAATCTATTATTTAAAACATCAAATACAGTATAATGAAGAGAAATCAGTGCTTCAGGGTCCTTTTTATGATGATATATTTGTTAAAAGTCATGTAACTTGACACTTAGAAAATATGAATTGATAGTCTACTGCTTCTTTTAATAAAATTATAATTAGTAAGGATTAATGGGTGAAAAATGAGGGAAAAAATGAATGTTTTTTCTTTACCATACAAAAGGATTTAAATTTGCAACATTTGTTACTTAGAGAACAGTATGGCAAAGTAATCATCTATCATTGCCACTGTCTAAGAAACCCTGTAAAAAATTGAAAACGTTTCAGTCTTTGGATCCATCATGAAACAATTTAAAACAAATCAAATTTCCTTTTCATTCCCCCTACTCCAGAACCCTCAAAGATCCAATTTATCTTATGAATCTGTGTTTAACTATATGTATAAAAATTCCTTAAAATTGAAATTTTTTTATTGCCTAAATAATATACAAAATATTAGTTAGCATTTCATAGGGCAAAATGGAATTATCTCAAAGATAGAAATACGATTGCATTCTTAGAGTTTCACTGGTTAAAATCAATTTTAATTCACATATATCACTAGCTATCCATTGTAGTACAAAATAGCTATTTCCCAGGTTAAGTTAAAATACAAAGACAAGGCCGGGCGCGGTGGCTCAAGCCTGTAATCCCAGCACTTTGGGAGGCCGAGACGGGCGGATCACGAGGTCAGGAGATCGAGACCATCCTGGCTAACACGGTGAAACCCCGTCTCTACTAAAAATTACAAAAAACTAGCCGGGCGAGGTGGTGGGCGCCTGTAGTCCCAGCTACTCGGGAGGCTGAGGCGGGAGAATGGCGTAAACCCGGGAGGCGGAGCTTGCAGTGAGCTGAGATCCGGCCACTGCACTCCAGCCTGGGCGACAGAGCGAGACTCCGTCTCAAAAAAAAAAAAAAAAAAAAAAAAAAAAAAAAAAAAAAAAAAAAAAAAAAAAAAAATACAAAGACAAAATAGAATCAAAATGTAATCATGTAAAACACAATATTATATAGTGCATAAAGAATAAGTTAAGAGAAGCAAAGTGGCTTTCTAGGTACACACATTAAAAGGATCTACAATCCTGTGTGTTATAAAGATGACTGATTAATTGTACAAATTGGAAATACCTTGTTATTTCTATAAATATAGCCAGTTGGAAAAGAGACATGATAATTGACTTCAAATCTATTGCCAAAATGACTAATGTGATTAAAGGCATTAAGAATGTTCCCTATCTAAGTTAAAAGAGACCTAGATATAGGGTTTTGTTTTAAAGTTATGGTATATTTTAATTCATACAGACAAAGAGAAAATAAAGAAGAAGGGCTTTGTGTCTATACAGGATGACTGGAAAAAAAAATTCCATTGAATAGTTTCCCACTAATGAATTTTAAAACTACCAAAAACAAACTATAAATTGTCCTGGCAAAATCTCAGCACCAAGAGTCAGAACAACAAGCTATATTAATAGTACTTGAATAACAACAAGTTTACATCATAAAAGGACTGCAAAATTTTAAAAAACACTCAACACACACTTGGATTTGTTGAAATGTTAGTCATACCACTTACTAGTTTTGACTCATTGAACTATCTTTCGTTTGTCCAAAACTAATTTCTCATCTGTTAAACAGGAATAGTAATACCCACCTTCAAGTGTAGTTATTAGATTGGAAATAACAAAGGTAATGTATCAAGCCACTTGCTTAATACTTAATAAACTCTCAAAAGCAAACCTCAAATACAAAAGATTTACATGAGAATCTTGCTCTATATAGTCAATATATTTTCTTCACATAGTTTACAAATATCAAGTTGTGTAATGCCATGTATCCTTTTTGATTCATATGACCAACTCCATCACATCCTAAAAGCCTTTGCTCAAACTTACCTTAGCAATGCCTACCTGAATTCTAAAATGTATTGACTATTCTTATCCTTAGCATTCATCATCCCTCTTAACTTGGTCTATTTTTTTTTTTTTTTTATGGCACCTATCTCCTTTTAACATGCGATATATTTTCCTATGTATTATATTTCTTATTTCTGTTTATAATTTATTTCTAGACTCTAAGTCCCAAGTAATCAAATTTATTTTGCTGTTTTGTTTTATTCACTGATATATTCCAAACAGTTTAAAAAGTGTTACATCCATGCATTCAAAAATGTTTGCTCTCAAATGAGTATAATCTTTGCTTTTAAACTTAAGGATTTAAATAAGTGATCTGCTGTGAATATTACTCAGAATAGGTGTAAAAAAAGGAAGAAAATTGACACTATTTAAACATTTACAAACAAGCAAACCCCAGAACAATAAAATGTCCGACACACACAAAAAAATACTAATCTAATCTGGAATTGTTACTTATCCCCCAGTAGCATTAACAATAGCCACTTACACAACATCACTAAGTATTTCCAAGTGTTTTCCTTAACTCACTGAATTGCTTTTTGAAACTTATTTGTCTCTACTTATGTATATTTGGGGATACTGTTTAACATGTCAGTCTCTTATACATAAGGTTGTTCAGAATACTTTTTTGTTAAATAAAATATTAGAAATATTTTCATGACAAGAACTGTCTATTTGAGAGCAAAAGATATAAAGTCAGAGGAGGTTTTAGATATTCAAACTCAGAAATTCATATTCATCAAACTTTCTAACTAATCTAAGAGATGTAAGACTGGTACTCTCCTTGGATTCCACAGAATTTTGTTTCTTTTCAACATATTTTGTTTCTTTTCAACATAGTGCTGTATTTCAGATATGTATGCCCTTAATTTTAAAAGATTCCTCCCTGGGATGTGTCTTGCATTTACATAATGTACAGAAAGAGGAAACATTTAAAATTGTTGAAGGCATGCATATTTAGGATTTTTCATGAAATACTGCATTCAGGGCATCTATACCCCTCTTTATCCCTGACTCTTCCAAACTGGCTTAATGTATTTTTTTGGCCTGGAGGTAATATTAGCCTCAGCTAAGCCATGGACATATTTCTTAGAAAAACAAATGTTTCGTAGAAATCCCAGAACAGGCAGATTCTGAGTCTCTTTGTTCTCAGGAATCTGACAGAATTCAAGTTCAAAGAAATGAGAATATAAAGCACAGTTTGTTTTTACTGAGAATAACTTAGGAGTTGATCTGTGTCTAGCTTATACATAACTATGAACAATGAAATCTGAAATAACCATTCAGACGTCTCACTTTCTTAAGTTCAGTTAAACATACCAAACAAGTTTATTTTACAAAAAATAAAGTGACTAGTATACCCAAGTCACTGCCACTGTTCCTAGAGAATAACAAGTTGAATAAGGAACAAACCTAGTTCTTAAGAGTCTATTATTTTTTATAAAGCAAAGAAAAAAATAGGTTTATAGGGGTAAAAAGAGGGACTGTTTAATTCTGACTCTAGAGATAAGTAGAGACATTATAGAGAAGGTTGCACTTAAGCACAGATAAGTCTTTGTGATTTTGGTGGATGAGGTAAATGATTTTAGCTAATATAAATAACATGGGAAAGGCATATGTGGTGATGTAAATGTTGGCATCCCCTTAAAATTTATATATTGGAACCTAATACCTAACGTGATAATATTACAAAGCGTGACCTTTGGGAGAGATTAAGTCCCACCTTCATGAATGAGATTAGTGCTCTTATAAAAGAGGCTGAGGAAACTCCCTTTCCTCTTCTTCCTCAAATGGCAGAATTAGAATGTGCCATTTTAATGAAAAGAGGAAGCCATCACCAGATATAGAATCTGTTGGTGACTTGATATTATACCTCTCTCCTTCAGAATTATGAGCAAGAAATTTATGTTGTTTATAAATTATCCAGTCTAAGATATTGTTTTACAGCATTCTGAGCAAAATAAAATAGGATATAAACATGAACTTGCTCAGATTATTAGAGAATTGCATAGATACCTATTGTGAGTGTTACAAGCAGATCTACGGACAAGAAAAAGTTGATAAATGAAACCTGAGTGAATTGGTTGAAGCCGTATATTTTTAGAAACTTAAATGACAAATTTAAGAAATTGGATTTTATAGTATGTTTACTATGAAAGTTTTGAAAGTATTCGGATAGTGTCCTTAATTACAAAAATAAATTGGCCAGGCACGGTGGCTCACACCTGTAATCCCAACACTTTAGGAGGCTAAGGCAGGTAGATCACAAGGTCAGGAGATTGACACCATCCTGACTAATACGGTGAAACCCTGTCTCTACTAAAAATACAAAAAAAGAAAGAAAAAAAAAAAAAAGCCGGGTGTGGTGGCCGGCGCCTGTAGTCTCAGTTACTCTGGAGGCTGAGGCAGGAGAATTATTTGAATCTGGGAGGCAGAGGTTTCAGTGAGATCACGCCACTGCACTCTAGCTTGGGCAGCAGAGCAAGACTCCATCAAAAAAAAAAGAAAAAAGAAAAAAGAAAGAAAGAAAGAAAGAAAGAAAGAAAGAAAGAAAGAAAGAAAGAAGTTTAATGATTAAGGACTTGAATATCAACAAAATTTTAAGTGAATGACATCATTACATTGGAGTAATAATGATAGCACTAATGTCACATTTTTGCATCTATTATATTCTTACTTATAATTTAGTCATTAAATAATAGCCCTTGAATGATATTCTTTTGGTACATAAACTTGTTACTGATGTCACTCTAAAGATACTGCATCACTCATTTCAGGAAAGTAGAGATATAATTGGGTTAAAAATTCATACAAGGCAATATCAACTCATTAACCTAGTGCTAAAATGCAGTAAAGTGCCAAAGTTAGGCTAGGTAAAACATTATGTGATTAGACTGTAAAGGCGAGGTTTTTCAACTGGAAGCAGAGTGATTCTTAGTAACAGATTATATATCTCCAGTATTAAGTCAGAGAGTCTAACTACAATTTACAAAAGCAAACAAAGGCTGGGTGAAGTGACTCATGCCTGTAATCCAGCACTTTGGGAGGCCAAGGTGGGCAGATCACTTGAGGTCAGGAGTTCGAGACCAGATTGACCAAGATGGTGAAACTCCATCTCTACCAAAAATACAAAAAGTAGCTGGGCATGGTGGACCATGCCTATAGTCCCAGTTACTTGGGAGGTTGAGTCAGGAGAATTGCTTGAACCCAGGAGGCGGAGGTGGCAGTGAGCCAAGATTGTGCCACTACACTCCAGCCTGGGCGACACAGCAAGACTCTATCTCAAAAAACAACAACAACAACAAAAAGTAAACAAACAAAAAGCGTGTTTAGTACATAGAACAAAAAAATATGAAATTCTTAGGAACAAATCTAGGAAAACATGATCTCTGTGAGTCAGGGTTCCCCAGCTGCCAGCCACAGACCAGTACTGGTCCGTGGCCTGTTAGGAACCCAGGCCACAGATGGGTACTAGTTCGTGACCTGTTAGGAACCAAGCCACACAGCAGGAAGTGAGCGGTAGGTGAAGGAGCAAAGTTTCATCTGTATTTACAGCCTGCATTACTCCCCACAGCTTGCATTACTGCCTGGGCTCTGCCACCTGTCAGATCAGCCGCGGCACGAGATTCTCATAGGAGCACGAACCCTGTTGTGAACTGCACATGCAAAGAATCTAGTGCCTGATGATCTGTCACTGTCTCTCATCATCCCCAGATAGGACTATCTAGTTGCAAGAAAATAAGCTCAAGTCTCCCACTGATTCTACATTATGATGAATTGTATAATTATTTCATTACATATTGTAATGGAATAATAATAGAAATAAAGTGCAGAATAAATGTAATGTGCTTGAATTATCTCGAAAACCAACCCCCCTACACCTGGTCTGTGGAAAAACTGTCTTCCATGAAACCAATCCCTCATGCCAAAAAGGTAGGGCTGCCATTCTAAGGAAAACTGGAAAACTTTGGATAAATTAAAGAAACTCTTGAGAACCTGAAAAAGATACAAATAATTGTGAAGAGAAAACAAAATTTATAATTAGGTCTCAATAGTGTAAAAATAACAATTATCCTGAAATTTCTCTATAGATTCAATATAATCCCAATCCAAATAACCACTTTTGTGGAATGAAGCAAGTGTATTCTAAAATTTAAGAGTAGGTAAACTTTTAAGAAGAAAACAAGTGGATGAACTAACTCTACTAGGTTCTAGACATACTACAAAGTTACACAGTAATGTAGACGATGTGATAGCTGAAATAAAGGCCTCACTAATATCTCTATGTTGTATGAAGATGTTGTTTTATATGGTAAAATAGATTGTCAAGATTTAAGATTAAAAACCTTAAAATAGGGAGATTATTCAGATTAGGTGGGACCAATGTAATGCAAGAGGAAGGAAGAAAAGTTGCTGAGAGATGTTGGAAAAAGAAGCAGGAGCAATTCAAAGCCTAAGAAAGTCTCGACTTAACATTGCTGATTAAGATGGAGAAGAGGAATGCAGGGAGCCTCTGGAACTGAGAACAGCCCTCAGTGCTATAACAACAAGAAACAAATACACCAACAATGTAAACAAGACAATTGATTCCCTTCTAGACACCCCAGTAAGGAAGGCAGCCTGCCAACACATTTATTTTAGCCCAGTGAGACTGATATCAGACTTCTGATCTACAGAAATATACGATAATAAATTTTTGGCATTTTCAACAACTGGGTGTGTGATTATCTGTAACAGCAACAGTAAGAAACTGATGCAAACACTAGGTGTTGGAGAAAACCAGATAGAATAGGAAACAAAACAGAAAGTTCAGAAATAGGTCTATATATAAGCATATATAAATGCTTCATATATGTAAGAGTTTTGAAAAGCAATGATGATATAATCATCTTTTCAGTATATGATACTAGGGTAAATCAGTGACCTTGAAAAATATTATTATTTAGATTTCTAAATATAAAAAGCCAAGTATAGTAAAGATCCTAGAAGATAATATAAGAGAGTATCTTTATGATATATTTATTAAAAAAATAGAATGTGAAAAATCCATCTTGGCTGAATTTAAAGAAAGCAAAAAATGTGAAAAGGTAAGGTTCAGACTGAGAGAATATACTTGCAACATATATACATATATATAGTTATATAGATATATATACTTGCAATATATTTATATATAATACATATATATAAAGAACTCCTATTAGTGTCCAAGAATTCAGACTACTCAATAGAAAATTTGCTAAGGAATATTAATTTTAATAAAGAACAAATTTAATTTACAAGTAGAAAGAATAGTAGTCGACCTCATTAGAAACGAGGAAAATGTAAACTAAAAGCTCCTCTCCAAAATGACACACACATTAAAAAAAAAGCAAATTAAACTAAAAGCTCCACTCCAAACTGACACACACATAAGAAAGAGAAAGAAAGAAACAAAGGAGAAAAGAGAGAATGAAAGAAAGCCTGATAATACCAAGTGTTTTAGAAGATTTGGACAAAATATGTCTGTTATTTAATGCTAATGAGAAAGTGATTAAAAATCACTTTGAGAAACAGTTTATCAAATCTAATAAATGTGCAACTACACATGTGCTATGAGTCCTTAATTCTACCCCTAGGCATTAACTAGCAGAAACATGATGCTTAAACCAGAATTCATATACAACAATGTGAACAGCAGCATAGTTCTTATGAGCCTCAAGCTAGAAACATTAAAAATATTCATAAAATTAGAAAAGATAAATATAAGATGTGCTTTACAGAGCAATGAAAATGAACAAATTACACCTACATGTAACTGCATCATAGCAGGGATGGGAAGCATCTTAAAAATCAAATTTTGAGTTAAAGAAATTTGCATCAAACAACATAGAATTTAATTCCCACTGATAAACATTTTAAAACTAGAAAAAAATTAATATGCTTAGATATACATACTTATTTGATATAACTATAAAGCAGTGAGGTGATTATATTGAGAGTCAAGATGATGGTTGCTCTAGGGGTGGAAAGAGATTTTGATTTGAAAGGCAATCAATGGGGAGAAATGGCAAAATTCTCCTGTGTTTACATAGGTATTTTTTCTACAATGTAGCACTTATATCTCATGCATTTTTTTCTTTGTGTGTGTGTATGTGTATGTGTGTGTGTCTGTGTTAGACATGTGTGTATATATATATGTGTGTGTATATATATATATATAATTTTGAAACAAATAAAGTTAAATTATGTTCATTCTCTACAGATAGCCTGCAGTACCTTCAGGTTTCTCTTGAGTCAAGCTAGAAGTACCCACAGGCATGAGCAAGGATTTGCCTTATGTGGCCAGAATTACCTTGTGGATCACATCTCCTACTGACTTGACTTTGCACATTCTACTCTTCATATAATGACCTTCTTGTGCTTTGTTGAACACATAATTCCATTTTGGGGCTTTCTACTTGTTCATTTCTCTTCCCCAAACATCATTTCCAAAGTTATTCATTGCCCTGATCTCTATTGCTAAAGTTTCCTACCTCACTTCTCTTGCCTTATATTTCTCCACACTTTATAACCATTTGGCCCACTACACATTTTACTTATATGTGTAGTAATTTGTTTGTTTGTTTTCATCATTTGTGTAAAAATGGAAGCTACATAAGAAGAGGTAATTCCTATTAAATCAGTAACTGAATAATTGAGTTAATATTTGTAATACATATCTTTTTCATGACTTCAGGAACATAAATTTGATGATCAGTAGGCATTTATATTTGGGTGCTTACAACATCTGTGTGGTGATATTTTTTATAGAAATGTTTTTACAAGAGATTATAATAAATAGTTTCTGTTATTTATTAGAAAAGTCAATTTAATCATTAGGATCCCAAATGCAGACTTGCGCTAAAAAAATCGAATCTTTATCGTGAATAAGATGCTGATCTTTTTGGAAACATATTTACTATGGCGTGATTGTGTTACTCTACCACAGCAATACAGCATCTCAGAATTTACCAGAATAAGGATGTCAATAGACTGCACTTCATTCACAGAAGCCTATACTTGAACACAGACTGAATGCTATACTTGCAAAGAATAATTGTTAGTAATTTTGTGAAGAAGGAAACTTGGCATATTTCGCTAGCAGAAGGAAACTAACTTTGACAGCTCGACATATTTTAATTGACTCACTATTTCAAGTACCAAAGTGAGCAAAAGAAAATACAAGAATAAGAGGAAATAGGCCATGCCAGGTGGCTCACGCTTGT
Organism: Trachypithecus francoisi; assembly: GCF_009764315.1. Lineage (NCBI taxonomy): Eukaryota > Metazoa > Chordata > Mammalia > Primates > Cercopithecidae > Trachypithecus > Trachypithecus francoisi. The sequence goes on from NW_022681454.1 coordinate 70,222,013, forward strand.
AATCCCAGCACTTTGGGAGGCCAAGGTGGGCGGATCACGAGGTCAGGAGATCGAGACCATCCTGGCTAACACGGTGAAACCCCTTCTCTACTAAAAAATACAAAAAAAAAAAAAAAAATAGCCAGGCGTGGTGGCGGGCGCCTGTAGTCCCAGCTGCTTGGGAAGCTGAGGCAGGAGAATGGTGTGAACCCAGGAGGCGGAGCTTGCAGTGAGCCGAGATTGCACCACTGCACTCCAGCCTGGGCAACAGAGTGAGACTCCATCTCAAAAAAAAAAAAAAAAGAATAAGAGGAAATTGCAAATAAGGGGCAAAAATAATCAAAGAAATATTGGAAATAATGGAATGATGTATAGGGATCTACAGAAGTATAAATTAAATTATATAAGAGTACTGGAAGATATAAGAATGTAAAGTAGAATAATTAAAGAGGAATGGAATAATTACAAGGAATGGAATAAACTGTGAACCGGAAAATGTGAATATCAAAAATATTAATTCATTTGTTCGAAAGTATATGAGTCTTAAAAGTAGGCCTGGCAGGAAAATAATCAGTATCTGTCATTTTCCTCCTTTAGAAGTAACATTGAAAAACAACAACTATAGAAACAATTTAAAAATCCCTTAATAGTAACGTTATAGAGAAAAATCTAAAATCTAGGATTTTGGAAAAAGTGATATAAAAGTCAAATGGGCAAAATTTATCAGCAGAGAGAAGCAGTGAAAAAGTGCCCATTTTAAAGTGCTATCTAGGTTAATATCAGTGAGTTGGGTGAGGTCTAGTAGAAGATAAGGGAAGCAAACTTGCTACTTAGAATGTGAATATATAGAGAGTTGTTACTGGAAGTGTTGATATAAAAGTGAGAAAGGTCAAAATAAATTATACATATACACACACGTATTCACACAAACACACACACATATACACATGCACACAGAGTTACCATATTTTTTACCTAATGAATTTTGAACTTTAAATGATGGCAAAATCCAAGAGGTAATGCTTAAAAGAGTACAATATTATAAAAGCCTAAAATAGTAGAAAACATTGTTCTCACTAAATGAAAAAGATCAACAAAAGTAAATAAAGTTTAAAAATGTTGTACAAAACCTACTATTAAGCCATGTTTGCAAAATTACTTCTTGGGAGCCATTACACTCTTTATACACATGTACTATTAGTAATGTAATGGAACAGGGTACCTCAAGGAAAGTAATTTTTCTTAAAGCCCAACTTAATTTTTTTTTTAAATTGAAAATCATTAACTTTCAGAGCCACTACAGGTTATAAAGGAGCAATGATAAATCAGTGTAAGCCAGACATGAAAGAAAACATTTATTGATTTAGCCTATGATTTACTTCCAAAGTATCATTACACCTTTTATCCTATTATTTTGAAAAACAGCTAATAATATAGTTTTTCCATGTTCACCTTACTAAAACATGTATTTTATAATAAATATTAATAAAATATCTTATTTTAAAATATGGTACATTGTCATGCATTATTATTAAATGCAAACAAACCAATCATTTTTGTGTCTTATGATTATATAAGGCATTGTAACAGGTGCTATGGAATATAAAACTTCTGCCTCTAGAAATTTGACACAGTAGTATGGAAGAAACACAAACACGCATGTGCTTTTTAAATTTATAATTCATTGAGTGCTTGTAAGTTTTATTAAACTTCTTGTGTACATTCTCTCATGAGAATACAAACATCCCTAAAATGGTAAAGTTGTAAGTGCATGAAAGTCATATCCCAAAAAAGGACACTGAAAGTTCAGAAGAGGAAGATATTTTTATTGGCAAGAGTTTATTCCAAAAAGGTGTCTCAAGATAACTTGTTTTAAAGTTTAAAAAGAGGTAGGACTTGGACACATAGAGCAAAATATAGTATTCTATTTACATGCAATACGTTCAGCCAAAGATACACAGAAATGGTCAAACAGGATTGAAAGAAGAAGTTCAGTTGGAATGTAGCAAATGTGAAGGATGGAGAATAGTAGGAGAGAAAATAAAGTCAGACTGTTTAAAGTTTAGCATACTCAATAAAAATAGGTAAGGTCATGGAATTAAATTTTTCAGCTTTTGTCATCATTGTTTTTGTTGCTGTGATTTTGTAATCCATTACTTGATATAGAAAGTCTTATCATTTATATTCTTATTACTGAAAATCAGATGAAAATGTAGTCTTTTTTTTTTTGCATTAACAGCAAAGATAAACATGTCATACTGATTATAACTGTTATTTACTGATATGGTTTGGCTCTGTGTCCCCAACCAAATCTCATTTTGTATTCCCATAATTTGCATGTGTTGTGGGAGGGACCTGGTGGAAGATAATTGAATCATGGGGGCAGTGCTGTTCTTGTGATTGTGAACAAGTCTCACAAGATCTGATGGTTTGATAAAGAGGAGTTCCCCTGAACAAAATCTCTCTCTTTGCCTACAATCATCCATGTAAGACAAGACTTGCTCCTCTTTGCCTGTTGCCATAATTGTGAGGCCTCCCCAGCCATGTGGAACTGTAAGTCCATCAAACGTCTTTCTTTTGTAAATTTCACAGTCTCAGGTATGTCTTTATCAGCAATATGAAAATGGACTAATACAGTGGGCACTGCTGTCAATAGCTGAAAATGTGGAAGCGACTTTGGAACTGGGTAACAGCTTCAGGGGTTAGAACAATTTGGAGGTCTCAGAAGAAAATGGGAAAATGTGACAAAGTTGGGAATGTCTTAGTGACTTGTTGCATGGCTTTGCCCAAAATGCTGACAGCACTATGGACAACAAAGTTCAGGCTGTGGTTGCCTCAAATGGAAATGAGAAACTTGTTGGGAACTGTAGCAGAGGTAATTCTTGTCGTTTTAGCAAAGAGATTGGTGGCATTTTGCCCCCGTCCTAGAGATTTGTGGAACTTTGAACTTGAGAGAGATGATTTAGCATATCTGGCAGAATAAATTTCTAAGCAGCAAAGCATTTAAGAGGCAACGTAGGTGCTATTAAAAGCATTCAGTTTTACAAGGGAAACAGAGCATGAAACTTCAAAAAATTTGCAGCCCAAAATGTGATAGAAAATAAAATCCTATTTTCTGAGGAGAAATTCATGCTCGCTGCAGAAATTTTCATCAGTAACGAGAAGCTGAATGTTAATTCCCAAGACAATCGGGAAAATGTCTCCAGGGCATGTCAGAGGTCTTCACAGCAACACCTCCCATCAAAGGCCCAGAGGCCTAGAAAGAGAACATGGTTTTATGGGCCAGGTCCAGTGTCCCCATTCTGTGTGCAGCCTGTGGACTTGGTGACCTGTGTTCCAGCTGCTCCATCTGTGGCTGAAAGGGGCCAACATAGAGCTCAAGTTGTGGCTTCAGAGGGTACAAGCTCCAAGCCTTGGCAGCATCCATGTGGTGTTGAGCCTGAGGGTGCACAGAAGTCAAGAATTGATTTTTGGGAGCCTCCATCTAGATTTCAGAGGATGTATGGAAATGTCTGTTTGCCCAGGCAGAAGTTTGCTGCAGGAGTAGAGCCCTCATTGAGAACCTCTGCTAGGGCAGTGCGGAAGGGAAATGTGGGGTTGAAGCCCCCACTCAGAATTAAAAAGAAGAGTTTAACATAATTGTTAAAAAATAGGTAAATAGGCCGGGCGCGGTGGCTCAAGCCTGTAATACCAGCGCTTTGAGAGGCCGAGACGGGCAGATCACGAGGTCAGGAGATCGAGACCATCCTGGCTAACACAGTGAAACCCCGTCTCTACTAAAAATACAAAAAAAAAAAAAAACTAGCCGGGCGAGGTGGCGGGCGCCTGTAGTCCCAGCTACTCGGGAGGCTGAGGCAGGAGAATGGTGTAAACCCGGGAGGCAGAGCTTGCAGTGAGCTGAGATCTGGCCACTGCACTCCAGCCTGGGCGATAGAGCGAGACTCCGTCTCAACAAAACAAAAAAACAAAAAACAACAACAACAAAAAAATTAAGTAAATAAAATAAGATTTAACTGGGCTAAATTCTATAAATAAAATTTTAATAATAAATATGTTTTACAATATTTTTACTTAAAAGTTTTTAAATATCTTTGGTAGCTATAGTCTTAGAGCATTACTAAGCTAAATTAAATGGCAGGTATTTATTGAATATCAAGATCATTTCTAAATAACATATAATGTTAAAACATAACTCAGTATAGATTTAAGCATATACAATTTGAATTCTTATTTCAAATAAAATGAAAAGCATTTGAATTTGTTAGTAAATACATCTTGTTCCACATTTTACAACTTACTGTGGATAAAGACTATGTTTTTTGAAATTATAAAATACATATTCATAAAATGATTGGCACACAATTAAAATTCCTTAAATCCTAGGTTTTCACTAAAATTTGTGTTCCTAATAGTTAAAATTACAATTAGCATATGTAATTAAAGCTACTAAAAAATAAGAAAAACAAACTATGTTTTTGGTGAGGAAAACTGTAAAGATAGTTTTTATTGTTGTTGAGAGAAAATAATTTTGACTAGTGTAGTGGCTATTTAAAGCTTATTTCAGACTGAATATTTGGTAAAAGAATGATAAAAATAAATCGTTATGGAATGCTGAGAAAAGAAAAGAGATTGCAAGAAAATCTTGTGTTTTCAATCTGACAAAAATTAAATTGAATTTATTGACAGGTTTTAAAATTGAGTCTTAATGTCAAAAGTACACTTAATATAAAACTAGAATTTACTTTTCTCCTTAAACAAAATTTTCATATAGTATTAGTATGAAATAGTAAAACATTTTTATTCATGTTTTGAGTAAACTGCAAAAACAAAAAGAGCAATAGATTGAAACAGATTCTGGGTGCTTCATACTGTCTTTATTAGGTCTTTTGATAATTTGGAAAACTGAGTCTACTCTCTATCAAAGAGTAAAGGTTTTTGCTTTATAAAACGTTTAAAATTATCATTTGGCTAAATAAAAAACTATTATTTTACAGGGACCTGTGATTATATTTTGAACAAGCATCTTTTACCTTTGACATATTTGACAGGCTTTTCAAAATTTAAATTGTCCTTTTCACCTCAATCTAATGTTGGGATGTTCCACAGAGTCCCTAAAACATTTTTTAAAAGAGATAACAACAGGTTTACAGCAATTTGGTAAAGTATACTTTTGTGAGCAGAATTGAAAGATTTACCTTCCTGTCTACCTAATCCTTACAGAATTCAGAAACATTATTCTAATATTGTCATATTATAGTCTTTTACATAAGTTCCACGAGAAACTACTCTCTTTTGTAATAGACACAATTGAAAACACTGATTATTTTATCAAGACTTTAAGTGGAATATCAGATATTTTATATGATCAGGCTACTTTGAACGATTGAAGTTGACTTTTGTGGATCCAGTAAAAAGACTCTTGGAAAAACTGGCCTACGACCTTGTCTACTTGGTTCTTTTACAGGGTTCCTGAGCTTGTGGTAAGTAAAATATGTCACTTCTGACAGGTCCAGGAAACTTGAGGTATTTTGAGAACATGTAGGAGAAAAATTCCCTTAATTTGTATAGTTCGAGCACACAGTATGAGAGTGAATCAATTGTTTTTCTTGGCTCTCTAGCCTCCAGAGCCTTTTTAAAAAGTTTAGTACAAAATTCCTTAAGAAAATATTCTGGCCAGGTGTAGTGGCTCATGCCTGTAATCCCAGTACTTTGGGAGGCCAAGGTGGGGGGATTACCTGAGGTCAGGAGTTCGAGACCAGCCTGGTCAACATGGTGAAACCCCATCCCTCTTAAAAACATAAAAAATTAGCTGGACGTAGCGGCAGGTGCTTGTAGTCCCAGCTACTAGGGAGTCTAAGGCAGGAGAATCGCTTGAACCCAGGAGGTGGAGGCTGCAGGGAGCCAAGATCATGCCACTGTACTCCAGCCTGGGTGACAGAGTGAAACTCCATCTCAAAAAAATATATATTCCAACAAAGTCAACTTCAAAAGAATCTTTATAATAAATCACTAGTCTTACTGCACTTTATGGAAATAACAAGGCCAAGTATAATAAAACTAAAACTTATTTTGCAAATAAATTGGTCTTACTATGATTTATCTTTGATAGAACAGGGAAACTGGAGAAAAAAATTATGTTTCAGAAGCAAGGTTAGAGTTCACCTGTTATTAGACTCTACCCCATCCAGTGTTTTTGAGTTTTAGTTATTTCTCTATCATTTAGACTGAACTCTGACTTATTTTCTGGCTACAAGTATCTCTCTCATTTTTTTTACTTAAACTCACAAAATTTTAACTACCTCCTTTCCTGAGGCCTTGAAAGCTATCACTCATGTATAAACAAGCTTGTGACATACAAACCATAGACCCAGGAAATCTGTCAGATTGCCACTGTCTGCCATGCTCCAACTGAAGATGTTTCAATTCCAAACCAGCAATTTTTGCCACTGAATTCCCTACCGATTCTAGAAAAGCTAGTTCATAGGCTACCCCAGGCATTAACATTTGGTTTTCTTCTCTCTCTTTCCATAGAAATGACTCGTATTAATGACGTGTTTTCCACCGTTAGATACAGAGGCCTAGCTTTAAGAACCCATCTGCAATGTCAGCTTCTAAAGTAAGATGCACCTGTTTAATTGGACTGACCTCTTCCCAAAAAGGTGACATTGGTTTGATTGGGTGTGGAAAAAAACTGCTTAGATGTGTTCTTTTCCAGGTATTTATTCTCTTCCGAATCCATGTTTTTTTCTTCATTTTCAGATCTCTTGTCATTTGATTACTAATTCAGTTTATCTCTCCATAGCTACCAATCCTACTTTAGTATGTGAAATTTGCTAAAAATAAAGTTTCAAATGAGGGACTGAAGAAAATCAGAATATTTCACGCTGAAATATGGTTGAACTGAAAAAAAAAAAAAAGTTTTCCAGGTTTCCAGGTGTCTTTTACTTCCCCTTTTGTCTCAACCCTTTGTCTCTCCCAAAGCATAGGATGATGCTGTTGAGGAATGCAACCACATCTGAACAGGTTTCTTTACAAGATAATGCTTATCTCTGGGGATCATTCAAATTCCAAAGATAATTAGATACAAGTTAATTTCTGTTTCCTAGGTCCATTCATTCTCCCTAACAATCATTTGCTGCCCTCAAAATAATTACATTCCTCATCTTTCTCTTTCCCTGTGAAAAAAGGTATATAAGCTTCTATACTCCATTGGATTTTGAGTAATTATTCTCCTGTTATTCCCCTGTGCTATGCCTGTTAAAACAGACTATGCATGTCTTTTTTTTCTATTAGTCTTCTATTAGTTAGGTGATTTTCAGGGACTCTTCAGAGTGTGAAGGGAAAGTTTTCCCTTGGCCTCTACACTGTCTATAAAGTAAACCCCCTATGTTTAGCTCGTTGGTAAATATTCTGTTTTATCGAATGAAGTGTTGTCTGATTCTACAGTTGTAAATAAAAGCCAATTGATTATTTAAATTAAATTTGTCTTAATTTTTTCTTTTGACAAAATGAAAAAAAAAAATTGTACATCAAAATACAGATCCTGTACCTCCCATAATAATTAAAAATAGGCATATGAAGACCAAACAGTGCTCTCTCAGGTACATACGTATAGAACTCTGGCTTTCTTACATTTTCTGATGAAACATTGAGGTTAGCAGTGGTTTTTTTTTGGTTGTTGTTTTGGTTTAGTTTTTTTCCCCTGCTTGCTTTTAGGGTCTAAGCTACATATAAGTAAATAAAAAGTGAAGAAATACAAAGCAAACAAGTAACAATCAAGAATATTTGTTTTCCTGAACCAGTTTTAAGAATGTGAATAAATGTACTTATCTAAATTTGAGAATTGACTATAAAGATTTCAGCAGATGATTTCTCATGTCGTTTCAAGGTACATAGGAATTGTCCTATGTAGCCTATTGTTTAGCCACATTTTGATAAAAGAATTTAAATTGATGAAAGTTCCAGCTTTTAATCTTGTTTTTCCTGACTTATGCACATGGCCTGATTTGGCTTAACCTGGAATGAACCTTTGAGTGTTAATATTTTATATGAATGTATGTTAACTCCAAGTGGCAAGGGACCCCAGGAGAGTATTGAATAATAAATATCAACATTTCTTCTTTGTTAGTCTCTTATATCTATGCTTACTGAATATCATGCTGGGTTTCCAAAGAAAGTGTGTATTTGTGTGAAAAAGAAGCAAGATACCACAGAGCCAACTTCAGAGGATCTCATGTTGTGTCGTCCAGACAATTAAATCACCACATTCCCTTGGTGAATTACCTAGAACACCGCAGTGCCTAAAAAAGGAATTTAAATTCATCTTGTTTTCACTGTTTTTAGGATTATTTCAAGTAAGATTTTAAAGATTTGATTTTTAACGTTTGTTTGCTTACTTTGCTATTGTATTTCAGGTAAGTGAATTTTTCCAATAATAGCATGTAACATATTTTACTAACCCGAATAAATCTTAAATGGAATTATTATGGAATAACTGCATTGATAAAACCCTGAACATAAAAGAGTTTTACTGGGCACATAAGAAAGTAAGAAAGTAAGTAGCCCTGTAATATTAATCAGCTGCTGCAACTCTACAATATGATGATAGATTATGACTAAGATCAATGACAAAGTGAAACACAACAATAATGCTGCAATAATATTCGTGTATTACAGAATGGAAATAAAGAGGTTAAATATAGAAATCTTAACTATAAATAAATCCTATATCTACTCTTATGTCCGGAATTGGTGGGTTCTTGGTCTCGCTGACTTCAAGAATGAAGCTGCAGACCCTCGCGGTGAGTTTTACAGTTCTTAAAGACGGTATGTCCGGAGTTTGTTCCTTCAGACGTTCAGATGTGTCTGGAGCTTCTTCCTTCTGATGGGTTCGTGGTCTTGCTGACAGGAGTGAAGCTGCAGACCTTCGCCGTGGATGATACAGCTCTTAAAGGTAGCGTGTCTGGAGTTGTCTGTTCTTCCTGGTGGGTTCCTGGTCTGGCTGGCTTCAGAAGTGAAGCTGCAGACCTTCCCCGTGAGTGTTACATCTCACAAAGGCAGAGTGGGCCCAAAGAGTGAGCAGCAGCAGGATTTATTGCTAAGAGCGAAAGAACACAGCTTCCAGGATGTGGAAAGTTACCCCAGAGGGCTGCCACTGCTGGCTCGGGCAGCCTGCTTTTATTCCGTTATCTGACCCCACCCACATCCTGCTGATTGGTCCGTTTTACAGAGAGTTGACTGGTCCGTTTTGACAGAGTTCCTATTGGCTCATTTACAATACTTGAGCTAGACACAGAGAGCTAGACAGAGAAGTTCTCCAAGTCCCTACTAGGTTAGCTGGATGTAGAGTACCAATTGGTGTATTTACAAACCCTGAGCTAGACAGAGTGCTGATAGGCATATTTACAATCCCTTTGCTAGACATAAAAGTTCTCCAAGTCTCCACTAGACTCAGGGGCCCAGCTGGCTTCACCTAGTGTATCCTGCACCAGGGCTGCAGGCGGAGCTGCCCACTGGTCCCGAGCTGCCCCTGCACTCCTCAGCCCTTGGGCCATCGATGGGACCGAGTGCCACAGAGCAAGGGGCAGTGCCTGTTGGGGAGACTCCGGCTATGAGGGAGTCCACCATGGAGGGGGGACTCCACCTTGGCTGGCTGCAGGTCCTGAGCCCTGCCCCGTGGGGAGGTGGCTGAGGCCCAGGGAAAATTAGAGCATGGTGCATGCCCGCCGGCAGTGCTGGGTGACCAGGTGCAACCTCTGCAACTGCTGGCCCAGGTGCTAAGCCCCTTCACTGCCCTGAGCCGGCGGCAGGCTGGCCGCTCTGAGTGCGGGCTTACCAAGCCCACCAGCGCTGGGTGCAGCACCGTTCCCGCCTGTGTCTCTCCCTGAACACCTCCCCACAAGCAGAGGGAGGCGGCTCCGGCCTCAGCCAGCCCAGAGAGGGTCTCCCACAATGCCATCGAGGGCTAAAGGGCCCCTCAAGCTCTGCCAGAGTGGATGCGGAGGCTAAGGAGGCGCTGAGAGCGAGGCCTGCTAGCACGCTGTCAATTCTCACTATTATGACTACATATTGAAGAATATAAACATCTAGTATAAAAAGAGCATTTTTCAACCATAAAAGCAGTCAACTATTCTTTTAAATTAGGTAAATCTAATGAATTGTTATTTAAATAACACTATAAAATGTCATTCACAGAATTATTTCAATAATGATTTCATATATGTTGTCGATTCTGCTTTTTAGCTATTCACATTGACTCATCAATTCTTTTTAAAAATTCAGTGAAATCATACAATTGAAAAATAGTTCTTTAGTTACTGGGAAAAACCAGAAATATTGGTATAATTTAATACTTTTTTGTGTTAGATTATTTTTATAACTAATACATCTATTTTTATATATTTTAATATTTACTATGTATAGATTCTTCTACTCTATATTATAGGTAGTTTAATTTATATTCTAATATATGACTTTATACTAATATCCCAGCTGACATTATACTTAGAAAAAATACATTGAATACCTGCCAATTTTCACAAAGTTTGCTTAAAAAATTCTAACTTTCTTAGAATAATTATATTATAAATTAAGTTGTTTATTATAATTATTTACCTGAATTATTTGAGTTATATTAAAGGATAATAATTGTGAAAAACTGAATTTCAAAAGAAGGTCACAATTTTGTCTCCTATGAAACAAGTTGTCTGTAATGTGACCTTACCACTCACTCATTAAGAGATAGAATCTATTTCTCCAACACTTTTAACCTGGTAGATCCTGTGTCTGCACTGACCAATAAAATACAACAGAATTGATGCTGTGTCAGTTTCAGGGGTTAATATTAAGTAGCCTGGAATCTTCTGCTACCTAATACATCAAAGCTGTTCAATTTTATGAAGTGCAATTACCCTAACACCACTATGCTGTAAAAAGTTCAAAGTTCAGATTGATGGAGAGGCTCATAAAGGGTGAGCTGTCATGTGGAGAGACAGAAAGAGAGGAAGACAGAGACAGAGAGTGGCAGAGGGAGACAGAGAAAGATAGAAAGCAAAATCATCAAGATGCCAGACATTTCAGTTTAAAAAGTCATCTTATTTTGTTGCTCTTTTGTATTTTGTTAGTCCCTATTTTGTTTATTTATGATCTGGTCTTTATGGTCTTTATAATCTCTTTTTTCTAATTATTTGGGGTATGGATTCTTCTTGTTTTTCTAGTTTCTTGAAGTCTAACATAAATTGTTTGATTTTTTTTCACTTTTTCATATAGGTGTTTATTGATATAAACTTTATTCTTAGAACTGCTGCTGCTGTATCCCATAGACTTGGGTATGTTGTCTTTTCATTTCCATTTTTCCCAAAAAATGCAATTGATAAAAAATTACTTAATTGACCCAGTGGTTGCTCAGTGAACATTTTGTTTAATTCCTATGTATTTGTACAGTTTCTGAAGTTCCTCCTGTTATTGATTTGTAGTTCTATTCCATTTATACTTGATAAGATTTCAATTTAAAAAACTAAGATTTGTTTTGTGGTTTAATATATGGTTTATCTTAGAGAATGTTCTATGTGCTGTTGAGAAGAATTTGTATTCTGCAGATGTTGGGTGGAATGTTCCGTAAATGTCTATCAGGTCCACTGGGTCTAGAGTACAGTTTGACTCCTATGTTTCTTTATTGACTTTCTGTGTGAATTATCTGTCCATCACTAAAAGTAGTGTTTTGAAGTCTCCTACCATTATTGTACTGCAGAGTATCTCTCCCTTTAGATCTGTTAATATTTCATTATATATTGATGTGCTCTGGTATTGGTGCATATATATTCATAATTGTTATGCCTGTCTGTGTATTCACCCCTTTATCATTATGTGATCACCTTCTTTCTCTTTTTTATTGTTTTTGAATTACAGTCTATCTTATGTAAGTAGAGCTACTCCTGATCCTCTTTGTTTTATGTTGCATGGAATATCTTTTTCCATCTTTCCTTCCATCTTTTCATTTTTAGTTTATGTGTGTCTTTATTGGCAAAGTAAGTTTCTTGTAGGCAGCACATAGTGCAGTCTTCTTTTTGTATCCATTCAGCAACTCTGTCTTTTAAGTGGAAAAGTTAGTTCATTACATCCAAGGTTATTTTTGATAGCTAATGAATTACTATTGCCATTTTGTTACACGTTTTCTGCTTGTTGTATTAACTCCTCTCTTCCTTTCTTCCTCAAAATCAACAAACCTTTGGCTACACCATCTATGAAAAAAGAAAACTCAAATAATGTCAGAAATTGAAAAGGAGACATTGTGACTGATACCACAAAAATATGAAGTACCACAAGAGATTACTACAATTATATGCAATAAATTGGAAAATAGAAGAAACTGATAAATGTTTGACACATACCACTTACCAAGATGGAATCATGAAGAAACATAAAATTCAAACAGATCAATAATGAATAACAATATCAAAGTAGTAATAAAATGTCTCCAAACAAAGAAAATCTCAGGACCTAATGGCTTCACTGCTGAATTTTACCAAAGATTTAAAGAACAAATAGAGACACTATTGGAACTATTTCAAAAAATTGAAGAGAAGGGAAAACTTCCAAACTAATTCAGTGAGGTCAGTGTTTCCCCCTAATGCCAGTCAAGGACATAACAACAACAACAACAACAACAACAAAAACTGTAGGCGAATATCCTGATGAACAGAGATTCAAAAATCCTCAAGAAAATATTAGCAAATCAACTTAAACAACACATTAAAGACATCATCACCATGATCAAGTGGATTTCATCTCAGGAATGCTAGCGTGGCTCAATAGACATAAATCCATAAGTGTGATACATCACATTGACAAAATTAAGGACAAAGCCATATGATTATTTTAATAAATGCTGACAGAGGATTTGATAAAATTTAGCATCCCTTTATGATAAAAACTTTCAGCAAACGTGGTATAGACAGAACATACCTAAACACAATAAAACCAATATATGACAAACTCACATCTAACATCACACTAAATGTGGAAAATTTGAAAAAGCTTGTCCTCTAAGATCTGGAACAGAGAAGGATGTCCACTTTCGTGATTTTCATTCAACATAGTACTGGAAGTTCTAGCCAGAGTAATTAGGAAAGAGAAAGAAAAAAGGGATATCCAAATTGAAAATGAGGAAACCAAATTGTGCCCGTATGCATATGACTTTATCATATGTGCAGAAATCCCTGAAGATTCCACCAAAAACCTGTTAGAAATAATAAGTAAATTTAGTGAAGCTTTAGGTTATAAAATCAGCATACAAAAATCAGTAATGAGTTCCCTATGTTCCAACAGTAAACTACCTAAAAAGGAAATCAAGAAAATAATCCAATTTACAACAACTACAAAAATAAAGTAAAATACCTTGAAATAAACATAATCAAGGAGATGATAAATATCAGCTATGAAAACTGTTAAAAAACATTGACACCAAAAATTAGAGAGGACACAAATAGATGGAAAGATATTCTTGTGTTCATGGATTAGAAGGTGAATATTGTTACAATGTCCATATTACCCAAACCACACTCCCCATTCCTCTCAAGCCAACTTCACAAATTCAGACATAAATAAGTCAGATGAACTCTTTCTGAACCACTAACTCATAATTATTTAGGACAAATAAAATAATTGTAAATACTTATGTTTCAGAGTGTTTTGTTATTAATTACCCATATGGAACATTTTAACTGGAAGAAAGATGTTACCATAATAAGCCAGTGAGAGGAACCTGGAAGGGACTCAGGAGACTATTGGGGAGACTGGAAAGAAAGTCAGGAAATTGTATTCAGACTAGAGAAAGATGATCATGTTCAGCATTATTGCAAAGTTTAGTGAAGCTGGTACCTGCGGTAACATGGAAAATAGAAAATGTTTTTAACAAATCGATAGACCTGGAGAAGGAGCTATTCAGACAGGAGGTTTAAAGTGTCAAGTGTTTTGTTAAGCTATTAAGAAATAAAAGAATTTACAGAGGTCCTGGAGGATGAAACGTTGTAGAGAAATAACAAGTCCAAGGAGCCCCAAGACAACTGACACATTAGTAAAAGACTTTATTGAAAGTGGATCTTTCAGCTTCAGTAGCCCCAATTGACAACATATTCAGATACACTTCACTCAACTACCACCTTGCAAATTCATCTGCTTTAAATTGTAAGCAAAAATATATTATTTTAAGCTACTTAGTTTCAAGTATTTTTATGTAGCAATAAATAACTGGTACCTAATTGTTTTATCTATATAACTATCATTTAAATAGATCACTCCATTAATTTTTTAATCTCAGAAAAGCAGTTAGAAAAGTGGTTCTAAATGTACAATTTAAGGTTATGGAAATCTCTAAACCATAAACCGTATGTAGATTTAATAACTGAATAACTAGATTTCAGACAGTTTTATATTTTCCAAATACTATATTACTTATATACAAGAATTCATGTTTTGTAATTTTATTGTCTTTATTTGTGTTTTCTTATATTTAAAGCAAACTAAGTAAAATATTAGTAAGACTTAACAGGTGACACATCCATTGTAAGATTTAAAATCATGTGTACCTCTATGTATGTTTCTGTATGTTTTTCATCAGTGCTTTGCATATAGTATTCTATTTCTGCCTGGCATCTATTTTTGATGATAAGTTTGTTTTCAGACTATCTGTCATTCTTTTATAATCAATTTTTTCTTTTCTTTAACAGTTTTAAAGAATTTTTTATTTATGTTCTGCAGTATAACTACAATGGACTAGTGATGGATTAAGTGTATTTATCCTTTCTAGTATTCTGTGGGTACTTTCAATGTGAGACTCAGATAATATTCTTCAACTCTGACATTTTCACTTTACATAAGTTTTTCCACCTATTGTTCTCTCATATGGGCTATGGTTAAGTCATAGGTGTGTTCTCTGCGACTATCCATTTCTCTTCCTTAATTTTTATTTCTTTGTCATTCAATGCTACATTCTAGGTGAACTTCTCAGTGCATTCCTCCCATTCAACTTATCTCTCTTTGTGTTAGTAGAGGTGAAAAGATATGATACTTTTCAACATCGATCATGACTGACACTCCAATAACAAAAGATAGGTTTATAAGAGAAGAGCATAACAAGTTTATTTAATTAAAGTTTTACACAGCATGAGAGCTTTCAGAAATGGAGACCCAAAGTCCCAGGGAAAACTATCTATTTTTATGCTTAAGTTCAACGAAGAATGGGCAGTCATGTAGAAATGTGATGGACAGAGGGTATGATCTAATTAAAAGAGACTGATTGGAGAACCCAGCAAGTCCTATATGTTCAGGTTGTTTTTGATCTCCCTAGGTAGCATTTCTACCTCCCAGGTATAGGGCAAGGTCCCTTTGCAATGAAGGTCTTCAAGGGAGAAGAAGAATTTTTCTAGGATCTGTGGTTTTCTTTGGGAGAGAGGAGTACTAGTTTCTGTGACCTGTCTTGTAGAAGTGGAATTCTGGTTATTATACTTCATTTCAGGGAAGGAAGACAGACAAGGAACAGGAGAATGAGAGAAAATCTAAAAGACTTTGCTTCTGAGCCTTTTAATTATTTATAATCAAAATGCTTAGTACACCAAGGCATCATACTTGGGGTTTTATATTCTGAATCCCAATATGATGTCTATTTATTATGGCAGATTAGAGAATTTTATTTTTATACCATATTTTAATATCCAAGATCTATAATTTGATTTTGATATCTATCAATTCTATATGACTTTGTAGTTGTTTTATAATTTCTCACTGTTTCTAAGAATTCTTCCTTCCCATTTCTCTTTTAGAATCTTAAACCTCTTGTAAAATCATTTCAAACTTACTCTAACATGTGCATTTTGTTGACTTACTCTTATCTTTCAACTGTTGATTTTGCTGATCTCATGTGAGAAATCTCTCTCTCTCTCTCTCCACCTCCCACCCTTTTTTTCCCCACTACTCCCCTTCCTTCTTTGTCCAGCAGTTTTGCTTTTTCCTCCAACTGGCTTCCCAGATTCCATCTGGAATCAGGAATTATATTGGCTCTCATACTCTAAAGTTCCAGGGCATTCCAGATCTAGTCATGGAGGTAACTAACATATAGTCCATTCCAGGCAGGGTCTTAACTGTGCTCCTAAAAAAAAAGAAAAAAAAAAAAAAGCAATAAAATAGCTCCTAGAAATGGTTTAAGCTTTTGTAGTCTCCTTTCTTCCAGAGATAGGGAGTCTTAATTCAGCCTTCATTTTTATGCAGAGCGGCTAGTTCTTGCTCTCTGTTCCAGTGATTTGCCATTCAATATATCTACCCCATAGGAGATGAAATATCGTGATGTCTCTGGCTTGCTTAGAATCCTTCAGATCAGCATACTCATGGTATCATGGTATAAGAGGTAACTTACACAAATGAATAATTTTTTTTTAAATTTAGTTTTGTCATGTTTGGGGAAAAAAAACAGGGAAGTGAAGTATGAATTTACCATTTTGACCAGAAATTCCCTAAGAACTCACTAATGGGTGAGTTCTTAAACCATTTAAACCTCAATGCCCTGACTTCAAATATCAGGCAACATTCATTGTTTCCATATATCCATATGCCCTAAAGGATCCTTAGTCAGAGAATGTATATGGACAATAAAAAGGTTCATTGAAAAGGAAACAGTTGCACACTTACTGAAAGACGTAAAGTTCCTGGTATAAAGAGCTATAAAATGAATAATAACGATAAAATGTGTTCTAATAGCAATCTCCATTTCCTGTTTCGTTACCAAAAACAGGGAATAGTTTTTAACTAGTTGAACTGAGAGTGTGCTTTGGAATCTGACTAGTCTCTATTTTGTACATTTGTGATCCTCTTGTGCATCCCTGGTTGTCTTGCCATATGTCTTACATTGAGTCGTTCGTCATTCATCACAGAGAGTCATTGTTTTTCTTCTTAAGCTTTGAAATGTCTGTACAATACTGCTCCCTCTTTCTTTCTAGCCAGATTCCTGGAAGTCTATTTATCTCTGCTGGAGACTGCATTTCTACTCTGTTCTGTATAGGTGAACTTTATAAAATAACTTTGGTGGAAAATGTCACTATGAACATGCACTTGAATCTAAATAGTGATCTCCAATGGCAAAAAATCTATGTACCATGAATCTGCCTACCTAATGCTATCACGTATTCTCATGATCCCCTAGTAGTTTTCCCTGCATTACTGTTAGCTACTCGATGATCAACATCACATAGGTCATCTAAGTAGGCACAGTGTCAAATGCTGACTTAGGGGTGTACATTGAAAAGCATAATTCTTTTAAGGAGTTTGCAGACTGTTTGGAAAGGACAATGAAAAAAAAACTTTCAATATTTTATTGTTGCAGATTGGATCAAAAGAAGGAGATGTGAGTGAAAGAGAGATTGGATAGGAGAAAATTGTAATGGCAATATGAAATAACAAGGGCCTAAATGATAATGATGGCTCGGGAATGGAAGGAGCAAACCAAGAAACAAAACAAAACAGAGTTATACTATGGGACAGAACCTGTGAAAGAAAAGAACAAGGAGCTAAACATAACAATAAAGAAAGGGCAACAACAGCAAGAAGGATAATAACAGGTGAACTTTGCTAACTGCCGACTAAAATATTTCAAACACAAGAAACCAAAACAATGTTAGTAACAGTGACAGAACCTGGAAAGAGATCCATTTTAATAAGAAAAATTATTATTGGGTGACAGAAATTCCAACTTTGATGTGATTGTGGGTCATGATAAAGGAGAACCTTGAGTCTGTTGAAGAGGTATACATTTCAGGCATCAAGGGAGTCAAAACTTTAAAAGTAGTACAGTAAGGAGGGAGTAAAGAGTCTTAATAAAATGAGAAATTAACTGAGTAGCTTATTACCTTAGAAGATTTAGTTTTTTTTAAAACAAATCTATATAAGTTCTGAAGACTTAGAGAAGAAAAGAAGATTTTACATTATTTTTATCACTTGAGCAAATAAATAATGGAATAATATATATTTTTTACTTTTTATTTTCTAGATCTTCCTTACTATAAATATTTATGCTTTAATTGTATTGCTGGATTACTATATAGTGTCTCTCTAAAGCACCACAGCACTGTGGCAACAGTCAGTATAGACAACCAAAAATTCCGTTGCTTCTCTCTATAAATCCTTTCTCATTTTCGTCTGTAATTTAATTCAAAAGAAAACTTACCATTTTAGAGATGTAGAAACATAAATTACATCTAAATCTACAATGGCCTCTGAAATTATCTCTTTAAAATGTCTTAAAGTATCATGCAATACATGGTGAATTAGTAAAATTGTAACAATTTTTCCATATTTCATTTTCCAAGCAACTAAGATACAAAAAGAGAAGAATTACCAGTAAATGAAGATTGGAGTGATCATTCCGTTTGTTTTTATTGTTGCTTGATTTCAATGTAATGTTTCCTAATAAGCTAACATGTGCAGTATCTCTAAAGAAACTTCAAATGAACATATTAATATGGAACTCACAGAGTCCCTTTTGTGTCCCTTTTTACCTTGATACAATAATATCCTACTGTGCAGAGTGCTCCATGGAGAATTCTTTAACACTGGGTGGCGCTATATACTAACAAAAAAAATCTTTATTTAGCATGACTATATATATATTTAGTTTCAGTTCATTTTTGCAGTCTTGATATCAACTATCACTGGATATTATTTTGTGAGTCCTTCTGATATTCCACTCACACAAATGTCTGGTGCAAACTGGCCTATTAGCAACGAAATGTCAACCATGTTGCTCCAACTAGGTAACATGTTCATGATAAAGCATTATGACAAATAAACTGGAAGAAAATACAAATATGTGATGGAGAAGCATTTGTCCCTCATGTCAATGATTGAGGATATTTGTTAGAGGGAAACATTAAGCGACTTACAAATTTGCATAGCCAGTGAATTCCAAAGTAGCATCACATTTTCTATTACCTAGTTATAAACAGTGATGAAATAAATCATCAAATGTGATATGGAAGTTATTTAATTTACTGACCTAGATCACTTGCAGAGTCACTCACATTAATTGAGCTTTTTTTTTTTTAAGAAATCTGATACAAAGCTATTTATATTCAAAAGGAATAAATATAAAGGTTTTTGGAAATTTTAACACAATATCTGTTATACAATTGAAGACAAAAAAAGTACATTGGAAGAATTTACTGAAAAACTATTAGAATCTCTGATTAAAATAATAAAAGAAATATAAAATATATTTTATATTTTTATTTTTCTTTCTTTTTATTTTTCTTTTATTTTTCTCTTATAAGTGATATATGTTAGTATACATTTTTAAAAAATTATTGAATAAAGAACATATTAGCATGTGAATTTCTCTTCCACCAGCACCCTCCCTTGCCACCAATTACACGCCAAACTCAGAGATAAAAGTTTATGTATATATTCAATCCTTTTTACCTGCATAAAGTCCATTTTTGTATACATGCGCAGATTCTATTGTATATTAGCAAGATCATACTATGCATATTGATCAACACATTGCTCTTTCAATTAAAAACAGACCTTAAGTATCTTTCTATGTCCCCATAAAAGTTTGACTCTTTTCAACAGTAACATGATATTCTATAGCATGAGTAAGCCATACATTTTAAGCTGTTTTTCTAATTGAATTTTAGAGTTTCAATTGTTAGGTGTTTTTCTCCTTTATTATAAACAATGGCACAGTAAACATCCTTGTACACACATCTCTGTGTATGTGTATATTTCTGTTGGATGAATTTTAGAAGTAGAATTGCTGAGGCGAAAGGAATGTACACCTTCCTAAAAAGCTTGTCTAATTTCACATTTGCTCCAACAATGTAGTAGAGTGGCTTATTGGAATCCTTCCCCAGTTCTTGGCAGCAATGAACAGTATCAATCTTTTTTTCTTTCATATTTGAAGGTTGAGGTGCTATGTCTTGGCTGTTTTCATTGTTGATTATATAGAGATTGTACATTGTTTTATATTTTTTTTGAAATTTATGGGCTTGCTTTTTAGAATTGCACATTCACATCATCTTTAAACATCTTGATACTGGGTTAATTCTATTTTTTGCATATATAGCATTATAACAGACATTTATATCATGTGTACTTACTTTTTGTTAATAATAGAAAATGTAAATATTTTCCCCAGTCTATCACTTGTCTATTAGCATTGTTTACATCATTTTTGATGATCATAATGATTATGTCATCTCTACGATTTTTTCTTTATCAATTCTGACTTTGTATCATGCTTCAGAAAGCATTTTTCTCCCCAAATTGTTTAAGATATTTGCATTTTTTTTACCAATACTTTTATAGTTCAGGTTATTATATTTATCTCTTTAATTCTTCTATAATTTAATTTTGTATATGGCTTGTGGGAGGGAATTAAATTTTTTCTCAAATAAATAGCTAGTTTTCCAGATTATTTATTTAAAAGTCGATCCTTTTCCCATGGAATTGAAATACTGCTTTAATCATAAACTCAAGAAATCTTTCTTGAGGTTTTGGACAAGTATTGTTGACATTCTCTGGTTTTATTGTATACATTTTGTTTTATTTTCCTAAAACTTCTTGTAGTAACAATCAAATGATCATATCAATAGCATTCATAGGCTAATTATTTTCCTAAATTGCTTACACAGAAGTCTTATTTCTCAAATTACAATACAACTGAGTTAAGCTATGAAAGATCAGTGTTCTTCTAATGCATACTATTCAGCCTTTAAGAAGAGGGAAATCATGTAATGAAAACACGGATGAACTCGGAGGACATTATACCAAGAGAAATAAGCCAGGCACAAAACAACAAATACTGCGTGGTCTCAGTTATATGTGAAATCCAAAATAATCACTCAGAAGCAGTGGACAGAATGATTAGCAGAGGCCTAGGAGTTGGGGGGAATGAAGAGATGTTGGTCAAAGAGAACAGTGTTTCAGTTATACCAGAAGAATAAATGGTAAAACATTTGTGTTAATGGATATGTTAATTACCTTTATTCAATTATTTCATATTGTGTGTGTTGTATATATACATATATGTGTATATCACAGCATCATTTTGTATCCCATAAACATATACAATTACAATTTGCCAATATCTAATAAATAATAGAGAAAATGTGAAAATGACTGTTTTCCTATTTTTAAGCTTTTTGAAATAATTAATATAATGACTCTCTTCAATATTAAAAAAAAAAAAATACCGTTCTCAAGGACTTTAAGAATGACTAGCCTAAACCTCAAAATGTACAGTTATATATTGACCTCAGTATAAAACCATTTATATTGGCAAGGAAAAGATGTAATGATTTTTGTAATTTTGCATGTATTGTATCTGTACTCAGTAAGCACACTAAAAGTGCCTATATACCTTGACATTTTTTAAAGAGTGAAACTAGACAAATGAAACATTTCTGCTAACAATGTAGAAGAAACTTTTTTTTTTTTTTACTAAATAGTTTGCCTTCTGGGACATATTCTAAATATATGATTTTTTGATGATTTCTTGACCCAAGGCCTTCTGTTCCATTTGGAATATCCTAAATTGGAGGAATAGCTCTCCACATTTACTTCTTCATGTAGAATATTTACATAAATATAATGTGAGATGTTATGAAGTGTTTTACTAACAGCAAATCGCTTATCAAATGTGGGAATTTTTCCTCACAGCAACCAATTCTCTATTTGGACACCAACTGGGTGTACTACAATTCAATTCAATTCTGTCACTAACCACCTGGAGTTAGTACAATCCCCACAGGTGAGGGGCTAAGTCCCACAAGACTGCCCCCCTACTTCAGACTCCAATTCCAAGTCTTGGGCCTCCTGTAGTTCTGACTGGCTACACATTAGGGGCTTCAACAACTCCCTCCTCAAGTTTTGGTCATTTGCTGGAACAATTCTCACAACTTGGGGACGTTCTTTAGTTAGCACTACCAGTAAATTATAAAGGATATAACTCAGGAACAGCCAAATGGAAGAAAGGCACAGGGCAAAATACTGGGGAGAGAGTGTTCATGCACTTTCTAGGTGTTTCACCTTGACAGCGTCTTGCTCTGTTTACCAACCAGAAGCCCTCTGAATGTCATTGTTTAGGAGTTTTCATGAAGACTTAATCATGTAGACATTATTGATTTAATCATTGCCCATTGGTGATTGATTTAGTTTCCAACTCCTTTTCCCTCCCCAGAGGTGGAGGAGAGGGCTTGAAAGTTCCAGCTCTCTAATCATGCCTTGATCTTTTTGGCAACCAGTCCCCATCCTGAAGCTATTCAGGGCCCCCAGCATAACTTTATCAGCATAAACTCAGATATGGTTCTTAGGGACGCGTAAATAATAAAGATGATCCTATCACTCAGGAAATTCCAAGAATCTTTAGAAGCTCTGTGTCAGGAACCAGGGACAAAGACCAAATCTGTATTTCTTACTGTATCACCACATGCTTACACAATAAATGTCCACAGTGCAATTTTCTAATAATAGATTCAAGTTTCTAATATTAATGTTTGTGTGAGAAAAAATTAAGTAACATAAAACTGATTTTTGCAATTTTTAGAAAGTATTATATATTTAAAAACATTAAATCTGATTCCTTACAAGCGTGATCTCACTGTAGATCATAATAAAACAATGTAAAAATCTTTATGGTAAAATGTATTGATTAAGCTATTAAATCTACCTAAGTGCTGTTTGAGTATTTTTCAAGTATGAAACACATTCATAAACAGAATGGACTATAATCTTGTTGTAATACATATTTTACTGATACATAATTGAAAGTTTCCTTCAACTTAAATTCATTTTTTAAATAATAGATGCCATTAAGCTCTATGTTTTAAACAATATATATGGCAGTCGATAAGTCCTAAGAAATAAAAAGAAATCCAATGTGTAAGATTACTTTCATTGAATTAAATGTATTGTCTGAGATATACCTAACTGAAAATAGTAATTAATTACGTCACACTTACGCTTTTTATTCCTATCACAATTATTATTGAATTAGGAATTGTGGGATCTATACACATAGCATTCAAATATGAACAATATGAACTACTCTATGTTTGTTATATTGCAATTATTCTCTACACTAGCATGTATTCAATATTTCTATTTAAACTCTAGAATATCTTTATTCCACATAGGCCTTTACAGAATCTGGACTTTCTTATATTTAATTTTTAAGTCAATAATAGTCCACTCAAATTTGTATCAATATCCTTTTTATTCACTGAGTCTGTGTAGATTTTAAACAGGAACAATGTAAAATTTGATTATTTTAATTCCTGCACTAACATTTAACTTTACTACTAATTATTATCCCACGAAGAAGAAAAGAAGAAAGGATTGCTAACCAAAAATATTTGCATTAATTTTATTAATTGTTGCCAAAGTATGATAAAGAGACTTGAATGATTGTATGTGTGTGTGTGTGTGTGTGTGTGTGTGTGTGGATATATGATTAGATTTTAACAGACCTTAATATTCATATGTTTAAGGAAAACGTATGATTTCAATGTGAACATGTCTATACTTGATTTTAATGAATAATTTCTGCAACAATTTATCATGTTTGCTAACATGAAATTTGAGGATCCTTAAAGGCGAACTTTGAGGCTATTAAAGTACATTTAATATTTTTAAAGTATGTCTTCATTTTTATATATGCATCTTTTTACTCCAGTATATTTCCCAAAAAATGTGGCTTAATACATACACTTGAATGAATGATATGGATAGTATAGCCATACAAATTTATTCTGTTTCCAACAAAGTCTTCTCTAATAAGATTTAATATGTTACTGATACTTCATATGCCTTTATTAATTTTTAAACTAGTCCTATTATTCTATCTAGCCTGATCCTTCACATTTCCCATTTCTAACCATCTTGTAAAGGCCAGAGAATGCCCCACCTGCCATATAACCTTGCCTTAGATACATGGGACTTCATACATTGATATAATTAAAGCCAATTTTTGTATCTAAGCAATCTCTAGGAGTTACAATACAAGAAACTTGCAACCAGTGTCCTTAGAAAATTAAGGTAAATAGAGAAGTTCATACCAGAAACTAGAAAGGACCCTGTCTGCCAATCTCAAGTGTCTTCTCCCATTGCTGAGTAGGATTTATCACCTGTTGCTGTAAGGAGCTTCATGTCTGTCACTGCTCCAATGTATGGAAATCCTCACCTAGGCATACCATGCCAAACAAACACCTTTCTTTATATCTGTACCATAGAATCTAATATTTGATTATAAATTAAGATGGTGAGAGCATGAATGCATATGTATGTCTGCCTTTGCAATGTTTCTAGCTAAAATTTTAAAATCTTTAAAGTAATGAGGTATTTATTTTATTTTTGTTTTATCCCATATGACAATAATCCAAAAATAAAGAAAAAAAGTAGATAAATTTTTACATTTGTTTTTAAAAGTTATAAAAATAATTATTTCATAACATTATAAAGATTAATAATACATGTAAAGTGGTGAAAATACAACAGTGAATGGCACACAGTAAGTACTTCCCATGTGATTGCTATTTTTTTATTTTTATTTTTTATTTTATTTTAAGTCCAGGATACAAGTACAGAACGTGTAGGTTTGTTATGTAGGTATACGTGTGCCATGGTGGTTTACTGGACCTATCAACCCGTCATCAAGGTTTTAAGTCTGCAGGCATTAACTATAATTAAGACAAAATAGGTTGATTTCAGAGGTTAGTCGTGAATAGTGTGAAGGGTATTAAAGTAGGTATCAATCAAGACAGATATTTGCTTGCCTAAAGAACACAGCACTTTGCCGGGGCTAAGGGGGCAAATCACTTGAAGCCAGGAATTCAAGACCAGCATGGCCAGCATGGCAAAATCTTGTCTCTACTGAAAATACAAAAATTGGCCGAGTGTAGTGGCATGCACCTGTAATCCTAGCTACTCTGGAGGCTGAGGCATGAGAATCACTTGATTCTGGGATGTGCATGTTGCAGTGAGCCAAGGTTTGGCCACTGCACTCCAGCCTGGGTGACACAGTGAAACTCTGTCTCAAAAAAAAAAAAAAAAAAAAAGAAAAGAAAAAGAAAGAAAGAAAGGAAAAACAAACAAACAAAAAACACCTTTCTTTCTCTCTCTCTCTGGTATTTTTTTATAGAACAAAATAGAGATTTAATTACCTTTAATTGATTTTGGTTGTTATGTTCTCCTTTGAATATTAGGTTGAGTTTAACTTAGACAATGTTGTTTCCAGGTTTTATTCCAACTTATTTGCAATAACCAAAAAATTCTTGATAAAAAGAAACAACTATCTAATATATTTAATAAAGGAATACAAGAAAATTTTGCAGACCAGAAAGCAAAAGAAAATGGAGGTGGGGTAATGAAAAATATTTAATAGGAAGCAGTTAGAAAAGTCAGCCACAGCTGAATGTTTTGTAAATTTCTCCAGTTTTGTTCCTCTGCATACTTGAGTACCTGGTAAATTTTCTGTTGGTCTTAATCAGTCTCTCTTCAATGGAACTGTAGGCAAGGATACTCAACTGAACTTGTATTAAGGAAATTGCACATGGTTTAATAAGGCTAGAGTTTTGGATGAGTGGTAGGTACGAGACCAATCATGAGAGAGAGAATAACACAAATTAAAGAATATTTCTACCAGTAATGTGGAGCCACTGTAAGATTTTAAGCAGATAGTAACATCAGATTGCATTTTAAAGAACGTACTTTAGGCCTGGAGCGGTGGCTCACACCTGTAATCCCAGCACTTTGGGAGGCTGAGGCAGGTGGATCACCTGAGGTCAGGAGTTCAAGGCCAGCCTGGCCAACATGGTGAAACCCCATCTCTACTAAAAATACAAAAAATTAGCCGGCTGTGGTGGTGTGTGCCTGTAATCCCAGCTACTCAGAAGGCTGAGGTAGGAGAATCACTTGAACCCAGGAAGCGGAGATGGCAGTGAGCTGAGGTTGTGCCATTGCACTCCAGACTGGGCAATAAGAGTGAAACTTTGTCTCAAAAAAAAAAAAAAAAAAAAGTAATTTAATTCAATTGAGTATATTCTTTCATTTAACAAATGTTTACTGTGTTGTTATATATGCTGTGTACTGCTCAAGATGCTTGAGACAGCAAGTTAACAGGACAAAAACCAATGTTTCTCATGGAGCTGACAATCTATCAGGAAAACTTGACAACAAGTAAATATGTAACTAGTAACCTTCGCCATAGTGATAATATCATAAAAGAAATAGCCAAATTAAGTGGTGGTACAGACTGCTTAGTGGAAATAACCAACACTAAATAGTGTGGTAAGATCTTTCAAAGAGAACTATCAGATTTGAGACTGCAATACAGAGAAGGAAGTCACCACTTGAAGGACTGAAGCAAATGCGAAGAACTGGATGGAAGAAAATGAGCTAGGCATGTTAAAGGAATAAAAAGTGAGCCAATGTGGTTACAGCAAATTGCATGAGAATTAGATTTGCACAAGTGGAGGTTAAAAGCTAATTAGGACACAGTTTATGTACTGTGTCGTAGCATAAGACATGGGGAAGACTCCAATTTTATTTTAAGGATGTGAATCTACTGATTGATGTTTTAAAGTGGAGCAATATCATTTTAATTTTGTGTTTAAAACATACTTTCAGCAACTGAATGGATTGTGAATGAGCCATATGGAAATTGGGAAATTAATGAGGTAGCTACTAGAAGCCTCCAGGTGAGAGATAGTGGTGGTTTGTCCTAAATGGTAAAGGAGGAGATGATTTTCATCTCTACATGTGGTTAAACATAGAGATAGAGCTGCAGGTACTCACTAATAGGATTGACGGTGTAGATGATAGAAAGAGAGAGCTCAAAGATGATTCCAGAGCTTTGAAATAGGAAAGAGTATGAATGAGATGTGTCATTAACCGAGGAATGTAAGTAAATTAGATATCTATAGTTAAGGCCACATCAGATATGTAATGTGTGTTTATGAAACATTCAAGAGTTACTTCAGGGCTGGGATGATGGAAGATGGGTCCAGGTTGTACTCAAGACTAAAATGAAAAAGGTCATAGCAATGTCTTTCTCCATTTCCCAAGTTTCATTTCCCAAGATTAAGTGTTCTCAAGTCGACTCTCCCATTGATCAATGCTCTTACAGTTTATAGTTTTCCCTTAATAGTAATACATTCCTCACTGTGAGAAATAAATTAGATAAAAAAGGACATTATATAGTTATAACTGTCAAAATAGCCATTTTTGTAAAAATATTGGCATCTTTATATGTTTCAACACAGTAATACATAAAGTTATTATTAAACGTTAATAATAAATGTTATTGTTATCCAGAAGTATTTGTTTGTTTAATAAATTTTTAATTTTCATGTATAATGTGCTAAGTATTGCTCTAGGTGTGTTTAAAATAGAAGTGAAAAAACACAAGTAGTAATTACCCTGCACTTATAGCATATTCTGTAAAGAATTCTATTAAGTTTAGATAAAAAAGCAGAACAAGTAAATAATATGCAAAAAATAATTCACTTAACAAAAATTTACTTATCAACATTCTGAGCATTGTTTACATGCTCAGGTGTAAAAAAATGCATATGGTAACATAACAGACAAAAAACCTTCACCTTTATGAAAACTGTATTTAGGCAAACAAATAATACATCTGACTAAATCATAGGTGAAGATTTATAATGTGGTGATGTAATAGACTCAAGGGTGCCAACACTGATTGCTTAGATGGCAAGTCCCAGATTCCATTTGTAACAAGAAGGGATTACACAAGGATGTGAATCCTTTGAGGTCATCTTAGTGTATTTCCACAGTCCCTAAACACTTAGCCTAAAAGTTGCAGATGTTCTAAGACATATAAGGATGCTCAAAAATATTAATGCATTTTCAATACAGGCTTAATTTGTATACAATTTTTACAAATAGCATAGTGTGACATTAATAATATTTAATAAAATTCAATCTTATCTCTTTAAATGAAAGACAGTTTTCACAATGATAATAGTATTTGACTTTCAAGTAAAATATCTTACATTTAAAATGATCAGACATTATTTTAGAGAAAAATTTAATTATTTTTATTTATCTAAGGGGAAATTACAGTATTAAGGGCATGAAAGAACCCAAAAGATCAGTAGTATCTCATTGTCATTCATTTCTTTTCAAAAGTAAAAGGAAACATTGCAATTAATATTTCCTTTACCAACTCTCTTTCCACTGATATGCTTCAAATAGTCCTGGCTGGTGACACATAAGTCACACCACTGAGGACAACTGGGATAAAACCACCAGTCAATTACATGATGCAAATTAACATAACCTAAGTCCCTTTCTCAAGAGGAACAGCATAAAGTGAAGAAAAGTGAGTGGACTTTAAATTCAGATGGATGTGACTCGAATTGTACTTGTTAGCTGAGAGAGCTTGGTGAAATTCTTGAGGCTTAAATTCCTCATCTGGAAAATGGAAACAACAATATCTTCCTTACAGAGATCTGGCCAGTCTGGAATGAGGTAATATATGTATTTCATTGAACACAGTGTCTCACACATAGAAATACACCTCAACAGGTTTCAGATTTTCTCAGGAATTAATAAAACAATCCTTGTACCAGCTTAGTCTCCATCTTTCTATGTCCTCTATATCAGAAAATTGTGATAGTTAGTTAATTAACCGTTTAATCTTAGCTAATAAATCACAAACATATTATGCCTCATCATTTTTCAATTACTACAATGGCAACATTATAAATGAATAATCATATGAAGTAACATTAGAAAAATAATTTTGTTTGGGTACACTTATTGCTAGATTCCAAAATAAATGATTTTCCATAGTTGCTTTTAGAAACAGAAAATGCAAAACCTTAACTTGGCAGATATCTCATTTTATTGATTTTGCCCAGTTTCATTAGCAATATTTTTCATCATTATTTCACACTCATAGCAAATGCAATTCGATTTTTCTCATTGTGCTATTGCTCTGTATCTCCGTAGATACTATTTCCTTTTCCTACTCCTCCCTCTCCACTTCTTTTTTTTTTTTTTTTTTTTTTTTTTTTTTTTTTTTTTTTTTTTTTTTTTTTTTTTGAGACGGAGTCTTGCTCTGTCGCCGGGGCTGGAGTGCAGTGGCCGGATCTCAGCTCACTGCAAGCTCCGCCTCCCGGGTTCACGCCATTCTCCTGCCTCAGCCTCCCGAGTAGCTGGGACTACAGACGCCCGCCACCTCGCCCGGCTAGTTTTTTGTATTTTTTTTTAGTAGAGACGGGGTTTCACAGTGTTCGCCAGGATGGTCTCGATCTCCTGACCTCGTGATCCGCCCGTCTCGGCCTCCCAAAGTGCTAGGATTACAGGCTTGAGCCACCGCGCCCGGCCCCCTCTCCACTTCTCTTCAGCTGTTTGAAGCACATTCTTTTCTCTAAGTATAGTGCATATGTGAATTTGTGTTCCCAGAAAAGCAATTACGTTGCTATCTTGCAGAACAGTGTCTGCCAGGAGTTTCTTGAGATGGGAGTTATTTCCCTATCTCTATCCTCTCACATTTAGGATAAAGCCTAGACAATCAGCACTAAATAAATAATTGATGAAATAAAATTAGAAGTGTTCAGAGAGAAATACGTAGAACTCTTCTGACATGCTTTACTAGTGTGTAGGATTACAAATAATTTTTTGAAATCTGTAATGGACTGAATGTTTGTGCCCTTCTTAAATTCATTTGTTGAAGCCCTAACCCCCGATGTGACTCGTTTTGGAGATAGGACCTGTGAAGAAGTTATAAATGTTAAGTGAGATCATGAGGGTGGGACCCTAATTTCACAGAACTGATGTCCTTAAGAAGAAGACACACTAGAGTTCTCTCCCTCTCTGCCATATGACTAGGCACCTTGATTTTAGATTTCCCAGCCTCCAGAACTGTTAGAAAATACATTTCTGTTGTGTAGGCCACTAAGTCTATGACTTTTTTAATGGCAACCAGAGCTGGGGCAAACCCAATTAAACTTTATATAATATGGTGGATTTTACACTCTATATAATACTCTTCAAGAATTAACCCCACACTAAAATAACTCTGTTGGTTGAATGTGTATAATTAGTTTACCAAAGCAAAATTAATATTAATAAATTGTGGAGGAAAACTGCATTTGGCATTTAAGACTTAGCTAAATGATGTGCAGATGCAAATGCAGAGTCTATTAAAAATCCCACTGGCTGCCAACGATTCTACTTAGAACTGAGCCACCTCCAGTTTTATACACCCATTACAAAATTTGTTCTACTTAATTTATTTTAAGCAAACAGAGTGTGTTTTTGTTTGTTTGTTTGTTTGTTTGTTTGAGGCGGAGTCTCGCTCTGTCGCCCGGGCTGGAGTGCAGTGGCGCGATCTCAGCTCACTGCAAGCCCCGCCTCCAACGTTCACGCCATTCTCCTGCCTCAACCTCCTGAGTAGCTGGGACTAAAGGCGTCCGCCACCATGCCCAGCTAATTTTTTGTATTTTTAATAGAGACGGGGTTTCGCCATGTTTGTCAGGATGGTCTCGATTTCCCGACCTCGTGATCCACTTGCCTCCGCCTCCCAAAGTGCTGGGATTACAGGCGTGAACCACCGCACCCGGCCCAGAGTGCATTTTTGAGACCCAAATTATATCACTTAAGAAAACTTTGAACCACAAAAACATAGCTACAGCTCCTCCAAGGAACCTACAGTGAGAACAGCATCTAAGAAGATATTTCTTTCATAAAGCTACTCTGAGATTGAATCTTCCTAATATTTTATTGATAAGTGAATTTGGACTTCAAATTTTAAAATAAAAACAAAAAGAGCTTCAAGCAGTTAGTAGGAATTATTCCTGAAAAGGAGACCTCTACTTCTACAGTGAATTAACTATATTGTCCCATAAATTTTCACAGGTAATTCATTTGCTATTATTTTAATCTCTTGCAGTTTATCTCCATACTGATCAAAATAAGCAAGCCAAAAAAAAAGTTTTTGTTATCTAGCTGATTTATTAAAGGGAATGTCTTTTTTCATAATTTCTCAACCATGATCTGAGCCTTAAAGACACTTATACAGGCTAAATATTCTTTTTTTTTTTTTTTTTTTTTTTTTTTTTTTTTTTTTTTTTTTTTTTTTTTGAGATGGAGTCTCGCTGTGTCGCCCAGGCTGGAGTGCAGTGGCGCGATCTCGGCTCACTGCAAGCTCCGCCTCCCGGGTTCCTGCCATTCTCCCGCCTCAGCCTCCGAGTAGCTGGGACTACAGGCGCCCGCCACCGCGCCCGGCTAGTTTTTTGTATTTTTAGTAGAGACGAGGTTTCACCGTGTTAGCCAGGAGGGTCTCGATCTCCTGACCTCGTGATCCGCCCGCCTCGGCCTCCCAAAGTGCTGGGATTACAGGCTTGAGCCACCGCGCCCGGCCCTAAATATTCTTATATCACTCTCACACCCATCCTAAAAAAGTTGGTGTTACCCCTGTTTTATAAAACAAATGAGTGGAAAAAGCACTGCTAAGTAACTTATTTAAAGTGGTATTAGTAGTGAGTGGTAGAACCAAGATTTAAATTGCATTTCCTTTAGAAAGTCTGATATTTTTACAAAACTGAGGAGTAAATAATAATAACAATAATGAAATGGTTTCCTCTCTTTCTCAAAAGCTTTTATAACAATGATAGAAAAATAAGTCTTTTACCTGATCAAAAATGTATAATGAGATACCATCTCACACCAGTTAGAATGGCAATCATTAAAAAATCAGGAAACAACAGGTGTTGGAGAGGATGTGGAGAAATAGGAACACTTCTACACTGTTGGTGGGATTGTGAACTAGTTCAACCATTATGGAAAACAGTATGGCAATTCCTCAAGGATGTAGAACTAGATGTACCATATGACCCAGCCATCCCACTATTGGGTATATACCCAAAGGATTATAAATTATTCTACTACAAAGACACATGCACACGTATGTTTATTGTGGCACTATTCACAATAGCAAAGACTTGGAATCAACCCAAATGTCCATCAGTGACAGACTGGATTAAGAAAATGTGGCACATATACACCATGGAATACTATGCAGCCATAAAAAAGGATGAGTTTGTGTCCTTTGTAGGGACATGGATGCAGCTGGAAACCATCATTCTTAGCAAACTATCACAAGAACAGAAAACCAAACACTGCATGTTCTCACTCTTAGGTGGGAACTGAACAATGAGATCACTTGGACTCGGGAAGGGGAACATCACACACTGGGGCCTATCATGGGAGTGGGGAGGAGCGAGGGATTGCATTGGGGAGTTATACATGATATAAATGATGACTTGATGGGTGCTGACGAGTTGATGGGTGCAGCACACCAACATGGCACAAGTATACATATGTAACAAACCTGCACGTTATGCACATGTACCCTAGAACTTAAAGTATAATAATAATAAAAAAAGATATTAAGTTGTGTTTTCATAAATAAAATGCAAAGTCAAAAACAGAGAAAATACACTACTAAAGCCATGGAAGGGTTCACACGTAAACCCATTGTGCCAACATTGTTTATTTTTCATCTTAAACAGCATGATATGTTATGTGCAATATATCAATTTTTCCCTTGAATTATACAGAGCCAGGATGTGTCATGTTTTTCTATTTTGAGTATTACCTTAATCTCAATTTTAAAATGAAGAAACACTTTAAGTGGTTAAGTGACATGTTCAAGGTGACTTAGCCAAAATATGTCAGTGCTAGGTCAAGAAACTTTTCCACTGCTGTCCCAGAAACCTTTTCCTAAAATCTTCAAGGCCAGAACAAATGACACTTCTTCCTCCACAAAGCTGCACTTAAAATTGCCCTCAAGCTGTAAGTAATCCATACATCTTACAATAAGAAATGCTAATATTCATTAATCAAAGCACTTGTTTATTGGATTTGATACCAAGGTAAAAGGCGTACATTAAATATTTAATTTCCTCCTCGGGGCACAGAACAAATAATACCATCTATCTTCTATCCCTTGTATATACAGGCAGAGAAAGTTTGCTGAGAAATAAAGAGCTTGCAAGGCTCAATATTAGACTGTTTAGACTTACAAATGATTGATGGTAACAATGTTAGTAAACATAGGCTATTTGTCACCTTTAATTTTAATCACAGAATGAAAAAATACCTCTTACTTCCTGTAGTACATGCTGAATTATGAAACCAACAATCCTGAAATCAAATATTAAGTAAAAGGACTGACATAAGCAGAACAATGGATCTAAAGTGACATAAATTTATTAAAATTTAAACTTGGAATAAAATGCAAAGAAAAAAAATCACTGAAACTGTTTAATACTTTCAGAGTACAATCTCATTTTCAGTTACATCCCCAACTATAGGACTAGGATAGAGATGCTACATGAGTGTGTTTGTAATAGGTTTAAAAGGCATTTAAAGGAGGCATTAAAGTCTTATATGGTAAAGACAGCTTTAAACACTTTAAAAGGCTGCCAGCTTGTGTTTTGTACAACATTTCCAAACATAGAAATGGTATAAAACATTATACAATCTAATGATGACTTGTATTATTTGTAAACTGGAAGTTTTTTACTCATTAGGCAGATGTTAAAAATAATTAGTAATTAGGATACCAATAAAGTTGTGCTGCTTCCAATTCTTTTAGTAAATTCTTATTTTGATTAATTGCATTTTCTTTCTTTTTGATGCTTTTATTGCCCAGAAGAATGTCTCTTTTATTACTATGTATTACTAAGTAGCAGCAAGCTAAGGAGAATGTATTAATGTCCTTCTTTTACAGGTTAACATTTGTACAGTTAAATAACCAATTTACTGCTGACAGTTCAACACATTGGATTAATTACACAAGATAAGAGCAAGGCTTTATTTTATCTTAGCCATTTCTAGTCATTGTTCATTGAATTAAAAAATATATGTAATTGGTAATGATACTTGTTGCTACCTAGACAACAATCCCAGAGTTCATTAAAATCTATAGTGTAAATTTTTATTTTAAAACTTCTATGAAATTTTAATTATGTTATTTTTCTCTGTATTTATTTATTTACCTAAGTATACTTTTTGTAATTATAATCATTATATCTTCCATTGTTGCCAAAGGAAAGTTAACCATTAAAACTTGAAAGATGATAAAAATCCAGTGATCTCATTTTATTCTTTTATTTCTATAGAGCAGAATATTGTTATTTTAAATGGATTTTACACATTTGACATGCAAAAATAAATGTATTTTAAGATACTGAGTTATAGGCTGGGTGCGGTGGTTCACGCTTGTAATCCCAGCACTTTGGGAGGCTGAGGCGGGCAGATCATGAGGTCAGGAAATGCAGACCATCCTGACAAACACGGTGAAACCCCGTCTCTATTAAAAATACAAAAAATTAGCCGGGCATGGTGGCAGGTGCCTGTAGTCCCAGCTATTCGGGAGGCTGAGGCAGAAGAACGGCGTGAACCCGGGAGGCGGAGATTGACGTGAGCTGAGATCTCACCGCTGCACTCCAGTCTGGGCGACAGAGCGAGCGAGACTCCGTCTCAAAACAAAACTAAACAAACAAACAAAAATACTGAGTTACTAATAGGGAGTCAGTTTCTACTAACATTTTTTATCTCTGGAATATTAAATAAGACCTCAGGTCCTATATATGTAAAATGGTAAAATATAAAACATTCAGAATGATGTAAAGTCAATGAAATTCTATCAAGAAAAAATACTTAATAGATAAACATTTCTAATATTTTCTATTCTCATTCTTTGTGAGTTAAAATTATTTTAACTGAAGATCAAATATTCTGTGTGAATTTTATGATGGAGATTTGATTAATCACTCCATATCTATTGCAAAATTTTAACAATTTATACTTCTGTTATTTTTAAGTCATTTTTTCTTTGAAGTAAAATTTTGTCTAAATACATTGGACAGATTAAGATAATATATAATAACTTTCTTCTATTTACAGTCATCAGTAACTATTTTTGCTCTTTTAGTTGCCTGTTTTATTTTATATTGATTATGCTTACCAAATGTATTTTACCAGAAAATTGTTTGTACTTTTTAACATTACTAATTACATGAGACTTTTCTGTCCGTTTTAATTCTATTAAGAATTTAACCAATGCATTTTTAACTTTTATCAAGATTATTTTGAATAGCTTATATTGTTCAGGAAATGAATACTACCTTTTGTACATTCCTAGGGAGGATCAAAGAGTATGCCTAGAGCAAAGGTTTACAATCCAAACATAGCCAAATGAGACAATCCAACATCCTGAGACACTGCTTTCTATAAAGTAAACTAGAAGGAGGTAAAGAGTTAGTTACCTTTATATTCAGATTTAACCCAACCCATTAGTCCAAATAGAAGATATAACTTGTCATATTTTACCCTTATTACTCATATGCTTTGTAACCGTATAAAACATCCCATTTATTTAAGGTAATCTATTTATGCATATAATCCATAGGTAATTCCAGGAAAACCCTTGACAAAACTATTAAAATGGGAAAATGAGAAGCTTAATTTTCAAATACTTGGCTTCTCTTTTCATGTAAATATTTCATAATTTATAATCCAGCATAGTTTCAAAACTCTCATTATTTTCTTCCTCTGTCTCATGGATGACGTTGTGTGAAATTAAGTCAGCATGAATATAAGGATATATTAATTTAGTATGAATAGCATACCAAGCTCTGACAGGTTCAAATTATTATTATTCTCACAAGGAAAACATATGGCCTACAAAGTTTCAGGGAGGCGCCCAAGATGGCTGAATAGGAACAACTCCAGTCTCCAGCTCCCAGTGTGAGCAACACAGAAGACAGGTGATTTCTGCATTTTCAACTCAGGTACCGGGTTCATCACACTGGGGCATGTCGGACAGTCGATGCTCGTCTGTGGGTGCAGCCCAAGCAGCAAGAGCTGAAGCAGGGCGAGGCATTGCCTCACCTGGGAAGAGCAAGGGGGAAGGGAATTCCTTTTCCTAGCCAAGGGAAATTGAGACACACTACACCTGGAAAATCGGGTAACTCCCAACCTAATATTGCACTTTACCAAGGGTCTTAGCAAATGGCACACCAAGAGATTATATCCCACATCTGGCCCGGAGGGTCCCACACCCATGGAATCTCCTTCATTGTTAGCACAGCAGTCTGAGATCTAACTGCAAGGTGGCAGGCAGCGAGGGAGGGGCGCCTGCTACTGCTGAGGCTTAAGTAGGGAAACAAAGCCACCTGGAAGCTCGAATTGGGTAGAGCCCACCACAGCTCAAGGAGGCCTGCCTGCCTCTGTAGACTCCACCTCTGGGGACAAGGCAGAGCTAAACAAAAAGCAGCAGAAACCTCTGCAGATGCAAACGACTCTGTCTGATAGATTTGAAGAGAGCAGTGGATCTCCCAACACGGAGGCTGAGATCTGAGAAGGGACAGACTGCCTGCTTAAGTGGGTCCCTGATCCCTGAGTAGCCTAACTGGGAGACATCCCCCACTAGGTGCAGACAGACACTTCACAACTCACACGGCTGGGTACACCTCTGAGACAAAGCTTCCAGAGCAAGAAACAGACAGCAACACTCGCTGTTCAGC
Organism: Trachypithecus francoisi; assembly: GCF_009764315.1. Lineage (NCBI taxonomy): Eukaryota > Metazoa > Chordata > Mammalia > Primates > Cercopithecidae > Trachypithecus > Trachypithecus francoisi. The sequence continues at coordinate 70,258,600 of NW_022681454.1, forward strand.
AATATTCTATCTTCTACAGCCTCTGCTGCTGATACCCAGGCAAACAGTCTGGAGTGGACCTCAAGCAAACTCCAACAGACCTGCATTGAGGGTCCTGACTGTTAGAAGGAAAACTAACAAACAGAAAGGACACCCACATCAAAACTCCATAAGTAAATCACCATCATCAAAGACCAAAGGCAGATAAAACCACAAAGATGGGGTAAAAGCAGTGCAGAAAAGCTGGAAATTCAAAAAATCAGAGCACATCTCCCCCTCCCAAGGAACACAGCTCATCACCAGCAACAGAAGAAAGCTGGATGGAGAATGACTTTGGAGAGTTGAGAGAAGAAGGCTTCAGTCTATCAAACTTCTCAGAGCTAAAGGAGGAACTACATAACCAGCACGAAGAAACTAAAAACCTTGAAAACGGAATAGATGAATGGATAACTAGAATAATCAATGTAGAGAAGACCTTAAAAGAACTGATAGAGATGAAAACCATGACATGAGAACTGCATGACAAATGCACAAGCTTCAATAACCAACTCAATCAGCTGGAAGAAAGAGTATCAGTGACTGAACATCAAATGAATGAAATGAAGCAAGAAGAGAAGTGTGGAGAAAAAAGAGTAAAAAGAAATGAAAAAAGCATCCAAGAAATATGGGATTTTATGAAAAGACCAAATCTACATCTGATTGGTGTGCCTGAAAGTGATGGGGAAAATGGACCCAAGTTGGAAAACACTCTTCAGGATATCATCCAGGATAACTTTCCCAACCTAGTAAGGCAGGCCAACATTCAAATTCAGGAAATACAGAGAACGCCACAAAGATGCTCCTCGAGAAGAGCAACTCCAAGACACATAATTGTCAGATTCACCAAAGTTGAAGTGAAGGAAAAAATGTTAAGGGCAGTCAGAGGAAAAGGACGGGTTACCCACAAAGGGAAGCCCATCAGACCACCAGCAGATCTCTCGGCAGAAACTCTACAAGCCAGAAGAGAGTGGGGCCAATATTCAACATTCTTAAAGAATTATCAATCCAGAATTTCATATCCAGCCAAACTAAGTTTCATAAATGAAGGAGAAATAAAATCCTTTACAGACAAGCAAATGCTTAAAGATTTTGTCACCACCAGGCCTGTCCTACAAGATCTCTTGAAGGAAGCACTAAATATGGAAAGGAACAACTGGTACCAGCCATTGCAAAAACATGCCAAAATGTAAAGTCCATTGATGCTAGGAAGAAACTGCATCAACTAATGAGCAAAATAACCAGTCAATATCATAATGACAGGATCAAGTTAACACGTAACAATATTAAACTTAAATGTAAATGGATTAAATGGTCCAATTAAAAGACACAGACTGCAAATTGGATAAAGAGTCAAGACACATCAGCTTGCTGTATTCAGGTGACCCATCTCACATGCAGAGACACACATAGGCTCAAAATAAAGGGATGGAGGAAGATCTACCAAGCAAATGGAAAACAAAAAAAACGCAGGGGTTGCAATCCTAGTCTCTAATAAAACAAACTTTAAACTATCAAAGACCAAAAGAGACAAAGAAGGCCATTACATAATGGTAAAGGGATCAATTCACCAGGAAGAGCTAACTATCCTAAATGTATATGCACCCGATATAAGAGTACCCAGATTCATAAAGCAAGTCCTTAGAGACTTACAAAAAGACTTAGACTCCCATACAATAATAATGGGAGACTTCAACACCCCACTGTCAACACTAGACAGATCAACGAGACAGAAAGTTAACAAGGATATCCAGGAATTGAACTCATCTCTGCAGCAAGCAGACCTAATAGACATCTATAGAACTCTCCACCCCAAATCAGCAGAATATACATTCTTCTCAGCACCACATCTCACTTATTCCAAAACTGACCCCATAATTGGAAGTAAAGCACTCCTCAGCAAATGTACAAGAACAGAAATTATAACAAACTGTCTTTGAGATCACAGTGCAACCAAACTAGAACTCAGGACTAAGAAACTCAATCAAAACTGCTCAACTACATGGAAACTGAATAACCTGCTCCTGAATGACTACAGGGTACATAACAAAATGAAGGCAGAAATAAAGATGTTCTTTGAAACCCATGAGAACAAAGATAAAACATACCAGAATCTCTGGGACACATTTAAAGCAGTGTGTAGAGGGAAATTTATAGCACTAAATGCCCATAAGAGAAAGAAGGAAAGATCTAAAATTCACACCGTAACATCACAATTAAAAGAACTAGAGAAACAAGAGCAAACAGATTCAAAAGCTAGCGGAAGGCAAGAAATAACTAAGATCAGAGCAGAACTGAAGGAGATAGAAAAACAAAAAACCCTCCAAAAAATCAATGAATCCAGGAGCTGATTGTTTTAAAAGATCAACAAAATTGATAGACCACTAGCAAGACTAATAAAGAAGAAGAGAGAAGAATCAAATATACACAATAAAAAATGATAAAGGGGATATCACCACGAATCCCACAGAGACACAAACTACCATCAGAGAATACTATAAACACCTATATGCAAGTAAAATGTAAAATCTAGAAGAAATGGATAATTTCCTGGACACTTACACACTCCCAAGGCTAAACCAGGAAGAAACTGAATCCCTGAATAGACCAATAGCAGGCTCTGAAATTGAGGCAATAGTTAATAGCCTACCAACCAAAAAAAGTCCAAGACCAGATGCATTCACAGCCAAATTCTAATAGAGTTACAAGGAGAAGCTGGTACCATTCCTTCTGAAACTATTCCAATCAATAGAAAAAGAGGGAATCCTCCCTAACTCGTTTTATGAGGCCAACATCATCCTGACACCAAAGCCTGGCAGAGACACAACAAAAAAAGAGAATTTTAGACCAATATCCCTGGTGAGCATCAATGCAAATATCCTCAATAAAATACTGGCAAATCAAATCCAGCAGCACATCAAAAAGCTTATCCATCATGATCAAGTGGGCTTCATCCCTGGGATGCAAGGCTGGTTCCATGTATGCAAATCATTAAACGTAATCCAGCATATAAACAGAATCAAAGACAAAAACCACATGATTATCTCAACAGATGCAGAAAAGGCCTTTGACAAAATTCAACAGCACTTCATGCTAAAAACTCTCAATAAATTCGGTATCGATGGAATGTATCTAAAAATAATAAGGACTATTTATGACTAACCCACAGCCAATATTATACTGAATGGGCAAAAACTGGAAGCATTCCCTTTGAAAGCTGGCACAAGACAGGGATGCCCTTTCTCACCACTCCTATTCAACATAGTGTTGGAAGTTCTGGCCAGGGCAATCAGGAAAGATAAAGAAATAAAGGGTATTCAGTTAGGAAAATAAGAAGTCAAATTGTTCCTGCTTTCAGATGACATGATTGTATATTTAGAAAACCCCACTGTCTCAGCCTAAAATCTCCTTAAGTTGATAAGCAACTTCAGCAAAGTCTCAAGATACAAAATCAATGTGCAAAAATCACAAGCATTCTTATACACCAGTAATAGACAAACAGACAGCCAAATCATGAGTGAACTCCCATTCACAATAGCTGCAAAGAGAATAAAATATCTAGGAATCCAACTTACAAAGGATGTAAAGGGCCTTTTCAAGGAGAACTACAAACCACTGTTCAGTGAAATAAAAGAGGACACAAACAAATGGAAGAACATACAATGCTCATGGATAGGAATAATCAACATTGTGAAAATGGCCATACTGTCCAAGGTAATTCATAGATTCAATGCCATCCTTATTAAACTACCAATGATTTTCTTCACAGAATTTGAAAAAAAACTGCTTTAAAGTTCATATGGAACCAAAAAAGAGCCTGCATTGCCAAGACAATCCTAAGCCAAAAGAACAAAGCTGGAGACATCACGCTACCTGACTTCAAACATTATTACAAGGCTACAGTAACCAAAACAGCATGGTACTGGTACCAAAACAGAGATATAGACCAATGAAACAGAACAGAGCCCTCAGAAATAATACCACACATCTACAGCCATCTGATCTTTGACAAACCTGACAAAAACAAGAAATGGGGAAAGGATTCCCTCTTTAATAAATGGTGCTGGGAAAATTGGCTAGCCATAAGTAGAAAGCTGAAACTGGATCCTTTCCTTACTCCTTATATGAAAATTAATTCAAGATGGATTAGAGACTTAAATGTTAGACTTAAAACCATAAAAACCCTAGAAGAAAACCTAGGTAATACCATTCAGGACATAGGTATCGGCAAGGAGTTCATGTCTAAAACACCAAAAGCAACAGCAACAAAAGCCACAATTGACAAATGGGATCTAATTAAACTAAAGAGCTTCTGCACAGCAAAGGAAACTATCATCAGAGTGAATAGGCAACCTACAGAATGCAAGAAAAATTTTGCAATCTACTCATCTGACAAATGGCTAATATCCAGAACCTATAAAGAACTCAATCAAATTTACAAGAAAAAAGCAAGCAACCACATCAAAAAGTGGGCAAAGGATATGAACAGACACTTCTCAAAAGAAGACATTCATACGGCCAACAGACACATGAAAAATGCTCATCATCACTCACCATCAGAGAAATGCAAATCAAAACCACGATGAGATACCATCTCACACCAGTTAGAATGGCAATCATTAAAAAATCAGGAAACAACAGGTGCTGGAGAGTATGTGGAGAAATAGGAACACTTTTACACTGTTGGTGGGACTGTAAGCTAGTTCAACCATTGTGGAAAACAGTGTGGCAATTCCTCAAGGATCTAGAACTAGAAATACCATTTGATCCAGCCATACCATTACTGGGTATACACCCAAAGGATTATAAATCATGCTGCTATAAAGACACATGCACATGTATGTTTATTGCAGCAGTATTCACAATAGTAAAGACTTGCAATCAACCCAAATGTCCATCAGTGACAGACTGGATTAAGAAAATGTGGCACATACACCCCATGGAATACTATGCAGCTATAAAAAAGGATGAGTTCATGTCCTTCGTAGGGGCATGGATGCAACTGGAAACCATCATTCTCAGTAAACTATTGCAAGAACAGAAAACCAAATACCACATGTTCTCGCTCATAGGTGGGAATTGAACAATGAACTCACTTGGACACAGGTAGGGGAACATCACACACTGGGGCATATTGTGGGGAGGGGGAAGAGGGAGAGATAGCATTAGGAGATATACCTAATGTAAATGATGAGTTAATGGGTGCAGCACACCAACATGGCACATGTATACATATGTAACAAGCCTGCACATTGTGCACATGTACCCTTGAATTTAAAGTATAATAATAATAAAAAGAAAGAAAAAAAAAAACAGATGGCCAAGGAGACACAGCTGATAATAGGCAAAATAGGCATTTGAACTCAGGTCTCTTTGATTAATTTATCTTTGAACGACTGAATGCTTCTGTTTTTTAAAGGAATTTCTGACAGTGTGAAGCCTAACAAGTCAGGATCTCTCCTCCTCAGTATTCGTAAACATTTACAACTAAGTGAGTCTACACACACATACACACACAGAGAGAGAGAGAGAGAGAGAGAGAGAGAGGAAACATTCTTATTTTCAAAATATACAATAGTAATAGCTATTGATCTTCTTTTTATCTTAAAAAAGTCCGTTTCTGACTCCTTCATAAATAATAGCTGAAAGTCTGAGAGTCTGAAAAAAATTAGTGGATGAGTGGTTGAGCAGCTAAATAATGCTTTCTTAGTGTCAGTCCAGAAAGGAAAATAATTCAAATTCACACACACACACACACACACACACACACACACACAATGGTGGAAGTTCAGTCTTTAAATTGTGACTAACAGCAAAAGCATACCTACCACCTAGGTCTTGGTGTTTTAATACTATTATTTACTAAAAGGGACTAGAACTCCTTGGAGAAATGACTAATTCCAAGACCAGGGCTGGGAAAGAACAAGATAATCCTGGAACATCTTTTTTGTTCCCCAAATTAAGGAATTGCTTAAGAGTGATGGAAACATGATTCTGAAACTAGCTGAAAGGTGATCTTACTTGTCAAATCTGGAGGAAAGTTAGCTTCGGAATAGTTAAAAACAATAACTTTGTAGTGCAATGAATGAAATATAAAAATATGAATCAATAATAATAATAATTAATTAATAAACAGAAAGTTTGAAAAAAAGGAGATGCTCCCAAAGATTCATGTACCTCACCATAAGATGAAAAGTAACTTTACACACACCTCTGCTATACAAGCACTTCCACCATTAAGTGTTGATGTGTCAAGCAAATAGATCTGCTGAGTGAAGTTCTGGATGTCCTCCTGACATTATGAAGTGGAAGCCAATTAGATAAGGCATTGCATCACATTCCTGTGAGTATTGTCTTGCCTTGCCTCCCCTTTTTAAATCATCTCAAAGTTCTGGCCTTATATCTCCTTCGTAAAGCCTAAGCATTTCATTCATAGTCTAAGCACCGCTGTTTCAGGACACTATAAGACATTTGGTTTTACACTTATAAATAAAACATACGGCCGGGTGTGGTGGCTCACGCCTGTAATCTCAGCACTTTGGGAGGCCGAGGTGGGTGGATAACTTGAGGTCAGGGTTTGAGACCAACCTGGGAAACACGGTGAAACACCATGTCTACTAAAAATACAAAAATTAGCTGGGCATGATGGTGCATACCTATGGTCCCAGCTACTCGGGAGGCTGAGGAAGTAGAATCGCTTGGACCCGGGAGGCAGAGATTGCAGTGAGTTGAGATCATCCCACTGCCTTCCTGCCTGGATGACAGAGTGAGACTCTGACTCAAAAAATAAATAAATAAATAAACATAAATAAAACATACAACTGCCACATCAACAAAGTCAAATAGAGCAATCTACATAATTATCGTGATAGATTAAGGAAACACATTTAATAAAATTCAAAATTTAATTTATAATAAAGCTGTTAACAATCTAGTAGTAGAGATAACTTCATTAGCATAATATTGAATGTCTGGAAATGAGTATACACAAATAACAGCATAGTTGATGTTAAGAAAGGATATTTTGTCTAAGTTGAAAGTATAATAAGGCCTATCAGCACCTGTAATCAATATTATATTCAATGTTCCGTGAAATGTAAGACAAATAAAAATAAGAATTTCAAAGAAATAAATTAAACTGTCATCATTTGTAGCTGGGATGATTATTTATGCTAAAAATGTATTATCTTAAATTACATCAATAGGCAATTAAAAGGCAATAGAGTAAGGTCATTTTACATAAGTTCAATATACAAAAAGCAACTATGTTTCCACATACCAGAAAAAAATATTTAAAAAATTAAAATATAACAGTATTTGTAATTCATTCAATGTCACAAGAGCCTTGTGAACAAATCTTTTTGTTAGGAATTTCACACACATGCAATACAGAAAACTGTGAAAATTTTCAAGAAAGATTAAACTTCTTTAAACATTTAAGAATATAATATGTCTATGGATAAAAAGATTCGGTTTTATAAAAAAGTGACCAGCAGATTCAATGCAAACACAAACAATGTAGTTTTTTAAAACATGTGTGTACATGTGTGTTGAAATTTGTTTAGTTTTTTTTTCTAAATTTATATGTAGATGAAATGGATAAAAAATGCCAAGACAATAATGATAAATCAAACATTGATAAAAGACTTAAAATGGTGTATATCAAGATATATTTTATTACTTTATTAATTAGGACTGAAACTGTTGATGTAAGGAGAGTCAAAATGAACTAATGAAATACAACATTTAGCTTGTGTCAAATATGGCATATCAGAGCAATGGGAGAAGTCTTTACAATAAATTGTATAAATGGACTATATATCATTCATTCCTGACTCTCACCATATACAAACAAAAAATTAGTTATATGTGAATTGTACATAAACATGTGAGCGGCAAGGCACCATGCTTCTAGAAAAATAGCAATAACAAAAGAAAGTAGTAGTAAATGAGTGTATATAAAATTATATATTTTGAAATCTGTTGCTCATCCAAATGTACAATTAAGAGAGTAAAAAAAGCAAGTCATAGAATGATAGAAGATATTTACAACATATGTAACCAACAAGGTATAGAAAACTACAAAACCTCAATAGAAAAAAGGGCAAAACTTTTTTGGGGGTAGGGGAATATTAATTTTATTAGATATAATTCATACACAGTAAACTCACCTTGTATACTTTTATAATGTTGACATATATAAAGTTTATTTTTAAACATCACAAAAATTGCTGTTTATAAGAAAAAAACTATAATAAACTGGACTATGTAAAAATTTGTAAAACTCTGATTTTCAAAAGACATTATTAAAAAGTAAAAGGTCAAGTGACAGAATAGAAAAGAAAGTATTCGCAACGCTTATATCCAACAAAGTATTTGAATACTAAAAACATAAAGAAAATTTCCTAAGTGAAAAAATAAGCAAAAATAAAAGAAACGATATGAGCAGACACTTCAAAGCAAAAGATGTTAAAGTGGCAAACAGCTGGGCACGGTGGTTCATACCCGTAATCCCAGCACTTTGGGAGGCCGAGGCGTGTGGATCACAAAGTCAGGAGTTCAAGACCAGCCTGGCCAAGATGGTGAAACCCCGTCTCTACTAAAAATACAAAAAAAAAAAAAATAGCCGGGTGCAGTGGCAGGCGCCTGTAATCCCAATTACTCGGGAGGCTGAGGCAGGAGAATTGCTTGAACTCAGGGAGTGGAGGTTGCAGTGAGCCAAGACTATGCCACTGCATTCCAGTCTGGATGACAGAGTGAGACTCCATCTCAAAAAAATATATAAATAAAGTGGCAAACAAATTAAAGTATGCTCGAACTCATCAGAGGAATGCAGCTTAATATCAAACATTTGATCCTATCTTACACTTACCAATGAAAAAATAGACAAGTCTAGCGTTAGGAAGATTGTAAAGTAACTAGAACTTTTATACATTGCTGATGGGAGAATAAGGTGGTACTAACACTTTGGGAAGCTGATGGTTTACTAAAGCTAAAAATATATAAGCTCTATAACCCAGTAACTCCACTGTCAGTATATACCTAAGAGAACTACATACCAAAATATGTACCTGAGAATGTGCCTAACATCAGTAATAAATACCAAAAGTCTTCAGATGACTCAAATATCCATTCACAGAAAAATGAATAAACAAATAAGGAAAGGTAGCATGTTCACCCAATGCCCCATTATGCAATATAATAATTGAGCTATTCATTGACTTGTATGCAACTGAAAAATATGATGTGAAAGAGGCCAATAATAAAAGAATATATACTTTTTCATTTAATTGAAATAAAACACAAAACAGAAAAAATTAATCTATGGTTTGAGAAGTAAGGCAGTGTTTATCTTTGCAGATGAGACTATAGGGAGACTGAAGGATGGTTAAGGAATTGCTTCATGCAAGTTAAAGAGTGGTTCAATTCATAATAATTCATCAAGGTTTATACTTAGGACTTGTTTACATTTCTTTAAGTATGGAATGCAGAGATAAAATATTTATTAAATTGATTGGTATTTTAGTCTCCTCCGTTAATACAAATATAACCTGTTAACCTAAGTGTCATAAAGAAAATTTGGCATTCACAGAAAATGTACCAGGTTTATCCTATGGTTTGGAATACTCCCTGTACTACCATTTCAGTAGTCCTGAAATTGCATGTACAACAGTTTGAGAAAATGGTAATTAAGCTATCTTCAGCTAATCTGAACTTGTTAGATAATAGCATAGCAGCAAATGGTAAGAGAGTACAATGGTCACCAATGTGTCAGTCCAGCCTCTCTGCTGGGGACTGCCTGTCCTAATTATAAGGTTGCTTGTGTCAACGTTTCTTCTCTTTGATTCTGTTCCCCTGGAGGCACGTGACTGACTGTAGGAAGAAATAACACCCAAATTGGGACATTTTAATTCTGTCTCTTGGAAACTTCAGTTGGAAAACAGCAAGCCCATCATGAGTTGGTATTTTAAGTGAAGATAATCTAAACCTGGAAGCCATCACTGGGCTAGTTTTGCGCCCCCCCCCCCCCCCACCCCGCCCTTCGCTTTGGACAAAGAAGCAAAAAATGCTGCTCTACTGAGAAAGAAAATTGAGAAAATATGCAGAAAGTAGAAAAATTGAAGTCCAGGGAGAAAGACTGGCTCACTTTCCAGTATAGAATTTCAGTTCCTTCTTAAGAATCAACCTAATTTCTGCCTTGCATTACACAATTAATTCCACTATTGTTGTAATTTGTTTTGCTCTTTTTATTTGTTTATGACAAGCTTACATGCATTTTAATTTTATATAGGATAATGTATACTTTATATTTGCATGTGTATACATGACAGGTGGTGGAAAAGAGGGGTAATGCAAGACATTTTTTTCTATTTCCTTTTTTTATTTCCTTTTTCCTTTATCATGTGACATAAGATTTATTAGCTTCATACCAGCATTTAAGTATGGTTAACTTTATGTGATAGTATTTGGGTTGAGGATTGGTGCATTTGCAGTTTTATGAAGGATAGTTGTATTACGTTAGGCATAATTATGATCTTATTGTTGTCTTTATTTAAGGATTATAATCTCAGGAGATGTGTCTGTGTTCAATCTGACAAGGTGTGGACTTGTGATGGTTAATATTGAGTGTCAACTTGATTAAATTGAAGGTCATGAAGTACTGATCCTTGGTGTGTCTCTGAGGGTGTTGCCAAAAGAGATCAACATTTGAGTCAGCGGGCTGGGAAAGGCAGACACGCCCACAGTCTGGATGGGCACCGTATAATCAGCTGGCATTGTGACTAGAATACAAAGCAGGCAGAAAAATGTGAAGAGGCAAGACTGGCCTAGCCTTCCAGCCTACATCTTTCTCCTGTGCTGGATGCTTTCTCTCCTCAAATATCAGACTCCAGGTTCTTCAGTTTTGGGACTTGGACTGGCTTTCCTTGCTCCTCAGATTGCAGATGACCTATTGTGGGACCTTGTGATGATGTGTGAACACTTAATAAACATATATATATCATACTAGTTCTGTCCCTCTAGAAAACCCTGACTAATACATCCAGTTTTCAAAGGGAATGCTTCCTGCTTTTGCCCATTCAGTATGATATTAGCTGTGGGTTTGTCATAAATAGCTCTTATTATTTTGATATGTTCCATCAATATCTAGTTTATTGAGGCTTTTTAACATGAAGAGATGTTGAATTGTATTGAAGATGTTTTCTGCGCCTATTGACATAATCATGTAGTTTTTGTCATTGCTTTTGTTTATGTGCTGCATTATGTTTATTGATTTGCATACATTGAATCAGCCTTACATCCCAGTCATGAAACTGACTTGATCATGATGGGTAAGCTTTCTGATGTGCTGCTAGTTATGATTGGCAGTATTTTATTGAGGATTTTCACATAGATGTGCATCAGGGATGCTGGCCTGAAGTTTTCTGTTTTTGTTGTATCTCTACTAGGTTTTGGTATCAGGATGATGCTGGCCTCATAATATGAACTACAGAGAAGTCCCTTGTTTTCTGTTGTTTAGAATAGCTTCAGAAGGAATAGTACCAACTCCTCGTTGTACGTCTCATAGAATTAAGCTGTGAATCCATCTGGTCCTGGGCTTTATTGGTCTTTTCAAGGATTCGGCTTCTCCCTGGTTTAATCTTGGGGGGGTGTATGTGTCTAATAATGTATCCATTTCTTCTAGATTTTCTAGTTTATTTGCAGATAGGTGTTTATAGTATTATCTGGTGGTAGTTTGTATTTATGTGGGGTCAGTGAGGATATCCCCTTTATCATTTTTTTGTTGTGCCTATTTGATTCTTCTTTCTTTTCTTCTTTATTAGTCTAGCTAGCAGTCTATCTATTCCAGTACTTTTTTCAAAAAATCCGCATGTGAGTTCATTGTTTCTTTTGAAGGATATTTTTGTGTCTCTATCTCCTTCATTTCTGCTCTGATCTTAGTTATTTCTTGTCTTCTACTAGCTTTTGTATTTGTTTGCTCTTGCTTCTATAGTTCTTTCAGTTGCAATGTTAGGGTGTCAATTTGAGATCTTTCTAGCTTTCTGATGTGAGTATTTAGTGCTGTAAATTTCCCTTCTAACACTGCTTTAGCTGTGTCCCAGGGATTCTGGTACATTGTCTCTTTGTTCTCATTGGTTGTAAAGAACTTTCGATTTCTTCCTTAATTTCATTATTTACCCAGGAGTCACTCAGGAGCAGGTTGTTCAATTTCCATGTAGTGTGGCTTTGGGTGAGTTTCTTAATCTTGAGTTCTAATTTGATTGAACTGTGATCTGAGAGACTGTTATGATTTCAGTTCTTTTGCATGTGCCGAGGATTGTTTCACTTCTAGTTATGTGATTATTCTTAGAGTAAGTGCCATGTGGCACCGAGAATACATATTCTGTTGTTTTGGAGTAGAGAGTTCTGTATATATCTATCGAGTCCACCTGATCCAGAGCTAAATTCAAGTCCTGAATGTCCTTGTTAATTTTCTTTCTTGATGATCTATTGGCAGTGGGGTGTTAAAATCTCCCACTATTATTGTGTGGGTGTCAGTCTCTTCGTAGATCTCTAAGAACTTGTTTTATGAATTTGGGTGTTCCTGTTTTGGTTGCATGTATATTTAGGATAGTTAACTCTTCTTGTTAAATTGATCCCTTTGCCATTGTGTAATGCCCTTCTTTATCATTTTTTTCTTTGTTGTTTTAAAGTCTGTTTTGTCAGAAACTAGGATTTCATCCCCTGCTTTTTTCTGCTTTTCATTTGCTTGATGAATTTTCTTCCATCTCTATATTTTGAGCCTCTGTGTGTCTTTGCATGTGAGATGTGTTTCTTGAATACAGCACACTGATGAGTCTTCACTCTTTATTCAATTTGCTAATCTGTGTCTTTTAATTGGGACATTTAGCCAATTTACATTTAAGGTTAATATTGTTACGTGTATTGATCCTGTCATCATGATGCTAGCCTGTTATTTTGTACATTAGTTGATGTAGTTTCTTCATAGTGTCATTATGAAGACACTAAGACATTGTATTTCAGTGTGTTTTTGCAGTGGCAGTTACTGGCTTTATTTATTTATTTATTTATTCATTTATTTATTTATTTTTCCCAATATTTAGTGCTTCCTTCAGGAGTTCTTGCAAGGCAGGCTTGGCAGTGATTAAAGCCCTCAGCATTTGCTTGTCTATAAATAATTTTATTTCTCCTTCGCTTATGAGCTTAGTTTGGCCAGATATGAAATTCTGGTTTGAAAATTATTTTCTTTAAGAATATTGAATATTGTCACCCCCTCTATTCTGGTTTACAAGGTTTCTGCTGAGAGGTCCACTGTTAGTCTGATGAACTTCCCTTTATAGGAGACCTGGCCTTTCCCTCTGACCGCCTTCAGCACTTTTTCCTTCATTTTGACTTTGGAGAACCTGAAAATTATGTGTCCTCGGGTTGATCTTCTCATGGAGTATCTTACTGGGGCTCTCTGCATGTCCCGAATTTGAATGTTGGCCTGTGTTGCTAGGTTGGGGAAGTTCTCTTGGATGATATCCTGAAGTGTGTTTGCCAATTTGGTTCCATTCTCCCCATTTCTTTCATGTACCCCAATCAGTCGCAGGTTCAGTTTTTTTACATAGTTCCGTAGTTCTTGGACGTTGTGTTTGTTCCTTTTCATTCTTTTTTTCTCTAAGCTTGTCTGCCTGCCTTATTTCGGAGAGATAGTCTTCAAGCTCTGATTTTCTTTCTTCCTCTTGATTCGGCTATTGATACATGCGTATGTATCAAGAAGTTCTTGTGCTGTGTTTCTCAGCTCCAACAGGTTATTTATGTTTCTCTCTAAACTGGTTATTCCAGTTAGCAGCTCCTATAACCTTTCATCACGGTCATTAGCTTTTTTGCTTTGGGTTAGAACATCCTCCTTTACCTCAGTGAAGTTTGTTATTACTCAACATCTGAAGCCGATTCCTGTTAATTCGTCCATGTCATCATCTGTTCAGTTATGTGCCCTTGCTGGAGTGGTGTTGTGATCACTTGGAGAAGAGGTACTCTGGCCTTTTGAGTTTTCAGTGTTTTTTCATTGATTCTTTCTCATCTTCATAAGTTTGTCCAGTTTCAATCTTTGAGGCTGCTGACCTTTGGATGAGGTTTTTGTGGGTACGTTATGGTTGATCCTGTTGCTGTTGCTTTCTATTTATTTATTTATTTTTTTTTCAATAGTCAGTCCCCTCTTCTATACGACTGCTGCAGTTTGCTGGGGGTTCATTTCAGGCCCTATTCATCTGGGGCACTCCTGCACCTGGAGATGTCACCCATGGAGGCTGGAGAACAACAATGATGGGTGTCTGCTCCTGCTTCTTCTGGGGTCTCTGACCTCGAGGGGCACCAACCCGATGCCAGTAGGAATGCTGCTGTATAAGGGTGTCTGGCAATCCCTGTTGAGGGGGTCTCACCCAGTTGGAGGACACGGGAACCAGGACCCATTTAAGGAAGAACTTTGGTTGTCTCTTGGTGGAGGGGGTGTGCTGCGCTGGGGGGAAACCCACGCGCCTGGGCTGCCTGGATTCCTCAGAGCTAGCAGAGGGAAAGACTAAGCCTGCTGGTCTGCGGAGACTATGGCCAACTCTCCCCTACAGGCTCAGGCCCAGGTATATCAGAGTTCTGTCCCTAAGCCCCTGACTAGAGTTCCTGTAGGGAGGCCCCGCCCAGTGAGGAGGGATGGCTCAGGTTCTGGACTAAAGAGGCAGTCTGGCCACTGTCTGCCATAGCCAGTGTGCTGTGCTGTGGGGAAGAACTCTCCGGACCAAGCCATCCAGTCTCCCCAGCTCCAGCAGGGGAAAATCTTGTCCTGGAGCTATAGTGATGGCTGCCACCCTTCCCCCTCCAGGAGTTCAGTGACTTAGGCAGTTAGTGGCCACAGTGATGCTGGCTGCCCCTCTCTTGGGATCTCAGAGCCCCTACCCCAGGAAACTCAGAGAGCTTAGGCAACAGGTACTCACAGTGCTGATGGCCGCCCCTCCCTCCACCAACTTGGTGGCCTTAAGCATACTCCAGCTATGTGACTGTTGAGAATCTGCAAGGTTCTGTGGTTGGAGCCCAAGGCTCTGGTGGAATGGGCTCATAAGTGGGATCTTCTGATCTGTGGGCTACACAGTTCTGTGGAAAAAGCACGGTTTCCCAGGTTGGGTAGCATGCTCACTCACCGCCTCCTTTGGCTGGGAATAGGGACTCCCCTGCTCCATGTGGCTCTCAGGTGGGCCCAAGCACCGCCCTGCTTTTCCTTGATCTCCAAGGTTCACGCCAACTGCCTCCTCAATCATGATGACAGAACCTGGATAGGTTTGTTGCCAGTGCAGGATTCGCATTTTATTTTGGTTCTTCTCCAAATAAGAAGTGGGAGCCTCTGACCACCACTTCTTCTAGTCGGAAATTTTGGCTCCATCCCCCCACACATTTTTTTCTAGTGAAGATATTTATGATGGGTTAAGAATTAAGAATTTAGATTTTAAAAATTAGAGTGTCTTGGTTAACTGATGATTTTTATAACTAACTAGAGAAATGCACTGAAATCAAAGAAAAACTTAAATGACAGAAATTTAGGCATAAAAATAGAATACACCAGAGTTAAACCAATAACTATTTGTCCCTCATTAACCAATAATATTATCTGAATTGTAAATTTGCACTCCGACAGACCACTATGTTGTGATGAAAGCTTGTACCGATATTGTGTTTATACAGAATGAACATCCCTGAATTATCTTCACAAGTCATTCATTACTGTTGTATAAAAAGCACTCCTTAAAGTGGCTTATAATTTAGCTGCAATTTTCAGTTTACAAGTAATCTTAATGACAGTGTATAATGCTAACTATGGACATAACACAAAGTTTGAAGAATAATGTGCATGTCACAAGATCAAAATTATACTACAAAAAATTTATTCATTATATATTTGTGCATTTGACAATTATAAAGCTCCACTTCTTCAGAAATTAAAACAAAACAAAACATGCTTCAAAGTAAGGAATTAGGGAAAGGGTGTGTGTGTGTGTATGTGCATGTGTGTGTGTGTTTGCATAAGCAAACTTGCTTCAGATAATATATGAATTAAACGTTATAAAAATAAACATAAAATGAAAAGCATTCTACATTAAACAAAATTATTGGTTGAAATACATCATCTTTTTACCCTAGTTTTTTGTAGAGAAAAATTATCAACCAAATACAAGCTTTACATCAGAATGTCATTTTAAGTCTTATGCTATAGGCACCTGGGTTAATAAGAAAAACTAACTTTTTCTGTTGTGCATCCCTTGAAGAATTTTTACTAATATCCAGTGGTCATTAATGACTCAAATAGATACCTTTCCTCTTTCTTTTTTCTCATCCAGTAATTGAGCCACTGTTATTTTCATAGGCAATAATTGGGTGCACAGGGTTCAAGTCAGTATAATTCCAAAAGTTCTGAATTTGAGATTAAAAGACTTGGGGTTATATCCTTGTTCTTTGATCAGCTAGCTGTGTGACAAATGGGAACTTACTGTTTCTCTGAATGTCATTTTTCTAATTTAAAAACAAGAGTGATACTTTTTTATTTGCAGATCTCTTAAGAATTAGCTAAAATATTAAAGATATTGTTCCTGCCAAAAGAGTATGCTTTTAGATCGCATTTTCCTCTTATTTGTAGAGATACTACTTGAGATTCTAGTAATACTGTCATCATTAATTCAATAGTTGCCAAATATTTAATTGAATATCTCCTATGATTTAGGTTTTGGAAATACGGTGCTGAACACAACTTTATTTTCTTGAAATTTACATTATAGTGAAGAAGGTAATTAAACAAAAACAAAGATATAATTATTTGTAATGAATTTGGTAAAATAGTAATACAGGACAAGATTATAGACAAGAAGTAAGATAAGTTGGTCAGGAATGGCCTTACTGAGTAGATGATATGTGAAGGGAAAAACACAAAGGAGTTAGGCATGTGGAGACTTTGGATAAAAAGAAATAGAAGGAAAGTGTTGCTCTATTGTAGTGAGAGGAAAGATTGTGAATATATTAAAAATATAGGTACAAACTGAGAACCTTGTCATCCTTATTAAAGAGTGTGATCATTTCATATGAAAATAGAAAGTTATGTGAAGATTTTTAAGTAGGGCAATAGCATAATCTCCTCTACAGTCAGGTTACTGTCCGGAGCCATGAGGCCCGGAATTAGCCGACCTCTGTTGCTTGATCTCCGCAAAGCGGAGACAGGACGGCACATTCCCGGGTTCTTTATTTACAAACCCTTCCCGCGCGCGCCTAAGTTTTCCCGCGCGCGCCAAAACTGTTGCCGCGCGCGCCCAAAGCTTTTCCCGCGCGCGCCTAAGTTTTTCCCGCGCGCGCCCAAACTGTTCCCGCGCGCGCGTAAACATTTTCCCGCCCAGGAAGAGATGCAGCCTAGGGCGCAGGCGCGATCCCGCGCCCGGGAAAAGTACAAACCCACGGCGCATGCGCGATTGTAATTTGAGAAGACCCGGCCCCCCGTCACCGCCCTGGCCCAACCTCTTCCTCTGCCAGCCTATATAAGGCATGACCCTGCATTCAATAAACGAGACTTGATCAGGCTACTTGTCTTGTCTCCATTTCTTGTGTTTTCTTGTCTCCTCCATTCCCACTCCCCCTTCCAGGGCCCGTTCGACTGTCCTGCAGGTCGGGACAGGTTACAAATCCTTATACAATCCGTATTTGGTGTGTTCATGTATTAGAAGAAGGTGAGTAGGAAATCTGGACCAGTTACGGTATTATTTACACAAACCACAAATGAAGCATGTCGTCCAGTATTAGAAGTAAAGAATATTAGAATATACCCCAAAGAAGAAATTTAAAAATCAACCCAAAAAATTCAACACTTACTTTCTTCTTGTCTGTACCAAGAAGTCTATTTTATTTCATTTATTTATTTATCTTTGTTTATTTATTTTTTTTTTTTTTACAAAAAGCTACACCCTAAGAACTGAGAGCATACAGTTTGTTACCAACCTCACAAGTAGTATCTGTCTTACACATGTTACTGCAGCCGTCCAAAGTTTCATCATTTCTAAAACAATACTCCAAATTTACAGAGGATATAAATGCAATCATACTGGTATAATTTGATTTTCCTGAAAGAAAGTGCTACATCATTCTCTTGTGTTAAGACAGATAATTGGTTTACTTTCTCTAAAGCTTATCCTGTTTCTCAAGTCCAGAATTTTGCCAACTTTGGGAATTTTTTACTATGTACTAATCCTCTCAGTTTGGATTATACTAATATTACCTCAACTATGTATCTCAATAAATTGAATACCTAGTCAAATTTCTCCTGGTAGTGGTTTTGATATAATTCAGGCCAGAGATGAAAGGAATTTGGGAAAAGGCAATAGCAAGAGAATGGAGGAGAGTGTGTGTGTACATGTATGTGTCTATACAAATATGCATATAAACATGCTTATGAATATGTTTTATATATATAGAATATATTCAATAGATATATGGAAAGTATAAATAATCAAACTTGACAAATCAAGAAACAGAAAGAAAAAACAGTGGTGATAAAATTCAATGTTACAGATAATTTTAGAAGAAGTTCTAAAAAAATAGCAGCTGCAGAAATGGAGTACGATAATACAAAGTACAGGAAGGAGAAATGAACATAATTTACCCTTGCAAAGAAGTTTGGCTATAAAGATAAAAGGAAGATAAAAATCAGAAAAAAAAATTCAGCTGGAGTGGGATTTTGTAAATAATGATGTTTTATTCTGCTGTTGTCATTGTTGGACTTCAAATATTTATGTACTTACCGGAAGAATTTGGTAGAACAAGAGATGTTGAAGATCTGGCAAGGGGTTTAAGGAGCTAAATTTGAGTCACATTCATAATGATGCATACAGACTTACACAGAAAAGTAGTTGGTAATATTCAGTAAGATAAACATTTCTTTGAATACTGAAAGAAAAACATACGAAAATGTGTGCAAAAGCAGTCACTTATTATAGATAATAGCAGACATTTGAAGGAATTTCAAAAGGATAATGTTGCAGCCATAGACATGCATAACTCATATCTTTCTTCGAGAGGAAAACTGCTGTGAGAAGTGTAGTTAGCTGATCATCTCCAGTCACTGCCAATTCAGAATTCACCGATGTTTACTCCGAAGTCACCTACTTCCTGGATTGCTTCTAGCCAAAGTCTGAGCACTGAGACAGTATCATAGCCTGTCATTTAGGCCCAATGCAGGCCTCTTCTAATGAGCAACCTTTGTTCTGAAGGTCCCCATCCCCACTGGCTTGGCCAAGACTTCCTCATAACTGCATCACAACCTGAAGTTCTTTCTACCCAATTTTTCCTCCAATCTCTCTTGTTTCACGAGTGTCAGATCTGCATTGCAGTTTGAAGATTTTCTCTACCTACTTCTGTTCACTCTGTCTTTATCATTCACAAGCATGTCCCCAACTAAATCCTTTGTGTTCTTAATTCCATCTTGGTATCTATTTCTCAGAGAGTTTGAACTCACAGTGATAGACTATCAATCTTTGATGTAGGATTGTATTTAATAATGACTTAGAAAAATTTAAAAGGTAAACTACAAAGGGCATTTTATGCTTAGTTACTAACATATTAGTTATGAAACATATCAATAAACTATAAGCTATGATAAAATACACAGGAGTCAGGCACATGAATTAAGTGTTATAAGCTTTTCAGCAACATATTCTAATATTATTAAACTATTTCTTATAATAAAGAGAATGTTACAGATGACATTGAATCTGCTTCTATTTGAACAAAATTGACTTGATTTTCAACTCAAATTATTAGCTATACAACATCACAAATGAAATAATGGAATGAAAAGTATAAAAAATTAAAATAAAGACAAAATGTGGTGTTTATATAAAATAATCATTGGAATGAGGAGTTGCATTTAATCTTAAAGCAATGAAACATTGTACAGAAAATTATTGATATATACAATTATAATAAAACTTAAGTGTCTGTATATTGCAAAAATTCTAAACAAAACTTAAAGACAAAGAACAATATTAATGGGTACAAAAATACAGCTCGATAGAAGGAACAAGATCTAGTATTCAATAGTGCAATAGGGAAATTACAGTTAACAATTTATTGTATATTTCAAAATAGCTAAAAGAGAAAACTTGTAATGTTTCTAACACAAAGAAAAGATAAATGTTTGAGGTGATAGATATTCCAATTACTCTAATGTGATCATTGTATACATGTATCAAAATATCATATGTACCCCAAAATATACACAACTGTGATATATCAATCAACCAATCAATAATATGTAAAAAAATTCAATAAACATTCATACAAGTGTTAATATTTTCAGTATAACCATTTTACTAAAATTTGTGTTAAAGAGATGACAT
The DNA here is from genome assembly GCF_009764315.1 of Trachypithecus francoisi. Taxonomy (NCBI): domain Eukaryota; kingdom Metazoa; phylum Chordata; class Mammalia; order Primates; family Cercopithecidae; genus Trachypithecus; species Trachypithecus francoisi. The sequence goes on from NW_022681454.1 coordinate 70,279,014, forward strand.
CAGCAAGGTGGAGGACAAGGAAAATTCAGGCCTTTTTCCTTCACATGCGAACTGAGTTAACAACTATATACCAACAAAAATACCTCTGTGAAAACTCTAGAGATCAATTGAGAAGCTACTGCACCAAGGCCATTGTAAAACCAAGAAAGTATTCCAGCAAGAAAGTATAAAAATTAGATGCTTTTTTCACACGATCTGTGCTCCTCTTTCTACATGGCATAGCATGCACACAAAACATATTATGATAAAACTAGCTCAAAAACAAAAAGAGAATCTTGAAAGCAGCAAGGGTGCAGTGATTCATCACATACAAGAAAGCTTTCATAAGATTATCAGCAGATTTCTCAGCAGAAAACTTGTAGTCCAGGAAACAGTGGGATGATATATTCAAAGTGCTTGAAGGGAAAAAAAAAATGTAAACCAAGAATACTGTGTCTGACAAAACTGGTTTTCAAAATTGAGGGAAAAATTAGGACTTTCTCAGATGAACAAAAGTTGAGGGAGTCCATTAACACTAGATCTTCCCTGAAATACATGATAAAGGTACTCTTTTAAGTTGAAAAAGGATGCTAGATAGCAACATGAAACCTAATGAAAACTTATAGCTCTCAAGTAAGGATAAATTACTGACAAATATAGTAATCTGAATTATTACAATTTTGGTTCATATAATTTGAATGACAAAATATTTTAAACTATAAATCCAAATTGATAAATGTAATATATAAAAGCTGTTTGGGTCATTAGTAACATCATGTGGTGGAAATGGCAATGGAAAAGTGTAGAGATTTTGTATGCAATTAAAGTTAAGTTGTTATAAGTTTAAAATTGAATGCTATAAAGTCAAGCTATTTTATGCAATTGCAGTGGTAACCACAAAGAATATATCTACAGAAAGCTTATCACTACAAAACATCAACAACACATAAAGAAAGGCAATATATTAGTCTGTCCTCATGCTGCTAATAAAGACATACTAGAGACTGGGTAATTTCTAAAGGAAAGAAATTTAATCAACTCACAGTTCCATATGACTGGGGAGGCCTCACAATCATGGCAAAAGGTAAATGAGGAGCAAAGTCACATCTTACATGGTGGGAGGCAAGATAATGTGTGCAGGGGAATGCCCCTTTATAAAACCATCTCATAAGATCTCATAAGATCTCATAAGACCTATTTATTATCATAACAGCATGGAAAAGACCCACTCCCATGATTGAATTACCTCCCACTAGATCCCTCCCATTATACTTGGGAATTATGGGAGCTACAATTCAACTTGAGATTTGGGTGGGGACACATCCAAACCATATCAAGCAGTAAAAAGGAAAAGAAGAACAAAATGTTACAAGACTAAGAGAAAACAATGAACAAAATGAAAATGATAAGTTCACTATCAGTAATTAAACTATTCAATCAAAAGACATGGGTGGATGAATAAATTTTTTAAAAAAGAAAACAGGATTTAAATGTATGTTAAGAGACATATATAAAGAGACTCATTTTACATCTGAGTACATACCTAGGCTGAAAGTGAAAGGATAGAAAAAGATGTTCTACAAAAATGTTAATCAAAAGAGAGCAAGGGCAGCTATACTAATGGCAGATAAAATTGGATCTAAGTTAAATTAAAATAAATAAGGACATTATATAATAATAAACCAGTCAATTTGCCAAGAAGATATAACAAATATAAATATGTATGCACCAAACTTCAGAACTCCTAAATAAATAAAACAAACAGAATTAAAGGGAGAAACACACAGCAACAGAATAATAGAAGGATACTTTAATACTCCATTTTAAATAATGAATAGAACAATCAGACAGGAGATCAATTAGTAAATAGAAGACTTGAACAATACTATAGACTAATTGGACCTAGCATTCATATCCAGAACTTTCCACTCACCAACAGCAGGTAGTACATTTTCCTAAAGCATGCAGGGAATATTTTCTAGGATAGACCACATTTAGGCCACAAAAAAAAATCTTTACAAATACAAGAAGGTTTAAATCACACAAAATATCTAGTGTGATAAAAATAAAATGAAACTAGAAATTAATAGCAAAAAGACAACTGGAAAATCCATAATTATGTAGAAATAAAACAACACAGTCTTACATAGCCAATGGGTCAAAGAAGTCACAAGAGAAATTAGAAAATATCTTGATGCAAACAGAAACATAAAAACACGACATATCAAAACTTGGAATGCAGTGAAAGCAGTGATAAGATGAGAGTTTATAGCTATAAATATGCACATTAAAAATATAAATACATGGACAGTCCCAGACTTAATATAAAAACATAACTTTATACTCAATAAATCAGAAAAAGAAGAACAAACTAGACCCAAAGCCTAAAGAAGGAAGGTAATAATAAAGATTTGTGCAGTGACAAATGAAGTAGAAAATAGGAAAGCAATAGAAAAGATCAAAGACATTAAGAGTTTTTTCTGAAAAGATTGACAAAATTGTCAAGCCCTTCACTAGATTAACTAAATCAGAAACAAAAAGGGATATTACAATGAATGCCACAGAAATAAAGTGGATTGTAAGAGAATACTATGAACAATTATATGCCAATAAACTGGATAACCCATAAGAAATAAAAGCCTAGAAATATAAATCTTATTAAGACTGAATTTTGAAGAAAGAGAAAATCTGAACTAGTAAGGCATTTGAATGAGTGCTCTAATAGTCCCCACCCCCCCCCCCACCCCCGCAAAAGTTCAGGAATGAGTAGACTCACTGGAGGATTTTATCAAACATTTAAGGAGGAATTAACACCAATCCTCCTGTAAATCTTCAAAAACTTAAGGAGGATGGAATACTTCTAAGCTCTTTCTATAAGATGAGCCTTAGCCTGAAAGAAAGAATGAAAGAAAGGAAATTGTCAAATACCTAATGCTAATTAAAGGTCAATAACTCGCATGATTTAATTTTTACCATCATTTAATCATGACCACAAACACTGTTGTTTTACAACATATCTATCTATATACTAAAACTTCATCACATTTTGTTAACTCTTATCTTTGGCCTTGGAAATTTAGCTGAGTTGCTGTTGAAACTTATAGAATTTTAACCATAAACAATACTGAATTCCTTAATTTTTTGTTGTTTTTTGAAGACTATTCACAGTGTTAATTTAATAAATGTACCACATCACCTTTAAAACAAAATTATATTTCTAACATTAAAACATTTTAACACACTACTAGAGCATGACAGCCCCAACAGTTAAGTAAACAAATATGTATAAAAGTTTTAATCCATAAATGGCAAATAACCACTCACTAACTAGTTCAATCTCCTTAGCAATCAAATAAATTTGAATTAGCATAACAAATGGTACATTTCAAATGAGAAATTAGCAGAACATTAAAAATTGGCATCATTCAAATCCAATAAGATTGTGGTACAACAAAGTCTAATGAGAATGTAATTCAGTCATATTTTTGTGGTGAAAGTGTAATTTTGTAATAATTTCAGGGTAGGTTTCTACTCTTCTGCTCTAGTGAAGAAGCAGAGACCGACCATCACAGACTTAATAGTGCTGAGAAAACAAGGCAACTATTGTACTCAGCTGGTTATACAAAGCATGAAAATGAAGGACAGAATTACATTCAGAAGCATAACATTTGGGCCAAAGGTCACATGTATACATATGTAAAAAACCTGCATGTTGTTCACACGTACCCTAGAACTTAAAGTGTAATAATAGTAATAATAATAATAATAAAACATTTGGGCCAAATGTGTTCACTATAACCCAGGTACAGAAAAGCAGGTAGCATATAAATTAAGAGTAAAATGAAACAGTATTTGGAGCAATACAGCAGTTGGGTTCTTTTGAGCAAGATAATTGAATTAAATATGAGAAAATCTATTTGAAAATATCAATCAAGGACATAGAAAAAGAAAGTGAATCTTCAACTGATAAAGAAAAGTTGATGTGATACAGAAAATAAGCACTGGTAGGCAGATAGCTGTCAAGAGGATAGGCTACAGAATCAGATAGGCGAGCTATGAATCAAGTTCCAACATGTTATGGCCAATAATGCCATTTTTATCTTTGTTAGGGGATACTGGTTGGCTTTTATACTCTAGAAATTTTGTCCATTGACCTTAGTCAACCAGAAATGTTTTATTTTCTAAAGGATCAATACTTCAGTATCTTTATTTATCTTGTCTCATTTCCTTTTAGCTATAATTTCAATTCCCGCTTTAAAAAAGTGTGTCTTCTTGGCAGAATTCAGATGATAATGGGGAGAAAATGTTTATGTTGGACAAAAGAAACAGTAGAGTTTTATATCCCTGGGAAAGGGTGCAGTAGGACTAGAAAGTTATGGAACCTCATGAATAATATAAAAACTTCAGATTTTCTTGCATTATTTTTATTTTGCAAAAAAAAAAAATACAAATTAGTAGGAAGATTTGGACATTATTTGTGGAAAGTTGCAATTCTCAACTATTTCATATAGAAGACATAACTTTTACATAATCTATATTTTGCTTACGAATACTACCTTTTAACAAGATCAGAAGCTAGTCCTCACATTACTTGGAGCATGTGTATGGGAACTCTTATGAAAAAGTATTGAATAAAACCTAGATGCATTGCTTGAAATTGATTCTGATATTGAAAAGATTGTAATTACATGCTACGCTGCTATGCGCAATTGTTTAGTTTTTCAAACTTTAGTTGAGAATCCATATTAATGTTGAATTATTAGAAGAAGGGATACATCGCTTAAGGTAAGCGTCATCTCAAGAAGATTGGAAGATTTTCCTGGTTCTCTCTCTAACTTCTGTCTCTGCAATCCCCAACCTATATCGGTTATGTGAAGAATACAAATTAGATAGCCAGAAGTTGTAATTTCTGACAATGAAGTATCACTGAGTTGAGTTTAAGAAACACGTGAACATAATTTTATTCCAAAATCTCAGTTGCCTCTAGTCACCCTTAAGCAATTGCCACTCTGATAGAGTAGTATTAGATAATGAAACTGCATTTTGAAACGTAAGTACCGGATGTGTAAAACCTTCTCTTATTCAAACTTTTGTCTATATTCAAACACAGGGCAAAATTTAGGGGCTAAGAAAATAACATTTGGATTTCTCCCAACCTGGACTTAAATGCCAGCTCTGTTACTTCCCCATTCAACGAGATTTATCACGTTACTCAAACTTTTAAATCTGTGTTTTCATCTAAAAAATTTGGAAAAAAAAAATTCTACCTCATGGATCGATAAAAGGATTACCTTAACTAGAATAATGTGGGTCAGTTTCAGAGCAAATATTTAATGCATAATAGCTATTATTAAGGTAGTAGTAGTAATATCTATTACTTTGAAAATTTACCTCTATCATATCTGAATAATGATTTATTGAACTAGCAATAGCACATTATAGACCCTACTTAACATCACCATTATTATGAAAGTGAAATGTAGTAATTTGATTAGTGGAAACAGAGAATTAAAGTTTTACTAAACCACTAAAACAGGTTCACTAGGAACCCATTATTTACTTGGCAAAAGTAAACCTAACCTTAGTGAACACTGTCTAATGGACCAAGTACAACTGCTTGCGGTGTTGACAATAGCTAAAATTTATGTTCAAGCTATTGAAAAATTTTATTTTCTCTACCCTGTGGTCATGAGCTTCTAATTGAATACCAGTGGGAATAAAGGAAGAAAAATTGTTCAGCAAGAATTGAATTGAGTCCAAAACTGTGTAAACACATCTAATGTCAACTTTAGGTGACATCCAAGTCCAAGAAATGGCTTCCAGAATCCATGAAGGAGGCAGCCAAATCATAAAGATTAAGATCAAAACAGTTTTCTATACAAAAATTAGCCAGGCGTGCTGGCAGTTGGCTGTAATCCCATCTACTCAGGAGGCTGAGGCAGGAGAATCACTTGAACCTGGGAGGCAAAGGTGGCAGTGAGCAAAGATTGTGCCACTGCACTCCAGCTTGGGCAACAGAGCAAGACTACGTCTCAAAAAACAAACGAGCAACAAAAAACAGGTAAAAGCCACAAGGTATGCTAGAGAATTGAAAAATGGTCACTGTTGCTAAATGTTCTGTAAATAGTAACTACATAAGTGTATTAGCTTAATCAAAGGCATTCAGTAAATCCACATGTGGATGAGCTAGTGGGGATGCTGTGTTGGGCATTGTGAACAAGGCAGCCTAAAATGTAGAGAGTCTTGCACTCCTTGAAACAAACAAACTGTAAATGTGGCACTAAAAACAAATGAAATAGCATTAATCAAACATGGTAATAAGAAATGTATATGTCTTTTGTGTAAGACAGAAAAAATTAAGAAAAAATCTTCATATTTCAAAATAATTTTATATCAAAGATATCTCTTTCATTGTTCCTTTAAAGAAATAATTATCAATGCACTTACATCAAAAGAAGTTTGATTCAATCCCAATTTGAAATGTTTCATTAATGACATACACTGTGACATGTTTAACAGATGTCATTTGAGCACATTTGCAAAAGCCGGAGAAAGTAGTCAGTGTAGGGTACACTCAGCAACCCACGAATTTCAAAATTGTCATCTTCAGAATTATCAGAATAGAAAGATCTCTGTATGTTCTTACGTAATGGATTTTCATATGAGTGGTTGCCTTTATTACAAAATATTTTAACTAATATTTCACATTAGCAGGATATTCTAGCATGTATGTGTATGTGTGTGTGTGTGTTATAGTAAGTGTGTGTGTCTGTGTTTGTAAAGAGGGCTGAATCAATGTATCTGAGAACAGGAGATAATTGTTCAGAACATTCAGAAGTCTGTGTCTTGCACTTAAACATGTCTTTGAGTCAAAATGCCAAACACTATGTATTATTTTAAAAGAGATGCCTAGAAGAACTAATCAAAAATCTTCATAAAATCATACATTTTTAACAATATTCTAATTATATATGGAGAATACCAACCTCACTTTTATTTGCACATATCAGTTCTCATGTTGTGAGATGTCATTGAAAACATACAGAAAATGTGCAGCTGTTTTATAAATGGATACACTTTGGTTTAAAATGTTTCTTTTATCCTCAGGTAAAGAAAGATAGTATCAACCAATCAAAAGAAGAAGCAAGAGCAATTCAAGGAGAAACTTTTTTATTGCTAATTTCCAGAGGGAATTAACCAATTTTCTGTATTATGATAGAATCAGCATATTGAGGACTGGACCTATAGATAATGTCAAAGCAGAAGAGGTGCTTTCAGCTTTGTGTGCCTGCTGAATCTTAAATATGAGCAACTGCTGAGCTTCTGTTTGCTCCATGATTTCCGGTCAGGTTTCATCAGATCGGAGCCTGCTGTTTAAGCTATATTTAGGACATGACCCTAACAGCTGGCTCTACTGAATGAGCCACTTCAAGGTGGTTATTACTATGCATGTAATAACTAAAGAGTTTGGAAGAGCTAAGAAAAGCATTTATCCGCGTGTATTTTATTGAATATTTTGGTAGATTTGAAATCCAACTAAGAAAGGCACATATGAAAAATAAAAGTATGGTAATGTACACTAAATATAACTTTAATATTACCATCTGGATGAGAAAAAATGCCATCTGACTATGTCAGAGTAAAAAGAATCTATTTTGTAAATACCCACAACTTAAAAGAAGTTTGAAAGTTTTTACTAAGTTTTATAAATTTGAAAGCATATTTCTGTAAATAATTGATTTTTGAATATCTGACAAAACAAAACAAAGTCAACATACATTTACCATTATATTTACTGTCTATAAGAATGAAGATTATAGCTTATTCGCCATGTAATAATAATAATTTGAATGTAATGACATTCCTGTAAAACATGCCGTAATTTAGGATGTTTTATCCCTGTAAGACATACCATGTCATAGTCACCAATAAATGTTTCTTGAATTTGCTGTTGTCTTTTGACATTTGAAAATAGAAAATGAGAGCTTCGGAGAATGTCTAATGAATTTTTAAAGCACTAAAAAAAGCACATCATAATCTGAAAAATCCTGAATACTCAAGTAAACTCAGTCTTGTATTTTCTGTGAGAAAGACTAAAAATGAAAATACAGCCTAATGATAATTATTATATTTCCAATATTATAGATGAACCAAAAGTAATGACTATATTCTTGCCAGGTCTTGTAATATCTATGTGACTCCAGAGAAAACAAGATGTGAGAAGGACAGTATCATTTTTTCACATGGGTAAACAACTTGAATGCGATCAATATAGTCATCTGTGCATGCATACATGTGCGCACGCGTGTGTATATATACACCAAATACTTCTGTACCTGTATATATTACTCACCAAATACCATTATCAAGGTTATCAAATAATGTGAAAGTTCATAATAACATCTACTGAAAATAATTTCTAAGTATTTCCATGTAAGGTGGTGAATACGATGGTTTTAGGGTAATATTCAAGGGTGGCTTAAACACTAAAATATTCATAGAAGACCCCAGGAGGCATTGTGTCATTAGAAACAAATGTGAAACTAAAATGTTGGACTGAGGGAATGTGGAGAATGTAATAAGGAAATTTTATCAGCACTGAAACTTGGATGTCAACCATATTTTACGACATTGTGATTTTAAAAAGTAGTATTGTTTTCACCTTTTTAAATATGAAAAACCACATAATTTAAAATATTTCTCTCTCACCCTTTCACTAAGATGTAAGTGAATATTCTTCTGGCCTCTTTCAGTCACCCTACCCTATCTGAATAATATACCAGAACTAAATTATATCGGATCAAGGGTTGTTTGGAGTTGGTCTCTGATAGTAGACTCAATTTCTAGATTCACAAGTATCTCCATGACTTTATCCTCAGTGTATCCTATTATATCAACAGTGTCACTTGGGTGGGGATATTATAATTTCCCTGTAGGGAATTACTATAGTGTGAACATTTATCTTCCCAGGAAACCTAGGGATAATATTTAAGTATAAAGCTACCCTTACATTTAGTTTTACTAAGAAAATTCAGAAATAAACATTTTGTATAGGATTATAAATATAAATAAATGCTTTGAGTTAATAATTCTCTCTTTTGACCTGTCTCTATTCAACACAGACAATGGGTTCATTTCATTTCCACTCAGTTATTTCCTATTCATTTCAATTGCTTAATGCAATTGCAGGTCATTACATTGGAATTATTCAATAGGAAAATACTTTGAAATAAATAGGAGTCTATAAAATCATTTTGGATTATTTCATTTATAACCAAAAAATAACTGCATATACAATTATTATTTTAAAAAACACAACACAATAAATAGAAAAACTAGGCTTAGATTTTTTTCATGTAGATTGCTAAAACTGAAATATGAACAGTATCATTTGTTCTCTCTTTATATTAGGCTAAATGTGAAGAATTTGAAGAATGTAGTTGCCAGACAGCAATTAATTTAAACTCATTTATTCTACTGCAGCTTTCAGCAATTATATGTTAACATGTCCACATTTACTAATGTATTTTTGTTCATTTTTATTTTACTAGAACTGCGTCAGGACAGATAACACTTTTCAAAGTCATAATTTTAAACAATTATTATAAAAAGGAAGCATGACATTTATATTTAATAAATTAGTAAGTATATTTAAATAGTTCATACTCAAGATTCTGAAGATATTTAGTATATCTAGCTTCTAACTTTTAAACATATTTGAATGACTGTAATTTTCAATTGTACATAGCATGCAACTACATAGCATTTTCAAGCTCATACTAATAATTAAAAAAGGAATATTCATCTAAATAATAAAAAGGCATTATAGACTGTTAAAGTGGTCAGTATTGTGATGAACATAAGTATCAATTTCTGTTTCTTTTTCTTTACATATAAATTTTCTGCATGATCCCTGATATTTTGTAATTGAATATAAGATATGTTAAATTACTGCTGTTGAATATTTAATTTTCACATTATTTCAGTATCTGTAAAGAAATGACAGATTTTCAAAAAGCTGTTGACTTATGATAAAGTCAAACATGAGATTGTCCCATTTAGAATCAGGGCCTCATTTTCTTTCTCCTATACCCCAAATTTATAGGATGGTCCTATTTGCTCTTCCTCTTCTAATCAAAGTAAAACTTATACTGTGGGTGATGGCTTCCAGCTTTATCTATGTCCCTGAAAAGGACATGAAGGCATGATCTCATTCCTTTTTATGACTGCATGGTATTCCATTGTGTATACGTACCACATTTTCTTTATCCAGTTTATTATTGATGGGCATTTGGGTTGGCTCCATGTCTTTGCTAATGTGAATAGTACTGCAATAAACATAGATGTGCATGTATCTTTATAATAGAATGATTTATATTGCTTTGGGTATATACCCACTAATGGGATTGCTGGGTCAAATGACATTTCTCATTCTAGATTATTGAGGAATCACCACACTGTCTTCCACATTGGTTGAATTAATTTACATTCCCATCAGCAGCGTAAAAGCGTTCCTACTCCTCCACAGCCTTGCCAATATCTGTTGTTTCTTGACATTTTAATAATTGCCATTCTGGCTGTCATGAGATGGCATCTCATTATGGTTTTGATTTGCATTTCTCTAATGATCAGTTATGTTGAGCTTCTTTTCGTATGTTTGTTGGCCATACAAATGTCTTCTTTTGAGAAATGTCTGTTCATGTCCTTTGCCCACCTTTTTCTGGGGTTGTTTGTTTCTTGTAAATTTGTTTAAGTTCCTTGTCAATTCTGGATATTAGACCTTTGTCAGATGGGTAAATTGCAAAAATTTTCTCCCATTCTGTAGGTTGCCTGTTCACTCTGATGATAGTTTCTTTTGCTGTGCAGAAGCTCTTTAGTTTAACTAGATCCCGTTTGTCAACTTCAGCTTTTGTTGTCGTTGCTTTTGGTGATTTCATCATAAAATCTTTGCCCATGCCTATGTCCTGAATGGTATTGCCTAGGTTTTCTTCTAGGGATTTTCTAGGGTTTGGGGTTTCACATTTAAGTCTTTAACCCATATTGAGTTAATTTTTGTATATTGTGTAAGGAAGGGGTCCAGTTTCAGTTTTATGCATATGACTAGCCAGTTTTCCCAGCACCACTCGTTAAATAGGGGACCCTTTCCCCACTGCTTATTTTTGTCAGGTTTGTGGTAGATCAGATGGTTGTAGATGTGTGGCATTATTTCTGAGATCTCTATTCTGTTCCGTTGGTCTATATGTCTGTTTTGGTACTAGTACCATGTTGTTTTGATTTCTGTAGCCTTGTAGTGTAGTTTGAAGTCAGGTAGTGTGATATTTCCAGTTTTGTTCCTTTTTGCTTAGGGTTGTCTTGGCTATGCGAGCTCTTTTTTGGTTCCATATGAATTTTAATTTTTTTTTTCTAATTCTGTGCAGAATGTCAATGGTAGTTTGATGGGAATAGCATTGAATCTAGGAAGAGAAAACCAAACACTCATAAGTGGGAGTTGAACAATGAGAACACATGGGCACAGGGAGGGGAATAGCACACACCAGGGCCTGTCGGGGGTGGGGACCTGAGGAGAGGGAGACCATCAGGACAAATTGCTAATGCATGTGGGTCTCAAAACCTAGATTACGGGTTGATAGGTGCAGCAAACCACCATGGCACATGTATACCTATGTAACAAGCCTGCATGTTCTGTACATGTATCCTGGAACTTACAGTAAAAATAAAAATATAATAAAAATAAGTAAGTTCTTTCACTTCAAAGCCTTTAACACAATTAGGGTGCACAGGAAACTAAATGCTAACTATCATTGTAGTTTTGATGCAAATTCTGATGGTAAATATTAAGAATGCTATCAATCCATTGGTAGGATGGTGGTCATTGGCTTGGTAGTATCCCTTTATTAACATCAAGTTTGAGATAGTAACTGTCCTGTTTTGTAAAGGTTGTATCCTGTCATTTTGTCACCGTCTTCACAATTTGAATAGCAACTATTTCAAGTTATTGAGTTTATCTGCTTAAGAAAATTACTAAAACAATTAAAATCATATCTCTAAGAGGCAACAATAAATGGATACAAAAGAGAAAAAAAAAGAAAAGAAAAACTTTTTCTAGGTTTTATTTCTTGCCCAGTTATCATAATAAAATAATAATGAGCAAGTAAAATAAAGCAAGGCACTAAATGAAAAAGGGCCATGGTACCAAAAAGAGTAATTTGAGATCAAACCACTCACTTTTTGGAATGACATATATAAAACTGTATTGAAATACCTCAGGCTGGTACTTAATACATGTTGAAACCACATTAGGTTAATTTATCTTTAACAATGTATTTAAAATTCAATCAGCAATCATGATCAAGTGGGATTTATCCCTAAGATACAGAGATGTTTCAACATACACAAATCAATAAATATGATACACCACAAAAATAATGAAGGATAAGAAGTCACATGATTATCTCACTGATGCAAAAAAAAAAAAAAAAAGCAGTTGACAAATTCGATATCTTTCTATGATAAAATCTTCCACAAATTGTTTATAGAAGTACTGTACTTTAAAATAATAATGTCCACAGCTTTATTATATGACAGGCCCACAACTAACATCATATTGAATAGTGAAAAACTGAAACCTTTTCCTGAGATCAGGAGCATGAAAAGAATACCCACCCTTGACTTCTATTCGACATAGTATTAGAAGTCCTAGCCAGAGTAGTTAGAAAAAAAAAAGAGTATCCAAGTTAAAAAGGAAGAAGTAAAATTGTCTCTTTTTGCAGATAATGTAATCTTACATAGAAAATCTTAAAAACTCCAGCAAAAAACTATCAGAACTAATAAATGAATTTAGCAAAATGGCAAGGTACAAAATGAACCTACAAAAATTAGATGCATTTTTATACACTAACAATAAACCATATGAAAAAGAATTCAAGAAAACAATTCATTTACAATAGCATGAAAAAAATAAATTTAACCATGGAGGTGGAACATTTATATACTGCAAACTATAATATGGATGAAAGGGAACTGGGCATGGTGGCTCACACCTGTAATCCCAGCACTTTCGGAGGCCGCGGTGGGCAGATCACCTGAGGTCAGGGGCTCGAGACCAGCCTGGCCAACATGGTAAAATCTTGTCTCTACTAAAAATACAAAAATTAGCCAGGCATGGTGGCACATGACTATAATTCCAGCTACTTGGGAGGCTGAGGCAAGAGAATCACTTGAACTCGGGAGGCAGAGGTTGCAGTAAGCTGAGATCATGCCACTGCACTCCAGCCTGAGTGACAGAGTGAGACTCTGTCTCAATAATAACAATAATAATGAAATAATTCATTGAATACACACATGAATGGAAAGATATCTCATGTACATAGATTCAAGAAATCAGAATCATTAAAATGTCAATACTATCCAAAGAGATCTAAAGATTCAATACAATCTCTATTAAAATTCCAATGGCCTCTTTTTATAGGAGCATAAAAATAAACCTAAGATTTGTATGGAACTAGAAAAGACCCTAAATAGCCAAAGCACTCTCAAGCATAAAGAATGGAGTTAGCGACATCATACTATTTGATTTCAAAATATACATCAAAATTATAGTAATAGAAACAGTATAATACTCCCATTAAAAACAGACATGTAGACCAAAAGAACAGAACACAGATCCCAGAAATATAGCACATATTTATGGACAACTGATGTTTGACAAGAATGCGAAAAGCAAACAATGAGGAAAGGGTTGCCTCTTCAATAAATGGTGTTGGGAAAACTGACTATCCATATGCAAAACAATAAATATTGGCCCTATTTACACCACATGTAAGATTCAACTAAAAATGATTAAAGATTTAAATGTAAGACCTGAAAGTATAAAAGTAGTAGAAGCAAACATAGAGGCAAAGATTTCTTCACTTGATCTTAGCCAAAAGGCCGAGAAGCGATATTTTTTTTTGGATAATACACCAAAGCAGAGACAATTATAGCAATGAGAGACAGGTTTAATCCCATCAATTAAAAAGCTTTGCACAGCAAAAGAAATAATTGATAGACTGAAGAGACAACCTATGGAACAGAAGAAAATATTTGCAAGCCACAAATCTGTTAAGTTCTTAATGTCCAATACAGGAACACAAGTAATTCAATAGCAAGAAGCAAATAACCCAATTTAAAAATGGGCAAAGGTCCTGAATAGATATTTTTCCAAAGAAGGCATACAAGTAGCTAACACGTAGATGAAAAAATGTTCAACAACACTAATCATCAAAGAAATGCAAGTCAAAACCACAATGAGATATTAACCTAACACCATTAACAGTAGCTATTACCAAAAAAGATAAAAGATGAGTGTTGGCAAAAATCAGAAAAAGGGGAACACTAATATACTATTGGTGGGAATGTAAATTGGTACAGCCATTATAAAAACAAGTATGTAATTTCCTCAAAAAAATTAATAATCAAACTACAATATGAGTCTTCAATTCCACTTCTGAGTATATTCAGAGGAAATGAAATCAGTATGTCAAATCGTATGTATATCGCAGCATTATTCATAATAGCCAAGATATGAAAACAACTTAAGTATCTTTTGATGGATGAAAGAATAAAGAAAATGTGACAAATAAATGTTAAAATTACATATATATACATATAGCACTCAACATTCACTCTTACAACAGAAAGTTGTTCCTCAATAAGCCACGTCTTTTTGACCAATGTGTGACTTCGTATAGCTTAGTTCGTCTTGCGGTTAAAAAAGCCAAGGCTAATAAACGGATATATTACGTCAACCTGGTGGAAGTAGAAAAACAAAATTACTTTATTGTTTTTAAATACAGTAAATTAATACATGTAATATGTTCAGAGCACTGCTTTGTATATTATAAGTACCCAACAAATGTTAGCTCTTATTATTTGCTTAACTTCTGTTTTCTCACCTCCAACATTTGTGAAGTAAGCTTTTATATAGCTACTACAGTTTCCAATTATCCTAACCCTAGAGTGAATAGAAATTTAAAAATAAATACTAGGCGGTAGAGGTAGGAAAAACGCCAAGTTAAATGCGTAAGTGCCACTTTCAGTTCTTACAACCAGAAGTGTCTCCTAATCTTTGAGATCTCTGCCTTCTTTCTAGGCCTTCATCATTATATATAAATGTAAAAAGCATTGAATCTTATTAATTTTGATGTTACCTGAATCAATCACTGTGGTCAGATAACATAATATTAAAATCGGCCAAGATTAAGCTTAACACGTCCCTGTACCTATTGAAATTAAAGGAACTGAGTGTAGGATGGTAGCCCACAGAGGAGAAACCAAAATATCAAAAGAAGGCTGGATGGATGCTGGAGGGACAAACAAACAAACAAAGGGACATAGATCTATAGAAAATTGTTTATTTTAAAGAATTATATAGTAACAGAATACCCGATATACACTGACAATTTAGGTACCTTGATCATCACCTTCTACTGTATTTATATTTTACTTTATTTTCTAATTGTATTATTTTACATGAAATACAACAATGGCTCAAAGGTTGTATATTTAGTCCAAGATCAAATGTTGGAAAATATCAGAGCCAGGAGTAGAACCTAGTTATTTTAATTAGGTTTATTGCTCTCAAAAAGAATTATTCTCTAGAAAGGTACTTTAACAAGCCAAGAAATGTAACCAAATTAGTAGCATCAGCAAAGAAAACTAATAATTTACAAACTGCTGCATACTAAACAGCAAAGAAGGAGTAACCTACTGAACGCTGCATCAACCCTTCAAATCTAACCAAAGTTCAAAAAACATCCTAGGAATGCATGTTTCTAACTTTTCTCTAAACTCATTTATTCAATAGTGTATCTTGGCTTCATGGTTCTCATTAGCTAAGTTATTATTTTCATGTTGTGCAGCTTTAGCATAGCTATTTGTGCTATGCTCTTCAGCACTTCTCAGGAATGCTGATGCTCTTTGCTTCCTGACAGCATGTTTTCTATTTTGACATTGATGATAATATTACATAAACTGTATGAAACCAAACAAGTAATCAAAAATGCAGTAGATATTACAGATTTGCAAGTTCTCATACAATTTTCCTACCGATAAAGCATTCTAAAATTCAGAAGATTTTATTAATTCACAAGTTCTCATATAGAATTTCTCCACCAATAAGGTGTTCTAGAGTAGGTCTTAACACAGAGGCTTGTCTGTGTTTGTCTCAGGATTCAGATTTGAGTTCAAATCCCAGCTGGAATTTAGAAGTTTGGTGACCTATGGCAAGTTAATAAACACTTTGTAACTCATATTACACATCTTTCAAACAGATATAATGTTAACATCAAACCTATAGTGTTAATTTTAACATAAAAAATAAAAATATATAAAGCATTTACTACATTACATTGCCCACAGGATTTACACAATTAATGTTGAGATTGTTGTGGTAGCTATTCACGGTCTGTAGGGTAAGTCAAGGAGTGCAGTGAGGCTAGTAATATCACCACAGTCAGAAAATTAAGTGACAGAATAAAACACAGGGACATCAGCCCTTATTAGTGGGAATGAAAAGGTCAGCATCAAATGAGCCAGATATCAAGGCCTGTAAGGTCAGAGGGAGCATTTATAATAAGGAATGTCTCAAATATGAATTAATTACAATAGCTAGCAAAATCTCCTTTCAGCAACTCATCTACCCTAAACTTCAGCCTCTTCTCATATCTAAAATGACATTCACAGTTGACATTCATTGAGGGAAATTCTTTGGAAGGTACCATTAAAATATTCAAAACAACCTTATGAGTTAAGTTTAATTATTATTCTCTTTTCACCGATGAGGAAACAGAGGTCAGAGAGGCGACATAAATTATCCAAGATCAACCAAAAAAAAAAAAAAAAAACAATAATAATAGATGTTGGAGTAGGGCCATGTAGTTTGGATCCAGAGATCACACTCTTAGTCATTTGCCAATTCTTTCAACTATGCCAGCATGAAAGGTTCTTTGTAAGGTTTGTCTAAAGATAAAGTATAATGCTGCACATAAAATAATAATCACTAAGCCTGTCACACAGATAAACTTGTAATAAATTTTAGCTATTGCCACAATAAAACGTTGGAATAAAAAGTCCACTGGAATTGGATGGCTTTGTTATGCAAAGATAACTTAAATATATTTGTTTTACATAAATAAAAAAGTTGAGATAAATTCACTATTCAAAGAAAAAATGTATACTTAGGTGACTGAATATCTTAAAAATCAACACTTTCAATATTTTCATATTTATTATATGATATTATTAGTAGTATTATATTTATAATTAGTATTATGCCTTATATGGTTATAAAATTATCTATCACATATAGTTTCCATTTTATGTTTATGTCATTTGTCTGTTATAAGAATAAAGAAGTAATATATCCTTTAGATGTTATATTACCCAGACTTTTTGTACCATTTTTTTGATCAGGCCTTCCTAGCTTATTATCACAAACTTGTGTACTTACAAAAATTATTTAGGCTTCTTGAGACTGGTTTCTAAATTCTATAACATAGAAATCATAACTAGCCACTTTAGAATGGTTCTAGGCAACAAATTTGATGGCAGATTTGGAAAAAAAAAAAAAAAAAAAAAAGTCTTACACGGCTGAGTGCTGTGGCTCACTCCTATTATCCCAGTACTTTGGGAGGCCACAGCAGCAGGGTTGCCTGAAGCCAGGAGTTCAAGGCCAGGCGAGGCAACAGAGCAAAACTCCGTCTCTACAAAAAATACAAAAATTAACCAGGCATGGCGGCGCATGCCCGAGTAGTTCCAGCTACTCATGGGGGAGGCTGAAGTGGGAGGATCATTTGCCCACAGGAGTTTGAGGCTGCAGTAAGTTATAACTACTGCCACTGTATTCCAGCCTGGACAACAGAACAAGACTCTTTCTTAAAAACAAAAAACTTACAAACTAACATTCTTTCTAAAGCTAGAGAAATTTATCAATTTATATTTCTAGTATGATGGCTACAAAAGATCAATTTCAAAAGCAGAATTCTAGTCCATATTTGAAGACCATTGAATCCATGAGCAAAAAAGATACCTCCAGTTTTTAAAGTGTATAATTCTAAGTTCCATCTTTAATGCATAGAAAATTTACATGAAAAGCCACGGTTAACAGAATCACCTCTTTCAAGCATACTTTTCTTTAAAATGTAGCAAAAATAGAAGAAGAAAAAAAACTACGTTTCTAAGAATGTTTTAGTAAAACTTATGTTACATAAATTACATTTGGCCCTTCCTACCTGTGAGTTCTGCATTTAAGGATTCAGCTAACTGCAGATTAAAATGGTGGCTCACGCCTGTAATCCCAGCACTTTGGGAGGCCGAGGCAGGTGCATCACCTGAGGTCAGGTGTCTGAGACCTGCCTGGTCAACATGGTGAAACCCCGTCTCTACTAAAATACAAAAATCAGCCGGGTGTTGCGGCATGTGGCTGTAGTTGTAGCTACTGGGGAGGCAGGAGAATCGCTTAAACGCGAGAGGCGGAGGTTGTAGTGAGCCTCGCACCACTGCACTGCACCCTGGGCGACAGAGCAAGACTGTCTCGAAAAATGTGTATATATATGTATATAAATTGTGTCTGTAGTAAACACGTGCAGATTTTTTTCCTTGTCATTATTCACTAAACAATACAGTATAGCAATTATTGAAATGCTCTCTCTCTCTCTCTCTCTCTCTTTCTTTCTTTCTTTCTTTCTTTCTTTCTTTCTTTCTTTCTTTCTTTCGACAAACCTCTGTCGCCCAGGCTGGAGTGCACCGGCAAGATCTCAGCTCACTGCAATCTCCGCCTCCCGGGTTCAAGCGATTCTCTTGCTTCACCCTCTCAAGTAGCTGGAACTACAGGTATGCGCCATCACGCCCAGCTAATTTTTGTATTTTTAGTAGAAATGGGGTTTCACCATGTTGGCCAAGATGGTCTCGATCTCCTGACCTTGTGATCTGCCCACCTTGGCCTCCCAAAGTGCTGGGATAACAGGCGTGAGCCACCGCACCCGGCCTTATATAGCGGTTTCAATAAAGTAATCAAGAAATAATTTAAAGTATACAGGAGGACATGCATAGGTTATATACAAATACTATGCCATTTTATGTTAGGGACTGTGCATCTGTGAATTTTGGTATCCTGTGGAGTACCAGGAGCCAGGGACGCCAAGGGACAATTCTGCAATCAAAAGTTATTTATTATAAAGAGAGTTTTATATAAATAAACTAATTTTTTTAATCCACATGTCTATTATTTTGAAGTGTATAATGTTTCATTAAAACACATCCCTATAAGAAGCTCTTTAACACATTTTCCTTTTTTTAGTTTTCATTTGTCGAGTTCTCTGAATGTGAATCACTGTAGTCTTTCTCTGTTATATTTCTACATATTTCCAAGTCTTTGTAACAAAATTTAAAATTCAATATGCATATTTATATGTTTGTAGATATATGTATTAAAGATGTTCTGTGAAGTATTGCTTTGCTACCATACATCATATAATAATATATATATCAATTTAATGTTTTATAATGACAGCTCTAGCTGTTTTCCATTTTTCTGTGCCTCTGTTCTTCCTGCTCCTTTAAAATACACACCATTGAAAAGAAGTGAAGCTATTAGAATACCCACTTTATATTAGCACTCATAGTACACAGTAAAGTTGAATAAAGAAATTGGCAAAGGATAAGAGTTTGACAGGGTTTTTCTGTTCTTTGCTATTTTTCCTGGGCACATGCAGATGGCTGTTTAAGAATGGGCACAGTGTTCACCCTGAGGTTTGATGACAATGTAGACTTAGAAGGTAGAATAAAGAGAGTCATCAATGAGCATAGTAGTGGCAGGAAATGGTTCCAAAGAGAGCCCTGCGTTGCATACAGAAATATCCTAAAAACCTAAAAGAAACTTGAGTAATCATTAATTACAAAATGTAGGTTTTCAAGTTTGGCAAAGTGTGTATAGCTGAAAATAAAAATCAGAGCTGAATAATTTAGGTATCTAAAAGCTTTTGGAAACTAATATTTATAACTAGGATATGATTAATCCATTTATTTTCATGTATAACACCAACTAATACTTATAGCATGTTAATGATGTGCCAGCCACTATACCTGAAACTAGCGATAAAATGCTGGGCAAGGTGTCCTGGTTTTGGTCTCATAGAACTTTCATCAAAGCAAAATAAACATACAGTTAAACACACAAATCTATTAATAATTAAGAATAATATGTTCCATAAAGTATTTTTTCTAGGGAGCTGTGTGGTATACTGGAGAGACCCTGAGCTTTGGAGTCACAGATAATTGCTTTTAGGATTCTCTTTCGAACGCGTGCTAGTTTAGATATCTTTAAAAAGTTATTTAACCCCTAAAAAACTGTTTCAGTAACGGGACAATAACTAAATCCACTTTGTTGTGTTATCTCAAGTATTAAATCAGACAGTGAATATAAAGACATCACATCTGGCTCAATATGAGTAATTGATATTTTATATCTGTTGTGCTACATTTTCAATAATAAAAGCAGAGATTAATGAGGTCCTGACATTTTATTTAAATTATTCTCAGAGAAATTCCGTGGGCCATTCCAGAGTCATTACTGTAGTTAAGGTGAATACTTTGAATCTGTGTAATGTTATTCCAAGGGTATTAATTATATTCTTTCTCTTTATTCTGTTATAAAAAGGAATACTACAAAACAGAGTTGATCTTTAATATTAGAAGAGCCTATATTTTGCCAATTTGCCTAGTGGTTAAAATTTATTTGTAATCCCCAAAGCAATGTTTTCAGCACTTTGAGGTCATTTGCTAATGTAGGGGAGAAACAAGAGCATAATTTTTTCATTTATTACAAAGCTCGTGGGTGACATTCCTATAATAAAAGATGAATTTACAAAATAAAAGCACACAAATGAATTTAACCAAAAATTTACATGTCATAGGAACTTTGAAAATGCAGATCCAAAGACAAGGAAAACTGTGTATTTGTATGTTTTGGTATGATAAAGAATGGACAGTCATGTAGAAGTATGATAGGACCAAAAGGGTGTATGACCAAATGGAAATAAAGAGGGTAAGGAAATTTAGCAAGATCTGTTTATTTTCAATTCTTCTTCACTTCTGGGTATTGGGCAAGGCCCCTCTTGAGTACAAGTCTTCTGACCTACTTCCAGGTGAGGTAGTTCAGATAATTCTATTATGACTGTGCTTCAGGAAAAAAAAAAAAAGGGCAGGAAAATGTCAGAGTGACCTTCTAACTTCTGTAGCTTTCTCTATTACTAAGGTGCCATATTTTGCAGTAGTGTGTTCTGAGGCCCAAACTCTGACATATGTAGAATGGAAAAAAAAAAAAATTGAACTGTCCAACTTGCACATTCCTATCTGATGTCATATTAGACAATCCTTTGCCTTCTTGTTTTGTTTTCATATAGAGAGGCAGGGGTTGCAAATGGAAGTGTAATGCAAGGGTCTCCTGATCTGGGGCCAACAAGAGAGTTTGAACTCCAACTCTGGCACCTGTGAGTATAGCAGACTCAGGCAAGTCACTTAATACATATGAACTTTGCCTTTTCTTTCATATAATAAAGAAAATGTAATCTACCTGTTGAACTGTCTTTAATATAATCTATGAAGACATGTGGGTATAGAGATGAGAGATAGATGATTGATAGATAAATGATAATAAATGAGAGATGATTGATGATAGATGATAGATAGGTAGGTAGGTAGATAGATGATAAACAGATATGTACAAATATCTCCTAGGAACAACACCTTTAGTACTTGCTACCTCAGTGTTTGTGGAGATTTTACAAAACATAACTACCATGAATAATAGAATAGATTGTAATTTTTGTTTTCAAAACTTTATCTTAAATTTTGTGCTATTAAGACAACTATGAAATAATAAACTACTTCAAAACATAACTTAAGTATTTGGGTTAATTTCATTATGAAACAGAAAAAGGCATAAATATTAGTGTTAGATGAAAATGAGCTCCACTCAGGATACAGAGAAGTTTATTTTTTATTATAAAGCAATTAAATGGCTTCCTATTTATGACATGGTAAAGGAATTCAGAATTGAATTTGCTACTTCTGTGAATAAATTTTTAAAATTATGACATCTTGGGAAAGTTTAATTTTCCAATTTGTGAAACCAAAAATTATCAGAGTCTGTCACATTCCAATTACTTAAGTAAACAAAACCATAAATGAAATTACAATGGACGTAAGACATCCTCAGTAATCTGCCACATATACTTTGTGGAAATAGGGACAGTTCATATAATCTCTGCTTAGACTGATTACAAATAACTGTATTTCTATAATTAGATATACCCATTGTAAATTGTAACCCCATTATTTGAAATTTAAATATTAAAAGAAATCCTATGCAGTTTCTATGAGCTACATAAATATGCATTTTGTATCTGAAATACACTTCAACACAATACTCTTCCTTTATCTTCCATGATACAAACACCTCAGAGGGAATAGTTACAACTTAAGCTATAAATTGCTCAAAATTGTGGTCTCAAATAATAAATTCTGAAAAATATACCATGATAACTTAAAAGTCTTCCTGTGTTAAGCATGAGGTTCTTTTATATAGTACCCAATGAGATCTGTCAGGCAATGCAAACTGCAGTTGAAATTATAATCTTCAAATATACCAGAGATATTCTAAGCAAAATCAGATGCTCAGAACTAATTTTCACATACATCACTATGTATTTTAAGCCAAGTTCATAGCTAAAAAACTGATAGAAGAGAATAAATTTTAGTGCTCAGAGTGACCTGCCAGCCCGACCCAATCTTTCTTCCTCTTTCTCTTCTTTCTTGAACAACTAATTTTCAATATTTATTAAAACATATGTTGTATATATAAATGTTCATTTTAAAGTAAAAGAAAGTGTACCTATGTGGAAATGTATTGCATTATTCTTTAGATGTTTACCTAAAATAAATTGCCATTTTCTACAAAGAATAATTTGTGATAGTGTTGTGACCCTGATTTTACCAACTCACAATATTTTCAGATGTTCTGCCAGTAGGTGAGAAGAGCTAAAATAATCACATTGAAAGGGATAGGAATCACAGATGCAATACAATTCTTATTGTGCAATAATATGATTCTTATAAAAAAGACATAAAACTAAAGAGGCAGATATCTGAATAAGATTATATAATTCCCTTAGTGGTCATGTAACCTGAGTACAACTTCTGGGGTTCCTCTTTTCTCATATGGATGCAAATTGTTCAGGGATCACAGATACTTTATTTTTTGAATCCTACCACACAAATAGAACTCTATGGATATCAATGCAGGAAATAGAACTTGACATTGTTTAAAATAACATGAGCTAGGTCTTTGGCTCCGTGGATTTGCCACAGAATTGAACAAAATGAAAGTAAGAAGAAAGCATCTTGATATTAAATAAGGCTGAGACATTTTAAGAGTAAGTTCAGCATTAGCAATTCTAGAAATCATTAATAATAGTAACTAAAAATCAGCTTATTTGATCACTGCTGCCAGGCATTTTCTACCATGCGACTGTCTTTCCTTGAAATGGATTTGAAGCGCAGTTCCAAATTTCATAAATATATTAGCATTTCATTATAGCAGAGTTCATTATTAAATGTATTGAAATACATATTGGGTCAAATCATGTCCCTTAAACCTCAACTTCCAGCAAAAAATGTCCTATAAAAAAGAGGATAAGACCATAGTTGACATTCAATCTATAGCCTAAGAAAAGCAGAATAGCAGTATTATTTTATTTTTCAGAATTATAAACCAGGAAAATATAAAAGACGAAAAAAGTACTACATTTTCAGAAAAGCAGAGCATGTAAAATGTGCTGTGGTAAACAGAGTAATGCTTTCCTCCCAACCCCCAAGGAAGTTCATGTCCAAATCTCCAGTCTCACATGTTCACAATATGCAAACACATGTTGCAACCACTATACAACATGATAGAAGGAATTTCTCAGCTGTGATTAAATTGAATATCTTAAAACAGAAGGATCATTCTGAATTATCCAGGCAGGCCCGATGTAATCAACAGACTCCTTAAAAGATGGAAGTTAGAACTCTCAGAACCAGAAGATAGTCATATGAAAAGAGCTCAAATTTGCTAGCTTGGAAATGGTGGAAGGAGGCCATGAGACAAAAAAGCAGATGAACTCTAAAGCCTGAAAAAGGAAAGATAGAAGATTCTCCCCTAGGGCATCCAGAAAGAACTACCCTGACAACATCTTGATTTTAGCCTAGTGAGATCTACTTTGGATTTTGACTCTCTAAAACTATAAAAGGTGTGTGTGCATGCATGTGTGTTAAAGCAGGTTACTTTTGAGGTACTGGAACTGTCCTGTACCTTTATTTTGTTTGTAATTATATGTTAGCATGTGTTTGTTAAATCTCATAAAACTAGAAACCAAAAGTACTAAATTTTATATTATAGGTAAATTTAAAAGTTTTTCTAAACTCTTTTTGCTTTAATACTGAGGCAATGCTTCACATTTTTATGCAAAGTTTTCCTGATTTCTCTTTCTTGTTTCCTATGTATATTATTTTACTTTAATACAAACTTCAGAAAGTAAATTAATGTATTATTTTCTCATTAAAATACTTTTGAAATATTTCTACTGATTAGATCTCTCTTATATTAGACTTTTAATACTGTTTGGGAAGAATAAAATGAATTATACTTAACTATTTATTTCCTATGTAAAAATTTAAGTGCATACTCTACTTCATATGTTTGAGTTTTGACAAGCATGAATGGAAAGATGGTGCCTGATACAGTCTGGTTGTGCTCCCACCCAAATCTTTTCTTGAATTGTAGCTCCCATTTCCCCTGTGAAAACAGTTATACCCTGCAAAGCCACAGGGTGATTCTGCCCAAGGTCCTGGGAGCCAACATCTTGCATCAGTGCAACCTGGATGTGAGATACAAAGTCAAAGGAGATCATTTTGGAGGTTTATGGTTTAATGACTGCCCTACTGTATTTCAGACTTGCATGGAGCCTGTACCCTCTTTGTTGTGGCCATTTTCTCCCATTTGGAAAGGGTATATTTACCAAATGCCTATACCTCCATTTTATCTAGGAAGTAACTAATTTGCTTTTGATTTTGCAGGCTCATAGGAGGAAGGAACTTGCCTTGTCTCAAGTTAAACTTTGAACTGTGGACTTTTGAATTCATGGTGAAATGAGTTAGG
Organism: Trachypithecus francoisi; assembly: GCF_009764315.1. Classification (NCBI taxonomy): domain Eukaryota; kingdom Metazoa; phylum Chordata; class Mammalia; order Primates; family Cercopithecidae; genus Trachypithecus; species Trachypithecus francoisi. The sequence continues at coordinate 70,304,227 of NW_022681454.1, forward strand.
ACTTTGGGGGACTGCTGAAAAGACATGATTGTTTTTGAAATGTGAGAACATGCAATTTGTGACAGGCCAATGGTCAAACGATATGGATTGACAGTGTCCCAACCCAAATCTCATCTTGAATTGTAGCTCCCATAATCCCCACGTGTCATGGGAGGTTCCCAGTGGGAGGTAATTGAATCATGGGTTGGGGGAACCCATGCTGTTCTCATTATGATGAATAAATTTCACTAGAACTGCTGGTTTTGTAAAAGGGCAGTTCCCCTACCTGCTATCTTACCTGCCACCACATGAGACGTAGCTTTGCTCCTCCGTTGCCTTCTGCCATGATTGTGAGGCCTCCCCAGCTATGTGGAATTTTGAGTCCATTAAACCTCTTTTTCTTTATAGATTACTCAGTCTCATGTATTTCCTCATAACAGTATGAAAATAGACTAATACAATGTCAAATTGTAAAAAATCTCTAGTAGATATCTCAGACAGTTGCAACTCAGGAATAATGATAAACTATTCAATAATTCAACATTTGTGGAATTTATGCACATTAGAACCCAATCAAGAATAACTAGATAGGCAAAGAAGCAGAAAAAATAAGAGTCAGAAGACAAAGAAAAATAGTCAATTGAAACACCCAAAAATGACAGAGATGATGAAATTAACAGGCAGGAAATCAACAAAGAAATTTTGGACTTAAATTGGACTTTAGACCAAATTAACCTAACAGACATTTATAGAACATACTACCCAACAACCACAGAACACATACTCTTCTTATTTATGTGTGAAACCTTCTCTAAAATTGCCCATATGTTTGGCAGAAAAAGCAAGTCTCTATAACTTAAAAAAAAATCAAAATTTTATGAAGCATATTTTGGGAGCACAGAGAAATAAAAGTGGGACCAATACCATGAGGAACTCTCAACATTATACAAATACATGGAAATTAAACAACCTACTCCAGAAGATTTGCATCAATGATAAAATTAAGGCATACATTAGAAATGTTTTGAAATCAATAAAAACAGAGACACAACATACTAAATTATCTGGGACACAGCAAAAGCAGTACAAAGAGGGACGTTTATAGTGTTAAATGCCTCCGTGAAAAAGAACAATCTTGAACAACATAATGTTGTACCTCAAGAAACTAGAAAATAGCAAGAACGAATCAAACCCAAGTTCAGCAGAGGAAAATGCAAAGATTAGAGCAGAACTAAATGTTTCTGAGTCAAAAAAAAGAAAAAGTTTTACTCAATGAGTTATGTGAAAAAATAAACAAAATTGATAGACTGCTAGCACATGAACATGGAGGCAAAAATCCTCAGCTAATACTAGCAAACCAAATCCAACAGCACATCAAATAAACTATACACAGGATCAATTGAGTTTTATACTCCAGAGAAGCAAGGAAGACTCAACATGCACAAAGCAATAATTATGATTCAACATATAAACAGAAGTAAAAGCAAAAAAGATGTTATTATCTTAATAGATGCAGAAAAAGCATTCAATACAATTTACCATCCTTTTTTAATAACAATCTTCAAAAAACTAGACATCAGAGAAACATACCTTAAAACATAATAATGATTATGACAAACCCACAGCCAATGTCATACTGAACAGGGAAAAGTTGAAAGCATTCTCCTACGAATGGGGAAAAGACAAGGATCCTCACTTTTACCACTCCAATTCAACATAGTACTGGTAGACCTAGTTAGAGCAATCAGACAACAGAAAGAAATAAAAGGCATTCAAATTTGAAAAAACAAAATCAGATTATCTTTGGTCACTCATGATATAATTTTATACCTAGAAAACCCCTAAAGATTTCTCCAAAAGACTCTCAGATTTGAAAAATGAATTTAGTCAAGTTCTAGGGTACAAAAACATTGTACCAATATCAATACATTTCTGTATAATAATTATAATCAATCTGAGAACCAAATCAAGAAGGCAATTCCACTTATAATAGTTACAAAAAAAATCTGGGAATACGTTTAAACAAGGAAGCAAAAGGTCTTTACAAGGAGAAATACAAAACACTGATGAGAGAAATAGTAGATGACAAAAATAAATAGAAAAACACCCCAAGCTCATGGATTGGAAGAATCAATATTGTTAAAATGGCCATACTACTCAAAGTAGTCAGATTCAACATAATTTCTATCAAATCACCAATGTCATTTTTCAGAGAATTAGAAAAAAAAAATTCTACTTTTGAGAAATGTCTGTTCATATCCTTTCCCCACTTTTTGATGGGGTTGTTTGTTTTTTTCTTGTATATTTGTTTGAGTTCTTTGTAGATTCTGGATATTAGCCCTTTGTCAGATGAGTAGGTTGCAAAAATTTTCTCCCATTCTGTAGGTTGCCTGTTCACTCTGATGGTAGTTTCTTTTGCTGTGCAAAAGCTCTTTAGTTTAATGAGATCCCATTTGTCAATTTTGGCTTTTGCTGCCGTTGCTTTTGGTGTTTTAGACATGAAGTCCTTGCCCATGCCTATGTCCTGAATGGTACTACCTAGATTTTCTTCTAGGGTTTTTATGGTATTAGGTCTAACATTTAAGTCTCTAATCCATCTTGAATTAATTTTCGTATAAGGGGTAAGGAAAGGATCCAGTTTCAGCTTTCTACTTGTGGCTAGCCAATTTTCCCAGCACCATTTATTAAATAGGGAATCCTTTCCCCATTTCTTGTTTTTGTCAGGTTTGTCAAAGATCAGATGGCTGTAGATGTGTGGTATTATTTCTGAGGACTCTGTTCTGTTCCACTGGTCTATTACAGCCAACAGACACATGAAAAAATGCTCATCATCACTCGCCATCAGAGAAATGCAAATCAAAACCACAATGAGATACCATCTCACACCAGTTAGAATGGCAATCATTAAGAAGTCAGGAAACAATAGATGTTGGAGAGGATGTGGAGAAATAGGAACACTTTTACACTGTTGGTGGGATTGTAAACTAGTTCAACCATTATGGAAAACAGTATGGCGATTCCTCAAGGATCTAGAACTAGATGTACCATATGACCCAGCCATCCCACTACTGGGTATATACCCAAAGGATTATAAATTACTCTACTACAAAGACACATGCACACGTATGTTTATTGCGGCACTATTCACAATAGCAAAGACTTGGAATCAACCCAAATGTCCATCTGTGACAGACTGGATTAAGAAAATGTGGCACATATACACCATGGAATACTATGCAGCCATCAAAAAGGATGAGTTTGCGTCCTTTGTAGGGACATGGATGCAGCTGGAAACCATCATTCTTAGCAAACTATCACAAGAAGAGAAAACCAAACACCGCATGTTCTCACTCATAGGTGGGAACTGAACAATGAGATCACTTGGACTCGGGAAGGGGAACATCACACACTGGGGCCTATCATGGGGAGGGGGGAGGAGGGAGGGATTGCATTGGGGAGTTATACATGATATAAACGTTATGCACATGTACCCTAGAACTTAAAGTATAATAAAAAATAAAAATAAAAAAATAAAAAAAAAAAAAAAGAAAGTAAAAAAAAAAAAAAAAAAAAAAAATTCTACAATTTATATGGACCCAAAAAAGAGCCTGAATAGTCAAAACAACCCTAAGCAAAATAACAAAGCCAAAGGCATCACATTATCCAACTACAAACTATACTCCCAGGCTATAGTAACTAAAATAGCACAGTACTGGTATGAAAATATACACATAGATAAATGGAACAAAATTGAGAACCCAGAAATAAAGTCACATTCTTACAACCAACTAATTTTGACAAATTTGATACAAATACACACTAGGTAAATGATACCCTATTCAATAAATGGTGCTAGGAAAATTGGATATCCATATGCAAAAAAAATGAACGATGTGGGGAGACAGTTGATTAAAAAAATATAGTATCGTCATCATATGTAAGCAAATAACTTAATATTTTTTAAAAATTAGAGTGATGTAGAGACACATAATTTGTTGCACTTAATATCCATGCAAATCTAATACTGGAGATATGTAGAAGCCACTTGGGACATAAGGTGTTTGTTTTGGATAATTCTAATTTGGTATCCAGACTGTTGTTCCCAGATTCATTGACTTTTTTTTTTTTCTTTCTTTCTCTCTCTTTTTTTTTTTTTTTTTTTTTTTTGAGACAGAGTCTCACTCTGTCACCCAAGCTGCAGTGCACTGGACAGATCTCAGCTCACTGCAAGCTCCGCCTCCCGGGTTCATGCCATTCTCCTGCCTCAGCCTCCCGAGTAGCTGGGACTACAGGTGCCCGCCACCTCACCCGGCTAGTTGTTTGTATTTTTTAGTAGAGACGGGGTTTCACCGTGTTAGCCAGGATGGTCTCATTCTCCTGACCTTGTGATCCGCCCGCCTCGGCCTCCCAAAGTGCTGGGATTACAGGCTTGAGCCACCGCGCCCGGCCTATTTCATTCTTATATATGTACAAATCTGTCTGCTGTAATATCTTTATTGATTAAATGATTCACATAGAAGGTTTATGAATTTTAACTACATTAGCAAAAATGAAGATCACCAATTTCATAAAAAGAAAAACTAGTGTGACTATAGTTAGCAACAATGTGTTGAATATTTCACAGTAGCTGAAAGAGAAGATTTGAAATGTTTCCAATACATAGACATGCTAAATGCTCAAGGTGATGGATATTCCAAATGCTCTGACTTGATCATTATACATTCTGTGAATGCAATAAATACTCATATGTACCCCATAAATATGTAAAATAATATGTATTATTATTATTATTAAAGAACATCTTTATTTCTGCCTTCATTTCGTTATGTACCCAGTAGTCATTCAGGAGCAGGTTATTTGGTGTACATGTAGTTGAGCGGTTTTGATTGAATTTCTTAGTCCTGAGTTCTAGTTTGATTGCACTGTGGTCTGAGAGACAGTTTGTTATAATTTCTGTTCTTTTACATTTGCTGAGGAGTGCTTTACTTCCAATTATGTGGTCAGTTTTGGAATAAGTGTGATGTGGTGCTGAGAAGAATATATATTCTATTGATTTGGGGTGGAGAGTTCTGTAGATGTCTATTAGGTCTGCTTGCTGCAGAGATGAGTTCAATTCCTGGATATCCTTGTTAACTTTCTGTCTCGTTGATCTGTCTAGTGTTGACAGTGGGGTGTTGAAGTCTCCCATTATTATTGTATGAGAGTCTAAGTCTCTTTGTAAGTCTCTAAGGACTTGCTTTATGAATCTGGGTGCTCCTGTATTGGGTGCCTATATATTTAGGATAGTTAGCTCTTCCTGTTGAATTGATCCCTTTACCATTATGTAATGGCCTTCTTTGTCTCTTTTGATCTTTGATGGTTTAAAGTCTGTTTTATCAGAGACTAGAATTGAAACCCCTGCTTTTTTTGTTCTCCATTTGCTTGGTAGATCTTCCTCCATCCCTTTATTTTGAGCCCATGTATGTCTCTGCATGTGAGATGGGTGTCCTGAATACAGCAAGCTGATGGTTCCTGACTCTTTATCCAGTTTGCCAGTCTGTGTCTTTTAATTGGAGCATTTAGTCTATTTACATTTAAGGTTAATATTGCTATGTATGAACTTGATCCTGCCATTATGATATTAACTGGTTATTTTGCTCGTTAGTTGATGCAATTTCTTCCTAGCCTCGATGGTCTTTACATTTTGGCATGTTTTTGCAATGGCTGGTAGTGGTTGTTCCTTTCCATGTTTAGGGCTTCCTTCAGGATCTCTTGCAGGGCAGGCCTGGTGGTGACAACATCTCTAAGCATTTGCTTATCTGTAAAGGATTTAATTTCTCCTTCACTGATGAAACTTAGTTTGGCTGGATATGAAATTCTGGGTTGAAAATTCTTTTCTTTAAGAATGTTGAATATTGGCCCCCACTCTCTTCTGGCTTGTAGAGTTTCTGCCGAGAGATCTGCTGTTAGTCTGATGGGCTTCCCTTTGTGGGTAACCCGACCTTTCTCTCTGGCTGCCCTTAAGATTCTTTCCTTCATTTCAACTTTGGTGAATCTGGCAATTATGTGTCTTGGAGTTGCTCTTCTCGAGGAGTATCTTTGTGGTGTTCTCTGTATTTCCTGAATTTGAATGTTGGCCTGCCCTACTAGGTTGGGGAAGTTCTCCTGGATGATATCCTGAAGAGTGTTTTCCAACTTGGTTCCATTTTCCCCCTCACTTTCAGGCACCCCAATCAGACGTAGATTTGGTCTTTTTACATAATCCCATACCTCTTGCAGGCTTTATTCATTTCGTTTTCTTCTTTTTTCTTTAGATTTCCCTTCTTGCTTCATTTCATTAATTTGATCCTCAATCGCTGATACTCTTTCTTCCAGTTGATCGAGTCGGTTACTGAAGTTTGTGCATTTGTCACGTATTTCTCGTGTCATGGTTTTCATCTCTGTCAGTTCGTTTATGGCCTTCTCTGCATTAATTATTCTAGTTATCAATTCTTCCACTCTTTTTTCAAGATTTTTAGTTTCTTTGCGCTGGGTACGTAATTCTTCCTTTAGCTCTGAGAAGTTTAATGGACTGAAGCCTTCTTCTCTCATCTCGTCAAAGTCATTCTCCCTCTAGCTTTTTTCCATTGCTGACAATGAGCTGTGTTCATTTAGAGGGGGAGATACGCTCTGATTTGTTGATTTTCCAGCTTTTCTGCACTGCTTTTTCCCCATCTTTGTGGTTTTATCTGCCTCTGGTCATTGATGATGGTGACGTACTGATGGGGTTTTGGTGTGGGTGTCCTTCCTGTTTGTTAGTTTTCCTTCTAACAGTGAGGACCCTCTGCTGTAGGTCTGTTGGAGATTGCTTGAGGTCCACTCCAGACCCTGTTTGCCTGGGTGTCAGCAGCAGAGGCTGCAGAAGATAGAATACTGCTGAACAGCGAGTGTACCTGTCTGATTCTTGCTTTGGAAGCTTCCTCCCAGGGGTGTACTCCACCGTGTGAGGTGTGGAGTATCAGTCTGCCCCTAGTGGAGGATGTCTCCCAGTTAGGCTACTCAGGGGTCAGGGACCCACTTGAGCAGGCAGTCTGTCCGTTCTCAGATCTCTGTATTGGGATCTCCCAACCTCTGGATTGGGAGATCCACTGCTCTCTTCAAAGCTGTCAGACAGAGTTGTTTGTGCCTGCAGAGGTTTCTGCTGCTTTGTTGTTATTGTTGTTGTTGATTAGCTGTGCCCTGTCCCCAGAGGTGGAGACTACAGAGACAGGCAGGGCTCCTTGAGCTGCTGTGAGCTCCACCCAGTTCGAGCTTCCCAGCCGCTTTGTTTACCTACTTAAGCTTCAGTAATGGCAGGCATCCCTCTGATTGGGGAACAATTTCAAGGGGAAAAAAGGAAGAACCTGAAGCATATTGAAAAAATATTTATTGTCTGTTGTTCCTCTGTATGAACTGCTTGCTGGTTTATGCAATGTCCAGTAATTAAAATGGCTAGAATGCTTGTCATATTTAAATAAACATGAAGGTGACTCAGAGGCCTAGAGCTGGAGCCAACTGGAGGGGGATTCACTGATCTTACCCTGGCTGCCCCTTGGCTTGGCAGAGGTGAATCATATCTGGCTCAGGAAGAGGGGGTGCAACAGGGAGGTGTGAGGACTTCAAAGGTGTCAGGAGTTGTTCCCACTCCTCCCCCAGGTGCATCCAATTGCATGCCTCTAGAATGAAGGTAGGCATAAGTCACACACCTTCTGGAAGTCTGCAGTAATTAGTGGTCATGCCTAGGAATGATAAACAATGTTAAAGATATCCTCTATTAAATATCTGCCATTTGCCAGGTGCTAATTGTGTAGAAGATATATTTGAGTCCTTTCACATTTAATCTACTTATCTATTTGGATCTAAAGTGAGTCTCGTGTAAACAATACATAATTAGATAATTTCTTTGTATCTACTCTGCCTCTCTCTTTTGATTAGAGAGCTTAATTTATTTACACTCAAAGTAATTACTGATAAGCAATGATTTGATTTTGTCTTTTTGTTAATTGTTTTCCATGACTTATAGCTTGTTTGTCACTCATTTTCTGCATTATTGCTTTCTTTTGTATGTTTTTTCGTAAATAAATATTTTAAATTTCTTTCAAATTTCCTTCTGTATATTCTACAGCTATTTTCATTGTGTTTACCATAGAGATTACAATTAACATTTTATAATTATGACAACCTAATTTGAATTTATACCAGTTGAATTCCAGTACCATACAAAAGTTCTTCTCATTACAGCTTCCTCCCTATCCCTTTGGGTTGTTTATATCATCAATGACATATTTATGCATTGTGCACCCTAGAATATAAACCAGTAATTCTTTTTAATGTATTAGTTTCTTAACGTTACAATAACATTAGCTTTTAGAAGATTTTTTTCTAACATATCAGTGTCATAAATTATGTAGAAAGCAAAAAATTGGAACTACAATCTGTTCTTATAACAGTACTAGCTTTTATAATTGTATAATTGCCCATGTATTTACATTTATTGAGATCTTTATTTCATTTGTATGGCTTTAAGTTACTGCCTAGTATCCTTTCGTTTCAACCTGCTGAACTTTCTTAAGCAATTTTTTTCAGCACAGATCTAGTGGTAATCGACTCCCTAGGCTTTTATCTGGAAATGTCTTAATTTCTCCCTCACTTTTGAGGAATACTTTTCCAGATATAGAATCTTGTTTTACAGCCTTTGCTTGTTTGTTTGTTTGAACATTTGAATATGTTGGTCCACTGTCTTCAAAGTTTCTGATAAAAAAATTTCTGCTTATTATGTTTTTCAGGATCCCTGGGTCAAGTTGCTTCTCTCTTGCTGCTTCAAAGATACTTTCTTTTTGTATCTTTCTTACAAATGTTTGATTATAATATTTCTCTGTGTGGGTTTCTGTTAATTCATCTTACCTACAGTTTATTGAGATTTTAGATATTTATGTTAATATGTTTCATCAAATTTGGGAAGTGTTCTACCATTATTTCTTCAAAGATGTTCTGTGCTCCTTTTCTCATTCTTCTCCTTCTGGAACTACACAATGCGTATTTTGGTCTACTTGATGGTACCCCACAGGTCTCTTCGGCTCTGTTTACTTTGCTTCAATATTTTTCTTTCTGTTCCTCAGACTTGATAATTTCCATTGTGATATCTTTAAGTTTGCTGATTCTTTATTCAGTCTGCTCAAATCAGCCTGTGAATCCCTCCGGTACATTTTTATATCAGTTATTTTTCATTACATCTCCAGGATTTATTTTTGGTTTCTTTCTAGATTTTCTCTCTCTTGAAATATTGATATTTCCATTTTGTTCATACAATGTTGTCCTGATTTTTTTTCACAATTTTCTTTTGTAATTTGAGTTTCTGTAGGACGACTGTTTTAAAGTATTTGTCTAGTATCTCTATAATCACACCATTTGTGGGACAGTTTCTCTTTATTTTTTTTCCTTTGAATAGGCCATACTTTCCCTTTTTCTTTGTATGACTTATGACTTTTTATTGGAAATTTGACATTTGAATGTAAAGAAGTGATAACTCTGGAAATGAAATTCCCTCTGTTTCCTAGAGCTTGCTGGGGTTTTTGTCATTTTTATATTATTATTTTATTTATTTATTTATTTATTTATTTATTTATTTATTTATTTTGCTATAGACTCTCTGTACCAAGAATGAACCTGAGATGTAAACTTCAGAAAAGACTTCCCAGGTCTTTTCTGAGCCTGCATCTTTCTCCAGGTTTGTTGAGGAGTGGGGGATGGGTAACAGCTACTGTGCTAAAAGTTGAAATTGACTAAAATTTACTGCAACTTAACTTACAAGCCTTCCTCTGGAAGTTACAAGTCTTCAATAGTCTCTAGAGTTATGAAATAGTTATATTAGACAGATTCTGCCAGGGCAATTGTTGACTAGATGGGGAAACAAATTTCCTGGAGTCTTCTGTTCCACTATATTCCCATTAACATAATTTGTCTTTTAAAATTTCTTATTAATTGATCAACTATTTTCTTTATATTTAAAATTATTCAATTTCCTGAAAATACAAAATGTTCAAGATACCTCTTGTATAGAGACAATTAACATGGAGATTCATTAGAAGTAGACATACACTTGATTGAGCCAATTGTTTGGGAAATAATGTTTCATTTCCTTTCAAAGATATTAAGGTAAAGAAAATGAAAGAAAAGATACAATTAAAATGCAAAACTGAGGTTACTCTTCATTGAAGCAAGTAACAGACTATGTAAACACTAGAATAAGAATATTTTAGCCCATAGAGTAAGTAGATTTATCATTACCCACCCATGGGAAAACACACGCTCCAACCTAATGAAACCATACTTGCAAAGGACAAAGCCTATGATTTGGAATACTTTCAAAAGAAACAAAACAGATGCAGGGAAATTAACAGTGTATCTTTATAGCTCCCAGGATGCTCTTTAGAAGTTCACTGAATGCATCATTGATCTGTCAATATCTGTTAATACTATAATACATAAAACTATATGGGAAACCATGCAAATACATCAGACTACAGAATATAATTTTTCTTCTTTTGTGTTTATAGCCATTTGAATCTTTGTCATATTCTCTCATTTTTCTTCATTTGATTATACCTTTTTAAAGTTTTTTATTTCATCCTGTCAGAGCTATTATGTAATAACTTTAAAACATGATTGTAAAAATATCTCATTGCTTAGATTTGCTTTTGTTCCCAAATTCAGTTTTTGTTTTTAAGAGACAATGGCATCAGTTTAAAAGTCTCACAGCTATATCCTCGTGACATTATCTTTTGTCATTAGCACAGAAAAAAAAGTAGAATGTATTATTGTAAATTTTGTCTATGTGACTATGGACAAGAAATTTTTTTTCCTAAGATAGTTCATTATAAGTGTCTCAGTGTTTGTTTCCCTCTTTTTTGGGCTAGATGTTGTGTGTATGCAAAGTGCGAAGTAATGGTTATCAGTTTCTGTTACATTTCTCGGATGTTTCTCTTCTTCAGAAACTGTATTTATTGTAGGTTTATTAGTCAGATCCCTTAGGTGTATTATAAATAATTATGCTACATGGTGGCATACCTAATAAAATAATACACATTGCTCTGCACTACAGCACCTTTGTCCTTGTTTGTTTATTTTAATGTGCCATGCTTATGGAAGTTTGTAAAATACTGCAAAGGTAACAATGTTTTCTCATATAATAACATTTTTAAATCACATGGATACCAATAAACTCAGTAATGTTCCATGTTAATGAACTTCTACTGCTCAACAACAATGTACTGATGAAAGGCCCATCTCATAACTTTCTTTATATGTCTTACAATGCTGCTTTACAATGGTTAGCATTGGTAGATCTCACTTTGGTCTGTTGTATTACAGATCACCAGAATCACTGACTGAGTGAGTAGATATAGAAGTATTTTCTCTTGCTCAGGAAAAAAATAAATAAATAAACATAAAAATAATAATAAAATATAAACTAAACTAAACCCAAAGTGAATAGATTCATCATTGTAAGCAAAGAAGTAATTTTTCCTTATTGTATTTAGTATCTTTTGCTAGAAAAACAAAACTTGGTGTGACAACTAACAAAGTATCTTGTTTTGCAAAATCTCTGGATTTTTTTTCTTTTCTATTTTGATTTTAGGTTCAAGGGGTGCATATGCAAGTTTGTTACACAGGTAAATTTCATGTTGCTAAGGTTTGAGTGTTTTAATAATCTTGTCATTCGGGTAGTGAGCATACTACCTGATAGGTAGTTTTTCTCTCCTCTCCCCCTACCTAACCTTCCCCCTTAAGTAGTCCTCAGTGTCTACTGTTCCCACCTTTATATCTCTGTTTACTCAATGTTTACCTCCTACTTATAAGTGAGAACATGCAACATTTGATTTTCTGTTCCTGCATTAATTTGCTTAGGATAATGGCCTCCAGCTCTATCCATGTTGTTGCAAAGGAATTTATTTTGTTCTTTCTTGTGGCTGTGTGGTATTCCATGGTGTATGTGTAGCATATTTCCTTTATCCAGTCCACCACTGATAAGCATCTAGGTTGAGTTACTGTCTTTGTTATTGTGAATAATGCTAATACAAACATAAGAGTATATGTGTCTTTTTGGTAGAATAATTTATTTTCCATTGGTTATATTCCCAGTAATGGGATTGCTAGGTCAAGTGATAGTTCTATTTTAAGTCCTTTGAGAAATCTCCAAATTACTTTCCACAGTGGCTGTACTAACTTACATTTCCACCAGTAGTGCATAAGCAATCCCCTTCCCTTTTCTCTGCAACTTCATCAGCACCTTTTTTTTTCTAAGCTTTTCAATAATAATTATTCTGATTGCTATGAGATGATATCTCATTGTGGTTTTGATTTTCATTTTTCTAATGGTAAGTGACAATGGGTACTTTTTCATATATTTTTTTGCTGCATGTATATGTCTTTTCAGAAGTGTCTGGTTATATCCTTTGCCAATTTTTGGATGGGGTTGTTTAGGGTTTGCATATTAATTTGTTTAAGCTCCTTATAAATTCTAGATATTAGAAGTTGTCAGATGTATAGTTTACAAATATTTTCTCACATTCTATACAGTGTCTGTTTACTCAATAGTTTTTTTTTTTTTCCTGTGCATGAGCTCTTTAGTTTAATTATGTTCCATTTGTGAATTTTTGGTTTTCTTCCAATTGCTTTTGAGAACTTCGTCTTAAATTATTTTCAAGGCTGATATCCAGAATGGTAGTTCCTAGATTTTCTCCTAGGATTTTTATAGATTTTGGTCTTACATTTGAGTCTTTAATTTATCTTGAGTGAATTTTTGGTTATGCTAAAAGTAAGGGGTCTGGTCTCAATCTTCCACAAATAGTTATTTATCCCAGCATCATTTATCGAATAAGGAATCCTTTTTCTATCGCTTACTATTGTCATTTTTTTTAAAGATCAGATGGCTGTAGGTGTGTGGTTTGCTTTATGGGTTCTCTATCCTGTTTGTTTGGTCTACATGTCTATTTTTGTACCATTGCTGTGCTGTTTTGATTACAGTAGCTAATTTAGTGTAGTATAGTTTAATGTCAGGTAATGTGATGCCTCTTTGCTCTTTCTGCTTAGGATTGTTTTGACTATTAGCACTGTTTTTTTGTTTTCATACAAATTTTAAAATAGTTTTTTCAAATTCTGTGAAAAATGGCATTGGTAGTTTGATAGGAATAGCATTGAATCTGTAAATTGTTTTGGGCAGTATGATCGTTTTAACAATATTGATTCTTTCTATCCATTATCATGATTTTTTTTTATTTGTTTGTGTGTTTTCTTTGATTTCTTTGTAGTTCTCATTGTAGAGATCTTTCTTCTTCCTGGTTAACTGTACTGTTAGATGTTTTATTCTTTTATGGCTATTGTAAATGGGACTACATTTTTTTATTTGGCTTTCAGTTTGGACAATACTGGTGTGTAGAAATGCTACTAATTTTTCTACATTGACATTGTATCCTGAAACATTACTGAAATTGTATTTCAGTTTGAGGAGCCTTTTGGCAGAGCCTTTAGGGTTTTGTAGGTATAGAATTGTAGTATATGCAAGGAAAGATAATTTAATTTCCTTTTTTTTCCTATATGGATGCATTTTATTTCTCTCTCCTGCCTGATTGCTCTGGCTAGGACTTCCATTACTATGTTTAAAAGGAATGCTGGGATTAGGCATCCTTCTCTCATTCTAGTTCTCAAGAGGAATGCTTCCAGTTTTTGCTTGTTCAGTAGGATGCTGGCTGTGGGTTTGTCATAAATGGCTCTTATCATTTTGAGACATGATGCTTTGATGCCCAATTTGTTGAGGGTTTTTAACATGAAGGAATGTTGAATTATATTGAAAGGCTTTTCTGGGCCTATTGAGATGAACATATTGGTTTTGTTTTAAATTACGTTTATGTGGTAAATCACATTTATTGATTTGCATAGGATGAATCAACTTTGTATCCCAGGAAGAAAAGCCTTTTTGATTATAGTGAATTAAATTTTGATGTGCTTCTGGATTTGGTTTGCTAGATTTTTATTAAGGATGTAGGCATCTATTTCATTAGGGGCATTGGTCTGAAGTTTTTTTTGTTTGTTTGTTTTTTGTTTTTTTTTTATCCATTGCATCTCTGCCAGGTTTTGATGTCCAAATGATGCTGGCTTTGTAGAGTGAGTTGGTGAAAAAGTCTTCCTTCTCATTTTTTTTGGCAGTAATTTTTAGTAGGATTGGTACTAGTTCTTTTTTCTATGTCCAATAGAATTCAGCTCTGATCTGTCTGATCCAAGGCTATTGTTGTTGGTGTTGCTGGTAACGCTTTTATTACTGATTCAAGAACTCATTCAGTACTGTTACTAAAACAAATTTGCTATTATTATGGCAAGATAAAATAAATTGATATATTTATTGAAAAATGTTTCAGAGCTTGAAGATTGCTCTCCAAATCAATGCAGGCAGACAAAAATAAAGAAAAATGAATTTTAAAAAGTGAACAAAACATCTGAGAAATATGGTATTGTGTAAAGAGACCAAACCTACAACTCATTGGCATTTCTGAAAGAGAAGGAGGGTGAGACAGGAAGTTGGAAACATATTTGAAGTTATGGTCCATGAAAACTTTCTTAATCATGCTAGAGAGGTCTATCGGAAAAATTAAAGGAATTCAGAGAACTCCTGTTCAGGCCTTCAATTTCTTCCTGGTTCAATCTTGAGAGGTTGTGTGTTTCCAGAAATTTCTTCTTTCTTCTACGTTTCCAGTTTGTGTGTGCAGAGATGTTCATCATAGTCTCTGAGGATTTTGTGTTTTGCTCTGGGGTCAGTTGTAATGTTACTTTTGTCATTTCTGATTGTGTCTCTCTGAATCTTTATCTAGTTAGTGGTTTATCGATCTTATTTCTTCTGTTAAAAAATAAAAAACAATTTTGGGAATTGTTGATCTTTTGTATAGATTTTCACATCTCAATTTCATTCATTCTTGCTGTAATGTGGTTATTTTTCTTCTGCTGCTAGCTTTGGAGTTGGTTTGCTCCTTTTTTTTTCAGTCCCTCTAGGTATGATGTTAGGCTGTTAATGTGAGATTTTTCTAGTTTCTTGCTGTAGACATTTAGTAGCATAAACTTTACCCTTAACACTGCTTTAGCTGTGTCTCAAAGGTTCTGGTTTGTTGTGTTCTCTGTTTTATTTCTGCTTTAATTTTGTTTTTTATCAAAAAGTCATTTAGAAGGATGTTTAATTTCTATGTAATTGTGTAGTATTGAGAAACGTTGGTATCAATTTCTACTTTTATTGCACTGTGGTCCAAGTATGTGGTTGGTATAATTTTGATTTTTTTGAATTTTTTAAACTTGCTTTATGGCTGAGCATGTGGTTAATATTAGAGCGTATGCTGTGTGCAGATGAGAAGAATGTATATTGTGTTGTTGTTGAGAGATGTATTTTATAGATGTCTACTAGCTTCAGTTGGTCAAGTGTTGAGTTTAATTCCAGAATATATTTGTTAGTTTTCTGCCTCAATGATCTGTTTAACAGTGGCAGTGTGGTGTTGATGTCTCCCACTATTATGGAGGCTCTTGTATGGTAATCTCCTACTCTTCTGTGGTTATCTAATTCTCTTTGTAGGTTAGATTCTTGAATTCTCCAATAATCTGTTTTATGAATCTGGGTGCTCCAATGTTTGCTTTGTATATTTTTATGATAGTTAAATCTTCTCATTGAATTGAACCCTTTAACATTTTAAAATGCGTTTGTCATTTTTTATCATTGTTAGTTTAAAGTCTGTTTTATTTGATAATAAGAATAGCAAAGAAGTTCTCTTTTGCTTTCTCCATGTCTTTATTTTGAAACAATGGGTGTTGTTATACGTGAGATGGGTCACCTTATGACAGTAGACACTTAGGTTTTGCATCTTTATCCACCATGATACTTTATGCCTTTTAAGTGGAGTGTTTAGCCCATTATTATTCAAGGCTAATACTGATATGTGAAGATTTGATCCTGTCATCAAGTTTTTAGTTGTTTCTTGTGGGGGTCTGTCCCACAGACCCTGACCCAACGATGGATGCATAAAGTACACTGACACACAGATATTCTGCTTTGCCAGTTCAGCTGAGCATTTGGGCCATTTACAGACTCCCAGGACAGTGTGGTAAACAGTTGGGAACCTGGCCCAACCAGTTAGTGAGACCTGCATTTATTCAGTAAAGATTAATCGACAAAGGCTTGAGTCAACACCACTAGAGGGTAATTGACATTGTGGACTTTACGAATAGAAAGCAATTAAGCACCCACAGTAAATCAAAGGTTAGCGTTAGGACCCCATGAGCAAACAAGTTAGTTAGATAAACTTCTCACATTCCTTTGTTTCTACTCTAATTTATTTAACTAAAGGGACAACGCTGCCTTCAGTCAAGTTTATTACTGGAGCTTATGCAAACACCGCCAGACCTTTCAAGAGGGTTTGTGTCTATTATAATTAAAATTTTTCCCACCAACTTGACTAAACCCCCACAGTTGCTTACCTAGGCTTGATTGGGTAGTTGCTTTATAGTGTCAGTGGGCTATGTGCCTAAGTATGCTTTTATGGTGGCAAGTATTGTTCTTATGTTTCCATGTCAGCATTCCCTTAGGACTGCTTGTAAGGCAGGTCTAGTAGTGACAAGTTCCCTTAGAATATGTCTGTCTGAAAAAGATTTTATTTTTTCTTCCCTCATACAACTTATTTTGGCAGGATATTACATTCTTTGTTGGAATTCTTTTAAGAATATATAAAATAGGACCCCAGCCCCTTTGTGATGGGAAAGTTTCTGCCAAAAGGTCTCCTCTTGCCTAAGGGAGCTCCCTTTGTCAGTGACCAGCCTCTTCTCTCTGTTGCATTGATCTTGAGAGTCTGATGACTATATTTCTTGGGGATGGTCATCTTGTATAGTATCTCACAGAGGTTCTCTGAATTTCTTTAACTTTTACTATAGACCTCTCTAGCAAAGTTGAGAAAGTTTTCGTCAACCATATCTTCAAATATGTTTGCAAGTTCCTATCTCATTCTCCTTCTCTTTCAGGAATGCCAGTGAGTGTAGGTTTGGTCTCTTTACAAAATATCATGTTTCTCAGAGGTTTTGTTCACTTTTTAAAATTAGTTTTCATTTATTTTTGTCTGCCTGTATTGATTTGTGGAGCAATCTTCAAGCTCTGAGAGATTTTTCAGTAAATATATTGTTGTATTTTCTCTCACTCTAATAATAGTAAATTTATTTTATAACAGTATTTCACATACATATTTAATGCACAAAATAATAAATGACAAGCACTAAACTAGGTGCTGTAGATACATTATTTCTAATCTTTACTATAGACTTGTAAGGTTTCACCCCACTTCAGATTAAATCCCAGCACTTTGGGAGGCCGAGACGGGCGGATCACGAGGTCAGGAGATCGAGACCATCCTGGCTAATATGGTGAAACCCAGTCTCTACTAAAAAATATAAAAAACTAGCCGGGCGAGGTGGCGGGCGCTTGTAGTCCCAGCTACTCGGGAGGCTGAGGCAGGAGAATGGCGTGAACCTGGGAGGCGGAGCTTGCAGTGGGCCGAGATCCAGCCACTGCACTCAAGCCTGGGTGACAGAGCAAGACTCAGTCTCAAAAAATAAAAAAATAAAAATAAAAATAAATAAATAAATTAATTAATTAATTAAGCTTAAAGAGGTTGAGTGACTGGCTGGAAGCTTATGAATTGCCCAAAATGGCTGCTGGGAAGATCACTAAAGACACTTGAGTTTAGAGTAATTAATCACTGAACAATGTGATAGAAGCACGTAAAACATTTGAAGAGTTATTTACCCTAAAATAGAAATTGAACATAAAAATGTTCATAAAATATAAATTTCCTTAAAATATGTTTTATGAAATAGCAATATCTATAATTATGCCAAAATAAATTAATAATGAAAACTTATTTTTACAGTTTGTATTTAATAAAGAGAACAATTTCAAGGACTTAAGAGTGTTGCAATTATTTTAGCTATAATTTTAAACATAAAATAGAAATTTTCCTAATGCTATATTGAAATTAGTTTCCTATTCCTGATTTGTATCCTCAACTTTTTATTTCAAACAACCATTACCAGTAGATTCATAATTTTCTTATTAAAAGATATTTTTAAAATATCTACAAGTAAACATAAGAACTAGAAGTTTTAACCAATAATTCTACTTATGAGAACTCACAAATGAAATTAACATGTCAGTATGATGCTTCAAAAATCAGTTTTGCAGTGCTTTGTGAACTTGTTTCTGACTTGAGGTCTAACCATTCTCAACTTTCTATAACATAATTTGATTATGAGCCACAGTTGAAGTAACTTGGACATATGAACATTGTGGATACTAACTGGAGAGGAATAAATATGGTTGTTGAATCAGAACATAAGTCATTACTATTTTTCCTAAATATGAATACAAAATTACTCAAATTATAACAAGATGTTTGATGACAGACTGAAGAAATACATGGTGATGAATACACTTTGATTATATTATGATTTCTATTATTCATCCTACCTTTAATATATGCTTGTTTCTTCTACCCTTTGTATACAGCCTGGCTTGACACTGTTACTGGGTCTTGACCTCCTGATCAATAGATTGCTTATCTTGGTGTGAGTCATCTAGACATACCCTATACCAGGCAACCACCATAGTGTGTATGGGAGTGGGGTTGGGGGTTGTTAACGCCCAAGCTGGAGTAATTGTCGTGCCCAAAGTTTTAAATGACTGTGTTATTTTACTTTCTATTTTCTACATTTTGTTTCATTATCTCAGTAAAAGTTCTTTTGCTTTTTGGAACAATGCCATGGTTTGTTTATCACATTTAGCAGGTAATTTGAACTTTTTATTAGAAACAGAGGACATCAAACCAAGAAAAAAAGGCAAGAATCTTAAACTATTGAGAGAGAGATAAAGAATTTTTATTTTACTCTCAGAAAATCTCCTTCAAAGTGGAAATTAATCTAATTATTCAGTTAGGTTTGAAATAAAAAAAAATTGCAATAACTTTTGTTATTTTTCCTTGATGACATTTAAGATACTTGATAAAACAAAACATGAGATATTTGACATCCACGGAGTGTATGGATGTAGTATGTAAACTACTAATTAATATTAATTTATTCCTCTTAATAAAAAAACTTTAAACATCCAAAAGATTTTTAAATTAATTAACGTCATTCATTTTAATTTTAAGAGAATTTGGCCTAAATAACCCATACCCATTCAATGTGAAGACTATATGTCAAGAGAAAAAAAACTTGGTTAGTCTACACAAATAATGTTCACCCATTTTTCAACAAACACTTATAAGGCTTCCTTTTTTAGTTACGAATGGTAGGTGATGCTGGTTAAATACCGGGTAAAAAAATAATAGTAATAATTCAAGATGGATTAGAGACTTAAATGTTAGATCTAAAACCATAAAAACTCTAGAAGAAAACCTAGGTAATATCATTCAGGACATAGGCATGGACAAGGACTTCACGTCTAAAACACCAACAGCAATGGCAACAAAAGCCAAAATTGACAAATGGGATCTAATTAAACTAAAGAGCTTCTGCACAGGAAAAGAAACTACCATCAGACTGAACAGACAACCTACAGAATGGGAAAAAATTTTTGTAATCTACTCATCTGACAAAGGGCTAATATCCAGAACCTACAAAGAACTCCAACAAATTTATAAGAAAAAAATAAACAATTCCATCAAAAAGTGGGCAAAGGATATGAACAGACACTTCTCAGAAGAAGACATTTATGCAGCCAACAGATACATGAAAAAATACTCGTCATCACTAGCCATCAGAGAAATGCAAATCAAAACCACAATGAGATACCATCTCACACCAGTTAGAATGGTGATCATTAAAAAGTCAGGAAACAACAGGTGCTGGAGAGGATGTGGAGAAATAGGAACACTTTTACACTGATGGTGGGACTGCAAACTAGTTCAGCAATGTGGAAGACAGTGTGGCGATTCCTCAAGGATCTAGAACTAGAAATACTATTTGACCCAGCCATCCTATTACTGGATATATACCCAAGGGATTGTAAATCATGTTGCTATAAAGACACATGCACACATTTGTTTATTGCGGCACTATTCACAATAGCCAAGACTTGGAACCAAGCCAAATGTCCATCAATTATAGACTGGATTAATAAAATGTGGTACATACACCCCCATGGAATACTATGCAGCCATAAAAAGGGATCAGTTCATGTCCTTTGTAGGGACATGGATGCAGCTGGAAACCATCATTCTGAGCAAACTATCACAAGAACAGAAAACCAAACACCACATGTTCTCACTCATAGGTGGGAACTGAACAATGAGAACACTTGGACACAGGAAGGGGAATATCACACATGGGGCCTATTGTGGGTTGGGGGGAGGGGGGAGGGATAGCATTAGGAGATATACCTAATGTAAATGATGAGTTAATTGGTGCAGCACACCAACATGGCACATGTATACATAGGTAACAAATCTGCACGTTGTGCACATGTACCCTAGAACATAAAGTATTAAAAAAAATTATGGAAAAAAATACTTGGTAATACATGGATTTTATTCCAGTCTGTGAAATTCCAGGTTTCTCCTTGTTTGATGACTAGACTTGACTGTTTCTCCCATCTTAACCTCATCTACTGTAATCAAAAGTGAGAAAGTCCAAGGGTAAAAAGGGTGGAAGTATTCTTCCTGTTTCCTTCACAAGCCTATCTCAGGTTTTGTTTATTTTTAGCTAAAAATCCTAGACGTAAAATTCTAACCCCTTAATAAGAAGCATTTTTATGATATACTCTGCAGATCTGAAAATTATTAAAAAGATTGTAATGAAAAAAGAACAAGAGAGCGCTTTGGAGAATATTCTGAGAAGAAAGGGAAATAATAGTAATAAACATCTGGCCTTGAAAGCTGAATCACTAAAGAAAATCACAAGTTTATTCATGAGATTTTTCACTATAAACAGCACATTTTATTATCATTTTAGGGATGAATTAATATTGTTTACAATTATTTTTATCTTAAATAGGTAATTATGTAGCCAGATGAGTTGATAAAATTTATATAAGTGGTTCTTCGTTTCCTATCTTCCTTTCCTCACTAACAAAATGAAATTGACATAACAGTCAAATATACTATCAGAGTCAAAAGTAAAATGAGAACAAAAGAGATTTTGTACAAAACATCTCTTCCACGTTTAAATACTATTATAACTTTTCTTTTATTCCCTTTATTTTTTCTTAAAATTGTTTTAGTCAAGAAAAATCTGACAACAAAGATTTACTTTAGTAAGTTTACACATTCAGGAATATCATAATAAGCAGCACACTTATACAAATAAGTTTTATTTAGTATTAATACTATAATTAGTATATCATGCTTATATGAACTGGTACTAATAATGGTTAAGAGAATAGCTTGGGTTCACTTTGCATCCTCTGCTAGAAGTCTTATGTGACCTGAACTCTGGTAAGATGCCATCTTTTGTTTTTAAATGCCTATTAATAAATCTCAATGTCTGCACATGCTTTGCTGAAAGTACCATTTTGTTAATTCCAGAGTTGACTGCATAGGGAGGTAATATGCAACCCTTCTAACCCAAGTATGCTATTAATATATTTGGGTATTCTTTTTTATCTTTTGTCTGCTTTATTAGCATTTTTTATTGGCTTTGATGAAGGAAGAGCTTCTTAAGTCCTTTTAGAGGAAAAGTCATTTTCAGGTTGAAGAGAAAGTTGAAATAGAATTACACATTTTTGAAGCATGGATGACTGAGTCATGCAAGATGACACTAACATCGCAAGAAGGAGAAAGTCATAATATTCATGCTGAGGCATCTTACAGTCAAAGGGTCAAGACAGAAGTAAAACCAAAAATGAAGCCAAATTATGTATATACTTATCTCCAAAAAAAGTGACTTAACTTATTGAATGTGTTCATATAATTGTCTTCTAAAATTATATGCCTATGACTAATAGGCAAAGACTACATGAAGATTCAACTGTAATGATTCTAAGAATCGATTTTGAAAACAGCAAAATATCAAAATATGGCAATTCTTAAAGAATTTAAAAATATTCTTATTTTTAAAATGTTACATACCTCTATATTTTGTATATCTGATTTGGAATCAACACACAAGTGACTTACAAAGTTATGTCATTGTATTTTAGAAATTATCAATAATTCTCAAACTTCCTTGCTCTTTTTATTTGTGCACAGATAAACCAAGTTTCTTAGAAATAGATACTTCCTCTTACTCTAGTCTCTCTCACATAACCTTGGTGAAGGTTATGAAGTAACTGGATGAAGTAACTGGATGATTTTGAACACAAGGCTCAATGCCTCACCCCATTTCTCATGATTAAGTGCTTTTTCAATGTGTTCACTCAAGTACATGCATACTTTCCTCATTGTTATTATCATGCAATGATGAAAATATTTACTGGCCCATCTCTCCCATTAAGTGTGGAACAATAAGAAAATACAGGCTGCACATTTTAACTCCTTATGATCAGTGCTCAATACAATTCCTTTTACAAAATCTACACTTAGTATTAGTGAATAGATAAAATGTTACAACGTAACCTGACAGAATACTTTTGAGAGCAGGAAAAGTATTTCAATCATATTGTAAGACTGATCTTATTCAGTTACATTAAGTGTTGCAGACAACAGAACTAAGCAATTTATTCCAAGTCCTACATGTACTGATAACGTTAAAGGGCCACACAGAAGGAAAACTTCCCATGAATTTCTGGCTTCGACATAAGTGAAGGTTACAGTTAAGACTGAATATCTAGTTTAATTCTCTCCACCGTATTAAAAAGACTTTCCAAACCTGTTTAGTTTTTTACTGAGCCTGCCTATTTTTCTTACATTAATAAAAACCCAAGTTTTCCTTGTTCTGTTTTGTTGTTTTTCTCTATAGTTGTTGCTGTTATTTTATTTGTTGCTGCTGAGTCCATACTTGGAGGTTTTTTGGTGAGGATACCATCTTCTCAGCAGAAAAATGGGGATACATAATTAAACTATTAGGAAACCGTCTAGTATTTTTATCCTTTGCTTTAGAGAAGTTTCAGCTTCTCCACAATCCAAGTTGATCTGTTATTTTCTATGACGGTGTTTATTTAAGGACAGTAACACAATAAGCTGCAGTGTGAAATAGCACGTTAACAATTAGCACTGGGTTCAGTTTTCACACAGCCAATGATGCAGTTTTAAGAGTTCCCCAAAGCATTTTAAAGCCTGAGAAAAAAAATTGTATCATTACAAAGCCACAGCTTAAAGCTTATGAGCATTTTACCCTACTAAGAAAAGCTTTAAAGAACACACAGAGGAAAGGGTAGCCCAAAAATAGGTGGGTCTGTAATTACTAGGAGCATTCTAATGCTTCAGCATACAAAATAAGATCATTCATTTACCTATGGATATTTAATGATAAAACATTTTTTTTAATAGGTAACCACTAGTTGTCAGTTTTTCTAACCTTATCATGCCCTAGAATTTTTGACTCTAAAAACTTTGTTTATGAGGCATGCAAATATAACTATTTGGTCAATTTGAACTTATTTTTACCTTTCAAGCAAAATCTGGTTTAAAACAGTATTTCTGTTTCAAATAAATGGTTTTTGCCTTACTAAAAGATTGGGTCCAAATTCAACTCTTCTGGTAGAACATTTTTACTAGTATTGCCGTGGGTTAGCTCATATCTTCTCATTTGGACTATTGTAATACCCACCTGGTCTCCTTCCTTAAATTTGCTCTAAATATTCTAAATGAAGCATCTCTTTTTTTTTTTTTTTTTTTGAGACGGAGTCTCGCTCTAGCCCGGGCTGGAGTGCAGTGGCCGGATCTCAGCTCACTGCAAGCTCCGCCTCCCGGGTTTACGCCATTCTCCTGCCTCAGCCTCCGGAGTAGCTGGGACTACAGGCGCCCGCCACCTTGCCCGGCTAGTTTTTTGTATTTTTTAGTAGAGACGGGGTTTCACCGTGTTAGCCAGGATGGTCTCCATCTCCTGACCTCGTGATCCGCCCGTCTCGGCCTCCCAAAGTGCTGGGATTACAGGCTTGAGCCACCGCGCCCGGCCAGCATCTCTTAATAAAATACAACTCTGATCATCTTAAAAGATATTGTAGTATAGATTTTAAGATTGGGAGTTCAGACCTTGGTGTCTCCACATATTACCAAAGTGTTTAAAACATCTATGACTAAATTTCCCTCCTTGTGAATTGCAAATAATAATAATATAGACTACCCCATAGGACTGTTAAGGGGATTAAGAGTTAATTCATTTAAGACACTTATATCAGGGGTTGGCAATTTTTAAGGACCCCCCAAAATGTTAGTTATCAGTGTTAATACCCTGTTTTAAAATACGCAATTGTTCCCCACTGTCTACAGAAGTAAATCAAGAATCCCTGTGTGGAACTGGCACAAATTGGCCTTAACCTACTTTTAAAATGTATCTCAACGTATAGACGGTACCCTTTCTACTACAATACCAGACCATATTGAGATATATTTCAGTATATTGACATATAATTCCATATACTTATATGAGATATATTTTGAATAACATAAAATCAACTCTTTTAAAGTACACAATTTTGCTATTTGTAGTATAGTCACAAATTTGTGTAACAATCACCACCATCTAAAAATGCTCTTTTAGAACATGTTTTATCATTCTGTAAAGAATCTTCACATCTATTAGCAGTCACTCGATTCCAAATTCTCTGCTTACCTCAGCCCCAGCTGCCACACACACATACACACACACACACAAACACACACACACACATGCACACACAGCCCGTGGCACTCATTAATATGCCTTCCAGATTTGCCTGTTCTAGACATTTCATTTAAATGACATCATGTAATATGTTGCCTCCTTGGCCTGACATCTTTCCCTTGGAATAATGTTTTTAAGGTTCATCCATGTTGTAGCATGTTTGAGTAGTACATGCTTTTTTATGGCCAACTAATATTGTATACATTCACCTACTGAACATTTGCATTGTTTCCAGTTTTAACTACCATGAATAATATTGCTATAAATTCTCATGCACGAGTTTTTGCATAGGTATTTGTATGCACATATTTTTTTGAGTATATGCCTAGGAAGGGGTCATATGGTTATTCCACGTTTAAGATTTTGAAAAAAAATCCCACTGTTTTCAAAAGTAGCTACATCGTTTTACAATCCTGCTAGCAAGGTATGAAGCTTCAAGTTCTTCCACATCCTCACCAGCAGTTGTTATCTGTCTTTTTTGTTTTAACCATACCAGTGGGTACAAAGTGGCATTTTATTATATTTTTTAACTCACTCTGTACTGTAAAACCTCTGGCCATTAACTCCTACTCTTCTTTGTTATAAAGTTGCAGTCCCCTTTCTCCTACCTGATTTATGGCAAAACTTCCATTCTTCCTTGAAGGTGTACAGTTGGCCCCTGAAAAACATGGGTTTCAACTACGTGGATCCAATTTTATGTGAATTTTCTTCCACCTCTGCCACCCCTGAGATGACAGGAGCAACTCTTGCTCTTTGATCTCCTCCTCACCCAACTTGACATGGAGATAAAGATGAAAACCTTTATAATAATCCACTTCCACTTAATGAATAGTAAATATATTTTCCTTTTTTTTTTTTTTTTTTTTGAGATGGAGTCTCTCTCTGTCGCCCAGGCTGGAGTGCAGTGGCCGGTTCTCAGCTCACTGCAAGCTCCGCCTCCCGGGTTTACGCCATTCTCCTGCCTCAGCCTCCCAAGTAGCTGGGACTACAGGCGCCCGCCACCTCGCCCGGCTAGTTTTTTGTATTTTTTTTAGTAGAGACAGAGTTCACCGTGTTAGCCAGGATGGTCTTGATCTCCTGACCTTGTGATCCGCCCGTCTTGGCCTCCCAAAGTGCTGGGATTGCAGGCTTGAGCCACTGCGCCCGGCCTTTGTTTTATTTATTTATTTATTTATTTTTATTTTTTTTTTTTTTTTGAGACGGAGTCTTGCTCTGTCGCCCAGGCTGGAGTGCAGTGGCCGGATCTCAGCTCACTGCAAGCTCCGCCTCCCTGGTTTACGCCATTCTCCGGCCTCAGCCTCCCGAGTAGCTGGGACTACAGACGCCCGCCACCTCGCCCGGCTAGCTTTTTGTACTTTTTAGTAGAGACGGGGTTTCACCGTGTTAGCCAGGATGGTCTCGATCTCCTGACCTCGTGATCCGCCCGTCTCGGCCTCCCAAAGTGCTGGGATTACAGGCTTGAGCCACCGCGCCCGGCGGGCCTTTGTTTTTTGAATAACATTTTCTTTTCTCTAGCTTACTGTATTGTAAATATATCGCATATAACGCAAAAAACATACAGCATGTGTTAATTGACAGTTGAAGTTATAGGTAAGCCTTCCAGTGAACAATAAGCTATTAGTAGTTACGTTTGTAAGCAGTCAAGAATTGTATGCAGATTTTTAGCTGTGTTGGGGGTTTGCTGCCCCTAATCCCTGCATTGTTCAAGGGTCAACTGTAGTTATTAATTTTACTATTCTTTTATTTTTTTAATGGACTCTTGCCGTAGCCCAGGCTGGAGTGCAGTGGTGCAATCTCGGCTCACTGCAAACTCTGCTTCCCAGGTTCACACCATTCTCCTCCCTCAGCCTCCCGAGTAGCGGAGACTACAGGCACCTGCCACCACACCCAGCTAATTTTTTTGTATTTTTAGTAAAGACAGGGTTTCACCATGTTAGCATGGATGGTCTCAATCGCCTGACCTTGTGATCCACCCACCTCAGCCTCCCAAAGTGCTGGGATTACATGCGTGAGCCACCATGCCCGGCCAATAATTGTGCTATTCTAAGACACAATCTATCACTAACAAAATAAATCTCCATCTTCCACCTACTCCTATAGAACACTGATTAATTTTTGTCACCGCACATGAAATGTTGTGCTTTATGACAAAAGCAAGTATTTTATTTTTATCTATTTCTTTAACTGACTCCAAAATTCTTAATACAAATGATGATTGTCTAACATAGTATTTTCAACATAGAAGATACTCACTGTTTTCCAGATTTACATTTGACAAGGCATTCATTTTGTTAGATAAACTAACAATCTGGTCATGCACGGTGGCTCACACCTGTAATCCTAGCACTTTGGGAGGCCAAGGCCGGTGGATCACTTGAGGTCAGGAGTTTGAGACCAGTCCGGCTAACATGGTGAAACCCCGTCTCTACTATTAGTAAATACAAAAATTAGCCTGATGTGGTGGCACCTGCTTGTAGTCTCAACTATTCAGAGGGCTGAGGCAGGAGAATCGCTTGAACCCAGTAGGCAGAGATTACAGTGAGCCAAGATTGTATCACTATACTCCAGCCTGGGCAACAGAGCAAGACCCCCTCTAAAAAAAAAGAAGAAGAAAAGAAGAAGAAGAAGAAGAAAAGAAGAAGAAGAAGAAGAAGAAGAAGAAGAAGGAGGAGGAGGAGGAGGAGGAGGAGGAGGAGGAGGAGGAGGAGGAGGAAAAGAAAAGAAAAGAAAAAGAAATTAGCATCCTTTTCTCCAAGGCACTCCACATGTTTTCCAATAAAATACTAAGAGTTTTACAATAAACCTGCTTCTTGGATTACCTAAAGATAAGATGAATTCACATTTCACAATGTTTATTAATAATGTGTTTATCTGTCAAATTTCCTCATTTTATTCCAATTTTCTTGAGGAAGGATGTCCAAATGCCTAGAAAAATTCCAGAGCTTTAGAAAGGGTGGGGACTTTTGTTTATCTGTACAATTACAATGAAATAATGATTATTATAGTTAACAATTTCTCTGTAGGCAAAGGACAATAATGCAAAGGCTAAAATACTATTGATTTTCCTGACTCTCCCAAATTCCGCTATGAGTCAAAATAATGTGTCTTTTAGAATCATGTTAGGCTACTTGTGAATACTCTGGAACCATTAATGGAGCTAACATCCAGACATACTCATATAAAATACAGAGATGTGGGCTTTGATTCAAGTTTCTTAAGTAGAAAGAGAAAATAATCAATTATTCATTTTTTGACATTGGTTACAGCTTTTACTTTGCACTATATATTATTGGACTTGCAGGTACATAACCATTAGAACCTTGGTCTTCAGATAGGACACTCTTGTTCTATATCAAATATTCTTTAAGAAATGTACTACGGAAAATTTTCTAATCATTATTTTCTTCCCTTTCAACAATAATAGCTATTATTATATATTAATTCATCTTATACTCTGGACCAGATATTGTATCAACTCCATTATATAAATTACCTTATTTGATATTCATAAAACCTCGAAGAGGTAGCACAATTTCTCTCATTTTATACATGTGCAACTGGGGCAGATTAGAGAAGTTATTTGCCCAAGATTTTACAACTAGTTAGTGGAGTGAAGCAAGAATTTGAACACACACTCTCTGGTTCTCTTGAAAGCCCTATGTTGCCCTTGAATTAATTCCCAGTGTCATGGATACAGCAAAGTGTCCAGAATAGAAAATAAAAGCAGTGACTTTTAGCATTTGGGATAGTTCAGGACTTTATCATTAAAGCAAAATTGTTCCATTTTCTTCTACACAGCTGTCCACTCATCTCCGTAAACTCAGATCTCTCATTTTATTTTAAATATATGATAATTAAATTAAGTTTTAGTGCTTTACAGCATTAACTGTAGCAATTGGTTACTCATGGGTTATCTAAAAACCATAGCTAAGAATTACTTGAAATTTTACAAAACTAATTATGATACATGACATACAATAAATACAGAAACTTTGAAGAATGTGAAGGACATCTACATCTGTATCAGACAGAGAAACAGAACTATCTACTGGGTGCTATAGCTCAAAAAAGCGGATCGCACTTTCACTAAATATAATCAGTCCCACATTATAGCCATCTATCTTCAGTCCTCATTATGATAAACTCCCTTGACTTATTATGACTCCATAAACTACTAAATATATAACCATTCTTGTAAACATTTTTTACTAGAAAAGCTAGCGAGTTTGGCAAGGTTTAAAAAAATGTGTTGGCATTTACGTATAAAAGTTTTCTTCAAAGAATGCTGCATTAAAGCGTATTATGGAGAGGAGGGTAAATTTTTACTTTTATTCCCAGTATTTGTTGCTTGCTTCTTGGAACAGTAATGATGTCACTACCAATAAGAACCACAGAATCCATGGGGATGTGAGGAATGAGCAATATTTTTTTTCTCTACACACTACTCCCTGTATCCATATTTTTTAGCAGAGTCTTAAAAGAAATCACTGGCATTTAATAGCTCATAAATTTGGTTTGAACCTACAGATGCCTACTATAAAAATGATAGCATTGTTTTTAGACTTTTTAAAGAAAATGTACTGTAAATTGTCTAGAGTCTTAGCAAATGAATAAGTTTGGGTAAACCACACTACTTTCAAAAATAGAGCAATACAAACATCAGCAATAAAGTCAGTTAGCAATTTGATCTCTGCATGTTTTCACAGTAATCATTCACCTACTGAGACCATCCCCTTCCACACTCCAACTGCGCCTTCTGTTTCCTTACCAAAAGAGTTTCTCCTGGTTTATTTGGATTGATTTTCTTGATTTAAGTTATGCTCTAATATTAATGCCACTTCTCTAAATATTAAACAAAAGAAATGCCTGCAAATATCAAAAAGTGGAACAAACACTAACAGTTCAGAGTTCCAGATATTTTTGGAATGTAGAATAGACACATCAACACATGCATTCATTCATTCAACCAATCAATATTTATTGAGAGTCTGCTATATGTCAGATATGTATTAGATACTGAAATTTCTCTCAGAAAAAGACATAATTCTTGGTAATTTACAAAATGTTGAAAATTGTGTGTTTCCACCCCCACAACCTCCTTTGTTAGTTTGTTAGCTAGTTAACCCCCTTTGTTGTCCAACAATTGTTTTCATTTTTTAGTGCAAGTCTTTCCTAAGACTCATGTTTTTATGATCTAGTACAAGCAGGATATACAATCATAGGGAGGAATGATGTAGCAATAAATTTAACTTAATTGTCTTAGCAATCAAATCACCAAGTTATTTTTTAAATCGTGATTACAGATAATTTTAGCACATTGTAATTATTTTTTAAACTAATTACTTAAAAATAATATAAAAACTTTATTGCATAAGACCTAGTTATTTTCAACTCTTGAAGATCATATTGGCTGCATTTGTGGCATCATGACAGATGGTATTTTCTTTTAAAGAGTTTTCTTTTAATATGAAAATATGTGCTAAATGTGGATAACCTGCTTATTCTCCTTGAAATAACAGTTTTATAAGCTTTCTGTCGAAAGTTTAATTAGCTCTTCCGCACTTTGTCCCTTTTTCAAAATTGCAGTTATTTCCATTTTTATTTGGGTTAAGAAAAAGGTTGAGATGTATGTTTAAAACATTAGCTAGTCACCAAAGAGTAGAACTGCCTTCTATGTTCTGCCAAGGAGAGTAAATTACTTGGAAGTATGTCAACACTGGAAAACTGTCAATAACTTTTTTGGCTGCTGTTGTTCAAAACATTTTATTAGTGTTTGATCGGTGTTTTAAAACAGATCAAAATACACTTGGAATTTATAGACTTGGGAAATTCTATGGTAAGCCAAAATTGTTTCATTTCTCATTATATTGTTTCTATTCAAAAGTATGAATCCATATTTGAGCCCTGGCATTTGATATGAGGCATGTTCTATCTGAATCCTATTCAGATAACTTTAATAATTAAAGTACCAGTGAAGCATCAATAATAGTGAGAAAAAAAAAAAAAAAAACATGCAACAAAGATGTAGGGGGCCTTGATCCAACCATCACAGTATTCAGATTCCCTAGGTATCAGTTCTGAGAAGTAAGGAGAGTAACAATTCCTGAAGTATATATTTCAAGGGATAGTTATTGACATAAAATAAAATCAAAGGCTAAATAAACTTTTATGAATTAGAAACATTCCATAAACGTGGGTTCTTTTGTGTTATAAACACCTAGTGCCAATAAAAATGTATAAAAGATAATTATACAATTTTATTAAAACCCATGAAAATGTATTAAGTGTTAGGAACAGGATAGAAATGTATACATGTAGTGCACATTCAACTGTATAAAAATGTGCTTAGAAATTACAAAAGGAAAAAGTAAAATATTAACTATAATTCTCTCTGGATGTGGTTACTATGGATAAATATTTTCTTTATAAATTTTATTCATTTTTTTCAAATTTTCAGTTTAGAGCAAATGCTAGTTTTATAAAAGAAATGTAAATGTAAAACTTGAGAATTATCTTTTTTCAGTTATATTTCACTTATATGACTAACAGTGAATATTGAATTTAAACTTTATCTTACATTTCTGGTAACTACCTGAAAAATCAAGATTGAATTATTCATATCAAAGCTTTCATGATTCTTGCCCTGGATCTCTCTTTTAAGCATCTTATCTGCATTTTCCATCCACTAAGAAATAAAGAGGGTAATATTTTATATCTTACATTGTTTTTAAAATATAGCTTTTAAGATTGTTTCTTTTCCTTCCCTTTCCTATAATATACAAAAATTTCCATTATATCTTCTATTTGATTTTCCACGTGATTAGCCTTTCTTGATCTGATTTTTTCTCGCAAAGGGTGCCATGTTTCTTTAGCTCTTCCTGTACCATTTTTTCTGAATGCTAGCCAGGAAGAGTAGTGATGTCTTACATGCTCCTGCAATCCAGAGATGAGACAGGCTCACAGTGTTTTACTCCTTGCAGCTCTTGGAAAATGACAAATTGACTTTCATAGTGAAACCCAATAGGAAAACATACATTGAAAACACAGTTTTGAATATGAGGCCCTCTTGAAAAGTAGGCATAACAAGTGTGAAGTTGTTTTAAATAGTTCTGTGATACTAGTAAGGTGAAAATTGAATCAGTCTCCCTTCGCATATTAGTTCCACCTTATAATGTCAAACACTAAATATATTGTTGAAATTAAAGCTTGATACTTCATAATTTAGGTCTCCTCTTTTTAACCTTATGTGAGGAGTTCAAGAATTCAGAAGCAAAAATTAGTGTGGGAAAGGGAATTTTTGGTGGTAATAAAGATAATTTTTACCCTAATATATATCAGCAAAAATATTTTGAAACAATTTAAAAATTGAAATGTAGATCATGTATGCCTTTTATTAGTACTCTTTCTCCCTCCCATGTAAGTTCCACAAAGCAGTAGATTAATTATTTCAGTGGTACCTGTGTTATTCACACTAAGGTAAATTGGACTCAAAAGACAAGTCCTTCAATAATCTCATTCAAAGGTTATAAAATACACTAAGTAATGAATAAATAAAGCACTTTGAAGACCATCTAAAGTAAAATATATAATTGTCTACCATTAGTGTAACATATAAGAGTTTTACTTTCATTTTTTAAACAGCTGACTTCAAGCCAATTTCTCACTTTGTTTCATTTTTCTTTTCTTCCTCTGGCTTGCATTCAGAGCTCCCATTGACTTCCAGAAGGATATGTACATCTGGCTCAGCCTTAATAGTAGAAAACAAGATACTAAGCAGACCTTTACTGATGCTGAGTACCTCTAAGAGAACAATGCTGCACCCACATATTGGCTACTGCACAATTTATTTCTTATCATGAACTTTAAACAGTTTGAACAACACTATGTGTAACATTGTTATAAGGTGAATTCATAGAATATAAATAAGTTCGCCTACTTTTTCATGGAACTTTTTCATTTTCTAAGATATTTCATAGGTATTACTTTGTGTAATCTTTACATTAGTCTGTGAAATTCATAGGATAGATCCAAGCTTCTCCACTGCACAAAGGAGAAAACACGGCACAGAATTATTCACTGTTTTATAATAACTCCTAGCTGTAGCCATTTTTCCATTAGCAATCTCTGTATTTCAGATTCCCGGAAGGTTGTGGCATTATTGAAGGGAGTTTTACAGATCAGTATAGTGCACCACTTCCTGTAGAATAGAAGTATTTCTTACACATATATGAAGTATAATTTTAAGCTATGTTTACATGCTGTGGAGGCCAAAGCAACTCAATCTCGGATGTTAATACACTATGTTGACTTCTGATGAACACCAGTCTGGAAAGGTCTCTAAGATTTCCAGTCTTTCTGTTATTTCCAATGTAAGAGCAAGTACTTACTGTAAATCCTGCCTTTGTTTCAAAAGACCTTGATATTATATTACTTTTGTTGTCCTTCATATCCTTTCTGCATCACACTTCACTATGGTATATAAGTCCTGGGTCTAGGTTATAATGGTATAGGGATCCACATCTTGCCATTGTCTGGGACACAGACATGGCTTCTCCTTTTAAGTTTCTACTAAGTGTTTCTTTCTAAGAAACTGGATTTGTCAGCCTCTTTCTTCATCCTATCAGCTTCCTTGGACTTTTAGGGATGGGTTTCGACTTGTTTACCTCAAGACAGGGGGCCATATAGAAATACTATATATGCCAGCAATACAGTATTTCTATAGTCATAACATTTTGTCATTTTATAAAGTCTCATTTCATGGATGTGAAAGAACAATTGCTCTTACATATTAAGTCATGAAAGTTACTTTAAGATATTAAAGAGGAGTCTTAGGTGTAAAGAATTTGAAAAGCTTTGAATTAGCTTATTCTGATAGTAAAGTTACACTATGGATTAGGACATTATCAAGCCAAAAAAATTTGCCTCTAAGAAACTGTATTAGTTCATTTTCATGCTGCTGTTAAGGACGTACCTAAGACTGGGAAGAAAAAGAAGTTTAATTTGGACTCAGTTCCACATGGCTGGGGAGGTCTCAGAATCATGGCAGGAGGCAAAAGTCACTTCCTATATCACGGCAGCAAGAGAAAATGAGAAAGAAGCAAGAGCAGAAACCCCTGACAAATCCATCAGATCTCCTGTGACTTAGTATCACAAGAATAACACAGGAAAGACCAGCCCCCATGATTCAATTACCTCCCCCAGGGACTCTCTCACAACACGTGGGGATTATGGGAGCTATAGTTTATGTTGAGATTTGAATAGGGATACAGCCAAACCATATCATTCCACCTCTGGCCCCTCCAAATCTTATGTCCTCACCATTCAAAACCAAGCATGCCTTCCCAACAGACCCCCAAAGCCTTAACTCATTTCACCATTAACGCAAATGTCTACAATCCAAAATTTCATCTGAGACAATGCAAGTCCCTTCCGCCTAGGAACCTGCAAAATCAAAAGCAAGCTAGTTACTTTGGAGATACAATGGAGGTACAGGTATTGGATAAGTAGAGCTGTTCCAACTGGGAGAAGTTGGCCAAAACAAGTGGTTACAGGGCCCATGCAAGTCTGAAATCCATCTGGGCAGTCAAATTTTAAAGCTCCAAAATGATCTCCTTTGACTCCATGTCTCACATCCAGGCCACGCTGATGCCAGAGGTGGGATCCCATGGTTTGGGCAGCTTTGCCCCTGTGACTTTGGAGGGTACAGCCTCCTCCTGGCTGCTTTCATGGGCTGGTGTTGAGTTTATGCCGCTTTTCCAGGTGCATGGTGCAAGCTGTTGGTGGATCTAATATTTCGGGGTCTGGAGGTTGATGACCCTTTTCTCACAGCTCCACTAGGCAGTGCCCCAGTAGGGACTCTATGTGGGGATTGTGACCCCACATTTCTCTTCCTAACTGCCCTAGCAGAGGTTCCCCATGAGGGCCCAGCCCCTAAAGCAAACATTTGCTTGAGCATCCAGGTGTTTCCATACATCTTCAGAAATCTAGGTGGAGGTTCCCAAACTCAATTCTTGACTTCTGTGCACCCACAGGCTCAACACCACATGGAAGCTGCCAAGGCTTGGGGCCTCCACTCTCGGAAGCCATGGCCCAAGCTCTATGTTGGCCTCTTTCAGCCAGAACTGGAGCGACTGGGACACAGGGCACCAAGTCACTAGGCTGCACACAGCATGGGAACCCTGGGCCTTGCCCATGAAACTGCTTTTTCCTCTTTGGCCTCCAGGCCTGTGATGGGAGAGGCTAATGTGAAGGTCTCTGACATGGCCTGGAGACATTTCCCCATGGTCTTGGGGATTAACATTAGGCTTCTTGCTACTTATGAAAATTTCTGCAGCCAGCTTGAGTTTCTCCTAAAAAAAAAAAAAAAAAAAAAAAACAGGTTTTTCAGCCGGGCATGGTGGCTCATGACTGTAATTCCAGCACTTTGGGAGGCCGAGGTGGACAGATCATGAGGTCAAGAGATTGAGACCATCCTGGCCAACATGGTGAAACCCTGTCACTATTAAAAATACAAAAATTAACTGGATGTGGTGGCACACATCTGTATTCCCAGCTACTCGGGAGTCTGAGGCAGGAGAATCACTTGAATCTGGGAGGTGGAGGTTGCAGTGAGCAGAGACGGTGCCACTGCACTCCAGCCTGGGTGACAGAGCAAAACTCCATATCAAAAACCAAAAGCAAAACAACAACAACAAAAAGCAAGGGAGAGGGAGGGTTTCTTCTCTACTGCATCCTCAGGCTGCAAATTATCAGAACTTTTGTGCTCTGTGTCTCTTTTACAATGGAATGGTTTTAACAGCACCCTTTTTGAATGCCTTGCTACTGAGAATTTTCTTCCACCAGATACCCTAAATCATCTCTCTTAAGTTCAAAGTTTTGCAATTCTTTAGGGCAGGTGCAAAATGTTGCCAGTCTCTTTGCTAAAACATAATGAAAGTCACCTTTTTCCAGGTCCCAATAAGTTCCTCATCTGCATTTAAGACCACCTCAGTCTGTATTTTATTGTCCATATCGCTATCAGCATTTTGGGCAAAGCCATTTAACAAGTCTCTAGGAGGTTCCAAATGTTCCCACATTTTTCTGTCTTCATCTGAGCCCTCCAAACAGTTCCAATCTCTGCCTGTTTAGCAGTTCCAAAGTTGCTTCTATATTTTCAGGTATCTTTTCAGCAACACCCCACTCTACTGGTACCAATTTACCGTATTTGTTTATTTTCATGATACTGATACATAGTGGAGACTGGGTAGAAAAAGAGGTTTAACTTGACTTACAGTTCCACATGGCTGGGGAGGCCTCAGAATCATGGCGGGAGGTGAAAGGCACTTCTTATATCACAGCAGCAAGAGAAAATGAGAAAGAAACAACAGCGGAAACCCCCTGATGAACTCATCAGATCTCATGAGACTTATTCACTGTCACAAGAATAACATGGAAAAGACCAGCCCCCATGATTCAATGACCTCCCCCGGGTCCCTCCCACAACATGTGGGAATTCTGGGAGACACAATTCAAGTTGAGATTTGAATGAGGACACAGCCAGACCATATCAGAATCATATATATAGTATATAAAATATTATATACATATATAATATTTTACATATATATAATACATATATAATATATAATTATATACATATATATAGCCAGATATATTCTAACTATTGAAGCAATTAAGAGAAGTCAAGAGAACCTCTACCTTAAAATATATTTTTATTGATTTCCTTTTTTTTTTTCTTTTTGAGAGAGAGTCTCGCTCTGTCGCCCAGTCTGGAGTGCAGTGGCTCAATCTCGGCTCACTGCAAGCTCTGCCTCCCGGGTTCACGCCATTCTCCTGCCTCAGCCTCCTGAGGAGTTGGGACTATAGGCATCCACCACCGCACCCGGCTAATTTTTTGTATTTTTAGTAGAGACGGGGTTTTACAGCGGTATCGATATCCTAACCTTCTGATCCGCCCGCCACGGCCTCCCAAAGTGCTGGGATTACAGGCTAGAGCCACCCTGCCCGGCCGATTTCCATTTTTTCAATAAGAGGTATACTATGCAACATATCGCTTTCAGTTGAGACATACCCCAGGGGTAAAGAGCTCCATACTCTTAACCTTAGGTAATTAAACAAACTTAACCTTAGGAAATTAACCCAAACAGAAGTAACAGGTCTTACATTTCAGTGTAGTATTGTAGAGATTGACCAATAAACTTTTGAAAGATGCCATTCTAGGAGACATTTTGCACTGTCTCAAAGACCATGAGAAGAAGGGGACTTTCTCATTGTAACAGCAGCATCTTCAATAGCTATGTCACTATGATAGTAACACAAGAAGCCATTGCCATGTGTGAGGAAAGGAATCATATATGAAATAATACACGTTTGAATTCTCTAATTTATTAATAAAATATTGGGTCCCATAAAGCTACTCTAATTTTCACATCTATTGTTAATAGTATACACTATTGTCTTAGAATTATGGGATGGAAAGATGACATATTAAATGGTGGCAGAGGACAGAATATGAATAAAAAAGTTTTAAAGAGTAAATAACAAACGTGGTATGAAAAGAAGGTTAAATCAAAGTGCACACAAAAGAGGGACACTTATGAATGAAAGGCAACAATTAAAAGGAAAGAAGATGTTGATTATTTGACAGATATATTGTCGTATACACATATAGTTATATATAATATATAGTGATATATAGCACAGTCATAAATAATATATAGTTATATATAATATATTGTTATACATTATATAGTTATATATGTAGTTATAAATCGGTGTGTATATATGTGTTTTTATGTATAATATAAAGTTACATATACACACATATACATTTATGCATGCATACATATACATTTATGTATACAGGTAATATATAATCAATACAAAAACAGATATATACACACATATTAATAGCTATATGTAATATGTAATATATAGATATATGTTATATATGTGCTATTTATACATATATGTATATAATGTACATATATGTATATATGTACTGTATACATGTCATGTATGCATGTATGTCTATATAATATACATATGTATGCATATATAATGTATGTATATTGTATACACATACATGTATGTGTAACATATATGTATATAGTACATATATGTATATACATAATATAATAGACATACATACATATACATAATATAATATACATGCATACATATCTATGTAATATATATACATACATGTATATGTAATATAAAGACATACTGGAGACTGGGTAGAAAAAGAGGTATATGTATATGTATACATATACATATCAGAGGATATATCATGTCCTTCAGAGGGAAATAACACCACTCTGCTTTCAATTTCGTTACAAGTGTGTCCTCTGGTCCTAGTAACTTCTCAGCATTAAACATGGTTCTGACTCTATCAATCCCAGGAAAAAGACAATGTAATACTTCAGTTCATATTCCATGCTGCTGACAAATATTTCTCAACAAGTATTCTTGCAATATTACCAATTATTTTTCCTCTTTTTCTTCAAGACTTGACAGAAATAATACAATAAGCTATCAGTGTTTTGGTAAGAATCTTTATCAGATGCATGAGATTTAGATAAAATATGTTTTCACATTTAAGGTATCACAAAAAAGCCCATTTTCTTCTGTTTGGATGACATTTAATGTCATTTTTCCCAAGGTAAAAATTTAATTTCATAGAAATATAATAGATCTTTTAAGTCTGAAAGCTGCAGCCTAACATTCAATCAGTGCTGAAAAGATAAAGGTGACTTTTACAGTGCTATATTAAAAACAGTATAATTATCATTACAACACATCTATAACAAGATATATTTAGGCACTACAGCTGTATAATGAGGTCATAATGACTAATAATAATCATCACCATAGTTCATATATAATTTCAAACTACACTCATACATCAGATCACACTGTGGCATTTTTATTAAAAGGGAAGTACCAAAATAATTTAGAAATTATAAGGTGAATTGGAAGAAATAAAGGGACATGAATTACTTTATTGTATAAATACATACAGAGAACTACATTGAATTGTGTATGTACATAGATATATGTATATATGTCATGGTATACAAACACACACACACACACACACACACACACACACCTTACTGCTTCTATTCCTCTACAAAAGCCTGCTGAATACACTGGGTAAAAGGTATACAAGAATTCCCTGTAGTACCTTTTAACTTTTCTTTAAATCTAAAATTTTTCTGAAAAAAAAATGTAACAAATAAACTTAAAAATTGGACAATCATATAATCATAAGTTTCACTTGACTTAACAATTCTGATCATTCCCAATTGTCAAGGATTGGAAAAATAAGAATTTTTTGTATTTGTTGTAAGTGAATCTTTAAAACGACATTAATCACTTTAGAGTAATATAGCCATTATGAGTATCTTTGACTTCATGTAGCAAGATTCTAATAAAAAGGAATTTATAATTTATGGGTTTATTTAAGACCTATATGGTAAACATTAAAATATGTCACATGGATCTTCAGCTACAGAGAACATAATTTCCTCAACTGCTGTATTCACCAATTTGTTCTATAGATATGCTGCCCAGGAAAAGAAACGAAAGACAGATTATTCCTGGATTATGTGAGATGAGGCTCCTCTGGTGAATTAATTTGCTCAAAAATTTTACATCAGCCCTTCACCAAACGTTTTTAGATCTGCATTGAACTCTACAACTCCCTTTCATCCAACTTAAAAAATTTTTTTCTCCATCCTAAAATACTAGACCTGCATTGTGATCTGCTATCTCTCTCTGCTCTCTCCCCAATTTCCCTGACAGGTGCTTACTCTAAAATTTATCTCTTATGTTTTGGCAAATCCCACCTTGGAGCCTCCTTCTCATTGGACTCAATAATGCAGCCTTATCGCAATAATCATTCAGTGGCAACAGGCACTTCTAGCATCCAGACTATGGTTTCTAAATGCCATATTTCATTAAAAAAAACAAAAAAAAAAAAAACAAAAGCTCAGTGGGGGCAAAAAAAAATGGCTGATTTCAGGTATGCAGCACTGAAAATACAAAAATACAAAATAAAAAAATGAAACATCTTTTCAGAAAGCAAGAATATATATCGAACACTAAAGAGAACATTTCAAAAAGAAAGAGTTATGAACTTGGAGAAGCTTTCATTGACCAATCTACAATCTGAGACAAGTTGATTACAAAAAAAAAAAAAAAAATGGCAATAATAGGATGTAATACATTGACTAATAAAATAGCTTATAAGCCTATAGTGATAATCAAACACACAAACAAACATAAAACTGAAGCAAAAATTTCTGTTTTTACTAAAGAATGTCAATTAGTAAATGAAGCAAAATTGATCGCATTAGAAAATGACTATTTTTAGTCATAAATAGAATAAAACAATGATACAGGCTAGTCTTCTTAATGGATGCTAAAAATATTTGGTGAAAAATAATTGAGTAGGAAATCAACTTCTTGATTAACAGCACAAAGAATACCTAGAGGGCCACGCCCCAGTGAAACCAGTAGAAATTCATTTTTAAAAACCCAATGATTTAGGCCGGGCGCGGTGGCTCAAGCCTGTAATCCCAGCACTTTGGGAGGCCGAGACGGGCGGATCACGAGGTCAGGAGATCGAGACCATCCTGGCTAACATGGTGAAACCCCGTCTCTACTAAAAAATACAAAAAACTAGCCGGGCGACATGGTGGGCGCCTGTAGTCCCAGCTGCTTGGGAGGCTGAGGCAGGAGAATGGCGTAAACCCAGGAGGCGGAGCTTGCAGTGAGCTGAGACCCGGCCACTGCACTCCAGCCTGGGCGGCAAAGCGAGACTCCGTCTCAAAAAAAAAAAAAAAAAAACCCAATGATTTAAAGCCTATGGGAATGATCATAAGGGCATACAGCAAATAAACCTCTACTCAAGAAAATACACCAAAAATGTAGTAATAAAAGTGAGAGTGTGTGGTATTTGAAGGAAGACTGTGCCCTTCTTTCCCCATCCCATATCACTGAGATGGAAGCTCCATTCTAGATTGGTACAAACAAGAACATAGGTT
This sequence comes from Trachypithecus francoisi, assembly GCF_009764315.1. Lineage (NCBI taxonomy): Eukaryota > Metazoa > Chordata > Mammalia > Primates > Cercopithecidae > Trachypithecus > Trachypithecus francoisi. The sequence goes on from NW_022681454.1 coordinate 70,345,092, forward strand.
TTCCTCTTCCTCAAGATTCCAGTGAGAGGATTATCTTCCAGAAGGAGCATGACCTCAACAATTCTCATTCTTCTCCCAACTACCTACTGCTGAGGCTAAGTTCTCGGCAAATGCAGTCGAATGGTGAGGATTCCCTTCTCTGCCCAACCCCCACTCATAAATTAGGGCCTCTATTTTGGGTACAAAGAGGCTGAGAATATGAGAATCCCCGTTTCCTTTGCCCGGGCTCCTAAAGCAGTTTTCCATCCCAGTGGAAACAAATCAAGAAGAGCCCAGGCTACTATCTCCCACTCTACACTGAGCGTTCAGCTTCTAAAGCAGGAACATTACTCAGAGAGAAATTCACCATTGTCCCCACCCCCGGGTCCAGAGCTCTGGCTCAGAGATTTTGCCTGAAGGAAAAATCAAACTGTAAAATATATAGCTCCTAATATTTTCCCAAACGAATTGATATTAATTGCACCAGAAGTTTAAGCTGTGTGCTCTTAAAAATATTATAGGCTGTCAAAGTGGGGAATAGTGAGGAAATTCGTGGATTCCATTAAGATACATAATAAACTGTATGCTAGATAATTTGGGGGAGAGTCAAAGAAGGCGATAACTGGGAGGAGCACCTCTGGGGTCAGAACAAATAATAAACATTGACCTTAGGAACTATTTTTTCGAGAAGGCTAAATTTGATTGAAAAAATTTGTCAAGCAATTTATTCCCCGGGAGATTGCTGAAAGCAGAACATTATCCAGCAATTACTGGAGGCTAACAGGGGAATATATGAAGAGAACCTGGCCAAAACCCTCTATTATTTCAAGGTGGCTAGGTATACTCAAAGATGTGCCTGACTAAGGAGTAGCATCAGAGGGTTAACACTTCAGATGGTGGGGGAAAAATATATAGACTTCTATTTAATGAATAAACATGAAAATAACAATAACAGGTTCTGGAGATGGGGAGCAGTACTCATAGTTCTATAATATACAAAATAAAAGTATGAAATGTAAAGACACAGGAATGAATGTCCCAAGCTCTAGAAAAATTAAAAAAAAAAAAAAAGTAACCAAAAATGTCTGTAGTGGGGACCAGATATTGGATTTATCACAAACTTCCAATTAGTCATTATAAATACGTTCAAAGAAGTAAAGGGAATTATGATTAAAGAAGCAGAAGAATGATAACAGTGTCATATCAAACAGACAATATTAATAAAGAGAAAACAATTAAAAAGAGAATCAAATGAAAATTCTATACTTGAAAAGTATAATAAATGAAATAAAAATTTCACTTGAGGGGCTCAACAGTAGATTTGAACTGGTAGAAGAAGAAATTGGCCAAGTTGAAGATAGATTAATTGAGATTATGCAATCTGAGAACAAAGAGAAAAAAGAATAAAGAAAAATAAACAAAGACTCACTCAGAGAAATGTGAAATATCATTAAGTGCAAAATATATATGTAATAGAATACAAGAAGGAAAAGAGACAGCGAAAGTAACAGAAAATATATTAACTAAATAATGACTGAAAAATTGCTAAATTTATTGAAACAAACTAACCTAGACATCTGAGAATCTCAACAAATTCCAAGTATGATAAATAAAAAGAAAACCAGAAACAGACACAAAATAGTAAAAATACTGAACGTCAAAGATAAGGAGGAAATCTCGAAAAGAGCTATTAAAAAAAAATTATCATTTGCACTGCAATTTCAGTAAGATTAACATCTTACTTCTTAACAGAAACAATGAAGTCCAGAAAGTTGTGGAGTGACACATTCAAAGGGAAGAGAAAAAGAGAGAGAGAGAGAGAGAGAGAAGAAAGAAAAAAAAGAAAGAAAGAAAGAAAGAAAGAAAGAAAGAAAGAAAGAAAGAAAGAAAGAAAGGAAAGAAAGAAAGAAAGAAAGAAAGAAAGAAAGAAAGAAAGAAAGAAAGAAAGAAAGAAAGACTCATATCCAACAAATTTGATTGTGAAAAGTGAAGGTAAAACATACATGAGACTGCTTGTATTATTGTTTCAGCTTCTCAGTTGAGGCTGCAGTGAGTCATGATTACACCACTTCACTCCAGCCTGAACAACAGAGTGAGACCTTGTCTGAAGAAACAAAGATTCACTTAATGCAAAAGAAAACAATAAAGAGAATTAGAAGAAAGACAACAAAAAAAGACATAAAACACTCAAAAACAAAAGTAAAATGTAAGACATAAATCCAAACATATCGATTATAGCATTAAATGTAGATGTTTAGACAATGCAAGCAGAAGGCAGAGATTGTCAGACTAGATTAAAACAAATAATTTAACCACGTTTTCTACAAAAGACACATTTTAAATTCAAAAATCCAAATAAACTGAAAAGATGATGGAAAAGACATGTCATTCAAACAGCAACCACAAGAAGACTGTATTGCCTATGCTAATATCAGACAAATGCACTTTAGAATGTAAAATTCTGTTAGAGATATAGACATCTTATAATGATAAAAGGTGCATTAGCCAGGAAGATAAAAACTATTATATGTGTGCCTAATAAGAGAGAAACAAAATATATGAAGCAAAACTTATACATATTAAGATGATGGTTAATGCCTCACATTTGATAATGAACACAACAACTAGGCAAAAGATAAGCAAGAAAATGGAAGGCTAAAACAGTAATATCAGCCAACTAGTCCTAACAAGTATCTATGATATGCTGCATCCAGTTATACAAAATATAAAAAGATTTATTTTTCTCAAGTGCACATGGAGCACCCTCCAAGATCAACTACATGTTAGGCCATAAAACAAACTTCATTAAATTTAAAAGGATGAAAATAATATGAAGTGTATTCTTTAAAAACACTGAGGTAAAATTAGAAATCAATAACAGAAAAGAAATATTTGGGAAACCCACAAATGTGTTTTTCATTAAATAACACTGCTAAATAATCAATGAGTGAAAAAGAAAACAAAAGGGAAATCAGAAAACACTTTGAAGATATGAAAAGTAGGATACAACTTGCAAAACCTTAATATTCAAAAATCAATTTGTCTCTGGCCGCAGTGGCTCACGCCTGTAATCTCAGCACTTTGGGAGGCCAAGGTGGGCAGATCACGAGGTCAGGAGATCAAGACCATCCTGGCTAACAGAGTGAAACCCCATCTCAATTAAAAATACAAAAAAAAAAAAAAATTAGCCAAGCATGGTGGTGGGCACCTGTAGTCCCAGTTACTCGGGAGGCTGAGGTAGGAGAATAGCGTGAACCCGAGAGGCAGAGTTTGCAGTGAGCCAAGATTGCACCACTGCATTCCAGGGTGGGCGACAACGTGAGACTCCGTCTCAAAAAAAAAAAAAAAATCAATTAGTGTAACATGTTATGTAAATAGGGCAGAAACAAAAATCATACGTTCATCTCAATGGAGGTGGAAAAAAATTGAAAAATATCTATTATTCTTTTGTGATTAAAAAAACACTCAACAAACTAGAAACAGAAAGTAAATTTCTTAACCAGATAAAGTCCATTTACTAAAAAAAAAAAAAAGAAAAGAAAAGAAAAACACAGTTAAGGCCATGCTTAATTGTGAAAGAGTGGCTGCTTGCAACTAGGCAAGAAAAAACTTTTTAAAGGCATTCAGATTGGTATAAAAAAATACAGCTCTCTCTATTGGCAGATGGCACTGTCTTGTATATAGATTATCCTAAGGAATTCACAAAACAACTATTAAAATGAATGAGATAAGCAAGGTTACAGGATACAAGAATCAATTGTATTTCTTTACAGTTGCAAGGAATATCTCAAAAGTGGAATTAAGAAAACAATTCCATTTACAACAACATCAAAACCAACAAAATACTTAAAAATATTTGTTAAAGTACAAAACTTACGCTCTGAAAATTACAAAACACCATTGTGAAAGGCTACTAAAAGACATCTAATTAACAAGATATCCTTGTTCACAAATTAAATGACTTAATAGTCTTAAGATGGCAATACTCACAAAATTGATCTAAAATTCCTATAATAATTTCAAATGACTTGTTTTTAGAAATTAATAAGTTGACTCTAAATTCATACGGAATTGTAAGAAACCCAGAATAGCCAAAGCAATTTTGAAAAATAAGTAAACAGTTGGAGGATTCACGCTTACCAATTTGAAAACATTACAAAACAACAGTGTTCAAGATGGTATAGTACCGGAATAAGGACAGATTTAAAACTCAATAGAATAAGATTGACAGTCCAGATGCAGCTGCTATGGAAAACATACACTGGCAGTTTCTCAAAAAAAGATAAACAAAGAATTAATTTATGATCCAGCAAATCTACTCCTATGTATATACCCAAGAGAAATGAAAACATACGTCCACACAGAAACTTGTATGTCAATGTTTACAGCACCATGACTCATAAAAATGAAAAGTTAGAAACAACCCAAGTATCCATCAACTGACAAGTGGATGAATAAAATGTGGCCTATCCATATAATGAAATGGTGTTCAGCAATACAAATAAATGAATTACTATAATATGCTGCAACATAGGTGGATCTTGAAAATACTCTGTAAATGAAGGAAGTCATTCACAAAAGACCATAGGTTATATAATTTCATTCATATGAAATGTCCAGAATAGACAAATCTCTGGAGACAGTAGATTAGTGGTTGCTTCAAGTGGGAAAGGGAAGAGGGATTGATAGCTAAAGGGTATGGGTTTCTTTTTGAGGTGATGAAGAAAGTTTCTAATCGACTATATATCTGTGAATATATTAAAAATCATTTAATTGTACATTAAAGGATAAATTGTACAATGTTAATTATATCTCAATAAATTTTAAAATGATTGAAAAAGATATCTACATGCTAATAAAATAAAACATTGCAGATAATTTATTACAAAGTAAAAAAGTGTTTCTGATATTTTGCCCAACTGAACAAATATAGCATTTCTTTCAGTAAGGCAAGCACATGTTTCTGATGTAATACAATGGGAAATACAAACAATGTATTTGTATACAAATAGTGTACACAACAGAAATCCAAATAGTGTACAAAAAGCTCATGTGGTGTTCTTCCAAATACATTTAATATGAATTGCACCAAAATAAGTAATGAGATAAATGCAGCTTTGTGCCATTTTTAAAGATAATTTGACTGGCATCTTCTAAATGATCAATGTCATAAGAAATATTTTTAAAAAGTATTAGGACTGTTCTAGATTTAGAGACTAAAGAAACATGAATTCTAATAAAATACTAGGAAAAAGACATTTGGAGACAAATTAGGGAAATGTAAGCATGGTCAATGTATTAGATAATACTATTCACCATCAATAAATTGCTTGGATATAGCAACAGTGTTGTGGTTTTATAAAAAATGTCATTATTCTTCAAATGTAAATGCTGACATGCTAGGTGTAATGTGTCACAGTAACTCAAATTTACTTTTAAATAATTTATAATAAGGATAATTATATGCATGTATGTGTATGCATGCAAAAGCAAATTTTCAGAGTAAGCATGTATGAACTAGATAGCAAACAAATTCTGCAAAATTGAAAAAATATACATATTGGTTTTAGCTATAATATATGCAATATATACACATTTTCATTTATAGTACTTTTAACTTTACTATAGATTTAAATTTTTTTATTAATAACTTCTGGGGAAAGATTCATTCTTTCTTATACTGTAAGAAGTCCATCAGATAGCTACTAAAGAGATTAGTTCAACTGTTCAATGGTACCTCCAAAAGCTAGTCGTTTCCCATCTTTGTTATATCATATGTAGCATGTTGGCATTTTGTTGTTATATTTGGTGTCTAATAGCACAAAGATGGCTCTGCAGAGTCAGGCATCACCAGTAACTTCCATTCTTTTCATTATCAATCCAAAAAATACATTGAAGAAGCTCCTATGGACTTCCTCTTACATCTTACTGGCTATAACCATTTTACATAATCTCGCTTAGTCATAATGCTAGAAAAAATAACATTTTTTTCTTAGCCTCTATTACAAAAGCAAGTGAAAAAATACCACATTGACTATGGGTGTTTGCTTAACATATTGTGTCTGAGCTGAGGGTACTTGAATCTTTTTGTAAGCAGTAAGCATGCTGCCTTATGCTCTGGAAAGAGACAATATCTCTGTCTTCCAAGAAATGTTTGCTATAAAAATAACCTTAAAAAGATAGTCTAGCACAAAGGCAGTCAGTGCTTGTGCTCACAAGATGTGCAGAAGATTGAGAGACCCACAGAGGATTGGTTCCCAACAGTTCAAATTTGCATGCATTATATAATTGTTATACAGTTAGTCATAATAGTATAATATCATTCTCTGTATATTTATGAAAGTCTAAAATATTTTGACTTAAAATAATGTTTAAAGCATGCCATTTTTTTTAAAGCAATACAGTTTCTGTATTTTCCTAACAGGTCAGTAGTGCCAAAACCTTGAGGAACTCCTCTATGCAGTACTAGAATTCCTAAGGTGAATTAAACCTGAAGTCCATATAAATACATAACCTTGAGCCACTGGTGCTTACCAGTTAGCTGGATCAGTTAAGGTGTTCTTGGTTGCAATAAAAAATATCTTATAAAACTTAAGCACAATTTTTGGAAGAATTTTGGTATCTCCCACACTTGACAGGAGATTTTGAAGCAAACTCTTAGAAGCCAATGCCATATATATATAATCCTTTTATTGCCAGCTAATATTTGCTAAATTAGAGGCATATCCATCACTTCTATTTATGTAAAAGATACAAAAATGTACATGAAGAATGGTTTATATATTGTTTGTGATCAGAACCTGCCATGAATAAATGCATATATGTGTGTAATATAAACATACGTTTTTGTATGTATGAGCATAATATATAGATTAACAAATAGAAATGTTATAGTTTTAAATCATCACATTCATTCAAATTATATATTTGTTCTATATACATTTATATTTGTTCTATATATATTTATATATTTTCTATATATATTTATAACTTTAAAAGCTCTATAAAGAGTTATATATGTAAATTTTAAAATAATATGAAATCAACCTAAATGCCCGTCAATGGGGGATTGGATAAAGAAAATGTGGTATATATATACCATAAAATATTACACAGCCATAAAAACTAACAAAATCATATCATTTGTAGCAACATAGATGGAACTAGAGGTCATTATCCTTAGCAAATTAATGCAGATACAAAAAACCTAATACAAAATGTTCTCATCTGTAAGTGGGAGCTAAACATTTACTACACATGGAGACAAAGAAGGAAACAATAGAGAACGGGGCCTACTTAAGGGTGGAGGGTGAGGAGGGTGAAAACTGAAAAACTACCCATCGGGTTACCATGCTTATTATCTGCATGATGAAACAGTCTGTTCGCCAAACTCCCACATCGCACGATTTTCCCATGTAACAAACCTGCACATGTACACCCTGAACCTAAAACAAAAGTTGGAAAGAAAAAAAAGTCTGATTTGGGGATTAGAAAAATCAGCACAGCATCTCACTATTTTTGTATGAATACATTCATCACTCCTTTATTTATTTAATAAACTTAGAGTAGGGCT